>NC_090939.1:89383717-91919484 GCF_040938575.1 Ambystoma mexicanum | reverse complement strand
GGGGTCATAATACATTTCCAAATGAAAATAATCCTATACAAAAGAGAAAATTCAAATTTACCAACATACAAACACTAAACATACATAACAAAACACACACTACAACAAACAGGGCGAACACGGACACAAGTAAACATTCACTTAGAGTAATTGTTCATACATGCAAAGTACCATTACCATATACATCAATAAAAGATCTCCAAAAGATCCAATTCACCTCTTCTTTACCCTTCCTCTTATACATGACAAATTCAAAATCTGATAAAATTACCACATTCGCTGCGATCACCAATATCCTATTTATCCAAGAACCATATAAACGAGCTGACAAACACTGCCCAGTATTTGCCAAAAGCAAAACCTGTAACGGCCCTCTCGGAAATTTAACAGAAAGAGTCATATCCACTCTGTCAAGGACTTCTCACCAGAATGTGAAGGAAGTTAGTAGTTTTATAAGTGAGCTAGAAGAACATCCGCCGTTGTATAAAGAAGTAAGATGGTTGGATTTAAAAGTACCTATATCTAATGCATCAGAGCCACTGTCAGTCGGACTGACATCAGTGGCACCCCATGGTCAGAGGGGGGAGTCTCAGCCTTTATGTAAGCAGGCTAAGGTCATTTGCCAGGTAGACTGCGATGTGGGAATCTTACTCAAGAAGTAGATCGACAAATGATGAGAGGTGAGAATGAATTTGGAGCATTGCAGTTCTCTTTGTTAGAAAAAGGAGGAACCAGACCACAGTATATACCATGGCCCCAAATGGACAGGGAAAACTTAAAATGTAAACTCCCAAATTTAACTTCCGGTGCTAGAAAATGGAGTTAGAAAAAATGACAGGAGGGACTACATTAGCTATAGGAGATATCAAAAGGTCTTCTAATCGCCATACTTGGTGAAAGAGCTGATGACGTATGGACGCGAGCAGGTTACCCTGGTGTGACTACAGTCAACACCGCACATGATGGAGCGCCGTTTAATAACTGTAGAGCAGCAATTTGGAAAGTGCTTTGAGTGCTATATCGGACATGTCTTATATGGGAGCTATAATGACAAGAAAGATGAAAGGAGGAGAGGATCCGTTGCTTTGTATTCAAAGTTTTCAAGATGCATGGGCGCTTGAAACACGGGAGGCTTGGGGGAAGTCCATATATGTGTTTTACCATATATTATGCCAAGGGCTGCCAGAGCAAGTGCAGAAACAGCTCAAGAAATTAGTGGGGGTAGGAGCAAAACCATGGTCGGAAATTCAGTTGAAAATCGCACATTACAGATTTCTACAGGATAAGACTTGCACAAAAGACGATGCACGAAAATATGAAGAAGCAAAGTTAGTGCAGAAAAAGTTATCCAAATATGCTATTGAAGGGGCAATGTTAACTAACGTCGGCGGATCAAACCCACAGCAAGCAGTACCTATGCCGCTAATAAACAGTTTGATTAGACAAATAATGGGTATGCTCCAAGAGGAAGGGTATCATGGGAGAGGTTGGCAAGGTAATCAAGGATATTGGCAGAATAATCGAGGAAGTTTTCAGAACAACCAACAAGGGTTTCAGAGTTTTCAAATTGGTAATCAAAACATGCAAAATGGGCAGATGGGAAGACAACCGCATGTTGTTGGACGTGTGGAATGATGAGGCATATAGCTCGTATGTGCAGAAGCCAAGGGATGGTACAGAATGCTCAGTTTATAAGACGGGGAATGCCAAATCCACCTGCATATTCACAGCCGAGTGGAAATGGAGTTGCTCAAGATCAAACAGTGCAGCAGCAAACGCTGAGGGTGCAGCAAGCCTTGCAACCACAGCAAATGACAGGTAATCAACTGCAAGGACAATCGCAGCAATCTCCTATGCAACTTCAGCAAAACGCAAACGCAGAGCAACCTATGACGCGTAGAATAGGAGGTGTCACTGTTGGAGGAAATCCATTCAGGAGTGATGGAGTGAGGCTGTACCCGCAATAGGACAGCTCACTGGGGGACCTGATGTATTCAGTCCTATCTATTATGCCAAATCCTTCTGAGCAGCCGAGGATAGACGCAGTTATAGGCAGCAAAGCTTACTCCTTCCTAGTGGGCACGGGTGCAACACGCTTGTGTATACGTGTGAGCAAATCTTTAATGTCAGGCGATGCAATGAATACTCGGGGCTTTCCAGGAGCTACGAGTCATGTTCCTTTTACAGAAGAATTACCAGTCTCTTCAGGGGAGTGTGATATGAAGGTGCCACTGCTTTATTCAAGGCAAATGCCGGTCAACATATTAGGACGAAATTTAATGACAAAAATGAATATGACCATTTTTATTTACAGATGATGGGATAATATGCTCGACACCATCAATGCATTATTTAAACTTGTGTGAAATGATCAGGGCATACAGTTGAGAGCACCCCCAAGGGAAAGGGGGAAAATGGGACAAAATAATAAACTTCAGGTTTTGCTCAGCTTCTTTATCTGCCAACCTGTTGGTGAAAATAACAACAATTCACTTTAGTCACTAACCTTTGAATTCCTTGGCTCTGACTTCTCTTTATAAATTTAAGTAAATAAACACGCCACCATACCTGATTATCCTCTGTGAATAACTAGGAGGACGTGTATGAATTCTACTGAAGAAAACATAAAAATAGAGTCTTAGATGCTCTTACTGATTTCTTCAATTCGGTTTTGCAAAAAACTGCTAATCTCTCTGTTTAAGGAGTTTGTCTTCAAGCAGTTCAACTGTCTTTTGCCCAAGCAACCCGCTGGAAATATTATACATGTAGTTTGTATTGGTGTCTAGCTTCAACACAAATTCCAAGAATGACACTCTAACTATTCAATTTAAAATTGTTTGTTTTCTGAATGTGTAAAAGTGTTCATTAATTGGATCTTTTGCTTGCAAAGAAGATCGCTCGTAAAAGAAGCGTTCCTTTTACCAGAATATGCGCATGCGTGAAGATATTGTTTACTCCTTCTAAAATGGAAGCGCACATGAACAAGGAATTGAGTTCAAAAATGAAACTGGCTTGGGCGCATGCGTAAAGGAATAGTCTTCCACTCTTCTTAATATGAATTGCTCAAACAGGAAAGGAGAAATTCCTCAGTTCCGGAGACTAATCCTTGAAGAGGCAGCCCAGTGAAGATCACGCGCCAGGTTAGAATGTTAGTAAATTAAACATAACGCCTCGGAGTCGCGTGGCTACCACACTGTCACTTGCGCAGACAGTGTAAGATTTCTAACGCTAGTCCGACGCTAAGAAAAGCACTGTTACCGACAAAAGGTACAGTACTCAAACTTCTATACGGCCGAAAAAACACACGATTCTAAAATGAATAACAGACCTCCACACTCCAATTTGCCAGGTGCAAAAAAATGTGACGCAGTTCAATTAATTTAAATACAGTTCTAGAAGTTAAAAAATAAATTCTTGAAAGAACAAAAAGAACTACTATATAAACAAAAACTAAGAAAAACAGGAACAAGTTAATTAATAGTTTTGATATTTAACTCCTGCTTGATAATCATAAAATTCCATAAAAGATAATGAAATCACTTAGCTTGCTTCTTTCTTTCACCGGAACGTTTTCTAAGTTTCTTTTTAAATCTCCAACACTTTCCTGGTCCAAATAACTAATATTAGGCACAAGGGCCTAACTAAAGTTTTCTAAAACTTAAGAGCTTCAAACATAAGACCTTCCAGCTGGGCTTCTGACAATGAAAGGCGGTTTAGAATGTTCCAACAATGCCTTTCTTTTACTTATGGCCAATCACTGATCCTTTTGGAATTCTCCATTTTGACTTGGGAAGCTCTCCACACTCTGCACAGAAAGTTAAGGCCCAAACCATACTTTGTTAATCATATCCCCATTTCACCTCATTCATCCAAATCCCACGAAACCTGACAGTACCCCCCCCCCTTAATGCCCTGTCCCAGGGCCAACTTTAGAAGGATACTTTCTATGAAATTTTGCGACTAATTGTGGTGCATGCACATTCACCTCATCCTCCCATGTACGTTCCTCAGGTCCGAAACCTTCCCAGTCTATTAAATATTGTAATTTCCCTCTTAACCTCCTGGAATCTACAATTCTTTTCACTACAAACTCTTCAGATGAATTCTCTAACTGAACTGGTGAAGGTGGATGTACAACTCTAGTCCCCTGAATAACAGGTTTTAATAGACTAATGTGAAAGGTGGGATGAATTTTCAAGGAAGTAGGTAATTTTAACCGTACTGACACTGGATTGATCACCTTTTCTACTTTAAATGGACCTACAAAACGTGGAGTAAATTTGTTTTTGCCCTTAATTCTCAAATGTCTAGTCGAAAGCCAAACCAAGTCACCAACCTCATATTTAGGACCCAACCTCCTTTTTTGATCTGCAAATCTTTTGTACTTCTGTTTACTATCGAAAAGTACCCTTTTTGCTCTTTCCAAATTCTTTCTCATAGTTTTTAATCGAACCTCAACTCCAGGATTCTCTGACTCTTCAGTAATTTCAAAAATTAAAAACCGTGGGTGAAAACCTCTTCCAAGGTAAAACGGAGACATGTTAGTTGAATCTTTAGCACAATAATTATAAGCAAATTCGGCAAGCCAAATCAAATCCACCCATTCTTCCCCTGCCTGTAGATAACACCTCAGATATTTCTCCAGTTCTTGATTTACCCTTTCTACTTGTCCATTGGTCTTGGGATGATAACCTGATGATAAACTGACTTCCACACCCAAATCCTTACAAAAAACCCTCCAAAATCTAGAAATGAATTGAGGACCTCTATCTGAGATAATTTGATTAGGAAGACCATGCAGTCTAACTATTTCTCGCAAAAAGATTTTGGCCAAAACGTCTGCAGTAACCTCTCCCTCCATTGGAACAAAGTGAGCCTCTTTTGACAAGAGGTCCACCACAACTAGAATAGATGTACAACCCTTGTCACAAGGAAGATCTGTAATGAAGTCCAGGGAGATTGTATGCCAAGGACGAGGTGGAATAGGCAACGGCTCCAACAACCCGACTGGTTTTCCGGTTTGATTTTTCATTTGAGCGCAAATAGCACAGGTTTTTACAAAATTTAAGATGTCCTGACGCATTTTTTCCCACCAGAAGCTTCTCCTGACCAATTCCAGCGTCTTTCTAAAACCTGGGTGTCCGGACAGCATAGATTCATGACAGTCTCTTATTACTCTCTCTCGCAATTCCAAAATAGGTAAGTAAAGTTTATTTTCAAAAAACGGCAATCCTTTTTCAATTTTTCGAACCAGATCCTTTCGAACCCATTCCTCCATTTGTGCAATTGACATGGACTTTCGAACTTCTTCCTTAACATCCTCAATTTTCTGTATTCCGGCAGAAATAAAACAGCATGGATCGATAATGGATATCATCTCCTTTTCTGATTCCATCTCACTTCCAGGAAATTGACGTGATAAAGCATCAGCCTTTCCATTAAGCCTACCTGGCTTAAATGTCACTACAAAATCATAATCGGCAAAGAACAATGACCATCTTAACTGCCTTGGTGTGAGAGTCTTAGCTGATTTCAAAAAAAGCAGATTTCTATGGTCTGTTAACACAGTCACAGTATGTCTTGCTCCCTTTAATAAATGTCTCCACTCTTCAAAAGCGAACTTGATTGCCAATAATTCTCGATCTGAGATGGTATAATTTTGTTCTGCCATAGAACATTTTTTAGAATAGTAAGCCACTGGATGAAGTTGTCCTGTCTCTCGATGTCTCTGAGAAAGAACAGCCCCCATGGCAAGATTCGATGCAGGACAAATGGCGCCTAGCACAATACCATTGGAAACTGGAGTGTTCCATTATGGGATACTCATTTTGTTAACATGGCTGCCAGGTTTAGTAGGCAGACCCATGAGAATGCTAGATGAGTTTCTATTTAGACCACAGATACCCATGGATGAAGAAGAGGGGCGAATTTTCCCCTTAGACATAGAAGCAGCTATAGTATGAGGAAATATGGCTTTGCTTGATGCAACTGATGACAAAGGTAGACAATGGTGCACAGTAATTGCCATCGAGGAAGGCTGCAGAGTGACTGATGTCACTGATGGAGATTTATTTGGAGATGACAAATCTGATGATTTTGTGATATTTGAAATGTGCATTACTTATTGGGTCAAAGTGATTATCGAGGTCCTGCAGAGAATGATGCTAGCAAAGAAGCGTCCTGAATATTTTAATGAAGATATGGCGAAAGTGCCAATCTCATCGTGGACTACAGACCCCTATGACGTAGGCTTATTGGAAGGAGTTGGGTAAGTGAAGATTAAATTGAAATCGGGAGCAATTTCACCTCGAGCACGACAATATCCCATGTCTCCAGAAGCAGATGAAGGAATATTCAAGATAATTTCCGCCATGATGGACCAAGGTATCTTAGTGATGTCAAGAGTCACCATGTAATACTTTGATTTATCCAGTGAAAAAAGAAAAAAGGGGGGGTCCTGGAGGCTAATCCAAGACCTTCGCCTAATAAACAAGATTGTAGAGGCCGAGTTCCCTCTAGTCCCTAACCCTTCCGTGATTCTATGTAATATACCTGTTGATGCATAATATTTCACACTGATTGACTTGAACAATGTGTTTTTCTCAATCCCATTGCATAAAGACTCACAAGATTTGACATTTGTTCACTTTTTGTTACGCTCACCTGGTTCCCATAGGGGCGTCGATCGGACCCGGACAGCTGCGGTCTCCACCAACGTGATGCGTAGTGAAGAGATGACAGTCTGGACTGGCCCGCATAATCTTGTCTGCTGGACTCCTAGAAGTATTCTCCTGCAAATGGAGAAAGGGATTTAGCCACCCGTGGACTTTAGTGATGCCCCCCCCCAACTGTTCTCGTTCTCCCCACTAATCACCTCCGATATCCCCTCTTGGTGACCTCACCTTATGTTTTTAAATGATGAGCTCTCCATCCTGCATGATAGCGTAGACACCAGTTACTTCTCTGGTTTGAAGGTACTGGAGGAGTTCCAGAGGAATATTGACTACAGTGTCTATAAAGTTCAAAGAGTTCAATAAGTCCGATGTTCACTCTTGTTCCATTCCCTCGTTAGGTTGCAGCTGGGTCCAAAAGAATATTGCCTGGAGGCAGCTGATGTCGTTCAGGTAAGAGTCTGTATTACCAAACACTGTCCGGTAAAAGTTGCAGGAGTTTAACTTGCTGTTTTCTCTCCCTTTGTAGGTGCGGAATAGAAAGATGCGGCGAATTTAAAGGATAATACCTCATGTGGTAAAGCAGGTAAGCCTATGGTGGCAAAGAGATTGTCTTTGTCGGTTTTCTCGGCTCACCTTGTTATTCCTTTTGCTTTCCCCCCAGGTGCTGGGTTTTCGACGAAGAAAATGATGGAGGCAGCACCGAGTTGAAAGATGCGGTGGACTGGTGAATATAACGCAGTGCTGCTGCTGGCGAAGCGACGCGTACTGAAATAATGTCCTTTCCAGGCTCGGAGATGTGCTGGGTCCGGAATCAGGTAAGGAATCAAATAATGTCCGTGATCTAACCTCTTCTCCTTTCTTTTCCTTTTGTCTAGGAGCTCCGGATTCGAGGCGGGCGTGGCAGAAGACTGGATGCTGACTTGCAGACACTGTGAGCGTTACGCTACTGGATGCAGAATAACACGAAGCATGAGCTGCTGTTCAGGCGTGGTTTAAATAGCCTGTAAAGTAGTCCCAGGTAAGTTCCCCAGAACCACACCCGAGTAAAATATAGTCCCTGCAATAAAATAGTCCCATCCCGGCCTCACGTTGGCTTGCACTCATTTGCAGCATGGTCTGCATAAGGTAAGTAAAGTCTATGAGCCTGGCGCCTACGGCGCCCGGACTGATTTCCATGATGAGCCCGGCGCCAGGACTGAATCCAAACAGCCCCCAGCCAGGGCTGTTGGGGTTTTAATGAGTATCTGGATGCCTGCGCCCGGGGCTGATGGACTCGATCCGGATGCCCGGGGGTAGGCATCAGGACACTTTTAGACAAGCGCAATTTAAAAGCACAAGGCTGCCCCAGGGGTACTGTGAGTCCCCATCGATTTTTAAAAGTCCTCCAGATGGACTTAAGCAATATTGCTTTAGAAAGCGTTGTGCGGCAATACGTAGATGACATTTTAGTTTGCAGCACCACGGTGGAAGAGTGCATACACGATTCTGTTCAGCTGATGATTATACTTGCTGATAAAGGATATAAGGTTGACAAGGAGAAGTTACAATATTGTCAACAAGAAGTGTTATACATAGGCCAATTGATTTCACATGAGGGAAAGAAAGTTACCCCTGAAGAGCTGAGGCCGTTTTAAAAACAGCCAAGCCACACACGATAAAACAATGCTGAGTTTTCTAGGACTATGCAATTATGTTCGAGCATGGGTCTTTGACTACAGCTTGTACACTAGGCCGCTTTTGCAGGCATTAAAGAAAGCACAGGCTACGAAAGAATTGTGTGGACTGAGGCAATGGAAGAAGGGTTTGACGAACTGAAAAACGCCATTTGCACGGCTCCAGTTTTAGGGATTCCTAATTATGCAGAGGAATTCTTTTTATTCTCGCACACAGATGGTACTTTTATGACGGCAGTACTTACACAGAGAACTACATTGGGGTACAAACCCCTTGCATATTAGTGGCATTTTAGACCCAGTAATGAGGTAACTTTCCATGTGAACAAAGTTTAGCAGCTGCCGCATTTGCTATAGAGAAAGCAACAAATATAGTGATGGGATGTTCCATGTTATTTGTTGAACGTGCATTATTCGCAATTTTAGAAAAACCAAAAAGCATGTTGACTACTCAAAGGGCTTCTGCCTAAGAGGTAATCCTATTGACTCCAGCAATTAAAATAGTCTGATGTAAAATAGTGAATCCAGCAATGTTTATAGCTGAGCCAATTACAGAAGGAGAGCCTATAGGAGAGCCTATACATGATTGTGCAAACTGTGAAGAATTCTGTGATGAGCTCCCTAGAATAAAGGCGAATGCACTCTCAGGAGGAGAGATTGTCTTCATTGACAGTTCTTCCAGACTCGATTAAATAAAATGACGGTCAAAGATATACAGGTGCTGCTGTAGTGAAACATTTGGCAAATGGAGAATTTCGAGTGCTCGTAAGTACTCGATTACCATCTCATTATTCAGTGCAAGCTGCAGAATTATTGGCATTGATACTCTGTCAAGAATCACACAGACCTGGAAGTGACAGTATACAGCGCTCCACCTATGTGACATCGACCATGCATGCAGGATTAGCATGCTGGAAAAGGATGGGCTACCTCCGAGCGGACGGCACGACAGTGCTGCACACAGCCTTATTGGATAGGCTTGTAAAGGCACTACAACTCCCTATGGGCATAAGTCGTTAAATGCGCAGCTCACAAAAAGGACATATTTTATCTCACGCGGAAATCAAGCAACAGACGCTGAAGCCAAATGCTTAGCAAATACAGATATAGAAATTATGAATGTTCAAACCATTGATGTAAATGAATGACTGTAATATTAAATGTGGACGAGGGATACAATCATATGCCTAAAACACAGATAGAACTCCAAGGGGAGGCATCGCAAGAAGAAAACAACTTATAGAAGCGAAGAGGGTGTTCTTTAAACCCCTCTGAAGCATTGTGGTGACAAGACAGCACTGGTAAACCAGTAATGCCTATAGCCTTATTAAAGATGGCGCTAGAACATATCCCGCACACACAAGGGATAATCTTGCTGTAACCATTGCTGAGGATTGGTTTGTACCAATCCTAATGGAACGTGTTGCCTTTTTTATTAAATTGTATTATTTGCCAGCAGTTCACGGCTGAGCATACACTACCCATAATGAGGGGGTGATCCCAAGACCACAGGGCACTTTTCAGAACTTGCATATCGACTATGTTGACATGATACAAGTTTGTAATGGATACAAATACCTTTTTAATTGGAGTATGTCCTTTCTCTAGATGGATAGAGGCAGGTTGATGTATGCACCCAGACTCCACCTGTGCAGCCAAGTTTTTGATGCGGGAAGTGTTTCCCAGATGGGGGGGGGGGGGGGGGGGCGGTGAAGTAATGAAATCGGATAATGGACCGCATTTTATTAATGCAGTTTTTGTATAGATCACTTGGCTGCTCAGAATAAAAAATACGTTTTCTTTGGTTTCTCATCCGCAAGGAAATGGTATCTGTGAAAAGCCCAACAGGCTGTTAAGGGAAAGAAAAGCTAAATTGAAGCTTACTTTGAAAAAAGGGTGGTTGCACTGCCTACCACTGGCATTGTATGCATTAAGGAACCAACCAGGTTCTGACCACCATTTTGCGCCGCATAAGATTGTGACTGGCAGGAGAATGAAAACTCCTTTAATGCCTCCATCCTGAGTTAGAAGTGATGATCAGCCAACATCAGAAGTGTTAGGACTTGAATTGCAAAACTACTTGAACTGTTTAACATCTTTTTTTTCTGTGATTTCAAGACAGTTGCAGAGACGAGGGTGTACAGCAGTACAGAACATAGGGGATGTTTCAACAATCCAAACCCTGAGTTTATATGCCCAAGAATTTACCCAGGGGACAAGATCCAGATCCGCAATCGCACAAGGAAAAAGTGGGACGAGCCCTGCTTTTACGGTCCTTTCATTGTTGAGGACGTTGCGCCATCTGCTGTCAAAGTGCAGGGTAGGCGAGCTTGGATCTTCCTGGGGGACACAAAGATCTACGCCTGAGAGATTCCTCTGCTTACACCCCACCGCGAAGAAGCTACAATCGGGAAAGAACCACAGCATGTGTAGATGATATTCATGACTAGGAAGAACTCGTAACCTGTCAAGTGGAAAGAAAGAAGAACTTTTAGTTGGACTGTGGCTTAATTTGGACACTCACTTTGTAGCTACAAATAAAAGGGTAAAAGGACACATTCAAACACTCTGCCTCCTACTTGCAGGGTTGAGGGAAGATCGGCATTCACAAGAGCCACAGTAAGTTATTAACGTTGGAATGAGGCACACTAAAGCCTAGATAAAATTAAGGGTGTGCCAAACTTTGTGGACACAGCAATTGGAAAAGAATACAGTATCCAGATTTGTTCAAACAGAGCTCTTGTTTGGAGTTACTCGTGGTGTTACCCAGTGATGACCTTTCTAGGCACATACTTTGAGTTCTGAGAAAATGGCATGTTTCTCCACTTTCCTTTACAGATCCACTGGAACGCCAAGAAATCGCTCAGGTGGCTAGAAGAACCTTTAACTTCCCCACCCAAGGTAAAAAGACTGTAGTCTGTGGAGGAGGAAGAAATGAAAATTGAGCAAAAAGATGGGGCAGAGAGGAAGTGGATAAGGGCACAGGGAGCCAACACTCGGAAGGGTATGATATGGCATTTGTAATGCGCCAATACACAAGTGTTTCAAGGCGCGACGAGGCAAGGGAAGGTAACAAAGGGAGGACGTCATTAAGATCACGCAAGTGCGTGGGAAGGGGGCAAGGACAGTGCAGTACATGGGGGGAAAATGGTGACAATAAGTAAATAAACGGCCAGCATGTGTCAAGCGCATGGGTTAGTGCGGGCATCAGGTGTCAAGGGCTGGTAGGGGGACTGTAGGGATACAGAAAAGTCCCCAAGTGCGGGGGTTGCCAGGTGGGCAGTGCAGGTGTGTGATGCTGGTGGGCCCGAGATCAAAGAGTGTCCAGGTAGCCAGTGCAATTCCGATTACAGCCAGGAGCTCAGCAGTGGAGAGGAGAAAAGGCAGAAGCAAAGAGAGATGAACCAGAGATGGTTCTCCTCAAGTTTAAGGGAGGCACAAGCTGAAGAAGGAGATCTACCACCAACTCGTTGCTTGGAGAAGCGACGGACCCTGAGGGAGTTGGAGGCGGATGAGCGAAGAGCTTGAGAAGGAAGATATTTGGGGAAGAGAGAGTTGAAGGTATTGAGGCCCCAGGCCCCAGAAGGCCTTGTGAACGATGCAGAAGGTTTTGAACTTAATCCTCGCAGCCACTGGGAGCCAGTGCAGAGATTTCAGTCCTGGAGAGATACGATCCCTGGGCTTGAGGCCAAGGCCAAGTCTTGCAGTCCTATTCTGGAGAAGTTGCAGAGGGTGGAGAGTAGAAGCGGGCAGATTAGTGTTACAATAGTCCAGCCTAGGGAGAACCAGAGCTCTGGAGACAGTGAGCTTCTGGGGGAAGGAGAGGAAAGTAAGAATACCTCTGAGGAGATGCAGCTGGTAGTGTGACTTCTTAGAGACGTCAGAGATGTGAGGAGAGAAGGAGAGTGTGGAGTCGAAGCTGACCCCGAGGTTTTTAGCCTTGCAGATGGGAGCAGGAAGAGGGCCAAGAGAGGCCGGCCAGAGAGCTCCAGGAAAGGAGGGAGCGGGTGTGCCCATGAGGAGAATCTCAGTCTTACTGGCATTAAGGCAGAGGTCATTGGCGGCACACCACTCCTGGATAGCAGACAGTCAGAAATGAGCGAAGGAGAGGAGGAGACCGAGGGTAGCCTGAAAATGAGCTGGGTGTCATCCGCATTTCACTGAAATTCAGGGCCGTCACGAGGTGGGTGCAGGGGGGGGGCAAACTGCCCCGAGCCTCGCGCTTGCTGGGGGCCTCGCGGACCTCTCTCCTAAGTGGAAGGCAGCACAGTCTCCCGTGTCCTTTATTCACACGCGGGACTGTGCTGCCCCTGCAATGATTTTGCTGTTTCTTGTGAAGCCGTTTGGTTCCGCAACAAACAGCAAAATAATGGGAGACAGCAGGGCTCAGAAGTGGGCTCTGATGCCTCCCGTCATTCAGCTGAAAACGTGGACATGCCTGTCAGTGTGTTCATGTTGCTCAGCGTGATCACACTGACTGACAGGAGAGGGCTCCTCTCCTGTCAGTCATTGTGTTCATGTTGTCAGCGTGATCACGCCGACTGATGGGAGAGGAGTTCTCTCTTGTCAGGCAGCATGTCTACGTGTCGGCTGCGTGGATGCTTTTTAAGGGTGCATGGAGGTAAGGTAAGTGTTTATTTTAAATTAAAAGTGTATATGTGTATTTAAATTAAATTAGTATGTATATGTGTATGTATGAATTCATTCATGCATGCATGTTGGTGTTTGTGTCAATGCTGTTTGGTTTTATGTATGCATGTATGTATGGAGTTGTGTAACTGGTGGATGAATGCATGAGTGAAAGTGTTTTTTGTGAGTGTGTGTTCAGCACCACCCCTAAATGTAGCCGCCCTGGGGGCCACTCCATTAAGGGGTGGGTTCATGGCATCAGAGGTGCACCTAGGCTAAAATGTTAGTGGGGGGAAAGGGGACTAACACTTCAAATGTTGGGTGAGGCGCCAATGTCAGAGGCTGTGAGGAAGGGGCAAACTTCCTTGTGTGGGGGCACCTAACATCTTTCCACATTTCGAATGAGACTATTCTGGTGAAGCTTCAGTGTTACAAGCAGCTACCTCTTGCCTTCATTTCTGAAACGTCACACTTAAGGACTGCTGTGAGAATGAGATATCTCATGTCACCACTTCCCTTCTAATCACTCCCCTAGCATGCAAGTGTTAACACCACATCACAATTTCAATTACCTAAGAATGTATAGATATGAATGCAGGTGCTAACAGTGAAATGACTTCTCATGGCCATGCTAATCCCTATGGCAATTCTCACCCATTTCCTACCTTCCCCACCCAAAACACCTTCTCACTGGAACTCTTGAGCTACCTTTAAACAGTGTTTCCTCAAAGGAGTCTTCTGAGAATTCATGACTTCATTGGAGTTGTAAGCACGTAACTGGGTGTAATAAAAATGTCTTAATCAGGTCTGCCTTTGGCCATTCAATTTAAAAACACCCTGCGTGTCGTGAAGTTCACTGAAGTTCTTTTAAAAATAAGCATTGGCAAAGCCAACAGTTTTGGCTTGTGTACAAGTATTAGGCATTTACCAGGCACTGCTATCAGCTGCTCAGGTACTCGAACCATTTTGCACTGGCACTATCAATGGCCAGCTAATACCAATACAGAAGTGCCTTTCCTATGCCTACAGGAATGCCCAAAGTGTTAGCATTGCCAGTGCTATTTTTGCTTTACCCTTGATGCACAGGACTATGCATCAAGGTTAAAGCAAACATACTACTTGGCTAAATTGGCCCACATTGAATGTAGGTCAATCTAGCCAGTAATAACACTTATGGTACACAGTCAGCCTGGATATACTTTCTGTGGCATGGCATTTTTACTGGCTGGGAGTCCGTACATGGTGGTAATGGCATATATTGATGCAGCCTGCATCGACATAATTAGAACAACCAGCATGACTATATTTTTATACTAGCATATCTCGCGTGAAAAGGCGGCATGAAATGTATTGGAAAATGTTCCTATGCACAATTTGTGATTTGCAACTATTGGGAATTTCCATGTGCTTCCATACAAAACCAATTGCAAACTGTATGGATTTCTACCCAATTTTACAAAGAAAGTGCTGTAAAATGCATACTTTTAACCCAATGTTTCAAACATTTTCTTGGGAGTGAGAACCCCCCTCAAGCAACCCTTGTTTGGTCTGGGCTCCCTCTCTGTGCTCTGTTGATCCTGCCTAATTGGCACAAATATTTAAGCCTCTTAAGTTAAAAAATGTACCAGCCTCCACTGTACATCATTTGTCACTGTGTATGATGTGTGTTTTAATGCGCACACAGGGGCAGGGTGCTCCTTAATGATATGGCATTTATAACATGCCTGTACACAAGTGTTTGTAGGCGCGAAAAAGGCAGGAGGGAGAAACAAGAGTAGGACAAAACAAAGATCTTACTAGGCCTTGTGTCATTCAGATCGCGCAAGGGCAGGGAAGGGGGAGGGGAGAAGTGCCGAGGGTGGGGTAGGATGCAGAAGTGCAGGAACAAAGGAGAAACAAGAGTGCAGCCAACTGGTGGCAAGTGGGGGTACTCATAGGTGCAGCCAACGGGTGGAGAGCAAGAGTGGGGACTGTAGGGTTACAGATACAGACCACAAGTGCAGGGGAGCCAAGAGGCAGTGTGGGATTGCAACAGGACAGGCAGGGACCTGGGCCCGAATTCAGAGCGTGACCAGTGCATGGATCAGGCAGGTGATCAGCAAGGGAGAGGAAGAGAGAAAGCGTAATCAAAGAGATAGGTCTTGAGTTGCTTCCGGAACCAGAGAAGGTTCTCCTCAAGTTTCAGCAAGGTAGGGAGGCTGTTTACAGAGGGAGGCCCCAGCCGAAGAAAGAGATCTGCCCTCAACTCTTTGCTTGGAAAAGTGACAAACCCTCAGAGAATTGGAGGTGGTGCAGTGGAGAGCTCATGCCATCCTATATATATTTAGTCATATGATTAAAAAAGTTAGTCTGGCATGAACCTTTCTTCAGTAGAGAAATCTAACTTTGCTGTAGTTGATTTGGAGTTGTATTAATAAACCATATTTGGGATCCTGCACACAAACTCAAGGGGAGATTTCTCGAGTCTCCTGTTTGCGGATGTGCCGCCGCTGGCTGAGTGCAAAAAATTGTAAGGGGGCCTCACCAAATGTTTTGCCCCGGGCCTCACCACATCTTCTGACAGCCCTGCTGAAAGTTGGGGCATAGAGCGGCGATGTGGTTCGCAAGGAGTGCCAGGTATTGGTTGAACAGCCAGGGAGAGAGGTTAGCCCCCCTGGGGGACACCACAGGTAGAGAAGAAGATGGCAGAGAGGAAGGACCCAAGTTGGACCTGGGAGGGTCGGTCGGAGAGGAAAGAAGTCAGCCATGGGGATTGTGTTGGAGGGGGAATAGGATTCTAGAAGCAGGGGTACGTGTAGTGGTAGGTAGGGAATTTTGATCCAGAAAGAGGGAAAATAAGGAAAGCCCATATCCAGTTTATTCCAGTGATGGTGTTTTCTGATACTTTGGAAAAAGTACAAGTAGGTGTGCAATGCACCCGAGATGTGCTTGGGGCGCTCTTGAAGCGCAGATGCCAGAATTGTCGAGTAGCATTTTTTAGGTGTCGGCTGCAAACCCTATGTATATAATTTGGAAATGCCATGGATATGCGCTGGAAAAAGGTGAATGCGGGGAACCACAATGGAGAAAGGGAATGGGAAAGACCAGCAGCCTACATGAGCCAGGCATGCACGGCATCGCCGGGAGGGCCAAGCCACTGGTGCGAGCTAAACTATATTGGTGTCATTTAACCACTGCTCGGAGTCTACTCACTACCATAGGCGAATGCCTGATGTAAGGGAGCGTGCCACATATGAATGATGCTTTACTGGCAGATATCCAAGGGTGAAGATGTGCAATGGAGCTCAGAGTACAAATGAGTAATGACACATATACACAAAGATAATATAGGTTATGCACTTTAAAGAGGACACCTGCGGCCATTACATTAACACACAGCTGTTGAGTCGTTGATCCTCTGAAATTAATTCTTCAGTGCTCCCCTAAAATGATATGCATTAGAACCTAGAAGACTGTGCAATAGAAAATGGAAAAGGTCGACATGAGTACTGTATAAAACATGTTTGCATTCTAGTTCTGCCTTTCCGGTTGACTACAATGTGTGATCCTGAGCAAAACACTTTAGCTGCTTGTCTCTCAGTTGACTTGCTTTCTTCCAGATGTTTGGAGTGCTGGTATAGGAGATATAGGCAAGTAAAGTGCAATGGGAACAATCGTTGGCAATACCAACAGTTTGGGCTTTTGTGTAGGCATGGGAAAGGCACTTGCCAGGCATAGCTATAGTGGTATTAACTACCCATTGTTGGTAGCAGGTGCAAAGTGGTGCGAGTACCTGGGTATACAGTAGCAGTGCCTGGCAAAAGCTTAAACCCTATGCACAAGCCAAACATTTTGGCTTTGACAATGCTTGTCTTAAACAGGACTTCAGTTCTTGCTGCAAGGTCATGTTACTAGGACTCTGATATGTCATTTATAACGCGCCTGTCCACAAGTGTTTCTAGACGTGACAAGACAAGAGAGGGCAGACAGAGGGAGGACAAGACAAACTATCTTACTAGGCCTTGTGTCTTTCTGATTGTGCAAGTGCGACCACCAATTGCAGGGGGAAGGGAGCGGAGGAAGTATTAGGGAGAGGGAAGGTACAAGGGGTTGGGGGGAAGGAGTGCAGCCAGGGCAGCGCGGCTCTAGGTATGTGCAAGGAGGCAGGGGAATGTAGAGGTTACAGTTACAGCCCCTAAGTGTGCGGTAGGCCTGGAGGCAGTGCAGGGGAGATTGATCATGGAGGAGCCTGGTACCCAGTGAGATTGAGAGTAGCCTAGCAACCAGTCAGCGCCGCAGACAGGTGGTCAGCAGGGAAGAGGCGCTTCCGGAACATCAGGTGGTCCGGCTCAAGTTTGTGAGGGGCAGGGAGGCCATTCCAGAGGGAGACACCTACAGAGGAGAGGGATCTTCCCTCCACTCTCTGCCTGGAGAACTGTCTGACCTCAGAGTTGGAGGTCGCTCCAGCAGTGAGGGAAATGCAGAGGAGAGGAAGTGTTTAAAGAGTGGGGAGGGCATCGGGGAGGCAGTGAGGAATTCGACCATCCTCCCTATATATTTTTAAGAAATTGAATGATGGGAGATCAACCTCGGAAAATGTGTGGGGCTAAACTGCACATTTTCCTATTGCTGCACAACAAACACATAGTCACATGTACTCTGGGTGGACACAGCCTACAGGCGCAGTCCCCCTGTCATGTTCAGCTGGAATATGACAGCCAGGGATACATCAAAGCATCTCAGGAAAGGGGAAGACAACACCCTCCTCCTGCAATGCCCAGCCTATTGGCTGCATGGATATGCCTCGTCTATTAAGTTCTGCTGGTGGCAGCGCATACCGATGAGTTCATTGAAACGGGCCTGCAAGGAGTATGATCGCAGAACTGAACAAAGGGGACACGAAACCAACACCTCTTTAATATGCAATGCGTCAACTTGAAGCTAGCTCCCACCCCGCTGTATGAAGGGCAATGAATGTCCTGTCTGGGACAACTGTTTTGTAAGTGACTCCAATCAAGCAATCCCACTAAGTCGGTGCCTTGTCTGGGATGCCCAAGGGAAGCCCTTATTTATATATTTTTATGGCAAGTTATAATCTGGATGATGAACCCTTGTATAACACCCCTCTCTTAGAATCCCCCTGAACCCACTGAGCCAAGAAATAGATTTGTTTTGCAAATTTAAAAGGTTTATTTGAAAAATTAAATATATATATATAGATCACACTTTTATAATAAATTAATAATTGATATCACACTTATGAATATAATGTTGATCAACAATGGGTAATCTGACACTAGCACGCCTCTTTACAATCAATGAGGAGTTGGTATAGGATGGATAAGGCAGCGAAAATACTTTTATGGTTTCAAGGGAAAAGCAATGAGGAATGAAATGCAGTACAGAAATAACTTGATATGATTTTAGCAAAAGATAATATAATCCCTTTTTCTCTGGCAATTCATCCCCCCCCCTATTCAATGTAAGAAATGGAAGGAGGAGCACACAGTTCTCAGGAATGCAATCAAATACAATACGAAATTCAGTTCCCCCCAGCAAGCTTAGAGGAAAACAGGTAGAAGTTTGAAACACAGGCAAATTACTTTAATGTGGTTTGCAAGTAAGTGAAAAGGTGCTAAAATTGCTTTTGATTCCCTCTAGAGGTTCAGGGTAGGTGATGGCTACTTTATATTAGTTCAGGCTCACTTTAGCAATGCTCTATGAGTTACTAGCAGGTTAAACGAATTTTAGCAAAGGAAAGCAAGGAGCTGCTGCTGACCATTTTACTGGAGAAGAAATCGGGCCAAATCGCAAATTGCAGTAAAATTCGCGAGTGAGTGAATCGTGATTACGGCAAAGGTATAAGGAGTAGCAAGTAGTTTCGTTGGAAAGCCTCGAATCCTAGCTTTAAAATGAAAGTTAAACCACGTTCCTAGCACAAACGGTTCCAGAGATACGGACGATTTAGTAAAGGTAGTTTTTCGGATTTAAAGTAAAACTCAAAATGACAGGTGACAGTTTGCAGCTTTAGAATGACAGATGACAGGATTACTAGGAGGCAGTTCTACTTAGGTTGAAATAGTTTGGATTAGATTATTTTAACTAAGAGATTGGGTTCTGCACAGTTCTGGCGGATACTCCTAATTCACGGATCTGGTCACTGGACTGGACTTCGGGCGGTTCTGCTCAAAGCGTCTGGGTCAGCTCTGCTGGTCTAGCCTCTCTGGATACAGCGGCCTCTGGTTCTGGATACTGCTCTGCTTTCCGGTCCGGATCAAGTGGCTTCTGGATGTAACGCTGCTTTCTGGGTACTGGCAAAAGTTCTTGGCAAAGAATTCAGACTGCTCGCCGGCTGTGGAATAGTTTGCAAATGATTTTAAGGATGCTGAGGCCTGCTGAGAAGAGTTCTCAGTTTGTGGGTTTAGGCCCTTGCTTTAAGTTCTGGTCTCTGGAGATTGATCGATGTGAAGTCTGGAGTCTCCCGGCAGAGCGTCCCGCAGAAAATGGAATTTAATCTCTCTACCTGGGTTTCAATGTTCCTTTTATGTGTTTTGAAAGTGGGTGTGTGCGTAGCATCATTAAGCCTGCCCCTCTCTTGATTTGATAGGTCAATAGATTCTTTGGTCCCTGATTTGGGAAGAGATAGTGTGTCAGAGTGATGTCATTTTTATGGCCTCCAGAAAGAACACTCCCCTGTCATCTTTACACACAAATCTATTTCTGATCCAAATACTTTCCAGATACACAATTTGTTGAAATTACAACACATTATATATTCCTTATGGTCCATGCTTGTCCGCCTCTGATCTTCCTGGGGGCTTGCATTTTGAGCTTTTTGACTGGTTTTGCAATATTGGATTTTCATCAAAAATAACACAACTGTACACCCTCCTCCTCCACACATTCCAGCTATTTACTAGGTTTCTAGCATAAACCCGGTGTCTGTAATATCACTAAATAGTGGGGTTTGGTCCTAGAACACCGTAGAAATTGGAGTTTTGACTCAAATCGTGAGGGCATTTTTCATACTAAGAATCTCAAAGTTGTACATTCCTGTAATTTGGTTACAATAAGTTATGAATGTTTCTATACAATATATATTTGCTGCAATAGGAATCCACACTCAAGTCTGGCCCGCCCCTTGAAGCTGGGTGGGTCAGGGATCAGATGTCTCTGCTCACAGGCAGATCTTTGTGTACAGCCAACATTCAAAATTAACATACCCCATTCAATTGAAAGGGGCTATTGTCTCTCTCTCCTCCAGGCTGAAGGGGAAACCCCCTCCCTCTCACTCAAAAGGGCCATGTGATATCCTGCCTCCTGTTGTGAGTCTCTGGGGTGTTAAGAGTTCTCAGCCTCTTGGCCTCTGGGAACAGCAGGTGGCTAAGATTTTTTAATTAACCAACAGGCTTTGAAGTCCAGTTAGCTCAGGTCCCTTTGACAGCTATTGAACTCAGTTCTCCTGTCAGAGTTTAGACCGCTAGCGCCGGTTTGTGGACAAAGCTGGTACTGCACCCATTTTTGGGATCTGTCTTGAATTACTGCATTTCAATAGAGTGGTCTTTTGCTTGATAGAATAGGACCCTTGCTTAACATTGTTTTGATGGCATCCTTACAGTAGAATGGTGATGTGGAACCCCCCACAACAAGGTTGTATCTTTGGAGTGGTCTTGTGCCAACTGTGCAGTTCTCCTGGATTCTGACGTGAATGTGGGCGGCGACAGCTCATCCCCACATCTACCCAGTCTATTGATTCAACATGGGTCAAAACTCTTGACAGTTTATAGTAGGCAACCCCTGCAAGGGGCGTAGTGGGGAGCTTTCAGAGGAAAGAAGTATGTGATTTGATGGAGACAAAGTCTGTTCGTGCCACAAACTTCAAGGGAGACCTGCGCTTTGATCAGGAGCCACAGAGAGCTCAATTAACCAGAAAGACACTTTGATCCACAGCAGACAGGAAGATGGGTGGGACTTAGTAGTACAGGCTGTCACCTCGTACCCTTCCTGTTTATAACCTCACGCATAACAGAAAATTGTTGGTGGGGACCCAGGATTGGCTCATTAAGTTAGGCTTAGCATGCACCAATTACTGGGTCCCATTTGGCTGTAAAAGAGGGTCGAGTCCCTCTTTTGGCAGATCATCCGACGACTTCGAAAGGAGTAAGACCCTGACTGAAGGTAGTCTGTCTGCCTTACAGCTTCCGCCAGAGAAGGAAGGCCAGGAATTCCAAGAGGGAAGCAAGATCCCTCCCCAAAACATCTCCCAGGAACAGAGGGAGAGACTGAACTCGGAGGACCTATCCAGTAACTCCAGAACTAGTTCCCAGCCAGCACACAGCGTGACCTGCTAGGTTGTGCCACAGAGTCCCTGATCAAAGGACAAGGCCTTTGCCTGCAAACTCTCCTCAGCTTTGGGTCATCCGCCTTAAAGGATGGCACAAGCCCTGTGAAGAAGCTAGGAGGAGTGCCACAACAAGCCTCAACCAGCATCCATCTTTTAAGGACATTTTCGAGGCAGTCGAACCCCTCGAGCAGCAGCCAGCTACACCACTGACTGTTGTCACACCGCAGACACTAAAGCCGTCCGCATCGACCAGCGTGACAGATCTGCCAACTAGCACAGGGACCACAATTCTTGACCCTGAGCCACTGTGTAGGCCAGCCTGTAGTTGTCCAGCCTCGCTTGCCAAACTGTCTGCCGCCTGATACCTGCAGCTGTCGCCTGTCTTGAACTCTGTCGCAGGAGCGGCAAAGCATCCTGGAACGGACTTGACCCCGTTGAGCATCAAGATCATCCCAAACACCAGGTTTGGTCAACCCCGTTCCTTATCCGAAGGCCCCCAGTGACATTTACACCCCCCCCCCCTTGCTCCCTTGGTGCTTAAACCAAATAACCTTGAACAGTTAAGACTGACTGCTTTACCGACTACCCTCCTGTCAGTGTCCAGAGTGCATCCCTTTCCTTCGTGAAACTGTCTGTCCTCTGTGTTCCTTTAGAGGCTGGGTTGTATTTTGTAGTGTGCTAGAGCTGTCTGGTGTAATAATAATGAAGTAGATATTCGTATACAACCTTGACTGGGCAGTCCCTTTTATCATTGGGTAATAATTGTATTTTTGCCGTTTTGCAACTAACCAACGATCCACAACCTTGCGGAGTTCAGCATGCCGTTCCGTCTACGTTACCAAAATTGGACAAGGTGGTTTATAATTTACTTGTGTTTGCAATCTGTTTGGTTCCCTTCTGGTGTACTAGAGGTGTGAGGCTGATTGATGGTTTAGAAACAAATATTCATCCCTGGACCACTGGTGCCCCGGAAGTTCATTCGTCAGAGGCCCAAAGGGACCGCTTTAAAAAATTAGGCAGACAGGATCCAGGTCCCCTTAACTTTTTTCAGGGGTTGCGCCTCTGCTTTGTAGAGGCTAACTTTTCCACCCTTCTTAATCCATAGTGCTTTGGATCTGCTTCTGGGCGTGTGTCCAGACACTGTACGCTACCTACTAAATTGCATGCACATCTTGAAAAGGAGGTTGGGAAGGTCCAACTTTGGACAGGGACAGCGTTGGGGGCTGGGCCTGTGAACCTCTTCAGTGGAAAGGTGCCTCAAGCCTGGGGTTGGGGGGCATGAGGTAGGGTGCAGCAACTGCCCCATGTTGCCAGTCAGCAGTTTTATAACGCAGTGATATATTATTTTCTATATTTCGTTCTGGGGCTCTAATGGCACGGATGGGCTAAAAAGCTACAGACTGGAAACAACTGTGCGGCGCTGCTGATGGCTAGGACTAATTGAAACCACTTTCCCATCCATCACTTTTTGTCCTTTTGTCTAAGACCATGCCACAAAAGAGGAGTTCATCATGTCCAAGCACCATTGCCAATGACTGGGCGCCTAGATGGTTTTGGGGTCCTTGACAACTGATGTCATAGAAAGACACTGCTACCATTAGTCACCTCTAGGGTGCTCTTATGCAAGCGGCAAGCCCACCAGGGTATGAAAAGTCCAGGGCTCCCCTTCTGGATTATGACAAGTTAAGTAGATCTCTGCTGAAGGTGCGTTAACCAGATGAGCTCCCACAAGGCCGACATTTCTAGAAAGGTGAAGGGCAACTGATCGGATGCCAGCAGGGCTGACCCAGAGTTTCATTTGTTAAAGGTCACTTTCATTTGCACGGTGGAGTGTAAAAGTGCAGTACGAAAGGCAGCATACACATGTGCAAAGTGAGTAAACTCTGCCTGGCATGCTCAGTGTTCACAAATACAATTAAACGTTACCCAACATGCAAGCATGTGTAATTGTACACGCTTCCTCGCATGCGAGCATGGTAAGCAGCCTTTCCAATGGAATCCCTATGGGGTACTCATGCTTTATGCATGGCAGAGAGGAAGGACGCGGCAGAAACTTTCCGTCATACAAATGCTTAAAAATGAGCCGCGTGACTTTTACTCCTTTCATTAACATTACGCCTCCAATGTGTTTTAATCGTGCTGTGAAAAACGCAGTTCATTTGCAACGCGTAAATAAGGAGGTAAAGGAAAACCCCTCGCACTTCGCGCTTGGTTAAAGGCAGTTCTACAAGGTGTTCGACACATTTATTTTGTTATGTTTAAGTGCAAAGGGGTTTTTCTTTAGTTTTAAGTGGCACAAGGGTTACCATTTATCACTCGCCTCGCAGCTGGGTTTTGCACTTGTGCTATTCTCCCTAAAACACACTATTAGATTTATTACAGGTTCCACGTTGGCGTTGTGCTTTAGCTGACCATTATATATGCTTTTACTTTTGGCTGACTAGAATCTAGTAGTGTTGGTTGCAGCATTGTGCTTTCAACGTTTCATGCAGCAGACCCGTGTCCAACATAGTGTCGCCTTGTTCCTTTCTCGTCTTAATAGCTGAAGCTAATACTTCGGCTCCTCGTGGCACTGCATCAGGTTCAGACATCAAGATAAAAAATATAACCAAAATCGCTTTACCCTGCAAACCTTACCAGAGACAGTTGGCAAACTATGTGCTGGCGAATTTTTTGCTGAACTGAGGAAAGTACACCTTCACAAAGCCATATTGGTTTTTAAACCATCAATCAACCCCACACCACCTAGTACACCAGAAGGGATCCGAACAGATTGGAATACACTTAAATTATAAGACCTTGTCCAATTTTGGTAACGTGGATGGAACAGCAGGCTTATCTCTACAAGGTCGTGGATCGTTGGTTAGTTGCAACACAGCGAAAACAGTTATTAACCAATGATAAAAAGGACTGTCCAGTCAAAGTTGTATACAAATATATACTTGATTATTACTACAACAGACAGTTCTAGCCCACTACAATTACAACAGCCACTGTAAAGGAATACTGAGGACAGACATTTTCACAAAGGAAATAGATTCACTCTGGCTTCTGACAGGCGGGTAGTTCAAGATTTGGTTCCAGCACCAAAGGGGCAAAGGGTCGGAACTGTCTCTAGGGGCCTGCAGTGAAGGAACTGGGGGGCATAATCACAATGTACCTGGTGCTGAAGAAGTTCTTGGTGTTTGACAGCATTGATGCAGTTCCAGGGCGCTTTGCAGCTGGTGAGACAGTTAGTGGCGGGAGACAGCTGCGGGTACCAGGCTGCAGGCACCAGGCTGCAGGCAGTTTGCAAAGCTAGGCTGGATGGACGTCTGCAGGCTGTCCAGCATGGCGTCTTGGGCCAGGAATTGTTGTCTCTGTGCTGGTTGGTGGATCTGGAATGCTGGTCGAGGCGTCTCGGACTGCTCTGGTGACTGCAGAGTGACAACAGTCAGCGGTGCAGCCGGATGCGGTTCGAGGACTCGACTGTCTCGAAATTGTCCATAAAAAGATGGACGCTGAATGATGCTTGTGTGGCACTCCTCCTAGCTTCTTCGCAGGGCTCGTGTCCTTTCAAAGTGGATGCCCCGAAGCTCAGGAGGGTGTTGGCAGGCAACGGCCTTGTCCTTTGTCCAAAGACTTTCCAGCACTTCCCACCTAGGAAGCTTGCTGTCAGAACCTAGCAGGGCACACTGTGTGCTGGCTGGGTACTGGTTCCAGGAACTGCTGAACGGGTCCTCACAGTCTGTTATCTTCCTCTGTTCCCTGGGAGATGTTTAGGGGAGGGATCTTGCTTCCCTCTTGGAGCTCCTGGCCTTCCTTCACTGGTGGAAGATGTAAGGTAGACTACCTTCAGCTCGGATCCAAGTGAGTAATTTTTGCTACTCCTTGCGAAGTCTTCAGATGATCTGATAAGTGAGGGGCTTGGCCCTCTTTTAAAGCCTAACGGGCCCCAGTGATTGGTGCAGGCTATGCCCACCTTATTGAACCAATCCTGGGTCCCCACCAGTAATCTTCAGTGATGCTTCAGGTCAGAATTGGAGCACTTGGCAACACACAGGGGAACGATGACAACATATACTTCAGTCCCACCCATCTTCCTGTCTGCTGTACATCAAAGTGTCTACCTAATTAACTGTGTCCTATGCGGTGCTTGGTTACAACATGGACCTTCTTTGAAGTAGGGGGTTGCGAGCAGACATTTGTCTCCTACAATTCATACATCCCTGCTCTAAAAGGAGTGGTTCCAGGCAGGAAATTCGATGCCCTTTCATACCAAGGAAGGTTGTTAGTACCAAGTTGACAAATTGCATTACAAAGAGGTGTTTGCTTCTGGTCTCCATTGTCACTTACTGCACCCAGGCCTGCTATCAACATTCTTCAGTATTCGCCGCCGCCAGCAAATGCTAATGCGTATCAGGCTGCCCACGGCCAGAGGCTTTTGATGTACCCACAGCTGTCGGGTGTCGGCTACACATGACTGGGGAGGGCGGCGCTGGTAAGCGGTGTCCTCCCAGAGTAGATCACTATTTCTGCTGTGTAGTGAGCGTGGAAAATATATGCAGGAACGGCCCTGCATATTTTCTGTAGGTTGATCTCCCATCGTTCATTCTTTTAAATGAACAAAAATCAAAAAGCCCAGGAGAGCACACTCTCCCTGTGCGGATGGTCCAATTCCTCACAACCCACTTCTAGGGTGATGCATCTTTACAGGCATGTACACAAGGGTTCTAATCAGATCTTCCAGTGTTCTAGTGGGTAAATCTTTTGACTTTGCTCTCCATGGCCTGAGTTTGAGTCCCTCTTCATCAGTGAAAGCAGATCAGTTGCATGAAAGGGACACACAAATCGATTACCCGGGTCTGAGATCCAGGGAAACCTTTTTTGCCAGATCTGGGTAAATCCGGCCCAATGACTAGCACTGCCTCTACCAACAACCCCAGATTTATTTATTTTTACTTTTTCTTTATTTGATTAGTCAGAAATGCACTACTGGTTTTGGGGGAAAGGGCGGGTGACTGCTGGAAAAATCCAACTCTAGGTTAAATCTTGACAAGCTGCAACAATTTAATGTAACATTTATTAACCAAATGAACATGGTAATTATTTCATAAACACCAGATCTGACTCGAAACTGCAAACCTTTCAGGGTGCAGTCACATGTTAAGTGATTGTGCCGCAGAGACTGGCTGGACAATAGATGCATAGAAAGGCATGCAATGCAACAAGAGTAAAGGCTCCTTTGCTTTGAACACGCCTACATTGACAACCACATCCGTGCAGTGTATAACCAGGAGCAGTGCTGGAAATCCAAATAATGTGTGTCATCCCGGCAGCGACGAAGGGGTGAAGGATGGAGGGTGTCGTCCTACTTTCATGTTTGTGGCAGTCTCCATTTGTTTAATTTCCAAACGCTGGTCACCCTAACTGTCTCAAAATGTCATAGTCGCTAATGAACTTCCAGGCTCTTCCTCCACTAAAGCCCCTCCACTCTGATGTTGCCCATTGAGCAGAGGGTGCTAGGTGTGGTCATTTTGAAGAATGCCTAATTGGGATGTGTGGGCATAATGGTTACGCTTGAGCTACCCTTTCTTTTAAAGTCCATGCGCTCGGCTTGGGAACAGGACAATGCCTGCCATGTTCCCCCTTAATCGGGTTGTCTTCGCCCATTAACCCCAACACCTTCCTAGAGGATACAGTGAGAACCACATTGTAAGTAATATTGGTTACAAAGTGCTCTGAAACTAGATTGCTTGCGGTAGCGGGACTAGATAAAACACCACAATGATTATTAGTCTCAGAATGCTTTTAGATCTTTGTATACCATCTTTTGTGTTTTCTTTGGTGTGTTGAACCGGTTTGTCTATGCTTGTGTTGAAAGGGTGTTTTAAAACTCGTTTACTGTAAAAACAGTAGGGTAGAATTTGCTGGTCTAACGGTTACATGTTATGTTTCCAAATTTGGAAACTATAGGTTTTAGCTACTGGTTGAGAAATATGTCGGTCTCCACAAACACTCTAATGGCATTTTTTGACTTGAGGACTGCATTTGACTCCATGCCTAGGGATATATTATGGTCCACCTTGAGAGCAATCAGGGTATCTGATCCTTTAGTGAGCATTTGAGATGCTTTATTTACACTATCCATGCTGCTTGTCGGGTGGATACTCAGTGGAGTGCGTACTGTTGAAATTCTAGATGAATGTAAATTTTCTCACCATTTTTGGAATTAAGTGGTAGGCCCACTTAAAAAAAATATAATCTACAAATCCCAGTCTCAACATGCATCGGTGTCTGATTCTGAAATATTGGGCTACTCGACTGCTATGTTGGGCTACTCGACGACTCTTATTTAGTAAAAATACATATTTTAAATGTCTGTCTACCTTCATATGCTCCAAATGAAATGTTAAAGTTGGAACTGACCTGTCACCCCAATAGATTATTTTATCAAACCGAAGCCATTAGGATTATGGACCACTACGAGGCTATGGACTATTGGGGTGCAGATGTACGCGTCTGATACAATGGTGGCATGGTGATTGGCATAGACTTTTTTTATTTGGGCAACAATTAAGAGGAACCCTAGATCTCCCCAACTCTAAGAGGGGTTTCCTAGTCTCTTATAAGAAATGAAGCGATCGGCCAGAATGTCCATGTAGATAGAGTCCACCATTGTGTCAAAATGCTTACTTCAGTCCCTCACACTTGTAACTGATAAGAAAAGGGTAGTGAATTTTATTCTTGGTCCAGAAGGTATCCCTTCTTCTGGACAATGAGCCACAGTTCCAATCGTAGGGGGAATTTTGCCTGTGAGAATGACTCCTTTCTCCAGGGCTCAGTTCTTTCTGAATAAACAAAGGTCCCACTTAAAGTGCAGTACGGGTTCAGTTCCAATGCAGAATAAAAGGTTCCAACTCAAACGTCGTTCCTTATTTACCATAGTTTTGCTTCACAATTGGGTTCTTGGAGATTGTCTCCCTTCTCCAGGTATATGGTCCCATGTTCTAACAGTGCCAGGTGAATGACTCCCTTCCCAGGTATTCTGATTGGCTTCACGATACACAATCTTGGCTTCAGTTCATAAAGACTGGGCGGAATGACTCCCTTCCCCCCACACCCTTCTCAGACTTTCACAGTTCAACATTACTAGGGGGAATGCCGCCGTTCCCCTGGCTTGCTTGACACTTCTAAAGGTCACAATTCAACAGAGCACCCAAACTTGTGGGTACCATACCTGTGTATGCCTATTGATTTGGTGCAGTAGTCCTGGTTCACTATCCTGCCAGGTACCGTGACTATGAAGATCACTTGGGTTGCTCTCCATAGAAGAATGTGGGTACCAGACCCATGGGAGTTTCTCCTCCTGGGGTTGCAGTTCCTTTTCGCAAAGGTGCTTGGCTTTTCCCTCAGGGGCTTTCCTTGAGCCTCAGAATTGTGGCTCCAGCGTCTGCCAATGCCCTCTGGCACACCTTCCAACTGCCCTGGTATCCCTGGTACTTTTACGGTCTATCGTTTTGGCCTGATCGGTCTCTGGGTTCTCTGCCCTCTGTTTAGGGCTTCTCCGTTCTTTCTTACGGTGTGCTGCGGCATCTCCGAGGCACTTGCAGATTCTCATGGGGTGCATCTTCCTGCGACCGCACGGTGCTTCTGCTTGGCTTGGCTGGATGTTCACTGCTCTGCTTTGCTGGGTGATCCGTCCACATCGGACCAGGTAAGAGCCACTCCACCTGCCCAGTAAGCCTTTGTGCAGCTGCTTTGGGTCTCTGTCAAGCGTTCCCCCAAGCTTGCGGTTTTTCCAGGGAGGGCATCTTTCTACTTCCTGGTTTCCCTCTTCAATTCCGAATGGTTTCTGCCCATTCTGGTTTTGGGAAAAACTAGACTGTTCACTCAAGTTCTCATGAGTGCACCCTATGCTTCTGTACTTCTTCCTCATCCCAGTACTGATCTGGAGGTCTTCTAATGAGTCAGTTGGTCTCTTACTTGTCTCAGTACTTAAGGGCTACATTCTCTCACCCTATTGTCAAAGACTCATGTCCTCTGCTCTATCAATGTTAAATTTTGTACATGTTTTTGTGCCAAAAATACTTTATTTTCCTGTGAATTCTATAAATATCTTTTTGTTATGATTTTGTTGGTCGGATTTCTATTTTGGGGGAGGGGTTCTTGTATTCTTTTATGCTGCAAGTCGAAATGAAGATTATAAATAAACCTCTGGAAGTTTTTGTAAATTGGTGAAGGGATTCCTGTTCTGTCCCACATACAGTCAACCATATCACATGGTTGCAGAGCCCGGATTCCCATAGTTCTGAATGGCACAGCTACCCTGTGTTACCATGTGATATGACATATTTTATTTGTATCACACTCGTACACACGTGTTTCAGAGCACGACTAGGCAAGGGAGGGGAACAAGGGAGAACATAGCACAACATAAAAACGATCTTACTAGGCCCAGTGACACTGAGAACGCGCAAGTGCATGGGAAAGGGAAAAGGGAAAAAGTGCATGGAAGGGGGAGAGTGGAAAGTGCAGAAGCCGAGGAGCACAGATAAATAAAATAAATAGAAAATTGAGGCAAACTATGGTAGTGCAGCCAGCAAGAGCTGTGTTTAAGGCAGCAGATTGGGTAAGTCTAAATAAGTGCAGAAAAAGAAGAAAAATGGGGGGAGGGCTGTATGGGTACAGATACAGTCCCCAGTGCAAGGGGTGGCCAGGAGGCGGTGCAGGAAGGTGGCAGGGTGAGCAGGTACCTGGGCCCAGGGGACAGAGGGTGGCCAGGTGCACAGTGGCAAGAGAGTAGATCAGCAGGAGAGAAGGGGAGCAAAGGCAGAAGCAAAGAGGAAGGTATTGAGATGCTTCCAGAACTGGAGATGGTTCTGCTCAGGTTTTAGAGTGGCAGGGAGGCTGTTCCAGAGGGAGGACCCAGCCGAAGATAGAGATCTACCCCCAGCTCGTTTCTTTGAAAAACGACTGACCCTGAGGGAGTTAGAGGTAGAGGAGCGAAGAGCTCAAGAGGGGAGTTATTTTCAGAGGGATAGCTGAAGGTATTTTGGACCCAGGCCCCAGAAAGCCTTGTGGACAATGCAGAGGTTTTTGAATGTAATCCTTGCATCCACTGGGAGCCAATGGAGAGATTTCAAAGCTGGAGCGATACGATCCCAGGGCTTAAGGCCAAGGACAAGTCTTGCAGTCCTGTTCTGGATATGTTGTAGAGGGCAGAGAGTAGAGGCAGGTAGATTTAGAAAAAGGCTGTTACAAAAGTGCAACCGAGAGAGAACCAGAGCTTGGGAGACAGTGAGCTTCTGAAGGAAGGAGAGGAAAGGAAGAATACCTCTGAGGAGGTGCAGTAGGAAGTTTGACTTTTTAGAGACATCAGAGATTTGGTCCGAGAAGGAAAGTGTGGAGTCAAAGATGACGCCAAGGTTCTTGGCCTCGCAGGTAGGGGTAGGAGGAGGGCCAAGGGAGGCCGGCCAGAGAGTGAGGGAAAAGGATGAAGATGGTGTGCCGATGAGGAGGATCTCCGTCTTGCTGGCATTCAGACAAAAATTATTGGCGGCACACCAATTTTGAATGGCAGTTAGGCAGTCAGAGATGAGGGAGAGGAGGTGGCCGAGAGCAGCCGGAAAATGAGTTGAGTGTCATCAGCGTAGCACTGGAAATTCGAGCAGAAAATGGCAATGCAGTGAGCGAGAGTTGCCAGGTATTGGTTGAAAAGCCAGGGTGAGAGGTTAGACCCCTGGGGAACCCCACAGGTGGAGAGGAAGATAGATGATAGGAAAGACCCCAGTTGGACCTGGCAGGGTCGATCAGAGAGGAAAGGGGTCAGCCAGGCCAGAGCCTGATCAGTGATACCCAGATTATCATAGACGGTTGAGCAGGATGGTGTGGTTGATCGTGTCGAAGGCAGAAGAGGGATCAAGAAGGATGAGGACAGAGGGAATGTTAGAATCAAGGTTGGAGAGCAGATCTTCACGGATATTGAGGAGAGAAGTTTCCGTGCTTCTGGCCGCTCTGAAGCCAGACTGGTGGTCATGGAGACAACCAACGGCATCTGAATGAAGGTTAAGCTGAGAGATGGCCAGCTTTTCCAGGAGTTTGCCCAGAAAGGGGGTAAGGGAAATTGGACAATAGTTTGCCAGACAGGAAGGATCAGCTGTGGGTTGCTTGAGAAGAGGATGCACAAGGGAGTGCTTCAGAGGGGAGGGGAAGGATCATGAGGTAAACGAGTGGTATTAGTTTCATGTAAAGATTGTAATGCAGCTGTGTGGTGGCATGAGAGCTAATGAAAAACCATTAAACAAGTGAAATACACCTATGTAGGGATAGCCCTGTACCCCATTAGGGTTTAAATAACCCAGTAGGGGCTGAAAGTTTGGGTTGCCCTCAAATGATATGGGAGTTAATTACAACTGCTTTCCTAGCTTGTGGCTCCTTGGTTCCGATATCTGACCTAAAATCGACCCTCATCTAAAGATAGGACTGCACAGCTGCTTATCCTCTGTACAATCTTGCAGGCATCGATGATCAAAACTGGCAGCGGTGTGGTGAGCGATTGTACCAGCTAGGAGAATGTAGCATGGAATCGGTTATTATTGAACTTGAAAACCTGTCGTTCGCAACAGTACTGTACATTTCAGGTGCTTACTGTGAATACATTTGCATGATATCTATCAAAGTATTTCTCTTCTGATTACTGGGAGCTATAAACCTAACTCCACTGTGTCATGTGACCATGTTTTAGATATTCACCGTCCCCCCTCCCCCAACCCCCCAATTTGATCTTTCCCAGTGTCTTCTCTTCTGACACTTAGGATGTATTTCCAGTGCAGCATCACTTGGCCTCTGTATCCAAAGCTCTTGAAGGGTGGGAGGGACACTGGGTAACGTAGGTGCTTCGGCCTCATTGGTCTATGATGAGAATTGGCTGTTCCAAGATCAGAGTTGGAATTAAGAAACATGGTGTTACGGGTGTCTGTGGTTTTGAATATACCGCAGACCTGCAACCATACCAACGCTTATTTCCAGCCGTACTGATGACTCTGTGGGTTAAGCACTCCCTGCTGTGATCCATTTTCAACCTGCAGTCACGGGTTCCAGTCCTGGTAGGGTAGGCACAGTCACTTATACTGCTGAGTTCAATAAATTGAATAACAAAATTGGTAAGAGATACACAGGCTACTTGCAGTGCTGTGAAATAAGTAAGACTACCATTGCAAGCTCTTGAGTTCGTGAAACTTTCTGTATGGGATGTGCCAACCCCACCTAAAGTTTGTTTGGTCGAAGGTTACTACGGTCAACTGTAAAATGGCAGAGGTATTCTTTGGAGAGCATTGGTACCAGTAATTGTTTCCCATGGCAATGCCTACTCATTTTAGTATCTGTACGAAGTCCAATGATGACTCTTTTATAAGTTTTGAACTTTGTGTCAAAATTCGAGGATCTCCAACAGAATCCATGTCCCTCGCCTGCCGGAAAACATGTGTTCCTCTCCACCACCATCAATCACTCTTTAACTTGACCTCTGGAAGGCACAATCCCTCTGCAGCAAGTCTTCCTACATCACTGACCACTTCGACTCTAATCCTCCTCAATTTGTACTTCTTGGTATCACAGAAACCTGGTTCTCCCTTTATGACTGTTACACTAGCAGCTCTCCATACTGGCTCTGCCACCTTCTCCCATTCTACCCTTCCTTTTTGGAAGGGCAGCAGTGTATGGCTGCTTATCATTAAAGCCCTCAACACTACCCTCTGCCTGTCTGTCATCAACTCTCTTCCTCTTTTGAATATGCCGTTATTCAACTCTTCTCGCCTACTACTCACTGTTCTGGCTCTCTTTCAACCCTCTGGTCCTCTAAATTCCTACCTGATCTGACCCTTCTTGAGCCACTCCTACTGACATCCCCATCGTCATCCTGGAGGACCCTTGCCTTGCACTGAACTCCCTCCTAGCGTACCACTGCGTGCATAGCAGCTTTCCCACTCTGTTGGGTAAGTCTCTTGACCTTATCTTTCTCTCTAATTCACTCTCCATTGACCCCTCTCCTTCTGATCACGCCATTGTTCACTTTCACATTGCGGTCCCTCCACCTACTACTCCTCATCGCTCTTATTCAATGAATAAGTAGAATTTCAGGCAGAACTCTTGTCCCATGATCACGTGAAGACCTCTCCTCGGTCTCTTTCCCCTATTCATTCTTCTTCCATTGACCATGCTTTCTGACATTCACTATGCACTTGTGACTCCGTTTGACCAGCATTATCCTGTTCACATATTCCCATCCTCCAACTTGGATTACTTCTGAAATTCAGACCCCCAAAACAAACATGCGCTGTAACCTACAATGCTGGTGCAAATTAGGGCCACCTACCATACTCGTAGCACACAAAGTCCCTTGATGCTCTAACCTCTGTACTGAACTCTGCCAAATCATCCTACTTCACAAACCTAATTTCCTCCCTTCAGTCACCCCTGTGAATCTTAATCTACTTTGCAGTCTTTGCTCGCACATCCCAAGCCAGTATCCATTGCCTCCTCTCTTTCTGCTAATGACTTTGCTCAATACTTTTCCTCTAACATCTCTACACTCTCACAGCCCTCCTCTCCCTCCCGAACCCTCCTTCTGTCTACCACCTCTCCCCCTAGCACTTGTACTGTCAACGACTTCTCCCCTAACTCTCCTGTTGAATTGGCACCCATCCTTTGCTGTGCCAACCCATCTTGTGCTCCTTTCGGCCCTGTTGCTCCCCAAATGGTCAAAGACTTTGTCTCAGTCATTTGCCCTTATCTCTGAGCTTCAACTTCTCTGTCTCTGCTGGGCTCTTCCCTGCCACCTTCAGGTCTGCAACTTCCCCACCTCTTTTAAAGAAACCATCTGCTGACCCAAAGGTCCCCACAAACTATTGCTAACCTTCTCTTTTTCCCCCATTATTCCAGTGTGGGTGGTCTTGAGGATAATGGCCCTGGAAAGCCACATCAATTTGTTTTCTGTAGTAAACACTACACAAGGCAGCACTCGTGCAGGTCTCCAACTTTTTCTCTGATGCTCACCTCTCCAAACTGTATTCTATAATCATCCTTTTGGACCTTTCTGCTGCTTTTGACCTGATCGTCTCTCTCTCTCTCCCTCTCTCTCTCTCTCTCTTTCTCTCTCTTTCTCTCATATCTGTTCTTGCCTGGATTACCTACTACCTGTAATATTGATGCTTAAAATCTCCTTGCAGTCGCACACCTCTGCCTCCACCCTTCCACCTTTATGCGTCCCCTAAGGATCAGTCCCTGGTCCTCCGCTGTTCACCCTCTATATCTCTGTCCTAGGAAGACCTCTTTTCCTTTGGCTATCATTGTCACTTCTTTGCTGATGACACTCATTTGTTTCTCTCCCTTCTTCACACCAGCCATCTCTGAACAGATTATGAACTCTCACTACGATTCATCACTGGATGGCTCCCTGCTGCCTCATCCTGGACTCTGCCAAAAAACTGAAGTGCTCCTCACCACTCATTTCCTAATCGCCTGACCACCTTGCTCCTTCAACCAAGGCTTACAATCATGGGGTCCACTTTGATAGCGGCCTACGACTGTAGCAACTCACTACCGCTGCCTGTGTTGCTTAACCTCAGCATTCAAATTATTCATCCTTTTCTTACGTATCACTCTACAAAACTCTAATAAGTCCTCAATTTTGCTACCTGCATTCTCTACAACCTACCCAGATCTTTTTAGCTACTGACAGAAATGTAGTTGGTCGCCATGCACAACCAGTCTTCAAGTTTCTTCTCCTGGTCTACAAAGCTATCGATGGTCTTGGTCCTCAAGGCCTGCCTGATTGGATCTCCATTTACTCCCTGTCTCGTTCCCTCCGATCCTACTTTGCACTCAACCTCACTGTTCTATGTGCTCACTGTGCTGCCTCTCGCTTTTGCTTTTCCTCTCTACTTGCCCCGCACCACTTGAACCCACTACCCATCACAATCATAGCCAGCCCAACCGTGGATCTCTTCAAAACTTGGCTTAAACTTCACCCTCTTCCCCCATTTTCCCTACCTGACCCCCACCACTGCGATCTGATAGAGTACTCTATTTAGTTTGATGTACTTTTCCCCCTTCGGTTTAGATTACCTGTATAAATCTATATATGTATTTTTTTATTCTTTTTATTTTGTTTGTCTCTGGTATTTATTTGGTCTTTTATTTAAAAGCGCTAACTCACCAAATGGCTTTAAAGCGCTGGGCGCAGCCAGGTAGATTGCAATTGAAATGGAGAAAAATGACAATTGGGAGTTTAAGTGCATCAGCAAAGCATTTTGCAGAGGTTGGTAGGACATGCAGGGGAGAGCAGATAAGTTTATCAGCAGGGATGGGTTAGAAAGCTTGAGCGAGTGTGGAGGGAATCAGACGAGAGACAATGGGGGTAGCGGGTACACTATTATAGGTACGTAGAGGTACAATCCAGCAATGGAGGGAAGGAAAAAGGTGTGGGTGTGTCGAGGAGGTGATAATGGTGTTGCAGGTGGCTTAGGGGTGATGACAGGAGTTTCAGGAGGGGTTTGTTATTCTTGTTGTAGGGTTCCATGTCATTTCAACCGAGAATAATACTCTGATGCAATTTTCTTTGTTGAAATTACTTGGAAAAAACACTTTCAAATGCTTATTTTGGGGGTCCCCCCCACGTCCCAAACCCTGCTCCCATCACCCTTTTACGTTACCCCACAAACATGTACATTTCGAAGTGTTTTTGAAGTAATTTCCACAAAGTAAATAACATTAAAGTATTTTGCTTTGTGGAAACCACGAGATACCTCTTGTAGCCAACTGTTCAGATACCGTTGTTTTAGGTGCATTTTGAAAGTGTAGATTTTAGGATCCATTGTTTGGTGTTCTGGGAGGGCATTCATAGGGAGGGGGCTATAGAAGAGAGGGATTTTCCTCTGCGACCTTTTCTGTGGCATTTGTGGGTTTGTAGTTTGGGTTTGGAAGAGGAGCAGAGAGTGCAGGGAGTGCTAGTTTTGTGATTTGAAGTTTTTTTAGGAAGTGTGATTCATTGGCATTCAATCGGGAGTGATGTAATGAGGATTCTGATTTGTATGTGGTGACTAATGGGTAGCCATTTGAGGGTTTCCAGACCTTCCGAATTTGGCTGCATTGTTGTAATTCCATTATGAGCCCAGTGGCATTGTTCTGTAGGTTTTGAAGAGCGTTTATTTTCTCTAATGTGGTGCCCATGTAGATCGTCTGCAATAATTATGTTTTGTTAGTAGCAGGACACTGGTTAATTTTTAGGTATGGTAGGATTATTATTTTATTTTTTTAAGGATGTTATGAGTGAGTTGGCTTTTTTTTAGATTGATTGGATTCGAGGGGGGAGTTTTAAGTTGGGATTTGAATGTGATGCCTAGGTCTTTTGTTTCTTGTGCTCGTAGATTTGTCGGCCAGGTGAATGGTAAATTGTATATGGGTGTTTTGGTGACTAGTAGACTTTCAGTTTTGCTATGGGTGTGACGGATTGTTGTGAGACATCCATATTTGTACGGTGACTAGACTTCTTGTAGTAGTGTGGTTGATGTTTGTCTCTGAGGTTGGGGATAGGGTGAAGGGTAATGATGCCAGCATAAGCTTGAAAGCTTCTAATGACTGTCAGCAAGGGGTTTGATGTATGGGTTGCACAGCCAAGGGAATAGGATGGAACCTTGTGACACTCCTACTTGTAGAGGTTGGACAATAATGAGGGGGATGTGAAGGTTGATTTTGTTTTTACATTGGTGGTACGGTCGCTTCGGAATGTTTTGATCCATTGGATGGCTGGGTCTTGGAGGCCTATGTTTTTTGTAGGTGGGTAATGAGGATGTCCTGGTTAATGGTGTCAAATGCCGCTGAGAGGGCTAGAAGAATGAGCCCTCTGGGAATGTTTGTCTAGGGAGCGTAGGATGTGTTCCCTGATGTAGAGAAGAGCGGTTTCAGCACTTCTTCCGGGTCAGAATCCGGATTGGTTGATGTGAAGTAGATTGTGGGATTCAGTGTGTTTGTTTAGGTGGATGCAGGCTCTTTTTGCAATCATTTTTGCCATGAAGGGAAGATAGAAGATTTGTAGTTGTCAAGTTGTGAACTATCTTCAATATACGGGGCTCACAGTGGTGTTTTTAGGACATCCAGGATTGTGCCACTGTTAAGGCTAGTATTGCATAAGTGTCTTATTCGATGTGAGAGGCTTGCTCTGTTTCCTTTGGTGAAGGCTGTGTGGCAAAGGTATATAACCAGATTTTATTTTTGAATGGGCTCACTGCTTGTTCCCATCTTTGTGCTGTTGTACAGGCACCCTTTGTGGAAATTCCTCTGCCATCTGTAAATGTGTTATTGCAAGTCATTTCTGATTGAAATTAACATCCTTGTTCTTCAAATAAATCCAAATATACAATAAATACTGGTGAAATTGGCCAAATGCTCACAGGATGGTAATGATGCCAAAGGTTGCTTGATTCCAGGTGGGCAGGTTGAACAGATATGTGCAAATGCCTCACCATAATCAAAACAAACTAACACCTGTGTTGTCTGGGAAACGCTCCATGTGTTTGGGGATATCGAGTGGGTCCAATTGAATCATGAGAATTTGAGCTCATGGTGTTATTGCGCATTTATTATAGCGCCTTTCACCATTGGTATCCAAAGCGCTGTGGGTTGAATGCCCTTGCGACTGTAGTCCAGGTCAGTGGAGAGAGTAGTGTAGGACTTGGGTGCATGTAGTATATGTGCAGCCAGTGTGGATTAAGTGGTGTATAGCTGCACTCTAGTGCTAGGTGTGATGCGGTGGTTGTGTGAGATCATTAGTGTCTGCAGTAAGGGCAATTGGACTTGGGTAGCTGCATTCTGGCAGTTGTGGAGTTTGTGAATGGGATTATGTGAGCAGCTAGACCAATTTTCTTGTGGTATAGCTGCATTCTAAAGACTGAGGTGATCATGGAGGTGTATAAATGTGTACAGCTATGCCAAATTAATCAAGGGGTTATGGCTTCATTCTATTGTTGGTGCCGAGGAGAGAGTTAGCATATTTGTGTGTTTGAGTGTCTGTGTGGATTGGAGGTAGACCCTGTTCCTGATGCCCTTCCAGTGCCTTTCGAGGTCACAACATCTCCCTTTGGGGCCATTAGGCTATGGTCACCCCTGGGTCTTGTTGGGTCTGCAATTGCCTATTTGAGTACCGCTGCATCCAGTTCGGTTTAATCGGTCCTAGCACTACATCCTAGGAATTACAGCTGGTGCTCTAAAGCCCTGTCCAGCATCAGCCTCTATGGTCCTCCCTGTGTCTGGCTGAGTCTGCAATTGCTTGTTGGTGGTACCTTCTAAATGTGCAGTTGCATCAAGTTCTGTACTGACGTACAAGTGCATCCTAGAAATCGTGACTGCTACTCTGTGAACCTTAAGGTGCAGCATCTGGCCAGGCCTTGTTGGTCCTCCTGTGTCTGACTAGCACAGTTACGTACAACACATCGACGTCCCTTGAAGGTGCTTGCCTCGCCAGGTTTGTTGCCTGATTTCTAGAGCCCTAGAAGGTGGGCAAAAGTTGGAGTGTAAGTGCTGTTGGATCAAAATGTTCTAGGTTCTGGATTGTTCAAATCGGGTGGTCTGGTATTACCTTCCCAGTTATCTGATAGGAGAGCGTAGTGAATAACAGCAAAGAAAAAGATCAAGCCTAATAAAGCATCGGCATACAGGAGCCATGTGCCCCCACAAGAAAAGAGTTCTGTGATCAATTCCCAAACAGATCAGATTAAGCAACATATGATCCGAGAACATCCATGTCTGTTGGACAATGACCACCAGATCTGGCCCGAATCCTATCAATCTAGGTGTAAGAAGGCCCTCTGTAGTTGGTTCTGCTCCATACATTCCCAGATAGCGGGATTAGCAAATATATAAGTGCTAGTAGCCCTTGGTATGTAGTAAGTATGATTAGCAAGGTCAGATGCCTCCTGGACTGATGGCATAGTCCATATCTGGAGTAGGCAATGATCAAGCTCAGTCATGGCGTTGGTACAGAAGTGCTATTGGTGCTTAGGTTACGAGTCCAGCACGATCTATCCAGATAATTGGAGATCGATATCTCTTGGCCTCAAAGAGTAGTGTATACCTGGTGGAGGAAGGCAATGATCCAAATCCATCATGGCGTAGGTACATAAGGGCTGCTAGGATTCAGGTTTCAAGTCTAGAGCAGTGGTGCATCCAAGCACGTTCTCGCTAGAGTGGTTGCGGCATATGTGAAGAATGGTATCTGTTAATTTGGTTACTGTGGCCACACCTTATGTATTGTACTTACATAGTCCAAACCTAGCAAACAACAAATCACTGTAAAAAAGGGTAATTACAGAGGGCTGAGAGTTGGGTGGGGGAGTGGAGGAAGAGGTGTGATCAGGGGGTCGGCAAGAAATGAGGTGTTCCTTGACGGTCAGGGCCTTCAGATCTTTCCTGGAGTGCAGGAGTAATAGGGCCAATCTGATGTATATCACTTTGTTATTGTAAGGTCCAGGGCCCTAGTAGGAGAGTGCCCGTCTTCCTGTTCTTTGCTTTGTGTATCTTGGTTTCTGGTCGCATTGATGAAATTACTCTGAAAAACTGGTCATTGTGTTCCCAGTAGCATTTCAGAGTAGCATTCCTTAAACCCAATCTTTAATTCGATGGCATCTCCCGAAAACCCAAATTTGGGTGCACTCCTTTGAGGGCAGAACCTGGAGGGACAGAGTGGAACATGGAGCAGAATGTGCTGTCTAGTGGGATGAGACTAGTTAGAAGTTGCACTGGCCAGAGAATACCAGACTTGTTCTGCTATGAAGCCAACATCTAGCGTATCCTTGTAAATTGACCCAGCTTTTCCTAAATGCCAGGGTTATTGTCGTGGGAAGACAGAAGGAGACTGTGCCCGGTCCCCAACCTCGAAGGCTTCCCACCTGATGCAAGGCAGTCAATGGCACACGTGGTTGAGCCTCGGAGCCCTCTGTTGGCAAATGAGGCCCAATCTGATCAAGTTAAACCTGTAATGTGTTCTGTGCTCTCCACATTCGCCATAGCACAACTTGTGCAGCATTTTCACCTTTCCTTGGGGATATATTGATCATGTGTAATGACTGAAGTTGAAATGCATTTTAATAGGTTAATAGGTTTTAACACCACAATGATTCGTAAAACGGCTTAGTGTGTCGGGCACATGTTGGTGAGTTCTGTGATCACACAGCAGAAGACAGCACGAAATCCCAAAAAGGAAGACTCTGGATTCCTCCCCATTCCCCCCCCCCCCCCTCTCTCTCCGAGGCTGATCAACTTCACTATATAAACCTCAGGGACATTTTCTTTGATACAAAACCATGTACGACCACCAGAAATTGATGGGTCTAAAAAGAGAAAACTGACCTAGCACCAGTATGGTGCAGATCTAGGACTCAATCCCTCCAAACGAGGGCTGTAAAAACCAAGAAAGCCACCTGAACGAACAGCATAATGCGTTAGTTGAGACAGGTGATTAGGTAGCCAGATTTGAGACTGTGGCGCGGAGGTAACGTGGCTCATATTTGTGTGGTTGGTCGCTGAATGATGGTGTGTTCCTGAACAGATCTTTTCTCACAGTACAGCACTCTGCTGTCTTTGGTGGAAGGCTTTGCCTTTTCACTTTTTGGTGGCATTGTCTAGCCGATTACCCTCTTTTTTTTTTTTTTTTTGGAGTGGGCCATTTGAAGGGAATGTTGTTCTTCGCATCCTGAATAATAATCTGCAAGTCTGTGTCAAACAATTGCTGTAAGCAAGTGACTTCTTAAAGGATAGTTCCGGGACTTTTTTTTTATTGTCCCTACGGTTCGGCCATGTGTTTTTAAGCATAACTCGGTAGATCGTAGAAAACTTTCCTATGGACCTTACCCGACTTTTCGTCCATTAACGCACTCGAAATCAGCCGCCATTTTCTGATAATCCTATCATTTCCCCCCATCGCCCTGGCTCACCTGCTTTTGCGGCACTAAATCAAATCCCCCGCCCCTGAGCCTGACATCAGCAGACGCGTACCGCCCATTTCCCAACGCCAAAGCACGTTTCGTGTCAACAATCGCTGCGCCTCAGCTAATGAAGTGTCGCCATGGAAATGGCAGGACGCCTCTTTCCTCAATAAGTATAAACACACCGTTTCACAACACACAGCAGCAGATTTTCGATTCCATTACTCTCTCTGTGTTACTTTGAGTATTCTGTGACTCGTTTCTGTGCTCTGGTCAGCTACCTTCGCCGCTTCTAGGCCTTGTGAACACCTGTACCATGTCTGTAAATTATTTTACTTTCTTTACCACACAATGGCTACAATAATGCCGTATATGTACGAGCCCGAGTACACCGAGCAAGAACTACTGGAAAGGCAAGCACGCGAAAACGATGGGGATTCGGACGGCAGTTGGGAGGACCAGTCAACGGATGAAGAGCCTGGACCATGTCGCATGGACGGCGTCTCCACCTGGTGCACGTTCAATCGGTGCGAGCTAATGCCAACTGAGGAGGAGAACTGCTGCTGCCGTGAAAATTCCAGGTGCTTGGCCTACATTTCGGAAGGCGAGCCAAGTCCGCAATGCATCACCGAGCTGCCAGAGTTCAGGGAAGCCTGCCTCTCACGGACCGTGTTGAGGATGATGGTGCTTATGCACGAACTTCGCGGCACTGTTCGTCCGCGTAATCCGAGTAACGAGTAAGTATACTCTGGTTTTGATGTCAGTGATGCCACTACTATGTCATGGTCGTCTCCCACATATAAAATGACATCTACATATCATTCGAATGCATGTAAATTGGTTCCATATTGTGCATTTTCTAGATAGAATGTTTTTCAAAGCAGAATGACATTTTTTACCTGAATCGACAGTGATAAGAAAGTTTTGTCATTTTAATACAGTTTGCATCTTTCGTTTTCACAGGTGGTACAGGCTGGTGGCCTATCGTTGCTTCACTTGGTGGCTTCACGGGAGGCTCGGACACCGCGTTCGGAGAGTAATACCTGCCTGTGCGGTACTTGCCATTAGACAACATTTCCCCAGCGACAGTGGACAATACCGCAGATTTTCCCTGGATGTGCTGCAACCGGAACTTTACAATGTGTAATGTTTATTATTTATGTTCAATTGAAATAAAGATCTAAAATAAAACCGAACATATATTTTAACAATGGTTGTTTTGATTTTTTAAATGAATCTAGTGTGTCTCCATTGAATAGTCTTCCTGTGCCTTGTCTTGTCACACCACATGTCTCCGGCCAGCATCCTCCCTCACGCTGGCCGCCCACCTTCAATCCACATAACCGTTGAACCCATATGCAGCAGACATACATATGTTATTTTGCGGGTTGGCATCAAGCCTCCCGGCCTTGCCTCCTCCCCCAAAAATACTTACCACACCACTTTGTTCAAGCGTTGGCAATAAAAGGAAGGCCGTTGGATTTTATTGATACAAAACATGGTTATAGGTAAATAATCAATATGGTTGATCATAATAAATCATCCTTTTGGGCACCGGGTACAGAGATGACCCCCTCTGCCCGTGCCGCCTTGCCACCACAGGCCAGCCTGCTGCTGACTAACTGCCTAGGCATCCAGCGTCTCCAGGGTGAACTGCACCCATATATTCTCCTGGGAGGGTGAGGTATTTATAAACTCACCCCCCTGCCTTCCATGTACTAGATCCTGCAGCCTGCCTCTTACATGCAGTTAGATGGCCTCTCCTTGGTGAGGCCCTGCGGCAAACGAGTCTTGTCTGCACGACCACCGCCCTAATCCACCCCCCCCCCCCGCCCTATCAAAGGCAGTTCGCACCGGGGTACTTGTGCTGCCAAGTGGAGCTGTCAGGGAGCGATAAAGGCCAAGAGGTGCCAAAGACCATGTACACTTCAAAGTGGTCTACAGAGCATGGGTTGTTGTTCCCATGTCTACCTCCAGACCCCGTGTCTCCTGCCAAGCATCCCCCCTCACGCTGGATGGCCCCCTGCAATCCACACAAGTGTATCTCCATTCACAAGTCTTCCTGTGTCTTGTCTGCACGACCACCGCCCCAATCCACCCCCCCCGCCCTATCAAAGGCAGTTCGCACCGGGGTACTTGTGCTGCCAAGTGGAGCTGTCAGGGAGCGATAAAGGCCAAGAGGTGCCAAAGACCATGTACACTTCAAAGTGGTCTACAGAGCATGGGTTGTTGTTCCCATGTCTACCTCCAGACCCCGTGTCTCCTGCCAAGCATCCCCCTTCACGCTGGACGGCCCCCTGCAAACCGCATAATGCCACGACATATAAACGTCATTCATTCACAAACACACCCCTGTTTCGAATTCTTTATAACCCACTTCATATTTCTAATGAGAACTTCTTTGCGCTTTGCTAGTCAACCCGTGAAGGTGCTGGTTATCTGCTCTTCGTCTCTGTGAACTTCCGTGACCACTTCAAGGAAACTCGTCAGTTTGCAACCTGTGAACTGCTCCCTGTTCTACGACAAGAAACTACTCTGATCCCTGCATCTAACTGTTTGTTCGTCAAGGTAAGGCCATGTACCATAATCATTTTGCGTCCAATTTCTTTTCGTTCAAGACAGTACATGCAAGGAACTAGTCACATGTTCTGAGTTTAGTCAAATTATCTTTCTATTTTTTTAAAGTTATTCAAATAATTATCCGCATGTGAATAACGTGTATAGTTTCATGAACCAAAACGAACCTTGCATTGAACCTTTTATGTGTCATTTAATTTTTTAACACATTGGTATTCATAGAGAATTGTTGATTCTTACTTTTCAGAACTTTCCACAATGCCTGCCTGTTCCATTGGCGGTTGCCCTTCGAAGACCCATAATAAACCTGAAGGTACTATAATGCATGTTTTCCCTAAGACAATAGATCAGATAAGAGAATGGGTCCGATATTGCGGATATCCACCGTCTGAGCTTGAAAGTAGAGTCCTAGAAGTCTTTGCGGACAAGAGGGGTGATCGATACCGCATCTGCAGCAGGCACTTTAGCTCAGACATGTACTCCACATCATTGCTAATAAAGAAGAACACACCGCGAGCGAGGCGAAAATTGCTCTCAACCGCTATTCCCACTCTATTCGTCCACATCCCTCCACTGGTGAGTCAAGTTTACGTATTTATCTCTCGGCCTTGCGGTAGTGTGTAGCATTAGCTAACAATAATTTCCCCATTTATGTATCCACTCAATATGAAGGCGGAAGATTCTCCATCCGTGTCGTTATTGCAGTCATCAGCCACTTCAAGCGCCTATCGGATAATCTTACTTAGCTATTCTGCCACTGACTTGTTTTAGGCATGTAAATCAATAGTTTTAATTTATTGTGTAATTATTTTACCTAATGGTACACCATTGTACTCGTCCTCTAGTCTTTGTTTTCAGTTATAATTATTGTTATCCAAAATAATGCAAGTACTGTCTTTCAGGGAGATGCTGAGGAGTCCAACGCATTGACGACAACCGTTGATGTCACTCAGATGCTCGAGGTACGTTTCCGGACAGTTCCATCGATGGAGATCATCAGACCTTGCATTCTTGTAGCGTGATTGTTACACACAATGTTTCTTTCGTTTTTAGCCATTGATATGTCCTTCTGTTGTCGCCCTCCTATGTGTCTTCTTTTTTCAATATTGTGTTCATTACTAATGAAAGTCCTATGTTTCAGGGAGTCGATGGAGCATTAGTCCAAGAAGAAGGGGGAGCATGCAGTTACGGGTCGGCGCAACAGCTTGCAGAAGTGTGCACCGCAGTTACATCGTCCCTTGATGTTCTTATGCATTTCGAGGTATGGATACTGACAGTTCGATCAAGCGAAATCATATGACGTGATTACATCCGCTATACTTCCTTCTTTATTAACGCAAGTACTATGTTTCAGGGAGATGACGGAGCTTCTTCTACAAGAACATCACCCCCAGTAGTTGATGCAGATCTCTGGGTGGTGACACTTCCAACGATCGAGCAAATCGAATCATATTTACATATCCATTATTTATTTTAGACAACTGATCATTTGTGCAGGTCTATTTAGATGAGCCGTTGACGCCTGCACAAAGTTTGTTCTTTTTAACAAAATAGAAAACCATACTAATGCAATTACTGTGTTTCCGGGAGTTACTGAAGCATCATCTTCAATAATATCATCAATGGAAGTCTATGAGGAGCCCGAGGTATGGATCTGGACAGTTCCATCTAACTAGATCAACAATGCGTGAATAATTGTCGTTTGAATGTTCTACACAAAGCGTTCATTCGTGTTTTGCTATTGAGATGTACGTGGGTATTGGTCCCCAAGTACATTTTGTGTTTTCGATATTATTATACATACTAATGAAGGTTCTATGTTTCAGGGAGTCGATGGAGCGTCAGTGCGTGATGGATGTGCTTATCAAAATATAGTCGTTGCAGCGCAAGAGGAAGTGGAGACATGCACACACGAGTCGGAGCAACAGCGTCCTGATGTTGAAGTTCGAGGCAAGAAAGTTTCAAAGAAAAGAAAGCAAAAGAAGGTTAGTGTCCTGGTCACTATATTATGTTGTTTTTCACTGTTAATAGTTCAGTTTAAACACAACTTACAGTATTGAACATCCCTTTTCCAATCTGTCCTCTAGTTGCGAGTGGGTGTACGAACTAGATCTACACAGACAATGAAGCGAACGAGAGATGTTGCTTGTCAAACCTTTTGGCAGGGACTTGAGACTGGAGATGCATCGTGCCAATGGGAAGAATATGAAGTGATTGACAACGGAGCTATACCACATCCAGCCTTTGATAGTGAATGTCCTCCTGGTAGTTCGGATGCAGTCGGAGATCAATTCACAGAATCCACACCCGCAAAAACTAAGACCGCGAGAAAGTTGAAGAAATTGTTTTATTCACCCATCGCCGGAGAAGGAACAGATGTTGCAATGGAAGAGAATGAAGTGGACGACAATGAAACACCATCAATATCACTGAACATAGCGGAAGACGATATCTGATATTCTACCTTTCATGTGAGTGACATGTCCTCAACGTTACAGGCCGAACCAGCTGGGATGCAGAGTGACAGTATAAGGAAAGAGGCCAAATTCATTGTATTCGATAGTTGTTTGATTGATATTATTATTCGGATGAAATGTGGGCATTCGGTTGGTGGGGAAGTATGTGGGGAGCCATTGATTAATGTGACTCGTGCAATTCGAGGCACTAACCTTAAAATACATGCCACCTGTACAAAATATCATCCTTTCTCATGGTCTGCACAACCCATGCTGGGGCAACTGCCAGCAGGCAATCTATTTTGTGCAGCGGCTGCACTTTTTAGTGGTTCAAGTTTTAAAAAGTTAGAGTCTTTCTTTCAGTTTGTGGGAATCCATTTCATTGCGAAAACTCAGTTGTACAAATACCAAACCGATTATCTATTTCCAGCCATTAGCGAAGCTTGGAGAATGGAAAAAATGTCTATTGATAGTACATTCGCGGGCAAACGGTTCAGGCTAGCCGGTGATGGACCGTGCGACAGCCCAGGATTTTCAGCCAAGTACTGCACCTACCACTTTCAGGACATGGAAAGTAAGAAAATTGTGAGTTCGGTGGTCGTGCAGGTGTCACAAAGTACATCCTCAGTGGCCATGGAGAAAGTTTGCTTTGTAGCATCATTGCAAGAACTACAATCGCAGGGAATGGTGATCGACCTGATAGCCACGGACAGACACGTTTCAATTGCCAAGACAATGAGAGAAGAGTACAAAAATATAAATCACCAATTTGACGTTTGGCATCTTGCAAAAACAATCAATAAAAAAATGTCGGCTGCAGGTAAAAAAAAAGATGTGCAAGGTATTTCACAGTGGTCCAAGTCCATCAGCAACCATCTTTGGTGGAGCTCAAAAACATGTGGAGGGTCGTTGGAAATTCTACTGGAAAAATGGCGGTCAGTAATGCTACACTGTAGCAACGTTCACCGCTGGACTACAAACCAACATTTCCACAATTGTGAACATGGCCATTTGTCCACAGAGGAGGCACGGAAGAAGAAGTGGTTGATTCCTTCATCACCCACTCACAAAGCCATTGAAAAGATTGTATTTGATAAAACTATAACAAGAGATTTGAGGGGACTCACGGAATTCTGCCACACAGGAGATTTGGAGGTGTTCCACAATATGTGCCTAAAGTACAGGCCAAAACGATTGCATTTTGGCATGGAGGGCATGATAAATCGGACTCTTCTAGCGGTCTTGGCACATAACCATAATGTTGGCCGTCAACAAAGTAGGACGACCGGAACTTTAGGGACGCTTCGCTACAATAAGGCCTTCACTAAAAGAAGTAAACCATGGGTGATCAAACCAGTGTTTCAGGATATGCAATATGAGTTTATTGAGAGACTTATTGTTGATGTCCTAGATAGGCACATACATGGAGTTGTGAACGAACCTGTGCAGGGGACAACTGCATTGCCACCCAACATTGCCTCTGTTCCATGTCCACCTAAAGAAGAGCTCATTGAGAAATACACATCACGGTTTAAATGATTGTAATTTGTCTGTTCTCTCGAGTCTCCTCATGTCACAGGCCCATTGAATATGTGTATCTATGTAATGTGTAAATAAAAGTGATTGCTCAGTGTACATGCAATGTGTCTCTCCACCGTTGCCCCTCCCTTCACCGTGCAGTTGTGCGAACCACCCGGGTGTCACCTGTGACTTTGCTCTGGAGTCTCCTCATGTTGCAGGCCCATTGAATATGTGTAACTATGTATTGTGTAAATAAAAGTGATTGCTCAATGTACATGCAATGTGTCTATCCAACCTTGTTCATTTGCGCATTAATTTAAACCAAACAGCAATATAAATCATTTTTCAAAAAATATAGGATGTCTCCGTATTTATGGTTCTCTGGGGCTGCAAATGCACGCAGACAAAATGCAAAGATGGAGTGTAAATTTCAAGTCCTGTGAGATGGCCTTACACTGAATGTAGCTAACTAGGAATGTGTGCTCGTTCAAAGTGAAGGTCAGCTGCTTTGATTTTTTGCTCGGGTGCCGGAATGGCCCACGACTCAGTATAAGGTTCTATTGTTATTTGACCTTGACAGGCCGGGACCATCCCGAAAGACTTCTTTTTGGGGGTGTGGGGCAATAACGTAAGAAACGATAATGAATATAATTTCAGAAACAAAAGCCATTTAATGTTCGTTCATTAGAAGAAATAACGTCGGCATAGAAGGAGTGGTATTTCGGGGCTGCCCTACGCACAGACACAATGGAAAATGCAAATATAATGTAAGTAACTCTTTAGATGAGTTTATACCGCAATTTAATTACTATACAGTAGCTTTAAAGACGGGTTAAGTTGTACTTGTTCGTTCTATGTGGCATATTGTTTTGTACCGCGCACTATCTTGAGGAGAACCATCTCCTTTTACGGAAGCACCTCAAAACCTTCCTCTTTGCTTCTGCTTTCTCTCTCCCTCTCCCCTGCCACAACTGGTCCACTGTCTGCAACCTCGGTCCTGGGCCCTTCCACTCTCCACCTGCACTGCCTCCCTGTCAACCCCTGCACTGGGGGACTGTCTCAGTATCCTACAGCCCCCCCTTGACGTATAATACCCAGTTGTACTGTCCTAGCTATGAAATAATTTCCCGACCTAATATATAAAATGAATAATTTTAATAAAGATCTGATGGTGAGACTAATTTCATTTTTTATGTTTTTAAAACAGGTACATCCTTCATTATTGTATGTGTCACGAGTACCAGACACCGGCGGATGGCTTTTTCAACCGCCAGTTGCTTCTCCGCGTGAACAACGTTACCACCCTGACCATTTTATGGGACGATCGCCAAGTACAAGTATGCCCTTACGCGGTACTAACGGCTAGATGCAACGTACAGACCGTTGTGGTGGCCTAGTGCCTCGTTGTTGGAACAGCCATGCGATTATCAGTGCGACCGAAGAGCTTATTTTATCGTAAACCAACACCCTGTGTACTGCACACGAACATCGCTTGCCTCAAGACGAACTATTTTGGATCGAGAGCAAAGAAAAATGCAAATCGCTGAATATTCTCAAAACATTTGATGTCAAATAAATGTACTTTGCCAAATGTACAATCTTGCCGTTTGCTTTTAAACCACAGTTTCATATTCCGAATTGTGGCGCTGTATTGTGAGATGATCTAAGACCCTGTGTACAGCAAAGGAACATCGCGTGCCTCAAAACGAACTTTTTGGAACGTGAGCAAATAAAAATGAAAGTCGCTGAATATTCTCAAAACATTTGATGTCAAATAAATGTACTTTACCAAATTTACAATCTTGCGGTTTAATTTAAAAGTACAGTTTCATATTCCCAATTGTAGCGCGCTGTGTTGTGTGAGCTCATCTGTGTTGATTTCCGGGTTCTGTGTGGAGTCGCGTAGAAGACGCCTGGGCGCGTTTGCCTACGCAGCTCAGTCACGTCACGGATAGAGGCGGGGAATATGAATGTTTTGATAGTCTGTTTCAGGGGCGGGGGATTTGATTTAGTGCCGCAAAAGCAGGTGAGCCAGGGCGATGGGGGGAAATGATAGGATTATCAGAAAATGGCGGCTGATTTCGAGTGCGTTAATGGACGAAAAGTCGGGTAAGGTCCGTAGGAAAGTTTTCTACGATCTACCGAGTTATGCTTAAAAACACATGGCCGAACCGTAGGGACAATAAAAAAAAAAGTCCCGGAACTATCCTTTAATTAAGGATAGGTCAGGGGAAACGTGTTTGACACGGAGCACCACAGTTTCGATCCCCTGGTCCGCACTTAGAAACCTCTGGGTTTATAAGCGCATTATAAATAACATATCATATAATACATTTCCTTTAGCTTGACTTGAAGTATTTACATATTTGCAATACAGCAGTAGAACCCAGATGCCTCTGCAGTCTGGTCCTTGCAGACAGCCTTTATGTTGAGAGAATAAAGCTGCAAACCTTTTATAGTTAGTGTGTGTGTATATGAATATATTTGTAAATACTGTCATGTTGGCTTATCGTGCAACTTGTTTATATTTCAATTCCGGTCGACAAAACAGGGAATTATTTTAAGTTTTATGACAGTCAAACATTCACAAACAATTGTACTCTGTTGTAAGACAATAACTGGGAAACAATGTGGCCAAGTGCTGAAACTGCAGCGCAAACTCAAAACATAACCAAAGCATGTGATCCTTGGTAGCCCATTTTACCTCCTAGTACATAATCTGTCAACATTGCCTACATGCTTTAAAGTTGTCAGCCTGTAAGAATTTAGTCCTCAGTGTAGGCTCATTAAAGAGGCCTCACTCAAGATTGAAATATCTATAGTCCTTCATATACAATGACCGTGTATATACTGCACACCAGTCATTTGTTTCTTAGCTCACCCATGGCAAAATCGAGATTGAAAACCATGTCCCTCTTCTAATCGGTCTACATTCAGATATGCACAACTTCCTGCTAACTTGTAATCCTTATTCTTTTTATATATCTTGATCTATGCAATGTGTACACCTTCCTCGTTGCTCCTAACTGCATCTATGTTTGAGCAAATACACAGTACGGCAACAGACAACTCGGATCAGCAGCCTTACAGAATGCATGTCACTTTTTTATGACTATTGATCTGTGTCCTGCATCTGCACTAGTCTGTATACCTTTCTGGTGGATTCTTACCAGTTGCTGCCTTGCCTTGCATTGCTCCTCTGAGCACAGCAAGAAAAGGTAAAACCAGCCACTCTTGGCAGCAACCCTACCTTCCAACTGTTAGTATGGCAGTGCAGTGTGACCACTGGGGTGTTGTCCTCAATGGGGGAAACACTACTTGAAGGGGGAAAACCACTGGGTAGAAGCTTGGCACTTGTTGGTTCCAGTTGGAGGGCTGAAGGAGCCTCGAGTTTCCCCAGTAACAGAAAGTGTTGCATAGCTAAATAGGCAAGTATTAGATGGAAGCTGAATGCAGCAACAGCATGCAACAGTGACCAGGGGGAAACCAGACACACATTTTGGAAAACCAGGAGGTAGAGCCACAGAACTGGGAAAGCACCCAAGGAGTGTCTGCATGCAGGAGAAAAAGTGACTCGTCCACAGCGTTGATGCGCGGCATAGTGGATTGCACCCGTTTAGTAACGCAAGTTCGTCCACAATAGAAGGACTACTAGACCACATCAACCCGGTGCATCTTGAGCATAATGGGCCAGTCATGCGTGAGGATGGTGCTCCGCACTGCAGCTTCTCGCCTCTGTGAAAGGCACCACATGATCCCATACACTTTCATTGTTAAAATGTGCCCCATACCAATGCTAGAACACAAGTGCCCTCATCATGGACTGCTAATGGTCCCCTTGAAATGCTTCTGGTTTATTGTTTTTGTTCTGGCATGGATAGAGGGAAAAGGTGGACTTAGGGAGTACCCATGTATATGATGGCTGCATCATGCTATGCGTTGTAGTTGCAAGGGGTAGCGACCAGGGATTCTTGTATCACTCAATTTCTGCAATCGCCTTAAATGGGCCTGCATGATGCTACTGCGGCTTACCTCTTAATATGCAAACGCATGGCTTTTTGGCAATATTGTTGCTTTTTTAAAGTGCTTTAAGTTTGCAGCACCTCTACTAATTATTTCAAAAATGTCACGGGGAGAATCCCTCGCCCCCCTATATTGATTCGTGGTCCTTCACTACACTCAGTAGGGTTGCCACTTTTGTTTGAAGCAAAATCTGGACTGGAAGTGTATGGGTGGGGCCCCTAACCACCTTAAGCCAAGCAGGCCCACCCCTTAAGGAATGAGTGCATGTTTGTACGTAAAGCAAGTTTACTGTACAATCGTCCGGGGAGGAACTAGATGACCCTGTCGAGCCAAACTAACCCAAGTCTCTCCGAACCACATATGATGACAGATTATGTAAATGTTTGCAACAGTTAAAACACCCATATATTTTATTGCAATCCACCCCTATGCCCCCTTTGTGATTGGACAAAACCTATACAAAGAAATCCCATCTTTCTCTAATTCTTCTGTTATCATTGGCCACTTGATATTTTAACCATCTTCAGATCGTATTCATAGCTCACTTCTTTGGATTAGTCTGTGGTAGGTCATGACATCGTCAGTTAACATTTGTGTACAAACCTAATTCATTACAAATAACAATTGGCCATAGCCCTTTTACCTTAATCATAATTGCGCATGAATACTTCAAGCAACCTGAGGAAGGCTGACTAAACAGGTTCTCTTTGAACTGGCGATAACTGTCTCATCTGCCCCAGCTTACTGGCATCATTGAAACATTCTAATCTAAATGACTAACATTTCAGCACGCATGGCATATCTGAGAATGCAATTGAAATTCCTGGGTATCAATCACTTTACCCTCGAGCGTTACTTCACCCCCTGTTTATTGCTGGTTTTAACAAATGGTCCGGTCCCTCTGCAGATTTCCATGAACTTAAAAGGAGATTACATCTGCTCTCTGTGGAACTACTAAGCCATATACTCCTATGTCCCGTCCCCTTTCCTCCATACTTATGGGACATTCCTCCGTCCTGTGGGACGGGATCACTTTGTAAAAGCATCCAAATTTTGCAAAAAATTTAGTCCTTCATCTTTGTACGTGGGGTACAGCACGCGACCGTAACCCCGCCCATCTCAGCTCCGCCCCATGCATCGCCCATCAGTCCTTTTCTCTGCTCGCTCGGGACTGGACGCACTTGCATCAGCGGAAGATTTTCTTCTTTTTCCTTCTTGCTAGCGATCGCGTACTAGTCTATCTATGTTGTTTAAACTAGACTTTCCAAATTGTTCCTCGTATCGGCGACGCTTCGCGAGGGCGGATCCCCATTCTCTTTGTTTAGTGTGTTTGGGTCCCGATCACGGTTTAGACTCCTGTTTCTATTGTGATTCCTGTAACGCTCACCTGATTCCCACGGAGGCGCAGGTCTGGCTTCGAGTGCTGATGCTTCTTCAACGGTGAAGCGCAGGACTCTGAAGATGGACAAGAAGGGCCCCTCTACTCTGGCTTCTCCGGCTCGCAGGAATATTCCCCTGTGCGTGAAAAGGGAGTATTACCTACTGACTGAGTTATGCTCAAGCCTCCCACTCTCTTCCAACCCTCCACGATACCCTTCCACGATTCCCTGTGAAGTCTCACCTTAGGGTCAGGAAGGATGAGCTCTCCATCCTGGTTCTGATGCAGGGGCGCGTTGAAACCCAGTTACTTCACTGGATTGAGGAATGATGGGAGTTTAGGTAAGCTTGACTATTCAGGTAAGGCTCTGTAAAAGTTCTGTTGCAAGTTCAAAAGTCCAAGCTTAAAAATAATGTTCATTGTCTTTTTTTCCCCTCAGGGGCCGGGGTTCGGAATGCCGGAGATATGGCGCCGACCCGAAGTGAAACGTGCAGTTCCGGTAAATGACAGGTAAGTTCTGGATGAGCGCTCGGGTAATGTCTTTGCATTCGCTCATTCAATGTCTTTGTCTTTTTTTCCCCATAGGGGCCGGGGTCCGGATGCCTGGAAGCGGCAAGACCCGAAATGAAATGGGAATGACCCAACAGGTAAGACTTAGAAGGAAACTGAGCTTTTCCTATTCCCTTCCTTCTCTCACCTTGTTCTTGTCTTTCTCTCTAGGCTCTGGGAAGTGGCTGTGGATCCGGATGATCGCTGCTGAAGATGGTGGCGTCCAGGCAAGATGAGTGAAATGCAGCGCTGCAGCGATAGTAGCGAAATGCTTTTAAAATGATGTCTTCCTTTTCAGGATCGTCGGTGTGATGTCTCTGTGGTGCTGATTTAGCAGATAAGGTCTTTTGTCTCCCTTTGCAGGTGACCCAGGATACTGACAGGTGTGGCTGAGGTCCGGATGCAGGAGCTGACACGGTGAGCGTCCAGCTGCGAGGAGCAGAACAACGCGAAGCGTGAGTTGCTGATCGGGTGTGGTTTAAATAGCTTTGGAAGAAGTTCCAAGTGTGTATCCTTCCTCCGATCAGGTATGTATCCTTCCCCGACCACACCCGGGTGGAAAGTAATCCCACAGGTAAAGTAGTTCCATTCAGGCCTCAAGAGGGCCTGGATGTGGCAGCATGGTCTGCATCAGGTAAGTGCACATTAAAACACTTGAACACATGTCTAGCTTTATGAGCCTGGCGCCTAAGGCGCCAGGACAGAGGTCCAACATGAGCCTGGCGCCAGGACTGCGTCCAAAGGGCCCCAGCTTGGGCCCGCTGGCACTCCCCTGGGGGGAAATGATGCCTGCCTCTGGGATTGCTGGGTCGGACCTGGCTCCGACCTGGCTCCTTGGAGGTAGGCATCATGACAATTCCCTTTCAGTCCGGGCACTTCAACGTCGGTTAGAACACTGGGAGGAGGTTTTTTTCCAGCATACTCCTCCTACGCATTTTCAATCCTTCATCGACGAAATGAAGAAACGCCCAGTAAATTCTTTACTTTTTAGAGCACCCCGGCCGGGAGACACCTTCCTGGGGTCTTCCCAGTCCGGGAGGGATGTTGACCGCTCTGTCACCGGGGCTTGCACCGAGGTGCCTTCTGGGCCTAAAAACTGTACCAGAGTTTTCTCAGAGGGTCTCTGTAAGGGCCCTGTGGATACCGGAGTGCACTCAGAGGCCCCTCCTGTGAGGGCTACTTGTAGACCCAGTTCTGCTGAGTCGTGGGGTCCCGGAGCTTGCTCCGAGGCCTCCTTATCGGCTTCCCTCAAAAGTACTGGGGTGCGCCCGAGGCCTCAGCTGGGCTTGGTAAAACTGAACGTATGTTTGAGGCCCGCAGTGGAAAGGCTTCTACCGAACCTGGGTCTGATGTCCCGCGTACTGAGGCTAAGGAAACCAACAGTTCTGAGAGGCCTCGGAAGGCCTTATCGGTGAAAGGGTTTTCTCATCTCACTGTTCCTGCTCTTGTTGCGACGCCAGAACCGTTGAGGGGGCAAGGAGTGAACCAAGTTCCTTCTTTACCGGCAGTGCCGAGGTCCTTCCTGTGAAGGCTAATTTGGCTATTATGTCGCAGAAACATTCCAGGCCGCACAGTACCGGCTCGGTCGAGGTTACTTGTGTAAAGATTAAAATGAAGACCCTTGATCCACCGGCGGGGAACCCTGCCTCACTTCCACATGTGCCGCAGTTCCCCTCACGTGACGGCAAAATGGCGGCTGCTCCCGCCACGACCACGGCAGCCATTCTAGACGCTTCCCCTACAACTACGCCATCGGCCTCCGGTATGGGGAGCGATTCTGTAGGTGAACATAAGGTTCCTTGTGCGCACACGTTTTGTTCAGTTTATGACAGGAACGCTCGGATGCCCATTCAGCACAACATCTCGTTGCCTGTTGGTTCAGCACCCTTGATTTATGTGGACACATCCGGGGATGGGTCTGCTTTGCAACCCTCCCCTCTGTGTCTTTGGAATTATCCTCCTCATGAGAGGCCTTCTCCGGCAGCTCCAAAGCTTTCTCCGGAGGACGCTTTTTACGGCAAGTTTCAGGTACTCGTGCGTACCGACCCCATGAGGGAGTATTTCAAGGGTCCTGCGTCTCCGACTCCATCCGTACTTCCTGGTGGTTCTGCCGGCGCCGCCTTTGCCTATGGTGCCTCCCCCTACCCTTCCGCCCTTGCCTCCGTTGTCCTCTGTGGACAAGGTGGTGCCCGACATGGCCCAGCAGGACCCTGACCTGTCGGATGATGCGCAGGGCGATCAGGACAGTGAAGACCAGCCCTGCTCTATTAGAGATTTTCACGCCCGGGTACTGGACATGATGTGCCTATTGGATAATCCAGTGCCTGAGGCACCTGCTCCGCCGGAGGGTGTGCTTTCGGGGGCGTTCACCTTGTCTCTTTTGGAGCGAACCGGCCTGTTCTTGCAGAAGGACGTTTTGGCCGAGGTCCGTAGAGTCTGGGAAAAGCCGCACTCTGGACTTTTCGTCAATAAGAAAATTGACGCGCGCTACAGGCTGCACTCCTCAGAAGTGGTGGCTCTAGCATTTTGTCTGCCCCCTCCACGGTGGTGGCTGCGGCCACTTTACCGTCCAGGTCTGCAGCATCCTCTTGTACGATGGCTACTCAGGTCCTGGGGAAAGAGGACAAGCTTCTCGACTCCCTTGGCGGGGAGGGTTTTTTTTTTGCTAACTCAGCCCTGCAGCTGCGGCAGGCCAATGCAGAACTGGTGTTAGCGGGGGTGAATATGAAGATGTGGAAAGGTCTGGCGGAGTTCGAGGAGTTCCTTCCGGTCGAGAAGCTGGACGACTTTAAGGCAGGATTATCGGATGCCAGGGTCTTGGCCCAGTATTTGCTGGAGGCCGCGGCTCATCACGTTGACACTTCAGCTTGGGGCCTTTTGCTGGGGGTTGATACCTCTTGGCAAGCTTGGTTACATGCCACCAAGTTCTCAAAGGAGGTGCAGGACGGTGTCCAGTTAAGTACCGAATTCAAAAGGATCAAATGCCAAAGGTGAGAGTCAATTTGACCTAAAACACAAGGGTCTTTTTTAAATATTTTTTTTGGTTGGGGTTGAGTTTTTGGGACTTGGTTTTTCTCCCGTTCCTCAGCCTCCTCTTCGGGTTCAGGTCCACTGAAAAGCCCGCCAAATGAGTGTTCTCAGCGCTCGCACAAGACCCCGGTGGGAGGGCGCATTGCGTCTCATTGGGAGGCGTGGCAGACCATCACTGAGGACCGGTGGGTCTTGTCAGCCGCTCGGGCGGGCTTCCGTTTACCCTTACCCCCTACCCACCCTTCAACCTTCCTTTCGAGCAGTCTGGGTCATCCGCCCTAAATGTCGAGGTTCAGAAACTGCTGGACCTCAGAGCTGTGGAACCCATTCCCCTGGGGGAGCGAGGGGAGGGCTTCTACTCCCGACTGTTTACGGTGCCCAAACCCAACCAGGCTGGCCTGCGCACCATCCTTGACCTTTCCCAGTTCAATCTTTTCCTACCCCAATAGAAATTCAAGATGATCATGCCCGGCCAGATACGGTCCTCTGTGCAGATGGGCGATTGGCTCAGCGTGGTGGACCTTCAGGATGCATACATGCATATACTGATCTGGAATCCACACAGGAGATATCTTCGTTTCTCTGTGGGCGCGGAGCACTTCCAGTTTCGAGTGCTTCCTTTTCGCCTCAGCGCTGGTTGTCTTTACGAAGATGTCGGTGATCGCGACCTATCTTCGTCTGCAGGGTATCCTTGTGTATCCGTGTTTGGACGACTGGCTCTTACACAGCCCTTGCCCTTGAAAGCCGCCGGAAGTCCTCTGTTTCTCCTCCAGCTCCTGTTCAAGCTTGGGCTGTCGGTGAACTGGCGGAATTCTTCCATGACGGTCTCTCAGGACTTGATTTTCCTGGGTTTTCTCTGGAGCACAATCGACTGCAGTTTACCTGACTGGGGACAGAATGGCGGATATGTTGGCCACGTGTCAGATGTTTGCGCAGTCGGAGAGCATGTCGACCTGGTGGTTCCAGAGGCTTCTGGGACTCATGGCCTCGTGTTTTTGTCTCTACCTCTCGCCCGTCTCAAGATGAGGCAGACTCAGATGGCTCTGCAGAGTTCTTGGCGTCAAGCCGTGGATCTGGACTCCAAGTTGATATTTATTCCGGTTTCCATGAGAGCGGACCTGGAGTGGTGGTCGTCTCTCAGCAACCTGTCGGTGGGAGCGGGGTTTCAGGACCCAACCCTGACGGTAACAGTCACAACGGACTCCTCCCTTCTGGGGTGGGGTGTGACGTTGGATCTTCTTCAGGTCTCAGACCTTTGGTCGCCTCAGGACAAGCTCCTCCACATAAATCATCTGGAGCTTCTGGCGATTTTCATAGTGCTCAAGGTGTTCAGACCGATCATTGCCAACAAGGTGGTCCAGGTCTGCACGGACAATGTGGTGTCAATGTATTACATCAACAAGCAGGGGGCACCAAGTCTCCCCTCTTGTGGACCTGTCCATCCAGATTTGGGAGTGGGCAGTTCGTCATGGTGTCTGGCTAGTGGCGGTACACATTCTGGGCCAGCTGAACGTCCCGGCAGATGCCCTCAGTCGGCGGACGATGGTCAGCTACGAGTGGGAACTGAAGGCGGAGATCTTCTCTGGGATTTCCCTGCATTGGGGCACCCCAGAGGTGGACCTCTTCGCAACAGCGATTATCTTCTTCTGTATGCCTCCAAAAATGGTCTGGGAGCCTCTTTCCTGGGGGAGGCGCTCGAGATTCCTTGGCACAACATGAGGGCCTCTGCTTTCCCGCCTCTGCCTCTGATTCATCGGACGATTTGCAAGCTGAAGAACATGGTGAACTGTTCTCTTCTAATTATAGCCCCGTCTGCTTATAGCCCAGTGGTGGCCGGCCAGGCTCTGGTTCTCAGAACTTCAATACCTGTCGGTGTGTGCACCGATCGGGAGTCACCGGCAGCCTGATCTTCTTCACCAGGGGGGGGGGGGGATCAACCGCTGTGGCACCCCTCCCCACAATCGTTCAGCTTGGCGGAATGGTGCCTGAGTTCAGGTCCTTAGAACATCTCAACCTGTCTGCAGATAACATGCTCATTATTGAAGCAGCCAGGAAACCCTCGACTAGGTCTCAGTATAGAAGCAAATGGCTTAGGTTCTGTCATTGGTGCTTAGACATACAGATAGACCCAAGGGTGGCTACGATTGGCACTGTGCTGTCCTTCGTATCCCACCTAGCAGAGTCGGGCATTCACGTTCTGTCATGCAGAACTTATCTTTTGGCGGTATCCACCTAGCTATCTACGGACCAATGCTCTTACTCTGTCCAATCCAGTGGTTAAGAGACATTTCGCAGGTTTGATGCGCCTTTAGCACCCGGTTGGTAAAGCGCACCCGGGTTCGGATCTCAATGTGGTCCTTACGGCGCTGTGCCATAAACCCTTTGAACCAATACCAATGGCCACGGTGGACCTTAAACACCTGTTGTGGAAGGTGTCCTTTTTGGTTGCCGTTACTTCAGCAAGGCATGCGAGTGTGCCCCAGGCTTTGTCGGTGGAGCATCCCTTCTTGGTTTTTCACAAGGATAAGGTGGTCCTACGGACAAACCCTGCTTTCCTGCTGAAGGTGGTCTCTGATTTTCATCTGAACCAGTCAATCTTCCTGCCAGTCTTTTTTCCGAACCCCGCTTCAGAAGCGGAAAGGGTTCTGCATTGCCTGGATGTTAGAAGGGCTCTCAAGTTCTATCTGGACAGAACATCCGAATTTAGGAGCTCTTCTCAACTGTTGGTGACCTTTGGTAATCCACAAGGTAAGTCGGCCTCTAAGGAAACTATCTCCAGATTGATCGCTGCCTGCATTACTGAGTCTTACACTGTCCAAGGACTGCAACCTCCTAAAGGTATTCATGCACACTTGGTGCAGGGCAAGGCAGCCGAAGTTGCCTTTCAGAAATGTCCCCTGGGAGACCATCGCAAAGACGGCTACTTTGGCCTCCCTATCGGCTTTTTGTAAACATTATTGTTTAGATCTGAGCTCCAGATCTGATGCTCAGTTTGGTCAGGCTGTGCTGAAGAACCTTTTTTCAGTAAGGGGTTTTCCATCCACCCCTAGTTCCTGTAAGGAGGGCTTGGGAATCTCCCATAAGTTTGGGGGAAAGGGGACGGGACGTAGGAGTATAACCAGGTTATTCACCGTAGTGACTACCTTACTCCTAGCCCATAGTCCCCTTTCCTCCATACGCCCGTCCGCCGTCCCCTCTAATAAGCTTCCTCTGTTATTGCTTAAAGGTCTCTGACCTGGTGATAGAAAAGGACTCATGCGGGATGCTCGGAGCGGAGCCGAGATGGCCGGGGTTACGCCGCATAGAAAGAGGAAGGACTAAAATGTTTGCAAAATTTTGGATGCTTTTACGAAGTGCTCCTGCCTGTCCCACAGGACAGAGGAATGTCCCATAAGTATGGAGGAAAGGGGACTATGGACTAGGAGGAAGGTGGTCACTATGGTGAGTAACCTGGTTAAACACTGTTCTGCTCAACGGCTGACCATTGGCTCTGTTAATCCTTGCTTCTCCTTCAAGCCTGAAAAACTAGTTAAACGCTCAGAATTCATCCTGTGATCACCTTGCTGCAGAGTTTTAATACATTTGTAAAGAAAGCACAACACTTTCCCTATGTGTTTCTCAATATGTTGCCTCTCCTCCACAAAGGGTTCTTTTGGACGGGCCTCCTTCCTCGCATGCGCATTATGAAACTTTGTCGCATCACACACCACGTCTGAATCGTGTTTACATTTAATTTATCCATATTGGCATTTTCTTTCTAGGCGTTAGCAGATCTAATCTACATCATCTTTAAACAAAAAGTAACAACTAAAGTAACCTATCCCATTCACATTTAACTACAGTGGATACATGTGAAATTGCAACATCACGCCCAGTTCACCACACCCTCAGTCACAAATATGGTGTGCGCGACATGAACTCCTCTTTATAGCTGGAACCTTTCCTGACAACCCCAACTTTCTCCCCCTTTAGTTAATATTTTAACTAAGTAATCATGTTCCTGTTTGTCAAAACCATTTTCTCTGGGAAAATCCCTACAGTAATTTCTCATCCTGAGCCCAATATGGCCATGCTCCTCTGTTGAACAAACCAAACTCTTCCCCACCGTTTCTGCAATCTACCCACTGCACCACACAATAATCCCAACTTTGTGGAGGACAAAAACCGGCTTCATTCGGCGTACCCATGTGAGAGGAAATGGTAGTGATTCTTGCCATGGACAGGGTCAGCCATTATGGCAGCTGTTTTTGGTACCTGGGCAGAACATCATCGGAGCATTTGACGGGAACAAAAGATAATAAGAAAAAAGAAAATGTAGCTAGAATGTTTGCAGCAAGGCTCATCCAAGACGGCACCCAAAAGAGAAGTCTATCCAAGAATCATTTGTAATTCGTGCCTCATGTTCCATAACTCTGAGCTTATACAAGGCAGTGATAGTTAGGGTCACATTTTCTGAATCATTGGGAGGCACAAACGTACAGCATGTGCTCCCTATCTTCTGACAGACCGCTCCCTTCATGGCTGTTAGGAGGTTGAGGGTGCACCGATTTTTTTTTTTTTTTTTTTTTTTTTTTTTTAAAGTCATGAGCCGTAGTGGCCACGGATCTTCTTTGATGGCACTGAATGCTGGCTCAGATGAATGTATAAACAGGAGTTTATACCTGGTCACCTGGAGCAACTTGGCATTTGCTGTGGTTTGGACGCCAGGTGCCAGAAGAGAGTAAAATAACATCTGTGTGACTAAACAGTCGGTACAGCTCTGGAATGTCCATGAACACCTTTGATGATGTTGCTGAGAGATAATTGGAACGCTTAGTCCATTGCAATAGTTCCTTCTTCCCGTTATTGAATAAAGTAATTGATTTGTCTATTTGATGATGATGGGGAATGCAAGTGGCACAGGGGACAAAGGGGGCATAGATGTGAGCATTGGGAGGACCATGACTAAATGTTCCTCATGGATAACAAGGATTGGCCCATGGAGTGTAATGAAACTGCACACACCTTGCCAGGCTGGAGGCAACTGAGGATAGGCATATAATCCGCATGTCCAAAAGGGCTGCTGTACTTTCTGCCAGATTGGCGATGCAAAGTGTGCGGTTGCAGTTTCCATTTGTGCCAACAGACACTGTACTAGCGCCTTTAAAACGCAGAAAGAAATCGGTAAGTGTGTCTTGACAGTTTTTTCTGGCTCCTTGAGCCACGTCAAATGCTGCAGGTAACTTTGCCACACATTTCCATATTCTCGATTTACCCATGGACTCCTTCGAATCCCCTCATTGCTCCAGCTCTGCAACTCTTCACCCCTTGCTCCCAACAATTTCTGGAAAAGATAGCCCCTTCTAAACTCAATTGGCCTCTTTATGTACACTTAGCAATTATCTGCTCTTTACGATCTTTAGCTGCCCATTCTTTATCGATGGGTATAATGGATGCTGTGACTGATTGCTCTTTAAACTGCCCTTGGACCCTGCACAATGTTAGGTGCACTAGACAGTGTGTCTGCTACCTCTACTTCAATTGGGGATAAACACCTTAGGGACACCAGAAGCATGGGGGATGACAGAAAATGTAGCAAAATCCTACTAATCGCTCTCTCCCAACTTTCCTCGTATGACTGTACCAAACATTATTTGTTGCAAAACCATGTGCATTTACTATTGGGTCTATTTCCTTGTCCTCATTGATTAAAAGCAATCCTTTCTTTTTGGCCTTACTAATACATTCTCATATTCTGTGAAACTAGATGCATTTTAATCTTACATTTATACTTGTCATCTTCGACATGACAAAAGAAACACAAAAAACATATGAACACTTATCCTGACATACATTATGAATTAAAATATTCTTCCTTTTCTTAACAAAGATTCAATTCCCATATTTACGTTTGCCCCCCTTTTCCACTGGATTGAACTGCAAATCCTTGGGGCATACTTTTGAAACTGGTACTGCTCCTGTGCCGGTGGGAGTGTACTGGGATCACTGAAGTAAGTGAATACAGCTCTTGTTGCCCACCACCGTCACAGCAGTTGGAGTCACAAATCACCTGATGCAGCCCATGAAAACGCAGCTCATTCAAACGACGTACGAAGGTCCGGGTGTAAATCTGGTCTCCCGGGAGCAGCAGTTGTGGTATATGGATTTTAACAAACGTTTCAGAAAGTGATATTTTTACGAAAACACTGGAAATATATATATATATATATATATATATATATATATATATATATATAGCATTGGTCCCCCAAATCCATATATACAAAAATAATTCAGTGTTTTTTCGGTAAAATATCCTTCTCTGAAAATGATTTAGTCAAAATCACTGGATACCATTGTTGCATGTACTGATTGTCTATTTCCTTGCCGCCTTCTCGTGTGGACTGTTGGTGAGAAGACACAAGCCATGAAAATATAATCTTGACACTTTTGGTTAAAGCTCTAGGTTACTCCCTAAACTCCACACATAGGTCCTCTGTGGTCTTGTGTGTGTCTGATGCAGTGCAAGCAGGTGAGAGATGTATGTGTTGCCTATCCCTGATCGCGTGAGGGATGAGGTGGTGCTCTTTTCCTGGCTGATTTCTCAAAGAAAATGGTGCGAAGGGACTATGTTAAATCATTGCATATTTTGGCCAACCGGGCCTTAAGGACCCTGTTTAACCTTTCCATGATCCCGTTGGCCTATGGGTGGTATACCAAGCACACCCTGGGCTTGATTCCCAAAAGCAAGGGTAATTTCTGCGAACAAGGCATAAGAAAATTGGTTCCGTTTTGGGATTTTAAGACCTCACAAATTCTGCACCATGGAAATGCTGCTCACCAGAGATTTTGCTGCAGATTTAGCATCAGGATATACACAGGGACCAACCTCAAGCCACCGGGAGAATGGACAAATCATTACAATGAGATACCCATAATTGTTAAATCTTATGAGCATGTCCACAAAATCTATGTGGAGCTCCCTAAATAGCCCAGAGGGCCTAGGCAAGACTCCCTTTTTAAAGAATTCAATCCCAGAAACACCACAAGCTCAGTACAAACTATACAATTTCTTACAGATCTACTTACCTGTTCCTTGAGGTTCGATATAAACCACTCCTCCTGGTGCTCTGCTGCAGTTTGCCATCAAAGTGTGCAACGGGTAATGTTGCTCCAGAGCCACAAGGAGGCGCTCTACGGGCATTAAATTCCAAGTCAACTCGTGTCGCCACAGCAAATCTGTGGGCGAGAGAACACATCCTTTCTTTTTCCAGAGCTCCTGTTCTTCTGTATGGGCTTTTCTTTGCATCTCTGATTTGAAGCACTGGGACTGTGGTTTGAGACTGGCAACTGCACCTGCTGGGACACTGCTTCCATTTTTTGGGTATCTGTAAACCGCAAATACGTGGCTTCCTTCGCCGCCCTGTCAGTGGCGGTATTTCAAAGTGCTATGGAGTTAGTGCAATTAGTATGCATAGTACATTTCACAATACCCACTTCTGTGGACAGGGTTAACGCTTCAATTAATTGGGATAGCAGTGCAGCTTGCTGGACAGGGGTCCTGTCAGATCTCTTAAACCATTTTCTCTGCCACCTCGATCCCTGAATGCACAGTGGAGGTCACATATGCATAGTTATAATAAATGGTGACTGCCTTCCCATTACTCATGTCTAGCGCCTCTATGTGCCACTAGTTCCACCACTTTTGTGGCATAATGCGAAGCTAACCGACCCGGTATTCCCCTCCACAAGACCCACAACAGCTTCACATGTATGCCCGTCACCAATGTCTTGATTAATTGTTGAGGACCCATCCACAAAAGTACCTCGCCTCCCTCCAAGGCATAATCTTTTAACATTCGTCATTTTTTTCTCTTCTACCTCGTCATTGGCTCAACCATGAACAATGTCATCAGATTTCACTGGCTCAGCTAAAAATGTTGCAGGATTGACTAGGTGACACCGTATGGAATGTATTGCTGCATTTGATAAAATAACCATGTTTTCTGAAACTCTTTGGGTCGCCAAAGTCGACCTCGACTTTTCCAAAATCGCAAAGACTGAATGCTCCACGTACAATATCACTGGGCATGCCATGGTAATGGTTGAAGACTTATGATTTGCAAAAGCCGCTGCCACTAAAGCTTGCTCACAAGGAAACTGCCCCTGCATCATTGGGTCTAGGAGTCCGCTATAATGTGCTAAAGGTTTGTGGCCCAGCAATGTTTGCTGGTTCTGGACCGCTCTCATCACCTGCCTGTTCCAATGAGAAAAAAACAATTTTTCTTTGTCATTTGGGGTCCCCAAGACCAGAGTATTGCTGGACGCAGCTTTGAGTTCCCAAAAGCAAGTAATCATTTCTTCAGACCATTCTATTGGACCCTTCACCTTCTGCTCTTCATTTCCCTGCAGTAAGGGCCTCGCGTAACTAGAGTAGTCAAAGATCCACAATCTACAATGGTTAGGGAGCCCCAAAAACCACTGCATTTGTTGCACTGTGAGGTGTACTCTGAACTGCAATGGCTCCCTGGCATTACCTTCCTTCTTGCGGGTAATATCACTTGCCCCAAATATACTACCTCTGTCAGTACTGCAGTTTTGATTTGTACACCTTCTCCGCAAGCAGGCTGAGGAGCCTTATTGAATCTGACACTGCTCTTCTGAAGTGCTACAGACTAGCAACTAGTCCACGTACTAAATTACTGTACTGGACACATTTAAATTCCCCAAATCCATTTGAACTACTCTGTTAAAACACTTGGAGATTCACAGTACCCCTGGAGAAACCTTGTGTGCTTGAATTTCCTACCACGATACACTGTGAGGTACTGAGAATAAGAGTGTAAAGGGACTGAGAAAAATGCATTTGTTTAAAAAAATCATTCACCATGAAGTGGGTTGACCCAGTAGGGATATAACAGAATGGTGGCAGGATTTGGTACAACCAGAAATTCCACTTAAACAGTATTATTGAGGGGGTGCAAATCCTGGACCATCCTCCAACCGGCCCCCTTCGCCGCCTTCATAGGGTAGATGGCTATGTTACATGGGAACACAGGTTGCATTATGCCTTGTTTCAACAATGCCATAATGGTCTCGTAAATCCCTTTTTGTTCGCTTCTCTAGACATGGGGTACTGCTTAACCTGTGGTAATATCGCACCAGGTTTCAATTTTATTTGCACTGCCCCAACACACTTTAGCTGCCCCACATGAGGATTGCTGGTCCACAAATCGTCCGGTACCTTTTCCAAGTCCTCCTTCCAATGTAGCAGTGTATTTCTAACAATGAGCATGGTCTGTTGTGCTGCACTTTGCTCTATCACTATCTGGTAAGGCACCCCAATTTCAAAAACCATCTCATCGGTGTCTTCGAACAATTGCTTGTTGGACACGTCCCTTAGCGATAAGGTCTGATCGAGTCAGAGTTGTCCGCCACTCTCTGCCGTCCTCATCAGGGCCTGAGAGAACCACCCTGTTTTCTTGATCACTACTGCCTCTGAGAGAATCGTAACAATGGTGCCTGGTGTTACCTCCTAAGGCATAACAGCCAAAATAATAACTCAATTGGTACTAGCCATGTCTGGTTCCTGAACCCAACTCAACAAAGCCATTACCCGATAAATAAACCAAGCTGAATGTTGGGCACACCCCTTATCGTGCTGTCGCTAGAGTATACATGCAAACGCACTGCTTCTCTTACCAGATAGAACACTGGAGTCGAGGATACTACCTTACTCTGTGAAAGCAATCGACATTCGCAACTTGCTCAAGAGGTCTCTACACAGGTGATTCCCCGAGGTATCTGTGCAATAAAACAAAGGACCAGATATGTTTTGTGTACCTACCTTGATACGAAGATCTTCAGTATACGGAACCAATGGGATAACCCAAGATAATCCCTGTGTCCATTGTTTTGTCTGACATGGGGAACGCCCCTACCTTGATGCAAGGTTTTGTGGCCTGTGTATTGACCATGAATGAAAAGGTTTGATCACCTACCTGCACAACTATCCGGGGTTCCTGTTCCAGATCAGTGGTAATGGACAAGACTGGTCACATCAGGGATCCCTGTGGGCTGTCCTACTCTTGATCCATATGAGCACTGGGGAGCGAAAAACGACTCCCTCCATAAACGCATGCTCCAGTGTAATGAGTAACCTTTCCTTGGGATTTTTTTCCCATGTCTGTACCGATGCTTGTGCTGGCATGGTTGGTGGGATCCTGCAGGTCTGTGCAGCCTTAGTCGCTGGGTTCTGTTCAACCCATACCTGCTGCGATTGCACAAGACCTGGGACATATGGCAGGGTCTGGGATTGCATTTGCTGAGCACTCGCATTAAAGCGCTGTGACCTGTCTCGACAATATTCTGACGCTTGTCCCATCCTTCCCACAACCAACACTGAATCCTATAGAACCCTCCATAATTTGTCCCATTAAACCGGGGTCCCATTCATCTGAACCCACCAAATGACCTACTTCCCCGTGAAAATCCTCCCCTAACCCTTGGGAACCTTCTCATTTGCCTTGGACCGGGAGCCTACCTGTCCATCCAACCCTGAGTCGTACCCAATTCACCATGTCCCTGTTGTCCCAATTGCCACTGCTGTCCCTCCATAGAGTTAGTAATTACTGCCCCTTCCAAACAAATCTTTGCCACTTTTTTCTGAACGAGCTTGGCCTTTGGTTTCTCTGGCTGTTGTATACTCTCCTTTTCTTTTTGTTGCTTCCTTTTACAAAAATGCACAATGTGTGCTTGAATTTTCAGCCAGCCAACTCTTGGCCTCCATCCCCACCACTTTATCTAAATTGTGCTGGACGTCCTTCGGAAGTCCCTTCTTTAGCATGTGGTACACATTCTTGTCCCATGCTTCTCCCATCTCTCCCCTCCACATCTCCTGAATTAACTGGATGTCTGCAGCAGGATCATCCAATTTCATCCTTTTGGCTAGAAATGAATTTATATTGTGTTTATCAGGGTACAAAATCTGCAAGGCCCCTTCCCATACGTACTCCATCATGGGCATTTGTATCTAACTGAACTCCCGGATACCCGGTTTCCTCCAAATTTTGTCTGATCGCTCCTCCATTAGGGCCGCTCCCCCATTAGGCCCGTGAATAAGCTCTTTGTGTCCTCTATGGCCATCATTACACCGGCGGTGTGTTTCTCTAATTCATAAATACTCTTGCCCGCACCTGCAGTGAGCGAAGGGAGTATCTTCAAGTTAGTCTGGTCCATGTGTGACAACAAAAAACTGAGTTGCACCTGCTTTTGCTGGGACGTCCCACATCACTCCCCCTGCTACTTACTACAGCCATACGAGTACAATGGCGCGTCCCAAGAACTCCGGTGTACTTTTTATCCCCGCTACTGGTGCGGGAGGTAGGGCTGCCACACCGTGTTCTCCCTGCTCAAAATCCCATACTGTTCCTTTTCGTCTCCTCCTGTTCTTCCTTCCCCTGACACGTCTACAGGCATGGAAGAAACCGCACTAACGTAGGGTGCTGACTCCTGTCCTCCCTGCACAAATCCTATACCTGTGGCCATATTTCTGTTCTCCAGATCCACGTTGACCCCTTTTTGATAAGATTTATCCAACCTGACAAGAACCTGCCCATGCCCCCATCTTCCTTCCTCTATGTCCTATTCACTTCTATCTGCTTTTCATCTATTGGCCTCCATTAGAACATGACCTCTTCCTCCACTAACCTAATTGTGTCTTTAATGTTTTCCCGCTCATGTGTCTCTACCACTCGTCACAGCCTATTCTCTTTCCTATTGGAAAAAGGCATAGTCCTTCCTTTCTCCCCCATTGTCATACCTTCATCTACTCTGCCAACCTCGCTCTCTCGTTCTTCCATCCTTAATCTCTCTTCTAATCTAGCTGTATGGGTTATTCCCTTTCCCCTCTCTGCCTTTCTGTAGCACTAACCAATATCCCCTTATGATAGGCCCCCTCGATGGGCCAAGAATTGAGCATTTTACCCTTAGTTTCCCACAGACTTTACTGATGGTATTTTAAAGTCTTCACCTTATAACCAGGAATTGCCTCTCACAAATAATTCAATTGAGTCTCCATACTCCGACCAAAGTTATCCAAAATAATTTCACAAAAACACTGAAGCTGAACCTGCAGCACAAAAAATCTCCACCCCGAAAAAAAAAAAACTTTCCCCCTTCCTGGTTTCTTAATCTTCCCCACAATCCCTCGCCTCACTCGCTTTCACTGCAATCCCCTCGCTTAGCTATTCACTTTAGTTTCACTTCTCACTCTTACACAAAAGACAGCATCTTATCAAAAAACACAAGCAAGTCACTATTTCTGAGGTAACTCCTTCAGTCAAGCTTGTCTGTCTGTCTGTCTGTCTCTGTCTCTCTCTCTCTCTCTCTCTCTCTCTCTCTCTCTCCATTCCTGACTACAGGAAGTTTCCCTTCACTACTTCAACTAACCAAGAAATGCAAGACGAGGGCTCTGCCCGCACAGGGAATACAGAATGAAAGATGCCAGGGGTACACTTCAGGAAGGTGACTTACCATAAGATGCCACCTCACTCCTAGGTGATGGCTCCAGACAAACAATCTGAAGGGTATCTGGACAAAACTCAAAATTGACGTGCTGGGTAGGATGCCACCTCACACCTCTAAAATAACAAACTAGGTAAAAATGAATACAAAGGATTTGCAATATAAAACCATTCACTCCCTCATTCAAAACATTCAATGTTTCAATCCCAGTAACCTCAGCTACCTTCGCACATGCACTCCAAGTCTACCCTTACCAAACTCCTTAAATCGAAAAAGAAACCACCCTCTTTTACCCCCATTTCTCTGCTTGCTGTGTTTACCCCCAAAAGTGAACTTGCATGAGCCCAATGTGGTGCTGCACGGCTAGACCATGGTAACACGCCTCCGGGGGAACACAGGCCTGTAACCAATGTCGCACCTGCAAAACCCTTTTTCATCGTGCATGGAAGACTGGTCCCCGGAGAGAGGTGCCACAGCTGAGTTGTGCAGACAGGAGACCCCCAACGTCTAGGAAAGCCTCTGGTCCTTTCGTGGTCACCAAATGTTTGAGCATCGAACCACCTTAAACCGAGCAAGCCCAGCGCTTAAGGAACAAGTGCACGTTTGTATATGAAGCAAGTTTATTGTACAACTGCCCAGGGAGGAGCTAGATGACCCTGCTGTGCCAAACAAACCCAAGTCTATCCAAACATAAGCTGATACATTATATGCATTTTTGCAACAGTTAAAACACTCCCATATATATTACAATCCACCCCCACATGTGAATGGACAAAACCTATACAAAGAAATCCCACCTTTCTTCCGTTCTGATTGACCACTTGTTATCTTAGCTACCATCTTCGGATTATATTCCTAGCACACCCCTTCTTGAGATTCATCCCTCGTAGGACATGACATAATCCCACAGTTAAACATTGTGTGCAGACCTAATTCATTAAAAGTAACAACTGGCCTGGGCCCTTTAACCTTAATACGTAATTGCACAGGGTTTGCATGGATACAGGTTCTCTTTGAACTGGCGATAACTATCTCATCCTTCTGGCTTACTGGCGTCATTGAAACATTCTAATCCAAATGACAAGCATTTCAGCATGCACGGCGCATCTGAGAATACAAATGAAACTCCTGGGTATCAATCACTTCAGCTTGAGCGTTACTTCAACCCATGTGTATTGCTGGTCAAAACAAATGGGCAGGTCTCTCTGCAAATTCCATTGTACTTAGGAGATTACATCTGCCCTCTGCGGCACTACTAAGCCATAAACCGCTGACCATCTCCTGGTTTAATCATTGCTTTGCTTTCAAGCCTGCAAAACTAGTTCTTCCCAAATGCTCAGAATTCATCCTGTGTCCTCCCTGCTGCAGAGTTATAATACATTTATAAAGAAAGCACAACACTTATAGATTAATTAACAATGTGTATGTTGTCCCTTTCCTACAATGGGTTCTTCAGGACCGACACCCCTTCCTTGCATGTTCATTATAAAAGTGTTGCGTCACACACCGATTTTTAGCATTTTATCTTTCTACGTGCATACAAATCTAGTATTACATTTTTTTGAAGTTGATACAGATTAAAGTAACATCCCATTCACATTAAACTACACTGGATACATATGAAATTGAAACATTGCGCCAAGTTAGCTCCATCACAAAGGTGGTGCATGCAACATAAACCCCTCTTTATCGCTGGAACCTTTCCTGACCACCTCAACAGAAGCCCTAGCTACTTTGCAGAAGCCCCTCCCCTTTTATAGATTGTAAAACTCTAGCACAATTGCACGATGAGAGAAGTTATCAGCTCAAAATGTTGAAAATAAAAAGCATGTGAGAAAATGACGAATTTGGCAGTGTTAAAAAAAAAAATCAATAAATAAAAATCTGAAAACCAAAATGTCGAAGGGAAGCAAAGGTTGCAGGGGGCTTCCCCGCTCTTTCTTCGACATTAAGGGAATTCAGGGATGGCGGGGATGTCCCACGCTTCCATAAAAAGAAAAGCGGCAGACTAAGGATTTTAAGAAGGGGGGGGGGAATTGACCCTGTGGCGGAAGTTCCGCCCCTCAATGGGGAGGTAGAGCTTGCGTCGCAGGGATGGAGCCGTGGCCATGCAGAGGAAACGCAGGTAAATGAGGAGCACAAGGTACGTTTTTAAGGTTTGGGGATAGCGGGTGGGGTTCATATACACGATTATTTCGTTACGGGCATGTCAAATTCATGATTTTAAAATTCAACATTTTCGTGTATGAAATCATACATCCAAGAGAAAATCATACTTGGGACTATTTTTTTTAGTGTACCTATAGTCTTTTATTTAAATTGCAATCTTCATTATCAAAATAACTAATTGGGTAAGGCTGAAATGACATTTCATTATATACCTCTCATTTTGGACCTAGAAAACTACGTTGGGTATGACAAAATTGGATCTAGTGACTGAAAAGCTGTTAAGATTTTAACAAGATGTGTTTGACCATTTTGCCAGAGCATTTAATTTGTGAAAGTTATTCATTTTAACAGCATTCATAATAAGAATTGTTAAGCTTTGAAACCCAGTGAATCCTTGCAATACCTCAGTGGATTAAGAACCTGCTGCAGAACTCAAGCTTCAGGTTTCACATAAATCACTGCAGAAGGTACATTGACCCACCAAGTCAACATTCCAAAAGAATCTCCCTGGGAGAAAAGGTGAGTGTGCTTCTTTAACCATGTTATAAAGTGTGCACAATTACAGAATGGTTTGTTAACATTTTTAAGAAACTTGGTCATTATTGCCCAACCAAATTAATTTGATACGAGCACAAAACTTTAAAACCTAGTCTAGACACATTAAATGCGGGTACATCCAGTATTCAAGATGGTTCTTCCCAATCACTACCAAGCTTTTGGACACAGAGGCCGGTCATAAAATCCAACCCGAAAATATTTTCCACCAGCATATTAGTTTTGTCAGATCTAAGAGTCTGAACCTGAACCGGGTTCACTGACTTCTCAGAGTTCCTCCTAGCCTTTCACAGATACTGGCCTCTTATTAAATCTTCCCATTTTATCTTTGTTCTTGCACTTGTTAAACATATCATACAGCAACAATATAGATATCTTGCACCCTTAGCTTTTAGCGTTTTTACATCATTTAAAATATTTCAAAATCACGAAAAAACAGGAAAATCAGCATTTTTTAAAAAACAGCAGTTTTTGCAAAAAATGCACATTTTTAACAGAACCAATCTGCATTTAAATATGGGAAGCAGTGGGACTTGTCTGTCCCACTGCTTCCCATGAGGGGAGCAGTGGGACAGACGAGGAGTGGTAACCTCAGGGGGGGGGGGCGGAGAAGTGGGTCAGAGAGGGGGAGTGGTGGGCCAGAAAGCAGGGAATGGTCGCCCATTGTGCGATGGGCCAGAAAGAGGGAGCAGTGTGCCAGAAGGAGGGGGCAAGCTGCAGTTTGGGAGAGGATGATAGACGGGGTTGGGTGGGGGTGGGAGGGAGTTATGGGATGGAAGAGTGAGGAAGAATGAAGGACGATAGATTACAGGAGGAACTGGAACACGTCAGATGTGCGACGGTGTAGCAGGGGTGAGTGTGATTTTTTTTTTTTGTCTTGGCAGTGTGACGGCAAGTGAGTATGCAAGTGATTGTCAGAGTGAGTGGTTTGGGAGTGTAAGTTATGACCGAGAATTGGTGTGTGAGGGGGCTTGGCAGTGATTTGGGGGTGGGGATTGGAGAATATGGAAAGGAAATATTTGCACCATTACAAATGATAAACATCAAAGCTATTAATATAAAATAGGCTCGGACAATAAACCATAAAAGTAGAGCAAAACAATGTTCAATCAAGCCGGGGACCTATGGGACTCTTATTAACATGCTAGCAGAAACTACATGCAAAAGGTGCACATAATGAAAATCTGGCTCTTTTGCAGCCTCACATAGACTACCTCTATTGCAATCGAGCTCTTATACCCTCTCATCAATACAAAATTAAATGCAAAAATACAGCAACAAATACAAATCTGTGACTCAAAATGTACTTTACGTTGTAAAATGTCATGCCGATGCAGATCTACAAATAGCAGATTTAAGTGTTGATATGGGTCTGGAGGACATGATTGTTGTAACTCTCACTAGAAATTGGTTAGCTAGATCTGAGAGGGGGCTGCATTCCAAAAAAAGCTTCAAGTATAGAGAAGTGGTCCCTTAATATGTCAGACATCTCTTCAAGCCCTGCCCATTCATTCAACTTCAGTTTTCATTCTGGGACTTGTAGTTTGGGTTTTCCCAAATGTTTGTACTGCAAAGCAAATGCAGATTAGCATAGTCTCGGGAGGATAGCTCAGCTGCAACGGGCTCACCTTGGAAGCAAGACGCCACTGAGCAACACGGGTTCGATCATGGGGTCCGCTCTTAGAAACCTCTTGGTATTAAGCTTGTTATAAATAACCTACCATATCATATTTGCTCAAAGGCCACTAGTCTGCTTTTTCCACACAACTTCCTTCTTCCTCCTCTATGGTGGTTATGAAGCAGAGATGTGTAATCCCTGCAGCGCTTGTATGTATAGTTCAGCTTTTCATTCACCATTGCAGAATGCAAAAGAGGCTGCAGGGCCGGATGCCCAATTCACACGTGTTAGGATGCACGTCTAGGTCACCGCCCCTCCTAGACGATTTAGTTTGCGAAACATATATTAAAATATTGAAATGAGCATGGGACGGTGCAGGGAGAGGGGGGTGTTATGGGTGGGGATAGTTGGCAAGAGTGGCAAATCTTATAAGGTAAGACATCCGACCCCTTCCGGAAATTCTGAAGTGTTGCGGGTCGAATTTTCACTCATACGCGGATGATAAACACATCTTCATTCGCGTTGTCAACTTTGAGGAGGCATTTAATCGACTAGGCCAGTGCTTGGAAGAAGTTAGTGGCTGGATGTCAAAATATTATCAATGCGTCTAAGACTGAGCTGATCTTATTTGGGCCAAAGCATCTGTTGCATACCGCAAAGAATGTATTTGCGTATCCCCCTGCTTTGGGCAAACAGTATCTAAGAAAAAAAAAATCTGGGTTGCATCTGGCAGGAAGACCTTGGGGTTGAAGCCCTGGTCGAATCCTAGTGTCCCACTATCAATCCAGTTCACAAAGGATTTAAAACCCATTTCCCAGCATATCTGGTAGTTCAAATGGACTCTAACCATTGATGAACAGTCCCTTATTGTTTGGGTGTGTGCGAAATCAGTGTGTGGTTACTTTAGCAGTGAGGAAGGGTCAGCAAGATATGCCATCTCTAGGTTAGCGAGTCCTACCTAAATTGTCATTGTTTCATTGGAGATATCTGATATATAAGACACAGTGCAATTAAATGATTTCCCCAGGACCACACGTTTTGGTTGTACCAGCAGTGTTGCAGTATGTGCTTAGTTATGTAGACAAGACCAGCCCTGTTCATTTTTGCATGCTCTTCTTTAGGCCATGCCTTCACGTTTTAGGCCTCGCCCCTCAGGCAAGCCACGTCCCCAAATGAGTCCCCGCCTGCCCCTGCCCCTCAATGTCTTACACCACTTAAAGCACTGGCCGTGTGTATGAGTGATGTCGCTGACTTGCCCTCGTAGTAGCCTTGCTTATGCGGCCTGTCCAGGGGCACGCACTCGGATCACGTGATTACTGCTGCGCCAGAGGTAGAGACGCCAGCCTGTAGGGTGTGTGACACGTGGGGCTGCGCCTGGGGGCCCTGGTTTACGCATGACTGGGTGCAGTGCCCATGACATGGCTTCTGCTCTAGTGATTGCAGGGGTGAACCGCAGTCACGTGCCTGCCTGGCAGGGAGCGCGCCGTTAATTAGTCTAGAGAACAGAACAGCCCAGTTAATATTACACAATTACCCACCAGCGAACCAGTGAAACCAGAAGAGCGAGCCCAGCATGTGGCTAGAAACTCCTCCAACCCGCCTGTTGTGTGTGGGTCTAGTTCTTGTGCCAGAGAGCGTCATGACCTCGTCACGACGCCTCTGTAATAAAAGGGGCTCTGCTGGCACGCACACAGCAGTGCAGCAGAGCCCCAGGAAGCGGCAACTCGTGTCTATGTGATTGTCGTGACTGTTGGGCGCGTGACCGTGACCCATCTGGCGGCCTTGCCTGGGTGCCCCCAGCGCAAGTACCACCATTGCTGGGGGGCTCCCCAGCCTGGGACTCCATACCCTGGTGATCCGGGTATTGCTGGGTGGACCCGGCATCCACCACACTGTGAGGACGGTGGGTTCCGTTGCCGAGTTGGGTGCTCCCGAAGACAGCCTGTGGCCCGCCCCAGTGACCGGAGGCGGGCCACTAACATTGGCGACGAGGGAGTGTCTCCCCCACCATATGCCTGCTGTTGGGAGCGCCTGGAAGGTCGGCGCTCCTCTGTCCGACTCACAAAAGAAAAGGGGGTGGAGCCAAGAAGCCGCGTGTGCAGTCACCGTCTGCGACCGGGCCTCCCCTCCGAACGCAGGGCTGGAGGTGGTGCATCTGGCCTCTGACACCGAGCGTCTTGGTGCCGAGGCTCATGGCCTTCACCCGATGAAGAGGGTGTTGCTAGTGGCGGAAGCAGCCGGCAGGACCGCGTGACAGGGCCCGGCCCAGAACAAAGGAAAGGGGCAGAGCCTGTGAAGGCCTGTGCCTCAAGGAGTGGCCGCGTGGGCCTGGAGCGGCGGATGCTGCTATAACTTTGCCCCAGTCCTGCCTGCTGCAGATAAGGGGCTAGCGGCCCATGAACACTTGGGCTGCCGGGTGAAAAGCAAACTCATCGGTGTAACCTCTGGGTGTATTGCCCACAGTGCGGCGGTCAGGGGGCGTGCCTTCCTAACGGTGGCCGACCAACACACGGAAACAGTCTGCCAACAAAGAAAAAGGGGCATGGCCTGCTGAACCGGGCCGCAGCGGGGAAGTGTTCTGATTCAGAAACCCTTGATTGAAGAATAACAACAAATGGTCACCCTATGAAAAGGGGAATTGTGATTAAACCCCTGTTTTCTTCATATAACTCAGGCCCAAGGGGTAGCGGCTCAATCTGGAGTGCTTGTGCACCCCTAGGAAGTAGAAACGGGGCGACACCGCCGAAGTTAATCACCAGTGGGTGCCAGGGGTGTGGCTTTCAGGGTTAAGAACTTGTGAACCCAGACAATGAAGATGTTCCGATACCTTGGTCATCAACAGCTCCTAAAGGTAGCAACTGCCCCAGGAGCATTTGGACACCATCAAGAGACCTCCCCACGAGGGGTCAGGCCACCTGTGGCATGGTGATTGGGAGCCCCCACCTACACTCAACAGCAGTCTCCACGACCAGACGGTGATCACCCCAGTTTGTGCCTTGAAACACTTGTGTATAGGTGCGTTACAAATGCCATATCATATCAACACGTGACACTGGTGGCCCAACAGGGATAGTGCCCAGCAGCCACCATGATGGAAGACGACAATGAGGGGATATGTCGAGGACAGCTCGCACAACTCCACCACTTCCATCTGATGGGCTTGCCCGCCCGTTTGGGACCCCGGTGGACAGCTTGGGTGGAAAACCTAGAGCTATACTTTGAGGCGATGGAGATCAAAGATGCAGCAAAATGCCCAACACTCCTGTATTCTGCTGGACTGGCCGTTCAGAGGCTATTCAAGACATTAAGGCCCAGAGATCAGTCATACGATGCAGCCATCGCAGCCCTGAATGAGTACTTCTAACCCATGATCAACAGGGACTATGAACTGGGGTCAGGATGAGGTGTGCGAGGCAGGAAGAAGGGGAGAGCCTCGATGCGTTCCCTGGGAAGCTGCGTGGCATTGCACTGTCCTGCGACCTGGAGAACTTCGAGGGGGACGAAATCAGAGCACAGATCTACGGGTGCAGCTGCTCTAAGCTACGCAAACAGGTCCTGAGGGACCCGACGCTGACCCTTGATCGTATACTAGACCTTGGCCGGGCCCAGGAACTGGCGGAGGTGCGGGCCTCAGTCATGGACTCATCCATACATCGTCTAAAGCTGGAGGCGCCCATGCAGCAGGTCAAGCTCGAGGAGGTGGCAGCTAGTGGCAAGGAGGAAAACCGATGAGAAGAGGAGACTGGCCAAGGAGAGACCCCAATGCCACCATATGTCAACAGTGTGGGTGGGATCTTACACACCCGCAGGACTGCCTGGCGAAAGGACACATCTGTGGAAGGTGCAGGAAAGTAGATCACTTCGTGCTGATGTGCCTCACCCCCAACTCCAGCCTGTATGGCGGGGACATCCGGGGGGAGTGAGTCTAAGGGGAGAAAGACCCCCAGAGTGGCTGTCCAGGTGGCAGAAGGTCCCAGAGGAATACACTATGATGTCGGAGAGGAGGCAGATGAAGAAAATGTATTCCTCCTGTCCTGCAGCAGCGCCAGTGGCCAGTTTGATTCCGGGATTTTCTAAGCTCCGGCAGCCCGCCGTCTGGCCCTGTGGTGTGCGGGCTGGAACACACCTGTTTGTTTGCGGTGTTAAACGTTTACGTTTTCAGTAGCTATTAGGCGGTGCTCGGACTGGAATGCACCCAATGTTTGCTGTGATGTAGGAGCACAGTGGGTGCGCGGACTACAGTGCACCAAGTGTAACCCAGTAGAGGGTTCCCGTTTGCAGTGGGTTGATTTTTGTTTGTTTATAATAAAGGAGGGATGTTGTGTGTGGGTCTAGTTCTTGTGCCAGAGCGCGTCATGACCTCGTCATGAAGCCTCTGTAATAAAAGAGGCTCTGCTGGCACGGCAGTGCAGCAGAGCCCCAGGAAGCGGCAATTCGTGTCTGTGTGATTATTGTTGTGACTGTTTGGCGCATGACCGTGGCCCATTTGGCGGCTTTGCCTGGGTACCCCCAGCGCGAGCGCCACCATTGCTGGGGTGCCCCCCAGCCTGGGACTCCATACCCCGGTGATCCGGGTGCTGCTGGGTGGACTCGGCATCCACCACACTGGGAGGACGCAGTGCTCCGTTGCCGAGTTGGGTGCTCCCGACACGACCTGTGGCCCGCCCCGGTGACCGGAGGCAGGCCACTAACACCGCCTAGCTCCCCAATTTCAGGAACCCATGATCTGGCTAAATCAGTCACCCTGCAGCAGTGCGCCCCTCCCCAAATTCACCTCTCCTCTTCTGCAGCCCAAAGAACTGCGAACCTCTCCTGGGGCCGTTTGGTAATCGATGTTCATCTCGGGTCGTACACCTCAAATTGCGAGGCCAAGGCTGCTTCCCTTTAGGGCTCGGATTGAGGGAACAGGCCAGTGGACGGCGCCCGCCCACCTTATCAGGAGGGGGACACACTGCTTCCCTGGGCGTTTGAGATGTAGCCTGCTGCACGGGATGCATACACCAGGATATGGTGGCAAGACGCTTACCCTTAACACTACATTGAGTGGCTGCGCACGCACAGCACCTGTGAACTTTTTTACTCCGCAGAGACTAAATTAATACAACAGTTTAGGTCTAAAACCGGTGCACCTTGCATACTTTGCCAGCAGAATAATAGGAACCGCTTTTTTGTATTTTATTTCGGTTGATCATTTGCTGTTCTGAATTTTTTCGGTTGGGCTTTGCCACTTGAAAAATGGTATCTGCGATTTTCACTTACTGTGACCTCACTTGCCACTACATATGTTAATAAGCCACCCACTTATTTTGCAGGCTCTGGCACCTTTATTGGTGCATACCAGCACGGGCTTGTACCTGGGTCACATGGTGCTAAGCATGTGACCCACCTAATTAAAGGGACGAGCCGTTTGTTGTGATCTACACCTGGCTCTCCTTGGCTCTCCCTGACCTGTGAGTGTGTATGTATGTAGGTTAATTTTAATATGGAATGTTGAGATTCTATCAAGCGTCAGTTGGGATCTGGACCTGGAGTTGATAAGGGACCGGTGGATGTCTCCCTACATAAGAACTTGACCTACATGTCACTTACCTGTTCCCTGTGTACCTACCTGCTGTCCATGTGAACCTACGAATTTAGTAAATCTATATGTTTAACCCCAAGTGTTTTGGTGCAGTCTGTACCTCAAGGGGTTAATCCCATCACCGTTTCCAGCTCGTCAGTCTAACAAAGAGCTGACTGGCGTGTTTACTGTGAGCACCATGCCAGTGTCATGCCGCGTGCACGGCAGGAGGCCTATGGGATGGGCCCTGCCGGGCACCACCATACCATTGTCCATGGTGCCCCCAGAGCCGGGGCTGCGGTGGGCTGGGTGTCCCGAGCCACGAGGTCCTGCTTTGTTGATCCGGAGCCCGCAGGATGCCTCCTGCTGTGTCTGCTGCGTGAGCGCAGCTCCATGGTTAATGTCGGGTGATCCCGACATGTGCTGCGGCCCGCAGCGAGTTAAACGTTTTTTTAAATTAATAAGCAGGCAGGCATTTGTAGATTTTGACGGCTTCCTCTAGAAGCATAACAATGAACTCGTGCTTCGCAGTACCCGGAAACACGGGAAAGAAATCTATCTTTATGCCGTTTGGTGGGAGTCCCTGGGGTACCTCATTTGATAGACTATCCCATACTAATGTGCCCCCCCCCCCCCCCCCTCCAAGCCCCCTTGCCCTGGGTTACATTGGGTCGTTCCTCCACTACAAGGACCAGTGCTTACAATACAACAGAGCATAACTTTTTGGGGGAAGTGAAAGCTCCCGGCGAGAAGTTTCTGAGCGCTCACCATACCATAATAAGAGCCTGTTTCAGGTATTGTGTAATCGGTCCTGTAAAGCGCCCTTCTGCCAACGTCCTCCCTACGTACGGAAGGGAATGTTAATTAAAAAGATGTAGAGGTACGTGCCGAAAACGGTTGCGTTGATTAATGCAGGTCGGCAGCCCTCCTTACCTGTGTCAGAAGCTACCAACTTTGTACTAAAGGGGCACTACTGAACCGTAGTGCTCGGACGTCCATATGAATGGAACTGCGCCATTTCCATGGATAGCGCCACCACCTGAACCTCTCCTGGGATAAAACTAGTGGAGCAGCAGATGGCTCCTTCCCAATCCAAATGTTCATTGCCTGGTGACGACTTGACTCCCCGATGCTAAGTGCACTTGAACGGCACAGGCCCACATCAAACACATGGCAAACAGCCTGTACATTTGGGGATAAGGAAGGGTAAACACAGGCCACCTCTCCTCTGCACTAAGCACCAAATGACTCTTTCGCATCAATTCTTCAAGCTGATGGTCTGCAACCCCAAGCAGAAATAATTCATACTAAACCACATGGTGGCTAGTTCCTGTGAAACGAAGCAGTTTCCTGCAGCTCACTTCTGAACAGCTCCCTACACCCCAAGTCTGCTGCTGTTCCTTTCCACACACTCCCAATGCCCTGTAGCACATCTCGTCCCCTTCCAGACCCTGCACACTTGCCCCCCCCCACGCCCCCATTTACTGGGGTCTCCTCACTGTGGCACCATAAAAGCTTGCACGGCTTCCTCGTGCTCTCTGTACACTGTGTCCCAGGTGCGGCTACCTCATGTACCAAATATGTGCTTCAAGCAGCAGTGGACAGATTGAGAACGCACAGCTTTTTATATCCCAAGACTAGCCCATGACGTGCTTCATTCGGGGTTCATTAATCGGGCCATTCTTTGTGCAAATTATCTCCGCCTACTGCGTCTGTCAGCTGGCCTCCTTTATTCATTTTGCATAGCTCAGTTAGGTGGCACAAAGCGCAGCCTGTACTTGAGCCAACACCATTGATGCATGTATCTAGGGGTTGCTTGGGGGGGGGGGGAGAGAGAATTTTGATCCAGAGGTCCTGACTCTGATGGTGCCGGTAAATGGCACGCAGTGGTACCCAATTACCGGTTAGCAATGCCCCCCTGATGCACACAGATTCTGAGGGGCACAGGAGCGTCTGTGCAGTGGGGGCATTGTGGGCAGATGTTCATTAGCAAATGCAATCTCCGCGCTTCCCGCATCATCTGCAGAGGGTGACACTTTTGCGTAAGTAAAACTGATTCAGTGTTTCACAGGAGTGTTGGAGACATAGGGACAGTACTGGCAACCTGGGAAAATATACCCACATGCGCTCAATGAGGTGCATCAGGCGAGCACCGGAGCAGGGAGAACTGGTCTGTCTGGGCACAGTAGACTCGGAGCAGTGGGCTGCACAGAAGAGTGCACTCCCATACGGTAGGGTGACCATATTTTCAAGACAAAAAACCTGCGAGGAATTCGACCATCCGCACAGTGGGTGTGCGCTCGCCAGGGCTTTTTTGAAATTCTAAATGAAATTGAATGATGGTAGATCAACACCTGGGAAGTGTGTGGGGCTAATCCGCACACATTTTCCTATGCTCACCGTACAACATACACATAGACCAGTTTACTCTGGGTGGACACAGCCTTCAGGCACAGTCCTCCCCGCCCTATTTAGTTGGGATCCGACAGGTGGAGTACACAATGGATCTCAGAATGGGGCAGGCCAAAACCTTCCTCCTGCCATGGCAAGCTTAATTAACTATTAGCTAATGAGCTCCATGGATCCATCCTGTCTGTTTACCCTTTGCAGATGGTGGCTGCAATTAACATAATAGTCTACTTCAAACATGCCCACACGGGGCCTGGCTGCTTAGGTTAAAACAAAGGAGATGAGTGGGGAGGGGGGTTCCAAAACCCCTTTCATATGCACTGTCAACCTGAAGCCAGCTCCTGCCTCTCAGGTCAAGGGCAGTGACCTGTCATGTCTGGGGCTATGTGTTTACAGTGGGCAACCTCCCGCAGGGGGACACCATTCAGAAGGTATGAGTATGTGGATTGATGGATACAGAAAGTTTATCGCTGCAGCTTCAAGGGAGACCTGCCGCTTTAATCTGGAACCACAGAGGGCTCCATTAACTAGAGACCCTATAATCCACAACAGACAGGAAGATGGGTGACACTTTGTATTTCGTGTTTTAACCACTTTACCTTTTCTGTTGCAAAGCACTCTGGTTATGACCTCATGCATATGGGAGATTGTCGGTGGGGGCCCAGGATTGGTTCCTGAAGGTAGGCATAGCCCACACCAATCACTGTGGCCCATTTTGCTTTAAAAGAGGGCTGAGCCCCTCTTTTGTGAAGAACATCTGAAGACTTCGTAAGGCGTAACAAGAATAACTCATTTGGACCCTGTCTGAAGGTACAGTCTGCCTTACAGCTGCCGCCAGTGAAGGAAGGGCAGGATTTCCAAAGAGCGAAGCAAGATTCCTCCCCCACACCCTATCCTAAACCTCTTCCAGGGAACAGAGGGATATACTGACTACAGAGGACCCTCCAGCAGCTCCAGAACCCAACCAGCACACAGCGTGCCCGGTTAGGCTCTGCAAGAAAGCTTCCTAGGTAAGAAGTGCCAGAGAGTAGCTGAACCAAACCATGGACAAGGCAGTTGCCTGCAACATTCTCCTCACCTTTGGGCCATCCGCCTTAAAGGACGACGCAAGCCCAGTGAAGAAGCTAGGAGGCACTAATTGACGAGCAACAACCAGTGTCTGCATTAAAGGAAATTCTCGAGCAAGTCGAACCCCTCGAGCTGCAACCGACTACACCGCTGACTGTTGTCATACTGCAGTTGCTAACCTCGTCCGAGATGCCTCGACTAGTGCCTCAGACATACCCCCCAGAACTGAGACGATGATTCCTGACCCTGAGCCAATGTGCAGGCCAGCCTGCAGCCATCCGTCGAGCTTCGCTCGCCGAACTGCCTGCTGCCTGATACCCGCAGCTGTCTCCCATCTTGAACTCTGTTGCAGGTGCTACAAAGCTCCCTGAAACCGACTCAACCCTTTCGAGCACCAAGGACATCTACAAGCACAGGGTACATTGTGGTTCTGTCCCCCTGGTCCATCTCCCAAGGCTCCTAGTGACATTTTACGACCCATTGCTCCCTTTGTAATGAAACCATGTATCCTTGAACTGTTGGGATTAATTACTTTACCAACTACCTTCCTGTTAGTATCCAGAGAGCATAGAGGAGGAGTAGAAGATGCACACTCACTGATTTAAAGATAAAGGAGTACTGATTCTGTAGGAAAAATTAGGGTATCTTATGGGTGCGGGGGAGGAAAAGTGGCCCTGGCACAGGGCTACCTAAATAAATATACAAAGAGAGAGAAAAGAGGATCCAAACTGGAACCCTCCCGTCCCCTGCACACCGTAATTGTGCGTCAATACGACTCCTTAATTGCAATTTAAGTAAATTTTAGTATAAACATACATTCTATGCATTTTAATGAAAAGAGAACAGGTTTAACTAAAGTTAAATAATGCGGTCCATTCTTAGGATGTAAAAAACAATTGACACTTATTCCAAACGTAGAAAACAGAGAAGATTCAGTTTGTTTGAGGATGGCTGACGCGTTTCGAGAAGTATATTCTCTTCTTCATGAGCCCGAAGTCATGTATAAGAACTGAATAGCAAAGAGATGTAGAGAAAAAAAAAGACAACCAGGTTGTTGTTGCAACCAAGTTCATTCCACAACCGATCTATTAACATACAATTAAATTCACCAGTGAGATGACACTCAGTGTCCCAAAAATTGTCAAAAACCAAAAACAGGATCCTCGTTGAGGTATAATGTCACAGTTCAGAGTAAAATTATATCCAAAGCCACAAGCAACCATAGCCAAGAAATAACAAATAACCAACCGGTTAATTAGTGTTAAAATTCTTGATGAAAGGTTAACCAATTGCTCACCATGACTAAAGGAGTTCTTTGAATTAGAACGGTTGGAGGAGGCTCTGTAGGCGCAGAGAACTGAAGTAAAAAAGTGAGTTCTACTGTAGTTTCGGTTTAAGGCAAATATTCAATGAGCTGCAATAAATAATGTGGATAAATTGTTTAGAAACATCACCACAACTTGGTACCAGAATGGGTGTAAAAGCCAAGGTAAGTCACTCACCCCGTCAGTGTACGAATTCATCTAGGGGCGTCGCGGTGCTTTCGAGCGAGTGCCGCAGACGGCGTGTCTTCAAGAATCGGATGCTGATCAGCGCGTGACGGCAGGATCTATGAATAGCCCGATCGTAAAAAAAAATAGACTATTAGCACGTGTAAAGGAAAGGGAGATTGAACTTGCTAAGGGGAACACAAGGTGCACTCACCAAAGTCGGCAGTGTTTGCTCGGCATGCAAACAAAGTACAGTGTGTCTCGCGCAGCTCGATCGTGCAAGTGTAACCACCGCTGGAGATTGTTGCTAGGTAGACGCTTCCCGTGTGGTGAGAGACCCTCGGGCATGCATCGGATGGTATGTGAAGTGCACAGTTCGTCAAAGTAAATGACGGACTATGCGATCGAATTTGGAGCCAAAGTGCGGGTTACAGATGCATGCGAAAACCGGCAGCCATGTTTGAATGGCTATCCAGTGCATCCACTCAATATGGTGAGCAATAGAAGCTATAGATTTAGGTAGGGTAAATACAGATCTAATCACTTGGGAACAAAGAGTCCAAATTGGCGAGTTACGGTTTGGTGGCTTTGAATTTACAGAGTCCAAAACAGGTTTTTAAATATCGTGCCACTGTGGCGGATCCATAGAAATTGTGTAGATGATATATACCAGGTTAAACAGTTGTGTGGAATAAAGGATCGCTATTTCTGAGATTACATAAATAGCATAATGTATATATTATATCGACAATTTCAACAAAGTGATATAGTTCTAATATATGGAGTCTCCATTTACATAGAACACGTGATTGGGTTCAGAGAACAGCATTTACATAGAGCACGTGATTGGATTCAGAGAACAGCAATGTAGTTAGAATACATTAAGCATAAAGAAGGAAGGAATTGGTTATGCAAATTAAAAGTCCAACTGTCAAAAATGAGAGATAAGTAGCGGAGACCAAATCACACAAAGCATTTCAATGAGAATTCATCATTAAGACCCCTAGGGAGCAATGTGTTCAATGTATGGATCCAATATTTTTCTCTGCGTGATAGTATTGCTTGGTAGTCACCACCCCTATAGGGTTTTTTAACTACTTCAAGAACTTGAAATTTGATCTTGGCCACAGTGTGGTTGTTCTCCTTAAAGTGTCTCGAGAGGGGTGATTTCATATTATTACACCTAATGTTTGATTTGTGTTCTGTAAGTCTTAAGTCTTTCTTTAACAGATCTTGTTGTTTAACCTACGTAGAGCTTGCCACATGGGCATTTGATCGCACAGATTACTCCAGTTGAGTTACAGGTGGCGTAGTGACATAGTTTAATCTTCTTGCCTGTGCACGGATGGATAATGTTGTCGCCTTTGGTAACATTGTTGCAGTGTGAGCAGCAAAGGCAAGGGAAAGTGCCCATATTCTTGGTTTGTAAAACCATTTGTTTGTCCTTGGGTGGTCTTTCCGCTCTGACGAGTTTATCTGAGGTTTTTACCTCGCCTGAAGGCAATCATGGGAGCTTTGGGAAATAGCTCTTTAAGTGTCTGGTCATTATGGAGAATGTTCCAATGCTTTCTGATGGTTTTGCCCACTTGGAAACTTTGTCTGGAAAATGTTGTAATGTGCAATAGTGGTGTTTCCTTAGTTTTGGTTTTGGGGATCAAGAGCTCTTCTTTACTGAGAAGTTCTGATCTTTGTTTGGCTCCCTGTGGGATAGTCTCAGGATAGCCTCTGGCTTCAAATTTCTCGAATAGTTTACTGCTTTCTGGTCCTAGCCTGCAGGGTCTGAAATCATGCGTTTCAATCGTAAGATTTGGCTATATGGTAAACCTTTTAGCATTGATTGCGGGTGATGACTAGTAAAATGTAGCAGGTTATTAGCATCGGTCGGTTTGTGGTATACAGTGGTACTAATGCGGTTTTCTTTGATTTCCATGCCCACATCCAGAAAGTGTAGGTGTGGTGCCCCTATCTCCATGGTGAATTTGATATTGTTGTGGATAGTGTTCATGTAGTTGAAGAAAGAGTCAAATTCATCGCGTGTCCCACACCAGATGCTGAAAATGTCATTGATGTATTGTTTTCACATAAGGATCTTATAAGACCATTCAGGATGATCTAGCACATGTTGGTGTTCAAGTCTGTACATAAATGTTTTGGCATATACTGGCGCCATGGAGGCGCCCATGGAGGTACCTGTTGTCTGCAAATAAAATGTGCCCTGAAATCTAAAATAGCTGTTAAACAGTATTATGTCCAGAAATTTCAAGATCAAATTTTTATTTCCCGTGTTATGAGGACTGTTACATTGGACTGCTTCTATGCCTTCGTTGTGGGGAATAGACGTGTATAAGCTATGCACGTCCATGGTGAAGATTATACAGTCGGAGCTCAAAGCTGTGATGTCCTGAATACAGTTTAAGAAGTCAGGTGTCTCGCAGGTAAGTGGGAGTATCTTGGACGAGTTTTTGGAGTGATCTGTCCACATATATCGCTAGAGGGTCGAAATGATGTCTGATCCAGCTACAATGGGTCTTAATGGAGGGTTGGTGGGATTCTTGTGAATCTTGGGGAGACCGTAAAATACCGGAGTGATGGGATGTTGATTAAACAAGAATTTGCCTGTCTTGGAATTAATCCAATTGTCAATTGCTTCTTCAATGATGTTTGTAATTAATATCCTGATTCTGTGGATGGGGTCTCCATCTAGTTTGGAGTAGGTGTTGTCATCATTAAGGAGGGTGAGGCATTTGGTTGTGTGGTCATCTGTGTCCATTATGATGATTGCACCTCCTTTATCGGCCGGTTTAATGGTTATTTCCTCATCCTTAGCTAGTGTTTCAATATGCTCAAGTTGGCATTTTTTCACATTGCTAGGTGTGGTCTTTTGGTAATTGATCCTCTCTAAATTCCTCATCACGTTGTTCTCAAATAAATTGAGCATGGAGTTTTGTGTATACGGGTCAAAATTGCTCTTAGGTCGAAATTCTAGGGTGTCAGTTTCTGAGTAGGATAGTACCACATCCATGTCAGTGTTGAAAAAGAGACTTGGCCTCAGTTTCCTCAATAGTCTGTGGAGACAGAGTGCATCTCTTTTCCTTCTTGAAACTGTCCTCTGCATTCTTTAACAGGGTGGGTTGTATTTTGTAGTGTGGTAGATCTGTCTATTGTGATAATAAAGTAGATATTTGTATACAACCTTGACTGCCCAGTCCCTTTTTATCACTGGTTAATTGTATTTTTGCTGTGTTGCAACTAACCAACAATCCATGACCTTGCGGAGATGAGCCTGCCATTCCGTCCATGTTGCAAGGAGATATATAATTTGCTTGCGTTTCCAATCTGTTCGGATCCCTTTTGGTGTACTAGAAGTGTGGGACTGATTGATGGTTTAGAAACCGATATTCATCCCTGGGCCGCTGGTGCCCCGAAAGTTGGTTCGTCACAACCCATCCCCTCCACCTAAAACCACCACACCACGCCCCCTCCATCCCAAGGCATTTACAGCACTGCTCCTATAAATTGTGAGCTTTTGACTGAATGTAAGCTTATTATGGAAAGAGCTTTTGCTTTGATGCATGTTAAAAGCCTTGCTGCTCATTAATTTACCAACAGGTCACTGTGGCACAATCAGTTAATGCGTGTGCCTGGTACCTAGGGGTTTGTACCCAGCCTGCCATGGCAAAAGTCTGTGTATTTTAATGTATGCTTATTTCATAATTGTTGCCGACTTTCCCTTTCCACATATACAGGGAATGGCACCCCCCCGTTCCCCCCTTTCCCCAAAACCGTGATAGGATTTTTAAATGAAAAAAAAAAACTGTCTGGGTAAGGGGGACAGAGGGCCCAATTCTGGCACTGTCCGAGCAAAACCGCGATGTCTGGTCACCCTAACATACAGCAGACCCCACCAGCACTCTAGAGTGGGTGCCCAAATTGTCACAGCAAGTTGAAGGCACTATGAAGTGAACCTGAACTGTCCAACAACTTATCCCAGATCATGGCCCTCATTACAGTTTTGCTGGTATCCTGCCGGTAATAGAATTAGAACTAATATTACTTGGTTGCACAACATGCTTTCTAGCCATGGGTCTGAAGGCATTGACGCTAGGCATACACAGTCAGCTTTGAGGCCAAGGGTTCTAATGTAAGGGGCTCTACTAGGATCACATTTTCTATTTTTCCAGTTGCTATCGAAATGTATCGGGGGAGGAGGGGTTTCTAAAGAAGAGTATATGTTTGTGAATATACTGCATGGGGAAAATGTCCGGTATTTATCCCATGCAGTATTTTCTATATACCCCTTGATGTAAATATCCCACATGATTCCAACCTGTAAATGGGTTGTATTTTAAAAATAGTGGGTATTAAAAATACTTTGTTTTTACCATTAGCACCAAGCCTGTATTGAAGCCCAAAATACTGTTCATAAACTAAGTTATTTATTATATTTGAGTAAGCCACCCCCCACACCTTGCCCACTGGTGATAAGGCAATTGCAAGTCACAGAGGGCTTTCCATATTAAAGTCAGGGAACTCTGAGGTGACTTTTCTAGATCTTTCTGCATCGCAGAGTACTTTATTTCTACCACAATATGCAGCGCAGTTCCTAATCCCCTCACCTCTCCTTTCAATACTTCACTTCTTTTGACCCTCAGGTGCAATAGACGTCCTCGAGCAGTTATTTAGAAATATGTGAACCTGTATGTCATAACTATATTGACAAATATGCAGCCTGGAATTTGTGGCCAACTAATTTAAGCAGTTTATCATAAATATGTTTCATCGCCAGCTGACCGCCTATTTTAAAATGTACATCTATATGCAGGTGCTTATTTGTGTAAAACTGCAGCAGTGCACTAAATGCACAAGGGGGAATATACATGTTTTCTTATCCCTGACCAAACTTCAGGGAGAAAATGTACATGAAAATAATCTGAAAAAGCAAGTTTATTTCAATTCACTATTTATTATTGGTTTATTTCTCCAGCATTGGATTTTTCATGGATTCACATGCTTGGAAAATTCCCCATCGTCAGGGTGGGAAACCGGTTCCCAGCCTGACAGGAATATTCTAAGCATGTGAATCCATGAAAGATACCAACGCTGGAGAAATGAAGTTTCAGGTAAGAAACTACTCCCTTCTATCGCGCCCAAGCCTGCAGGCATCAGGGCGCGTACACTCAGACACTAGACAGTCCGTTCATAATAGTCACAGATGGGTTATTTATTTAAAGAGTAATGTTTTTAGTTTCTTTCTAAAGATCAGGAAGTTGAATTCTAATCTTAAGGGGCATGGGCGCCCATTCCAGGACTGACCCCTGTTTTTCGGATCTTAATGATCGACCTGGTTTGTAGGGAGTTATTTGCTCTTTGAGGTAGGCTGGAGCTGCGCCATGAAGGCAATGATGCACAATAGTAATTGCTTTGACAGCAATGCGTTCTTCTAAAGCTAAACAGTGGAGGGACTTTGTCTTCGGAAATGTGCTCTCTGCTTGTTTTCTGTTTTGTTGGTTCTCACTGCATTATTACGGATGATCTGGCACTGCGCAATGCAGCTCTTGCTAGCACCAGCTAACAAGGCATTTCCATAATCCAGTCTTGAGAGGATTGTAGCCATGTTGATTGTAACAGTTTTTTTCACCCAACCGGTCTAATCCATTTGAGTAGTCTCTGATAGTATTGGCAATTTTTTTCTTTAGATGGGCTACATGTGATTCAGCTCCCAAAGATGCTTAAAGGTAAAAACCCAAGGGTTTTTAACCTTATCAGAGACTGGGATCTGAGCGTCTCTGATGGTAAAAAGTGTAGTCTGGGTTGAGTTTGGCCTGAGCTTGAGATGAGCTGAAGATCATAAGCTCGATCCTGCTTCCATTTAAACATAGTCAGTTTGACTTCATCCAAGCCTCCATGGTGTTGTAAATATTGGCCGTTCTGAAGTTGTCTGAACCATGGCACCTGCTTAGTTCGATGACTAATTGGGTGTTGTCTGCGAAATTAGTAACAAACACCCCTAGATTGATGAGAAGGGTGCAGAGACATAACATGCGGCCTGTGAGGCTCAGGAGCACAGACAAAGGATTAGGGTCATATTTGTTGCTTCGTTAGTCCACCCATTATGATTTCCATAGCCTGAAAAACAGCCAAAGGAAATACTGTTACCATGCAAGGCACGACATAGTGGAAATTAAAAAATAAAAACAATGCCTTGCATGGTAACAGTATTTCCATTGGCTGTTTCTCAGCCAATGGAAATCGTAACACGTAATGTGTGTGGGTGGAGTGATGGCCACACAGTGCCTTGTAGACCAGCCCAGGGTAGAGCCTGCAGCCCAGCATCATGGTGCCATGTGCGTACACACCGAGGCAGATATATTTATGCAATGTTTGTCGAGTACCTTTATCCGACAAACATTGCCTAAATAAATAAACTGGGTCGTGGCTGAGGACCAGGTCGTGGCAGAGGACTCAAACTGCCTCTGGTAACCCCTTGCAAGGGGTCACAAGAGGTAGTTAGTCCTCTGCCACGACCCGGTTAATTTATGTATTTAAGATTTATTTATGCAACGTTTGTCGGGTAACATTGCATAAATAAATTAACCGGGTCGTGGGGGTTGTGGCTTCCGGGAGGGCTGGGGCTGGGTCAGTGTCTGCCTTCTCACCCTTACTTAGCGGGGCTTCCAGAACGGGCCCAATCCCTGCCCTCTTGCTTGGAACTTTCCCCTGATTTATTTGAAGTGTGCGAGTAGGGTTGTTTGTACACAGAGGCCCTGGTCTTGTCGCAGTTTCTTTTGCTGCAGTCAAGAGGGCCCGCACTGAGCAGCTCAGGGGTCCACAGTCCTGATGTATTGGTGAAAGAAAGTCATATGTGTGAGTAGGTTGGTTGCGCACAGAGCCCCTGGTCTTGTAGCAGAATTTTGCTGCAGTAAAGAGGGCCATCATTCACTGGAGGGGTGAAGTGCACAGGCACCTAACCCTGGACATGTGCGCCCCATGATATCCGGTTCCCCGGTTCTTGAAGCCACCCTGCCATGACTGTTTTCTAACCCAAACCTCCATTCATTGCACTTTTTGGCAGCACATGCTGCTGTGGACAGCTTTCCTGAAGATCGAAGAGCATAAAAACAAAATCGAGATCACTTTTGACAGATGGACACCTATCTGGAATACTCTGCATTGCCACATCAATTGTGCCAGCAGATATTGAGAAATTGTGCAAACAAAAACAATGCCAAGTGTCGCACTGAAAACAATTGCAGTGTTAGTAGACTGATTGGACTTCTTCTTAACTGTGCTGAATGCTTCTCAAAGCCTTAATATTATGTACAAGACAGGAGAATTGGCATTTGTGGCCTCATTGTATTTGGAGCCAATTATCCCAGAGGTAGTATAAAACCTGGCCACTATTTTGGCTTTTGTTTACTTCATTTCTCGTTTGATTGCATGGTTTAACCTGTCCAGGAAAGGTTATCAACAAGTTACTAATCGTGCAATAAAAAAAGTTCTTCATACTTTAAGATTGTGCTCACATTGCGTTTCTTCAATTAGGTTCACCTTTGGATGATCGCTTTTCCACATTTTATCTGTTGAATTGGATTATGCTTCTTTCATTACCACAGAAGTAATGAATGTGTATTACAGAGAAAAGCTGCCATATGTATTGGGCACACTGCACAGGCAGCATCAATCATTACCACAGAAGTAATGATGTGTATTACAGAGAAAAGCTGCCATATGTATTGGGCACACTGCACATGCTCAGGCAGCATCAATCATGCTTTGTACGGGACAATGCTGGCCCAAATTGGGAACAGCAAGCATAGACCTGTTGCTACAGATATTTTGGGCACAACCAGCATGCCAATGTGTTACATTAGTGACAGTACTGTCTTACACTGTGGACACATTTATCATTAACATGTGTTGTGTTGTAAAATGTTCTTGTCTGCTGTTGGTGACATGGAATTTTCATGTTCCCCTTTAGAACTGATTGTAAACTTATGGCTTTTTGGTCACTTTATCTGCTGTAAAATGCACCATTTTAACCCCATATTTGATAATAAATTATTGGGGGATAGGGGAACCCCACTATTTCAGAAAAAAATTAACACATACACACTGAAGGAAATCACAAGCAACTAACTTTTGTATCAAAGATAGCTTTTGGTGTCAGGGGAAGTGATCAAAGTATCACAGGCAGTGATAGCCATGCAGTCCCAAAGGCTCGCCGGCCCACCCGGTGACACAAAGTTAATGCTTCGGCCCCACATTCAAAAAGGTTGGACAAGCCTGGTATAGATTGAAGTGTCAGTTGCTGCTCATTGTGCCAGCTTAAAATGGGATGCCAAGACTCCTCAAAGGTCCCTTTTACTGTGAGAACTGTAAACCTCCTACCTAGCTGGTGTGCCAGCCTCATTCCAAGTGTCAAGAGTTGCAACATTCCTCATCATGCTATGGAGAAAATCACCATTATTGCTGAAGTCCATAAAAAGTAAGCTTTAGCAAAGCCAACAGTTTTAGTAGGCATTTTCCAGGCACTGCCATAATGGTACTATTTTATTTTCTTATTTGATATTTCTAAAGCACACCAAACCTGGGGAATCTGAGTGCTGATATAGTACATACAAGAAACAAAATGCAGCGGTGGGTGGCATGAAATGCCTAAGTGCAGTACGGTCCAGTCCTGAACTAGGCAGCTCATTATTAGGCAATGTCTGATTGAAGGGTAAGCCTGGGTAAGGGTTGAGAGGCAATTTAAAGGTCTTGCGCAAGGAGCCATGTTTTCAATTTTTGCTAAAATGACAGATGGGGGTTCTGATCTAATAGAAAGAGGTAAGGCATTCCATTGTTTTGCAGCTATGACTGGTAAGCTTCGACCTCCTGCCTTTTACCATTTGAATTTGGGTATAGCGAGGAGGTGCAAGAATGTTGATTGGGTAGATTTGTTAGGTTGATGTTTGGCAAATTTGTTGGCCAGATTTTTAGGGGCAGTGTTGGCTAGGTGATGGAGAGGGTTTTGAAGGTGATGCGCTGTCGCACTCGTATCCAGTTGACTTTGCGTCTGGCCAGGGAAATGTGCTCTTTCTTTAGGATGTTTAGTGATGCTCTTAATGCATTATTCGGAATGATTTGTAGTTTAACATTCCTGGTTTCCGAACCTGCAAAGAGTGTGTTGCAGTAGTCTAGTCTCACTGAATGAGAGAGCTCTTGCAAGCGTGACAGCTTTCTGGGGTCAGGAGTGGCCTGGAAGCGTTGGTGAGTTTAGCAGTCTATGCTGCAGACGAAGCTGTTGCATTTACTTGTCTGGTTAGAGATAAAGATTAGTCCAGATAAACCCTTAGAGGTTTTACTTCCTTCAGGACAGGGATGGAATGCCAGTCGATTGTAAAGGATTTGTAGTTGCCATCAAGTTTGTTTATTCGTGTTTGTGACCCTACTAGTAACAATTCAGTTAAGGCAGAGTTCATGTTTAGCCATTCATGCTTGGATGATGTGGTTATATTTTGTTGAGGGCAAGGCTGTCAGAGCTATGGTTGCCAGAAATGGGAAGGAGAATGTGTGTCATCCGCGTAGCCTGTGTAGATAATGCCATGTTCCTCCATGAGGTCAAAGAGGTGCTTTGTGAAGATATAGTGTTGGGGAGACGCAGGAGCCTTGAGGCACACCACACCAAACTGGACAGGGGAGGCGGCCGCAAGATTAGAGAAGACCTTCATAGTGTGGTTTGAGAGGAAGGACTCTGTCCAGGTTATACCTTTTGGAAAAGTGGGCTGAGGAGGAGAGGTGTTGATATAGTATTTTGTGGTTCACTAAGTCGAAATGCAGCAGACAGGTCGAGCCAGAGGAGTATGGCAAGATTCCCTTTGTCAATGATTTGGTTCATTTGAATTTTTAGATCTAGGGGTGCTGACTCAGTCCCTTGTACTGGGCAGAAGCCTGATTGGCGTAGGCCGAGAATGCTGTTGGGCTCAATGTTTCTGTGTTTTCAGGTAAGCTGTTCTATTCAATATTTTGGAGAAGGGACGGTTGTTGTGGGGCGGTAATTGGTGGGGATGTTGGGGTCCACTGTGTTTTTTTTTTTATTTTTAGGAGCGGAAGGACCCAGGCATCTTCCAGGTTGTTTGGGACGGTGCCCTGTTCAAAGGAATTGTTGATATGTGATGAACGGGGCAACTTCTGCCACTCATCTGGGCAGACATCACCTTGGCATCCTGACACTGAGACTTTTGATGTTTTTGGTGACTTTTGATACTGAGACTGGTCTGAATTGGAATTGGCTGATGGATTCCGGTGTGGGCGTGGTAGGGTCGCGCAAAGGTTATCAGTGTAATATGGATTGCTTGTTGATAATGTTGTTCTGGAGTTGGCTGATTGAAGGTTAGAACACCATGTGGTATCCTTGATGCAGCTATCTGGGGGTCGGACTGAGGATTAAAGTTCCCTTGGGTTGTGAATAGCTCTTTTGGACCCAATTTGCTAGGCTGATGGCTTGTTTATAGGTTTCGGCTGTTGATGCAAATTGGTCTTTATTAGTCGCTGTTGGTGGTGTTTTCCAGGTAATCTCGGCTGTTCGCTTGATGGATCGCAGGGCTTTGAGGTTTGATGTGTACCATGGGTTCAGGTGCGCTTTAGGTTTTGGTTTGTGCATGCTCTTCGAAGCTACCTTGTCGATGGCTGTGAGGAGGGTTTGTTTATAAAGCTCTACCATGCAGTAAGGATCACAGACTATATGTTGGTCTCGGATAGGATGCAGCAGAGTGATCATGTTGTCCGGTGTGATGTTACCTGTGTTTCTTGATCGGGTGGGAGGTGCTAGTTGCCTTGTGGTTGTATTGTCTTCAGGGATAGAGGAAAGGAGGATGATGTGGTCAGACCATGGGCAAGGAATGTTAGATATGACGTTAGTCTTTCCGTTCATATCAGCCAGCCAGTCTAATGTCAGGTCTTTGTTATGCGTGGGGCAAGTAATGCGCTGTGTGAATCCTAGCGATTCTATCGTGTTTACAGTCTTGGCATTATCATCTTCATGGTCGTTGAGGCCTAGATTAACGTCACCCATAAAGATGATTCTAGAAGAGGGCTAAGTATTGTTGGCAAGGCGGAGAGCAATGTCTTCCTCGAAGGATAGTAGTGGTCCTGGTGGCCTGTTGGTAATATGGATGGTTAGTGTGGTGATGTTGGATAGTGGAAGTTTGGTCGGGAGCACTTCTCCCGAATTAAACCTTTGGTTGGGCAGTACTCTAATGGGCAGGACAATTCTTGCAATGAGGGCCACTCCTCCTTTGACAATAGGTCTATCTTTCTTGTAGATGGTATAACTATCTGGTGTAGCGAGAGAGAGGGAAGGGATAGCTAGCAAATCCAAGTTATTGGTGGTGATGAGGTTGGAGATATCGAGGGTATTAGCTGGAAGGATCTGGCATTGATCAGTGCTCTGTGGATAGTGCCTGCTGTAGAGGTTCCTGTCACGATGCCTGCCCCCAGACATCCGGAACAGATCCATCTATTCAGGGAACAGGCATCCCCGATGACCCAGGAATTCCCAAAACCCTGTCTAGGGGCTATATTGGTTCAGTCCTGGCGCCAGGCTCATATTGCCATCTTTAAACTGTGCAGGTCATCCTGCAAAGAACTCAAGTACAGGCCATCAGGAGGCCATGAAGGGACTATTTTCCTTTAGGAACTATTTTACTACTAGGGTGTGGTACTGGAACCCTTTACCTGGGAACTACTTTTTTTGATGCTATTTAAACCACGCCGAAGAGCTTCACATGCTTCGCGTTATTCTGCATCTCAGCAGCGTAACGCTCACCGTGTCTGCAGTCCAGTATTCAGTCTACAGCTACACCCGTTTGTGTCCGGAGCCGATCCTAGAAAATGGAAAGAAGAGAAGGTTAGAACAGGAAGATTCCCATTTGGTCATCATCTTATCCTGGAGCAGCCGCACCTGTGAGAAAGGGAACAAACATTTAAAACAACCGTGTCGCATTGCCAACTGCAGCGCCGCGCCAGACTCGCCTATCATTAGAGCATCTTTACGAATCAGCGCGGTGCCCGTTGAATCGCCGCTCGCAACATCAGCATCTGAAAAAACAAGAACAAACAAAAGGTGAGCAGGGTTTCGCCAAAGGCATTCACTTACTTACCGCAAGATTCTTACTTGGAATATTACCGTTCGAGGCAGCGCTGGTCACCATTCTACGCTCGACATTTTCACAAAGGCGCCGCTCCTGCAACGAAGATAGAGAACTATTGGTTAATCGCACTTGGAACAATATTACTTGCTAAACACTCCTTGGTGCAAACTGACTCTTACCAAGGCGCTACCTTCATCCATCGAGGCAAACTCGCTCCTTGGAGCACGCTGCATGGGGAAAGGTATGAAGGGAGCACAGGTAAATTTACAGACATTTGAACTCTAAAAGAACTATACATTTGGTTTACACACAACTTCGAAGTCATTATTTGTCTGCAACTCTGCCAAATAACTTCGGATCAGTGAAGTAACTGGAGTTCTATGCGCCCCTGCACTCCAAACGCAGGATGGAGAGTTCATCCTTCCTAATTATAAGGTGAGACTTTACAAAGGGGAATACTAGATGTTTTCGGGAAGATAGTGTTAACCCCTCTACCACGGGTGGCTAATTCCCTTTACTGCTTCTAGGAAAATCCTCTTGCGGGCCAGGCAGACGAAACTGAGTGGGCAAGTGCAGTCGACCATCACTTCGCTACGAGTCACACTGGTGGAGACCGCAGCAGTCCAGCTTCGTTCGGTGCCCCTGTGGAATCCAGGTGAGCGTGACCGTTCCGGCTCAGGCAAGCCAGGCTTAGGCATAGTGTGGGTAGCTCTAGACTCCACAGACTTGGAACACCAGGGCTTTGGGGACTGGAATTTCAGAAGTCGCCACAGGACCTGAGAATCCAACGAGGGAGAAGCTGAGCCGACCTACCACAACGACACCACCGGTGGAGCCCTGCGGAACCGACTCGCCACTTCCCGACGACAGAGAAGATCTCCCGGCTGGAGAGGCTTCTTCCCCTGACTGGTGGGCACAACCAGTTTACCTTCTTTTCTTCGCATCCCAGGGCGTCTTGTGGTCGAATTGCCCATGCCAAGCACCCCGGCAACCGGATAGCCACTTACCACTGGACCGCGAATAAAAGGGCCGCTCCTTTTACCTGAGAACTCCGCGGCTGGTTTCTTCCCTGGCAGTGCAACGGACTCCTGTCTTCCTCCCCAACGAGATCCTCTCTTCCCCCGGACGAAGCACTGACTTGCATCCACTGCCAGGAACAACTGCCCCCGCTGGAGTATTCTCACCACTTTAAGGTACTGTGTCCGCCAGGCCTCCCTTTCTAAAGATTGCTACAAGGTAATAATAATCCCTTAACCTTCTGGACTGGGCTGGCCGCCTTGACCTTCTAACTGGTCCCTTTCTTTTGGTCCAACTCTTTTTGAACCTTTGCAAGACTCTTGTGCACTTCAACCGTGTGACCTTGGACACATTTCCCTCTTAAAGTGGATCCGGCCTACTGAACTCTAACTTCACGGTTTTACTTGCCTTCCTCTCTTGTTTTGTTCTTGTGAAAGTGTTAGGATCTGTTTCAAATTATACTCTGCTTTTCTCTCCCTTTTTAAACAAATTATTAGAGTGCCATCTGCGTTAAGCGCTCACCGCTGTCTGAAAATAAGTGGGGCTTTACTTAAGACTTGTCTAATATTCTTCTAAGGAAGTGTATATCTTTTAGAGACCGTGTTTTTGAATTGCTTACTATTGGTGTCTGTGTGATTTTCTAGATGTGGTTTTAAATAAATAATTATATCTTTTACACCAAGCTCTGGTCAGTGTTTACTTGTTCTGTGTTCTCTTGACCTATTGTGAATACTCTGTATATTGCCTAACTCTTCTTGAGGGAAGTCTGACTGCTCAGCCACAGCTACCAAGTGAATGTGTGTGGTACAGACTGCTACCAAGTGGGTTTACCGCCAAACACCTGTAGTCTTAAATCTTTTGCAGTGGTCCCAGAGGGAACTGCACAGGTTTCTGCCTAACATTGGTCGACCACAATTGTGACTCCACCATCACCTCCAACACCTTCTACCCTTGGACAGACCACAGCTGCATTCAATTCACCATCACCACAGCAGCAATCACTAAAACTCCTTACTATACAGAAACCTGCCACCCTAGCAAGAAGCTCCAAAAAGTTAACCGCAGATAACATATGACCCCTTCTTGACAATCCCGTGCCTAGCATCGCCCTTCTCGCAAGACCCAAACACCCTAGTAGATTGCTTTAAGGACACTCTTGTTTTAAGGACACTCTTACTAACAGAATCAACACCATTGCACCACTAGAAGAAAGTCTTTCCACTCAAATTCATGGTTCACATAAGACCTCCAAATCCAACGCAATAACACACGTCGGGCGCAAAAAAACTGCCAGGCTAACCCCTGCGACACCACTAAAGAATTGTTTAAAGCTATTGCTAAAAAACACAAAGATGCCGTTTTCAATGCCAAATCCCAAGCCTACAATCATCAAATATCCAACGCCAACTCTCAATCTAAAGAACTCTTTACCATCTTTAAGGAACTCACTGTTCCCCCTATCTCCACTGATGAGATTGTCAAAGATGAAGCTTGGTGCACCAGCATACAAGCCGCCATGCTCAAAAATAGACCTCCTACAAAATAAAATCCTTGACCATTACAACACCCTACCAAAACCGAATCAGCCTACACAAACGTTACCCATTAGCAAAACTATTAACTTCCCTAAATTCGCCTTTAATGACGTCTCTGAATCAGAAGTCATAGACATCCTGAAACACTTGAAGCCATCGCTATGCAAAGACAATGGGCCTCATTACACGGTAGGCGGTGGACCAAGGTGCTTATAGCACCTTGGTCCATGCTGGTAAAATACTGGCACCGCCTTGGAGGAAAGGGGAATTACCGCCCTATTCCAAGGTTGGCGGGGCGGTAATTCCCCCTTCCCCCATTGCCCTTCCGCATTCCCATTTTTGCCCCATTGTCATGATGCCTACCTCCAAGGAGCCAGGTCCGACCCAGCAACCCCAGAGGCAGGCATCATTTCCCCCAGAGAAGTGCCAGCGGGCCCAAGCTGGGGCCCTTTGGACACAGTCCTGGCGCCTTAGGCGCCAGGCTCATGTTGGACCCCTGTCCTGGCGCCTTAGGCGCCAGGCTCATAAAGCTAGACATGTGTTCAAGTGTTTTAAGGCGCACTTACCTGATGCAGACCATGCTGCTACATCCAGGCCCTCTTGAGGCCTGAATGGAACTACTTTACCTGTGGAACTACTTTTCCCTGGGTGTGGTCGGGGAAGGATACATACCTGATAGGTGGAAGGATACATACCTGGAACTTCTCTCCAAAGCTATTTAAACCACGCCCGATCAGCAACTCACGCTTCGCGTTGTTCTGCTCCTCGCAGCTGGACGCTCACCGTGTCAGCTCCTGCATCTGGACTTCAGCCACGCCTTTCAGCACCCTGGGTCACCTGCTAAGAGAGAATTGGAGAGAAAAAAGACCTTACCTGCTAAAGCTGCATCACAGAGACTTCACACTGACGATCCTGAAAGGGAAGACATCATTTTAAAAGCATTTCGTTTCGATCGCTGCAGCGCTGCATTTCACTCACCTTTCCTGGGCACCTCCATCTTCAGCAGCGATCATCCTGATCCGCAGCCACTTCCCAGAGCCTAGAGAGAAAAAGACAAGAACACAAGGTGAGAGAAGGAAGGGAATAGGAAAAGCTCAGTTTCCTTCTAAGACTTACCTGTTGGGTCATTCCCATTTCATTTCGGGTCCTGCCGCTTCCTGGCATTCCGGACCCCGGCCCCTATGGGGAAAAAAGACAAAGACATTGAATGAGCGAATGCAAAGACATTACCCGAACGCTCATCCAGAATTTACCTGTCATTTACTGCAACTGCACGTTTCACTTCGGGTCGGCGCCTTATCGCCGGCATTCCGAACCCAGGCCCCTAAGGGGAAAAAGACATAAGCGTTAGCGCTTGCAGCAATAAGACAATGAACATTATTATTAAGCTTGAACTTTTGAGCTTGCTACAGAACTCTTACAGCGCCTTACCTGAATAGTCAAGCTTATTTGAACTCCCATCAAACCTCAATCCAGTGAAGTAACTGGGTTTCAACGCGCCCCTGCATCAGAAGCAGGATGGAGAACTCATCCTTCCAGACCCTAAGGTGAGACTTCACGGGGAATCGAGGAAGGGTATCGTGGAGGGTTGGAAGGGAGTGGGAGGCTTGAGCATTATTCCGTCAGTAGGTAATGCTCCCTTTTCACGCACAGGGGAATATTCCTGCGAGCCAGTGAGTCCATCTTCAGAGTCCTGCGCTTCACCATAGAAGAAGCATCTGCACTCGAAGCCAGACCTGCGCCTCCGTGGGAATCAGGTGAGCGTGACAGAACGCGAAGCCTACCCACAATTTCCCACCCGGGCGCTATGGAGACTTCCGAGACAGATCAGCTGGCCCAGCTTTTGGGGAATTACGGGCATAAGTGCACTCAGCCCGCCAGGAGACTAACACTCTCAAAAGAGAACTGATCCTATCCAAGGAAAGAACAGATGACCTGGCCAAAAGGGTATTCCAGGCCCAGGTAGGGCACACTCCTTTACCTAATTCCGGAGATACTTCCACATCAATCGGTTTGAATAACCCAGTACAAATCAATCTACCTGGACACATGCCTTTGGCCCCGCCTGAACGTTTTGCGGGGGATCCCAAGAAATATGCCGTCTTTATGAACCAATGTCGTTTACACTTTCTATGCAGACCCGGGGCCTTCCCTAACGACCAGACCAAGGTAGCCTTTATACTATCTTACCTCAGTGGCAGTGCTGCCGATTGGTCTATTCCATTGGTAAGTCAGGATGATCCCATTCTCCAGAATTTTCATGGTTTCCAGGCCAGCATGGAAAGATTGTTTGCTCGACACTCTCAAGGACAGGCCCTTGATAACAAACTGCTATCCTTACGACAAGGTAATCAGGATCTTCTGTCCTACGTTGCCACCTTTAATAGACGGGTTGTGGAAACTGGATGGCCAGAAAACAAAAGGATCACATTGTTTCATCGAGGCCTGTGCGGAGAGCTTAAAGATGTTCTAGCTCAGATAGTAGATCCACCCCAGGTCTGCGCAGACTACATAGACTTGGTGGTTCAACTTGATCACAGACTTCAAAATAGAAAAGCAGATCGGTTCAAGTACGAAACCAGAGTACCGATCAAAACCCACGCTAACTCCAAGAGTACCGACGTATCCGAACCTATGCAAATCGGAGGTGTTAAAGGACCATTAACACAGAAGGAACGAGAGAGAAGGCGGCAAATGCAACTTTGCCTGTATTGCGGGACTTCCGATCACTTTCTTCGAAATTGTCCGGTTAAACCACCTAAGAAGGTGGTTGGAGCCACTGATAACGATTTATTGACACCTGATTCGGGAAACGACCTAGCCCGACAAGCGTAGGGGTCCGCTTGCTGAGCTTGAAAACAAACTCTTTGACCTCGCATTTTGTCATGCCAATGGTGCTCGTGGACCCAAAATAGCCTCAGCTGTTGCATGCTATAAAAGCATACATCGACAGTGGAGCTATTGGAAATTACATAGACCGTGAATTGGCTTCCAGGATTAAGCTCCCTCTCCGCCCGAAAGTAATGTCATTACTACAGTAGATGGAACCGAAATAGCCTCAGGTCCTGTAACGCATTCCACTGTTGAAATGACACTGGTGTGTCAGGATGGACATCGGGAAGCAATCGTGTTTGATATGATCAAGGCCCCCCGATTTCAAGTAATTCTTGGAATTCCTTGGTTAGAAACACATAATCCCAGAATTGACTGGCGAGCAAAGAAGATAAGTTTTCCTGATTGTGAACCAACTTGTTACCCAAGAAATCCAGTTATGGGTCTAGCCTCAGCAACTTCCACCCCTGTACAGCTACCGTCAGAATACCAAGAATTCCAAGACGTTTTTCAGAAGGAACAGGCTAACACGTTACCTCCCCATCGGTCTTATGATTGCCAAATCGATCTGGTACCCAATGCTCAACTACCCTGTAGTAGGATTTATGCTCTTACAGAACCTGAGAACCTACATTTGCGTCAGTATTTAGATCAGTACCTAGCCAATGGTTTTATTCGCCCGTCCAAGTCTCCTGTCTCCTCAGCTCTGTTCTTCGTGGCGAAAAGAGGGCGACCTTAGAACATGTATACACTATCGCGCCCTAAATCAAATAACGACTAAGAATCGTTATCCTCTGCCCCTGATCCCTGAGCTTATCGACCAGGTGAAAGACTCTTGTGTGTACACCAAGTTAGATCTCTGAGGAGCTTATCACCTGGTGCGTATAAAAGAAGGCGACGAATGGAAGACTGCATTCCGCACCAAATTTGGGCTCTTCGAATATCAGGTGATGCCCTTTGGTTTGTGCAATGCTCCTGCCGCCTTTCAGTACTTTATGAATGATGTTCTTCGGGAACTTATCGACGTCTGTGTCATTGTTTATATTGACGACATCCTGGTGTCCTCCTCTTCAGAATCCGATCACAGAAAACATGTTTGGGCAGTTCTTGAGAAATTGCGCCAGCACAGACTATTTGCAAAGCTCGAAAAATGCGTTTTTCATACCACAGAAGTGGAGTTTCTCAGATTCATCCTGACACCTCAAGGAGTCTGAATGGACTCGCGAAAGGTGGACGCCATCCTCAAATGGCCATCTCCTAGCTCGGTGAAGGGAGTTCAGGGCATGCTCGGCTCCGCCAATTTCTATCGAAGATTCATCCCGGAATTTTCCCGAACAGTCCAACCCATCACAGCTCTCCTAAAGATAAACAAACGCTTCGAATGGACTCTTGTGGCCAAACAAGCCTTTCAGGACCTGAAAACCAAATTCACCTCTGCACCTATATTGAAGCACCCGCACCCATATCTCCCTTACATTGTGGAAACCGACGCATCCAGTTCGGCCATGGGAGCTGTCCTGTCGCAAAGAGACCCAGAAACTAACCAACTACACCCTGTGGCCTTTTGGTCCAGGAAATTTTCTCCTCCTGAAATCAACTACGCAATTACCGACAAAGAGTTGCTGGCTATTAAATCTGCTTTAAAGGCTTGGCGTCACTACCTTCTCGGGGCAAGACACACCATCACCGTAATTACGGACCACAGAAATTTACAGTATTTAAAGACGGCCAAGGCTCAATCTTCACGACAACTCTGATGGGCTCTATTCTTTGCGGAATTTGATTTTGTAATTACCTATCGCCCTGGCTGCAAGAATGGTAAAGCGGACGCCTTATCCCGGATTGGCATGGAAGAACCCAATTCGAGTTTAGAACCAGTGCCAATCATACCTGAACAAAGAATCTTAGGCCTAACTTCATTGCAAACTATTGAGGACATCCAAACGCAAGTAAAACAACTTCTAGACTCTTCAGCCTTACTGGAATGGAGTCAAAAGGGTCCTCATTACACGGTTAAGGATGACTTACCCTACTTCCAGGATCGGTTGTTTCTGCCTAGTAAAGAATTGCAAGAACTTGTTATTGCCCATCATCATGAATCATTAATGGAAGGACACCCTGGTATCGCTAAAACTGAGGAGAAAATCAAACGCCACTTCTGGTGGCCTTCTTGGAGAAAAGACATAAAGTCTTTTGTATTGTCTTGCGGAATTTGCGCCCAAAACAAGGGTCAAAAGAAAAGGCCAGCCGGCCTACTTCAACCCTTGGATATTCCACCGGCACCATGGCACAACTTGTCAATGGACTTTATAACTGACCTGCCTCCTTGTGCTGGTTACAACACTATCCTTGTAATTGTGGATCTATTCTCCAAAATGGCCCACTTTATCCCTTTTAAAAGGTTTGCCTTCAGCTTCCACCTTGGCCAAGGAATTTCTGGAGAATATAGTTCGCATACATGGTTTCCCTTCCATATTAGTCTCGGATCGTGGAAGTCAATTTATCTCCCATTTTTGGAAGAAGTGTTGCCAACTAGCACAAATAGATGTGCGGCTATCCACCAGCCACCACCCCCAGACCGACGGACAAACCGAGAGAACCAATCAGACTCTCGAGCAATATCTTCGGTGCATGTTACACCAATCCGAGTTAAATTGGAAAGACATCCTTTGGATCGCAGAATATGCATACAACAATTCAGTGCATTCTGGAACTGGACAAACTCCTTTTTATACTTTGTATGGTCACCATCCTCGGACCTCTGATCTAGATCCACCTCTGACCCTGGAAATGCCCACAGTAAATCATCTGCATTCCACAATAACCCGAGCCTTCAAAGAAGAAGCTGCAGCTCATTTACAGCAAGCCAAGAAAAAGTATAAAGAAAACGCTGATTTGCACCGAAGTAAAACTCCTCCTTACCAAGCAGGAGATCAGGTATGGCTAGCAACAAAACATTTACCCCTCAAGGGCCCGCGAACCTTCAATCCCAGATTCATAGGACCTTATCCCATCAAGGCTATAATCAATCCCGTGGCCTTTAAACTGGATTTACCGTCTAACATGCGTATTCATCCAGTTTTTCATGCATCACTTTTGAAGCCAGTACAACCAGGGACCCGACTGTCCAAGCCTCCAGACCCAGTTCAAATTGAAGGGGAATTAGAATTCGATTGTTAGACATTTTAGACTCCAAGGTGTTAAAGTCCAAACTCTTCTATCTTGTTGACTGGAAGGGATATGGACCTCAGGAGAGATCGTGGGAGCCTAGTAACCATGTTCACGCACCTCGATTTAATACAAAGGTTCCACCGGAGATTTCCGAACAAGCCAAAACCCCCGGAGGGAACAACCTTGGGAGGGGCCTTGAGGGGGGGTACTGTCATGATGCCTACCTCCAAGGAGCCAGGTCCGACCCAGCAACCCCAGAGGCAGGCATCATTTCCCCCAGGGAAGTGCCAGCGGGCCCAAGCTGGGGCTCTTTGGACACAGTCCTGGCGCCTTAGGCGCCAGGCTCATGTTGGACCCCTGTCCTGGCGCCCTAGGCGCCAGGCTCATAAAGCTAGACATGTGTTCAAGTGTTTTAAGGTGCACTTACCTGATGCAGACCATGCTGCTACATCCAGGCCCTCTTGAGGCCTGAATGGAACTACTTTACCTGTGGAACTACTTTCCCCTGGGTGTGGTCGGGGAAGGATACATACCTGATCGGTGGAAGGATACATACCTGGAACCTCTTCCAAAGCTATTTAAATTTAAACCACGCCCGATCAGCAACTCACGCTTCGCGTTGTTCTGCTCCTCGCAGCTGGACGCTCACCGTGTCAGCTCCTGCATCTGGACTTCAGCCACGCCTGTCAGCACCCTGGGTCACCTGCTAAGAGAGAATTGGAGAGGAAGAAGACCTTACCTGCTAAAGCTGCATCACATAGACTTCACACCGACGATCCTGAAAGGGAAGACATCATTTTAAAAGCATTTCGTTTCGATCGCTGCAGCGCTGCATTTCACTCACCTTTTCTGGGCACCTCCATCTTCAGCAGCGATCATCCGGATCCGCAGCCACTTCCCAGAGCCTAGAGAGAAAAAGACAAGAACACAAGGTGAGAGAAGGAAGGGAATAGGAAAAGCTCAGTTTCCTTCTAAGACTTACCTGTTGGGTCATTCCCATTTCATTTCGGGTCCTGCTGCTTTCTGGCATTCCGGACCCCGGCCCCTATGGGGAAAAAAGACAAAGACATTGAATGAGCGAATGCAAAGACATTACCCGAACGCTCATCCAGAACTTAACTGTCATTTACTGGAACTGCACGTTTCACTTCGGGTCGGCGCCATATCTCCGGCATTCCGAACCCAGGCCCCTAAGGGGAAAAAGACATAAGCGTTAGCGCTTTAAGCAATAAGACAATGAACATTATTATTAAGCTTGAACTTTTGAGCTTGCTACAGAACTCTTACAGCGCCTTACCTGAATAGTCAAGCTTATTTGAACTCCCATCAAACCTCAATCCAGTGAAGTAACTGGGTTTCAACGCGCCCCTGCATCAGAAGCAGGATGGAGAACTCATCCTTCCAGACCCTAAGGTGAGACTTCACGGGGAATCGAGGAAGGGTATCGTGGAGGGTTGGAAGGGAGTGGGAGGCTTGAGCATTATTCCGTCAGTAGGTAATGCTCCCTTTTCACGCACAGGGGAATATTCCTGCGAGCCAGTGAGTCCATCTTCAGAGTCCTGCGCTTCACCATAGAAGAAGCATCAGCACTCAAAGCCAGACCTGCGCCTCCGTGGGAATCAGGTGAGCATGACACCCATATGGCATAATGGGAATGGGGAACGTGCTAATTACGGTACTGCAAATTGCGGTACTGTAATTAGCACCCTGGTCCCTTTGCGGGTTGGTTTCTAACGCCTGCTAAAAAGCAGGCGTTAAAGTGCCAACCGGCAAAGGGACCTCGTAGTAAGGCAGTAAGGGTTAACGGTCACCGGTACCATTACCGGGACCGTTAACCCTTACCGCCTTCCGTGTAATGAGGCCCAATGTATGCCTTCCAAAGATCATCAAGGACTGCGTTGAGCCACTTGCTCCACTTATTACCGCATTCATTAATGCCTCCTTTAAGACGTGCACTGTCCCGGACAGCCTTAAAGAGGCGTGGGTGCTCCCCCTCCTGAAAAAGCCTACTCTAGACCCCGCTCAGCCCAACAACTACAGACCTATAAGAGTCCCCTTCCTTCTCAAAATTTTAGACAAAGTAGCTCACAGCCAAATACAATTATACCTTGACTCGAACTCCATCCTAGGAAACAGTCAGGATTCCATAAAGGTCACAGAACCGAAACAGCTCTGTTGGATCTAAAACATCAAATTACCAAAATCTTGAATATAGGTAAGCCCGCCCTCCTCATCTGTCAAAACTCTAGGTGTCCACATTGATGCGACGCTGTCATGAATAAGCAGGTCAGCGCCATTGATTCCGCCTCGGCCTTAAGCACCAACTTCATCAATGCTATCAAACCTTTCTTAACCAAGGAAAATTGTCTTTCAATAGCTAGATCTACCATAGGTGCTAAGCTGGACTATTGCAACCAGGCCTCCAGATAAGGTGCGTACTAGGCCTTTTTACGCATGAAAATCTTGCAAATACGACAGCTTTATTATTTTCCTGTGTATATTTACACACAGGTTTAGAGCAGAGGGCAGTGCAAAGGTCAGGTTACTTGACAGAAACCAGAAGGCTTCTTTTGATTTTTATCTAAATGGATGTAATTGCAAGCTACCTCTGAAACAGAATGTATTTCTCTGAAGCCATTCAAAAAAAGAAAGGGCACACTGTGATAAAATTAATGGTTTCTTTCCATTCAGCTTCAGAGGCACTGTGCAAATATTCCTAGAATTTTAGGATTGTATAATTAATAAGATGGAAAACTAAGTTGCAATTGAGAATTCATATTTTGTAACAAATGATGCTTTTTGTTCCCAGTGAAAGCAAACCAGTATTGCACAATTGTATTTTTCAGAGTTCTGGTGCTGTGTGCATAATCGTGCAGAGGCCGATCATTTAATTTACAGTCTAATTATAAGAACAGTGTGTAAAATGATGACTATGCACAGTGTAGTTTACACCCATTCAACCTTGCAGTCAATGGGGTACATTACTAATAATGGTCAGTGGCAGTAGAGTCTTGGCTCAAGGGTGAGTCATTGTTATTACACCAATCAAAGGTGTTCTAGCCTCTCAAATCTTCAAGACTACAATTAAAACATCGAAACCCGGACACTCCAGGAAGTGTAAGCGCTGTTCAAAAACAAACAAATGAAAGTTACATTAGCAATTGAAATAGAAAGTCAGCAAAACCTGTCCCTGTGATAATCCAGATAGGTATTTAACTTCATGTAGTGCCTTATAAATGATTCATCTAACATCTAGGTGCTGTGATTATTGTACCTCAGTCGATACTCGGTTAACTGACCTCTGAAGGATGTTAGCTAATAAGATGGCTCAGCCGGTTGAGCACTCATTGCTGCAATCTGTGCCTGATCTGTAGGTTGAAGGTTTGAATCCCGGAAAGTCCAACTCAGCTTTTCATCCTTTCGAGGTTGATAAAGGAGTACCGACTTTGGTTTGGCGATAATTGTGATAAATATGTTCTATGTACAGCGCTTTGCCAAAATCGTTATATAAATAACCATTTGACCGTTAGATTCGATATAAAATTTAGCACGGAGTCCTTGCCTCTCTGCACTGTTGTATCATAACATTTGCATACCATTAGGTAGTAATAGCTCCAGAAAATGAGGACTTTCATTAAACATCAAAAGACAATTCTGCTATCGAACCTCAAAACACACATTGTTTCATACAGTTTGTGCATGCGTCGGCTGGATGTGGATGTTAAATACATTTTACTCTATTGCAAAGGAGAAAAGTAATTTTTACTCTCTTAAAATCACATTTACACTCAGTTTAAAAACAGGGAGTAAAATACTCCCACCTCAAAATCTTATCTGGAGCACTGTATACACTTAAATCTTTACTCCGCTTTGAGTTCTTTAGACTTTTATTGCCTGCATCTGATTTAAACTCTGTGATTGTGTTGGAGTATTTTTATTTGAGTCAAAGACCTCACCCAAGAGTGCAGGGAATTTTCCTGAGTCTTTCGAACATCTTGAATGTGGGTTCTTTGCGGGCGATGTCTGTGAACATCCCTATGCTCCTGTTACTGGTGACCCGCTTCTACCAGCCAGGGTTGGGCCCTTATCCCCCTGTCCAACTTCTTGACATTGCTTAGTTTTTAGAAAGATTGGAGCTTTCTCAATTGTAGGATTCTCCAACTTTATTTTGTTCTTAGGAATGAGAAAAATTGGAGCAATTCTCTTTGGAGGTTCAATTATATCTGTTTGAATGCCCACTGTAATTTTCTTTGAGTCATCCTCGGACATCTCCTTTAATTCTTTCTTCTCTTTTTCTTTAATAAGTTTTTTTCTGTTTCTTTTCCCTTTCCCTTGTCACCTGTCCTGACTTAGCATAAAGACTCTTCACGAAGCGATTGGTTTGTCGTCAGATGTTTCCTCTTATCTTTGCATTTCCCTTTTGCCTCCCCTTGTGCTTTAACAGCCTCTTCTATAGCAATTTTGTTTTTCTTTTTTGCTTTTCCTGACACTTTCTTTTTCTCGTTTTCCCGTTCTTCAGGATTGGCAGATGCATTTCCTGGAGGATCCATGATAACAGCTTTAGACATTACATCTAAATATATGGCCTGTGCCATTCGCAAAAATTCCTCCATCACTGAGGCTGACAAGGGGGAATCATCTAACGATAGCTGCGGTATTATTATGGGATGCTCAGAGTCGGCCATCTCCTCAATTACCTTTGGGGGGTCTTAGACTTTTCCACTAGTTCAACTAGATCCATTTTCATCTTACCACTCTGGACCAATAAGTGGTCAGGTTTTGATGATTGGTCTTTTGATATTTCCTGGAGTTCTCGTTGCACATCTCCCATCCCTTTGTTGACAGCTGTTTTCATTGCGGTCATCGTAATATCATTCAATTCCAATTCCTTTGACATTTCTAATAATATTCCTGTATGTTGCTGGACCTCTAGTTTAATGGATTCAAACACCTTCACTAATGAGCCTAGCACAAAGTTTAGTGCAGTAAGTGTTGGTGGAATTAAAGTTAAATTTGTTTCTCCCAGCCCTTGAGACTGGATATTTGCAGAAACGTCAGCCTACCTCATCGGGACAGAGAATGAGGCCTCATTATCCAAGTGACATTGTTGTTCTTCTGGTATTTTATTTAAATCATAAGATACATTCACCGGTATCAGTCTTTCCAACTCCAGCAGTTCTTCATCCCCTGGTTCCGACCCATTTATCAGTCCTTGCGCAGTTACTTTGCCTCGATCTGGAATTGAATCCTTGAGTGAAATGAGTTGATATTGCATTTTTCATTGTTGTTGTCCTCAAGGTATAGTCTAAGTTGGAAGCAAGGGAGTCACAAATAATCTGATTAACCGGCGTCGAGATTCCCTGTTCCTGACCTTGGAGGGAACCCAGGTCCACAGATGAATTTAGAAAACCAGAGGTAGAAGAATTGATTGTCCAATGAGAAAACGCTGGGGGGGATGATGAAAGACATCTCCGCCTGCCTTATAGCGTTTCAAAAAAGATCTGCCTTGTGTACCTCGCACACTTTCATCTTGGTCCTTACAAAAGGTCCCCTTTGAGTTTTTTTTTTGTATAAATATCAGGGTTGTCTGAACTCCATAAATTATACATTTTCGACATCACTTTTTCATGTAGCAAGCCCTACACCCCCCCTCTTGGGTCAAAGGCTCACCGGCCTGCAGTCCCCAAGGTATTATTCTGGGCGGAGAGAACACTCTTCGCTAAAGTTTATCCTCGGGTCAAAGGTACAACACCAACAGTCCCCGAGGAGAAATTAAAAGTAAAAGGTGGCAAATTATGGCAACTTTGTGTTCCGGTATACCCCCTCACAACACTCTGTAAGGACCAAACACATTCATCATCGTTCATCTCACGACAGTCACTGTACCTTTTATCTTCTCCCGGAATAGATTGCTATTATTGATCCCGAACCAGTCCACTCAAAGCCTTTTTCCTCCGCCCATGTCCAGCGCACAGCACAGCCAAACAGCCTTTACCAAATCCGCGCCCTTAACTCCGCGGGCTTCAGACTTGCATCTTTGGAACAGGACTTCGCAGGAATGTAAAAAATTAACACTGTAAATGTAATTTTGTGGGTTTTAATTTAAGACTTTGCCATTTCTGTTCCTCATATGGCAGTGAAGGCTACAGAGAAGTGGATATTCTAAGGAAAGTGTACATGATGCCACTTTGAAATTCAATACTGATATGCCTAATAATCTATACACATGTATAAAGTTATAGAATTTTAGGCCGAATATTTGTAACTGAAAAAGACAAATGTTTTAAAGGGACGAAACCAAGTCTTACAAACTGTAGAGTTGGACTGGCATGCTATGCGTAAAAAATATGTAAGCTGCCCATGTGATTTGTTAAAAGTGCTGTAACTGTACAAATGTGTACATTTTGTTAAGAGATTTTTGGCAAAAAGGTCTGTGGGAAGGCTTTGCACATCATATAGTGCAACTCCATAAACTGAGTCACCTCCTAAAGGAGGCAACCAACATTGGTTACCCTATCAGGGTCTTGGGGGTAGGCCTATCTCAGTTATGCCCACCAATAATTCTATGATGTTGCCAGGCTGACAGAACTCGAGACTCTTTCCTGTATTTCCAGCACCTACGTTCCTGATCTTCTACATTCATCTTGCCAGATTCCACTGCAAGGCCAAAGCATCCCAGCAAGGCCTTGAACTAGAAATCCCACTTAAAAAAAAACCACTAACCAAGGGGAAAAGCTGTGGTACTCTTGTGGGGAGCATCCTGTGACCTGACCAGCTGTTTTCCCACTAGCTGTATGCCTGCTGTACCTGTTACCCAGCTGTAGTGCTATCCAGTGGCCAGACAGGCCCATCTGTTGTTCTGCTAGGAGAGTCTGCCGCTACCTGGTGACCCGAGCTGTGCAGTGACCAGAACCCGGTTGACTGTCCCAAAATCCCAGATTCAAGTGTGGAATGTGATTTCCCCATCCCATAGAAACACATGGCCTACCCATCTTGATCATTTGTCTTGGTTTTACCCTCTCCGTAACCCTAGCCATACCCTGGTAACTTGTTTTAAAACTGTTAAAATTTTCTGTGCTCCCTGTCCTTGACTTTCTAATTGTTGGCGCCATCTCTCTAGTCATTTCTGTCTTGTGTAGATCATAACCCCTTAGTCATATTTTGAGTAATCCAACTAATTCCCACTTAACGTTGAACGCAGGAGTGACAAGGTTGACGTTGCGAATCAACCTTGGATTGTACTGGGTCTTCCTTGAACAATCTAGTCTTGATGATCTAGTTTAAGTAAAACCTTGTTTTTCCATCAATTTTCTCTTTTTTTTTCACTGCTTGATTTTACCAAAATCGAACCTCCTTTTATCTTGCAAATCTCATCCAGTTATTCAGCTAGAGACATCCTTTCCCTTCTATATTGTCCCTGTGATGGGAATCTATCCCTCAGCCCAAAAACCGCATTCCAAATCCGAGTATTTCACCCGGTTTTCATAAAAACCGTGTGACATTTAAAACTGCTTCTGTGTAAAATGCAACTTTACAACGTGTGACTCCGGCTGCATTGTGTTCCTGCTTTCAACTTGCTTTTGAATTGTATGCCTTTGGTTGACACCTTGCCTTGTGATTGCTAGTGTTTATACATTCCTGCTGTTGTGAGAAATCATATTTGGCTCATAGATTTAAGCGCACATTATTTGTCAATTTCCGAGTGTCATTTTATGCCTTTGCAAAGAGATTTGGGTTCTGTTTTCTTCCTCCTATCCCTGACTACCTGCTGCCTCTTTCTATCCACTCAGAATTAGATTAATTGTGGGTTGGGGGAACATTGCAGGGGGAATTGTTAACTCGATCTATCCTAATTAAAAAAGAGCTCCTATTCATTTGTGCTTTGGATATGTTCTTGTAGAAGGTTACCCAAGTGTATTTCAGTAGTTTTCATTTTAATTATCACCCTGTGGTGATTGCTGCCCAATATTAAAATTTGTGCAATTTCTTTGAATTTTATCAATAAATAAATTTTGCATTCTCGCCAACCGGCCTGGTTCATAGTCTATTGTGACACAGGGTATTTGAAAAAGGGGAGACGGGTTGTGTGCCATCTCAAATTGAATTCGCAGAAAATAAAGAAGGCATCTCAATTGAGCGCTAAATACAAGACTAAGGGTGAGGGTCCTGATCCGGTGTGTCGCCTGACTGAAATCCTTAACAGCACAGTGTGGCATCTAGAACATTGGGCACAGTGTGGGCATCTACAATCTTGGGCACAATGTGGGCGTCTAGAACATTGGGCACAGTGTGAGCCTTGTTAGGCAGAATCCTATGCAGTGCCCTTAGGGACTACTGCACACAATTAAGACTACAATTTCACCTTTGGTACAAGCCTGTACTACACAGAAAAAGTGGTAGCAATGGCTGAGCAGCCAGACTTATCTCGAGAGCAAATAAATGAGCAGTAGTAGAGATTACACAAAGGACTACAATGACTGTGACTCAAGCAAACACTGACTCAAGGTTTCTGGTTAAAACATAGAAGTACATTTTATTTATAAACCATCTGTTCACAAAACACTTCACTTCTATAAAAATAAAACCGCACTTCAAATATACTACACACAACCAATTCCCCTTGTGCAGATCAATTCAAGGTAAGTACATTGGGTTTTGACAAACCGGTGTTGTGAAACAAAAGACGTTACAGTGGGTTAATATGCGATCACTTTTTGACAGTAATGACAGTTCGGTCTTACAAAAGAAAAGCGTACTCGCAGGAAGAAATATTACCGAAGTCACACACACTTAGTCACACTTAGCACATTAATTAATACAAGAGAATAGGGGATAAAAATCATAGGCAATACTTTTGTCAAGGCAAATAGAATCGGAATACACTTTCTAAAACGTAGATAAAAGTAAATAGGCCTGCACCAATGTCAAATGGAACAGAGGTCCTATTGCCGAGGATTATAAGTTTAGAACAGTTCACGATTCAAGATTGCCAGGAGTACTTGGATATTGTCAAAAAGGGAAGCAAAAGTTATAAGCGGGAAGGAATACAAGGACAAGCCTTTGGTGAGGAAAAGGGGTTCACCCCATTTCCTTGAAGTTGGACACAGTACCTTATTCGCTTGAAGAAAGCTGGTGCAACGGCAGTTGTTCCTGGTAGTTCCTGCAGACTCACGGTTCCTGGAGCTTCAGTCGTGGGGACAAGAACGTCTGGAGCGATCTGCAATACCCAGGGATGAGGCCAGCAGCAGCGAAGCAACGGTGAATAAAAGGTGCGTTCCTTTAAAAAAGGGGAGAGGCTCTTCAGTTGGATATCCGGAACACTACAGCTGTGTGCATCAATTTCGACCAAGAAGAGGATCCTCTGGCTGTTGAAGGTGAGCTGGTTGATCCCACCAGGCTCAAGGGAAGAAGACTCCTCTGTCGTTGAAGGGTAGATAGCTCAGGACTGCAGCAGGGCTTCACCGGGACTCGAGAGTTGCAGCAGCTTCTCCGCTTCTCTTCGGTTTTTGCAGTTCCAGTGGCGACTCTGACTTCCAGCCCAAGAGTCCTGCCTTTTATGCCAAAATCCCCCATTCACACAGCCTGGCTGTCAATCACTCAGCAGGGTGGTTGTCCGGCCCGGACAACCACCTCAGCCAATGGACACAAAGTGTGACTTGGGTGACTAAACCCCTCCCTCACATTCAGCCCACCTAGACGCCAAAGTAGGGCTTCTGGACAGAAGCCCACCAAAGGTCGGCGAACAAAGAAGGCATACCTGGGCATACCTGGTTTGGCGTGAAAAGTAAACCACAAGAAAATAAATGGCGACTAAACCCGACCGGAGCCAAAATAAAAAGTATTTGGTCAAGCGGGTTTATGTAGAGGCTAATACAATAGCCAAAAACAGTACCACGTTTATATACTATAATCGCAGTAGAAATGTTAGGGTGGGTACTACTGCCACCAGCCAAGTCTTAAGGTTAAGAGAGGAAACAAAGCTCCAAGAGACCCAGACAAAAAGGGGTAGGAATTAACCCTTTCCAATACTCCATGTAATATGGGGGATACTGGGTCTGTAGTTTAAAGTGACTATATAAAGTTAATGGCAACTTTTACATGTTTCTGGGGGACAGTAGTCAGCCCCAGAAAGATGAAGTCAGTGGGAAGTCTCAAAGACAACCCTGTGTCATAACACTGAAGGTACTGTGTAACACACAAAAAGTGGGGCTCATGGAGTGGTGTAGCACCAGAGCCCAAGATCACACACAGTAGAAATACATATGGCAAAACACATCTAAGAGTAGGAAAAAGGCTCACACTCTTACAAGGTGGAAAAAATAAAGCCCAGAAATCCAGCAAAGCTGCTGAGGGACTCACTAGATGAGGGAAATAAGCCATAAATGAGAATTCTCCCTAACAGGCCTGTACATGCAAGGGGCAGGCGTAGGCGGAGGTGTCAAGGCGCCAGACAGGAAACAGATGGGTGGCACAGTGTATGGGGTCGGCAGCGACACATCCATGGTCGAGACCGATATTGGCAACCTCTTACCGGTGTAATGTGGGGAGCTCTCTGTGTGTTGGTAGTCTGCCTCTGGCCTCCAATGGCCTGACGGGGCCAGACAGGCAAAAGCCTTATGAGGGGGCCGGCTTTGCCTGCTGGCACTCCCTCCTAGGGCCATATATTAGTTGAAACGGCCAATCTATCACGATAAAAGTGGGCCAGTCAGCCTCCAGATTGGGTTGTGAAATGCTGGGGGCCATTTTAGAGCTGTTCTAGCTCTGCGGGATCTTGTCGTGCAATGCACTCTGTTGGGGGGGGAGAAACTCTTTCTTCACCAGGGCCGGGTAGGCACACAGCAGTGCTCATCTCTTGTGGAGGATGTTTGGGCAAGTCCCTTGTGTCGCGCATGGTGCCTCGTGAAGGTGTGGCTCTTACCGCCAAGGTCACAGCATCATGATGGTGTGGCTATATAGCTATATGGAAGCAACAGCTGTAAAATGATGTGAGTATCTGAGCATATGATAGCAGTGTCTGTCAGGTTTCTACCTAATGCCTACACACCAGCCAAAAATGTTTTTTCCAATGCTGGTTTTTAGTGGACTTTTTTGCAAGGAACAGATTCCGGGAAATAGATTCTGTTCTAAAACAAGTGGTTGAAGGCTCTCTTGTTTAAGACCTGTGTATTACAGGAGCAGTACATTAACATCTCCAATTAAGCCATTTGTTCGAAGAAGACTGCTTTGAAATAACACTGTCAGGCTATTTACAGCACACCGTTTGATGTTACTATTTGAAAGAGCTAGCTCAGAAATTCGTTTTTGGTAGGGAACAGCAGATTGTGGGTGGAAGTGGCTAGGGTGATTCGCATGCCATGGCTAGTCAATGGTTGAGTAAACAAGCAATGTCCACAAGCTGGTCCCTCACATCCCATGCCGCTCCTCTCGTATTCGAATGACATCATTTCTGTTTATACGTGGTGCATAATCACCACATAATAGCCACAACTAATATGTGGGTTGACAAATTGCCATACAGACTGTATAATCCCTCCGGAAGGGACATGGGAGGACACAGACACACCGCAACATAATACCAGTCTCTTTTAGGACATGGGTGTGTACTCAGCCGAAGCGTTCATTTGTTTTATTTGCAGTAGAACATATATCTTTTCTGCTACAGAGTAATCTACTTGTAGTGGTGATTTCCTTTTTATGGGAGTGGAAGTACTAGAATGTAAAGTGTTGTAAACCTCATAAACTAAACTAGCTGAACACCTTGCGCCTAAAAAGAGCAATTTGAGATCTCTGCAAAATGGTTACTACATAAAAGATTTAAAAACACTCCAAAGAAGCCTTCAGGGTAGGCCCCGTTATTAACCATTCTCACTCCCGAGGATGCACCTTGCTGTTAATCCTGAGGAGATTAAATATGCATTTCAACAGCAGCCAAACAGTCATACAAATGAAATATACCTCTTTGAACTGTTCACTTATTTTATTTTGTTTTTTTTCTTGTATTCAGGTAAATATTGAGAAACCGGTTGTGGGCAGTGTGGGGTTTGCCTTTCTCATGCATATGTGCAGATGACAAATGCAGCGGAAAACAATTTAGAACCGGATTATAACAAGCAAGCACAACGCCAAACCCAGTCTGTGTCGGGTGTGAAGGCATCATGAAGACGCAAATTTCACTTTCATAAGGATTAAGGCCTACCTTGACGCACGCTGAGGTTGGATTTCCCTACCTAAAGAAACTAAGGATAGTCTCTGTCAGTAGGTTCAACTTGTCTGTCTGTGTCCAAAACCTATGTTTGCTCCCACAACTAAAGATATACAATGATTAGGGATGGCAGCACCAAAAAGAAACTGTGTCCATCTCGGGCTTGGTTCAGGTTCCCCTTCCCAAAGTTCAAATAGTTCCACAAACAAAGGCTCTGGGTTTCCTTCCCTAAGTGTAACACAATCCAAAATATCAGTGGTCTCTTCCGCAAGTTCGCCACAGTTGCAGGGTATCTCGGGGTTCCCTTGCCCAAGATGCACACAGATCCAAATGGCTCAAGTCTCTTGAGATTCACCAGTATTGCAGTTCCCACTGGTACTCATTTTAGCTCGTATCACATAGGCTCTTCTTCACTTCACCACTTCTATCACACAGCCTTTCACTCTGGGCTCTTCTTGGTCCTTTCCCAGACTGGGCTAATCGGTCTAGGCACAGTTGTCAGACCACACGGTCCACCCATTACAGGTCTCGTAACTGATAACCCTTGTCACTTTGTGATGCTCTTAATCCTTCTTGAGTAACACTGGTTTCCCACCTAGGCCCAGTGTCAACACTTGACATTTGTTGGGGCACTTTTCTGTTTACAGAGGGGCTTGATCATCACTTATTTGAGTATTTTGGCTTTGCCACAACTTGCATTCAACTTGCCCCTCTGAGTTCAACAGCTTGTTTCTCATCACAATTGCTTTTCATTCAGTTCAAAAGAAATGTTCGTACCAACTTTCACTTTGTTTCTTAATGCTTGCAACAAGCTTCACTTCTTTCAACATGGCATGCTTTACGTTTTCCGCTTGTGCTACAAATTTCACATGCCTTCATATCTGCTTTTAGTTCTGTATTTAATATTGGCCGTTGTATTTTCCCCAATACTTGACACATTTTTCATGATTCATTATTCCTTCAAAATCACTTGGTAATTTATTCACGATTCCTTTGGCTTCATTCGCGTTGCAAACCTTCGCTTATGCTTAAACATTGAATGAGTTACATTCGCCCAGAGCAGCCTTGTACGAGTATTCTCTCTTACCAGAGCTGGTCTGCTTTGTCGGGCGTCCTTGCGCACATCTTCGTTTCTCTTTCCTCCTGGATAGGCGTTGGTCACAGCGACCAGCTCTCGCTTTCGGAGAACCTTCTGGCAGCATCCCACAGAAATCGGGAGTCCTTGGTGTTCCCCAGCTCCTGTCCTGTTCCTGTCTGCTCCTTGCCACATACCGGCCACCTTATCTCCAGGCAGGTTTTATTTATTAGAAATTCTTGTAAAGCGCTACACGCCTGCAGGCCTCAGAGCGCTACACAAAAACTCATAACAAAAACATGAACAATAATAGATGGACAAACATAAGCACGCAAAAAAGCATCAGCCTGGGCTCTATAAACAGGGAGAGATCTACAACACGATAGGGACTCGCACTATGAGTCTTGCATTTGAGGATCCCATAGGCAACTATTTACACATACTTAAAAATCCAGGGAGAGCACTAGTTCCACAACCCACCAGAACACAGTCCCGGTTCTTCATGGTACACCAGCCATCAATTTCTACTCTGTAAAAACTTCAGATCAGAGCTTCTGACTATGCCCGGGCCCATTCTTAAATGAAGCCATGCCAGTGCTTTATTTCGTAAAGCATCCCTTGGTTCTCTCTCACAGGGTTCATCAACATTAGTAATTATGAAGTTCCTATGGTCAGAGAATAGATCTCTGGTTGGGCCATCCTTGGGGACAGTCATATACGACTTTCTTAAGTGTCTGAAGGTCAGCTGGTTTGGAACAATATCCATGGACCCAGTCATGCCAGCCGGGCACGACTTAACTTTTCTGGTGGAAACGGGAGATACAGTGTTTACAGACTGAAGTGTTGCTTGCCAAAGTGGCTTTCAAGGTAGAACCAGACTTCCCTAATGGTCTTACAAAGCAATTCTGGCATGGGGAACGGGCCCACTGTGGCTTGACCCTGATTATCAAGGGTCTCAAGAGGCAAATCAGTTTGGCAGAAACTATCTGCTTTATTAGTGGCCATGCGTGTTACTGAAGATGCATGAGGGTCAAAAAGGCAGAGGTTCTCAGTTTTAAACAAATAATGAATCTTGACGGATTTCTGTACATGACCCAGCCAAGCGTAAAAGTCACTAGGGTTGGAACACTTATCAAGTTCCGAAAATTTCGGCATGAACGAGCTTCCATGGCTCAGACGAAAGAGTTTGCTCAGGAAATACGCTAGATGATGACGTATGATAATGGAGCTATCCTCATGCAGAAGGAGTAGTCCAAGGGCAGGAGATATCTGGGGAGCCCAACCGCTTTCAGAACATTTAACAGACGAGACCCCAGAAATAGTAGCCTTACCAGGGAAGCTACCCATAACGGGGGCAACACTGAGTGAGCTTCAACAGCAGGTTCTCTCTGCTTCTTTGTGGGCCTGCTTTAAGCACCTGTAGCCTCTCAATAGGCTGCAGGTAGTTTGCCTGACCTTCATTATAACAATTAGGACATGCCTGAACCTTCATTGGCATCTTCCTCGTCTCAGTACTAAAGTGGTGAAACTGTCTACAGGTGTGTATTGCTCCTAGTCACCTCTTCCTCCCAGTTTTAAAGGGGCCCATTTTAATATCATAGTGTGTGTGACAGAGGTATAGATTGACAAAACCCCATGAAGGAAGGCGAGGGTAGGAATCGTTCGCATAGTGGAAAGGGGGATATCATGGCTCAACTGCCGACATCCTCTTCTCCAAGGTCCCTTCACCCATGTGATACTCCCTCTCATATCCACCCCCAAGGTCAGGAACCAAAACAATGGCCTGTCCCTGGCCACCTCATAGGAAGATCCAAGGGGAGTAGATGGGAGGATGCCCTCAGGCTGTCACTCCAGCCTTTGGATCTAGAGAGACTCGCTCCTCTTTAAACTAAAACAACCATGCCCTGAATTTTCCACCAAAGATGGCATGTAAATGTCAACCGCTGCGCTATAGCAAGCCCCAGTAACATAACACCTTGCTGTTTGAAGTGACAGTTTAACATTTATCTGCATGTTGCTGCAGAGCACCCAAAACTACTAGTACAAGCCCCAAGATTTACAAATGCACCCTCTTTTGTCTCCTCAAGATGCTAGTGCCAAGTAGAAGTTTAAGTAAAGTTATGTAGCACGCCTTACAAATCTGTTCTGCCTTATTACACTGCATCTATGACATGCTGCCAGTTTCCCGCGTGGTATATAGCAGCGCCTTGCAAAAGCTTGAAGTATGAAATCACTCCTTTGTTACTAGATATGGATACTAATCCACAGTGCGTTAATTGGTTATAGTTTCAGAGATAATAAAAATGACATGGTTGCAATAGTAACAAACATTCAATCACTATTAGAAATCCTGTACCATAGCAATTCCTGATTTAGATTCCTGATGTCTTGGAAAAGGGGCTGCAGAAAGTGTTTCCCCTGTGATTGCAAAGAGGGAGATTGTGTGAGATGTTTCAGTGTTTCTGGCTCAATTTGGTTGCTGCAAAAATGACAACCTTGGTAATTATGCTCTGTTTAGCCAAAATGTCTCTTGTTAGCCATAAATGCGGCCGAAATAAGTCTCTGTACAGCGAGCTCGGAAACTTGGAAAGACACGGCTCAGGTTCCTGAAGGCTTTCAAGTCTGAAGCACCCATTTTTGAAATGTTGCTATGTCATGCAATGTTGGCATGTTAAAATCCAGTCATGGTACCATAACTTCTGCTTTGCTCGTACAGGATTAGTTTTTAGAAGCAAGAGCGAGATATCCGCAGCTTCCATTGGGGTTATTACTTGTCCTTTCCACGCTGCCATAGAACGATCCTTAGTTGTATTCAGATAAGAGGCTAGTATGAATAGCAGAGAGTCTGGTTCGCTCACTAATAAACATTTCCTATAAAGGTAACCCATTTCCCACATATAATGAGCTCAGAGAGAGAGGATTTCCAATTTGCTTCTCCTAGTACTTATCGGTTGGCTGGCTTGCAGAGACAGCACTTTCCTCCAGAAGTGACCCTCCAGCCTTAGCAAGGAGGACACATTCATCCAAGCCTTGGTTTCTGAGTCATTGGTGACTATTGGGACTACTTTTTTGCTTATAAAATTGAAGCAGTGGCTCCATAGAGCATTTACCTTATTTTTTATTTGATAAGGGCCTGAGTGGCCGCAGTTTGGATTTTCCTCTCTAACTCTTTACAGTATGGTAGATCCAAAGGATGGTTATTGGTGTTGAAGCCCAATAACGGTACTCATTCACAACTTCTAAAGCTGAGTAATAAGATGGCATATATAAACATCTTTTAGTCTGTTTGCTAGCACAAATAATTACCTTAGTTTTTCCCATATTTATTAATAGTTTGTTTGTTATAGCATATTGTTCTAAATCTGAAAGAAGATTTTGCAGGCCTTTCTGTGTTTCAGAGAACAGGATGAGGTTGTCCACAGAGAAGCCACAGCACAGTGTAATTGCCAAGTTTCGAGGAAGTCGGAGACTGGTTAACATTTTTGCCAATATCGGCTATAAAGAATTGAATCAAGGCTGCATATTGTCTGCATCCTTATTTCAATCCTCTATATGTCGGGATCGCTTCAGACAGTCTGTCATCTAAGGACAGGTAGATCTTAACTGAGGTAATTGAGTATAGCTGTGAAATCAAGGCTTGGATGTAGGTCGGACATGCTGCATCTTCCAGCTTGTTCCATAACAATGCTCTTGATACAAAGTCAAAGGCTATCCTAAAGTCTACAAAAGCCATGTATACGAGTTGTTTCATTTGATGTTCATGCATCTTAATAGTCAAAATGGTCGCTAGATTCACAGTTGTGCCTAGACCTGGGACGAATCATGTTTGAAGGTTGCCATGCAAACCCTCAGTAGTCATCCAGCGGTTAAAATCCCTCAAGATCAGTTCAGCGAAGATTTTACCAGGAATATCTAAAGGTGCTATTGGGCAATAGTTCTCAGACAACTCCTGGTCGCCTTTCTTAAAAATTGGAATGATGGATTTTTTCCAACTCTGTGGGATCTGGTTTTCCCTCGCAACATTACAAAAAATGTTACACAACGTTTGCCCATTCTACCGGGTGTGTTTTTAAGAATCCCATTAGTTAGCCCATCGAGGCCGGGACTCTAGACCTGCTTAATTTAGAGATTAAATATACAATGTCCGCTCAGTCGAGGTGCATCTGGGTGTCTATGGGGCATTTCTGGATTATTTCACTATTGTGTGAGGACGCCAGGGCATATAGTGTTTTATAATATTCTACCCATTTCTCTTCCTGCACAGCATTAAATTGCGTCAGCAGCTGTGTCGTGTAGGGCGAGATGTGAAAGTGCCCCGATTGCCGCAGAGTTTTTTTACGCTAGGGTTTTTAACATTAGCTCAGCATCTTTCTGCATTATTAGGTATTTATTCTCTTCTAGCCAATTTTTATGATGCATTTTCAGTTTATGGATCATAATTATTCTATTATCAAGAGAATAGGGCGCAAAGTTCCTAATATCTTTATGTAACTGGGTTTTCCTCGTCTGGAGTTCATCATCATGCATGTGCTTGTGTTTATAGGTTGGTTTATGCTGAGTAGATGGGAGTAGCTTACAGATCTGCAGGGCAGTTACATATACACCATCAATCCTGATAAGATCGTTATTTAGAGTTTCAGGGGGCACCTGCAAACATTTATCAAGCTGCAGTAATGTATAAGCGGTCCACCTGAATCTATTCCTTCCATTTGAGAGCCGGAGGATGGGATTATAAAACTGAACTGGGTTTATGGGGCACGACCATGTCCAACTAAGTGATGGAAGTTTGTGATCACTCTACATTTTGGAGATGATTTTAAAGGTCTTAATGATCGAAAACATTTCTCTCTGGGCAAAGACATAATCAAGAATAGCTTTTTGAGTACCCCTTTTCCAAGTGTCTTGCATTGGGATAGTCCCTTGGATTGCCCTGTTCAGCATTATAAATTGCCTTTTACTCGTAACCTTTAGCCATAACTGGGCTGCACGAGCAACCTCATACGGTTCGCTGAATGGCAATGTATATTCAGGTCACCCGCTAGTAAGGTGTAGCTTACACATGGATTCTTCATGACTAGATCAAGTATTTCTTCTGATCATTAAAGTTGTGAGCTAGAATACCCACATGGTTCCAAAATAAATTCACAATTGCTAGTACTTGCACTGGAGTACTGATTTTTACCCATTGAATAAACATGTTGGGCAAGGCCCAAGGCTCTAATTGTAGACCTTTCCCTGTTTTCACAGCCTGCCATAAGTCTACCTTTACTATGTTGCTTTGCCTGTAATAGTAATATGATAGCCATCCTATCTCAGTGGTGTAATAGTAATACATCATATCCATCCCATATATGCGGTTCCTTTGGCCAAATTTCTTGTAGTACCACTATGTCGTATTCCATTAGGGTGTTAGCAACATTTTTTAAAAGATGTTTAAATCCCCTAAAATTCCAACTGGCTATTTTACAGATTCTCTGCGGGGAGTGCTTGGGTTGTTAATTTAAAACCTGGTTCCATTTCTCATAGTTCCTTCTTTAACCATGGATGGACTGCACCTGCCGTTGTGTTTGGGAATTGTCTCTGGAACAGGAGACCCTCAAGGGGTGATTCATAATCTCATATATCAGGTCGTCTGCGGTCGTACAGCTCCTGCCTTTGGAGCCGGCTATCATGAGCTAGAATGAATCCCAATTCAAATAATTCCACTCTTTCCTGCCATAAGGTATTTAATATGATACCAGATTTATTGATTTATTACATTTGTTATACGCCCAGACCCGGAGGTATCACAGCATAGTTAGTCATTTGGGTTAGTACAATCTTTATGTTCTAAGTGAAACAATTTTAAAAAAATACATACAGTATATATACATATCCAGAGGCAGAGTATGGGGAAGACCTGGTCAGGGTGGGTTAGGAAGTTTGGATCATATTAGAATTGGTTGAATAACCAGGCTTTCAGTGTGTTTATTTATTTGTTTATTTATTTATTTTGCATTGTTGGAAGGATGCTTCGTTCTTAATGTTTGTTGGGAGGGCATTCCAGTGTCTAGGGGCAAGGACTTTGAAACTACTTCCCCTCGCTTTCTCTTTTGTATCTTGGGATTTCAAGGAGTGAATTGTTAATGGATCTAATGAATTTGGAGGAGGATTTCTTCATGACTGTTAGTAAGGTATTTAAGGAGCTTTGTTGGCAGTGTATTTGTGGATGATGCATAGGGTTTTGAATAAAATCGTAGCTTTGATGGGTAGCCAGTGGTCATCTCTCCTGATGTTGGTGTTCAGTCTTTTTTTTTGCCTATTGCAACTCGGAGGGCTTTGTTCTGCATGAGTTGGAGTTTGGATATATTAGTGTTGGATGTGCCTAGGAAGAGAACATTGCAGTAGTCAAGCTTTGAGAGTATTAATGGGCGTGAGGAACGACTTAGGGAGAGGAGTTTGGAGGTGTAGGAGGTGGATGAGGAGAGGGTGTTTACTTGTGGCGTCTAAGTAGACACCAAGGGTTTTGACTTGTTTGAGCACTGGGATAGTGGTGCCATCAATGATGAAAGATGCAGCTGTAGTGAGTTAATTTTAGAGGCAGACCGTATTAAGATTAGCTCCGTTTTATCATCATTGAGGCACAGGCTGTTGTGTGCCATCCAATTTTGGATTAATTAGTAAATTTGGTTGATGAGCAGTGAGTCCTGTTCGCAGTTGCCTGATAGAGGAATGAGGATCTGCGTGTCATCAGCAAAATTGGTATAGATGACACCCATGACATCCAAGGCTGCGAAGAGCAGCTTGGTATAGGCGTTGTATAGTGTAGGAGACAGGCATGATACTTGCGGGACGCCAATAGGAACTTCTATGGGGTCGGCAGATTGTTTGCCAATAGACTCTTGAGGTCCTGTCTGCTAAGAAGGATTTGATCCAGGCAGTGGCATCCTTGGAAAAGTTGAAGTTGTTAGCTAGGGTGGCGCAAAGTTTGTTTTGGTCTTCCCCCAGACTTCCCTCCCACCCTAGCATTTTCCTCCCACCCTAGCATTTTCCCTTCTACCCCGACCTACAGCTCCCCTCGTTCCCATTCCCTCCCCCTGCACTTATTGTTACTGCTCTTGCATGATCCGAATGACACAAGGCCTAGTCGTACTGTTATTGTTTTTTCTTCCCTGCCCCCTCCTTTTTTGTGTTTTGCACCTTGAAACACCATTTTTTTTGTATAGGTGCTTTACAAATAACCATTAAATAAAATCAAGTCTAACCGCGCTGGGAAGTAGGAATCTTTAGTGGCTGCATATAGCAATAGACCAAAGGTTTACATGACTCATTGTTAGCCAACATTGAAATAATGAGCCAAGGAATAGGTCTTGTCAATATGCACTATGAGCAAGCACCTGTGGCCTTTGCACATTTACATCTTACTGTGGAGGCTCACATGTGGAGGACAACCAGTTGTGCATGCGTCAATGCAGAAATCAATTTGATTGCTTGAATAGATATACACAGATGCCAGTAAACCTTTCAAAACTGCACTCATTCGACGCATGCTGGAATTGTAATCCTGTAATCTTAATTTTTTCTTTTCTTTGTTACTCATTGCATGTGTTGCCCTGGCTTCAATAGTTCATCCAGCCTTGTGCAAAATTGCCCCTCCCCCTCCCCCTTCCCGGCCCGTTCGTGCCATCTCTATATATTAAAGCACTGTTTTTGTATTCACATTTTTTATTTCAGAAAAGAAGTCACCCACTTTGGCCCAAAAACAAAAAAACTGCCCCACACTATTAATTTTTTTTTTTTTTCTCTTGCGGCCATTGCCCTGTTGAAATATAGGGAAATACAAGCCTGTCTGCAACTCACCTAGGTCATCTTTGAAAGAATACATGCATGTTGTGGGACCAGGCGCATTGATACCGGTCAAATGGAAGTAAATATTTTCATCTGTCGGAAACTTGAAAGTTTTTCACTGCACAGCTTGCCATTAATATTGTTCAATTTGTAGGCTGTGAATGCTGGATGAAGGGTCGCATTATGTGTCCCTGAATTCACTGCAATAACAATTTGAAAGCCAAAATTTGTTGAATATTGACAAAGTGATAATATTTGCTATATTGAAAGCTTATGTAGGAACTTTAAGTTTCTATTACTGAGATCTGTCTTTCGGAGCGGTTTGGTCATCCGTCAGTCACATAGGGAGAACGGAAACACAAGACATAATGTAAGAAAAGTTTTAAATAATATTTATGCAAGTGAGGATGTCAAGTGTGCTGTATGCTATATGCCGGTGCCGGTACGGATACCTTCAACCTAGTGCTGCGGGAGTGATGTCAAAGGCGGATGTACATAGTGTGATGGTGAGTATGAGAGATGTAACTGAGTTTGTGGGGTCATTGTGGGTTGCGGGGGCGGCACCCCCACAGTGTGGCAGAGTTACAAGGGCGATCCCAGAGAAGGAGGCACACTGCTGTCTTTTCCGCAAGCTATAACCACTGGCTGCATAAGGCAGGAGGGATGAGACGGGCACTGATACCACTAGGGACGGTTGGGGACTCCTCAACAACTGACGCATTGGCCTTGTTCTTTCCATTAACTAAATGGGAGTGACTGAACTGGCAGTCGGATACCGGGGCGGGCCGTTCTCGCAAGAGCAGAAATGGAAGTGAGAAAGGCTCACTGGTTTGGACATTGGACTATGTAATACGGGATTGGCAGAGCCACCCGGGAAAGGATATTTGTGGGCCAAGCACAAGTATGGACTGAGCAGGGCTTGGATCTCCTGATAGGATGACTCTAAGAAAGCGACCATGTGCTTTTCAATAAAATGTAATGTTGTTCAAAGTTCAGAAAGTTCCGTCTCCTCTCATTATGTGTGGACAAAGTATGAGATGTGATGTTTTACTGGGTAGAGGGGGCCATAGTAGGGGTTAGCCCCGCTATGCAGAGTGCCCAGTGACGCTAGCTTTGTTAAGAAAGCCAACAGTGAGGTGAGGGAAGAGACTCGTCTAGTTGTAAAGTATGCTGCTGGCTCTTTGTCTCGGTTGCATTGATGCAGTTTCTGAGAGCTGGCCCCTTTATGTGGAGGAAAATGACAATTTTTCCAAATTGGCCGCGGCTGCTCGCTAGGACGCACTAGAAGTGTTGGTCAGGAGCTTAGTCGTGCTAAACACCTTTCAACTCCAAGACGAAGGCGGATGGGCCCATTGGGGAGTAAGCAGTTATTGTTTTTGTAAAGAGGTGGGGTGGCAACCAACTTGGAAGCGATGGCATATTTTGTGAAACTCGAAGGTATTTCAGATCTAGCAAAAAGCCTTTGTCAAAGCAGCCCTGGAATGTGTTAGGCTGCCTGTACTCGCTTTCAGGGTCTGCACAGCCTGTTTCAGGAGCTTGAGCTCCCCCTTTTCAGGGCAGCTTTTTCATTGCCCTCCTTTGGAGCTTTTTTTGGATCTGCAAGCTGTTGCTGGTTAACAAACTATCTGACGGAGTAGGGGTACTTTTGTTTGAAGATGCCCCTGTGGGGTTTACAGAAATGAAAGTCAAAATGAAGAAGTCGCGAAGACCAATCAGGAAGTTGGGGAGCAACGAACACTCGTATTGTTTATTGAAATAGTTCTGCCCAGTTTCTTTTAAGCTATCTTGTCAGAGGAGGCCCCCATTTTTAACACATCAAGATGGCTTGTGGTAACCATTTTTTTTTCCTCCAGTTTCTTACAGTAATGAAGATGGCACTGTTCAGGGTGGGGAAAAAACGGGGAGAATGTTGTAAGACATTGCCCAGCCGCACCCCGCCTCTGCCTGACCATGTACACTGAGTTCAGAGTTGTATGTTCAGCTCCAGGTGTCGTCAGTAACCTCGTGTTCCTTGGGCCGGGGCTGTGGAAAGTGACTGCATCTTGGTTTTGGATCGGTTTCCATTCCTTTAAACTGCACTAGGCTCTAAAATACATTTAGGTTAGGTTACCTGTGTGTACCAAGTGAAACCCACCCTGCATATATTCAGGGTGTTCGCCGATAGTGAAAACTACCCCCTCAATTGGGACCACCACGCGAAAATATGTTCTTTGCGTTCAAAGTGATTTAATAGATGTGAAAATTACCTGTGGTAAAAGTAAAATGGATGTGTGGGTTAAACATTTAATTGCCAGGACAATCTGGATTTTGTTTCATGTCAAACTGCTACCGTGATCCCTGTGTGACTGTCTGTGTGTTTTCTTTCCTTCTATGCTTTCACCTCCGGTTTCGCGGGTCCATTAGGTTTCGGGAACTGTTACGAAATGGTGGGCAGTGGTATCCCCAACAGCAGGGGAGATGGGGAGGCAGATGCATTCTGAAATGATTTACTTCAGAAACGAAGTAAGTCCTCCTGCAGAGACAACGCAGGTGGGAGTGCCCGACACGTGAAAAGGGGGTTGCACTGAGCGGGAAGGGGAAGAGCTAGCCGAAGAGTACGACAGCACAGTAGAGGGGTGGGGAGGGGGGGGGGTGTTCTCTTCTATTTTCTCTCAAGGCCTACCCTGGTCTGTGAGAGTTTTACCCCCCATTACAGCCGGGAAGGGATCTTGTTAAGCGCGCTTTCTCCTGAAATTCGCAGGGGCTGCCAGAGCCAAGTCTGTGCTGTGGTTTTCCGAGAGTCGCTGCATGTAGCGAGATGACTGTACTGTCAGTTCTGAGAGGGAACCGGGGTACACTGTTCCACTCCCTCGTGCTGGTTCCCACTCCCACCTACGTTGCGGGTGTCTGCTACAGGCCGTGTATCATTTTGAGGTAGGAGGGAGCTGGTATATTTTCAGAAAACGGGCTGTCCTGCCTGTGTTGCGTTATCGGTTGCCTTGAGGAGAGCGTTCTAGGTACCGCTTTATTTTTACTACATTTTCGAGTCTTTTACCCTCCACCCGAGCTGATGTTTAGGCTGCCGCCGTTCCAAATCAAATGAAACGGCAGTATTAATTTGGAAGAAATGCTTGCGGTTGTTTAATTTCATACATGGGGCTCTGCATCATATGGTGCTAACGCATGGAAAAGGAAGGGAAGCCAACTGCGGTCACAGCTTATTGCAACCCCACAGGCCTCACCACAGCATTTAGATCCTGTGTGACAGATAGTGTTTTGGTTTGTTTATTCATGGACAGGTAGTTGTAGGTTATATTTTTAGGTGACCACGCCACGAGAGTCGAGGAATAAGTAGGGCTGTTGATATTCCACTAGGCGCACAGCACCTAAGCATTTCTGTGGGTAGTGCAGTCATTTTAAACCAACGGAGCGCCTGTTTTTCAGCGTTCCAGCCAGTCCTGGGTAGTAATGACTAATCTCCCTCACTAGCGTGAGAAGGGGGGGTTAGATTCTATTAAAGACAAGGAGGCAAGTATTATGCATTACAATCTTTACTCTGAAACCACAGCAGCAAAGAAAAAACTTTTACAAACAAAAAAGTTTGAAACACAGAGTTCATGTCCATGTAAGGGGGAATTCCCCAATCCATCATGGAGGATAGGTCATGCCCTGCAGGAGACCAATGGGTAGGGACCCTCTTCTATAGAAGTCCTTTACTCCAATCCCAACTCCTCTTTCTACAGCGGTCTTGAACCGGATGTCCACTGCACAAACCAGATGATAAAACAATCCAGCGAAGCTCTCGGATCACGCACTCTCCACATCTTGTAACTGTTACCAACGTTCCTCAACAGAACATCTCAGCCCGAAGCTGTAAGAACAACAAAAAAAGAAGGGTGGGTGGATGGGAAGAACAACAAACTAAAGAATGTTCTCTCTTGAAACACCTGTGTATAGGCACGCCATAAATGCCATATCATATATCAAGGGTGGGAGGGTGGGATAATACTCGCCTCCTTATCTTGAATAGAATCTAAACCCCCTTCTCACGGTAGTGAGGGGGATTAGTCATTCTATGGCAAGACAGGAGGCTCATATTATGCAAGTTTGAAGCCCTTGCATCACATTAATTACAACACGATCAATACAGTAGTGACAATAATAGGAGAAGTGTTTTAAATGTTCCTATTTTGACAAATCAACTGATTGCAAATGTATTCCCCCAGGCAAAGCTGCCCCAATAACTGTCCTAAGGAATAGCAGTCTTAACTGCAAAGAACTAGGAAGATGTGCCAACTCCAGCATTTCTCACCTGCCACCAAAACCGACTGGCTAAAAAGAGGAGGTTGGGGGGGAACTCCAGACAAAAGTCTTCCTATTGCAATAGGCAGGAGAAAACATAGGAATAATAAGCTACTTTGTCTTTAACATCAAACATTTAAAACACTTAGTCATAACTTATGGTACCCAGACAGTAAACTAAAGAAGTCAAACACTTAGTTCTCCTGGAGATGAAGAATTCCCCCCCTTCCCCCAAGGGGTGAAAGAATTGTTGGTTCCAGCCCAAGTGTTTATGAAAGGAATCATAATAGAAACAAAACACATCACATCAATACCCTGGAGAAACAGAATTGGAACAGAAAACCTTTGGTAGAAGGCCCAAGCGGGAGTCAAAGGGACACCTTATTAACATGTTATAGGAAAATCTAGCTTAGGTGAGCTGAACAGCAAACGACTTGAGGGCCTTGTGCACCAACAATAGTGTACCCCAAGTCCGTCCTTAAGTACACCATTTTATACCAATAAACTTTTCTAAACCCAGAAAAAGATTACGTCTTCAGGAGGCAGAAGCGGGATGGAAGAGAGAGGCCACATCTGAAACCCAGCAGGTAGTTGTTAAATAACATCCTTACTGAGAAGAGCCCAACCAGGGGATACTGATGACAGAGATATTCCCCAAATCCTTCAAAAAACCCCGGAAGAGCTAAATTCGTCAAGCCATAAAGACGGAGACCCTCGGAGCCCCTGAACCCCTGGAAAAAAATAACTCTCCTATCATGACCATAGGGAGATACTTGCATAAACCTGACCCTTAAGAGACAAATTTGGCAAAGGGGAACTTGTCTACATCCAATCGCTCCCATCATAGTGATGCCTGAGCTCCCTACTAGAAGCGCTAGGTGCTTGGACCTATCCCCTCCCCCATGGTTGATAAAACCCCTAGGGGAACATAAAGCAACCGAAGGAGGTTCCACTAAACACCAAGTCTTGAGAAAGACTCTAGACTGCAAAGAAAACTGATCACTAAACCGTTAATATGAAGCTGCTTTACGGAGGAGGGCTAACCTTCGTCTTAGTAAATCTGAACTATCTAGCCACCCCCAGCACTGTGCTAGCACTTTATTGCAGAACAATCTACAGAGGGAACCAAAAAAGGTCTACCTGCTATGCAGACAGCTAAGTGAACCCAGTCACTAACGAAGTGTCTCCTTGAGCAATCGTACTGACAGACACTTGCGGGGATGGCTAATGCTGAGTTGCTGAAACACCCATTGACATAGAGGCCGTAATGACATGAATGGAAAAGAACACCCCTCCCAGACCCCTCCATGCCACTGAGGGAGATTCTCCCTTTCTAGGGAAAAGATAAACTTCCTCTACTTATCTAAAGAAAAAACCCTGAAGAGAGACCTTACCTCTCTTCAATATATACTCTTGCACATAAAACCAACCCCCATAACTGTGAGAGGGGGACCTCATTAACTCCACTGGACACTGGAAAAACGGAGAACCTAACAAACAAAAACGAGCATCATCCGGACCTTTTAGGACCTGAGGTGAGCCTGCAGCGGCTCAGCTAAGTTAGGGAAATACCAGGAAACTGGTGAAGTGGAAAGGGAACAGACGGGAAGCAAATTGTCCAGTGCGAGCTCCACACTGGTCATGAACGAGAACTTCTGCTAAAGGGAAAAACAGAAAATCATCCGGAGATCCTCCCAAAGGTGTAACTTTAGTAGGCAATCCCCCCCTAAATGGGTAGCGGGGAAGGAGGAGATGGGGTCGGGAAAGGTGCTTAGGATAATTATTGTGCTCAGTAATTGAAAAGAAACTGAAGGAATACTGTGACCACAGTCCCTTCCAAATTGAGGTCTGGACCTCCGCGTGCCTGAAAGGCTGACCAGCTTCTTCAGAGATGGGGGAAAAAAACTGTCCTGGGAAAAGAATGAAAATAAACAGCCATCTATAAACTGCAACGAGAAACACCTTGAGGGTAAAAAGCTGTGCTTGTACACCTCCAGCAGAGGAGAATTTCTATACACCGCTAGACAAATTAGCGGGATAGGCAAGGTCATGGGAGAAAAAAGGCTATAGGGGCGGCGGTATAACTTTATTATTATTAGGTCATCTTTACCTGCAATATCAGCCAGTGTTTCCTATACACTGCATCAGGTTGAGACCCTGGGTTGCTCAACGTTGTCTTGCTTACAAGACTAAACAGTTGCCTTTGAGCTGACTTTGTCCCTGCCAAAATTTTAATATTGGCTCGTTTAATGGCATATTGGAACAAATAGAAAGGGAAAACATGTCACCCTTTAAGGACTGGAATGGTGTTGCCGAGCAGGCAAACCCCATACGCATACCATGCCCCACAGCCTGTGCACGTCATTAGGGAAATTAGTGGATATTTCTCCTTGCAGCTAGTCAAGAGAATAAAACTCAGTAACCCAAAACACACATGGCACTATCCTTCTAGTCTTCATCTATCCCGCTTTTTGTGGGTCTTTCCCTTTTCTGGGCAAAGAAGGATACCATGACTGTCTAATACTTTGACGCCTTATGAAGGCGAGTAGAGTAGAGATCACCAATTATTTGTATAAGGAAATAGGGACTGAGCTGGCAATTGTTATTGTGTAAGAAATGCCTAAGGAAAAAGGACTGAGTTGTCCTGTACTAACTAAACTATGAGCCAACAGAATTTTACTAAAAGACTCAGGTTAGCACGTGCGTGATGGCTAGAGAGGAAGGTAGGCCCCCCTATAGGTCTGTTAACCCTCCAAACACTCTTTTTGAATGGATTGTGTCCTCCCACGTATTCCTCATCTTAGATATATCTTTACCTTCAGCTTTGCTGCTTCGGAATTTTTTTCTCTCTCCACCAGAGGGCGCTCCACTCGAGGCAACGGCGTCAATGTCCCTTGGCGGCATCCGTCGAGTGTCGACGTCATCCATAGTATAAATGCCTCGAGCATGCCCGTTGGCCTCAGTTCCGTTTTTCCTTTAGCTTTGCTTCAGATCGAAATAAAACAGCGCTTCAGTCTTAAGCGATTATGTCGTCTTCCTCGAACTCATCTACTCTGAAAACGGGGTTTAAGAAGTGTCTAAGGTGCGGCAGAAAAATGTCGCTGACCGACCCTCACCGTAACTGCCTCGGGTGTCTCGGGTCTGAACATCGGAACAATGACTGCGGTTCGTGCCAATCCATGACCCACAAGGCCTTGAAAGAAAGACGAGGTAAACTGGCGGTGGGGGAGGAATCCTTGAAGTTTTCTTCGAGAGGGAAGAAAGACTCGGCTGAGTCTTCGGGAAAATACCATTAAAAAATCACGATCTAGGAGTAGATCAAGGAAGTCCTCTTCTTCGTCCAAAAAGGCAAAAAAGAGACAACAACGATCTCCCTCAACTTCGGAGGAAGTTATTACTTGTCCAAATAAACACGACTCCCCTAAAAAGTGGGAAGCATTTAGAGAGTCCATGATGAAAATTTTTGAGAACGCGGCCCAGACCCCCTCAAAAATGTCTGTTGAAGGTCATGCCTCTAGTCACAAAAGTGACAGAGGAAGGTCTAAAACTAAGAAGTCCGACCAGAAATTGTCGAGGGTGTCTTCTAGGGACTCTTCCCAGACACCTAAAAAGACACTCTACGAAAAAGACTTTCAACGTCGATAAGTCATTAAAGACTTCGACGAAAACATCTTCGAAGCCTCTGTTGAAGGCTGTCGAGTATAAAGGGTCGACGACCCAACAAAAAAAAGTCACGTTGAATATTTTATCGACGACCTCGAAGATTTCTTCAACGGCGTCGAGTGTTTCGAAGACTACTTCCACAACATCGACTGCCTCGAAGATTCCTTTGACGCCATTTGTAGTGCCTTCGAAAACATCAAAGAATACCTCGACAACATCGAAGGTAACGACCACGATTTCGACGCTTCTGTCGACACCAGGGTTGAAACATATTCCTGAAAAAATATTTCACTCTGAAAAACAGACATGATTTTTTCCATACTATGTCATCTGTATATGGAGAAATGTCATCAGAAAATGAAGAATATGAAGAACAAGATGAACCTGAGGTTACATCAGCAGGGGTAAAATATGGGACAAGAGATGTTCCAGAGGAAATAATAAATCCTCAATCAAAAATGCAGGATTTGTATGAATGTTTACACTCTGCAAGTGGAATAGACACATCTCCTGAATATGAATTTGAAAGACCAGATCCAGCAGAACATGCTGATCTGGGTTACAGAAAACTCATGAATAGAGTAACAGAGTTTATGGGGTGGGGTAATAATGCACCAGTATACCAGGATGATGACATGACAGATATTTTGTCAGGAGGTCCTCAACCAGACCCCATACTTCCTTTTCATATTGCCCTGCAAAGGAGAGTAAATGCTGCTTGGGAAAGACCGGAATCTAGTCCAGCAGTAAATAAAAAATATGTGGCAAAATACAGACCTTGTAACTCTGACCCAGAGTATTTGAGTAAACATCCTTCTCCTGAGAGTCTGGTAGTTCAGGCAGCCACATCAACAAAAAAATGCTGCATACCCCACTATTCCTCCTGATAGGGATGACAAGAAAATAGATACCTGGTCGAAAAAGATCTTTACATCGGGGAGCATGGCTCTGAAGTCTACCAATGTATCTTGTACATTGGCTAGATTTAATTATACTCTGTGGGACTGCATGTCAGCGGCAGCTCAACACATACCGGAAGGAGAGGAACGTGATGGTTTCCTATCCATAATTAAGGATGGGAAGGAGGCTTCGGGAGAATGCCTTCAAGCAGGTTTGGACACTGCTGACAGTATCAGCAGGTCCATGGCGTCTAGCGCAGTGCTACGCAGATTTGCGTGGCTAAGGAAGTTAGGTTTTGCACCAGATGTTCAATCTAGACTCCTTAACATGCCATTTGATGGCTCGAGGTTGTTTGGCAGCAAGGCGGATGAAAGTTTGGAGAAGCTGCAGACCTCCGAGGCAGCGGCAAAGTCACTTAGTGCCGCTATACGACAACCTCAGCAACGCCCCTACACAGGCTCATCTTCCTGGAGGGGTCATCCCTTTTGTTTTTACTCATTTGGGAGAGGAAAGGGACAGGCCAATCAAAGGGGGCAAAGAAAATTTCCTCGGGGGCGAGGAAGAGGCGCTAGATCTGCCCCAGCAGCAGCATCTGTCCCTTCTCCCTTCAGCCGCTGCTGGAGCTGCCGCAAAACCACTCTGAGGTTTTGACTCACAAGACCCCAGTGGGAGGCAGGATCTCACAGCATCTGAAAGAATGGTGGGGTATTACTTCAGATGTTTGGGCACTGGAAACAGTATCCCAAGGTTACTGCCTTCCTTTTTTAAAGAAACCTCAGAATCACCCACCGGAATACAACTCTACCAAAAATCCAGACCCGCTCCTGTTGCAGGAAGTTTTAACCCTGCTACAGAAAGGTGCAATAGAACATGTACCTGTAGCAGAGAGGAACAAGGGTTGGTATTCCCCATATTGCCTCATTCCAAAGAAGGACGGAGGACTGAGACCCATATTGGACTTGAGAAACTTGAACAAGTTCCTCAGGGAGGACAAGTTCAAGATGGTCACTCTTTCTCAGATCCTTCAGGCGCTCCAACATCAAGACTGTTTGGTATCATTGGACCTTCAGGATGCTTACTTTCATGTGCCAATCCATCTCAAGCACAAAGTACCTGAGGTTCACAATTGGCAACTCTCATTATCAGTTTCGAGTTCTGCCTTTCGGGTTGACCTCCGCCCCAAGAGTTTTCACCAAGTTGATGGCGGTAGTGGCAGCGAGTCTCAGAAGAGGGGGGATTCATGTCTACCCCTATTTGGACGATTGGATGATCAGGGCACGTTCTCCAGAACAAGTCCAGGATCATCTACCCAAGACTTGCCACTTCCTTCACAAACTAGGGTTTTCTCTGAATTAAAAAAAGTCAAACATGATACCATCACAGAAGCTCCAGTTTATAGGAGCAGTCTTGGATACTTGTTTGGGCAAAGCCTCGTCTCCCGAAGAGAGAGCTCACCACATTCTGCAGATGGTGACAAAATTCCAGAATGCCCAGTATCTACCGTCCTTCAATTTCTCAGGTTGCTTGGCCTCATGGCATCCTGCATTTTTCTGGTGCCAGAGGCCAGATTGAGGATGAGATCCCTTCAATGGGCCCTCAGGACTCAATGGTCCCAATTTTCAGGGGAAATGACAGATCTCTTACAAGTCCCAACCAGAGTAGCTCAGGACCTACAATGGTGGGTTTGCAAAGAACAAATCCTCAAGGGACAATCTTTTTGGCAGCCATGGCCTGAGATCACTGTAGTGACAGACGCCTCACTCACGGGGTGGGGAGCCCACACCAACGATCTGACAATCGGCGGTTGTTGCTCTCCATCGGAGTCGAGACTACACATCAACCTTTTGGAGCTGAGGGCGATCAGACTAGCGCTGAAGGCCTTCCTGCCCTCTGTACGGGGAAAGAATGTCCTGATCATGACGGACAACACAGTGGCCATGTACTACCTCAACAAGAGAGGAGTAGGGTCACTGCCACTGTGCAGAGAGGCAATGCAGCTCTGGTTCTGGGCAATACAAGAAGGGATCTCTCTATCTGCCATTCACCTAGCAGGAGAGCAAAACACAGCGGCGGACGCTCTGAGCAGGCAGAGCACAGTCTCTCACGAGTGGGAGATAGCTCAGGAAGTCGTTATGGAGATCTTCGCCCTTTGGGGAACCCCTCAAGTGGATCTGTTCGCGACCATTGTCAACAGGAAGTGCGAACTGTACTGCTCAAGGGAATTTCCCCCGAGAGGAGCTCTAGGAGATGCATTTGTAGTAGAGTGGGAATTTACTCTTCTATATGCGTTCCCTCCAGTCCCTGTGATCCCTCAGGTAATCAGGAGGTTGAGAAAGTTCAGGAAAACCATGATCCTAACTGCCCCGGATTGGGCCAGGAGAACGTGGTACCCGGACCTTCTCGACATGTCCATCTGCCCACCAATACGTCTTCCAAAAAGCGAGGATCTTCTCTCGCAAGAGGGAGGTCACGTTCTCCATCCAGAGGGCAACATACTCAACCTTCACGCATGGCTTCTGAGAGATTGAGATACAAGGATTGGGACCTTCTGGATGATGATATGGAGGTGTTGCTTTCGGCCAGAAGGCCAGCAACAAAATCTTTGTACCTGTGTTGTTGGAATAAATTCAGTAACTGGTGCAGGGATAATAATGTGGATCCTTTTGAATGTGACATTCCAATGGTATTATCTTTTCTATTACATTTAGCTAATCTGAGGCTCCAGGTTAAGACAATAAAAGGATATGTAGCAGCGCTATCTATCTTCAAGCGCTCATCAGAAGAAAAATCTTATTTTAAGATACCCTTAATACAATTTCTAAAAGGTTTAAACAATGTTTTTCCACCAGTACCTTTTCAAGTTCCTGTGTGGGATTTAAATTTGGTACTTAAGTTTCTGACATGTGCACCCTTTGAGCCTTTACATTTTTGTCCGTTAAGGCTTCTTACATTAAAAACTATACTTTTAATTGCATTGACTTCAGCCCGCAGAGTAAGTGAGTTGCAGGCACTTTCGAGTGGTCATCCTCACACTATCTTTCATAAAGATAAAGTTGACCTTCGAGTTAAACCATCTTTTATGCCAAAAATAGTTTCAGACTTTCAGCTGTCACAGAAAATAATTCTACCTGTGTTCTACCCTCCTCCTCCTCACACATGTAAGGAAGAGGCAAGACTGCATAGGCTAGACCCCAGAAGGGCTCTAAGCTTTTACATCTCAAGATTGTCAAAGATACGTCAGTATGATCAACGTTTTGTGGGATACACTGGCCGTAAATTGGGACTAGCCGTAACCAAACAAACATTTTCAAGATGGATAATTTTAGCCATAACAGAGTGTTATAGGCTAGCCGGAAAAGATCCCTCTGAGGGCTTAAGAGCCCATTCAACCAGGGGCATAGCAACTTCAACAGCACTTAAGAGGGGTGTCCCTGTGCAAGATATTTGTGCAGCAGCCACATGGTCATCCATGCATACTTTCATCAAACATTATGCTTTGGACTCGACTACATCTCAAGGAGGTTTATTTGCCAAATCTGTACTACATTCGGTACATGACTAAAAGGCATCTGTACTCCCGCCTCCAATACAAAACTGCTTTGGGAGTCTATCTAAGATGAGGAATACGTGGGAGGACACAATCCATTCGAAGAACAAGTTACTTACCAACTGTAACGTTCTTTCGATTGGATGTTCCTCCCACGTATTCCTCATCGACCCTCCCATCCTACCCCACAATACAGTTTACGTGGTTTACACTCTAAATTCTTTCAAGGCTTGGGTCAATAAGAGGCACGCCTTTGTTTATAATACATGGGCTCTGATATGAAAAAACAGATAATACATGGGCTCTGATACGAAAAAACAGAACTGAGGCCAACGGGCGCGCTCGAGGCATTTATACTACAGATGACGTCGACACTCGACGGATGCCGCCGAGGGACATCGAAGCCGTCGCCTCGAGTGGAGCGCCCTCTGGTGGAGAGAGAAAGAAATTCCAAAGGAGCAAAGCTGAAGGTAAGGATATAACTAAGATGAGGAATACGTGGGAGGTACATCCAATCGAAAGAACGTTACAGTTGGTAAGTAACTTGTTCTTCTTTGAAGTATTAAATAAACATAACAATAAATATAAAATGCAAACTAAAAGCCCTAGAAAGTGGCGTTACGTCCCAACAGGGCACCAAACTCAAACCCCTTATAAAAAGCTGATGCTTACTGAGCCATTCAGGCTACTGCTGACAGGAATGTTAACGTGCTTCATGTACAGCTTAAAATATTGTTTAGCAAAAGAGTACACTGAGCAAGTGTACCTCAAACTGCTCACCCTAGCAGGGTGTGGCAACCAGCAATACACGAGGAGGCAACCTCGCAGTAGAAAACGGGCAAAGCCTGCCACCGACCAGGTTATGGCACACCTACAGTTAATCACCAACACCATACGCAGCACTCAAACAAGCTGCAGACTGGCAGTGCATTAGGCTCTTGAGCCTGCGGGCTGGTATCTTTATTTCATAGCGGTATTCAAACCCCCTGTTCCTCTGCGTGGTCTTTCTTCAAAGACAGGCGCATTGCCAATGAGCCACTGCAGCCAAGTAACCCCAAACCATATATAACAAAAATTCATATTAAAATATGAAATTAAAATATAATTTCCTTTTAAAACATATATAAATAAATATGTATGAAATATGAGGGAAACAAACCCAGGTCTTCCTGTCTGGTAACCATGCTGTTCGATCATTGATCTACTCTGCTTTTGTAGTGAAACAGGAGCTTTGCTACGTAACAAAAGTATTTGCTTGAAAACACACAGGGCTCGTGCGCGCCAGGTCTGAAGCAGAAGAGTCTTTCAGACCGGCGTGCACCATAAAGGGCAGGCAAGCCCACTACAGCAACTGGTATTTCCAGGCGTTTCATAAATAATAAACACATGGACTCGTGCGTGACGGTTCTGAAGCTTTAGTAACTTCCGTCATATCAGTGCCTAACGGACCACATGGCAGACAAGCCCTCCGCAGCACCTGGAACTCTCAGGCGTTTAAAATGAAGAAACACTGAGGTCTGTGTACGGAATAATCACAGAGAAGCACTGCTTACCTCAACAACAACAAAACTGTTTACATAGGCCATTAGAGCAGATTAAGTAGGGCAGTAGCAAGTGACAGAAGGAATGTGAGGATGGGAAATATGAGAGGAATGCCGTAACCATCACCAGGAAGGCCAGCCCTCCCATGCGACCTCCTAAAGAAAACCGTACACGCTCACTAGAAGTGCTAATATAACGCGCTTAATAGCCAGAGGCAAACCAGCGTGAGCTTTATATACAAACACATTAATTAAAGCAACGGCCACACACGGCCTCCCAGATACAGTGCTAAAGCAGAACTTACACAACAAAGGATATTAAATACATATGCAATTTACAGCCTTAATGTACTAATAAGGCCTAGTATTACTGACTAACATGCAAGACACAACACACGAAGTGACTTGGCTGTGGTGTCAACAGCAAAGAAAGAGTAGTTGGGATTGGAGTAAAGGACTTGTATAGAAGAGGGTTCCTGCCCATTGGTCTCCTGCAGGGCATGACCTGTCCTCCATGATGGATTGGGGAGTTCCCCCTTACATTGACATGAACTCTGTGTTTCAAACTTTGTTTGTAAAAGCTTTTTCTTTGCTGCTGTGGTTTCAGAGTAAAGATTGTAATGCATAATATGAGCCTCCTGTCTTGTCATGGAATTCCAGCACAAAGGTTAGTTCGACACACAAAGGGCATTTGTATGTCTAGTTACTGGCCCAGTGAGGCACTGTCGGTCTTGTGTGTGTATGTAAGTGGACCTTTAGGTGTATGTGGTGGACTGCAGCTACCCTAGTTTGGGGGCGTCCATTGGTCTTCACAGGAAACCGTTCTCATATTTAGTTACTCAATATTCATCATAAATATTGGGAGGTGCCAAAGAAGGGTGTCACTTTACTATTCATCGAGAAGGTAATATTCAGGCAATGGGTTTAAAGAGTGGGATTCAGGTTGCTTCATGGCCTGGCACATGCAGGCTATAAACAAGGATGCCATGCTTGTACTCACTAATTCATGTTTCTTTTTTCCACGGCATCTGTTACCAGGGCCATTCTGTTTATGTAAGTAGGGGATATATTTATGCATTGTAGTGTCAAGAAATCAACTATTGGTCTGGAAACTAGTTATGAACTAGGTGTGTCACTGACTTTCATAAAGCACGGACATAGGGCCTGCGATTCTTCAATTTACATTTTAGGAGCACTGTATTGATGCGCTGTATTTATTGATTCATGTCTCTGGGGAATACATATGCCAATTATCCATCGCCCAGGAATTGATGCTATGTATTTGATTCATGTCTCTGGCATATGTATTCCCCAATTATCCATCGGCCAAGAATTGATGCTATGTTTTTATTAATTCATGTTTAGGATATACATGTCACCTAGCCACTATTGATGCATTGATTTTATTTATTAATTCAGGTCTGGGGTAGGAATGCTACCCATCCATGGTCGATTAATTGCCTTTCTTTATTCTATGATGCTGTATATATTGAATCCAGAAAAGGGAGTAAGTGGGCACAGCCTATTTTCTTAATTTTCATATATATTTTTCAACAGTTGGAAAAAAATTGTTTGGTCCTGTCGCCAGTTGCCTCCCCGTTTGCAAGGGGTGGTGTCAAGTAAAGATGCACAAATGACTGGATCAGATTTTCCAGTACACTGGAAGGACCTAAGTGGGCATTTCCACGTAATTACTTGAAATTAACAAATTAAAGTTGTTGTTCATTCATGAGAAAAAATTAGTGATGAAACTTTGTAGATTCAACAAAACCTTGGTAGTTTATTCAATTATGCTTCATAGCAGGCTTTTAGCACCATTTTATGTGGTCTAATGCATTTCGGTCTATAGAAGACCACCTTCAGGGACTTCTTCACAAATCAATCATATATTGTATGCTTTGTCAAAAATATATAAAAATATGTTTACCTTAGTGCTTGTAATTGCCTTATTGATAATTTCTTTCTTGTTCAAAAGAGTTTTCAAAATATTCCCTTAAACAGTATTGCTTTATAATGTTATTGTATCCTTAAGGTCTTCTTGAGCCAATTTCTGGAGGTTAATCTACATGATAGAAATTGTACATTTTTGTGGGGTTCCAAAATAAAACACAGCTTAAATCTCAAATGGTAGCCATTCTCCTCCCCAAAAGGGGATTCTTACCTGTTTTGTAGCACTCTTTAAACAGCAGGGCACCATGCTTGTGTGGATACCTATTGCTGGTTGTCCCTGCTGTTTATATACACTTAACATGGTGTCGGCACATAACGTGATGATGTCATCAACATGATGACGTCATCGTGTGCCAGCGGCCATTTTGAAAAAGTAATTTTAGTTGGTTAACATACTCAAAAATTCTGTGTGCTAACAAAGTTTGTGAATGATATATAGTATTGAAAGATAGATCATTACTCTCTCTAGACCAGTGATGTTAACTGGTATAAATGTTACAGATTCTAGCCATTTTAATTCTTTTAAATACAGTACGTGACAGATGTACATTGATATAAATTACATCTTATTTTAGTGATGTAAATACTGCAAATACTGTGATATAGAATACTAATTTACAACCCATATTTCGTATTGTGATATAGTAATAGCAACACATTTCAAAATGACAAAATTATAGTGAGATGACCCAATCTTAACAGTGACTGTAAATACTCTATGAAAACTCTATGAAAATGTTGTGTTTACGCACACTTATTTTTGGTAGCTGTAAAGTTAATTCTTCATTGTTTAGACCAATTTGCTAGAACTAACCTTTTGAGTAACAATTTAAATCAGAGAAAACATGCATAGTTACATTCCTCGTTGAGACCCCCTGGCTGCAAAGAGTTCAGTTGTTCTATCCAGAACGTTTCTTTTTGGCTCAGCAGTCGATTAATGTCCACTTTGACTCCTTGTGATAGTTCTAACACATCAAGAATTTGGAATCTAATTTGTGCTATTTGGTGTTTAGCTTCTTTAAAATGTCTTGATACAGGTAATTTCATGTTCCCTGTACGTATATTGGACCGATGCTCATTCCATCTCACCTTGGCCTTCCGTGTCGTTTGACCCACATAATATATGCTGCATGGACACTTGATGCTATATATTACGTTTGCGGTGTCACAAGTTGCACATTTTTAAATAATTTTTTTTCGTCCTGAGTTTGGGTGGAACACTGTCTCCTTGTTGAACCATGTGGCAATTCGAGCAGTTGAGGCACGGATAGGTGCCTTTCCTTTTTGGTCTTGGCTTGCGTGTTCGAACATCACTTCGTACTAGCACATCTTTTATGTTCCTACTTCTGGTGTATGCAAACATGGGCGGGACTGTATAAATGCTTGCCAAAGTTCTGTCTTCTGACAAAAAATGGCACTGTTTCAAGCCAATTTTCTTGATTTTGTGTTTTTTCTGTAGAGTATTTGGTCACGTAAATTAATGGTGTTTCTTTGGTTGTGGGGACTTTTTCCAACATCTCTTTTCTATCCAATGCTTCTACCTTGGATTTTGAATTATTGATTTCTTCTGGTGTGTAGCCGCTTCGTAGAAATCTTGTTGCCATCTCTTGAGTTTGTTTACGACATTCTGCTTCATCCTGTACGATTTTTTTGACCCTTAGTAATTGACTGTATCGAAGACTTTTTAGGGTATTGAGTGGATGAAAACTGAGACGATGTAATAAGTTGTTGCGATCACTAGATTTACGATACAACGTTTTCATGAGTTGTGAATTCTTGTGCATCACAGTAACATCTAGGAAATTAACTTCATTCTTACTGTAAGTTGTGGTGAACTGTATGTGGTCATCAATAGTGTTTAAAAAATTCCGCAAATTGAATAAACTCTTCTTCAGTTCCTTGCCAAATTCCAAATACATCGTCTATGTATCTTCCCCAGTACTGGAGATGTTGTTTCCAGGTATTGTTGTTCAGAATGTTCTCCATCTCAAATTTATACATGAAACTGTTGGTGTAGCTCGGAGCCATGGTGGCCCCATTGAGGTGCTGCTTGTCTGTAGATAGTGTTGTTCCTTATATCTTAAGTATGAATTTTGTGCAATAAACTCTAATAGAATCATTAGGAATTCCTTAGATGCTCCTATGTCTCCGGTTTGAGTAAAAGACAGTCCACAGATTCCTGGCCTAAGTTATGTGGTATCGAGGTGTATAGACTTCGTACATCTGTGGTAAAGAGAATGATGTCCTCTTGTGTTATTGTTGCCAGAATATTGAGAAAATGGGTGGTGTCTTTAATATAGGTCTTGGTATTTTGTACAATAGCTTGAAGGAAATGATCCAGATATGTTCCTAATGGTTGTAAAATACCATTTGTGGCCGACACAATGGGTCTGCCTGGAGGTTTGGATAGTGTTTTATGAATTTTAGGAATTGTGTAAAATACCGGTACCCTTGGATTCTTTGTAGTTAAAAATCTGCGAGTTTTGTCTGTTATCCAATTGTTCTGTTTGGCGAGATCGAATATTTCCAAATTCTGATTGATTTCATTGGTGGGATCACTTTCAATAGGGCTGTAGATAGATCTGTCTGTGAGTTGTTGTGAACATTCCTGATCATAGTCCTTTGTGTTTTGTATGACTAGGGCTCCCCCTTTATCTGCTGGTTTGAGTGTGATGATGTCATTGGAGAACAGCTTTTGAATAATGTTCAGATCTTTTCTACTGTAGTTGCTATTATGTGGTGCTTTATATGAAAAGTTTTTAAAATCAGTGGTAACCATCCTTTGGAATAAATCAATGATGGGGTAATTAAAAGGTGGTATAAAAGTACTTTTGGGTTTGAATTCCAGATCTATCTACATCCCTATTGAAAGAGATCCCACCAATGAAATCAATCAGAATTTGGAAGAAATATACTCCTACGTCCCGTCCCCCTTCCTCCATACTTATAGGACATCTCTCCGTCCTGTGGGACGGGACCAGAGCACTTTGTAAAAAGCATCCAAATTTTTCCAAAAATGTGTCCTTCCACTCTTTCTTGCGCGGGGCCCGGCAAGCGGCCGTAACCCCGCCAACCTTGGCTCCGCATCGCCCATCAGTCCTTTTCTCTGCTCGATCGGGGCCGGACACACTTGCATCCTTGGAAGATGTTCTTCCCTTTTTTCCTCTCTAGTAAACAAACGCTAGCGAGAGCCAGTCTGTCTTTCAAGTTAGACTTTCCAGATTGTTTGTGTCACCGTCGCATCGCGAGGGCGGATCCACATCCTCTTTGTTTAGAGTGTTTGGGTCCGGAACACCATTGGGACTTCTGTTTTTAATGTGACTCCCTTTCGGTCCAGGCACTTCAACGTCAGTTGGAGCGGTGGGAGGAGGTGTTCCGACAAACTCCTCCTTCACATTTTCAGGCGTTCATCGACGAGAAGAAACAACGCCCGGTAAGTTCTTTACTTTTCAGAGCACCCCGGCCGGGGGATACCTTCCCGGGTTCCTCTCGGTCCGGGAGGGGCGTTGATCCCTCTGTCACCGGAGTTCGCCCTGAGGTGCCTGTTGGGCCTAATCATTCTACCGGAGTTTTCTCAGAGGGTCTCCCTAAAGGGGCTGTGAATAACAGAGTACGCTCCGAGGCCCCTCCTGTGGGGGCTGTTTGTAGACCCAGTTCTACTGAATCGTGGGGTACCGGAGCTCGCTTGAGGCCTCTGTCGGCTTCCCTCAAAAACAAGACCGGGGTGCGCCCCGAGGCCTTGGCTGGGCTTGTTACCAAACAGATGTTTGAGGCCTGCGCAGATAAGGCTGTTACCGGGCCTGGGTACGAGGTCCCTCGTTCAGAGGCTAAAGCTACCAACAGTTCTGAGAGGCCGGTCAAGGCTTTGTCGGTGAAAGCGGTTGCTCACAGTTCCCGCTCTTGTGGTGACACCAGACCTGTTGAGGGGGCAAAGAAGCAAAGTTCTTCTTTTACCGGCAGTGCCAAGGTCCTTCCTTCGAAGGCTCAGTTGGCAGTTGGTATGTCGCAAAAACATTCTAGGCCTCATAGTACCGGCTCTGCCGAGGTTCCTTATGTTAATGCTAAGATTAAGACCCCTGATCCATCAACGGGGACCCCTGTCTCACTTCCTCACGTGCTGCAGATCCCCTCAGATGAGGACAAAAAGGCGCCCGTTCCTGCCACGACCACGGCAGCCATTTTAGGTGCTACCCCTACAACTACGCCATCGGCCTCTGGTGTAGGGCTTGGTCCCTTGGGTGAACCTAAGGTCCCCTGTGCGCATCCTTACCGGCCAGTTTATTATTGGATGCCTCTTTCGCACAATGTGTCGTTGCCCGCGGGGGCGGCACCTTTGATTTATGTGGATACGTCGGTGGAGGGGCCGGTGTGGCACCCTTATGGATTTGTCCACCTCATGAGAAGCCTTCTCAGGTTCCGAAACAGTCTCCGGAGGACGCCTTTTTCATTAAGTTTCAAGCGCTTATGCGCACCGACCCCATGAGGGAATATTTCAAAGGGCTTTTCAAGGAGATTTGTCCACCTACGCCTCCACCCATTCCTCCGAATGGTTCTGCCAGCGCCTTCCTTGCCCGTGGTGCCTCCCCCGGCTCTTCCGCCTTTGCCTTCATTGTCCCCAATGGACAAGGCAGTGCCTGACACGGCTCAGCAGGATCCTGACCTGTCAGATGATCCTCAAGGCGATCAGGACAACAAGGACCTTCCCCGCTCTATCAGAGCCTTTCATGACCGTGTACTAGACATAAGTTTCTTAGATGTTCCGGTGCCCGAGGCACCCGCTCCGCAGGAGGGCGTGCTTTCTGGGGCGTTCACCCTGTCTCCCTTGGAGCGTACCGGCCTGTTCCTGCAGAAGGACATTCTGGCTGAGGTCCGAAGAGTCTGGGGAAAAGCCACACTCAGGAATTTTTGTCAATAAGAAGATTGATGTGAGGTACAGGCTACATTTTTCGGAAGAGATGGCCCTGTCGTCTTGTCCGCCTCCCTCCTCCACAGTGGTGGCTGCGGCTACGTTTCAATCCAGACCTGCAGCATCCTCTTCCACGACTGTTTCTCAGGCCTTGGGAAAGGAGGACAAGCTCCTTGACTCCCTAGGGAGGAAAATATTGCCAACTCAGCCTTGCAGCTCAGGCAGGCCAATGCTGAGTTGATATTGGCAGGAGCTAACCTGTGGATGTGGAAAGGTCTGTCGGAGTTCGAGGAGCACATCCTGGTCGAGAAGTTGGAAGACTTTAAAGGAGGCCTTTCTGACGCCAGGGTCTTGGCCCAGGATCTCCTGGAGGCTGCGGCTCATCACGTAGACACCTCGGCTCGGGGCCTGATGCTGGGGGTTGATACTTCATGGCAGGCGTGGCTGCATGCCACTAAATTTTCTAAGGAAGTGCAAGACAAGGTGTTGGGCCTTCCGTTCGATGGTAAGGAGCTTTTTCATTCTACGACTGTAGAGCTCACCAAGACCAAGGATCGCACTCAGACGGCTAAATCATTGTCTGCTCTGGTCAAAGCTCTTTTCAAATCCCAGAGATCGTTGTCTCAAAGTCGACCCTCCTCTGGTTTTAGGGGCTTCCTTGACCACATATCTCGCAGAGTGGATACTCCTGCAGGTAATAACCGCCGTAGACCACAGCGCACGCAGTTTTTCTCCCACTCCTCAGCTTCCTCATCAGGTTCAGGTGGCACTGCCACCGATAAGCCTACCAAATGAGGGTTTTCCGTGCTCGCACAAGACCCCGGTGGGAGGACGCATTGCGTCTCATTGGGAGGCGTGGCATCCATCACAGAAGACAGATGGGTCTTGTCAGTCACTCGGGCTTCCGCTTACCTTTACCCCCTACCCCACCCCTCAACCCTCCTTTTCAGCTGTCGGGCTCACCGTCCCTCAAGGCCGAAGTTCAGAAACTTCTGGACCTCAGAGCTGTGGAACCCGTTCCCCTTGGGGAGCGAGGGGAGGGCTTCTACACCCGACTGTTTACGGTGCCCAAACCCAACCAGGCTGGCCTGCGGACCATCCTAGACCTTTCCCAGTTCAATCTTTTCCTACCCCAAGAGAAATTCAAGATGATCACGCCCAGCCAGATACGCTCCTCCTTACAGAGGGGCGATTGGCTCAGCGTTGTGAATCTTCAGGACGCGTACATGCAAATCCTGATTTGGAATCCACACAGGAGGTACCTCTGCTTCTCTTTGGGAGAGGAGCACTTCCAGTTTCGGGTGCTTCCTTTTGGCCTCAGCTCGGCGCCGCGTGTCTTCACGAAGATGTCGGTGATTGCGGCCTATCTTCGTCTCCAGGGTATCCATGTGTATCCATTTTTGGACGACTGGCTCTTACGCAGCCCTTGTCCGCTGGCGGCAGCGGGCAATCTCCAGTCTCTCCTTTTGCTCCTGTTCCATCTTGGACTGTCGGTGAACTGGCGGAAATTCTCCATGACGGTTTTACAGGACCTGATTTTCCTGGGTTTTCGTTGGAACTTGATCGACTGCAGAGTGTATCTGACCGCGGACAGAATGGCGGATCTGTTAGCCACGTGTCAGATGTTTGCGCAGTCGGAGAGCATGTCTGCCTGGTGGTTCCAGAGGCTTCTGGGCCTCATGGCCTCGTGTGTACTGGCTCTTCCTCTTGCTCGTCTCAGAATGAGACGGACCCAGATGGCTCTTCGGAGTTCATTGCGTCAGGCAGTGGATCCGTATTCCAAGCGGATAATGATTCCGGATTCCATGAGAGTGGATGTGGATTGGTGGTCATCTCTCAGCAACCTGTCTGGGGGCGCGCAGTTTCAGGACTCGGTCCTCACGGTGACGATCACGACGGACTCCTCCCTTCTGGGGTGGGGTACGACGTTAGATCTTCTTCAGGTCTCGGACCTCTGGTCTTCCCAGGACAGGCTTCTCCACATAGATCTGGAGCTTCCTAGCGCTCAGGGTGTTCAGACCATTCATTGTCAACAAGGTGGTCTGCATAAGAACGGACAATGTGGTGACAATGTATTACATCAACAAGCAAGGGGGAATGAAGTCCCCCCCCCGTGGACCTGTCTATACAGATTTGGGAGTGGGCCGTGTTCATGGTGTCTGGCTGCTTGCAGTGCACATCCCGGGCCAGCTGAATGTCACAGCGTAGGCCCTCAGCCGGCGGACAGTGGTCAGCTACGAGTGGGAATTGAAGGCGGAGGTCCTCTCATGGATTTTCTTGCGTTGGGGCACATCGGAGGTGCACCTCTTCGCCACAGCTGTGAACAAGAAGCTTCCTCAGTATGCCTCCAGAGGGGGGGTGGGAGCCTCCTCTCTGGGGGATGCTCTCGAGATTCCATGGCACAACATGAGAGCTTACGCCTTCCCGCCTCTGCCTCTAGTTCACTGTGCAATTTGGAAGTTCAAGAACTCTGTGAACTGTTCCCTTCTACTCATAGCTCCGTGGTGGCCGGCCAGGTTTTGGTTCTCAGAACTTCAACACCTGTCGGTGTATCCGCCGATCAGGTTACCAGTAACGCCCGATCTTCTTCACCAAGGGGAACAGCAGATGTGGCACCCCTCCCCACAATCGCTCAGCTTGGCGGCATGGTGCCTGAGTTCAAGTCTTTAGAGAATCTGAATTTGTCTACGGTTAACATGCGCATCATCCAGGCAGCCAGGAAACCCTCGACCAGATCTCAGTACAAGAGTAAATGGCTCAGGTTCTGTCATTGGTGTTTGGAGAAGAAGTTGGATCCAAGGGTGGCCACGATTGACACGGTGCTGTCCTTCGTGTCCTCCCTAGCAGAGTCAGGGGTTCATGTTCTGTCATGCAGGACTTACCTTTCAGCGGTTTCCGCTTATCTTTCTACTGACCAGTGTGTTATTCTCGGAGTAACCCAGTGGTTAAAAGGCATTTTGCAGGGTTGACAAGCATCTACCCTCCGGTTCATAGTCTGCACCCGCCGTGAGACCTAAATGTAGTCCTGACTGCGCTGTGCCATAAACCCTTTGAACCAATGGCTACGGTGGACCTCAAGTACTTGTCTTGGAAAGTGCCCTTATTTGTTGCCGTTATGTCAGCAAGGAGAGTGAGTGAGCTCCAGGCATTGTCGGTGGAGCATCCTTTCTTGGTCTTTCACAAAGACAAGGTAGTCCTTCAGACAGACTCGGCCTTTCTACCGAAAGTGGTGACCGAATTCCATCTGACTCAGTCGATCTCCCTACCGGTCTTTTTTCCGAACCCTGCCTCTGAGGCTGAGAGGGTTCTACACTGTTTTGATGTCCGAAGAGCTCTTAAATTCTACCTGGACAGGACTTCCGAGCTTAGGAGTTCTTTTCAACTTTTTGTGACCTTCGGTAACCCTCAGGGCAGGCAGGCGTCTAAGGCAACTATTTCTAGGTGGATCGCCGCCTGCATCACGGAGTCTTTCACCGTCCAAGGGCTGAAACCTCCTAAGGGTATTCATGCACACCTGGTGCGGGATAAGGCAGCCGCCGTTGCTTTTCAGAAATATGTCCCCTGGGAGTCCATTGCTAGGGCAGCTACTTGGGCCTCCCCATCTGCTTTCTGTAAGCATTATTGTCTCGACATGAGCTCAAGAGCTGACGCTCACTTTGGTCAGGCTATACTGAAGAACCTTTTTCAGTAAGGGGTATTTCCATCCACCCATAGTTCTGTAAGGAGTGCTTGGGAATCTCCCATAAGTATGGAGGAAAGGGGATGGGACGTAGGAGCATTACCAGGTTACTCACCGTAGTGACCACCTTACTCCTAGTCCATAGTCCCCTTTCCTCCATACGCCCGCCCGCCGTCCCCTCTAATAAGGTTCCTTCGTTATTGCTAATGGGTCTTTGACACGGCGAAAGAAAATAACTGAAGGGCGATGCGCGGGGCGGAGCCAAGGTGGGCAGGGTTACGGCCGCGTGCCAGGCCCCGCGCAAGAAAGAGAGGAAGGACACATTTTTGGAAATATTTGGATGCTTTTTACAAAGTGCTCCGGTCCCGTCCCACAGGATGTCCTATAAGTATGGAGGAAAGGGGACTATGGGCTTAGGAGTAAGGTGGTCACTACGGTGAGTAACCTGGTAATTCGATCTCGCCGAACAGAACAATTGGATAACAGACAAAACTCGCAGATTTTTAACTACAAAGAATCCAAGGGTCCCCGTATTTTACACAATTCCTAAAATTCATAAAACACTATCCAAACCTCCAGGCAGACCCATTGTGTCGGCCACAAATGGTATTTTACAACCATTAGGAACATATCTGGATCATTTCCTTCAAGCTATTATACAAAATACCAAGACCTATATTAAAGACACCACCCATTTTATCAATATTCTGGCAACAATAACACAAGAGGACATCATTCTCTTTACCGCAGATGTACGAAGTCTATACACCTCGATACCACATAACTTAGGCAAGGAATCTGTGGAATGTCTTTTACTCAACACCGGAGACATAGGAGCATCTAAAGAATTCCTAATGATTCTATTAGTTTATTGCACAAAATTCATACTTTAGATATAAGGAACAACACTATCTACAGACAAACGGCACCTCATTGGGGGCCACCATGGCTCCGAGCTACGCCAACAGTTTCATGTATAAATTTGAGATGGAGAACATTCTGAACAATACCTGGAAACAACATCTCCAGTACTGGGGAAGATACATAGACGATGTATTTGGAATTTGGCAAGGAACTGAAGAAGAGTTTATTCAATTTGTGGAATTTATAACACTACATACAGTTCACCACAACTTACAGTAAGAATGAAGTTAATTTCCTAGATGTTACTGTGATGCACAAGAATTCACAACTCATGACAACGTTGTATCGTAAATCTAGTGATCGCAACAACTTATTACATCGTCTCAGTTTTCATCCACCCAATGCACTAAAAGGTCTTCCATACAGTCAATTACTAAGGGTAAAAAAAAAACTTACAGGATGAAGCAGAATGTCGTAAACAACAAACTCAAGAGATGGCAACAAGATTTCTACAAAGAGGCTACACACCAGAAGAAATCAATAATTCAAAATCCAAGGTAGAAGCATTGGATAGAAAAGAGATGTTGGAAAAAGTCCCCACAAACAAAGAAATACCATTAATTTACGTGACCAAATACTCTACAGAAAGTCACAAAATCAAGAAAATTGTCTTGAAACATTGGCATTTTTTGTCGGAAGACAGAACTTTGGCAAGCATTTATACAGTCCCGCCCATGTTTGCATACACCAGAAGTAGGAACATAAAAGATATGCTAGTACGAAGTGATGTTCCAACATGCAAGCCAAGACCAAAATGGAAAGGCACCTATCCCTGCCTCAACTGCTCGAATTGCCACATGGTTCAACAAGGAGACATCTTGTTGCACCCCAACTCAGGACGAAAACATTTTCTTAAAAAATGTGCAACTTGTGACACCACGAACGTAATATATAGCATCAAGTGCCCATGCAGCATGTATTATGTGGGTCAAACGACATGGAAGGCCAAGGTGAGATGGAATGAGCATCGGTCGAACATACGTACAGGGAACATGAAATCACCTGTATCAAGACATTTTAAGGAAGCTAAACACCAAATAGCAAAAATTAGATTCCAAATTCTTGATGTGTTAGAACTATCACAAGGAGTCAAAGTGGACATTAATCGACTGCTGAGCCAAAAAGAAACGTTCTGGATAGAACAACTGAACTCTTTGCACGCAGGGGGTCTGAACGAGGAATGTAACTATGCATGTTTTCTCTGATTTAAAATTGTTACTAAAGGTTAGTTCTAGCAAATTGGTCTAAATGATGAAGAGTGAACGTTACAGCTACCAAAAATAAGTGTGCGTAAACACAACATTTTTATAGAGTTTTCATAGAGTATTTAGAGTCACTGTTAAGATTGGGTCATCTCACTATAATTTTGTCATTTTGAATTGAGTTACTATTACTATATCACAATACGAAATATGGGTTGTATATTAGTATTCTATATCACAGTATTTGCAGTATTTACATCACTAAAATAAGATGTAATTTATATCAATGTACATCTGTCACGTACTGTATTTAAATGAATTAACATGGCTAGAATCTGTAAAGTTTATACCAGTTAACATCACTGGTCTAGAGAGAGTAATGATCTATCTTTCAATAATGTATATCATTCACAAACTTTTTTTTTTGAACCATTTTTATTATTTTTAAACAAACACTCTAAACATTGCAACCATTTAGGACGTTCGTGATCGGTATTAAAAACATTACATTATAAGATGCTCTCTGCCGTCCCCCCCCCATCAACTCGAGCCATCATAACCGTGCCATCCTCCTGAATCTCATCAGGTGTCACATTTATTGTCAACTCATCCAAGTCTTCTGTATCATGTAAGGCCTGGTGGGGGTTTGCCATCAATGTCACCAATTGTCTCCAGGCTATCGGGGGACCTACCTCCTCTTCCCCACCTATGAGTGCTTCATACCAGGCTGTGGTTTCTGCCTCAGCCCACTTCAGGAGGTCTGCCCACCACAACTTTACTCTGGGCCGGTGGACCGCTTTCCAGCACATAGCGATTCTGTGCTTGGCCAAAATATAGGCCAGGTCCTTCATCTTGCTAATACACTTTGAATTCCGTGGCCTAGGAAAGCTTCCAAGCATACATGCCCAAGCAGACCCCACATCAAGCACCACTCCACTGCTGGCCATTTTTGTTTTCAGTTCTACCCAGAATCTATTCACTTCAGGGCAAGCCCAGAACATATGCAGCAGCCCAGCCTCCTCCTCCCCGCACCTGGGGCATCTTTGTATAGCCGAGCCCCCAAACCTGGCTATTCTGCTGGGGGTCAAATATGCTCTATCGGTGACATTGGATCTTCTGATGTCTCGCATTTCGGGACACTTTCTTGTGGTAGCTCTGGGCTCTATCCCATTGTCCATCCGACATGGGTTCCCCCACCTCCTCCTCCCAGTCATGTCTCAGTTGAATCAACTCCTTCCCCGCCTTTGTGCCCAATAGCTCTTATATCCGAGATATTTTGTGCCCACCCTCCGAGACATTGTACATCATTTCTATGGTGGCATCAGGTTCTTCTGCAAGTACTGTTTCAGGCCATCTTTCCCTCACCCGCTTCCTAATCCTGGAGTAAGTAAGATATTGGCCATTATGCACCCCGGTCTCCTCAATTAATAGCTGAAAGTCCAATGCCCCCCTCCTGCCATATTTCTCCAAGGGTGGCGAGGCCCACCGTTTCCCAGTAACTGCGGACTCCTTTAATCAGCTGTGAGTCCCCCCCCCCCACATAACACCACCAACGGGACCTGTTGAGAGAGTGGGTCCGGGTCACCCACAGTTCGCCATGCTCTATGCCACACCTCCCAGCCCAGCACCAACAGTCTCCCCATCTCCGCCACTTTCGCTTTGTGCAGCCACAATGTCACTTTGAGGAAGTAGGGGCAGACTAGCCCTGCAGAAGCCTGGCTTCCGTAGAATCATTTTCGGACAACCACCTAGCCACATATAGCAGCTGTCCCGCCAAGTAATACAATTCAAAGTTCAGCAGGTTTATCCCCCCCTTGTCACACAAGTTTTGTAATTTCCAGAGGGCCACCCTGTTCCTAGAATTGTGCCATATGAGGCCCCTGCACAGGCTATGAAGTCTGGCAAAGAATCGTTTGGGGATCAAGTATGGGATATTTACAAAAAGTGTAAAGTCTAGGCAAAACCACCATTTTGAGCAAAACTGCTCTACCCATCATGGCGAGGGGCAATCTGGACCAAAACACCATACTGTTCTTAATGCCTTCAACTGCTTTCTCTGTGTTGTATTGGTGCTCTACCTCCATCTTGTGGTCTATGTCTACGCCTAGGTATTAAAACGACTCGGTCTGCCAGGGTATCTGCAGAACGGGCAGCCTTTCCGGCGGTATATTCTTGTATCTCCCCAGGGGGAACACACTGGACTTCCCCAGGTTCACTGATATTCCAGAGAGGGTGGCATAGCGTTCCATCACCTCCAACACATATTTCAGGTTCTCTTCCGGGAAGCGCAGGTAGAGAAGCATGTCATCGGCATACAATGATATCAAGTGTGTGCTTCCTGCCAAGCGGATCCCCACCTCACCGTATTGTTGCCTAAGGCAAATTGCACACGGCTCCAGAGCAAATATGTATAACATGGGCGACCAGGGGCATCCCTGTCTGGTCCCTCTACTGAGTCGCCATTTATCTGAGATTATGACGCCTGTTTTAACCCTTGCTATCGGGGAGCTGAATAACATCTTGACCCATCTCATATACCCCGGCCCTATCCCGAACCCTTTCAGGGTCGCCATCAACCATGGCCACCTTACTGAGTCGAAGGCTTTGACCGCGTCCAGCGACACGACGGGCAAATCACCCGGGTCTTTTTCTGTTTGATCTATAATATGATGTAGCCTCCTGTGATTGTCTGTGATGTTTCTGCCGCGGACATAGCCTGTTTGGTCCGGGTGTATCAATTTGCCAATTACTCACTTTTGCCTGTTGGCAAGCACCGCAGTGAGTATTTTGCTATCTTGATTGAGCATCGATAGGGGCCTGTAGGACCCACAGTCCTCTTGCGGCTTACCCTGTTTCAAGAGCGGGATAATCACTGCTTCTCGAAGGGATTCTGGCAGCTCCCCCTGTTCGTAAGCCTCAGTGAGCATAGCCAGCAGCGGCTGGAAGTAGCTCCTGCCTGTACACTTTGTAGAATTCGCTGGGTAACCCGTCCGACTCAGGCGCTTTACACGTGGGCAGGTGCTGGATCACTGTCTCCAGTTCGTCTAAGGTGATTGGGGACTCTAAGTCTGCTTGTTCCAGGTCGTCCAAGGTGGGCAGACCTATGTCCTCTAGGGTTTCCAGCATTTCCTGACCCATGTCTCCGCCTGCGCCCTCATACAAACTTTTGTAATATCTGAGGAACTCTTCATTTACTCCCTCCTGGGTGTTGTGGATCTGGCCTTCTGCGTCTCTGACTTCTCTAATCACTGGTCGGGGTCTCATTTTTATATAACCAGGCTAGCAGTCTGCCCGGTTTGTTTCCACCTATGTAATTCACGAACTTTGTTAGCACACAGAATTTTTGGAGTAAGTTAGCCAACTAAAATTGTTTTGAAAATGGCCGCCGGCACGCGATGGCATCACGTTGATGACGTCACTTTACGTGCCGACGCCATTTTAAGTGTATATAAACAGCCGGGACAACCAGCAACGCGTATCCACACGAGCATGGTGCCCTGCTGTTTAAAGAGTGCTACAAAACAGGTAAGAATCCCCTTTTGCGGAGGAGAATCGCTACCATTTGAGATTTAAGCTGTTTTATTTTGGAACCCCACAAAAATCTACAATTTCTATCATGTAGATTACCCTCCAGAAATTGTCTCAAGAAGACCTTAATAAGGATACAATAACATTATAAAGCAATACTGTTTGAGGGAATATTTTGAAAACTCTTTTGAACAAGAAAGAAATTATCAATAAGGCAATTACAAGCACTAAGGTAACAATATTTTTATATATTTTTGACAAAGCATACAATATATGATAGGTTTATTTATTTGTGAAGTAAGATGTTGATAGTTTTTGATTGTTTATTTTATATTTTTCTTTGCAATAACCGTCCCTGAAGAAGGTCTTCCATAGACCAAAATGCGTTGGACGACATAAAATGGTACTAAAAGCCTGCTATGAAGCATAATTGAATAAACTACCAAAGTTTTGCTGAATCTACAAAGTTTCGTCACTAATTTTTTCTCATGAACGAATAACGACTTTAATTTGTTAATTTTAAGTAATTACGTGGAAATGCCCACTTAGGTCCTTCCAGTGTACTGGAAAACCTGATCCAGTCATTTGTGCAGCCGTATATATTGAAGCCATTTTTGAGTGTTTCCCAACTCATGTAGAGCCTTTATTTCATACATATTGGTTTCTGCCATAGTACCACCCTCCTGGTGGTGACTGTTCCACACATCCATAGGTCCCATGTTTACGCTTCTGTTCACTGTGTGCCTCCTAACTCTTGTATTCGCACACAGGTGTAATAGTGTGTGTGCCTATATTTATTTCTCCTGTTCTTTACAGGAGGTTACTCGGAGTGTTGCGCAAATCCTACTTAGGGGTTCCTAATCACCCCAGGGCACACACCCCTTACACATGCTTCCCAAATATGCAAGTCCGACACCAGCTTTAGGTCACTGGAGCCTGTCAATGCTTTTCGTTTCTCACATGCGCAGCACCTGTTCATCTTCCGAACGTCACTTTGGTGTTACTGCTGACACAAAGTTCTTGCTAGGCCTGCTGCTGCTGTTTGCTTACAGGCAAACATTGTGGCTCAAAGGCGGTACCTGCATGGGATGGTGGTACAGATACTTGGTGGCTGAGGGTTGTAAGTTTTGTTAGGCTAGGCATGAGGTTTCGAGTGCTACTCTCTTTACTGCCTGCCACTGAATGCTGCTTACTCAATTGGCATCTGGATGGCATTTGACGACTAAGTCAGCTAAGTCTGATGTGCTATTTCAATCTGTGACTGCATTCCTTTGGTGTGGCCGGCTCCGAGTCCAGCACATGAACACTGCCATAGTTGGGGTGCAGTATGTTGGCACAGGAAATTTCAACACAAGTGCTGTTTCATTTGGAAGTTTGTTGGTAATATCACTACTTGCACTTAAGCGTTTAGGCTCAGGTCAGTGTCCCGCAGCACCCTGTATGTTTGATGGCAATAGATAAGTCATAGTACACTTGGTATCTGTTGCGAGAAGGAGAGCAAATGGTCGTAGTATCTTGGATATAATACCAATACCACCAGTAGCGCATGTTGAATGCCCATACAATTCTCATGAACAGTAAATCCCTTGACATTGCCACTGTTTCTTCGTACATGGTGCTCTAAAGTGAACCACTTGTAAACGCTACATGATAGGGCCTTGTACAGTGTTCAGGTGGCTTCTGCAGTCTACCTTTCCCTGCCCTTTCATCGTGTTTAACACACCCTGTGCTTTTCATCAGCACCCGGATGCTGCACTCATGTTCCCCTTAAAGTGTACACTCAGAGCCCCAGTTTGTACTCTTGCCTATTACCCTGTCCTGCCCGCTCTTGCCCAGGGCGTTATATTGAGCCTAGATGCGGGTCTGTCACCGTCTTGCCCAAAGCCAAGCATGCCCAGATCCCTCTGTGATCTGAGCTGGCCCTGCTCAGCTCTGTATCACCAGCAGGTCTCCCCACCCTCCTCTCAGACTAGCCGTTCGCGAAGATGCTGTAGATCGACTGGGACCCTATGGGGATCTACTGAAAATGCCAAAAGATTCTGAATACCATATGCGGCTGCTGGTTATCCAATCCTTATCCATTTGCACATTTCATCTTTACTACCTGTTTACAGAAGAAGCTTTGCTGTCTGGCACTCCATCTGGAATGCTCTATAATTCTAGTTATAATACAGCATTTATAGCGTGCCTATACATAAGTGTTTCAAGGTGCGACGAGGCAAGGGATGGGGACAAAGGGAAGACGGAGACAACGGTCTTACTAGGCCAAGTGACGTTGAGATTGCGCAAGTGCAGGGAAATGGGTGGGAGAAACGTGCGAGGGGGGAGGGGCAGTGCAGGACATGGGATCAAACAATAAGAAGTGCGGCCAACGGGTGGCAAGTGCAAGGGTAAGTGCAGACAGCGGGTGTCCAAAATGCAGGTAGGGGGACTGTAGGGTTACAGATACAGACCCAAGTGCAAGGGTTGCCAGGGGAGTGAGGTGTGCAACTTGGCGGGAATGGGACTTGGGCCCGAGATCAGAGGGTAGCCAGGTGACCAGTGCAGTTTCAGCCAGGAATTCAGCAGGGCAGAGGAAGAGAGAAGGCAGAAGCAGAGAGGAAAGTCTTGAGGTGCTTCCGGAACTGAAGATGGTTCTCAAGTTTCAGAGAGGCAGGGAGGCTGTTCCAGAGGGAGGCCCCAGCCAAAGAAAGAGATCTACCACCAACTGACCCTGAGGGAGTTTGGAAGCTGGGGAGTGAAGATCTCGAGTACGAAGGTATTTACGAAGAGGGAGTTGGAGGTTATTGAGGCCCCAGAAGGCCTTGTGGATAATGCAGAGGGTCTTGAACTTAATCCTCGCAGCCACTGGGAGCCAGTGCAGAGATTTCAGTGCTGGAGAGATCCGATCCCTGGGCTTGAGGCAAAGGACAAGTATCACAGACCTGTTCCGGATGAGCTGCAGAGGGGGGAGAGTAAAGGCAGGCAGATTTAGAAAGAGGCTGTTGCAGTAGTCCAGCCTAGAGAGAACCATAGCTCTGGAGACTGTGAGCTTCTGGGGAAAGAGAAGAAAGGAAGAATACCTCTGAGGAGGTGCAGTTGGTAGTGTGACTTCTTAAAGATGTGAGGAGAAAAGGAGTGTGTAGTTGAAGATGATGCTGAGGTTCTTAGCCTCACGGGTGGGAGCAGGAAGAGGGCCAATGGAGACCGGCCAGAGAGAGACGGGAAAGGAGGGTGCAGGTGTGCCGATGAGGAGAATCTCCGTCTTAGCCTTCTTTTTAATGAAATACCAGATAACATTCTCCGGAGGAGAATAATCAACTAAGTTGCGGATGGAGGAGGCCTAATCAAACGAAGCAGAAGGTCCGGAAGCTTTGTTATTCCAGCATTTTATTCTGTCTCGTGGCTGCCTATATAACACTCAATGATCTGGCATATTTCATTATTGCACAAGGGCCCCATTTACATCGTAAAATGAAACTTTCTGTATTTTCTCTTCTGACATAACTTTTAAATCGAACGTACTGAGCCAGTATTGAAATACAATCTATTAAAATAAAAATAATCAAATAAAAACAGTTCTTGTTGCAGGGTAGGTTATTCGGTTTTATTTAGCACCACTGCTGATGATCTGGTCCTACTGGACCAAATGCCCATAGGACTTCAGAGGCTATTGAACGCCTATGCAGAGGAAAACTATTTGCAAATGAATGTGAACAAATCCAACATTATAATCCTAAAACCAGCTCGATCAAAGAAAACCAAGTTTAAATGGAAGATGAATGTGAATGTGTGCTATGTACAGCGCTGGAGAAGTTCCCTAACCATATTTTGCTTCAATCAGCAGCTTTGTTCCCCAGCTACAGTTATTTCCTATTGGGCTATTGATCTATCCTCCGTCCTTCTCACTCTCTTGCACATCTGCGCCCCTTACCGCATCCTCCTTTAAAACTTTGCACCCTTTTCCTTGCACCCAGGTACCTAGAAATGCAAATAACTTCAGTAAACGCCAAAACTACTGTTTGAATGGCCATAGTGTTCCCCACTCCTTTAGGAGGTCTGACACGGGTGGAGCTTGTACGGTCAAAGGTTGCAGCCACTAAGCCTCCAACTTCTTTCGTTTTGAAACAGACTGCGCTCCTTAAGGCACGCACCCGAGGAGCTAGATGGGGCTGAAGTAAGGTTGGGGAGCACGTCCACCATTCATGCAGAGGGTTGGTCTGCTGATCGTACTAATTCTGATCCTGCTGCCAGTATCCAGAAGTGATATCTTCAACCAGAGAAACCCTGGCCTGCCTCTTTGTTTCGTGGTGTGGAAGGGATTGGGTGAATGGGGGAGATGAAGGTAATTCTGTGGGTGCCACTGTGATCAGCTGCCTGCTATCCATCCCAGAGTGACGTTTGGCATCACTGCAGTGTCTTGCAGAGAAGCCATTTTAGTGGCAGGCGTATCCCTGTCATTTGAATTGGCCTAGACTTCCCAGGGACCAGCAGTACACTGGCTACCTATCCTCAGATTTACAACTGGGTTGAGGTATGGCATTCAGAGGGAGAATGTGCAAGTGGTTTATTTTCCTTACTGTGTTCTGATAACTCTCCCACCCCTGCTCGTAGAACCACACTAAAAGTCTCACTCGGCATCTCATCACACCAATGACCTCGCACCCATCCATGGACGGCTGTCTCAACCACATGCTCACTTGACTTCCAACAACACAACCCACCCCACCTTTCCAATTCACCCAACCTCCTCCACACCACTCACCCAACCTCCAACCACCCAAAATCTTAACCAACTTACTGGAGCCACTCTGGCCACCCACCCAACTTCACCTCTTCCCTCAACCCCTACCCAGCCTTATCTGACCTCCTCACAAACACGCCCCACTTTCATCACCCATCACCTCGCCGCAGCCTACTAGCCTCCCAAATCCCCCTAGGTCACTCCACACTCAGCCCTAGCTCCCCCCAACCAGGCATCAGCAGGCTTCCTGGAAACCGAGGCATCGTGCCCTGCAGCTCTGTGTGGTTTGGCCTCTTAAATATCTTCTCTTTACTGGGGATGGATTTTTGGGGGATTGTGGGGGGGGGGGGCAGTACTACTGATTCACCTCCCCAGCTAATACTCCAGATGAGACTTTAAGGCAGGAGTATTTCAGTTGTAACTTCCAAAGTAGTACGAAAATAGCGTGTAAAAAGGAGTTCAGTCGTTTTTTACTGTCTTTCCAAAAGTAGAACCTACAATACTTGCGCTTCGAAATCTTACTATGCAATACCTCACCCTGCAGCTTCATAGTGTACACAAAGAAGTAGTGGAACTAGGTTCCCAGCTGGCCTGCCCCCGCTACCCACAAACCTCAACCCTGCTCTCCTCCCATTTGCAATGAAAACCCCCTGCTGTTTAAGGGAACATTCAATACAGTGCACTAAAGTGCAAGTTTCAACTAATTCCTACACTTTAATTCTAAAACTAAGCAATTTCCGGAATAGTTTATTTTTTTTTTAAAAAAAAGCTTCCAACTGCTCCTGCCCACTTTGACCACTGATTCTACAGTACTTCAGCTCCTCATCTTAAGAGAATTATCACCCCAATTCGCCTGCCCAGCCAGTGCTCTAGACACCAGAAGAACCCAGGCCAGCAAGTGCTCTAGACACCGGAAAAAGACCAGGCCAGCAAGTGCTGTAGACACCAGCAGACACTGGCCCAGCCATAGATGTAGACACCAGCAGACCCCGGGTCAGCCGGTGCTCCAGACCCTGGGCCAGCCAGTGCTCCAGAGCCCGGGCCAGCCAGTGCTTTAGGCACCAGCGGGGACCAGGCCAGCCAGTGCTCTAGATGCCAGTGGGGACCAGGCCAGCCAGTGCTCTAGACGCCAGAGGGGACCAGGACACAGTGCTCGAGACGCCGGGCCAGCCAGTGTTCGAGAGGCCGGGCCAGCCAGTGCTCGAGGCACCAGCCCAGCCAGTGTTCTATAAACGATTTTGAGGTAGGAGTATTTTATATATTACTTTCTTGAAGTTTCGTGTGAAAGCAAACTTTTTTTAAGGAGTAAAACATTATTGATCCCCTTTCCCAAGAACAGTGTTTTAATAGAGTAAAAATATATTCAACTATATTCAGAACCTTCCAATCTTTTAACCTTCCATTAAGGGGAGCAAACACGTTTGTGGGTGTGGCAAATTATACAGGAGCAACAGCTGATTTTGAACCCATCAATTTAACCGTGCAAGTGCATCCAATGGCAGTCACCTACATGCTATTACTATTTTTTTATTTTTCAGTATTCTCCTGATTATAGTGCGTTCTCAGGGTTTCACTCCTGCAGACACGTGCCTTTGTCCGCATTGTGTTCCTGTGACCTTCTGTATTCTGCATTTCCAATCTGCTTCTTGGGTGCGGACTACAGCACTGCTTCCAACATGGCTTCCAATGCAGCTACTCTTTTCAGAGTCTGTCTTTTATTTTTACATTTGTAGCAACGCACTAAATGCAAGAGCATCAAGGGTCTAGTTGTGCTGCAGGTTCCACAGTTGGAGACAGTAATATGTTAACAGACTTAAGGATTGGAAGCGGAGTACCTTTAGGCAAAGAGACTTGTTTTTAGGAGTTTGCGGAAAGTCGAATAGGATTGTACAGATCTCAGTCAGAGGTAAGGTGTTCCATAGTTTTGCTGAAATTACCGGAAAGCTGGATCCTCCCGCTTAGAGGATGTCCAAGCCCCGGCAGGGGGCGCTCGTGGGACATCCCACATAGCGGGACGCCCCTCTGACCACCTCATACCTTTATACCTTTGATAGGTTCTCCCACCCCTCCTCCAAGAGAAAGGGGCGTGCACAGGGCCGGAGCATCCAGCTTGCCCTGGGGACAGGATATAAGGCGGGTGGACTGGAGCCCAGCCTCTTTCCAGCCCCCCCCCCCCGCCTGAACAAGGGGACACTGAGAACATTCAGAATAACATTGCCCTGAGGTTGGGCCACTTTGAAAAAGTATGGTCGTGAAACATGTGTGTTTAGGGCTGGAACTGCCCCCTTGTGTTATGCTCCAATACATTGTGACCTGTTGTTTCCAAATGTAAAACTAGTGTGTGCCCATTTGGTTATTAAGGATGTGGTCTAGTTTCTGGTATCCCCCCATGGAAGAGGGGCTGGGGGGGCCAATGGGGGTTGACGCCACTATAATCAGTCTGAATCTGTGTGATGAGGTGGTGGGCGTAGGCAGAGCGAGTCTGTCTCGAATGGGCTCTTGCGGTAAGGGGGCATTGTTGTACAGGCATCTTTGAGTGATCGAAAGAGTTTTGATATAAGGCTGTCCACTGGTCCTGGTGGTGGGAGCATAACAAGGGACTGATTTGGGTGTTCCTAGGCTGTTTTCTAATTCACATGCCCTTGACTTTCTCTCTGGAGGGGTGACTCCTCAGTGGCTAATGTCATGCCAAGATTTGGAATGATGGTAAAGCGAACAACAGTTAGCGCTGATGGGGCAAGTAAGAAATGTTGAGCACTGGGAGTGTAAACTATGCCAAGTTCAGACTCAAGGGAGGAATGTCCATTTCTAACCCCTAAGTGCAGGACTGTTTTAATAGTGCGAGAGAGAGCATTTGAAGAAATGGAAAGTCTTAGAAGACAACTTATGTGTAGAGGGCTGGGAGGATAGCTCGGAGGCAACGTGTTGCAGAGCGATACAGGTTCGAAACCTGGTCCTGCGGTGTCCCGGTATTAAGCATGATATAAAAGATTAATTTCATTTAGAACAGTCATTTGCCTCCCCATCAAGACAGGTTTTGGGTCAAGCCATGGTGTATAGAAGCCTTGTGAGGAAATAACTACTGCTCTGCAGGAGTACATGGAGTAGTGTCTAAACATCATCCTGAACCTCTCTCTACTATTAAACCAGCAGTGATCCAAGCTGTAAAGGTGAAACTGGCACAGACTGACTGGTAGAACTGCTGCATCTTTTTTGGCAACGTGGGCCGAAGGCAGGCTAAATGCTCTTCAAGAGTTGTGTGTATTGGTGCAAAGGTAATCCAAACCATAGTATGGCAGTACCAAAATTAAAGCATGCCCAGCCAAGGTTCTTGTCATGATGTCTACCCCCGGGCATCCAGACCAAGTCCATCAACCCCGGAAGCAGGCATCATGTTACCTGGAGCAAACCCAGCAACCCCTGTTAGGGGCTATCTGGGTACAGTCCTGGCGCCTATGGCGCCCGGCTCATATGGGACATCAGTCCTGGCGCCTTTGGCGCCAGGCTCATATGTTAAAACTTACCTGATGCAGACCATGCTGCAAGGGATCCAAGCATCCAAGCCCATGTGAGGCTTGAAGGGACTATTTTATCTTGGGACTATTTTGTTACACCGGTGTGGCTGTGGAGGAATACTTACCTGGGACTACTTTGTAGGCTATTTAAACCACGCCCGAAGAGCAGCACATGCTTCGCGTTATTCTTCATCCAGCAGCGTAATGCTCACTGTGTCTGCAGTCCGCATCCAGCATCCTGCCACGCCTGCCTTGAGTCCAGAGCGCCTAGAAAGAAGGGAAAGAAGAAGAAAGGTTAGAACAAGAACTTTACTGGATTTCTTACCTGATTTCGGATTCAGCGCATCTACGAACCAGAAACGGACTTAATTTTAAACGCGTCGGATCGCCAGCAGCCGCGCCGTGCCATACTCACCATTCCTCGCAGCATCTCTACGATCCTCTGCTGTCTCCATCACCTGGTTGCCGCATTCCAGCGCCTAAGGGGGACAAGAAAACAACAAGGTGAGCCAAGGGAACAAACAAGTACAATCTCTTGCCACCATATGCTTACCTGATTTTACCGCAGGAGGTATTATCCACCAGCACGCCAAATCTTCCTACGCTGCACTTGCAAGAAAAGAGAAAGCAGCGAGTTAAACCTTGGCATTATTTACCGGATAGTGTTACAAAACACACTCTTACCTGAGCACTTTCAGCTGCCACAAGACGATCCTCTTTTGGGTTTAAGCTGCAAAAGAAACCAGGAATTGGACAAGAGTGATTAATCGGACATTTTGAACTCATTAGAACTATATACTTACGGCCTTTCGCCCGGAGGTTTGGGGCCAAGATTTGTCCAGAACTCTTCCAATATCCTCAAGCTAGTGAAGTAGCTGGCCATCAACGCGCCCCTGCATTCTTCGCAGGATGGAGAGCTCATCATACAAAACTATAAGGTGAGCTTTGTGAAACGGAATGTCAGAAGTGATAAGTGGGGACGCAGTGAGGTGTTAATACTCAAATCCACGGGTGGCTAATTCCCTTTCCCCGTCTTTAGGAGACTACTTCTACGGGTCAAGCAGACGAAGCTAGGTGGGCCAGTCCAGTCAGTCATCTCTGCACTACGCATAACGTTGGTGGAGACTGTGGCTGTCCAGTTCCGCTCGACACCCCTGTGGGAGCCAGGTGAGCGTAACAGTTCTATAAAAATAGGAACTTTAATCCAAACTAGAAATGCATACAAGTAATTCAAAACACTTAAGACCCAGCCCTGTAGATGAGACCCAGAGAATGTAGACTGAGAGCAAAGGGGGCAATTTCAGTGAAGACGGGGGTGCAGGTAATTGATTTGAGCAGCAAATGTCACAAGCACTTGAAAGTGTCTTTTCAAAAGGCAAATAATGGGTTGGATCAGTAACTAGGGCTCTGAGGTGAACCAGGGGACGGAACCACTGCAAATAACTTGTATTGCCTGTCTCTGTAAATCTACAGTGTCGAGACCGGATTCTTGGTGCTTTCCTGCAGTCAAGACGGTCAAATTGCACTTTTTCAGATGGGAGTCTGTCTAGGCAGATTTAAGATGGGGCTCTGTGGTTCGAGTCTGCATTCAAGACTGGTTGAGTCAGTCTCCTAACAGGTTGTGTCAGTAGGGTCATGTCCAGGTGATGCTTCTGTTGGTTCGAGCCAATGGCTTCCAGGGGTTAGACTATGTTTAGGACGATGCTTCTGTTGGGTCAAGTCGGCGCTCTTAGCCAGCAGTCGAGTTGCAGTAGAGATGCACTTTACTGGGTCAAGTTGGTATTTAGATGGCTCAAAGAAGCAGGGAAGTTCTAAAAGGGCCGAAAGCAGTGCCACAGTTCTTTCGGCTTGAGATGAGGCGAGCAAGATTGAGCTGGATGAAAGTTTCTCGAGGCAGTAAACAGCCTCCCAGCAACCCAGTAGCAAATCAGAATCCCAAGTGTAGGGTCTCCAGGGACAAGTTGAGTCCTTTGTGCTGTATTCCCACTTCAGGAACATTGTCTGCCACCTGCATGGGTCCTTCACATCCAGTGGTCACACATCCAGGCAGAGGACGACTTGGTCCTCAGAATTTTGATCCCAAATGCGCCCTAGGGGCGTGAGGAGAGGGGGCGGGTGGAAAAGAGCTCCTATCTTCCATCTGTTTTCACCTCTGTTGCAGAGGACTTTGGAAAAGATTGTAACCACAACAGACTTTCAGCTTTTGGCTTTAGAATGATTCACCTGGGTTAACAAGGGGAGGGTTGTATGGGCCAAATGCTACAGCAGATTGGTTCACAGCAAGTCTGTCAGGGGTCCAATCCTGGTTGCAGTAACAAGTGCCCTTTGCATGCTGGGGCCATACCCAGAGTGGCTTACCTGCAGGAAGTGGGATAGGGTAGGAAATTTGCCAAGCACAATCCAAGGTTGTGAAAACGCCTCTACTCGAACTCCCCTCTGTATGCCTACCTCAAAAGGACTACAGTAATCGCCATCCTGGTGTGAGAGGGCCTTTGCTATGTCAGGACCCTGGGGAGCCTCAGTTCCCAGGGGTCCTCACAGGAAGGGTCCCAGTCTCCTGGAGGAAGGTGTTGACCATCCAGGGGGGAATCGAGAGAGACTTCCTGGGCTGGGACCCACATGGTGCTTGTAAGGGATTCTTCTTCTCATTGGCTCCCTTCTCCCGGTGGATTGTATGATCAAGTTAGACCTCAAGGATGAGTGCCGGGTGGTTCATGTTGTTTCCTCCTCCTCCTCAGGAGTTTTTTCTTCAGTTCCACTGATGGGCTCGCGCTTACCAATGTCCCTCCTTTTGGTTTGACCTTTCCCATCAGCCCCCTGGTGCTTCACCAAGTTAATGAAGCTGGTGATAACTCACCTCGGTCCAAGGGGTTTTGGATAATATTGCTTTGACGGCAGTTAGCGGTGTTCCCTTCTACAATCATGGGTTTGTTTTTGTTATAAATACAAGGGGTTTAAGCTCTGCGTCTTTATCCTTCCGGGCGGCAGGCTCTCCTAGATAAGGAAGTAATCCATCTTCTCCCTTCGAAAGGGAGGGTTCCCCTCAGACAGCTAGCCTTGGTTGTGGGGATGCGGTCAGTTCCATCCAAGTTATCTTTCTCCCTCTACATTATAGGACGTTGTAACGCCTCAAGACCAATAATCTGTCTTCCTCACAGTTAAGGTTCTGTTCCCGGAGGTCCGGCTGGGAGTGCCTTTAGTGGGTCAGAGTCATGGATGCCTAGAATGGCAGGGCACATTTTCTGTTCCGTCGCCGGTGGTTCTTCCGGAGTCCGATGCAAGCAGACTGGTCTGGGGGTAGCAAGATAGGACAGGTTTCCACAAGCAAAGTGGTCCGCTTTAGTGAGCAAACTGTATGTCAACTGCAAGAGAGCTTGGCAACAGCTCACAACAGCTAAGAGGCTGCTCTGGGATCAAGGCAATTTTGTGTCTTATTCCAGATGGGCAATAATGCGGCTGTGCGATACATCAGTCATCTAGGGGGGACCAGGTCCAAGGCCCTAGCAGATCTAGCAAGGGAAATTGCCTTCAACGTAATGTCCCAAACTAGACAGGAAAAACCAGAGTATTTTTCCGGGAGTTGGCAACGCTGTTACGGCCTAGATTTTCAGGACATCTCCAGGACAGGAGCAACTGGATGTTAGACGGGGTTCTCTCTTTGCTAAGATCTTGTAGATTGGGGTCCGATTAAGTGGTTCTCTTTGCCTCATGACTTATATGCGAAGTTCCCCAGCTCTGTAGTTAGTCCGGATCCTATTGCGCTGCCTTCTGACACTTTCCTCCAGAATTTTCCAGGTCCATTTCCTTTCGTATGCTTTTCTCCTTTGCCATGGTAGCAAGAGTCCTGGTTCAGATGCGCAGGCAGGTGGCAGCGCTAGGGTTGGCCTTCCCGGGGGTGGTTCCCAGCCTTTCTGGAATTGGCGGTGGATATTCCTCGTCTTGTCACTCTCCACCCGTGGTCTTCTCTCCCTTATTGATTAGAACATTTCTTCTCTTCCTGGTTCTTCCCAGGGCTTTCGCAGGACTATATCTGTATCATTAAGTACTTTGGCGCAGCCTCTAGTAAGTCAGGGTGCCCTTCAGCTTGGAACCGCTGGTTTAGTCGGTGTGTGGCTCAATTTTCAGTTCTGTTTCTCCTTTTCAGTAGAGATTAACTTCTGGTGGAGTTGTTTAAAAGTTAACATTTACATGTCGATGAATGCATTTAACTGCCACGGTCTCTGCGGGACATTTTGTTAACAGTGAGGCAGTGGATAGGCACTCCTTGGTGCGCAGGGCCTTCAAGTTCATTGGCATTAGGGTCCCACCTAGGATAGGCATTTTTTTCTACTATGGGATGTTTGTATCGTCGGGATTTGTACATTTTTTGGTCCTTTCTAATGAAGGTTGGTCTTTGTTACAACTGTCTTCTAAGGTATCCATCTTGGATTTTGTTCCCGTTAAGAATTTCTCTGGTCAGAGCATTGGATATGGGCAATAAAATGTTCACTCCTCAGGGGGGGTCTCTTTCTTTATTTTCAGGAGGTGTAAGCGCTTGATTTCTATCATTTCTTATCCAGGTTTTCTCAGAGTTTAAGGTATGTGTTTTAGTGTTTATAATGTTTTGAGTGAGGCTCTTACCCTCCTAATACCTCTCAGCTGCTATTCCTATGGGAACTCCTTGCTGGGTCCCCTGCCCCTTTTGCTAGATAGATTAAATAAATTATGCGTAAACAAGGAGTCAATTCCTCCTTTGGTTCTTTCAGTTAAAGATGCTCGGGTGTTGGGTTCTCCTGGGGTTACCCTAGGGGGAAAACAATTGTCAAAGCAGCTGATTGGTCAGGAGAATCATCATTCAAAACATTTTATTTTTATCACAAGCGTATTGATCATGTTGGGGTTATTGTTATGCAAGGGCTTTAAACTTGCATAATATGAAGCCTCCTGTATTGACCTAGAATGGCTAATCCCCAGGAGGTGAGTATTATCCCACCCACCCACTCTTTTGTTTCTTGTTCTTTCAGCTTCGGGATGAGATTGCTGGATGCGGAGAGTGTGTGATCTTTGAACTTCGTTGGCTCCTGTCTCCGCAATATATCAGCTGGTGTTTGCAGTGGGCGTCTGATGCAAGACAGCTGCAGAAAGAGGAGTTGAGATTAGAGTAAAGGACATATATACGGGAGGGTCCCTGCTCATTGGTCATCTGCAGGGCATGACCTGTCCTCCATGTTGGATTGGGGAGTCCCCCTTGCATTAACCTTGAACTCTATTTAGTTCTGTTATTCAAACTTTTTGTTTGTAAACGTTTTTTCTTTGCTACTGTGGTTTTAGAAGTAAAGATTGTTATGCATAATACTCGCCTCATTGTCTTTAACATGAGAAGGGGGTTTAGATTCTATTAGTGAGGGGGATTAGCCATTGATGGGCGCTTGCAAGCCATCACAGGCAGCCAAATGGTACATTGGGCAAGGTTTGAACTCTTGCTGAAGTCAAATCTGCATCAGTCAAGCAGGCAAATCTGTGAAGAACAAGCACTGTCAATGCCAATAGTTTTGGCGTTTACTGAAGTTATTTGCATTTTGCATTTCTAGGTACTAGGGTGCAAGGAGGAAGGTGTTCATTTTTAAAGGAGGATGCGATAAGGGGCGTGGGTGTGCAAGAGAATGCGAAGGAATGAGGATAGAGCAATAGCCCAATATGAAATAACTGTAGCTGGGGAATGGAAAGCCAGGTGCACAACACGCTTTTTACAAAACTGCTGATTGGAGCAAATATGGTTCGGGAACTTCTCCAGTGCTGTAAATAGCACATATTCACACACATCTTTCATTTGGTTGTCGTTCCTTGAATGTGCCCAGTAGGATTCTGTCTTGTCTGGGCTTTTTGTCCTCTCATTAATTTGAACCTGGTGACCCCATTGGTGGAGTTCCTCATGACTCTGTGCTGATATTGTTTTCTGCAGAGTGTCATGGCAGTCAGCACCACTGGCTTGAGTCTGGTGGATTGCTTCTTTGATCATATGATTTGCTCTTTCCACCTGTCCATTTCCTCTTTGGTGGTACAGTGCTGAATAATGTCTTTATATTGTTGCGTTGCAAGGAATTTACCATTCACCTGCGAGAAATTGAACTCCATTGTCAAACTAATTTTGTTAGACACTTGGACATCCTTCTCTACTGAAATTGTATGAGTGCTTGTATGGTCGTTCCATTGGTTATCTCTTGCATACATTTGGCTTTCCTCCATTTGGCGGTATAGTTGATCAATAGCAATGCGTAACTTTGTTCAGTAGGCATTATTAGTAGTATTATGCATAGATCCTATTGATGATGATGCCGTATGGAAGGCCCTGAATGGGCTGAAATCCGCTTCACCATTTGATGCAGCGCCACTCCATATTCTTAAGGCCCTCACACAACGAAACATTTGCTCTTTTAGGTCTGGGGTAATTCTAGCTGCTCTTAAGCATGCAATTGTTACTCCTTCTGAAAAAACATAATTTAGACCCTCAGGCAGTGGCCCGTTATAGGCCCATTTCCTTACTTCTGGCTATAATGAAGCTCATGGTGGCTGCCATCACGCTGCAGTTTTCAAAATTTCTGGAAAATGACTGCTTGCATCCCTTTAAGTCTGGATTCCACCCAGCAAGGGGTACGTAATCTATTCTATCTCTGTTGGATGATTTTGCCCTACTCCAGGATCACAGGGAGGTATGAGTGCAAATCCTCCTCGACCTCTCCACAACCTTCGATACTGTATCAAATTTGACTGACCTGCCTTGAGCAAGCAGGTGTTACAGGGTCCTTATTGGTATGGTTTGAGTCATTCCTTGAGGGACGGACGCCTTGTCCACTCTCCTTTTTTAATCTTTATATGCGCTTGTTGGCTGATTTGATTTCTCAGTCTGGAGTCATTTTCTATACCTATGCTGATGACGCTCAGTAGTTCTTCTTGGCTCCCCTCAATCTGAACCTACTGGCAAACTTTGGGACTGCTTGGACAATATAGGCAAGGGGATGTCGGCCAATTGGCTAAAGTTCAATGGCGATAAAACTGAGGTGTTGGTTTTTGGTCCCCAATTGGCTGATAGTCTATGGCATTCTCAATTTTGGCCCTTATCGCTTGGCCCATGTCCAGCAGTCCGCACATCTGTAAAGAGTTTAGGGGTGAGACTTCTCTCTGGTGGGTCGCAAGCAGCTCAGATTTCAGCAATGTGTAATGCAGGGTTTGGGAACTTAAAATCCTAAGGAAGATGCTGCCTCTTCTGCCCTCAGATAGCCGTACCATGTTGGTTACATATACAATAATGGGGTCACTGGACTACTGCAACGGGATCTACTTGGGGCAACCCAAGGCAGAAGCAAGGTTGGTGCTTAATGTGCTCCGTTTGACTCGGTCTGTTGCTCTCCTGCCGTGTCTGCATTGGCTCTCAGTTGTGGAACAGATAAAGTTTAAGATACTCTGTCACTCACTGAGCCCTGTACAATGTAGGCCCGGAGTATTTGCTAAAATAGAGCAGTATCAACCAACCAGGACTCCAAGTTCATCTGCTCAGGTGCTACTTAAAGTCCCTAGATATCAGCGTGCACGTTTTGGAGGATGTTCCTTTTCTGTCATGGCCCTACATTGTGGACTATTCTCCCTCTGGCTCTGAGGGTCATATGTCCTTTCTGTTTTAATCAGTCGGCGGTCATTCTTGGTATTTTTTTTTTCTTTTCTGTACTGCCAATAGCGGTGCTTAGATGCTTTTGGGCCATAGTCACGTTTTATACGTTATTTAAAATAATAATAATTGAAGTGGAAGGTTCTTTTCAGATGCCTATCCTGACTTCGCAAACTTGCTAGTTGCTGAAGAGTGTTCTCTTTGGTTTAATGTAGCCATTTAAGCGCTGAGATGCTTTGTGGTGTGTTATGCTGCATCTTACACAGATGCTACGATGCAGTCACTTGCATCCCACTCATCACTGGGCTTGTGAGATAATGGTAGTCTGGATAGGAGTCAGCTTGTGAGTTTTTCTAGCTTGGCACACACGCGATGGTGAATATGAATTCCTGAAGCTTCAAAGCAAGTCTGGCTAATCTTGATATCCCTTTGCTCATCTCTCCGGGTGTCCAGGCATGAATGAGGAGTTTGTGGTTGGTGCAAAGTGTGAATAAGCTGCTCCATATGTAGTTTCTGTTGCCCCAGAGCGTTCAAGCATCTCCTTTTCAATGACTGTTGTTTTATTCAGACGCTGTGCTCTTGATGTGAAAGCCATGACCGAGTGCCCAGTTTTCTCCCTTCCTTTGGCTAAAATCGTGTAACCTACATATTAAACTTTGAACCTAACCAACATGCATTTTTCCTTTCGCAGAGTTATCCCACCCTCCTCGTGGATGGAGGTTTCTCAATGTGGCCGTACACCAAGAGATCATCTTGAAAGAATGCTTCATGGGGTATTTCCTTCAGTAGGTTTGTAACTAGTCTTTCAAAAACTGCTGCTGCTGAAGATAAGCTAAAAGGCATTCGGGTATATCGGAATGTGCCTTCTGGCGTGACTGATGGCGCAAGGTGTTTTTTGAATCGCGATGCAAAGTATTTGATGGTAGGTGCTTTTAAGATCAAGTTTTGTGAAGACCTTTGCATCTTGCACCAATAGCAACAATTCTGTGATATTCGGCAAGGGGTGAGGGTCTGCGACAATGTTCATTTTAAGACTGCGAAGATCGACACATTTGCCTTTTGTTGTTGCCTTGCCTCTTGAGTACGATTGGGTGCAGCTATTCTTTGGCCTCTACTTGCTCAATGGTTCCTCCGATGAGAGTTTGTCAAACAATAGCTTGAGTTCTGTTTGTGCTGTCAATGGAACTTGCCCGTACTTTGTTTTGTAGATGTGGCGTTAGTGCGCAAGACAATCCTGTAGATGTACTGTTTGAGTGTTCAGAGTTGTTCTCGAAATATGTCATGCTGGGCGTCAAGTAAGCCTGCGGCAGGACAGTGTTCAACTTTGTGCACCTGCTCAGGAGAACACGGATTCACTTGATCTCCAGGAGACTCTGATCACCCCAACCTAGGACAGCGGGAAAATGTTTTGACATTTGCAACTTAATCGCAGCAGTTAATCCTTTAAAGGAGACTGCTTCTCCTATAGCCAATTAATTTGATTTTGTGGCCTCTTTAGGTTACCAGATTTATATATGGTGCATTAAAGTGCCCTTTACGTCTCTGCAAGAGCTTAAAGTACATTTCTTTGGGTAAAATTGTATAATCGGAACTGGAATCTGCTAATACAGTGGTGCTGTTTTTTTCTTTGTCAGATTGTTTTGTTGTGTGTATTAACTTTGCCATCAACACACAGAGCCACCTGTTGAAATTGTTAACTGGGTTCTTCGGTGTCCGAGAAGTCTTGTACCACTACTACGGTGTACAATCTTCTTGAATGGCCTATTTTGTGACACTCTGCACACTCATTTCCTGTCGCAGGGCATGACGAGTCACTAGGTATGTGGTTGCGGTTGCCACACTTGAAACATTCTTGAATTTTCTCTCTGAGGGTTTCGCCATGGTTCTTCTTCCCAAGTTCTGTGTTCTATGGTGGTCCTTTTTCTGCCTGGTTCATCTGGTCATTGTCTTACTTTGCAGCCTTCTTCAACATTTACGTCACTTGGCTTTCTTCCTTTGTGTAGCGGAACAATCGTTCCACGGTTTTAGTGAAGGTGATCGCTTATTCTCGAGTCAGATCTCTACCCGTCCATAATGCTTCTTCGGTCTTCACATCTCAACAGTGTAATGAGATATCTCTGAGTTGATCTGCCAAATTCCTGAATGCTCACATGCTTGCAAAGTGCTGTGACAAAGTCCTCTATTCCGATGCGGACTGTAACCTTTGTAGTACTTCTGTTGCTTCAGTACTATGTACGGGTCTTGACCGAACCTGGATTCCAACATGACCATTGTTTCTTCATATGCATCATCATTAGCCGAACCATCTGGTATTTCTGCTACTTAAGCGAGTGATAACAAACTTTGACCTTCAGTGCCTAATGTGTTCCTGCACACTTCCTCTTGGAGGAAAATTCAGTTCAGTCTATTACTTCTAAATGTTTGAAACTGGGATTTCCATTCGTTCCATGGAACATCTGGCTCACCTGGAGCTTAAGGGACGTGGGTGATGATGTGACTCCTTGCATGCTGCCTGGTTGCAAATCAGTGTTACACCTTACTTCTCCCCTCCATCTATGCTGTCAGACTTGGATGGAATTTCGTCTGTCTTCAGAAATGCATCCTCAATGTCATTGTAGGATTTTGAGTAGGTGTTATGAATAGAAAACGTCAATGAAGATTGTAAAGTTTCTTTATATACTCAATATGCCGCCAACTAGTGTGTAATTCAATATATAGGCGCAGAGCAGTGAGAATGCTTGTTGCTGTCTCTCCCAGATCTCCTCTATGATCTGGCCATGCTGGTCCAGTTTGCGTCAACAGCATGCCATCATGACTCACTGCAGAGTGCACGATCAGCACTAGCGCATCACTACAAATACCCCAAACCCTCTGTTTGATCTCCATGTGGAAAATCTGTCTGGAAGGTGAAAACAGTCTGGTGCTCAGGGGTAAACCAGGGAATCCCAAAAGCTGCATGCAGCAGGCTTGTTTCTTGTGGAGGGCACGTTGAGCATGCCCTTGCTTCAATTAGCCCTGCAACATCGCACCTTCCCCGAATTCACAGACCATGTAAAGGTAACGGCGCAACCTAGCTAGACTGTACCGTGCATCTTGCTTGCGGGGGAGGAGCGCCTTCCTGTGGTAGTTTTTTGTTTTTCCTAGGCTTTTTAATGAGGGGGACACCCTAGATTCTCTCAAGCATTCCGGTGGCAGAGAATTTGGTGCCAGATGTTTTGGCGCAGGTGCGCCACAGCCAACATGGCGCACGGACCGATCCATGTGGGGAAACACTGCTAACAGTAATATTCCGTTCAGAGACCTATCCATGACTGGATATTACTGTTTGCCTAAATATGTTGTCACCCAAAGCACTAATGAATGCAATGCTTTGAGTGACTGTATATTTAAGACAAATGCTCAGTACATTTAGCATGTGGTGTTTGGCTTAAATATACAGTCACCCAAAGCACTGCATTTATTAGTACTTTGCGTGACAATATATTTAAGCAAACGGTAATATCCCGGAGCAGATGCGTCTCTGCGCCCTGTTGGCCACAGGGCGTGCTTCAATGAGAGCCGCTCCGAAATAGTGAACACCAAATCGGCTGTGCTAAAACACAGCTATGCAGGGCATGTACAGTATGCTAACAACCCCCAGCCCCTCCTTCAGTTCCCATTCATCAATAGTTCTATTGCACGTTGTCATGTGTATCCTATTCCTTGCTTTTCTCTGAACCGCGTCCCAACCCCCCCTCCCCCTCCCCCACCAGCTTCCTTATTTTGCTGGTCTGGTTTCATCCATGTGTTCTCAGACAACTTGTTAGTGACATGGAGGACAGACAAAACAGTAGAAAATGTGCAGTGAAAGAAAGAAAGCAGTAACCCTCATGCATAAAGATTGTGAGGTGGAAAAATGTAGAAACAGAACAGCGCTTTGTAGCATAAGAAACTTGTGCTAGAGTAACACTGAAAATAGCTGTTAAGGCCATTGGTGTTTTTAGTTTTAGCTATAAATTAGAGCTTCAGCCACCTATAGGCTAAAACGATTACAGTACAGCTAAGAGGTAGATGGCAGGTGAGGAGGGGCACACAACTTGTAGGTTATGTTTGGCTATTTAGCCACTGTGGTGATTCTCGATGCCACGATCCACACAAGAGCCTTACCTAGGACTGCCTGGTGGTGGTAGTGACGCTACCCACTGGAGCTGGATGGCGACAGCAGTGGCACAGCTCATGATGTGTGGAGGAACAGATGGGCACCCACCCCTTGGTGTGCCGGTGCTGGAACAAAAGCCTGGTTGGCGGCGTGCTCCGCTCTGAGTGATGGAAGGTGTTGAGGTAAGACGCTGAAGAGACACTGCAGGATTGCCGAAGAAAGGCCCTAGTCTTTTCCTTAGACAGTGCTAAGAAAAGTCATGGGTGTTTAGAACTTCATGCAGCCTATGGGAGGACCCGGGTTCAAATCCCCATAGAGAAACCTGGGGAAATGTAAGAGGTACTTACATTAATAAAATAGAAACCTGAGCCCCAAGGATCAGACAAATATTTAAAAGGAGCCCAGGACAAAATAAGAGCATAAAAAGCAAAGTGATTTTACAATTGAAGTAATGGAACCCCGACTGGCCAAGAGAAAGAGAGCCTAAACAGAGGAGTACCAGAGTGGAAACATCCTGCCAGACAATCCTGTAAGCAGGGCTATCCACCAATCAGCAACCAACATGATGATGATGAGGAGGAGTCTGGCTATAAAAGCAGAGCCAGCTCATTTGGAACTTGTCTCAGTCAGGGACGGGTTCCCTGTACTTCTCGCCAGACTCTGGTGCATGGAGAGAAGCTGCATCCTGAAGGCATAGTTGCTGCCTGCGTGGTGGAGCCTGGACTATCCTGGAGCAGTGGCTGCCTGAAGAGCAAGGAGGGAACTGATTGACCCAAGGGGTGAGGAGGAGAGTACCCCTGCAGCCCACCTGAGCTAAAAGGGTGGAACAGCTGACCTGCCTGATAAGAGGCTGAGGTAACTGACTAACCCAGGGCGAAGGAGAATACCCCTACAGCCAAAAAGGTGAAAGAGCTGACCCGTCTGAGGCTAAGGCAAACACCTTGCTAGGATCCTGGTGAAGAGATGCCAGGGCAGAAGCAGGTCCCCTTGGGAGTGGCAAAAGCAAAGATCCCCTGAAGTGGAGAGGGGTGACAATCCGGATCCCCCTGAGGATATGGGGGACAAAGAAGAAAGAGCGATGTTAAGGTAATGAAGCTAGACTCCTGAAGGAAAGGGGAGTCACGCTGAGAGTGGGGGATGAACCACTTGAAGGATGGAGAAACAAAGTAGGTTTCTCCAGTAAGGTCCAGGTGAGTGGAGTGATAGTGTTTGAAGGAATATTGTTTATCTATTTTCCTCTATTGAAATGCAGAAGATGGAATGTTTAATTGTTTTGCTGTTGAAGGGTTTAACCAATTTTGGTTGCATGTCATTTTAATTTAGAGAATTAGTTGTTCACTGTTACTACATTCTTATATACAAGATTTTTAATGTAGGTCTTTGATGTCCTCCATCTTGATTTTGTACGTTCATGTTTTTATTATGTTAGGTTTTAAAGGGGGAAGTGGTGTAGCATTCTGCGCTCTAGAGCTTGTGTTCTGATATAGAATCGGTTTGGAAAAAGACTTGGAGTGTGTGTGTGTGTGTCCGTGTCTGTCCTGAACACCAGATATATCCAAGCGATCTATGGGCGGTGGACAAGAGATGAAATGGCCCTTCCCTGAGAGGAGAAACTGTGAGTTACTGTAAAACAGATGTTTCAACAGCCTATCTCACCTCACAAAGTAACAGCTACGTGTGATGGCTTCACTAAACGCCTGGAGTATCTGATACTACTTAAGGTGGCTGACGGGGTTCCTATCATTTGACCTTGGTGGGTCATGTGATGGGAGTCGGATATCGGAGCAGTATGGGGTAAAAGGGTTTGACGCGTAAATGGCCAAGCCAGTAGAATTGCAAGAAAGCTGGGGCAGGGAGACATGTGCGTGAGCTCCCTACTACATGGGGCTCAAGTGGAGAATGAGAAGAGCAAGATGCCTGAAAGAAAGTTGGACATTGCCTCAAAGGCAGCGGAAGAGTCAGGCTGTTGCCTCGAGAGAGGATACAGTATTTGGCTCCCATGTCGGTATGGAGATACCTGACTAACTTGCTGGGAACCCTGAATAGTGTCCATACTCTCGGGAGCATTGCATCCTTTAAAGCACCTACAGCATGAGAGGGTGCTCAGAATCCTGCACAGTGCCTTGTGCCTGAGCGAGATGCTGGGAATCCTCAAAGGACCTAGATCCTGAGTGGGGCTGGAAAATGTCAAGAACTCACAAGTGAGGTGAAACCCTAAGAGAATACCATGTATCTGGACGCTTTGGGTATATGTTAATACTCATGTTATTTTTATTTTTTATTTTCTCTTGGTCTAATTGATTTAAGTCAATTTTTTTTCAGATGGCAAGTGGGGATCCTCACGCAACTATCCCTACATCTCCCCTAGAGCCCCCACCAATATTGCCTAGCCCCAAACTACAACCTACTTTTTACTAAATCCAATTCAACCAATTGTTGGATGAGGAATAGACTGACTTCAGAAACCACTAGGTGGATGGACTTTGATACAAATCGCCTGGGATTTCCTAATTGTATGAAAGGCGTTTGGATTAGTGTACTCCGCCACAGTAGGTACATTCTACTAGCGTCTCCACTAAATTAGGGCCTACCTGTGCGGAAGGACATTCTTTGAAAAATATGAATGATCAAATGCCATGGCCAAAGTCTTTGGGTTAGTTCCTTTGGACTGTGTACAAGTGCTGATGTTCCCCTTGAGCCCAGCACGACTCCCAAAGAGGTGTCCTGTATGCAGGGCAACAAAGTGGGATAAGAATGCCTGACTGCGCCTGGCCAACTGGCTCAAGACCTGCCTGGCGCAGCCTCACAATCTGGAGTGTTTTAAAAAGCTGTGGCCTAACAGTGTGGTCGAGTTTCGTACCTGGAATTAAATGGAGTAACATCTGTTTCAAAAGTGTGTTCAATAGAATTAACGTACAGTCAAATGATCGACTAAAAGATATTGAATTATAAAATGGGTCAATGCATGTTCCAGTCACTCCGCTCTTTTGAATGAAATCCATGATATCTGGTATTCATTTTATTAAATCATTCTAATGACCAGACTTCAGCAATAATCATTGCTAAAATAAAACCTTGTGTGCTCAACTACTCCGCTTCAGTTTTAGAGAATAATGTAACTCCACATATCTAACGGATAATATACTTCTAAGCATGGGTGATAGTGACATGTATTGGGGATGTGCAGTATTGTCGCTCCTCATCTTTTCGTGTACTTTAGCACACTGTTTGTTTATTTGATAATGCGCGCAAAACCCGTGGGTAGCCGGGCGCAACAGAAGAAAGTTACATGAAAACTTAAGCTTGTTACAGTAATTGGCATGAGTATATACAGCACAGTTACAAGAAGAGCACATATATGAGCGACTATATACAAGCAAGTGTCTGTAAAACACAAACGGCAAGGAGTAAATATATACAACATATGCCCAGGAGCAGGGCATGTCGCGGGGTGTCTAGGCAAAAGGGTAGATCATGGCTGAGGGTGGGAGTAAACTAGATGTAAATCGGGTTATGTGTCGTTGGCGCGCAGCCACTTGAATATTTTATGCCTGAATTGCAGGTACGGTTGCTCTATTCTAATGTCAAGTGGTAATTTGTTCCAGTAGTGGGCAGCTTTGACAGGAAAGCTAGTTCCTCCCGCGTTGGAGCGTTTAAACCTTGGAATCTCTAGTTTGGCGGTGTTAGCAGATCTCGTGGGTCACGTGGAGATTTTCCTGTTGATTTTTTTCCGCTAGATACGGGGGGGCTAGGTTGTTTAGGATATTTAGTGCTGCTCTTAAGGCATTATTCTGTAATCTTTGAAGTTTATCAGTGATATATTTGTTAGTTCCAGCGTACAGGGCATTGCAATAGTCTAGCCTAGACATAATAAGGGCGTTAGCTAGTGTAATGCAGCTGTCACTGGAGAGGTAAGGTCTAGATGCACGGATGAGTTTGCAGGTGTAGGTGGTGGAAGAGGCGAGGGAGTTGACCTGTTTCTTGAGTGAGGGAGGAGTCCAGATAGAATCCAAGGGTTTTAACCACAGACATCACCTTGATAGGGTTGTTATCAATGTTAAATGATGTGTAGTTTGGGCATAGTTTTTGGATGTTGGCATCAGAGCCTAGAATTAGTAGTTCCGTTTTATCGTCATTCAGGCAGAGGCTGTGTGCGGCCATCCATGCCTGAATGAGGGTGTATATCTTGTTCACCAGGTCTGAGTCTGTCTCGTAGTTGCCCGAAAGGGGTATGAGGATCTGGGTGTCATCTGCGTAGTTTGTGTAGCTAACACCCAGTCTGTCCAACTTGTCAAACAAAGGCTTGGTGAAGATGTTATACATGGTGGAGGAGACACAGGATCCTTGTGGGACACTGCAAGTTATTTTGATGGGGTCAGCTGAGTTGGTGGCGGAGAAGACTCGCATTGTGCGATTTGCTAAGGAGGATTGGGCCCAGGCTATAGCATCTTCAGTGAAGTTGGTGGCAGATTCAAGGTGGTTGAATAGGACTACATGGTCCACCAAATCAAACGCAGCCGACAGATCCAATAAGAGGAGCAGGGCTGTTTTCCTGTTGTCCTTAAGTTCCTCAATTTGTGTCTTAAGGTCTAACAAAGCTGTTTCCGTGCCCTGGAGTGGGCGGAAACCAGATTGCCATGAACTAAGCAGGTGGTTGGCCTCCAGCTTATCCTGGATTTGTATGTAGGCAGCTCTGTCTAGGATTTTTAGTAGGAAAGGCACTGTGGTGATTGGTCTGTAGTTGGTTGGGATGGTGGGTTCCAGAGTTTGTTTTTTTCAATAATGGGAGGATCCATGATTCTTTGTGGTTGGTAGGTACCATATTGGATTTGAAGGAAGAGTTTATGAGCTTGGAGATGAAAGGAGCTAGATCCTTAGCTGCGTCCTTTATTTATTGTGCTGGGCAGTAGTCGCCCTTGCAGTTTGAGGGTTTCAGGGAGAGTATTATTTTTTCTGTGTCGATTATGGTGATAGGCTTGAATCTAAATGGGGCAGTGGTCTTTTGTTCCTGAGATTGGGGTGTTTGTTGGTCCAGAGGTGGCAGTGTGGCCTTTTTTTTTTGTTGCAATTTTGCATTGGAGCGAGGAGATTTTATTAGCAAGGGCATTTTGTATGTTTGTGCGCCTAGCTTTGTTTTTGGGGGCATTGCCTATTGGTTGAATAGGGGATTCCAATTCGTGGAGGATGGCGAAGAGCTCTTTAGTATTAGAGTTGGCTTTTGCTATCCTGTCATTAAAGGTGTTTTTCTTAGTTTTGATAATTTCTTTTTTGTATAATTTGGCAAATTCAGTTAGGTTGTTTTTGTTGTGTTCAGTGGGAGAGTGGCGCCAGATGGATTGGAGCTTTCTTTTTTGTAGTCTTAGCGATTTGAGATGGGGCGTAAACCAGGCGTTTAGGTGAGCTTCCTGTTTAGCTTTGCGTAATTTGACTGGAGCAACTGCATCTAATGCTTTGGTCATAACATCGTTGAAAGTATTTACCAGGGTATCCGGGTTGTTGCTTTCCAGTCCCGATATGGCTGGGAGGAGGAGAGGGATAATGTTTTCAACAGTCATGTCCTCCTTGCTTCTGGTCAGGAGAGGGGGGACCATGTTGTTAGTTTTGGGGCTAAGGAGATCCAGAGTGGCAGAGAATGTTATTAGATAATGGTCCGTCCATGTTTGTGGAACAATATCTGTGATGCTGATGTTACAGTTCAGTTCTGATACCCAGTCGAGGGTCCTACCTTTGATGTGAGTAAGGGAGAGGACTTTTTGATCAAGGCCATGGTCCTTGAGCAAGGCTGCAACTGACTGTGTGTTTATTGTCAGTTTCATTGAAACCGATGTTAAAGTCTCCCAATAGTAGGGTTTGGGAATGGTTTAGTGTTATTGGCTATAATGCTAGTTAAGTCATCTTCAAAGGTGCCTAGAGGCCCTGGGGTCTGTATATTAAGTGGATTGAGAGCATGCGATTGTTGGAGAGGGGCAGTTTGGCTGTAAGTACTTCACACGATGAGTAGGAGACTAGAGTGGCAGGTCTGATGGAATGTGTGGATTTGCAGATAATGGCTAGTCCACCGCCTCTGGCATTAGGCCTGTCGGCTCTAACAATTTGGTAATTATCGGGCACTGCTAGCATTAGTGTTGGTCCTGCGTCCTCGTGGAGCCAGGCCTCGGTTATGGCCAAAAGGTCCAGATTGTCATTATTTAGAATGTCCGCAATTTCTGCGGCATGGGCCACCATTGATCTCGCATTGATGAGAGACCCTAGAAGTGTTAGAGAACACTAGGAAACCAGGCCTGCCTCAGACATGAGAAGCACAGGCTCACAGGATTATTTTGTTGTGTAGACTGTGGGGCTGTTGAGCCTCTACAAACCGCAGCCCACATAAAGCCTGGGCTGAATGTCAGGACGGCCTTTGGGCGTGGGGGAGGAGCAGTTATACCTTGTGTGACAGCCGGCCTTCAAACTTTCTTATCCTGTTCCCTCAGTATGTGGGATAACGGAGCCAGGTAAACCGTGACCATCTTTCTTTATTTCTACCTTTACAGCCTTTCTTTCACATGCTCTGGTAGCACCTCCTCTTCCTTCCCACCTGTGAAAGTCTCCTCTCGCTCTGCCCCTACCGCTATGAGGGCCCGTCATCTCCTTTGGTGGGAACGGAATCCCTTCCCTGCACACCCTCTTAAAGTGATGGCTATCTGCCCTCTTTCCTTCGGCTTCTACATCTCTGTTGCTTGGTTATTCACCCTTTCGTGGACCCATGCCAAGTACAGGACCTCTGCAAGCGAAAGAGGCTCCTTCAAAAGATGCTTTTGAAATATGGGTGGGTTACACCCGTCTATTATCACAAGACGTATTGCCTCCTTGTCAGTGAAGTTTTCAAAGCCACAGTGGAAAGTAATCTTTTGCAACCTGATGATGAAGTCTCATTGTTTCCTGAGGTAGCTGTCCACATTTGTTGAACAAATACCTTTCAAAATCCTTGTTTGGTGAGTAGCTATCCATTGAGCGCAGTGATGGCCATCTCGTATGGTGCTTTCTCCTGTGGCAGGATCGTCTTAAGGATCCCAGGATCCCCTTGACCTCTCTCCCCTCAATGTTCATGAATACTGCCAGGAGCATTGTTGGGTCATCGTCCCCCAGCACTTTCATGTAGTCAGTAAATTCCTCCAGCCACTCCTCCCACCTGGGTCCTCTGTCTTGATGTGGCTGCAGCTGAAATTGTTCCGGTCTGCTGAGGAAGGCTGCTCTTGCAGTACTGACCGTGCTGCCCATCCTTGGGGCTGTCTGTTCTTCTCCCATTCTGTCCTTCTATTCCTTGTTTTGCTCCTGATCACCTTTGGGTGCACTCTTCCTTGTTCCTCTCCTGGATTTTGTTGGTGGGCAATGATGACCTTGTCCCGTGGGTGGGTCGCCCTCCTCCCTCAGAATGTACTTGGTCAGCTCTCTGCATGGGTAGTTTGCCCTGTCTGCGTTCCCTGCACTCCCGGACAGATGGTCTCCCAGTCTAAAACAAGGGAGGAGAGACCTCTTCACCCTATGGGTAGAGTGCCCTATATGCCAAAGGCCTGCAGGCGCCCCTCCGACACGCACAGCGGAATGCCCCTCTTACACCTCAGGACTGGAATCGATCTCTGCTTGGGGCTGAGAGCCCTTACTCTTCACAGGCTCTGAGCCCTTCTGTAGCAGGGCAAGTGGCTGCTCACACCCGGTTCCCAGACGGGATGTCTGTGCTGTCCGGGGCGCAGCGTCAGTGGACCTCCTCCGTTTGTGGGGTGGAAGGCCCTTCGTCTCCAGAGCGGACTGCCCTCTTGCAGCTGAATTCGTATTGCCTGAACCCCTATATAGCGGACTGTGGGTAGATGGCCCTTCCTCCCCTGGGCAAATTGCCCGTCACCACACACCGGGCAGATTGCCCTACACCACTTGTTGGAGCAGATTGCCCTTCTGTCTTCAACAGGCATATTACGCTGGTCTCCCTGTCAGAAGCCCGGGATCAGTGTCTCTCACATGTGTATTACCCTTCCTCCTTCTCAGATATGCAGCGGACTGCTGTCTACTAGGGGCCAGAGCCAGCACTGCAGCCTTGTAGAGGTACCTTTGTTCTGGGCAAATCGCCCTGCCTGTATATCCACGGCGGGTGCCGTCTATGGAAATGGGGCGCACTGTCAGTGTCCACAGCGGACAGCTGGCTCGTGTGTGCGGATGAGTGGACTGGTTGTTGGCCAGGCAGTCTGTGAGTATGATCATCTCGGCTCCAGTTGTTCTACCTTGTGGGACAGCAGGACTTTGGACCTACATATACTGCCCCCTCAGTATGTGGATCAACTTCAATAACTGATGCAAGTAAAGGTGACCATATTTATTTATTCTCACTTTACAGCCTTTCTTTCCCAGACTCTGGTAGCCACTCTTCCTCCCGCTCTCATCGCTTCCTCACTTCCCTTAAGGTCATCGTTCTTATTAAAGATGGTCCCCTGTCATTTCTCCATAGTATTCCTGATGATTGGACACTGCTGTTGTGAAGAGATGTATTTGGAGAAGAGGTATTCGAAGTTGCACAATCTCAAGACAAATATTTTTGATGGGTTTTGGCACTGCCTCCCTGGAACGGTCTGATTCCTCCTTTACTAATCGGTCTGTTTCTCTTCCCTTTCCTTTCAAGCTTTTCCAAAGGGTTTGTAAATCCTGGGATTGCGGTGGAAAGCGGATGAGTTAGAGACAGAGCAGGCGGCAGAGCTCTGAGCAGGTCTGGAGCCCGCACCTGCTACCTTACTGCTGTGAAAAATAATCTTGGGCCGGTGAATCCATTATTCGGCTAATATATATATATTTGCCTGTGTTGCAGGCAATTCCCCTGTAGGTCCGAAAGCTTGCAAAATAAAATCTGTTAGCACTCGGGTGCAAGGATAATCTCTTTATTAGTTAACTTCTTGTTTGAATAATTTTCAAAGGCAAACTGAATACATCTGGCTATTGGTGCATTATTCCATCTGCTTTCATAGGACACGGAGATGGATTTTACTGGAGGAGTTGTCAACTGCAGGGTAACTAACAGCGTAAGTCTTTTTAATCTTAACCCCTGGCTTTGCTCTGTGCAACCCTCCAGACCACCGTTCACCTCCAAAAGGGGAAGTCGAGCCCAAAATGCTACGTCACCTCCCTTCTGCACGAGACCACATGTTTTGGCCTTGTTGGGCCACATCAGTGAGGAGTAGCTTGGGTCTCTAGGCCCAGCAGGCACGGGACCCACGTCGGGGGCATACCTGTCAGTCTGGACCAAATAAGTGGCACTGTGAAGGGAGGAAAGACTGACCCGCATGGGGTCGAGGAAACGAGCGGGTGCCTGAGGCAGAAGTGTGGGCGGAGTGGAGGGGAATAGATTTGAAGCATGGACATAGGGATCATGAAGTAGTTTGGTAATTAAAATCTCGCCTGTTCTGCACCCTCCAGGACCTCATTAATACGTCTGCACACTTCAGTGTGCCATATAGCAATGTCTGCTATTAAAGCCCGGAGACTCCTGCTGATGTGCCTCATTCGTGGCAGCTAGTCGTATTCTAAGAGGCATCACTGAATGGCACGGGTGTGTGGAGGAGGCGGATTAGCATGGGGCGGGAAAGGAGGGATTAAGCTTGCAGGTCCAAACTGAGGGGATATATGGCATTGATAATGTGCCTATACACAAATGTTTCAAGGCGTGACAAGACAAGGTGGGGGAAACGGATGGAGGACAAAAGTATCTTATTAGGCCTTGTGACATTCAGACCGCACAAGTGCAGGATAAGGGGGAGGGGAGAAGTGCCGGGGGAAGGAGAAGTGCGAGATAAAGGAAACAGCAGAGAGTGCAGCCATCAGGTGGCTAATAAGTGCAAGAGAGGAGGCTCTAGGGTTACAGATACAGACCACAAGTGCAGGGCATGCCAAGAGGAAGTGCAGGTTGCCATTGGACAGACGGGGACCAGAGCCCGAATTCAGAGGGTAGCCAGGTGGCCAGTGCATGGATCAGATAGATCAGCAGGGGAGAGTAAGTGATAAGACAGAAGCAAAGAGGAAGGTTTTGAGGTGCCTCCGGAACCGGAGATGGTTCTTCTCAAGTTTCAGAGAGGTGGGGAAGATGTTCCAGGGGGAGGCCCGAGCTGAAGGAGATCTTGCCCCCAACTCTTTGGTTGGAGAAGTGACTGATCCTCAAAGAGTTGGTGTTGGAGGAGCGAAGGGCTCGAGTAGGAAGATATTTAGGTAGTTTGAGTTGGAGGTATTGCGGTCCCAGGCCCCAGAAAGTGTTGTGGACAATGCAGAGGGTCTTGAACTTGATCCTGGCTGCTACTAGGAGCCATTGAAGAGATCTCAGCGCTGGAGAGATACAATCCCTGGGCTTGAGGCCAAGGACCAGTCTCGCAGTCCTGTTCTGGATGAGTTGTAGAGGACGTTGAGTAGTGGCAGGTAGATTTAGAACGAGGTTGTTGCAGTAGTCCAGCCTAGAGAGGACCAGAGCCCTGGAGACAGTGAGATTCTGGGGGAAAGTGAGGAAAGGAAGAGTGCCTCTGAGGAGGTGCAGCTGGTAGTTTGACTTCAATCTGGGATGAGAGGGGGAGAAGAGGAGGCTGAGGGGAGCCTGAAAGAGAGCCTCTGCATAGCACTGAAAGTTGGAGTAGAGAGCAGCTATGCAGTGGGCGAGAGGTGCCAGGTATTGGTTAAACAGTCAGGGAGAAAGATTAGACTGCTGGGGAACACCACAGGTAGAGAGAGATAGACGAGAGGAAGGACCCAAGTTGGACCTGAGAGGATTGAACGGAGAGAAAGGTTGGCCAGGCCAGGCCAGGCCGGGGCCTGATTGGTGATACTCGTGTTATCACGGAGCAGTTGAGCAGGATGGCATGGTTGACCGTATCATAAGCAGAAAAGAGATTACAGAGGATAAGGACAGAAGGAAGGTTAGAGTCTAGGTTTCAGAACGGGTCTTCACGGATGTTTACACAAGCAGTTTCTGTGCTTCTGGCCCAGCTGAAGCCAGACTGGTGGTCATGTAGACAAGCAACAGATTCAGTGTGGAGGTTAAGCTGGGAGATGGCTAACTTTTCCAAGATTTTGGCCAGAAAAGGAATAATAGAGATCAGGCGATAGTTAGCTGGATAGAAGGGATAGTCGGAGGGTTTCTTAAGGGGAGGGTGCACAAGGGAGTGCTTCAGGGGGAGGGGAAGGGCCCAGTGGCAAACGAGCGATTGCAGAAGTCGGCCAAGGCTGGAGCAAGGGTGTCCATGTGGTCCTTGATGGTTTTGGATGAACAGGGAAGAACCTGCTTTGACGAGACTTTCATAGATTGGACTTGTCTAGAAATATCATCAGGGGTGAACAAAGGAAAAGAAGAGAAGGGGGAAGGAGAGGCGGCCAAAGGAAGGCCAGGAGTAGAGGAAGAGGATGGAGAGGAGAGGGTGGACAGGATGTCCTGGGTTTTTGTGATGAAATGAGAAGCCCAGGCTATGCAGAGGACCTGTGAGGGAACAGGAGAGGTAGAGACTACAGCAGGATTGGCCAGCTCCTTGCAGATTTTAAAGAGTTCGGCAGAGTTGTTGGATGCCGCAGAGACGCAGGCTTGGATGTGAGCTCTCTTCCTGGTGTGGACAGTTGGTACTGCCTTTTGAACACGTGGCAGGCCAGATTGTCAGAGGGTGCACCTGATGCCCTCCATTTCCTCTTAGCCACCCTACACTTGCATTTAAGGGGGGGCGAGCTGCGGATCCTCACGACAGGGGCAAGTACATCAAGGGTGTCGGAGATAGAGCTGTGTCAAGATGTGAGCCAGCCAGAGGTACGGGGGAGGGGGAAGAGGAGGAGAGAAAGTGGCAGCAAAAGCTTCAACTGACAAACGCTTCATGGGTAGGATGACCGAGAAGGTGGGCGACAGTGCTGGAGTTGGTTTGGCCTGAGGGTTGTAGAGAGAGATGGGAGGAGAAAGTGGTCACTCCAGGAGAGAGGAGTGGTGTGAGGTTTAGAGAGGGGGAGGTCTGAGGAGATTAGAACATCCAAGGTGTGCCCCGCAGAATAAATTGGGCCAGTGGGAAGAATATCAATATAGATAGAGATGGAGGGAAGAAAAAAAAATAATCATAAAATCGCAGAGGTTGTGAAAGAGTCCTGAAGGACAAGAAGCATCCAGGTATATGTTGAGGTCTCAGAGGAGATGTTGAGTGGTAAAGGCCATGAGGGAGGAGGAGAGGTCGGCCCACTCGGAAAGGAAGGAAGTTACCTGGCCAGATGGCCGGTAGATGGTAGCACCAGTGTGAGAATTGCCAGGAGATAGAGCAACTGCAGACCAGGCATTCAAAGGAGGAGTAGTCCTGCATAGGGATGATAGATGCAGGGATCCATTCCAGTAAGATGAAGGCTACACCCCCATCGGAACAGTTGGTTCTGGACACAGAGGATCTTGTAGCCATCAGGGTTGAGAGAGTCAAAACTCATGATAGATCTGGCCGTGGACCACGTCTCAGTCAGACCGAGAAGATCAAGGTCGAGTTCTTCCAGGAGATGGCAGATGTCAGAGGAGTGTTTTACAGCTGAGAGAGAGTTGAGCGTGGCAATGTGGAGAAGGTTGCCACCTTTTTAAAAGGCTTCCGCTGAGGGGAGCGGAAATGTAGGAGGCGGAGGGTGGGCAGAAGTGGAAGGAGGAGAGGGCAAGGTGACAGAGGAGGGAGGCAACAGGGCTGCTAGAGAAGTAGCAGAAGCCATAGAGGTGGCAGAGGGTGGAGGAGGTAGCTGAGCCACAGAAGGGACAGCAGGAGATGAAAGGAAGCTGATGAGGGGTGGGAAGCATCTATCAAAAAGGAGGAGGTTGGCCTGAGGGCCTTGGACCAAGACAGTGTCATTTACATAAACATTAATGATGGTCTTAGTGGAGTGGAAGGGTCCAGGTGGACCTCACGCTGGGTGCGACCATTAATGGGAGAGGAGGAAAGATGAGAGCGCACAGAGACCATATGTGGAGTCATAGGCCTGGCGAGGGAACAACAAAGAGGATGTCGGTGAGGATCTGTCTGGAAGAAGTGCTGGTGTAGGTATCAGCGATGGGGAGGCCTGGGTTGGAGACCAGGATATCCCTCTTAAACGTCTTCCTACCAGACTTAGAAAGAAGGACGGGATAGTTAATAGAAAAGCAGTTAGAGATGATGGGAGAGACTGAGAGCACCATACAGGATGCAGACGGAAAAGGTGAGGGGGAAAGGGGGACTGCAGGGGGGAAACAAAGGTGGGAGGAGGAGGCACTAGGGATGGGCACAAAGAGGAGGGGCACAAGCAGACAGGACAAGAAACAAGACGGAGGATATAAATAGGCAAATACAATTAAGATGTACTTCAATGAAATGAAGGGCTAACAAGTAGGCAATCGGAACAATGTGGCACAACGTTGGGAGAAGACAAACCGGCAAGCAGCCGTGAGTAACAAATACCAGTTAAGAGCTCAGCATGGATGTGATGGAACATGTGCATACAGGGGTGGGGAAAGGAGTAGGTGGTCGTTTTGGGAGTAGTAGGAGGCTGATGGAGGAGGAGAGATTGCCACTATCCCTTTCTGCTCAGTAGGAGAGTGCGCACATAGTCTGTGCATATTTCACATTCGAAGAAGCAAGGGCACTTAGAAACAACTTTGTAAAGAAGCTCACAAGGGGACATTGTGTGATTATCTGACAGGACTGCAGGGCAAAGGAAATCACGCCAGGGTAGTAATTACCCGAGACGCTACGATGTGGACAGACCAGAGAAGGTAGCAGTTGAGTAGCTCAGTAGAGGGCTTTCCTGCAAGGGAAGGATTCCAACATCTTGGAAATTCCCAGGACTCCAGATCTTCCTCTATCATGCCCCAATCTTGCAGACGACGCACTTTGGGTATGACCGCACCAGGCATGTTTATGAACACAGCTGCCTGGATTGGACCATTTCTGGTAGGCTAGAAGGGAACAAATCCACTGTAGTAAATGTCCTATTTAAACGGGTGAGTCCACCTTCTCTGTTGAATCCACTTTGAACTATTGGAGAAGGGTGACACCTGGTACGTTTTTGGAAGTACAATCCGCTCCGAAGTGCTCTGTGAAGATCAAGACCTCCAAGAAAAGGGCAAGCCTTTTTGCTCAATCATCCAGGAGCAATATTTGAGGTGACCTGCTGGCTAGACAAGACCTTCAAGCTGTGACCACTGGTATCCAGGAACCTGCTCACTGGTGATGACAAAAACCCTGCAAGTACTCTCTAGAAACCTTCCTGGCTGGGACGTGCAGAACAAATGACTTGCCATGCCCCTGTAAGTGGTTCCCCCAGCCACCTCTGGACCCGCTTCTAACAGCAATCCATTTTCGAGCCAACTTAGCCATCTGGAGGTGCTTTTTGATCCACTGCAAGCATCCAGAGCTGCCTTTGACAATTTGCACAATTTGTTGTCGAGCCTCTAACTCAACCCATCGGCTTCCTGCACTCCACCCATTTCTGTGCCAATTGCCACTAAAGAGCCACTTCGATTGTTGGACCCTTTCGAGCAGACACAACCCATTTGTTTAAGCCTTTGTCTCCTGCTAACAAAATTGTGATTGCTGGCATTTCAATGTTGTTGGGGCGAAGATGATGGTTGGCACACCTTTTCTGTTCGAAGCAGGAACGCTTGTAAGGCATTATAGCTAGCGCGTGGCCAGCCTTTGCCACATGCTGTTGCCTTCACACACGGTCCCAGTGCTCATACCACTAGAGCTAAAACTGGGGCCATTGCTCTCCCATCAGCAAGATTCACTCATTGCAGTTTGTTGGGTACCACATGGACAACTTGTAGGTCTTCTATTCTTTGTTTGGAATTGTAATTTATGATGAATCCAGAAATGGTTCCTGGTCCAGAAATGATTATCCTGTGCTTATGCTGCTTGGTGAGTAGGTATTTAAGGGTAAGGAAAGGTCACCTTCATTGATATCCTGTATGCTTAAGGAATTGGTTCCCACACAATGATGTTCACTCTCCATCCAATTATTATTATTAATTATTATTATTATTATCCTCTCTCCAAGAGACCACATGGGAAGAACAATATGAAAGGATTGGGATCGGGCACACTTTCGGAAGTAAAATAACACCATTGGTGTTTCTCATAAACTGGGCTTCCCTTTCGCTGCCCTGTACTGTAATGCAGAGCTGGTGTTCAACTGAATAAACTGGCCAAGTCTCTACCGATTGTTGTAGAATTTTTGTTCAGGCCCCACAATGATGCACTGGGTCTTGGGCACTTTTCAGGACCTGCTTACCCACATTCGGATGGACAAATCGCTCTCCCATCCAATCCTGTGTATGTATCTTCTTCCACTGCCACTAATCTACACCCTAGTTACTGAACCCTTGGCAGATAGCGTTGGGGAAAATGTAGACCTAAAAGTAATAGCGAAAATCGATGGGCTTTCAAAAGTATCATTTTGTGATGATTACTTGATGGTTCCTGAGACGCCTCTCCACGTCATTACCAACTATTTTCACATAATTGGGATTAAGTCAAAGCACAATGAATGGACCTGAATCTTGCAGAATCCCTACCAATGAGTCAGCTAGCTGGGGTCCAATGTGGGCTGAGTCACACATATCATTCAATATTTAAGAGTGACTACATTTTAGAGAACCATAATGTACCCACTCCACTATCTTCTATTAATATTTACAGCGATGTAGATTGGGAATTTCTTGGCACAGACAAATTAATTGTACTAGCCTTTTCTCCCATGGTTATCCTACTTGGTCTGAACTCATCCACCCAGGAGCCAACTGCAGAACTGTAAACTCCTACAACAGCCTATATTTCAAAACCATTTTGTGTTTTAAATAAATAAAGCTTCCAAAAAAAGTCCTTGTTATGTTATAAGTAGGACGCACGACACCTGTAGTCTCTGTTCCGTTTTTTCCGCAAAGGTGTTCGCTTCTGAGATCTCGGCGCGCCTCGAGTATTCTGAGTTCTGTTCTTTCGGTTCCTCGAACCTGTTTGTTTGTGAATATCTACGATGTCCTCTTCTTCTTCTACCCCGCGGCCGGGTTTTAAGAAGTGTCGGGAATGCGGGTCCAAGATGTGGTTGACGGATTTGCACGCCGCTTGCCTCTGGTGCCTCGGTGGGGACCACAACACGGATGACTGTGTGGACTGCCAGTCGCTTGCTTCGAAGGCCTTGCGGGAGCGTAAGAAGAAGCTTTCTGTAGGTAAGGTGGCTAAGCCCCAGATGTCGAGGTCCACTAGCCTTTCGACTGATGCGAAGGGCGACTCTCCGCATCGTTGTCGTCGGTCTGGGGGGTCTCGGTCCAGGAGTAGGTCCCACCATTCCTCTGCCTCTTCGAGGCACTCACGGAAGCGCCGTCACCGGTCGCCTTCCCCTTCCTCGTCCGAGGACTCCGCCTGTGAGCGGGTTGCTTGTCCCAACAAGCATTCCACTCCTGCCGAATGGGATTCCTTTCGGCAGGAGATGGCGATTTTTCAGTCGCAGGGCTCTGGTCCGGCCGCGCTGTCGAAAGACGCCGGCTGTGACCGTGCTAGAGACACCACTCGCACGCCTTCGGGTTAGAGTGGTCGTCGCGATCACAGGGCGCCTTCGAGGTCCTGGTCAGACAAGGTTGGTCGCTCTAGACCTGCCCGTTCCTGGTCCGGTCCTCGAGACCCTTGGAGCCTGTGATGTCTTCGAAGAAGACATCGACGCCTGCGGCGCCGAGGTCGTCGAGGGACTCTCTCAAGGCTCTGCCTCCGAGGAAGCTGTCGACGCCACCGGTGCCCAGGCTGTCGAAGGACACGCTCGGGGCTACGCCCTCGAGGACTGTGTCGAAGCTGTCGGCACCACGCTCGGCGTTGATGCCAATTCCATCGACGCCTTTCGAGGCTGTTTTTTGTCCGAGGTACCCCGTGGCACGGTGGAACCCCCTAGAAAGGCTCTGGCCAAGGCTAAAAATGTCTTTGTCCCTTTTTCTGTGCCCTCATTCCAGCCTCTGGATTATATTTCTGAGGTGGATGAAGGGTCTGAGGAAGGTATGGTTCCTGAGGAGGTACCTGATGAGATTTTGTCTGGGCATAGCCAGATTGAAGACCTGTGGCAGTCATTGCACAACGCCAGTGGTCTGGACACCTCTCCGGAGGTGGAGTTCTGTAGGCCTGAGCCTGGCCTCGTACCGGCGCCTTATGTCGAGGGTAACGGAATACTTGGGGTGGTCTGCGCCACCATTGGATTTTCTGCAGGATGACCTGGTGGATGACCCGGTACTGCCATTTCATATGGCCTTGGTGGCAGCGGCTTGGACTGCCCCGTAGAGTCTCCCTGCAGTGAGCAAGTCTTTGCTGCGAAAATACTGTCCAGCCAGTAGCGACCCCTGCTACTTGACCATGCACCCCACTCCGGAGAGTTTGGTGGTGCACACGGCTACGGCCCCAGCAAAGCCGGCATCGTACCCTACCATCCCTCCTGATAGGGATGACAAGCGTTTTGATGGCTGGGCGAGGAAAGTGTTTTCTTGAGGGGGTATGGCTTTGCAGGCAGCCAACTCCGTGTGTCTTGTCTCGTTTCATGCACACTCTGTGGAACTGTATTTCGTTAGCGGCTGATCATATTCCCAAAGGGGAGGAACAGGATGGTTTTCTTGCCATGGTGCAGGATGGCAAGGATGCCATGTGAGTCTGTTCAGTCGGGTCTGGACATGGCAAATTGTGTCAGCCGGTCCATGGCGGTGAGCACCGTAATGCGCAGGTTTGCGTGGTTGCGGAAGTCAGGGTTTGCTCCTGATGTGCAGCCCGGCTCCTCAACATGCCCTTTGATGGTGAACATCTTTTTGGCAGTAAGGCTGACGAGAGCCTTGAGAGGTTGCAGACCTCCAAAGCTGCAGCAAAGTCGTTGAGCACTGCAGTTCGCCAACCTCGCCTTTTCGTCCTAGGAGACCGCAATGGAGGGGAGGTTCCTTTCGATATTACTCATCCTTTAGTGAATAGAGAGGAGCTGCAAGTCAAAGGGGCCACTGTAGGAGTGCCGGAGGTGGAAAACTGGGTACTCGAGGTGCCAAGGCCGCTCGGGCTGTTGCCTCTTTACCCTCGGGCAATGCCGCAGCCGCTTCAGCTCAGTTATGAGGCCATGTCCCATGGTCCGCCGGTTGGGGGAAGGCTGGCGCAACATCTTGTAGAATGACGTGCCATTACTTCAGATGTGTGGGTTCTGAAGATCATAGCCCACGGCTACTGTCTTCCTTTCCGGCAGAGGCCTCATGACAATCCACCAGGGAATCTCTCTTTCAAGAGTCTGGATCCGCTCCTTGCGCTGGAAATTCAGTCCCTGCTGGAGAAAGGCACCATAGAACTGGTGCCTGTAGCGGAGAGGAACAAGGGATGGTATTCCCCATATTTTTTGATTTCGAAGAAAGACGGGGCTTGAGACCCATCATGGACTTGCGCAGTTTGTACAAGCGCCTCAGGAAGGACAAGTTCAAGATGGTTACTCTCTCTCTCAAGTCCTCCAGGCCCTTCAACTTCAGGACTGGTTGGTGTCTCTTGACCTCAAGGACGCTTACTTTCATGTGCCGATCCATCCCAAGCACAAGAAGTACCTGAGGTTCGCGGTTGGCGACTCGCACTTTCAGTTTCGTGTCCTGCCGTTCGGCTTGACCTCCGCCCCAAGGGTTTTCATCAAGCTCATGGTGGTGGTGGCAGCGTATCTCAGGAAAGGGGGGGATTCACGTCTACCCCTACCTGGATGATTGGTTGATGAGGGCGCGCTCTCCCGAGCAAGTCCTGGATCATCTGTCCGTCACCTGCCACTCCCTTCACAAGCTGGGCTTCTCCCTCAACTTGAAGTCCCACTTGACGCCAACTCAGCGGCTCCAGTACATCGGAGCAGTGCTTGACACATCCCTGGGGCAGTGTTTTCCTCCCCAGGTGAGGGCTCTTCATATTCAGCAGATGGTACACAAGTTTCAACATGGCCAGAGTCTCCCGGTGTTAGAGTTCGTGAGGTTGCTCAGCCTCATGGCATCCTCCATTCTTCTGGTTCCAGAGGCCCGGTTGCGGATGAGATCGCTGGAATGGGCTCTCAAGATGGTGGTCACAGTCCTGTGGCAGGATGTTGGACCCCGTTCAGGTGCTGCCCTCGGTCGCTCAGGACCTTCTGTGGTGGGCCGACGAAGGCATTCTGATGAGGGGGGCTCCGTTTTGGCTACCGTGGCCAGAGGTGACGATTGTGACGGACGCATCCCTCACGGGTTGGGGAGCTCATGCCAACGAGTTGACAGTCAGCGGTCGTTGGTCTCCGGAAATCCAGACTCCATATCAATCTGTTGGAGCTGAGGGCCGTCAGGCTTGCCCTGAAGGCTTTTCTGCTGACTGTGCGAGGAAAGAATGTCCTGATTCTGACGGACAACACGGTGGCCATGCACTACTTCAACAAAAAGGGGGGGCAGGGTCACTTCCTCTGTGCAGGGAGGCGATGCAGCTCTGGTTCTGGGCCATCTAGCAGGGAATTTCGATCTCGGCAGTTCATTTGGCCGGAGACTAAAGCGAGACGGCGGATGCTCTGAGCAGGCAGAGCGCGATCTCTTACGTGGCAGTTGGCTCAGGAGATTCTCCTGGAGATCTTTGCCCTTTGGGGGACCCCTCAAGTGGATCTCTTCGCCTCCAGTGTCAACCGGAAGTGCGAAAGGTTCTGCTCGCTGGAATTTCCTCCAAGAGGAGCCTTAAGAGACGCATTCGTGGTGGAGTGGTCCGTCCCACTGCTGTACGCATTTCCTCCAGTCCCCGTCATCCCGCAAGTGCTGCAGAGGTTACTGAGGTTCGGTTCCCGAATGATCCTCATTGCTCTGGCATGGGCCCGGAGGACGTGGTACCCGGACCTTCTCGACTTGTCCATCTGCCCTCCACGTCGTCTTCCCTACTGAGACGATCGGCTCTCACGAGAGGGGGGTCAGGTTCTCCATCCAGAGGTCAGATCTCTCAACCTACACGCTTGGCTTCTGAAAGGTTGAGGTATAAAGATTGGGACCTCCCTGAAGACGGATGAAGGTGTTGCTTTTGGCCAGATGACCTGCACCGTTGGAGAAAGTTCTGCGACTGGTGCAGGGTTAAGAATGTGGATCCTTTTTCATGTGACATTCCTGTGGTTCTGTCTTTTTTTGCTTTCTTTAGCCCACAAGGGCCTGCAAGTGGGTACCATTAAAGGTTACCTAGCGGCACTGTCCATATTTAAGCGCTCGTCTGGGGAGTGTTCTTATTTCAAAATTCCTTTAATGTGTTCCCACCGTCACCTTTCCAGGTGCCCAGTTGGGATTTGAACCTTGTTCTAAAGTCCCTAATGGGTGCTCCATTCTTGTCCTTTGAGACTGTTAACCCTTAAAACTGTATTTTTAGTTGCTGTCACTTCCGCTCGCAGATTGAGTGAGTTACAGGCACTTCCAGTTAAGCCACCCTTCACTGTGTTTCATAAGGACAGGGTTGTCCTTAGAGTTCGTCCTTCCTTTCTTCCGAAGGTGGTGTCGGAATTTCATTTAGGCCAGAAGGTTGTTCTTCCGGCATTTTATCCTGCTCCTCATCCTGGTAAGGAAGAGGAGAGGCTCCATAGGTTGGATCCTAGGGGAGCTTTAAGTTTGTACATTTCACGCATGTCCCGGGTCAGAGTGGATGGTCAGCTCTTTATAGGTTACGCTGGAAGGCATTTGGGACAAGCTGTTACTAAGCAGACTTTGTCTAAATGGATTGTCTTGGCAATTTCTGAATGTTAAAGCTTGGTGGGTAAGGACCCTCCTGTAGGCTTACGGGCCCATTCTACTAGGGGTATGGCTGCCTCTACTGCCCTGCAGAGGGGTGTTCCTATTCGTAACATCTGTAAAGCAGCCACTTGGGCTTCGGTCCATACTTTTGTACGACACTACTCCTTAGATTCTATCCATGGGCAGGAACTGGCCTTTGGCAAGGCGGTCCTTTACTCTGCAATTTGATTGGGCAAAAAAGCTACAACTGAGGCTATGGGCGCTGTGCGTCCTACTTATAACATCTTCTGACATCGGCACTACAGGGGCCCTCGAGGACACTGTATCGACGTCATCGACGCAGACGCCGAAAGAGTTTCCGAAAGCAGCACAGCTGTGGTGATTGTCATAGATATGGAATACGTTGTCAGACCATCCCATCGAAAGAACGTTACCAGGTAAGAGAGTAACTTGTTCTTTGACGTGGTCAAGATAGCATGCTACCAGTCCTGTTTGACTCCAGTCTTAGGAAGCCCATACTTCTCCCAAGCCTTAACTGACAATCTGTTTGGAACATGGAAGGAGGGTGAGGTGTTCTTCCCACTCCTGTTATTTAGACTATGTGACCTGTAAAATGTTTAGAATTTGAGAAATTGATGGACCTTAAGTTTAGGAATTTACCCCCCAACACCATTTGAATGCTTTTGACAGGGGATAGTTAAGCACCTTTTCTCGGAATTATGTTGGGCTCTTATCTATGCCAAGTTGTTAACTAGGGTGCGGGCAACTAGACTAAACCAGAATCTTCCTGACCTCATGCAGACTGACCAGGTGGGAAAGCAATGACCGAATTCATGCTGCCCGCGGTCTCCAAACTAACCTGGTTCTGAATTCTCTTGATGCCAAAAAGGCATTCAATCAGATCAGCTGGAGATTTCTAAGAGAAACACGTCAATCTTCTTTGCCAACTGGTTTGCATGCATGACTAGGGGAAATAATGTTCAGTGCCGTTGCCAGTGAATGGGGTATAGTCAACTTTTTCTCTCAGTAAAGGCACACGATGGGGGTGTTCCAGCCCTCCCCTGCTCATTGCAGTATTCATTGTACCATTGACTGCCTTAAACAGGCTTGGTGATGAGATAAAGAACATTCAGGTTAGGGCCAGAGAATTCCAACTTATTTGCATGAGTAAGACTGTGACCTCCAACATGATGCATTTCTAAACCAAATGAAGGTACCCAGTAAGTGGAGATATATCCAGATAATGGATCATATAAATTCAAAGTATCCCCTCACTGTGAAAAGGGGGCAGATGAAGGCAAAATGTACCACTGATTGCTATATATAAAAAATGTATATGGTAAGAGCTTAAACAAATATAGACTTTATTAATACTTCATACAAAGCCACCATTTTTTTATTTTTAAAACGGCACGGCTATGAATGTAGCCACATTTGATCATAAAAAACATTTCATGAATGAAACCACTACATATCCAATACCACCCTCGGCAAAGTGCTAAACTGTGAACTAAAATGGCACCTGAAAGAGTGATTGCATGAAACGGGGTATGCACCGCCACTAGTGTCTGTTACTGCACCCACCCTCGGCAGTATGTTTAACACCAAATGTTATAGTGGTCCAAAAACAACACAACATACATGTTTGTTATGATTAACATTATTCAGGGGCATAACCATTTTCCCCCCAAAAACCTTTATTTAAATTAACATGTGAGTACAGAAAATACATGAAACAAGCATATCAACAGGTACAGCACAATGTAACCAATGTCGAGGCATAGGGACCCCCACACTCACTGGGGTTCAATACAGTACAGACAAGCGGTGAGAGCGTCTGGTTGACCCTAAACTCCCCCAACCTCCCCCAATAGACCCCCCCCCAACCCCGTCTCCGGCCGCACACTCATTTCCAGGGGTAAGGTGGTGGGATCACAGAGAGGAAAAGTGCTGGAACACTGGGGCCCTGACAACCATTGCGGGGTATCTCGGAGAAGTCAATGAATGAATGAATGAATAAAGTCAATGCGGAGACCTACTTGGCATACCACCACCAGGATGTCCCAGACTCTAACCCCACCACATTTGAACCACCTGGGCCTCAACCAGGTACATGCAATGGCAAGTTTTGCTTCCAGCAGGAAGTGCCCAATTAGAGTAGCCATTGGACCAGTGAGGGGGAACACTCCACCACCCATAGCTCCCAATATCACCACACATGCGTCCATGGGGAGAGTCAACCCTGTGATCTTTTATTCTAGCAAGCCCCTCCTTCCAATAAAGGGCCACCTTAGGCTAGGCCATGACCACACCATGTGAAAGTGGTAGCCCACTGCTTTGCATCCCTGCCAACAAGTAACAGGGTAGTCGCTGTCCATGTGGTGCAGTCTTTCCGGGGTGAGGTACCATCTTAAAAAAACGTCTAGGAGCATTCCCTTTCTGTAACGCACCAGGTGGACTTGAGCATCCGACCCCCCACCCCCCATATTCTCAGCCATTCCTCATCCTCGATGGGCCCCCCCCCCCAAAATCACCTTCCTATTTGGCCATGTATGGCAAGCGCGTGACCGTGTCTCCTGTATCCAAGAGTTTGTATACCTTTGAGATCCGCCCCCTTGTCATGCCCTCCTGTAGTGTCAACCCAAGAGTGGAAAGGGGCCTGGTAGCCCCCTTCATGTGAGGGTGGGAAGCCCAGTGCCTCAGCTGCGCTTATCTGAAACGTTCAGACTCTTTTAAATTGAAAGTATGCTTGCATTTTTCAAACGCCATTGGCCTGTTGTCTTTGTAAATCTGCTGTAGGCTTACCAGGCCACCCTCCGCCCATTTGCCAAAACCTCCCTGTTCTCAGCCAGGCTGGAAACTCAGGTTATTCCAACCCCCCTATCATTCCCCATCTGCGAAGAACCCTCCCCATGTAGTAGAGCTTTTTTTTGGTCGTTGCGAGCAAGTAGAAGCTCCCTTCATGCCCTAGGTATCTCCCGTCCACATAAGTCACCAAGATAGTCGGGCATAACCATTTTTAACATCATAGATGATATCTCACTACTAGATGCAGTGAGTGGTGTTTTCTAAGGCCCTAACCTGACCGGGCCATTCAATCTAGTTAGCTTGGAAGGCCAGATAGGGGCAGTCTTCCAATGTGTAAATTGAACTGAATATGTGCTGGTCAGATTTGATTGTGTCATTACAATCACTTGACAGATGAAATAGCAGGAATGATAGAATGAAAGATGGCTTGCTGCGGCCAGAGTGCTGCAAGACCCATGTAAGGAACTCGTGATGACAACAGTAAAGACAAGACACAAGTGATCACAGTTGAAGGGTGTTTACTAAACTGTACATGCGGGTTGGAAAAACGCTCAATCTAAATCTAAGCTGGGAGTAAGCTTGACCATCAACTATGGCAGTCCTAATGGCGTCTTGTCAAATGAAAGGGCCTATACTAGGAAAAAAGTAATGTCAATCCTTGCACTTAAAATAAAAACAAAGTGTGGGGTAGAGTTCACAAGAAAGAATGAAGTGTTCACAAATAAGTCCAAGATGCGGTAGTCAGTCGCTCTTCCCCACGTTTTGCGCACAGGATAAGGTGGGATTCCACAGCACACACTCTATCTTTCCAAGCGTGAGCCAACAGTGCCGCTTTCAGCTATCTGGGCCTTCTGGGTTAAGTCTCTTTTCTACAAAAAAAGTCTCTTGCCTCAGAGGACCTGGTGTATCAAAAATAATAAACCAAGAGTTCCTTTCCATATGCTTGCTAGGTGATGATTTCTTATCCCTGGATCCCCCACTTCTGAGTTCAGATCCACAAAAAGTTCTTAATGATGTCAGGACCTTCGGTAGCTGGGGTTCTTGCTTCCAAGGGCCTGACAAGTTCACAATTACCCAAAAAGGTTCAACAAATGTTCCAAAGTCCTTCTTCTCTTTGTACTTGGGTGATACCTTTTCACCCCTGGGTGCCCCTCTTCTGGGCGCAGACCCTACCCGACTGTTTGCCTCTCTCCGTAGGGTTCCCTACGGCTTTTCAACACAATCTCCCATAACGTTCGCAAATCTTAATGTCTTATTAAACAGTTCACTGTGGACATTCCTCTGCCTGGTTCACTCTTGTCAACACACTATTTACTGGGACGTCAGACTCTGCCCCCTTTTCATCAGAATCCCTCCATCGGGTTCGCTCTTGCCAACTTTTGCAATCCATACAGTGCAGGATTCCCTTCCCTTAGCTTTACTTTCATTTGCCGGTCCAAGACTTTCGACTGTATAGAGGATTTTGCTACACCCCCGGTATGACCAGTTTGACCATCTTCTCATGCTGTTCCCAAGGCCTTCTGGTAACGGTAGTTTCAACAATAGAGTAATCGGCCAGAGTTTCTCAAGTGAACACCCATGTGTTGCCTGACTCCTCTGTGGTTTTCCCCTCTCTTCTTAACATTTCTTTGTACTTTTTTCAATTAGCCGTTTGCTACTTTTGTTCAACACAGTTCGGTTTCATATCAGCTCTCCCCTCGACTCACAGGCTATGATGAACCGCAGGACTTTTTTTGTCTCTGGAGTCTAGGCCAGTGCCACGGTGGCAAGTGTCTCTCCCTGGATTGGTAATCATCGGAGGAGGGCCCGGTGTACCGTTGACATCTGCTGCAACATACGCTGGCTATTGTTTGCGGTATTACGATTCCTTCTGTGGAGGTTTCACAGGCATTGGTCCAAAAGGGCAAGGTCGCTTCTCTCCTTTCCACAATCTCGGTTCGCTCCATCTTTCTCCCCTTGAACTGCCATGCTGAGTTAGCTCTCTAGTTATCGTTGTGTCTTGCTCGTATTGTGCTCTCGTGGTCCACATTTTATCCCTGTGGGGAAAGTAATGGGCTGTACGGTGTGAGTGGTTCTGGTCAATTAACTGACAAGTCACAACCCAAGGGTCAGGCAAAGTCAGGCAAACGATTTTAGTGTTAGTCCATTGTGTCCCGTGTCGGAAAAGGGGGGGCTGTCATGAGCAATTATATTCTTCGTCCTAGAGGTTTTGATAAATTCAGAAGGGTGAAATTGGTAGGGTTTATGAAACAAGCTGGAATGACCGGGATTATTATCATAAAATGACATGGGGGAATTGTGGGAATGGTAGTGTTCTGTCTGAGCAGATTGGGAGTGCGGGCAATAATAATCAGAGGGTTTGGAAGGAGAATGACTGAGTATTCGGGTAGTTTCTGACTGTTCAGGGGTTCAGGATCTTAGGGGATTTGTTTATAAATGGAGGATTTGTTGGATTTGGGCAAGAGATGCGATGTGAGGAAGGGAGGCAGATGTGGTACAGCCTACAAAAGCCTCAGGGACTCCGCCCTCCTCACCTTCCTCTTCAGTATAATACAACGTCTCACCTGGGGCATTTCCCCGAGCACAAGTTCCCCCATCCAGGCGATCCCTTCTCACTCTTTCGCCCCCAAGGGCAGGGATCTGAGCATGTCAGCCTTTCCTTGGCCACCTAAATAAGGGATTCTCGGGGTCCGCTTGGGAGAATACCGCATGGTTTCTCACATCCAGAGGGGTGGAAACACACGTAATATGATTGCAATGATGAGGAGTTTGACTGTTTATGATTCTAATGATAGTCAGCTGAGATGTCGGATGAAGGAAGCGTTTCTAAATCACGCTGATGGCAGAGACGACCGAGCTGGATGGGCTTTAAAGTCCAAGGTATTGAAGGTACCATTTGCTGCATGAATGGCATACGCAGTGGACCATGATGCACCATATGTGATACCGGCCAGCGTTTGTCTGCATGGGAGTCTCTCCCTCTTCCAAACCTAAATGAGGCAGAGTGGTTAGAAAGGTTCAGGAGTTATGGCACATGGGGAAGCTGAATGACGGACCAGTGTAGTTAAAGATTGAATTGTTCTCCTTCTGAGCTAAATATGACTTTGGGATTTTTCTCCCTAAATGTCCTTCTCTTTATAAATTCAATGGTGATTTGCCATTATGTTGGGAATACTGCTGGTAGGAGGGTTTGGGGGTATAAGAGCCTGAAGTGTAGCCGGGAGGGTTAGGGGGGCTGAGCTGGTAAAGCAGCAGAGTTGGGTACTGGTGTTTGATTATGAGAATTTTGACTGTACTCTGGTTCACTCTCAAAGTTTAGATGTTTTAATCTTGTTCTTGAAAGGGCGGACTGAGGACTTGCTCTTTTCAAGAGTTTGTGATCGCCTGTCTGTATGTTTTATAATTAGCCACACATGTATGGCTAGGAGGCGGGCCTCTATTTTTAGCATATGAATGATTCTTACCTCCTTGTTGTTCTTAAAACTTAAATTACTTTTTAAATAAACGTTGTATGGATGTTTTGGTGTCTCGTAAATTCTGCAGTTATGAACACCCCCTTTTTATTTTGGTTCTCTAATATTGATGAACCACTTGTTATGTTTTAATTGGGTGGGGGAGAGTGCAAACGTTACAAAAACAAAGTTTGGTAGGAGTGTTGGTAACGCAGGACAGGCTTAGACGCAGGCGGGTTGTCCGTCCATGCTATTGACCAGGCATCTTAAGGAGCATTGTTGCCCACCCTAAAGTAATGGCAGTTCTCACGTTCGAAATGGAAGAGCAGCTTGGGCGGAAGTGGTTCAGAATCAGTCTTAAGTTTCCTGTTTTGAATGAGTAAGTCCTAGAAGTAAGGGTAGTTCTGCTCAGGACAGCAGAAAATGTGGCTGCGGTTGGTGAGCGTTGCAAGCAAAGCTTGCCAAATTGTATTCCTACCTTTTAAGTGCATTTGTTATATTAAGCCTGGCCCTACCACGTTTTTAGAATGTCCCTTTTCAAATGTAGGCTCCCCAGTCGTTTCCGTTTCCCTGTTTGCTATCTAAATATGGAATGTATGCACACCGTTGGCCTTTAAGATGAAATGGTGTCCGTATTTGAGCTGCTTAGTTTGCAATGTATGTACAATGCTCACACCAATCCTTTTGGTTCTCCATTGCAGATTCCTTGAATAAATGTGGGCCAGAGGTCCATAAATAAACAAGCTGTGGATCAGACTGGGTGCCAGAGGACCAGGGCAAGGTCACGTCCAAGATCATGGACCCCTACGTGCCACAGGAGGTGGAAGATGAGGAGTCGGAGGCAGCCACGAGCGGTGACACTGGCATGGATGAGGAGGAAGAGGATGATGGGGAACCCAAGATCTGTCGAGTTTGCGGGGACCAAGCCACTGGCTACCACTTCAATGCAATGACCTGTGAGGGGTGCAAGGGCTTCTTCAGGTACTGCTCACTCTTGCAACCTCTTAATTTATTTGGTTAATTTAATTTCCAGAGGGCAAACAAAGCACACAAGTGCACCAGACGATTCTACTAAAATACAGACATAGGTTTAAGAAGACAATAAAACCACTTATACACATGTTGATACCTTCTTCCTCCTCTAAAGGCTCTCTTTCATAATTTGAAATTTTAGAACCATGGCGGCATATTGCTCGGGACCAAAGCCAGGCCTTATGTTGACATTTATTAGGCTAAAAGATTAAAGTTGGGTTGCAGAGTGCTTCATCCTTTGAATTTCAGATGTAGCTGATCATGGCTTGGAAGTCCTGCCAGAATGTTCTTTTTTGCCAGATAAATTTGATCTCTGGCATACCAGCATTATGAGTATTTTAAGGCCCTTTCTGCCAGGCAGCGTCAGACAGTGCAGCTTAATGGGCGTTTGAGTAATGTGCTGAAATCTACAAGCCATGACCACCCCCCATGCCCCCCGGCTGCAGAATGGAGAACCTCCCTCAAGGAAGCATGCGTGAATCATGGAAGACTAGAAAGAGTCCTGGGTGAAGGTGTGATACATGGCCAGGAACGAACATTATTGTAAATAACAGTCGCTCTCAAATGAAAAAAAGATGAACGTGTGCCGATTGCAGCAGTGACGGACCCAAAACAAACCCAAGAGATTTTTGCAGGGGAAACAAGAGGGGCGGGGAGGCCCTCTGGGAGTAGAAACCTCCAGGAAGAACAGAGACCAATGTGGTTTAGCGTGATCAAAGAATTGTAAAACTCCCTTAGACTGAATCCCCGTGATGGTCAGGAACGGCCTCTCAGACTTTGAGGTATTCAAAGTCCAAAGTAGAAGCTAATCAGCCAGAGATGACATCTGCATATATAACTGGGGATTGTGGGCATAGTGATACATGAGGATGCCAGCAGCCAGAGCCCCCGCCACCCTCGCAGGCAGCTCGGCTCCATACAGGGATCAAACAATATGGGCGGTGTGGGGATTGGCCCTGCACCCTGGAACTCTTCAAAGTGCATGCAGAGGGGTGATAGAAGCCAAATGAAAATTAGTAGTCTAAGGAGGTAAACCAGTGCAAAACGTGCACCTCCACCCCATGCTATGCCTTAACATGTCAAGGAGTACCTTATTAATGTCTATATCTGACGCCGCTAAGGGATTCTGCAAGATTTGTTATTTAGAACCTGCAGGGTATCTGTCGCAGTACAGCATCCTGAGCAGGATACAGACTGGCAGGAAACCAGCAGATGATTAGATGGACCAAAAAAACCTAGCTGCTCGAATTCATTTGCCGAATGTTATTCCGTCTGGGTGAAGTGAGGGCTCTCTTAACAGAGGCGCAAATTGGCCTGCTTTGCAAAGAATCTGGCTCAGAACCAAAATGTATCGAGTGGTTAATGAGGACAGTCCCACGGAAAGAGGAAAATGGAAGCAGGAAAAGGATCACCACCATAAAAAGGTAGACATGAGGATGAAAGAAAGTATGGCAGTTCTTTCGAAATCGCAGGAGAAAAGTAAATGCTGCCAAATCCAACAGTTCTGGCTATGTAAAAGATTATTTATTTATTTATTTTAGCTCCCAAAGGACAGACATGTATCCTTTTACTTTTGCAAAGCCAGACCTATTAGCTCTATCATTGCTTGTTATTGTAGATTTGCCACCATTGAAGAGAATTCCCAATGTTTCATGATGGGAGCAGATTACGGAGAGCCCTGGTTTGCGCTGCAACCTTAGTTGTGTTTTCTTGCATTTTACCTGTGCCTTTCTTGCATAGTCCAGAAATCGGCCCGGTGCCCTTTGCAATTACATGAAGCAATGTATGAATTGGAAACTGCTGCTTTTGTCCTGTAAATGTTTATTTCTTTTTTTTCCTCACACGTTGGATTGAAAACGGTAGAATGGAGAGTTGGGTCAATGGACAATTGTGTGAGAATACATATGGTCACCCAAACTTTGAAAGCTTGCAGGAACGGTGCCACCTTGAACACTCATTCTGCTTTGGAAAATGCTGTTCAGTACAGTAGATACACAAGACATTTCAAAATGCTTGAACAAAAGTGATACACACATCACCCCCACATTACCTTCCAGCAGCTCTGTGCAGCTTAATGAAAATTGTTACATGATCTTGCAAAAGCACTTATCTGTAAGCACGTGTTCTACAAAAAAATACTAAGATGCATCTATTACAATGTATCATAACCTTATGGGACACTTTAGAAGGTGGCTCAAAGTTTTCACACATCAGTAAAATACACTCCGTAAAACGCTGACAAACCTTATTGTTGGGCATGTCTAAACATAACCTAGGAAAATATGTTCAAGATGCAATGGGCCAATAAAATATGCTCTCTGCGTCATGGCATGGAGAAGCTGATTTTGAAACTCTATTTTATTTATTAACCACACTGAACTACAATGATCCCAATAACTGCAATAATCAACTAATTGAATGCAGCTCAAAAGTGAAATAAAATATTTATGTACCCACCAGCATACAAACCAGTCACAAAAATAATGTAATGCAGGCCAGAAGCTCTTAAAGCAACATTTAACAGCTCTCGCTGATGCCCAGCGTACATTGTTGTACTAACTTTTACAAAATGACCAACACCATACTGTTTCATGTCATGGGGCATCTAATTGATGGCATGGCCTGACACAAAACCAGGTGAAGGCATTTGAATGAGACTTGAAAGTAATCTGTTAGAGTAGACCTTGTGTACATAAAATAAATATTATCATCTGTAGACCGCAAAGTGGCGTGGACCAAAATGGCTGCATGATTCAAATCGCTGGAGACTCCATTCTCCCCCTAATGTCTTAGAAGAGCCTGAAACCCTAAACTAAAGTAAATCCCCCACGTGACTTGGGAGAAGCCTAGTGGAGGTCGGCAACCTATCCGGAGCTGGGGTGAGAGGCAGCAGTCGACTGAACAAGCTGGCAGATGGCCGGCAGAGGCAGAATGGTCGAGACTGGCTGAGGGATACTGCAGCGTGCTGCAATGCCAGAGGCTGCAGTGTTTTCAGTACTAGTCCTGAGGTGCTGGTGAGCGGCACATGCCATTTGAGGCAGTGGTGTGGTGTGATGGCAGCCACAGAGTGCTTTATCTTCCCTGCAGGGGTTATCCGTGCACAGAAACTGTGCTGGTGGCAAGCAGAGCCCACAACCGCCCCCCCAGCACCCCACCCAAGAGCAAGTTATCCCGAAGGCTGAAGCAAGAGGGTAGAAGTGGAGTGAGCAGTGTAGGAGCCGGATAAGGAGATGAGACATGGGGGTGAATGAGCACATATAAGACCCTGGTGGCTGCTCAGAAGGGACAACACTAACTGGGGTCATCCCATGGGAAGCGATGCTGACCGCTGTACAGGTAAGCGGGAATGGAACAGAGACTGTTCTGCTCAGAGTGTGGAGTGCAATCTCGCTAGTGTGGAGGGAGCGGTGGGCACCTAGGCGGCCAAGCATCCATAGATTTCTGGTTGGTTTTGTGGTGGAGCATGGAGGAAGAGTGGGCCAAGCTCTTCAGTGAGGCAGAGGTAAAAGCCTACAGGGTCTTGGAATGTGATTCTTGGCATGACTGAGTGCAAGTGTGAATGGTGAGTGCCCTGTCAGTCCTTTCGCAACAGTAGAGTCACTGCAATGTTTTCGGAGAGAAGAACCCCTCGGTTTACCATGGATTGGGACCCCCAATACAAGGAGGCGGAAAGGGAGCAGACCAAGGGAACAATGAAGGGTGACATATGGGACATACTGCATGAGATTAAAGCTCTCAGATTGATATACAGGCGGTGTTAGCAGTGTTCAGAGGTTGTGTGCTCTACAAGTCCTCCATTTTCACCTCAATCTTGTCCAACCAGTTCACAGCAGATGCCTTGGAAATGAAGGCGGATGTGAGGCGGACGGATCTGGAAATCAGTGGTTGATTTGGAACTAAAGATGGATAATGGGGGACAACGCAGTAACCTGAGGGTCTGCGTTGTGAAGGAAGCGTAGGGGGAATCCTGAGGGAGTTGAGAGGAAGGACATCATTAACATTCCTTTTTTGGGACAAGGGCCGTTAGGAGATTGGCATTGATGGTACACGGAGGAGATGGCGGATCCAGGGATCCAATATCAGTGATGGTGAAATGTGCCAGTTATACCATAAGAATATGGGCCCATGCTATAGGGTGTTTAAGCATTTGATTAGACAGGCCATGGGGGCCAGGGGCCCAAGACCTGCTCAGTTTGGAGATATGATATAATATATCTTCAATATCAAATTGTAGCTGATGTTGACTGGTACCAGTGCAATATATGCTATTACCTGATAATGGGGTAGTGGCGTATGGTGTCTTATAAAATGTAAGCCACACTTCTTTGGGAATGACATTCACTTGTGAGATCACCTGGAGGAACCATGCACTTTATTCAGCAAGCCTCATATTCTAGCTGAACTTTAAGAGGCTAGTGTCTCTAACATATGTTCAGCATCTCGTTGATAAATTAGTGCTCGCCTGGATTTTATCCAGTTTTTTTAAAAATTATTTTTATTTTAAATCAAGGTAGGTTGACAAGCATACATCGTGAATAGTAGCAAAGATGTGTTAACCCCCAGCCCCCTCCCCTCGGACCCGTCCCCCCTCCCTCCACTCTCCTGCCAGGCCTCCACTCTCCGTGCCCTCCTCTCTGCGGCCCCATAGTTTGTGACCGCTTCGGGTTCCTCCCAGGTTCCCAGGGTCCATCGGGCATTTATAGGCTTATAGGTCAGGGCGGGAAATCGCTGGTCATATTCCAGTACCGGGCTCCAAATGTTCTGGAACCGGTGAAGGACCCCGGCCTTTGCTGCCGTCACCTTTTCCGCTATCAGTATGTCCCATAGTTTTGTCCACCAATGAGCTAAACAGGAGCCGTCCGGGGATTTCCAGTAGCGGGCCAGCAGCGGTTTCCCGGCTAAAAGGCATTGGGTCAACAGTTTCGCCTTATTCCCGAAGCGTGGGTAGATCGCTGGGACTGGGACCCCCAGCAGAACGGGGCCCGGCTCCAGTGGAATCGTTGCCTCCGTGATTTGTGTAATTGTCCCCAGGCATTGCCTCCAAAATCGCTGGATTTTCGGGCACATCCACCACATGCGGAGAAAGGTGCCTGGGTGGCCACATCCTCTCCAGCAGGAGGGGTCCACCCTGAGATTCATGTGATGGAGCCTAAGCGGGGGGGGGGTAGTACCACCTCAGCATGATTTTATATGCACATTCCCTATTGGTGACACAGGAGGACGAGGAGTGTGCTCGGGTCCAAATGTCTACCCATGTTTGGTCTTCTATCGGGTGCTCCAGGTCGGCCTCTCACTGGGCCATGCAGCGGGTTCTCTCGACCAGGAAATCGCCCAAAAAGCGTCTGTAAAAGGTAGATATCCTACCTCGAGATGGGGGGGGGTTCTTGAGCGATAGTTCGTGAAGCCGGGGCGCGCATTTCTGCTTGTAGGATTTGGGGCTGTGGGCACCAGTGGCGCAGCTGTATGTAGGTAAATCTGTCCTTTTCCTGAAGTTGGAACTTCTTGCATCGTTCGAACGTGCATGGCGTGTTCCCCCTCGTACATCTGTTCCAGGGTCTCAAGGCCTCCCTTTATCCAATGTTGAAAATTGCGCGGGTTTGATCCGGGTGAAAAAGCTGGATTGTGGAAAATCGGCGATTGCGGGTTCAGGCCTCTCGGGACGTCCTTCCGTTTTAGTGCCCAGTCCCAGGCACTCAGGGTGTGTTTGGTTGCCCGCAGGAGGTCTCCCCAATGTGTCCTGAGGGGGTCCAGGATGTGTGGCAGGAATCGCAGGGGTAGGGGAAGCCGTGACTGTTCCAGTTCTACCCATCTGGGGCGGTTTTTGAGTGTTTGCCATGCGTGAACGTTTGCCAGTTGGGCCGCCACTCTGTAGGCCTGCAAGTCCGGGACTCCGAGCCCCCCCATTTTGGAGACACCCAGTAGTTTTGTAAGGAATTCTAGGTTTTTTACCCCTCCATTTGAACTTCACCATTTTCTTCTGTAGGTCTTTAAGGGCTGGTGCGGGGATTGCCACTGGGAGGGAGGAGCAGGCATAGAGAAACCTCGGGAGAAGGTTCATTTTGCAGGCTGTTATTCGCCCCATTAAGGAGATCTCCTGGGTCGTCCAGCGTCTCAGGTCTCCCTTAATTCTTTAAATAGCCGGGGAAAGTTGGTCTGGTATGTTTCTTTTGGATCCCCCGGGATGTAGACCCCCAAGTAGGGGATGGCTCTGTTTTCCCACTTGATTGGGCTCATCTTGATCAGTGTCTCCCGCTCCTCCGGGGCGAGGCCAATGCCCAAGGCTGTTGATTTAGCAAAGTTAACTGAAAAGCCGGATACCTCACCGTAGCTGCTTATTTCTCCCAGGGCATGCTTCAGGGAGGGGCGGGGTTCTGAGATCGTTAGCAGGACAGCATCAGCATATAAGGCGATTTTGTGTTGGGAGGGGCCGACCTGCAGGTCTGTGATCTGGGTGTTTTGTCTTATTTTCTGGGCAAAGGGCTCCATGGTAAGTGCAAAAAGCAGAGGTGATAGTGGGCTGCCCTGTCTCGTACCACAGGACAGCGGGATCGGGGCCGAGATGGATCCGTTGGTCCTCAGGAATGTTTGGGTCCTTTGTATTTGGCCAGGACCATTGTCTGAAAAGCTGTTCCATAGCCAAAGGCCCCCAGGGTGCGTTTCATGAATGGCCAGTCCACCTTGTCAAATGCCTTGGTGGCATCCAGTGCCATCAATACTAGTTTTTGGGATTTTCGGGTGGCGATGTCCACCAAGTTTAGAGTTCTCCGGATATTGTCCCGTGCCGACCGATTTAGGATGAAGCCTGCTTGGTCTGGCTGGATTATCTCCAGTAGGATGCGACCCAGACGATTCGCAAGGACTTTGGAATACAGGTTTGCGTCTACGTTCAATAGTGCTATCGGTCTGTAGGAGGCTAGGTCTCGGGTCTTTCCCTGGCTTGGGTAGAAGAACAGTGGTTGATTCCTGCATCGAGGGGGTCACCGAGCCAGAATCTCTGAAGGAGTTGAAGAGAGTTACTAAGGGGGGGGTGGTTAGCTGGTGCTTGAATAATTTGTAGTACCTTGTTGAGAATCCATCTGGGCCTGGGGCCTGTGTCTTGAGCGATTTGATGGCTTACTCAACCTCTTCTTCTGTGATCAGTGTCTCCAGAGATTCCCTTGCGGAGGTGGAGAGTTGGGGGGGCAGCCTTTTTCTTTGTGGATCTCCTCTGCTGCTTTCAGTTCTTCCTCCAAGGTTGTCCTGGTCTGCCGCCTGTTACGATGATAGGCTACTCCCTGTGCAATCAGGACGCCTCTGATCACTGCCTTCATGGCGTCCCAGTTATTCGCTGGGGAGGTATCAGAAGCTGGATTTTCTTCAAGAAAATTCTTGATCGCCGTTGTGATTCTGTCTCTCACCGACATGTCATTGAGGATCGGGTCGTATAATGACCATTTACGGGAAGCGTTAGGGATGGGGTTCTCGGCTCTGATCTCCATGATCACTGGAGCGTGGTCAGATAGAATTCTTGAACCAATGAACACTTCTTTGACGAAGGCGAGAGTTTGAGGGGACGCCAGAAGGAGGTCGATCCGCGAAAAGGTTCGGTGGACGTAGGAGTGAAAAGAGTAGTCTATTTCAGTGGGGTGTAGGACCCGCCATGAGTCCACTACTTCCAGGGATCTGAATAGGTGTAGGAGGCTCAGCCTGGGTGAAGTTGTTCGGAGTCGGAGGGTGTGACTTATCTCTTATCGTGTCTGGTACTCCGTTAAAGTCCCCTGCTATTATCACCTGGCCTTCTATGAACCGTGAAAGGGACGTGCTGTAAAAGTTCGATTGGCCAGAGTTAGGCGCATATACGGAGACAAAGGTATATAAGTCACCAAGGAGGAGGCATTTGACTGCTATGAACCGGCCTACTGAGCACGTTTTAGTGCCCAGGATTTGAGGGTGTAGGTCTCTCCTGAAGAGGATTACAGTGCCTCCTTTTTTAGACTCTCCCGAGGCAAAGAATTGGAGTGGATACATCCGGGAGCGGAGACGCCCAAATTCTGCTCGTAGCAGGTGGGTCTCCTGCAGCATGGCCACCGCGGCCTACTCATCTTGGAGTTTTTGCAGGATATTCTTCCGTTTGGCGGGAGAGTTCAGCCCATTGACATTGAGGGAGAGGAGTCTTAGGTTTTGGTGATCCGGGGCCAGATTCTCCCCCATTGACTGGATTGGGGGGAAGGGTCGATGGCACCTGGGTCAACCGCCATCGCTTGTGAGAGATGAGAAGTGGTCAACCTGCACTTGGGATTTTAACACGAGCCCCCAACGGGGGGCCGTAACTTTAACTAGCGGGTGGGCTGGCATTGTGTGAGTGGTCCCACCCTTGGCCAACAGGGCCAACAAGCGATGCAGTACTGTGAATTTCCAAGGACTCAGAATTGGAACGTCTCTTGGAACGAGCATGAGCCGTGGATATTGCCCGCTGCCGCAGTTAATGGCGCATGTTCCTTACCCCGAAGATGATGGTTCCTTGCGGGGCAGGGTCAAGCGGTTGGTGAGAAATGTGTGGTGAGCGCCTATATCTTCAGTTATCTCTTCCGGTTGTTCCGCTGCACCTTTGACCATGATGACCGCCTTGGCTTCGGGGCGGCGGGGGGGGGGGCGGGTCTGGGCCTCCAGTTGGCTCTGAGTTTGGTGAGGCGGATTCTTTAGGTGAGGTTGGGTTCATGATTTTATTCGCATCTTCCAGGTGACTGATACGTCGCATCAAGCCTTTGAATGAGAACTGCAAGGCCGTTGGAAATAGCCATCGGTAACGCACTTTTTGGTCTTGGAGAAAGAGTGCTAGGGGTCGGAGCGCCCTTCTTTTCTGGAGGGTGAGCATTGAGAGATCTGGATAAATTTGGAGCGGAGAGTCCTGGAAAGAGTTTGTCCCTGGTACGGCTGATCGGTTAGATGGCCTCCTTAGTAGAGAAGAAATGGACCCTGGTGATGACATCTGGTGGGAGATCCAAGTCTATTCCCTGGTGTGGGCGTAGTCTATGGGTGCAGTCTAATACGAGTTGGGTTTCATCGAGATCTGGGAGCAAGGACCGAAAGAAGTCTCCGACGTATTCCGCCAGGTTTTTGTCGGGTACAGAGGACGGAATTCCTCGGATCCGCAGGTTGTTCCGATGGGCCCTGTTTTCAAGGTCCTCTTGTTTATACTCTAGGATCTCGTATTTATCTTGTAGGGCTCTGATTGAGTGCTGCACCTCCCCTAGTGCGGTTGTATGTTCCAGCGAGTGATTTTCGACCTCGCCCAACCTCTGCTCCACCTCAGTCACCCTCTGATCAGTCTGTTCCACTTTGGAGGAGAGTTCTGCTAAGCATGAGCAGAATTCGGACTTGATGTCCGCCATAAAAGCCACCAGGTCTCCCTTGGTGGCGAGGGCTTCTTCTCCTCCACGGGGTGTTTGCGGGGTGAGACTGGGAGGGTCCTGTTTCTTACCCTTTTCTGTCATCGAGAACATAGTAGCTATGCCCGAGTTTTTGCCAGCCTTCGTTTGTTTCGTCATGGCGGCTGTGGCGGAGGTTCTGCAGGCAATGAAGTTGGGCCGGGGCGCCCCAGGAAACTCACGGGAGGCAGGTCGCGGCGAGGTCGTTGGCTTACACCGGCGGTTTCGTTGTACAGCCAGGGGGACCTTATGTGGGGCGCGTGGTTTTAGGGTGCTCCCAGTCCACAGGTGTGGGTCTGCAGCTGAGGGTTACCGCCCGCTGGAGCGGGGTCCTGGTGTCTTCCGGTGGAGTAGGCTGATGGGGGAGGCCTGGGTTGTCTGAGTCTTCGTTCTTTGGTGCCCTGCAGGGCTGGGGTAGGCGGCACTCGCCCCGCCGGTTCCAAGATGCTTATGGAGTGCTGGTTCGCCAGGGCTCCGCTGCCACACGTCACGCTTGGGGGCCGGGGGTGCTCCCTCTGGCTAAAGCTCTGCTGGCCCCCTCACCGTTATGTTAGGTCTGGGTCGCATTGTGCATCCGGCTTCAGGCTGCAGGCTGCACCCGGGCTCTCCTCTGTGTCGAGTCCTGGGTCAGCGTAGGATCCGCCTCCATTTCTTGGCTGTGTCTGAGCTCACGGGTGTGGCCACCATCTTGCTTCTTCCGAGGGGTGCAGGGCGCTATGTTTCAGACGATGAATTTGGGCGCAGAGCTTCCTTGCAGGCTCTTCATCTTCGGACCGCTTGTGCTCTGGCGGTTCCGCTCCTTATTGCTAATGTCGGCGAGTCATTTCGGCCAAGGGAACCGCATGAATTCTGCTGCGGCAGCGTGCGATCCACGGGCGGCTTCAGCGGAGCGACAACATCGCTGGCGCTCCAAGCCACGCCCCCCCTTATCCAGTTTTTTTAAAATTTACATTTAGTGATCTTAGGCATGCCATTTTACAGGGGCCAGAGAGCAAGTGTATTTTTCTTTTCTCAGGTCGAAACGCAGCTTTTTTCTCAGCCACCTCACGATCATAAGTATGTAAATTATTATTGATGATTTTAGAGATCGACTGCTTTTTGGTTTTAAAGATTTGCATAACACTAACATATGAATGGGCATCTGAGTTGCAGAGGACGCCGCATATTGGATTATTGGTTCCAACCTCATGTTGAAATCATCCAATGAGTTAGCTGTCCAACAAAATCTGTCCTTACCGTTATTTCATTTCATGCCGAATGCGACACAGGGTAACATGTTTTTCTAGGATTAGACTACCTCAATAATAGGGAAAGGATATCATGATCGCTAACAGATTGGAATTTTACCTGAAAATGGAGAATGAGATCGAACTGCTGTCCGTACAGACGTAGTTGATTAGCGCAGCTTGGCTTCCTCTATGCCAGGTATCAACCGGCAGGATATCGCCACAAACACCCCCATTTAGCATATGAAGCTGACGCTCTTTCATGGGTGTATTGCACCATATAGCTACAGGAGAAAGGGCTTTGAAGTTTGTTTGATGAACGTGATGTTGACATCGGCATCTAGAATGGTATGTTCATTCACGATCGGCAGCTATTAGATCTCACAAGGATTCCAGTCATCGTCCCTAATGCCAGCGTGATTCCAATTAGCATTTATTAAAGCAATGGAATGTTTGCTGGATTTAATCTTCACCAACTGTAAAACTGTTGGGAGACGGCCCAAGCTTCTAATTTAAGATTCAAAGATGTTTTTACAGCAACCAGAAGGTCTGCCATCGGGCGACCTCGAATCGAGACAGTAGCAGGGATCAAGGAAACAGTGTGCTGATCCCACACGGGGGTGGGGGAGTAGAAAGCCAAATCTCTTGTAAGGCTATAATATCAAAATCCTGTAGGGAGTTGGATTTCATGTTGATAAGGTGCTTAAATCCTCTCGTATTTCTAGAGGCCAGGGAACAAGGAACACATTTGATGGGTTGTTAATATGGATTCTGAATGGTTATTTTGATTGTAAGTCAGATAGTGTTGGCATTCTTTTGGTTATCTTTAGCTGCTATCTGATTTATGGATTGGTTATAGACCTGAATGTGAAGCTCTGAAAGGACGTAGGGTTCTTTACTTTAATAAACTTGTGCATAATCAAGAATGTCTAACCACCTTTGTTTTGGAGTCGTTTTATGATGAGACGCCGGGCGTCTTGGTATGGCCCTGGCATGTTATTTATTGGCCTTGTTAAAAGATTGCACATAATGGGAGGAAGATATACTATTCATTTTGATATTTAAGGGACCTCGCTTTTTAGGAATGGTCTATTTTGTAATTATATTTTTTTGGTATATTTGTGGCTGAACCGGGTAATTGTATTATGCATTTAATTCAAATGGATTTTCTCTTTCCTTGAATGAATGCTTTAAATCTTGGTGTATGAGGATTTCTTTCCACCAAGTGACATCAATACATTAAAGCATGTGCAACACTGATTATCTCAATGTGCTGGAGGGGGGTATCCACCGCAAACCAGCAGATATTACTGTTTGATGACTAGAATGAAAGGACTCTTCCTTTTGGACGTAGCACCTGGAATTTAATAGGAACTATTACAATTTGCAGTGAATTTAATGTCGAATCTCTCCCTCAATCACTCTACCTCTCGCCCACCCTCTCTTCCCCTGCTCTTCCTCCCTCTCTCCCTTACCCTCCTATATTTGTCCTAATTTAGGATGGTGAGCAGTGTTGAAATGTTTTACAGTCACTGCCACCTCTTTCACCTGTTCCACTGACTCCTTTGAAAACACTTTAAGCTCATAGCACTGCGATTAACAAGGAAAAAGCCGTCGCAACTTTAATTTTACTGCCAAAATGGGTTAATAGTTTAGATGTGTACAGGCTCAGTGTATTGCTGTATTAAGTATTCGGGGTGCTGTACAAAGCACCTGCAATCTTCTGTGTAGTGTTTTTCATAAACTTCTCTTTGCAGATTACTAACTTAAACAAGTCGAGCATCACAAGGTGACTGCTACATCTCTGCTAATGGTGAGCTCTTATGTATACCTCATCAATAGCAAACTCTCTCTACTGCTTTTTGTAAATGTTAAGTGCAGTATGGCAATGGTAAGTCCACTTATTGGTTAATTTCTCAATGTATTGATCTATAAGAGTAGGGCACCCAGTGTTTCCACCACAATCTCCTTCCACTGTAATGTGTGCCACCTCCAGATCTACAACCCAAACTTATGCCCCATTACCCACCAAAGGCTCCTCTTGCAAAATGCAATATGACCTTTGGCAGGCCTGACACCATTGCAGTATAAGGCAGCACTGCCAGTGATCCACCAAAGGTTGGAGCACAGGGGCTTCCTTCCCTCCTCGCTACCAACTATTGCTGACTCTCCACAGTGCCAATTCTCCCTTCCACCCCCTACCATACCTGAAGACTTTTGTAAGGTAGGATGCCTCCTTATGAACTATGGGCCAACATGCTGCACCCAAGCACCTACCCCTGACACTTGGCCGGCCTGTCGCCATTCCTGCATTAGGCTGCCGCACAATTTGTCCCCTGCAGCACAAGTCGCCACTTAACTCATCCATCCAGCATTCCATTACCAAGCATCACACAGAAAAAGGCATCACCGGTTTGTGCCTTTTTGTCCCACCCTCTCCCCCCTCATTCATATTTACTAACTCTGCCCTCAAATACTACTCAATCACCTGGACTGCCACAAAGAGTGATACTGGTTGTTACTGGCTTAACTGCCTACATTTTACTGTTGGTACCACTGTCCTAGATTCTCTATTTGCTGTTGGTCACTACCGACATGCTTGAATGAACAAATGAAGCATCACTTCCCTATACTATATCACCCTATTCTCAGAGCCCGTCCGTCCTAGCCGTGCCAGCATCGTCAAAGATAACATTGCGCGATCATTGGCTTCCCTGTTCTTCAGCGGTTGCCATTTTCTATTTCACCTCCACAAAGGTCCATCTCTTTCCTCCGAGCCTACTAGCCAGGCTCGCTAACACTCCTTAGAAAAAACATCCTTACAAAGTCCTATGAAAAAGTGGCCTGCTTGCAACTCCTCAATGATTCGTCCAAACTGTTCGGGACTGCCGGTAGAGCACTGAAATGGTAGGCAATTCTCCTCCGAACAAGAATACCATGATCAATCCCAGACAACTCGCTGAGGTGGCCCAACAGGGCAGTAACGTGTCTTGGGTTGCTGATGGTACTCTTGTTCAGAGGAGAATTGCCTAGCATTTCGGTGCTGGACTCCCCTTGTCGTTGGGAGGTGACTGATATGCAAATGTATATTTCTCCTCTGAGTGGTGCAGTGAGCTAAAACTTGGCTGTAGACTTCAGTGGGAGAAATTCCATAGAACAGGGTATTTGACCCATGTTCGTTCCCATTAGAGGGGCTCCCACAACCTTTGTTAAGCTATGTGTATGTTCATCTTCTAAAGCATATCTGTCCCCACAAAGGTGGCATCCTGGGGCTGAAGAGCTGCTGGGTCCTAAAACACATGATGGAGCCCAGCACTTTGGCTGCAACATCTAAGTCTAGCAGAACTGGCTCCAACGCCAAAGACATTTTTGCATGAATCTTGACCCTATTTAGAATTTTGAGTAAAATAAGCTTTTCGGTCGCGAACTGTGAGTTGTGCTGTGTGCAAACCAATTTCCACTGAGAATCGGAACTGCCTCCCAAAGTCCATATTTCAAATGGATTGTGTCCTCCCACGTATTCCTCATCTTAGATATAATCTGCCAGCTTGCTGCTTCTACGGAAAAAAAATTTGCCAGAGGGTGCTGTGCTTGAGGCCGCGTAGCTTTAGTCCCTCGAGGGCCGCCATCGAGTGTCGACGCCATCCGTCGTATAAAGGGCTCGAGCCGTGCCCGTTGGTCTCAGTTCTGTTTTTGAGAACAACTGCTTCAGGTTTCGAAACGGCGCGCCAGTTCTCTCATTAAAATGTCTTCATCCTTAACTCCGACAACACCCAAGACAGGTTTTAAAAAGTGTCTGAATTGTGGAAGGAAGATGTCCATTACGGATCCTCATCGCAACTGCCTTTGGTGCCTCAGCCCCGACCATGGGGTCGACGAGTGCGGTTCGTGTCAGGCGATGTCGAACAAGGCTTTTAAGGAACGCTAAGATAAGCTAGCTGTGGGAGAGGAGTCTTTTATGTCTGCAAAAAGACTAAAAGACTCGGGAGAGTCGAGTAGAAAATCTCATGTCGAGGTCGAAGAGTCGCTTGAGGAAATCTTCCTCCTCTTCATCTAAAAAAGCGAAGAAGCAACGTCACAAATCTTCTTCCTCCTCGCCTGACAGAAGGTTAATTTCATGTTCTCCTATGCATGATTCCCCCAAAAAATGGGAAGCCTTTAGGGCTTCAATGCTGAAGATTTCTGAGAAGGCAGCCCGACCCCCGCCCCCCTTAAAAAGTCAAGTGAAGAGCATGCCCCTGTCCACTCCAAAAGTGACAGAGGGAAATCTAAAACTGTACACGCTAAATCCAACAAAGTCGAGGGCGTTCTCAGAGGATGATTCTCCAGCGCCTCATGAAACAAAACAAAAACCTTCGGTGCACAAATCAAGGTTAACAGAGGACAAAATGGCGTCCTCATCGTCGAAGCCAGGCATCGATTTGACGCGTCCTTCAACTACGTCGAACCCAAAGATGGTGTTGATAACCTTCAGCGTCGAAGCCATCGTTGATTCCATCGACGCTTTCAACGCCTTTGTCGGGGAAGTCTCTTGTACTGATACCCAAAATTACAATTATGGCTAAACCTAGGTCAATGCCGCCGCCTTTACCAGTAAAAATCTTCCATCCTCAATCCAGGCAGGAATTTTTCAAATCCATGTCCCCTATTTTTAAAGAACAATCCTCTGATGAAGAAATTACATCAGCAGGTGTTAGATTTGGGACAGGAGACGTTCCTGTGGAATTAATAGATCCTAGTTTCAAGATGGCAGACCTTTGACTGCCTACAATCGGCCAGTGGCCTAGATACCTCACCTGACATGACGGCTATTATTGATGAAGGACCCCAGAAGAACCTGATCCTTCCTTTCCACAAAGCTCTACAAAAGAGAGTTATGGCAAATTGGGAAATCCCAGAATCTTTACCAGCTGCACATAAATAATCTGTGGGAAAGTACAGACCTTTACCTTCAGATCCAGAGTATCCGTCTAAGCATCCTTCACCTGAGAGCTTGGTGATTCAAGCTGCGACTACAAATAAGCAATCAGCTTATCCCTCCATGCCCCCTGACAGGGACGATAAAAAGATTGATGCTTGGGCGAGGATGGCCCTTAAATCTACTAATGTGACTTGTACATTAGCTAGATTTACTTACACACTGTGGGACTGCTTGAATGCAGCGGCTGATCATGTCCCGGAGGGTGAGGAATGGGATGGTTTCCTGGCGATAGTAAGGGATGGAAAGGAGGCTATGGAGGAGTGCCTTAAGTCAGGACTGGGCACTGCAGATAGTATAAACAGGTCCATGCCTTCTAGCAGGGTCTTGCGTAGATTTGCATGGCTAATGAAATCTGGTTTTTGCACCTGATGTGCAGTCTAGATTACTTGATATGCCTTTTGACGGCTTGAGGTTGTTTGGCAGCAAGACGAATGAGAGCTTGGAGAAGCTGCAGACCACAAAAGCGGCATCAAAATTGCTCAGCGCCGCTATAAGGCAACCTCAACTACACTTAAGCATGGTCATCTTCCTGGAAGAGTCGCCCTTTTCACTTCTATTCCTCTTTTGGAAAAGAGAGGGGGCAGATCACAGAAATACACTTGCGCACCAATTTTTTAATTATAGTTTCATGAGGGGTGAGTAGTATTCAATAGACTGTTTTGACAAAATTTGAGGTGCAGGGGAGAAAGACTCAGCCTTGGTATCTAGGCTGGAATATAATAGTGAACAGAGACATCAAAATTATGGAAAGCTACGTCCCCTGCACACTTTCCATAGGGCAATAAGCCTAAAAGGTATTTTGACAAGTTTGTATAGTTTGAATAGCTTTTTTACATAAGGTATTTCGTAATCAAACGAGTGAAAGTATTTTGTAACTAAGTTCATTCAAAGAATGCATTCAATGACTCCTTTGGGTTAGAGAAAGAAAGGTCTTCTCATTTTTAATATTTTCAAAAAGGCCCAACACGTTTCGCGATTCATATTCTCTTCATCAGGGGCATAGATTCCAAAAAATTTTTCACATAGATCTATAGAAACAGAAATGAATCAAACATTAACTGATGTTTAACAATAATTTGAAAATAAAATAACAGAATTAAGTCACTTTTTTAAGAAAAAAAATCAAACAACTTGTAACAGGATGGCCATCTAAACAAGTGTCACTCTGAACCCGGTAATGCTAGTGTACAATATTTTTATAAATAAGAGAAATACATGTTACTTATGAGGTGACTTCTATTCCACACTCCACAAGTAACAAAAAGAAAAAATCTAGAAGTCCAAAGAAGATTGGGACCTTAAATCCGGGTATTTAAAGTGATATGTTATATTCAGACACAAATGCCTATGTTAAATAGTTGGTAAAACAGGTTGAAGAATTTTGTGAAGAATCTATTCAAAGTCAGACTCGCCCTTCTTCTAAACAAATTGTAGAAGAGGATTTTCCCAGGGGAATGCTAAGAGCTTCACAACTTAGTTCCAATAACTGGGTCATTATCCAGTGGTTTCACACTTTCGAAGGGATTGTGTCCTCCGACGTATTCCTTATCTTGATAGATTTACTTCCAGCTTGCTGGCCTCGGAAATTTTTTTCAGTAGAGGGCGCTGCGCATCGACGTCCCTCGAGTTGGTGTCCCTCGACAGCCTCCGTATCAGCGCCGACGTCCTCATGCGTATAAATTCGAGGGGATTGGGTCCTCCCACGTATTCCATATCTATGACATGTAATCACCATAGCTGTGCTGCTTCGGAAACTTTTTCCTGCGTCGATGACGTTGATGCGCCGTCGTCGAGGGCCTCGTCCGACGTCAGCCTCAGTTCCCTTTTTTCCGCAAAGGTGTTGCTTCGTGAATCTCGGTTAACGCCTTGACTCTTTGGAGTTCTGTTCTTCTCGGTTCTTTGAACCTGTTCGTTTTGTGAAAATCCTTTGTGTGAAGATGTCTTCTACTTCGTCTTCGACCCCGTGTCCGGGTTTCAAGAAGTGCGGGGAGTGTGGGTCCAAGATGTCGGTGACGGACTCGCACGACGCCTGCCTCTGGTGCCTCGGGGAGGCCCACGACACGGATGACTGTATCGACTGCCAGTCGCTCACGTCCAAAGCTTTACGCGAACGTAAGAAGTTGTTGTCGGTAGGTCGGGTGTCCAAGCCCAGGAAGTCGAAGTCTGCGGGGCTTTCGACGGATGATTCGAGGGGTGACTCTTCGCGTCATCGTCGGAAGTCTCGTGGGTCTCCTAGGAGTCGATCTCGCCACTCCTCAGCCTCTTCGAGGCATTCTCGGAAGCGCCGACACCGGTCGTCTTCCAGGTCCCCTTCAGAGGACTCTGCCCGGCACGTCGCTTACCCCACCAGCTGTGCGACGCCGGAGGAATGGGCTTCCTTCGGGAAGAAAATGCTGGAGATTCTTGAGTCGCAGGGTACTAAGCCGTCCGCGCCCCCGAGTGGGGTCGGTCGTGAGAGGTCGAGACACCGCTCACAAGAGTGGTCGGCACGAGTCACGGGAGAGGTCCCGTTCGGACAAGGAGACTCGTTCTCGACGTACCCGTTCCAGGTCCCGGTCCTCGCCGCGTTCGAGACCGCATGCACCTGTGAGGTCTTCGAGGAAGACATCGACGTCTGAGGCGTCGAGGGCGTCGACAGGCTTTCTCGAGGCTCTGGCTCCGAGGAAGTCGTCAAAGCCGTCGACGCTCAGGTCGTCGAGGGACACGCTCTGGGCTCTGGCTTCGATGACTGTGTCGACGCCGCCGATGCTGGAGGCGCTGCATCTGACGTCGACGCCGATTTCCTCGACGCCGATCCCGGTTCTCTCAGCGCCGATGCCGGTTCTCTCGACGCCGGCGCCGATTCGATCGACGCCTTTCGTGTCGGAGGTACCCCGTGGCACGGGAGAACCCCCTAGGAAGGCTCTGGTTAAGAGCAAGCACTCTCGGGTGCCTTCTTTTCGCCACCTGGACTATATTTCAGAGGCGGATGATGATTCTGATGGCCTGGTTCCTAGTCAGGTTCCAGATGAAATTGTCTCGGGCCATAGTCAGTTTGACGATTTGAGGCAGTCGCTGCATGATGCCAGTGGACTGGACACCTCTCCGGAGGTGGAGTTTTGTAGGCCTGAGCCTGGCTCTCATGCCGATTCCTCGTACCGGCGCCTTATGGCTAGGGTTTCTGAGTACTTGGGATGGTCTGCTCCCCCAGGGGAGTTTGTGCAGGATGATCTGACGGACATCCTTGATGTTGGTCCCCCAACTGATCCGGTACTGCCGTTCCATATGGCTTTACAGAGAAGGGTGGCGGCGGCTTGGACTGCTCCGGAGAGTCTCCCGGCGGTGGGCAGATCCTTGTCGCGAAAATACCGTCCAGCCAGTAGCGACCCCTGCTACTTGACCAGGCACCCCACTCCGGAGAGTTTGGTGGTGCAGGCGGCCACGGCCCCGGCAAAGCAGGCGTCGTACCCTACCATCCCTCCTGATAGGGACGACAAACGTTTTGATGGCTGGGCGAAGAAAGTGTTTTCTTCTGGTGGTATGGCGCTTCAGGCGGCCAACTCCATTTGTGCCTTGTCTCGTTTCACACACACTTTGTGGAACTGTGTTGCATTAGCGGCTGAACATATTCCCTAAGGGGACGACCAGGATGGTTTCCTTGCTATGGTCCAGGATGGTAAGGATGCCATGTGTCAGTCCGTTCAGTCGGGTTTAGACTTAGCTGAATGCGTCAGTAGGTCCATGGCGGCGAGCACCGTAATACGCTGGTTTGCTTGGTTGCGGAAGTCGGGGTTTGCTCCTGATGTGCAGTCCCGGCTCCTCAACATGCCCTTTGACGGTGAACACCTTTTTGGCAGCAAGGCTGACGAGAGCCTTGAGAGGTTGCAGACCTCAAAAGCTGCAGCGAAGTCGTTGGGCGCTGCAGTTCGCCAACCTCCGCCTTTTCGTCCTAGGGGACAGCAGTGGAGGGGTGGTTCCTTTCGCTATTACTCCTTCAGTAAAGCGAGAGGAGCTGGCAGTCAAAGAGGCCAACGCAGGGGTACCAGAGGTGGACAGGGTACCCGTGGTGCAAAGGCCGCTCGGGCAGTTGCCTCTTTGCCCTCAGGTAACGCCGCAGCCGGTCCCATTCAGTCATGAGGCCATGTCCCATGGTTCGCCGGTTGGGGGAAGGCTGGCGCAGCATCTTGTAGAGTGGCGAGCCATTACTTCGGATGTGTGGGTTCTGGAGATCATAACCCGCGGCTACTGTCTTCCCTTTCCGCACAGGCCTCGCGACAATCCACCGGGGAACATCTCTTTGCAGAGTCTGGATCCGCTCCTTGCGCAGGAAATTCAAGCCCTGCTGGAGAAAGGCGCCATAGAACTGGTGCCTGTAGCGGAGAGGAGCAAGGGATGGTATTCCCCTTATTTTTTGATTTCGAGGAAAGACGGGGGATTGAGACCCATCATGGACTTGCGCGGTTTGAACAAACTCCTCAGGAAGGACAAGTTCAAGATGGTTACTCTCTCTCAAGTCCTCCAGGCCCTTCAGCTTCAGGACTGGTTGGTGTCACTCGACCTCAAGGATGCTTACTTCCATGTGCCGATCCATCCCAAGCACAAGAAGTACCTGACGTTCGCGGTTGGCGACTCGCACTTTCAGTTTCGGGTCCTGCCGTTCGGATTGACCTCCGCCCCGAGGGTTTTCACCAAGCTCATGGTGGTGGTGGCAGCGCATCTCAGGCAAGGGGGGGATTCACGTCTACCCCTACCTGGACGATTGGTTGATCAGTGGGAGCTCTCCCGAGCAAGTCCTGGATCATCTGTCCGTCACCTGCCACTCCCTTCACAGGCTGTGCTTCTCCCTCAATTTAAAGAAGTCCCATTTGCCGCCAACACAGCGGCTCCAGTACATCGGAGCAGTGCTCGACACTTCCCTGGGGCAGTGTTTTCCTCCCCAGGTGAGGGCTCTTCACATTCAGCAGATGGTGCACAAGTTTCAGCATGCCCAGACGCTCCCAGCGTTCGAGTTCTTGAGGTTGCTTGGCCTCATGACATCCTGCATTCTTCTGGTGCCAGAGACTCGCCTGCGGATGAGATCTTTGCAGTGGGCGCTCAAGACGCAATGGTCGCAGTCCTCCGGCAGGATGTCGGACCCGGTTCAGGTGCCGCCCTCGGTCGCCCAGGACCTTCTGTGGTGGGCCGTCGAAGGCAACTTGATGAAGGGGGCTCCATTTTGGCTTCCCTGGCCGGAGGTGACGATCGTGACGGATGCATCCCCTCACGGGTTGGGGAGCTCATGCCAACGAGTTGACAGTCAGCGGTCGTTGGTCTCCGTCGGAGTCCAGACTCCATATCAATCTGTTGGAGCTGAGGGCCGTCAGGCTAGCCCTGAAGGCTTTTCTGCCGACTGTGCGAGGAAAGAGTGTCCTGATCCTGACGGACAACACAGTGGTCATGCACTACCTCAACAAAAAGGGGGGGGGCAGGGTCACTTCCTCTGTGCAGGGAGGCGATGCAGCTCGAGTTTTGGGCCATCCAGCAGGAAGTTTCGATCTCGGCAGTTCATCTGGCCGGAGACGAAAAACGTGAGGGCGGACGCTCTGAGCAGGCAGAGCACGATCTCTCACGAGTGGGAGTTGGCTCAGGAGATTCTCCTGGAGATCTTCGCCCTTTGGGGGACCCCTCAAGTGGATCTCTTCGCCTCCAGTGTCAACTGGAAGTGCGAAATGTTTTGCTCGCGGGAATTTCCTCCAAAAGGAGCCTTGGGAGACGCGTTCGTGGTGGAGTGGTCATTCCCGCTGCTGTACGCGTTTCCTCCAGTCCCCGTCATCCCGCAAGTGCTGCAGAGGTTACGGAAGTTCGGTTCCCGGATGATCCTCATTGCTCCGGCGTGGGCTCGGAGGACGTGGTACCCGGACCTTCTCGACTTGTCCATCTGCCCTCCGCGTCGTCTTCCCTACCGAGATGATCTGCTCTCACGGGACGGGGGTCAGGTTCTCCATCCAGAGGTCAGATCCCTCAACCTTCACGCTTGGCTTCTGAAAGGTTGAGGTATAGGGATTGGGACCTCCCTGAAGACGTGATGGAGGTGTTGCTTTCGGCCCGAAGGCCAGCAACAAAGTCTCTGTACCGTTGGCGTAAGTTCTGCGACTGGTGCAGAGTTCAGAATGTGGATCCTTTTGCATGTGACATCCCCATGGTTCTGTCCTTTTTACTTTCTTTGGCCCACAGGGGCTTGCAAGTGGGTACCATTAAAGGTTACCTGGCGGCGCTGTCCATCTTTAAGCGCTCGTCTGAAGAGTGTTCTTACTTTAAAATCCCTTTAATTTCACAGTTTCTGAAAGGGCTCACTAATGTGTTCCCTCCGTCACCTTTCCTGGTGCCCGGTTGGGATTTAAACCTTGTTCTTAAGTTTCTTATGGGTGCTCCGTTTGAGCCTTTACATTCTTGCCCTTTGAGGCTGTTAACTCTGAAAACTGTGTTTTTAGTTGCGGTTACTTCCGCTCGCAGAGTGAGTGAGTTACAGGCACTTTCAGTTAAGCCACCCTTCACTGTTTTTCACAAGGACAGGGTTGTCCTTAGAGTTCGTCCTTCTTTTCTTCCGAAGGTATTGACAGAATTTCATTTGGCCCAGAAGGTTGTTCTTCCGGCATTCTATCCTCCTCCGCATCCTGGTAAGGAAGAGGAGAGGCTCCATAGGCTTGATCCTAGGAGAGCTTTAAGCTTTTATGTTTCACGCATGTCCCGGGTCAGAGTGGACGATCAACTCTTTATTGGTTACGCTGGAAAGCGTTTGGGGCAAGCTGTGACGAAACAGACTGTCTCGCTGGATTATTTTGGCCATCTCGGAGTGCTACCGCTTGGCGGGTAAGGGCCCACCGGCTGGCTTGCGGGCCCATTCTACCAGGGGTATGGCTGCGTCTACTGCCCTGCAGAGGGGTGTTCCTATTCGCAACATCTGTGATGCAGCCACCTGGGCTTCAGTACATACATTTGTACGTCACTATTCCCTCGATTCCATCCGAGCACAGGATCTGGCCTTTGGCAAGGCGGTCCTTTGCTCTGCTATTTGATTGGCTATTCTAAATTTTGATTCTAAATTCTTTCCCTCCTCCTTGCTCTGGTACTGCTTTGGGAGTCTGTCATAGATATGGAATACGTCAGAGGACCCAATCCCCTCGAAGAACAAGTTACTTTCTTACCTGGTAACGTTCTTTCGATGGGATGGTCCGACGACGTATTCCATATCGCTCCCGCCCTGCCTTCCCCGCTGCAGAATTTCTTTTGCGATTGCAGCTTACGTTCCGCAAGGCTTTGTGTCTGACTGGCAGTTGACTAGTGTCACACGTTCTGGGGGAAAAAACTACAACTGAGGCTACGGGCGTCGTGCGTCCTACTTATCACATCGGATGACGTTGGACGTCGGAGGAGGCCCTCGACGACGGCGCATCGACGTCATCGACGCAGGACGCAGACGCCGAAAAAAGTTTCCGAAGCAGCACAGCTGTGGTGATTACATGTCATGGATATGGAATACGTCGTCGGACCATCCCATCGAAAGAACGTTACCAGGTAAGAAAGTAACTTGTTCTACTCGTGCAGCGTCCGTTGCTCAGCTTTGTTTTTCCGCACTTCGTGGGCCTTGGAATCATGTTGCTCAGTTCGTTATTCAAGTAGATTCTACTTATTCCTCGAGTCTATCTTACTTTTTTCAATGGCTTCCTCATCTGAACCGTCGACCCCACGGTCCGGCTTCAAAAAGTGTTGAGATTGTGGAAATAATGTCGTTAACGGATCCTCACAGGATCCGTTTGTGGTGCCTGGAATCGGAGCACCATTGTTCAGAATACGAGGACTGCATGTCCATGACGGCGAAAGCCTTGAAGGAGCGTAAGGGGAAGCTCGAAAGAGGTAAGACTGTTAAAACTTCTACTCCTTCGAAGGTTTCCTCGGCAGAGTCGAGACATTCGTCTCCTCGCCGTCACAGGAAACATTCTTGTTCGAGGTCTCGAAGCAGTTCCCATCACTCTTCGAGATCCAAACATTCGAAAAAGAGGCGTCAAAGATCTCCCTCTTCTTCTTCATCTTCTGTTTCCCCGGAAAGGGTCACCTGCTCCACAAAACGCAGCTCTCCAGCTAAGTGGGAGGAATTCCATAAAAAGATGCTTAGCGTCTTCGAGAAAGCACCCTCGACCCCCTCGGAGACGGCTAAAGGGGATACCCTGGGTGAAAGACCCAAAATATCAAAACACCGCGAGCCGTTGCACCCGGCGAAAGAAACTGCCCGAGAGCGTCCCAAACCCTCGAGCAAAGGCAGTAAGACTGCGTCATCGACGCCATCGTCGAAGGCCCCTTCGACTCAAAAATCGGCGTCATCGATGCCATTATCGAAGGGCCCATCGACGCATAGATCGGTCGAATCAACGCCGTCCTCGACGCCGATGTCGACGCCGATAAAGGATAAACCTACGACTGTCACTACTTCAGTCAGTAGTCATACCGAGGGCTTCCACCATGACCTCGATTGTCGTTGATAACCTCAACGACTCCGAGTAGGATTCCGATCCTCTTGAGTTCTTTGAGGTCGCTTCATACATTTTCGACACCTTTTTCGGTTTCTTTGAAGTCTTTGACTTCTGCGTCGACAACACCAACGTTTTCTTAACCGGTTACTACAAGCTTAGCCCCTTCTGCTTTAGAAATGGGTTTTAAGCCTTTTCCAAGGTCAGATTATTTCAGAGCCTTGTCCTCTATTTATGAAGAAGGGGAGGATTCTGATCGGGAAAGACCTTTTCGGTTGCAGAGAACTACACCTGTACCAGAGGAATTTATCTCTGAAGATAATAGGTTGAAAGACCTTCAAGAGTCCTTGCATGATGCAAGTGGGTTAGATACTTCCCCGGAAGTAGAAGTTGCCAAACCAGACCCAGGGGAACATGCTGAGACCCCTTATAGAACTGTAATGGCCAGAATGATAGATTTCATGGGTTGGTGTACACCTTCACCTGCTTTTCAACAAGATGATCTTACAGACATCTTAATTAAAGGCCCACAGGAAGATCCTGTGGTTCCATTTCATACTGCATTACAGAGGAAAAACATCGACCAACTGGGGAAACTCCTGAGGTTATCCCGGCAGATAACAAAAAACTATCTCCCAAATATAGGGTATCTGCTTCTGACCCTGAATATTTGTCCAAACATCCAACTCCAGAGAGTCGGATTGTTCAAGCAGCAACTTCATCGAACAGTAGATCTGCATACCCTACTGTTCCACAGGACAGGGATGATAACAGATTTGACGCTATGTCAGAAAAGGTCTTTTCTGCGTGTAGCATGACACTTAAATCCATTAATGCTGCTTGTACGCTTGCAAGATTCAGCCATATACTTTGGGAGTGTGCTTCATCAGCGGCTGACTGCCTCCCGGAAGGAGAAGAAAGGGAAGCTTTTCTGGACATCATTAAAGATGGTAAAGACGCAATGTGCGAATCCCTTCAAACTGGCATTGATTCTGGTGACAGTATCAGCAGGGCCATGGCGGCAAGTACTACAATCCGCAGATTTGCGTGGTTGCGAAAGTCTGGTTTTGCTCCAGATGTCCAGGCCAGACTTTTGAATATGCCCTTTGACGGCTCTTCTTTATTTGGTAATAAGGCTGATGACAGCCTAGAGCAGTTAGACATCCAAGGCAGCAGCAAAATCCCTTAGAGCTGCAATCCGTCAAACTCCCTATCGCCCCTCCGGTACCTCTTGGAGAGGTAGGTTCTTTTGTTTTTATTCCGCATTCGGAAAAGGCAGAGGACAGCCGGCTCAAAGAGGCCAAAAGAAATTCACCCGAGGTGGACGGGTTAAAAGTACGAAAGCTGCAGCAGCAGCAGGTGCCTCTTTACCCTCTGCATCTGTATCAGCCGCCTCTAAACCACTATGAGGACTCTCCTCACAAGACACCAGTAGGGGGCAGGTTAACTAAACATCTGACGGAATGGCAGGCTATTACCTCAGATGCTTGGGCATTGAAGACAGTTGCCCAATGTTACTGCCTGCCTTTTCTATGCACCCCTCGGTCACCCACCGGGGAACAACTCTGAAGTTTCCAGATCCGCTCCTTTTGCAGGAGATTCTAGACCTGCTGGAGAAAAAGGTGCCATAGAACCGGTACGTGTAGTGGAGAGGAACAAGGGTTGGTATTACCCTTACTTCTTGATAACGAAGGAGGACTGAGACCCATATTGGACTTACGAGAATTGAACAAATTCCTCAGGAAGGACAAGGTCAAGATGGTAAAACTCTCTCAGATCCTTCAGGCCCTCCAGCTTCAGGACTGGCTGGTATCTCTAGACCTTCAGGATGCTTATTTCCATGTGCCAATCCATCTCAAACACAGTTGCCAATTGTGAACCTCAGGTATTTCCTCTCGCCATCAATTTCGAGTTCTGCCATTTGGGCTACCTCCGCCCGAGGGTCTTCACCAAGCTAATGTCGGTAGTGGCTGCAAGTCTAAGGAGGGAAGGGATCCAAGTCTACCCCTATCTAGAGGATTGGTTGATCAGCGCAGTATCTTTGGAACAAGCTCAGATTCAACTAGATTATGTCTGCCACTTCCTTCACAAACTGGGCTTCTCCCTCAATTTAAAGAAGTCACAGATGATACCATCGCAGAGACTCCAGTTTATCGGAGCGGTCCTGGACACTTCCTTGGGGAAAGGCTCGCCACCAGAGGTGAGGGCTCAAGATATTCTGCAGATGGTCACCAAGTTTCAAAATGCCCAACATCTCCCAGCCTTCGACATTTTGAGGTTGCTAGGCCTCATGGCATCCTGCATCTTCCTTGTGCCAGAGGCTCGCCTGAGAAAGATTGTTTCCGTGGGCACTGAGAAGTCAGTGGTCGCAATTCTCAGGAAAAATGACAGATCTCCTTCAGGTTCCGGACAAAGTGGCTCGAGACCTTCAGTGGTGGGCCTGTCGGGAGAACATTTTGAAAGGAGAACTGTTTTGGCAACCATGGCCGGATGTTACAGTAGTCACGGATGCCTCACTCGCGGGGTGGGGAGCCCATGCCAACGACTTGACCATCAGCGGTCGTTGGTCTCCATCGGAGTCCAGACTACATATCAACCTGTTGGAGCTGAGAGCTATCAGACTAGCGCTGAAGGCTTTTCTGCCATCTGTACAAGGGAAAAATGTCCTAATAATGGACAACACAGTGGCCATGCACTACCTCAACAAAAGAGGAGGCGTAGGCTCACTGCCACTGTGCAGAGAGGCGATGCAGCTCTGGTTTTGGGGAATTCAAGAAGGAATCTCTCTATCGGCAGTTCACTTAGGCAGAGAGAAGAACTTGACAGCGGATGCTCTGAGCAGGCAGAGCACAGTATCTCATGAGTGGGAGATAGCTCAGGAAGTCCTTCAAGAGATCTTTGCCCTTTGGGGAACCCCTCAAGTGGATCTGTTCGCCACCAGTAGCAACAGGAAGTGCGATCAGTTTTGTTCAAGGGAATTTCCCCCAAGAGGAGCTCTAGGGGACGCGTTTGTGGTAGACCTGGAGTTTCCTCTTCTGTACGAGTTTCCTCCAGTCCCTGTCATTCCTCAGATGATCAGGAGGTTGAGAAGATTCTGGAAGACTATGATCCTAATTGCCCCAGACTGGGCCAGGAGAACGTGGTACCCGGACCTTCTGGACATGTCCATCTGCCCTCTGATTCGTCTTCCACACAAGGAGGATCTTCTCTCGCAGAAGGGAGGTCAGGTTCTCATCCAGACATCAGAACCCTCAACCTTCACGCTTGGTATCTGAAAGGTTGAGATACAAGGATTGGGACCTCCCAGATGACATCATGGAATTGTTGCTTTCAGCCAGAAGGCCAGCAACAAAGACTTTATACCGCTGCCATTGGAACAAATTTTGCAGCTAGTGTAGAGAAAAGAATATTGAACCCTTTTCATGTGGTACACCAATGGGGATATCCTTTCTACTCTATTTGTCGAATTCAGGTATTCAAGTTGGTACGATCAAGGGCTACCTCGCAGCGCTATCAATCTTCAAGCGCACTGTAGAGGAGCCATCATATTTCAAATTACCCTTAGCAATACCATTTCTGAAGGGGTTAACCAATGTCTATCCCCCGAGACCGTTACAAGTTCCCTTATGAGACTTAAATTTAGTCTTCAATTTCCTGATGGCTACTCCTTTCGAACTACTCCACTCTTGTTCGTTAAGATTTCTCACCCTTAAAACGGTCTTATTAGTGGCTTTGACATCTGCCAGGAGGGTGAGCGAATTACAAGCCCTATCTTGTAAACCCCCTCATACAATTTTTCACAAAGATAAAGTTGTCCTGCAAGTGAAGCCTAATTTTCTCCCAAAGGTGGTTTCTGAATTCCACATCACTCAGAAGATAACCTTACCCTCATTCTATCCTCCTCCCCATCCAGGGAAAGAAGAAGAGAGGCTACATAGGCTGGATCCAAGGCGAGCCTTGAGTTTTTATATCAGCAGACTTGCTAGGATTAGGCAAGCAGACCAACTGTTCATAGGTTACGCAGGGCACAAATTAGGGTTGCCAATCACAAAACAGACCATTTCCAGATGGATTATCTTAGCCATTCTAGAATGTTACAAACTAGCAGGGAAAGAGCCCCCCCAAAATCTTAGGGCTCATTCAACCAGGGGTATCGCAGCCTCTTAGGCTCTCCAAAGAGGGGTACCGATTCGAGACATATGTGCGGCTGCCACATGGTCGTCCGCACATACCTTTACAAAATTCTACAATCTGGATTCCTCTTCTAGTCAAGAGACTAGATTTGGCAAAGCTGTGCTACCCTGTTCACTCTTACAGGGGAATATGACAATTTTACTCCCACCTCCGGTTACACACCAGTGCTATGGGAGTCTATCAAGATAAGGAATACGTCGGAGGACACAATCCCTTCGAAGAACAAGTTACTTCTTACCTGGTAACGTTCTTTCTATGGGATGTTCCTCCGACGTATTCCTTATCGCCCCTCCCATCCACCCCCTCAGTAAAACTTCCCTTGTGGTTGCAGCTTACGCTCCTTCAAGGTCAATAACCAATTCATGCACAGCTACTCTTAAGCTTCAAAATGGAACTGAGCAACGGACGCTGCGCAAGTCTATACGCATGACGACGCCGGCGCCGATACGGAGGCTGTCGAGGGACACCAACTCGAGGGACGTCGACGCGCAGCGCCCTCTACTGAAAAAAAAATTCTGAGGCCAGCAAGCTGGAAGTGAATCTATCAAGATAAGTAATAAGTCGGAGGAACATCCCATCAGAAGAACGTTACCAGGTAAGAAGTAACTTGTTCATCTCAATTATTCAGACAACTGTGGATAAAGCTGAGACTACAAATTGTATCTCTGAAAAAACAGCAGAATACCTTATTCAAAAACATCACTCGCTATCTGGAAGAATGGCGGGGCATTACGTTGGATGCCTGGGCACTAGAGATAGTGACCCATGGTTACTGACTTCCTTTTCATCAAAGACCTCAAGATCATCCACCGGGAGCCAATTCTGCAAAAGTTCCAGACCCGCTCCTTTTGCTGGAGATTTTAACCCTGCTAGAGAAAGGTGCAATAGAACATGTACCTGTAGCGGAGAGGAACAAGGGTTGGTACTCCCCCTATTTTCTCATCCCCAAAAAAGACAGAGGATTGAGACTCATTTAGGACTTAAGAAACTTGAACAAGTTCCTCAGGAAGCGCAAGTTCAAGATGGTGACCCTTTCTCAAATCCTTCAGGCTCTTCAGCCTTTGGACTGGCTGGTATCATTAGACCTTCAGGATGCTTACTTTCATGTGCCAAACCATCTCAAACACAAAGTACCTGAGGTTTGCAATTGGCGGATCTCACTATCTGTTTCGAGTTCTGCCATTTGGGCTGACCTCCGCCCGAGGGTTTTCACCAAGCTGATGGCTGTAGTAGCAGCAAGTCTCGAGAGATGGGATTCATGTCTATCCTTACCTGGATGATTGGCTAATCAGAGCGAGTTCACCAGAACGAGCCCAGGAACATTTGACCATGACCTGCCACTTCTTACACAGACTGGGCTTCTCCCTCAATTACAAGAAGCCAAAAATGATTCCAAGCCAAAGACTCCAGTTCATCAGAGCATTCCTGGATACTACCCCCAGGAAAGCCTCGCCTCCCGAGGAGAGAGCTCACCGGAGTTTCAAAATGCCCAACATCTACCGGCATTCGACTTTCTAAGGTTGCTTGGCCTAATGGCATCCTGCATTTTTCTGGTGCCAGAGGCCAGATTGAGAATGAGTTCCCTTCAATGGGCCCTCAGGACTCGATGGTCCCAATTTTCGGGGCAGATGTCAGATCTTCTGCAGGTTTCAACCAGGATGGCTCAAGATCTTCTATGGTGGGCTTGCAAGGAGAATATCCTCAAGGGGGAACCTTTTTGGCAACCATGGCCGGATATAACGTTAGTGACGGACACCTCACTCACTGGGTGGGGAGCCCACACCAACGGTCTGACTATCAGCGGTCGTTGGTCTCCATCAGAGTCCAAACTACACATCAACTTTTTTGGAGCTGAGGGCAATCGGACTAGTGCTGAAGGCTTTTCTGCCATCTGTACGGGTAAAGAATGTCCTGATAATGACGGACAACACAGTGGCCATGTACTACCTCAGCAAAAGAGGAGGCGTATGATCACTCCCACTGTGCAGAGAGGCAATGCAGCTTTGGTTCTGGGCAATGCAAGAAGGAATCTATCGGCGATTCATCTAGCCGGAGAGAAGCGCGGCGGCAGATCTGAGCAGGCAGAGCAGTCTCCCACGAATGGGGAACTAGCTCAGGAAGTCCTTCAAGAGATCTTCGCCCTTTGGGGGGAACCCCTCAAGTGGATCTGTTCGCGACCGGTACCAACCGAAAGTGTGAACTGTACTGCTCAATGGAATTTCTCCCGAGAGGAGCTCTAGGAGACGTGTTTGTGGTGGACTGGATATTTCCACTCCTGTACGTGTTCCCTCCAGTCCCTGTGATTCCTCAAGTAATCAGGAGGTTGAGAAAGTTCAGGAAAACCATGATCCTAATTGCCCCGGATTGGGACAAGAGGACGTGGTACCCGGACCTTCTGGACATGTCCATCTGCCCTCCAATACATCTTCCGCAAAGAGAGGATCTCCTCTCGCAAAGAGAAGGTCAAGTTCTCCATCCAGAGGTCAAAGCTCTCAGCCTTCACGTTTGGCTTCTGAGAGGCTGAGATATAAGGATTGTGACCTTCCGGACGACAATATGGAAATCTTGCTTTTGGTTAGAAGGCCAGCAACAAAATCCTTATAGCGGTGCCGTTGGAAGAAAGTCAGTAACTGGTGCAGGGATAAGAATGTGGATCCTTTTCAATGTAACCACTCCCATGGTGCTTTCCTTTCTTCTACATTTGGCCAACTCGGGGCTCCAAGTTGGTACTATTAAAGGATATTTAGCAGCGCTATGCATCTTAAAGCACTCCTCAGAAGACGTTTCATATTTTAAGATGCCTTTAGGTTTCCAATTTCTTAAAGAGTTAACAAATGTCTTCCCTCCTACACCTTTTCAGGTTCCCATTTGGGACTTAAATTTAGTCTTAACATTTCTCGTGTGCCCCTTTTGAGCCTTTATATTCTTGCCCTTAAGGCTCCTAACTTTTAAAACTGTTTTACTAGTGGCTTTAACTTCAGCCAACAGGGTGAGTGAGTTGCAGACGCTCTTGTAAGCCACCTCACACTATTTTCCACAAGGAGGAAGTTATTTTGAAGGTCAAACCTTTTTTCTTGCCTAAAATAGTTTCCGATTTTCCTTCTGTCACAAAAGATTACTTTACCTTCCTTTTACCCTCCTCTGCACGCTAGTAAAGAGGAAGAAAGGTTCCACAGGCTAGACCCCAAATGGGCTCTCAGCTTCTGTATCTCTAGACTTGAAGTATTTAGACAACCTGATCAGTTTGTCGGTTACGCTGGACACAAATTGGGCCTTGGTGTGTCCAAACAAACCTTATCCAGATGGATAATCCTAGCAATATCTGAATGTTACAGGTTGGCTGGCAAAGAGCCTCCACATGGATTAAGGGCTCATTCAACCAGGCGCATAGCAACTTCCACAGCTCTTCAGAGGGTTGTTCCTGTGCAGGACATTTGTGCAGCGGCCACCTGGTCATCCATGCACACCTTTGTAAAACATTGTTTAGATTCCACTTCTTACCAAGGAGGCCTTTTTGCAAAAGCCGCCCTTCGTTCATCACACAATTAAAAACTCTGGTAATCCCTCCTCCAATTTACTACTGCTGTGGGAGTCTATCTAAGATGAGGAATACATGGGAGGACACAATCCATTCGAAGAACAAGTTACTTACCAACTGTAAGGTTCTTTTGGCTGGATGTTCCTCCCACGTATTCCTCCTCGACCCTCCCAGCCTACCCCTCCATAGAGTTTTTACGCTTTTTGCACTCTTACTTCCTTAAGAGCCCGACATCCTTCGATGCCTGATACAACTGATGCGACCATTAATGCCAAAAAAACTGAGACCAACAGGCGCAGCTCGAGCCCTTTATACGACGGATGATGTCGACACTCGACGGCGGCCCACGAGGGACTAAAGCTACACGGCCTCGAGCACAGGGCCCTCTGGCGAAAAATGTTTCCGAAGAAGCAGCAAGCTGGCAGATTTTATCTAGGATGAGGGATACGTGGGAGGAACATCCAGTCGAAAGAACGTTCCAGTTGGTAAGTAACTTGTTCTTCTGCTAATTCCAGCTTTTTCAGGCCTCTGGTCCACCACCTTCAGCACTAAGAATGTATTTCTGTGGGGGATGCATGCAGACTCGGAAGGAGGCTAATCTTAAGGTCTAAAAGCAGCCCACGTTCTGTAATATTGGAGAGGGTAAGAGCAACCACCTCCAATCATCTCTGAGCTCCGGGCCCGTGTAACAAAAAAACTCTCGCCGGAAAGGCATCCCCAAGTTTGGTCATGCTCCACAGTTTCCTAGTTGTTTTCTAACCCGGCAGTCGCAGGTTGGTACCAGCTCCCCAATGCTTCCCAGGAGCATAGATGAAGGCAATCTACCAAAGGCCTGTAAGTCTTTGCTGAGCAAAAAGAGTGCCTCTGACTGGGTCGAACTGAAAGCTCACTCTCCTTGGCACATGGTTAAGACTTTGGGCCTACAGCCACATGGGGATTGGGTGGAATGCCAAACCCGGGAGCTCAAATAGGGTAGCATTCTGTGCCATGAGGCAGTACAGCCTGGGTGCAAAATGTGCAATTGCCACTAGCTAGAGATAATTGGCGAGTAAGAAATGGTGTGGCGTCTGTATAGAATTGAGCTGACAAGTCACTTTTTATGGCTGGCTAGTAGCTTGCAACTTCTTTTGAACCAAGGTACATCTCCATATTGGGAGCTGGGGTTCCACCTGGTCAAAAGGTTTAACAAAGTATATCAGGGGAGCATGAAGGAAATGGAAAAAGCAACTAGAGCATCATACAGATCATGGCTGGGAGAACTTTCCATATTCTGAAAGCAGGAGACCTGCCCATCTGAAGTAGGCAAGATGATTGTCTACCACTAGTTTGGATTGGTTGCTGACCTAAAGCCCGAAGTATACTTTAAAGTCCTGTTCTCATTTGTTATCCTGGCTAACCGCAAACTTGGCATTGGTTAAAGGAAACGGACCAGACTTCGACAAATTTATCCAGAGTTCTGAGTAGTTCCTAAAATAACCATTTGTGTAGATTTGTGGAGCGGTTCATGGTGAAAAGAAAGATGTACCCCACATACAGAGATATGATCGTCCTCTTCCTCTGCTCCGAGCGAATCCCTCTGTTGCATGATGCTCTTTGATCTTGGCTGCCAAGGAATCCGTAACAAGGGTAAATAGTAGAGGTTAGAAAAAACTAGCAGAGTTCCTTTCTGCCGCACAACCTGCAACTGCATCAGAATACAGGAGACGTACGGCATTCAAAAATTATCCACAGAACTCCATCCAATGCAGCACCACTAACTAAAAATTCCAGGATACAGTTGAATGCTTTTTTGCTTTCAAAGAATGCAGCATCCACGTGAATGGTATCTGGATTTACCTAAGAGCGAATACAAAAAGGAGCTGCATATTCTAAGTGATGGACCTGCCTGGTACGAACCCAGATTGTACTAGCTAACCCCCCTCGTGAAGGCCTGGCGTAGTCCTTTAGTCACATATCTCATCAGAACTCCTCACAAATTATCTCAGCTAATGGATTTCCATATTGACTCTGGCTTTCTGCAACTTTCAAAAGGCCCATCATTTCTGCCATCCTGGAGGGAACAGCATTGTGGTCCCATTCTATAAAAAAAGGGACAGAAAATGTAAATGTAACCTCCTTTATAGAAAAGCAAGGAGCTGGTAGATCCTGCTGCAGTCTCTACCTCTCCTGTTCCCCTCCAGGCCCTCTGCATGGCCTTGGGGTCTAATTTCACTACTAAAACTCAGGACATCCTGTCCACCCTCTCTTCCTCTACCTCCTCTTCCTCCTCTACCACTCCTGGTCCGTCTAAGGCCGTCTCTCCTCCTTTCTCCCTGTTCACCCCTGACAATGTTTCTAGACAAATCCGATCTATGAAAGTCTCGTCAAAGCAGATTCTCCCTGCTCATCCAGAATAGAGGACATCGACACCCATGCTCCAGCCTTGCCCAATTTCTGCAATCACTCTGTTTCCACTGGAACATTTCTCCCCCCCTCCCCCCAAGTACTCTCCTGTGCACCCCCTTCTAAAGAAGACCTCAGCTGATCCTTCCTCTCCAGCTAACTATTGCCGATTCTCATCACTCCTTTCCTGGGCAAACTCTAGGAAAAGCTGGCCATCTCCCAGCTTAACCTACATACTGAATCGGTTGGTTGCCTCTATGACCACCAGTCTGGCTTCAGAGCTGTCAGAAGCACAGAAACTGCTCCCCTGAACACCTGTGAAGACTTGCTCTCCAATCTTGACTCTAATCTCCCTTCTGTCCTCATTCTTCTTGATCTATCCTCTGTTTTTGACACCGTCCACCATGCCATCCCGCTCAATCACCTCCGCAACAACCTTGGTATTACTGATCAGTCCCTGACCTGGTTGTTCTCCCTTCTCACTGACGCACCCTCTCAGTTCCAACTGGAGTCTTTCCTCTCTTCTGTCTCTTTACTTGTGGTGTCCCCCAGGGGTCTAACCTCTCTCCCTGGCTCTTCAACCACTACCTGGCACCTGCTGCCCACTGCATCTCTACTTTCTGCTCCAATGTTTAATGTTATGCGGATGATACCCTGTTCTTTCAGGCTCCCCTCAGCCACCTCTGCTTCTTCTCTCATACCAGACTGTCTGGCCATAATTCAGGAATGATGTGCCACCAGTGATCTCTGCCTTAATGCCAGTAAGACTGAGATCTTCCTCATTGAGACACCCGCTCCCTCCTTTCCTCTCTAGCCGCCCACTCTGGGTCCTCTTCCTGCTCCTTCCTGTGAGGCTAAGAACTTGGTTTCATCTTCGACTCCACCCTCTCCTTCTCTTCTCACATCTCCGTCTCTAAGAAGTCAAAACATCAGCTGCACCTCCTTTGAGGTATTCTTCCTTTTCTCCCTTTCCCCCAGAATCTCACTATCTGCAGAACTCTGGTCCTCTCTAGGCTGGACTATTGCAACAGCTTCTTTCTAAATCTTCTTGCCTCTACTCTGACATTAACTTATCCAAAACGGTATTTTACAAAATGACCTACTCCCAAAAGTTCCTATATATATATATATATATATATATATATATATATATATATATGGGGCAAAGTGAATGAAAAATGTATAGGGGTAAGGCAAACTAACCATTGAAACGGTGCACTTGCTACTGGAAGAGGTGTCCGAATAGCCATACGTGGGTAAGAGGATTCGAAATATTTCATGGATGCCCCATCAACAAATGTTGCTATAATCCTATTGCTTAGCAGCTCTGGTAACACCTTCTCTACCCAAAGGGACAAGATCTGTCAAGTCGAGACAAGAATCCAAATTGCTTATGGGCCTGAGACTTGGGATTGCGACCATGCAGCAAAATCATTTGCAACCAACAACTTTTTGGTAAGAGCTTGCTGCTACCCTACTGCTTCCCAATTGTAGCATTGGAAGGTGACGTGGCATGCAACTTGACCCCAGAAAGGGTGAAACACAACCCACTTGGGTATGCAATGAACAGGGAATGCCTCGACACATCCAAGAACTTGGTTGAAAAGGCCCTGGGGCAGGATTTAACCAAAAGGAGATGGCTTAAAGGTTTTGAATCAATCATAACCAATGACACAGCTCTGGGCAACCCTCCAGGCCATTTTTTCAGCCTGCCAAGCCATTACAGAATGGGAAAGACAATCTCCAAATCGGGCTTGGTCCCACCTCAACCAGCATTCCGCCAAATGGTAAAGGATTTAACAATATACAAAATAAATTAGAGGCAACCTCTCTGGGATTCTCAGTGATGATAGAAGCAAATCTATCAAGTTCAATATCACTTAAAACCAAAGTGGCCAATTGGAAAGGTCTCCAGACCACACGTGAGAAAAGGCATGACCTCGTATAGCTCTGAACTGCAAAATCTTACATTGGCATGCATTTTCTGCATGCATGCCTGACCCAACTTTCTAATGTTTGAGAATGCAGTCTTTGCTCGATCTAGGAAAGGGGGTCTACTGCTTGGGGAGTATGCGTTGAAAAAGGACTATATGACCAATGTCTTGTGCAGCCAACATCTGGACATTTTCTGTTTACTGGTTGACTTGCACCTCAAAACTACATTAGGGGTATCAAGATTCATGAAAGTAGCATGGAAACGAAGGAAGCCTCTGAGTTGACAACCCCTTCCTTGCGAAGTGTTACAATCTGCAGCGGTCTATCTGCCTGCTTGAGGGTGTCCGACTAAAAGCAGGTGATGTAGGTTCTATTAGTTTGTTCAAGAGGAACAATCAAAGAAGCAGGTAGGTGCAGAATCCCACACCTATTTACTCTAGAATAAGCGCATAGTCTAACGTTGAAGGTTGGCCTCGGGTCTACCCTCTAACTCCTGGACCGAAGTTTCTCTTGTGGCTTTTAAGAAGTTTGAAACCACTGTCCTATTGTTTTACTGATTTCTCTGTATTCCTAAATTGGCTGTGGTACGAAAGTCCCTGGTGGCTGAAATTGTGTGTTAAAATCTAAATCTGTGAGAATATTTCAGTATCTGTAATGGAGTAATATTTGTAAAAGTAGCCCATAGGATCCGCAGAGAGCGGGCCTTTTGATGGCTTCATTACAAGTTGTGATGGCTTCTGCAGAGGGAGCGCCAACACAATGTTGAAGGCTTATTCGTTGAGCATAATGTTGATAGGTGGGTGGAAGGTGGGGACCTTAATGACGTGGTGGATGGGGGTAAAGACGGATTCCTGAGCCTGCAAAGATTTCTTATGAGGCAATAACCATTATGTGAATTTGCAAAAGCCAATGGACTGGTTGTGTGGCGCTACAAGCACCTGTCTGAGTTGGGCTTCTCCTTTCACTCTGGGGCGCATCTCTACCGCTCACGGACCGATTATGGACATCCAGTTGGGGCACAAAGAGATAAAGTATCTGACGCGCACATTCTGGCTCGGGTACTCTCCGACCATTCTCCCCTGCTGCTGTCAATGGGGTCAACTGAGCATACAACTCGTCTGCCCTGGTGCCTGAATGCATATCACTTGGGGTTTCCGGACACGGTAGAAAAGCTCAGACAAAAAAAAGGAATACTTTGAAATAAACATCCTGTTCGTGGAAAGCCCCATAATGCTCTGGGAGGGCTTTAAGGCAGTCATATGGGGGGGAATCGATTTCGGTTTTGGCAGCGAGGGAGAAGGAGACGAGAGGAAGAAACTAAGGCGGAACTCCTGGTTCTGTGACTGGAACGCGCGTTCATGGAGGACCGCTAAGGGGCACACAGCACGCGCTGCTGTTGGTAAGGGATGCCTATCGCACTGTAGTCACTAAACCAGAAAAGCATGCCCACTTGGCGTCTCAGGCGAGAACATGAAGAGCGACAAGGCATAGAAGCTTCTGGCGTGGCTGGAACGGAGGACAAACCTGCGAGATGTGTACAGGGAATTAACAACAATTTGGGCATGAGGGTGCATGGGGACAGTCAACTCTGATGTATTTGCAGCTTATTATAATAAGTTGTCTGCCGTACTGACAGATCGGGACACTCCGATATACAGGGATGGCCTTGAATCTTTCTCTAGCTTCTCCAAATGGAGAAGCTAGAGAAAGAGATCACCCAGGAAGAAGTGGCTGCGGTTGTTTCGGCAGTTCAGTCTAAGAAGACGCCTGGACCCAACAGTTTTTCAGCAGAATTCTGGAAGCAACTCGGCGCAGCAGTGTCAGAACCCATGCTAGCCATGTTCTGAAATGGTCGCGGAGTGGGTGAATTGCTGCCGGATCTCGAGCAGGCAACAATTAAAGTTATCCCCAAAAAAGATTAACCATTGTGTCGTGTTCCTCCATATAGACAATATCGATTCTCAATATGGAATCTAAAGTACTGGAAAAGGTCCTAGCAAACTGACTGCTCAGAACATTACAATGGTATACATGGCCTTAGACATGGCTGATGATAGTCCTGATCCACTGGCTCGGGTGGCCATAGATTTTGAAAAGGCCTTTGATTCAGTATCTTGGGTTCGTTTATGAGAAACTATGGTACATATGAGTTTCGGACAGACTTTTCTTGCATAGGTGAAGTTGTTGTACGAGCGCCCTGGTGCGGCAGTTCGGGTCAACTGGGTATTGTCTGAAAACTTTTCGCTGGGGAGAGGCACGCGCCAGGTTTGCCCCCTCTCCCTGGGCCCTATTTATCCTAGTCATGGAACCCCAGGCGATCTGGCTTGGAGGGGACCCTCTCATCAGTGGCTTTGTGTAGCCGACTGTCTCTCCCTATATGCAGATGATCTGCTATTAAATGTTGGTGAATCATGAGTCAATCCCGAGGATAACCGAAATGTGTGTGACTTATGGAAGGTATAGTGTTCTCCGGGTTAATTGATCAAAATCGGTCCTCCTTCCAGTGAAGAGTGGATGGGCGGCGATCTGGGATAGTGACACCTTTTAGGTAGTGTCTAAGTCCTTTAAGTATCTGGGAGTCCAGATTGGCCTTGACCCTGCCACTTTTTTGGAACGCAACCAGTAACCGCAAGATTCGTGGTAGAACCCGGTTCTGGTCTTCCCTTCCCCTATGTCCGTTTGGGAAGAACCGCAATGTTTTAAATCATGACCTTGCCTGGATTCTTTTACAATTTGCAAAATGCTCAGTTTAGGGTACCTGACCAATAATCACCTTATTGAATTGTCATTGCGGAAGTTGCTATGGAGGGACTCTCAAATTAGGATAACGCTATGCAATTTATAGAACTCTGTGTGGGATAGGACTCTCCGACCCTAAGAAATATTATTGGAACTCCCAGTTGATGGTGTCTAATGGGTAGCTGCATGGAGGCAGACACATTTCACACATTGGGCTGGAGCATGCCGCAATGTCCCACGAGGACCCGTTGTAGACACTCCACGAAGGGACGAACGGGGCTGACCTGCTTCAGATATCGCAACAAATGGTGAGGATCTGGGATAAAGCTAAGATCAAAATGGGTTGGAAAGGGATTCAAGCCCCACTATGGCACAATCGTGATCTACTAGTTGGAAAAACTGCCCATTCCCTTCTCAATGGTACGGCAAAGGTATTTGGGTTATGGCAGATGTGGTGGTGGAGGGCTGCATCCGTTCATTTCGGGAACGGAGGCAAAACTCTCAGGTTATAGACCGAGACCTATATCAATATGTCTGGTTTAGACACGCTGTGTGGGCACAATTTTGTGGGAATATCGACTGCCCGCCGCAGCCCCATCTGGAGGCTTTTGTGTTATTGCCGAACCTCTGACTGGAAAGGCGGTCTCCACCTTGTACCAAACACTTTGCAGTTTAACCAAACAACCACTTATGGGCCTCAAAATCAGGTGGGGAACTGACATGGGCCGCTTCGAGGCCAAAGAATGGCATGAAGCCCTTGCGGCACCCTGCAAAGTCGCCATAACCTCTAGATTTAGATTGGTACAGTTAAAGATCCAGTATAGAACGCACTTCACGCGGGAGGTACTGTATAGTTTGGGCTGCACAACCAACACCATTTGTTTATGCTGTCACTCAGCGCAGGGTCGTTTTACCATACTGCCTGGGAGTGTTTGCAAAACCAGTCCTTCTGGTGGAGGATTGTCCTCGAGTCGGAAACCCTGACGCAGGCGAGTGTCCAAGAAAGCTGTGGCAGGTCAGAAGGCGGGAACAGACTGAGGAAATGTCCATAATATATTTGTTAAAGAATAAATAGAACACCTGGCTGCCCCTATCTTTATGGGGTGTTATCTCTTGTTAAACTAATTACAGTGTTCGTCAGTCATCTTATGAATGTCCAAAAGTAAAGTGTCCACAGTCCAAACTAAGACTAACAGACCCTACCACAATTCTAACAACTAAAGCTAGGAGAATCACTCAATTCTAGACGCCGTGATATCAGAACCAATTCCAATTGAACCAAAGCTGTTGCTGCTCGGGATCTGGGGGGGATACAGCGATTCTAGATAAGAAACGTTGTTTCTTCAAGCACCTTTTAATAATTGCAAAATTGAACATTGTCATTAACTGGGGAACAAGGGAGATCCCCAAGTTGTCCAAATGGATTCTAGACCTGGACGGCTGCATGGCTATGGTGGAAAGGGTATTCAGTGACAGGTGCTGCCCTGACAAATTTGGGAAGATTTGGGCTGTATGGGCGAATGCTGTTTGAACATATCACTATTGTAACGAGTGGGTGCCACGCCATTGTGAAAGAGGTATTGCACCATCTGGAATGCTTAATCTTGGTGTATTTAATTATGATGATATGACTATTTGTGCTGCTGTGCTAAACTGTTTATTTTATTTTTGTAAAATTAATAAAAAAAAATGTTTTAAAAAAAGAAAGTTGTGATGGCTTCCTATGGCCTCCTCCCACCCCATAAGTCTTTCTAAAATTCAGAGACAAGACCATCGCTCCCTAGGGCTGTTGTGGGCAGCGCTTCAGTTCCCCCCCCCCCCTCTGAAGTTCTTGAACCGTCATTGAAGCAGTCAGGTCCTACTGAGCGGTGCCATTGATGCGCTTTGGGAGGTGGGAGGGGCAGCAAGATATACCACCATATCTTTGACAATGAGGGAAACTACATTTCCATAGAGGTCTGTGATTAAATTCTTTAAACTCCTATGGTGTCTGCTGATGGCAGCAAGCAAGGAACCATGTATATCCTGTTTCATGAGGCTAGATGCTCCAGCCCCATCCCCTCTGAGAAACCACGCGCCCCCCCCTGCTTTCCTACAGGGGACCAAAAATCATCCAGCTTTGTTTTTGGCCGTGCAACTGCGTGTGCACCAGAAGCAGCATATACTCATTGTCAAGCTTGTTAAGTGACTTTCGTGTAGAATAGTTAATTTCAGATCGCTTTTGGTGTCCCACCTTCAGCATACAAACCACCATGTCATTTTAAGGCTCTCAGATGGTGTACGCTGGCAGCACAAATTTCAAGCAAGTGTCTCATATATGTCAGTAAGGGCCAACAGTTTCAGCGGCCATGCAGGACACTTGAATCTGCAGCCAACAAGCACAAAAACTGTAATGCAGGAAGGTTCACCAGGTGTTGGGTGAGTATGGAGCAACCCGCAAATGAGGTGAGATTCCAGTCTACCCTGTAGTGCTGATCATGCACTGAGGAACGAAGGGAAAATCCCCATGCCCCTGGGTGCCAAGTGCACCAGGTGTCCACCAAATCTAGGCATGAGGGCAAGAGGCGACCGCGTCCTGCAGCTAGTACCCAATCTACATTCTAAGGAGTCAAGGATGACGGTCATCCTTGATTCCAATACTAAAGAGGGACCCCAGAAATGTATGGCATCCACAAGACAGATAAGTAAGAACTCTGGGTCTTCAATATCTGGAGATCCGCTGAATGGTGCTTGAGACAATTACAAATCTGCCCTCCCCAACGAAGCTGGGTGCCTTATTAATCAATGTGGTAACACTTTGAATTCATAGAGAATCAAGGTTAATTTCGAGGGGATTGGGTCCTCCGACGTATTCCATATCTATGACAGTAATCACCACAGCTGTGCTGCTTCGGAAAATCTTCGGCGTCCGCGTCCTGCGTCGATGAAATCGATAAGCCGCCCTCGAGGACCTCCTCCAACGGCCGACGTCACTGGATGTTCCAAGTAGGATGCACGACGCCCGTAGCCTCAGTTCCGTTTTTCCGCAAACGTGTTCGCTTCGGTAATCTCGGCACGCCTCGACTCTTTGGAGTTTCTGTTGCTTTCTCGGTTCTTCGAACCTGTTTGTGAAATATTTCTTCGTGATGTCTACCTCGTCTTCCACACCGCGTCTGGGCTTTAAGAAGTGTGGGGACTGTGGGTCCAAGATGTCGGTCACGGACTCGCACAACGCCTGCCTCTGGTGCCTCGGGGAGGCCCATGACACAGATGACTGTCGACTGCCAGTCGCTCACGTCGAAAGCCTTGCTAGAGCGCAAGAAGAAGTTATCGGTAGGTAAGGTGTCCAAGCCCCAGAAGTTGAGGTCTGCAGGGCTTTCGACGGACGACTCGAGGGGCGACTCTCAGCGTCGTCGGAAGTCCAGTGGGTCTCGGTCCCAGAGTCGGTCTTGCCACTCCTCTGCCTCTTGGAGGCACTCCCGGAAGCGCCGTCATCGGTCGCCTTCCCCGTCCTCATCCGAGGACTCCGCCCATCGGCGGGTCGCTTACCCCACCAAGCATGCGACACCAGAGGAATGTTGGTGATTCTCGAATCGCAGGGCACTGGTCCGTCCACGCCTCCGAGCGGGGTCGGTCGTGATCAGCCCTAGAGAGACGCCGCTCGCATGCCTTCGGGCTCGGGTGGTCGTCATGATTCGCGGGAAAGGTCCCGCTCGGGCAAGGGGAATGGTTATCGGCATGCCCGGTCCAGGTCCCGGTCCTCGACGCGCTCGAGACAGCGTGAACCTGTGAAGTCTTCGAGGAAGACATCGACGCCTGTGGCGCCGAGGTCGTCGACGGACTCTCTCGAGGCCCCGCATCCGAGGACGTCGTCGACGCCTTCGGCACCCAGGATGTCGAGGGACACGCTCGGGCTCCGCCTTCGAGGCCTGTGTGGACGCCGTCAATGCTGTCGGCGCTGCGGCTGTCGTCGATGCCGATTCACTCGACGCCTTTCGGGGCTGTGTCGACGGGGGTACCCCGTGGCTTGGGGGAACCACCTAGAAAGGCTCTGGCCAAGGTGAAGCATGGCTTTGGTTCCAGTTCTGTGCCTTCTTACCGCCATCTGGATTTCATTTCAGAGGTGGATGGAGGGCTCTGATGATGGCATGGTGCCAGACACGGTGCCTGATGAGATTCTCTCGGACCATAGCCAGTTTGAGGACCTGAGGCAGTCCCAGCATGATGCTAATGGGCTGGACACCTCTCCGGAGGTGGAGTTTTGTAGGCCCGAACCTGGCACTCATGCCGATTCTTCGTACCGTTGCTTATGTCACGGGTCACCGAGTACTTAGGATGGTCTGCTCCCACAGGGGAGTTTGTTCAGGATGACCTTATGGATATCCTTGACATTGGTCCACCAACTGACCCGGCGCTGCCGTTTCATATGGCTCTACAGAGGAGGGTGGCGGCGGCTTGGACTGCTCCGGAGAGTCTCCCGGCAGTGAGCAAGTCTTTGCCGCGAAAAAAACGCCCAGCCAGTAGTGACCCCTGCTACTTGTCCAAGCACCCTACTCCGGAGAGTTTGGTGGTGCAGGCGGCTACGGCCCCGGCAAAGCAGGCGTCATACCCTACCATCCCTCCTGATAGGGACGACAAGCGTTTTGACGGCTGGGCGAAGTGTTTTCTGCCGGGGGTATGGCGCTTCAGACAGCCAACTCAATTTGTGCCTTGTCTCATTTCACGCACACTCTGTGGAACTGTTTCCTTGGCGGCTGAACATATTCCCGAAGGGGATGAACAGGATGGTTTCCTTGCCATGGTTCAGGATGGCAAGGATGCTATGTGTGAGGCCGTTCAGTCGGGTTTGGACATGGCAGATTGCGTCAGCCGGTACATGGCGGCGAGCACCGTGATACGCAGGTTTGCGTGGTTGCGGAAGCCGGGGTTTGCTCCTGATGTGCAGGCCCGGCTCCTCAACATGCCCTTTGACGGGGAACATCTTTTTGGCAGCAAGGCTGACGAGAGCCTTGAGAGGTTGCAGACCTCAAAAGCTGCAGCAACATCGTTGGGCGCTGCAGTTCGAAAACCTCCGCCTTTTCGTCCTAGGGGATAGCAATGGAGGGGAGGTTCCTTTCGTTATTACTCATCCTTTGGTAAAACGAGAGTCCTGGATCATCTGTCAGTCACCTGCCGCTCCCTCCACAAGCTGGGCTTCTCCCTCAACTTAAAGAAGTCCAATTTGACACCTACTCAGAGGCTCCAGTACATCGGAGCGGTGCTCGACATGTCCCTGGGGTAGTGTTTCCCTACCCAGGTGAGGGCTCATCACATTCAGCAGATGGTGCACAAGTTTCAACTTGCCCAGACTCTCCCAGCGTTCGAGTTCTTGAGACTGCTCAGCCTCATGGCATCCTGCATTCTTCTGGTGCCAGAGGCCAGGTTGCGGATGTGATCTTTGCAATGGGCACTCAAGCTCCAGTGGTCTCAGTCCTCCGGCAGGATGTCGGACCCTGTTCAGGTGCCGTCTTCGGTCGCCCAGGACCTTCTGTGGTGGCCGACGAAGGCAATCTCCTGGCCGGAGGTGACGATCGTGACGGACGCATCGCTCACGGGATGGGGAGCTCATGCCAACGAGTTGACAGTCAGCGGTCCTTGGTCTCCGTCGGAGTCCAGACTCCATATCAATCTGTTAGAGCTGAGGGCCGTCAGGCTAGCCCTGAAGGCTTTTCTGCCGACTGTGCGAGGAAAGAATGTCCTGATCCTGACGGACAACACGCTGGCCATGCACTACCTGTAACGCTCATCTGACTCCCACGGAGGCGCTGGCCTGGTTCGCGCTGCTGTGACCTCTTCTAAGGTGATGGGCAGGGTTCGGAAGACGGACTGGACCGGGCCCCCAAATCTGGCTTGTCTGGCTCGCAGAAGTATCCTTCTGTAGGCGAAAATAGGGGATTAACTGTCTGCGGGGTAATGCAATCAGCCTCCCACTTTCCCCTCTCACCCTCCTCGACACCCTTCTGTGATTCCTCGTAGCGTCTCACCTTAGGGTCTGGAAGGACGAGCTCTCCATCCTGCTTCTGATGCAGGGGCGTGTTGGTATCCAGTTACTTCACTGGATTTTCGGATTGGTGAGAACCAAACTTGCTTGGCTTCCAGGTAAGTTTTTTTTGATAAGAGGTTCCCCTTGTGTCCATGCATTAATGTACTAATGCTAGTGTCTTTTTCCCCATAGGGGCCGGGGTATGGAATGCCGGGGAACAGGCACCGACCCGAGATGAGAGGTGAAATCCTTGTAGAAATCAGGTAAGTCTTTAATGAGCGTTTTTTTGGTAATGTCTTTTCATTCGCTCATTAACGCTGATGTCTCTTTTTCCCCTTAGGGGCCGGGGTCCGGAAATGCCAGGATGCGGCGCGGACCCGATATGAAGAGGGAATGAATCAACAGGTAAGTCTTAACATGGAGATTAACTTTCCTTATTCCCTTCTCTCTCACCTTTTGTTCTGGTCTTTTTCTCCCTAGGCGCTGGGGCGTGACTGCGAATCCGGATGATCGCTGCTGAACATGGAGGCGCCCTGTAAAGGTGAGTGGAATGCGGCGCTTCAGCGATCGACGCAATGAGCTTTTAAATAAGGCTTCCTTTTCAGGATTGTCGGCGAGATGTCACCTGATGTGGATTTAGCAGGTAAGGACTTTTTATTCTTCTATTCTATTCTTCTCTTCCTTTGCAGGTGCTCCAGGATGCTGGCAGGCGTGGCAGAAGTCAGGATGCAGGAGCAGACACAGTGAGCGTCCAGCTGCTAGATGCAGAACAACGTGAAGCACGTGTGGCTGTTCGGGTGGGGTTTAAATAGCCTTGGAAGAAGTTCCAGGTATGTATCCTTCCCTATACCACGCCCGGATGGTAAATTAGTCCCACAGGTAAAGTAGTTCCTTTCAGGCCTCAAGGAGGCCGGGATCCTGCAGCATGGTCTGCATCAGGTAAGTGCACCCAAGCACTTCCATAATGAGCCTGGCGCCTATGGCGCCAGGACACTGTCCAGAGGGCCCCTATATGGGGTTGCTGGGTCCTTCCTTGGGGACTGGATATCCGCTGCAGGGCTTGAACCGGCTCCCCGGGAGCGGGCATCATGACACTACCTCAACAAAAGGCAGGGGGGTGGGGGGGCAGGGTCACTTCCTCTGTGCAGGGAGGCGATACAGCTCTGGTTCTGGACAATCCAGCAGGAAGTTTCGATCTCGGCAGTTCATCTGGCAGGAGATGAAAACGAGACGGCGGACGCTCTGAGCAGGCAGAGCGCGATCTCTCGAGTGGGAGTCGGCTCAGGAGATTCTCCTAGAGATCTTCGCTCTTTGGGGGACCCCTCAAGTGGATCTCTTCGCCTCCAGTGTCAACCGGAAGTGCGAGAGGTTCTGCTCGCGGGAACTTCCTCCAAACGGAGCCTTCGGAGACGCGTTCGTGGTGGAGTGGTCATTCCCACTGCTGTATGCGTTTCCTCCAGTCCCCGTCATCCCGCAAGTACTGCGGAGGTTACGGAGATTCGGTTCCCGGATGATCCTCATTGCTCCGGCGTGGGCCCGGAGGACGTGGTACCTGGACCTTCTCGACTTGTCCATCTGCCCTCCACGTCGTCTTACCTACCGAGACGATCTGCTCTCACGGGAGGCGGGTCAGGTTCTCCATCCAGAGGTCAGGTCCCTAAACCTTCACGCTTGGTTTATGAAAGGTTGAGGTATAAGGATTGGGACCTCCATGAAGACGTGATGGAGGTGTTGCTTTCGGCCACAAGGCCCGCAACAAAGTCCCTGTACCGTTGCGTTGGAGGAAGTTCTGCGACTGGTGCAGGGTTAAGAATGTGGATCATTTTGCATGTGAAATTCCCATGGTTCTGTCTTGTTGGCTTTCTTTGGCCCACAGGGGCCTTTAAGTGGGTACCATTAAAGGTTAGCTGGCGGCGCTGTCCATCTTTAAGCGCTCGTCTGAAGAGTGTTCCTATTTTAAAATTCCTTTAATTTCTCAGTTTCTGAAAGGGCTCACTAATGTGTTCCCTCCGTCACCTTTCCAGGTGCCCGGTTGGGATTTGAACCTTGTTCTCAAGTTTCTGATGGGTGCTCCGTTTGAGCCTTTGCATTCATGCCGTTTGAGACTGTTAACTCTGAAAACTGTATTTTTAGTTGCGGTCACTTCTGCTCGCAGAGTGAGTGAGTTACAGGCACTTTCAGTTAAGCCACCCTTCAGTGTTTCATAAGGACAGGGTTGTCCTTAGAGTTCGTCCTTCTTCTTTTCTTCCGAAGGTGGTGTCGGAATTTTATTTAGGCCAGAAGGTTGTTCTTCCAGCATTTTATCCTCCTCCACATCCTGGTAAGGAAGAGGAGAGGTTCCAAAGGCTTGATCGTAGGAGGGCGTTAAGCTTTTATATTTCATGCATGTCCCGGGTCAGAGTAGACGATCAGCTCTTTATTGGTTACCCTGGAAAGTGTTTTGGACAGGCTGTGACGAAACAGACTTTGTCTTGCTGGATTATTTTGGCTATCTCTTGAGTGTTACCGCTTGGTGGGTAATGACCCACCGGTCGGCTTACGGGCCCATTCTACCAAGGGTATGGCTGCCTCTACTGCCCTGCAGAGGGGTGTTCCTATTTGCAACATCTGTGATGCAGCCACCTGGGCTTCGGCACATACTTTTGTACGTCACTATTCCCTCGATTCCATCCGGGGGCAGGATCTGCAATCCTTTACTCTGCAATTTGATTGGGCATGCTAAATTTCTGTTTTCTAAATTCTTTGTCCCACCTCCTTGCATTGGTACTGCTTTGGGAGTCTGTCATAGATATGGAATATGTCGGAGGACCCATTCCCCTCGAAGAACAAGTTACTCTCTTACCTGGTAACGTTCTTTCGATGGGATGGTCCGCCGACGTATTCCATATCGCTCCCTCCCTGCCTTCCCCTCTACAGAATTTCTTATGCGATTGCAGCTTACGTTTCCACAAGGCTTTGTGTGTCAGACTGGCAGAAGACTGATGGCACACGTTCTGGAGAAAAAACTACAACTGAGGCTACGGTCGTCATGCGTCCTACTTATAACATCCAGTGACGTCATCGACGCAGGACACAGACACTGAAGATTTTCCGAAGCAGCAGATATGGAATATGTCGTCGGACCATCCCATCGAAAGAATGTTACCAGGTAAGAGAGTAACTTGTTCATTGCTTTAGTACCCCAATGCCGGGCCAAAAACTCAATTTGATATGGTGGGACTGTAACGGGGATATTTTCATATGCTAAAATATTCAGCATGTTCTTGAAGTTGGAAATGTTTCAGCCAAGCAAAGCAAGGTTTCTTGGAGCCGTTTCCTACTGAGGCTTTGCTAGATTGGGCATTGAGGGTAGGGCGGAACTTTGAACACCATCTCTGTGAATACAGCGTGTACATCTGTTGTGAAGAGTTTTACATTTGTGTAGAGTTTACTGAATGTTTTAGTGTATTAAAATTGTGCTGTTCCAGTCCCACCGCATCGCGCCTAGAAACACTGGTGTACAGGCACGTTATAAATGTCATATCATCCTAACTAAGTACCCTGCCTCACCCACACTGCCAAACCACAACCTGCATTGAGCAAACCACCACCAATTTCCCCAGGGTGGGGAAAAAGCAATCCCACAAAATGCTAAAACTAATCGGGCCACCACCTCTGGATGTCGGTGGAGGCGGTAGCGGAGAAACCACCAGTAGTCCTAAATGCATATACCGTCGGGACCAAACATATGCACCCTAAAAGGGGCTGATCATTGAAGCCCCATCTGCAGAGACCCTGCGTGGCCCACACGGCCTCAGATGCAGTCCAAAAGGATGAAGCCCGGCCAAACATAAAATTCTTCCCCTGTGGAATGACCTGGATGGACACTCTGTTAGAGGTGAACACAAAGAAACCATAAACCCATGGTAATCGAGGCGACACCCAGGATCGCGCCACCCGAACAATCTGGCCATTAACAAGGCGAGTGAGTCGAGTCATGTGAAGTTCTCACCCAGCTCAGGAGCGCCTTCGGGGCATGCAGGGAAGACCAGGGGCATTCGCTTGAGAAATGTAAGTGCCTCATCAGGATCCTGAAAGTGGGCCATGTCCTTGTAGATCTGCAGCTTGGCCAAAACTAAGTTTAGATATTTGAGCCGTCTGTGGCGGAGCCTTTACTTAAATCGGGGTAGATGGAAATGTTGGCCTCCTGATTACTGTAGGTGTCGTACCACCAGTGAAGGAAATGGGCCTGACCCAGATAGACCGGAGGTCCGGAGCGCTTCTCTGTCGCAAAGGCCTCACGCACGAGCAGCACAGAGTGGTTCTAAAGACACACATGTGATCCTGAATGCAGCAGTCTTAACTGGTATGTCTCTTAATTTATAGACTCCTTTTTTTCTGTAAGGGTAAATATTGAGACCAATTAAAAGGGCAGAGTTCAACTTTTATTACCCACTTAAAAGGCTTTATTCTTGAATCACGATCAGGGAGGTTTCAAATTTAAAATTGTTGCCATTCTTATGTTCCCAATATGCACTTTGCTTTTATGCAAATAGTCGGGTTTGGGTTCCATGAAGAGAGAATGTTGTGACCTCGTCCGTGTGTGACACCTCTTGGTTCTGACAGCCCCACCCTGAAAGAGGAGAGGGTTCCCAAGGTAATGTCTTCCCAATTGCAGCTCTGGTCCACAAAACAGTACGATTCCAAATTGCTTCAAAAACAGCGTACGCACCAACATACGTACATGTTGCATGTATGTACAATTCACTCCTATTACAATAGCAGGGGGTGGATCAAAAATGTACCGATATGTGCTACACACATACCAAAATGACACACACGTGTTGTATCACAACTGTGGCACACACACATGCTGTGAAGATTTAGGTAAGACATTTACACGCCTGCTAGAACAGCGTCCAGTCCTGCTACATTATGGTGCTGTATACAGTACAGTGGGTGGTCACCTGTCACTGATGGCTGCTGACGGTAACACGTAACGTTGCCCATAGTGTACATAAATGAGAACTTCACCTAAACTAATGTCGAGTCCCACACTCGCAATCCTCGCAGCCACCCGCAGAGTGTTGATGCTCTCCCCAGGAGGAGGACGCCATCGCCACAGAGATGAGGCTCGGCACAGTGGGTGCTTTGGCGATGATGGATGGTAACCAAGCAACCACTGACCCACAAGCGGGAGTCACAGGCGTGTCCAGAGAGTGGCCTGGGGTGGCACGTGCAACCCCTGCAATCGGATTGGCCATCCCGTTATCCTAAACTATGATAAGGCACGAATTTTAGTAATTAAAGTAGATCTGGGTAGTGGAGACAAATGGCAAATGAATGCTATTCAGACGTGTGTACGCGTGCACTCGTACTTCATGCATCCCTTCATAAGTCAGTGCCCCACTTGCGCCCCCCAGTCAAAGGGGTCTGGAAACGAGCCTGCCTGGAGTGCCCAAATAATGCCTTCATGCATCTGGTTTAGTCGCAATACGGAAGGGATTCTCAACACGAGCCCGTGTGAAGAGTGGAAGTGAAATCCTTATCTCAAGAGAAAGTCATGAAACTTTAGCAAGAACGCCGATGGGATCAAGAATCTACTACTGTAGCAGTCTCCTCACTGGTTTGCCAAAAACAGAGGTCAACAGACTCCAAGTGGTGCAAAATAACGCGGTCAGAGTGATTATGGACCGCAAGAAAAAGGACCACATATCTGAGGCAAGAAGAGGCCTACACTGGCTTCCAGTTAGAGAGAATCTGCTTCCGACTAATGTTGATTACGTTTAAATGTCTGAGAAGCACAGGACCAGCGTATCTGAAGGATGAATTGGTTGTTAAATACAACATGTATAATTTGAGGTCTAACAACTCTACCCAATTGAAATCTCCTGCCTGCAGACTAGCTTGCGTCAAGAAAGTAGCTCTTTATGCAGTTTACCCCATTGTGCGCATGCGACTACAAGTTACAGTATGCAACGTTGAAAGCCAGGACTGTCTCAGTGTTGAGCATGACGGAGGCCCATTTGGGAGCATTGACAATGATTTTTTTAAAACCATTTTTATTATAAAGGAGCATGGCGTTTTTGCAGTTATGTACATTTCATTTAAACATATGGACAATTTAATTATACATTTTCTTGAAGGCCTACGTTAAGCAGCCACCACCTACATAATCTGCGGTGCAAACCCACAGGGCTAATGCTTACTCTGGGTTTTAGCAATGGTTGCTGTTGTGGTTGCTTCCCCCACACGGCACTTCCCTTTTTAAATAAGATGCAGACACAGAGGAATGGTGAACACATCTGTATTTAATGTTTTCCTGCCTGTAACGAACTTCCCCCCTCCCACGTCACATCCCGTTCCGAATTACTTTTGATCCCACCTCCTTGCCCATAAAAATGCCAATAGTTTTTCCTGACACTACAACCTCCCCCTTGTTTCAAGTGTAATTCCCCATTACCTCATTTCTTCAATGAGTCTCAGGCCGGATCGTTGCCCGTTGGGGGGTCTCCATTCGATTAATGTCTGCTTGTCCTGGTGATCTCACTTCTCGTATCTCCCGGGAATCACTCTCCGACTCGTGGCCATCACCTTGGTAGGAGGCATCTGATTCACTGGGATGCACTTCACTGACCCTTGGATCACTCATTACTGCCCTCAGCCCCATTTTCTTGAAAGGCAAAGTTCCTGGCTACTTGCCGACTTGTATTCTCCGCTGTTATCATGGATCCTTTCTTCTGAATGATCACTATAGGATACACATGACACACAGAGGTGCACTTATGTGTCTTGGCAAACTATCACCACATCATCCACGGCTAGGCTTCATGCTCCTGCATGGCACTTGACGCTCCTGCATTGCGCTTGGCGTCTGCATAGGTCTTCATCTTCTCTTTTGACTCTTATAATTCAACAGTTGATTTTTATCTGTAGACACCAAGCTGCTGGTTTCATTTGGCATAGTTTGGCAACTCTTTATTTGGCAGCATTCGTCTGCCCTGACCGAGTGAAATTGTACTGCAGACGTGTCCAATAGATCCACTCAAGTGCAGAAAGCAAAATCTTTGCATTGATTAAGCTTGCCTATTATTCATTGGATGACCGGATGCCACTGCATAGAACTAATATGTTCAGAGATTGGATTCTCATTACCCGGCCCCGCAGGCCCCAAGAGAGACTGCAGTGGAGGCTTCAAGATAGCTTTCTCCACCCTTCCTCTCCTTCCTCTACTAGAGGAAGGGAAGACATGGATAAGGATGAAGATAAACCATCAATCCTTCCAACATGGCTTCTAATAGCCCCATCCCTTGGTGAACGTCTGGTTCTTTTGGTTAGCAAGATCTTCTAATGCAACCTCCTCGCCTCCTGTCTGGTTATCCAGTGACAAACCATGATCATCCTCATGAACACTCGGAGGACAAGTTCTCAAATCCTGCAGTCACGGTCTTCTTTGTGCACTTAGTACCAGCACCTGATTGAAATGGCCCATATTAGACATGGGGGTAGCACTTGGGATACCTAGCATGCCATACTTTCTGGTAGAAGAAGCCAGCGTCCTAGAATTAGGTCTTTTTGTGAGAATTCTTGTTTTCCGCTTAGACAAAGGGGCTCAGGTTAATAACGTGTGGCAGGTAGCTCTGCCAAATGGGAAGATGGCGCAGATGGCATTTTAGTTGCTATGGGTCTGGTGATGGGCATTGCAATTCAAGAGAACAAAGGTCAACAGCCGACCCTGCAACAAGGACCTTCTATTGCTCCACCAGTTCAACAACCCCTCCTGAGAAACCCTGTTATGAAGATAACTAGCCACATCAATGGTGATAGTATCCCGCCACAGCGTGGGACAATATGGGACAAAATTAAACAAAGTGGCCAAGTCGGGTGGATTAGGTAGGTTGGACTGGACAATAAATCAAATGATACCTTATTCCCAGGGCTTTTCACACTTGGATCAAACCCGGGGAACAAGAAGCCACTGCAGGTGCCAAGCGGACAATACTTCAGACTAACATTCACTATCCATCACAACTGCTGCAGACACACCATGCCAGCACGGCTGCACAGAGCGTGAGGAGCTTCTCACCCACATGGTAATCCGGGAGAATGTCAAAGGTGTCAAGGAAAGGACCCTACAAAGTTCAGAATGTCAGGCAGCACCACTCGGCGACACCAGACCTGTTGAGGGGGCAAAGAAGCAAAGTTCTACTTTTACCGGCAGTGCCGAGGTCCTTCCTTCGAAGGCTAATTTGGCGGTTGGTATGTCACAGAAATATTCCAGACCTCACAGTATCGGCTCTGCCGAGGTCCCTTATGTTAAGGCTAAAGTTAAGACCCCATATCCATCGACGGGGACCCCTGCCTCACTTCCTCACGTGCCGCAGTTCCCCTCAGGTGATGAGAAAATGGCGCCCGTTCCCACCACGACCGCGGCAGCCATTTTGGGTGCTGCCCCTACAACTTCGCCATCGACATCAGGTGTAGGGCTTGGATCCGTGGGTGAACACAGAGTCCCTTGTGCTCATCCTTATCAGCCAGTTTATGATTGGAACGCCCGGATGCCCCTTCCGCACTCTGTTTCATTGCCTGTGGGGTCGGCACCGTTGATTTATGTAGATTCGTCGATGGAGGGGCTGGTGTGGAACCCCTCCCCGTTACGTCCCTGGAATTATCCTCCTCATGAGAGGCCACCTCAGGTTCCAAAGCAGTCCCCGGAGGAAGCCTTTTTCGGTAAATTTCAGACGCTCATGCGTACCGACCCCATAAGGGAATATTTCAAAGGGCTTTTTAGGGAGATATGTTTGCCAGCGCCTCTGGCCCCACCCGTTCCCCCGGTGGTTCCGCCGGCGCCTCCTTTGCCCATGGTGCCTTCCCCGACTCTTCCACCTTTGCCACCATTGTCCCCCGTGGACAAGGCAGCACCCGACGCGGCTCAGCAAGATCCTGACCTGTCGGATGAAGCACAAGGCGATCAGGACAACGAGGACCTGCCCCGCTCTATCAGAGCTTTCCATGACTGGGTACTGGACATGATGGCTTTCTTGGATGTTCTGGTGTCCGAGGCACCCACTCCGCAGGAGGGTGTACTTTCTGGGGCGTTCACCCTGTCTCCCTTGGAGCGTACCGGCCTGTTCTTGCAGAAGGACATTCTGGCCGAGGTCTGTAGGGTCTGGGAGAAGCCACACTCTGGACTGTTCGTCAATAAGAAAATTGATGCGCGATACAGGCTGCATTCTTCGGAAGAGGTGGCCCTGTCTTGTGTGCCCGCCTCCTCCACAGTAGTGGCTGCGGCCACTTTGCAGTCCAGGCCTGCAGCATCCTCTTCCACGACGCCTACTCAGGTTCTGGGAAAGGAGGATTAGCTCCTTGATTCCCTTGGGAGGAAGATTTTCGCCAACTTGGCCTTGCAGCTCAGGCAGGCCAATGCCGAACTGGTGTTAGCGGGGGCTAATATGCAGATGTGGAAAGGTCTGTCGGAGGTTGAGGAGTTCATCCCGGTTGAGAAGCTGGAAGACTTTAAGGGAGGGATTGTCCGATGCCAGGGTCCTGGCCCAGGATCTCCTGAAGGCTGCGGCTCATCACGTGGAAACCTCGGCTCGGGGCCTTATGCTGGGGGTTGATACCTCACGGCAGGCGTGGCTGCATGCCACCAAATTCTCGAAAGAGGTACAGGACAAGGTGTTGGACCTTCCGTTCGATGGTAAGGAGCTCTTTCATTCCTCAATAGATGTAGAGCTCACCAAGACGAAGGATAGCACTCAAACTGCTAAGTCCTTGTCCGTCTTTGTTAAGACCCCCTTCAAAACCCAGAGACCGCTGTCGCAAAGCCGACCCTCCTCTGGCTTTTGGGGCTTCCTTGACTGGAAATCTCGCAGAGTGGATACCCCCTCGGGGCATAACCACCGCAGATAACAATGGACTCAGTTTGCTCCCGCTCCTCAGCCTCCTCTTCAGGTTCAGGTGGCAAAACCACCGAAAAACCTGCAAAATTAGGGTTTTATGCGCTCGACGAGACCCTGGTGGGAGGACGCATCACGTCTCATTGGGAGGCGTGGCAGACCATCACCGAAGACAGATGGGTCTTGTCAGTCGCTCGGGCGGGCTTCCGATTACCCCTACCCCCTACCTCACCCTTCAACCCCCCTTTTCAACTGTCCGGCTCGCCCTCCCTCAAAGCCGAGGTTCAGAAACTTCTGCACCTCAGAGCTGTGGAACCTGTTCCCCTTGGGGAACAAGGGGAGGGCATCTACTCCCGGCTGTTTCCGGTGCCCAAACCAGGCTAGCCTGCGCACCATCCTAGACCTTTCCCAGTTCAATCTTTTCCTACCCCAAGAGAAATTCAAGATGATCACGCCCAGCCAGATACGGTCCTCCTTGCAGATGGGCAATTGGCTCAGTGTGGTGGATCTTCAGGATGCGTACATGCATATTCTGATTTAGAATCCATACAGGAGATATCTCCGTTTCTCTTTGGGAGAGGAGCACTTCCAGTTTCTAGTGCTTCCTTTTGGCCTCAGTTCAGTGCTGCGTGTCTTCACGAAGATGTCAGTGATTGCGGCCTATCTTCGTCTGTAGGGTATCCATGTGTATCTGTATTTGGACGACTGGCTCTTACGCAGCCCTTGTCCGTTGAAAGCAGCGGGCAATCTTCAGGCTCTCCTTCAGCTCCTGTTTCATCTTGGGCTGTCGGTGAACTGGCGGAAATCTTCCATGACGGTCTTGCAGGACTTGATTTTCCTGGGTTTTCGCTGGAACACGATCAACTGCAGAGTGTACCTGACCGGGGACAGGATGGCGGACCTGTAAGCCACGTGTCGGATGTTTGCGCAGTCGGAGAGCATGTCGGCCTGGTGGTTCCAGAGGCTTCTGGGCCTCATGGCCTCGTGTGTGTTCGCTCTTCCTCTTCCTCGTCCCAAGATGAGGCAGACCCAGATGGCTCTTCGGAGTTCTTGGCGTCAGGCTGTGGACCCGGATTCCAAGCTGATAATGATTCCGGCTTCCATGAGAGTGGATCTGGAATGGTGGTCATCTCTCAGCAACCTGTCGGTGGATGTGGGGTTTCAGGACCCAGTCCCTACGGTGACGATCACGATGGACACCTCCCTCCTGGGGTGGGGTGCGACGTTAGATCCTCTTCAGGTCTCGGATCTCTGGTCGCCTCAGGAAAAGCTCCTCCACATAAATCATTTAGAGCTTCTGGCGATCTTCCTAGTGCTCCGGGCGTTCAGACCGGTCATAGCCAACAAAGTGGTCCGCGTACGCATGGACAATGTGGTGTCGGTGTATTACATCAAGAAGCAAGGGGGAACCAAGTCTCCTCCTCTTGTGGATCTGTCCATCCAGATTTGGGAGTGGGCTGTGCTTCATGGTGTTTGGCTGCTGGCAGTGCACATCCCGGGCCACTTGAATGTCACAGCGGATGCCTCAGCCGGCAGACAGTGGTCAGCTACGAGTGGGAGTTGAAGGCGGATGTCCTCTCATGGATTTTCTTGCGTTGGGGCACACCGGAGGTAGAAGACTTCGCTACGGCGGTAAACAAGAAGCTTCCTCAGTATGCCTCCAGAGGGGGGCTGGGAGCCTCCTCTCTGGGGGATGCACTCGAGATTCCATGGCACAACATGAGAGCTTACGCCTTCCCGCCTCTGCCTCTTTTCCATCGAGCGATTTGGAAGCTGAAGAACTCTGTGAACTGTTCCCTTCTGCTCATAGCCCAGTGGTGGCCGGCCAGGTTTTGGTTCTCAGAACTTCAACACCTGTCGGTGTATCCGCTGATCAGGTTACCAGTGACTCCCAATCTTCTTTACCAACGGGAACAGCAGATGTGGCACCCCTCCCCACAATCGCTCAGCTTGGCGGCATGGTGCCCGAGTTCAAGTCTTTAGAACATCTTAACTTGTCTGCGGATAACATGCGTATTATCCAGGCAGCCAGGAAACCCTCGACTAGATCCCAATACAGAAGTAAATGGCTCAGGTTCTGTCATTGGTGTTTGGAAAAACAGTTGGACCCACGGGGGGCTTCGATTGACACGGTGCTGTCCTTTGTATCCTTCCTAGCAGAGTCGGGTGTTCACTTTGTCATGCAGAACTTAGCTTTCAGTGGTCTCCGCTTATCTTTCTACGGACCACTGCTCTTACTCTCTGGTTAATCCAGTGGTTAGGAGGCCTTTTACAGGCTTGACATGCCTCTACCCTCCAATTCATAGTCCGACCCGCCGTGGGACCTAAATGTAGTCCTGACGGCGTTGTGCCACAAGCCTTTTGAACCAATGGCTACGGTGGACCTCAAGTACCTATCCTGGAAAGTCTCCTTTTGGGTCACCGTTACGTCTGCGAGGCGGGTGAGTGAGCTCCAGGCCTTGTCGGTGGCGCATCCCTTTTTGGTCTTTCATAAGGATAAGGTAGTCCTATGGATGAATCCTGCTTTCCTGCCGAAGGTGGTAACTGAATTCCATCTGAATCAGTCGATCTCCCTGCCGGTCTTTCTTCCGAACCCTGCCTCAGAGGCAGAAAGGGTTCTTCATTGTCTTGATGTCAGAAGGGCTCTTAAGTTCTATCTGGACAGAACGTCCGAGCTTAGGAGTTCTCAACTGTTTGTGACTTTTGGTAACCCTCAGGGTAAGCAGGCGTCTAAGGCGACTATTTCTCGGTGGATCGCTGCCTGCATTACAGAGTCTTTCACCATCAAAGGGCTGAAACCTTCTAAGGGTATTCATGCACACCTGGTGCGGGGCAAGGCAGCCGCGGTTGCTTTTCAGAAATATGTCCCCTGGGAGTCCATCGCTAGGGCAGCTACTTTGGCCTCCCCACCTGCTTTATGTAAGCATTATTGTCTTGACATGAGCTCAAGTACTGGTGCTCAGTTTGGTCAGGCTTGTCTGAAGAACCTTTTTCAGTAAGGGGTATTTCCATTCACCCGTAGTTCCTGTTAGGGGTGCTTGGGAATCTCCCATAAGTATGGAGAAAAGGGGACGGGACGTAGGAGTATAACCAGGTTACTCACCGTAGTGACCACCTTACTCCTAGACCATAGTGCCCTTTCCTCCATACGCCCGCCCGCCGTCCCCTCTAATAAGGTCCCTCTGTTATTGCTAATAGGTCTTTGACCTGGCGATAGAAAAGGACTGATGGGCGATGCGTGGGGCGGAGCCGAGGTGGTCGGGGTTACGGCCGCGTGCCAGGCCCCGCGCAAGAAAGAGAGGAAGGACACTATTTTGGAAAACATTTTTGGATGCTTGTTACAAAGTGCTCCGATCCCGTCCCACAGGACGGAGAGATGTCCCATAAGTATGGAGGAAAGGGGACTATGGGCTAGGAGTAAGGTGGTCACTACGGTGAGTAGCCTGGTTATTACATTCAACCTTTGGATATTTGTCTTCCATAACTCAGTGGCACTAAAGTCGACTTCTGAAAGCGACGAAGCATTAGCACTGAACTAGAAATATATTGAACACTACAACAACAAATTAAAATCAAAGCAATTGTAAAAATACAAGCAAAAGCAGAACTGAAGTTTTCTCCACTAAAGTATCATTTGAATGATTCCCATACTTTCTCTCAAAGTTGAAGCAGATGTTGGTATCGCTACCAGACATGTTGTCAGTAGGTACCTAGCATTGTGCACATCCATCAAACGTTAACTTTCCTTGCAATATATATCCATATGTTCTCTTTTGGGCATTCATTGGTGAATATATTTGACGTGCAACTTGCACTTGGTTTATCCTCAATGCTTTGCAAATCAGTTTCTCTGTGCCGGCTTGTGCTGGTATGTCAGCGTCAGCCTTAAACAACCCACAAACATAATTCCTCATCATCGTACTCGCATTGGTTGATTGCGCAAACACGACATCTTGTTTTTGCAGTGTGTCGTTTGACCCTTCTGAATGGAGTCCATTTGAAATTGCAAGAACACCAGCCAGGCACAGGCTCTGTAAAGCAAACCCAGAAAAAAAACATATCAGTCTTGATAATCATTCTCTTAAAGAACATTTTTTGCTGGGTACATGGATCAATTTCTCCCTGCCAGGCTCCATTACTAAAACAACTTGGTTTCAGCTCGACGCTAAGACCTCTGCAGGTACAGGTGGGTCACTTGGTTTCTCTACCCATACCTTTGCACCAGGTACCATGAAGTCTAATAAACCAAAACTATGGTCTGCATGGGTTGTTAACACTGTAGGGGACGCTCTCCATTTCTGATCATGGACAGTTTAACAGGTATGACAATTAATTGGGCTATCCTGTCTCCTACATGGATAGGGAATATCTGATCGCCACTGTTCATTAAAATGACTTTGATTTCTCCTTGATAGTCGGCGTCTTTCACTCTTTCCAGTACTTGGATGCCCTTCAATGCTAATCCAGATCTACGGGGAATCAATCCCATGTGTTTTGAGGGAATCTGTTCTCCAATCCCAGTTTCAATTACTATTATACCTCTGATTTCTTTGAGCATGCAAGTCTACTCCTGTCGTGATTTCCCAATAAACTGTTGTCACTGTGGCTGAATTATGTTGCATCTGCACAGCAGGTGTTAAGAGGTGCGTCAAAGGTGTCTCGTTTTCTGCCAATGCTGGATTGTTTAGTACTTTCACAGCATCAAACACACATCACACCAGCCTACCAAACTGCCATTGCGTGCTTTGCGCAATTGTTCTTTCAACAAACCATTCATCCTCTCAATCAAAGCCACCCCTTGTGGATGATGCGGTACATGGTAAAGCCAATCTATATTATTCGCCTGACAGTACTCCTGAATCAACTTTCCTTTGAAATGTGTGCCATTGTCACTCTAAAGTTGCAAGGTCAATATGAGGGATGGGTCTTTTGATGTTGACACACAGGACACTAAACAAAATCATTGTTTTCACTACCTGTTGAGGGATATTAATCCCTCGAGTTTGTGCCCACCTGCAAGTAGCTTTTTCTCCCATGTGTGCACATTTCTGGTGAGCACACTTGGCCAAACCCTCCAAATCACCCTCCTGAGCCTCTGAGTCCACAGATTAAGTCTTGGTGTGTTCATCTGCAACAGAATTAAACCAATGCTCTAATGATTCAGTAGTACAATGTGCATCCACATGATACTGTTCCTTCACCTGTGATGGCATTTCCCAGATATCTTGACACAGTTCCTTTCCCCACAATTCTTTGGAATTAATTTTCCACCTATTCTTTTGCCATGTCTGCAGCCACACAGCTAGCCCATTGGCCACCGACCATGAATCTGTACAAATTACATTGACCAGATGTCTCTTGTTTCAAAGCTTGATATGCTGCATAGTTCTGCCAACTGACTGCTCTTCCCTTTCCCTGATAAGAACTTTTATGACACTGCTTTCCAGTAGCGTGCAGTTCCTACGTAGCGAGCAGAGTCATCGGTAAACTGGGGATGCTCTTCTGCTCTGTCAGATCCCCATAAGTACTCCCCATTTAACTAGAGACTCATGTACATTTGTCACTTCCTGTGGTATGTAGTCTAAGAGTGGTATATTAGCTGCTTGCTCATGTAATTTTGCAACCCCACCCTGTCCTGATTTGGTTCTGCCTTGAATATACCATTTCCATTTGATTACACTGGCTTCATGGGTGTGGCCTATCCTGTTTGTTGAGCTCACCACCCATTGCATAATTGGGGTTTTAGGTCTGATCAGTACATCTAGACCCACTGTCAATTGTTCTGTATTAATAAGAGCCCAATAGAATGCTAGCAATTGCTTTTCAAATGGAGTGTACTGATCCCCGGCCTCGGGTAATTTGCAATCCCAAAGGAACTCGCTTAATGTCTTGCTTCTGCCACAGACCTTTTTTGAGAAACCAGAAGGTATTTCACCTGGTAGTCCCCGGGGATCTGTCATTCAGGTGGCCAGGACACGGCCATTGCTTTTGGATCCAGTTCCTGGGGGTGGACCAGTGCGGGAGGACCACCTGGATGAGTGGTCTTCGGGGAGTGGAATGCCGGATGGTGAGATGCTCTATGCCTTTCCCTGTAACACCTTTTCCACATCCTACCAGGTAGGATACCTAGCAAACCCCCCTTTTCCCAACGCAAACACTTTCTCCCGGACATCTCGCTGTGAGAGAACGGATTAACACCCAAGCCGTACACCGAACATGTTCCAACACTCTGGCCAAGCAGAGTCGGGCAATTACTGATAATTATACACGCCTGATTTCCATCACACTTCCCCAAACGGAAAAACGGGCTTGGCACGAAAGCACACTCTGAGCAAGGCAAAACACATGAAGAAGCAGCAGTTCCAAGATGACCGTTTAATATGAGAAGGATGGCGAGACCAGAGGATTGCGAGGCGGGAAGTAACCTTTTTCGGAGAATAACTGCTACTTTCATGAGCCCTCGAGTATAAGAAACCTAAGACTGGGAATTGACGCTGAAGAAAGGTGCATTGTGTGTTGAAGGTACCCTGGGTCTGCCTGCAACGATAGACAAGGTGGGGAGGAGCGATTGCTGCTGTGTACTGTCCTTGGCTCCTACAACAAAGCACCGCCAGCAAAGTTAGCGAGTCGTGGACACTGATAGCAGACCGATCTGTGTTAGAACCAAGGTTGCAAGTGGCAACATTGTATGAAGAAATCTGCAAAGAACAGTGTGAGGCATATGTGAGGAGCGACTTGAATATAGTTGAATATCCAAGGAGTGACTGAACCTTTGAAGCCAAAATAGATACCATATACAGAGTGGTCCGGCACCACATGGGTGCTCATTTGAAGGTCTGTTGGGTATACAACTGAGAGTGTAAAATTGTGAACTGTAAAATCAAATGTGGTCCCACAACGGGTCAAGCAAAACCCTGTTCACATTGAAAGTCTTGCATGGCTAATACGAACTGTAATTTGTCCGAGCCTGCCTGGAGACTAATTGTGAAAAAGGGACCTGAGGTGAACCGTGAGTCACCTGAGAAAAGATATTCTATAGGCATTGGAAAAAAGGATCACAGCCTGAAAGAGGGGGATCCAAAATAAAGATTGTAGTATAAAAGGGATCTGAGCCTGGCTGAGGGGGATCCAGGGTGACGAGTGAATCACCCAACTGGAGTACTTGTAAAGGAACTTTTAGTTTGTTTGGTACATCAGGCCCTCTGAATCAAGAGACTTTGGTAATTTAAGAGGCTTGGGCATAGAAGGGCCTGATGTTGGAATGGAACTGGGTCCTTGTGCCGAAGAAGTCCTAGAGTGTGCTATGCTCAAGAGAACCAGCTTGTCCCGTGCTGAAAATGTGGGGAAGGGAGACCAACTGCCTACATATCCTGACTTATCATTTTGTGAACACTGCTTTCTTTTTCATGAACACTACCCCACATTATTTGTACTTGGCGGTAAGGATTTGCAATAGGTTTTTTAGTATACGTCCTTTTATTTTGACAAGACTCCACTAGGGCCATATTATTATTTGATGGTCGGTGCTTTCTCCCATTTGTAGATTTGATTTAGATAGGCAGTTTACCACATCTTTTGTTAAAGTTCAATAAACACCCTTGAACTGTGATCACTTGTGTCTGTCTTACTTTGACACCATGCCTTCCTTACATTCTCTTGACTTCAAAGGTCACAAATCAAGCACACGTTGGACTGTGTCCTTTGCAAATCAAATTCTCTCTGCTGCTCCTAGCCCCACTCAAATTCATATTTCTTTTGTGTCACTTAGTAAAGTGGGACCAAGATTTGCCCTGCAGGTGGTATATGCTGTCTCCAAAATACAAACCGCTCTATGAACTGCTGAGCTTGTTTATTGTTCACTGTAGTAGTAAATTCAAGTACCTTTTGTCTGGCTTTCAGCACTATGGTTTTTAATTTGCCCATTTTGTTTGTGGGCCCGTGCCCAGGAGCAGGCTCTTGCGTCCCTTCCTTCCCCGCACTCCCTTCCTTGTTCCACAGCCCGCCTGCCTCCCGACCGGCCCGCCCTCCCTCCCCCCCCCCATTGGTCCATCCACTGTACCCATCGAGTCCACCGACTCGCGTGTGTTTCAACGGCTCCATTAGCCATCCAAGGAGCGCAGTGAGTGTGCCCATGAAAGCACCTTTTGGTGTTTAACTTGCCCATTGTGTTTGTGGGCCCGTGCCCAGGAGCAGGCCCTTGCATCCCTTCCCTTCCTGCACCCCCTTCCTGGTTCCACAGCCCGCCCGCCTCCCGACCCGCCCTCCCTCCACTCCTTCTTCTTGCTCTCCCAACTGGTCTTAACTGGCCCTCCCAGGGCAGCCCTCTGCCCGGCAGCCTCCTTCGGCTAAGGACGGCTGCTGATCGTATCTGCAGGAGAAGCAAGAAGCCCGAATACCCACCAAAAAATTAAGTGTGGCAAGGGTAGGGACTGAAGCAATTACTTCATGCCATACTATCCTACCACTCAACCCTACAAGCCCTGCTGTTATAAACTCTTGCATCTAAACTGTACTCCTAACAACTGAGTGTACTTGACTTGTTCCATTGAGTTGATTCTCACTTCCAGATAGTCTACACAGACTTCCCAAGTTTAGAAACTGTGCCTAGTAGCAGAACTGTGGTTTAGTTGAATAGAAAGTGAGCGTAATAGTAGAACTGTGGTTTAGTTGAATAGAAAGTGAGCCTAATGGCAAAACTGTGGTTTAGTTGAATAGAAAGTGTTCCTAATGGCAATACTGTGGTTTAGTTGAATAGAAAGTGTGACTAATAGCAATACTGTGGTTTAGTTGGTGAATAGAACGAATGAAGCGGACAGAACGGATGAGGTGGATGGGACGGGTGAGGTGGACTGGACGAGATGGAGTGGCCGGAACGGATGGAGTGGCCGGAACGGATTGAACGGATCAAGAGGCTGGAACTGATAACCACCATATTACACTACCACGCTTACTCTCCACCTATACACCAACATGCAACTAGAACACAGCGATACTATGACACAATCGGTATAGCTGTTCTCATACGAACACCCGCCACATACTCCTCATCATCCTAATTAAACATCAGCTAAGCACACCGCTAGCTTAAGTGTCTCCTCAGGCCTAACACAGCCACAAATCAGTCTGGGCGTCATCCCTCCAGATTTTAACGCATATTCCTGACCTCCCAACCAGCACACCTACCACTAAGAAGCAGCTGTTATGCAACTGCCACACCGGCTGCACCTATGCACCTTATGACTCTGTCTACTGACTTGAACTACGGTTCTTGAGGGCATTCAACCTACCAGCGCTTTGAGATCATACCAATGATACATAAGGTGCTATACAAATGCCAAGTAACATAACATAACTATCTCTTGGTGCCCATTGTGCCATTGAATTCCCAAAAATATCAGTGTCTCAGCTGGCCCTTGAATTTTATCAGGGTTAATCTCCCAACCTTCAACCCATCAATGATTGCTTCCAATTGATTTTGCACACTGCACTCTTCCTTGCCCTGAATCGGAATATCATCAATGTAATGTGAGATTTGTATATCAGGTTTGCATGGTATTTTATCTAAGTGTTCTGCTGCCAGCCAGTGACAGAGGGTTGGGCTGTGCAAGTACCCCATAGGTAATCTTGTGAAGGTGTACCGACAACCCCCTTAAGAACATGAAAACTGCTCCTGGCACTCTTTGGTAATTGGGACAGAGAAAAGGGTATTTGCCAAATGTAATACAGCGTGCCAAGTTCCCTCTAACGTCTGTATGTTCTCAATAAAGGTAACAGTATCTGGCACTGCAAGAACTAAAGGAGTTTTTGTACAATTCCATATAGTGCACAGTCATTCTCCAGCTCCCATCCTTTATTTGTACAGGCCAGACATGATTTTTCCAAGCAGTAGAGACAGAGTGTAATACTCCTTCCTCTACATATTCTTTAATGGTGTCTGAAATTTCCTCATGCCCCCCACCCGGGAATGTGGTGTTGCTTCATTGACACGCTCTGTGGCCAATAGCACGTGCACTGGAATGATGTTCAGTTTGCATACAATCACTGGAGTACAAGTCAACGCATTCACTCCAAACTGATGAGCCTTGCCTCCTAGTACTAGAGTCGGCCTTTCCAGAATGTCAAATCCAATGATATATTCGGGTATCGGGACAATCGACACTTGATATTTGTTTTCAAATTGCCTATCTTATTTCCACTCCTGTTTGTACTGTGGATGTCTATTTTCCTCCCAACCCAGTAATGGTAAAGTGTCAACCTTTAAATCCTGAAAGATTTCTATGAATCAATGAGGCCTCCACCCTAGTGTCAATAAAAGCTCTGACCTCTTGTGTTTTTTTCCAGGCTTCCAAAATATCACAACATTAACATGAAGCCGTCTGTCAACTTTTATGCAAGTTGAGTCTGCTGGGGCTTGTCCATAATCCTATTTCAAATTTAGAATGAGTGCACCCATACTCGGCCTCCAACAGTGCATTCTTTTTTCCCAACTCAGCATATGTTGGCTGGTATTGGGAAGTGTTCCCCATTGAACCTTCTCCCCTGCTCCTCCTCAGGAGATGCTCAAGGTGAAGTATCTCTTTTCTGCTTGGACACCACCTGCCTCTTGACTTGTTTATAGTGCTCCTTCCCAGTAAGCCCTCTCTATTTATATAACTTATACTTCGAATGGATTATGTCCTCGCACGTATTCCTCATCTTTCGTTATCTCCATTAGCCAGCTTGTGCTGCTTCGGAAAACATTTTCAGCAGAGGGCGCTGTGCGTCAATACGGTCTGCTCGATGTTCCTCGAGGGCCTACATCTTGAGGATGATGTCATAGAAGGTATATGTAGCGTGCACAGCACCCGTTGGCATCAGTTTCATTTTTCCAATTAAGCTTTTGCTTCGTGAACTACGGCGCACATCAGATATTTCTTTGAAAATTATCAAAAAATGTCTTCATCTTCAGCAACCCCAAAGACTGGGTTTAAAAAATGCCAAGACTTCAACGCCAAGATGTCGCTGTTGGACCCGCATTGAGTATGCTTGTGGTGTCTCGGTGTGGAGCACAAGACGTTGGCCTGTCAAAAGTATCAGTCTATGGCCAGAAAATCTCTGAAGGACCGTAAAATGAAATTGGCGGTAGGTAGACTCCCCAAAAAATCCCCTTTTGGACCTTTCTTCCAACGAAGCGACTCTCCTGACAGAAAACTAAAAGGTCCAGGTCACGAAATGGCCACCACTCCTCAGCGTTGTCATGGAAATGGAAGAAAAGGCATCACAAATCGCCTACTTCGTTATCCTTGTCTGACTCCTCCCCAGAGAGGACTATATCTTGCCCCACTAAGGCCTCTACTCTGGCTGAATGAGAATCACTTAGGCAGGAGATGCTAAAACATTTCCGAGAGCCAGAAACCCTTGAAGTAAGTAGGCCATACTCCTACCATGCCCTCTGAAGCCGGTAAGGAAAGCGCTTGTGCCAAATCCTGCATGCCCTCGAGCCCATGACGAAGGCCAGATTTCCATCTAGAAAGGCTGAGGCCTCGACACGATGAAAAGTCATTGAGGAATCCTTTGAGCCATCGAAGTCCATCACGGACAAAGGAAATCATTGATGCTAGCAGCGCCACTGGTACCATCGTCGTCTGTCGACGACTCCATGGGCATCTGGCCTGAAACCTTTGAAGCCATAGACACCTTTGCCAGAAATTCAGAAAACCTTCACTCCTTTACCTAGGAAGGATTTCTTTGTCCCTCACTTCCATTCATGAGGACAACGAGCCATCTGATTATAATGATGCACACTTTGGAGTGGCACTCCAAGTGTCACTGATAGCTTCATATCAGAAGAATCTAAGTTACGGGACCTGCATGAAAATTTACAGATGTCCAGTTGAGGGGACACTTCACCAGAGTTGGATTTTGGTAAGCCTGAATCAGATGAATATGCAGATGCCTCTTATAGGCAATTAATGACCAAGGTAGTTGATTATCGGGGATGGAGCAGGCCTGCCCTACCATTCGAACAAGATGACCTCACAGATATCCTGGACAAAGTTCCTCAAAGGGTTCCTTTCCTACCCTTTCATTTCGCTCTACAGAAGAGAGAAAGTGTAAATTGAGAAGCACCGGAATCAAGTCCGGCAGTCAAACATTTGACAAAGAAATACGGACTGTGAAATAGTGACCTCAGCTGCTTGTGAAAACATCCTACTCCAGAAAGTCTGATGGTGCAAGCAACAACTGCTATCTCCAAATCAGGCTGCTTAGCCGACCATCCCACCAGATCAGGATGATAAATGTATAGACGCCTGGTCTAGGAAAGTCTTTTCTGCTGAGAGCATTGCTCTCAAATCAGCAAACTCTACATGTGGCCTTGCAAAATTCACTTACATTCTTATATCCATGGCGGCTGAACATATTTCCGAATGGAAGGAAAGAGAATGTTTCTTCTTCATTGTAAAAGTTGGCAAGGGGCCATGTGGGAGTCTGTTCAGTCGGGTTTGGATTCTGCTGACAGCATAAGCAGAGACATGGCGGCAAGCACCATTATGTACAGTTTTGCGTGGTTAAGGAAGTCTGGATTTGCACCGGACGTGCAGTCTAGACTCCTTAATATGCCTTTTGACGGGTCTCATCTTTTTGGCAGCAAGGCTGACAAAAGCCTTGGGAAGCTGCAGACCTCAAAGGCGGCAGCCAAATCTCTACGTGCTGCTATTAAGCAGCCCCAGCCTTCACTCCAGTCTAACGTCTTGGAGGGGTAGATCCTTTCGCTACTACCCCTCAGAAGAGCTAGAGGAGAATGGCTGGTCAAAGAGGCCAAAGAAGATTCCCTCATGGTGGACGGAGAAGAGGTGCAAAGCCTCTGAGGTCTTGACTCGCGACACCCCAGTGGGAGACAGACTGTCTCAGCATCTGAAAGAATGGCGGGATATTACTTGAGATGCTTTGGCATTACAAACCATAGCCCAAGGTTACTGCATCACCTTCATTCAGAGACCTCCGAATCATCCACCGGGGAGCCATTCTAAAAAGGTTCCAGATCCTTTCATTGTGCAGGAAATGTTTGCGGAAAGCAAATGGCAAGAGGTCAGTGATGTGCAAGGCGGAAGCACTACGAGGACTGACGGAAGAAAAATTCCTTTGTGTCAAGAAAACATGCACTCCGGTCTGGTCCCAGCACATTGCCAAACTGACATGGGTAACAGCCCTCAAAAAGCCAATCAAGATCCAACGTGATGTGCTATACGAACTTTGCTTTCACGGAGAAGGAAAGGTGCCTATGGGATCAAACAAACATTGCAACAAAACGCTTGTCCTCCCTGACATGAAGAAAGGAACAGATGCTTTAATGGACAATTACTGGGTATGCAGCAATCTGGTGTACTTGCACCTCCCGCCGTCATGGAGAGGTACTTGTGCCCTGGCCATGCTGCATTCGGCCCTGTTGGTGATTCCAGAGTCATGTCCTGGGAGAGAGGGTGCCTGCCAGAAAGCCTCCAGCACCCCAGTCAACCGAAGAACCCCCTACATATGATGTGCTATTGGAGGATAGGCTGCAAGACAGAGTGTCATGCAAAAGAAGGGCATCAATTTATATTTCTAAAGACTCTTCCAATTCTTTGCACAAATACCTGACCAATTGAAGCTATTCAACTCTGCAGAGAATTTTTTTGCATCCCTTCTACCAAGCATCCAGGCACGAGCAAACGCCAAGTGGTTCCAGATTGTGAGGTGGGAGCTGATCCAGTTAGCCAACAACACTGAAGAAGGGTTCAACGTCATCAAGGTGGAACACAGAGCCCTGCGGTTGATGACCATGCAAAACCGTTATATCTTGGATCTCCTCACAGCAATGGAAGGCAGTGTTTGCCAAAAAATTGGGAGTGCATGTTGCACATTTATGCCTTCTGCAGACGCAGACAATGGAACATTATCACACATGATAACTGCAGTACACAATCTCGTAGAAAGAATGAAGAAGGAAGGTGGTGTGCAACCAAGTGACTGGTTTGACACGGTTTTTGACTGGGTACCATCCTGGTTTGGGACTGCAATGAAGCTACTGTACCCATCATAGTATTTTTGCTGCTAATTTTTTGTGTGCCAGGTAGGGGTTCGATGCTGTGCAAAATCTATGCCTAGTAGTGCAATGAGGATGGTGACAATGGCCAGCCCAACAAAGGTGCCTCATGATGTGAAAGACGTACAAGTGCAAACAGGGGACAACCAGGAGCCCAAATACCGCATGACAGCAGTGTATATATGTGTATATATATATGGATAATGTGTATCATACCACTATCAAGGAGCCCTATGAACTAAAATGGTATAAAGAGGTGTGGGTGGATCTGGCTGGGGATGGTGGGTGCATCTATATGACCTGTATTCCTGACGAATATGCAGGAAGGAGTCAATATCTGAGATCTCTGTGCAGGGCATGGATGCCAATAAAAGGGACTCTAGCTTGGGATGAAGTGGTAATGGAAGCAGAAGAAAGCAGGCAATGGAACAACCATGGTTATTTGTTACTTTAGCAGTAACGAAAGGGGGGAATGTGAGGGAGGGTCTTTTTCCCCCATGTACATTCTGCTTGAAAGAAGTCTACATGCTCATCCCATCGCAGGGAGACGTCCCCCTTGTCTTTCCTCTGACGACAGTGGAAGGAAGCCATTGGATGATACACTCTCCATTTTGTGTCACTGCAGACTCTATCTTTTTACTAGGCTGCACAATGATCTCTAAGAAGCCTTTCCTCCCTTTGTCCAGCGCCGCTCACAGCCAGGCCGAACACCCCCACCACCTCCTCCCCTGTCTGCGTCACCCCAGGCCCTTTCTCACAGAAGCCCAGGCGCAAATTGTTGCAACCTAAAACAGTATTCTTTCTCTTCCTCTGAGATCATTGCCCTGCGTGTGAGGGGGCGAACCATTGGCTTGTGTGCTCATCCGTCTCCACAAACCTGCTCCTTCAACCCCCACCTTTAGGAATTATTGCCTGCACAACCTTTTGCCCCTCTCCTTTCATGTAGCAGTTAGAGGTAAACCCTTCCCCACGGACCACCCTAGATTGCCGCCATTATACCTAATATTATGTGATCATATATTCTCCACGGACGAACACCTATCATTCCATTTGTTTGAACCATGAGGCACCATGCAAATAAATCTCAGATTCAAACCCTTACATAAGGCACCTGGGGGGGTGGGGGGAAGGACCACTGCACCCCTGCCCCCTCAAAGGCCTGGGTTAAGAATGTGTATGTTTGCCCACGATTTACAGGCAACCCTGCATTCTGGTATACATTTTATGTCTTGCATTACTCTTAACATGTCAGTGATTATTGCGTAGTTTAGATTCGTTACAACAATTGCATCTTGTGGACTCAGCCTGACCTTCACCCCGTGAAGATGAGCCCAGCTAACCCACGTGCCCATAGACCGGCCAACCTACAGCAACCAATATGAGTCTGGCACTGTATATTGCTACATAAGGGGCCCACCAATGAACGCTGCTATATTTTACATAGTATGTCATGACGATTTATGTGTATATAACTTACTGTTCATGTATCATTTGGCAGAGCGCTCTCGGAGCAGAAGAGGCCTCTGCATGTCTTATTTACCTGATATAAACTTTTTTCAACTTGCAATCTTTCTCTTGGTCTCATTCCTTACTGGGGTGTGTCGATTTATTCTGAGTTTAGGATCTGCATGCTGGGGAATGACCACCTTCACTATGCAAGGCTGGCGAAACAAAACACCCCCAGGCCTTGCATGGCTCGGTGAGCATGTGCGGCTGGGAACAGACCTGGACTGTCAAAGGGAAGCAACTGAGGGAGCCGCCAGGCTCGTACTGGCCTATAGAGAAATAGGGCAATGCCCGTACCAAAAAATGCAAAATGCTAGTGCGGGCCAGTAAAAATGGGCCACTTTTTTGGCCAATGTGGGCCAGTTTGAATTACTTCACTATGCAGCTAGTAGTTTTGACCATTGTTACTGAATATTCTATACATATCACAATTTGCTTACATTTTAACAAAAAACACCCCCTTGGGTAATTTTCAAACAGTCTGTGAGTAAAGGAGCGAGTATCCATTTGCAACTGCGGGCCACTTTTTCATCGGTGCCCGAGAGTTTTATGCTCCAGTCTGACCATGTGAGCTGCCCCTGCCCATTACCTCCAATCTAAACAAAAACCATTCTTTTTTATTTTACATTTCATGCTGTGCTATCGCTTTTTCTGGTGGCTCGATGGGCCTGCGTTCAGGGTGTGATGAGGACTGCTCAGGAAGTTGCTTTAAGCGTGAGTCTCCAGGGTCCTGGCAGCCTGAGGTGGGGGTTGGCTGGTTGAGGCTGCGGTTCGGTAGTGTTGCGGTTCCTCAATGTGGGTGCACTTGGGTGCTAGAGCGGTTGGGTATTTTATTGCCACTGAACGTATGCAGTGCTGGGGATGGGTGCAGGCGGAGTAGTGTGGCCTTAGGGGCATCTGTCGGTCGGTCGGTTAGTTCAGGGCGGGATGCAGGGGGCTGCCTTGGCGCGCCTTGTTGTTAGTACCGGGTCGAAGGGGGAGCAGGTGGTGCAAGCAAGGCAGGGATGCGAGCTGAAGGAAACGGCGAGAAGGAACGGGCAAGGGTTGGGAAGCAAGGGGCAGGACATGCATAACAGAATCACAAAGTGCAGGCCTTTAGCAACTGAGCCAGATGTGTTGCAAAATACAATGGGCTTGCCTTCCGTATGCAGTGGCTTTGCTTGGATGGAATGTTGCAACGTCGGTGTCCATGGCGAAAAGCAGCAAAGAGCTGCAGAGAGCTCTGGATGCTGCCTTGTGTCCTGGCCTTTGGTTCTAGCCGGCTCTGCCATCTTGCTACGGCCTTCGGGGAACATTTCTTGGTTTCCTGTTACACTGGGCCAATCGGCATGCAGATGTGCTTTGATGTCTGCAGGCTGCGTCCGACACGCAATGCAGGTGGCCATCTTCACATAGTATATAGTTGGTCTGTGTGAGTAGCTCACTAATGAAGCACTGGTGTGACATTATGCCACAATACAAGTTGCACCTTACAAGTTGAAATTCTTATGGAGTGCTTAGAAGCTGGCGGAATCCAATTCCGGCATGAAGCGCTGTATAAAAACCCAAATTATTATGAATGGGTCTGTTCCAAGTGGGTGAATGGGTTCTCAAATCATCAATTTTAGTGTCCTTATTGTAATCCCCACATGAATGAGTTTGTATAGAGCCATCATATATATTCTAAGATCAGTTCTTATATTGTATACTATAATATTCACTGAAAAAAAAAACCTTAGTTAAGGTACAGATTTGATGCAACAAAGCCCTTGCAATTCAGCGCATGTGGATAGTCATGACCAGCTTAACTCTGCGCGCGCCCGTTGTTGTCCCCCATAATGCCATTTTGTATGTCATTGTCAATCTCTTTTCTTATAATATGTATGTGTTACTGGGCTTTGCAATGGGAATGCGCCTCAGGCCGTGTCCATTCTGCATATCTTTTGGGGCCACTACTCCGGGCCTTCGGCTGTGCCCACTGTATCTTTTACAGCACTACCTTTCTTTCTCACTCACTAGCCATAGCCTTCACCCATGACCATTGGCCCAGCTGTCGGTGGTGGCCCCTTTACATGTTGCCCCAATAGCTTTCTTTCAGTCCCACTAGCCAAGACCGCTCCCAGTAATCGTTTCAATGCTTCATGCCCAAGTAGTTTGTACCTGGCCCAATTCCGTCCAGTGGTTTTTGCGGTACGCTGCACAGAAATTTGTCATTTCTCTCTATGGGGAAATGAACAGGAGTGGGCCGAAAACCGCATTTCTTTGCTTTCTTAATTTTTGTAAACTTTTTGTCTTTCTCTAAATGTGCAGTCTGGGGGGCCCTGTGACGACCATGTTTGCAAAATAGCCTAATCCATCTTGCGAGTCAAAAGTTTAAGATATTCATTTTTCAAGTTTCCTATGGAACTTGATACTCCACTATAGTGCAGCATAGATATAGACTATAAGATATGAACAGCATGAGTACTGTTGCAATGCATAAATTGCCTTATTATCCATTTTTTACATTAAAATATTCTTTAATCTCATTCTGTCTAACTCTCGCGCCACAAAGTTTGTATATGTAAAATCCAATTGCAGGGACAACCATCAAGCTGGAGATGTTAGTGTCCTAATAACTGTGCACCAAAGCAATTTCTTGAATTGAATTGTGGACCCCTATTGAACCCTTTTGGAAAGTCTGGATCAGTATGAGGTACATCCCAATATTTGTCAATCACTTTTTGTACCTCCGTCGTTTGACCTGTGGTCAACCTAATGGGAGCATTTCCACCCGACCTTTCTTTCTCCTTTGTGCTTTCTCAAGAAGATCTTCTCCCTTGGCTTGGCTTTTATGAAACCTCATTTTGGGATAAGCTCTCTGAGGCGGACAATAATCCGACATTGTTTGTTGTGGGATACTAGTATGCGTTACCGATGTGGGATCTGCCAACAACCAGAACAGCCTCCACATGGCCTGTGGGCTATATTGTCTAGGTCTACTTAAGGATGTCCTGGTGTGTTCATAGCTGGCTCGCACTGGATGCTAACCTGTGAAGGGACAGTCTGGACTGACAGCCTACAACTACGCAGGCGTAACCCAACTTGTATACCCTCAATAAATACTTCACCGACATAAACATTTGGATGGCAAACAATAACCTCAAACTAAACCCAATTAAAACCAAAATAATAATCTGCCCATGTGAAGACCGTCCAACACAGCCACCCCTGACCTGGCCCCGGAGCATGGGTACCCAAGCAGAGATGTCAACTAGGATACAAAAATCTGGTAATCTTCATGGTACCTTGTAGCCACAAGACAATGCCATACCAAAAATAATTTCTACCTCCTGAATAACAAGACCTCAATTCCGCACACAGAACCCTTGCGATCATCTCCTTGATATTATCTAGGATAGACTACATAAATAGTCTTGAACTAGAAATGTCTGAATGTCTCAACAAAAAACAATGCATCCAAAATACTGCAAGACTACTCCTGAGACTAACTGGTAGGAAACAGATTGCACCGGCCCTAAAACTTCTACACTGGCTACCAGTAAAGAAATGCATCCACTTCAAAGACCTATGCATTGCCCATAAATTATTACATTGAAAGGAGAATAATTAATCCAAGCAAACCGAAAAGAGATTGGAGCTCTAGTACTGACCTCCAATTAGAAAACAGACACTACGAAAAATGAAAATTCAGAGGCACCGCCTTTTCCTGTCTGATAGCTAAGTTATGGAACTCGATCCTGAAGGAAATAAGAATGGCGGAAGACCACTTAACTTTCAAGAAACAACAAAAAACATGCCTATTCAAAGCGCTGAGATAAACATAACCCAACTACACAACATTCACCTTCTCGAGCGATCCCCCAAAAACCATAAGTCGGAAACCAGGGATAAATACAGAATGAAAAACTTAGCTACAAATACCCAGAGGTCAACCCAAAATCCACTAACCACTACTCTCTTCTACACAACCCACACTGCCCATCTACAACACATGCCCAGGGGGCAAGTGAATCAACCCACCAAAACACACAAACTGAACAACATTCTCTAAGCAATCTACAAACACAATAACCTCTAATGGCAAACAACTTGAACACTGGACACTGCCCTTCGGGACACAATAAGCCCAGTGCACAAAACAAAATGCACCCAAGCCCCTCAAACACACAGACGCCAGTTCCTCAAGGTTCTACACGCATCAACAGATGAGTATGACCTCTATTTCGGTGCCACAGGGCTTCATTATTATTGTGGGGAAGTTAAAGCTACAGATGATGGAGCACCAAAGAATAAAGGTAATTTATACAAGTACACAGATGAAGGCCTGGAATACTGGGCAGGGCCACTTGCACTTAAGATGTCTGGATAAAAGAGGGAAATACCACACTTAGAATTGCTTTGTTGAGTGCACACTCAGCAGTGGCTCAGGCTGTAGAGGTGGGAGAGCTTATTCAAGACTTAGATTTGGCACTGCTATGCCTGACAGAAACTTGGTTTACTGAAGGTTCACAGACCATGTTCCATAGGTACGCGCATTTCGCCGACCTATTTTTCAACGTGGGACTTTTCGTCGTCAGAATTATCATCACCAAAAACCCAGTTTTTTCCATTTTTTATTTTGGGGGGTGTTTTGTAGGGGTCGGGGTATGATTATAATAGCAAGGGGGGAGTCTGCGGGGGGAAACCCCCAGAATAAAAAAACACAGGGTTTTTGGCGATTAAAATTCTGACGATGAAAAGTGCCACGTTGAAAAATAGGTCGGCGAAATAACGTAGAACCGTTCCATAAATTGGTCCCAGAAAAATGCACCATTCAGTTCATTAATGGAGAAGACGGGAGGGGGGATTGCTATAATTTATAAGTCGGCTATGATTATTTCACACTTGGAGAAACTAGACTGGGATGAGAATACCCAGTTTGGGGTTTTCTCAATTTCGGTGTCACATACCCAAACTATGAAAGTACTGCTGGGCTACAGACCACCTGGACCCCTACTGGACTTTCTAGAACTATTAGATGCCCACCTCACATTATGGGGGAGCAAATATAAAGATATATTGTGTATAGGAGATTGGAACATTTGCCTAGAAAATGATAATTTGCATCCACATCATGCTGCGCTGATGCAACTCTTAGACAATCATGAGCTGGAGCTTATTACTAGGGAACCCTCCCACAAGAAGGGTCACTGCCTAGATCTTGTTGCAGCAAGAGGGGGTGTTGTTCAATTTGGGGAGACTATCCCACTGCTATGGTCCAATCACTACTTACAACTAGCGACTATCAGAGAAATAGGACATCAGAGGGGAAAAGGACGGGAGACTGCACCAATTTGGTGCCAGAAGATGTCCGACCTAGATAAAATCCCAGGGAAGGAAATTGAAGACCAATTGCCATGTCTGGATACCAATATGACTTGTGAAGAATTTTTTAGTAAGGGGGAAGACCTGTTAAGGGTAATTTGTGATAAATACACCCCACTTAGTCTTAAAACCGTTAAACAATCTAAATCTTGGTACACTCCAGCACTGGGCCTCATGCGGAAACAAGTTCGCCAGGCAAATAAACTCTGGAGATCCTCTAAATTAGCTGAAGATGCAGTGAAGACGAGGGCCCGAATAAGTGATTATAGAAATGCCCTTTTTGTGGCCAAAAAAAACTTCCTCCAAGAAGAAATTAAGTTAGCAGGTAATCGGGCAAAAGCCCTGTTTAACGTAGTGGCAAGGTTTAGGAACCCAGAATGCATGGCAGTACCAACCGCCGACTCTAAGGAACAGGCAAATAAGTTTAATGATTTTTTTGAGAAAAAAATCATTGACATCCAGAAAAGCATTACGGAATTAATAACTGTGGAAGAATGGGGAGAATCTGGAAAAGAGAGAGAAGTAGTAGAAAGCCAGGAGACCGAGGAGAACTTTTGCTTCCAACCTATTGAGAAGGAAGATATAGAAGCTTTGATACTCGAGTTAAAACCCACCAAGGACTTGGCCTTTCCTATACCAGCATGTACCGCTATTCGTTTAGCAGCCAACCTCACCCCTTTTTTAACAACCTTTGTAAATAAATCCCTATCAGAGGGCTATGTTCCCTGTTCACTTAAGCGAGTGGTGGTAAAACCGCTACTAAAAAAGCCCAAGTTGGACCCCATGATACTAAAAAATTACCGCCCTGTGGCTAATCTGTGCTGGCCCACTAAAATTCTTGAAAAAAATTGTTTGTAACCAATTTCAGCAGTTCGTCGATAATAGACACATTTTGGACGAACATCGATTAGGATTTTGCCCTAATCATGGGACAGAAACTGCCTTACTGGCAGTCCAGGGTGACCTACTAGAAGCCGTGGACAGAGGAAGCAACACAATACTGCTGATGCTCGATCTGTCGGCAGCATTCGACACAATCAACCACAAAATTATACTCCAACAGATTGGAAGTATAGGCAGAGCAGCTAAAGTTGTGGTGGATTGGTTCTATTCCCTCCTACAAGACAGAACTCAACAGGTGGCCCTGGGAGCCTTCCACTCAGAGTTAATACAACTGAGATGTGGAGTCCCCCAAGGCTCAGCGCTTTCACTTCTGATTTTTAATATATATTTTCGACCACTGTTTGACATCCTGAGGAAACACGGTCTACGTTTCCACTCTTATGCCGACGACACGCAGATCTACGTGGAGACAGACGATCTGCCGGAAGCATTCAAAAGGATAGACCGGTGTATGCAGGATGTCAAAAAATGGATGGCTTGCAACCAGTTACAGCTTAATTCAGCCAAAACGGAGGTAATCCTCTTTAGATCAGAGAACAAAAATGGAGAGGAAGGAACCCACATAACTCCACAGATCTTCGGCAAAAACATCCCGTTCTCTTGGAAAGTAAAAAATCTTGTTTGCATCTGGCAAGAAAATTTGGCCAGCGAAGCACAAGTTGGTGCAAAAATAAAAGCAGTCTACTACGCCCTGCGCCTGCTTAGGGAATGTACTTCCTTTTTTAACACCCCAAGATCCGCCAGTGGTGGTGGGAGCCTTGGTAAGTGCCCATCTTGATTATTGTAATAGGCTTATGACAGGGATTCCTATGAAACAAATGTCAAGACTACAAAAGGCCCAGAATGTGGCAGTAAGGTTAACTGCCCACCTGGGCAAAATAGATCACGTTTCTGCATCTCGGAAAGCATTCCACTGGCTGATGGTGGAGGACCGTATTAAATTCAAGGTGGCGTGTTTAGTTTCTAAATGCTACCATAAACTCGCACTCAGATACCTGAACACGAGAATCCACCAATATTACTCTACCAGAGACATCCATTCAGGAGATAAACTCCTGCTATGTGTCCCCCGGACAAAATACACCTCTAAAGGAGACAGGAGGTTCTCTGTGTTCGGCCCCAAGTTGTGGAATCAGCTGCCTTTGGGCATTAGCTCATACACTACACTGGCAACCTTTAGAAAAGAATCAAAAACATTCCTATTCAAATGAACTTCAGTATCTATGGTGAACCTACAACCCACAGCTAAATATATAACATATAGTTAACATCTGTGCCACAATGCAATTGCTTGCTTGGTGCACGTAAGAAATGAATCAAATCCTATCCCTCTCTTCCCTCACTAACCAACCCAACCCACTTTTCCTCACAGAGAAGCACCTGGAGAGCCTGAAAAATGGCAGCATTATGCAGTATAAATAAACATAAAACATTTGAGATCGCAACAGGTAGCATGAACGTTGATGCAGTTATGCAGCAGGCATTGTCCAGTTGTTTCGGAGAGGATATGAAGAGATCGTTTGAACATTATTCTGTGTTTGTTGGGGATACTACTGAGGGGGCTTTGTGGGCACCAGTGAACATTTTTGAGCAAATGAAAATATTTTGTGGGAAATGTTGCTGCTTAAGTTGACTACCGATGGATGGTGATTTTGGAACATTCACTTATGGACTGATGAGGGATCAGCTGGTGCCACAATCCAACAGTGCAGAGGTGACTGTTTAAGCACTCCACCGTGGTGCAGACTGTAAACATGGAGTAAAGTTAGCAGAATATTGTAGGGCAATCTGAAGGGAGGGGAAGTGAATAGTGTAGGGGTAAAAAGAAAGCTCAAAGTGTAAAACTGACGGTAAAGTGTCAGTGACTACAGTCCAAGGAATATGGCTTCCTAGAACATATGGCCTCACGCCCTATGTATGGAGCCAGAAGAGCTTCCTATGTGTTTAATTACTTGAGTGAAGGTGGTGGTGTGCAGTATGTGGAGTGATTGATGTCATGGAGGATGTGCTACTTCAAATGGAAGGTAGAGCCAAATGACCACTATCTTGTTATGAAGGTGGATTGGGCTGATGGGTGGATGATGGACCTTGGATTGCCTTATTATATTGTCTGCCAAGATGTCTGGCACCAAATGGGAGGGAAGATGGCTGAGAAAGTGGTGCAGGACATAAATCCGGGTGCTTGCGGGGGAGAAACAAATTGACAATGGGATAGTCTGCTGTAAAATATCAAAATAAAGGCAGATGAATGGAGAAGTTGTACTGGCCGTGGAAAATATCTGACCTATTAGGATGCAGACATTTGAAGGTGCTGAAGCTGAAGGTAGACCCCAATGACGCAAAGCCACTGTTGGCTATGATGGAGGTATAATCATGGGGTAACTATCCAGGAGTTGTGAAGGAAGAGTTGGGCAAATTTCAATGATGACCTTTCGTTCCATCAGGCCAGTTGCACGTCTAGGAGTTTGTGAGGGCATTTGCATCACCCGTGCTCATATTTCGGGGAAGACTCAAAACCGATGGGAAGGGTTATATTAAGGGGGCAGAGGGGGTTTGTCACGCCTTCTTTGAGAAACAATGCAAATGCGCCTTTATATTGGTTTTGCTTTTTTCCTATGAAAAATGGGGAACGACGAGGGGTATAAAATTCTTGATTGGTCAGAAAAACATCCTCCAAGTTCTAACAAAACTGAATCTGACATGGTTTAGTAGGGCCATTTGTCTGTCTACTATTGTGACAGAATTCAATTTGCTAAGGTGTGCAACCCTGAGCCTTTCTTGATTCTATGTCAAATCATGGTGGTTTATCTCCAAGTGGGCTCTGCTAAATGCTCCAGGCTGAAAAGTATAATGCACACGTTTATTCCTCTGATGGGCCCTGTCTTGTGACACATCCTTAGCTATCGTGTTATGTTAATGCTACTTATATAGCACACTGTCACCAGAGGCACCTTAGCGCTAAACAGGACCAACCAGCAAGACTACAGCATAAACCAAAGTAAGCTAAAACAAAAAGGTTTAGATCCCATCTAAACTCCAAATGATAAGTTCTAGATCTTAACAAGAGCAGAATCGAATTCCACAATTTTGCAGCTGCAACCGAAAAAGCACAGCCACCAGATCTCTCTAATCTAAAACGAGGGACTTGAAGCAAACACTTGTCTTGGGATCTAAGACACCTACCCGGAACACGGTCAACATTTCAACTGCAGGCACTCTGCACCTAGCTGCAATGTGAATTGGAAACACGACCGCTAAAGAATAACCTGTGCTGTGTTACAACTGCCTACTGCTTTGAGCCGTTGCCGCTTGTCGATTCGCACCACTTTGCTGAATGTAGTGAAGCCAACTTGTCACTGAAGCCAAATCTCTGCTTTACTCTCATGGAGATGCAGTCATGCCTTTGACTACGGCAACTGTACATTGCCTGACTGTCTCCTGCTTCTGAGTCACAAGCCATTGCCACTTATTGAACCACAATATTTTGTTGAATCCTGTCGAGCTAGCTCACCAACTCAAGCCAGACCTTGAAGCACTAAAAGGCATTTACAAACCCAACTTGATGCTGGCAAGATCCTGAAAGAAAATAAAAAGTTGTATATCAGTGGTTCAGTCTCCCTGTACTGCGGGCATTGGTGACATTTAAGAGTCCCATTTTATGTCTTAAAAACATATTCTTGCCCTTGTGTTGACTTTTCTACGAGGCAATTTATTTACCAGCAGATCCCTATTCTCCAATGTTCAGAGTGCCCTTTTCTCCCAAGTCTGCATTATTTGTGCATCTGTTTTCAGGGGTGGGTTTAATAGTTTGCATGTCCTTTAAACTAAAAGTCTTCCTTTTATAGAACCGTGATTGGACAGTTCTTTTGTTTTGACACTTGGCATACTTTTTGGATGCTTCCATGCTGGTTCACACCCTCCTGAAGAGTGCAGGCTACCCTCATGAAGAGGTGAAGGAGGTTTGCCATTCAGAGGGTCAGTTTCATGAGATCACTGCTTAGTGGGGGGCTGCGTAAGCACTTTGACACCCTGCTCATCTTCTGTACTCCTGCGGGGCAGTAGCCATTTTGTCACAGCCATCACTCCTTGTATTGTCGCATTGGGTGGGGTGGGTGGGAGAGTCGGATTCATATCTAGTTGGCTTAAAGGCATGTTTGGGTGTACTGTAAATGCCTACATTTTTCTGTCTGGCATGAACTCTGCTTACTTGCCTTTAATGCTAGTCCCCTTCTCTTCTTCAGACGCGCAATGAAACGCAGCATCCACCTGAGCTGCCCCTTTCAGAGATCCTGTGTCGTCACCAAAAACAACCGTCGGCAGTGCCAGGCATGCCGGCTGAAAAAGTGCCTGGACATCGGGATGCTGAAGGAGCGTGAGTGGTCTATGGGGTGAATTTTAGGGTGTTTTGGGGAGGGGTAATCCTGAATTGTGGCAGAGATACACTGAGGATGGACTTGTGTCTACACTGACTTGCTACCATGGACAGCCACTAATTTCTGTGGACCCTTGCGTGGGATGGTGTCTTCACTTTCACATGCGGGGGCACTTGGGTGTGTTGACACCCATTTCCATTGACCCTAGTGTGTAGGGCGAAGTGCAATGCCTACCTATTGACGCAGGCGTTTGAGTTTGGTTTCAATGAGTAATCCACCTATTGATTCCCTGTCTGAGTGGGTGCTCATTTCTATTGAACCTTGGCTGAGTGCATAGGGGGGGGGGGTGAGTGTCTGAACACCTTTTTTTATACACACAGCAAAGCTACAGCATCACCATTGACAGCCCTCCGTCAGCAGCCAGTGCCCTGGTTCCATGCCTGGGAGGGCCAATTTACATTTTTATGAATTGTTTGTTGTTGGTGTACTCCTGTGATGCAGTGATTCACCACCCTAGTAGTTTTAACACGTCTGTTGAACATATGTGACATATGGTGCCCCCGCCCAGGTAAAAAAACATGCCATCTTCTGCTTGAGAAACGGACGCAGAGGTGATGCACTCATCTTTCCAGCTGGTTGTCCGATTTGTCCATGGAATTGTATGAGCCCTCCTGATAATTGACCTCCTATGTGACTCTGTGGTATGTGTGCTGTTCCTGTAGTTGACCCTGGTAATAAGGTGTAGTGAGGGAAAGAGTGGAAGTGCAAGCACTCCTGTGGCTTAGACCTGTTGTGGAAATAATTTAAGGGTTAGATTTACTCTCCACTCACCGTGGTGTGCAAGGCAAGAGGTTTCTGATGGTGCAGTCCTGACTGAGTTTCTATTATTGAGAGGTGTAAGCACTCTTGCCATTTGAGAGGAGCAGAGGGGGCTTATTTTCAGCAAGCCCCCCTGCCTTTGCACTCCAGAGTTTGTAGCTAGGCAGCGGAAGAGTTGCTACACATGTTCATTAACTCTGCTTTTTGAGAAGGGAGACCGGATCAGAATTGGTCCCCTGATTAATCTGCGGCAGACAGTTTTGGGCTACATGTCTTCACACTGAGGTAATTCAGTATATCATGTTCAATATAGACTGCATACCAGTTTTGTACTGCCCATGTCAGCAGAAGCATCTGAGTGGTGCTTCAATTATACTTCATCTTCAGGCCCTGGGAGGCCACAGCCTTTGTTAGCTCTGCATGTTCAGCCTCTGGATTGTTGGTTCCAGTTCTGACTTTCCTGGTGTATTCCCATAGAAAACCTTAATATGCCTGGGCTGCTACTGCAGTGATCTAGTTACTCCTCATTTGATAGTGCTAAAAGAAGTGCTTAAATAAGTAGACGCTGTAAAGGTACACTTGTCTGGCTGCGGTTACTAGCCAGTCCTTACTTCACTGCATCATGTATCTGCTCTAAACTTGGCAGGTTCCTGAGTCTTCCCTGACTGACACTGAACACATTCAAGAATCTTGTGACTCCAACTAAGGAGTGCAGTGCCTCTTACAGAGGACTTCATTCGTTGAAGGTTGGATTACTGTAAGCTTGATCCCTCTAGTAAGCTTTTCACTTATACACAAGTATGATTGTTGTTTTTATGAGGATAAGGAGTAACTTTGTAGTGAGAATGCTGGCTTGTAGGATTTGTGAATCACTAACCACCACCAATGGGCTTGTTATTTCCAATCCCTACTAATTACCTTTGGAATCACTTATGTTCAGCAAGTAGGAAGAGCCTGTGCCCAACACTGCTCTTATTAGCACGAGGGTGCTGAGATCTATGGTTTCCTGCCGAAGTGGTTCAATCTGCTGGATGTTAAGGAAGCTGCCCGTTGGCAATGTTCCTGGACAGGCATGCAATGTTTGATCCATCTGCTGGCAGAGGTACTTGGTTAACAGTCCTCCATACTTCCTAGGCAGAGCAAGATCATTTACGTCCATCAGAATAAGCACATGACGAATGTAACTCTTTCGTTGCCCCCCATTCCCAATAGTGCCTGGCAGGTGTAACCAAAGACCTATATAGTAAATCTATACATTATAGCATTTCAGTAATACCTTCAATTTGTCTGTTCTTGTGTTACTTTCCATAGAGGCAATTCCATTTCATGGACGCTTGCATGGATTCTGGTACAGGAAAGGTTTCTTACTGCAAAACATGTTCATATCAGGCACTGGCTCGATATCAAGCTAATGGCTCACAATTAGTGCCTGGTCTTTCCCGCATTGGCCGTGACCAAGGGGCAGTTAGGGAATGTGCAGTGTACTACCCGAGTCACAATCCTATAACTGAATGTACTAATGGTGAGTTGTTGTACAGCATGAATGCTGGCCCCTCTACCAACCACCCATCCCATGACCTGAAGAAAGAGGATACCTTTTGCAAGCCATGAAGAATAATGAAAAGGCTAGGTATCCTGCTTGACCTTAATTACATGTCTGCAGTCATTCAGTGACTTTCTCTATTTGTAATTCAATGTATCAAGATTTCAGACCTTCGTAGGGATACTTGTTTTAAATTCACTGTTGGGCAGGGCTAGATGGCTAAATAGCTCATTGTTTTTGGCATAGAAGTTGAATTCTAATATACTATGGTAAGAGTAACTAGGCAGAACGGTTAATATTGAGTAAACACTTGCTTCATCTCAGAATCTCTATAAACAGGTTAAGGCTCAATCATCATTTGAGTTGTTAATGCAAATATTTTTTCTAGCATCGTCGACTGCTTGTTACTCAACAACCAAACCTCTTTGCATTCCTTTTACTCCCCTTTAGTGATCATGACGGATGAGGCAGTGGAGACCAGGCGGGCCCTGATCAAAAGAAAGAAGCAGCAGCGTAGGGTTCCTGCTCCTGCTGCAGAGGAGACTGGGTTAACTGGTGAGCAGCAGCGGCTCATTCAGCATCTGATGGAGGCGCAGGATCGAACCTTTGATAGGTCATTCAGTGACTTCCACCATTTCAGAGTAAGGACTGCTGCTGTGGGGTCATGGATGTGTGGGCTGAGAGTTGAGTGATACCATGTGGGAAGGTTGGGAAAGGGACTGTATAGTCATGGGCATGCCATCTTGGTGATATGGGCCACCTATGTCCTCTGCAGCATGAGGCCCCATGCACGTGCCATCTGTGTGAGCTGTGGACATTGCCATCTGTGTGAGCATGGCGATGTATTTATTTGAGCTCAGATTATTGCCATCTGTGTATGTCTGGAGGCATGGCAATGTCCTCTATTTGAGCTGTGTGCAATCTGGGGCTTTGATAATTTCAGCTTCAGCTATTGCAGTTTTGTGCTGCTACCCTTTACTTTCATAAGTGTATGTCCATCCTTGCCACTGTTGCTTGCATAGTCCACTTAGGCAACAATGAATAGGAACAGAAGTACGTGACAGAGGGTGTTCTTTGAAAGCTTCAGGTTAATAATTTGTATGCTCATGACAGTACCATACATGAGGCCTGTCTGGGTAGACTAGACATGCGCTCAGTGATAGAAGGGTACCAAAAAAGTAGCGCAACTGTGACTCCAGTGGGGGATGGAGTAGGAAGGAAAGGAGTAACGTGTAACACATGCTTGAAGGGTTGAAGCCACGCTGGTTGACGGCCAATTGAGTTGAAATAGATTTCAGTTTAGCTGTAACTGATATCAGGTGGCAAAATGGAAAAGCATGCTTTAACTTCATAAAGAACCGTTCCGGAATAGGGAAAAGGTTTGCAAAAAGTAGTGGTGCTGTTAACAGTTAAATATAGACGTAGTGGGACACCGCTCCGGACTGTTCTTGCTCACTTCGACTACTGCATACGCTACCCCTTTGTGGTGCAGCAGGCAATTCCAGTCCCAAAGCTCTGCCTTGAACCATTGGCCCGCAGAAACAAGTGTGCTCACCTCCCGAACTGAAAGCCTGACGCCATCCCTAAACAGAACAGGCAAAGTGTTCTCGTGGACTGTAGCAAGTGTTTAGATACCGTTACAACGTCCTTAAATACATCAAACTACTCTTCCTTGGAGTTTCCGAGACTCACTTTGAACTATGTAGAAATGCACATACAATGTTGCGATTTTGCCACTTTCCGAATACTGAGACTGCAGTGTGGAAATAAGTTGTATCAAGATTGATCCCTGGTAATAAACCCTCTCGCTGGGGATGCACTGTTGCAAGTGTGTATCCAGCATTGAGAAAACATACTGGAAACAATGAAGGCTCCACGCAGCAAGTAACTAGGCTGTCACAGGGGTAGATTATATTTGGAGATGATGGGTAGGCCAATTTTAGCTTAGCCCAACCTGTTGAGCTCAAAGGACCCTGTGGCATACATATGGAGGACAACCCTCACCAAATTACCAGCCACATGTATGGATCCTCACTAGAAGCCCCACCCGGGTGGTAAAGGGAGCAGATGCGTATCCAGCTCCATTCCACCTTTTGAGGTCGTCTTGAGGTTGTTTTCTGGTACCTGTACTGCATTGCCCAACATGGGTCTGCTGATCAGTTCAGCAAATACTCTTACTGGGTGAAACCCAAGGCACATACGAAGAGCCAAAAGAAGCATCAATTTCCTTTGCGGCCTACTTAAGGACTGCCCATCCTGGCAGTAACACTACATCATTTGGCAGTTGGCCTGGTGCAGGGAACAAGCGTACAAGAGTTTTTGGACAGGGTGGACATTGTGAGGTTAGATGTGGTCAAGGCATCTACCTGCACCATGTGTCATTCCCAGGAGTTGCATACGTGACTAGAGCTACGAAGGACGCCGTCTCCATAGAACTGTTCCATGAGATTTCCTCCAGTGGGTATTTGGCCCTCCTCTAATAAATGTTAATGGCACTCCAAATCCACTGGATGTGTGACCACCCAAGGCCCCACTGGATGTGTGACCACCCAAGGCCCCACTGAATGTGTGACCACCCAAGGCCTGGATGGTGCTGCTTCAGGACCAACCTTTGGCTTTGTTGGAGCGCTCCTCTTCTCCAGCATGGGGTCTGGCATGGATTCACATGCTCATGAATATTCCCCGTCGTCAGGCTGGGAATCCTCGGTAAAGAAAAAACGAGTATCAGTTTCGTTTCTGATCCGTCTTTCGTAGTAATAACCAATCACTGGTCTCTGCGTCATACTGACCACAGCCAATGACTGCCCTCTACCTAAGCACCGCCTCTGGCAGCCATCTTCAGATTTTTACCGCACGTTCATGTGTTGGGATCCTCGTGCTATTGCTCTCGAGCGTTAGTGCTATTTTTTCACGTTTTTATCTCAAAACTTCGTTTTTCCGGTCAAAAGAGCCTCAAGCTCCACCGACTCTCCATCCGATCAACGGGGACCCGTGTCGGATTCGTCTGCGCCCCTCAAGGGTGAAGATTTCGTCGAGCTACGTTTTGGAGGACTCCAGAAGCTTCTCAGGCCCGGACATGGCCCAGGAGAAGGGAAGCTCGACGCCCGGAAAGCTGTTCAGGGTCTGCCCTGGATGCCAGCTGCAGAACGCCTTTAAGGAGGACGAACACTCCTTTTGTCTCTACTGCTTACATGAGGACAAGACGCACATGGAGAAGGACTGTGCGTTTTGCGGCAATATGTCGGAGCGGACCATGAAGGACCGCCACCAATGCCTCGCCAACTGGCTGGAAGGGAAAGAGCCCGTCAGGCGAGAAGAAGAGGAAGAAATCCGAGCGGTCTTCTAAGACCTTTGAGGACGCCCCGGCGACGGGGGTCCAACACAAGGCCAAGCACCGCGAGTCCGCTGGCACCGGGAGCGCCGAACGGTCGGGCTCTACGGGCGCCAGGCAGGGCGCACCTTCCCCGGCACCTTCAGCCACGAGCCAACGCTCTGGGTCGGGTAAGAGGCAGGGCGAGCACCCGGCAAAGCTCCTGGAGAGGCCCCGGTCGAGCTCGAAGGCCCCATCGGAGGGGGAGCGAGGCAGTGTCCCCCCCCTCAAGGATAAGGCGGTGAGTGCACCTAAGGTGGTGAAGGCCTTAATCCATCCGGCCAAGCCCTCTATCGATACTGTCGCGGCGGCCCTGGCTCAGCCTGTGGAGGCTACACCAGTGGTGGCGACCTCGGGGGTCAGAGTCTCCCTGCCACCTCGGAGGGAGTCCTCTTTTGTGCCCATCGATAGGACCCCCGTGAAATCCCCGGCGGGGAAGAAAAAGGGGGGGCAGGGCGTCGTCGTAGATTCGGCTTCAGAGGAAGAGCTGATCGAGGTCTTAAGCCACGGCCTTGGCGTGGATGAAGACCGGCCCGTCGGGATGGAGCCCGACGCAGGGCCCCTGATCGCCCGTCGGATTCCCCTCTGCCAGTGCCGCAAGACAACTCGGCGGCCATTTTGTTGGCTATACAGTCCTTATGCTCAGAGATAAGGACGAGACTACCGTTGCCGACGGAGGAGCCTCTCCCGTCGGGGGATCCTGAACCGGGACCTTCGGGTGTTCCCCCCTCCCAAGAAAAGAAGGATTCACCCTCCACCTCCTTTTCAGCCGTCGCGACCCGTCCAGCCCTCCTCCCCGTCCACCCGAGGGGATGATACGGGGACTGACACGGCAGCGACGGGTACGGACGACGAGGTATACGACGAGGATCTCCCGTCGTCACCTCCCACCAGGGCCTCTCCGCCCGACGAGATTGGATCGTTCCACTCCATGATCGCCAGGGCATCCGAGCTTTTCCAACTCTGCCCTGAGGAGAAGAAAAAGGAAGGATTCCTTTATCAACGGCGCTAGGCCAAGAGGAAGACGGTCCTTGCGGTGCCTCTACTGGACGACATTTGGGATGAGGGCCTCGCCCTCCTCAAGAACCCTTCCACGACGCCAGCTAGAAGAGACCGGTACGAAAAGAAGTACCGGGTCCCGGACGCGGCCCCCCTGTGCCTCCGGGCGCAGCCTACCCCGGACTCCGTCGTCTCCGCGGCGGCCAGGAAGAAAGCGGGGGGGGGGGTGCGGCCTCCACTTCGACTTCCCCACCGGACGGCGAGGGAAAGAAATTGGACGCTATGGGACGCAGGGTCATCTCGTCTGCAGCGACGACGATTAAAGCGGCCAACGCCTTGGCTATCGTGGCCCGCTACGACAGGGAGCTATGGTACAAACTGGCTCCCCTGCTGGACTTCCTACCGGACGACAAGAGGGCGGATGCCCTGGAGATCCTACAGGAAGGTGAGGTGGCGTCGGACCACGCCATCACTATTGCGACGGACATCGCCGACACTGGGTTTCGCCAGTTGGGCAACGGCGTGTGCCTTAGGCGGCGTGGATGGCTCAAGGCTACGGACTTCCGTCAAGACGTACAGACCAGAGTCCTGGACATGCCGTTCGATGGGAACAACCTGTTTGGGAAAACAGTGGACGATTCCCTTCAGGCCATTAAAGCGGACACTGAGACGGCCCGGGCCCTTGGGGTTCTACAGCAACGACGGACGCCCTTTCAGAGCAGCGGAGGCAAGGGCGCCTCCAAAGGTTCCAGCGGCGGTTTCTCTACCTACCGTCAAGCGGCCCGCTCGTCGTCTCAAGAGGCCTACAGAGGACGAGGCAAGTCTGGAGGACCCCGCCGTCGTCGCCAAGGAGGTCAAGGCGGTAAAGCCTCGTCGAAACAGGATTGAACCGGCCGTGGGGTCGGGCCCCCACCGAAGCACCCCGGTGGGAGGCCGGCTTGCGAGCTTCGTCAGCGTGTGGGAGTCCATCTCCACCGACCGTTGGGTGCTGGACGCCTTGGCCCGGGGCCACGCGCTCGAGTTTCAAAGAAGGTGCCCGCGCGTCCCCCCCCGTGGCCAGGAGAGAGCTTCACGTCCCTCAGCTTCTCCTGGAGGTAAAGGCGTTGCTCAGGAAGGGCGCCATCGAGCTCGTCCCAAAGAGGCTTCGGGGCTCCGGAGTTTACTCGAGATACTTCCTCGTGAAGAAGAAGACGGGAGGATGGCGCCCCATCCTAGACCTGCGACGTCTGAACAAGTTCATCAAGGCACAGAAGTTCCGGATGGTCACCCTCCAGCAGGTCCTGGGTCAGCTGGAGGAAGGAGACTTCCTGTCGTCGTTGGATTTGGAGGATGCCTACTTCCATATTCCCATCCTAAAGGGGCACCGAAAATTCCTCAGGTTTGTGGTCCAAGGGCGTCACTACCAGTTCAAAGCCCTCCCCTTCGGACTACGGTCGGCACCCAGGGTATTTACCAAGTGCCTTGCACCGGTGGCGGCGCAGCTGCGCCGCGAGGGGATCCACGTCTACCCCTACCTGGACGACTGGCTCATCCGAGCCAAGACGAGGGAGCTCGCCGTGGAGCACACGGCAAGGACCGTCCAACTTCTCACGGACCTGGGATTCTCCGTGAACTACGCCAAGTCCCACCTGGTACCCACGCAAAAAGCACTGTTTCTGGGAGCGAAGCTCGACAGTGTCCCTTCTGTCCTCCCCGTCGGAGGAAAGGACCAGGTCCATCCTGGGCAAGGTACAGCGGATGTTGGTTTCCGACGCGGCCAAGGTGAGGTCCATCAAGTCCCTCCTCGGAATGATGTCCTCTTGCATCTACCTCATTCCCATGTGCAGGCTCCGGATGCGCCCGTTGCAGGAGTTCCTGGACGCGCGCTGGATCCAAACGACGGGCGGCTTCGAGGAGAGGATCACACTCGACGAGAGTTTCCGCCGAGCGGTCCGGTGGTGGGGCACCCGCGCGCATCTGACGGCAGACATGGACTTCCAGACCCCAGACCACCAGGAGACAGTGACCACGGATGCCTCCCTGGAAGGGTGGGGAGCGCACACCGAGAATCTGCACGCGAGAGGCCTCTGGCTCCCGACGGAGAAGTCCCTCCATATCAACGTCCTGGAGCTCCGTGCAGTGTTCTGGGCCCTCAGGTCCTTCCTTCCGTCCCTCAAGGGCAAGGTGGTGAGGATCTTCACCAACAACACCACCACCATGTTTTACATCAGGAAACCGGGCGGAACCAGGTCCCAAGCACTGTACAAGGAGGCGCAGGACCTGTGGCATTGGGCAGTCGCCCAAAGGATGTTTCTGGTGCCGTTTCATCTGGCAGGGATAAAAAACACCATCGCCGACTCACTCAGCAGGGAGCTGCGCTCGTGCCACGAGTGGGAACTACGGCAGGATCTAGTGGATCGCCTCTTCCGACGGTGGGGCACACCCCAGATCGACCTGTTCGCGACGGCGACGAACTCCAAGTGCCGGAGGTTCGCCAGCAGGTTTCCCCAGGCGAGGAGCATGGGCGATGCTTTCTCGTTCCCCTGGGATGGCCTGTTCCTCTACGCATTCCCTCCTTTGCCACTGCTAATCCGGCTCGTCAACCAGCTCAAGAGGTCACGGTGCAGGATGATCCTCGTCGCACCTGCGTGGCCGAGGCAGATATGGTTCCCGGACCTTCTGGACTTGTCAGCGTCCCCGCCAATCAAGCTGCCGGTGGACGCGGATCTACTCTCCAGGGAAGGAGGCGCCATCCTCCACCACGACCCGAAATCGCTGAACTTGCAGGCCTGGCTCCTGCAGCGCTAGAGTTTGGAGGATACGACATACCGGCCGACTGCAGAGAGGTTCTTGCAAAGGCCTGGGCGTCCTCGACTCTTAAATGCTACAGACACAAATGGAAGAGGTTCTCTGTCTGGTGCCACGCACAGAAGATTAACCCTCTACGGATTACGGCTCCCCAGGTACTGCCGTACCTGCTGACGCTGGCCAAAGCTGGACTGGCACACGCGCCCATCAAGATTCATCTTGCTGCGATCTCCCGATACACCAGAACCACGGGCCGGATGTCCCTGTGGTCTCATCGTCTGGTGAAAGAGTTCATGAAGGGACTGTTCAGATCGTTCCCGTCGGTGAAGGCGCCGGCCCCGGCGTGGGAGCTCAACGTGGTGCTGACCAAGCTCATGGGACCTCCGTTCGAGCCTCTGCACTCGGCCCCGTTGAAGTTTCTGTCGTGGAAAACAGCGTTTCTTGTGGCTATCGCCTCCGCACGACGGGTGGGAGAGATCCAGGCCCTTTCCTGCAAGGCCCCGTACTTGACTTTTCACGACACGAGGGTAGTGCTCAGGACGCACCCCTCCTTCATGCCCAAGGTACCGTCGGACTTCCATCTCAACGAACCCTTGGTGTTGCCTGTGTTCTTCCCGTCGCCTTCGTCGCCGGCTGAGAGGACTTTGCACTCGCTGGATGTGGCTAGAGCGCTGAAGTTCTACGTGGACCGCACGAAGTGTTTTCGGAAGACGTCACACCTCTTTGTGAACTTTGGACCTGTCAATCAGGGGAAGGCTCTCTCGAAGGCTTCCATTTCCAGATGGCTCTCCGGCTGTATCATGTACTGTCATCGGTTGGCAAACCGACCGCTGCCTGGCCGTCCGAGAGCCCATTCCACCAGAGCGATCGCAGCTACCACGGCGTTCCTTTCTGGAGTGCCCCTGCTGGACATATGCAGGGCTGCTACGTGGAGGTCGACGCACACCTTCACGAAATTCTACTGCGTCGATCGGGATTCCAGGGAGGAGTCCAGGGCCGGCCAAGCAGTGCTGCGCAACCTGTTCGCCTGAGGTGAGCCTGGTGAGGAGGTAAAATGCTTAATGTTGAGTTTGATGTAATGCTTAATGTTGAGCCTTTGCCACCTCCCGTGGTTGTGCATGTGTGTACTGCTATGTATTCTTTATTCATGAGCATGTGAATCCATGCCAGACCCCATGCTGGAGAAGGAACAAGTTACTTACCTGTAACTGTTGTTCTCCAGCATGGGTGTGGCAAGGATTCACATGCGAACCCTCCCGCCTACCCCTCTGCGGCTCTTCACTTGGTCATACTGCCACTTCACGTGCTTCCAAATCTGAAGATGGCTGCCAGAGGCGGTGCTTAGGTAGAGGGCAGTCATTGGCTGTGGTCAGTATGACGCAGAGACCAGTGATTGGTTATTACTACGAAAGACAGATCAGAAACGAAACTGATACTGGTTTTTTCTTTACCGAGGATTCCCAGCCTGACGACGGGGAATATTCATGAGCATGTGAATCCATGCCAGACCCATGCTGGAGAACAACAGTTACAGGTAAGTAACTTGTTCCTTCCTGATCAAGGGCATGGAAGGGCTTAGTCTTCCCCCAGTATGGAAACGGTGTAGCATCACCTTCCCCTCATTCTAAGTTACCATCCCACAACTCCATCTAGGAGGATTTGGGAGGTGCAGCAAACCGGGCCACGGGTCCAGTACTTGCCAGAAGGACACATCTGAGAGATGCTGAAACTTATACCACAACTTAGCTCAATGAGTTTTCATTCGTAGATGTAAATTAGTATGGGACAAGGGCGAGCTTTACTCTTCAGAAAATCCAGTTATCAACATAAATATTCAAACAGTAATTGTACCTCAGGTACCATAATAATAGGAATGCCCGAGCAAAGTTCTATATGTATTTTACACAAACACACATCGCTAACAAAAACACAAAAAACCCACCCTGCAACTTAAGTGCACAGATAATGCAGGTTAGAAATATAGTCTGCATTATGTGTATTCTAATGCAGGAGGGAGAAATGCAGGACAAAATGAATAAACCTGTAAAAACACAACATAAATATTTGCTGGAAAATGTTTGTGTAAGGTTGTGTAAGTGGTCAGAAATGCAAGGCGGACAACTATGTGAATGATTTCCAAAAGATGTTTAGTGGACTAAGTGAGGTAACTACAGTATGAGTGTGTGTGGGAGTGGATGGTTGGGTCTTCTGGGGTTGGCCCTTGGATTTGGTGAGTGGGTGAAGGAATGGGCGGGTTCTGTGGTTGTCCTCTGGAGAGACCGAAGGGACCATGAGGTATGCGGATGAATATGGCACGAAGATGAATCAATATTGCAATGCCCATTGCTGGATAGTGCCAGACCAATGGGAGGTGTGAAGTGGGTTAACTTTGCAAAGTTAACATAGGAACAGTTTACTTAACTAGTCTCATAAGCAGGCTCAAATGTGTCAATCGGGCCTCTTGAGCTTCTTCCGAAAAGAGCAGATTCAGGCCTAGTGTCTTAATGTGGCAGGTGACTTGGGCTCAGAAGACAGCCAGTGATCTAGCCTGATTGGCAAGGGACTTGATGAGCGGTCTGACCGAATGTGGCTTGTGATCTCAAATCAGGCTCAAGTTTTTCCTGGATGAAAATGTTGATCTGCTGAGCTACAGCATATGCCAGGGCTAATACCCTTGGAATTTAAAATGTTGTGGGTTCCAAAATAAGTTCCCTTGGAGATTTGGCATCCTTTTCTGCACTTCCCAAGCATAAGAAGGCTAACAGGGTAGCTTGCAGGACTTCTAACATTTTATTTGTTTTTATTTATACAGCACTTAACACCTTAGCACTTCTTGGAGGTCAAAACAGTAGTAAAAAAATCAGTTGGCATGTAGATGCTCTTTTAATCAAGTTTTGAAAAGAGAGAATGAAGTTGGAGATCGAATAGAAAGAGGGAGGACATTCCATTGCTTAGGGGCAAGAAGGAAGATGGAGCGGAAACGAGATGAGGCACAGGGAGCATGAGGGACAACCAGAAGAGGGACTGGGAGTGAAGAGAAGGAGAGTAAAAGGAGACTAAAGATGGAGGAGAGCAAGATTGTAGAGACATTTAAATAATAGCGGAATCAAAATGGCAGACTGGCTACAAAAGTTAGCCACGGAAGAGAATGCAAAGCTGAAGAAATAGAATAATGAGAGTGTAGAGAATGCGGATCGAAGACTGATGGAGCGGAGTGGGGCAAGACGATAGACGGGAAGACCAAAGTAGTAGACTAGAGCAACAGAATAAACTGGAGAAAACCAAGGACAAAATTAGTGTTTTGGAAACATGTAAAGTTCAGAACTGGCAGGCTTTACGACTATTGAAAAGATGAAATCGGCAGGAGCAGCAGATAGATGAAATGTGAGATGAGAATGAAAGAGAGGTGTCAAAAATGACTCCAAGGTTACGTGCCGAGGCAGAGATAGTGAGTAAAGGAGGAAAAGTGATAGTAGATGGAGGGGGGGGGAGTGGAAGCAGGAATGAAAAGACCTTTCCTTTTTGATGATGTAGTTATTGTGAGGACATCCAAGATTGGATAGCTAGCAGTCAGATTGAGAGGGAGGAGTGAATAGAGCCCGAGAAGGATGAAAAGGAAAGAAGGATATGCAAGTCGTCTCTGTTAAGGTGGGAGTCCTTGGTACCAGTTTCTTAGCTACATTGAACCTTTTCTTTCTTTCAACATGTGGCCTCTGTTCCCCATAGGACTCCCTTCTGAAGCAACTGTCTCCACTCCTATTCAAGGGGAAGAATTTACCAGAGTGCTGGAAATGTACTCCTTATATAATTGAATCTAAGCCAGGGGATTGGTGCGTTTCCAAGCCCTATGCCAAAAACCAATGATAACCACTTAATGTGTTTCCCTCTTTTGTGTCAGACCCTGAAGCCAAAGTCTGCAAGGAGGCATGTAAGTTGAAGGAAGTGATGCACATTGTAACACAAAATGGCAGTTGAGAACTCTGTATTAACTAAGGTTTTTCTACTGTATTACAAGGGTTTTGTTATGCTATATTTTATCCACAGGCCCCGGTCATGGCACATAGCTCCCGCAAAAGTAAATAACCAGGTCCCACTGGCCAATGCCCTCCACCAGCCCCCTCTTCTTTCATTCCAGCAATATTTTTCACCAGACATTTCCTGTTGGAACATAACCGCGATCCCTGTGATGCCATCTTATATTGCAGAGAATAATTCCTGCAAAAATTCTTAGGTTACTGCAGTAACAGAGTCTCGAAAAAAAAGTGTATTCCCCCATCTCCACTGCCACTGTACATGTGTACCCCTCACTGTCAAATTCCCTTCTGCCAGTTAACGGCTATCCTTTCCCCGCTCTTTCCCATGACACTTTTCCCCCTTAGCACATCTTAGGGTTTTCCTGCTGGAATCCCATGGGGTTGCTGCAGTAAGATGAAAACAAGCTCTGTTCTGGCGTTTGTAGTTTATTACATTTAGCATGGAGGGAAAGGACAAGGAATGTCAGCACAGAGGAAGAAATTATAGTATTGGATGGAATCAAGGCAGCACTGGGGGGGTGGTGAGGGAAACACTGTAAAGAGGGGGGCAGGATTAAGAAATAAATGGCAGCACGAAGGAGAATACCAAAATCCAATAGATGGAAAGTGGGCCAGCAACAGTACACAGGAGAATTGTACAACATTTTGAAGGAAAGCATGACGGGACAAATGCGGGTGGGGGACAGGGTGACAGCGTAAAGGGGGATGGAGGGACGGTGCAAGGGGGTGGGTGGCAGGAGGGGACTGGTACAGCACATGGGGGAATGGAGGGATATTGTAAGGGGGAGAAGGGACAGCACACGGGGGAAGGAGCAACAGCGCAAGAGGAGTGACATCTTTTGGTTGCATGTAGAATTACAGCCTTTGGTTGTAGTTGGCCTATATTATAGTTTAGGTTTGATCTCAATGTTCTTTTGTCTTTTTAAATGTCAGTGTTACTGCACTTCGCCAATGAACTACAGATGTCCTCGTAACTTCGTTTATTGGAGAAGTGCAGTACCACTGTTAAGATAGAGATGTCCCCAGAAGAAATCACATTGAGATTGTCAGTGGCTGCACCTCTTCAAAAAATAAAATAAACAAAAACCAAGGAAAACAGGAAGTAGAAACAGGTCGCGAGCAGGAGAAAACATCGGCAGGGGGCCTGATGGCTGTCTGTAGTGAGGCACGTCTCGCAGATTCTTGATTGGCCAGTGGCTAGTGCCTAGCATATCAACCCCTCATGGTTATGGAGGAGGCAGGCAGAACTTAACACATAGATGTTCAGCAGTTCATGCACATGCATTACCAGTTGCCATGACAACCCAAAATCCTGCTTTAAAGCACCCTTCTGAACTCCCTTTTCGGATTTTCAAATTGTATACATATGTTCAACCCTGGACAATAGGCTACTTCACATGTATTTTTTGTTTCGATTCACTGGTATGAGGTGTGTTTTTATGATTTTCTTATTGTTGCATCTGTGTAATCTGAAGCAGATTTCATCATATTTTTGATATGTATTGTTATAGGACCCATGGGCCTATTGAATAAATAATTTATTTGATATTCATCTGTGTGCAATATAATAGATTTACTGAAATACAATTGACGATCGCAATGTGCCCTAGTAGGGGTGTAGCTGAACATTTTTTTATCTTGAATTTGTTCATTCAGAGACCCCCCCTTTTGTGTGACAGTTCTACTACTCATTTGTCCCCTCTGTGATCTTGAGTTTTTCCCTTCTGTTTAGCCCTTTGTGGTTGGTCAGTACTAAAAATGCATGTTTGGTTTTATTTTTGCGTCATCTGACCGCCCCCATCTTTCTTTGCGTTCTTAGGTATTGTGACCCATGAGCCTGGAGGAAGGGTGGCTCAACACACAAGTTGCCCACCATAATGGTCCTATTTCACTGTTCGCCCGGTGACCTGCCTTCCTCTCTGTCCTAATATAAATATATCTCCATGCACTGCTGAACAAACTAATGGGCTAGGGAAGCCGGTGGGTGCTGAAGGGACAGCGTTGTCTTGGCAGAGTTACACATGGGTTTGCCATTTGCTTTCCTTTAGTTTAATTGAGACACGGGTTGATCATAACCTCTGCTTTTGCACTGCCGCTTTCTTCACTTTGGAGGTATTTTTGTAGTGGCTGCTAGCGCAATCTCGATCTTCTCTATATATTGATGAATCCCAGGATATCATCACTGCTTCCATAGGGGGAGCCCCTTCCCATGAGGTCAGGGAGGTGAGACCGCTACCTGATTGTCCCCCCTTGGAGGTGGTACTCAGCGAGTGGATCTCATGGGAGGGGAAACCCCCTGTGCGACCAGTGATGACCCTATCAGGAGAATGCAATATCCCTGCCAATCACCTGACCCTAGACCCCCTTCCTACAACTTTATCAACCCCTTCCCTAATATGGCCCTGAATTATTGTCACCCTACCGTTTCCCTAGAAAGTACCGGGACTATGAAGAGCACAACTGACCCAAGGGAGCGCAAGGGTCGAAGTACTGAGATGAATAACTCCATTGACTCTCAGGAGAACATGCAGATTAAAAATAGTGGGACGAGGTGCAGAGCCATGAAGAGTACTCTTTAGAACCATAATGAGAGGTTTAGTGGTTGTTTGCTACTCAATGGTTCAAGCAGAGTAGAAAAGGATGAAAAACTCAGGGAACAGTTGTCTAGTCCTCCTTTGAGGAGCTGCAGTAGTCGGCACAGTACATGAAGGTGAAAGGAAGCAGACCAGCATGCCAAGAGGGGAGCTGGAAGGACCACAGCCCGTCTAGAGTGGAAGGATCAGAAGGCAAGCTGGCAGAGAAAATGTCCTGGCATTCATGAAGCCTGGGAAGCATGTGAAGGGAGGACCATGCTGCCCAGAGGAAGATGGAGACTGCAGTGTTACCGAGCAAACCAGCGCCCACTGCAAGGCTCCCTAGAGGTAGGGGGAGCACTCGGGCTCGCTGATGGGAATCTAAGAAGGTGCAGTCAGTATCTGCATAGTCCGTACCTGGCAGGGTAGTGAACCAGGTCTGTCCTGCAACAAGAGAAGCTTAGGGGTCTGGAACCCACCAAACGAACGTAACCACAGTCGTCTTCCTTATGGTGATACTTCGGGCCCTTTCCTCCCAAGTATCTGAAGGCAGAGAGGGACCTGGAGCCCACCACTATCTGAGAACACAAGTCCTCGTCCATGTGGTGGTACGTGGGAGAAGAGGGCTCCAAGTAACCGAACCTAAGAGGGGTCTGGGACCTACTCCCATGAAAAGGGGGAAACCACAGAGCAATTTACTAAGGACCATACTTGAGAGAGAATTGAAACAAGTTGTTTGAAGCAAGAAGACTGAGGAGGAAAGGTCTGGGACCTACAAGAGACTTTTCCTAAGGATCATACTTGGCAGGGAAGTGAACCAAGTTGGCCTAAGCAGAAAGAAGTAACCAGGGTAAGTGAGGCATTGCCCCTGGTTGTTGTGTTGCCAGAGACAAGATCATTGCCAAGAGAAGGAACCAGGGCAAGGGAGTCATTGACCATGGTTGTTGCAAAGCTTGTGTTACAGCGAAATATCGAAGAACTTTATTGAACTTTGTTTTACATTTAAGAAGCTTGGGTTTGTAATTTTTGTTAGGAGCAGTCTTGGAAAAGGGGAACACGATCCAAAGGAGGACATTTTTCTAGAACAAGTCTTCCCCTTCTCTGATTGGATCAGCACTCTATTCTTCTGAGTCAAGACAATCTTATGTTCCATATAGTTTAGTCAAAAGTGTAAGGGATAGAAGTAGACTTTGGACCTGTGTCAGTGCACTGTTTCATTTAGACAGACATCCTGACAGTTTCTTTGGTTTTGGTTGAGGCAGACCAGTACGGTTTTTCCTAATTTCCTTTTAAATAAATGTTTGACAACCAACTTGAGCCCACTGTGTCCGAGTTCTACTTCTACACCCTTACAATACATAAAGCAGAACATCTGTCAATTTTTCCTTCTACAATTTCACACCGTTCCACCAATCTGCACCACATTTTGCATATTTACCTGTTAGGACCCTCCGGACTTGTTTTCGGTCTGGGAATTTCATACCTTTATTTTCTCTATCAAAAAAACAGTTTACAACTCCAATTCTAAACAGTGGACACCATTTTGAAACTGGGCAGTGTGAAGGCATCGTGAAAGACCGACCACAGATTCAAAGTTCAAAGAAAATGGTTTATTAACTCAAATGTCAGGATGGTTGAAGGCCTAACTTGCCCTGTGTTTGTCGGATTTCCCTACCTAAAGAAACTAAGGATAGTCTTGAGTCAGGAGGATAATTTAAGTTTGTCTGTGTCCAAAACCTATACTTAATCTCATATCTGAAGCTAAACTGTGTGTAGGGATGTCAGTCAGCAACCAAAGAAATAGTGTTCCAAATATGTGCTGAGCTTCTTCCAGCCCTCAGCGTTCTTTCCAGCTCTCCTTCCCCAAGTTCACAACTATTCCAAAAAGTCTCAAAACGGAATCGCGAGGTTCCCTTCCCCAAGAAAGCAACACAGTTCCCAAAAATGAGTCTCTGGATTCTCATCTTCCTAGACACTAGCTTGCTCAGCTTGCCAACTTGCACTTAAGGTCAGTCTCTCAATATTCAGAACCAGTTCCAGGTTAACTTTATACCTCTTGACAGTTCATGCAGATTACTTTCATCTGCCTTACTTCAACAATCTGTCAGGCACTGTCACGATCCATGCCCCTGACCACCCGAGGTATAACAGCCCCCTGGCAGCAGTGGGGCTAAAGCCCTTCACACTGGCCCCAAGGGCCTTAAAACTCCATCGGAAACATAGATGTCGGTCTCATTATCAGGAATAAAGCAATACCAGTTTTGGACCTTAATCCAACATGGAAACCTATTACACAGCTCAGTTCTTTAGAACCAAGCCATGTGGTCTAGTGTTTTGGGTGTGGCTTTGCCTGGAACTTCTTGGCCTGGAACTACTTTACCTGGGCTATTTAAACCACACCCAAACAGCAGAACACGCTTCGAGTTATTCTGCACTCCTGCAGCGTAACGCTCACTGTGTCCAGCTCCTGCTCATCTGCTTCTCCGGTGGCCCCATCCTGAAGCCCTAGATCTGGATTCCATTAATAACCTGGAAGAACAAGAACAGCATTAGCTAGCAAGAACACTTAACCTTTGAAGTAACCGGCCTTGAATCCATCCTGCGCTTCTCTTACCTCGCCCATCTCCGGGTCTCACTGCAACCTGCAAGGGAGAAGGAACAAGGACAGCATTAACAACGCACTTACCTGGGCAAGCAGCGCTTCGATCGCTCATCACTCCGGAACATCACCGCAACCTGTACAAAGAAGAGAACACAGGTTAGCAATTAACACCAATAAACAGCGCAGCACTCCGTGCATCAATAACTCACCGTGGTCTTCGCCATCGGCACAGCAACTCCAAGATCACAACCATCCCTGTGAAAACAAAGACATTGTTGGGGAACCGTGTAGTGGAGTAAGACTCGGAGGGAAACAGAGACAGAATAAAGACAGAAAAGACATTATAACTCACCTGGAAGACAGCAGAGTCGGAGGCACAGCCGGTCTGGACCCGACATAAGGGCACACGGACCAGTGAAGCAACTAGGTCCACGGAACGCCCGCACCAACCACGCGCCCCTGCACAGAGACGCAGGACGGAGAGTTCAACGCACAAAAACCTAAGGTGAGCAATAACCCCAAGGGAGGTGATTTGGACCAGAGGGAGGTGGGAGTCCACCCATCACAGAACTAGTATCTTAACCCTCCATTCTCCTGTTATAGGTGCTACCCAACATCTGGCACATAACCAAGCAGAGAGGGGTCCGGGATAGCGCTTAGACCTCCAACCAGTATCGTGTGGCGCCCCTGTGGATACCAGATGAGCGTAACAGGCACTTGTCATTACTTTCCTGTATATTTCTTTGGCTTTCACAGATTGGGTACACCTGGTCTAGGGGCAGTTTGTCGGTCCACTCATCACAAGTCCCGCAATCGGTCACCCTGGGCATGCTTGCCCACACAGGTTCTTCTGTAGCTGCACCTTTGTTCTGGTTCACACTCACTTGGCTCTCTGTCAGCCTTTTGGCTTTGCCACAGTGTGTTTCACTGTTCGCCAGTCTCTGGACTCTGCCTCTATGCGTTCAATTATTCAGTTCACTTTGTGGTGCTTTTCCCTTCACGACATTGCTTTCAAACTACTTTGCAATGTTCCATTCTTTTCTATTCATTCAAAATCATTATGTACAGATACTATATTGGCCCAAGATTCAATTAATTTGAACACGTATCGTTTGGTAAGGCCACATGAACCAAAGAAAACATCAGATTCTCTATTAACTTGCAATATATGATATTCATTTTTCACGCCAACTTGTCGTTTGCACATTGGTTTATTCAAAGATTTCATATGCTCACCAAAAGCTCTCCTTCTGTTATGTATTCAATAGTTTCCAGTACTTTGGTTCACTGTGTCTTGCATCTTAATTTTTGTTCATTCAGCATTCCCTTTTCGCCACGTAACGGCCTCAGGAGCACCCCAGTTCGAGTGATCCCGTTTCCTCACTAACCGGTCTCCCACGTCTCCCCTGGGCGGCTGCCACCTCCTGATCGGCTCCGCATACAATTCTTTCGCGCCCTGCTTGCAGTTTGTTTCTCTCTCTGTGGGTCTCCGGCATCTCCGCTTGCATCCCAGGGACCCTGCCGGTGACTTGCAACTGGATCTCTTCTCCGGCCCACAGCTTTTGATTCAGGCACAGACCTACGAGGCTCCCAACACTGTGGCATTCGCACTGCCTCTCGTGGGCCTGGCACCACAGTTTATTTCGGTTCTCCCTGGCGTACTGGTTTCCCTGATGGAGCCACCCTTGGCTCCCTCGTATTCCACAGGATTTCTCGGTGTGCAGGCCTCCCTGCTGGTCTCACTGTGTTCTCTCCGACTCCACATTTTATACACCTGCAACTGTTTAAAAGGTTTCAGGTTTGAGTCTTTAGGCTCAATTGGCTGACCATAATTAGTGCAGCATTCTGGACATGCCTGGCCCTTAGACCAGTCTATAGGTCTCTTGCTCATCTCAGTATTGGAATGGTGAAAGGACATATTGGTGTGTATATAACTCCTGTTCTCCTCTTCTTCATCCTAGTACTATAGTGAAATGAATGAGAGGAATTGAGGGGACTGGGTTTACAATAGAATATAAAGGAAGGGGGAGGGTGATGTTGGTTTTCAATTGGCAAAGGGGATACCATGTCTCTCCTGTGGATGTCCTCCCTCGCATCTCCACCCCCAGGGTTAGGATCCAAGAGCGATGGCCTTTCCCTGGCCATTTGAGAAGAGGATCCAAGTGGAGTAGGGGTGAGGATATCCTCGGGTTTCTCAGAGCAGGTGATTCTTGGGATTGATCGAGTTGGTCAGTTAGGGATTGATTAATATCTATTGATGTTGGAAACCCTTTCTTGGGGTGTCCTGAATAGTGTGTTAGCAGTTGTGAGGAGCCAAGAATGAGATGCAGACGGAGAGCTTATCGTTTTAGCTATAAACATTTATTCAAAATAAAAGGGTGTTGGAAAATGCCTTGCTGTCCCTATGGAGGTGTTTCCCAACCAAAACGAAGGGTCTGCCAGTTGTCAAGATGTCAAAAGCAAAAATGTCCTGTGTCCGAAATACTATTCTGGCCCGCACATTCTAAAAGGAAACTGTTAATGTGAAAAGGATGTCTTTGACCTTGAAAGCGCAGAACTCTTAAAAAGGAAAGGCGCATAGCTCCAACACAAAGGTTCTCAATGGATACAGTGCAGTTTCAGGGGATGGCTCCCTTGCCCAGGTTTTCTCTTCACAATATTTTAAACTCCTAAGGATATGAATCTTCCTTGGAATTCTCTGATCAAAAAAGAAACGTGGCTGTTAGTCCCAATTTCATAGGAATATCTGATGTACTCCCCTGCAGGTTCTTTATTATAACAATTTCATAACAATTATTATAACAATTTCTCAGTCTTCATTTTGCCTGGTGTCATCTCCTACCAGGACTTCCTCATGTAAGTCGCTTTATTCTCTTGCCAACTTGACTTTATCTGGTATACTCTCCTACCAGGGCTTTCTTATGTGACATGCTTTAATACACGTGGAAACTTAACTTGACTTGTTTTACACCCTTGTAAACTTGACTATGCCTGGTATACTCTTCTGCCAGGGCTTTACACATTGGAAAACTGGTGTATTTATCGCATTCATTATATTAGTCTTTTTCTGAGAATATCGGGTCACATATTCCCTCTTTTTTGTCCAATTTTTCTTTATCCTTCTTTGGAAGCGTTGCCAAAGCGCCCCGCTGTCCCAGTTCACCACTACAGGACTCGCCGGCTTTTCGCTGCATTCTTGTGTTCCTCTGTGGTAAAAGGGAAGCAGCATGGTGTGCCGTCTTCACCTCACAGGCTCGGCGGCTTCCATGACCATCGCAGCACCCGCTTCCCTCCTGAGCCTCTTCTGCGGGAATCGGCTTGGCCTCCCTCTCCACCTAGCAGGCTCACCAGCTTTATGCAGCGGCTTCCAGGTCCTTCCCAGCACCTGCTTATCTCCTGAGCTTTTCAGTGTCTTCCGGCAGCTTTGATGCTGCTTCCAGGTTCCGCTGTCCACGAGGAAGTCTCTTCTCTCCTTCCTCCCACGGTCTTTACACAGCAAACCGGCTTTCGCAGTCCTCCGTCTTCTGCTTTTTTCCTGAGCCGGCTGGCTACAGACTTTTTGGCTCGGCGGTCTCTGGGTCAACACTGAGCAGGCAAAACATCCCCAAGCAGTGGCTCTCTCCCGTAAATTGGTTAGCGTTTTTAAATGTTCCGGCACCTATTATGCGCTCGCAATCATTACAGCGCATCTGGAGCTTCTTGCCTTTGCTGATCCTCATTACTTCATTCAGCTTTCTCGTTGCAGTACTTTCACATGTATGGAAATGGTAATCAGTTATTGGTAACTTATGTACAGAATATGTAATGGTATTCTCAGTAGCTTCCATGGGTGGTTGAAGGGAGCCATGACAATTTGCCATTAAGGCATGGGGAATGGAAGGAGTATCCTTATAAGGAAAAGGGGATTTCTTGTCTCATCTGTTGATGTCAACTCCCTCCGCCCCCCACGAGGGTCCCCTCCCCCACATGATCCTCCCTCATATAGCCGCCTGCAGGTTCAGGTAGCGGTTTCTGCCCCCAAGCCACATGGGTAGAGGCTATTCCCGGGACAGGAGCGATGAGATCAACAGATTCATCACACAGTGCTTGAAAAATGTGTTCATGAATAAAATCTAGTGAGTAAGGTTGATCCTAAAAACCTATTTTCTGAAAGAGTTAAAGGGGTGAAAAAAAGACCGTAGGGAATGCGGTGGGTGGGAAAGTGTAAAGGACTGTTATGGGACAACCCCACCCATAAGAAAAAAAGACCTTTAAACAAAATAACCAAAGTCAGAAGCCAGCGTTCACAAACTGGTATTTGAGTGCTGGTCGTTGCGTCAGATTCCGCTTCCATCATGGTCGCCAATTAACAATGTCCCGTCTTGCTCTCTTTCTGCATTTTCCCATTTTAGCCAATTAGGCGCAATCCCTGCGGCTCCTGCAGTTCCTGGGACAGTTTTGAGGAGTGTGTTGACAGCAGCTATGTTCTGGCCAGTAACGGAAGCAGCAGCAGCAGCCCTGTGGGCCCTAAGATGACTAGCATTGGAGATGGTGTGAGGACGCCTGTTGGCCACAAACTCTCTCTCAGGACACCGATCACAGAAGATCAGGAAGACTCGAAGATCTTCTGCATGCTGCCTCATCTGGCTGACCTCTCCACCTACATGATCAAAGGAGTCATCAGTTTTGCCAAAGTTTCCCCACATTTCAGGTATGTTCTAAACTACAAGTTTTTCACCAACCATACTGAGATTGGGACAGGTCAGGGTTTCTGAGTGAAAATGCTTTGTTCCAATTGTAAAATTATAACTTGGCTATAGTTCCATCAAATGTCTTGTACGTTTTCATATGTCAAGCAGCCCATTGCTAATGTATCACGTTTTATGGAGGAGAGCATGTTTGATCTTCAATGTCTTTTCCCGTTTGCTTCTCGGTAGTGTTTAATTCTATCTTTGTAAGACCAAATGCATGCTTGCTTTTATAAAAACAATATTTTTTGCAAGGAGGGACATCTCTCTAGGTAATAACCTTTCTTCAGGTCACAAACCACAGTCCTTAGCAAAGCCTGTGTGGTGCCGCCACCCTTACACCCTGGCATTTGATCACTATTGGTACCTACGATTTTAAGACTTTGGCTCTAAGACTTAATTTTAAGGGGAAAAAAGGAATGCCGTTCTTCCGTTTTGTAGTCAATTGTAAGTGTTGATTAGGCTGCTGACCTAAACAACACAGAGAACGGACTACAGAGAGCAAATTCTCGGGGTAAGTTTAATTTTGTATAAAAAGTTCTGCAGAACTTTTATTTTCGAAGTGGGGGAGCCAATCTAGATGACATGGGGCATTATGGCACTGGTTGCGCAGCTTCCTGGTTTCTCTATGTGGACAGTGCATTGGCTGTCCACATAACGCCTGCTTTTGGAGGTGTCTGATTGGCCGAGCACCCAGTACATAGTGCTAATGCCTTTTACATTTTAAAGCTTGCGAAGGAACTTTTGGGTTGATATCACCTTGTGACCCCCGCGACCTAATTACTTGCAAATTTTCAAGCTGTCGCATTGGTGTGCCATTAGAGCGGAGACTTAGAGTTCCTTAACTCCGCTTGTATAATGAAAGACCAAGTTGCTAAGGCAACGCCTTATTACTGCGCCAGAAAAAGATCTTGGAAACCAAAGAGTTTTATACTGTGGAAGTTTTTATTGTTAAATTTTGTGTGTCGCCCTACAGATTACACGTGTTTCGGCGTACCGCCTTTCTCAAATCAGGGCATGTCTGAGTTTGTAAAATCAAATGTGATAATAGCAATTGCATAATCACCAAGCACCATCACCCATTTTGGCAAACAGATTAAAACGTTCAAAATACATTGAAGATAAACACAAAAGGTGTGATTGAAATAAGCATATCATGGAAATAACATTGCACAATTCACATTTTCACGTGTGTATATTCCCATTTTAGGTTTAAGTTCACAGAGAAAAAGGGGTGGGGAATGAGGGAGGATAAAGAGGTAAGGAGAAATCAAACAGGGAGAAAGGTAAGTAACTCTCAATTAATTAATTTTTATTTTTAGCTATTTTGACCGTAAAAAAGAAAGCTTTCTTACCCGAATATTGCTTATTTCTAAGGTCAGATGAATCTGTCATAACTGGGATCAATCCCAACTGAGGGGTAAGGGGGAAGGAAGACAAAGATAATTGTATTTAGGTTTTTTAGTAATACCGTAATCAAGTCAAGTCTAGCGTTGCATCTAAAGCGCATGGTTTAGACCGTAATTAAAGTCTGTCATTTGGCCGCAATGCTTGGCAGACTTGCAGAGGCATTATTGGAACGTGCAAGTAAATACGTTGTTTGACAAATTTTTAATGCAGCCGTGCAATTATCGTATTCTTATAGCAAATGCCGGCTTTATAAAGCATCTGGGTGCTTAATTAAACTCATGTTTTCTCTGTCATTGAAAGCCATAGTTAAAAGATCTACCGTGACATAACTAAAACACGTTTGAAGTGTGTTTTTCAAAACGTGCTTGTTGTGCTACAATTCGAGTAGACACTTCCACCATCACCCTGGTGTGCATTCATGTGCTTTAATAGTCGCATCGTGTTGTGGTTGGTCCTGTGAGCGGGAGGGCTTTAAGGACCCCAGGGCTTACCTCCAAATTAACGTCCTCGCTTCTCCAGCGAAATGTGGTTGTTGCCTCTGCTTGTTGCTATGCAATAAGGGAATGAGCGACACCTAAAGTCCTTTGTCTATGTCCGTAGTGAAGGAAAGATACTCAGGGTACTCGAGCAGCCATATTGGAAGGTGCTACGACGTACGTATCTACCTGGGAAGGCTTCCTCAACCAGATCAGGAGATATAAAAAAGGCAACAGGACACAGCCCTTGAAGCAAGTCCGTTTTCAAACACTGAATCTACTAGACAAGACATAACCTTTACCAGGAGGAGAGGAAGGAGGGGGTCAGGTAGACTCCAGGAACCCTGATGCACTAGAAGATCATCTAAGACTAACCAGGGCGGCAGCCAGGGAAGCGGCCAAGAAGACAAAATAAACAATTTGGTTACAAACTTATCTAGCCTAGAACTTACGGAGGACCAAACTAACGTACTTAACAGGGGCCCATCATTTGCACCTACAGCATATCGGTCTAAACACAGACAATGAGATGTCGTACTTCCTGTAATCAGGAACTGAAGATTGTGTAGCAATTACTAAATGTATACAGTCTCTTGTCTCTTGATTATGTTTGATTATGCATTATGATCATTTTACGCCAAATGCTAGCAGTAATTGTCATGAGCATTTTACTAACATAATGAGACCACTAGAACCTTATCAGGGGACTAACATGAGATTTTCAAGTAAACTCGAACATTTCTCAGTAAGTAGCATTACTCATGCTAACTACGACTCCCACAATGCATCACTTAAAATTACAAGGATAAACACTAGAGCACTAAGCATGCTAATCCGTTTGCTTAATAGATATAGGCCCTCATCATGCAACCGTTCCACTCTGGTTTTTCAATTCAAAGAGGACTTAATAAGCCTCTCGATTCTTTATGGAGAAGCCAATTAATTTTGAACACAGCCTGATTTATTTGTTGTGCTTACGTGCGGGCGTTCAACTCTATATCAGTAATATGCGACTGCCACACACAACAAAACATTTACAAGGGCCACACTGCCTGCTATCCCGACAGTGTAATCACAAATATCATTTCTTCTCAGGTAGATACATACGTCGTAGCACCTTCAAATATGGCTGCTTGCGTACCCTGAGTATCTTTTCTTCACTACGGACATAGCCAAAGGACTTTAGGTGTCACTCATTCCCTTATTGCATAGCAACAAGCAGAGGCAACAACCACATTTCGCCGGAGAAGCGGGACGCGAGAACGTTAATTTGGAGGTAAGCCCTGGGGTCCTTAAAGCCCACCCGCTCACAGGACCAACCACAACACGATGCGACTATTAAAGCACATGAATGCACACCAGGGTGATGGTGGAAGTGTCTACTCGAATTGTAGCACAAGCACGTTTTGAAAAACACGCTTCAAACGTGTTTTAGTTATGTCACGGTAGATCTTTTAACTACGGCTTTCAATGACAGGGAAAACATGAGTTTAATTAAGCACCCACATGCTTTATAAAGCCGGCATTTGCTATAAGAATACGGTAATTGCACGGCTGCATTAAAAATGTGTCAAAAATCTGTCAGTCAACGTATTTACTTGCAAGTTCCAATAATGCCTCTGCAAGTCTGCCAAGCATTGCGGCCAAATGACAGACTTTAATTACGGTCTAAACCATGCGCTTTAGATGCAACGCTAGACATGACTTGATTACGGTATTACTAAAAAACCTAAATACAATTACCTTTGTCTTCCTTCCCCCTTACCCCTTAGTTGGGATTGATCCCAGTTATGACAGTTTCATCTGACCTTAGAAATAAGCAATATTCGGGTAAGAAAGCTTTCTTTTTTACGGTCAAAATAGCTAAAAATAGAAATTAATTAATTGAGTTACTTACCTTTCTCTCTGTTTGATTTCTCCTTACCTCTTTATCCTCCCCCATTCCCCACCCCTTTTTCTCTGTGAACTTAAACCTAAAATGGGAATATACACACGTGAAAATGTGAATTGTGCAATGTTATTTCCATGATATGCTTATTTCAATCACACCTTTTGTGTTTATTTTCAATGTATTTTGAACGTTTTAATCTGTTTGCCAAAATGGGTGATGGTGCTTGGTGATTATGCAATTGCTATTATCACATTTGATTTTACAAACTCAGACATGCCCTGATTTGAGAAAGGCGGTACGCCGAAACACGTGTAATCTATAGGGCGACACACAAAATTTAACAATAAAAACTTCCACAGTAGAAAACTCTTTGGTTTCCAAGATCTTTTTCTGGCGCAGTAATAAGGCGTTGCCTTAGCAACTTGGCCTTTTACATTTTAGCATACATTTTTGTTGTCTACGTAAAGAATGTGCACAGCTCAAAGAACATAACATGCAAGCTGAAAAGCGCGTCATCATTTGACTGCAATTTAGATAACTTGTTTGCTTTTACTTGCTTTACAAAAATGAATGGGATTGAACAATAAAATTATAACAATCCATGAACAGGATACAGCAGAAGGGGAAATGAACAAATACCAAGCAGAAAATGCAATGAATTGATGGGTGCGAGTAAGGCTGAGATGGAGGCTTTATTACGCGGTACTGAGCAGCGTAGTGTCACCATTTCTCCAGCATGGGGTCTTGCATGGATTCACATGCTATGAGTATTCCCAGTCATCGAGCTGGGAATCCTCTGTAAAATAAAACAGTTTAGCTTTAAGCGGCATTGTCGCTTGTATAGCCAGCCTATTGCTGTCACTTTGCGTCATACTGCCACAACCAATGACACTCGTCCAATTTAGCTCCAGTGCTGGTGGCCATCTTCATATTTTTACTGCATGTTTTCGTGTTGCTAGTCCTCTACTTTCGCTCCTCATTTTCTTGATTATATTCCTATTTATCTTATTTCTTCAACCACCCACTGTTGTGACTTGTTGGCAGCAAGGATCTGTTGCTGTTCTCGATCCCACCCTCTATCGGATCGTTACCTCATGTGAGGCCGCAGACCAAGCTTTGAGCCTAGTTCACGCGCCATGTCAGAGGCCGAGAAGAAGAGCCTCTTGAAGGCCTGTTCAAGATGCAGTCAGAAGAACATCTTTATCGAAGACCGCCACCAGAAGTGCATTTACTGACTGCACCCAGACCACCATGTGGAGGGACTCCCCATCTGCTCGTCTTTCTCAAATAAGACGAGGAAGGATCGCCATCAGAGACTGGTCTCATGGCTGTAGGAAGGTAAAGCCTCTGACTCAGCATCTGTGCCCTGGCATGGCTCTGCCAGGGCTGGCAGGCCCAAAGATTGTACTCCCTCTGGCAAGAGGTTGAGATCCTTGAACACTTCCAAGGGGAAGGTACCTAAAAAGGAGAAGTTTTTACATGCTCTGAAGTTACTCACTGATGAACACCACAGCCGCAGCATCCTAGTGAAGGGAACCCCATCATCGTCAATGACAGCTAAGAATCTTCTTCATCAACGACACGAAGACCATTGTCAAAATAGCCTTCCTCATTGACGACACAATCCGCCAGGCCATCAGTGCCAGTTTGTCACATCGACAGGCCTGTCTATGACCGCAGGCACCATCTTCACGGTCGAAACACCTATATCAAGGGTAGCATTGCCTCCAAGGCCTCCGTCGGTCCCAGCTGGGTCTGTTCCGCCCACACTACCTTCTCCAGGTGTGCCTGTGCTAGGAACCTTTCTGAGAGGATCCAGCAGAGGGGGACAAACCTCCAGATTCTACCCAAGCGCACAAGGGCCCCTCAGCTACCTGACACTCCTGTGGTGCCTCCCAGATCCATGTTTCCAGCCCTTGTCTCTGCTACTTCCATCCTGCCAGAGGAGGAAGAAGTACTTGAAGACGTTGGCCCACACCCTGTGGAGGGTGGCGTTGGCCTGCACCCACAGCCTGCACCGTGGCATGCGCAACCACTTCAGTTTGCTCACCCCATGAGCCCCTGGCCTCATGCACCAATCTTGACACCTGAAGCTCAGAGAGACCCATTGCCAAGAGATGTTTCTCTGGACATTTTGTCAACTCTCCACACTCTGGTCTCAGAATGAACAGGTAATAAAACTGGCAGTATCTGACAATGAGCCCCAGCTGTTGAAAGAAAAAGTACAACAGTTTGTCCATTTTTTTGGGAAGGTTTGAAATAGTATACTTTTAAAACCTCTAGATGTAGGCTTAGTTGGAAAAAGTTGGAGATGAGGTAGTAATTGGTGTAGAGTAAAATAAATCTGGCTGCATGGTGTAAAGGAACCCAAGAAAGACTCCCAACCTCTCCTTGAGGCAACTGATTTTAGAAAATGAACGAGAACTTCATTACTGTTAGACATCTCGGCCAAGAAATCCAGTTACTTGGGAAAGAGAATTTGTCTTCTGGAGACGTCACATTTCCAGGCAATTTGCAGAATGGTTCTGGTATCGGCATTGCCTCAAGGAAAGAGTAATAACAAGGGGAATGCGCATCTGATTTAGGGTAGCAATGAAATTACTCTCCTTGCACATCTCGATAAACTGATGAGGGTCCGATTTGTCATTTTATCCATTTCTGCTTTCTCCCGGGCAAGATAATGAAACCTGTTGTATGCGGGACAATCACAAGGGTTTGCAGGCTCAGCAGCTCCCTTGGTGTTCTACCAGCCAGGGCATGACAATTAGTTGGCATTCACAAGTTCTTGATTAGATTTTCAGAATGCCAATGCATTGCTTGCCCTAACTCTATAAATGTTTTTGAAGTGCTAAAATTCAAAAGGAAATATTAATTTGTGTACGTTTTAAAGAATGACACCATCATTAATTCAACCAAATGTTCTATTGAAAAAACTCCTCTAGCACTCTACAGTCTTTCGATCTTGTCAGTAATCAATGTGCCAACTTCATGATGTCCAGTCTAGTAAAAACGCTGGTATACATCGAGGTAACCTACACAGAACTATTTCCAGCCCTTGAGGAACGGTTCCATGTGTTAATATCCCTGCAGAAATATTGGCATACAAGAATGGAGCCATGTTTTTGCAGCCATATTAACCCATTAAACCTGCGGGGGACACCCGCAACCACCATATTTTAAAGGGAGAGGGGGACATTCCCGCCCATTTTGAGTCCTATTGCCCACAGCCAATTAGACCGGTCCCCTTAGCTCCACCCCTGGTGGCCATCTTCAGATTTGGCAGTGCACGTAATGTGGCAGTAAGAACTAAGAAGATCCCGAGAGGGGTAGGAGGAAGCATTGCATATGAATCCATGAAATATACCAATGCTGGAAAAGAGCCTGCCAGCATTTAAAAAAGCACTAAAGACTTTCTTACTCTTAGGCCAGCCTCCTCTAGAGATTTCTATATATTCCCCTGTTTCGATCTGTCTCCGCGCCCTGATGCCTATGGGCTACACCACGTAAGAAATAGATAAATAAGGAGGCTCGAAAGGAGGGCCCATTGGATTCAAGAGGACCACGTGAGGTCCAAAGCTGGAGCATGGGACTCGGACAGGGCCAAAACAGTCTTTGAGGACATCTTTCACCAACCTGTGTGACCAAAGGGAAGGCTTATCTGAGGCACCCATTTAGTGCGAAATGGCTGCTAAATATATCTTGATAGAAGAGTGTGCTAAACCAGAATTTGCCAAAGACTGGAGGTATGGCAAGACATCTGCAGCCTAAACATGCAACGTCTCTAGGTGTTCAGTTGCACACTATATCGTAAAACGTTTCCACTTGATTCTGTTGCAGGACAATGCAGACGGTGCTCTTGCCCTGGCCAAGATGTTTCTGAATTCTAGGGCTGCAGGAGCCAGGCCGTCAAGTTGAAGGAACGCTGGGTTGTGGTGCAGGATGGACCCGCTGTGTCTGAAGAGAAGGTCTAGAGCGGGGGCAACCTGATGCAGGGAGCCACTGGCAGGTGAAGCAGGTTTGAGGACCACATTTTCTGCGGCCAGGCTAGCGCCACAAGGATCATTGTGCAGCAGTTTTGAGTGTACAGAGAACTCGAGGTAGCAGAGGGATCGGTGAAAGGTGTAAAGGGACAGTCCTTACCATGGGAAGGAGAATGTGTCCCCCATGATCTCCCCTTGGGGAAACCTGCTTGCAAACCTGGTACATTTCTTGTTGATCACTGTAGCAAACAGGTCAGTCTCAAGATGACCCCACTCGAAGAAGAGACAGGACTTGGCCTTGGTGAAGTTCCCATTCCCTGCAGGACCAGAGTTCCCTGCTGAGCAAATCTACTATGTAGTATTGTGAATTCCAGGCAGATGGAAGGGAATTAGGAACATGCTGTGCGCCAGCGCCCATGTCCACAGCGCCTGCACCTCTGCAGACTGAATTAGAGAGTGCCCCCCCTTTTCTTGTGAATATAGAAAATGATGATGGTGGTGGTGGTGGTGTTCGTGAAGACGCGAACCAGTGGGTTCTGCAATTGTGGCTTGAAGGACTTCGGGGACCAGAACACTGCCCTCTGCTCCAGAACATTGATGTGTAGGCCTTTTTCTTCGGGCAACCACCGGCCTCTGGCGTGGACCTCTGCCGTGTGAGCTCCCTACCCTTCTAGGGTGGCCTCTGTGGTCATTGTATACCAGAAGGTGGAAAGGGGGTCCCTGAGTAAGGTTGAGACAACGACTCCACCAAAGGAGGGGTGTTTCAAAAGGAGGCCGTGCAGTGAAGTGTGTCCTCCCAAGACCCTGATATTTGTTGCCAACAGGCATCGAAGAACTCCTGAAGGGGTCTCATTCTGAGTCTGCAGTGTGGGATCACTGGGATTGATGAGGGCTTACATCGCAGGAGAGATTTGAGAGAGCTGACTGAATCCATTGGTAGGTGTAATAGCTGCCAGACCTTGTTCAGGATAGTATTCAACCTCTCCTCTGAAGGTGTGGCAAAATACGCAAAAGTGTTCAGGCGTGAGCCCAAGAACGAGTTCTAAGCAGGATTTAAGCAGGACTTTGCAAAGTTCACCAAGAACCCCAGTGATTGTTGTGTTGCATCGCTAGTGGAAGCAATGAGGTGAGCACCACCAACCAGTCGTCCAAATCCGGGTAAACGTGAATGCCTGAGCGCCGGAGGTGGGTTGCTACTGTGGCCAGGCAGTTGGTGAACACCTGTGATGCTGATTTTAACCCGAACAACAGGGCCTTGAATTGGTAGTGTTTTCCTGTGAACATGAATCTGACAAAAAAGGCCTGTGACGCTGATGAATTGGGATATGGAAAAAGTGTGCACCATTTTGGTCTAGAGAGGGGAAATCCTTCTTTCAGCTAGTCCAAGATGTGTTGCAGCATCACCATTAAAACATTTGAGACTTGAACTTGTTGAGCCTTCTGAGGTCTAGTATGGGTCTGCAACCTCCTGATTTTTTTTTTTTTTTTTTAAATTCTACACCGGAAAGTATATGGCGTATACGCCGGTGGACCTCAGGGGCCCTAGTGCAACCTTGATTAACCCTTTTTCTAGGAGGGATGGCACCTCGTGTAGCAGCAGGGATAGGTGTTTTTTCACCTTTGGGATGGGAGGAATAGAGGGGAGTGGCCCAATAAACTCCAGGGTATGGCCCTGTTGAATGATGGACAGCACCCATTTGTCGGTGGTGATGGATTTCCACTGTGCGACAAAGTTGGCAAGGCGTCCCCCTACTGGCATGTTGAAGTTGGGGGTGGGGGCTAGGGCCTGGTCAGGCCTGCTTCGGCACTTGACTTCTGGAGGAAACTGTGTTGACAGTTTCCTCGATGGGACTGGGATCTTCCCTAGTAGCCCTCTTGGGTGGTGCTGGTGTGGGATGTCTGAGGGATTATAGTTTCTCCTACTGTCCATAAAAATCTTCAAACCTTGATTTTTCTGAGTGAAAGGACTGGCGACAATGTAGCAGAGTACTCGGTGAACGAGCCATCTTGGCCCTGTTGGCCTTGATGGCCTGCAGGGTCTGCTCAACATTCTTTCCAAATTGATAGATGCCATCAAAAGGCACGTCGACAACCTTGGACTGAACATCCAGATAGAAATTGGTGGCCTAAAGCCAACCTTCACAGCAAAACACTGTACCGTTGCCCATTTGGCAGAATCCTGTATCCACAATGTGCACAGCAATAGAGATGGCATGATCCGATGCTGCTTCTCCCTAATACAGCAGTGTACGTGCCTCATCACGCTTGTTGGGAAGAAAATCTAGGATTGTCCCCATCTTGAACCAGAGTTCCCGGTTGTAGTGGGAGACCATTGCCAACAAGTTAGCCGTCTTGATGGTCGTTGCGACAGTCCCTCTTTTCAAAAACGTACAGTTGTTTGCCTTCCTTGTCTGGCGGTTACCCTACTAGGGGTCAGTATTGGCAGAGCGCCTACAGGCGGCTGCAGACACAACCGAGTCCAGGCAGGGCTGTGTGTAGGCATTTTGGCACTGAATCTGGGACCTTGTACTTCTTCTAAAAGCAAGCTTTCTTGGGTGGTGCTGAGAACTGGTTCCTCATCACTAGGAGGCAGTCTTTCCAAATATCACCCAGCACTGGAATAGCAACTACTGACCCTCTGAAGGATTCCCGCCTTTGGTAAAGGAATCCCTCCTTTTTCTGCTTCTCTGGGAGGAGTTCAAATAGCATTGGTGCTTGTGACATGAGAGCATGAAATGAGCTAATCTCGTCCAGGGGCAAATCTCTTGGAGGTAGATCTGCTGGCTCACCGTCATTTGGCACCAGATCCTCAAACTCATCTGTAGAGTGATTGTGTGGAGAACTGTCAGTTGGATAGTCGTCGGTGTTTGTATCTGTGGGAGCGACTGTAGGGGGCTTGGAGGGTGGTGGAGGAACCAAACCTTTTGCAGGAAATATGTGGGGCTGTGCTGGAGAAGGCAACTGTGGAACTGGAAGCCACTGTTAGAGCTCCAAAAGTGGTGTCTGTAGAATGGACAAGATGTCCTTAGACATGTCCCTTGAACCCGAGGGCGCAGAAGCCTGAGGAGGCCTGGAAGCTATGTCCACTTGGACAGGTGCGATTGGAGAAGGTTGAGGAGGATCTTGCTTAGGTAGAGAAGGACCTTGCTTTAGTGGAGGCTGTGGCAGCATGTCTGCAAGAGAAGGCACGGCACCCTCCTTGTCATCTGAGAATATTTCCTCCGGTGCATCCCTGTCCAAATTGGCACCCTGCTGTAGTAGTTCTTCTGGAGGGGCCATGGTCGGACAGGGGACTGTAGGCAGTGCAATGGAGCAAGTGAAAACAGTGGCTGAGCACAAGTTGGCCTGGGGAGGTAAGACCATGCTGATGGGACATCTCTGTCCACATCAACTCCCTTTGGAAAAGAGGAAACCAAGGGCCTTTGAGCAGGCGTCATGGATGATGTGCTTGGTGACTGAGTAGGTCTAGATGACAATGAGGCAGTTGGCATAGTGGACCTAGATGATTTGACCATAGACGAGGTGGTTGACTGGTCAGATGTAATGGATTTTTATTGCCAACCTAATGATGGTCGCCGTCGAAGAGGACTTGGGCCGCGGGGGGGCGCTGTTGCCTGCGTGGAGAGATGGACGCTTCTGTGTAGGCTCTCCAGGCACCCTGGGCTGCATCACTGATAAAAGTGCTTAAAAAGAGCCGGTTCCGCACAATATTCGCTTGAAGTGCACCACCTGCTCCATGAAACATTTTGAGTTTCAGCACAATTGCCTGCTCCAATCTGGCGATAACTAGTGGAGAAATTACTACACGGGCAGCGGGAGACACCTTGCCGTGCAAGCCGCGGATCAGAAAGAGGAGCCCAGCAGCATGACGAAGGGAGGGCCGCGCGGCTGAGTTGCGAGGCCTGCTGGCGCATGGAGGGTCGCGGGCGCTCCGGTTCCCGTTGATCGCCTGCTGACCCCAACTACACCAACATCACAGGAGTGGCGGAGGAGCAGGGGGCCCCCGAACCTACAAGGCGGACGGTAAGAAGGTGGGGAACCGCAGGCGCAGTGAGATCAGTGGCGGTCAGATCATCCGGGCCTGGCTGCCTCCCCCACCCGATGGGCCGTCCTTCCCCTACCACATTGATGGGACCGGCGGCGGAGGGGACTGCGGAGGGGACTGCGGGGGGGGACTCGCTCCTCCATCGAGGACGCGTGCGCCACCGGTCCCGCGGCCTTTAGTGTCACTGAAGTTGCAGCCTCATAAATCAATAAGCCGCTCTGCATACGGCCAACCTTCGGAGCCCCCACCAGCGCTGGGACTGGGCACCCCCGGGACAACTGAGAGCCTGCGGCATAACTACACAACGCCACGGCAGCCACAGCGGCCCACTGCCCCAGTATCCACAGGCCTGGCCATACCGTGGAAAACTCATTTCTGCCACCCCAATAACAAGAAATTGAGAGTCTGCATGTAACCTGCTACCGGCCATACCAGAAAGGAAGACCCATTGGAGGATGATCCCAGAACATATTAAATCAAGGGAACACAACCCCTCTCTCCAATGGGCAGCCAATGTAGCGCAGTGAGGGGCGCAAAGAACCACTTATGAGAGAGTCGACACATACAGGGTAGCAGAAGAGCAGTGCGGCATACCCCGAAAGGGGGTGAGAACCCTCCTCAAACAGCGGAGTGAACACACCCAAAGTCAGCCTGAGGTAACCCCCACTACTAAGCGGTATACAACACTGCAAGCAACAAAAGGGCATCACACCCTCTGTGTCACCTCAAACAGGTGAGGGTAGTTACATTATCCGGGCAGATCACTGGGTTCAAGGACAAAACACCGGGGGGCAGACCTCACCACCGCTCTGATCACAAGATACTAGCGTCCTGCATGCCCATCAAGCCCACCTCGCAAAGTCCAGCAGCACCTTAGCCGAAGTGCACATGACAGGCACAAACCCAGATCACCACGGAATCTAAAAATCATTCACTTACTGGTTGCAACATAACAGAGCCAGAAGTACAATCGCTGGAAAACGACAGACAGAAGCGGTAGATGGGACCACAAACTATATAGCGAACTCCCACGAACAATCGCAGCGGGTGGTCACGACCCAAGTCCACCACATGCTACGAGAGCTACTGAGAACATCACAGCCTTGCCGCAATGCAAAAAACTGATCCAAAGTAAAACCAATAGTAACCTCCGCTCGGAGGTACCGGATACAATACCCAAGAGCTTCGGACCCAAGAAAGGGAAAGGAGCCATAAAAAAATATACGATGACAAGAAGAGATATAGAGCCCATGATGTCTCAGGAAACATCTCCCCAAACACAACCTGATGCGCCCGCCTCCATGATGGACCCACAAGCAGTCTTCCTGGCCATGCAACAAGGGTTCTCAGCACTTAATGAAAAACTGGACAGGATAACAGCCAACGTCGCCTCCATTAAAACGCAACTAGATAAGACCACACCAAGAATTACAGAAGCAGAAACATGGATTTCCGGCACAGAAGATGCGCTGGAGGCACTGAAGTCCACAGTTTCAACGATGGCAATAGAATTGGGAACGATAAAAACTAAATGCGAGGACTTGGAAGCCAGGTCGAGACGGAACAACATCTGTATAGTCGGCGTGCTGGAGGAGGCCCTGAGGGGACCCATGCGGTGGAGACTCTTCTGCGCAACCCTCTAGGGGATCCCGGGTGGTCACCCATGTTCATTGTGGAGCGGGCGCACAGATCCCTTGCACCAAAACCTAAGCCCGGAGCATATCCAAGGCCCATTATAGCATGCTTGATGACTTATAGGGACATAGACCTAGTGCTGAAAACCGCCAGAGAAAATCAAGAACTGAGATGGGAAGCTAATATCATACGCATTTTCCTAGACTTCAAGCTGGCAGTGCAACAAGAACGGCACCTATTCACTGGTGTAAAAAAACTACTGCGCGAACGTCCTACCCCTATTCCATGCTATACCCGGCCAGGCTAAAAAATACAACCTCAGAACAAAACCTACTTCACATTTCCAGAAGAGGCGGCAAACTTCCCAGTACCAACTCCTCCTCTAGGAGCAGTACAGGATCCCTGAAGAAAAAATGATACTAAAAGAAGACACTTTGCAATGGTGGCAGCACTAGCATCACGAACCATGGAGTGATACGGAGCCCCCCCTCCCCTGCCCCCCGGGGTGGCTTTGTTGAAAGGGCACACCCGAAGTGGTCTATATAGGGCAAGAATGAAGACCTCCCTTTACTATCTAAATGAGTGAGAGTAACAACACGGAACTGGCTACACTAAGAAAGGACGTAAGCTTTTGCGGCCCAGGATGTCGCTGCAGACCCCCTGTAGCAGGTGCACTATAAGTTAACGGTTGGGGAAGGGAGGGACATGTGAGCATAGTTGAAATTCGGGGAACTATGAGGGAGGGGGAGGTTCACAAGGCATGGTTGTTGGGGCACAGTTTTCTGAAGAGAAGTTCAATACTACAAAAAAGCGCACAAATGATGTGCATGATCACGGCCGATAGCACAACGGGAATAGAACATGGCACACGCAATTCTACCCATGTCAAGGGGATGGTTAACGCAAGCAACGAGGATATCAAAATGTTGAGCTGGAATGTTCGGGGACTAGGAACCCGTGTCAAGAAAAGGAAAATATTAGCGTACATTAACAGACAAGGCCCCAAGATAATCTTTCTACAGGAAACGCATTTAGGACATCAACATGCTGGACTGCTGGCCCCGAATTGGGGAACACATCAACACTACACGACTTACTCCAGTCGGGCTAGGGGGGCAGCGACCCTCGTACATAAAAATCTTCCGTTCACCTGTTTCAGTTCAGAGTGTGACCCTGGGGGAAGATATGTTCTGGTCCATGGCACCCATCACGATAGAGCGGTAGTACTTCTTAATATATACGGCCCGAATCTAGAAGACCCAGACTTCTATTCCTCGCTATTTGGAAAACTTGCAAACCCAACGGCCCATCTGCTATGTGGAGGTGATCTAAATACTATTTTAGACGTGCAGCTAGACCGCCCATCGAATCAGCCAAGGGCACTCTCCAAGTCCGCCCAAATGATACTCCCCCACATGGCTGACTTAGACCTGAGAGACGCATGGCGATCCATGCATCCCGCCAAAAAGGAATATACGTACTACTCCACCGTGCATGACATGCACTCCAGAATAGACCTATGGCTAGTCGCCAGTGAAGCACTAGTTTGGGTTACCACCGCTCATATCTACCCCCAGAACATACTCGGACCACTCACCAACACAGTTAACGTTAAGAATCCCTGAGATAAAAATAAGCAGACCACCATGGAGATTTAAATCAGCTGCCTTTCAAGATCTGGTCTATAGAACGGCATTAGCTCAACACATACAGGAATACTTTGACATAAATGAGGGCTCTGTTACCAGTCAAGCTATACTATGGCAGGCATTTAATGTCTGCATCGGGGCAACGCAATGTCCACTGAGTTCGGAGTTCTCAAAGACATACGTAGAAGCCTTGCGTGCCTAGAAACGGAGATTGCTAATAAACAATCTCCGTATGTACAATCCCCAACATCACAACTACGATTGGAGATTAAAATCAAATTAGACGAATTTAGAGAAGCAGCGGAACGAGAAATCCGATACTTTGATAAACCCGCAGCAGCGCAACGGTACGGTGAGGGCGAGCGCCCGGAGAGGCTTCTAGCTAGAGTGGTGTGAACTGAACGGGGACTGACCACCATCCCATGTATAAAATTAACAAATGGAAAAGTAACCATCGACAATACTGAGATTAAAGGGGCATTCTATGACTTTTACAGGCGGTTATATTCCCCTCGGACCGAGGCAACCGAAGAAGAAATAGATCAGTACCTCTCCAGTATACCAACGACACTGCTAGCAGATGTCACAAGGGAAACCTTTGAAAACCCAATTACTGAAGCTGAGATAACAGAAGACATAAAAGCACTCCCCAGCGGGAAAGCACCTGGTACAGATGTCCTGGGGGCGGAATTCAATAAAGAATTCAGCCCAATTCTCGTACCTTAGCTGCATGCACTATGGACAGAGGCCCTAGAAAAAGGGGAACTACCCAACACCACCAAAGAGTCGGTTATCACGCTGCTGCTTAAACCCAGAAAACCCACAGATGAGTGCGGCTCATATAGGCCACTGTCACTAATAAACACTGATGCTAAAATCTTTGCAAAAATATTAGCAACCCGGCTCACCCCGCTGATGCCCTACATGGTCCATGAAGACCAGGCTTCGGATTTGTTGCAGGTAGGTCCACAGCAACGAATGTTAGATGTTGTCACAAGATCTTGGCAACAATACCCGAAGACACTCAAGGAGTGGCAGTGTCCCTAGACATGCAAAAAGTATTCGACACAGTATACTGGCCCTTTTTATTTAGAGTTCTCCAAAATTACGGATTTGGTCCTAACTTCATAAAATGGATCAAAATACTGTACACGCGCCCCTATGCCAGGATAAGTATCAATGGCACTGTCAGACACACTGGAACTCCTGGGGGGGACACCCGACAGGGCTTCCCACTGTCACTGCTCTTATATGCACTAGTAATAGAGCTATTGAAGGACATACTTGGAACCCGCTACAGTACATATGGATTGAGGCTAGAAGGTAAATTGGACATCATTACTCTATATGCTGACGGCATACTGTTGTATTTGAAAAATCCAGATCGCACGCTCGGTAGGTCAAAAACTTTGGGGGCTTCTCTGGCTTAAAACTCAATGCCAATAAATCTGAAATTCTCACTCACAAAAACTACAGTGGCACCTCATGATCTTCAGACTCAGTTGGAGCCCTATTCACATTCAGTACCTAGGAACATACGTTGCTGGGACAGCCCAGCTAACATGCGCGCTAAATTATGACACACTAGCCGATGCCCTGTGTGTGAAAATGGCACGATGGAGCACCCTACCTATTTCAATTATGGGAAGCATCGCCCTCATCAAAATAATTCTCCCAAAACTTTTCTACCTATTCAATACAGTACCGGTGTGGCTTGGACGAGTATTCACAAAAATAAAAAGTGCATGCATTGCATTCACATGGTGAGGGCACCCCAGATTAAGTTGGGAGATGCTGACGGCTCCATATACGCAAGGCGGACTAGCGGCACCGGATTTTGAACTATATTTTTTAGCTGCGCAGGCACACTAGGCCGCCCATTGGGCCTCTAGCTTTCTGAACCCTGAGAACACACCACATGGGCATCACACACCGTGACCCGCCATACTGCTCCATTACATGACAAAGCCTCGTCCCAAGCATTATAATTCCATCGACCCAAAGCAGGTGACGTACACAGCCTGGGCCAACATTACCGATATATACGGCATAGACAAGCTGTACCACCGTAGCATGCCGATTTGGGCAGACCCACATATACTTCCTAACCCTAGACAAGGAGGCAGCAACACATTGGAGCGCCAGGGGAATTGCTCAATTGGGTCAGTTGTTTCCAGAAAAACGTTTTGTGACCTGGGAAACACAAAGAGCCATAGTGGAAGACTCACCCAAATACAAACTGCAATACATTGCATCAAAGCATCAATTAGGAGCGTATGGCCTACTGTACCGGTAGAGCCAGAGATAAATCTGGGATTGGGGTACCTGTTCACCGAAAGGGCAGGGAAAATCACGGCGTCCACATTATATAAAACTATTCCTCAAACTCGCCCCATGCCAGAGCACAAAGCCAAAGCTAAGTGGGAACAAGACTTGGGGCAACGTATTGACGACCACCATTGGCTACAGATATGCACCTTGACCAGACATATATCCTGCAATGCCTGCCAGATATAAACTTATACATTATAAGATAGTCCACAGAATACACTACATCCCTGCGAAGATCAAGAGCATCTTCCCCACAACAGAGGGTTCATGCCGGGATGTCACTCCGAAGATGCAGGAATTTACCACATGTTGTGGGCATGCACAAAACTAAATGAATACTGGGCAGGGATTTGCACAACATTGGACGAAATGGCCGACCAACCCATCGAGTGGTCTCCACAGCTATGCCTCCTGCGGGCCGTAGGAAAGATGAAAAAGACATGGCGGGAACTTCTAAATTTGAGCCTGCTGATAGCCAAGAGGGCAATATTGCTGAAATGGAAGAATAGCACACCACCTACTAAAGCAGACTAGGAAAAACACATGATATGGACAAATGACACTGAGGAACTGTATATAAACTCAGTACAACTCACTTCCAGACCCAGGAACATATGGGCTAGATATAAACAATACCTGTCAGACGAAACAGAAACCGAAGACTCGGATTGACAAAAAATGTAACCTCATATGTTGTAATGTTTGGTATTCTCAACAAATGTGTGTAAGACTCATCTGTGTGCAATAATAAAAACATTTTTTTTAAAAAAGAAGAGGACTTGGGCCGTGATAAGGATTGTGTAGACGGAGGAACTGTAGTCGTGAACAAGCTTTGCTTCTCTGAAGAGTGCTTAGATGAAGCTGCTGACTAAGGCTTTCTTGGCACCGTAGTAGTCAATGTGGTGCCCATAGGCGTAGTCGAAGACATCCACATCAGCGACGAAGGGGCAGCCGAAGCATGCAATCCATGTCCCTTTTTAGTTTGGGCTATTAGGTGGCACTGAAGCCAAAACTATTGTCATTAACATAAGAGCTTCAAATATGGGTTTTGAATGAGGGTCTGTAGTGCTTTTCCAATGGAGATAGATATGAGGAGGGATAAACGGTTGTAACCCTTCCCATTCCCTGGTCTAGCCAATGCAATCCCTATGGCTAATCCCACCCCTCGGAACTGAGATTTTTTAGCTCTTCCATGGAAGCAGCCATCTTGGATGACTGTCTCTTAGGAAGTTCTCTGGAAACCAAGCAAAACTAGCGGCCATCTTTGAATGGGAAAGTTAACATGCATCATCCAAATAAAATGATATATTGTTTAAAATAGCTAAAGTAATTTGCATTTTGGGAGCTTGTTTCGTTTTGTATTTACAAGGAAATTAGGGCTAGTTTTGGTAAGCTGCCACTATGGTGACATGACATTTGGGATTTATCACCCCACCACTGCTGCCACTCTAAGGACACGCTGTGTATTCTCATTGCAGTGCCGTTGCAGGAGATAGTTTTCAAAACCTGGAATGGTTGCAGGCAGTTGACTGCAGTGCTTACCTAGTGTGCAGTGCTCCCGGGGAGAGGAAGAGCGTTTCTGGCCGTCTGACACTGTGAGAATTGAAAAGCAGCAGTCTCCCAAGAATCCGCATTACAGGCAGTTGACTGCAGTTAACCACAGATATTTAGGAGCCTAGGACGTTGGATTAATCGAAAGTGATGTATTAAGTGATTGTGGTCTGAAGTCTTAGCCTGGGGAGTCAGAAGTGGCTGACAATCAGTGCAGCTTGGCTTCATTCCTGCTTTCTCTCCATCCTTGGAGCCCGACTTTCTGCTCCCCCATCTAGTCGCCCAGCTTTTGAAGCCTATTCTGTGGGCAGTTGCAGCATACTGGGGTAAGTTCTGACATTCTTGTGGCTTACCATGCCGGTGTGCGCTTTTTCTGAAATTTACACCTACGTTCCAGGGTCGGACTGGGACAAGAAATAGGCCCGGTCACCCAAGAAAAGTTGCCCACCCCACGCCTCAAAAAAGTGGCTCACCCCTCGCCTCATGACCCTTGACCTGTGATGACATCACCCGAAGTGATGTCATTTGACCCCACCCCAAAGTGGCATCCCGGGAAGTGATGAAACACGACTTTTCAACCCTTGACACAACGGGAAGTGGCATCAAATAGCATTTTTCCTAAGTACACTAAATTACAGTGAATCCAAGCAGACGTCCAAGGCCAAATGATAATGTTATTGTATAGCACTTACGCTAAAGCCCTTTTTTTTTTTTTTAATAGAACAAATATGCATACAAGATCACCCAACCTGTGTTGCTACTCATTTATCGACCTAAGAAGGATGAAAGGGTTTTTGAAAAAGAAAGAAAAAATGTGAAAAACAAATACTTTTATTTTCATTTTTTTTTCTCCAAACCGGCGCAGGCATGACCAGAAACCAGCCCCCACACTCCAGGGACGATTTTTACCCGGCCACAGGCCGAAAGGCCGAGGGGCCAATCCGGCCCTGCTAAATTCGAAATTGAAGTGCTGCTCCATGTACTTTCGGAACCAGAGCGCATTCCTGGCGGAATTAACCCATTTACTGGGTTTTTGGACCATATTGCGGGAAGCGCCTGCGTGGGTCCGCCCACGCTTCCGATAATTAAGAAGAATAAGGACCATATTGCTGCACTGCCTTTATTTTTACATTGCGGTTTTGGCCTTTAAAGATGGCCGGACCACACCACTGCAGGCTTGCTTCTTCTTTGTTGGGCCTGACTCCCCCTTCCATTGGCTGCCTTGACAGGCCAATCGCGACAACCAGGAGGCGGGAGCCGGCCCTTGATGTTTAAGGCCCACGACAAAGGCCCCGTCTATCCCTGTCCACCACGGTACTCCTCCCCTGGCTGGCTGTGTGTCTTTTTGACCCCCCGCCCCCTCTGCTGGGGATGGGTCCATATGACCCCCCCCTCCGCTGGATGTCTGTGTGTCCGTATGACTTCCCCCCCACCCCCTCCACTGGCTGGCTGTGTCATTTTGGGTGCCCCCACTGAAGTCACTTCACATATATGTTGCCGCTGCCCTGTACCATGAGGTTATCACCATGTTCTTGCTTGTTGACCTTAACTTACCATCTGTATGTACATGCCGTCTTGCAACATGGGACTGGCACCATGCTCTTGGCTGTTGAGTTTGACCCTGCATTAATATGAAGCTGCCACCATGTAACTTGTGGCTGATGCCATCTATTTGTTTATTGATTTTGACTATGCATCTGTGTAGCTGCCGCCATGTATCACTTGGCTGGAACTATGCTTCTCCAGCATGGGGTCTGGCATGGATTCACATGCTCATGAATATTCCCCGTCGTCAGGCTGGGAATCCTCGGTAAAGAAAAAACCAGTATCAGTTTCGTTTCTGATCTGTCTTTCGTAGTAATAACCAATCACTGGTCTCTGCGTCATACTGACCACAGCCAATGACTGCCCTCTACCTAAGCACCGCCTCTGGCAGCCATCTTCAGATTTTTACCGCACGTTCATGTGTTGGGATCCTCGTGCTATTGCTCTCGAGCGTTAGTGCTATTTTTTTCACGTTTTTATCTCAAAACTTCGTTTTTTCCGGTCAAAAGAGCCTCAAGCTCCACCGACTCTCCATCCGATCAACGGGGACCCGTGTCGGATTTGTCTGCGCCCCTCAAGGGTGAAGATTTTGTCGAGCTACGTTTGGAGGACTCCAGAAGCTTCTCAGGCCCGGACATGGCCCAGGAGAAGGGAAGCTCGACGCCCGGAAAGCTGTTCAGGGTCTGCCTTGGATGCCAGCTGCAGAACATCTTTAAGGAGGACGAACACTCCTTTTGTCTCTACTGCTTACATGAGGACAAGACGCACGTGGAGAAGGACTGTGCGTTTTGCGGCAATATGTCGGAGCGGACCATGAAGGACCGCCACCAACGCCTCGCCAACTGGCTGGAAGGGAAGAGCCCGTCAGGTGAGAAGAAGAGGAAGAAATCTGAGCGGTCTTCTAAGACCTTTGAGGACGTCCCGGCGACGGGGGTCCAACACAAGGCCAAGCACCGCGAGTCCGCTGGCACCACGAGCGCCGAACGGTCGGGCTCTACGGGCGCCAGGCAGGGCGCACCCTCCCCGGCACCTTCAGCCACGAGCCAACGCTCTGGGTCGGGTAAGAGGAAGGGCGAGCACCCGGCGAAGCTCCTGGAGAGGCCCCGGTCGAGCTCGAAGGCCCCATCGGAGGGGGAGCGAGGCAGTGTCCCCCCCCCTCAAGGATAAGGCGGTGAGCGCACCTAAGGTGGTGAAGGCCTTAATCCATCCGGCCAAGCCCTCTATCGATACTGTCGCGGCGGCCCTGGCTCAGCCTGTGGAGGCTACACCAGTGGTGGCGACCTCGGGGGTCAGAGTCTCCCTGCCACCTCGGAGGGAGTCCTCTTTTGTGCCCATCGATAGGACCCCCGTGAAATCCCCGGCGGGGAAGAAAAAGGGGGGGCAGGGCGTCGTCGTAGATTCGGCTTCAGAGGAAGAGCTGATCAAGGTCTTAAGCCACGGCCTTGGCGTGGATGAAGACCGGCCCGTCGGGATGGATCCCGACGCAGGTGACGACGACAGCGTCGAGGGTGCCGACGGGGCCCCTGATCGCCCGTCGGATTCCCCTCTGTCAGCGCCTCAAGACAACTCGGTGGCCATTTTGTTGGCTATACAGTCCTTATGCTCAGAGATAAGGACGAGACTACCGTTGCCGACGCAGGAGCCTCTCCCGTCGGGGGATCCTGAACCGGGCCTTCGGGTGTTCCCCCTCCCATGAAAAGAAGGATTCACCCTCCACCTCCTTTTCAGCCGTCGCGACCCGTCCAGCCCTCCTCCCCGTCCACCCGAGGGGATGATACGGGGACTGACACGGCAGCGACGGGTACGGACGACTAGGTATACGACGAGGACCTCCCGTCGTCACCTCCCACCAGGGCCTCTCCGCCTGACGAGATTGGATCGTTCCACTCCATGATCGCCAGGGCATCCGAGCTTTTCCAACTCTGCCCTGAGGAGAAGAAAAAGGAAGGATTCCTTTATCAACGGCGCGAGGCCAAGAGGAAGACGGTCCTCGCGGTGCCTCTACTGGACGACATTTGGGATGAGGGCCTCGCCCTCCTCAAGAACCCTTCCTCGACGCCAGCTAGAAGAGACCGGTACGAAAAGAAGTACCGGGTCCCGGGCGCAGCCTACCCCGGGCGCAGCCTACCCCGGACTCCGTCGTCTCCGCGGCGGCCAGGAAGAAAGCGGGGGGGGTGCGGCCTCCACATCGACTTCCCCACCGGACGGCGAGGGAAAGAAATTGGACGCTATGGGACGCAGGGTCATCTCGTCTGCAGCGACGACGATTAAAGCGGCCAACATCTTGGCTATCGTGGCCCGCTACGACAGGGAGCTATGGTACAAACTGGCTCCCCTGCTGGACTTCCTACCGGACGACAAGAGGGCGGATGCCCTAGAGATCCTACAGGAAGGTGAGGTGGCGTCGGACCACGCCATCACTATTGCGACGGACATCGCCGACACTGGATTTCGCCAGTTGGGCAACGGCGTGTGCCTTAGGCGGCGTGGATGGCTCAAGGCTACGGACTTCCGTCAAGACGTACAGACCAGAGTCCTGGACATGCCGTTCGATGGGAACAACCTGTTTGGGAAAACAGTGGACGATTCCCTTCAGGCCATTAAAGCGGACACTGAGACGGCCCGGGCCCTTGGGGTTCTACAGCAACGACGGACGCCCTTTCGGAGCAGCGGAGGCAAGGGCGCCTCCAAAGGTTCCGGCGGCGGTTTCTCTACCTACCGTCAAGCGGCCCGCTCGTCGTCTCAAGAGACCTACAGAGGACGAGGCAAGTCTGGAGGACCCCGCCGTCGTCGCCAAGGAGGTCAAGGCGGCAAAGCCTCGTCGAAACAGGATTGAACCGGCCGTGGGGTCGGGCCCCCACCGAAGCACCCCGGTGGGAGGCCGGCTGGCGAGCTTCGTCAGCGTGTGGGAGTCCATCTCCACCGACCGTTGGGTGCTGGACGCCTTGGCCTGGGGCCACGCACTCGAGTTTCAAAGAAGGTGCCCGCGCGTCCCCCCCGTGGCCAGGAGAGAGCTTCACGTCCCTCAGCTTCTCCTGGACGTAAAGGCGTTGCTCAGGAAGGGCGCCATCGAACTCGTCCCAAAGAGGCTTCGGGGCTCCGGAGTTTACTCGAGATACTTCCTCGTGAAGAAGAAGACGGGAGGATGGCGCCCCATCCTAGACCTGCGACGTCTGAACAAGTTCATTAAGGCGCAGAGGCTCCGGATGGTCACCCTCCAGCACGTCCTGGGTCAGCTGGAGGAAGGAGACTTCCTGTCGTCGTTGGATTTGGAAGATGCCTACTTCCATATTCCCATCCTAAAGGGGCACCGAAAATTCCTCAGGTTTGTGGTCCAAGGGCGTCACTACCAGTTCAAAGCCCTCCCCTTCGGACTACGGTCGGCACCCAGGGTATTTACCAAGTGCCTTGCACCGGTGGCGGCGCAGCTGTGCCGCGAGGGGATCCACGTCTACCCCTACCTGGACGACTGGCTCATCCGAGCCAAGACGAGGGAGCTCGCCGTGGACCACACGGCAAGGACCGTCCAACTTCTCACGGACCTGGGATTCTCCGTGAACTACTCCAAGTCCCACCTGGTACCCGCGCAAAACGCACTGTTTCTGGGAGCGAAGCTCGACAGTGTCCCTTCTGGCCTCCCCGTCGGAGGAAAGGACCAGGTCCATCCTGGGCAAGGTACAGCGGATGTTGGTTTCCGACGCGGCCACGGTGAGGTCCATCAAGTCCCTCCTCGGAATGATGTCCTCTTGCATCTACCTCATTCCCATGTGCAGGCTCCGGATGCGCCCGTTGCAGGAGTTCCTGGACGCGCGCTGGATCCAAACGACGGGCAGCTTCGAGGAGAGGATCACACTCGACGAGAGTTTCCGCCGAGCGGTCCGGTGGTGGGGCACCCGCGCGCATCTGACGGCGGGCATGGACTTCCAGACCCCAGACCACCAGGAGACAGTGACCACGGATGCCTCCCTGGAAGGGTGGGGAGCGCACACCGAAAATCTGCACGCGAGAGGCCTCTGGCTCCCGACGGAGAAGTCCCTCCATATCAATGTCCTGGAGCTCCGTGCAGTGTTCTGGGCCCTCAGGTCCTTCCTTCCGTCTATCAAGGGCAAGGTGGTGAGGATCTTCACCGACAACACCACCACCATGTTTTACATCAGGATACAGGGCGGAACCAGGTCCCCAGCACTGTCCAAGGACCTGTGGCATTGGGCAGTCGCCCAAAGAATGTTTCTGGTGCCGTTTCATCTGGCAGGGATAAAAAACACAATCGCCGACTCACTCAGCAGGGAGCTGCGCTCGTGCCACGAGTGGGAACTACGGCAGGATCTAGTGGATCGCCTCTTCCGATGGTGGGGCACACCCCAGATCGACCTGTTCGCGACGGCGACGAACTCCAAGTGCCGGAGGTTCGCCAGCAGGTTTCCCCAGGCGAGGAGCATGGGCGATGCTTTCTCGTTCCCCTGGGAGGGCCTGTTCCTCTACGCGTTCCCTCCTTTGCCACTGCTAATCCGGCTCGTCAACCAGCTCAAGAGGTCACGGTGCAGGATGATCCTCGTCGCACCTGCATGGCCGAGGCAGATATGGTTCCCGGACCTTCTGGACTTGTCAGCGTCCCCGCCAATCAAGCTGCCGGTGGACACGGATCTACTCTCCAGGGAAGGAGGCGCCATCCTCCACCACGACCCGAAATCGCTGAACTTGCAGGCCTGGCTCCTGCAGCGCTAGAGTTTGGAGGATACGACATACCGGCCGACTGCAGAGAGGTTCTTGCAAAGGCCAGGGCGTCCTCGACTCTTAAATGCTACGGACACAAATGGAAGAGGTTCTCTGTCTGGTGCCACCCACAGAAGATTAACCCTCTACGGATTACGGCTCCCCAGGTACTGCCGTACCTGCTGACCCTGGCCAAAGCTGGACTGGCACACGCGTCCATCAAGATTCACCTTGCTGCAATCTCCCGATACACCAGAACCACGGGCCGGACGTCCCTGTGGTCTCATCGTCTGGTGAAAGAGTTCATGAAGGGACTGTTCAGATCGTTCCCGCCGGTGAAGGCGCCGGCCCCGGCGTGGGAGCTCAACGTGGTGCTGACCAAGCTCATGGGACCTCCGTTCGAGCCTCTGCACTCGGCCCCGTTGAAGTTTCTGTCGTGGAAAACAGCGTTTCTTGTGGCCATCACCTCCGCACGACGGGTGGGAGAGATCTAGGCCCTTTCCTGCAAGGCCCCGTACTTGACTTTTCACGACACGAGGGTAGTGCTCAGGACGCACCCCTCCTTCATGCCCAAGGTACCGTCGGACTTCCATCTCAACAAACCCTTGGTGTTGCCTGTGTTCTTCCCGTCGCCTTCGTCGCCGGCTGAGAGGACTTTGCACTCGCTGGATGTGGCTAGAGCGCTGAAGTTCTACGTGGACCGCACAAAGTGTTTTCGGAAGACGTCACAACTCTTTGTGAACTTTGGACCTGTCAATCAGGGGAAGGCTCTCTCGAAGGCTTCCATTTCCAGATGGCTCTCCGGCTGTATCATGTACTGTCATCGGTTGGCAAACCGACCGCTGCCTGGCCGTCCGAGAGCCCATTCCACCAGAGCGATCGCAGCTACCACGGCGTTCCTTTCTGGTGTGCCCCTGCTGGACATATGCAGGGCTGCTACGTGGAAGTCGACGCACACCTTCACGAAATTCTACTGCGTCGATCGGGATTCCAGGGAGGAGTCCAGGGTCGGCCAAGCAGTGCTGCGCAACCTGTTCGCCTGAGGTGAGCCTGGTGAGGAGGTAAGATGCTTAATGTTAAGTTTGATGTAATGCTTAATGTTGAGCCTTTGCCACCTCCCGTGGTTGTGCATGTGTGTACTGCTAGGTATTCTTTATTCATGAGCATGTGAATCCATGCCAGACCCCATGCTGGAGAAGGAACAAGTTACTTACCTGTAACTGTTGTTCTCCAGCATGGGTCTGGCATGGATTCACATGCGAACCCTCCCGCCTACCCCTCTGCGGCTCTTCACTTGGTCATACTGCCACTTCACGTGCTTCCAAATCTGAAGATGGCTGCCAGAGGCGTTGCTTAGGTAGAGGGCAGTCATTGGCTGTGGTCAGTATGACTCAGAGACCAGTGATTGGTTATTACTACGAAAGACAGATCAGAAACGAAACTGATACTGGTTTTTTCTTTACCGAGGATTCCCAGCCTGACGACGGGGAATATTCATGAGCATGTGAATCCATGCCAGACCCATGCTGGAGAACAACAGTTACAGGTAAGTAACTTGTTCCATCTGCTTACTGATTATGACCCTACATCTGTGTGTAGCTGCGGCCGTGCAGCATGTGGTTGGCGCCATCCTTTTGCCTCTGACCTTGACCATGCATCATGCTGTTCCCATCTTCATCTTGTATCCTGGCGTGCAACATTGTGTTACTACTGACTTCTGCCATTGTATTCGCTCTCCCCTCTTGCGTCGACACTCTTTTTGACTGCTTACTACTCTGTTCTCTCCTCCTCATCCCTTTTCCTATCTCCTCCCCTCTCTTCTATGCACTTTATCAGAATTGTCCCTGGACCTAGTATGATAGAAAGCTTGTCTGTCTCCTCCCCCCCTCCCCTTACTTGTTTTCAACACTCCCCCCCCCCCCCAGCACTATCTGAATGAAATGTCATCAGGCCTAGTACGATAGTCGCCTGTCTCCATTTTCTTCCCCCTCCCTTCCTTATCTATGTCTTAGCTCTTGCACTATCTGAAATGTCATCAGGCCAAGTACAATAGTTAATTTAACATCCTTACTGTTCATGGCCTGTAAGAATGTCATTGTATTTTCCCGTGTTCCCTCCCTTGCCTTGAAGCGCTTTGAAACACATTGTGTACAGGCGCTATATAAATAAACTATCATCATATCATTTGGTTGGAAATGTCTTCTCTGAGAAGAGAACAGTGAGCTAAAGACTTGGTTGAGCCTCTCCCAGGGGCCATCCACCCAAGAACAAGTCAATGGGCTGTGTTTGTGCTGGTAGAGAGTTTCCCAGACCCCACCCCTCTGTTTTTCATATCATATCATGTATTTGCCCAGTAATTTGATGACTTGTTATGTATTTGAGGTAGCTTTGCTGTAAGAGCTGAGCCTTCCATTGCATATGGCCGCTACCCTTACTATGACTTGTTATGTATTTGAGGTAGCCCCACTATGAGAGCTGAGCTACCTTTGCACATGCCTGCTATTTTTGATCTTGTCCCGAGCTATACCTATTTGAGCTTCCTGCCACATTAGATGTGCTTTGCCAAGTATTGTGGATCTGTATCCATGTATTAGTCCTTATGTTGAAGAATGGTTAATAAAGGAAATAAAAAAGTAAGCAAAGGTTGGCACGTTCTGCAGTTGAGATCCAGGTTCCCTTTGGACCTGCTGCAAAGTTCCCCAAAGCAGCAGTAGGGAAGATTACGAGCGGCTTCCCTGGGCCCCTGTCAAGTGAAAGGAGGCCCAGAATGGATGTGCGCCTGACCAGGGTTGCTGGGGTGAACCAACTGTCCTGAAGTGGGGTGTGGCTCAAACGGATGAGCGCTGCTTTTAATGGCAATATGGAAAATCGCTGCGCGTGATGCTGGGATGTTCACAATTCATAACCGGCTCTCTTCCAGGCTTTTAACCGGGCTGACACTGCATTCTGCTGTAGGATCTTTCCCTTGACCCTGGCGCTCCTCGGATTCGAGATGAAACCGCCTCTTCACTCATCTCTTTTGAAGAACTAACATAGTTAGAACCGCACTAAAAGTTGTGCAGTGTTGGGATCACAGGAGTACGTTTGTGTTTAGCTTTTCTTGCACACTTCTTTCGTTTTGGGATGTTTCGTGTCCCGGGCTACAGGATTTAGCTGGCACGCGTTTGCAGAATTGTTAAGAGGATAAAGCAATGCAAAGAATAAGGTGAAGAAGAATAGCCTCGTTTACAGTTTGAAATTTCTTCATGGTCCGTAGCTTATTTGCCCACTCCTTACTTTCTGGTTCAAGGGAAGGTGACGCCGCCTCTCCTAAAATGGTGGTCGTTTTTTCCCCTCGGGTCCCTAAATGTTTTATACGTACGCAGCAAGTAGGCCAATGTGAAGTGTCCTTCAGGAAAGATCTAGAGGAGTACTTGGACTGTGGAGTGGAGCAAGGTTCTCGGGATGAGGCTGTGAGACGCGTGGGAAAGCTTCCAGCGTGAGGGTGTGTTGGCACAGACCTTTCACGCAGCCATCTAGAGTTGGGGGTTCACGTGAATCTGGCCAGCCCTAGGTTGGGCCCTTACTAGCTCAATGAAAATTAAAATCGGTGGTTTCTTCTCTAATGATCGGTTTTAAAGTGACAATGAACATGTGACTAGAAACAAACCTGCCACTGCTACAAGATCATCTATCAAGAATTCTGTGTCCGTGTTCTATTTATTTTAAGCTCATAGAGGTGACCGAAGTCAATTGTAAGGGAGACTTTGAACTTGCTGGAGAATGAGATGTTGGTATAGTGGGTTACTTGGAGAGGTTCCTTCAGTGAGATGGGTTGTGGACAATGCGCCCCCTCCCCGGCCCTTCTTCTGATCTGACATGTGGGTGCCTCTGCATTGGACCTGCAATCCCGTTTCCTCTTTTGAGTTCAGTCTACTAGGTGTCGCTTGAGCGCCTATAAGCCGGAACTGTTGCATTGGAGTACAGATGGGGAGGAATGGCATATGAGGAAGGTTCTATGTCATTCCATCGGGCATTTTTTTTTGTTTTTTTGCAGCACTTTTTACCACCGATTTTGTGCCGCAAAAGCAAATTGAATTTTGTTTGGTTTTTGTTGTTGGGGGTTACCCCCCCAAATCCCACTTCCCACCTATTTACAACCTAGTGCCCCCCCTTGAACATATCTCTTTACCCTCCCCCATATTCGTTGATGGGTTTTTGCAGCAAAAAATGCACTAAAAAGAAATCGTAACATGAGGAGGGACACAGTCTGTAGGTGTTGTTTAGAGTACAGATCGGGAAACCTGCCACGTGAGGAGGGGCACAACGTTTTTTGTTGTTTATTTGCCCACCCATTGACTGCAAATTCCTATGGCCATGCCCTACCCCTCCCAAATCTTCTCCTTGTGGGACGTCTTTGAGCTCGCCTGCCAGTGTTATTTCAAAATGGCTGTGTGAGTTAATGGCTTCATTTGGAGTTGTAAACCCGATATTGGTTTAATAAAACCAGGTCTGCTTCAGCCTCTCAATTTATGAGCACTGTGTGTCCTTCTCTGGAGTCTTGTTACAAACACTGCCAAATGCCAATCGTTTTGTCAATGCTTGTTTGCCTTCTTCCCATGGGAAGATTCTTTATGGCACCTCAAACTCTTTGATGAGGGAGTGCGCTCTAGGGATCTGCTGTGCTTGGCAGAGGTGTCACTGCGGACAAAGGCAGAGTCAGAGGCCCCAGTATCTTCATACAACCAAGCTACTAGCCTCCAGTGGCGATCCTTGTGGGTTTTGAACAGGAACAACTGGTAGATGTTGTGGTTCAGAGAACAGATGGACATTGCTCATGAAGATCCTGGATATACATGTTCTTTGTTCTTAAGATAACAAGCAGAGCAGGCCTTGAACAGGCTTTTCTTCCTTGTGTCTGTCATGATGTTCATGGACTCTTGAAGGCCTCAGATGGAAGTAGAGTAACCACAGAGGTGATGAAATGGGTCGAACCTTCAGAAGCGACACAGCACCAAACCGGTAGATATGATGGAAAAACAATCAAAAATAGACAAAATCATCAAATATCTTGCAGAGCTTTATTGAGGGCTACCAACACTTAACGTGTGGTAACAAATGGGAAGATGGCCACCAGGGGTGGAGCTAAGGGCAGCTGTCTAATTGGCTGTGGGCAGTATGACTGAAAATGGCTCTAATGGAACACTAAAGTATCAAAAATTTTGCAAATTTAAAGGTAAACTGCTTTAATGTTATCGAGGTTTCCCAGCCTTATGACAGATATTAAAGAGCATGTGAATCCATGAAAGATGCAATGCTGGAGATATGTGTTTTTGGAAGTCATTTTAGAGCGCAATTCACATGCCTGTTTTTCAAATAAATACAAAGGACAAATACCCAACACTATTTAGATGAAACACAAGGGTATTGTTAATCTTAATATGTAGTGTGATTCCCAACCTTACCTTATTTGAGACAGTAAAGAGCACCTCTCTACTTGGAGGTGTGTGATTTTCAATTCACCACATCTTTTATATGACGTATTGGCTAGATAATTACAGAAAAATGTCTGGCAACAATTGTTATTTCTCATATACTTCTCATGTTCAATATGGAACTCCTTGAATGTATGCATGTTCTGTCCAATGCGCATCTTTCTAAAAGGGAACTTTAATATTGACTCAAAATAATCTGTCAATCAAGTGGCATAATTGAGTTGGGTTATTTGAATTGCGTTTCAATTTCTATTAGAACATGAACATATCCAAGAGTGGAAGGTCCTCGTTTTGCGCTTTAGATAATCGAGTATCTTTGTGTTGACGCACTTGCTAGTGTGAACATGTTAGATAAGTTATCGGGTACTGGGAGTACAGCAATTCACTGCTTCCTTCTCCAGCTCTATATGACAACACTGTCTTCCAGCTAGCTTGATCTTCTTATACCCCAACCACTTGAGCCTTGTTTGGTAAACTGTTTCCCCTCTCTTTCCTTTTGAAATTTTGAATTCTTGTGCTCTAGTAGTTTTTGCTTTGCCTCTTGACTGGGCAAGGTTGGATGAGCTAATCCAGGTCGGCCATCTTAGATTCTGTTCCCTGTCCTCAGAATTCAGTCACTCTGTCTACTGATAGTGGCCTGTGAATCTTTCCCTATCAAAGGAGCACAGTTGTACACGTCATTCAAACCACAATGGAATTTCAAATGGGGATCATAATTTGATTCTCAATCAATGGTACTAGTGATTAACGGGCTGTCTGAACCTGTACATGGCTTATGCAATAAATATGCAGTAACGTGTGTGCTTGCACATATTGCATAGAACCATATGCAACAGGCTTTCAACCATGATCTCATGGAATACATGAGAAACCGCAACACAGAGCAGTATTTTAACAGCTCAATCCCTTATGTGACCATGTAATTAGCAACACCCGTGATGTTATATGTCTCATTTAAAAACAGGCTTAAAACGTGTTCAGGTGGCTGTCCCATGCCCCAATCCTGAATAGTCAGGTCCAATTTTTGTACACGGTCATTAACAAGAAAAATTTACTCACGAAGCGAAACGTTACCTCCTAAAATGGTGGCGTCTATTCTCTACACGCTGTGTAGTGCATGTCCGGGCTCCTCCTAGCCATCAGCAGTGGCTTGATTGTGCCTAATAACTCATCCAAACTCTAAGCCTTGCTAAAATGACTCTTGAATTTCATTCAGTAAAGGGTGCCTGCAACAATCTCTTAATACTCCTTAGTTGCCTTGCTCTTTCCATTAATAACATTGTGTTCTTATAAAGCACGTCATACCAGACTACACTACCCTCTAAGCACAGTGATAAGTGGTATTGTTCCATGATTTTCGAATGGTAATTGTTTTATCGAGCTTGGAACGATGACTGGCCAAGTTGCCCCTGCTGCAGAATTGGAATTTGGAAGTGTTGGGTGCACACATGTCAGATCAAGGCTTTACTTGCATAGCTATCCACCATTAGATGGAAGAGGTCAACTATGCCAGTGCAGGTTTTCATCTGCAATCCTAGCAATATAGTCCTTGAAATCATTTTACTCTTGCGTGCCCTGTTTACAAGACCAAAATACAGAACACATCAAGTAAACTGTTGCATTTTTGTCAAAGCCTTTTTGTGTGGCGTTCAAGGCACATCCATGGAGATTTGCCCGCTTACTTGTCTTCCTAACTATGACATGCCTTACCAAATGCAAGCAGATGATTTCAAGATCTTGCCCTTAGGAGAGGAAAGGATCCCAGCGCCTCATCAGCATTCAATAATGAATGCGCCTGTGCAGCATATGCCTCAACCTCTCTAAGATGGAGGTACCGATGTGTAGCAGAAATAGCTGGGCCCCTTCGCCTTCCTCAATGGATAATCCGCGAGAACCTGTCATGATGCCTACCCCCAGGCATCCGGACCAAGCCCTTCAGCCCCGGGAGCAGGCATCTAGACATTTAGTAAAACCTCAGCAGCCCCAGCTAGGGGCTATCTGGGTTCAGCCCTGGCGCCTTAAACGCCAGGCTCATAGTCATCACTTACCTCAGGCAGACCATGCTGCAAATGACTCCAATCCAACATGAAGCCTGAAAGGGACTATTTTTCTACAGGGACTATTTTTTACTCGGGTGTGGTTCTAGGGACTTCTTACCTGGGACTACTTTTGAGGCTATTTAAACCACGCCCGACCATCAACACACACTTCGCGTTATTCGGCATCCAGCAGCGTAACGCTCACCGTGCCTGCAGCCTCCATCTAGTCTTCTGCCACGCCCGCCTCGAATCTGGAGCTCCTGAAACAAAGAGGAAAGAAAAGGACAAGGTTAGAAACAAACTATTTTCTAATTCCTCACCTGATTCCGGATCCATCTCGCCTCCGGACCTGGAAAGAAGATAATTTCTGTACGCGTCGCATCTACAGCTGCATCGCCGCACCATACTCACCAGTCCTCGCAGCATCTTTCGATCCGGTGCTGCCTCCATCATTTCTTCTCCGGGGCCGGCATCTGAAATAACCAGGTGAGCCGATAGTGCCAACAAATACAAACTCTCTTACCACCATAGACTTACCTGATTTACCACCGGAGGCATTATTCTTTAACTCTTCACATCTTCAAACGCCGCAACTGAAAACGGAGAGAAAACAACAAGTTAAATGCATGCATCATTTACCGGACAGCATCGGGTAATACAGACTCTTAACTGAACGCCATCTACCGCCACAAGACCATCTTTTCTCGAAATCCACCGCAAGATAAGAAAGGAATGGGACACGAGTGAACCTCGGACATATTGTACTCTATGAACTCTATACTTACTGGTCTTCGCCAGGAACCTCAGAGTCAACTCTCGTCCGGAACTCCCCAACGCCTTTTGACCAGTGAAGCAACTGGTGTCTGCGCGCCACTGCAATTCACGCAGGATGGAGAGCTCATCTTTCAAGAATATAAGGTGAGAGTACTGGAAGGGGATTTCGGAGGGGATTAGTGGGGAGAGCAGGGAGATGCCATCACTAGAATCCACGGGTGGCTAAATTCCTCTCTCCACTTGCAGGAGAATCCTTCTACAGATCAAGCAGACGAGATTAGGAGGGCCAGTCCAGTCTATCATCTCTGCACTACGCATCATGTTGGTGGAGGCCGCAGCTGTCTGGGTCCGACCGACGCCCCTGTGCGAACCAGGTGAGCATAACAGAACCTGTAGCAAAGTTAAGGTACTTGGAGGTGGTTTTCAATGCTTCCTTATCCTTCATCTTGCTTGGTAATCCTATGGCAAAATTCTCACTTCCAACTGCCCAAAATGAAATACCTACTCTTGGCTTTGACCACAGAGTCGAACAAGTCAGGAATACGGCCAGGTCACGCCCAGTTACTGGAATATCCTATACATTTGTCTACCCCAGAATATTCTATGGCAGCAGCAACCAGTCCAAATTCTTGCAGCCACTTTAGTCTTGGATCTGACCACATCACGTCTACCTTGAAATCCCTCCATTGGTTGCCAGTAAAGCCAAGAACCACTTTGTCTGTCGTAAATGCAGATGGAGTGTACACACATTCCTGTGAACTGCTCTGCACTCGAGCAACCTGATTCAACTGCAGGGCCGTTTTTGACCTATGAGATCAGCCTCCAAAGAAGAAATGAAATGGCCACTTCAGCTGCAAGCTTTATGACAAAACAGCCTTCAACTCGCTGGTCAGAAAGCCTGGAATAAACTGATTTAATGAAAGAAGACTGTAAAGATCTCAAGACCTTTCTACCCTATCGTCTCTTTCCAATATGAGTTTCCTAACTAGTTAAAAAGCTCTGGTGGGTCATGTAACTTTGGCTAGCATTTTCATTTTGCTGGTATGTCCTCCTATGACGTCTATTTAAAGCTTTTCTTCTTGCCCATCTCCTTTCATGGAATCTCCTATGCTTGGCTTTTGCTTTTTGACATCTGAGGAAGGTCTTTGTGACTTGGAAAGCTAATGCATTACTGCATCGCAACATAATATTTTCATTTGGTTCAATAAAAGCTATCCAAACTCAAACGTGTGATGCTTAGCTGTGAAAGTTTCTTAACTGTTTTGCTTTCACACTTGGTCCCTTGTGGGCTTTTCAGTTTCTCCCTTCCCCGTTCATTCTAGTCTCTCTGAAGCCACTGTTTGTGACATGTGCTTCAAGCTGATCAGAGAATAAATCTGTTACTCAATGTAAAAATAATGACGAGTGAGGTGACTAAGTGCAGTCGGCAGGGTGGTGATTCTGACGTGGAACACCTGTTTGTGAGAAGGCAGCACTTTCGGTTTGCAGCTGCTGGAAACGCCACCCACCTGTGTTTTGCTCTTGCCCGCCTTACGCCGAGAGCACCTGTGCTTGGACACTTGTAGTGACAAGTGGAGTCAATAGTCTGCCGGGCTGCTTGGCAAGGGTCAGTGTGCTGGCATTACGTGAGCAACATGGTTAAGGAACTCATGGTGGCTACAGTAAAGACACTCAAGTGATCACAGTTCAAGGGTGTTTATTGAACTTTATAATGGGTGAGAAAAATGCCTAAAGTAAACCGAAAGCTAAAATCGGAGCAAGCTACGACCATCAAATAATAATAAGGCAGTCCTAGTAGCGTCTTGTCAAATAAAAAGGGATTATACTAAATAAAAAAACTATTGCCAATCCCTTACCCCTAAGTTACAAAAATAGTGTGGGATAATGGTCATCAGAAAAGAAAGTGTTCACAAAATAAGTCGAGATGGTTTGGTTGGGTCTCCCTTCCCCACCCTTCAAGCATGGGACAAGGCACAACCTCTAAGCACAGGACACTCCTGGGCCTCTCCAGCATGAGGCTCACAGTTGCAGTTCCATGATATCGCAACCGTCAAAGGTCAAGACTCTTCCTGCAAAAGTCTCTTGGAATAGAAGGCCTGATGCATCAAAACAACGTCCAGAAGTTCCTTCTGTAATTTTGTACCTTTGGGCGATTGCTCTTCGCCCCTGGGATCTCCCTCTGCTGGGCTCGGATCCTTCTTGCAACCTGGGCCTCCCTCTGTCCGGTTCACTACTGTCTTCTTTAACACAGTTCATGTAATTTCTACACAGTTTGTGATTCGCTTATTTTCCTCAGAAAGCATGGGTTCCCTTCTCCTAGCTTTCTTACGGCATCCCTTGGTCTGGTTCACAGTTTCCTTATTTCACAGTTCAGTCTTCTCAGAAAGCGATGTTCCCTTCCCCTAGCTTTCTCTCAACCTTGAGTCAGAGACTTAAGATTGTACAAAGGATTTGTTGTGACCTTTGTAGGGCCACTCTGACATATCGAGTCACCCTCTCCTTGAGCCTTCTGGTACTTGCAGTTTTCAATACTCAAGGGGCCAGCGAGAGTCCTTCGACTGAGCACTCCTACGACACCTGACCACTCTGCAGCTGGCCCTTCTCTGGGAAGTTTGCATACACACAAGCTCTTTGTTTCAGGTTCTTGCGTTCATCAAATGCTGCTACTTGCAACCTTGGGCTCAGCTGACACCGGTCTATCAGCTTCCTCCGACTCACCGACTGTGTTGAACCTGCTGTCTGGTCTTGCGTCTGGAGTCAAGGTATCCACGGTATCCAGCACGCTTCTCTGCCTGTGCGATCAATGCGTGAGGCCCCCGTGTACCGTTGACCTCTGCTTCTCCACACGCCAGCTGTAACTCCCGGTCTTATGATTTCCCATTCTGAGGCTTCGCGACTCAAATTTGAAAAGGGCAAGGCTATTTCCCCCTTCGTCTCCTTCCAGGTCTCGTCGCTTTTCTTCTCCATTTGAACTGTCGGTTCAGTGTAGCTGTCTCCTCGTGCGTTTGACCTTCCTCAAAGTGTGCTTTTGTGCCCCGCCTTTTATCACTGTGGGGACGGCAAAGGGCCGTCAGGTGTGTGATTACTGTCAATTGCCTGTCTCTGCCTGACCCTTGTTTTGGACGGATCAGGTGAATGGCTTCAGTGTTAGTCCGTTTTCTATCAGTGTTAGTGTCGGGAAGGGGGGTGGAGGGGTTAGAGTTTCTAAATATCCTATGGGACAGGAAGGGGAAAAGGTGTTGCACAGAATTATAGCCCTCGTACTAGTGGTTTTGGTAAACTCAGAAGGGTGAGATTTTTAGGGTTGGTGAAACAAACGGGAATAACTGGGATTATTGGTGTGAACTGAAGAAGGGGGATTGTGGGAAATGGTAGTGTTTGTCAAATAATCAGAGGAAAACTGAGAAGAATGACTGGGAGTATCTGGGTAGGAAACATGAAAACAGGGATTCTGGGAGATGTGGTTTCCGAATGCAACAGGGTTTGGGCTTCTAGGGGATGGACCAGATGTGGAGGGGTCATGGGATACAGGTAAGGGATATTCCTTGGGTGGAAGGGAGGTAGATGTAAAACGACCTACAAAGGATTTAGGGATTTTGTGCACAGTATAATACTGCATCTCACTTGGGGTATTCCCCCGAGCATAACCCTGGGTTCCCCTACTCGGGTGATCCTTGCTCGTCTGTCTCCAGGGTTGGAATCTGAGTGTCGGCCCTTCCCTGGCCACCTGAATAAGGGATTCTCGAGGTCTACTTGGGAGAATGCCATCCGGTCTCTCTCGCGCAGTAAACATGTTATTTTCCATCTGTGAACCAGTGGTCGGTTTGAACTATCATTTCCAGCTCTGATATTTTGTTTTGATGGCATATTACCTCTGCCTACTTGACAACATGACCCATTCCAATCTGTAGGTGCTTATCCGGTCAAGGTTTTTTCTTTGCATTCTGGGACCTTTAGTTCCACTTTTCCCATTAAAAACCTGGTCTACAAGTTCCAGACTGCAAAGAAAAGACTGAATAAGCACCTACAGATTGGAGCGGATCATGTTGGCAAGTATGCCTGCGAAGTAAACCAGGACCAGTAGCCCAATAGTTGAAACAGCAGCTGTAGCTCCATCCACCACAATGATAAATCTAAACAGAGAAGGGCTTCCTGATAACACAAAAGCAAAAATAACCGACATTACAGCTAGAAAAGTAATCTGAACACATCACGTCCAGCTGTAAACATGGTTAACTCTCCCGAGGTGGACAATAATTCACTTTTGAATCTTTGCTCTAATGTGCAAAAGATCATCAATCTTATCGTTAGAATCGGTTGCATACCTGATCTGTCAGGAAGCCTTAAGTGATATAAGTCATTAATAACGCACCTGTACACAAGTGTTGGCCGTGACAAGACAAGGGAGGGAAGACGGAGGGAGGACAAAACAAACTATCTTACTAGGCCTTGTGTCATTCAGATCGTGCAAGTGCCATTACGCAAGTGCAGGGGGGGTGGGAGTCGGGGGGTGGGGGGGGTCGGGGAAGTGCAATCAGGGAAGCGTTGCTTTAAGTGCAGCCACATCATCGCGGCTCTGGGTAACTGCAAGGGGTCAGGGGACTCTTGGGTTACAGTCCCGCAGTGCAGGGCGTCTGCTGGTTGAGCAGCCTGGGACACAGTGAGAGACTGAGGGTAGCCAGGCCACCAGTCGGCACAGCAGACAGGTAGGTCAACGGGGGTTGGGGGGAGAGAGAAAGCAGAGGCGGAAAGGAAGGTCTTGGGCTGCTTCAGGTAATCCGGCTCAAGTTTGAGGGGCAAGGAGGCCATTCCAGAGGGAGGCACCTGAATAGGAGGGAGATCTACCCCCCACTCTCTGCCTGGAGAAGCATCTGACCCTTAGAGTTGGAGGTGGTCAGCGAAGGGCTCGAGAAGTAAGGTGTTTTGGAAGAGTTGGATGTAGTGTGGACCCTGGCCCTAGAAAGCCTTATGGATGATGCAGAGGGTCTCTAACTTGATCCTTGCGCCCATCGGAAGCCAGTGGAGAGATCTTCAGGGCTGGAGATATACGGTCCCTGGGCTTGAGGCCTAGGACAAGTCTTGCTGTCCTGTTCTGATTAGTTGCAGAGGGTGGATAGAGGAAGGCAGATTGAGAAAGAGGCAGTTGCAGTAGTCCAGCCTAGAGAGAACCAGGGCTCTGGGGACAGTGAGCTTCTGGGGGAAAGGGAGAAAAGGAAGAATACCTTTGAGGAGGTGCAACTGGTAGTGGGCCTTCTTGGAAAGGTCTGTGATGTGCCGGGAGAAGGAGAGAGTGGAGTTGAAGATGACACCAAGGTTTTTTTGCCTCAAAGGAAGGTGAATGAAGAGGGTGCAACGAGGACGGCCAGAGTGAGAGGGAAAGCGGGAGCAGGAGTCCCAATGAGAAGGTTCTCAGTCTTACTGGCATTAAGGCAGAGATCGTTGGAGGCGCACCAATCCTGAATCGTGTATCGTGATGGTCTGGAATGAGCAAGAGAGGAGAGGCATCTGAAAGAGTCGAGTGTCATCTGCATAACACTGAACGATAGATGGAGGAGAAGGTAGAGGTAAGGTGGGCCAAAAGGGCCAATTAGGTATTGACGAGCCAGGGTGAGAGGTTGGAGCCCTATGGAATGCCGCATATGGAGAGCGAGATGGAGAAAAAGGACCGAAGCTGAACCTGGAAGGGTCAGTCAAGGAGGAAGGAGGACAATCACTCCCAGGCCTGATCGGTGATGCCCAGGTTCTCACTTGGTCGATTGACCATGTCAAAAGCAGAGGAATGGTTGAGGAGGATGAGGACAAAAGGAAGGCTAGAATTGAGATTAGTGAGCATATCTTCACGGGTGTTCATAGAGCAGTTTCTGTGCCTCTGGCTGCTCTGAAGCCAGACTGATGGTAATGGAGACAATTAACAGATTCAGTGTGGAGTAAGCTAGGAGAGGGCCAGCTTTTCCAGGAGTTTGCCCAGAAAAGGAGTGATAGAGATTGGGCGATTGTGTGCCAGACAGGTAGGATTGGCAGAAGACTTTTTTTTAAGGAGGGGGTATGCAAGGGATTGATTGAGGAGAGAGGGGAAAGATCTAGCGGTGAAAGAGTGATTGCAGAAAACGGCCGAAGCCGGTGCGAGTGACGGTATCAATGTGGTCCTTGATGGATCTGGAGGAGCAGGGGAGCACCTGTTTGGGCGACATTTTCATAGATCGGACTTGTCTAGAAACTTCAAGTGTTGTCAGAGAGAAAGGAGGAGGAGAAAGAGGGGTGATCAGAGTGCAGCCGAGCGAGGTACAAGAGAGAGATCGAGAGAGCGGGAGAGAGAGAGAGAGAGAGAGATCGAGAGAGAGAGAGATCGAGAGAGAGAGATCCTGAGTTTTAGTGGTGAAGTGAGAAGCCAGAGCCGTATAGATGGCCTGGGAGGGACCAGGAGAGGTGGAGACTGCAGAAGGATTGGCCAGCTCCTTGCAGATTTTAAAGAGTTTGGCTGCGTTGTTAGCGGCCGCAGAGATGCAGGCTTGGATGTGGACTCTCTTCTTGGACAGGACAGTCTATATTGCCTTTGGAGCCGGCGGCAGGCCAGTTTGTCAGATAATGCGTCCGTAGCCCTCCACTTCCTCTCAGCCATCATGCACTTGTGTTTCAGGATGGCAAGATCGGAGTCATACCAAGAGTTGCACTTCGAGGTAGGCTTCAGATGGATTCCCACGACAGGGGGGCAAGGAAGTCCAGGGTGTTGAGTTAGAAAGATGCAGGTTAGAGAGGGCTGTGTCAGAGTGCAAGTCAGCTGCAGCCACAGGCGTAGGAGGAGCAGAGAAAGTAGCAGCAAAGGCATTCACTGACGCGCTTTATGGCCCAATAACTGAGAAAGTAGGTGACAGTGCTGGGGTAGGCTTAGCTTGAGGAACGGGGAGTTTCAGGTGAGAGGAGAGCAGAAAGTCAATCCAAAAGAGGAGTGGTGAGAGGGTTAGTGAGGGGGATGTCTGAGGAGATGAGAACATCCAAGGTATGTCCGTCAGAGTGTCTGACCAGAGGGGAAAATGGAAGGAGAGAGAGTGTTGCAGGGTTTGCAGAAGAGCAGTGAGGAGGTATTCAAAGCATCCAGGTGGATGTTGAGGTCTCTGAGGAGGAGTTGAGAGGTAGCGGCAAGGAGGGTAGAGGAGAGGTCAACCCACTCTGAGAGGAAGACGGCAACCTGGCCAGTTGGCCTGTAGATGGTGGCCACAGTCAGAGGCCTGGAAAGATGGAGCATCTGCAAACCAGGCATTGAAAGGAGGAGTAGGCCTGCTTGGGAATGACATAAGTAGGGACCCACTCTGGAAAGATCAGAGCTGCTCCACCTCTGGGCCGGTTGGTTCTGGGTTTGGAGAGTGTCCAAACTCGTGACCGAGCTGATTTGTTCTCCACTGCAGGCATGAGCCGAAACTTGGGATCCAGGTCCCAGCAGATAAAATAAAGCCGGTGACTCGAGTTTAAATTTAGTTTATCTATGCTTAGTTGTTATAAGCACTAATTGAGAGGTTTACTCACATTGCTCTAATGTATTAACACACAGGGTCTTCAAATTGACGCCCTGAAGAAGGCGGCATCATTAACGGCAGCATCCGCTGCAACGTGAAGAGAGCAGGGAACCAGGATTCAGCATTCGGTCTCCTTGCACTTTCTCCACAAGTGTTTCACTGATAATTTCACGTTGGCAAAGATATCATTTACTATAAAGACCCAGGCATAGGACTCTCATAGCTACAGGATTAGTAGGACAACTTTGCAAGTCCTCTTTTCACTTCCAAGGATTTAACATTTTGGAATGGGTACGTGAACTGTTGAAATATTGAGTCGGCCATTTCTAAGTATTAAATCTGTCTGATGGGATGCAAGAATTAAGATTGTGTCACCTATCACCCAGTCACTAATTACTTTTTAACTTTTTTTATGTCTTTCCTTTTTATGCACAAATCAATTAATCTTAATTGATGAGACACTAGGATATTGATTAATGTTATAGTGAGAAATGATAATTGATTTTCACTTAAACTGGATTAACTTCACCTTTGATATTGCATACAGACAGATTTTGTTTTTTACATTTTATTTATTAAAAACTTTGTTTTTATTGGCGAAATTAACAGCAGTTGCACATAATGAGCATTCACAACATTAGCAGTTAATATTCTATTGTACTTTGGTGGAAAGCCTATGACATATTCACTTAGTGCCAGTAACTTGGCGAGTTCACGGCTCAGTTCTGTTGCATGTGGCAGGAGGGGTGGGGATGTTGGGCGCCTCTTCGGCACGTCTGTGGAGGTAGCTGCAGAATGCAGTCCATACATTTTCGTGACGTGAATGCGCCGGCAGCAACGCAATGGACTCCTCCTCGCAAGTTTTGCATCCAAGTTAGTGCAATTAACCACATTGTAAAAGTAGGCAGAGATGAGTGTTTCCAGAGCTGCAATATGAATTTCTTGGCCACCATGGTGCTTACATTTAGGAACTTGGCATCATAATTACCCCATATCCCGAAGAGTACACCCATCGGGTCCGGGTCCACTACAGTTTCCATAATCTCAGAGAGAGCCCCTAAGATCTCCGTCCAGTACGTGTTCAGCACGGGACATAACCAGAACATGTGTGTATGGTTTGCCCCTTCTAGGGCAGGTGTATCTGGGCCTTGGCGAATGTATTCAGTTTATGCGGGATGTAATATACCCTGTTCAGCAGTTTATACTGCATGCATCGGAATTTAAAATTAAGTGAGACTCTGCCTGTGTGTAAGCACATCCTCCTCCATAAGCCATCTGTGATCTCAAGGCCGAGCTTGCTAGCCCATTCACTGCGGGCCCGGGCGGGTTGGTCTGGAGACTTTGTCAGCAGCATTTTGTATATGGCAGAGTCTACCCCACGACTATTACTGGAGTTGGCTATATATTGCAATTCGGGCGTTTCAGGGGGTTCGTCTGGGTAAGAGGACCACATGGCATGGACCGCTGCACTTAGTCTATAATATTGCAACATCTCCAATGCCGATCCGGAGAGGCCGGGCCGCCACGTTTGTGGAGTTATAAACGTACCCTCTGGGAATAGATCAGATTGAGCTTGGTACCCTAATTCCTGCCACCGGTGAGAGAGAAACATATCGTGTGGGTTCGAGCCTGGGAAACTCCCAAATAGGGAGCCATCTGTAGTAGGGGCACGGATCTGACAACCTATCAAGAAGGCAGTGGCACGCCCTTAGTGTGGATGCAATGGGGGTCAGCCGCCACATCAGTTTCATACTTACGATGAAGGACTAGTGAGATTGTGTGCATCCCAGCTTTCGCCAGCTTTTCAAATCTGATATGAGGCGGGTCTGTAGGGTGTTTGTACCAGTATGTAGCATGTTGGGCTTGTGCCGCAAGCCAATATATAGTTAGGTTGGGGGCGGTAAAGCCCTCCTCTCATAGGGTAAAGTCATTTGTTCCCACTTTTTCCAGACTGTGCCCGCATGCCATAGGAATTACGCACTTCTTTTATGTAGGTTATCAAAGTATTTTCCCCCAGGCCATACTGTGACGTTTACGAAGATGTAAAGGAGTTGTGGGACCAGTTCATCTTGATCATGGACAGTTTCCCAGCCAATGACAGGGGGAGAGACCGCCATCTCTGTATTTTTGATTCAAAATGTTTTGCGGCCGCAGTGTAGTTATCAGCCAGCAGGGTCGATCTGGCTAGTGTTACCTGACTCCCCAAATATTTAATGCCACCTGGGGACCAGCGGAGAGGATATTCACACTTTGCTTGCTGAGTCGAGGTGGTGTGCGGGTATATCTCAGATTTTGAATAATTGATAGTGAAGCCGGAGAAGGTACCAATTTTTGTAATGTTTTGAACGATGGGATTCAGGTGATGGGTCGGGTCCCTAACGTATAGCAGCACATTGTCTGTGTACAATATTATTATTTCAGGGGCATATGCCAAGCCTATACCTTTACGGGAATTCCTCGCCCTGACATAATCCGCCATTGGCTCAATGACCAGTGCAAATAGGATGAGGGAGAATTGGCACCTGTCATGGCCACTGGACAAGGGGCCAGTCCTTCCTCATCCTCGGGGTCCAATTGGACCCTGTCCTGGCGCCTATGGTGCCAGGCACATGTAAAAGTGTGCCTTGCACACTCTGTGCCAATGGCAGGTGCAGCTGGGCCGGGCGTGGCCATAGAACAGCATTGGAAGGCACGTGCCAGAGTCCCTGGGAAGGACAAGGTGGTCAGTAGGCGGGGCTAAAGGGAGGGGCCTGAGCCAGCCTATATAAGGCCAACCCATCCACGTGCCTTTGCTTCACGTTATTCTGCTTTGAGCAGCGTTACGCTCTCCACTGTGCTTACCTGTGCATCACTGGATTCCTGCAGCTCCATTCCTGAAGACCTCTGAGGGTGCTCCTTACCTGCTGCCAGCCGCTACATCGCTGTGTGCGCATCTTACCTGTATTCCAACACTGCCAGAGCCGGAGTCTTCGTCTTACGTAATCCGGGCGGCCAGTTCTCCGGAGCTCCTCTTCTCTCCATTTTATCTGCGGTATCTTCATCCTGCAACCGCAAATCTTCATCGAACATCCGGACGCCTTTCTTCGCCGTCGGCCTGTACCTGCGAGGAAAGAACACATCAGGTTAGAACTCATACGAATAATGAACGCCTAGCCGCGCCATACAAGAGACTAGAGTTTCCTTATAAAAGCCAACTCACCTGCCACTGTTGAAACTCCATCAATCTCTAGGGACTTCCCGGACCCTCCTCGGCTCCGATTTACTTCTTCGTACCTACGGGGATGGAATGAGACATTGCAAGAATTATTATTGACAAAACACAGACCAACTCGTGATGGTGCCGGTGTTTCCACGTCCGCCTGCAGCTGGGTGGTGTTAAACCCGCCAGGTCAGACCTGGCTGGAATGACACCTCCACCTGCAGGACTCGAGATCACCCTGTATGGAAACAAGGGTGGCAGCTGGTTTACCGCCACCGTTATTTCCATACCGGGTGGTTTGTAATGAGGCCCCATGTATTTAATTTTGTCTCCTTCAAAATGAATAGACCAGGATTCATTTTGAGATTGTAGGCCTGGAGCAGTTTTGCTAATTTTCTTTGGCCATACAATGATTCAGAATGCTACACCCACACGCATTCCTGGATAGGATTTAGCTGAAGGGCACCATTGTCGTTCTCTTTAAGAGAGTCTAGAAATATTTTGCGTTCTTTGAAGTCGGGGCCATCATCATTTGTTCTGTGTCCTTTTTAGTAAAGGATGGCTCTGTGAAACTTGACCCAGTTCCTGTATCGTTGTTTCCGAGTCCTCCTTTTCTCTTTCCTGATAAGTGGGACAGAGTTTAATAGTCTAAGGTCCTTTACTAACTGGCTCCTTTTATTGGCAATCCCTTCGTCATAAACATGTTTTCTCTTAAAGCAAACTTTTCCCCTTCCAATTTGTGTTTCTCTTGAAGCGAACTGGAAGCGATCCTTAACCTGGTACAGCCGTTCTCCAGTATGACTTTGCAGTCCCAGCGTTTATCATTCCTGTTAGGTGTCCTGCTTAGTTGGTCTCAAGCAGGTTAGAATTAATGGACTATGATAGCTATGGGTGGCGGGGTACACCTTCAAGGAAGACACTCTTTGGAACATTGCCCCTTCGACAAGTAGTCAAGCATTGCACAAGACCTAGTAGTGGACCAAGTTCATGCACCCATCAGGTCCCTCTTCACTTGCCCGTTAACAATGTGAATATCTCTGATCTTGGTTGCCTCAAGCCATTTCTGACTTCGCAAAGTTTTATTCATTCTTTAGACTGCCCTTCTGGTCACTGATGCTGGTCCCCAGACAGTCCGTGTTCAAGTCCCCACAAGTAACTATCCAAGGATCTACCAGTTCTGATCTTATATCATCAATCTATTTTTTTACCATTTGGGTAAAAGACTTGCCCTCTTTAGCTTTGGGGTTCCAGTACAGGTTAAAAATAACCAGCAGGCCCTCCTTGGGGTTTGGTTTCTCCAGCAATTTTATTATTACAATCTGCATCAGGGGGTTGGGGGGTGTATGACTCTCGGCACTTTTCCAGCAGTATTATTTAAAAATGTAAGTCTTGATGTGGGTCTGCCTCTGGTTCCTTTTGATGCCTTGTTCAGATATCCCGTGAAGCATCTAAAAGGGGGTTTCTCTGAGCCAAGTATTTTGTGTGCAGAGAACGTCCAACTTAGCCTCGGATCAAGATGCTGCAACAGGCAGACAAACCCTCTGGTGTTCCAGGAGCCGATCTTCATCCTACTCGAAACTCCCTTCTTATAGATCTATTCTCTGGCCGATGAGGGCAGGGTCCTTGCTAAGCAATCCCAGGATTCCTCCTTGCTGATCCTGGTTTCCAGGGTGTCATTCTTCAGTTTTTTCGAATGTACCATAGTGAAAGCCCTGCCTTTTGATAGTTATCCGCAGAGCTTCTGGGCCAAGGAGAGTAGCTGGGGAGTCTCTGGTGGGTTTAGAAGACTCGTCCTCTTCCATATGGCCGATATGGTTATGGCCTTGACCCTGTTTCCTTGGAAAGATGGTATAGATCCCTCTGTCATCCTCAGACCCCGAGGCACAGAGCTTTAGATCAAAACCCAGGGCCCTCAGGTCATCGGTTGCTACTGCCTGGGGGGCGTGGCTATGAGGCCATGTGAGGAGACGTGTCCCCGGAGGAGCTCTGCCGATCTTTCTGTGATCCATCTGAAGAAGTGCACATGTAGGTGCCTGTGATAGCTGAACCTGCATGCACATGCATGTGAACATACAGAGTGCACTCGCTGAGAACCTGATGCCTGCAGAACGTGTGCGCACAAAGTTCTGAACATCACAGGAGCCACGGTGGCCCAGGACACGGGGCGAAACAAAATGGCGGCCCGTACAAGAGAACAAAGGGACCCATAGAGGAGTGCCGGCTCCCCGACCACGGAGCAGTGAGGGCGGTGTTCGTGCCCAGCATATAAGGGGAACACAGAGCAGTGCCCCTATATGGCGATAGAAAGCCAAACCGGGCTTTCACGTAGGAATCCACAACAGAACGGAATGCGTGTGATGCCTAGTGCGCAGAGGTGAGGCTCTGCAGTAAGACACTGAGGCTGGCCTGAGAACAGATGCTCATCCCAACTGTGGGAGACGCGAATACGAGCGCTGCCGTCCCACGAGAGCACTGAACACAGAGATACAACCCTGACGTTGGCATAGCTCCGGGCGCTGGGGCCGATACATTTTAGCAGGCAGCTGCTAAAACGATCAGAGCAGGTCCTGCAAGAACAGCTGCTCTTTGCAGCAGCAGGAGACGGGAGAGACCGGGGCTCGTGGATGTTATAGCAAGCATCTGCTTGCATAATCAAAGCGGGAGCAGCAAGACCTTGAGTGATCCAGTGCGCTGAAGGAGCAAGTTTAAGACACGCTTGCAGCCCGGAACTGGCAGAATGCTGAAAGGAGCTCACACAAAAAAAGTAGCTGCACATTGAGAAAGAGGATGATGCCACAGATGCACTAACAGGAATGGATGTAGTGGGATATTGACTAATGGCAGTGGGTCTGGATGGCACAGGCATGACCAGAGGGGCAGCATGCAACATCACCAGCATTGTGACAAATGAAGCCACACCCTAGTGCAGGACAAGGAAGTGCTGCATTACGGGGCGCCCCCAAAAGAGACATACCCAGGTAAGCAGAAACAGTGAAGGCACGGAAACTGGAACAAAGCGCTTGACAGAAGTGGGGTGGACACTACATCAAGCACGGGTCGATTAGGACCACGGTCACTAACATACCACACTGAAGACCACCAATAGGAGCTGGTACCTACATGCACAACATTACAAAGGCCCAGATACAAAGCATGCTGCTGCAAGAGATATTATGTGGTATGATAAGCCAAGGATTTGCAGTGGAAAGAGCACATAGGGTCCTGACGAGGAAGCTGCCACCGGGGGCCCCACCGCGGCCTATTATTGCCAAGAATTTGAACTATAAAGACAGAGAGAAGGTCCTGGAGCATTTGCGCAAAGGTGCAACGATAAGCAGAGCGTCGGCAACCATCACTGCATACCCGGACTACACTCTTAGGGCAAAGACAATGGTTGAATTACGTGGCAGTAAAGAGGAGACTACGGAAAGCAGGCTACAGATACATGCTGTTATACCCGGCAAAAATGAAAGTGTTGCATAAGAATAAAGCGCTGTTCTTCGAAACACTGGAAGATCTGGTCACATGGCTGGACTTGCAAAGCTGTCTGAGGGAGGCAGAAGACGAGATGGTTGATGCTGCATTGTCGCATGAGGAGACAATTGAGTGATAAGTGCAGCACACATAATGACACTGGGACTTGATTATAGTAGAATGCATAGGGACTCGATACAATGGTCTGTGGCCATACATGGCAACATGTTAGCGCAATGCAGGAGGAGCAGCACCTGGAGACAGGCTACTATCCCCCCCGGAGGTAGTTTGGTTAGGATACCACAAGGGTAGTATCCCCCTGCTGAGTACCGAGTATCGGTTGTACCGAGAAAAGGGCTAGATGCAGGGTAGTCTGAGATCCAGGGATGGAGCTGGCTAACAGTTCAGGGAATTTGGAGCTAGGGAGGGGGGAAGATTGCAGTTGAGGTTGGGGGACTTCTGTTGAGTGTGTGGGTGGGGGAGGGGAAGTAAGGGACCGAGAACGAGCTTACATCCACGCGCTAATGCACATGGTGCAGGAGAAGGCAGAGGTGAAATGGGGTATGGTTGAGAGATCGGGGACCTTAAGATAGCAACCTGTAATGTCATGAGGCTCAATAGTTACTTGAAGAGGTATAAGATCATGATGTATTTGAAGAGGCAGAGGATAGACCTCGCCCTATTTCAAGAAATGCACCTTACAAATTAAAAATGGGCTATGATTGTAAAAGAAAATGGAAGGGGACTACCCATAGGGGCAACGTATTCAGCATACGCCTGCGGGGTGATTACTTGAATAGCACTGCATGTCCCCTTCCAGTTATTACAGTCCACGGCGGAATCCGATGGGAGGATGGTGGCGATACGGGGATTGATAGAAAATGAGCTGTGCATCATCAATACATATGCCCCGAACCAGGACACGGTGGCCTATTTCAAGACGTTATATAGTAAGGTTAGTTCGTACCTTCGGGGCGGGGGCGGTGAAATGGGGGGACTTTAATTGGATCCTATGGTAGACCGATCAGACGAGAAGCTAGACAAACCTAGCCCGACAGCCAAAACCCTGAGGGCCCTGATGGGAGACTTTCATCTGGAGGATATATGGAGACTACACCACCCACACGAAAGACATTATTCTCATTACTCGGCCCCACAAAACTTGTACACACAGCTAGATTATATGTTTGCTACCTCGAAACTGATGGGGGAGCTAATGCGGTTGGAATACAAGGCGAGGGTCCTCTCGGACCACTCGCCGCTGATATTAACATGGCAATACATGCCTCCCAGAGCTAGGATCCCAATGTGGAAGCTTGGGGCCAAAGCATTGAAAGATGCAATGTTCAGGGGAGACCTGCGGCAGGAAGTGGTAGAATACTTCGAAAAGAGCACGAAGCGTAAAATCAGCTGGCATCCTATGGGAGGCATTTAAGGTGGTGGTGAGGGGAGCAGCAATTTCCAAATCCAAAGAGCTACAAGGAGGCATAACACAGGAGCTGCAAAAGGCAGAGGCGAAATTAGAAGCATTTATGCAGAAAGGTGAGAACTCCCTTGAGGAGGCCAAAACCATAAGCCAATTGCAGCTAGAATGTAGAGGGCTCTGGGAGAGACTATGTAATTTAAACTACAAAAAATACATAGAGAGGCAGCACGCTGGCAGGGACAAGCCCGGAAGATTGCTAGCGTGGCTATATAAAAATGAGACTCCCAGATTATCAATCATAGTAATAAAGAGGGAGAACGGACAGATTTACGATACCCAAGAGGGCGTGAACAGGGAGTTCCTTAAGTTCTATCAACAACTGTATGGAAACGTTGAAGGGGTTGAATGGAGTGAGATGATGGAAACACTAGAGGATATTGGCTTACCTAAACTGAGTAGCGAAGAGAGAGAGAACCTAGAGGCCCCAATCACATTAGAGGAACTAGAAGAAGTAATTAAGCTATTACATACCAGTAAGGCCCTGGGTATGGACAGACTCCCTAGTGAGTTCTACAAAACATATAAAACGGAACTGCCCCCCCCCCCCCCTCCCTCTACTGGCAATGTTGAATGAAGCGTTAGAAATAGGGACATTGCCAGAATCCCTGAGAGAGGCAACTATCATCCTGCTTCTCAAGCCTAATAAGCCTGGCACGGACTGTGGGTCATACAGACCGCTATCCATGCTGAACCAGGACAGCAAGATACTTACGGCTGTGCTGGTAAATAGATTGAGACAGGTTATCAGCAAACTTATACATCCTGACCAGACCGGATATGTGCCGCACAGGAGCATCTCTGATAATCTAAGAAGGCTCCACCGAGTCATAGAGCAAACGGAAGGGGACTCAAAAGAAGTGGCAATTATCTCATTAGACGCGGTGAAGGCCTTCGACTCAGTGAAATGGCCCTGGCTGATGGCAGCCCTAAAGGAATATGGCATTGGGCCTGGCTACCTGAGTAAAATTACTGTACAGTAGGGCACTGGCCAGAGTTAAGACGGGAGCAATCATCTCAAAGAGGTGGCAACTCACTAGGGGCACCAGACAGGGCTGCCCTTTGTCCCCGATGTTTATCCTTGCACTAGAGCCCCTAGCGATATATCTGAGGCAGCAGTACGAGGAAGTGGGAATCTACACGAAAGGGGGGCCACATCAGATATCCATGTATGCCGACGATATACTGTTATACTTGAGGTATCAGGAGGAGAACCTAGAAGTAATGGAGCGATTCGCGCTGCTCTCTGGCATCGCAATTAACCCCAAGAAGTCGTGTATATTCCCACTGGGGGGATGCAAGGGGATCCTGCGAGAACATCGACCAGTACTGCAAATACCCTGGGAGACCAGAACCTTCAGATACCTGGGGATGGATATCTATCACACGGTAGATGCTGAATACAAACATAACACAGAGAAGGCAGTAGGAAAAGTTGAGAATAGCATGAGATTCTGGGCTAAGCTCCCTCTGGCCATGGTGGGGAGTGTGGCACTATTGAAGATGGTAGTATTGCCAAGGCTGTTAATTTATTTGGGACTATTCCATACATGATACCCAAACAATTCTTTATTAAACTTCAGAGCATATGTAGAGGGTTCATATGGTATAATACCAGGAATAGAATAGCTGTGTGGAAACTGCAGAATATGTATGACAAAGGGGGCATAAAATTGCCCAACTTTGAGGTTTATTATCTGGCCAGCCAATTACAATATGTTGCCAAGTGGCTAATGGAAGACTCAACGTCGGAGTTCAGATTGTGGAGGTCTGAATGTGCACTGTTTTTTTGAAGGAATGGATATGGCTGCCAAAACCAGAGCTAAAAGGGTGCGCGAGGATGTTAGAACTGGGATGGAGGATGTGGCGTAAGGCTTGCCAGGCCATGGAGAACCCGACCCGTGTTCTTTGCAAGTGCCGTTAGTGGCACTGACTGAAGGAGACGAGCAATTGAGGAAGACAATTCGCATGCACTGGGAACCGGTGGGCGTCGCAACGCTGGAGGATATATGACAAGAAGGGAAAGTAATGGAATTTTGCAAATTGGCAGAAGAAACAGGCCTACACTCAGGACAGTATATTCCCTACATCAGATTAATACAGCGGGTGAAAGAGACATGGTCCGAAATAGTGCTGGAAGACCAACCCGACACGGCCATAGAAACAATTTATGATAGGTAAGAAGGTGGGCACGAGGTCTCCCGAGTCTATGAACTACTGATGTCCAGGGTGGGAAAAGAAGTGACCCATCTGAGACTGGACTGGGAAGAGGAAGCCGGGGAACCCATGAATGATGGGCTGTGGGAGAGGGTCCAGAAATACCATAAAAACGTGTCTAGGAATGTCATGTTGCAACAGATCCAGCTATGTTAGCCACAAAGCGTACATGAACGCCCCCAACCCCCCGAGGATTGCTCGATTCAAGAGTGCGGGAATACAAACCTGTCCCAAACGTGGGGAAGTGAACCCAGGGATGACACATATGTTCTGGGCGTGCCCGGAAATTGGAAGATTCTGGGGAGAAATAGATCACTGCTTAACAGAGAAGGGGATCACGCTAGATGTGGAATCTGCGTGTGCATGCATGGTAGGGGGATTCACTAGACTGCGCAAACTGAAACACTTAAGTAAACTCAAGGACTTGGCCCATATACTTGCCAAGCGCAGAATTGCCAAACAGACCGAGGGTAGAGGTCTGGTGGAACGATCTCCAGAAATGGGCAGAAGCAGAGACGGCGGTATGGAATGAAGCAGCCAATAGAGGGGGGATGAGGAAGTGGGAACTTTGATGGCCTGGAGACAACTAGTGGCCACACTCTCAGGGTCCACCCAGTCCTGCCTAAGTGATCATGATTTCTCTGAGAATACGGAGGGAGAGGCACCATAGAGGAAATGACGGAGGAGAGTGAAGTGGAGTACGCTCGAGTTAGAGGGGAGGGTAACGGGAAGCAGTAGACGTTGTACTACTGTATATGATGCTTGAAGTAACATGTTAAGCACTGTTGGGTTTGTTTTGTTGACTGGGGCTGTTGTAAAAATCAATAAAACTAGTTAACAAAAAAAAAAAACATTGTTACCGCCTGGGTTGTAATGTGTAGGCAAACCCTATCGTTTTCATGTTCACTAGGAAAATCATGAACTTAATAGCCTTATGTTCAATCAGTATAAGTTGAGGCACATTGTACAGGAGAGCCATTATGTTTGAACGATTCAATATCGGGCCGTCGTCTGCTATCAGAACTCTCTAAAGGAGCACTTCATGGGGTAGGCTCCGAACATCCCCCATTCGTTTGTGCTCCCCCTCCTGCTGACGCAACCCAGAGGGCATCCAAGGCCTGATCTTATTTGGGGCATCATTGGCCCTTAACTGAATGTGTCTCCTGACTTGATCGCTCTACCAATGATTCCGTCATATTAGATTGGCAGAACTTTGAGTACCATTCGGCCCCTTTTATCTTCCAATGTTTAAAAGTTTTTTTTAATGAGCTCCTTGTTGTTCTGGGGAACCCTCATCGATGGAGATGTTGAGCAGTGAAAAGCCCTCTGAGACAGCAGAGTTGGAGTCCTCATATGTTGACCTCTGTAACAGAGGATCATTTCCAGCCTACTGGTCTTGGTCTTCTTCAATTTGAAGCGACCCACAGTTATTGTTTCGAGAGTTAATCTCAGTTATCTTATAGGGAGCCGCCCTGTCCAGGGCCACTGAGGTTTTTTGTCAGCACCACAGTTTTGCGTCTTGCTCCTTTGCCTACTGTTTTCTTTTGTAAAGAAGTCAGAGTGCGAGTTAATTGGCACACCTAACAGAATCTTGTACTCCCCTTACATACCAGGCCTCAGACGGTTTAACACTCAGCTTTTCGGAGGGCTTACCGAGGGAGAGTTCCCCTCGAACTGTAATAGGCTGACATCTGTGCACCATCAGGGTCAGGAGCAAGGCCCAATGCTCTGCACTTCCCCTTTGAACAAGCCATGGGCTTAAAGAGCCGGTTGATCTGCTCCAAAAGCAGGTAGGTGTTGGTGTAAACCGAGATGCGTTTTTCCTTATCAAACTGGTCTTGGGTTTTCATCGATTTGATAGTGTCTCTAAAACAAGCCAGGAAGGCCTTTTTATCTTCCCTTGCTTCTTCAATTAGATCAGTTAAAGTTTTGAAAATAACATCTTCTTTTCTCTGGATCTCGGTTTCTCTCCTGCCTCGATGTGAGATTCAATAAATATAAGTTTAGTCTGCATCAGTGCCATGAGGGTCGATTGGTCCTTGTAGTTTTCATTTAAAGATTTGTATAATTTTACAGAACGGAGAGGGTAAAAGAAACAATTGAACCTAAGGCCACCTGTAGTTTGGCGCAGTGGTCCTCTAGTATAATGCTAGTAAATTCTGTTGCCCAAACTGATGCTTCAAGCCCCCCTGTGTAATTCCAGGCTCCTTTGCTCAGCTTTTTTCCCTGCATGTTTGCTCAAGCTCTGGGTCTTCAGCATCTGAGTCTTCTGAATCTGACCCGGCAACAGCTTCTTGTCCTTGAGACACCCTTGGACTGAGTCCTCCCCCTGAGGGAATTGTGTTCTTTCGATCTGCTCCCAGCCCGCGCTCGCCTCCAAGTTTCAACTTTTTCCTGGGTACCATGACCGGGAAGGACCTGTCTGCCTCTCCAATTGACCTTTTCTCTCTTCTTGATTACAGGTTGGTACTTAACTGCAGTGTTAGTGTTGCAATGTCCTTTACCAGGCTAGCGGGGATTACAGGATCCCCAGCCCCATCAGAGTCAGCACTGGGCCGATTATTTGCCCACGTCCACACCACACTCCCCTCCTGATTAACCCCATTAGTAGGGACATGCGTTAGCATCATCGTGTCTCCTTTTCTGGGTTTTAATGTGTCTTCGTTACCCAGACCATCTGTCCCAGGGGCAGTGCGTACTTCGCCTAGTGTCACGGTGCTACTCTAATCCCCTGGAGCGAATTCGCATTGATATGATTGTTGTTTTGCTTCCAGTCTGCCTCTGAGATGTCTTGCCAGACTTCCTCCTGGATTGCCAAGGCAAGATTTTTGTCTTTGTCCATCATCCAGTCTTTTTGGCCCTATACAGAGGGTACAGGGTCTTTCGCTCTAAAATGCCCTCTGATGGATTTCCCTTCCAACAGTGATATGCTTCTACATTTTACTTGAGGGCCGCCCATATTTTTCAGTGGATGGGAACCAGACACAGGTATAATCGACTTGTTATTCAACTTCAAGGGCTGGATCGGTTCACTAGGCTTGGGGGTCATCAGGTAGTACACGGAGTAATGGGTTCGTACTAGGCAAAAGCTCCTAAGCCGGCCCAATGCGACCCTTCAGACTAACAGCCTGCATTTTAGTGGCCAAAGTTCTTATTCAATCCCCGGGGGAGTGAGTGCCGGAAACCCGCCTTACCGAATCCTCCCCGCTGGTTTGCACAAATAATTCTTGTGAGCCTGCTGGAAACTCTTTGTGAACCTCGACAAGGACTGCCGGGGCCACGGCACAATCTGTGCACGCAGTTTCCCGTTCCTCCCATATGGCCAGTTCCAAGAGTGAAAGCGTTTCAATGTCAGTTTGAGGCTCCTGCTGGGCGACCAGCAGGCCGGTGGGGGGGGGCATTGGAAGACCAAGAAAGAACAGTACTTTCAGGTAGAGTCTGGAAGTTCGGTGTTGAAGATCCTTGTAGTAGGGGGGAGGCCCCTCCTTCCCCCAAGGGGACATCTTGGAGCACTGAACTGGCTTGGCTACGCATCCTTAGCAGCAGTCTGGAATCTGGTAGAATGCATTGCTCCATGATACCCACTGCACCCTCCGCAAACACTCTGCGGCCCTCCGCATCAGGAGTGCAGTGGTGGGTAGTTAAAGCCCTCCTCCTGGCAAGGGCAATGGAAAGTACTGCGATACAGCAAGCAGCAAGGAGACCAGCAGCCAACGTCCTTGTCAGCCAACACGCTGCCAACACTCGAGAGTGAGGACATCCAGGTCAAGTTCTTTGAGGAGTTGGCAGATGTCGGAGGAGTGTTTGACAGCAGAGCAAGAGTTGAGTAGGGACGTGGAGCAGGTTGCCACATTTGAAAACCTTCACAGGGTGGGGTACAGGCTTAAGGTATACCCAGCGGAATTGGTAGCGGGGCCTGAGAGTGGGCAGAGGTGGTAGCAGGAGGAGGCATACTAGCCAGAGAGGACGACGAGGACAGTGCTGCAGAGACATTGGTAGGAGGTGGCAGAGGTGCCCGAGAGGTGCTAGGAGTAGCAGGAGAAGGAAAGAAGCTGATAAGATGTAGGAGACGCCTATTGAAAAGGAGGAGTTTGGGCTGATGGCCTTGGACCATGATGGTGCCATTCAGATAGACTAATGATGGTCTTGGAGGAGTGGAAGCAGGCCAAGAGGGCCTCTCACCGAGTGCCACCATTAATGGGGGAGGAAGAGAGGGGTCCATAGGTCTGGTGAGGGAGCTACTAAGAGGATGTCTGTTAAAGTCTGTCTGGAGGAAGCACTGATGTTGGTATCGGCAATAGGGAGGCCTGGGTTGGAAACCAGGATGCCCCTTTTGAACTTCTTCCTTCCAGACTTGTGAGAGGGATAGGATAGGAGATTGAGTAGCAGTTGGAGACAATAGCTGGGGCACCCAGCGTTGCCCGTGTCCTGATTGAGTGGTGTCTCGTGTGCCTTGGGGATGTTGCTCTTGTCCTCTGGCTGGCAAGTCGTGCTGCTGTTTGTTGTGTTTCAGAAGCTCTTGATCGTGATTTTCGCTTTGCAGCAGATGACGCTTTTCCAAGTGATGTTTGTTTTTTATGCAGCAATAGTCACTCAATGGCTTCACAACATTTGAGAAAATGTCCAAGAAAGATTGATTGATTGTGCTCTCTTTTCGAACTTAAGTAAACTGTAACCTTGCCATTTATCATATTTGGAGTGGCTTAATAAAAACAAATTAAAAACATTTTTTTAATTCCCTTTAAAAATGCTTTAATGAACACTTTTGAACTTCATACAGTAGTAAGAAATGTCAAAAGAATAACCAATACATCGAACATTTTGCTTCAGACACTTCAAAATGTTGCCTCCTTCTAGTACCTACTGTATGGAATTGGGGTGAGCATCAGTAAATGAGGGTGTGTACGGAGTGAATTTTCTTTTGCATCCAAACATAGACTACAATCTTGCCCCATACAAATGAGGAATCCATGCAAACTTTGGTAGCAGTGGGTTCAACAGTGTGGATTTGTATAGCCGGACAAACATACAGACACACATACACATTTTTCTTTACATATAAGATTTGTGCATCCAAACATATACTACGGTCTTGCCACAGACAAAAGAGGAATCCATTCACAATTTGGTAGATTTGGGTTCAACGGTGTGGATTTGTATAGCCACACAAACATGCACGCATGCATACATTCCACTTTGTTTAAAGAAGATGATGGGGGAAACGGAGAGCACCATAGGGGGTGCGAGGAGGAAAGTAGGAGGGGGAGGGAATGTGAGTGAGAAAGAGATGCACAGCCCATTGCTGCATACCGCTGGATGCATGGGGGGGTGGATCACACAGTAGGGAGCACACCGGAGGAGCGGACTGGTGGCACAAACAGTACACGGAACCACCAGTGGGTGGGGACCTACAGAGTGCGAGTGAGCGCTTAATGGGTCACAGTTCACAGTACAACATAACCATAGTTGAAAGGGACGTAGAGTGGGAGAGAGCCTAAAGGGACACAGTAGAATAGTGACAACAGCTGGAAGGGGACCTAGAGAGAGGGTGAGCGCCTAATGGGACACAGTTCACAGTACAACAGTAAAAGATGAACGAGACCTGGGAAGGGACACAACACAAGGTATGGGCAATCGCTAGAGGGGAGAGCTTAGGGTTAAACAGAGACAGAGTATAATGTACACGGTTAGATGGAAGTACACTCAAAGGCTGGGAAGTTTAATGGAGAGCAGCAGTGGCTGCTCCCCCTCCCCAAACCTTTCTTACTTTTCGGTCGCTGCTGGTCAGTGACTGTGCTGCGTACATGCACTCTGCGCTGCACCCCTTCATCGCCAAACACCTGCGTTGCACAACACTGTGCCCCAAGCCAACACAGGCTTTGCCACAGAGGGTCTGGTCCTTGCTTCTTAAAGGGTACCCTCCGTGGGCGTAGCGCAACGTGCTACGTTCGATCGGCCAGCGTCTCCTGCGGTCATGCTTCACACAACACTGCCCCCTTAGCCAATGCGGGCTTTGCCACTTAGGGTCCAGACCTCGCTTCTTAAAGTAAATGCTGTATGGGCGTAGTGCAACATGCCATGTCCAATCACGCTTACTTTTTATAATAGTATTGTTAATGTTAGTGGGTATTTTACCACGCACTGTTGCCTCTTGCATGGTCTCTTGGTGCTCTGGCGGGTCTGGAAAGGAAGTAGCATTGCAGGTTGTGTTAGTGAGAATGAGAGGGAGAAGAGAAAGAGCGCTTTTATCTGCTCTTGGCAGCTTCAGTTCAGAGAAACTGATCGCTGCGTGTTAGTGCGTTTTCGGTCAGTAGCCATCATATGGTGTTGAGATGTGATTGTGTGTGGTTTGATTTCATACCTGCTGTCGAGTGTGTGCGGTTTGTGGTGCAGTAGAGGAGTGGTTGTGTTTAGTTCAGAGTTTGAGTGTGCATATGCAGAAAGGTCCATTTTTAGTACGGTCGTTCGCAGTGAAAGTATGCACACGTTGACTCCAGTACATGTGATGCAGAGTTTGTAACCTTTAACCAACACATCACTGCCAGCTGCTTAATGTTAGTTTTGAAACTTCCATGGGTTTTCTGAAAACCTGCCAGTAGATCAGGCTTCCTAAATTGAAATGCCAACTTATAAAATGATTGTGCATTCATTGCCTTTCGGCAGGACCCATGAGCTCTGGTTTATGACCTCGAAAGTAAGTGTTTGCTTCCTACCGTGCGGTCCTGGAATCGTGGGATTTGCAATGTGCTACCAGCCGCTACGGCTTCCAAGCAAATTAATGAAACCAGCACAATTTTCTGAAAAAACATGGGTTTGAGGCCTTTGTGTCGTGCCTCAGCCTAATGCTAAATCTTGTATACATACTTGTGTCCAATCTTTATTATCCATGTTTCTTTAACGTGAGACACTGTTATTTAGGGCATTTTCCAGCCTAGTTAAAATCACTGTGTGGCTATCAAGGAAGCCCCCTCCCCGTGCAGAGTGCTACTCCCGCAGCTAAATTTGCACCTTTTTACCACGCTGAACTTGCATTTTTATCACAAATTCGACACTCTTACTGATCAATGTTTATGGCCAACCAGGTGGGAATTTTACCAATGTGATACTGCTATATAGATCATGCAATCTCATTGTTAGGCTGAATCCTGTGCAGTTCCCTTAGGGAGCACTACAGAAGATTAGGACTACAAGTGAGAGCAATAAATCCCCTTTGGTATTAGTCTGTACCACAAAGGTTTAGTTGGTAGCTGTGGCTGGCAAGTCAGACTTCTCAAGAGGGAGATGAGCCGTATTCAGGGTTTACGAAATAGGTGTACAGTACTATGGCACAAGGAAACACTGACCAAAGCTTTGTATTAAAAAGTAGATATTTTTTTTATACACTTCTAGTTAAACACATCTATCGCAGTCATCAAGCAAGTTAAAATGAGTCGACGAAAAATATACACACTCCCTAGTTAAATTGTAGACCAAGTGAACCAGAGTGTAAACTGAGCAAAACGGCACAGTGAAAACCACACAAAAGGGATACTCTAGCAATTTCTCACAAGGGAGGGAAAGCAAAAGTTATTTAAAAATATCTCCATACACACCCTAGCACCACTTCCCATAAGCTTGTGGACCAGTTATAGCAAGACAGTGCATGCTAAAATAGGAAATACTGGCGATTCGACCAGGGCAGGTCCAGGAAGGCGATTGGCAAACTGGTTGGCCCCACCAGCTCAAGGGAAGAAGGCTCTTGCAGATGAAGATCTCCTCTTGTCGTGTGGAGAAAAGTGACGAGACGCTGCAGCAGGGCTTCACCGGTGGTTCAGTCGTGGCAGATGTCTTTGGCTTCTCTCCTCTTCGGCTACTTAGTTCCAGTGGAGACGTCTTGTTCTTCCAGTCCTCAGGACCCTGCTTTTATGCAAAAAGATCCCCATTCATACAGCCTAGCTGTCACACACACAGTGGAGTGGTCATCTTGGCGGGAGACCCTCCAGCCTATCAGGATAGAGTGTGAGATGGGTTGCTGAGGCAACCCTGTCCAGGGGGCCTACTCCCCCTACCACACAATGGACCCACCCCAGACTCAGTGACGCCGAAAGGAGGGCTTCTTGGCAGAAGCCCGCCAAAAGGACGAACAAAGGATCCCCGACCTGGGTTAGGAGTTTAGAGAAAGACACGAGAAAGAAGTTATTAAAGTTCTGGCAAATAAAACCTACCAGAGTAAAGTTAATATTAAAATACACCGGTGGTAGGTTAGAGGCTGTCAGAAAAAGTGGTAGCCTCGAACAATGGGAAAATCCCATAGGAAAATATTTACGGTCGAATATTGTTGGTAGTAACCACTGCCACCAGCCAGAAACTTGAGAGAGGGACTGTACGGTACCCTCTCGAAAATGAACATAAGGGAAAAACTATTAACCCTTCCCAGTACTTCCATAGTAAGATGGGTTATACTGGTTTATTTCACAAAAAATGACTAGTAAAGTCAATGGGGACTTTACATGCCCTGGGAGACAGTAGTCATTCCCAGGGTATGGAGTCTGTTTGGGGGTCGCTACGACACCCCTGTGTCACTGCACTGAGGGTGTTGTGTAAAGCATGTGAATAAAGATGGTTCCTATGGAGGTGAGAGAAACCCCATAGGCATTAAACACAAAAATAGCATAGAACACACATAGCAAAAATGTCTAAGAGTGGGAAAAAGAGTCTCACTCTTAGCAGGAAAAAAAAGAAACAAACCCTTCAAATCCAGCAAAGCTGCTGGGGACTCTATAGGTAAGGGAAATTAGCCATAAAATGAGGATTCTCCCTAACACTCATTAGCCACCGAAAGATATGGCGAGCTGATCATATCAGTCGGAGGCAACATCAATACTCATTGCACGATCGGATATTGGCACATGTTGTATTGCATGTTGTAGCCCCGAGGAAAGGGTAAATAGCCAAAATAATAAACAAGGGTTGAGATGTTAACATTTATGGCCAGTAACCCCCTGCATATATTAAATGGGAGGGGTCGCTGGGGAGATACCTGGGAATCTGGCACCAATAAGGCAACCATGGATTACTTTTTCATTACATTAAAAGATTTTGGCATAGTGGCAGATATGAACACTATTAATAGTAGAAACAGTGATCATGCAGAATTAATGCTTACATTACCAAATAGTATTGTTAGACAAAAAGGGAAGGAAATTGGTTCTCTGCTTACTAATAATCAAGGTAACAGGATTATCTGGTCGGCAAGGAAGATTAAGACGGTAATGTAGAAGCTATCTGTGACAACATAGGTCAGCAATTGGCGTATAGAAGTGTTGAACAGATCTCTGAATGGATTAAATAGGTTAGTGGTTGGTTTGCTTTCATTGGCAGCAAATGCATACTTTATAAAGGAGGCATCCTAAATTATGCTGTAATTGGCAGCCATAAAAGGTTGCTATGGTGCGAAATTAGAGCACCCAAGAAAGGCTAATGCAAATGGGGTGCAGAAATAATAAACTGGATGCGACAAGTCGGAGGGAAATGGCAGAACTGGCTTAAAAATTTCACTTTGTAGAGTCAGATGGCAAATTATGATGTGCACTTTGTCATGAATGACCCTTAAGAAATATTGGCAAATGCATACGATGTTGTCCTGCCATAATAACATTCCAGCTCATGGAATTGATGAGGCAACATGGTGTGAACGCAGCTAAAATATGTCCTAACGAAGGCCATGTTCGCATTCTACCTGAGATCGAGGAAGAACTGAGATTCAAATGTAATGACTATGACATATAGAATTTCATACGCAAACTTAAAATTTCAAGAGCTCCTGGCCCCGATGGTTTAGCTAACATTGTGCTAAAAAAGAATCCTAGATTCTGGGCTGAGGTGTTATTTGTTATGCCTGTATTTTCAGGAGGTCATAGATGGGTACGTTCTGCTGATGTCCTGGAAGCACTCGATATTGGTACCCGTACACAAAGGTAGCAGATTAGTTCCATTAAATGATACATTTCGGGCCTTATTGGAGGTCACTAGCATGCTCTCTGAGATCATATTACTAAAAGAGGTCAATAAATGGGCAGAACAATTACAAATGTTGTCACCTTTACAAACCGGTTTTAGGCAAAGGTGCAACACCACTCAATGTATTAATCATGAAAACTTTTAACTGCAGGTACAAATAAACCCAATGCAACACCCTTGTATGATGATTTTATTGACTACTGAGCAGCATTTCACAATGTCAATAGGCTACAACTGTGGGCACAATTGAGTGTGTGGGGATTACCGGTTAGTATATTGAATCTAGTTATGGAGCTGTATAGCAACACTACTGTCTATTATGTTGGATACTGGGGGCAGCCACACCTGCACAATTAGTACCAACAAAGGCTTCAAACAAGGGGGTGTGCTAGCCCCCATATTATTGAACCTTTATATGGCAGATATGAGAGCTGCCTTAAATATTAGTACCCAGCGAGGGACAATCACGTTGTTTCAAATGATCTGATTGGCCCTCGCCGGGTCCTTACCTGCCCGACAAGGTTCTGCTCACCACTGCGTCCTTTGAGGTTCCTTCCACGACTGGCCATCATGGAAAGGGCAAAGGGACTACAAAGTCAGTTCTCCAGTTCCCTGGTGGCCATCTTCTTTGTTTACTTAAAAAAATCTTTTTAACTTTTTTATTTTAATTGATTTTTTTTCGGTTGAGAAATGACAGAGCTTCTTGCAACCTGAAAAAAAGATTCTTAATACCCCGGACCTGCGGGCTGGAGTAATAAGGGGGGGGGCTTCCCGCTTCAGGTAATGCCCTGGGGCCTGCAATAAGGCACTCACTTTGCTTGGATATCTAACTATGGGCCCCGGGGCATTACCTGAAACGGTAATGCCCCTCCGCCCCCAGCTAGGGGCTTATTGCTTAATTAACAATTTTCCTCCCAAAATTGGTGACACGCATATATGCTGAATGAGTTCTGCGGATGATTTGGTGCTCCTTGACCATACCCCTGTTGGCCTGAGACGATCTTTGAATGCAGTAGGACAACACTGCAGGGGCATTGGTCTGGATATATTAACATTGGTAAAACCTAGGTCGTGGACTTGCGCAAAAGGAAAAAGCAACTAGTGAACACGGTAGGCAAGGTTGAGTTTAGGGAATCACGATGCAGAAAGGTAATAATTAAAGTGGCCTCTATTAGGAACTAGGTTACCCAGCAAGGGGGCTACAGTCTCTGTGGACTTTTACTGGTGTATGGGCACAGTATAGTTGCTACTATATTATAGGGTACAACGCCTGTCTTGGTAAAAATCATCGCTGGCTGGATAAGCTTGAAACCAAAATATGGATGTATTGGCTCGGTGTATCCAACTCCATCCCATTAGAGTTCATGAGATTGAAGCTGGGGATAGTGGCACTTAGTACACAGGCACTAATTAATAAATGCATGATGCATGTCAAAATCTGCAAAAGACAAGATAATCTGATTAACAAATTGATGCATGAATTAATGAGTAATACGCGGATAAAGGTATCAAATGAATTTACTACACTGGTCAATGTTTTCCTGACTAAGCTAGAGTACTGCAAATATTGGGAATTGGATATTGCAACCCTAAGAGACAGGTTGTTAGGCAAGGCCTGTATCCGGGATCATGTCCATAATCTGTATAATGCAAGTAAATAAAGTGTCCAAGAGATGATTATATGGACATCTAACCCCGCACTGCCCGGCCTTATATTAAGAAATTCCCCTCGCCATATAATACGAAAATATACATGTTATTAAGACTAAACGAGTTACCATGCCTGGCAGTGCTGGTCCACGTTTGGGCCTGGCCTTGGAGCAACGTACTTGTCGTATATGTAAAAAGATGGGATATTGGGCACAGTAAAATTAGTCACAATTCGATTTACTGCATTTGATAAGTTTGTATATGAATATGACCCGTTTTTAGCAGATGAAATGTGGGTTCTTTGCTTAGCTGGTAATCGACTATCATTCATTATTTCTGTGGTGAAGATTTGGAACAAAATTGTAGATGAATTGAGTTTTATTTTTTATTTATTTATTAGGTATTTATAATGCGCCTATACACAATGTGTTTCGAGGTGCAACAAGAAGAGGGTGGGGAACAGGGAGGACAAAACAAAAACGCTGCTACTAGGCCTTGTGATATTCGGAACGTGCAAGTGAAGTAAAGCTAAGTGCAGGGGAGAGCGAGTGGGAGGGGGTTGGGAGAGTGCTGGTCAGGGCGGAAGGGCCTGTGAGAAAGAGCGAGTGCCAGGGGAGGCTGACTGATAAAATTGATACTTTGGTGATGGTGATCTTTAATCCAATTAGCGCTACAAAAAGTGCCTCATTTGCTGGTATTCTGGTTAGGGGTTGCCAAGTCTGTAACTGCGCAGTCAACCTACAACAGAAAACCAGTATCACTCCTGAAGAGAATGACCTCCATGATTCATCGACTCACAAAGCAAGGTTGGGCCAGATTGCCTGGGGTGCCAGAGTTGGTGGTTCATTATTAAAAACACCTCAAAGACCAACTGCATCTCTGAGCAGAGTCACTGTGCCAAAACCACGCTCTGCGAACTCTAGTCGTTTGAAACCTCCAGTGCAGGCAGCCACAAGGTCCCTAAAGAACCAGGTTGTGCCGTGCATTTACGCAGTTATTGACAAATATGCACAAGACAATCCTTGTAGGCGGCCCTTTCAGTCAAAACTACCACACAACACTTACTTCAAGAGGGATGTAAGCTGTAGATCTGGCCCGTTCATGGCAAAAGGTGGTCATATAACAGAAAAACACAATATCTGTAGGCACAACATGTAGAAGCTATAAAGGGGTAAATATGAAAGTGGAGACTCGCTCAAAATTAATGACATCACAGCGCTCTCTTGGAACATCGGTGGAGTAGCAAAACATATGAACTATCTTAGCTGGAGAAACGTCATTTCCGGCTTCGACTTCTGCCTCCAGGAAACCTGGGTATTAGAGTCCATAGAGCTGCAAGGGTACTCTGCTTATACAATACCTGCAACAAAGGGGGCAAGACGTCGTCCCGGCGGGGGTATGTTGACATGGGTCCGCTCCTCGCTCAATTGGAAACCAACCCAACTCCCCACAGTCAACAGATCTGCAATTTCTTATCCTTGATACAAGTAGAGGTACTAGTGTACATTTATTTCACATTTACAATCGGCCTACAGGTCGAACTGTGATGAATACTCTGCTCAAGATCTGATTGAGAATAAGGTGCAAGAAGCGAACTCCAATATTATAACTTTGGCCGTAGGCGACGTTAACCTTCAATTGGAGCCCTAACGCGGGAGATATGGAATGATCAAGATGAAGCATGGGGGATTCCACCTCAAGTGGCAGATTTTCCAAGGAAAACTACCCATTTGCAGTTCAAGTGGCTCACCTTTTGAACGCATCCAATTTCAGGGCATGTAATGGACGCTGTGTTTTAGACCAACCTTCTAAGCCCACTTTTTTATGGCAACAGCGGCACGAGTCGAATTGACTATGTATTCATAGTCGCCAAGGATTGGCGTCTCATAGGTCATTTGAGGTATTGGAACACGAGTGACCACAGACCCATTATGTGTAGCATTCATCAGCCTTAAGAAATCAACCTGTGGTCTCCCGAGATTTAAAATCCAATGTAATCCGTATTAGTGGGAAATCGAGAAGGGTGGTGAAGGGGTTGGAGGTGATTGGAAAGGAATTTCTACCAGACATATATGCAAGCATTATTGGGCATATTTCATTTTTCGTGACTTGACCAAGGGAAAGCAGGATGTCTTGTGTCATTATGACTAATTGGTTGCAGTGCCCCATTCCGCCTTCACGCAACCAGGTGCCACAGTTAAGAAATCTGCTTATATGGCGCATGGTTTGGATGATGCGGAATGCCGTTCCTGCAAAAAGGAGATCCTGGACTGTCTCAGGGAAAGACCAATTACTTATATGTTCAATTTGAGGGCCTTGAGAGCTAAATATAAATCTATGATTGTGTCAAAGAAGGGGACATTCCACCAGGCAAGTAAAACAAATGACATGGGTCCCTTTTGGAGGCTGGTAATGGGCATGTCCCCTGATGAGCACAATGTCTTGCATTGCAGTAGAGCTCCGGATGTTTGGTGGGAGCATTTTCTCTAATTTGTACAAAGCCCTGGAGCCTTCCGGTGACTCGCAAAATGTTACATATGAAGAGGGCTTACCAGCGTCTGTTTCAAATGTCACGGTGATCATGGAGGAGGTAGTAGAAGTCATTGTAGCCTTGGGAAGTGGAAACCGCACTCATCCTCCTTTGCCCCCTTATCCTCTGTTACTTGCCTACTTGGTCCGCCTAGCACTTCCCTGCCCCCTTCCCTGGGGGCACCCCACTCCTGCACTTCTCACTCTAGCCCCTCAATGAACCAGAAATGTGGGGTTCGGTGCTGTCAAGGGTGTTCAATGCGGTGACTGCGACAGGCTCTGTCCCCTACACTTGGAGGGAGGCAGTGATTGTGCCCATCTTTAAAAAGGGGAGCAAGGATCTTCCAGGAAATTACTGACCCATCTCATTGTTGCATGGGGCGGGAAAATTGTATGTCAAGACCATCCTGGGACACCTCCAAGAATGGGTGTATTCATCTGGAGTAATTAATTCCCTCCAGGCGGATTTCCGACAGGGCCTACTTGTTAAGAAATACACAGCTGTAAATCATTGTGAGTTGTATGCGGTTTTTGCTGACATAAGGACAGCATTTGACTCTGTCCCTCGTAACAACTTATGGCAGGTTTTGCAGTCCTATAACATCCCCCAGGTTTACTGGCAATTATCCAGTCTTTGTATTATAACAGTGCCTCTGTCAGATGGGGGCAGGGGGATGAGTGGAGTAAACACTGAGAAGTTTGAGGTCCAGCTTGGAGTTAATCAGGGCTGTGTGCTAGCCCCCTGCTCCTTGGTGTCTATATAAACTGCCTGCTAGAGGTGTGGGTGGCTAGTGGCATGGACCCCCAGGATTGGCAATCCAGCTTGTTTCTTTGCGGATGATGCAGTGTTATTGTCAACCTCCCCAAAGTGTATAAGCACACTGCATCCGTATTTGTTAAGCGCTGTCAAAATCTGTGTCAGTATTTGTTAAGAGCTTTGAAAATCTTTGTCACGAAATCAACAATGGCAAGACAAAATCTCTTGCCTTTAGAAGTAAAACAGCTAGGCATGCGACAGTGCGTATAGAAATTGAAGGGGTTGTGCTGGAGTAGGTTACCATGTATAACTATTTGGGCTTATGTTTTAATGAAAATGCTACCTGGCATGACCAAGTCTCAAAAGCCACTACGAGACTAACTAAGTATAGTGGGAGTATTAAGAGATTCCATTTTATGCATGCGAAGCGACCCCTGACACCTGCCCTGCAACTATACAATTATGCAATTTAAAGGTCAAACCAGCAGCAACATATGGTGCAGAGATTTGGGGTTCTGAAAAGTAGTCGAACTTGGGAGTAGCAGAGAATAAATGTTTAAAATCAGTGCTACCACCGAACAGTGCCCCAAATGCCATACTCCACCTGGAATGTCGTGTGCCCCATCGAGCATTCATCAGCCATCGAACCTTTGTTTCTATGGCCCTGTATCTGGACTGTACAGGGGCTACATATGTTTAAAGAGTTACTGGTAAACTTTCTAGAACTGGAAGGTAGCCGCACAACAGCGTGGCCCAGGCACATCAAACATTGGTGTGTAACCTTGGACCTTGAACAATATTGGGAGTGCATTTCAACCATGAACTCTGGGTGTAAGGAAGTGTTTAAAGCGGCCAGTAGGCGCAACCATAAAAAGGCTTTGGTGGTAGCCTGTGCAAAGCTCTCTTGTGGCCAGAGATATCTGCAGATCAAGGGTACATTTGGCGATGGAGGCTACTTGGATGCTACCACATCTAGCCTCGCCCATTTACTAATATTCAAATTGAGGGCGGAACTCTGCAGGTTGCCTCCTTTACGAGGAAAGGGAGTCATTTAAATAGCTCAGACTGCTTGTGCTGTGGTGCACAGAACCAGTCAGTTCTCCATGTCATGCTACTTTGCCCCAGATACGACCTTAGATTAATGTATCGATTGTCAAATTTTCTAACTAAAGGTTTCCGGAGGGCGTTGTGGCATTGGAATACTGCAAAAGATTTGATGACGTTAACATTCTATATTTTATTGCCAAATACATTTTCAGGGTGTGGTTGAGAAGGGGCTTTATTCTGGTTGGGGAGTGCAAACAATAAATATTGAGTGCCTAGGACATTCATTTCTATTGTATGAAATGTTCTTAGGTTTGTATTTACAGGTTACCAATTATTATGGCTATTTAGGGTTTTAAATTGCAGATTTGTATTAGCTGTGGTTGTAGTGGATTTTAACGTTATAATGCGTGTTGCATATTTTATGTGGTTAAATATAATACTAATTTAATTATTTGTTTTGTCTCAAATATATTTTTTTGTATTTTGATGCTTTTATGGTTGAAGCTGAAATAAGGTTTTATTGATGAAAAATGTATGGTTTTTGGGGTTGGAACCCTGTTGTATGGTGGCGCTGGATCAGATGTTAACCTGTTTCAATTGCAGTACTCAGTGTTCAATGATAAGCTGCTTGCTTCTGCTTACAGCGCTTATGACATAAGTCCAAAAAATGTATGCAGAGATGCACGTCACACATGTGGCAACTATTTCTGACATAAAGTACAACTGATCATGTGGTATAATACATCCAATCTCAAAGCCCAAAATGGTGTCACTTATCATTGAAGACTGAACTTTGAGTACTGCAATTGAAACAGGTTAACACCCGATCCAGCGCCACTCTACAACAGAGTTCCAACCCCAAAAACCGTACATTTCTAAAAAACTGGGACTGCAGGAGCTCTGTCCCATTGGAACCCCATGTACAGGCAGCAGGAAATATAGCTACGAACAGACCATGCCAATTAATCACCAAAAACGGCTGTGCTCTAGCGCAGAGATCCACAGTTCTGTTAAGCTCCAGCCCCTCAACCTTACGATGAATATATATTTACTTTATTTTTACCAAAACTTCTGTGAAAGATTATCTGGAAATGTGCCTCCCAAGTTCTGACTTGGTGGCATCCATTTTGTATGCAGAAACATTTGTATGTCTTTTTTTAATTCTCTGCTCCCGGAGCAGAAATTGAGCACAAGCCCCTTACTGGGAGCTGTAGCTTGTTATTGCTGTGGAGCTGAGAATGAAAACACGTTCACAGAGCAGGCATTACTATGAATTCCAATCCTAATGCATCAAACACTTTTCAGAAAAATCTGAAAAGCGTTTGTTTACTGTATTAGGATGACATTCATAAGAATGCCTGTCCTATGAACAAGTCAAACACGTCCTGTTTAACAGGTCGTGTTTGCTTTCCTCTTACATACTGACTCCTGTGGTCTAGTGGTTAAGGGATGGCCCTTTCAACCGCTAGACTCAAGTTCGAATCCCCACCTATCATTTTATGGTGCATCAAATTTTGTTTTTAAAGAACTATATTTGATGCACGTAAAAAAGGCAGGCTGGCATTGGAACTCTGGTGTAGTGGATGAAGGGGCTAGCCTTTCCCCAGTGGTATGACCCAATGATCATTCTGTTATTTACCATTTAACTAAATGTTGGTTGTTACTTCAAGCTAGGCTTGATAACCTGAATAAGATTGCTAGAGTTTCCGCCTAAGTAGTGTACTTAATGACATAAACCTATCTTGGCTGTCCCCTTGAACCTTTCCACATATTAAATGGACTTTTTGATGGCTTCCGTTTTATCTTCCTTTTTTCTTTTATATTGTTGTTTGGATCACTTTTTGTTTTAAGGGTATTACACTGTGGTTTGAGATATGTCATGTACTGTAATGTGATTTCTCGTCTGTTTCTATGTATAAAAATCCTTTCGGCTGTATTAGATCATAGGCAATACAATTCAATAGGTAGAACGTTTTAATTATCAGGGCATTCACCTTTGGCATAGTCGAAGGCAGGGCCATGTTTTAGAGTGGGTTACAATTAAAATGATGGGCCACAATATCCTTCAGTAAGAGGTTTGCTGGTAAAGCAAGTTGTGGTACTTCTGATTGTTGGTTTACCACAATGTTCCCAGAAAGGAAGTAAGTGCAGAAACGTAAGGGTTTTGGAGGTTTGAATACCCTAATACGTGCAATACTAAAATTGAATGTGTTTGAATAATCCTAAAACCCAATAAATGGTGTCCAGATGTGAGGTGAAGAGATGGGGCAAGTCTCAACCAAGTGGGGACCTACCCTCTTGCTCCAAAAGTTCACACCAAAGCAATGATTTGTCTAAAAGTTCCAACAAATAATCCAAACCAAGTGCATGGTGCAAAACAGTGTTCCAAAGTTCCTCTTCACCTGATTAAAAAGTTAAGTCCAATTATAAGGTAATTAACATGGAGTATGCTGTTGCTCCTCACAGGGTTGGACCAGTGGAGGGGGAAGGGGAATGCCCCGTCACCTGACTGCGTTGGCTCTGGGTGAAGGTATTTTCCACCCACAAACGTATAGGTCTCGGGCTGCCATGTGCTTTCGGGGTCCTCCAGCTGGGTAGATCCTAGGCGGTTACTGTGGGCTACTTCTTTTTCCAAAGCGGCAAAGAAGAGGCTGTTGGGCTAAGCCCCCGGTTGTTACTTCTTGGAGGGTTTAGTGCACCTTGGTGGGGTTCGGTAGAGAAGCATGTCTCCTTTCAACCCCTTCTCTCGGGGTTCCCCCTTAAGCTCATGCCCTGCTGTCTAGTCTCATACTGTCCTTCCTGTTCGCCACTGTGGTCTTGCTGTCTGGTTCCACCACCTGCTTATTTAATCTCTTCTGATCCAATGTGGCCTTTCCAAACCCCCCCCTCCTCTACTATCTAGCCAAATGACAGTCTTTCCTTTTCTATCTTTTCTCTGGTCATCTAATCCCACCCCCGCCCCTAACCTTTTGCCTCGTCCTTGCCTCTCTTCCAATCCCAACCTCCTTCCAATGTATGCGCATGCTACTTTCACCTTACAGCCCTTCTTTCATCTAAGATTTTGACTCCCATTATCTATACTGTTATCCTCTGATCCACATTTTATAGTTTCTTGTATTTATCCCCTCTGGTCTCTACCCCGGTTTCAGTATCTCTGTCCAGTCTGTAAATTCATGTTGTCATCTTTATAATAATATCCTCATCTGTCTTTGTGCTAAGATTATCTCCTTTCTGTTTTACTATCGTCTCTTCTTCAGAGGCGATACCCCTTTTTTCTCTCCGCCAGGTGGCATCCCTCTGTCTCTGTTCCATGTTACATTCCCGCTCCCCTTAAATCAAAATATCTCTTGTTTCAATTCCTAGCTTTCTTCCCATTAAGATCTATTCCTGGCTGTACCACTCTCCAGGTGATAACCTTGTCCCACTCACTTGGATGGCATTCATTTGTTGATGCTTCAAACTGCACTGTCCTCGACATCTTGTATCCTTCAATTCCAACTCACTCTTTCTCTTGGTAGAAACTAGTTCCTTTCGGCACAATTTCCTGACTCCTCAAGCTCTAATAAAGCTCTTTACACATTCTATTTCTGTATCTTCACATCAAAATCAATTCCCAGTAGATGTTTCTTTTTCTGTCTTTAACTTCCATTTCTCTTCTTGCTCCAATTCAGTATCTAACAAAACCATTTTCCTACTGTTCTCAAATTTACTCTCTTCATTGAGTCAAATGTCTTTCTAAACTCTACCTTCCCACACACGTCTCTTCTCTTGCCACAACCCTCACACCAGTATCTCTTGTATGGGTTCCTCCTTTGGCTGCCTGTATACCAGCTGTTAGCGAGAATTCTCATTCAATGGCTAGTTTCCCTTACCTAGTGAGTCCCTCAGCAGCTTTGCTGGATTTCTGGAGTTTACTTTTTTCCACTTGGTAAGAGTGTGAGCTTTTCCCCCACTCTTACCTGTGTTTTACCATGTGTATTTCAGCTGTTTTTGTGATTGTGGACTCTGGAGCACACCACTTCAGTAGCCCCACTCCTTTGTGTGTTACACAGCACCTTCAGTGCAGTGACACAGGGTTGTCTTTGAGACTTCCCACCGACTCCATTTCTGGGGCTGACTACAGTACTCCAGAAAAGGTTAAAATTGCCATTAACTTTACATAGTCAAATAACCACAGATCCAGTACACCCCATCTTACATGGAGTATTGGAAAGGGGTTAATCCTTAGCCCTTTTTATCTATCCCTCCTGGAGCATTGTTTTGCTCTTTTAACATTTAGACTTGGCTGGTGGCAGTGGTATCTACCCTAACTTTTCTACTGCGATTATACTATATAAACGTGGTATTGTTTTAGGCTATTATATTAGCCTCGAACATAAACACGCTTGACCAAATACTCTTTCTTTTGGCTCCGGTCGGGTTTATTTGCCATTTCATTTTGTTAAAGTCCTTCTTGTGTTTTACTTTGCGCGGCAAACCAGGTTTGCCTCCTTTGTTCACTGTCTTTTGGCAGGCCTCTGCCAAGAAGCACTCCTCTGGGCGCCTGGGTGTCTAGGTGGGCTGAATGTGAGGGAGGGGTGTAGTCGCCCCCTGCACAGTGTATCCTAGGAAACCCAAGTCGCACTTTGCCATGATTGGCTGAGGTGGTTGTCCGGGCTGTACAACCACCCTGCTGCGTGATTGACAGCCAGGCTGTGTGAATGGTGGATTTTCGCATAAAAGGCAGGACTCTTGGGCTGGAAGTCAGTCGCCACTGGAACTACAAGGAACCGAAGAAAAGCAGAGAAGAAGACGGCTGCTGCAACTACCCCGTCCCGGTGAAGCCCTGCTGCAGTCCTGAGCTATCTACCCTTCGACGACCAGAGAAGATCCAGTCCGGAGTCTTCTTCCCTTGAGCCTGGTGGGGTCAACCAGCTCATCTTCCACAGCCAGAGGATCCTCTTCGTGGTCGAAATCGCTGCACATTGCTGTAGTGGTCCGGATAGCCACCTGAAGAGCCTCTCCTGTTTTTAAAGGAGCGCACCTTTTATTCAATGTCGCTGCTGCTGGCTTCATCCCTGAGTGGTGCAGACCCCTCCAGATGTCCTCCTTCTTGTCTCAATGACAGACGCACCAGGAACCGTGGGTCTGCAGGAATCTTCCAGGAACAACTGCTGTGGCACCAGCTTCTTCTTTGTATAAGGTACTGTGTTCTGCTTCGAGGAACTAGGGTGAATCCCTTTTTCTCCTCATCCAAGGCTTGCCCTTGTCTTCCTTCCCTCTTATAACTTTTGCTTCCTCTGTTGACAATATCCAAGTACTCCTGGCAACGTTGAATCTTGAACTGTCTGACTGTGTGATCCCTGACAACAGGAACTCGGTTCCACTTGACACTGGCTCCGGCCTATTGACTTTTGTATTTCTGTCAGCAAGTGTTCTCTGATTCTGTCTGCCTTGACAAAAGTATTGCCTATGATTTTTGCCCCCAACTCTCTCTGGTTAACTCAGGTGCTAAGTGTGTTTTTGCCTCGGTAACATTTCTTTCCGCGGATACGCGTATCTTTCGTAAGACCGAACTGTCATTACTTTCAAAGTGATCGCATATGTATTCCCGGTAACGTCTTTTGGTTCACAACACCGGTCCATTAAAACATAGGGTACTTACCTTGAGTTATACTATACCAAGTGAATTGGTTGTTTGTAATGTATTTTTTGTGTGGTTTTGAATTAATAGAAGTGTTGTGTTTTACAGATGGTTTAAAAATAAATGTACTTATAATTCTTTACCTGAAACCTTGGGTCCGTGTTTGCTTGAGTCACAGTAATTGTGGTCCTTTGTGTAATCTCTACTACTGCTCATATACTCTTGAGATAAGTCTGGCTGCTCCGCTACTGCTACCACTTTAACAGTGTAGTACAGGCTTGTACCAAAGGTGAACTTGTATTACCACTTGTAGTCTTAATTGTGTGTAGTGGTCCTTAAGGGCACTGTGCGGGATTCTGACTAACACCAGCCATCCCTGCTTGGGGTCTTCCAGGATTTGCAATCTTCCTTTGGCAAATCTTCCGTGGACTGACAATCCTGGTGTGGGCTGTCTATCTTTTATTCCAGTTACTGATCCCCTTTTTATGTGGTTTGAGCACATTGAATGCGCCTTGGCTGCAGTGGCTGGCCTGGTCCCTAATTTTGTCATGTGCTCAGGGTCATGTGGTGTATCAGGGCCAGCCTAAAAGCCATCTAGAGGCTATTTTTAGTTTTTGGCTGTTTGTACGTTGGGAAGTACTAATTGTCTAGGATAGTTTTTATTACATTTTATTATGGGATGTTATGTTTCTATTTTCCCACATGTCTGCGTGTTTGCAGACTTCTGCCACAGGCCCACAAATCCAGATCAAGGGAACCGGGAACACTGCGAATGTCAAACTGGCCTTGCAGGCATTCCAAAACGGTGACCATCAAAGCGTGGTTCTGGAAGGCACCATTTCACTCTCCCAGGTCTTGGGAACTGGGAATTTTCCACAAAGTACGATCAACCACAGCTTATAGTGCAGAGATTTGGGGCAATGTTAATATTAAACAATTGATTACAGAGGAAATTTAGTTTCTGAAACATGTGATGTTGCTACCAAGAAGCGCCCCAAATAGTTTCATCCATTTAGAAGTAAGTCTAAGGATGTTAGTATAGGAGATGAAATTAAAGTCTGATCTTTACACTGGTTAAGGTTAAATGGGCGAGAGTAGTCAGAATATAAACAGGCCCTACAGAATGTAATAAAACCATCAGGTTTGAGACTAGGAGGGGCTAGCACTGTAAAGTAAAATGCAGTCTTAACAACTGAATGTAGGTTACCTATTGGAGGGAACAGAATGCAGGTGACCATTTGTTAGACCGGTGAAGAAGTTGTATAAACAATCGGACCCAAATGATATTTGGATGATACCCTAAAGTCACGGTCATATTACCAGTTGTATGAATCTTGCATTAAATATTGTCCCAATGTCTTTTCTGGATCAAATATTACCATTGACAAACAGGATTCTTAAAGAAATTCTCTTAATATTTTACCATGGGCGGGTTTTATGTCCTGTTGGAAACAAGAACACATGGAGGGATGTGCCTTTAGTCAATTGATGAAAGGGGAAGATCATTTTTTTTCTCCCCATTTTATCTAGGGAGCCTAGGAGATGTTGTCTAATAGTTTATAAATGGCTGGGTTGTAATGCAAACTGATGTTTTTCTATCGTGAACTATCGTCCCATTGCAGGGCTACCTTGGCTGGCCAAAATTCTGGAAAAGGTAGTCACTGGTCAACTTCAGAAATTTGTAGAACATGAACTGTTACTGGATAAGTTCCATTCATGTTTTAGACCAGGTTGGGGAGCCACGACTTCCCTTCTAGCCGTACAGGATGATCTGTTAAAGGCCGCAGACCGGGGTGAACTCTCTTTATTGGTGATGTTAGATTTGTCCGCAGCCTTTGATACAGTGAATCATATCCTCCTAGAGCAGTTGCAAGAAGTAGGAAAAGTCTCTGACCATGCAATAGGCTGGGTAAGGTCATTTTTGATGAACCGTCTACAACAGGTGAGACTAGGTGAATTTTTATCTGATGTGTTCAGGTTGGGCTGCAGAGTCCCGCAGGGTTTATCCCTTTCACCATTGTTTAATTTGTACATTTGTCCCCTTTTGGCGATCTTAAGACGCCATGGGTTTAAATTCCATTCTTACGCAGACAATACCCAGATCTTCTTAAGGGTTGTCAATTTTGCGGAAATATTTTGCTGATTGGGACACTGTCTGGATGAAATAAGTGGCTGGATGTCCAAAAATCAACTACAACTTAATGCTGCAAAGACCAAACTTATTTTGTTTGGACCAAGACATCTACTGACCTCAGCCAAGAAACTGCCCATCCCAACTTAGTTGGGAAAGAGTCTAAACTTTTTTTCTAAGGTAAGGAACTTGGGCTGTGTGTGGCAAGATGATCTTGGCAGCAAAGGACAGGTGGGGGCAAAGGTCCAGGCGGTGCATTTTGTGTTGAGACTTCTACGCCAGGCTCTCATCTCATTCCCAAAGAAGATCAGGCGTCTTTTAATAGCCAGTTACTGGGAATTCCTTCCAGACCGACCCACAGACGCCGGAAAGCACAAAATGCAGCAGTCAGGATGTTCTTTAAGTTGAGCAGAAAGGCTCACGTGTCATCCTATCGTCGAGATCGACATTGGTTACGGATAGAGTATCTTATTAGATTCACGGTAGCCTGCCTTGTCTTTAAATGTGTCAATGGTACCGCCCCTCAATACTTGAGGGTCTTGATTTATCCATACTAGCCTGCGAGATCGCTGTGCTCTAGCGATCTTCATCTTTCTATCACGCCCTCAGCGTACAAGTCTCGGGGGGACAGAAGGTTCGGTGTTCGGTCCAAAGCTTTACCACTTGAATTGAGGACCCTTAACTCGCTCTACCAATTTCGTGGAGCACTAAAACATTTCTGTTTCTATAGGGTTTTACTAGGCTGGATCTAGTTATGTTCTACCTGAATCATGTTTTTGTCATCAGCGCCATCAGACGGTTTGGTCAGTTCTGCGCACGTTATTAATTTAAAAATACAAATCCAAAAGGTAAAATGCCGGAGTTACCATCTGTGATGTTTGTTTTTGTTGTAGTAAATTATATTAACTTGGCTTGGAAAAAGGAGAATGCATTTTTGTAAGTTATTGATTGACATTTTTGTTTGTTTTTATTCCTAATAACTTCTTGAATGGTAATAGCTTTTTTTATATTTTAACTTTATAATTGTTTCGAGATTTTTGTTTAAAGCTGTAAGATCCCTTTTAAACGTTTCATATTTATTCATTTTTGGAGGTAAAACACTGCATGAACTGTCATTCCATTGTTTCCGGTTGGGTGTGCAAACCTTCTGTTGAGCCTGTGCCTGCTTCTCCTTTAATTCTGTTTCCTTTCCACACCTATTCCAGAGATCTCAGCATTGAGGACCAGATTGCACTGCTGAAGGGAGCCGCTTTTGAGGTGACCCAGATACGCTTCAACACCTTGTTCAACCCTGTCTGTGGGTCGTGGGAGTGTGGTAAACTAGAGTATGACATCAACGATGCATCCCTCGGTGAGTTTACACTGCCTTTGAGTTCCTAGTCTCCTACCCGGTGTCCTCCCTGTTTGCAGCTCGTACGTGATCTACGGTGGTGCATGTGGAGACTCATTTCCCGTCAGGTTTGGGCTGGTGCATTGGACAAAAGGAGAGCCCCCACCCCAAAGCAACACTCCAACAATCCATTGCATAAGCAGCATTGATCAAAACTAGCAACTGTGATGCACCATGTGCCTCAAAATGCACCAAATGCCATAGTTTTCTCAATAATGCACTCCCATATAGCGCTCAAACATTTTGTCATGCAAACCTTTTTACTGATTTGGGCTATTTTCTTTTTGGTGTTGTGAGAAACCTGAAGGTGTCGCACCGGCTAGTCCCCGGGGATCTGTCATCCTGGTGGCCAAGACACGGCCATCACTTTTTGATCCAGTTCCTGGGGGTGGACTAGTGCAGGAAGATCACCTGGATGAGGGGTCCTCTGGGAATGGAAGTTTGACACCGGAGGGTGAGACGCGGTATCCCCTTCCCAATAACACCCTTTGCCCATCCTAACAGGTAGGATACCTAGGAATTCACTCCATCCCCCCATTTTCTGACACAAACTCTCTCACGGACAGTTCACCGTGAGCAAAAACGGACTAACACCAGAGCCGTATACCTGACATGTCCCAACGCCATAGACAGGCAAGGTCAGGCAATTACGGATCATTACACACACCTGACTTCCATCACACTTTCCCAAATGGATAAAAGGTGGAGCATGAAAGCACACTCTGATCGAGGCAAAGCACATGAGGGAACAGCAGTTGCAAGATGGCATTTTAATACAAGGAGTAAGTGAGCGAGAACAGAGTCGCAAGGAGGGAAGAGCCTGTAACCTCTAAAGACGGTTACTTTCATGAGCCTTGGAAAGTAAGAAACCGAAGACAAGGCACTAAGACTGATCAAACCTGCACAGTGTGTCTGAGGTACCCGGGGCTCTCCCGCATCGTTAACCAAGGAGGAGTGATTGCCTCTGTGGTACTGTCCTTGGCTCCTACAACAAAGCAACGTCACAAGAGACAACACAGCCAGTAATTTGGGGAGACTGATGGCAACCCAGTGTGGTTTTTGAACTAATGTTGCAAACGGCAACAGTGCACAAAGAGAACCGTGTGGGAGGCGTTTGCAAGGAGCGACTTAAGTATAATTGGAACCAAAGAAGTAATTGACTTTGTGATTGAACTTTGGGAGGCAACTCAAGATACCATGCACAGTGGTCTGCCGACACCTGGTGCCCATTCGAAGGTCTCTGTTAGGTATCCAACTGATGCTGAGTGTGAGAAAAAGGAATACCGAGATCAAAGAGTCCTGCTAAATCCTGTGCACATTTGAGTCTTCGATAATTTAAAGTACATCGAAATTAGTCCGAACCTGGCTGAGGGAGGCTAATTGACCAAGAGAAAGGGATCTGAGTCCGGCTGAGGGGGATCCGGGGTGAACCGTGAATCACCTGAGAAGAAATGATCTGAAAAAAGTTGAAAGCGATCTGAGCCCGGAAGAGGGGGATCCAGGGCAAATGCCCAAATTGAATATTGTTAAAAGGAAAATAACGGTTGCGTTTTGTATACACCGGCCCTCTGAGTCAAGAGACTTGCAAGAAGCTAAGAGACTTGGAGACAGTAGGTCCTGAACTGTGACAATAGAACTGTATCCCTGTGCCACCGAAGTCGGAGTGTGCGCTTTGCTCGAGTGAACTGCCTTGTCCCATGCTGAAAACCTGGGGACGGGAGGCCAATGGCCCAATCATCCAGACTTATTTTGTGAACACTTCTTTCCTTTTCATGCACTTTACCCCACACTATTTGTAAATTAGTGGTAAGGATGCGCAATAGGCTTTTTACTATAGGCCCTTTTTAATTTGACAAGACTCCACTAGGACTGCATTATTATTTGATGGTTGTAGCTTGTTCCCATCTTAGATTTAGGTTTAGATAGGCGTTTATCATACCCTTGCAAAAGTTCAATTTCAACTGTGGTCACTATTGCCACCATGCGTTCCTTACAGTGTAGAGCTAATATTTTCCCCAGTGCTATATTGGTCTCTGTTCATTCACACAAAGCTGGTAGTGCTACGAGTCTCCAATCCTGGATTTGTTGCTTTGATTGCAATGTTCGGTTGTGTAATCTTGCAAAGGCCTTTCCCAACTTTCCGGAAACTTTAACTGCTCACCAGAATGCAGCTTATCTGCCAGCATTGATGAAATGTTCAACCAATACAAACAGTGTAATGAATTTGTTTGCTGATTGAAACTTCTGACATTTTTGCCAAAACATTTAATCTTGTAAGGATTGGTCTGGTATGCGCATCTTGACAACTCATGTTTTTAAAGTGCAGTTGATTCAGAAAAGAAACTTTGAAATTAAACTAGCCTTCGGGGAAGAGGCTATTCATTGATAGGTTAGGTCTCGGAGAATGTCTTTGGCAGGGGTTGAGGGGGGTGCTTAAATTGCCCAATCAGCACAAATTGATTGGAGATTTGTGTATGCCATGAGAGTTTAAGTTTATATTTGATCCCTTTCATAATCAAAGCTATAGTAAAGGTATGTTTGGCATGAGCGTAGACTGAAGTAATCACCCATGCTTAGAGGGGGAGGGCGTACAAGACAGGTAACGGCCTGCCAGCCTGAGCCTAGGTTAGGATTGAGTGAGGTGAGGGCCTCGCTGAGGGCTCACGGATGCTTTCAGCCCCATTTGCACCCCTGAGCGGGGTGATTATTTTCACTCTGCGCAGAGCCCAATCGCCTGTAAAAAAAAAAAAGAAAGATGGCTGCTGCCATAGCAAATAGTAGTCCCTGTTCTATTTGTATTGTGGCAGCTGCACGCGGGACAGGTTGCTGGGACCGCTGCACAAAGCTCCGGTCCAGCAGTTAAATGGGGAGGTGAGAGGGAAGGGTGCCGGATGTCTGAGGGGTTGGGGGAGGGTCGGGGTTTAGGGAGGCAACAGTGAGATGCTATCTGTTGCCTCCCCACAATCAAGATAGCGCCACCAGGGGAAGGGCTTGGGTGGCTTCAAAATCTGGGCGGTGCACTGTGTTCTCGCCCACATTTCCAGCAATTTGATTGGCTAAGCACCCTTCCCTATAGGCGAATGAAGTTTCTGATAGGCCTATATTTAAGGGATGTAGTACATTATCCAGGAGATTAACCGCGATTGTGATTACATTGCACCCAAGAAGTTGGACTTTTGTAAGTGTGCTGTGTTTTATGAACATCAATGTAAGTTTGATTCGATTTAAAACGGTCAATAAAATCCCATTTATAAAATAAGTAAAATGTGGGAGATAATTGTAACCTGCTATAGGTTTATAAGGGGTATTTAAACTGCTGTCCATGGATTGGTTGGAGAGGGGGAGTCTCCTTTGGCAAGTTCATCCTATGGCAGCTGCCAGCTAAAATGATAGGGTTTAAAAAAAAAAGTGTATAATGCGCCGAAGCCCCAGGCATTAGGGCGCAGACTTAAACGTGAGAGACAAGGAATTCAGAAATGAAAAATAACACAAGACAGAAGTAAGGGGGAGCCCGAAAATCATCCTAAAATCATTCAAATACCAATAGAAAGATGGAAGGGATTGGTGCCTAATATCTGGCAGTGAAAACGAATGGGAACCTTTGACCCCTTTTGTGAAGCGATTGACAGCAGAGATGTTCTCCCTCCCTCCTCCGCCAGCATGCAGCCCTCACTCCAGCAACTGCTCAGCTGTATCGCTAAATGCTAGGGTGTCTCAGTTAATGAATTACTTGTTATGATTATGAAGCAGTTTACCCCTCTTAATATATAGAATACCAGTTATGGCATCAAGCTCCTTCAATATGAGGGCATCAATGCGCTAACCTGCTGGTATTACAGGAGAGGGACAACTGGCTTAAATGTGTTGTGGTTGGATTGACATTGAGTGAACACTGCCGCCAGACTGCGTGACAGATTATGGCACAAGAATACAACTTCTTTTAAATATGCCTCTACATACCATCTAGTATATGCAAGGCTGGTAAGTTCCCCCTGAATTTCCTGAGATGATGAAAGGATAATTTCACGGAAACCGAACAGCGATTAACAGAAATTCAGGCTGTCCATATATAATCCATTTCCTTAAATCTACAAACATGCAGAGTTGGGTTGTTTGGGCTTCCGTGCAATGCCAATGGGTGTCACGCCTGCGCCACGGGCGCATCCATTTACGCTCAATATGCACTATTTGTTTATCATTTATTTACAACAGACTCTTGGATCCATCTACATTTACTTTGGGAACTTTATTTCCCATTTGCGAGACTTTGGTGCTTTATTATTTTTTCCAACAAACTACGTATACCACAATGCACCTGGCTACAAGCATCGATTTCTGGCTGTTCCTATTGGTTATCAAAGGAACTACACCCCCCAGAAGCCCTAGGGACTTGCCCTGCTTCCACCAGCCCAGGAACAGAAAGGGAGGTGGCCGATTGCCTGCAGGTGTGCTTAGCCAGGTGCAACCAATTAGCCTGCCTCTGTGCTGGGCTAGGCAGTATAAAGGCTGCTGCCTGCAGTGGCTCAGCCTCTTGCACCTGAGAGTCCTTCCTCCACCTTTCGCGTCTTTCTACGGATCTTTGTATGCTGTTTACCATCTCTCCTGCTTGGATCCTACCTTGCAGCTTGCTACACCCTGCTGTCTACAGCCCTAGCCTTCTGGGCTTCCTGCCTCAGTCCAGCTCCTCTGGGCTTCCTGCCTTGCAGCTTGCTACACCCTGCTGCCTACAGCCCTAGCCTTCTGGGCTCCCTACCTCAGTCCAGCTCCTCTGGGCTTCCTGCCTTGCAGCCTGTTACACTTCGCTGCCTCCTGCCATAGCCTTCCAGGCTCCCTGCCTCACAGCCCTGCTCCTTTGGGCTCTCCACATTGCAGCTGATCACGCTCTGCTGCCTTCCAGCTTCCGCCCTTGCCCTGCCGGGCTCTCCACATTGCAGCCGATCACGCTCTGCTGCCTTCCAGCCTCCGCCCTTGCCCTGCGGGCTCTCTACATTTCAGCTGATCACGCTCTGCTGCTTTCCAGCCTTCAGCCCTTGTCCTCTGGGCTCCCTGCTCTGCAGCCTGCCTCACTCCGGCTGCCTTCAGCCTTTGGGCTCCCTGCTCTGCAGCCTACCTCACTCCGGTTGCCTACGGCCCTTGTCCTCTGGCCTTCCTACTTTGCAGCTTATCACGCTCCGCTGCCTACTACCTATCTTTTTCCGCTGGGTTCTCGGCCTAGCAGCCCGCTACAGTCCTCTGCTACCTTCTACGGTCAGCGGCCCTGCCCCTCGGGGCCCACTCCTTGCCGCCCGGCCCTTCTGGGTTCCTTACCGTGCAGCCTGCTTTACTCTGCTGCCCTAAGCCCTTTTCATCTGGGCTCTCTAATTTACAGCCCTGCTCCTGTGGGCTTGCTCATTGCTTTCCTGCTCCTCTGAGCTCTCAACCTTGTTCCTTACTGTCCTCTGCTACCCTATCCTGTTACACGACTTTCCCTTCATTTCCTTCTGCTAGTTTGCTATCACCTCCTTTCCTGGATTTGTCTGTAGTATCTTCTCTTGTACTGTTTGTAGACCCTTTTGTACAGAGCTTGTCTGTTGGTTCCCATCAGTCAACCTCTGCCCCTTCCCTTGTTTTTTTTTCTACATTACAGACACCCATAGCTGCTGTTCCAAGCCATGAGCAAACAGCGTGGGCCTCTGTTATAGCAAACTGTGTAGAAGGCTAGAGTATTTCCTAAGGTTCGTGGAATACTCTTTTCCTAGATCTGCATACACCCCAAGAGGGAATTCATTCTGTACCTTTTTCCCTTGCTACTCTGGCCTACTCTTTGTTCTCTTTCCTCTCTGCTGTGTGTGTACTTATCTGTCCACTTTATTTTGGCACAACCACCCAAACCCTTTCTGGGTGTCTTGTGCTACTCTTAATAGAGTGCCATCCCTGACAATGGGTTACACCCAGGGTGTTGGACTTTCTACCTTCTTGATGATATCAAGGTTGATAAGATTCTCCAGCTCTTTGGCCACCAACTCCCTTAAGTGAAAAGGGACCCTCCGATGTTTCAGGGCAACTGGTTGCATAGAATCCTCTGTGTAGCCTGATCGGCTCACCCACCATCTGTCCAATTCTGATGAATACCTCTGAAAACCTCTCAAGCACCTCATGCACATCTTCTACGTACACACTGGATGTGAAACTCGCGATCCCCAAGGCTTTGGCTGCAGCGCAGCTCAATAGGGTGTTGGCACTCAAGTCCGTGACGAAAGACCTGGCCTTTATTGAGCTGGTGCCATGTTCCACCTGTGACATGAATGCACCCATTAGCTGGTCTCCTAACATGAAAATCCATGCTTGCGACGCTTCAGCACTGGTGGGGTCCTTCATTGATTCATACTGTACTTTCGCCATGACGTTGACAGAGGCACTTGTGTCCACCAACACCGGAACGGGTGATCCATCTACTTTGGCTGTCTTCTGACCTTAACTTTCAGCACATTCACGCTAGAGATGAAATAAAAATCTCTTCGTCTTCCTCTTCAACCTGGGTTCCTCCTTCCTCCTACTGGTCAACGAGGGCTACATTTGGTGGGAGCTGCTGCCTGAAAAATCCTGCTCCGACTGGCACCTCTGGACCACCACTGGAAGAGGTGCTCTACACATACATGCGTAGTGGTCAACATTCCCACACCTCCCACATGCCTTGCCCTTTGGTGGACACACATTTGGGTTTGGAAGGTCATACCCACACTTAAGGCACGACTCTGGTGATCTGATGCCTCTTTCATTTGACGGTGCTGTGGCCCACCGGGCACCTCTTGGCCGCAGTTTATTGGGCATACTTAGTCAATCTTAAGCGAGTGTATCACAGCGTCCATCTTGGAAGCACGTGTTTCCACAACTTCATGGGATCGTTCAAGGATTCGGGCCAAAGTAAGGCCTGGTTCCCACAGCACCTGACGACGAAGCTTGCCAGACGCACACCCCTGGATTAACTGGTTGCGGATCATACTTTGCTCGTTTTCCCATTTGCAGGTTGCCTCCATGCATCACAGATGATCATGAAAGGAGCCAAGGGATTCATGGTCTTTCTGCCTCGCATTGCACATCACAAGCCTCTCATAGTCTGTGTTAGCAAGGGGCATGAAATGTTCCCGCAGCACGTTCTGCGCTCCATCGAATGAATCGTCCGCCGGTTGCAATGTCTTAAAGATCTGGTGCACCGCAGGGCCAGCTGAATTGATGAGGGTCGCCACCTTCCTTTCTTCGTCAGTCTGCCCAGTGTCCTGAAGTACATGTCAAGGCGGTCGATCCACAAGTTCCATCTTGGACCCAGGCTGGACGGTGTGCCTGAGACATCAAACTTGGGCTAGAGCTCCCTACTCGCATGCTCACCTGTGCGACTGCACCAGCCGCACCTCCACCATCTTGACCATCCAGCATGTTGGTGGCACTCACAGATGAATGATGAGGGGTGCACTGGCTTACACCTTATTACCAGGCGTGATCCACTCTGCACATGAGCACCCCTCACTGCCCAAGGGCTGCAACCACACAGGAACGCAGGAGACAAATGGAACATCCCCCACCACTGGCCACTTAGAGTTCTCTCACACAGATAGCCCCTCCTCCACATGAAGCGGAGAATATGTGAACAAATGGGCCACACAGAAAAAGAATGTGGGAGAAAAACACCAATCTGGAGATCCTCCCATTCACTCTTCTCCAGATGCACCCAGAAAAATTGAAAAACTCTTTACTTTGCCAAACACAAACTCAAAGGCCATTTTGTAATGTCTCATGTGTCTTTATTTTTTTTTAATTTCTTTTTAAGAAAACGAACTCCAAAGAAAGAAGAGGACAAAACATTCCAGCAATGTAGAAATGTCCACGGTGTCTGTGGATGGTCCAAAAATTAGGGAGGCGCAGAAGCACTCCCCTAGGGAGCCTCAACCTCTGTGACTCGAGCAACAAAGATGGCGATCGTTACCATGCACACATTGGCTCTGTGGCTGGTGAACGTTCTCCTCCCCGAGCTACGACTCGGAATCACCGCCACCTGGCCCAGCGGGTCCGTGCAATTGCAGACGACCTCCCTGTCGGCAACGTATTGATCCCCATGGGGTCGTGTGTAGTGACCTGGTTTCCTTGCTACCTTTTGTTAGTATGTATGGAATGTTGGGTGAGTGACATAGAATGCAGCCTGTGAGAATGTTGATGTATGAGTGGAAGTTCTGAGTGTGTCAGTAGGAGATGTAGACCCCCCAAGAGAGGATGCTGGTGCATTTTGCCCGAATCTTAAGTGTATCTGACTTGATGTACTTGATAAAATGTACAGGAATTTAATTAAAGAAGTAACTAGTACATCAGAAGATGTCGGTCTTCTTTAGCAGAACCCAATCTTTGCATTGTGCACACCGCAAGCCCTCTTGACCATAAAGATGAATCTGGACAAGCTGTTCTCCGTCTGGGCGTGCTCTGCCACACCACGGATACACCCCATTTATTAAATCTCGCACACAACAGTGTTGCTTCACTCCTTTGCGTGTGTTTCTTAAACGATCACCGCATCTCCCAGTCCATGGTCCAAAACCATGAAGTGAACATGTGATACCTAGATTCCCCTTCTGGATGGGTGTAATGCCACTAAGTAGGCTGGGAAAGGAGACCGGAGCTCTAGGGAATCCCTCGTACACTGCCGCAGGGTTTACATTGTTGTACCCCATGGTGGTCAACAAGGAAGATTTGGTGCAATGTCTAGCTGACCTCCAGATGTGGATCAGAGTCCTTCCAAGAACAATTCTCCTCCTTGTCAGATCTCAAAGGAGCAGTACAGGAGATTAAAGAGGAGCTCCCTAAAATGGGGGGAACGAGTGAAAATGAATGAGAGGACTCTGCAGGACTTGTCAGAGGACGCCGGGAGACCTCACGAAGCACTAGAGCAACTAGCACAATTGTCGCACAACCTGGAACTTCAGTGTGAGGACCTCCATAGGTTGAGGCGCTCAAACATATGCCTCAAGAATGTCCCAGAGGAGTTTACAGAATGAGACCTCGAAATTACAGTTCCAACATTCTTTGCAGCGTTGCTCCTGGAGGTCCTCCCAACAGGGTCCACCTTGACAGAATCCATAGAGCGGGACCCACATGAAAAGTCCTGGCCGCATTTGCATCTTATGACAAAAGAGACGTTGTTCTAAAGGCAGCCCTGCACAGCCATCAATGGAGATGAGGTCCAACTCTTCCAAGATCTTGCACAATCCTCATGGCTAAAGAGGAGACTGATGGGGGCCGGTAGTTAAAATCCTCAATCAACAGAAGATCCGGTATAAGTGGACATTTCTGTTCAGCTTGTTGTACACGTGGAAAGGGAAGCAATGCATGGTGACCTCTTGCGAGGTAGGCCCAAGCATTGTCTCGCCCGACGATTGCGACAAGATGCCAGCCCCAGAGGATACGAGTCTCAGCTTGCAGAGACGGTGACAATGGGAATGGTTGAGTCGTGAGCAAGAATAAACTATCCCGAGTGCTGAAAGGGTTGTCTAAGTTTATGGACACACCCCCGGAGGGGTGATGCAGAGGATGTGAAGTCTGGGTCTGGTCAGCAGTGGCCCTTAAAGGATAGTTCCGGGACTTTTTTTTTATTGTCCCTACGGTTCGGCCATGTGTTTTAAGCATAGATCGGTAGATCGTAGAAAACTTTCCTATGGACCTTACCCGACTTTTCGTCCATTAACGCACTCAAAATGAGCCGCCATTTTGTGATAATCCTATCATTTCCCCCCATCGACCTGGCTCACCTGCGTTTGCGGCACTAAATCAAATCCCCCGCCCCTGAAACAGACTTTATCAAAACATTCATATTCCCCGCCTCTATCCGTGACGTGACTGTGCTGCGTAGGCAAACGCGCCCAGGCGTCTTCTACGCGACTCCACACAGAACCCGGAAACCAACACAGATCAGCTCACAACACAGCGCGCCACAATTCGGAATATGAAACTGTACTTTTAAATCAAACCGCAAGATTGTAAATTTGGTAAAGTACATTTACGGCACCCCTTCTTCTTTTTTCTGTTGGTCTTAACTTCAGAAGTAACCAACATTATTTTGTCTAGTAAGCTACGGCGGTTCTTATATTGTTAAATGTGGCCGTAGCCTCTGACCGCCAGCTGGATGATCCCCTTCAACCGACATGACGTTCAGACTGCTTGGCTACATCAAGTTAGCGTTGACTGAATTATCAGTCGTGTTTTTAGAAAAGTACTGTGTTTTTCAATTTTCTAATTAAATGGTATTATTCAGATAATGAGCTCGAAACATGATTCAATATGTATATTTTAAACATATAATGAAATACAAATAAAACATTTATGGTTTCTAAATTTCTTTGCTCTTGGTATGGTTTGATCTGTGGTTCTGAATTTGGGTGCCCCCCTCCTAGTTCCATAGACGGGTTCCTCCATAACTTGTTGTTTTTTTTTCCGCTGACACACTTTACGTTTATTAAAGTACATTTATTTGACATCAAATGTTTAGAGAATATTCAGCGATTTGCATTTTTATTTGCTCGCGTTCCAAAAATTTTGTTTTGAGGCACGCGATGTTCCTTTGCTGTACACAGGGTCTTAGATCATCTCACAATACAGCGCCACAATTCGGAATATGAAACTGTGGTTTAAAAGCAAACGGCAAGATTGTACATTTGGCAAAGTACATTTATTGGACATCAAATGTTTCGAGAATATTCAGCGATTTGCATTTTTCTTTGCTCTCGATCCAAAATAGTTCGTCTTGAGGCAAGCGATGTTCGTGTGCAGTACACAGGGTGTTGGTTTACGATAAAATAAGCTCTTCGGTCGCACTGATAATCGCATGGCTGTTCCAACAACGAGGCACTAGGCCACCACAACGGTCTGTATGTTGCATCTAGCCGTTAGTACCGCGTAAGGGCATACTTGTACTTGGCGATCGTCCCATAAAATGGTCAGGGTGGTAACGTTGTTCACGCGGAGAAGCAACTGGCGGTTGTAAAAGCCATCCGCCGGTGTCTGGTACTCGTGACACATACAATAATGAAGGATGTACCTGTTTTAAAAACATAAAAAATGAAATTAGTCTCACCATCAGATGTTTATTAAAATTATTCATTTTATATATTAGGTCGGGAAATTATTTCATAGCTAGGACAGTGCAACTGGGTATTATACGTCAAGGGGGGGCTCTAGGATACTGAGACAGTCCCCCAGTGCAGGGGTTGACAGGGAGGCAGTGCAGGTGGAGAGTGGAAGGGCCCAGGACCGAGGTCGCAGACAGTGGACCAGTTGTAGCAGGGGAGAGGGAGAGAGAAAGCAGAAGCAAAGAGGAAGGTTTTGAGGTGCTTCCGTAAAAGGAGATGGTTCTCCTCAAGATAGTGCGCGGTACAAAACAATATGCCACATAGAACGAACAAGTACAACTTAACCCGTCTTTAAAGCTACTGTATAGTAATTAAATTGCGGTATAAACTCATCTAAAGAGTTACTTACATTATATTTGCATTTTCCATTGTGTCTGTGCGTAGGGCAGCCCTGAAATACCACTCCTTCTATGCCGACGTTATTTCTTCTAATGAACGAACATTAAATGGCTATCGTTTCTGAAATTTTATTCATTATCGTTTCTTACGTTATTGCACCACACCCCCAAAAAGAAGTCTTTCGGGATGGTCCCGGCCTGTCAAGGTCAAATAACAATAGAACCTTATACTGAGTTGTGGGCCATTCCGGCACCCGAGCAAAAAATCAAAGCAGCTGACCTTCACTTTGAACGAGCACACATTCCTAGTTAGCTACATTCAGTGTAAGGCCATCTCACAGGACTTGAAATTTACACTCCATCTTTGCATTTTGTCTGCGTGCTTTGCAGCCCCAGAGAACCATAAATACGGAGACATTCTATATTTTTTGAAAAATGATTTATATTACTGTTTGGTTTAATTTAATGCGCAAATGAACAAGGTTGGATAGACACATTGCATGTACACTGAGCAATCACTTTTATTTACACAATACATAGCTACACATATTCAATGGGCCTGCGACATGAGGAATTTTGAGAGAACAGACAATCAAATTACAATCATTTAAACCGTGATGTGTTTTTCTCAATGAGCTCTGCTTTAGGGGGACATGGAACAGAGGCAATATTGGGTGGCAATGCAGTTGTCCCCTGCACAGGTTCGTTCACAACTCCATGTATGTGCCTATCTAGGACATCAACAATAAGTCTCTCAATAAACTCATATTGCATATCCTCAAACACTGGTTTGATCACCCATTGTTTACTTCTTTTAGTGAAGGCCTTATTGTAGCGAAGCGTCCCTAAAGTTCCGGTCGTCCTACTTTGTTGACGGCCAACATTATGGTTATGTGCCAAGACCGCTAGAAGAGTCCGATTTATCATGCCCTCCATGCCAAAATGCAATCGTTTTGGCCTGTACTTTAGGCACATATTGTGGAACACCTCCAAATCTCCTGTGTGGCAGAATTCCGTGAGTCCCCTCAAATCTCTTGTTATAGTTTTATCAAATACAATCTTTTCAATGGCTTTGTGAGTGGGTGATGAAGGAATCAACCACTTCTTCTTCCGTGCCTCCTCTGTGGACAAATGGCCATGTTCACAATTGTGGAAATGTTGGTTTGTGGTCCAGCGGTGAACGTTGCTACAGTGTAGCATTACTGACCGCCATTTTTCCAGTAGAATTTCCAACGACCCTCCACATGTTTTTGAGCTCCACCAAAGATGGTTGCTGATTGACTTGGACCACTGTGAAATACCTTGCATATCTTTTTTTTACCTGCAGCCGACATTTTTTTATTGATTGTTTTTGCAAGATGCCAAACGTCAAATTGGTGATTTATATTTTTGTACTCTTCTCTCATTGTCTTGGCAATTGAAACGTGTCTGTCCGTGGCTATCAGGTCGATCACCATTCCCCGCGATTGTAGTTCTTGCAATGATGCTACAAAGCCAACTTTCTCCATGGCCACTGAGGATGTACTTTGTGACACCTGCACGACCACCGAACTCACAATTTTCTTACTTTCCATGTCCTGAAAGTGGTAGGTGCAGTCCTTGGCTGAAAATCCTGTGCTGTCGCACTGTCCATCACCGGCTAGCCTGAACCGTTTGCCCGCGAATGTACTATCGATAGACATTTTTTCCATTCTCCAAGCTTCGCTAATGGCTGGAAATAGATAATCGGTTTGGTATTTGTACAACTGAGTTTTCGCAATGAAATGGATTCCCACAAACTGAAAGAAAGACTCTAACTTTTTAAAACTTGAACCACTAAAAAGTGTGGCCGCTGCACAAAGTAGATTGCCTGCTGGCAGTTTGCCCGAGCATGGGTTGTGCAGACCATGAGAAAGGATGATATTTTGTACAGGTGGCATGTATTTTAAGGTTAGTGCCTCGAATTGCACGAGTCACATTAATCAATGGCTCCCCACATACTTCCCCACCAACCGAATGCCCACATTTCATCCGAATAATATCAATCAAACAACTATCGAATACAATGAATTTGGCCTCTTTCCTTATACTGTCACTCTGCATCCCAGCTGGTTCGGCCTGTAACGTTGAGGACATGTCACTCACATGAAAGGTAGAATCTCTGATATCGTCTTCCGCTATGTTCAGTGATATTGATGGTGTTTCATTGTCGTCCATTTCATTCTCTTCCATTGCAACATCTGTTCCTTCTCCGGCGATGGGAGAATAAAACAATTTCTTCAACTTTCTCGCGGTCTTAGTTTTTGCGGGTGTGGATTCTGTGAATTGATCTCCGACTGCATCCGAACTACCAGGAGGACATTCACTATCAATGGCTGGTGGTGGTATAGCTCTGTTGTCAATCACTTCATATTCTTCCCATTGGCACGATGCATCTCCAGTCTCAAGTCCCTGCCAAAAGGTTTGGCAAGCAACATCTCTCGTTCGCTTCACTGTCTGTGTAGATCTAGTTCGTACACCCACTCGCAACTAGAGGACAGATTGGAAAAGGGATGTTCAGTTTAAACACAACTTACAGTATTGAACTATTAACAGTGAAAAACAACATAATATAGTGACCAGGACACTAACCTTCTTTTGCTTTCTTTTCTTTGAAACTTTCTTGCCTCGAACTTCAACATCAGGACGCTGTTGCTCCGACTCGTGTGTGCATGTCTCCACTTCCTCTTGCGCTGCAACGACTATATTTTCATGATAAGCACATCCATCACGCACTGATGCTCCATCGACTCCCTGAAACATAGAACTTTCATTAGTATGTATAATAATATTGAAAACACAAAATGTACTTGGGGACCAATACCCACGTACATCTCAATAGCAAAACACGAATGAACGCTTTGTGTAGAACATTCAAACGACAATTATTCACGCATTGTTGATCTTGTTAGATGGAACTGTCAAGATCCATACCTCGGGCTCCTCATAGACTTCCATTGATGATATTATTGAAGATGATGCTTCAGTAACTCCCTGAAACACAGTAATTGCATTAGTATGGTTTTCTATTTTGTTAAAAAGAACATAAACTTTGTGCAGGCGTCAACGGCTCATCTAAATAGACCTGCACAAATGATCAGTTGTCTAAAATAAATGATGGATATCTAAATATGATTCGATTTGCTCGATCGTTGGAAGTGTCACCACCCAGAGATCTGCATCAACTACTAGGGGTGATGTTCTTGTAGAAGAAGCTCCGTCATCTCCCTGAAACATAGCACTTGCGTTAATAAAGAAGGAAGTATAGCGGATGTAATCACGTCATATGATTTCACTTGATCGAACTGTCAGTATCCATACCTCGAAATGCATAAGAACATCAAGGGACGATGTAACTGCGGTGCACACTTCTGCAAGCTGTTGCGCCGTCCCGTAACTGCATGCTCCCCCTTCTTCTTGGACTAATGCTCCATCGACTCCCTGAAACATAGGACTTTCATTAGTAATGAACACAATATTGAAAAAAGAAGACACATAGGAGGGCGACGACAGAAGGACATATCAATGGCTAAAAACGAAAGAAACATTGTGTGTAACAATCACGCTACAAGAATGCAAGATCTGATGATCTCCATCGATGGAACTGTCCGGAAACGTACCTCGAGCATCTGAGTGACACCAACGGTTGTCGTCAATGCGTTGGACTCCTCAGCATCTCCCTGAAAGACAGTACTTGCATTATTTTGGATAACAATAATTATAACTGAAAACAAAGACTAGAGGACGAGTACAAGGGTGTACCATTAGGTAAAATAATTACACGATAAATTAAAACTATTGATTTACATGCCTAAAACAAGTCAGTGGCAGAATAGCCAAGTAAGATTACCCGATAGGCGCTTGAAGTGGCTGATGACTGCAATAACGACACGGATGGAGAATCTTCCGCCTTCATATTGAGTGGATACATAAATGGGGAAATTATTGTTAGCTAATGCTACACACTACCGCAAGGCCGAGAGATAAATACGTAAACTCACCAGATGTGGACGAATAGAGTGGGAATAGCGGTTGAGAGCAATTTTCGCTTCGCTCGCGGTGTGTTCTTCTTTATTACCAATGATGTGGAGTACATGTCTGAGCTAAAGTGCCTGCTGCAGATGCGGTATCGATCACCCCTCTTGTCCGCAAAGACTTCTAGGACTCTACTTTCAAGCTCAGACGGTGGATATCCGCAATATCGGACCCATTCGCTTATCTGATCTATTGTCTTAGGGAAAACATGCATTATAGTACCTTCAGATTTTTTATGGGTCTTCGAAGGGCAACCGCCAATGGAACAGGCAGGCATTGTGTAAAGTTCTGAAAAGTAAAGATCAACAATTCTATATGAATACCAATGTGTTAAAAAATTAAATGACACATAAAGGGTTCAATGCAAGGTTCGTTTTGGTTCTTGGAACTATACACGTTATTCACATGCGGATAAGTATTTGAATAACTTTAAAAAAATAGAAAAATAATTTGACTAAACTCAGAACATGTGACTAGTTCCTTGCATGTACTGTCTTGAACGAAAAGAAATTGGACGCAAAATGATTATGGTACATGGCCTACCTTGACAAACAGTTAGATGCAGGGATGAGAGTAGTTTCTTGTCGTAGAACAGGGAGCAGTTCACAGGTTGCAAACTGACGAGTTTCCTCGAAGTGGTCACGGAAGTTCACAGAGACGAAGAGCAGATAACCAGCACCTTCACGGGTTGACTAGCAAAGCGCAAAGAAGTTCTCATTAGAAATATGAAGTGGGTTATAAAGAATTCGAAACAGGGGTGTGTTTGTGAATGAATGACGTGTATATGTCGTGGCATTATGCGGTTTGCAGGGGGGCGTCCAGCGTGAGGGGGGATGCTTGGCAGGAGACACGGGGTCTGGAGGTAGACATGGGAACAACAACCCATGCTCTATAGACCACATTGAAGTGTACATGGTCTTTGGCACCTCTTGGCCTTTATCGCTCCCTGACAGCTCCACTTGCCAGCACAAGTACCCCGGTGCGAACTGCCTTTGATAGGGCGGGGGGTGGATTGGGGCGGTGGTCGTGCAGACAAGACACAGGAAGACTCGTGAATGGAGACACACTTATGTGGATTGCAGGGGGGCGTCCAGCGTGAGGGGGGATGCTTGGCAGGAGACACGGGGTCTGGAGGTAGACATGGGAACAACAACCCATGCTCTATAGACCACTTTGAAGTGTACATGGTCTTTGGCACCTCTTGGCCTTTATCGCTCCCTGACAGCTCCACTTGCCAGCACAAGTACCCCGGTGCGAACTGCCTTTGATAGGGCGGGGGGGTGGATTGGGGCGGTGGTCGTGCAGACAAGACTCGTTTGCCGCAGGGCCTCACCAAGGAGAGGCCATCTAACTGCATGTAAGAGGCAGGCTGCAGGATCTAGTACATGGAAGGCAGGGGGGTGAGTTTATAAATACCTCACCCTCCCAGGAGAATATATGGGTGCAGTTCACCCTGGAGACCCTGGATGCCTAGGCAGTTAGTCAGCAGCAGGCTGGCCTGTGGTGGCAAGGCGGCACGGGCCAGAGGGGGTCATCTCTGTACCCGGTGCCCAAAAGGATGATTTATTATGATCAACTATATTGATTATTTACCTATAACCATGTTTTGTATCAATAAAATCCAACGGCCTTTTATTGCCAACGCTTGAACAAAGTGGTGTGGTAAGTATTTTTGGGGGAGGAGGCAAGGCCGGGAGGCTTGATGCCAACCCGCAAAATAACATATGTATGTCTGCTGCATATGGGTTCAACGGTTATGTGGACTGAAGGTGGGCGGCCAGCGTGAGGGAGGATGCTGGCCGGAGACATGTGGTGTGACAAGACAAGGCACAGAAAGACTTTTCAATGGAGACACACTAGATTCATTTAAAAAATCAAAACAACCATTGTTAAAATATATGTTGGGTTTTCTTTTAGATCTTAATTTCAATTGAACATAAATAATAAACATTACACATTGTAAAGTTCCGGTTGCAGCACATCCAGGGAAAATCCGCGGTATTGTCCACTGTCGCTGGGGAAATGTTGTCTAATGGCAAGTTATGTTATGTTATGTTACTTTGCATTTATATAGCGCCTTATGTACCATTGGTATGGTCTGAAGGCGCTGGTAGGTTGAACGCCCTTGGGAACCGAAGTTCAAGTCAGTAGAGAGAGTAGAGAGAGTCAAAGGTGCGTGTGAGCACCGGATATGTGTGCAGCTGGTGTGGCATTCGTGAAATAGCTGCTTCTTAGCGGTAGGTGTGGTGGTTGAGAGGTCAATAGTATGTGTTCGTTCTGGCAGGATTTATCCAGACCGATTGTGGCTGCGTTGGGCCTGAGGAGAACGCCTGGCTGGGGGGTGTGCAACCAGCAGTGTTTAGTTAGAGTGATGGGGGGTTTGAGGCAGATGTTGGTATGAGAACAGTTATACCGAATGGTGTCATAGTATCGCTGTGTTCTATTTGAGTGGTGGTGTAAAGAAGAGAGTAAGCGTGGAGAAGTGAATATGGTGGTTTACTGTAGGTGCTTGAGATTGCATCCACTCCAATAGTTCTATGAACTTCATCCGTTCCATGTACTCCGGCTGTTCCGTGCATTACGACCATTTCAAACACTGAGACCGTTCCTTTCAAAGCTCTTTCAGATGTTCCATGCCTTCCAAACCATTCCATGTACATCACGCCATTCTGTGCACTCCAACCCGTTCCATGCACTCCCATCCGTTCCATGCACTCCCATCCGTTCCATGCACTCCCATCCGTTCCATGCACTCCCATCCGTTCCATGCACTCCCATCCGTTCCATGCACTCCCATCCGTTCCATGCACTCCCATCCGTTCTATGCACTCCCATCCGTTCCATGTCCTTCAACCATTTTATGCACTCCACCATTTTATGCACTACTCCTTTCATTCGTTCTACCCACGTTATCCTTTCTTCATTCATCATCCATACACATACATCATCTTCACACTGCTCGTTTCATTCGTTCTACCCATATTATCCTTACTCCAAGCGTCATCCATCCACATGCGTCATCTTCACAAGTTCCATTCACTTAACTAATTGCAACCATTTCACTCGTTCCATGCACTTCATTAGTTCCACCCACTTCGCCGGTTCCAAGCACATCACCCGTTCATTCACCTACTTCATCCGTTCTACCATTTCACCTGTTCCACCCACTTCACCCATTCTACATCAGTTCATCCGTTCCATCCTCATACTTCACCCGTTCCATCGACATACTTCACCCGTTCCATCCACATACTTCATCTGTTCCAACCACATACTTCACCTGTTCCATCCACATACTCACCCGATATAGGGCATCCACTTCACCCGCTCACCCGACATAGGGCAGACTTTCTAGACTTTGGCACATTGACGTTATTGGGGACACTGTCAAATCCTGTTATGCCAGAGTGTTGTTGTTATATACACTTCTAGAATCAACTTTGTACCGAGAGGATATTAGGCACACTTCTAAAATCAGCCAAGGCACGCTAAAAGGCACACTTCTAAGTACAACCAGGGCATGCGATCAGGCACACTTCTAAATTCAACTAAGGCACGCTATAAGGCACACTTCTAACTTCCACTTTGCACAAAGAGGATAATAGGCACACTTCTATATTCAGCTTTGCAGAAAGAGGATAATAGGCAAACAAAACATCTTTGCAATGGGGATGATGTTATTCAACCAAATTTAAATTTGCACAGTGAGGATATTCAACTAAGGCGCGCTAATGGGTACACTTCTAAGGTATACCAAGGGCACGCTATCAGGCACACTTCTAAATTCAACCAGGCCACGCTATTAGGCACCCTTCTAAAATTCAGCTTTGCACAGAGAGGATATTAGGCAACCCAATTCAACTCTGTACAGAGAAGATATCAGGCACACTTCTAAATTCAACCAGGGCGCGTTATTTGGCACACTTCTAAAATCAGGCAAGGCACATTAATAGGCACACTACTAAATTCAACTTTGCACAGGGAGGATATTAGGCACGCTTCTAAATTCAGCCAAGGCACGCTCATAGGCACACTTCTAAATTCAACATTGCACAGAGAGGGTTTTAGGCACACTTCTAGATTCAACTTTGCACAGAGAGGATAATAGGCACACTTTTAGATTCAACTTTGCACAGAGAGGATATTAGGCACACTTCAAAATTCAACTTTGCACAGAGAGGATATTAGGCACACTTCAAAATTCAACGAGGGTACGCTATAAGGCACACTTCTAAAGTCAACCAGGGCACGTTAATAGGCACACTTCTAAAGTCAACCAGGGCATGTTAATATGCACACTTCTAAATTCAACTTTGCACAGAGAGGATATTAGGCACACTTCTAAATTCAACCAAGGCACACTAATAGGCACATTTCTAGATTTAACTTTGCACAGAGAGGATAATAGGCACACTTCTAGATTAAACTTTGCACAGAGAGGATATTAGGCACACTTCAAAATTCAACGAGGGTGCGCTATTAGGCACACTTCTAAAGTCAGCCAGGGCACGTTAATAGGCACATTTGTAGAGTCAACTAGGGCATGTTAATAAGCATACTTCTAAATTCAACTTTGTACAGAGAGGATATTAGGCGCACTTCTAAAGTCAGCCGGGCACGCTATTGGGCACATTTCTAAAGTCAACCAGGGCATGTTAATATGCACACTTCTAAATTCAACTTTGCACAGCGAGGATATTAGGCACACTTCTAAATTCAACCAAGGCACACTAATAGGCACATTTCTAGATTTAACTTTGCACAGAGAGGATGTTAGGCAACCCAATTCACTAGATATCAGGCACACTTCTAAATTCAACCAGGCCGCGTTATTTGGCACACTTCTAAAATCAGGCAAGGCATGTTATTAGGCACACTACTAAATTCAACTTTGCCCAGAGAGGATATTAGGCACACTTCAAATTCAACAAGGGTACGCAATTAGGCACACTTCTAAAGTCAACCAGGGCACGTTAATAGGCGCATTTGTAGAGTCGACCAGGGCATGTTAATAAGCACATTTCTATCCAGATGCGGTGCAAGCTAAAGTTCAGTTCCCTACATGTGTGGCACTAGCTAAATTGGCAAGTAAGTTAATATGCAACACAAGGCAACATTTACAGTCCATTTATAGTGGTCACAAGTCTTCCTAAGTATGTATTGTTTAAGTCTATGGCAGTCTACGTTATGGAGGTAAGATAGAGTGACAGGGGCTTTCTGGAGTAGAGTGATTGGTCTACGCCCCACCCATGCCACACTCACGGTTTTGTTGGTGTCTGTTGGCTTCCTTGGCTTCCCCTGCTGACATCTGCAGACACATCTTGGAGCCGCCAATGTCGGAGCTGCCCTTGGCCTTGGGGCCCTTAGCCGCAGGGGCTGTCAGGCAGAGGGCTGCCTTGGTCGGTTCATTTGAAACCGGACAGTCAGCCAATTACAGGGTGGAGGGAGGTCCGGGAGGCGGGCGGAGGGAGGGGAAGGGGGAAGTAAAGGAGACGGGGAACGGAGCAACAAGAGGGGGACATGCAAATGGGTTACAGGGGAGTCTGGGGGACCACGGATGGCACCAGGAAGGGGTGGAAAATTACACCCAACAAGCGGCTGCACTCACCGTCTCCAGAGGATGGAAAGAGCTGGAGCTGGCACGGGAGTCAGTACACTCGCAGCCCCACACTGGATGCACTAATGGGAGGGGGTGGGCGGGAACGGGAGGCGAGGGGCAGGGGAACCAGGAAATGGGTGCAGGCAGGGAGTGGGACACAAAGGGGTTACAGAGGGGTCTGGGGGACCACGGATGGCACCAGGAAGGGGTGGAAAATTACACCCAACAAGCGGCTGCACCCACCATCTCCAGAGGATGGAAAGAGCCGGAGCGGGCACGCGAGTCAGTACACTCGCAGCCCCACGCTGGATGCACTAATGGGAGGGGGTGGGCGGTAATGGGAGGCGAGGGGCAGGGGAACCAGGAAATGGGTGCAGGCAGGGAGTGGGACACAAAGGGGTTACAGAGGGGTCTGGGGGACCACGGATGGCACCAGGAAGGGGTGGAAAATTACACCCAACAAGCGGCTGCACCCACCATCTCCAGAGGATGGAAAGAGCCGGAGCGGGCACGCGAGTCAGTACACTCGCAGCCCCACGCTGGATGCGCCAATGTGAGGGGGTGGGCGGGAGGGCATGGGAACCAGGAAATGGGTGCGGGGAGGGAGTGGGACACAAAGGGGTTACAGAGGGATCTGGGGGACCATGGATGGCACCAGGAAGGGGTAGAAAAATTAGACCCAACAAGCGGCTGCACTCACCGTCTCCAGAGGATGGAAAGAGCCGGAGTGGGCACGCGAGTCAGTACACTCGCAGCCCCACGCTGGATGCACCAATGGGAGGGGGTGGACGGGAACGGGAAGTGGGAGGGCAGGGGAACCAGGAAATGGGTGCGGGGAGGGAGTGGGACACAAAGGGGTTACACAGGGGTCTGGGGGACCACGGATGGCACCAGGATGGGGTGGAAAATTACACCCAACAAGCGGCTGCACTCACCGTCTCCAGAGGATGGAAAGAGCCGGAGCGGGCACGCGAGTCAGTACACTCGCAGCCCCACGCTGGATGCACTAATGGGAGGGGATGGGTGGGAACGGGAGGCGGGGGGGCAGGGGAACCAGGAAATGGGTGCAGGGAGGGAGTGGGACACAAAGGGGTTACAGAGGGGTCAGGGTGACCACGGATGGCACCAGAAAGGGGTGGAAAATTACACCCAACAAGCGGCTGCACTCAGTCTCCAGAGGATGGAACCTGTGTTGTAACATCCCTATGAAGCTGGGTTCAGCGGGTGAGGAAAGAAAAGGGCACTGTTTCTGCAGTATACATGCTGCATGTGCATACCACCAAGCCTCTGCTGTGTAAGAGGACTTGCAGCCCGAGTGTCATAAGAAATTCTAGTGTGCATCCGATGTCTGTACAAGCTTGCCGAGTGAGTGCCGTAGGAATGCTAGGGTTTTGGGGATAACAATATTGCTCCCAAGTGTGCCTTAGGAGTCCATGTGTTCGCATATTTGCTCTACTGAGCTGCAGGTTCTATCAGTTATATGGTGAAGTCATCATTTCTTTCTCATTCTCATTCTCTTGATAATCCATGTAATTTACAAACTGTGTTGTCTTCGTAAAACCAAATATTTATTTTGAAGAAGCAGTCATTAACTGGTCACGTATAGCTAATGCATTTCGGACACCTTGTCCGTTATCAGGTCTCAACCCTTTACATCAGATTCACAAAAATGTACCATAAAAAAACCAATACATGAAAAACACATAAGTCCACATAACACAGTAGAATCGGAGATATACAAATAAAAAAAGAAATATGAAGTACCGCAAAGGCAGGTATTACTCTCCGAACGCGGTGTCCGAGCCTCCCGTGAAGCCACCAAGTGAAGCAACGATAGGCCACCAGCCTGTACCACCTGTGAAAATGAAAGATGCAAACTGTATTAAAATGACAAAACTTTATCACTGTCGATTCAGGTAAAAAATGCCATTCTGCTTTGAAAAAAATTCGATCTAGAAAATGCACAATATGGAACCAATTTACATGCATTCGAATGATATGTAGATGTAATTTTATATGTGGGAGACGACCATGAAATAGTAGTGGCATCACTGACATCACAACCAGAGTATACTTACTCGTTACTCGGATTACGCGGACGGACAGTGCCGCGAAGTTCGTGCATAAGCACCATCATCATCCTCAACACGGTCCGTGAGAGGCAGGCTTCCCTGAACTCTGGCAGCTCGGTGATGCATTGCGGACTTGGCTCGCCTTCCGAAATGTAGGCCAAGCACCCGGAATTTTCACGGCAGCAGCAGTTCTCCTCCTCAGTTGGCATTAGCTCGCACCGATTGCACGTGCACCAGGTGGAGACGCCGTCCATGCGACATGGTCCAGGCTCTTCATCCGTTGACTGGTCCTCCCAACTGCCGTCCGAATCCCCATCGTTTTCGCGTGCTTGCCTTTCCAGTAGTTCTTCCTCGGTGTACTCGGGCTCGTACATATACGGCATTATTGTAGCCATTGTGTGGTAAAGAAAGTAAAATAATTTACAGAGATGGTACAGGTGTTCACAAGGCCTAGAAGCGGCGAAGGTAGCTGACCAGAGCACAGAAACGAGTCACAGAATACTCAAAGTAACACAGAGAGAGTAATGGAATCGAAAATCTGCTGCTGTGTGTTGTGAAACGGTGTGTTTATACTTATTGAGGAAAGAGGCGTCCTGCCATTTCCATGGCGACACTTCATTAGCTGAGGCGCAGCGATTGTTGACACGAAACGTGCTTTGGCGTTGGGAAATGGGCGGTACGCGTCTGCTGATGTCAGGCTCCGGGGCGGGGGATTTGATTTGGTGCCGCAAACGCAGGTGAGCCAGGTCGATGGGGGGAAATGATAGGATTATCACAAAATGGCGGCTCATTTCGAGTGCGTTAATGGACGAAAAGTCGGGTAAGGTCCATAGGAAAGTTTTCTACGATCTACCGATTTATGCTTAAAAACACATGGCCGAACCGTAGGGACAATAAAAAAAAAAGTCCCGGAACTATCCTTTAAGGATAGCTGGTGACTGGGGTTAAGAGGGATAGTACAATGGAGATCCCATTGTCCCTTTTTTAGGGCATGTGCAACATGGAATAAGTACAGAGGAATCGGGTGGTGGAGGCAGGAGCGGGGAGGCGTGGGGAGCAAGCCTTTGGTGGGTTTTCTTGGAATGCTATGAGGAGGAGTAGTGATGTCTCTCTGCAGTTCTTGGGCCCAGGTTGTTTTCTGGTACACGGTAGGGGTTTAGTCCTGTGGTTGTTTCTAGGACCCATGGAACGACCTGGGTAGTTGTTGAGGGTGGGAGGTGGGTCGGGTAACGGGGGTGGGGAGGGGGAGAGCTGCGGTACACTCAAACTGGATTCCGGTGATGGAAGCTGGGAGGGTGAAGGGTGGGAGGGGGATTTCAGGGGTGCATTGGCCATGCACTAGTCCGAGCAAACGGGGAGTCAGACAGACTCTGGTGGGCTTTCAGTGGCAAAACAGAAGGCAGTCCTGGGTAGGAGGAGGAGGGGAGAGGATAGAAAGTCATTTTCAAAGTCCTCACATATAATATCGGGGGATTGAATTATGCAGTAAAACGCTGGAAGGTCGATTAGTTCTTGAGGTGGGAGAAACCGGACTATCTTGCTCCAAGAAACCCACATCTGGGGCAAATTGGGGGTCCTGCTCCATATGTATCCACATGTGTTTCAGTGTAATGTGGTTGACAAAACTGTGGGGGGTACTGATTGCCCCTGATTTGCCCTCAAGAGGTGTCCGGTCAAAGGGCCGAATGGTCAAAGGATCGACACCAAAGGACCGAAAACAAAAGGATCGCATTTTTTTTTAATTACATTTTTTGGGGGGTTTTGTTTATGGAAAGAAAGTGGTTTTTACCACAAAAACAGGGGTTGGGGGAATGGGGGGCCTAAAAAAAAAATCGATCCTTTTGTTGTCGGTCCTTTGGTGTCGACCCTTTGACCATTCGATCCTTTGGTTGTTGATCCTTTGACCTACAACCCCCTCAAGAATATCCCTAGTCTGGTGAGCCTGGACTCTAGAGGCGATAAACCGAGGCGCTTTCTTTTTGTCAAATTCCGCTTCAACACTGACCTATTCACCTTGGCGATGGTGTACGTGCTGAATTCTGGGCAAGATGGGATTCTCAGATTGACATTTGCCGAGCTAAAGGGGATGGCTGAGGGATATGTAATTTTGACTGGAGACCCCTGTCCTGGGTGCCGGGGGAGGATCGTAGTGGTACGGGGCAAACGACACAGACTCAAAGTCCGGTTCGCAAGGATGGGGCTGGTGGATGTCTGGCATACGTGCAGGGGGGCAGAAGCTGGGTACAAGTATTACTCACACGTGCATAGGACGTTATCTGGCATAACTACATCTGGGTGTCGGCTCAACTAGCGGGGAGAATCCGGGAGGTCTCCCTGGGGTTTGATGGCATTGTCCGACCACACTCCACTGGGCGCGATGATCGATATGACCCAGGGCCACAGGAGGCTTCGGCAATGGTCCCTCCTGGAATAGATCTTCACGGATACATTCCTATCGGCGGCATTGTGGGAAAAAACGGTGTCCGGTCAAAGGGTCGACTACAAAGGGTCGAATGGTCAAAGGATCGACACCAAAGGACCGAAAACAAAAGGATCGAATTTTTTTTTTAAATTACATTTATTTGGGGGGTTTTCATTTATGGAGAAGTTTTTTTTTTCCAGGAAAAACGGGGGTTTTGGGGTGGGGGACCCCCCAAAAATTTCTTTTTAAATTCAATCCTTTTGTTTTCGGTCCTTTGGTTGTCGATCCTTTCACGTACAACCGGGAAAAACATCGAGACTTACTTGGGGGACATCGCAATGTATGACACCTCCCGGGGAATTGGTGGGACGCTTTCAGGGCTATAATCAGTGGAGTTGATCGCTTTCAAGGTCTCTAGGGATAAACAATCTAGGAAAATGGAGAGGTATTGGAACCACAACTCTGACATTATGCCTAAAATGGGGAACTGCACAATGAAAGCTATGCAGAAAAGCTACAGCTCGATTAGGGGCCAGTTAGACCGGTTGAGGGTTAAGAGGGCGGAGAGGAGTCTACTTAATGCAAAGCAGTGATTCTTTGTGAGGGGAAACGGAGCAGGCACACTCCTCGCAAGGCAACGTAGAGAGAGGGGAGTGGCCCAGAAAATCCTGAAAATATAAGACGGAACTACGAGGTGGGTACGGAGGGGATTCTCTGATGCTTTGAGCACTTCTATAGTACTGTCTGCGCCTCGGACAGCCCTCAAGAGGTCCTGCAGAAAGAATATTTTAATGCTATGACACTACCAAGACTGTCAGAGTGGCACTGGAAGGGGATATCCCAGAGGATGAGGTTTGTATGGCCATTGGGAAACTGCCCCCCCCCCCCAAACTCCCCTTCATAAGGCACCAGGTCCAGATGGCTTCATGGCTGCTTTCTACAAAAAGTATGGAACTAATCACGGTCCCGCACCTAGTGCGACTGTACAACTCATTTGAGGTGGAAGGGGGGCATCATGTAGTCCATGGACCAAGTTAAGCTGGTGGTGTTCCCAAAGACCCGACACAGTGGGGCTCCTATCACCCGATAGCCCTCATCAACACAGACATTACGATTTACATCAAGATCTTGGCAACTAGACTTGAGGGCCTACTCCCGGGTCTTAACCACCCTGACCAGTCGGGGTTCATAAAATCCTGCCAGACCTTCGACAACACAAGGCAGGTTTGTCGAAAGCCTTGGATGCTGGAAAAACGTTTGACCACGTGGAATGGCTGTTCCTTTTTCTCGCCAATGGAGCACATGGGATTCGGGGAGAGGTTCCTTCTGCAAGTGCAGACTATCAAGCGTCTGCCCTGTGCCTATTCATAAATGGACAACTATCGCATCCCATTCGCCTAGAGAGGGGGACCAAGTAGAGCTGCCCACTTCGCCCCTGCTATATGCATTCTACTTGGCACCCTTTCTACAGTGCCTAAGAGAAACACTCACAGTGAAGGGCATCCCGTTTGGAGGTGTTGTCCATAAGACCATGGCAGTTAATGACTTAATTGGAGATCTAAACATACTACTGGTGCAATAAAAATGTCTCAACTAGGTCTGCCTTCAGCCACCCGATTTTATAAGCACCTTGGGTGTCCTTTACTGAAGTCCTGTTAAAAATAAGCATTGGCAAAGCCAACCGATTTGGATGGTGTAGAAGTATTAGGCGAGTGCCTGTCCTATGCCTACACAAACTGTCATTACCAATGCTTGTTGGTTTTTTAAATGTACTCTCCATACCTAAACACACAATAAAAGGTACTGTGTAATTTGCTCCATCTGACACGCTGAAATATTCAAGCCCATTGGGCTAAACTTGGGCTTGTTTTGGGACTTGATTGTGCTATTTGTAGGTGTCCATGTTTACCAATCCTACGTGTAAATAAACCATAGAGAAGTAAATGCACCACGTTCCTAATGCCCAATAAGCGCTACTTTTCCTGTTCTAGATCGTCCCAATCGCATGACTCTGTTCAGAGCTTGTACTCTGCGCCCGTTTAATAAGGTTAATCCAAAAAAATTGGTAGCACTGTGCTGTTTACCGTGTTCTCCAATGGCGCGACTGGTGCTACGGTCTGGCTCGTTATGCAGCATTCTGTAATTATTTTTCTTTACCGAATCCTGCCATCTAGTGGTTCAATACGTGATAGCGCCATCCAGGATTTGAGAAAAACTGAGGCTTTCATCAGAAGAGAACCTTGTTACTGGACCTTGTCACACTCCAATGAGACCGAGAGGCGGGGGCGGACTGGCAAGGGATGAGGGGGGGATCAGAGGGGCAGTTGTCCCCCTGGCTGGGCTCTTCCTCTATAGCAGAGCTCCACAATGTAAAAAAGGAATTAAAAAAGATTAAACCCTTCAGAATCTAGCCTGCCACAAAGGAACAGAGTGCTGCAAATCCTGCTCGGATTTCCGTGTAATTGGTGCGAGACATTTGTCTTGATTTCAGCGATGTTGTAGATGTGCCTGAGTGGTCACCACACATGTGCCTCCACAGTGAGTGACATAGAGAGGGGTATGGGCTGCAGGGCCATATTGATTTCGCCCAGTGGCAATGTAGGCATGCATATAAATAAACTGACCCTGGATGGCACTGTTGGCACCACCGCTCTCCATACACCATTGGCCGTGACCATCCACAGCAGCTTATCATGGCTCCTGCTTGCCAAAGAAGTAAGGGTCCATATCTTGTTACAGTTTATCCTCGGTTTGATTCTCTACAAATGCTTCTCCTTTCTTCTGGCGAATTTTTTGATCACCAGTGTTCATACAAAGAGTTTAGTAGCACCCTGAATAGCGCTCATGGATTTTACTTATATATTGGTTATAGAAATGGCTGTTGGACTGTTTGTGGCTCTTGCTTTTGGACACACAAAGAAAGTAATATTCTGGTATTAATTATTAGAAGACTGCAAACTAAGGGGGGTATTCCGAGTTGGGCGGATTTGTTGAATACCTCATGAAGAAAGTTACCAAGTCCGCCAGTGGTATCAATTCGCCCTGCTCAGTTTACCACAAACAAAGGTAGTGTTTCTGGAATACATCCAGTGCTCTTTCAGAAATACCACCTCCACTGGTGGTAATGTAAAAAAAGGTATTTTTAACACTTTCTTCAGCCATTTTCAGCATCAATCTGAAGGAAGAACTGGATTATGTACAGTAGTGGCTCATAAAACTAGTTATTTATGCACAAAATGGTAAATTCTGCCACTTTTATGCATTATATGTGTAAGCTGACGAGAGGAGGCAATCCGAGATGAAGACCAGCACCCGTGCTTCCGTTGTGTACAGTAAGAAGAAAGATTTAAAACATTTGGGGCAGTTTGGATTTTTTAACCTCCAAACGGTGGAGGTAAAAGTAGGTGGATTTTCTGCAAAATGTCTACCTAAAATACCACCGCCGGTATTCCCATGGAACAACACTGATGGGATTTGGCCAAACCCTGAATTTGGTGGATAGTAAAATCCACTTTATTTGCTAAATACTGATGATTTTACTGTTACCGCCCAATGCTGAATGATGCCCTAAGTCTGTGATTGTCTTGTCCAGAACACACTTCTCTTATGTGACTGCCAAGACACACATGCAAATCAACACGAGATTCAGCTGTATAGATACAAAGTCATAGGAACAGAGATGCATCTTTCCACCTGTCACACATATACTCAAAGACAAAAGCACACACACCCTCCACCTTATTTGAAAACACAGAAATATAAAAGGCTGTTCATACTCCCTCTCCGGGTCAAAGGAATATTCACCTTGATGTTCACTCTGTTTCTGTAAGTTGAAATATGCAGCCGATTTTCCAAGCAAGTGCAACTCTACAGCACAGAAAAAGCCACCCCCATCATCTTTCAGGCTTCATTGTCCAAGAGCAGACCCATAATCAATTACCAGCAAGACCCCAACTACAGCTTCCTGTAGTGTCTGGGAGAGGCTGGCTGACAAATCAAGGTATTCTACTGTGCAACGGAAGGTGCTAGGAATGGGCTAGGTGGGATGCGGAATTAAATGGCGTGAGTGGCAAGGAATTGATGACTGTGAAAAGGAGGGCAATGGAAGGAGGTGTGTGCAAGGGAAGGGGATGGAGTTAAGGACGGAGCAAAAGGGGAACAAAGGTCTGAAAGTTAACTGTAAAAAACAGTAGGACATTGAGAATGTTGTGCAAGGGAAGAGCGCCAGAGAATGATGAGTAAGGTAAATAGGGTAATTGAAATGCAGGTGCACATCTGGAACGGTAGGTCAACAGGTTGACTGTTGCTGAGATATGTCTGACCTGAATGACCCTGCACCCTGAATGTGGGACTGGCTTAACCCCTTTTCTGACGAAGTGATGCATAACCGCTATGAAAATATGTTTCAGTTACTACTACTTATATTTTTTGAGATTGCTTTATCAGGTGACCTGGTGCTTTGAAAGTACACACAATTGTACAGACTAAGATTATCATTATAGTACATTTTCATACAATTATAATCTTAGTCTGTTTCTCAGATATTTTGGCGTCATGAAACAAAATAGGCATCCCCTTGTAGATACCTTGGTGCTTTGAAAACCATATTTATTCAACAGTATACTAGTTTAGTCCTAAAATAACTTGACAGAAAGCATTATTTTTGTTAATAAAAATTGAAGACGGAATTGGAGAAGATGAAGTGCTGAATTGGAAGCTCGGGTACCAGGAAGACGGGGCTCAAATTCCAACCTTCCACGCCATACATTGTGAGCCTGAACAAATCACTGTCCTTCTCTGTGATTGATTTTCCTCAACTATCTGTAAAGAAAGCCTCCCTCGTGCGGTTTTGTACTCTGTAGTGTTACTCTCTAAGCACAATGCCCTCAGTGCAGGGAGGACATATATTTATTATTGTAAATTAGACTGCAATCATCTGACTGCAGTAACACCCGAGTCCTTCAGCTGTCTGGCTACAACTGACTCCACTCTAGATCTTCCCCACAATTCAACCATCAACATTCCAAGTGCATCACTACAGTAATATTCTTCAAGCTGATGCATAAGCCTAGATAACCCACTTCCTTTTCCTTTAACTGAAGAGAAGGTGGATGCACAGGGGAAGATCAGAGAGGGCAGGGATCACCCGCACACAACTCTTCTCTTACGTCTCACTTACTTCCTAACTTGACATCATACCTTGACTTGGATGCCTCAGCACACGCCTTAATCCTGTCCCCAAACCTCTTAACATCTCGAACCACTATCCTGGAGCGATTCAACCAGCCCGTAGTCCGATGAGTGTTGGGCTTCCAACTGCTCATAAGTTCAAACAAAAGGAGTGACACCCGTGGAAGGATGAGGTATCACCCTGTACTGAAAAATTCTCCAAAGTAAATCTCTTTGCCAATCTTCGTTATTCATCACCCACAACCTCACGCCATCCATGATGGTGTGGTTGAACGGCTCTACACATCCGCTACTCTGGGGATGATATAATGCAGTTCTTTTGTGCACAATCCCTTTCTCCTGGATCCAAGACTGTAACTCAGTTGAAGCCAATTGTGGTCCATTATCACTAACCAGTTGCACTGGATCCTCCCTCCAGAACACATTTTCCAGAAATGTAATCAAGTTCTGAAGGTGACATCCCTGACTATGCCAACATCTAGCATAGACAGCAGATCCATCAAAATCATCAGTGTCCAGTTAAAGTATTGATTGCAAAAGGATCGAATACAAAAGGTTCGAGTACATTGTCTCGAAAAACAATAGGGTCGATTGGTCCAAGGGTAGAAATATATTCGAAACTTTTTGTTTGTTTTTTTTATGTAATAATGACATTCACAGTTTGTTTACATTAAATGTATTTATTTGACATATTTTTATGTTAAATGTTCAATGTTTTGCAACTTTTGTTCAACATATTTTATTTAATGTAAAACCTTTTTAAAATATGTAGTCATTTAACATTTTAAGTTTTTGTATTAATATTAAATATATATATTTGTTTTAACTGAATAAATAAATGTAATGCCTTGTAACATGCAAGCAAATGTATTACAAACGTATTACTTTTTGACCACTTGGTGGGGCTGTTGGTTTTCTTTTTGAACTTGAATGTCATATATATCTATATATATGTTTTGATTTGTCTTTAACATCTGACGTATTACGTGAGCTAACGTAGTCGCCATTTTTTAAGTCTTTCGTTAGCGGTCCGGATGCCTGCTGTGCGCGCTCCAAGTTTTCAATGGATTTCTGTTTTTTTTCTTCCAACGGATGGCTTTTTCGTGTTTTTTTTTTTTTTTTTTCTTCAAGGATGCTTTTTCTACTGGATTGAAACCTTTTTTTGCACAGATTTTATGGTTTGGAGCACACGTCCCCACTTTTTAATGGATTTGTGTTTTTTTTTCCAACAGACTGTTTTCTATTGGTTTTTTCTCTGCAAGGATGAGTTTTCTCTTGGAATGAAGCCTTTTTTCTTTTTTTTTCACTTGGATTCACCAATTTACTTTACTATGGAGTTCCGACTTGGATTTAATTTTTTACATTTTTTTATGGTTTCTTGATTTGGATTATGGTTGGCTCCTCTTTTGGATTTTTTTTTTTTCACGGATTCCAGCATTTGGTGTTTCCATCCGTTGTCCAGAAGTGGCGTTTTCCGGTGAGTTTGTTTTTAATTTTTGTTAACATTTCATGTTATATGCTATAGCTTCCAGGAATTGCATTGGTTCTATAGTGTCAAAACTGTTCACAATGCTGGTTATTCGTTCTTCGTAGTCTCTATTTTATTTTTGCTTTTAGGTTGGTTTTCCATGGATATTGTTTGTGCCAGTTTTATTTCTTGAGCAGTTTGTTCAGATTCTAGGTGGTTTATAAAGTGCCATAAATTGCGATTGTTGGTGTTGAATTCTCTGTTGATTTTACTGTGCCATCCCTCCTGTATGTTATTGGTTCTTGGCCAGTTTTCTTTAACAGATTTATGGCAATTCCATATGTTTTTTTCGTATTTCGCTTTTCTCCTTGTGCCATGTCGTGTCAGTTGGCCAATCCAAGTGCACTCTATATAGTCCATTAAATTGCTTAATTCCTCTTCATGATTATTATAGTGTTCTGATGAAATCAAAGTGTCATAATATTTTATTACCATGTCCTCTCTTACAAAAGCTAATGCATATAATTTCTTGATTTGGTGTTGGAATTCACTGTCCTCTACGTATTTTGCCCTTAATCCTAGTTTCTGAATTGTTTTCCACAATGATTGTCCAAAATGAAAAAAACAGCCCTGAATGTGAGTGTCCGGATATATTTTAGAAAAAGCTCTCAGTTGTCCTTGCTCGAAATCCATGATTATTTTTTTTTCTGGCAATGATTCTCTGATTAATGTATATATAAATTTGTGCAGTTCCTCTGATTTTCCAGGCATTAAAACATAAATTAAAGGTAAAACTGTCCCATTGATTGTTCCGTGAATACTGGAAAATTGATGGAATGGTGCTGGACATGATTTAAATGTAGCGTCCCCGTGCCATGTAGTCGAATCCCCCAAAAATTAACTTTTTTTCACTGTTCACATCTAATGTTTTCCATAAAAATTGTTCACCCTTCCGTTTTCTGTAAAATTTCCAGTACTATTACATTTACATATGTTTGAGGCGCCATTGGTAAATTCTCCGTTATTTTTGCCTGTTTACACTTCTTTTCATTAATTTTGTATTTGGCATCTGTGTGGCCACATATAGCGGTAATTTCTCGTATGCTCTGTTTATTAGTGAGCTTGTCACCTCATTTTTATTTTCTTCCACATTTAGTTTTAGCTCATTTATCTATATTTATTTGGTTGTTTTTTTTATTTTTTTTTATTTTGTTTTATTAAGATGGTCATATTGTCTGGCATATGATTATGCTCACCAGTTAACCGTATATTTTCCTTTTCGTTTATAGCTCTTCCAGTGCATTTTAATTTTTTATAATCCTTGCATTTCCAGTAACTTATTTCCTTTCTTGTACATTCCCTGCTGTAGATGTAGCCCTCATATACCAATTGCAAACTTCCCATCTGTGATTTAATGAATTCCATATCCGTTCGAAATTGTATCTGAACAGTCAATTTTATAAATTAATTTAACTGTTTTTCCTGTAATGTGCTAACGATTTTTTAATTTAGCATGTTTCATGTGTTTTACTTACCAGTTTATTTCAGTCACGAATACGTTATTCTCTCGCTCGTATCTGTCAGTTCTCTCTGTCACCTTCCCTCATGAACTGACAGTTTGTTTTCAACCGTCACCTGTGCTTATGGTTTCGAAAGAAGGTGCTTTTGTCTTCATTTAGATGTCGTCCTTTAACCCTTTTTCTAGCTCATTTACCTTTTATTACGGTTTTCAATTTTTGAGCCTTTTGTTTCGAGCAAATGACCCGTTTACATTATGTTTATGGGATGTCGATCCTTTTGACCCGTTTACATTATGTTTATGGGATGTCGATCCTTTTACTTTCAATCCTTTTATCTTTCGATCCTTTGTTTTCAGTACTTTAACCTATAACCAAAATCATCACAACTGTTTCTGGACCTGAAACATTTAACAGCCCCAACAATTACACCACCACTGTCCCCCAAGGCACCCTTGGAGCTTGAGGTACAGCCATAGGGTGAACTCTGGTCACCAGTACTTTATCACTGTTGCAACATTCTTTGCACTCCTGGATTCTCATCTCAATTAAACTGTCCATGTGGACCACCAAAAGTCCAAACAAATTATGGATTTCATCCTACAGATGCCCATGTGACTCCTGTGACCTAAATCCACAACAGTCTCTCTCATGCCACTTGAAACCACCAACCTGTGTCCCCTACACAAAAACTCGCCCTCCAAACACAACTCATCTGCCACCTTCCTGTATTTACTCACCCCCTTGTATTCAGCTCATTTACCTCACCCCCTTGCTTTCAACTCATTTATCACTCTCCCACTTGTCCCGTATCAGGCGTTGACTTCTTGATAGACATCATCTTCCAGGCACGCTGCTAACCAATCATCCTCCTGAACACTATCCTCCAAAGAGAATGTCTCTGGTATCCTCTTCCTCTGGCATCTCTGACACATCCTCTTCTACAATCAGATTCCTTGAGAGGGAATCTGCTGCAGCATTCTTACCGTGAACATGTTCCACCGTGAGCCACTTCAATATCCGCCTGGAGACCCCATCCAGGCCCCTGTTAAAGATTGACACCAATGGCCTGTGGTCACTATGGATCGCAAATGGTCTCCCATATAAATACACTCAGAACTTCATGATGGCCCACACTACCTCCAAGACTTCCTGTTTGATAACTGAATACCGACACTCGACTTTGAGCTTCTGTGAAGCAAAAGCAACAGTATGTGCAGTCCTTCCCATCCTCCTGTGCAAGTATTCTACCCAGGCCACACTCAGACGTGCTGTTATACACTATGGTCCTCACTCCTTCCCTAAAACCCTGCAGCACCGGGGTCCATACTATCTCCTGCTTCACTAATGTAAATTCACTCTCACAGGATGGGAACCATTCAAATTCCACCACCCCTCTTCTGGTCAGTTTCGCAAAGCCACATCTCCAAGACGGCTCTCAACCTGAGATCATGCTCTTCCCTGTCCCAGCCCCAAACGAGGGTGTCCTCCTGGTAACACTACATATCAGCCAGCCCACCAAGCACATTGTGCATCACCTCCTGAGACCAACCCAAACGGCATCCTCACGCACTTGAACAACCCTACATAAGTGATAAATGTGAGTACATAATGCGACTAAGGGTGCATGTGGATTGGATGGTACACCAATCTCAAATCTAAATCAATTTCGGGTAAGGGAAACCTCTGTGACCTCATTCTTATTGACTTCTCTGAGGTCAATACAGAGCCTGGTGGATCCATTGCCCTCCCTCACAACCACTATGGGGCTGACCCACTTTGAGGCTGACCCACTCTGAGGCATGCGTATGTTTAATTAACCCCCTCTTTGAACATCCTCCCCAGTTCCACTTTGACCTACCTCCTGGGGGTACTGATCGTAACTTGGCAACTGAGGGAGCGGCATCCCTCTAAAATTTGATTTTTATGAATACAGCCTTTAAGGCAAGCTACCTCTTCCTCAAAGACGCTCAGGGCCCACTTTGCCACTTCGCTCACATCCAGCTCCTTAATCTCTGAAATCACATTGCCCACAAAGGGGTACACCTGCACAGACTAAGTTGGTCGAGAGCAATTCCTAAAGCAGCCTGACCGCACCAGGACAATACATTTTCAACAACATCCATCAGAAACTCTACTGACAGTGTTCCTCCCCTTAAACGTTAAAGTGGCTTGTAACTCACCAATTATTACAATGGGGGTTTTGCTGTATGCCTGGCCTTCTTAACCCTGGCCTCCTTCAACATGCAACAGGATAACTCATTTTCATACGATTGCTGGCTGATCAGGGTATAATCAGCTACACTGTCAATCAACATCGCAATTTCAACCCCATTCACTCCCACCATGACTTTGGTCTTCTTAATTTTCACCTCACATAAACATTGATCACATGCACTACTTCCAAACAATCATAAAAATGAACCTCATCATAATCCCCAAAATTCTCATTGGCACTGCCTGGGGACGCTAGTCTACAATATTTAGGTAAGTGTTCTATTTTGCCACACAGTTGACACTTCACAAACATTGTGGTGCACTCCTTATCTGCGGCTAAATGTGACGTGCTGCCACATCTGCAGCAGTGCTTCTGAGTGTCCCAGCTGGTGATTGACCAGCACTTTTTCCATGCGAGAGGGAATGCTCCCCTTAACAATGTCACGCTTATTCCGGTCAGGATCTCTATGAATCTCTTTCCTGATGGCTTGCTTGGGAGCGACTGTCTTTCCGCACCAAATAGGCTTTGTGAGACTCTCCCACTCTTGATCGTCTGCGTAGACAGTTCCTTGATGCATGAGGCAGTGTGCTCTACCTGCTTTACAATCTCTATGGCCCATTCAAGGTTGGGATCTTTCTCCCTCCAAAGTTTCTCACGGACCTTATCAGAACATTTAATCATTAATTGGTCTTGTCACTGTTCTTCCAGACAGGACAGACCAAACTGACACTTAACAGCTGCAAACTCCTCAATGCTTTCCCCTCTCTTTTGCTCTCGGGTTGCAAACTGCTAGCAAGCAATAATCTTCTCCTTCCCTTCAAAATGATTGTCCAGTTTGGCTAAACTAGGCGGAATCACATGCAAGACCACCCTGTCTTCCTGCATGGTTACCGGAAGTCTCCTCAGCACCTCTATCACCATGTTCCAAACAGTGGTGGAGGAGGTGTCTTTCCTTTTCACCAAGTAGTCCTATCCATACAGAGCCAATACAAACTTAAGAAGTCGTCTTCTATCTGATCAAGGGCTCAACACCTTGTGGAAGAAACCAGGGATATTTGCCATGCTTGCGCCCACAAAGAAGAGAAAAACAAATGCGTTTTTCACTGGGACAAGACCGAGGATACAAGCGTTCCACTGAGGCAACGAGTCGTGTTTGTGTATCCCGGTTGCCACAACAACCAGGATGGGCCCCCACGTTTTCTACAGCTGGTGGTGCTTTCCTCTGTATTGCCTTCCAGTCTCTGTTTACTCGGTTTCTAGAGAAACCAAAATGGACACAACGTTGCCCCCCACCCAAGGTTTCCTTACTTGGATGCGCCTCTGCGTGAACCATCAGCCAGACGTGCGCAGGTACTCCTCCAAAATCCCCTATACTTGGTCCTCCTCCACCTTGGGTCGCATCTGCAACCAATGCACAACTACAACATGCGTGCCCACACGTCTAAACAAGGAGCGGACAGCTCCATTGCTCCTAGCACAGGGCTGCGGCATCCCCCACGTTGTCATTAGGGCAACTGCAGCGGACACCTCAGGAACTGGAGCTGTCTGCTCGTTCCACTTCACAGCACGGCAACACCTGTCGTTCAGTGCAGCCTGCTCTGCTGCACACCGCAGGTTGATTTGCTGCTCCAGCACCAGCCTCTGGGCCCGTTGCTGTGCCTGCTTCAGCCCAGAAGGGTCCCTATCCCAGCTAACTCACCCTCCACCGCAGTCAGCATGAAAAAGCAGCTTGTTGCCAAATGAAAGAAGCACAATGCCCTCAGTGCAGGTAGCACCAGGGCTGTCACAAGATGTAGTGAGACCCGGGGAAAAACATTTGGCGAGGCCTCCTTCGGATTTTCTGCACTGGGCAAACGACTCAAATCTCCCCTTGAGTTTGTGTGGAGGAACCCAAATATGGTTTATTACTACAACTGCAAATCAACTACAGCAAAGTTCGCTTTCTCTACTGAAGAAAGGTTTATGCCAGACTAACTTTTGTACCATATGCATTACTATACATAGGATGGTATGACAGCATGTGGGGCGCGATGCCAGCATTAAGGAGCACCTTTCCTCTTAGTGCGCATTAAAACACACATCATACACAGTGACAGATGGATGATGTACAGTGGAGGCTGGTGAATTTATGAACTGAAGAGGCTTAAATGTTTGTGCCAATTATGCAGGATCCACAGAGCACAGTGAGGGACCCCAAACCAAACAAGGGTGGCTTGAGGGGTTTTCTCGATCCCAAGAACATTTCTGAAACATTGGGTTAAAATGATGCATTTTACAGCACTTTCTTTGTAAAATTAGATAGAAATCCATATAGTTTGCAATTGGTTTTGTATGGAAGCACATGGAAAAGCCTAATAGTTGCAAGTCACCAACCATGCACAGGAAAATTTTCCAATACATGCCATGCCGCCTTTGCACAAAACATATGCTAGTATAAACATATATTCATGCTGGTTGTTACCATGTATGTCCATGCAGGCTGCACCAATATATGTCATTTTTACCATGTACAGACACACAGCAGGTAAAAATGCCATGCCACAGAACGTATGTCAAGGCTAACTGAGCACAATAAGTGTTATTGCTGGCTAGATTGCCCTAAATTCAATGTGGGCCAATTTACCAGAGTAGTATGTTTGCCTTAATCTTGATGCATAGTCCTGTGCATAAAGGGTAAAGCAAAACAAGCATTGGCAATGCTAACAGTTTGAGCTTTCAAGTAGGCAGGGGAAAGGCACTGCTATATTGGTATTAACTGGCCGTTGATGGTAGCAAGTGCAAACTGGTTTAGTACCTGAGGATTTAATAACCGTTCCTGGCAAATGCCTAATACTTATGCACAAGCCAAAACTGTTAGATTTGCCAATTTGTGTTTTTAACAAGACTTCAGTGAAAGACACACAGGATGCAACACCATTGAGCAGATCAGGCTCTAGCACGAAATGCTGGGCTTTGTTGTCTCGACCTGGCTGCATGGGCGGCGCTAGCCCCTGACTAGGGAGGGCTGTAGCCCTCCCAGTTTGATGCAGAAGGCCACGTTCGGTGTGTTGCCAGCTGATAGCACTTGTTAAAGAGCGGCAGCAGCATCGAGCATGCAGAGCACAAAAGCCTATCCATGCGACATCAACAGACTAACTTTGATAAAGCCAAAGTCTTAACGTCTGGTCTCCGCAATTAGGGGGCCCACCTCTCCAGACATTAGCATAGTATTATGAAAGTAAAAAGCCTCTGAATTAGGGTGAAAGGTACGACTAGAGACCAACTGGAACATGAAATAGCCATTCAGCTTGGGTTTAGGGAATTGGGAGCAGAGCTGGTTAGATGTGTCAGAGCTGGTGCAGTTCCATTTCTTTGTGATGTTTAGGGGGCTCCCCTGGCCTTACTGATTGGAAAAATAGGCCAAGGCACCTGTGGAGTGCTTAAATCAATAATGAAGTCAAAATAATGCAGCAAGGTGGTTAAAAGCTGCAGATTTTCAGTAGGTTTCTGCGTCATAAGAATGCCAGCATGGGGGGCAGCTGCTTAAGAGCCCATTTCAACTGCAAACGGTGAAAGACCCAGACTCCATCCCTCAGTTGCGAGACTGACAGCGCAATGGGTTTATTGGCCCCGCTCACTATCCGCTTTCAAAACAGTCATCCACCCACTGTCTTGTCACCCTTTCTTAACTCTCATGCTGGACTTCCTTTGTATCTTGTACACATGGTGGCCCTGAATCATGACTTCTACAATTGTATTTGCTCTCCGCTCTTGCTGCTCCACTTTTTGACTGCTTACTCTCTGTTCTCTCCTCCTCTCCCTTTTCCTATCACCTTCCCTCCTCCCCTTACTTTCTTCTATGCACTTAGCCTATCAGAATTGTCCCTGGACCTAGTATGATAGCAGCCTCGTCTATCTCCTCCTCCTCTTACTTGTTCCCCACCCCTCAGAACTATCTGAACTGTCGTCAGACCTAGTACGATAGTTGCTTATTTTGCTCCTCCCCTCCTTTCTGCACCCTTCTCCCTCACCTTTTGTTTTTCTCCAGCTCTACCAGAAATGTTATCAGGCCTAGAATGGTAGTCACCTGTCTGTTTCCATTTCCTTCCCACTCTCCCCCTCCCTTCCATATCTATGTCTTAGCGCTTGCACTATCTGAAATGTTTTACAAATCCTCGGAGCCCCATGCCTGATTTCAAAATGGCCAACCTCTTTTTCGGCACGGAAACGAGACTGCCTTTGTTGCTGCTAAGCAACTTCTCATAATCATATTCACAAGGCCCCCGGCGAAAGCCGGCCCTCCTCGAGGACAATGCATGTTCTGCACATTCCCCCTTCATTCCAAGAAATCCCTTGGAGCAGGCAGGAGCCCCTCCTCAGATCCCAACAGAAGCTGCCACATCACCTTGGCGTGCTGTACCAGCACTCCCGACGACCTTCACTACAAGAATCAGAGGCCCCGACCGCTGCCGCAGTACACGAGAGGCTGCACAGCTGATTCAGGTGAGCTACAGCATTGCTGATGCATGTAGCATATGATCAACTGTTTTTCAAATCCTCTGAGCCCCATGCCTGATTTCAAAATGGACGACCTCTTTTTCGGCATGGAAACGAGGCTGCCTTTGTTGCTGCTAAGCAACTGCTCATAATCATATTCACAAGGCCCCCGCCGGACGGCGGAAGCCGGCCCTCCTCTGAGAAGGCCCTCGAGGACAAGGCCTGTTCTGCGCCTGTTAAGACTCCTTTGTCTTGATGATTATGTGGTATGTGTACTGCCCAAAAATCACATCCCACAAGTCTCCCCACAGCCCAGCGCCCACACCGAAATACAGATCTGGCAACCACCCCTAAAACTACAGGTCCGCCCTGCCGCCCCCATTGATTGTTGCACTGTACTGCTCATTGATTGCTTGCCCCTGCCGCCCCCATTGATTGTTGCACTGTACCGCTCATTGATTGCTGGCCCCTGCCGCCTCCATTGATTGTTGCACTGTACTGCTCATTGATTGCTGCCCTTGCTGCCCCCATTGATTGCTGCACTGTACTGCTCATTGATTGCTGGCCCCTGCGGGCCCCATTGATTGTTGCACTGTACCGCTCATTGATTGCTGGCCCCTGCCGCCCCCATTGATTGTTGCACTGTACTGCTCATTGATTGCTGGCCCCTGCCGCCCCCATTGATTGTTGCACTGTACTGCTCATTGATTGCTGGCCCCTGCAGCCCCCATTGAGTGCTGCACTGTACTGCTCATTGATTGCTGGTCCCTGCCACCCCCATTGATTGTTGCACTGTACCGCTCATTGATTGCTAACCCTGTGCCACATACACCATGCAGCCCATCAATAAGATCCTATACAAGTTTCTTACTGCCACCACAGTGTTTGCCCTCACACACTCTATACTGTATCCCACAGAACCCCAATCCTTCCACACTTGCCCTCTCTCGCAGCTCTGCACCACCCCTACTCCCCCGCTACACAACACACCTACAACTACATCCTAGAGCCCCGCCGCGCTTACACCACTAGCGCACCTCTCATGCAAAACCCCACCTCCTCCCACACCAGCCGTCGCTTAAGACTTAGAGCACGTACTCTCACACTTGAACCACAAAGCCATCCACCCTCCACCTCATTCCGTAATCTACACTTAGGTTCCCGATACATACACAAATACACGTCGCACCTCAAACACCCTCGCACTCCCACTCTCTCATCCAAGCCCATCCAAGCTCATTGCCGCACCCACGCACCCTCCCACTCCTAGCACATCCAGCATCCACACTACCACCAATATCACAACTGCTCCACCTCATCACCTCAAATGTGCACTCCTCAACATCCGATCTCTCACAGCTCACGCCCTAGAAATAAATGATCTCCTAACCAACAACAATATTGACCTTCTAGCCACCACTGAAACATGGCTGCATGAGGCATCAGGGCCTGCCATCGCTCTTGCGCACCCAGAAGGCTATGCCATTCTCAGACAAGACAGACCAAACCGACCTGGAGGAGGAGTAGCCCTCATATTCAAAGAAACTCTATTCATCAGATTGATTAGCCACCCATGGCAAAGCAACACTGATTTGCTCTCTGCAAAGCTCTCATTGTCCCCTAACAGCACCATAAATATACACACACTCTATCGCCCCCCAGACCTCCCATCAGATTTCCTGGGACACCTCACCCACCTACTAAGCAACAACATCAAAGGATCCTCCAAAACCCTCCTACTTGGAGACCTGAACCTAGGACTTAACGACAAAACTGCTGCCACCCTTGCCAAAGAACTTAGCAACTTAGGATTCACACAAAGAATCTCCACCCCAACTCACAACAAAGGCTGCTCCCTCGACTGGGTTTCAGACCATAACTGTCTCACCACCATCACAGCCAACTTACCACTACCATGGACTGACCACAACTATATTGAATTCAACCTGCCTATCACATCTAGCATAAAAAAAACTCACCCGCCCTTCCCACTCAAGCCAGAAGCTCTAAAAAACTCAACACAGACAATCTACGTCCGTACCTTAACATCCCAGCACTGGCCCACCCTTTCTCAGATGACCCCAACATCCTAGCGGACATATACAAAAATACACCATCCAAGGCAATTGACGCCATAGCTCCACTAGAAAACAAAAAAGGAAAAAAGACCCTCCATGCTAACTCCTGGTTCACGGAAGAAATACAATCTATGCGCTCCCACAAAAGAGGCATTAAAAAACTGGCAAACCAACCCTTGCAAAACTACCAAGAACTGTTTCAACCTAATCTCTCACCAATACAGAGATGCCATGACCAAAGCCAAATCTGACACCTTCATCGCTCGAATCACTAATGCCAACTCGCAATCCAAGGAAATCTTTGCCATATTTAAGGAACTCCCCTCCCCCCAAACTCCCCCGATGAGATCACCAAAGATGAAACCTGGTGTGCCAGCATCCAAGCGGCCATGCTTAATAAAATGAATCTTCTGCAAAATAAATTCAGGACCACCACAATGCTCTACCCTTCAACACTAGGGTCACTCAGACTCAACCCACGCCTCCTCCCGACAAGCCCCTTTTCTCCTTTAAAACCCTCGACATGCAAGGGAGACATTTGCCCTCCTAAGCTCATCAAGGACTGCGCCGACAGCCTTGCGCCTCTACTGACCGTCTTCATCAACGCCTCTTTCAGAACCGGTATCATCCCCACCAGCCTTAAAGAGGCTTGGGTCCGCCCCCTCCTCAAAGAGCCCACACTAGACCCCACCCCACCTAACAACTACCGCCCTATAACCACCGCGCCTTTCCTCCTCAACATTTTGGACAAGGCTGCCCATTGCCAAATCAAACAATTCCTTGACGCCCACTCCATCCTCGGAACTAGACAATCCGGCTTCCGCAAAGGACATGGTACAGAAACTGCCCTAGTAGATTTAAAAAACCAGATCACACAAATCCTGGATAAAGGAAAGCCATCCCTCCTGCTACTCCGAAACCTCGCGGCTGCGTTCGATCTGGTGGACCACAAGACTCTCACTTCCCACCTCACCCAATCAGCAAACTTTTCCAAAGAAGCAGCACTTTGGGTCACCTCCTTCCTCGAGGGCAGGGTCATGAAGGTCTTCTCCGACATTGCCAACGCAGCCCCCACCACCATCCACTGTGGAGTCCCGCAGGGCTCCTGCACAGCCCCCACTCTATACAACTTGTTCACCAAGCCTCTCTTCGATAAGCTTGACGCCCTGGGTATTGCATACACCAACTATGCTGACGATACCCAGGTACTCCTACCACTCTCTGGAGTATACCACAATGACGCTGAAGCTCTGAACCTAATCTACGCCACCATTCAGGCCTGGATGGCAGCCAACGGCCTCTGCCTCAATGAGGAAAAGACCGAAATCATCATATTACGTCTTAAAAACAACTCTAGCCAAACTTGACAAATCATACTCCAACTTCACCATAGATAAAACCACCATCCCTGTGTCTACCTCTGTTAAGACCTTAGGAGTTCACATTGACTCTACCTTATCCATGATTAAGCAAGTCAACGCCATCTCCTCCGCCTCAGTTTACACCATCAAACTTATAAATGCAATAAAGCCATACCTCTCCAAACCCAACTATCTATAGCCAGAGCATCCGTCGGTGCCAAACTGGATTATTGTAATGCCCTCCTTGCAGGTACCTCAGCCAAAAACATTAACCGACTCCAAATCACGCAGAACAGTGACCCAAAAAGAGACCACATCACCCATGCTAGACAAGAAGCACACTGGCGCCCAGTCAAAGAACGCATTAGATTCAAAATTCTCACTCACACATAAATGCCTCACCCACATACCTATCTGAAACCATAACCAAATCCACTTCCACGCGCCTAGTCAGGACACGCTACGCCAACCTATTACACACACCGCACATAAACAAAGCCAGAGCGGGTGGGCTAGGCTTCCCATATATTGCTTCCAAGGCATGGAACTCACTACCTGCTGATCAGACCTGAGAACTCCCTCCTCGCCTTCCGAAAAAACTAAAAACCTCCCTCTTCAACTAATCCCACTCCATCTCTTCTGCAAATGTCAACATAACTGTATCCTAGAATATGATCAGTAACTGTTGATCAAGAATATGTAACTAAGAAACAAAAAAGAATGTCTAACTAGCGCCACAATGCCCCCGGGGTGTTGCGCGCTCAACAAATGTGAATAAATAAATGAAATGTTGTCAGGCAGAGTATGATGGTTAATTTCACATCCTTACTGTTCATGGCCTGTAAGAATGTCATTGTATTTTCCCTTGTTCCCTCCCTTGCCTTGAAGCGCTTTGAAACGCATTGTGTATAGGCGCTTTATAAATAAATAAACTATCATATGAGAAATCTCATTATGACAGCAGTCATTAAGTGTGACATTTCAGAAATGAAGGAGAGAGCTAGTTGCTTCTAACATTGAAGCTTCACCAGAATAGTCTTTTTCGAATGTGGAAAGATGTTAGATGTCCCCACACAAGTAAGTTTGCCCCTCCCTTACAGCCACTGAAGTTAGCGCCTCTCCCAACATTTGAAGTGCATGTCCCACCCCCTCAGCCCCTTTTGCCCCCCAACATTTTGGTCTATGTGCACCTCTGATGCCACGACCCTACCCCTTAATTAAGTGCCCTGCATTAGGGGTGGGTTCGCACACGTACATGCATTCACATTCACCACTTTCATCCGTGCATCCATCCACCAGTCACACAATTTACATGCACATATACATAAAACCCAAAACAGCACTGACTCAAACATCAACATGCACTCATGCATTCATACACATATCCATACTCATATATATATATATATATATATAAATTAAATATGTATATTCAATTTAAAATAAAAAAAAAACCCTTACCTTACCTCCCTGCACCTTTCAAAAGCACCAGGGCAGCCACGGCACTCCAACGCGTAGACATGCTGCCTGACAGGCGAGAACTCCTCTCCCATCAGTCAGCGTGGTCACACTGAGCAACGCGAACACACTGACTGACAGGAGAGGAGTCCTCTCTTGCCATTCAGCAGGTCTACGTTGTCAGCTGATTAACGGGAGACAGCAGAGCTCAGTTGTGAGACCTGCAGTCTCCTATTATTTTGCTGTTTGTTGCGGAGCCAAACGGTCTTGTAACAAACAGCAAACTCATTGCTGGGGCAGTGGGCAGACAGCACAGTCCCCCGTGTGAATAATGGACATGGGTGGACAGTGCTTCTTTCTACTAGCGAGAGAGTGCCGCGAGGCCCCCCACAAGCACAAGGGCCAGGGCAGTTTGCCCCTCCTGTTACCCCCCCCCTCCCAACAAACCCCCGCGACGGTCCTGGGTAGGACATTCATTTATTGTAAATTAGACCGTAATCATCCGACTGCGGTGGCATCCAACTCCTTCAGCTGTTTGGCTGCAACCGACTCCACTCTAGATCTTCCTCACACTCTCCAATTTAACCATCAACATTCCAAGTGCATCCCTGCAGTAGCATTCTACAGGCTAATGCATAAGACTACATAACATTTCCCAATTCTATAATCCTGATGAAATAGATTTACTGTATGAAAAGTGGGAGAATTTCCAGGGGTCTGGATCTCTTAGAAACCACAAACATAACGGAACAATATGTTGCATAAAAGGAAAGTAATGTAAATAATGTCTATTATACTTCAGAATGTGTGAGAGGGGGAGAGGTTGGGCTTGAAGATGTTTTCTGGAAGTTGGGGTTGCTGAACTGTGGGATTGGGCCATTGCTCAATGGGCTAGAAAGGTGAAGAACTTGCCCCCCTCACACCCTCATGTCAAATGTTGCTAGTCCTTCCCTGCCAAGAGGACCCCAGGTATCCTTTTGGATGCGACTACCTTTTCACATGTGAGGTAGCTATCAGCTGAAGAGGGCCTTATTTATATATATTTTTTCAAATGCTGCAATGCTAGTCTTTTACACTATGGGTGCAAATGCCATGCCGTTTTCCGAGATCATGCAGCTGTGTTGCCGTCATAGGGCCAGAAGTGGCAAAGGGCAACTCCAGTGGGTAACCGTTTGGTTTTGTTTCTGTTCATACTAGAAAAGGCTTGGTGCTAGACCACCATGTCCAACAACGCACGTTCAAGCCCCCTCTGGTTTTTCCCAGAGAAGGGAGGAAACCAACTTTGAGGACAATAATTCTACATGGCAAACCATTTCTAGTTGGTAATAATTCCTATGAGGTATATAATGGCAAAAGTTGATTAACTTATGGAAGGCAAGTTTGGAGTCCAGACAATTCATGTACATGAGGACAGAAAAACAAAATACATAATGAAAATTAAACCAAATCCATCGACCAGGATAAGACAAATCAGCCATGCCCTAGGAAAAATGTGAATATCTTGCAAAAGAAACAAAATACTTGCTTACAGAAAACGGTAAAAAAAAAATAATCACTGTTTAGAATATTGATAACCATGTATTTTTTGGGAGGGGTTGATAGTTTTAACTGTTGACCAGCACACTGGCAGAAATGCAATTTGGAAATGTTTGATATTTAAAATAAAGATGTATTATACAAAATACTATTGACTTAATGTGCCTTCAAATTTTTTGGTAGTTAAGTTGTATCACTAGTGGGGTGCGGGCACTATTGGGCAATAAGATTACCTTTAAGCACAACACTTTTTCTGCACACGTATTTAGGGCCTTAGACGCCATCTTCCCCTAAACTAGTCACATAACGCTGTATCTGGTATCCCGTGCGCTCCCCTACATGCTCCCTTGCTGCCCCTGCCCCTACCCCTCCACTGCCCGGTCCATCTCAAATACCTCCATGAAAATGTAATCCTGCATCTATGGCGCCCTCTGTAGACCACGTCAAACTCCCACTCCACCTCTTCTTAGCACAATTCAATAAATTTGTCTGGATTTCCCTTCGGCACTGGTAGCTCCCCTTAAACAGTTATTCCATTCTCCTTTTCTCCCTCACACCCTAACCCCGGATCTTCACAGCCATCCATCGGCAGAGGACTGCTGAGAACCTCAACTTCTGAGCTTCTGGTGCAGACCTCCTCCTGCTTTCTACAAAGTATCACTCATTGCTTTCACTGCTGTTCTGGACGCAGCCATGTCCAAGTAGTGCACATTCATCCTTTCTTCTCCAAGGTCATGCTTGCCTCTCCCCAACTCTGCTTTCTCCTCATTGCTGTCAACTGGCGGCATTGCCAGCTACTTCTCCAAAAGCTGAAAGCTGTGAGGCACTCTGTCTACCATTCTCACCCTCCTTTATTCTCTTCACTACTCACCTCTCTTGCCCTCTCCTCGCTATTGGACCTCCCACCACTGCTGAGCTACCCCTATCCCGCGGGCTACCATCCCCTTCTGTGCTCTTACACCACTTTGCACCACCCGTAATGAGATAGTACACCTGACCTGCTCTTTTACCTCTTCCCTCTTTAACTTTTCACGTTTCTCCATCTTCCTAGTTTTATTCAAAGTAACCCCCCCCCATCATTCCTGTTTTGAAGGAACCCGCACTCCTCCGCTGATCCCAACAACCTCACCAACTGTAATCTGGTGTCTCCTTTCTCACTTGTCTAAAGTTCTCCAATGTGTAGTTTTCAATTGCATCACCAGCTCCTTGGATAATGACACTCAACAGAGGCAGCCTTTACCCATGTTTGAATTCCCTCACTACAGCTCACCAAAGCCATCTGTCAACCATCTACCTTATCCTTGATCTCTACAAGCTTTGACACAATCGGCCCTTCCCTCCTCCTTCAGCCCCACATTTATTTATTTGGGGTCTTACGTAGCTCAAAACTGGATGGGAAGCAACTGAGCACCCTACATGCCCTCTATGTATTGGTGCTCTACAAGGCCGTGATTGCAAATGCATTCACTTTGCAGCAGCATCTTGCCTTCCATGGCTCTGTGCTTGCTTGGGTGGCCTCCTAGTCTGCTGATCATTCCTTCATATAATTTGCTGAAACACTTGGCTGTCCTCTTCCTCCCTGTGGAGTCCCACAGGCATCTGCCCTTGTTCCACATCACACTCTGCACCTCCTCTCGCCACAAGCTCATCTCCTCCTTTGGCTTCTCAGATCTCATCTGCTGATCCACAAATTCCCCCTGCCCCCTGCTCAGAGTGGTCCTCTCTCTCTCACTAACTGCCTATCTTTTATCCATCACTGGATGGTGCTAGAGTGTTTTATGCTCAACTCCTCTAAACTGAAGTGGTCTTTTTCCTGCTGGCCTCTCAGCCACTTATAAGTTTCTTCATTGTTTCCCCTGACGACCTTACCCCATCCCCAAGGTTTGCCACCTGGAATTCTTCCCTTTGATCAATACTTTAAACGTCCACATTTCATCCCCTGCACTGCCAGGTTTAACCTCTGTAAAATTCAGTCTGTCTCGCATCCAATTCTAACAAAACACTGCCCGCCACCCTGGTCCTTCACAGGCTGTATAACTGCTCTCGCCTCCTTGTGGGACTCTGCTCCAGAGGCTGCAGAACTGCTCTCGCCTCCTCATGGGACCCGCCCTCTATTCCTCTGATCACAGGCTGTATAACTGCTGTCACCTTCTCATGGGACTCTGCTCCACAGGCTGTATAACTGCTGTCGCCTTCTCATGGGACTATGCTCCACAGGATGCATAACTGCTCTCGCCTCCTCATGAGACTCTGCACCACAGGCTGCATAAGTACTCTAGCCTCCTCATGGGACCCGCCCTCTACTTCTCTGATCCACAGGCTGTATAACTGCTCTCGCCTCCTCATGGGACTCTGCACCACAGGCTGCATAAGTACTCTAGCCTCCTCATGGGACCCACCCTCTACTCCTCTGATCCGCAGGCTGTATAACTGCTCTCGCCTCCTCATGGGACTCTGCACCACAGGCTGCATAAGTACTCTAGCCTCCTCATGGGACCCACCCTCTACTCCTCTGATCTACAGGCTGTATAACTACTCTTACTAAAAAGTGGTGGGTGGAAGGTTTTGAATAAATCTGAACCACCGGCACTGCTCTGGGCAACCTTCCACACCACTGTTTTTAGCCCATCTGCGCCATTGCAAAAGGGATCCAGCCATATGCAAATCAGTCGTGTACTGCCACTTACGGGAGCAGCCCAGCCGAACTGCTAGGCTATGTCCCCTCTGCACAGAAACACAAGCAACCCCAAACATGTTTCAGCCTTGTTTTTGCACCCAGAGTTGAACTTTGGAATCCTTGGGAGCCAATCTGGATTCAGGCATTCACGGGTATTCTCTGCATCGGCCATTGAGTCTGTTGCTCAGCAGTCATTGTGTGACTTAACACAGTTCTAACTTTATATTTTCAACGGGGAGGGGTCAACAGAGAGCTCTCTGCACGTGGCTGCAGCAAATAGTCTTTGTTATGGAGAATTCTCAGAAAGGTGCTAATTCCCTTCTACCTTAGAGACCCCCAGCACTTTTGCTGGACTTTAGGACTTTTAATTTTGAACCTGTAGAGAGTGAGGCCTTTTTCCCACTCTCTCGTGTACTTTCTGTAATTTGAACACTGTTTCTTTTGGTTTTGGAGTCTGACAAACTCCATAGGCATCATCTTTTTAGATGGTGTCACAGAGCACCTTCAGTGCAGTGACACAGGAAAGTCTTCCAGATTTCCCACAGGTTTAAATACCTTCTCTTGGTTAAACTACTGTTTCCAAGAGCAGTGAGGTGAAATTGATTTTACTTACATTTGTAACTTTCCAGACCCACCACACACTATCTTACAGTGGGGTGCTGGAGAGGTTACTTAGTATCCCCTTTGCCTAGTTTATCATGTAACATTTTAGTTAACCTTTCTACAGTACGGTCGAAGATGTCGGTGACGGACTCGCACGACGCCTGACTCTGGTGCCTCGGGGAGGCCCATGACACAGATGATTGTGTCGACTGCCAGACGCTTACGTCCAAAGCCTTGCGGGAGCGCAAGAAGAAACTGTCGGTAGGTAAGGTGTCCAAGCCAAGGAAGTCCAGGTCTGCGGGGCTTTCGCCGAACGATTTGAGGCGTGACTCTCCGCATCGTCGTCGGAAGTCCAGTGGGTCTCGGTCCCGGAGTAGGTCCCGCCACTCCTCTGCCTCTTTGAGGCACTCCCGGAAGCACTGTCATCGGTCGGCTTCCCCGTCCTCTTCCGAGGACTCCGCCCGTCGGCGGGTCGCTTATCCCACCAAGCATGCGACACCGGTCCGGAGGTGGAGTTTTGTAGGCTTGAGCCTGGCACTCATGCCAACTCCTCGTACCGGCGCCTTATGTCTAGGGTCACCGAGTACTTGGGGTGGTCTGCTCCCCCAGGGGATTTTCTTCAGAATGACCTTACGGATATCCTCGGCCAAGGTCTACCAACTGACCCGGTACTGCCGTTCCATATGGCTCTACAGAGGAGGGTGGCAGCGGCTTGGACTGCTCCGGAGAGTCTCCCGGCAGTGGGCAAGTCTTTGCCATGAAAATACCGCCCAGCCAGTAGCGACCCCTGCTACTTGACCAAGCACCCCACTCCGGAGAGTTTGGTGGTGCAGGCGGCTACGGCCCCAGCAAAGCAGGCGTCGTATCCTACCATCCCTCCTGATAGGGACGACGAGCGTTTTGATGGTTGGTCAAAGAAAGTGTTTTCTTCAGGGTGTATGGCGCTTCAGGCGGCCAACTCCGTATGTGCCTTGTCACGTTTCATGCACACTCTGTGGAACTGTGTTTCCTTAGCGGCTGAACATTCCCGAAGGGGACGAACGGGATCGTTTCCTTGCTATGGTCCAGGATGGCAAGGATGCCATGTGTGAGGCCGTTCAGTCGAGTTTGGACATGGCAGATTGCGTCAGCCGGTCCATGGCGGCAAGCACCGTAATACGCAGGTTTGCGTGGTTGCGGAAGTCGGGGTTTGCTCCTGATGTGCAGGCCCGGCTCCTCAACATGCCCTTTGACGGTGAACATCTTTTTGGCAGCAAGGCTGACTAGAGCCTTGAGAGGTTGCAGACCTCCAAAGCTGCAGTGAAGTCGTTGGGCGCTACAGTTCAACAACCTCCGCCTTTTCGTCCTAGGGGACAGCAATGGAGGGGAGGTTCCTTTCATTATTACTCATCCATTGGTACAGTGAGAGGAGCTGCCAGTCAAAGGGGCCACCGTAGGAGTGCCAGAGGTGGAAAACAAGGTACTCGAGGTGCCAAGGCCGCTCGGGCAGTTGCCGCTTTGCCCTCAGGCAACGCTGCAGCCGCTTCAGTTCAGTCATGAGGCCATGTCCCATGGTTCGCCGGTTGGGGGAAGGCTGGCGCAGCATCTTGTAGAGTGGCCTGCCATTACTTCAGATGTGTGGGTTCTGGAGATCATAGCCCACGGCTACTGTCTTCCTTTCCGGCAGAGGCCTCACGACAATCCACCATGGAATCTCTCTTTGAAGAGTCCGGATCTGCTCCTTGCGCAGGAAATTCAATCCCTGCTGGAGAAAGGCGCCATAGAACTGGTGCCTGTAGCGGAGAGGAACAAGGGATGGTAACCCCTTATTTTTGATTTCCAAGAAAGACTGGGTATTGAGACCCATCATGGACTTGCCATGTTTGAACAATCTCCTCAGGAAGGACAAGTTCAAGATGGTTACTCTCTCTCAAGTCCTCCAGGCCCTTCAACTTCAGGACTGGTTGGTGTCTCTCGACCTCAAGGACGCTTACTTTCATGTGCCGATCCATCCAAAGCACAAGAAGTACCTGAGGTTCGCGGTTGGCGACTCGAACTTTCAGTTTCGGGCCCTGCCGTTCGGATTGACCTCCGCCCGGTTGATCAGGGCGATGATCCCGAGCAAGTCCTGGATCATCTGTCAGTCACCTGCCACTCCCTCCACAAGCTGGGCTTCTCCCTCAACTTAAAGAAGTCCCATTTGACACCAACTCAGAGGCTCCAGTACATCGGAGCAGTGCTCGACACGTCCCTGGGGCAGTGTTTTCCTCCCCACGTGAGGGCTCATCACATTCAGCAGATGGTGCACAAGTTTCAACTTGCCCAGTGTCTCCCTGCGTTTGAGTTCTTGAGATTGCTTGGCCTCATGGCATCCTGCATTCTTCTGGTGCCAGAGGCCAGGTTGCAGATGAGATCTTTGCAATGGGCATTCAAGCTCCAGTGGTCTGTTCTCCAGCAGGATGTCGGACCCTGTTCAGGTGCCGTCCTCGCTCGCCCAGGATCTTCTGTGGTGGGCCGTCGAAGGCAATCTGATGAAGGGGGCTCCCTTTTGGCTAACCTGGCCGGAGGTGACGATCGTGATGGACGCATCCCTCACAGGATGGGGAGCTCATGCCAACGAGCCGACAGTCAGCGGTCGTTGGTCTCCGTCGGAGTCCAGATTCCTTATCAATCTGTTGGAGCTGAGGGCCGTCAGGCTTGCCCTGAAGGCTTTACTGCCGACTGTGCGAGGAACGAATCTCCTGATCCTGATGGACAACACAGTGGCCATGCACTACCGCAACAAAAAGGGGGGGCAGGGTCACTTCCTCTGTGCAAGGAGGCGATGCAGTTCTGGTTCTGGGCAATCCAGCAGGACGTTTCGATCTCGGCAGTTCATCTGGCAGGTGATGAAAACGAGACGGCGGACGCTCTGAGCAGGCAGAGCACGATCTCTCACGAGTGGGAGTTGGCTCAGGAGATTCTCCTGGAGATCTTCACCCTTTGGGGGACCCCCTCAACTGGATCTCTTCGCCTCCTGTGTCAACCGGAAGTGCGAAAGGTTCTGCTCGCGGGAAATTCCTCCAAAAGGAGCCTTAGGAGACACGTTCGTGGTGGAGTGGTCTTTCCCACTGCTGTATGCGTTTCTTCCAGTCCCCGTCATCCCGCAAGTGCTGTGGAGGTTACGAATGTTCGGTTCCCGGATGATCCTCATTGCTCCGGCGTGGGCCCTGGGGACGTGGTACCCAGACCTTCTCGAGTTGTCCATCTGCCCTCCACGTCGTCTTCCCTTCCGAGACGATCTGCTTTCACGGGAGGGGGGGTTCAGGTTCTCCATCCAGAGGTCAAATCCCTCAACCTTCACGCTTGGTTTCTGAAAGGTTGAGTTATAAGGATTGGGACCTCCCTGAAGACGTGATGGAGGTGTTGCTTTCGGCCAGAAGGCCCGCAACTAAGTCCCTGTACCGTTGCCGTTGGCAAAAGTTCTGCGACTGGTGCTGCGTTAAGAATGTGGATCCTTTTGCATGTGACATTCCTGTGGTTCTGTCCACTTGCAAGCCACAGGGGCTTGCAAGTGGGTACGGTTAAAGGTTACCTGGCGGCGCTGTCCATATTTAAGCGCTCGTCTGAAGAGTGTTCTTATTTTAAAATTCTTTTAATTTCTCAGTTTCTAAAAGGGCTCACTAATCTGTTCCCTCCGTCACCTTTCCAGGTGCCCTGTTTGGATTTGAACCTTGTCCTCAAGTTTCTGATGGGTGCTCTGTTTGAGCCTTTGCATTCTTGCCCTTTGAGACTGTTAACTCTTAAAATGGTATTTTTGGTTGCAGTCACTTCCGCTCACAGAGTGAGTGAGTTACAGGCACTTTCAGTTAAGCCACCCTTCACTGTATTTCATAAGGAGAGGGTTGTCCTTAGAGTTCGTCCTTCCTTTCTTCCGAAGATGGTGTCGGAATTTCATTTAGGCCAGAAGGTTGTTCTTCCGGCATTTCATCCTCCCACATCCTGGTAAGGAAGAGGAGAGGCTCCATAGGCTCGATCCTAGGAGAGCTTTAAGCTTTTATATTTCACGCATGTCCCGGGTCATAGTGGACGATCAACTCTTCATTGGTTATGCTGGTAAGCGTTTAGGACAAGCTTTGACTAAGCAGACTTTGTCTCGCTGGATTATTCTGGCTATTTCTGAGTATTACCGCTTGGCGGGTAAGGACCCACCGGTCGGCTTGCGTGCCCGTTCTACCAGGGGTATGGCTGCCTCTACTGCCCTACAGAGGGGTATTCCTATTCGTAACATCTGTGACGCAGCCACCTGGGCTTCGGTCCATACTTTTGTGCGTCACTACTCCCTCGATTCCATCCGTGGGCACGATCTGGCCTTTGGCAAGGCGGTCCTTTGCTCCGCAATTTGATTGGGCATTCTAAATTTCTTTTGCTAAATTCTTTTCCCACCTCCTTGCATTGATGCTGCTTTGGGAGTCTGTCATAGATATGGAATACATCGGAGGACCCAATCCCCTCGAAGAACAAGTTACTCTCTTACCTGGTAACGTTCTTTCGATGGGATGGTCCGACGACGTATTCCATATCGCTCCCTCCCTGCCTTCCCCGCTACAGAATTTCTTATGCGATTGCAGCTTACGTTTCCGCAAGGTTTTGTGTGGTCAGACTGGCAGAAGACTGGTGCCACACGTTCTGGGGAAAAAACTACAACTGAGGCTACGGCGTTGTGCGTCCTACTTATAACATCCAGTGACTTCGGCCGTCGGATGAGGTCCTCGAGGGCACGGTATCTACGCAGACGCCGAAAGATTTTCCGAAGCAGCACAGCTGTGGTGATTACTGTCATAGATATGGAATACGTCGTCGGACCATCCCATCGAAAGAACGTTACCAGGTAAGAGAGTAACTTGTTCTTCTCTTTCAGGCGTATTAAAATGAGTGCCAAATCCGTAACATTCTAAATTGTGTGCCTTCAAAGTGGCATTCTGGAAATTGTGCACCCCCACCCCTTTGAAAATGCATTAATGCGCATGTCATTTTTGGAATCGCAGCTATTCTGCAGGCTGGACGGTCTCGTGAATGAACTAATGGAGGATTTGTGAACCGGTTGGAGGAGTGAGGTTGAGGGGAACTGGTATGCGGGAATGGCAAAGACAGACCTAGTGTGCAGATGCATTGTGTATAGTTTCCTCCATTCACAGTACACTGACATAGCTGCTGTTAAGGATTGGGCTGGGGATCAAGGAGTAGGCACAATGCCCATGCATATCACCGGGGCTCTTCAAGAGATCGGAGTTGCAGTTTTGGGGCTATCCTGGATCCCTTAACTCTGGGCATACGTTTGAGATCAGGGAGTTAGGAGAAGTGTCTGCATTGTACTTCCTTCTTTTAGTCCATTCCCAATTACTCTTCTGGGCTCCCCTCTTAAGTCTGTCTTTTCTGGAATAGGAATTTCCTCCTTTTTATTTGCCCAGGTAAAATGCTGCTGCTCCCAGACAATGTTGTCCTTCAAAGGCTGCCAATGAAAATGCCAAAATATCAGTCTTAGCCTGTTCCTTTAAATACCCACCCCTTCCCCAATTGGCTGCATGACCAGGAAGTTCCGACCCTAGTTGTTTCTGCTTCCCCCTTTCAGGCCACCCGTAGGGTTTGCGACCTCTCTGGTTGAGATTCTGCCATTACAGCCCTGCAGTTCACATCCCTGTTTGGTAACAACCCATTGGGGCAATGGAAAATCATTCCTGTGGTCTTTGCGCTCCCCGGACCCTCTTAGTGTGAAGGGTGGGGAATTATGTGAGGCAGTGCCGAGGCTAGGCCGCAGAAGCTAGCTGTCACCACAGGTTCCCTAAAACCGTTGTCTTGTGGTTGCCGTTATAGCGTTCTTCATTTGTCCACTTTTCCAGCCTCCTGGCTGTGTGGTCATTGCAGCTGCAGGGAGACTGTTCTGCTACGACCTGACTTCATCCAGCGTTTGGCTGCATTTGCAGCCTCCAGGCTGTGGTGGTGTTGCATATGCAGGAAGACTGCTCTGCTCTTGCGAGTCAGCAGCTACCTCCTGCTGGAACCCCTCCATGAACCCATAGTTGCACGAGCATTGTCGATGCAGTCGACAGGCGTCCGGCTGTATCCTCCCCATGGTGAGAACCTGCATTAGGATGTCTGGTCTGTGTCCCGTAAGTGTCCGGTGTCCTGCTTGGTTTGGTCCATTTCAGTGGAGTCAGATGACTCCAAGGCAGATGTCTCCCGTTCGGGATATAGTCTCACATGCCCCCTTCACCAAGCCCTGACGTTCGGGCAGGGAAAAGGAATGAGGCATAAAAACTACCTGAACCAGACAACTACAAGGAATGTGCCGGGTAGTGAAGGAAAAGGGCTGCAAGGACTGGAAACGCCATAGGACCCGAGAATTGGTGTCCTTGTGGCGGACCAAACAAACCAATAGAGCTTGATCTGTGAGGAACTTAAAGTATCATCCCAGCAAGTAATAGCATAAAAACTCCATTGTCCATTGTTGCAGTTAACGATGCTCTTTCTCAATGGTGGCATAGCTGTTCTACTGAGGTAGCAACTTACGACTAATGAGCAACACAGGTTGTTCCTCCTCTCCGCACCCAGTCCAGTACCCGACGTGTAGGTATGTAAAAAGAAAAGAAGAAAATAATTGCCGAGATGTCCGGACAATGAAGTTGTCACTGTTATTTAACACATGGAAGGTGGTTATAGCCTCGGCCTCCCTTTCTGGACCCAACTAAGCAGGTGTTTTCTTTAGGAGATCCATGAGTGGTGCCCTTAACGTGGCAAAGTGAAGTATGAACCGCTGCCAATAACCCACAAATCCCAGAAAGGCTCTTACTTACTTTACTGTGCCGGGTAATGAGATGCGATGTATAGCTTCTACCTTATCTGTTTGCGGCCTCACAGTTACGTTACCCACCTGGTATCCTAGGTATTTGGCCTGGAAGGCACCCACTGTGTTTTTTTTCTTGGTTTGACATGAAGACCTACAGACTAAAGGGTCTTCAAAACTTGTTCTAAATGATCTACTCCTCAAGCACTCAATAATGCATCCCCACCTAAAAAAAAAACCCTCTTCCAACCGCTCCTGTCCTGCTAACAACCACCCTATCTCCATTACCCCCTTTACCCCCTTCCTGGGCAAACTCCTGGAGAAGCTGGCCATCTCCCAACTGACCCAACACACTGAATCTGTCGGTTGTCTCCACAACCACCAGTCTGGCTTCAGAGCGACCGAGGCACAGAAACTGCTCAACTGAAAACCTGTGAAGACTTGCTCTCAAATCTTGATTCCAACTCTCCATCCGTTCTTATCCTCCTGGTTCTTTCCTTTGCCTTTGACATGGTCAATCATGCCATGCCACCCTAACAAATCTACTCGTTGGCATCACTGACCTGGCACTAGACTCCCTCTTTCTCTCATCACATAGTGGGCCTTTTTGGTAAGGTCTGCTATCAGCAGCACCTCCTCGGGGGCATTCTCCCTTTCCTCACCTTCCCCCAGAAACTCAATGTCTCCAGAGCTCTGGTTCTCTCTAGGCTTGACTACTGCAACAGCCTCTTCCTCAATCTTCCTTTATCCTCCCTTCGCCCCCTTCAACTAATCCAGAATAGGACTGTGAGACTTATCCTTGGCCTCAAGCCCAGGGACTGCACCACTCCACCCCCAATTGCTCTCTACTGGCTCCCGGTTGCTGCTAGGATCAAATTAAAGACCCTCTGCACCATCCACAGGGCTTACTGGGGCCTGGGGCCCTACTACATTCAACTCTCTCTCCCTAAATACCTCCCTGCTAGTGCCCTTCAGTATGCTACCTCCAGCTCTTTGCAGATCAGACGCTTCTCTAAGCAAAGAGTGGGGGGCAGACCTCTCTCCTCCACAGGAGCCTCCCTTTGGAATGGTCTTCCTTCCCCTTACAGGCTTGAGCCTGATCTCCTTAAGTTCCGGAAGCTCCTCAAGAATCTCCTTTTCTCCTCCTCCTTCACTCATCCCCCACTGCCCTCCCCTGCGAACACCTTCCTTCTGCTGCAGTGACTGGCTGCCTGGCTCCCTCTGAGTACTACAGGGTTCCAGCCCCCCCACCCCCAAACCCCTGTCCGCTCCCCTTCGCACTGAGCATGTGGACCCTCAACCCTGCAATCCCTGGCACTTTCCCTCTGGCCTCCTATTGCAAATCTCCTCTTCACCTTTTTCCCCTCCCACCTTAGCACTTTGTTTTTGCGCAGACTAGGCCCCCCCCACCCCTTCACCCAATCGCTTGCACTTCTTATTCTGCACTTGCACGATCCGAATGTCACAAGGCCTAGTAGTACCATTATTGTATCTTTTCTCCCTTGTTCCCCAGCCCTTTATTGTCTTGCGGTGCCTTGAAACACCATTTGTTGTTGACACCAGGTGCCTTACAAATATCCTGTAAATAGATAGTTTTTTTTCCCAAGCAATGCTGTGTATGACGATGTAGTCCAAATAAGCAGCAGCGTTGAGAGCTATGGATTTGTAGAAGTTTGTCCATAAGTCTTTGAAACGTTGCCAGAGCTCCATGCAGGCCAAAGAGAAGTACGGTGAACTGATGCAACCTGCTAGGGGTGGCAAGCATGTTTTTCTCTGGGTCTGCTTTTTTTAGTTGAATTTGCCAATACCCATCTTTTAGATCTCTGGTAGTGGGAAATTGAGCCCTTCCTAGCTGTTACAAGAGGTCCTCTATACGTAGCATGGGATATGCATCAAACCTCGATCCTGTTCAGGCATCGGAAATCCATGCAAAAACATATGGAGCTGTCTGGCATAGGCACCAGAATGATGGGTGAGCACGAGTGACTTGTTGAAGGCTCTGACCCCCAAGTCCAACATGTATTTTACCTCCTCTTCCACAGCCTTGGCCTCTGGGATCTAATATGTTCTTTGTCGATCTACCTAGTTTGGTGTCATCTGTATCGCATGGAAGGCTTCTGCCGTCCTCCCTGTATGGTACAAAATACAGTTCTTCTATTTTTCCAAAAGTAGCAATAGTTCACTCTGCTGTTTGGATGATAGGCGTGGATTAATCTGGAGGTCTTTAACCCCATTGCCGATTGGTCCAGGGTGCATTTCTCGCTCATGTCTGGGAGAAATGAGGGCTGCAATTGCTGTGGGTTCCACCAATTTTTTTAGCTGGTTCACATGGTATGTTTGGAGAGCAGGACGTCTGTCATCCGGTCTAACCGTGTGGGTTACTGGTCCCAGTACTGTTTCTAATGGATAGGTATCTTTCCAGGAGGCCAATGTGTTTTCTGTTGGTAGTAAAACCATTACCTTGTCTACCACCTGGAAGGTTTGTAGATGTGTCTTCAAGTTATAGTAGTTCTCTTGTGTCTTTTGTGTTATGTATATGCTTGGTATATTTACAACGTGCTATGTCATTTCTTGTAGAATGCTCTGTATCTGGCTGTGCTTATGAGGTCAGAGATTCTAGAGTTGGATTCCCCAGCCTGGTTGTTATCGCTCAAAGTTTATCAGTTTGATGTGGGCTGCAGTACTGTTTGGGGGTCTTTAATATATATCCTTTAAATGCCAATAAACCAATTAAGGAATTCTGCTGGTGTGGTTATTGGCCCAACATTGGCGACAAGGATGGGATGCTAATGCCAGTGCCTCCCATCTGGGATCAGCTGGGATCCCAAAGACCCCCAACCTACGGGCAAGGAGAGGGTGCCGGCCGCCTACCTGCATTGCAGTTTAACTCTGTCACCCTGATGCCTGAATTCACAGAGTGAGAAGGAGAGCAGCTGTTTCCCCGAGAAGACCGGCAAGCGATCCTCTTGCAGCAACACACAGCCGTCAAACAGCGGCGATCAGATAGTGAGTTTGGAAGTGGAAAAGCCGGTGTGTATATGGCAGACTGAGTCGTATCCCCGCCGCTCCAAGGCACAAGTGAAATCTTGGAACTGTGCCGCTTTTGGAGGTAAGGAGCGTTCCCGCGACCCCAAGGGAGCCTCCGCCCCCCTCCCCTCGATTGTCATGTGAGTGGAGTCATGTGTCCAGCGCCGCATCCTGCTGTCGGACGTACTCCCAATAGCGGTGAAGCAATCAGGAAGTGGCAACCAGGTGGAGCCAAAGAGAGTCTCTTGTTTTGCTACCTGCCCGGGGCCCTGACGGGAAGGCGGAGTGAACGCGGCGTCTGTAGCCGCTTCCTTCACTGCGTGTTGTGTACAAGGCTGTGTGCAGGCACGTATACAAAATAGTTTGTGGATCAAATCAGATCACAGGTGAGAATTTTCTGACTGTTGCTGAACATATAGTTACTCATTTTGGTAGAGCCCAGTTGAATGTGGAGAAGGAAACGTTACATTTCCATTGGTTTGCTTATTGCCTCCTCGTGCGGATTTGTTTAAAGGCATCGAGGGAACTAGGTGGAAGTTAGCAGTCAATTGACTGGTGAGCAGGAAAAATGGAATTATCAGGAGTACCTGGCCCGCAAGTGTTTATGCCCACACCAGACCCACCTAGAATCAAGTGGGCTCCATGGAAAAAAGGTTTCCTACATTATGTCAAAGCCATGTGTGGTAATGGCATGTCGGTGGACCGTAAAGTAGCAATGTTAATGCACTTTCTTGCTTATGAAGGCCAAAAGATCTACGATACTCTCCTTGATGCTGCAGAGCTGGATTTGGAAGATGGAGCAAATGATTTCGATGTGGCACTTGCTAAGTTAGATAAGCATTTTGAAGCCAAAATAAGCACTGTGCTTGAAAGATACCACTTTGGTATGAGATACCAACATGAAGGTGAGTCGGTGGAGGATTATGTTACTGCTCAGAGACATATGTCATTAAATTCTAAATTTAGTGGGGGGTTGAACGAACATATAAGGGACCAATTTATGTTGCACTGCTCTAACGACAAACTTCGTCAGGAAGTGTGGCTCAAAGATGATCCTAGTTTGGAGGAAGTTATTCGTATAGCCAAAAGAATTGAACACACTTTACAATGTGTTGTTAAATTGTCTGTTAATCTAACTAAAGCGATCCAGTCCACAGAGGTCTCGAGGGTGGGTGACAAAAAGAAAGAAGGTATGAAAGAGAAAAGGAGACACAAGTTCAAATCTGTCAAGCAGTATAATGCTAATCAAGGCAGAGGGGGTGTGAACGAACTGGGCAATAAATGGCCTCAAAAAGATAGCTTGCCAGGAAATGCAAAGAGGGATGATAGATTGTTTTTGTTGTGGTAGTGCACCCCATCTATCCACGTCTCCTGTTTGTCCGGTGTTAGGGAGAATTCTCTGTTTAGGCTGAATTTCCCTACCTAGTGAGTCCCCCAGCAGCTTTGCTGGATTTCTGGGGTTTAATTTTTTTCTCCTGCCAAGAGTGAGACTCTTTTACCCTCACTCTTGGACATGTTGAAGTGTGTTTTCTTGGTTAAACCTTGTGTTGAATGGGCTATGGGGTCTTTTACTCCATAGGGCCTCATGTATTTTTGTGATGTGGGTCACACAGCACCCTCTGTGCCGTGACCCAGGGGTGTCCTAGGGACTCCCCAACATAGACTCCATACCCTGGGACTGACTACTGTCTCCCAGGGCATGTAAAGTCACCAAAGACTTTGCTAGTCTTGAATCCTGAACAGAACCAGTACAAACCATCATATTGTGGACGTACTGGCTGGGGCAATTCGATTGCCCCAGGGTCTGTTAGTCGAGGGGGCACGTCTCCGTCCCCCCTGATCGAGTTTTGGCTGGTGGCAGTGGAAACTACTTTTTATATTCGACCGCGAATATTTTCCTATGGGATTTCCCATTGTTTTAGGCTAACACATTTAATTATTTATTTACGGTAGCCTTAAACATACCGCCGGTTTATATATTTATTTTTATAACTCCGGTTGGGACTTTTTGCCAAAACTTGATTCTAAAATGGCGTTGGTGTTCGCCTCTGTAACTCTGACCCAAAGTGGAGCCCTTTGTTCCACTTTTGGCGGGCTTCTCCACAGAAGCCCTCCAAAGTGGTGCCACTCTGTCTGGGGTACTTAGGAGGGGTGGAGGGGGATTTAGGCACCCTGGACTGAGTTACCTTGGTAACTCAAGTCGCACTCCGTCCTGATTGGCCCAAGTGGTGAGCCGCCCGGCTCACCACTTAGCATGTTTGAGTGACAGCTAGGCTGGGTGAATGGGGGCTTGTTGCATAAAAGCAGGGCTTTGGGGACTGGGACTTCAGAAGTCGCCACAGGACCAAGAATCCGACGAGGGAAGAGCTGAGCCGACCTGCTTCGACGACACCACCCGGTGGAGCCCTGCTGAACCGTCTCGCCACTTTTTCCCGACGACCGAGGAGAACTCTTAACGGAGTGGCTCCTTCCCTTGACTGGTGGGGACAACCAGTTTTCGCCTTCTTTCCGTTCTTTTGAGGTATCTCGTGGCCGCCTTGCCTGTGCCAAGCACCCCGGCATCCGGAATACCACACTTTACCCCCATACCGCGAAAGTCGGTACCAACCCTTTAACCGGAGGACTCCGCGGCTGGTTTCTTCCCGGGCAGTGCTACGACCTTTCTCTTCTGCTCTTCAGCGAGATATTCTTCTCCCCTGACCGACGTCGAGCCTTGCTGTCACTGCCTGGAACAACTGCCCCCGCTGGAGGATCCTTTCCGCTTAAGGTACTGTGTTCCGCCTGGCTTCCCTTGCCACCGACTGTACGGGGTAGATTTAGTCCCCGGCTTTCGAACCTGGGAGTGCCTGGGACACTTTGGCTAAACTTTCTGAGCCACTCTAAACTCTTTTTGACTCTTTGCAAGACTTTGAATCTCTAACTAACAGTGTGATCTTGGGCACATTTTCGCTCCGGCTACTCTAAGAGTGGGCCCGGCCTAGTGACTTTTGCTCACCTGTGACTTTATTCTTCTTTAAGCCTATTGCAAGTGTTCTGGACCTTAGAGTGGTGTGTCTAACCTATTTCTGCTTTTTCTCTCCCTTTCTTGGAAACTACTAGAGTGTCATCTAACGTTAAGCACTCACCTCTGTTTTAATTAAGTGGTGTTAACCTAGAGTTGTCTAGATAGGAGAAAGGATTGAATTTACTTTCATTATAACTGTGTTGAAGTGTTTTTACCATATTCGTTGCTAGAGTGTTTTTTTACTTATGTGTGTTTTTAAATAAATAACTATATTCTTTTGAAACCAAGCTCTGGTCAGTGTTTGCTTGTGCTATTGTGTTTTGGTACATATTGTGTATACTTTGCATACTGCCTAACTCTTCTTGAGAGAAGTCTGACTGCTCAGCCACAGCTACCAGGTAAATCTGGGTGGTACGGACTGCTACCAAAGGGGTTTACTGCTCTACCTGTAGTCTTAAATCTTTTGCAGTGTTCCCCAAGGGAACTGCACAGGTTTCTGCCTAACACTGGTGTACAGCGGTGGGATTTGTATTGAGTATACATTTTATTGTGCTTTAGATACCTTAGTGCAACTAACCACAAAGCTTAGCACTGAAAAAGTAAAACCTCTAACATGTCAGTTATAGAAAGCTATAGTCAAGAGTCCCTTGCAGCCAAAACTGCTGATTGTTTAAGAGTGCTCTGTAAACATAAGGATCTCCTGACTAAGGGCAAGAAAATGGAGCTGATTGAAAGATTGTTAGCTAACCAAAGTCTGGGTGATGGTTCAGAGGAGCCTACCACTCCAGCAACTGTAGATGACAGTATTGAAGTTAACATGGAGCAAAATGTTGATGATTCTGAGGAAGAGTCAGAAGAGGAGGGTGAGGCTGTTGTAACTGTCCCCCCTAGGCCTCTGCCTGCTCTACCTGCTGTACCTACTGGACCTTTACCAGGTCCCACATTTAGTCCTCAGTACTTTGAACTGGAGAAAATGAAGCTAGAATTGGAGTATAAGAAACTTAATGCTCAAACTGACAAAGAACTAAGGCTAAGGGAAATGGAGCTCAAGTATGACTTAGAAATGAAGAAATTATCTGTTGAGAATGTTTCTCTCTCTGGCTCCTCTAGAAGTTCCAGTCCTAAAAGACCCCGGATGCCTAAAGAATTGGTTGGTATGTATGAGCCTAAGTTGGATGTGTTGGATTGGTTGTCTCTGTTTGAATATAATCATGGGCTCCAGAACATCACAGGAAATGACTTACTCACCTGGTTGTTCTCTAGGCTTCCCCCTGTTGCAACTGATGTGGTAATGGAGATGGGGGAGGAGGATAGGAAGGACTATGAATGTGTGAAACTAGCTTTGATAGCTAGGTTTGGGAAGACCCCTTCCCAGTATCTTAAGAGGTTTAGGAGCCTCAAAAAGCATGATGGTACCCCTTGGGCTACCTGGGTGAATGAATGTTTGAAAAACTTAGAGGGATGGATTAAGGGTTACAAGGTGAACACTTATGAAGGTATGAAGAATTTGTTTATGTTGGAGACTATTTATGATGCCTGCTCTCCTGAGCTCAGACAACACTTGGCTGATTCCAGGGAATTAGATTCCCGGAAACTAGCTAAGGCTGCTGACTTGTGGGTTGCCAACAGGGCCACTCACAAGGATTCTGGGGTAACTCAGAAGAAGGATGGGGAAAAACAGTCTAAGAAGGACTCCAAAGAGAATTCTAATACTACAAATTCCAAAGAGGGCCCCAAACAAAACTATAAGGGTAAGCCACAAGGGAAACCAAATCAGGCTAGTGTACCTTCTGGTCCCAGACCAGAAGGAGGTCAGAACAAGCCTCCATTCCAGCGAGCCTTTGGCTCATGCTTTGTTTGTAAGGCTACTGACCATGTGAAAGGAGATCCCAGATGTAAGGGTAAACCTTCAGGGGTCCAGCTTGCCTCCTTAGCCTTCGCTCCAGAAGAGGAAGTACATATGGCAAGTGGAAACTTTCTATTACTAGCTGATGAACCCACTGGAGTCTCAGCTAGTGTTTCTTTAGTCTCTCTGGGGTTGTGGGAGCAACAGAATTTAGATGTCTATAACTCTATCCCAGATAATACTAAAGAGTATTATAAGGACAGTGTCCAGGTGAATGGTCAGGAGACTCCTGCCATTAGGGACACTGGAGCCAGCATAACTGTGGTGGATGAATCATTTTTCAAGGCAGAGGATGTTGCTAAGGCACCCAAATGCCTCACCAAGTTAGCTGGTGGGCCTGTGCAGATGTGTCCCCAGTTACCAGTTCTCATCCAATGTAATGATATGGCTGTAAAAATACCTGTCAGTGTACAATGTGAAGTGCCAGGTAGGGTTCTGTTGGGTAATGACCTCAAAGCTCTTGGAGTTGTATCTCATACCCCCAGACCTCCTAGCAAAAGGTTCCAGGAACTCACAAAACCTGCAAGGGAGAAAACCCTGAGAGGGTTATCTCAGGAGATGATGACAGAAATCACTCCTCTACCACTGGAGCAACTTACTGCAGTAACTACCAGATCAGGAGCAAAGGGGCAACCCAAGACTCCTAGGAAAAAGCCAGCAGCAAGCACTCCAGTGCTTCCAACAAGGACTTCCCCTAGGTTGTCCAAAGTTACACCTGTAACTCCACCTCCAGCTGAGGCTGAGAGGGAGGTACAACCCTGTGTGGTTGAGCTAGACTCTGAGGAAGAGCTAGAAGGAGGCCCCAACCTTATTGGAGATTTGGACCCTGAGGACCATCCTGAGCTGCAGTCTTTACTGGCAGAAGGTGGGCCTAGCAGGGCAGCTTTTCGTAAGGGGCAAAGAGAATGTCCAACTCTGGAAGGTCTCCGCCACCAGGCAGCTTCTCAAGCTGATGGGCAAGAGCCTGGGAAGTATAGGTTGCACTGGGAAGATGGCCTCTTCTACAGTGAACCCACTGAGTCTGAACCTGGAGACTACAAACGCCTTGTAGTCCCACAAGAAAACAGACAACAGTTCTTACAACTAGCCCATGAGATACCTTTGGCTGGCCACTTGAGTTTCAAGAAGACCAAGGAAAGGCTCTCACTCTACTTTTATTGGCCAAAGATGGGGGCTGAAGTAGATAGATATTGTAAGAGCTGCCATACCTGCCAGACTTCTGGTAAGGTTGGTTCCAAGAATGTGGCACCTTTAGTGCCTCTCCCAGTTGTGGGAGTCCCATTTGAGAGGGTAGGGATTGACATTGTTGGTCCCCTTGATCCTCCAACCTCCTCAGGCAACAGGTTTATCCTTGTTGTAGTAGACCATGCTACTAGATACCCTGAGGCCATTCCTATGAGGACTGTTACAGCTCCGGCTGTGGCTAAGGCCCTCCTTGGTATTTTTACCAGGGTTGGGTTTCCTAAGGAGGTAATCTCTGACAGGGGGTCAAACTTTATGTCCCACTACATGAAGGCCATGTGGAAAACCTGTGGAGTTACCTACAAGTTCTCAACCGCCTACCACCCTCAGACAAACGGGTTGGTTGAAAGGTTTAACAGAACCATGAAGAGCATGATAGGTGCTTTAGAAGAACCCCTCAAGAAAAAGTGGGACCTTCTACTGCCATGCCTTCTCTTTGCTTATAGAGAAGTCCCTCAGGAGGGAGTAGGTTATTCTCCCTTTGAGCTTCTCTATGGCCATCCAGTCAGAGGTCCATTGGCCCTGATTAAGGAGGGGTTGGAAGGTGCTCCTCCCCTCAAGCCAGTCAGAGTGACTGACTATGTGATAGGTCTCCGGAGGAGAATGTCACACATGATGGCAGAAGCAAGTGACAACTTGAAAGCTGGTCAAGCCCTGGTCAAACATTGGCACGACCAGAAGGCTAACATGGTTGAGTTTACTCAAGACCAGCTAGTTCTAGTTATGCTCCCAACAAGGCAGAGGGCCTTGCAAGACAAATGGATGGGACCCTTCAAGGTTGTGGGAAAACTTGGAGAGGTCAACTATCTGGTGGATCTGGGCAGACCCAGGGAAGCTCCTAGAGTCTTCCACACCAACCGACTAAAAGCATACATCTCCAGACCTGATGTAGGAGCCTTGCTTCTAGCTTCAGCTGCAGAGGAGGAAGAGAGTGAATCTCTCCCTGATCTCCTCAGAGGTGTACCTTTAGATGAAAAAGTTGAAGGAGTCAATCTCTCTTCAGACCTGACACCTGAGCAACAAGAGGAGTGCAAATCTATGTTAAATCAGTTTGCCTCCCTGTTCTCACTGTCACCAGGCTTGACCCCTTGGGGCCAGCACGAGATACTCACTGGTGACTGTCTGCCAGTCAAAAGCAGAGGATACAGAATGTCAGAACATATCAGAGCCCACATCAAAGGAGAGGTCAAGAAGATGCTTGATCTCGGGGTAATAGAGCCCTCTACTAGTCCATGGTCTAGCCCAGTTGTGTTAGTACCAAAGGCAGGATCCAAAGACTTGAGATTCTGTGTGGACTATAGAGCTCTAAACGCAGTCACCAAGACTGATGCCCACCCTTTGCCCAGGACAGATGAGTTGGTGGATAAACTTGGTGCAGCCAAGTACCTCAGCACATTTGACCTGACGTCAGGCTATTGGCAAATAGCCCTGACAGACCATGCCAAGGAGAAAACTGCATTTTCGACCCCAGTTGGCTTGTACCAGTTTAAGGTCATGCCTTTTGGACTAAAAAATGCACCTGCCACATTCCAAAGGATGGTGAACCAGGTTCTGGCTGGGATGGAAGATTTCTGCATGGCATACTTGGATGACATTGCAGTCTTCAGCCACTCCTGGGAAGAACATGTGAACCACCTAGGACATGTGTTGCAGGCTCTGGAACAGGCCCATTTGACAATCAAAGCCAGTAAGTGCCAGATTGGTCAAAGTAAAGTGGTCTACCTTGGACATGAGGTAGGAGGTGGAGAAATAAGGCCTTTGCCCAGCAAGATTGAGGCTGTGCAAAATTGGACAACACCAACTACTCAAACCCAAGTGAGAGCTTTTTTAGGCCTCACTGGATATTACAGGAATTTCATTGAGAACTATGGGACCATAGCTTCTCCACTGAATGTAATCTCCTCTCCCAAATTCCCTAAAAAGGTAAAATGGAATGAGGAGTGCAATCAGGCCTTTGAAAAACTGAAGAGAGCTCTTTGCCAAGCTCCAGTATTGAGAGCTCCTGACTACCACCAACCTTTCATTGTACAAACTGATGCTTCCAATGTAGGTATAGGTGCAGTTCTAAGCCAACTGGATGAGAAGGGTAGGGAGCACCCCATTTGCTTCATCAGTAGGAAACTGAAGGATCCTGAGACAAGGTGGGCAACTATCGAAAGAGAATGCTTTGCTATTGTGTGGGCACTGAAGAAGTTTAGGCCATACTTGTATGGTTCTACTTTTGTTATTCAGACTGACCACCAACCCTTGAGATGGTTAATGCAAATGAAGGGGGAAAATCCAAAACTATTGAGATGGTCAATCTGCCTGCAAGGGTTTGATTTCACCATTGAGCACAGGTCAGGGTGTCACCATCAAAATGCTGATGGACTCTCTAGGATGTATATCATCGACTAGAGGTATGAGGTTCATCCAGGGGTGGATTAAATCCTCCTGTCCCTTAGTCTGGGGGGGGCGTGTGTTAGGGAGAATTCTCTGTTTAGGCTGAATTTCCCTACCTAGTGAGTCCCCCAGCAGCTTTGCTGGATTTCTGGGGTTTAATTTTTTTCTCCTGCCAAGAGTGAGACTCTTTTACCCTCACTCTTGGACATGTTGAAGTGTGTTTTCTTGGTTAAACCTTGTGTTGAATGGGCTATGGGGTCTTTTACTCCATAGGGCCTCATGTATTTTTGTGATGTGGGTCACACAGCACCCTCTGTGCCGTGACCCAGGGGTGTCCTAGGGACTCCCCAACATAGACTCCATACCCTGGGACTGACTACTGTCTCCCAGGGCATGTAAAGTCACCAAAGACTTTGCTAGTCTTGAATCCTGAACAGAACCAGTACAAACCATCATATTGTGGACGTACTGGCTGGGGCAATTCGATTGCCCCAGGGTCTGTTAGTCGAGGGGGCACGTCTCCGTCCCCCCTGATCGAGTTTTGGCTGGTGGCAGTGGAAACTACTTTTTATATTCGACCGCGAATATTTTCCTATGGGATTTCCCATTGTTTTAGGCTAACACATTTAATTATTTATTTACGGTAGCCTTAAACATACCGCCGGTTTATATATTTATTTTTATAACTCCGGTTGGGACTTTTTGCCAAAACTTGATTCTAAAATGGCGTTGGTGTTCGCCTCTGTAACTCTGACCCAAAGTGGAGCCCTTTGTTCCACTTTTGGCGGGCTTCTCCACAGAAGCCCTCCAAAGTGGTGCCACTCTGTCTGGGGTACTTAGGAGGGGTGGAGGGGGATTTAGGCACCCTGGACTGAGTTACCTTGGTAACTCAAGTCGCACTCCGTCCTGATTGGCCCAAGTGGTGAGCCGCCCGGCTCACCACTTAGCATGTTTGAGTGACAGCTAGGCTGGGTGAATGGGGGCTTGTTGCATAAAAGCAGGGCTTTGGGGACTGGGACTTCAGAAGTCGCCACAGGACCAAGAATCCGACGAGGGAAGAGCTGAGCCGACCTGCTTCGACGACACCACCCGGTGGAGCCCTGCTGAACCGTCTCACCACTTTTTCCCGACGACCGAGGAGAACTCTTAACGGAGTGGCTCCTTCCCTTGACTGGTGGGGACAACCAGTTTTCGCCTTCTTTCCGTTCTTTTGAGGTATCTCGTGGCCGCCTTGCCTGTGCCAAGCACCCCGGCATCCGGAATACCACACTTTACCCCCATACCGCGAAAGTCGGTACCAACCCTTTAACCGGAGGACTCCGCGGCTGGTTTCTTCCCGGGCAGTGCTACGACCTTTCTCTTCTGCTCTTCAGCGAGATATTCTTCTCCCCTGACCGACGTCGAGCCTTGCTGTCACTGCCTGGAACAACTGCCCCCGCTGGAGGATCCTTTCCGCTTAAGGTACTGTGTTCCGCCTGGCTTCCCTTGCCACCGACTGTACGGGGTAGATTTAGTCCCCGGCTTTCGAACCTGGGAGTGCCTGGGACACTTTGGCTAAACTTTCTGAGCCACTCTAAACTCTTTTTGACTCTTTGCAAGACTTTGAATCTCTAACTAACAGTGTGATCTTGGGCACATTTTCGCTCCGGCTACTCTAAGAGTGGGCCCGGCCTAGTGACTTTTGCTCACCTGTGACTTTATTCTTCTTTAAGCCTATTGCAAGTGTTCTGGACCTTAGAGTGGTGTGTCTAACCTATTTCTGCTTTTTCTCTCCCTTTCTTGGAAACTACTAGAGTGTCATCTAACGTTAAGCACTCACCTCTGTTTTAATTAAGTGGTGTTAACCTAGAGTTGTCTAGATAGGAGAAAGGATTGAATTTACTTTCATTATAACTGTGTTGAAGTGTTTTTACCATATTCGTTGCTAGAGTGTTTTTTTACTTATGTGTGTTTTTAAATAAATAACTATATTCTTTTGAAACCAAGCTCTGGTCAGTGTTTGCTTGTGCTATTGTGTTTTGGTACATATTGTGTATACTTTGCATACTGCCTAACTCTTCTTGAGAGAAGTCTGACTGCTCAGCCACAGCTACCAGGTAAATCTGGGTGGTACGGACTGCTACCAAAGGGGTTTACTGCTCTACCTGTAGTCTTAAATCTTTTGCAGTGTTCCCCAAGGGAACTGCACAGGTTTCTGCCTAACATCCGGGGAGACGTTCCAATTGCGGCATTTGCAAGAGGTGGGGTCATTTCGAAAATTGTTGCAAAGATTACCACATTGGTGGAGAAAAGGGAACCATGTTGGTTGATGAATATGATGCAATCTCATCGGAAGAAGGAGAAATGTCAGAAAATGAGATTGTTACTGTAAATATGGTACAGTGTATGGGATACGAGTGTGAACACCCTTCTGCTTGGGTTGAGGTGAATGGACATCAAGTGAAGATGTTGGCTGATTCTTGTTCGAAAATCACCCTGATGTCCAGAGTGGTTTATGAAAACACAATTGGCGGTAGTGTGGAGGATTTGAGTCCCTCGGATAAGAATCCCGGGGGATACAATGGAAGTAGAATTGAGGTACTAGGATGTTGTAAGGCTCAATTTAAATTCAAGGTTAGGGTAACCTATGGGAACATTTGTCACTAAGAAGGGTGAGACTTTGCTTGGATGGAGGGGGCAGAGGGGGCTGTGCATCAAACTTGATCCTAACAGTAAAGAACAGGTTCTGAATGTGGCCAACACGACTGGATTAGATAAAATTGCCCACAAGGGTTGTGACACAATTTTAAAATATCCTGAAGTCTTTAGCAAGGGTGTGGGATGTCTAAAAGGGATGTTGCACAAAATGGTGGTAAAAGAGGGAAGTGTGCCTGTTGCGGCTAAACTTAGACCTTTGCCATTGTCCATGCGCAATGTAGTGCACGAAGAATTAAGCAAGTTAGAAAAAGCAGGAATAAGTGAACCCTCCAAAGCTGTTGAATGGATTTCCCCAGTTGTAGTGGTGAAGAAAGCCAATGGTGACTTGAGAGTTTGTGTTGACTTAAGGGAACTCAATCGGTGTGTAGTAGCTGATCGACATCCTCTTCCAAATATGAGAGAACTCTTGAGTCGCATTGCAAACGCAGCATTTCTCGCCAAATTGGAGTCTAGAAAACTCACTGCTTTTATTACATACAAGGGAATTTACCAGTTTCGCCACATGCCCTTTGGACTGATATCAGCATCCTCTCTATTTCAGAAAGTTATGGATAAATTGTTAAAGGATGTAAGTGGAGTATGGTGTTTTCAGGATGATGTCCTTATATGTGGGAAGAGTGAGGAGGAATTGAAAGACAGAGTTGAGGTAGTATTGGACATTTTCAAAGCAAGAGGTATAACATTGCGAGGGGAAAAGTATGTTTTTTCAAACCGAGTGGTAGAATATTTGGGTGATGAAATTTCAGAGGATGGGTGGAGGCCGAAAAGAAATTTGGTGGATGGTATTATGAGAATGCAATCTCCAAAGAATACGGCGGAATTGAGGTCGTTTTTGGGAACGATTGAGTTTTACCCTCGTTCTGTGGAAAACTACGCTGATAGTGTAACCAGTTTAAGGGAAATTTTGAAGAAAGGAGTAGAGTTTGTGTGGAGCAAAGAGTGTGAGCGAGAGTTTAGTGAAATTAAACAGAAGATTGACATGGCAAAGCCTTTAGCCATGTATGACACAAGGAGGACCATTCGTGCTGTAGATGCCAGTGATACTGGCATAGGGGTTGTGATGTCACAGCTGGAAGTAGATGGAACTGAGGTTGTTGTGTTACATGCCTCTTGTATGTTGAAAGGTGCGGAACTTAACTATTCTGTCCTAGAAAAAGAAGCCTTAGCATGTCATTGGGGCATAGAGAAGCTCAAACTTTGTGTGGGGACAAGAATTCATACTGAGAACTGACCATAAACCTCTGAAGGCTATATTTGAAACCAAGGGCCTCGATAAAGTGTCAAGGAGGGTTGCCTGTTGGGTGACAAGGCTGCAATGTCATACATTTGTTATAGAAGTGGTTTCTGGTAAAGAAAATGTGCAGGCTGATCACGCATCCAGAGTGAGGATGGAAGAGGTCAATGGTGAAGATAGAGAGAGAGGTTTGTTGAGATGGTTTTTGCAACTGTAGAAGGTGTTATACAGAAATATGAATGTACACGGGTGATGGAGTCTGAAACGTGAAATGTGGAAACAGTGAGTTTTGTTAAGGAGGAATGGCCAGAAAATAGGTTATTGTCTGGTGAAGAGAATGCATTGTGGGAAGTGAGGTTTGAATTGTCTGTGAAGGATGGGTTAGTGTATCGATGGGACAAGTTGGTTGTTCCGCATTGTTTGAGGGAAAAGCTAATAAGAACTGCACATCAAAATCATATAGGTGTGTACAAAACTAAAGAAATAATAAAAGCGGACTACTGGTGGCCAGGTCTAGATCGTGAAATTGAGAAAGTGGTTGGAGGTTGTGTAGATTGCATCAAATCAGGAAAAAATGTGTCAGCTGTGTCTCAGCCGGTGAACAAGGTTCAGGCACCCAGAGGAGTGTGGCAAGATCTTGCCATAGATATTTTGGGTCCGGTTGATATGGGAACGGGGCGAGGAAGATTTGTCCTTGCTTTGGTAGACACATTTTCGAGATGGACAGAATTTAAAGTACTTAGAGAAGTAACGTGCCAGCATGTTGTGGGATTCTTGTCAGATATATTTGAGAGGGAAGGGCTACCCAGGAGCGTGCTTACGGATAATGGTCCACAATTTGCTGGGAGATTATTTGAAGAATATTTAATCAAGTGTGGGATAAAGCACAAAAGATCTGCGCTGTATTATCCACAGGGAAATGGCATAATTGAAAGAGTAAATCGGTCCATAATGGAAGCTATCAGAGGGGCGAGCGCGTGTGGCAGTGATAAGAAGGTGGCAGTGAAGGAACGCTTATATGCTTTGCGAATGGCACCGTGTGCCGAAACAGGAGTTAGTCCTTTCGAACTTATGAGAGGTCGCAAGAGTAACACACTATTGTCACCGGCCTGGCTGGGTAGGGCAAGAGAGGCTGATATTGTTGTGGATGAGGTAAGAAAAAGGATGGATGCTCGAAAAGACAAATGGGTGAATGAGAGGTTTCCTAGAAAAAAAAACATTGTTGAAGTAGGAGATCTCATCAGGATAAGGAGAGCTGTGGTACCTAAGAAAGGTGAGCCACTCTATTCTGATCCTGTTAGAGATACCCAAGTGTTTGGCAATGCTGTACGATTGGAGAGTGGACAAGTATGGAATCTGTCTAGAGTGGCTAAATTAGGAATTCTGCTGGTGTGGTTATTGGCTCAAAATTTTGGGCTTGTTGCAGATTCTTGTGTGCAATTCCTTGTAGTAATTGCACATGTTTGACTAGGCTGTGGGCATATACTGTCAGTTGTTTGTTAAGCTGGTTGCTCCTCCCACTCTTCCTTGAGAATGTCGTGTAAGGACCAGGGCTGTCTACCAAACAGAAGCTCACAGAGGGAATACCCCGCGGATGACTGTGGGGTGTTTCGTAAGGTCATAAGTGCCAAGGACGAGTATGCTTGTCCTTTTTGCATAGACTTGCCTAATAGCCTGGCAATTAAGGAGTTAAAGGGATCACTGTTGCACAGGGTCTTGTGCAACATCAGCTTGATCTGGTTATACCTTTCTACTAGTACATCTGTTTAAGGGTGATGAACGGTTGTTTTTAAGTGGTTTATATGTAAAACTTGACATACTTCTTGTACTAGCTGTGTAGTGAAGTTGGTGCCTTAACCCGTTGCTATTTCCTTGGGGATACCCACCTGGGCCAAGAATGATATTAGCACATCCCATATGTGTGTTGCGGTTGCTTCTTAGTGGAAACGCTTCAGGATACCGGGTGGCGTAGTATACGATCACCAGTAGATACTTGTGTCCCCGGCTAGACGGTTCTAATGGACCAACGCTGTCCATACCGATTAGCTGAAAGTTCTCCTGAATCAATGGCATTACTTATAGGGGAGCCTTGGGTACTCCAGCTCTGTTCTTCAGTTGACAATCTGGACATTGTTTGTAGAAACGATTGACGTCACCATGTACCCCCGGCCAATAGAATCTCTGTAGGAGTTGAGGGTGGTTTTGTCAGTTCCTTGGTGACACTCCCCCGAATGATTATGAGCTGCTTTGATCACTGTATTCTGGTACTTTAGTGGAACGTGGAGTTGTTTTGTGGATTCCTTGTGTTTTTCTATCACTACTCTATGTAGGAGTCCCTTTTCCTTCCAAAAATAGGATCCCTGGGCCTGTGGCCACTGTGTACTAGCGGCTTCCCAAGCATGATGTAAGGTAGGGTCCTGCTCCTGTGCCATTCTGTTGTGACCTTGTTCATCAACCCTACAGTCAACGGCAGCAGCACACATTGTTCTGCTGTTCCATAGGTATTTCTGTCTCCTTTTCTTTACATGTTTTCTTTTTCTCTTTAGGAGCCTCAGTTTCTATTTGGGCAAACAGAGCCTCTTCCTACCACTCTTCTCCTAGATCCTTGATAATCTCTTTAAAGCCAGGGCATCTGATCCTAATATAAGGGGTTCTGGGATATGTGACATGACTGCACCATTTATCCAAATATTCCTTCGCCTTAACTTCATATGGATATGGTTTAATGTCACCATGTATGCAACGTTTACGTATCGCCCGTCCGTCTGGTTTGGCTGGACCGACCAGCTCGCTGCTCACTGCTGTCTGAAGGCTTCCAGATTCGACCATTGCTGAGGTTGGATGTCCGTACTCCTATGCTTCACACATGTACGGATATTTCCTGTCACTTGTTCTCGCCATCCCCTCTGCTAGTTCGATTGGAAGAGCGTCATAAAAGCTGACATCCATGGTTTGTTTTTACTTTCTTATCCCAGTTTCTGGTTATGTGACCCCATTCCCCACCTTCTTAACACTGAGGGGCCTGGGAGTGGGTGACGGAAGAAACCTCGGATTTATCGCTATGCCCTCTGTAGCTTTGTGTTTCCAGGATTCTCCTTTGGGCTTGGGATTGTATGCCCCTACACTACGCCCTGGCATAGGTCTTAGGTTGGGTTTGGTTATTTCCGTGCTATTTTTGGTCATTGTCATCAATGTCATTCTTCCATGCCTACTTTTTGGTAGGCGGAAGCAATGAGAACTGCCTCCATTAGGCTGGGTTGTTGATGTTGTTTCAAACCGCTTTGTATAAGCGGTGGTAAGGCTTCTGTGAATTGTTCCAAGATTATTTTTTTCTGCAATGTCCACTTTGGATGAGGTGGTAGTTTGCAACCACCTATCCACCAGCACCTTCACTCGATAAGAGTTGTTTTGGGGTTTTGTTGGGATTCAGAAAGTTTTCCCGGAATTTGATGCAGTAGCTCTCTGCATCGTGACCCATTTGCTCCAGACCTGCTTGTGTTTTTGTGTCTCATTGTACAGTGAATCCCCTGTCTGGTTTGCGGCCAAATAAGCGCTCTGGATCTCACTGAGCATAAGGGGTGTTATGTACTGACCCCATCTGTCCGGCTGCCAGGCAGCATTACGAGCCACTCTTTCAAAATTGACAGAAGAAATGTGCTGGAACCTCCCCAGTGATATGCTTCTGTAATTCACTTGCAAGCTTTGTCGCATGGCGGTGGCACATCCCAACTGGGCTTGCTGTACCTGAACAGCTTGTTGCAAGGCCTGTCGATAGGCTTCTGCCTGCTGACTTTGTAGGTGTATGGCTTGTTGTAATTGCTTTTGTCCTTCAGTTAATGCTTTCAATAGGTTCTCCATGGCGTTCGTCATCAATCCCACCACTACCACCACTTCTAAAAACGAGGTTGTCACTAATAAGCCAGAGACTATGGGTTAAGTTCAATGATGCTTATTTATTTCCCAGGTTACAATTATCTGCATTGTACGTCCTCCTTTTAGTCCATTCCCAATTCCTCTTCAGGGCTCTTTCTTAAGTCTCAGTCTTCTCTGGTAGAAGGATCTCCTCTTTATGATATGATATGGCATTTGTAACGTGCCTATACACAAGTGTTTCAAGGCGCGATGAGGCAGGGAGGGGGGAACAAAGGGGAGACAGACAACGATCCTACTAGGCCAGGTGTCATTCAGATTGCGCAAGGGTAGGGGGGGAAGGGAAAAGTGCAAGGGGGAAAGGGAGAGGAGAAAGTGCAGTACAGGGTTGGTAGAATACAAGATAAATAAGGGCCCGCTGGAGGCAAGTGCAAGGTAAGTGCAGACAAGTGCTGGGAAGGGGGGGCTGTAGGATACACAGACAGTCCCGCAGTGCAGGGGTTGCCAGGGAGGCAGTGCAGGGGAGAGTGGCTGGGCCAAGGACCGAGAACGGTGAGTAGCCCAGTTGCAGATTCAGAGCAGTTTCAGTAATTAGCAGGGGAGAGGAGGAGAGAAACCAGAAGCAAAGAAGAAGGTTTTGAGGTGCTTCCGGAACCAGAGATGGTGCTCAAGTTTCAGGGAGGCAGGAAGACTGTTCCAGAGGGAGGCCCCTGCTGCAGAGAGAGAGATCTACCCCCAACTCGTTGATTGGAGAAGCGGCTGACCCTGAGGGAGTTGGAGGCGGATGAGCGAAGAGCTCGAGAAGGAATATATCTAGGAAGTGAGAGTTGAAGGTATTTTGGCCCCAGGCCCCAGAAGGCCTTGTGGACAATGCAGAGGGTTTTTAACTTAATTCTCGCGGCCACTGGGAGCCAGTGTAGCGATTTCAGTCCTGGAGAGATACGGTCCCTGGGCTTGAGACCAAGGACAAGTCTCGCAGTCCTGTTCTGGATGAGTGCATGAGACGGTTGGCCCACGGCCACCAAAATACGTTTGCCGTCAAATATGAGAGGTATCCATTTTTCTAGACTGACAAAGGGGGGATGGGAAGACTCCGGAGGCGAAGGAGTGATTGTAGAAGTCAGCCAGGGCAGGAGCCAGGGAGTCGATGTGGTCCTTGATAGTTTTGGAGGAGCAGGGGTGGACCTGTTTTGACGAGACTTTCATAGATAGGACTTGTCTGGAAACCTCGTCAGCAGGAAAAAGGGGAAAGGCAGAGAAGGAAGGAGGGAGGAGGGGTGGCTGGAGGAGGGGTGGCTGCAAAAGGACCAGAGGAAGAGAAGGGAATAGAGGGGGGGAGGTGATAGGAGGAGAGTGAGGACAGGATGTCCTGAGTTTTTGGAATGAAGTGAGAGGCCAGTGCCGTGCAGAGGGCCTGGGAGGGGACAGGAGAGGTAGAGACTGCAGCAGAGTTGGCCAGCTCCTTGCAGATTTTAGAGAGTTCGGCCGAATTGTTAGATGCCGCAGAGATGCAGGCTTGGATAAGGGCTCTCTTCTTGATGAGAACGGAGAGCCGGTATTGCCTTTGGAGCAGGCGGCAGGCCAGTTTGTCAGAGGATGAACATGAAGCACGCCATTTCCTCTCTGCCACCCTGCACTTGTGTTTTAGGGTGACGAGATCCGAGTCATACCAGGAGTTACATTTGGCTTTGAGCTTCAGCCGGATTCTCATGGCAGGGGCACAGATATCAAGAGTATCAGATATAGCAGAGTGGAGAGGGCTGTGTCAGGGTGGGAGTCAGCCGAAGGGGGATGAGGGGGCGAGAAGGTGGCGGCGAAAGCCTCAACTGACACGCGCTTCATGGGTCGGATGACCGAGAAGGAGGGTGGCAGTGATGAAGGTGGCTTTGCCTGAGGGGTAGGGAAGGTGAGGTGGGAGGATAGGAGAAAGTGATCACTCCAGGAGAGCCGGACGGAGAGGTGAAGGTCGAAAGAGATCACAGCATCAAGAGTGTGCCCTGCAGAATGAGTCGGCCCAGACGGGAGAATAGAGAGTGAGAGAGAGGCGCAGAGGTCGCGAAAGAGTCCAGAGGGGGGACAGGAGGCATCCAGGTGGCTGTTGAAGTCTCCAAGAAAGAGGAGTTGAGTGGTTGAGGACAGGAGTGAGGAGGAGAGGTCCGCCCACTCAGAGAGGAAGGAGGAGATTTGACCGGGTGGCCGATAGATAGCCACGATAAGGGAATGGCTAGGAGAGAGAGAGAGAGAGTCGGCAGACAAGGCATTCAAAAGAGGAGTAGGTCTGCGTAGCAGTGACAGTGGCAGGTATCCACTCGGGGAAGATAAGGGCAACACCCCCCCAGCACAGTTTGGCCTGGGCACGGAGAGGATCTTGTAACCGTCAGGTAGGAGTTTGTCAAAGCAGGTGACAGAGCTGGCCGTGAACCATGTTTCAGTGAGACCAAGGACATCAAGGTCCAGTTCCTCAAGAAGGCGACAGACTCAGAGGAATGTTTGACGGCAGATTGAGAGTTAAGAGTGGCAATGTGGAGAAGGTTGCCATCCTTGAAGGACTTCCGGGGAGGGGTACAGATCAGAGATACGCCCTGTGGAGGTGAAGAAGGAGCACAAGAGGGGGCAGGGAGGGAGGGTGGAGGCAAGGTAGCCTAGGACAGAGGAGGGGAACAGCAGGAGAGTAAAGGAAGTTGATGAGGCGCGGGAAGCATCTATCAAAGAGGTGAAGGTTGGCCTGAGGGCCTTGGATCAAGACGGTCCCATTAGAGTAGACATTAATGTTGGCCTTAGAGGAGTGGAAGGAGGCCAAGAGGACATCCCAACGGGTGCCACCATTAATGGGAGAGGAGGAGAAAGGTGAGAGCACAGAGACCATATGAAGGGTCCATAGGTCAGGTGAAGGCATGAAAAAGAGGATGTCGGTGAGGGTTTCCTTGGAGGAGGCACTAGTGTAGGTGTCAGCGATAGGGAGGCCTGGATTGGAGACCAGGATGTCCTTTTTAAACTTTTTCCTACCAGATTTAGTGAGGAGAGCAGGATAGTCAATGGAGAAGCAGTTAGAGAAGATAGGCGAGATAGAGAGCGCCATAGAGTAGGCGGGAGAGGGGGGAGACGCTAGAAGGGACAGCTAGAGCAGGCAGACAGGACAGCGGGAGGCAGGCAACTAGAGCAACGGGACAAGACAACACTCAGGCTTAAAGCGCTCACAAAAAGCACATGAAGACAGGAGGGAGACACTCGTGTGGGAATCCTGAATAGGGGAAAAAGGCCTAGGTTTCACAAAGCAATTATGTTGTACTCAGTCAAAGTTAAACACCACCGAAGTTTGAGAATCCTGAATAGAGGGAGAAAGGCCTAGGTTTCACAAAGCAATTTTTTTACTCAGTCAATATGCCCAGCTAAAGTTCTGCTGCACCCATGCATAGTCCTACTTCAAAGGCTGCTGAGGAAAATGGCTGAATATCAGTCTTAACCTGTTCATTTAAATACCCACTCCATCCCTGATTGACTGGACGACCAGGAAGTTCCTGCCCTAGTTGTGAGTAGAAAGGTGTTGTCGTTGTCTCTGCTTCCCCCTTTCAAGCCATCTGTATGGTTTGGGACCGCTCTGGTTAGGTACACTGTTGGATGTCTTGCTCCTTTACCCAGAGCGTGAGATTCTGCCATTACACCCCCATTCCCGTGGCCTTGGCGCTCTTGGCATAAAGGGTGGGGATTTTTGTGAGGAAGTGGCGAGGCTAGGACGCAGAACACCAGTCCCTCGAACCATTGTCTTGTGGTTGCCGTTCTAGCGTTCTCCATTTGTCAATGTTTCCAGGCTGTACAGGTGTTGCAGCTGCAGGGAGACTGCTCTGCTCCCTGCTGCTGCAGCCCCTCCACGTTACCCGACGATGCAGCCGACCGGGCATCCGTCTGTGTCCTGCCCCATTGTGGGAACCCGCAGTAGGATGGCGGGTCTGCTACCTGCATGTGTCCGGTGTCCTGCTTGGTTGGCTCAGTTTCAGGGGGAGTTGATGCTGTGTCCCGTTAAGTGTAGTCCCTGGTCGTTTCACAGGGTGTCATGTGATAGGACACATTCTGCACCACAGGGGGTAAAATAGCGCATGACATACCATGTCATGTCAGCAGTCCCTTCCTATAGTGCCTTAAAGTAAGCAAGCAAGGTGTTTAAAGGGCAGCGCAAAATAACATAGTTGGAATATAGCGCCTAGACAAAAGGCCAGTTTATACTGCATAGCAATATCGCAATTTATTCGAGACACTCGATGTAGCGATAGTGGCATACTTTTTAAAAATATTTATTAGGTATACAACTCAATGATGACATTTTACCTATATTAGCATCTCATCACACAATTCATAATTCTAAATGACACAGGAGTTAAAATGAGAATAGTACATAAGACGCGTTTTAAAATCATCAAAATAGAAGAAAACGCGAAGAAACATTCTAAAATCCATAATACTCACAAAATGCATCTTTTAAAATTCAGAACACCACATTTCAGAAAATAAGAGCAGGGTCGATCAGGTAGCTCCCTCAATTCCTATAGGTTCAGTCACATTAGGACATTACCTACCGCCATAGTTAATGGAACATAACGCCCACTAAACCAAATAGTGCACCACTTTTCAATCGTTAAAAATCTATATCATATTATAAACGTATTAAAATAAAAGGATCTTAATTCAGCTATGGCAGGGCACTCTTATCAGCAGGTGAATAGTTTCCAATGATGTTTCACAAAGTGGACACGGTCAGACATGGGTATCTTCATCCTAGTTCCTAAAACGTCCACAGTGGGGAGCAGATTAAATCTCCTGCTAAAACATATGGATCCACTAGAGTCACGTGGAAATGTCCCCAAGTATATGGGGAGAACATTATAAGGTCCAACCCCCTGCCCCCAAATTTCTTAAATGTAAACCTCATTTGGTAAGTGCAGCCATGTAATGTGTTTACATTCATTCTTACATACAATCCATTCATTTTAGTACAATGTAATTCTGTATAGTCTAAATGCGTGCACACTGTGCAAGCAAGTCGTGCAAGTGAATTCATTTTTAATTCCCCATAAAAAGGAATAGAGCAGCGGTCCTATATAGATGCACTGGACCAAGGGTCTTGCCTGTCCTTTATACATGCAAGCTTTTAGTTGTGCTATTATAAATAATTGCTTTGGGCAGACTGACCGAGAACATCTTGCTGGGCACAGATTAGCATTGGCATTGAGAATGCATTACCTGACTGGGAGCTGGAGCCCACCTTGAAGTGAATGGGGGTGTACTGATGAGATTGTTGGTACACCTCGCCCCTAAGGGCTGGACATTTAATGGTCCAGGCGCCTAGATCTGCATTAGCCTCACTAGATCCAGAGAGACTGACTGCCCATCAAATGACATGTGAGCATATTAATTAGGGACTGTCCATATTTATCCTATAAAACCGTCATCTAGCCCACAGATGGGAGCTGGCAGGTCGGGGGGCCTTGCCGTGTCCAGAGGTCCTGCGGCACTGAGACCGAGTTACAGGGGGCGTTTGCCTTTGGGCTGCACCTTGTTTGCAGGGTTTTCCTGACTTTAATGCTGTGCTCTAAAGTATGGATAGACATGTGCTTGTATTATATATGATGAAACTATATTGACCTATGCTGGCCACTGTGGATCTAAACTTTAGGCTTAGTTGGGTAACCGCAGAGCAGGCTCTGAAATGTATTTCTAATATTACTGTCAATTGTGATTTAAATTGAGCAGAGTTTTTGGAGTAGACAGAAGGGATTGTTGTTGTGCCCATGATGGGCTAGACTGGACACTTTGGGGCTCATTGCGAGTTGGGTGGTATTCTGGTGTTAAATCTGCCAGAATACCACCCGACAGAATTACTGTTCCCGCCACTTGGTGCAACGGAATTATTACCGGATTACAAGTGGCGGAGGAGGAGTTAAGTCCCATTTTCTGAGAGTCCATTGTACTGTATGGGGCATTTTTGGCAGAATTACCGCCGGGAAAATTATCACTGCGGTAATTCTGCTGAATTTTCTGAGCAAAGTGGGAGGATTTACCTCTAGCATGATGCTGGGGGTAAAGCCCCCCTTCCCCCTTCCAGGGTCATACTCGTAGTTTGGCAGAGCGGGAACATTTATTCGTGCAGTGCCATACTCGTAATGAGCCCTTTGTGGTTTGAAGCCCATGTTTGGGGCATTATATGATGCGACTTGCTATCCTTGATGACATGTGTTTGGCGTGATGTGCAAATAGAGAACTCTGGAGCGTCTTCCGATAATGAAAAGATGTTATAACAATGTTTATTATTTATGGATGTGAGAATTCATTGAGGATTTTATATGTAAATAAAACTTTCTTTTTTTATAAAGTGGTCATTTGTGACTCTGGTAAAAATGACAAACCAGTAACTGTTATGTGATGCCAATATGCGACTCTACCTTTCTCTCTGTCTATCCATCTGTGGTATGCATTGGGTACAAAGTGTGCAGAGTTTCAGAGCTCATAAGTAAGCAGCCAGGTTGGTTGGTAGGATGTCCAATTAGCAGAACTCTATTACAATCGAGAAGGTTTGTTATTTAGGCCCACGTAAATAAATGTAAATCATAGCAAGAGACATGGCAAGGGACGACGTTCTAATTCAGTGTCTGTAGCTCCACCCCGGCGTTCCAGGGCGCTAGAATTTGCTCTCGGGCTAGACCTGGAGACCAGTAAAGTTCCCTTTGAGTTCAGAGCCAAGGCTGGCTGGTGCAGTCCCAGGTGGAGACGCACAACAGAGGAGTGTAATGGAACTGTGCGAGGACAGAGGATGGAGGTCGGGTCATGAGTACGTCGGTCTGCGAGAATTTGGGAGTTCTGCAACTTTGCGCTATTCAGTGTTGAATGGTAAAAAGACAGTAGCTGCGAGAGGATTGTTCAGAGGCGAAGATGGAGTAAAAAATGTGTGCTGCCAGCAAAAAGGTGGTATGAGCATCCAAAATAAGTACATAGGTTTACCAAAATAGAATGTGATACTGGAGGGACACACTTTGGAATGGGGGAGGGCTGGGAGGGAGTGGAGGTGGTGTCATTTTTCCAGGATATTATTATTTATTTGTAACACGCAACACGCCCGCAGGTCTCGAAGCACAAAAGCCAGGTCGTGGAGGGAGAGGGAGATCAGACCAGGGATCAAGTGGGTGAAGAGACGTTGCTAATTATTACTGTTAAAGACGTATATTTGTAATGCTTTATTAAAGCTGCTAATGCAAGGTAGGGGGAAGAGAATTCCATAGTGTGGGCGGTTAAACAGGTGCCGCCAAACATTTTTTAGCTTGCATCTAGGTACAAAGTTTGTTCGCTCCACTGGAGCGAAGGGTGCGCTTAATGGAGGCATGGAGGAGAGGGCTGGTGAGATGCCGAGGGGCCTTATCGCTCTGCATTTATCGGTGAGGGCGAGTATTTGATGTGAAATCTGATGGCTTACTGGGAGCCAGTGTAGTGATCTTCTGGAATCAGAGACAGGATCCCGTGGGCCAAGGTTACAGATGGCTCTGACGGCCCCATTCTGAGCTGTTTGAAGACTCTTCAAATTGTTTTGATGTGCCTACCAAAAGACTATTGCAATAATCGAGCTGGGAGTTAACAAGCGCTGTAACCAGCGATGAAAGATGCAGAGATGATTGGTACGGCTTAATTTGCTCTAGCAGCTTGTTAACATAGGCACAGGACGATTTAACATGTAACACATGTTGCTTCATAGTCTGCCCAGAACCGCGGACGCCGCCCAATGTTTTCACAGTGGAGCTTACTGGGATAACCCAGTTAGAGATGGTAAAATGACTATCTTGAGTCGAGCTTTTTTCCTTGTTCAGGAACAGGGAGTTGACTGACATCCAATCTTGGATCAAATTATACGCTTTTTTGATGAGAAGTCAGTGTCAAAGTTTCCCTATACCTCGAAGACCAGCTGAGAAATCCACCAGGTAGGTGGCACCCCAATCCGGAGGAGAGCAGGATAATGAACATCATCAAAGGCAACATCAATCAAGGGGGGCTTGATTTGTTTAGAAGTTTTGTACAGCACTGCTTGCAGAGAAAACGGTTTCAGAAGCTAGTGCAAGGCATGAAATCGCCTATAGGTGCGACAAGAACATGTGGCATATGAGGGGATAAATGGGAGACCGGAACGTGAGTGAATCAAACTACCAACCAGAATACCACAACATCGGTGGGTCTTCCCAGACTCTTCTGAAGTTAAGCTTCCCAGAGGTCATGGTGGGGTCCTGTGACTATGGGAAAAGGTGTGCTGTGCTTGTCATGGTGGAATCCATGAGTATGGTATGTCACACAGGGGGTAGGAGCGGTTTCTTGATATAACCACACTCTCCGTAACCTTGGAGTTAGTGATGGACTGACTGGCATTTGCAGGGTTGTTTGCATCAGCTGTTGGTTTCTTCAGGGTGCGTAATGCATTTGCCGCCTGGAAGTAGGCTGGCAAGATCCAAGAGTGTGACCGTCGGGTGAAAGTGAGGGCAGATGCAAGCAGTTTCTTGACAGTGTGGGGGTGCAAATGAGTCAACCGAAGCAGAGCAAAAGTTGACAGACAGGAGACTGGGTGACAGCAGGTGTGTTAAGAGGGTAACCCACGGAGATGAGGAGGGAGAGTAATGAGGCAGTTGGGATGTCTTTTTTGGGGAAGTCGGGACTGAGTGAAGAGGCAAATGAGAGCACTGATTTAGCAATGCTTTCATCCTCACCAAAGAGGTTGGACATAATCCATTGGGTTTGTTCCAACTTTATTCTGCGATCATTGTTATGTTCCTGGATGGCAGTCTCTTCTAACATGGACCTTCACTTGTGTACAGCCGATGGCAGCGCTCCCAAGAACCATACATAGAGATGAGCGGGAAAAGACTAGGCCATTTTACACCTCCCTTTCTTTGAATTGTGCAGGACGATAGAAGTCCTGCAGTCTTGGAAGTATTACCTGTCAAGCATCCTAAAAGCTAAGGTCCGAGAGAGCAGCTTTGCAGTGTCTGCTTTGGCGCAACATCCCCTCGCTGCCTTCTTGATTTGAACCAATGTTCTAGAACACTCTCCTCAAGCTGTGTGAAAGGCCTGAGCAAGACTCTTCTGCCAGTGCAAGCAAGTCCCTCCCCTGTTGTGGTGCACCGACATTTCCTCATCCTATTGTCATCTGCGTATGTATGACTGTCCACCCTGGTGACTAGATGTGCGTCTTCCTTCTCATGTTGGTTCGGTTGTTGCCATTAATTGTTGCTTTCTTCTTTCCCTTTTGCAGCTGGCTTTAAGGCGCTTCTCCTTGACCCACTCCTGAAGTTTCATTATATGTTGAAGAAGCTGAACCTTCAGAAGGAGGAGTATGTGCTGATGCAGGCCATCTCGCTCTTCTCCCCAGGTATGCGGTGCACCCCACTGATTCTTAACTGCGCGGCATGCACTTCCACAAGAGCCCCTCTCACTTCCTGTTCCTGAGATCTCCCTTCCTTTACTGCGTAAACTGGGACTATCTGCAAATCTCACCTTCCTGTCTGAGAGAGGTGATGATGCTACCTGTGCCACAGACCCACCGCTCGGGTGCCATTTTGGAGCAATAATATGGCATTATTCTCATTCGAAATTTGTATGCAAGTCCTATATACAGCATCAGGATTACAAACAAATGGTTACTTTTCTTGGCCATACATGGTCTTTTATGGGTTCCTTTGCTTACTAGATGAGTACAAATCAGTTAGAACCCACGAGCTGTGAGAGACTAGGTAAGGAGTTGCAACTAGAATACCTTTTCAGAAAGGTTTGACCAATTTGAGAATCCCCTTAGTCTAGCAGCTGTAAAGTGAAATGAAGGTGTGCACCAATTTCCAAGTAGATGCTGTGTCGATTCCAGTAAGAGGTATGTTTCCCAAGCAAGACGCAGACTGCTTTTCACTTCAGAATAAGTTCTGACAGTGGGATATCTTGTAATTTCTTGCCAAACTGTCCACCTCAGGGCACTTGGGAAGTTATTTTTCCTTTAGCGGTAACCCGTAAGACTGTTTCAAGGGTTGCTTGCCTGAACTGTTTATTGAAAGTATCGAGATTCAGAAGAAAACTGGAAGGGAAATAGTCCATCTAAAATGAAAACAATGTTGGGTGGTATTTGATTTCTAAGAATTGTCTTATTCATCAGAGGAACATCTCATCTGTGACTTACCCTAACTCTTCGAAGAGCAGTAATTTCGGTATCCGATAATATCATCCCCACCAATAATATTGCCATATGCATGGACATCGGGAACGGCCATAGGCGATATTGTTGGTAGGGATCATTTTTGGGGTAAATGGGAGTGGGTTTGCAGGGGTGTTCCCCGCAGGTTTAATGGGTTAATACTGCTGCAAAAATATGGCACCATTCTTGTATGGCTATATTTTTGCAGGGATATTAACACATGGAACCGTAATTTCCAAGTCTAATGTAGATGTTAATGCTTTTGCATCGGTCTAATGCTTTTGCATCGGCCTACATGATTTTGCAATACACTGGAAGGCAGGCAGTTTAGTAGAGCAAATTTCCTTTTGAAGACCATCCTTGAAATTTGGCATTCCTAGGTACTTTAGAAGTTGCCTTCCACATCTTCTGCTAGCAATTCCTGACTTGCTTAATGCACTCTTACTGACAGTTGACTTCTTTTCCTTGCCATTATTGAGGCAATTCTGGAGTGAGTCTCCAGAAATGCGTCATGTGCAGAGTTGCTGAAGTTCAACCGTGGTCTGGTAGAATCAGCATCCAGTCTGGTGAGGGATGTAGATTCTCATTTGCCAAGATTTCAGGGGCCAACTTATTAGCGGCGACTCCACTGTTCCTTTGAGGTGGGGTGTCCTTTGTACATCACCTTGAGGTACAGAAGCAGACTGGGACGCCCAGTTGGGTTAGTGCGTATCATGTCTTTTTTGGGAGGCTCCAACCCTTGAATGCATTTAGTAATTAGTGAAGGAGGTAGAGCAGCATAAAGAACCATTGACTACCAGCTCATCAAAATTCAGTCTCGCAATGTTCTATGAGGGTTGTCTCATGTGTGACCATGCCTTGAGTCTTCTGGCATGGTGTACGCATCTGTTTGCGTAGTTAAAGCACCCCACCAAAGCAGGAAGACAGTGAACAGAACCCCATAGTTTAGTTTTAATCTCTGTACATTTTCTTGACTGATGTCACCCACCCCAATAATTACCTTTCTGGCCCGAATTCATTCTCTTTGAAGTCTCCCACAGTCAAAGCTTTTGAACCTCTGGGATGTTTGGATCATCTTTTGGACAGTTTAACGATCGTTTGTCAGTCCACATTATTAGTGTCAACTTTGACTCATCATTGTTCTATAAAAAAAAACTACTAATGATATTTAGTAGTATATATTAATGAAGTAAATAATACCCCAGTGTTAATAGGATGGAAGCCAGTCTAATGCTGGACTCCCCTCAACTCCTCGTCCTCGTTGATGCAAATGCTTGCATTTAAGTGGCGGCCAGTTTCAACTGGTAGACTGAACCGGTCGACCTACTCAAACTGTTCAATTTAAGGATAACAGGGACCCTAACTACAAGGTCAGGAGGGGGCTGGGATTGTGGAAATGGATGGTGGACTCATACTAACGTGGTAACAGGTTGGGAGGTGGTGCATGGTGGGGGAATGCTATTTTTGTGGGGTGGGGACCAGAGGAATGCTGGGACGGGGGGAGGACATGAAGGCTGGGTAACTACACAGGTGAAACGGATATGGATGGGTAGGGAATGGTGCAGTACTCCAGGGTACTGGATGATTCGAGGAACGGGTGGAGTGAAGTGGCATAGGAAACAGGGGTGCAGAGAGGCCCCCATGAAATGAAGAGTAAATGGAGGGTATTGGGGGAGAGGGACGAGTGCATCAGGGGAGATGTATAGATTCATTTTTTTGGGGGGGGGGAGAGAAATTGCTTATGTCTGCCACCTGGCGTTGAGAAATATGCAACACCTCACATGGAATAAGGGGCAAGCAGTTGTGGTTGAGCAAAATACTTTCACCCACTTGGTTTTCTATATTTAGACATACATTTAGTAAAATATAGTCTCACAACCACCACAATTTAGTTGCAGTTAGAGTTTAGGGGCTCCAGAGATGATTTACTCTTCGGGACAGGCTTCAACTCAAACTGCGAAAATAGTAGTACATAATTCACATTTCGAAGGGATTGTGTCCTCCGACGTATTCCTTATCTTTGATAATACGTTTCCAGCTTGCTGGCCTCGGAAATTTTTTCTGTAGAGGGCGCTGCACGTCGACGTCCGCCGAGTCGATGTCCCTCGACGGCCACCGTATCGGCGCCGATGTCACCATGCCCATAAATAGCCACGCGCTGCCTCCGTTGCTCAGTTCCGTTTTTCCACGCTTTGTGGGGCCTCGGAACGTCGTTGCTCAGTTCAGTCAGGATAACTCTATATCTACTCGAATAATACCTACTCGTTCTCGATGGCTTCTTCATCGGAACCGACGACGCCACGGTCCGGCTTCAAGAAATGTCGAGACTGCGGTAAAAAAATGTCGATAACTGATCCACACAGGATCTGCTTGTGGTGCTTGGGATCCGAGCACCATTGTTCGGAGTGTGAGAACTGCATGTCCATGATGGCGAATGCCTTGAAGGAGCGCAAGGGGAAGCTCAAGAGAGGCAAGGCAAAAACCTCCTCAAAGGTTTATTCGGCTGAGTCGAGGCATTTGTCTCCTCGCCGTCGAAAACATTCCCATTCTAGATCTCGAAGTAGCTCCCACCATTCATCGAGATCAAGACACTAAAAAAAGAGATGTCGAAGATCCCCTTCCTCGTCGTCGTCTTTGTCCCCAGAAAGGGTCTCCTGTCTAACGAAACACAGCTGTCAAGCTGAGTGGGAGGAATTCAGAAAGAAAATGTTAAGCGTCTTCGAGAACGCAGCCTCGACCCCCTCGAAGACAGCTGAGGGTGATACCCCGGGTGAAAAACCCAAAAAATCAAAACGCCGCGAGTCGCAGCACCCGGCGAAACATTCCACCCAAGAGCGCCACAAGCCATCGGGTAAGAAGGCACCATCTTTGCCGTCGTCGAAGGGTTCCTCGACGCATCGGTCGATCGACTCGACGCCATCGTCGACATCGACGCAGATGAAAGAGAAGACCAAGGCTACTCCACAGCAAACGGTGATTCCAAGGGCCTCCGGCACGACGTCTAGACCGTCGTCGATGTCCTCGTGTAGGATCCCGATCCTCTCGAGTTCTTCGAGACACCTTCCAGTTTTTTCGACGCCGTTCTCTGCGCCTTCGAAGCCTGTCACATCGGCGTCGACGACATCGACGTTTTCTCGCTCAAAAATGACGAGTTTGACCCCTTCTGCCTTAGAGATGGGTTTTACGCCATTTCAGAGGTCAGAGTACCCTGGACTATCTTCAATTTATGAAGAGGGGGAAGATTCTGACCAGGAAACATTTGGGTTACAGAGGACCACACTGCCTATTTCAGAGGATTTCACCTCTGAGGAAAGAAGGCTGAAGGACCTACAAGAGTCACTACATGAGGCAAGTGGGCTGGACACTTCCCCAGAAGTGGAATTTGTTAAGCCAGACCCAGGGGAACATGCCGAAACACCCTATAGAACCCTTATGCAAAGAATTATTGAATTTATGGGTTGGTCTGTGCCTTCCCCTGTTTTTCAACAGGATGACCTAACAGACATATTAGACAAAGGTCCGCAGGAGGACCCTGTGGTTCCCTTCCATGCAGCCTTAGAAAGAAAATTGGGAACCTCCTGAAGTTATCCCTGCGGTCAATAAAAGATTGTCAGCCAAGTATAGGGTAGCGGCTGCTGACCCTGAATACTTATCAAAACACCTGACTCCAGAGAGCCTGGTTGTTCTATCGGCAACTTCATCTAGCAGTAGGACCGCTTACCCTACTGTCCCACAGGATAGAGATGACAAGAGGTAGGATTCTATGGCGAAGAAAGTCTTCTCTGCTTGTAGTATGGCGTTGAAGTCCATCAACGCCACCTGTACGCTCGCCAGGTTCAGTCACACACTATGGGGAGTGTGCTTCATCGGCGGCTGACTGCATACCCGAAGGAGAGGAAAAGGATGCCATCTTTAATAATGTTAATGAAGGCTAAGATGCCATGTGCGACTCACTTCAAACTGGCATCGATTCCGCTGACAGTATCAGCAGGGCCATGGCGGCAAGTACAACAATCCGCAGGCATGCGTGGTTGCGAAAGTCTGGCTTTGCTCCAGATGTACAGGCCAGACTTTTGAATATGCCCTTTGACGGCTCTTCACTATTCGGAAAAAAGGCTGATAAGTCTAGAAAAGTTACAGACTTATAAAGCAGCAGCAAAATCTTTAGGAGCTGCTATCCGCCAAACTCCTTTTCGCCCCTCAGGAACCTCTCGGAGAGGAAAGTCCTTTCGCTATTATTCCGCATTCGGAAAAGGCAGAGGACAGCTGGCTCAAAGAGGCCAAAGGAGATCCACCCAAGGTGGACGGGTCAAAAGTACTAAGGCCGCAGCAGCAGCAGGTGCCTCTTTACCCTCGGCATCTGCATCAGCCGCCCCAAACCACTCTGCGGCCTTTCCACACAATACACCTGTAGGGGGCAGGTTAACTCACTATCTGACGGAATGGCAGGCTATAACGTCAGATGCTTGGGCATTGGAGACCTTGCCCAGGGTTACTGCCTACCCTTTCTACACATCCCTCAGAGTCATCCACCGGGGAACAGCTATCTAAAAGTTCCAGATTCTCTCCTCTTGCAGGAAATTATAGACCTGCTAGAGAAAGGTGCCATAGAACCGGTACCTGTAGCGGACAGGAACAAGGACTGGTACTGTTCCCCCCCCCCCCCTACTTTCTCATACCAAAGAAGGACGGAGGACTGAGACCCATCCTGGACTTACGAGAATTGAACAAGTTCCTCAGGAAGGACAAGTTCAAGATGGTAACTCTCTCTCAGATCCTTCAGGCCCTCCAGCTCCAGGACTGCCTGGTATCTCTGGACCTTCAGGATGCTTATTTCCATGTGCCAATCCATCTCAAACACAGGAAATACCTGAGGTTCGCAATTGGCGACTCTCATTATCAATTTCGAGTTCTGCCATTTGGGCTGACCTCTGCCCCAAGGGTCTTCACCAAGCTGATGTCGGTAGTGGCAGCAAGTCTAAGGAGGGAAGGGCTCCACGTCTACCCTTACCTGGACGATTGGCTCATCAGGGCTGTATCTTCGGAATAGGCCCAGGCCCAACTAGATTATGTCTGCCACTTCCTTCACAAACTGGGCTTCTCCCTCAATTTAAAGAAGTCACAGATGATACCATCACAAAGACTCCAGTTCATTGGAGCGGTCCTGGACACTTCCCTGGGAAAAGCCTCGCCACCAGAGGTGAGGGCTCAAGATATTCTACAGATGGTCACCAAGTTTCAAAATGCCCAACGTCTCCCAGCCTCCGACTTTTTGAGGTTGCTAGGCCTCATGGCATCCTGCATCTTCCTTGTGCCAGAGGCTTGCCTGAGAATGAGATCTCTTCAGTGGGCACTGAGAAGTCAGTGGTCGCAATCCTCAGGGAGAATGACAGATCTCCTCCGGATTCCGGACAAGGTAGCCCGCGACCTTCAATGGTGGGCCTATCCAGAGAACATCTTGAAAGGAGAACTGTTTTGGCAACCATGGCCGGAGATAACAGTAGTCGGACGCCTCACTCACGGGGTGGGGAGCCCATGGCAACGACTTGACCATCAGCGGTCGTTGGTCTCCATCGGAGTCCAGACTACACATCAACCTATTGGAGCTGAGAGCGATCAGACTAGCGCTGAAAGCTTTCCTGCCATCAGTACAGGGAAGAAATGTCCTGATAATGACGGACAACACGGTGGCCATGCACTACCTCAACAAAAGAGGAGGCGTAGGCTCACTGCCACTGTGCAGAGAGGCGATGCAGCTCTGGTTTTGGGCAATCCAAGAAGGAATCTCTCTATCGGCAGTCCACCTAGCCGGAGAGAAGAACTTGACAGCGGACGCTCTGAGCAGGCAGAGCACAGTCTCCCACGAGTGGGAGCTAGCTCAGGAAGTTCTTCAAGAGATCTTCGCCCTTTGGGGAACCCCTCAGGTGGATCTGTTCGCCACAAGCACCAACAGGAAGTGCGATCTTTTCTGTTCAAGCGAATTTCCCCCGAGAGGAGCTCTAGGAGACGCGTTCGTAGTGGACTGGGAGTTTCCACTCCTTTACGCGTTCCCACCAGTCCCTGTTATTCCTCAAATGATCAGGAGGTTGAGAAGATTCTGGAAAACCATGATCCTAATTGTCCCGGATTGGGCCAGGAGAACGTGGTACCCGGACCTTCTAGATATGTCCATCTGCCCTCCAATCCGTCTTCCACTCAAAGAGAATCTTCTCTCGCAGAAGGGAGGTCAGGTTCTCCATCCAGACACCAGAACCCTCAACCTTCACGCTTGGCTTCTGAAAGGGTGAGGTACAAGGATTGGGATCTCCCTGATGACATCATGGAGGTGTTACTTTCGGCCAGAAGGCCAGCAACAAAGTCTTTATACCGCTGCCGTTGGAACAAATTTTGCAGCTGGTGTAGGGAAGAGAATATCGACCCTTTTTCATGTGGTACACCAACGGTGTTATCGTTTCTACTCTACTTGGCAAACTCAGGCCTTAAAGTTGGCACTGTAAAAGGCTATCTCGCAGCGCTTTCTATCTTCAAGCGCACTGCGGAGGAACCATCATATTTCAAACTTCCTCTAGTGGTACAATTTCTCAAGGGATTAACTAATGTTTATCCCCCAAAACCATTCCAGGTTCCCTTGTGGGACTTAAATTTAGTCTTAAACTTCCTAATGGGCACTCCATTCGAACCACTTCACTCTTGTTCGCTGAGATTTCTCACGCTTAAAACTGTCCTATTGGTAGCACTCACATCTGCTAGGAGGGTGAGCGAGCTACAAACTCTCTCCTGTAAACCCCAACATAGTTTTCCACAAGGACAAAGTTATCCTACAGGTGAAGCCTAATTTCCTCCCAAAGGTGGTTTCTGAATTTCATATTACTCAGAAAATTACCTTACCTTCGTTCTACCCTCTTCCCCATCCGGGGAAAGAGGAGGAAAGGCTACATAGGCTGTGGACCCAAGGCGAGCTCTCAGCTTTTATATCAGCAGAATGGCTAGGATCAGGCAAGCAGACCAACTGTTTGTAGGATACTCGGGTCACAAGTTGGGACTACCCATAACAAAACAAACCATCTCCAGGTGGATTATTTTGGCCATTCTGGAATGTTACAAACTGGCAGGGAAAGAGCCACCCCAAAAGCTCAGGGCTCATTCAACCAGGGGTATCGCAGCCTCTTTGGCTCTCCAAAGAGGGGTACAGGTCCGTGACATATGTGCGGCTGCCACATGGTCATCCGCGCATACATTCACAAAATTTTACAATCTGGATTCCTCCACTACTCAAGAGACCAGATTTGGCAAGGCTGTATTACATTCGGTCCATCCCTAAGGGATACATAACATTCTCACTCCCACCTCCAATTACATGCCACTGCTATGGGAGTCTATCAAAGATAAGGAATACGTCGGAGGACACAATCCCTTCGAAGAACAAGTTACTTCTTACCCTGTAACGTTCTTTCGACGGGATGTTCCTCCGACGTATTCCTTATCGCCCCTCCCATCCATCCCCGCACTGATACTTCCCTTGTGGTTGCAGCTTACGCTCTTTCAAGGTCAATAACCAATTCAGGCATGACTTTTCTTATGCTACAAAACGGAACTGAGCAACGGACGCAGCGCGTGGCTATTTATGGGCATGGTGACGTCGGCGTCGATACGGTGGCCGTCGAGGGACATCGACTCGGTGGACGTCGACGCGCAGCGCCCTCTACAGAAAAAATTTCTGAGGCCAGCAAGCTGGAAACGTATTATCAAAGATAAGGAATACGTCAAGGAACATCCCGTCGAAAGAACGTTACAAGGTAAGAAGTAACTTGTTCTTCTATATTGTATGTGCTTAATGCAGGGTGTTGTGGACCCAACAGGGTGGCTAACTATTTAGGCGATAGGCAGTGGGCGGTTACCTTCTGGTAACCACTCCTGTGCTTGTTAGCAGGCCTGAGTGAAGCAAAGGCCGTTATCGGGGAATGCAGCAACATTCCGAGCAGGTATATTGTCGCCATAAGCAGCCAAAACAAACATTCCAAATTCTAAATGTGACTGATTTTCGTTTTTTGGGGAGCTCTTCATGCTCTGTGCCAAACCTGCTCGGAGGCCAACCATTTCATCAAAAGTGAGGAATAAACATGGCTGGCAAGGAAAAAAGAATGGGCACCCTTTCTCTGTCTAGGGCGGTGGAGGAGCATAGCAAGAGGTTGGCCAAAAAATAGTGCATCCAGTGAAAACTGAAAAGGCAGGGAACCAAAACTGAATTCAAATAAGTAAACGGGAGTAGGGAGTTGAGGGGGTTTGAAGTCCGCAGCTAGCCGGATCAGAACGTTGACTTTTGTCTGCAGATACAGACTGTGTTCTGTGCAATGCGATTGCCTGAGCTACCCGAGATGCTTGCTCATCACAGATCTAACCATTACCTTAATGCTTGTGTATTTTTTCACCTAGACCGTCCTGGTGTCAAGCACAGTCGGATGATTGATGAGCTGCAGGAAAGGTGCGCGCTCGCACTCAAAGCCTACATCGATACCAAACACCCCCAGCCGAAAAATAAGTGAGTATTCATGGAACCCTCTTTCATGGTTAATTTTTTTCTTAAACTATCTACACAACACTCTGGTCGATTTTGGGAGTTAGAATGTGATGGTTGGGTGGAAATTCGTTTTTAAATGTCTCAGGCTCTCCTATTCCTACAACACAGCTCAAGGCTCTTCTAGGTATCATACAATTTTGTCTGCTGTTAGTATGCATTTTCAAGTCCTCTGAAGAAATCGTATGCTAATTATAGCAAACTAATATGCATTAATTAGGCCACTAATAACTAAATGTCTCATTGAAATATAAAGTGAACATTAGGGTTCTTCAGAAATTAGGTTCCCTCAGGCCTGCTGCGGAGTTCCCGAACCAGTATTACATAGCTTGGAAAAGATAGTCGGTGCACGTTATCTTCTAACTGGAGGAAGACCTACTATGCCAATCAACACTCCTAAATGATGACTCCCCAAATCATAAAGCAACAATGCTAGTTATGAACAAATAATTATATTCATCACCCAAAATAAATCAAGCATCATATATACAACACATGTAAAAACTGCATAAACGGCTGATGTGTTGACGCAGAACTGTTTTTAAACTGCAAACATAAATGTCAAATAGTAAACCTCAGCAACTGTACACAAGTGCATTGCTGTTCAAGCCCTACACGTATCACTGCCTACAATTATGGGATCTTTTCAGGAGCAGAATAACAATATTGCAGTGAACAGAAAAACCTCATGGCGAAAATTAGTAGGCCATTTATTAGATATTAATAGATGCACATTGCCATTTTGACAATGTGCATCTGTATGACTCACCAGGACCACAGAACCATCCCAATTGTTTAAAAATGGGCAGCCCTTGGAACCGATGAGTCATGGACAAGTCAATAAATGGTTGTCTCCCAAGCCCATGTCTAAAATAAGACATTGTGGGATTGACTATCTGATATTCATTTTTGCGATCCTCATTGTTTGAGGGGTTTTCTGTTCACCACCACACTATTCTGCCCCTGAAGTTATTGTAGTGATTGAAACATGTTGGTCTTGAACAGCAATATGCTTTTTTAGAGTGGCTGAGGTTTATGATTTGATATTTTATGATTTGACATTTTATGGCTCAGGTGGGTCAAAAAGGCAAGACTGGATCCACCGTCACCAGCATTTGGGAACCCTGAATTTACACCAGGACACAAGATGAATAGCTTTTTTAAATAATAGGCACATAAGGAATTTACAAACTTTCCCAACTTTATAACAATAATAGCTGACTTTTGAACACTTCAAATCTATATTTAGGATTGAAAGATGCCATACAGATGTGCGATGGGTCCGCAGTTGCCACCTGAATTGAACTTTGGGGAGGATATTAGAATAGGCAGATTATTGAAAGCTCTACAAGCTGTTGGATACATCTGAAATGGATGAGACGCTCCTCTATATAATTAAATGGGAGGAAGAACTAGGTCTCCAAATAACCGCAGACTCTTGGCACAGCTATAGTCCAAATCGTATAGGTCATCCAGATAGTTCTAAATCAGAGAAACCAGTTGTTATAGGTGGTATTGTACAGCGGAAATGCTAAACTAAAAGATGGTTTCATAACCATCCCTCTTCACGAGGAATTGGTAAAAATAAAATCAATCACAGAATGCATTTGAACCCTCTGGTATTATGCCTGGGAGACGTTGAGGAGGGTGTGTTTTGTAGCAGGAGGAACTACGACTCTCGGCACACATTTATTCAACTGCTGAAAAATTGGTTTTGGCAAGATGTTGGAAGTCACTAGATGGCCCCAACTTGAGCATTCAATAGTGTAAAGTTTTGGATATTTTGACACTCCAAAACAAATTGCTATGCTTGTTAAGTCACCCACCCAACACAGAAATGTTCTCCTTTAGTTGACTTTTAATGCAAATTATTCGAATGTGGTATTCAGATCAACATTATACAAATACTCCTCGTTGATGTAAGATAGGAATGGTAAAGGTAAAAGGTGTAATGGAGAAAGGTCAATGGTTGCACAAGGCTGGAAGTATTGGGGGTATATAGTGGTGCTGCAGATATGATGACCTTCATGTTGTGATTTTGACTCCCGTTTTTGCTCACAAAATCTTTGTCATTGTGGAGCTCTTGCAGACGATGCACTCTCTCTTTTGTAAAACTCAATGAAACATAGTTTCAAAAAAAGGAAGCGTTTCCTCGAGGGGCTGCATGAGGAGCTCCATCATAATGTATTTGCATTTTTGTGTTTTATTGATTAAGCAGTGTCGACAAAGCACTGTACAAGATAAAAGGTGCAAAAATGTGAAGCACACATTATGAAAAGATTAGAAATTTAGTGGGTAGAAGCGAGAACATTTTTGAGATGTGAGCCAAAAATAGGAGTAGAATACCTAAAATGGAGGGGCAGGGAAATAGTGTTTAGATGTTAGAGAAGCTAGAAGGGAGAAGGGGTGGAAACAGGATTGGGCATGTGGAGGTTTAGGAACTAAAAGAAGAAACTGCTTGGGAGGGAAGAAAGCGGGGGGGTGAACATAGAGAGATTGAGTAAAGATAAGGGGGAGCTAAACCATGCTTAAATTTAAAGACAACACAAAGAAGGTGAAAAGAGTAGACGAGATTCTCATGAAAACCAAGACAGGGCGCTAGTGACCGCAAGATGGGGAGAGATGGCAGAGAGTGTGAAGAGCATTATTAAAGATTGAGCTCAGGGGAAAGCTGATAGGTAAGAATTCCAATAAACGGGGCAGAACCGTAGTCTCGATGAGAGAGGATACGAGTGGAAATCAGTAACTTAGTGGCACGGAAGGCTAGAAAGGGACGATCTTTGTGTATACTGTAAAGTTGGTGGTGGCAAGAGCGAGCACGGTTAGAGATGTGTGTGGAGAAACAAGAGTCAAAGCTCATTCCTAGATTACATGTCATAGAAGAGAGAGAGGGGAGGATATAATGGAGGCGGGGGCAAGAGGTGAAGGTACAGAAGAAGCTTTGAAGAACTGGATCTCAGTTTTTGAGGCGTTAAAATGCAGGATATGTGCGTGCAGCAAACAAGGTAATGGCTGGAAGGTTTAGAATTAATCTTTTCTCTGGCATCACTCTGGGCAATCACCCAGACCATTGTTCTTTAGCGTGTCAAGCCATTACAGAAATGGAGAAGACCCTATGCAAATCAGGCACGGTCCCACCCCAGAAGGGGCAGTCCAACTTGAACTGTGCAAGACCAGCCACCTCAAACATGTTACGGCCTCATTGGGCATCATCCGTGTACTGTAGCTTGGGTCTCTAGGCCCAGCATGCTCTGTATCCACGTCTTGGCATACCGGTCCAACTCAGGGTGACTAAAGCAAAACAAGAGGTGATGGCTGGAATGTTTAGAATTATCTTAACCTCTGGCATCACTCTAGCAAACCCCCTGAGCATTATTCTTCTGTCTGCAAGCCATTACAGAAAGGGGAAAGACTGTATGGCAATCAGGCTTGGTCCCACATCCAGGATTGGATAGCATGAAAACACATAGAGGAAAAAGAAACAAAAATATGAGTGTCATTGGCGTAGAAATGAGAAGATGGGCTGAAGCAGCAGACAGTAGATGAGTTGAGCAGTATAGAGGGAAAGGAGAACGGGAACCAGGACAGACCCTTGCAGGACACCATGCAGCATGCAATAAAGAAAAGGTGGCGGAACATTTACCAGCCAGGAAATACAAAATGAGCAATTGGATAGATGGGAATGGAACCATTGTAGAACAGAGCCAGAGAACCCCAGTGATCTGAGAATAGAGAGAATAGTGTGGTCAATGTGTAGAAAGCTGCAGAAAGATCAATGAGAATTAGAAAAGAATAAAGTTTGGAATGACGGGCAGGTAAGAGTGAGTTTTAATGGGACCAAAAATAGGGGAGGAAAGAGATGCGTTAAGAGTAGCTAGGAATGGGAGTAAAGAGGGGATACATATTTGGAATGAGAGAAGATGGGATGGGGGTCAAAGGACAAGGCAGTAGAATGAGCTGGGGAGAGATAGAAAGTGGTATCAAAATCAGAGATGGGTAGTAAGGATGACATAGAAGAGGAGACGGACGTAGTACAGAGAACAGGGAGTTTATTTGTATAAGACCGAGGACTGTAGTTGTGCAACTTTATTGGAGAAGAAATTGGCAAAGTCCACAGGAGATTGAGATATAAGAGAATGGTCAGATGAAGTGGGTGGAAGAGAATAGGAGAGAATTAAATCATATAAGTAATTTTTTTATTTTTTTTTTGGCTGAGATTCAACCTTTCAAATTTTCAGTACAAAAATGAGCATTAGTATACAGTCATCATTATTCATCAATTCAAAATAAAACTTCATTTTACATGTAAAAGATTTTTTTACGCATAATAAAAATTAACACTCTTTATCGACAATTTCATTTTCAGAGGATGATGGACAGAAATTTCACCAAAGCAATATGCATTGCAGAGCGCTCACTATTGATTAAATGCCCCCAAATTTCATCATCTGAGCGATAGCAATAAAGTAATACATTTTTTAAATATATTTGCTGTAAAATTTTCAGCGGACAGCACACCACTAAATGAGTTAGAGACTCGATTTGCTCATTGTTTTTACAGAAGCGACACCAACTATATTGCTTCTGTACACTACCACGTCTAGCCAGAATTTCATTTGTAGGATAAAGATTTAAATGTATTCTTAGCATTTGCGATCTGACAAAACTGGAGGGACATTTTTGTAAATATTTTTCCATTATTCCAATTTTGTTTGGACGGAATATTAGAGTTGAATAATCCACATATTCTTTACACAAGTCTTGAGTCTCGATCCAATCTTGAAGGTGCAATGCTACCTTGGCTTTTGTGGGATTCAGAATTAGCAGTTGCAAAGAGATATTAGCCTCATTTAGAGCATTTAAAACACATTTATACCACATGTTTGGAAATTTGTCAGATGATGTTAATAAGTAGTGAGCTATGGTGTTTAACACGTTTTTCTCAGATGCGCCCACTATACATTTCCTAAAGAAACAGCACATTTTCCACATAACATGACAATAAATTGAGCTGGCTCCCAATTCTAATCTTAACAAAGCGGTCGGTGCACATTTTGGTAGTTTAAGAACAGATTTCCAAAAGAGACCTTCGTACCGATCCCAATGTTTCCTTGATTTTGGTATTTGTGATTCAGCCCCATTTGACACTATAGGTATTACCTTTTGTTTGTAGAACAGTAATACATGATTAGTGGTGAACTTCCCATATTAGCGCATTAAAATGGATGCTTGGGAGGCCAATGTTCGAATTTTTGCGTTTAGATTGACTGATTTAAGATGATGTCCAGGACTACCTGAGAAAAAAAGGCCTAAATATTTGTAGTTGTCAACCGCACTGAGAAACTGCTTACCTAAGGACCATTTACAATGTCTTGTATTTTTCTTGCTTTTGTTCTTTTGACAAATGACCACTCAGTTTTTTCACTATTGATTATTAAGTTATTCGCTGTACTATAATTCTCTAAGCACTTGAGCATATTCTGCAGGCCTCTTGGAGTCTGAGACAAGCACCAGGTTGTCAGCATAGAGAATCCACCTAATTATTTGTGTTCCCAGTTTTGGAGCATCACTCTCTGTCGTCAAATTCATTCCCCAAATCTAAAATGAATAAAGAGCGTTGAGGCTAAAATACAGCCTTGCTTAACTCCTCTTTCTGATTGAACACTCTATGATAGGTGTCCTTCCAATGTGAGTCTGATTTGAACCATTGTATTAGAATGAAGATCTTCAATTATTCTTTGTAGTGAGTGAGGACATCCATACTTACTTAGTTTAGAAAATAGCAGTTTGCGATCAACCGAATCAAACGCACAATGGAAATCAACAAAAGCAATGTATAGATTTTGATTCCGATTGTGGTATTTGGCTTTTAGCATATTAAGTATTATCATGTTTGGCGTAGTTCCAAGTCCTGACACAAACCCCGTTTGAAATGGGTCACGCATATTAACTGTGTTCAACCAAAGATTTGGTTCTTTCAGAACAATTCGGGTGTAGATTTTTCCTGGGGCATCAAGAAGAGCTATCGGCCTGTAACTCTCTGGTTTTTCGCGATTGTCCTTTTTGTAGAGTGGAACTATGATGTAATGTTTCCAAGAGCAAGGGATAGTTTGGGAAATATTGATTTGCAAAAAAATGGAGAATAAGATGTTTGTCCATAGTTCCGGATGTTGTTTAAATATATAGTTTGATAGGCCGTCACGCCCTGGAGCTCTTGATGCACTAATTGTTTGAATGTAATACAATATCTCTGATCTATCTATGTTGAGATAGAAGGGAGAAGATTTTTTGTCAATTAGCACTGGACCTTTCTGGACGGGTGGCGCTAGAATTTTCTGAAAGTATTCTACCCAAGACGCTTCAGAGACATGTTGTATTTGTTTAAAATGCTGTTGGGAAGAGGTCGAATCATTAATAGCCTTCCATATACGAGTTTTGTTCTGTCTTTTAGATATTCGAGCATTTGTTCCCCATCAATTTGCAGCATTTGCGCTTTGTAATGACGTAACACATTTTTGTAGTTTGTCTTTAAGCGCTTAAGCGTTTGATAACCAATACATAGCGGTAGAAATCCCACCTGCTGCTTTTCCTTCCGAAAGAGTGCTTTCCTCTCCTTTATTTTGGGATCAGACACATGATTTCTATTCTTGTGTAGTTTTTGTCTGTTAGTTGGTTGACTCATAGCGTGTAAAATTTCATGATAAATAGAGCTGGGGGCCTGGTGCAGGTTTGGATTATCGAAAGCTGATTTGAGCGATAGACCAAACTGTATAATGGATTGTTCAGTCCAACGTACCCTATTGATGCTGTTAGCAATTACGGGGCACCCCCATTTTTCTTTCGTTAGCAGTGGTCGTCATTGTGGTAAGGACCATTGTAGGCAAAGCATATTGTGATCGCTGCTCATCATATTTTTTATTTCAAATTCAAATGGATACGAGGATAGTGTACTCTCCACATATATGTAATCATTAATACCACTAGAACCTCTTTGAGACCAGGTTGAAAGAGGGGGGCAGTCAAAGGGGCCAGACCCATTCAACATAAAAAAAACCTCTTGTTTCCATTATGTGGTTCCATATGGTTCTTCTCTTTTGTTCAACAGCTTTTATCTTAGTTAAACAATGGAGATTTAGGTCTCCGGCTATTAATGTGTGAGCTATTTTTGGAACAGATGTAATGTAGTCCAGCATAGTTGACACATTGATGGTAAATTCTAAATCATCAATTCTTATTGTATTCCAGTAAAGATTAACCAGAGCATATAGGATAGTGTTGATTGAGACAATGGTCAATTGAGAATAAGAATTCGGAGAATATTTGTGTATGATAGAAACATTAGCACTAATTTTCGTGGCAGTAAGAAGGCCACTCATCGGACGGCCTTTAGGGCCTTTTAGAGCTGAGGTAATATGGAGTTCATGATTGTCCCATAAAATTGAGTTAGTGATCCAAGTCTCTTGTAGCATCACAATGTTATATTTAGAGAGTTTGTCATTCTTGTTTTCAATTGGATGACGAAAACCACAGGTATTCCAGGAGACTAAAGATATTATTTCACTCTCATCCTTGTGCTCTAGTTAACTTTTGATTTCTTTACACTGGCAGTGACATTTCTGGTTTTTATCATGTTCAAACTCATGGTTATCATCATTTAGGCACCAGAACACATTTTTTTTAGTGCCCTCTTTTGTTAAGGGATTTGTCACAACGCCATCTTTTGGTTCACAGATTACAAAAAAAAACATTGAAAACAACACTTCTTTCGCTTGCCAGACAAGAGTTTTGATGACTCTTGATCAAAACCATAATCTTGCTGTACTTCGATGATTCAGAGCAATAAATTCAACTTGTTCAATATCAGAACTGATAATGTCATCTAGTGAATCAATATCAGAAAATAATTCCAAAATACTTTGTCGATTTAAAGTTTGAGGATGGGGATCTGGGCGACAACCAAGAATCAACGAACCCAAGTTATGATAAGTGGGGTTAGTTTGTATTACATCATTTGATATTCGTTTTTTCTTTAGTAGTATCGATGGTGGCTTACTTGCTTCAGCATTTGGTTTTACTGGTAGCAGTGATTTCAGCAATTGAGCAAATTCAGCCCCATGACCTTCATTTTGATTAGTCAATCTCATTTGCTTATTTAATGTGTTATCTTGTTTGTCGAGGGAATCACAAAGGTGCGTTACCTTGACTTTACCAGAAGAGGATTTTCCCACACTAGATGTCTTGTTCAAATTAGGTGGCATCGTTTGGGAATTCCTAAGGTCACAATTGTTTGCTTTTTCCACATTATTATGACACGCACACAGAGTTGAGGACAGTGGAAGTTTGCTGTTAAACTTTGGTACCTTCAGATCTCTTTGAGCCGAGCATTGTGCCATAAAGGCATCAACTGCTTTTCTGATCTCCTCTCGACGTGAGATGGCATTTTGTTTGTCGTCATGTAGCGAATTAACATTCAATTCATAGGTTGAAGTTTTGGTGACCATTTTAGGTGGTAAATCTTTATTGATGCTTGAATGGGAATTAACTACTTTAATTAGATCATCCAATGGTTCATAGGGTGACACAGTTGTGTTAGAGGAGGAAGCAACACTCGATTTTTGTTTGCGTGCTTGTGCTAGCTGTATGTATTTTTATAAAACTGCAGTAGAGGCTATTTGAGAGCTAGAGCTTGGCACTTTGAGGTGCTTTATAAACTGCTTAGAGGCAGCAGTCATCGATTGGTTAGTTCCTTTAAAGGCATGGTCTAGTAAAAAATGTTATTTAAAAAATAGATAGGCAACATAAAAAAAATACTAGCATTCTCTTTTTTAAAACTTCCTATGTAAAATATTGAGCTATTCAAGCTCAGAATTCGCAAAAGCAAGCACATGGGCGCATCCGTTTTGTGAAATGGATGCCCTCCTGTGCTGGCTGTTGCTTTTGCGGCACTAATGAAGGAAAAGCCAGCCAGCTGTAGTAAACAAAAGCTACCGCTGGGTGGCTTTCCCTTCATTAGTGCTGTATGCGGAGGACGGGGACCGGAGACCAGAGCAGGAAAGTTGCAGCTGAATCTCGGTAAGTGCTATTTATTTAAAAAAAAAAAAATAAGCACTAGCTGCGTTTTTTTTTCTAAGTTTTCCGGGCTGGAGGAGCCCGGAAAACTTAGAAACAAAACCGCAGCTTTAAAAATGTTGTATTTATGTTTGCGGTCGCTTTTGAAGCAACCGCAAACATAAATACAACGTTATTGTGTTGGAAAACGCTGCGGTTATTCTTTCCAAGTTTCTCGGGCTCCTCCGGCTCGGAGGAGCCTGAGAAACTCAGAAAGAAAAAACGCAGCGTTTTCCAACACAACCGCGTTGTTTCTGCCTGAATCTTCTTTCCCATTTGGGGCTCTCGGGCTCCCCACGGGGAGCCCGAGAGCCCCAAATGGGAAAGCAGATTCAGGCAGAAACAACGCGGCATTGCGGAAAACAACTGCGTTGTTTCTGCCTGAATCTGCCCCAGAGCCCCAAATGGGAAAGCAGATTTAGGCAGACAAAACGCAGCATTTAGCATTTCCCATTTGGGGCTCTCGGGCTCCCCACGGGGAGCCCGAGAGCCCCAAATGGGAAATCTGTAGGTAGAAACATTACGCGGCATGTAAACACAACCGTGTTGTGTTTCTGCCTGCTGTGGCTTTCACTTTGGGTTTCCGGTGCTCCCCTGGGAGCACCGGAGACCCAAAGAGATAGCCACAGCAGGCAGAAACACAACGCGGTTGTGTTGGAAAACGCTGCGGTTTTTCTTTCCGAGTTTCTCAGGCTCCTCCGAGCCGGAGGAGCCTGAGAAACTTGGAAAGAAAAACCGCAGCGTTTTCCAACACAATAACGTTGTATTTATGTTTGCGGTCGCTTCAAAAGCGACCGCAAACATTATCACAATGTTTTTAAAGCTGCGGTTTTATTTCTACGTTTTCCGGGCTCCTCCAGCCCGGAAAACCTAGAAAAAAACCGCAGCTAGTGCTTATTTTTAAAAAAAAATAAATGGCACTTACCGAGATTCAGCTGCAGCTTTCCTGCTCTGGTCTCCGGGCCCCGTTCTCCGCGTACAGCATTAATGAAGGGAAAGCCACCCAGCGGTAGCTTTTGTTTACTACAGCTGGCTGGCTTTTCCTTCATTAGTGCCGCAAAAGCAAAAGCCAGCACAGGAGGGCATCCATTTCACAAAATGGATGCGCCCATATGCTTGCTTTTGCAAATTTTGAGCTTGAGTAGCTCAAAATTTTACATAGGAAGTTTTAAAAAAGAGAATGCTAGTATTTTTTCTTATGTTGCCTATCTATTTTTTAAATACATTTTTTTACTAGACCATGCCTTTAATGTTTTTTGATTTCTTTGTCAATTTGCTAGGCACTTGTTTTAAGCTTTGTTGCCTTGCAGCGTGATCAGTTTTGGAGAAGATAGTATAAACTGCATTTTCTGTTATTTTTGTAGTGGTCTTGCTTCCCTGTTTTTCCAACAAGACCGATGCGGTCAGAATGTTAGCATGGTGCTCAATAATGACGTTGGGAAAGCAAGTCAGCAGCGGTGTCCACAATTTAGTTACTATGCTCGGAAGCCCATTCAAATCTTTTCTTGGAGAGATGGCTGTTTCGGCACTCTCACCTTTTCTGCTTTTTTTGTGGTGAGTTTTAGCTGCTACCTCACGCAGCAACAGAGTTGCATCACATTTTGATTGCCAGGCTAGTACAGAATTAAGTAAATCATTCTGCACTTTTATTTTGTCGTTCAGTGTGTCAAATAGTTTGACCATTGTATTCATAGTGGTCTGCATGGCTTCAAAGGACATGACTACCACTTTGGGCAAGCCATCATACTCTTGCTGGGGCTGTTTGTCATTTTGTTTGCGTGGTGTTGGAATTAAAAAAGAGGAAGAGGACACAACACGATTCCGATACGTGATTTCGGAGATATTTGGCGAAAATAATTTTTCTAGCAAAGCATGTTTTGATGATTCACTCTGCGAGTGAGCTGAATCAATGGGCAGTGGCTCAACTGTGTGAAACAGAAGGGGAGATAGAACGATTGCCAATGACGACACTTGTATATGCCATAGATTCCCCTCTGAGCACCGTACTGTCAGACAAGGATATACCACAAGCTGTAATTTCTATTATGTCTTCCACAGCCTGCGATTGTACCGATATTACTGCGTCAGTCATGCTATTTTTATCTGGATTACCACCTATTGTTTCATTATTAGTTGTTGGCACATGGGGATTAGTGGATTTATTAGAAGTTACAGTGGGTAAACTGAAGGTTCTAATGTCTGTGGAATTGTAGACAGAATCTTTATTTCTGCCTCTCTTTCGACAGCCAGACATTACTTTGGGGGTTGAGCGTGTCAGCGCAGCATTATTAGCTGCAATTTCTGTCTTACTTTCAGATACCTCTATGTTATGTCTTGTGGGAGCTGCCCTCCAAATATTTGGAAGCAAAAGCATACCGGTTCTTAACATGTATATATGCCACATTTCTTACAAAGCACAAAGGAGCACTATAGCAATAGATTAGCATGACTCAAACACAACCCCTTCTCCAGTAATTCCTAAGAGAGCAGACAGGAATTTAATTTACAAGTAGCACTCGCCTTGACAATCTAAGCAGAAGCTCAAAAACGAATCGCACAGGCACCGCGCCGCGCACCGCAAACAGTACTTTCGTAGTACTTTCGTAGTACTTCCGTAGTACTTCCGCGGTGCATGCGCGAGTGCGTAGGTGCGGGTCTATTTGTACCGCACTCTCTCTGGTTGAGGGGGTGGAGCAACGGGAAACAAAGAGCGTTTCTTAAAGCAGTTTTGCCGTTTGTGGTGCCACAGTTAATGGAATCCTCCCAGGATCAGCTTGACTCTCGCTCAACCGGGTGGGTTCACAAAGGCTCTGCAGACAATAGCAAATCACCAGGAGCAGTCAATAAGAGACGGGGGGGAGAAACGGCAAACAGTACTTTCGTAGTACTTCCACGTTGCGTAATGGTTTTTGCAGTTATCAAGGAGGAATTTTTAGAAGAGTGTTGGGAGGAAAGTAGAGCAAGGCCACCCAAAGAGTCTGATTATTTTTCTTTTTTTTCCTTTTTTTTTCCAGTGACGTTCAGCACGCCGTAGTGAGGGTTATGGGAAAGACAAAAGGCACGATTAGGGTGTAGAGTTAAATGGCAGTAAAACCAGAATTGAGAGTGGGAAGAGCAGAGGCAGTTTATGTGGCAAAATCTGGAAGAGAAGAGAGGTGAAGGCAGGGGCATCAAAGGATTGGAGATTGTGGCAGGTAAAGCTGGGTGAGGGCAATAGCTGAATCGGAAGAAATGGGGGCAGCCACAGAAAAGGATAATAAGAAATGAACAGAGGAAAGGTCTGCAGAGACAGACGTAAGTGGCAGTAAGAAGGAGATTTATGTGAGGGAAAGGAGTAGTAGTGGATGGGATTTTAAGAGTGAAGCTGTGGTAGAAAGAAAGATGCGTGGTTATTAAGGAGACAAAGAATGAGATCACCAAGAAGAAGAAAAAGAACGGGTGGAAGGGTAGGCTGTGGTTTTGACGACAACTAAAACTTTGAAGTAGTTTACTTTAACGCTATTACTTCAAAATTATATATGTGTATTTTGGGGTAAGGCTAAAGGGGTGTGTGGAGGTGTTTGGGGCGAGGAAGGGGGAAATTGGGGGGGACCATCAACAGAAATTACTTCGAGGTGTTTTCAGTTGGTGAAATTACATGGAACTGGTGGAAGTAAGAAAAGGAAATCCAGTCCTCACAAAAGGATAGAGGGCCTGCAGGACACTATAAATCTAAAAGGTGAAGGGACAGGCTTTGGAAAAAGAAGTGTAATGGCATTTAAATGATGAGAAAAAAGGAAGAGTAGTGAGATTGAGGCACTACAGTATAGAAAGAGCAATAGAGGCTACCAGGCCCACCACCACTGCCAGACTGACAAGGGGAGGGGGAGTAGCTCGAGAGGGATGTTGTTGGAGAAACGGAGGAGGCAGTATTGGCGTGAGGAATCCATGTTTCGATTATGCAAAGGAAATGTAGATTGAGCCAGAAGAATTAATCTAACACCATGTGAGATTTGTTAAAGGCATGGTGTGCATTTAGGAGCTCTATGGGGATCATAGGAATTGAGAGTTAGCGGGAAATGAAGAGGGATCGAGATACATTCAAAAGGTTTCATGAATGGGAAAGAGGTACCCAACATTGCCAGGAGTCCAATGTGAATGGATAGGGGCGTCATAGGGGAGAGAAGCTAGTTAAGCTGTGATAAATGAATTGCAAATGAGATAATGTAATGAAGGCTGCTGATGGGTAGACAAGGTGCACAAAGCCTAATGGGTGAGTAGGTGGTTTGACGAACCAGAAGAAGGATTTGGATGCATGAAAGACATGATGAAGCTTTTATTTAAATAGTAAGTGAAAATGCATATCTTGCCCTACTGCTATTGGAAATAGTCCTTGTCTAACAGGGCTAAATAAGGGTGCTCGTCTGCCAGTAAGAGTCCAAAATGAAATGTCCACAGTCCAAAACCTTACTTCTACCTTGCCCTGTCACTAAAAGTAATAACTAAAGATTGACAGTTTGTATTCTCTCTGGCATGTTCCCGTTTGGCCTGCTGGGTGTGATGCCTTTCCTCCATGGTTTTCTCCACAAGAAAAGTTTATCTTTGTGTTTTTCAAAATCAGCCAATAAGTAATATTAGTGTGAACTCTCACAAGGTTTCTCATGAGCTCCTGTAGCTTGTATTACACATTTCCTGTAAATAGTTTGTTTGATTTGCTAGACCTCCTCAGGACCCTACTCTCAGTCTTACTTTCTTTCCTTCTGAATATAGTCTCTTATGATTCTTCCTCTTGTTTTCAGTTGTATGCAGTCCTTGTACCTGCTTCTGTTGGGACTTGGTTTCTCTTGCTCCTGCTTTTCACCTTGGTACTTCCACCACTCCTGGGGCATTTCCACTGGTGTATCCCTCTTTTTCTCTCCTAATGCTGGACCTTGTACTTAAACTTAATATCAAATGGCTTTCACAGCCCTTTCCTAAAATGTTCCCATGTTTGACAAATGTGACACTGGTCAACTTCCTGGGTTCCTGCCAGTACACACTCTTGTGGTTTCACATTATTTCTTAGATTTCAGTTCATATTTAGATTGTAGCGTCTGTTGCCTCCCCCTCGCTCGTTCTCCTCCAGTACCTTCATTCCCGGGGTTTAGATTCCGGGGATATGGCGTCGAGACCAATCGGTTTTGCTTCGCATCTGTCGTTTTCCTGACTCCACTGCGGAGTCGCTCTGAGCGTCTGTTCGACTCAGGCTGTTGAGCTTCACTCGTCCGGTGGGGGATTTCATTTTTCTCATTCCTGTTGGTATCAGTGTCCATCAGACCCCAGACCCACCACAGATCTCCCATACTCACACCACCACAATAGACGGTCTCCTGGACTCCGTCCTGCCAGCGGATTCAGCCCTGCTTGCAACACCAGTCTTCCGGCGTTCTCGGGCTGGCGTTCGCTCCTTTGCTGACAACCGTGGGCTCCACGGTTCCTCACTGATCCGCCCCTCCAAGGCGTAGTGACATAAGAGGGCTTCCCCTGCGTATGGCTCTCTTCTCTCAATCGATTAGCCTTCATTACATGTATGTCAGAATGCAAATGGGTATTCAGTTTGGCTTCAGATTTCCTCATTTTACGTGAATTCAATAGAAAAGACATTTGACTTGTATTGGAAGATAATTCAATGTAAGCAGATGTTGTTGGTATAGGGAGTTCCTCATGGGGAAAGAGTCCTTGTCCCCTCGAGGGGTGTCACTCCCAGTGAAGTCCCACTTGCCCAGACCCCTATGGAGGGTCTTGCAGAGTGGGCTTACCGCCCTAGCGTCACAGTGGGTGGTGCTCCCCCTGGGGAGTAGGGGTGAATACTTTCGATTTGCCAAAATGGCCTGTGAAGAATGAAAAGGAAGCTGCTGTGAGTGAGAGTTGGGGAGCCATGAGGGAGGGACAGTGGAACCTGTGTAGCTGTAGTAGCATTATTGTGTCAAACAGGAGCAAACGCAATGTTTTAAGGCCCTTAGCAGTAGATGCCATTTGAAAGAGGGCACCTAAGGAAGTGATATTAAATAGTGAAGCCCTGTGTTTCACATGGAGAAGTCAGGTGACCGGCTGGTCACAGGTTGGAGGGGCTAATCTGGGATCCACAGAAGGATCACTCCAGGAGAGGAGCGTTAGGACAAAAGGAGCCCACCAGCAGAGGCAGGGCTGAAGGCAAGTTGGACGGCCTCAATCCAGGAGAGCAAATGGATGCAGCAGGCTCGGAGACTGGATGTTCAAAGCTGAAGCTCTGCAGAAGCACCCAGTCATTTTTCTGAAATTGCCTGCCTCGTGTCATGTTCTCAACCCCTGCTGATCGCTGATATCTAAAACTGATTTAGGCTGTTGCCCCTGATTTTCACCCATAGATCCAGAGTGCAGAGGTTGCACCTTTTTATTGATTTTTTTTTCTCCCCTCGCAGCACCCTCGCTCAGGTGGCTTTAAGGAGCCCACTCTGGTTGGGGGTAGCCTTTTCATCAATTCCAGGAGCCCAACATGGCTTTGATCTAGAGCCTGCCAGCAATCCCTTCTAAAGCCAAGAACTGCAGCAGGACTTTATATCCTATGGGCAGTAGGTGTGTGACATGCATATGGGTGCATGGGTTTGACTTGCAATCCTGGATTTCCATAGGCAGTGCAAGTCGAAACAAGATCTTGACAGTGCAACTGGAATGTCTCGAAGTTGGAGTGAAACCAGAGCCTGAGCGTTTGCCCGCAAGAAGCCTGCAATGTTTGACTGTGGCAACCACCACTGACTAGGTGGTAACCAGCATGATGGCCTGGATGCAAACCTGTGATTGGAATTTGGGACCATTATTTCACTTTCACGTAAATATGGGGGGTGTGCTCCAGTTACTAGTAGTATGTATAGTGGTTTGGTGGAAGACCTGTGACCGTGGATTATTTGGAGAATCCCTGCATTGTCTCCTGATGGCCAAACTCTCCTCTGTACCTTGTGTTCACTGCACGCCCTGGTACCACAGTGAGACCTCGGCCCGGTGCTCACTTCCCTGGTCTGTGCAGAACTACCCGGAATGCAAGCCTTGATAGTTATGCTTTGAGTCTTTCCAGCCGTGGTCAACAATGTGACCCTTGGGCTGAGAGAGCGCTGAACTAAGGAACTCCACTCCAAACCCCTCCACAAACCAGACGGTTAGAGCGCACATTAGTGACTGCCACCTCCTTCCAGCGCAGCACAGCTTTGTTTTATCAATCCTATTTGTAATAGTGCTAATACCACTCATATTCTTGGCTTTAATTGCCTTGCATGATATTTCAATACTTGCATCTTCTACATGTTATGCTAATGTGATGGATTCAGCACACTGATAATATTTTCAGTGTTCAGGTGCTCACATTGCATAATAACCATTGCTTGGACCCCATTGTGTTCTGAAGCTTGACCGTATTGCTTAGGGAATCCGTGTCATGATTTAGCCACTTGGCTCACTTTTTTCCCTATCATCACAGACCTGCTTCCTCCTAAAATGTCACATATCCCAGTAAAAACAATTGAGAAAGGCCAACCAATTAAGTTTCACAAAACTAGAAGACCTTATTATTGAGCTAAACACCCCTTCTAACGAAGGCATGTTGTGTCCCTTAGTTTAGTAATTTTTCTTCAGCCTTTGAAACTGATACCAATTTGGTGGCCCATTCTACAGGAGCCCAAACAGAAGAATCGATAGTCTCCCTGTACAAGTGCAGCCAGAGAGATGCTAAAACATCACAGAGGAAATCTCCCACTGACCCCATGGGGGGGGGGGGACAGAGGGGACAAATCTCCTCCCACAATTTTAAGTGGGGGGGATACAATGGCATTTATTCCCCCCTCCCCCAGTTTGTGTCTCTCTCTGCAGTGTGTAAAATACAGTCTGCAGCGGTAGCCTGTGCAGTGATGCGTGCAAACTTCAGACTGTCTGCAGACTGCAGCAGCAGGTAAAACAAGAACTCTGCTCGCTCATGCGTGCCCCTCCCACTGTGCCTGCGCATTTGGAGCGTGCCCAGGCGGGGGAACAACATACTGCAATTGCCTTGAGTGCGCAGTGTACTGCTGCGCAGCCTCAGGCAGCTTCCAGAACCAAGGAGATTGGAGAAGCAAGCCAGGCAGCGGCACGTGCTCCGAGTCCTGAGAGACTGACTGCGTGTGCATCGTGGCAGGAGTGAGACTCTGACTGCTGCAACTCGACCTCCTGAGAGATATCAGCAGGCTCAGTTTACCTACTACCGTTCTTTTACGGTAAGTCCAAGTGGCCCCTAAACTGTCTCTGCACACATGCAGCACCTCAAGGCCGTGAGTGCAGGTGGTGGATGAGGGGCACAGCCTCTGCTCCATTTGCACACTGTTAAGTATAAAAACGTTGCAGGCTGATTACAGTGCAGTGGGTTAATGCACTGCATGCAGGTAGTCTCCCATTCTTCTGGGTCTCTGTTTATCAGCACCCCTTGCCTCATTCCTGCATCTCGTCGTACAAAAATACACATAGCAATAAAGGGCTAGCGCCGCTGCCTGGTTTAAGGCGATGGGCGCGGGTGCCCGGGGAGCTTAGGCATTGGTAAAACGTGGCCCACCACCACTGATCAGTGCGTGTTGCGAGCAGTAGGAGTTGGAGATGTCTGAAACAAGTGGGTTGTGGGAGGGCTGGGCATGGGTGGGGGACCAGGTGTGATCTCTAGAGGGTCTGCATAAGGGGGGGGGGGATTGGTAGACCAGACTAGCCAGGCTTAGTGGTATTCTCCCAGGTCACGGTGCAGTGTGTGTCTCATTCTTTTTGTTTATTTTTTTTATTTACATGTTTGATTTTAAATATAATACAACACAAAATATACTTGCCTTAGGGGCCTCGCAGTGGATTTCATATTCCATAGCCATTCGGGGCTCTATGCTGATCCTGAAAGCAATAATACACTATTAAAGGTTACACATGTCTCAAGAAAACACACACGACCCTTTTAGGTACAGCAGCAGCCCAGCTCACAATGGTTAGCACTGCCCTGTTACAATTATGGTTGCAGCATTTCTGCTGAGACATTAGACTGTTGCCCATTAAAAGACTAAAACCCCAGTTGAAACATGCAGAACTGTCTCGGAAAGACTAGAGGGATTCTATTCACAAGTGCCGCTGCTGTGCCTTTTAAAAGTATATCCCTGATCTGGAAATCCCATTCATCTCAAGGGTTGGAAGAGGCACATGCTGGGCGTACCACCGCATTTGTGTCAATTTTGACTCTTTGCACAGCCCACCCACCAAAACTGCACAAAACACAGGCGTTTCCTCCAATCTAAATGGCTAACGTGTGCAATAAGATAAACACAGTGGTTGTTAATCTGATTGGCCAGAGCATCTACGGCTGGGGGACATCAAAATGAGCAGAATGTGATGCATTGTCTGTTGGTAGATGGAGCATAATGGGATGCATTCCATGTTGTTAGGTGGCGCAGGTTGTGTTGCAGGTTCACCTCCTCTACCAGCAGAATGTGCCACATACACTTACTCTCCTTAAATGTGGTAACATTGCTGTGACATGTTGCTTTTGTCCCAGTACATGTATTTAGGCTATGATGATTACTAACATATAATCCTTTTAAAGGGATGGCAGCATCAGCATTAATGTGCTATTGAATTCCATTAAAGGACTGCTGGATAACTGGAAGGCACGTCGGCTCATTTCGGTTTCAACTTGTAGCCTGCATATTAAACATATATCGCTGCAGAGACACACAAGGTGTATCCCAGGACTTGCAGGCTAAATGTAGATCTCTGCAGCAGGTGCAGTTACCCCCTGAGCTGTCTGTACAAACTGACTTGCGTGGCTGGAAGGCCCCTAAGGTTGAAGCAATGCCAGTAGTAAGTAAGGATTCCCTGATTATGGATGGATGTGCGTCAGCTTTACTGGTGACTTAAAAAAAAAGATCCCATACAGGAATCAGGAGAGCAATAAACTGGCCGTGCCTCTGAAGGACTGGTAGGCCGAAGGTCTGACACAGTAATGCAGGTTACACACACTGCCCACCATTGTACAACATACATGGCCACGCAGGGGGACAAATATATTCAAACACTGTGTTCCTGTTTGTGTTCTCTTCTTGGCAGCAAATGTTGATTCTGCACCATTATAAGCATAGGAGCTCTTCTGAGAAGTGCAGATATTGTTCCTACGATTATGTACATCTGTCCTGCTGGAAAGTGCTGGTACTGGAGCAGCATTCCTTAAAAAGCATTGGCAATGCCAATCCTTTTGGCGTTCATATGTTCTTTGCATGTTGCATTTATAGGCACCAGGGTACAAGGAGGAGAGCACAGTGTTTGAAGGGAGGATGTAATGAGAGGTGCTGGATGAGAAGGGTAATAGAGGAAGGGAGGAAGCCATTGATAGAGGGTGCCACTGATGATGAGCAAGAGGAAATATGATAGGGAAAGGATGCAAGTGAGAGGGTAAGAAATAACGCGAGAGGATGAGAGGAGGTAAGGTACGTGGATGGGGGAATAGAGGGTATAGGTTGGGCAGGGCTAGAAGGGGTAGGTGTGCGTGGGTGGGTGTAGCTACACCAAAAAAATGCACCAAAACATCAAGAAGTAAAGCATCACTGAAATGCTGCCTTCAAACTGCACAGAGCTCCGCGTCGAGCCTACTCTGCACCTGTACCAGCATCGCCCGCTGGCTCTGTACCTCCCAGGAACTGGGAAAAACAAGTACTGGCAATGCCAACAGTTTGGGCTATTGTAGAGGCATGGGAAATGCACTTGCCAGGCACTGCCGTAGTGGTATTAACTGGCCATTGATGGTAGCCAGTGCGAGTACTTGGGCATCCAATAGCAGTGCCTTGCAAATGCCTAATACTTGTATGCAAGTCAAAACTGTTGGCTTTGCCAATGCTCATTTATTCATTTGTGTGAACAAACTGGCAGTGGGTTCGCTGATCTGCAACATTTGTTCACACATATTACTATTCCTGTCTCTTAGCATGCATCTAGGATGTTTAGAGCAGGATGTTACAATGATTTTCATGGTGTGGGTTGTGGCAGGTCACACAATAAATAAATTTTAAAAAGCAAATTCCCAAGAGTTCCCCTGTCTCATCCCCCAAACCCCCTCCAGATTTTATGGGTCTCCTATGCCCCTGACTGATGCTAATGTAAATGTTTAAAGCAGCAACAGCCACCTATAAAAAGTGTATTTTCCCAGCTAAAATATTTATTAGGAGCTCAAATATGACAATTACTCGCCATAAGACCATAGTTCAAATCTTATTAGAATTTGTTTTGCCACCTGTTATGGGACGGGTTGATCCGTCAGCACTGAGATGCCTTTTAGCAAATATTTTCCTAAAAGTGATCCAGAACATCGAGACTGATCCCTAGATCAGAACCTGCCACCGGGACTCCTTTCTCTATTCTCATCTATAGGGCAACAGCTCTGTTTACCTTTTTTGATGGATCTCTATTGAAGAGACTGGAAACCTTCTGAAAGCACCCCACTCAGCAAATCACTGTATTGATGTTACTCCCAGCCCTGGTGCCACGCCTCTTGATTTTGATGCAGTGTGCCACGTGAAGTAGCTGTTAAAAGACACAAGCAGCGCAATATATACTTGTAAACAATGCTCTAGGGAGGCAGCAAAATGGCCAGAATCCACCCTGAAGGACCAAAAGCCAGGTCCGAAATGGATTGGCAATTTGCTTGAATTCTGCCTCCTCACTTTAAGATGAACTTGTGACATTAAAATTACAAACAGAATCATAAAGGACTTGGTTAGTCTATTTATTTAGTCAGAAAATTAAATTAAATCCTACAGACTATTTTTCACCAGTGAATGAACAGAATCAAATTTTGCAGTAGTTTTTACTACACTATTGGCGACCCAAGGTCTGATGAATGCTTTTCATCGGATTTACTTTTTTGGTTACTCCCACTCTAGCCACACAGGAACATGCTCATTTGGTGGCCCGTTCATCACTGAATACCTTAATGCTTCCCCAACATCTGTAGTAGTAGCTGGTCCTCTTAAATCTGCTGTCCTCACCCCCCCTTATAAAGAAATCATCATGAGGCCCAGCCATTCTTAACAGCTTTAGACCTATTGCTGGGTTTCTTTGGCTCTAATGGATTCTAGGGAAAGCAGCGCTAAAGCAGCTGCAGAACCATTGAGAGCAAAACCTCATCCTCCAACTCATGACGGAGAGTGCACTTCTGTCCATTTGGAATGACAGCTGGTACGCAACGAATTATGGTTCCCTTATCCTTTGAGTCATGCTAGACCTGTCGGCGGCATTCAACACAATTGACCATGAACTCGGTCATGAGGAATTGTGGAAACCCCTCTGGACTGGTGCCGTTCTTTTCTCAATAATCGTCACCAAAATTTTACATTGGAGAATTCTGCTCTGCATCTGTTGTAATGAAACTATGGAGCAGGGGAGTTCCTCTTGCACCTTATCTTTCATGCATTTGTGCTCCTCTTAATGGTCCTCTTGTCTTCCGTTGATCTTCAGTATCCTGCTTCCATTGACCAGTTTTTTTTTTTTCCTACGGCTTAAAGGGCCTCATGAAGACATTGCCAATTAAGTCTGTGCCTCACTGTCCGTGGGTCAACGGATCCCATGAAGACTTTAGAATACAGCAATGAAATCCAAGAATCCGGATACCCCTGACCACTTCACACCTTTTTATACTAGTAATACAAGCCAACATTTAATCAATAAATTTACAAAAAAGGGAACATATCTCCTAATTGTGTTAATCAAGAGAAGTAAGGCATCAGTCCAAGGCATCAAGATCATGAATGAACAATCACAAATTATGGGGATTTATCAAAAAGATTTGCCCAATAACAACTGTATTGGATTGACCTTCGGGACACATTGTCACCTAAAGGGATGAATGAGGACTTGAATTACTTTATTTAATTCCCTATTTTTTTGGATTTTCTTTTGAGGGGATTGTTATTTTCAATGAACTCTCCCCTAATAATTATTATGCCAGACAATTTTCTATGGAATTGTTATATTATGTACACTGTTGACCGATTTAACCCATGCTCTTCATAAAGGGATGAATGCTCCCGAAACGCATTGCGCTTCAGAGGTATTCAATAGGAAACATGTGTAAGAATTTGGACTCTCCAAACTAGGGGTGTACCGAAATTCGGCTTCCAGTAAGTGTTCGGCCGAATGCTGGCTGAAATTAGCTATTCGGCCGAATACTTAATTAACACTCGAAGCCAAATAGGTTCCCCTTTGTCTGCATGCCTGAAATCATTCAGGCATTTCACTGCAGTTTCCTATTACAAAGCGGTATGCAAACAGCACTCCTTAAATCCTTTCCCAAAGTACATGACAATGTGTGAATGCTGGGTGCTCTGCTTCTCCGCACCACTCCAAGGGCTGCCCATAATCTTCTCACACAATGCAGTCATTTACAATGCGAGACTGGCCAAGCCAAGCTCAGGCTCATCTTGACACTGCATGGAACTTAATGCCAAACGCACATATAAAGCATCGTGGGTCACTCTTAACACAGTGAAGGACAAAGGGACACACTGCGGGTGCCTCTCCCTCAGAATGTACATCCCAGAACTCAAAGTTAAAAACAACAGGATAGGACGGGGCTTTCTCTGGAAAGGAATGGATACTGTTGGCATGTATGAGTGCATTAAGCAGATCTCTCAAGGTTGATATGTAAAGCGTGGGAACGCCATACAGTCGTGTTTCTGTTTGGAATTCTGGGACTTGTAGTGTTGCTAAATGACAAATGAAAGAGAGATGAACCGCAAGGCTTAGGGAACGGATGAAAACAAATGGACTGAATGGCCTTATCATGCACTGCCATGGGAAATATGAGTCCTCTATTTTAAATGGCTAATCGCCATTTGTTTGTTTTCCTAAATGCAATGATAACATGATGGTGGAAGAGTTCTTGCGGTGACCTTTGCATAGTACACTCACTGCTAGAGTGAACGAATCTGTGTGGCTTCTGTTCATACTGGTGTATGCAGCGCTGGTGCAGGGCAGTGAATCTGCAGCCTGACGACTTGGACATTTGTTCACGGGATGTGCTTCATTTAAACGTATCCTGTTAAATCGTGTCAAGTATTCACTGTTACTGGATTCGGGAGCTGTGGCTAGTAGACCCGGGCTGTAGCTAAGTAGGGGGCAAGGTGTGGCGCCCCATAGGGGTAACTAAGCTCTAAGAATTTGTGTCTGCGTTCGCAAGGGGCTCTGTCCAGTCCAAGGGGCTCTGTCTAGTACTGTGCGATTTGCTCTTCTCACCTGGGGACTGTCATGATGTAACGTGAGCCAATCAAAGGTTCTCGCCATGACTTTCAGTCCAGGGCTGGGAACTGCACATTTTATTCCCACAATGCTTAATATCAAGCTGCATGCCCGTTCACACAGTGATACATGCAGGTGACTTTCTCATGATAACAGTGCCTACGGAACACGGCAGCAGTTCGCAAAAATTAATTTCTCCAATTGTGTGTGCACAGGTGAAATGCATGGGGGAAACACGTCTCCATTATGTGCTTGGCCTGAATCATAAGTTTTACTTTTGTAATGGCGGATACAAAATGTGTCTTTGGAAGATCTGACATAGCACACCACGGGTCAGAACACCAGAGGCGTGTGCAAATGTGTGCCTCTTCCTTCTGCTCCCTCACTAGGCAGCGTCAGGGAAAGCTCAATGCTGCCACAGGTCTGAAAAATCACCTGGCAGCACTGACCTAGTCAAAATAGAAATGCTCATGCTTTCCTTGAGCGTTTCCACATTTTTGTTATCTTTGCATCAACCTGGCACAGTTTGTCTTGCCTATACTGCACACCGAGGCTCAGTGGGTAGCCCAGGAAACTCGCAGGTCGCGCTTCAGAAGACTTACTACGGACACTGAATGTAGAAACAGCCAAAGCCTCACATACTGTTCAGCAACTGCCTATATACCAATTTGTGGGTTTTGGTTGTATAAGGCACTTGTGTAAGTGTAACAAACATTTCCATTATCCAGGTCATTAGATTGGTCAGGTTTTGTTGCAGAGCTTTGCATTCTGGGACTTGTCGTGCACACACAGCTAGCTTTTGGAGGTGAATGTTTAAATAAAGAACCATTGATGCACATAATGCTATTTGATTCCCAAGGTATGCTTCACAGTGATTGGAAAGGTAGGGAGGACAGGAGACAGCTAATGCCTACAGCAGCCCTTAAGTGTGTGTTTTCAAAAAAGAAGAGTTAACTGTTTGTAACATTGAAGCTTCACCAGAATAGTCTTAATAGCATGCATGAAGACGTTAGATGCTCCCACACAAGTTTGCCCTTCACCCACAGACTCTCGTTAGCGCCCCTCCCAACATTTGAAGGGTTAGTTCCCGTCCAACCGATGGGGGCAAATCTGTGTTTTTTTATTTATTTTCATCTTTTAACAAGGTTTTAATAAACTTAGTGCGATCTATATACCCATTTAATAATATGCCCAATTTCACTATTAGGTACACCCCTACTCCAGACCTAATTTTTCTCTCTGCTGCATAACATTGTTATCCTATTCAAATTGTCACCAATTGCTGTCTTTTATTATCAGTATAAAGCTGTGCAGGGGACAACGGTATCCCGATTCTTGGATACCATGACTCTCTTCTTTCTTCAGCCTATATATCAAGGCTGGTTTACCTCCGCTGCACTCACATTGGCTTTAATCCAGCATGAATGGGTTTGCAGCTATTACTCTTCAACTTTTGGTGTGCACTTGAACGGTCTTTTGTACTATCGATACTCATGAAGACTTTTCCTCCATGTCGACTGAACTGGAAAAGGTTCATTCTTGGATGTGAAACAGAAGGTTGAAGCTCAACGCCTCTAAGGTGGGCCACGCCTCCAGGGTCCAATCCCATTCGCATCCCATGCTGTCTATGATATTCAACAAAGACAAAAGGAAACTAGGAGTTTTTGGAACCCAATAGTTGTATGAATTACAAGACTAATTCTAGTATTGTAAACCTTTTACCAGCTCTGTTGAGCTTTGCCATTTATTCCCCCTACCTGTCCTCTTGTTGTATGTTGGCTGATTAACTCAAAACTGGACTGCACCAATGCCTGTTATGCGGCCCTCAGAGTATTTGCTATGTCTGTATACTTCCAGAATTCCATTGCTAGTCGTTACTCTAAGAAAAGGTTCCCCTCTTATCTCTCCGACACCGACCACACGGATTGCCGCCTCAGGTCAATAGCAGCAGGCCTTTCAAATTGCACTGACTCGCTTTCAAATATGTGCATGGCCTGAACCCACCTTCCCAATCTTGCAGCCAAGGTCCTGCTGTACATATCAAATATATCCCTCCGTTCTGCCAACTTCTAAGTTTAAAAGGTTGGAAGAAAGAACATTCTCTGTAAAGTGCCCCACAATATGGAATGACTGACCACCCGCCCTCCCTTTCAAAATACAGTATCACTAATCTGATGGCTTTTAGGAAAGTCACAAAGACTATTTTCCAAAGCCAAAGTGGCATCTTCGTCCTCTGCCCGAACACGCCCCTTCCCCCAGACATACAAAGTGGCTAAACTCTATTTAGTTTGCAGAGTTTGTGCTTCAGAAATATGGAAATCAAATGTATTCAATGTGTTTGTTAGGTCTCATCAGCTCCATTCCTCGCCATAGAGTGCTAGCCAGGATTGCTCAACTACATGTACCAGTAAGTAAGCCGGGGAAAGCTCCAGGAGACCTGCTTCAGAGACCATCACCCAGACCCTACCCTAGGGCCTGGAGAGACATTTTATATCTGCACATAATGGGTTGCAAGCAGCAGAAACCTCTGAAAAGTACTAGCAGCCTATTATGGTAGGAGAAAAAAACACTTGACAGTTCAAATGGCCATGTTTATCAAATGGGTGCTCCTCTTAACAGCAGTATGTAGTTATTTTCTATATTAAGTGCTGAATTGTTGGCTTGATGGCACTGCTGGTACTGGGTTTCTGAGATGAGAACACTGGATTCTTGAACTACCCCAAAGCCAATAGTGTTCTCCAGTTCTTAAGATCGCTCTAATTTTTGTCCTATGAGGGAATTTAGCTAAGCAGCTCCCCCTCAGGCGAAACAAAATTTGGCTCTCTGCACCCTTGTGAAGGTGCGGCCGGGGTCGTTACGGGAGGTTTTATTAAGAAAGCAGCACTCTGTCTTGATGCCTGTGTGCTAAGCCCTGGGCTCCAATGGGAAAGGGGTGCTACCAAAGTCCTGCTAGATTTCTCACCTGGGAGAGCAGAATGTCTACATTTAAACATTCATTAGCGTGGCAGCAGCAAACCTACAGAGGCAGAGGACAAACGCCCACCCATCCAGGCAATATGCTCAATCATGACAAGCTTTCAAAACAGTCACCCAGTTTCCCCTTGCCACGTACCAGCTCAGGGGAGTTCTGCAATGCTCCCCTGTGCTGGCCGGCGCGCTACGTAAAAGAAAAGCTCCGGGTACGTGCAGGAAGCTTTTCTGCCCTGAGAGCCAAATGTTGATCCAGGATACTCCAAGATCTGCCAGCCTCACATCCTGTTTAAAAGATGCCCAAATTGGTTAATGTCTTGCAATTTACAGACGTTTTTTTGTTAGGGTGAGTATTGTGACCAAAAAAACAGTTAAACTTCACATTTCCTGCTGAATCACTATCGCAGACTTTTCAAATGTAAAAATGTGGGCATTCTGAAAAAGAATGCCCACAATTTTAAATTTGAAACCTGGCCTTTTACATAAAAGCAAAGAGCTTTTTTATAAATATTTATGTTAATGCTCTTTGCTTCCATACAAATTGCCAGGTTTGGCCACCCACATACTCCCTCAAGGAGAAGGGGGAGCCCAAAGTATACATATATATTGTTTTGTTTGCGCAGCAGTTTTAGTAAAAAGCAGCACAGGAGCGGCAAACTTTTCAGTTAAATAGGACCCCACACCACGCTACCTCAGGGAAGCCTTTCAAAGGCATTCCTGTGCTGGTGTGGTACCGTTGCATTCTTTTTTTTTGAAAATGTAGTTTTTATTAAGGTTTTCATTTTCATAACAAATAATGCAAGCTTGAGTTCAGCAAAATGTACATTACAGATGAAAAAAAAAAGAAAAATTTGTAATACAACTTATTCCCCTATTCCAGCCTTTCCCTCCCCTCCCCTCCCCCCCTCCCTCTCCCATACCATGGTTCAGAGAGCAGTAATAACAATAGAGTCTACTTCGGAGTCTGAGAAAGATGTGACACGGGCATAGGGCGAAATCAGGATGGGCATGGGTGACTCAACGCGTCAGGGCCCACACGTCCGGGGGGCTGTTCACGGTTCAGGTGAGGTGAGTGTCTTATGGTGTTTTCCCATATTTGTCAAAAAAGGGAAGCCATAGGGACTCTGTTTGTTTGACTTGACTTCATCGAGCAGGTGGGTCAAAAATTCCATGTCATATATTGCCCATGTTTTTGATACCCATTCCTTCTCCCCAGGGGGTTGGGGCGATTTCCACCTTTGGGCCCAGCAACTTCTGGCGGCTACCAACATCACCTGTAGCATATGGTCATGTTTAACCTTCGGACCCCCTTCCACTTCAATGCCAAACAACATTAGCCATGGGGATAGGGTCCTCTCCATCCCATCCACCTCCTTTATCCAGGACAGGACCTCATTCCAGTAAGTTTGTGCCACCCGACATTTCCACCACATATGTATATAGTCTCCCTTTTCGGTTTGACATTTCCAGCAGTGTGGGTTATATCCCTTTCTCATTCTGGCTATCCTCTGTGGGGGGGTAATGCCATCTATGGATTAGGTTGAGAGCCTGGTGGCGGTATTGGGGTGCAGTCGTGGAGTGGCTGGCCTGTCTACATATCTTGAGCCACCTTTTTTCGGCAATGGGTGCACCCAGGACCCTCTCCCATTGGAGCTGGGCAGGCATGGGGTCCCGCGGGACAGAGAGTAGCAGAAAGCTATAAAGTCGTGATATCACCCCTCTGGTTCCCTTGTGTGTGATGAGGAACTTCTCAAAGTCCGTTAGGTCTCGTCTAAGTGTGTCACCCCATCTGCTTTCGGTCAAGGCCCCCTTAAGTTGTAGGTAGCGAAAGGGGGAGAGGTTGGGAAGATCGAGAGCTTCCTTCAAGTCCCCCAACGATATGAACACCCCCTCCCGACAGAGCTGCCCAGCTTCTCTACCATTGCTGGAACGCCAGCGGCTCGTTGATCCCTTCCCAAAGTGGAGGAGTCCAGATGCCGCTCAGGGGTAAGGGCCATGTTGTGAGCCATCTAAGGTAACCCCCTTCCTTCCATATGGACCACAAGACCCCCCGGACCAGGTGTCTCAGAATTGTTTTGGGGATACTGGCCTTGGGGACCCACAACCATTCATCCAGTGTGACTGGGGAGAAAGGCAGGTTATCTAGTCCTACCCACTGCTTTTTCTGGCCCATCGTCAAGTGATCTACCAGAATTCGGAGCTGTGAAGCCTTGTAGTATGTGTCTAGGTCCGGGAAATTGACTCCACCCTCGTCTTTGGGTCGTATTAGAGCGTCATATGCAATTCTATGGGAATTTCCCCCCCAGAGGTAACGGAGGAGGGCCTGTTTGATCTCTAGAAGGAATGACTTTGGTATTTGAGTTGGGAGCATCTGGAAGAGATACAGAAATTTAGGGAGAATCACCATCTTAATGGAGTTGAGGCGTGCCATCCATGAGAGACCGGATTTTTCCCATCGTTCGAGGTCACGCTTGATTGCCAACCTGAGGGGGGGGGGAATTTGCTCTAAAAAGATCTGCTAGGTCCGATGGTATCTGGATCCCCAGATGGCAGAACCCCTCAGGTTGCTTACGAAAGGGAGGGTTTCAATGTACTGCTTCTCTACCTCGTCGAGGCGACCCACTGAGAATGCGATTGATTTATCTAAGTTTACCTTATAGCCCGCCAGGGTCCCGTATTGCTCTAGGCTGTGCATCACTTCTGGGACTGATTGGGATGGGTTGGAGAGGTATAGTAGTACGTCGTCTGCGAATAAAGTTATTTTGTGGTCGGTTTCCCCCATCCTGATGCCCTGGACCTTGTCGTTACTCCTGATTGCTATAGCCCAGGGTTCCATTACAAGGGCGTAAACAAGGGGGGACAGTGGGCACCCTTGTCTAGTACCTCTTCCCAATGGGAAGGCTTCCGATTCACACCCATTCACTACCACTTTTGCTGTGGGGTTAGAGTAGAGCGCTGACAACCAACCCTGCCACTTTGGTCCCATCCCCAGGGACGACAAGACACCCTCCATGAAGGCCCAGCTCACCCTATCAAATGCCTTCTCCACGTCCAGCGACAGGAGAAGGGCGTCCTCTGTTTTAACTTTTTTTGAGCTCAGTATATGCAGGGTCTTGCGCATGCTGTCAGCTCCCTGTCTGTTCAACACAAAGCCGACTTGATCTGGATGTATCAGTCTAGCGAGGTAGTTTTCTAGGCGTGTCGCTAGGATCCTCGTAAAGATCTTTGCATCTGTGTTAAGGAACGAAAGGGGCCTGTATGAGCCACATTCCGTTGGGTCCCTGCCAGGTTTGGGGATTACCATAATCAAGGCATGTAGGAATGTTGGTGGGATAGTTTTTGGGGTTTTAATCTGGTTGAAGAGTTTGGCAAGTGGTGGTGTCAGTACCAGTTGATACTGTTTGTAGAAGTCGGCTGTATAGCCATCCTCCCCGGGGGTCTTACCTACTTTCAATTTTTTAATGGCCTCCTCCACTTCTTCCTCCGTTATTTCCCTTTCCAAAGTCTCCCTCTCTAGGTCTGTAAGCTTGGGTAGGGGGTGGTCTTTAAGATAGCTATGGATGTCTTCTAGTGGTTCTCCCTCCTGTGCGGTATAGAGCGTTTCGTAGAAGCCCGCAAAGGATGTGGCTATATGTTTGGCTGTCGAATGGACTGTACCCGACCCATCTCTAACCTTCTCTATCCGCCTGTCAGCTCTATTACCTCTAAGCCTATGTGCTAGTAGTGTTCCAACCTTGTCTCCCCTTTCATAGTATCGTTGTTTAGTGTATCTCATTTTCTTGACTACCTCTCCAATTAGTCGTGTGTAGGGCCTGTCTTTTATCTCTCATTTCGCTGAGGAGGCTTTCACGGTCTACGGTGTCTTTGGTGAGCTGTGCCCTCAGGGCCTTTAGGTCGTCTCGGAGTTTGGATTCTATTAGGGCTCTGTCCCGTTTCTTACGTGAGCCCTCCGCAATAAGGAGACCCCTAAAGGTTGCCTTTGCTGCCTCCCAGACGGTAGCCATGGGGACCTCTCCCCTATCGTTTGTTTCAAAGAAGGCTTCAATTTCCTTCCGTAGGAATTCCTTGTACACCTGGTCCCTTATGAGAGTGTCGTTGCAGCGCCACCTGTATGATTTGGGGACATCTTGTAAACACCATCCCATGACTAGAAGTTCGTGGTCTGACCAGGTTATTGGTTCGACCGTGGGGCCACTGACCTCCCCTCCGCCCTCCTCCGATATCAGTAGTAGGTCAATCCTGGTGTATGTCTGGTGGGGGGGGAGAAAAACGTGTAGCCCCCTGGGGTCTGCCAGCATTTTCGCCATACGTCTACCCAACAGTATTCCCGCAGCAGGTCGCCCATGGCTAGGTTATCTTTAGTGGGGGCCTTCGTTCCCGTCCCCTTGGCGGACCACCAGTCTAGTTGGGGGTCTTGAATGAGGTTAAAGTCCCCCCCCCCCAACCCCCAGGATCGTGGCCCCTTCGGCCCATTCGTCCATAACCTTGAGGATTTTATGAATGAATTTGGTTTGGCCGGCGTTTGGTGCATACAGGGTGGCCAAAGTAATCCGTGTGCCTTGGGATAGTCCCTTGATCCCCAGAAATCTGCCCCCGAAGCCCCTTTTCATCTCAATATCTGTAAGGTGAAGTGATTTGCTAAGGAGAATCCCCACTCCCTCCTTCTTCGATGACTTGTGTGAAGCCCAGAAGTTCCTGCCAATTTCTTTTCCCCTTATTGTTGACTCGGCCCCCCTCCTATAGTGTGTTTCTTGTAGGAAGAGGATTAGCAATTTTTGTTTGCGGAACATATTACTTGTGAGAGATCTTTTATTCTGTGAGTTGAGACCCTTGACGTTGAGTGCGCCAACCCGTCCCTCAACCATGATCATTGCAGCCCATGCCCTGTAGAGTCAAAGTAAGTTCCCCTTGTGTTAATCTTGTGATCAGGCCCCCGTTCCATGGTATGGTATGAACATCTCCCTTGTCCCTGTCTCCCTTACCCGTTATGTAAGGCGTTCGTTTCCACAGCCCGAAGAACATCGGGTCTAGTAAACGAAACAACCAGGGCCGCTGCCTTGGCCTCGGGAGATACATTGATATGGAGCATGTCTTCCATTTATTCAATGTAAGGTGGGTCCCAGGTATGGTTGGGTGTTAGGTCGCTTCATGGGACCTTTCTTTTGAGTCTCCCCTCCCTCCCATTCAACAACATGAACCGCTTCTAAAGAAACCATGGGACTGCTTGTACCTTGATTTTCAATACAGGACCGAAGGGGATCACCCCAGATCGGATAACCACCGCGGGTTACCTCTGGACGGATCCGCACCCCTCCAACCCTTTGTGGGGTGAATTTTAAACTTTTTCTATTATATCATTTAAACCAAAACTTCACCAACTGTGGCAACATCCTGTGGTAGTGTATGTTTACCCTGCACAATGGGGAGTCACCCTGGGCCACAAAAGCAACCACGTTCTGAACAACCATCTTTTTTTCCCCTCTATCTCGTTCCACCGACCTCCCTCCATGGTCAAATGGGTTCATCTCTGCTCTTCGAGGGGTGTCTGGTTTTCTGAAATTTGCGGGTGCCTTTCACTTTATGCTTTCCTTGACTTGGATCTGGACCTCGTGGGCCCCGGGCAGGGTCTCTGTCCGACCCCGTGCGTGACCCCGATGGGTTAGAGGGGTCCCCAACCAGCTCTTCCGCGGTTCTCCGAATATCGTCCTCAGTCGCAAGCTGGTATTTCTCACCCTGCCATTCGAATGCCAGATAAAAGGGGTGACCCCAACGTTATCTGACGCCCTTCTCCTGTAGCCACCTGGTGATTGCCCCACACTTTTTCCGCAGTTGTAGCATGAATGCGGACAGGTCCTGGTAGATTGCCACGTTTGAGTTGTCGTATTTTATGTCTCTTAAGGTTCTCGCTCTCTCTAGTATCCTTGCCTTGTCTCTGTAGTAGTGGAACTTTGCCAGAACCGATCGCGGGCCTCTACCTCCTCCGCCAGCTCTATGGACCCTGTCGATTAGAACGGTTTCCCCAGAGTCGGTTCCCAAGACTATTCTGATGATTTCCTGGACTTTGTTCTCTAGACCGGTCTGGGTCTCGCCTTCCGCTTCTGTCAGGCCAAAAATCTGCATGTTGTTTCTCCGTTCCCGGTTTTCCATGTCGTCTACCTTGAGGCGAAGCTCGTCCTCCCGTCTCTGCATATCTCTGAACCGCATCTCCATTTGTGTCTCTAGTAGGTCTTTAGATGCCTGGTTATTCTCTACTCCCTCTATTCGGTCTTCAAGTGTGGAGACTTTGGCGGTGAGGTCTGCCAGTTTAGCACCCATGTCTGTCCTCATGCCCCTGATTTCATCTAGAATCGTCTGGATATTGTTTTGCATGGTGTTCATGTCTGGGGCAGAGGGGGAAGAGGTGCCCGTCTCCATCTTCGGAGCTCCTGGGGTAAAGTGGTATTTCGCTAGGGTTTCTTTCCAGCTCATATGGTGTTACCCTCTTCAGATATCCACCGGTTTCTGGTGTCTTTGATGGTACCTTCTGGGAGTGGCGGTGTGCTTGGCAGTTTCCTGGGTCTCAGTGGTGCGGTACTGCAAGGTGGGCATGTTTCCCCCCCCCCCCCTGTTACCCAGCTTCCCGTCCCCTGTCCTGATCCAGCCGTGGGCTCTGGAAACTATATCTGAGAGTCTCTCGAGGAGGGAGTCGCAGGTCTTCTGGAAGGGGGGGGCTGTCCCCAAGCAGTTGTGCCCCTATATCTCGGGTCTCCTGATCACCGGTTCTGTGATGGGCGCTGATGTGTTGGGGGAGGCCCAGGCACGCTCCCGCGTCGGCTCGGTCCCACGCAGGGGCCGCCCCGGACCGACGCGCCCCTCGATGCTTAGTTGCGGGGCACCACTTACCCCGTTGTGGCAAGCTCTGTGGGGGAGTCCAGGGGGCCCCCACGTAATTGCACCCCTGTGTCGAGAACCTCTTGGTGGCCGGTTCCGTAGTAGGCACTGGATTGTCAGGGAGGAGCTCGGGCGCACTCCCGCGTCGGCCCAGCCCCACGAGGGGGCAGCTCTGGATTCACGTGCCCCTTGTTGCTGTGTAGTGGGGTACCACTTACCCTGTTGTGACAAGCTCTGCTGGGGGCTATGGGTGGTCCGGAGGGCCCCGGTGTGCGCTTGACATTTTTACAACTCCCCTCCCTTCCCCCCTTTGTCCCAACCAATCGCCAATGTCTCTTTTTTCGCCGTCTGGTATATAGTCCAAGTTCCCATTGCAGTTGTAGTCCATTCCTGCTTTAACTCCACCCGTCCCCTCCTTGTAAAACCCATCACTCCAAAGCTGGTGTCCACCGTTTATACCAAACCCAAGAGTTTCATCTTCCTCGGGCACCATACTCCTCTGTAGAACTCTGTAAGAATTTCATTACCAAGTCCCAGTCCGCTGCAAAGCCCTGGTGGTTGCCTTGTAAAGAGTAGGATACCCATTCTAGAGCCGCAAAGTGCCATACCTTACCCACACATCATGGTCCATAGGCGGTTCCTTTGCTTTCCACTTCTGCGCTATCACCAATGCCCCTGCCATCATTAGGATCAAGTATACCTTCCTTTGTACTTTCGAGGGTAGCTCTTCTAATACCCGTCCTAGGCCCAAGATTGCAAGACCTAAATTTCCCTTCACCTGAATCCCCATGATTTCTTCAATTGCCTCCATGGTCTTTCCCCAAAACTGTTGGATCGGAGGGCACTCCCCCCTCCTCATCACGTTCCCTCCTGCATTCCCTGGACACCTTCGGGAAGATCTTGTGTGGCACCACTGGGGTAAGGTGGCATGAAACATCAGCTTTACCCGTATCTCCTGTATTTGAATTGATCTTGTATGCTTGGGAATAGCATCCAACTATTGTACCCACGCAGCCTCTTCAATTGGCCGTCCCACTGAGTCGTCCCATTGCCCCATCTAGCATCTATATCCTACCTCCTCATTTTGTCTGATATACTTGTAAATTGTCCCCACAATGTGATTGTCCCCAGAGTCTGATAGTAATAGCTTTTCGAAGGGTGTTAGTGCAGCAGCGATAGGACTATTACTTACTAGCTAGCACACCTTGGTAAGCTATGTTATGTAGGTGAGAGGGGCACTAGGGCTTTCCAAAATACAGTAAATGCTGTATTCCCCACTCAGACCCCTCTTATCTTGTCAGTTGTTGCTGGTTGACGGCAGCAGGCTTCCCCGGCGAACACTGGCAAATATGGTCTGGAGGTGCATGGGCAGGGAGCTGCCCTAGAGTCAAGACTTAAAAAGGGGCAGCAAGGCCCAATCAGGGGTCTGGGCTAGCTGGGAGGCAGTCTGGGGGAGAAGGAACCAGGAAGGACTAGGTGTGGTGGAAGCAGCAATACGGAAGCTGTAAGACGTCAAAATATAGCTAGATGTAGTAAATCTAACACAATGAAGGCCATATGAGCAGGAGCTGACTATCCAGCAGAGCACACCTTGCCATGAGAAAGCAGCTAAGGAGCTGCGTTGCAGGTCCACCACGTTGCTACACCCACACAGTGTTCCACAGCAGGGCTCCAGGACCCAATCGGGGGCTGCGGGCAGGCTTAAAATCGTGTGCACAACTCAAGGTAAACCTCTTCACAGGCACTGTTCAACATCACCTTCTCAAAACTAGACATAGCCTGCATCTCTACCAACCAATCGCCCACTCATGGTTTCTTTTTAGTCTTCCAAACTTTCAAAATCCGTTTGGCTGCAACCCCTAAAGCTTTATTTATCTACTCCTCATTCTTCAGCAACGATACACCTCCATTCGCCTGACACCACTACCACCTGAGCAGGTAATCTAGGGAGCTCAATATGTAGCACCTCAATCCTATCCAAAACTTCCCCCCAGAACCCTCTGACACTCGAACAATTCCAAAACATATGCAGCAAAGTGCTTCTATCTCCACCACATCCCCAACAAGTATTATCCAACAACCCCAAGCCAAATATCTGCATAGGTGTCCAATATAGCTGTTGCAAAATCTTCTGCCCAACTAATCTCAAATTCATATCTAATCTAGACCTGAAACCAACCCTGAGCAATCCACCCCACTCATCGGGTGAAATTACATAGCCCAGTTCGTCTGACCAAATCGGTCTGTCTATCTCAGGAGTGTTGATGCGATTGTTCCATAGGCGGCATAGCAGTATAAGTAGACAGCATGTGCGGTGCCGCCTCAGATGTTTTACCGAGTTCTGGCTTTGCCACAAGCATAGTACCTAACATACTAGGTCTCTGTAAACAACAAAGACTGCATCTCCCTATAGCGCCCTAGCCCCCTTTTCCCAAGAGAAACCTTTCCAAAGTTACGGGAAACTCGCCATTCTTCCCTCCTTCAAAATCTCCCCCACCCTCAACATCCCTCCTGATCCAGTTTTGCCAGAACAAGCAATAAGGTCAACCAAGCGGGAAAAGCTGTAGAGCAGAGTGTGCCAGCCTTGGTAACTAAAGAGTCACAGTGTAAGAATGAGCGTTGCAGAGATGGAGAGCTCAGATTAAGTATGCGGTCAGTGAGTGAATTTGAGGTTGGAGTGGTCGTTCAGCTGATTAGGCAAGTTTGCTAGTTGTGTTTGTTAGGATTTATTGTCCAATGAAGGAGCAAATGTGGTCTGATGGGTCATAATAATAATGATAATAATTTAGCATTTATATAGTGCTACGAACCCTCAGCCATCTGAGTGCGGCTTATTATTACCCACAGTGTGTGGTGCTCATTTATCGACCTCGGAAGGATGAAAGGCTGAGTTTGGCCCTCCCAGAATTCAAACTTGCGTTAGCAGGCTCTGCAGCGATGTCAAAGCGAGCGCTCTACTCGTTGTGCTATCGGACCGGCATGTGTTCAATAAAAAAACATGTTCTTACTATAACTGTGCTACCACCAACCAGTAGCCTCAGTGCCTAAGCATTAAGGGGAGGAAAAGGGAAGCCACCACTCATTATACCTTCTTGTTCACTTGAAGGCCATGCTGTACTTTCCTGTGGATGCTTTATTAATTCTGGGGATTGATGGAAAGTGTCCAGCGCTTTGAGACATGGAGACTTGTGGGCTGGGGCGGTGGTCTCCGCAGTTCAGAATAGATGGGAGGTTAGAAAGATATTGGAACAGGGGAATCATGTGAATAAGCTCTGGCTGCAGCCAGGGCAGTAAAGTAATAAGTGAACATATGGATGGGGCGCAGATCTTTCAGGATTCTTGCATATAGTGGGAGACGGGTGGTAATCTACATGAAAGGGCAAGATGGACTGGTATGAGGATTCTCCTAGTTATGCAATGGGAGGTGATGGTGTGGGATGCCAGGTAGTAGCTCCATGCTGGATAGAAAGGCAAGTCTACCAAGAGCCAGGACATGAATGACGTGATTTCGAATAGTTTGGTGACACCAGTGGTCTGTATAGGAGAGTCTGGAGCCCTTGCCTGCTACTTGATGGGGTTTTTAAATGATGTTTGGAAATGGAATCCAGAAATTAATGCAATGCTAAAATATTGCCTGCTATGTGATTAGTTAATTGTAATGCTGTCTCTTCAATGCTTCCATGTCTCGTCTCTTTCAGGTTCCTGTTTCCCAAAATCATCCGGTGCCTGACGGAGCTGCGCAGCATGAACGTGGAATATTGTAAGCAAGTGGTAGAGATTCACGACATCCAGCCAGACAACACCCCCCTGATCATGGAGGTTTTCAGCGGGACAAACGACTGAAACGCATAGCACGCATTACTGGAGCTCACATCTGTGGTATGAGAAACCTTCAGTCGGACGTTCATTCATGCACTCCATTGAGCTGGTGAACGAAAGAGCAGTTTAGCCGCTGAGAACGCTGGGTCCATGAAGCTGCTGCACGTCGACAATGTGGTTGCTGCACTTTAAACCGCCACTTTGGCCGGGAATGTTAGAGCTTCAGGGAACACTGCAAGACTCGCAAGCGGGAACGTTCTTGGGGCGGGAAATGTAGTCTGGCGTTAACACGGCTGACTGCATAGGGATCTGTAATGGCTGTTGGTAGCCATTTCCTAACCTGGCAGGCCCCATAAGGCCCTTCAGCATGCGCAGTCAGTGAGAAACAGAAGTAAAAAACTCAGAACTTGATATTTTTGGTGGAGTTTTACTTGTAGTGGAATGCCATTGTGAAAAGTGGTTCATCTCTGCGATCTTCTAAGAACCTGTTTTTTGCTCGATACATTTAAAAACTGCTCTTTTCAAGAAAGAAGCAACTTCAGGTAACGCACAAGTCTAAGATGGTGGCAATGCGGAAAAGACCAAATGAATGTACCAATTTTCTACGCATGAGACCAGGCCATGTGAAAGAAACCAACCCTTTCGGAAAGACACTTTTGCAGAGAGTTCTTAATACCCTGTGCCACTGGGTATTCCATTGACATGCCCAGTGATTTCCCACACTGGTGTCTTCTTCATCAGTGGCCACCTAGATCAGTGGTGGAAACTGTGCAAGCAACGGAGACAGTGTTACCAGGCAGATGTGCATGTCCTGTAATGCAACGTCTGAATTGTACCTCAGGGAGACGGAAGGGAAGATTCTGATGGCTTTGCACAATTTTAGTTCTCAGCCATAGTCCTTTGGAAATGCAGGATGCACACAGCTGCCTGTGTATCTGGCGTGGACACTTGGGACAGAGCGGGTCTTCAAGGCAGAGTGGGGAGAGGACATATGGGCAGATCCCGAGATGTTTGCCTTCATGTGTGTCTGACTTGGTGCTGGGAGACAGTGAAGGGCGATTGTAGCAATCTTTTTAATTGTTGCATTGGAGAAGACCCACAAGGAGAAAGGTGTGTGATGTTTTAGGGGCGGGGGAACTGCCTGTTCACATATGCTTAAAGGGTCGACCAATTAAAAAACACTTGTTGCAGGAATGGTTGTGATGTGTAATATGCTGTCACATTCTGGTGTGGCAGTTAGCTGCTATCTTTGTCTGTGCTGTTGTGCCCATTGCATTCCTTCAAAACACATACTTCGGGTGTATGTTAGCGTGAGGCATTGTGTTATGCCAGTTACATGTCAGTAATGAGGGGAAGAACCCCTCAATCTGATATAACTCTTCAACATGTGTACTCATCCGTGTCTTTCCATTGCCAGTCAACAGTCGATTAAGGGGTTGGGGATAGGAAAAGGGGCAGGGTAAATAAGAAAGGGGAGTAACAAGGTTAATTGAAAGGTGTCAACTCATTAAAAATTGAAGAAAATAAATACAAAGGCAAACCAAATTAAAGTTTGCAACATACTTGAACCATTCTACTACCACAGGTGAAACTACTCACTTGTGCCCTATAGAGCAGATGGTTAATTTCTAGTAGTGCCAGAATGTAATTCTACCTCTTTACACGCGTTCGGCCGTGTCACAATGTGTACCTCAGACCTGCCTGTGAATCATCTTAAGAGAATGATCCAGACGCTGCATCCTCCCTCTTGCCATAGGCAGGGCTGGTCTTGAGAGAATGATCCAGACGCTGCATCCTCCCGCTTGCCATAGGCAGGGCTGGTCTTGAGAGAATGATCCAGACGCTGCATCCTCCCGCTTGCCATAGGCAGGGCTGGCCCGCTTGCCATAGGCAGGGCTGGTCTTGAGAGAATGATCCAAACGCTGCTGGTCTTCAGAGAATGATCCAGACGCTGCATCCTCCCGCTTGCCATAGGCAGGGCTGATCTTGAGAGAATGATCCAGATGCTGCATCCTACCGCTTGCCATAGGGTGTGCTGGTCTTGAGAGAATGATCCAGACACTGCATCCTGCCGCTTGCCATAGGCAGGGCTGGTTCAACTAGGTGCTTGCCTAGGGCACACTGAAGGGGAGCTGCAGTGATACTAGACAAGGAATGGCCAACTTTGCATTTACAAACAGAACTCCTTTCTTGCAGGGCTAGAGCACCACCGCCAGCTCAGCTGAACCCGAATCAGGGTGCCACAAGTGGGAACCTTACCAGTTGCTAGGCCGCATGGATAGAGCCTTGCTAGTTGCTGTGCACATCTGTGGGACTGACAGGGAAATTGTGGTGTATATGGCAGATGGGAATGGAGCGCAGGATGTATCGCAGGAGGGGGGACCCTGTGCATGGCAGGTGATGCATGGCGCAATGTAGCAGTGTTGGGATGGCAGAGTGACATGGGGCAGAAATTAGAACTTGGGCAGAGCAAGCCACATGGAGGCAGAGCAGGGTGAAAAGCAGCATTATAATGTGTTTTACACTGGAAATGCAGGCAAACATTAACACTACACCATTGGTGTAGGCATAAAGGGTGAAACCTCTGGCGAACTAGTTAGATGAAGTGATAAAACAATTGATTGAACTACTGAACCAAAGAATGGCATGTTCAACCGCAAGAGCCTATTGCCTGCCCTGACTAAGTCCCAAGCGGCCACGACCACTGCATGTCACAGTGGAACGCCCCCAAATAATAATGAAAGAATGCTATTGATACCCAATAAATAATTACATTGCGGCAAATGCCTGAAGATGATTTAATGCTTACAGGAAGTGTATTGACCGAATGAAAAATTCTCCACCTCTTTGCCAAAAGTGATATGCCTTGAAGTTAATGAAAAGCAAAACATATGTTGACTGTTCTATGGAAAATAAACGGATTCTCTCACCAGGGTTTGGACTCTTGGCCTTCAATGAAGAGTAATTTTTCATTTACATGGAAGGAACAATCATTTATGGAGGGTCTTAATCAATGTTCCCTTTATTTTTCTCTATGTACGGAAAGGGCTGGCCTTTGTGTGCTCATTATTTTCCATGTGCACAACTGACTAACGGGGTAAGCCACTTTGTGAGCATGCATAGTTAGTGAGTTATCATTCCCAAAGCGTTTGTAAGGGAGTTTCTCTTTTCCAGCTACTGCAACTCTTTACAAATCAGTATAAACAGTGTAATTTGCATAACATTTTCCAAAGATAGACTAAACAAAATAATGTATTTTATATGCTATTATAAAGCGTCAACCAGTCTAAGACTTAAGGATCTGCCACAGAACCGAGCAAAAGTACTCCTTCGACAATGCATTACGCACGGCGCAAAATGTGCCCCTGCCACTAGCCCTGGCTACTTGTATTTGATTCATGGTGAGATGCCCTGATATTCCCGTTTTTGATTTTACACCAATTACCATAACTGAATTGGCTAGAATAATTAATCATCTTAAAACTACTAAATGTAAAAATTATATTCACACAGCCATGATGATTAAAACATGCCCACCCACACTGTTTAATGTGATATACATGTTTATTAATGCCTCACTGAGTACTGGGAGCGTCCCTCAGGAATTGAAAGATGCCTGGACCATGCCGATCATAAAAAAAAAACAACCATGCCTTGATGTGAACCTCGCAAAAAATTATAGGCCAATTACTAACACAAGTTTTCTTTTGAAAATTTTTGTAAAATAAGCACCAAGAGGATGGAAGCAATCTATGAATAAAGTCAAACAGAGGGTGCTTAAGTACCCGGCACAGACCGGCTTACCGAGCTCGCGCCGGCGCGTTTATGCCGAGTTTCTAAAAAAAAAGTAGTCTCAAGGACTACGAGAATGCTGGGTAATGTAGTTTTAGCAAGTCTTGGTGCGTGCAATTTTGAAAATTTTGGATTGTGTAGCCTATGAGCAAATAGCCATACATCTTGACAAATACTCAGTCCTACATGACCATCAGTCAGGCTTTCGAGTGAGCTTTGGCACAGACAGCTCTTTTAGAACTTAAATCTAAGCTCCTTGCGCGCTTGGATAAACAAGAAGCCTCCCTGCTGATGCTACTCGATCTCTCGGCTGCCTTCGACCTGGTGGACCATACCATCATGTCCACCAGGCTGAGGGAAGTTGCAAACTTTTCACCTGTAGCGTTCAACTGGATCTCCTCTTTTCTTAGCAATCGAGAAAGTCGGGTATTCTTTAAGGAAGCTGAATCAGCCGTCATCAATGTTACCATGAGAGTGCCACAGGGTGCTTGTACATCACCATGCTTATACAACATATTTACTGCTCCTTTATTTGCTGTGTTGACTCATGAGGGAGTGATATTTACGAACTATGTGGATGACACACAATGCGTCATCCCATTAACTGGCAACTATGATGCAGATATTCTCCTGATCAATAAGATCTACTTCCTAGTGGAGTCTTGGATGATCGCTAATAAGCTAGCGCTTAATAGAGAGAAGAGCGAATTATTGGTCATCGGCTCACCTCATACTATACAGAAACTGGGCCCCAACTATGAGAACTTTGCACTAGGAGCTACAATAAACGCCCCTTTGAAAAAAGTAAAACCTTTGGGAGTAGTATTTGACCAACATCTGACTATGAAACCACATGTAAGCAGTCTGATATCATCTTATGTCTACTATATAAAATTATTTGCACATCTCAGACCATTTATATTGCAAAAGAGCGCAGAAACAATTGCGCGTGCAATCATAGGCACAAAGATTGACTATTGCTCTAGCCTTCTGATAGGCATTGATAAAACCACATGCAATAAACTGCAAGTGGTCCAAAATGGTGCGGTGAGAGTGGTAAAGAGCCTTGACCGGCGAGATCATGTCACTGATGCTAGGCACACCATTACGCAGAAGTGTCTTCAGGGACAAATGCCCATCTACCTGCGAGAACTTCTTACTAATAAAACTGAAACTAGACTACTTAGCGCCAGCCATCAGATCTGGCTATGCCAAGATGTAGGACGGTGAAAGTCACCAATGCTGCCTTCTATGCTGTTGCACCGAAGGCCTGGAATGACCATCCCCTAGAAATACACTGTATTGAGTCCCTTGACATTTTCAAAGGGAAACTCGAGACCTACTTGTTTGCTTAGCTAGTTGCATGAATGACTCTTATCTCCTCGCATATCACTTATGCCTATCTGTTACTTGTTGTTTCTGTCTTGTTGCGCCCTTAAGCCCAAGGGTCAATGGCAGCCCAATATAAATCTAGTAAAGTAAGAAATGGTGTGCTTTGTGTACGTGTAGAATTAAGGGGGCAAGTGAATTTTTATGGCTTACTAGTAGCTTACAACTTGAAATTATGACCCTTGCTTTAAGTATTTTATTCCCTTGGAAAAACCTCATCTGTAGTACAAAACAAAATATCACTCGTCATTACTGATGAAGAACATCCACTAATGAAGTAATTCAAAGGCCAGGAGAAGATCATTTGTGCAAGGATGAAAAGTGCATATGAATAACTGCACCACAGAATATAAGAATTCCTGTGCCGCTACTTGCCATCCACACTACATTGTCCTGTGTACAGAGCTGTGACAAAACGTCCTCAAAACCAGTCTTGCAGCTAAGAGGCATACCGCCACCCATTTATACTCCCTAAAAACAGGAAACTGTGACCAACAAAAATGGTAAACAATGAACATGTTCTTATATCACCCTTCTTCCACCCACAAAGCTCCATTGATATTTTCGTATAAGTGGCCAGCAGAGCAGTGGCATGGGAAAGAACTCTACTAATATTTCTGTCCGATTTCAAGAGCAATTATATAGGGAAAGAAATCTTTTAATAGGCATAAAGTATCCCTTTCGGCAAAGCAAATTATTTGACTCCCTGAAAAATCATTTGGTTCCATGTAGGAAGTAAAATCTCAGAGCCCTAATTGTAACCCTGACATAGTAAAGTGAAAGGACAGGGCACATAATACATGGTTTTGTCATCCCTTGCTCACTACAGCCTAGATAAAAATTCAACAAGAGCCTTACTTAGGTTTCTCATGGAGCAAGTGGAAGAAAAGCACACACATTTGTCTTTTATGTTAAGAGTAGCATTCTCAAAGGTACAGCAGTTTGAGTTCCACCTTTTTGTAACTAGGGACCCCTCTTCTGCAATTCACTGTTATCAGTTACACAAGATGTATGGGGACGCTAAGGGCAATAAAAACACAGAACACATTATTATATTGAAAAGCCCTCAGCAAATGAGCACGGAAAGAAACAGAAGATGCAGTTTCCTAGACTGCTACTAGAGTTGTCTATCCTTCAGCAAACATATTTCCTTCACTGTTCTATACTGCTGAAACATCTGACTTGGTTTTTGAAAGTTGCAAATTTGCTCTTAACGCCACAAGGAGTTTTCTCTTGGGTCCATACCCCCAAGCCCTTCACAGCTCATGTGCTTGCCTCCAATACTAGTTGAAAGTGCTCTGTAAACAGTGAGGGATTGCAGCAGTAAAACACTCACTGGGATATCTGCATACCCACAATACTTTCCAATCAAGACATGATTAAAGCCTCCCGGTGATTAAATTGCCAGTTTAGGAATTTACATGAATATGCATGTATGCAATTATTTTGCAGTGCAAAGATGATTTTTTTGCAACATACCACACCATAATATTACAGGGTAGGATTATACAAGTGCTCAGTGAAACCATTTTTTGTATAGCAGAGAGTTTCTGTCTAATTTGTTAAGGTCCATGCCCAAGGGAACTCTGAAAACGGGGAAAGGATGCAGATTCTGGAAAACGTATTCCAGCTATCTGAATATCTGTTGGCCTAATACAATGTACGACTAATTCCAGACATGGTCCTTGCCAATCACCCCCTTACAGGCCAAGTAAATGATATTGCAATGTTATTCTCCACTTATAGGATAATGTTAGCAATGCTAAAGTAGGAGACTGAGTTGACATTTGCTTACTCAAAATCCTTAGGCAAACTAATATTTCATTTTAATAATACATTAGCTTGCAAGGGTACCTTTTCAAAGCACTTTTGTGGCCTACGTACAAATAGGAAGCATCGGTTGAGGTTAAGCATCCAAGTAGCCTGCTTACTTTAATAGTTGGTATATGATGTTTTAGCTCACAATTAAGTTATATAGTGTGGATGATGCTTTTGCTAAGGCACTATGAGTAACACAAATTCTGGTGCTTGGATGTTGTTCATATTACAAACAATAAACAAGTGGATATAGGTACACATCTGGTAGCCTTTCACAGAGCCAACATAGGCAGAGGCAAGGTTGTCCGGTAATATCTAACTGTGGACTGAGACAGAAGCTACAATAGGTACAAGTTTGGTAGTGTCAAGTATAGGAGTCATGGGTGGGGGTGAATGGTTACTTCATTGATGCATCTGGGCATATCTGAGTTGGATCTTACGTTCATGGAGGAACTTTTTCATATTCACTTTAACCTCCTAAGGGTGTATTCTGTTTTGGTTTTTTTAGGTTTGTACAGTAACGCTTTCATAGTAGTGTAATGTAAATAGGCAATACCAGAATATCAAGACTAGTTAGTATAATTTAGTTTTATTAGGAGAGAAAGCAAATGCCAGATAACTGCTGTGGCTTGTGTCTTATCACTTCTTGAGAAGATTGGAATTGTCTGTGTGCGCTGCTAAGATTCCTCTGAGCGGGACTCAGAAGAAAGCTGGGCAAGCGCACATGCGCACGGCTTGGAGGGAACATTGGCCATAGGTGAATTGTTCAACAAAGAAAAATGCATTGTAGACTGTGCACTCCATACACCATTCAAATAATTATTTGGATTACAGATAAAATTGAAACTGGGGATTAGCTATAGTCTAATCTTTAATTTAAGGCAAGTCAACAGTGGTATGTTTAACATATGCAAATATATATTATCTCTGCTATGATAAAGAGAGATTATACATGCAGACATTTTCTACTCTTGGCCTAAATATTATCTACCCGTGGCCGAAAGGCCTTTCCCTCTGAAAGAGCTTCATCAGCGCTTAAACGGGTTTAGAAAACTTTCTAATTTAAGAAAACATGATTACACTTTTCTTGTTGGGCAATAGTCAATAGCTGCATTGAGAGTGTGATTGTCGTGTGTGTGCTGACAATTTGAAATGAAAATGTATAAAGGTAAATACCTTGGGATCGCCTGGAAAATGACGTTTAGAAACAAACCAAAAACAGAACATTTTATTTTTTCACCAACAAGAAAAAATGTATAGATTTACAGACATAAGGGAAATGCATAGGAAAATAAACCATGTGTTATACTGATTAATCACTCAGGCAAACATTGTTAATCCAAAAACGATGAGGTTTCATTATCAGTCTAATTTACGGCTGTTGATTATGTAGTACAGGTGGCAATTTTGAAATTACCCTTTTATCCTTTTCAAAATAGTGAGTTTCTCGATCATTAAGGTTCATTGTTGGCCAGTGATGTGTTAGACTATAAATCCTAATGCCATTAAATAAGTATCAAAAAGGGTGAAATATTGAGGTGAGAAATATGAACTGACTTTCTCAAGGATAATCATTTTTCTTTTTATACAAAGAAAAATGATTTTCCTAGAGAAACCTAGTTTTGCTAGGTTGTATATTACTGAATCCAGTCTGTTCTGAAAATAAGGTAAGTGTGTCGATCTGCCAAGAAGATTAAAAAGAAAAACATAAATGCAGTTCTCTCAAAGTAACCATTTTTTGCTGGTCAAATACCTGGTGAGCTGTTGGTGTAGCTGTTTCTTTGTAGCTCAATCACCTGGCAAGATGACATACATGCTATCGTTCGGAAACACCTAGGAGGGAGATTTCATCAGAGAAAGCGTGAGAAATTAAAGTTCCCATCGGAATGCAGCATTGGGGTTACAATTTTAGGCAGGAGGAAGTGAAAAATATGTAGGGTTTTTTAATTGAAAAACTGAGAGTTTCCCGCCTAAATCGAGAGGTTTGGTATGTATGTGATACCATGTGCCTTTGATTAATAAGTTATCTTGTTGGCTATTATGGCACTGTTTTCTTAATGCCCAAAGTCATTTATAACGTGCCTGTACACAAGTGTTTCTAGGCGCGAGAAGACCAGGGTGGGGGAGACCGAGGGAGGACAAAACAACGATCTTACTAAGCCTTGTATCATTCAGATTGTGCAAGTGAAAAACAACGCAAGTGCAGGGGGAGGGCGAAGGGGGAAGTGCTAGGGAGAGGGGAGGGGGAAGTGCCAACAGGGCAGCATTGCTCTGAGGATGAGCAGCCAAGGAAGTGCGCTCAGGGTAAGTGCAAGGAGGCAGGGGGCTGTAGGGTTACAGTTATAGCCCCCAAGTGCGCGGTAGGCCCAGAGGCAGTGCAGGAAAGTCTGGTCATGGATGGAGGCTGGTACCCATTGAGTGTCTGAGGGTAGCCAGGCAACCAGTCAGCGCAGCAGCCAGGCAGGTCAGCAGGGGAGAGGGAAAGCAGAGGTGAAAAGGAAGGCCTTGAGCTGCTTCCGGAACTTCAGGTGGTCTGGCTCAAGTTTGAGAGGGGCAGGGAGGCCATTTCAGAGGGAGCCACCTGCAGACTTGCTGCCTGGAGAAGCGTCTGACTCTCAGAGTTGGAGGTGGCTGAGCGAAGGGCTTGAGAAGGAAGGTGTTTTGGAAGAGAGTTGGATGTAGTGTGGGCCCCTGCCCCCAGAAAGCCATGTGGACGATGAAGACGGTCTTGAACTTGATCCTTGCAGCCAGTGGAGAGAATTCAGGTCTGGAGAGATGCTGGGTCCCTGGGCTTGAGGCCAATGAAAAGTCTTGCAGTCTTGTTCTGGATTAATGGTTTGAAAGAACCGCGTGCACCTGGGCGCTGGATATTTAATACTTTGGGTTTGTCCAATTGATTTGAGTATATAGAGCAAGGAAATGAGAAGTCTTGTCACTTCAGTTGGGTTTAAGTGCTGGTTTATTAACATACAAAATGCTGTTTTGACCCAACAGGGTCTTTATCAAGGCTGTTCACCTGAGCACCTCTTGGTTACAGAGAACAGCAGTCAAGCAAGCAACAGCTATTGCATGTCTCTTGTACCAATATCTCCACTTGTAACTAAGGCAACACTGTTTTTCAAGCTCAATGTAACCAAGAGATAATTATACCTGCGGAACTAAGACAAATATGGGCATATAAAACAATCTCTGCAACAGCGCCTCGAAGCCTGCGGGCTGTTTGTGCGCTTTACAAATAAATAAATATGGCGGGTTGTATGAGGTTCAAAGCATATCGGCTAGGTGATGAGCTCCAACTTGGTGGCTCTGCTGATTAGCAAGCGGTCAGGCCAGCAAGGCGTCTGAAAACAAGATGAACGGTCACAGTGATCTTTCTACTAATAATTGATGAGCACTGTCTCCTGAGAACCCACCAACCAGCATGATAAGCACAGTAGTCTAGCTTTTCTAGTGCTCTACCTCCTACCTTGATACCTGTTCTGGATTAATTGCAGAAGGCAGAGAGTAGAGGAAGGCAGATTGAGAAAGAGGGTGTTGCAGTATTCTAGCCTAGAGAGAACTGGGGCTCTGGAGACAGTGGGCTTCTGGGGGAAAGTGAGAAAAGGAAGAATACCTGTGAGGAGGTGCAGCTGGTAGTGGGCCTTCTTGGCAAGGTCCCTGATGTGAGGAGAGATTGGAGTCGAAGATGACGCCAAGTTTTTTTTTTTGCCTCACAGGAAGGCAAAGGAAGAGAGCCCAAGGAAGGCGGACAGAGTGAAAGAGGGAAAGCACGAGCAGAGGTCCCAATGAGGATATCAGTCTTACTGGCGTTAAGGCAGAGATTGTTGAAGGTGCACCAATCCTAAATAGCGGATAGACAGGAATGGGCGAGAGAGGAGAGGAGGCTGAGGGAAGCCTGAAGGAGGGCTGAGTGTAATCCGCATAATACTGAAAGTTAGGGGAGAAGTTGGAGATCAGGTCGGCCAAAGGGGTAAAGTAGACATTGAAGACCCATGGTGAGAGGTTAGAGCCCTGAGGAACACCATATGAGGGGAGAGAGGTGGTGGAGAGAAGGGACCCAAGTTGGACCTGGGAGAGTTGGTCCAGGAGGAAGGAAGTCAACCACTACAAGGCCTGATCCGTGATGCCCAGGTTCTCATGGAGTCGTTTGATCAGGATTGATTGACTATGTCAAAAGAAGGGGAAAGGAAAAGAAGGATGAGGACAGAAGGAAGGCTTGAATCAAGAATATTGAGCAGATGTTCATGGGTGTTCAGAAGAGCAGTTTCCGTGCCTCTGGCTACTCTGAAGCCAGACCGATGGTCATGGAGACAACCAACGGATTAAGCGTGGAGAGTAAGCTGGGAGATGACCTGCTTTTCCAGGAGTTTGCTAGGAAAGGAGGGATAGAGATCTGGCGATAGTTTGCCAGACAGGTAGGATCGACAGAAGGCTTTTTAAGAAGAGGGTGCAAAAGCGAGTGCTTGAGGGGAAAGAGAAAGTTCCAGTCCCGAAAGTGTGATTGCAGAAATCGGCAAAGGCTGAAGCGAGTGTCAATGTGGTCCTTTATCATTCCCGAGGAGTAGGGGAGCACCTGTTTGAACGACACTTTCATATTTTGGTCTTGTCTAGAAACATTGTCGGGTGTAGTGGGAGAGAAAGAGGAGAAAGGGGGAGGAGAGGGGAAAGGCGGCCAGAGGGGGGCTGGGAGAGGAAGAGGAGAGAGAGGACAGGATGTCCTGAGTTTTAGTGGTAAAGTGAGAAGACTGTGTCGTACAGAAGGCCTGGGATGGAACTAGAGAGGTGGAGACTGCAGAAGGATTGGCCAGCTCCTTGCAGATTTTAGAATTCAGCCATGTTTGAGGCTGCAGAGACACAGGCTTGGGTGGAAACTATCTTCTTGGACAGGACAGAGAATCAGTCTTGTCATTGGAGCAGGTGGCAGGACAGTTTGTCGGAGGATGTGCCCAATGCCCTCCACTTCCTCTCACCACCCTGCACTTGTGTTTCAGGGTGGCGAGGTCAAAGTCATACCAAGAGTTGCACTTGGAGGTAGGTTTCAGACGGATTCTCATGACTGGGGCAAGTATGTCCACAGTGTTGGAGATGGAAAGATGCTGGTAAGAGAGGGCTGGGTCAAAGTGCAAGTCAGCCGCAGGCGTAGGAGGAGCAGAGAAAGTAGCGGCAAAGGCATCCACTGACACACAGGCCGAATGACCGAGAAGGTAGGTGGCAGTGCTGGGGTAGGGAACAGCGTGTCAGGTGAGAGGAGAGCAGAAAGTGGTCAGTCCAAGACAGAGGTGTGGTGAGAGATGAGTGTTCGAGGGGGAGGGGGTGTTTTAGGAGAGGAGAACATCCAAGGTGTACCTGGCAAAGTGTCAGACCAGAGGGTAGAATGGAAAGAGAGTGTGTCACAGAGGTTGTGGAAGAGCCCAGAGGAGGGATTTGAAGCATCCAAGTGGATGTTGAGGTCTCTGAGGAGGAGAAGTTGAGGTAGAAGCAAGGAGAGAATTGGAGATGTCAGCCCACTCTGAGAGGAAGAGGGTGATCTGGCCAACTGGCCTGTCGATGGTAGCCACAGTCAGAGAGAGGCCAGGAGCAATAGAGAACCTGCAGACCAGGCATTCAAAGGAGGAGTAGGCCTGCATAGGAATGGCCAAGCAGGGACCCACTTCAGAAAGATCAGAGCTATGTGACAAAACAGAAGGTGTCTCATCTGCTAGTGTTCGGGGATCTGTCATCCAGGCGCCAGGACACGCCACTGCTTTTGGATCCAGTTCCTGGGGGTGGACCAGTGTGGCAAAATCACTTTGGTGAGAGATTTTAGGGGAGTGGGAGTGGTACACCGGATGGTGAGACAAAATTGCACAGGGAATTCTTGATACGGCTCCATTTCCCTGTTTTATAGAGCGTGAACCAGAGGAATCTGAGAGGGGTACCTTAGGCGTTGGGGATGCTGATGAACCACCTATCACAGAGGCAAAAAGGGAACAACCTACCATCCTTCCCCACTTAGCCTTCGCCCAACGAAATGATCCAGCAGAGGCTTTCTTACAGGTAATTCATGAAGGGGGAAGTTTTAGGGAAGGGAAGTCCTTTTTTCTTCCCAAGACAAGGATTACTATACAGAAAGGAAACCACAGAAGGCCCAAGTAAAACTCAGTTATTAATCCCAAAAACCCATTGGGTGATCGTGCTAGAAATTGCACATTCTCATTTGACAGGAGGACACTTGTGCGCCTGGGTCTTCGATCTTTCCATCAGTGGGAAGTTTTACTGGTCAGGTAGCCATGCTTATATAAAGAACTTCATTCAGACATGTGAAAGAAGTCAGAAAACCAGTACGCATATTCCCTTACCAGCCCCTCTGAACCCTTTACCAATAATAGAAATCCCTTTCTCCCAGTTTGGGATGGATATCATTGGACCGTTGGAAACCTCTAGACTGGGGTAACACGTATGTCCTCGTAATTGCTGATTACACCACCCGATACCCAGAGGCATTCCCCATGTGGAAACAACACGACCCAACAGATTTGGAAACATCTACTGCCATATTTCTCTTGATTTTTCCAAGGACATTCTTACGGATCAGGCATCCAATTGTATGAGCAAACTCATGGATGAAGTCAAGGAATTGCTCCATATTGCAACCTTAAGAACCTCAGTTTACCACCCCAAACAGACGGATTGGTAGAAAGATTTAACAAAATACTTAATGATCCTAAGAAAGTTGGTAGACGAGGACGGACAGGATCAGATTGCATGATTCGTTGGGCCCTATTTGCAGTAAGAAAGACCCCACAGTCGTCCACTGGATTCTCTCCTTTCGAACTACTTTATGGTAGAGACATCCAAGAGATGTCCTAGACCTGCTTTGGCAGACCTGGGAATAACGAGAAGAGGCACCTATTTCCCTCTCACAAACAGCTACCAGATTGCGAGAGCATATGAATTTTGTTCAAAATCTAGTTTATATCTACATGGAAAAATCCCAACCACAACAAAAGTCCACTTACGACAAAAAGGTAAACGTAAGGTTTTTCAATAGGATAAAAGGTATTAGTTCTCTTACCTCTGCAAATAAACCTCTCAAAGTGGCATGGGCCATATGAACAGTTAGAGCGAACAGAGACCAGACCTGTACCTATAAAATGGCCCAAACTGACAGGAAACAAAAGACCCACCTCTATCATGTAATACATCCGCAGCCACTGCCACGATACTGTCTTGTTTGGTACCAGAGGAAATAGATCATTTTGAATGAATTCACCAAGAGCTGTCTAGTCAACAACAACAAGACTTAAAAGATTTAATCTCAACATTCCCCAATGTATTCTGTGAGAAACCAGGGAGAATGCAAGGCACTTATCATTATATCAGAACCCCAAAGGGAAAAGTGGTCCATTTCAAATCATATAGACTCCCGAAAGCCCATAGACAGATAATGGTTGAGGGAGTGAATAAAATGCGAAGGACAAATATCGAACCACCTTCAAGCCAATGGTCCTCCCCTATAGTATTGTTAACAAAACCTGATAATTTCTGGAGGTTTTGCATAGACTTCCGACAGGTCAACGCCATCTCCGACTTTGAGGCCTATCCCATGCAATGTATTGACAAATTGATTGATAAACTCGGAAATGCCACCTTTCTATCAACCCTAGGCTTAAGGATGGGGTACATGGACCAGATAAGGAAAAGACAGCTGTCTTGATGCCCCTGTGACTATTCCAGTTCAAAGTCCTCCCTTTTGGCTTACACAGGGCCCACGCCACTTTCCAATGGCTTATGGACAGGATATTACAGCCCTACTCTTATTTCTGTGAGGCTTATATTGACAACAGACATTTATAGTAAGACTTGGAAGGCCATCTTTTCCATCTCTTTACTATTATGAGCACTCTGAGAGGCCGGCTTTACTGTCAATCCATCTAAATGCAAGCTGGTGCAATCTGCTGGGAAATACCTCTGCTTCTTTGTAGGAAATGGCAATGTCCACCCTCAATGAGAAAGTAAAAGCCGCCCTTGATACCCACAAGCATAAAACCAAGAGACCTGAGAGAATTCCTGGGGTTTAATCGGTTATTACTGTCAGTTTAATCCTAATTTCTCTGACATAACAGTTAAGTCGACAGACAAATTAAAGAACGCCGAACCCCAGAAGATTCATTGGACTGACAAGGACAATGTATGTTACAACTTAAAAGAAACCCTGTGCCAGAACCTGATCCTAAAGGTAATACATTTTTCAAAAGAGTTCGTTTTACAAACTGACGCCTCTCTTACAGGGTTAGGAGCAGTTTTCTCACAGGTTTTCATGGATTGGGACACCTTATCCTATTCACTAGTTGAAAACTCTTCCCACTTGAAAAAAATGGTTAGAATTAGAGGCCCTTGCCATCAAATGGGCCATCACGCCTCTAAGATGATATCTCCTAGGAAGGAAGTTCACACTTGTCACAGATCATGCTCTCCTGTTGTGGTTAAGCCAACAAAAGGACTCTGACCCTTGAAACATGCAATGGTTCCTAGAGTGCAGCCCTACTGTTTCACTGTGGAGCACCGAACTGTTCAGCCCTACTGTTCCCCTGTGGACCAGGGGAACGTTGATTTTCTTTCTTGGTTTCCCTGTGAAACAGATGCCGCTACATTGCATAGGGGAAGGGCATGTGAGACACCAGAAGGTCTCAGCCGCTAGTCCCTGGGAATCTGTCATCCAGGTGGCCAGGACACGGCCATTGCTTTTGGATCCAGTTCCTGGAGGGTGGAACAGGTGGGAGGATCCACCTGGGTGAGGGGTCTTCGGGGAGTGTGATACCGGATGGTGAGACGCGGTATCCCCTTCCCTGTAACAACTTTACCCCATCCTACCAAGTAGGATACATAGGAACTTTACACCCTCCCCTTTTACAACACAAACACTTTCTCACGGACAGCCCGCTATGAGAGAAAACCGACTAACACCCGAGCCATATACCTGACCTGTCCCAATACAATGGTCAGGCAATTACCGATCATCACACACACCTGACATCCATTATGCTTCCCCACGCAGATAAAAGTCGGATCATGAGAGCAAACTCTTAGCGAAGCAAAGCACACGAGGAAACCGTTCCAAGATGGCAGTTTAATGAGAAGAGAAAGACTGCGAAACAGAAGGGGGTTGCAAGGAGAGAAGTTCCCTTGACCTTTTTGACAAGGAACCATTACTTTCAAAAAGCCTCGATAAAGGAAAGTGTAAGATCAGGAAACCAGGCTGAAGAATCCTGCATTGTGTGTCAGAGAGACCCATGGCCCACCCGCGTCTGTAAACAAGGCGGGAGAATCTCCAGCAACCATGGTACTGTCCTTGGCTCCAAGAACAAAGCCTCTTCAGTAAAAGCAACACAGCCGGTGAGTTGGGGAGACCGATACAAGACCAGTCTGTATTTAAACCAAGGTTGCAAGCAGCAACATTGTATCACGAGCGCTGGAACGAACATTGTTAAAATGCGTGTGATAAGAGACGTGAATGAAGTTAAACTGCTGATGAGTGATTGTCAAAGGTATTGTAGCTTGCTTTAAAGTTCAGAGTGGTCTGGCACCGTGTCATTGCTCAATCGAAGGTCTCTGTAAGGTTGCCAGCTGAGAAGTGAGAAATGTAGATAAAGTTGATCCAAGCCCGGCCGAGGGCGATCAATTGAAAGAGAACGCATACATGTGATTCAAAGTGGTCCTGTGACGGGTCAAGTCAAATCCTGCGGACAGTTAAAAGTCTTCGATTTTGATGATGTGGAGAAAGTTGGAAAAGTACATACATTTGGTCCAAGTCCGACAGAGGGATATCAATTGAAAGCTTTGTATTAAAGTCGATCTGAGCCCAGCGGATGGGGGCCAGAGGTGAATCGAAAAAAATCCCCAAAGAAGTTGTATATGAGAATCCTGAGAAGGCCCTCTGAAGTAAGAGACTTTGAATGGCAAAGAGACGTTGACATAGAAGGCCCTGATACTGAGATTTGAACTGCATCCTCTTGCTAGAGAAGCCAGAGACTGTGCTACGCTTGAGTGTGCCGCCTTGTCCCGTGCTGAAAACGTGTGGAATGGAGGCCAATGGCTTGAATATCCCGACATATTTCTTGAATACTTTTCTTTTGCATAATATTGTTTCCCACACTATTTGTTTTTAGAAGTAAGGATTGGCAATGGGTTTATTAGTATAGGCTCTTTTATTTTGAGAAGACACCACTAGGACTGCGTCATTTTTGGATGGATGTGGCTTGCTCCCATCTTTAGATTTAGGATTAGATGGGCATTTTTCAAACCCAGTTGAAGTACAGAAGAACTCCCTTGAACTGTGATCACTTGTGTTTGTCTTACTGTTTGATACCATGCCTTCCTTACAGCTACTCCACCTCCGGGACGGTTGGTTCTGGGTTCTGAGAGGATCTTGTAGCCATTAAGGAAAGTGTCAAAACTTGTGACTGTGCTGGCCGTGAATCAAAATCTTTGAGAGCGAGGACACCCATGTCAAGTTCTTCGAGGAGTTGTCAGATGTCAGAGGAGTGTTTGACAGCAGAGCGAGAGTTTTAAGTAGCGACATTGAGCAGTTGCCACATTTGAAAGACTTTGGGGTGGGGAGGGTTACAGGCTTGAGGTACGCTCAGCGGAAGTGGTTGAGGGGCCCGAGAGTGAGCAGAGGTGGTTGAAGGAGGTGGCATAGTGGCTATAGAGGTGGAGGAGGGTGCCAGAGAGGTGGTGGAAAAAGGAGGTGGCGGATGAGCCAGAGAGGTGCTAGTAGGAGTAGCAGGAGAAGGAAGTACGTTGATAAGACATGGGAGATATCTATCGAAAAGGAGATTGGGCAAAGGGCCCTGGATCAAGACGGTGCCATTCTGATTCAGATTCGACTTTCCTAAAAAGAGGGGAAAAAGGCCTACTTTCAACACAGACAGCAATGCAGCACAAATTCGACTCTACTAGAGAGATGTGAGTGATGGCAAAGCAATACGGGTCACTGATGCTTATGAATTGTGCGAGAAGATCAATAGAGTATTTAGAGGGGTGGGTCAGTTTAGTGGGGTGCAGTGATTGCTGCCCCGACCAAACTGCATCTACCATGTTAGTCACAGCAGGTTGACAGCTGCAGGCTTTCATCTTCCCTGGCTGACACTGGCAGACACCATATGGAGCTGCTTCCACTGGAGCTGTACTTTGCCTTGGTGTCCTTCACAAGGGGACTGCCTGGAAGACTGTCAGCTAAGGGCCTATTTCACCAATGGGAGCGTGGAGGGCTGGGGTAGGGAAGGAATGCACGGACAGGGGGGGAGGGGAAACAGGCAATGAGAGCACCAACTAAATTAAAGAATTAAAGCAAAAGTATGTGCCTGGAGCCAGGCGCTGCGGTGCTAGAACGCAGATTGAATTAATTAAAAAAAGTTGGAGCCCGGTGGCTCGGCAACAGGGAGGACTCGCCCCAGCCAGAAAGTCCAGAGCAAGAACTGAAATGTTAAAATTGTAACAAAATGAGCCAGGGTTTCCGTTGGTATTCTCGGAATGCTATATGGTCTTGAGTATTAAAATAGTAAAAATGCTTCTAAACGTGATCGTGTGGAAGTTCGTTGTAACACAAAACTGTGTTCATGAACGTGGGGAAGCATAGAACTGTGTTTTTGCCCTGCCTGCAGCCCGAGCCCCCAGACTTCTTGGAATGTCTTTCTTGCGAAAATCAAATGGACCCGTATGTCACTCCACTTGCGGTGAAGGATCTGTGGTATTGGGTATACCTTTCTGATGTCCAGAAGGCACCCCATGTGTCACCCCCTTCTTTGAGCATATTGGTCAAGTGTTTTCCTGTAAATGCTGATGCAAAACTTGAAATAAAATATGACCACTTCTTCATTGTTCTAGTTGAGTTTCTACACTTACATTGCTGAGCTGTCAATTCATGTGTGTATGTGTGTGTATATATATATATATATATATTTCTGAGGCTTGTGGAATCTGCTTAGATCACATGCTGTGCATAGGCCGACATCTAGTGGAAGCTGCGGAGTATTACAGTTTGTTTTTCGAAGTCGAAAAATGGGCGTCGACACAGGGCGTGCCAGTAATACTATCCCTAGTGTGACGTCCCCTGTACCCATGATCCCTCACGCGTCTAGGATCCCCAGATTGTTTTTTTCCGCCATTCTGGTCGGAAGCACTTCAGCGGAGTTCCCTGGCTTTGCCATATTTTCACTCTAAAATAATTCTAATTTGCCCCGTTTGACCAACCTTCGTCGATCAACATCTCGACGCCGAACCGGGGAGGAGATCAACGTCGAATACCCGACGGATTGGGCCTTGAGGCTTCCGCCTCGGCTCGGGCCTGGGCCGCTGGCCTCGGCCCTACAAGTAGGGAGAGTGGGGGTGGTACACTTCCACACTCGACACCTTATTACCTACACACACTTGCCCGCTGCCCACAGGCGCGTATGGAGGGTACGCCCTTTCAGTTTTGCCCCAAGTGTAATAAGAAATACCCTTGGGTAGATAAGCACGCTACGTGCAACCTTTGCCTACCCAGAGACCACCCCGAAACGGGTTGCAGGGCCTGTAGTAGGTTTAAGGCCAAAACTCTTAAGGACCGCTCCACCAAGCGTTGGGCCCACCACGCCAAGCTAGCAGCTATGGAAGCGGAGGGTACCTTCAGCGACGGCAGCGACGCCGAACTTTCGGACGGCGAGGGCACCAAGGCGTCGAAAGACAGCCGAACGCACGTCCCCGGCCTCGGAAGGTCGTCCGTCCCGGCGACTATGGGGAAGACCCCCGGCGACAAGAGCGTTACACATACACACGCTAAACACAAAAAATCCACCCGAGATTCGACGTCGTCGAAACCTCGGAAAGAGGCACAGAAGGAGCGGTCCGAAAGGACGTCCTCTGGGCGGTCCCGGTCGAGGTCGCCGCACGACGTCAGGCAAGCCTCCACACTTGCACAGAGTGCCTCGACCATTAATATCCCGGAAGATCAATCGTCCGGAGACGATCACGACTTCCACGAACACGACTTCCACCCCCAGCCTGCACCCCAGGGAAAGGGTACTTCACTTGGGAGTAAGGAAAGCCCAGTTAGCTCGAAAAACATGGATTCCACCTCCGATCCTCGACGCCAGGCGTCGAAAGATAAGGGAAAGGGGAAACACACTTCCACCCACGGGGAAGGGGGTAAACAGCAAAAGAAACAACCCTTGCAGTCCTCCACTACAAAAGAACTGACCAAGTCTTCTCAGGGCCAATCCAGAGAAAGTCCCAGCAAGGTCACCCCAAGCTCAAAACTCTGGTCATGCGAGGACATTGACAGAGTAATGTCAAGGATGTCTTCCTTGGCGAATTTTTTCGACAGACACCCTGAACAACTACTAGCGTTAAACCCTCAGGGAGATTCTCCCTCAGGGTCAGGGGACCCTATCCCCTCAAATAAAAGACCCCGGGTCGAGACACCATTTAGGCCTTTAGACCCCATCGAGGCCCAACCCTTTTCTTACCTCTTCCCTACAGACCAAGGAAACTCTTCCCTTATAGAAGGTCAGGTAATTGACACGCCAGAAGATCCTGCAGGATCAGATTATTACGGCGAAGACGAGGAGGAGCCAGAAAATAGCCCAGATATTTTCAGAATGGACTCACCAGTCGAAAGGGAAGCCCCAGTGTCTGATTCACCGATAGATAATCAGCCCCTCCTTAATGAACTGCTCTTTCGGGCAGCTAACCACTTCCACATAGACACACAAGGTGCCCAGGAAGAAAGGGACTTTGCGGAAGAACTAATAGGGGAAAGGAAGCCAGTAGCCCAGACCATTCCCATCCTAAAATCTGTTCAACGCAGAATAGCACCATCCCTTGTCAACCCAAACCTGACAAGACCTGTAAATCCGAGAGTGGAGAAGCTGTTTAAAGCAGCCCAGTCGGACCCCCTATATATTAGAGGTCAACTTAAGCCAGACTCTCTAGTAGTAACCAACACCCGCAAAAGAGCTGGTACACCATTATCTTCCTCTGAGGCTCCCCCCGACAAAGAAAGTAAAAAACTTTATGGTTTTGGCAGGAAAGTAGCTTCCACGGCAGCCTACCAAGCCAGAATCGCGAATTCCACCACACTGTTGGCTAGCTACAACTGTCACCAGTGGGAAGAAGTGGCAGCACTAATAGACTCTGCTCCCGAACCCCTTAAAAGCCAGCTAGCTCGCATTTGTGCGGAAGGTAGGAACGTGTCAGGCTGCACTGTAAAAGCAACTCTGGACGCCGCTGACAATGCGGGTAGACTTATAGCAGAGGGGACTGTCATCAAAAGGCATGCTTGGTTGAGGCAGTCGGGATTCAAGGCAGAAACACAAGCTGCGCTCTTAGACAAACCAGTGGAAAGTGATCTCCTGTTTGGGAAGGCAGTCGAGGACGCTCTAAAAAACGCTAAGGAGGAATTCGACACCCTCAAATCCCTTGGCCAATTAACTACCAAACCACCTAACCAAAGAGGGAATGGCAATTTTCGTCGCTCCCGCGGCCAAAATTCCAATAGAGGAAATAGCTACTCCCACACCCAGGGTACACAGTGGAACACCAGCTCACAACAGTCTACCCAGGCGTATGGTAGGGGTAGTAAAAGAGGACGCGGTAGAGGCAGAGGCAGCCCCAGTAAAGGAGGAGGCACGCCTCCACCAAAGCAGTGACGCTCAGTTCAGGGTCCCTTCCCATGCAACCCCAGTAGGGGGACGAATATCAAGTTTCACCCAGGCATGGGAAGGGATAACATCCGACAGATGGGTGCTGTCAACAGTATCCAATGGGTACTGCATAGAACTACTGCAACGTCCCCTAAACCATCCTCCAAGACAAAAAGTCCACTCTTTACAACATCAGAAGATCCTCCTCGAGGAGATCGCCATTCTGCTACAAAAGGACGCAATAGAACTCGTCCCGGGACACCAGGTAAACAAGGGTATCTATTCAACTTACTTCCTTGTGCCAAAGAAAGATTTAACAATGCGCCCAGTTTTGGACTTACGGCCTGCCAACAAATATGTCAAGCCCCAAAAATTCCGTATGACCACACTACAAGAGGTAATCCCACTCCTAAAAAAGGGGGATTACATGGCAACCTTGGATATGAAAGATGCCTATTTTCATATTTCCATGCTCCCGGCGCACAGAAAATACTTGCGCTTCAAGGTGGACAGTCGCCACTACCAATTCAAGGTACTGCCCTTCGGGATAGCTTCAGCACCAAGGGTATTCACCAAGGTACTGGCGGTGGCAGCTGCACACCTACGCAGGGAGGCAATCCCAGTGTACCCTTATCTGGACGACTGGCTCATAACGGGGGAAACCCCAGGAATCTGCAGGTCAAACATTCAGAGGACCATCGACCTCCTCCACGAATTAGGCTTCTCCATCAACGAGAAAAAGTCAAGTCTGGTGCCAAGCACCTCAAAACAGTTTCTAGGAGCTATCCTAGATACTCAGAAAGGATTGACCTTCCCGTCGGAAGAAAGAATTCGGAACATACTTCTGCAAATTCCGCATTATCAGTCAGGTCAACAGATAACAGTACGCAAAGCTATGCGGTTACTGGGCATGATGGCGTCATGCATTTACCTGGTCCCCCACGCGCGTCTGCGCATGCGTCCCATGCAGGAATGGTTGGCGAAACAGTGGTCTCAGGCAGGTGGTCAGTGGGACGATCTAGTGGTCGTTTCGCCAACACTAGTACAAAACCTACTCTGGTGGACAAGAGAGAATCTCGCAAAGGGGAAACCCTTTTACGATCCCGAAGTACAGGCAGTGGTGACTACAGATGCATGCCTGACAGGGTGGGGAGCTCACCATCTCCACCACACAGCTCAGGGTCTCTGGTCTCACTCAGTAGCCAAGAACCACATCAATCTGCTAGAGCTTCTGGCAGTATTCCGAGCGCTGCAGGCGTTCGAGCCCCATCTACTAAACTTGTCGGTGCAGATCAGGACGGACAGCACGACAGCCATGTTCTATCTGAACAAGCAAGGAGGGACTCGTTCGCCAAATCTGTCCAAGCTTGCCCAGAAAATATGGATATGGGCACTCAGACGGAACATCTTCCTGTCATCGCAACATGTTCCAGGGGAGCTCAATTCCCTAGCGGATGCTCTAAGCAGAGACTCCCTCCCAGTAGAACACGAATGGGTCCTTCACAAAGACGTAGTAGAAGATCTCTTCTCTCAGTGGGGTTTCCCCACTATAGACCTATTCGCCACAAGCGAAAACAAACAATGCCCAGGATTTGCATCCAGGTTCCCACAACCGGACTCCCAGGGGAATGCCCTGTGGATGAACTGGTCAGGGATGTTTGCGTACGCTTTCCCACCAACTCCTCTCATCAGGAAGGTGGTGTACAAGATGAACAAGGAATCGATGACGCTCATCCTAGTTGCTCCCATGTGGGCGAGACAACCATGGTTTCCACACCTACGCAGGATGGCGGTGTGCGAGCCCATCAGACTCCCAGCCTGGTACAACCTTCTGTCCCAGCAACAAGGTCAAACAGTGCATCAGGAACCCAACTCTATGAACCTAGCAGCATGGCTCCTGAAGTCATAGAGTTTGGACATCTCAAATTACCACAGAGGTGTATGGACATTCTAAAAGAGTCCAGGAAACCAAATACAAGGCACTGTTACTTTGACAAGTGGAAAAGATTCGTTATCTGGTGCCAGAGTAAACAAATCAACCCGGTTGATTGCACTCCTTCCAACGTTGTAACATACATGCTCCACCTGCTGGATGCAGGGTTGGTTTTTAACTCTCTGAAAGTACACCTGGCAGCCCTCTCAGCCTACACCACATCCCATAACAAGGTTTCGTGGTGGAAAGTACCAGTGGTTAAAGCCTTCATGGAAGGAGTAAAGAGACTTCACCCTCCTATCTCGAACCCACCGCCAGGATGGGATCTCAATGTGGTGCTATCTAAGCTCATGGGGCCCCCCTTCGAACCCATGCATAAAAGTAGTCTCAAACACCTGACTTATAAAACGGCCTTCTTAGTAGCCATTACCTCCATAAGAAGGGTCAGTGAAATTCAGGCTCTGTCAGTGCAAGATCCTTTCTTTACTATCCACAAGGACAAACTGGTTTTACGCACACACCCTAGATTCTCACCAAAATTCATATCCAAATTCCATGTAAACCAGTCCATCGAGCTTCCGGCTTTCTTCCAAAACCCACAAAGCTCAGCTGAGGTGAAACTACACACCCTAGATGTGCGTAGGGCGGTCTTATACTATGTAAATAAAACCAGACCGCTAAGAAAGACAGATCAACTGTTTGTCTCCGTAGCTACAGGCAGAGAGGGGGATCGCGTCTCTAAGGGCGCTATCTCAAAGTGGATTATCAACTGTATACAGCTGTGTTACTCTCTTTCTAAAAAGACTCTGCCTTTTACGCCAAGGGCCCACTCTACCAGAGGCATTGGGGCCACTCTGGCTTTCATTGCAAATGTTCCCCTTGACACCATTTGCAAAGCGGCTACTTGGAGCTCTATTCACACTTTTACTCAGCATTACTGCATTGACACTCATTCCAAGGCAGATACACAGGTGGGACAAGCGGTACTAAAACACCTGTTTGCTCATGACCCTTCTCACATCCCACCTCCTTCTTCTGGTACTGCTCGCTAATCTATGCACAGCATGTGATCTAAGCAGATTCCACAAGCCTCAGAAGGGATACATTACTCACCGTAATCGTATTTCTGATGCTTGTATCTGCTTAGATTCACATGCGACCCACCCTTCCTCCCCTCCGAGAGAAGGCGCATGGTTGCTTGTAGTCTTACCTTTCTGTCTATCTGCTTGGACTATCTGTACTCACGCTACTCCTCATGCTACCTCATGTCAGGAAAAACACAATCTGGGGATCCTAGACGCGTGAGGGATCATGGGTACAGGGGACGTCACACTAGGGATAGTATTACTGGCACGCCCTGTGTCGACGCCCATTTTTCGACTTCGAAAAACAAACTGTAATACTCCGCAGCTTCCACTAGATGTCGGCCTATGCACAGCATGTGAATCTAAGCAGATACAAGCATCAGAAATACGATTACGGTGAGTAATGTATCCCATATGTGTGTGTGTGTGTATGTAGTATGGTATTAACACTTTGTTCTTTTCTGTAACACTTGTCCTTTTCAGAGATTGTGTTCTGTTTAATACAAAAATGACTTCCTCCCGTGGTAGTACACCATTTAATTGTTCTGTTTTCAGCACACTCCAGTTGGTTTTAAGGCTTTATGTATTTTTTATCTTGGCTGTGGATTTTTATGTGGTATAATTGTGCATTTGTCAAGTGAGTTTATATGGTTAGTGTTAAGGATGTAGTGCAGGAGGGTGAGGAAATAGAGTATTTTCTTATGTCACAACACCTACTGATGATTCTATAACCACTGCAGTGAATCATTTTAATCATTTTAAAAGAATACACACACACAGGACACAGTATTATGGCAATTAAAATGGTGAGTTAAAAGGGAATTTGATGAAGAAAATGAGTATAATCCTTACAAAGGAGTAGTTCTTGATACAATGTTGGATGTGCACCATCCATAATTTAGTAACCTGTGGTACAGCCACATGAGCTTGGTGGTGAAACAAATGTATAATGGGAGCTGTTATGTCTGCTCCCTCATCCCCCACACCTCAGGGGTGCCAAAAATGCTAGTACCCCAGGAATTGTCATTCATGGAAGCCCAGTGTTTGGTTCATCAGGCACTGTGTTGGGTTTGCATTGTTCCAGGGGCACAAGTTGTACTAATATACAAGGATGAAGAAAAATGTGCCAAAGAAGATGGCACCTCTCAATGTAAGCCCCGACCAATGCTAAAATTGTATGCACTGTTGCTCGTGTCATACAGATGGGAGAAGGCAGCGATGAGCTGTGGCATGGGGCTTAGCAGCGTTCGGAGAAGTGATATGGAATGTCAATAAGAACTGTTTCACAATATGGCCCACATGTTCTGAAATTGCCATGGATTTAGACATGTGAAGGTCCAAGTAGTGGAAGAATATGAGTTTTGTTTTCGGGGGGATAGACCAGTCCCTTTTGGCATGAACGTTAAATACAATAACACACTGTTCATTACAGATCTCGCAAGAGGAACACCAGTCCTAATGGATATCTACAAGGTGTGGGGCCAGCAAGCATACTTGCATCTCCCACCATCCAGAAGAGGCACCTGTGCACTGACAACGTTGCACTCGGCTAGTCTCGTGGTGCCTGAAGCTCATATATAAATTGCATCTAAGCCTGTCGTAGAACAGAATCAATTTCCTACCCAACCCACGTGGGCAAAAGAAAGAAGCGGTCACTGAAGATACGGAAGAGATCGAACTATTTATCTGAAGATGTGTCTAAACTGCTCAAAGCGATTCCAGATATCGCTTGTACGCCAAGACTGAGGAGTTCTTCGCTTCCCTTCTGATGCCAGGAGTCCAGGCTGCAGCCAATGCCAAATGGCTGCAAATAGTACTGTGGGAAATGATATAACTGGTAATTGATACACAGCCTGAATGCTATCAAGCACGAGTTGAGGGCGATCTGATTAATGATGCTTCAGAACCGGTATGTCCTGGATTTTCTGATGGCGATGTAGTGGGGTGTATGTAAAAAGAAATATGATTCTTACTTCAAATATGTCCCTGCAAACAAAGCAGAAAATGGGTCCCTGACGCATATAGGGACCCTGCATAAGTTTGGGACCGGCATGGAAGGCGAGGCAGGGGTCACATCTGAAGATTGGTTCGATTTGGTATTGTTGTGGGCACCGACATGGCTTGGAGCAGTGGTGAAAATATTGGTCCTGATCGTAGTTCTCCTGTTCATGTTGTTTTGTATGTCCCAAATGATGCTTCGATGCTGTGCCAAGACTATCCCAAACAGTGCAATGATGATTGTTACTATCGGGCGGGAAGAGCTCCCCCAGGTACAAAGAATGGGCAAGTTCAGACGAAGGATCCAAATAAACCACGTATGGTCAGAATTGAATGACAAATACGTAGAGGAGCAGATTTCCTCGTGGCCGCCCCCTCACCTCCATCATACCAGAAGCAAAGCGGGAAAACTCTGTGCATGGCACCAGGTATCATCCCAATTATGCATTCAGACAGCCGTATCAAATGTACTCTCGCACTGAAGTGGTGGAAGGATGCAGGCATGCACCAGCTGACATAGAAGAACTGTAAATGCAAACAGATGCGTAAAGTGACGTCATGAAGGGAAGAAAAATTAATCCAGTATAAAGATATATACACTGACTTCCTTAAAAATCCGAGAGACGAAAACAGGCAGCAAGTTAAACTACAAAGGAGAAGCCTCTGCTCATGGTCTAGCTGATGATAGATGGTAGGCTAATTGACCAATATGGGCAGTGTTATGATGTCGTTCTCTGCAACTGGTTTTCATTCTGTTCACATGCTGCTAGCCAGCCAAATATCCAGGGCTGGGCGAGTATGCCAACTAATCATGAGTGGCTATATGATGTTGTGGACGCCAATCCGCTGTTATTTTTATAATCCATATCATACATATTTTGAGGAGTGCCTACTACATAAGGGGCAGCCACTCAAGTTATTAACACTTATACATACTATAGGTATATATGTTCCCCTAACCAGTCCCTCCCCTTGATAGGTTTTACTGTTTGCCACGTAGGATGCTGTCATAGCTTACCTACATCGAAGTATAAAGTCTTTGTGTAAGAGACAAGTAACCAAGAGTGTGCATGCTGCATTTTGTATGGTCACCAGATTTCCCTACTTTATTTGAGCTGACATGTAGTACTTTGCCATATTCTTTCAGTCTGTCTGGTTATTTGGGTCTGCAGTCATTTACTATGGTAATTCCATTCTGTTCATGAGATGTTCTCCAAGGTGCTACTGCACGGGTGACAGAGGGTGTATTTCTTAAATGTTCTCCAGAGAAATATACCGGGGATGAGGAAAGCTTTTGTCATGTATGTAGGGCGTGTGTCCCTAAGGATGAAGCGGATAGGGAGAGAGATTGAGGAGAGGGAGTAATGTTGGGATGCACGTTCAGATCCCAGCCCCTCCTAAACAATTCCTATTGCGGAAAGTGTACTAAAATGCAGGAAATACATATAAGCTAGTACAGAGGGGAGGGGGGAGACTTGCGGGTATAGGTGAATGGCACAGGGCATGTTTATTACAGGACCGTGTAAGACAAATAACTAACAAGCTTCTTAGAATGCGGGGTGGATACATTGCATGCGCACAAAATACATATACAATGGATCTTTGACACTATATTCAGAGGTAGGCTTGAATCCTCGCAGGCCATGTTGGGCGCACAAAACGAGGCCTCATGGGTGAATCTTTTCCTCCACCCCTGGTGAGGAAGGGAACACAAAACCACACATACAGATATATAATGTTAGAGCTTTGCGAAATTAGAAAGGATTGGGAGTGGCTCACCGCAACGAAGGGCTGCAGCCGGTTGTGAAGGACAAACTCATGGGGAGCCAGGGCAGAGGTCTTGAGCTGCCAAAACAGAGATTTAGGACACTAGTGCCCCCCAGGATAATGTTCACCCTATTTGAACTACCAGATTCCCATAAGCGAAGCTCCTAAATACTTCATTATTTGGACTGATTAGTGGAACCCGTAGGAAACCCAGACCTGCCCCTCGGGAGGGGTAGCTGATAAGGGGGGCAAGGGAGCAGAGGATAACAGTCTGTGATTTGTACTTGGGAGAGCAAAGGATGATGCCAACTCTTGTAAGATTACAGTGAGGAGGCATGATGGGGGCGTCTGTGTGCCTGGGATGGGAAAATGGATGCTTTATTTGCAAGGTCCAGGCTGACCTCGAAGTTCACCACTGAGCTCATGCTACCGGCCAGATGCACATCACGTGATTAGACCACAGTAATCTAAGGTGAAGACATTGTCAGCCACATTCAAAGATGTTGGAGGCAGAGAAAATTCAACCAAGGTACTCTGGTGGGAGCTAATATGTGATTATTAGTATGTAAATAGGCAGTGCCATTCAGGTAGGGGATGAACACTATATATTGAACATGTCATGAATGAAGATTTTTGCGGTTATAACGTGCGGTTTGTTTGCAGTGGACTTATAATACCCTGTCATGCCTTTTCCTTTTAGTATACAAAATAAAGCTCTTGTTCTTCTTACAAAAGGGTGCACCAAGACTTTTTCCCCTAGAGGGTGGTTTTTTTCTGGTCTGGCTGTCGAGAGGTTACTCCACACGTGGCTGGAGGGCATTTTATTATTTAATTAAAAGTTGCTGAGTCCCGGCATGTGTCCTCCATTGTCCCGGCCCCACTTCCTGCTTTGCATTGCCCACCCGCCCATGACCGCAGATTGGGCTTTAGGCCCCTTGGAAAAACACCTCAAGGTTGTAGCTGCATGGGATGATGCCTCTGCAGCATTTCCTCCCATCTTTTGAAGCGGTGACTGCACTGCCTGCAGCCTGAGCGCCCAGACCGTTGTTGGAGTGCATTTTATTATTTAATTAAAACTTGCAGAATCTCGGCATGGATTCCCGCCATTGTCCGGGCCCTGCTTTCAGTTTTGCCTTGCCCGTCCCTCCCCCCCACCAGCCAGCTCACAACTGCAGATTGGGCCTTTGGCTCATTTTATTTATTTGATTTATATATTGGACACTTGGATTGTGCCTATACACAAGTGTTTCAAGGTGCCATAAGACAAAGAAGGGGGATGGAGGAGAGGGGAGAAACAGTAAATGGTCCTACTAGGCCTTGTGACATTTGGGTCATGCAAGTGCAGAGACAGTGTGTGCAGGGGGGAGGGGGCAGGACAGGGTGGGCGAAAAGCTGGTGTAACGGGATAGGGGTGTGGGGAGAAGTGCAGGAGGTGTTGGGGCCCCAGGGGCAGGGCAAGCGCCACGAGAAACCGGGCGTAGGGGTCAGCTAGTGTGAGGACTGGGGGACCAGATTTAAGATAGTCAAGGATGGGTGCTGGTTAAGGGGTGCTGGGGAAGACTGGACGAGGGGGGCCTGGTCCCTGTAAGGCAGATGGGGGAACCAGGTGCCAGTCACAGTGGCAGGGGGACATTAGCAAAGGAGGGGGAGAGGGAAGGAGGAGGAGAAAAGGAAGATCTTGAGAAGGTTCCAGAACTTAAAGTTCCTGCTCAAGTCTGAGCAAGGCAGGAAGCTGATCCAGAGGGAGGCTCCTGCTGAAGAAAGAGATCTACCCCCCACATTCTGCTTGGAGAAACATCTGATCTGCAGAGAGTTGGAGCTGGAGGCCCGAAGGACTCTAGCAGGGAGGTATTTAGGGAGAGAAAGTTGGATGTAGCGGGGCCCCAGGCCCCAGAAAGCCTTCTGGATGATGCATAGGGTTTTGAATTTGATCCTTGCAGCCACCAGGGGCCAGTGGAGAGATCTTAGGCTAGAGAGATGCAGTCCCTGGGCTTGAGGCCAAGGATAAGTCTTGCAGCACTAGTCTGAATTAGTTGAAAAGGGCACAGGGAGGAAAGGAGAAGCGGCTGTTGCAGAAGTCAAGCCTAGAGAGAACCAGAGCTCTGGAGACATTGGGCTTCTGTGGAAAGGTGAGGAAAGGGAGAATGCCTCTGTGGAGGTGAAGCTGAAAATTAGACGTCTTGGCAAGGCCTGTGATGTGAGGGTAGGAAAGAGAGGAGTCAAAAATGACCCCAAGGTTTTTTGCCTCACAAGAGGGTGAGGGGAGGGGGGCTGAAGGAGCGTGGCCAGAAAGTGGGAGGGAAGCAGGAGTCCCAATGAGAAGTCCCTCAGTCTTACTGGCATTGAGGCAGAGATTGTTAGCACAGCATCATGCCTGGATATCAGTCCGGCAGTCCGGTATGAGAGAGGGAGAGAAGGGAAGCTTAAAGGAGAGCTGTGTGTCCTCAGCATAAGAAATAGTGAGGATCGAAGGTGGAAATCAAATGGGCCAGTGGGGCAAGGTGGATAGGATAGAGCTCTGAAGGACACCAAAGGTAGAGAGTGAGGTGGCGGAGGCAAAGGGGCAAAATGTCACTTGGTAAGGCCGGTTTGAAAGGTGTAGGTCAGCCAGGCCATTGTCCGGTCTGTGATGCCAGAGGGATGTTTCTTCTCTGTGAAAGGGACAGTGAGCTAAAGACTTGGTTGAGACTCTCCCAGGGGCCATCCACCCAAGAACAGGTCAATAGGCTGTGTTTGTGCTGGTAGAGAGACTCCCAGACCCCCCTTGGTTTTGCAATCTTTCACATAGCTTATCTGTTTTAGGGAGCAATATCTTGCACGGACGGATCCCGGGGCACAGGGAACACATCACCCCCCTGGAGGAACCCGTGGGGGTGGTAATTGCTGCACACCAGAATGTGCAACAGGGGAAGGGATCTGGGCCACAATTAGTCAGAACAGCAGGGATAGGAAAGGGTACTTCCACTAACCAATCCTACTAAAAACTCACCTTTCTGCATACATCTCTCAAACTCTGAACTAATCACAACCATACGCACTTCACCACAACAACGAAACAAACCACACATAGCCTCGCCCAACAGCACATGGTGGCTACCAACCAAAAACACACCTGCGCTCGGTGAACAGTGTCAACTGAACTGAAACTGCCAATAGCACATCACAGCTTCCTTGCTCTTTTCTGCCACTCAGTCCTACTAACTTGCCTCCCTACCCCCATGCTTTACAGATCCTCCAGAGTGGCAAGATACCACGCTGGTGGCAACAGTGCGTGGTATAAAATCCTTTAACATAACATGCCATTAGTCTTGTGTCTGAGTCAGTCAGGAAATTACGTTTTAATGTTGTGCTGCAGTATTACATCTAAACCGTGTTGATGTGGGGCATCATATTGGACTGACGAATGCCTTCTTTAATTATAACGTTTCTTGAATTGCTGTTTGGAAAATCTGTCCTAAAGGACTAATTTGTTATACTAAGAATGATACTAGCATTTTTTATTTAGTTTTCTGGTCCCAAACCGACCTAATCACACAATATTGAATTTCTAACTTGTAGTGAAATGGGTTTTGTGATTGTTCTTTTTTGAATGTTGTTGGATATGGTAGTGAAATGGGTTTTGTGATTGTTCTGTTTTGAATGTTGTTGGATATGGTAGTGAAATGGGTTTTGTGATTGTTCTGTTTTGAATGTTGTTGGATATGGTAGTGAAATGGGTTTTGCGATTGTTCTGTTTTGAATGTTGTTGGATATGGTAGTGAAATGGGTTTTGCGATTGTTCTGTTTTGAATGTTGTTGGATATGGTAGTGAAATGGGTTTTGCGATTATTCTGTTTTGAATGTTGTTGGATATGGTATACACTTATTGTAGTGAGGCCAGGTGGGCATCCGGTGTGCGGTGAAAGGCTGCGCAAAGAGCACGCAGGGACACCAAAGTAAGAAACCTAAAGCAGGGATGAACTGTGTCCTATTGCGCTGGGGAGAAAAATATTGTGTGCCAACTGTGTGGTGAGTAGTATGTGGTTAACCCGGATACCACTACATATACTAGTCTAAGGGGAAAAACCACTCACGCTCCGCTCTTGGCCAATACAGTTCAATAAGTCCAGATATAAAGTATCTCAAAGTCTTCAACTGATTAGTATTCCAGTTTGTCTGGTATTAAGTTAGCAGGAACAGTCAACACATGTCTCGACAAGTCTTTTTCAAGGCAGATGGGTTTTTATCTATAGATTAACTTCTCTCAAAAGGATGCTCCAATTTACTTATTTGATAGATATTGTAGATAATACTAAAGCAAGCCGTCCCCCTCGTTGGAGTCAAAGATTTAGGGTTAGGTGTTCTGTATGGAGTCAAGTCATGGATGCACTGCGTGTCAGTCTCTCCTAGGGACCCCAGCTTACCTTTTTGGGCTCTGCACGTGCACCATCTTGTGCAAGGCGTGACACTCCATTTATTCAACCTGCGGCCTGATCGCAACAGGCCACTTCACCACACTCCTCCTTTTTCATATATTTGAATAAACACAAGAACATTTTAAACAAACCTAACATTTGTCAGGAAAGCCCCTCAACGGTCACACCAGAAAAAATAGAACCCGTTAGGGAAAAAGGCCCAACACACTTCTTACAAGCATAACGAGTATTTTATTCCTAAAAGTAGGGGTGCACCAGCAAAGAGCTCTGTTGCTGCCAAATGTTCTGCCAAAGTCTGCATGAGCAGCACATTAAGAGGTACATAGTGTCATCTGTGACATTATCACATACAGTAAAAACCTGTGCGGCTGGTTGGTGAGACCCTTTACATAGGCTGCCTGTGCCATAGAGGATGCCAGGCCATTGGTCCCAGCCACTTCTGTCCATCTTCTTCCACGTGGGTGATGCTGCATTTGTCTTTGTTTATGAGGTGGCAGCTAATTGGCAATTATGTACAAAATAAACAAATCTCTATTTAGCAGCACACCTGGTACACACAGACAGTGGCCAGACTGAAATGCAGAGGTCATACTAACTCACAAAATTCACTGGATCCCAGACAGGCCAGCACCTCTCCAAGGTCTTCCACCCTCATTCTGGACTATCATTTCATCCCTCCGTGCACCTCGCAGCGCAAATCACATGACCCAGAAGTCGAGGCAAGAAAGCCCTGCTTTCTGATCTTTCTTCATCGATAAAGGGGGTTTAAAAGGTTTATGATCAGTGGTTTGGGGCTGGCTGGTACCTTGGAATTCAGAGGTCTTAAGGCTACGCATTTGGGTGGTGTAACTTAGAGTTGAGACTGGTGGAGGTCGGAGGCTCGTGCCCTCCTTCTTGTGGGATTGTATTGTACAAAGACGCTCAGCCCTCCTCCCTTGGCCTTGCAGGGCACGTTCTTCCCAGAGCATGAAGGCTGGCAACTTTTAGGACAATGAAGAGGGACAAATCTGGCCTTTCTCATCAGTGCCTGGGATACAACCTATTCCTTTCCTCATGTTCACATCCTATGATGCTGGCTCCTGAGTTGTGTTTAGGCCTTACATTTCAATATGGCTACTAATATCTAAGATGGAGTTTGATTCTGCATGTGCACTACATCTACAAAGCATGCAATAATGTGATTGTGTAAAGGTCTTTAAGAGCACCCTCCTTCCCTGTGGTCTCTCACATTATATCTTACAGTCTTTGCCTTATCCTGAACCCTTTGGGGGTGTTGGATGGTTGTCTTCCCTTCCCAACAGGGCCCATTAACAGAGCAGTCATCCTCACCATGAATTTACTATATAGTCTTTTAGCCAGACAGTCGGCCTCCTCCACTCCCTTTGAGAAACCACCTTCCTTCAGACGGGTCTGGGTTTGGATCTGCTATCACCGCAGGAGTCCTTGGTTCTTTGGGGTGTCCATCATCCTCACTCCCTGAAAATCCATGATCATCCTCTTCATCCTCTCAGCCTCCAAAGGGTGTGGTGGATGCTCTGGTGGTATGGGAACTTCCAATCCCACTTTCTTAAAGAAATGATAGTTACTAGTCACTGTGTTATGACCGTTGATTCTCACATCCATGGATCCAGTGGTCGGGACACATGTTGGGGACAATTTGCTTCCTGGATGTCAGCATCTAAGCAGGACAGTGTCACCCAGGGCTAGGTTGTAGTCCTTCAAGCCTCTTCAGACAGTCTCATACTTATTTCTCACGCTACGATCTGCTTCTGCCGTTGCATGATCATCTATCTCTCCTGGGATTATTTACTCCGGGTCTATCAGCCCCAAAGGCATTTATTGAATAGGGCCTCTGCCGGTGTAACTTCCGTTGAGCAACGTGGGGTGGTGCGGTATTCTTGCAGGAATTAATACAGTGTTCTTCGGAGGCATGATCCTTGGCCAGGGGCAATCCTAAAAACTTAGTTCACCGTTCTAATGAACCTTGCATCTTCCCTGTTCGCGCTTGGCCACAGCTGTGTTATTTTCCTATGATATATTCCACACTCCTGCATGAATGCAGCAAAACCCTCACTCTGGAATGGTGGACCATTGTCGGAGCACACTTTCTCTGGCAGACTTAGTGATGCAAAGATCTTTTCCAGCGCCAGCAATACGTCTGGCACTGCTGTCGATGGCACAAACTCGATCCCTGGGTACCTTGACCACTGGTCGATTGCGACTAGATAATCTGTCTCTTCCCGTGGACCAAAAAACACATGCACCACCTCCACGGCTTGGAGCTCTGCGGCATGGGTTCAATTCTTGATTCCCTTTTTGCTGTGGAAGACCCCTGGCTCCAGAGGCATCCTTTTACAAAGTCATGGACCCTCTCTTTCAGACCTGCGACCACACTTTCATGCACGCACAAATGAGACTTTATCTTTGCTGATGCATAGTGGGCCAATTCAATTAACCAGGAGATCAAACTGGAAGGGATGAATATCTTCGATCCCCTCAACACTAGGCCATCATCTGTGAATGCAAATTTGCTTTTTTCCCCCAAAATTGAACTTTATTGGCATTTCAGATAGTACACTTCAAACAATTCAATTCTCCTCCACCAAAACTGACCCATCCACCCAAGCCTCCAGAAGTTCTTGACCCCGCCTCCTCCCTCACCTCTACCCCATGCAGCGAATTCTACTCAACTCTAGTAGGCTTGCATTACTAACTCTAATCCCCTCCTGGGTGGACCTTCCCAATGTCCTCAGGCTAACTCTTCAGCTGAAGCCCATGTCTACTCCAAATGACCAGGGCCATAGGCTGCGGCATGCACATTCCCCCAAACCAGTCCTTGCCACGCTCCCCTTACTGAGGCTTCGCCCCTTCCCTGCATTATTCACTAGCCACTTCTCGAAAAAGGGGCCTCACTGGCCTTCGATATTGGACCGGGACTCGTCCAGAAGAGGTGTGATTAACTCCATGTCATATATAATGCAAACCTTTGCCACCAATTCTTTTTTCAGAGGCATACTATGACTTTTCCGCAGCTGGGCTAGGCAACATCTAGCGGCCCATCCTCAACCTCCTCCTCTAGCTGAACCCCAAAAAGGAGGAACCATGGCGTGCACTCTATGTATCCTGTTGACCCCCCCCCCCCTTAATCCACGATAGAACTTCTCCCCCGTAGGCTTGCACATTGTGGTAGCCCCACCACATATGGTTGTAGTCCCCCTTCAACCAATTACACTTCCACCAGTGTGGATCATGCCCCCTACCCATCTTAGCCGGCACCGCCGGTGGATAGTACCACCTGTGCAGCAATTTCAGAGCCTGGTGTCTATCCTGCAGGGAAGCCGTCGAATGGGAGACTCTTCTACACATCAATGCCCATGAGGCCTCGCCTATGTCCTCCCTTCATCTAATTCTGGCTGGGAGTGGGTCCCTGGGTTCAGCCACCAACATTGCCTTATACAGCTGTGCAATTAGTCCCTTAGAGCCAACCCCATCAGCAAGAGCTGCTAATTGTCTATCAATCTTCTTCTCAGGTTCTTCCCTCACTGATCCTCCATCAACACCCCTTTCAACTGTAGGTAGTGGAATACTGACAGCTTTCCCACACGCAAACACTCCTCCAGCCTATCCAATGAGATAAAAGCCCCTTCACACATTTGACTGGCCCTGCTCAACCCATCCTTATACCAAAGCTGGAACGCCAGTGGTTCCTCGATTCCCATCCCACAAAGGCGAGGCCCAGATACAACTTGGGGGCGAAGGCCACGTGGACAGCCACCTAATCTCCCCCCTTCCCTCCAAAGGGCCCACAGGACTTCTAGGACCGGGTGTTTCAGCAGCACTCTTTGGGATGTGGGACCTTAGCACCCATAGCCATCCCCGGGGGAGGCTGGGGCCAAAACCGCACCGTCCATCGGCACCCACTGTTTGTCGGTGTGTGGGTCCAAAAGGTCTACCAATACGCAAAGTTGGACAGCCCTATAAAATGTCAAGAGATCCGGAAACCCCACACCACCTTCTTCCTTCGGCAGAGTCAATGTCCTGTAGGCAATCCTATGCTTGGCCCCTGCCCAGAGTAATTTCATCAGGGCTGCCTTGATGTCTTCAAAAAAGGAACTCTGGACCATCAACAGGAGCATTTGGAATAGAAATGTGGGCAGTACCACCATTTTGATACAGTTTAGGTGCGCCATCCACGTAAGCTTCAGCCTTGCCCACCTCTCCATGTCCTTCTGTACTGCTGACCATAACGGCAAGTAGTTCTTAGAAAAAAGGCCCCCATTCCTGCACCCCCAAATATCGAAAGGAATCCTCTTGCACCTGAAATGCAGACCCATTATGTATTCCCTCTTTCCACGCTACCTCTCTGATGCATGGGCTATCAGTTTTCCCAGGTAAACTTTAAAGCCAGATAACTCCCCGTATCTTACTAAACCCTCTAGTACGAGTGGACTGACTGCTCTGTATTGGTGATGAGCAAAGTGTCGTCCGGAAAGAGACTGATTTCAGACATTAATCCTCCTATTGAGACCACCCTTATCCCTGCATCTTTCCTCACCCCCACAGCCCTTGATCTGTCACCAAGGCGTAAAGCAGCAGAGAGAGTGGGCATCCCTGTTTCGGGCCCCCACTCAGCAGGAAGGCCTGGGATATACCTCTGTTCACAACCACCCTGGCAGTTAGTTCAGAGTATAATGCTGTGATCCACCCACCCATCTCCGGCTCAGCCTTATGGTTGGGAGAACCTCCCCCATGAAGGCCCAACTCATCTTGTCAAAAGCCTTTCTGGCAACTAAGGCCAAAAGTAGGGCCCCTTCCTTCGCTACCTCCAGTGCATTGAGGATGTGCAGTGTACTATGGAGATTGTCTGTCCCTTGCATGCGCATGATAAAGCCTGTGTATCAGGCGCGGGAGGCATAACTCCAGTCATGACGCAAGTACCCTAACAAAAATATTAGTGTCCACATTTAATAGGGAGATGGGTTGGTACGAGGCGCAATTAGCTAGGTCCTTTCCTTGATTAGGGATTACTGCTATTAAGGCCTGGCAGAATGTTGATGGTATGGTGCCCCTCCCTCCCCGCCCCCACAATAGAGTTAAACAGCTTGGCCATGGGTGCTGCCTGAAGGGATTTGTACTGTTCGCAAAAATCTGTGGTGAATCCGTACCTTTCTATCACCCTTAACATCTCGTCCCATGAGAGCTCCTCTTGAAGCGCTTCCTTTTCAGCCACCAAGGGTTTGGGAGCAGCATCCCCTCTAGATAGCTGCGCATCTCTTCCTTTGTGACCTCCACCTGCCTGGCATAAAAGTCCCTGTGGTTTCCGTGAATTGGTCCAGGATATCTTCTCCTCCCTCTACCATGACCCCATCAGCCCCCTCACACCTTATCCACTCCCCTCTCCACCCTGCATTCCCTAACCCTCTTTGCCAGGAATGTGCCTACCACGTCTCCTCTTTTGTAGTACTTTTGTCACGTGAACCTCATCCTCTTCACCATCTCCCCTATTGATACAGAGTGAAGCTCCTGCCTCGTGTCCCTAATCTCTTCTAAGAGCCTCTCTCCATCAGTGACCTTACAAATCAGTTTGGGCTCTTAAAACTTTCAGGTCCTCCTGTAGTCTGGCCTCAATCGACCCCCTTTCCCTCTTCTTCCTCACCCCCTCCCCAATGAGCAGTCCCCTATATGTGGCCTTCACTGCCTCCCATACCATGGCCATACATACCTCCCCATTGACATTGGTTTTGAAATACGACCCTACCTCGTTCCCCAGGATGTCGCTGAATACCAGTCTTTGACCAGCATGTCATTGCACCTCCAGCGTGCTTGTTGCTGGTATGGCTTCACCAACCTCCGATCTGCTACCAACAGCTCATGGTCTGACCACGTTCCAACTTCAACTTTAGGTCCCCTCATCTCTCCCACTTGTTACCGCGGGACCAGCAACAAGTATACCCTTTGAAGAGAGGAAATCAGAAACTGTCCTACCGCCTGAAAAACCACCTCACTGGACAAAGTACCAACGATAGTATGGCTGCCGATCGCATGAGCTTACGCCAATCCCCACTGCTCCTACCATGGCTCACCAACAAGAAAGGCACCCTATCAGCCAACCATACAACCCAGCGGCCAGACGAACTCTGCATAGAGTGGATGAAGAGAAACAACTGCATGGACAGACTTGATAAAAGCACAACGAAGCAATGCCTCAAGTCGTTAAGAGACATCACAAAAACGTAGCTGTATTAGACAAGAAGCCCACGTGCAATCCACACACCAATCTACACGAAGAACACACGCGTGCAGCCCTATGAGGTAGAGGACGGTGACATGTACATACTGTCTGCACGTTTATTATTTAGCCACTTAGGCTCGCTACAGCAATGCAGAAACGCAAAGACGCAAGAAGAATGTGTGTGTCTGATTGCAGCAGTTTACATGCAACTAACACTATGGAAGAACAGGAGCATCTGCGGGATCTGGTCAACCATGACACACTAACCTATGGACACTATGGAAAACACATGCTAGAGGGCTGTGGAGGCCTTAGGAAGACACCGTAGGCCATAATCGTCTCACGGAAATCTGAAACCGCAAGATGCTGTGCAAGCAGAATAGCCACAGCACGAGGAATAGCAGCCAAGGCCACGATGTTGCGAGTGACATTAACGGACACAAGAACCAAGGGGACACCGGCTGCCGCAAACAATATTCCTTGCAAAAAAGTAAGCTAATTCGAAGTAATTGGGGTCGAAGAGATGGTCTCTTACCACGTGACCCGGCCAAACTGGTATTGGGCCTAGGCTCAGAGACTGCGAACAAGTGTCCCACAGCTAGACAGCGGCTTCTTTGCAACAGTACTTGCTACTCACTGTCTACACCGTGGTGTGCAGTCATAATGTCGACTGCAAAAAGTTGAATTACAAAATGGTCGGAATTTTTTTTTTTCGAATGTCCTTTATTTTACATGGTTTTTTTTGGCTTTCGTGCATTAAAAAAAGGGTTTAAAAAAAGGGGGTTTTGGGAGGAAACCCCCCCATTTCAAACAGAATTTTCTTTTTAAAAATGACATCGAAAAAAAAAATGCGACCATTTGTTTTCGACATTTTGACTTTTTCACATTCGACATTATCACTATAAACCATCTACCGTATACGATGGGAATGGAACACTCTCATAGCATTAGTCTATTACACACTATTGTATAATAGCAGACTCGTAGTTGCACCTTGCTGACACATAGTATCCATGTAACGAGAACAGGTGCCTCGCGGGCTGGGAACAGAGTTTGTCCCAGGCTTGGGGACCCGTAGCCTGAGCAATTAGGACACTGGGGTTGGGGGCAGATGGCAGGGGCTTTTAACCAATCACAGGGCTTACCTAATGTTACTGTTTCGAAGTAACAACTTTCGCAGATGATCCAATCCTAACACCTGACCCAGTAGCATCCACAAATATGGTCCTCTATAAGGTTCCTATACTGGAACTACTACTCAGGAGCCAATCCTGAACCCTGTTAGGTTTTGGGCAAGGGACCTGCTGAGTGACGGAGGTTGTGACGTCACAAGTGTACAAAACTGGCCTGCGAGCCAGAATGCGGCGAGATGTGCCGGGATCGCTCTGTGCATATGACCGCTGTGTGTTTTTAGTATAATAAACCACAGTAACTCTTGCTCATTGTGTGGACCTCGACTTCTTTGGGACCAGAGAAGGAGTTAGGGCCCTATGTGAGCTGGGAGTCCGCAGACCCGAGACACGGCTTTGCCTGTCCTAGAAATTACCCTAATACCTTGTATAAGTCTGGTGCGGGGGAGAGAAAAACATAGTCTCCTGGCCTTGGACAATGTCCTCACCAGACGTCCATCCAGTAATAGTCATGCAGGAGATTCTGAAAGGGAACGGTCTCCTTACCCGCCACCCTCAGTCCACTACCCTTTGCTGACCAGCAATCCAACACCGGACCTGCCACTAGATTGAAGTACCCCCTACCTCCCCGGATCGTGGCCCCCTCTGCCCAGCCTTCCAACATCTTTTTTATATCTGGAGTAAGACCCTCACCTGCCCACATTGGGTGCATATAGCATGGCCAAAGTGACCCTTGCTCCCTCGTGGAGGCCCTTGATCCCCAGGAACCATCCCCCAAACCCTCTCTCGATCTGAACTTCCGTCATCCTAAATGCCTTACCATCCAGTATACCCAACCCCTCCTACTTGCGATCCTTGTCAGAGGCCCAATAAGTCTTACCTATGTCTTTACCCTTTATTATTGATTCAGCCCCCTGGTTATAGTGCGTTTCCCGGAGAAAGAGTGCTGCCTGTTGAACATGTGACTGGTTAGTGATCTCTTGTTTTGGGAGTTCATACCCTTTTACATTTAATGTAGCCACCCTCAACTCAGCCATAGTCCTTTTGGCACCGTTTGTCTTGCCCTTCTCCGCCCCCTTCATCAGATAACCCACCCTATCCTTCTGTGATATCTGCTGCATGCAACCCCCACCGCCTCCCCTCCCTTACCTGCCCCCTTCCCTGCCCCCTCCCTTGTCCCTCACCCTCCCCTCTTTCTACCCCCTGATTGAGGCAGTATTTGACTGTGTGGTCCAGACATCCTGGTTACACCAGCCGAACCACCAGGGATACACGCCCCTATCTGGTCATACTACCTACCCCTGTCACCCCTCCACACCCTCACGCCCCCTTCCTCCCCCAGGCTGCTCTCCCTCCCAACCAACACCACCATACTCCCTTCCCAACTCCCCATGCACCCCCCTGCCCCCCGCTACCCCTAGCCCCAACACCTGATAAACTCCAAGCAACGCTTTGAACAAACACCCCACTTACTGCCTCCCTGTTCCCCAACCCATTCATCGGGGACGAGGGAGACCCCAGGATCGTGGCCCGGGGCCCATCCAAAAACAGCCATCAGCACAACCCTCTAGCTCCTTCTCATGTGCCATCCCTCCAGGGGGATGGAGTATTGAGTTTCTGAATTTTCCTCGGCCCCTGGACCTTCCACTTTCCCAGTGCGGGCTTCAGCCCCCTAGATTCATGGTGAGGGTCCACCCCTTTACTGCCCCCTCTTGGCATCCAATGCAGGCCCCCACCAGCTCCTTCATAAAACACTTGATCTCTTCCTCCATGACCAGGTGATATCTCTCCCCCTTCCATTCAAACACCAATGCAAACGGGTAACCCCGTCTATACTTTGCCCCCTTCTCTCCAAGCCACATGGTGAGGGGCCTGCAGCTCTTGCGTCTCAATGTGTAGGCTGACAAGTCTTGGAAGATGACTACTCTGGAGTCTCCATACTCAATGTCTCCCATGCATCGCACCTTCTTGCCATGTCACTGTAATTGTGCAGCCGTGCCAGGACCAAGCGCAGACCTCTTATCCCTCCTCCCGTGCTATACACACTGTCCAGGGTCACCCGCTCACCCTCTTTGGTGCCCAGGACCATCCTTATTATTTCTTGGATCTTCTGCTGCAGGCTTGTGGGGGATTCCCCTTATGCCTCCCTCAGTTCGAAGGGCCAGAGGTTGTTCCGCCTCTCCCGGTTCTCAATATTGTCCACCTTAAGACGCACTTCCTCTTACCATCTTTCCACCTCCAAGAAGCGAGTCTCCATATGTGCCTCTATGATCCCCCATCGAAGTTTCTTTGGCGCCTACCCTCTCCATTCTCTCCTCCAAGGTCACCATCCTTGCTGGGAGATCAGCCAACTTTGCCCCTATGTCCATTCGCATTCCTCTGATCTCCTCCAGAATGGCTTGGATATTGATTTTGATAGTACCAATCTCTGCCAAGCATGGGTGGGGTACCCTGTTTCCCTTTGCCATCTCCTCACTCCCCTGATAGCGATACTGCTCAAGAGCTCCCCTCAAGCTCATCCACTTTCAGCCACTCTTGTACATGTGGGGGGTTGGGGTCCCACTCAGGTCGGTTCTGTGCTCTCCTTGTCCTCTCCCAGCCTCACTTCCTCTTGCACACCGGGGGGAGATGGGGCGGGCGCACAGTTCTCGGAGATCTCCACCCCGGATCTCATCTACTGGGCCACTCTCTGTGAGACTCAAGCAGTCTGTTGCTCTCCCTGAGCTCCCTCCACAGTCTGATTCGCTCCACACTATCCCTGCCTCACGGGGGGGGGGGGGGGGGTTCCACCGCTCCACTGGCCCATTAGCCTTACTCCACTTTCTAGGGTACCACAGCAGTTCACCACCGGAGTGCCTCCTCCTCGGACTGCCCTTGCCTTGCACCGCTGGATCATTCCTGACAGCCCTGTGGGGGGCGGGGGGATTCCAGACCACCACTTTCTTCGCCCACAGCTGTCTTCTTGGCAGGCCCCACATTGCCTGGTGCTCACCTCTGTGACCACCCAGCACCCACACTGGCATCCACCAGTTGCATCGAAGAATCACTCACTTTCAGGGTGCCTGTGCTACAGATTCTGCCTTCCCACCTTGTTAGCCTGCTGGGCCTACCGCAACTTGAGCACTGGAAGCTGGGCCCTCTCAGCCCTGGGCCTGCCAGCTGCAGTGTGGGGTCACTGATCACACTGCTGTCCCCAGAGCGTCCTCACATGCAGCTCCTTGTTGGGGTTTCTCCCACCTACATCGCTTTTCGTGTTGCACTGTTCGTCGTCCTCTTCAGCATACACAAAGGGCCAACTGGTCCCCTGAAATTGACCCACCTTCCTCCACTGCTGCCACTGACAGATCTCTTACGGGGAACCCCTGTGTCGGGGTTGCCACTGCTGATCAATCTAGGATGGCTCCACTAGCCCCCTGTGGTGTGGTGTGCTCTGCTGCTGCCTGGTGTCTCTCTCCCAACGTGTTCTGCAGCCCGGGCTCCATGTGCTACTCCCGGAGCACTCAGTGCCAGTACTCCGGCTCATGATGGGGTCTGCTCCTCCCTTGCTCAGTTTGCCCCCAGGTGGGCTCCAATCACTCCCGTAATGGTGCAGCTGGCTCCCTTCAGCGCTTTCCAGGCTGTGAGTCCCAGCCGCCGGGCTCTGTCGGGGAGGGGGGGGGGGGGGTGGGACGTGGTCTGCACTTGTCACCGTCGCCGCCTCCTCCTTCTCAACAGGACGCAATTTTCAATGGGGTGACTCTTCCTCACCTTCTGCTGCGGGGACACCGCTGCCTCTGCAATCTGCGGCTAAATACCGGCAACCCGCCTCCTCTGCCCACTACGCCTGTGCCAGCCCTTGTGGTGCTAGCTGGATGTATGCCCTTCCCTTCTTGGCAGTATCGCCACTACACCTCCGCACCACCACTGCACTGCCTCAGCAGCTCAGGGGACTTCCTTCCCTGTGCCCTGGGTGCCACAAGTCTGCAAAGACACTGACAATCCCCAGGGAAGCAGACGGAACACCATGCTGAGGTGGCCAGGTTGCCTGTGTCTCTTTTGTGAGTTCGCTTTTGACTGTCCAAAGATGTTGTTGTCTCTTACAGGCTGTCTCTGTCCTCTTATCCACACTTGCCTGCACCCATCTTCAGTTGCTGTTGGTGATGGCTTCCCTCAGAATACGGAAACAATAGTCTTTCTATTCAGCTCCTCCACTGACATCGGCATTGCCACCTCCTGTTAGCAGATGTATAAAGTCCTCTGTTTCAGATTCATCTTGTTTCGGAGACCGACTCACAGGGGTGGGGGATGCCTTGACAAATAGTCTGCAGCGGTTGTAGGTCAAAGGATAGAAAAAAAAGGGTCGAATGACAAAAGGGTCGAGTCAATTCGACCGAAAAAAAGGATCAAATTTTTATTTTATTTTTTATTTTGGTGTAAAAACACCCTTTTAAAGCTACACTAGAGCAAAAAAATATATATATATATATATATTTAACAAATGTTTCGATCCTTTGGTTTTTGGTCGAATGTTTTCTAAACTTTAACTGGACACCGTCTGCAGCATTGTTGTTTCCCGGGGGATAGATTAAGCTCACTTTATGTTGAAGCAGTGCCAACATCTATTTTTCGATTGGCATCAATGGTTTATGATCAGTTATCACTGTCACAGGCCTCCCATAAATGTACAAATCAAAAAGTCTGCAGCCCCACAGCACGCTCCGCGCCTCGCGCTCAATATGCGAGTAAGGCAGTTCCACTGTGGACAGGGCTCTACTTGCAAAGTCCACTGGCATCCCAGTACCATACTTGTCTAATTGAGCACTGCCCCCAGGACAAATGGGCTTGCGTCCACAATCACTTCTGGATCCCTTTCCAGGTGAAAAAATGTCATTGTAGTGTCAGCGGTAAGAGCTGATTTGATTCCCTCAAACGACAACTGTTCCAGCAGGGCCCATCTCCACAAGGTGTCCTTTTTCGTTAGACTCTGTAATGGCTCAGATATGGTGGCAAGGGCTCTAATAAAACGCCCATAGTATGTTATTATGCCTAAGAAGCTTCAGACTTCCTTTACATTCATCAGTGATTTGGCATCTTGAATTTCTTTCACCTTGGCTGGGTCAGCTGAGATACCCCCTTGCTGGAATATGAACTCAAGGTGTTTCTTCAGAAGCTCTCACTTCTTGTGCAGTATGAGCCCAAGGGATCGAATGTGCTCAAACACCATCTCCAATCTTTCCGGGTCGCTTTCTTTCATGGCAACGATAAGAACATCATCACTGATGAGTGCCAGGGATACTAGTCAGCTCCCCTCTCACTACATTTTGAAAAACTTCAGCCACTGAGGAGACTCCAAATCTAAGCCTCTTGTAGCAGTAGAAGCCCTAGTGTGTGTTAAAGGTTGTGATGTACCAACACTTAAGATGTATGACCAACTGATGGTACCCTGCCCACATGTCCAATTTCGAAAAGAAGACCGCCCCTTGCAGGTATTGACATTGATATTTTATTTCTGTCGCGCTCGTACACAAGTGTTTCAGAGCCCGAAGGTCTGCGACAATGCCATTGATGGTCGGAGTTATAGGCCTCTCCAGCTTGATGCCTTTATAGGAGAGGCGCATGTCCACACAGATGCGCACGGAGATTGCTTGCTTTGGTTTATGAGCCACCACAATAGGCGAGACCCAAGGTGTTGGACCTTCCAGGGGTTCAGTTATCTCCAGCCGAACAAGATTGTCCAGTTCTTTCTCCACCAGGTCCCTTGGGTGAAATGGGGTTCTACAGTGTTTCAAGGCGACAGGTTGTACCATATCGTGGATCTGTAGAGGGATGGGGTCGCCCTTTGGCTTGCCTATCCCCTCAAATGTCGGTGAACTTCACCAACATCTTGGCATCTTCTTAATATGCCCCAGAAGCAAAATTCATGATTTCCAGGGCCTCCGCAGCCGCCACTAACTTTGGTGACAAATGTAACCTTCATCTTCTTTCTTTAATGCTTGACCTAGGACACAAACGTTCCTTCTAGCGGAAGGGGCAACTTTCCCCAAATGTGAAGATTTGTACATTTGATTTGTTCAGAGTCAGGGGACCCTCCAAGGAGACTTATTGTGAATGGGCCTGTGAATGGGCCATCACGTTGACCTATGCCCCCATGCCTACTAGCAAAGGGATGTCTGCTCTGTTAATGCTCACCGCACACCTGCGCTGGGATTTCAACTTTTTGTTCAACTCCCTCACACTCGAAATGAAGAACACATATCTTCGTCATCATCCTCAGACAGATATTCAACTTGGTCCATCACAGGTTCGATCTGCACCACTTTGTGTCTCAGAGCAGGTAGACACATTCTCACCAGGCCTTGCGAAGGTGTGGCTGGCACAGGAGCACAGAACACCCTCTTTGTCATTGTTCCATGCACGAGAGGCAGCCGAATGTCTGAGACTGCCATGAAATGCATCCAAGGATTCATCCCCCTTTAACTTAGCAGAGCACATAAGAAACCATTCATAATCCAGGATCACCATTGGGGTGAAGTATTCACTCTGCACATTCTTGTTGGCGGTGTATGAATTGTCCACAGGGCGCAACGTTTTGAACAAACCTATTCACTGCAGGCTGAGTATAGTAGCGTTGACCTCATAGCATGGTTCATTTCACCCAGAGTAAAGTACATTTCAAGTCTTTCTGACCATAAAGTCCAACGTGGGTCCACACTGGATGGGGCCCCAGATACATCAAACTCTACCAGGGATGTCAGAGATCCCTGTTGTCTGGGTACTGGGGGTAAACCCGCACCATCCGTCATTGTGTAGCCCTTCACTTGCCTTCCTTTTTTTGATCTGGCCCTGTTCTGGGGTGAATGTTTTACCCTGCTGATGGCACGAGCACTCCACTTGGGAGCTGCCACTCTAGTGCAAGGTATGCAGGTGAGTGTGCTGTTGTAGAGCAGCCCCACTCAGTCTAGAGGTAAGGAGGAGCAAGGACCCACTCCCTGGTCAGGTGTACCTGGCGTGCCAGGAGAGAGAACAAAAAAAATCATTTTCCTCCCTCGGAGGCGAAAGAGCACTCCTGTATGGAGCTGCAACCTCAGGAAGGGAGTTGCCTGCTTGGCTCAGGAGTTACGGAGCCCCTGCACTCACCATGTGCAAGTCAGGGCTGTTTCTCCCAACTATCAGCTGGAGTGCACAGTGATCTCACCGGTCACGGCATGGCCCGGGTGCTGCCGCCGGGTTCATTGGTGGGAGGGATGCCCTCCTTCATCAAGTGACGGCATTGTTGCCAATATAGTGAGGTCAGGTGGACCTCTGGTGCATGTTCAAAGCACCACACGGAGAGAACACAGGGACACCAGCTTAACTTGTCGGTCTCCCCACGTCTCCCCCCTTGCAATTGGTTAGAATAGTCAGGTGTGTCTCTGCCTTGCTGCTGGAAGCTATTTCCACTTGTCTTCTGGACTTTTTTCCATTTCTCTGTCACACCTGTGTGACCGCTCCCCTGCCCCTTGTCTGTGATTGGCTATCTCCCTCCAGGAGGCAGGTTCTTAACCACTCCCCCCCTAGGGCAGCCCACTACCCGTGCAGCCCCTTCTGCTAAGGACCCCAAGGCAAAGGGCAGCTCCCAAAGAAGCAGCTCCAGAGTGGTTTTTGCCCATGGTGCCTGCAGCCGTCAACCAGCAGCAACCGACAAGGTAGGAGGCCAGCACTTGATGCTCCTCTGTAAATTGTCCAAACTCAGTGAAAATAATTCTAACCCCTCCTGTTGAGTCCTTTCACAGTTAGATTTGAATCCTAGCCAAAACATGCTTTACTTAGTTTACCCACAATAGCCATATTCTGCATCTAGTTAGCCTGTACCTCTTAGCCATATATTGACCTAAGATAGACTATCCAAACCAGAGATATATTGTTCTCAGATAGCCCTAAACCAAACATTGGTTTCAATAGATTGTACCCCAGCCAAATGTGTCAGATAACAGCCTTTCAAATCTAGCCTGACTGAGACAGATAGTCGTCTATCAGAATTCACCCGACTGTGCTAACTAGCACTAGTCAGGAATTTAAAACTGAGTCTTTCTGATTATTACCTGCCTTTGTGTTACTGTTACTACTGGTATTGTATTTACTATTGTTCCCCCCCCCCTTGTTAGGCCCTTTAGCCCTCTATCCAGGTGTCCAGGATCTAGGTGCTACTATTGCATAGGTGTCACATATACAGCGGTTATTATTGCATTTACTGTTGTCACCCTGTGTTAGGCCCTTTTGCCCCTATCCGGGTGTCCCAAATCTAGGTGTTCTAATTACAGCCTGCCATTCTGTGAAGACTAGGCCTCTCCGTCTATCCAGGTGTCTTAAATATAGGTCTTTAATTACTGCCAGCCATTCTGCGAGGACTAGGCTTTTCTCCTGTTGTCTATGAGCCTTCCATTGCTCATAGGCATTGACCAATTTTTACCCTTTGTTCTGTCTTCACCCTGCCTACAAATACAACTCGGACCTAGCAAAGACCTTCCTGGGCAGTTGTGAAATGCAACATGCATTAAGGAAAATGACATAATACCTGGAGACTAAACCTGGGAGCAACCAGCACACAAGCATGGAAGAGAGGCGGCGATAGTGCACTGCAGTTATGACAAACGGAGGTCAAACATAAATGTTATATGAACATCATATAGAATGGCCTGGACATGGACTAAGAAGTCGAGGTGTTTTTGCAAAAATCTTCTCCCAGACGTTATTCCAAATAGGTCAATCAGCCAATGTTACAATAAAAATGTATACTGGCGTGCCAACATGTCACTCTTTAAACTGATGCATTTACATAATGTTCCATATTCTATAGTATGACTGGAGATTCCAACTCACCCTGTACGCCTTTATTGTGCAGGTTAAGTAGGGTAGTGATTTTGGTTTTAATTACTAGCTTTTAGTGGCTGCTGGGTGTTCTTGGGTGTTGGGTGGGGGGTGGGCGCTAGGACTCAATAATGGCAGGTACTGATAAAATACCCAGAGGTTCGAGATGACAAGATAGTGGGCAGCCTAGGTTTCACAGGTGGTTTACAATGAGATAGTACTCTTAGCTTTAGGGTATCGGAGGGTGGGAGAGGGATCTAGTTTCAGCGAATGGCAAGCAATAATTAAACGCCTCGATTCCTGACTTCTAGATGAAAAGAGAAAGGCCTAGGCGTCGCAGAATGGCAGGCAGTGATTAAAACACCTAGATTTACTACAACTAGACAACGGGAGAAATACCTAGGCTTCGCGGAATGGTAGGCAGCAGTAACTAAAACACCTAGACAACGGAAGAAAAGCCTAGTCTTCGCAGAATGGCTGGCAGTAACTAAACACCTACATTTGAGACACCTGGATAGACAGGGAGGCCTAGTCTTCACAGAATGGCAGACTGTAATTAGAACAGCTACATTTGAGACACCTGGATAGACAGGGAGGCCTAGTCTTCACAGAATGGCAGACTGTAATTAGAACAGCTACATTTGAGACACCTGGATAGAGTGGGAAAAAGGCCTAGTCCTCACAGAACAGCAGGCAGTAATTAAAACAACTAGATTTGGGACACCTCCCAACACATGAGGAGGCACTGCATGCATGTGAAGATTTTGGGCTCATTTGGGGGCAGTGTGTTTGGTGGTTTGGGCAGGGGGGTGGCAGCAAAATTACATTTTGGCAAATATGGAAAAAGATTTGCATGAGCCCTGGCTTTAGGTGTATGTATGTATGAAGGAAGGTAGCAAGTCAAAAAGCCCTGTACCCAGATTCCTCCGGATTCCTTGCAAAAGGATGCACGGGCGTGTGTGTTTTTATTGCTGTATAACATAACTACCTTGTTCCGAGGGAGAGAAGCATTTTTATTGAGTCCTTCACCATGCATAGTAGTCTTACAGTGATTAGACCTAGCCCGAAAGCAGAGCATATTGTGACGAGTGGCATACCGAGCGGTGGACAACTTGCCCTCCCGGTGGCTCTTTCAGTAGTGGACTGGGACATTTGGGCTGTCTTCTTTGTCCTCCTCCCAGCGGGACACCTTTCCTGTCCAGCACCCTAATGAGGGATGATGGTCGTTATCAGTTGTAACTGCAAAGATTATGTGTTGTTCGATTTATGATGATGTCATAATTTAGCCCAGTTATGTCTGGGATATGTCATGGGATTTCACCCCATTCGGCCCTGCGGGGTAAAAACAGGTGAGACACCATCTCATTTCAGAATTTCCCCTCATACTAAAGGACCTATAAAGCATTGACTCTAGAAGGCTGATAGAACACTGTGCTTTGAAGGGGATAAGCAAATATGTTCCTATATTATATCCTGGGAAGATATGTTCGGTAGAAAGAGTAGTAGTGTGATACAGTCTTCAGGGCAATCCAGGCTGCGCTACGTAAACCAGACAGTGTAATGCTGAGCACTGCAAAAGTATATCCAAAGCGCTCCAGTGGGGTCGTAGAGGCCTATATTAGCCTTGTAGTGAAAAGCAGCTACATAGCGAAGGCACTTTAGTAGTAATATCGGAGAGACACAGGGAGAAGTGTGCTTTTCAGTTCATTTATTTATGTAACCATTCAGCACAGCCAAATGCTAAGCAGCTTGATCCTATCATGCAGGTATACATGCTTACGTATGGAATGTAGTTTTAAATAGTCCTGTACATTTACACCTATGCAAATGTGTAGGCAGTGGAACCAACTCGACTCCATTTTAGACCGCATCTCGCTTGGAAGCTATGAAAAGCACCTTGTGACATTGAGGCCTTGATGCGAGGATATGCAAGGAATATTGGATAAATCCTATTGGTGCTGTTACAGATAAAGCGGCCGGAAGCCGACACTGATAATTTGGCAGAGCGCTTAGGGGTGGTACTAAACATATTGTTCACCATCATCCTAAGGAGAAAGGGCAGTATTTCCAATCTAGAAGCTGAGGGATTCGTGTAACAGTGACAGTGTTTTTGGTAAGGGGCAATTCCATGTGAGACTCTTATAAATAGACTGCCGGCCCATGGACCAGGCCTTTCGCGGACGCCATGCCAGGGAGTACAGGAGGTGGGCTCTGAGCATGACCATAAAGTCATGTTTGGCTTATGCTTTGAAATGCATTGGGTTTTTGCTTGACTGAAAAATGTGCAATTCTGGTCCTGTGGCTTTGTGCTTTTCATTGAGTTGTTTCAATTCTTTAGATTCCCATGATGGCTTTATTGAATTAAACCTATTTCTACTATTTCAAAATCAAACCAAAAGCTTGAGTACCTTGTACACTATTATTTAATTGAACTGAGCATATTGGTTTATTTTAGATGTATTGCACCTTTCTCTTTGTGTTTAGAACAAAAGTAAAATACCAACAAATCTCATAAAATCAGCATGGCCCTTCCCAAGTGAGAGAACCGACACCTGGTTAATGGTTCAGAAGTCACGCTGGGGGAGGGGGGATGAATGGGGATAAATGGCGTTTCTGAAGTGACAACTGAAGAAAAGAAAAGTTGGAGAACGATTAGGGAGGTGAGATTTCAAATTTAGATTAGAGTCAACTATGAAACAGAGATTTAACAGAGGACGCCAGGCCTGATGCCAAAAGAAGCAAGTAGAGTGAGCCACTCCTGGAAAGGTGCTGGAGAGTTTGTAGGAGGGGATACCAAAAGAAATTAGGTTTTCAAAGGATGTGGTTTTAGAGGGTAGTGACATCCAGCCCTCAAGAGCAACAAGACACTCTCCCAGGCAGGCAATGTCACTTGGAGAAGATGCTTTAAGATAGAGCTGTGTCTCATCCACATACTGGTGAATCCTTAAGACCATCTTTGATTACAAATCTCCCCGATGTGCCATGTAGATGTCGAACAACATGGGTCCCAATATTGCATGTTGAGGAACACCAGAGCAGACAGCCAGGGGATCAACCTAGCGAACTATTCGATTCGACGGATGAGCGATGAACCCGGACAGGAAAACTGAAGCAAAGAAGCGAGGAGAAGGTATCAATCGGTACCTTATGGCTGACCGTGTCCAACGCTACGGAGAGATCAAGGAAGAGTAAAAGAGAGGTGCCTCCAGAAACCAGCATGTGCACGACATCCTCCAACTCCTGAAGAGTAGCCGACTCCACCACAGCCAGGATGCAACCAGATTGAAAGTCCTGAAGGAGGTGGTGTTTGGAAAAGTGCTTTTCTCTTTCAGCAAATTCTTAAAGCCTGGATCTTTAAGTAATCATTTGCACAAGAGTACATTCTGAGCCATTTAAGGTTTTTGTTGAGGGACTTGGGCTTTTTTTGTTGAGTTACTGCCTGAAAGGTAAGAAATTATAGGCAGCAATGTCCCATTCACTCTGCATTTGTCACTGTTCTTCAGGTGCTGTCAGATTTCATGATATTCTTCATATCTCTCAAGCTAAGAAGTGAGGGAATAGTCATTTATATTGTGCATACTACCTACCATGATTGAGTCCTCCTGGTGCTAAGGCTTGACCGGAGAAGCTTATAGGATCCAAAGCCTGGGCAAGGCTCTTAAACGGTTTGGACGATTTTTCCAAAAACAAATGGTCGCAATGACCATTTGTTCTAAAAATGCTACCAACACAAAGGTTCGAACACCAAAAGTTCGAACCTTTGGTGGTGGCGGGGGTGTCCTCCGCATTGCCCTGCTCACTATATTTCATGGTATAGTGAGCAGGGATTGCGGGGGACACCGCATCAGCCTTCTGTTTAAAAAAAAGAAAGAAACCGGGGCTGCGGGGAACACCTCCGCAGCCTTCCATTAAAAAAAAAAAAAGAAAAGAAAAGGACCCTGCAGCGCCGGTTCCCGATCACAGAAATGAAAGGGAACTGGTGCTGCAGGAACCCAGCGGTGTGTTGTGTGTGTGGGTGTGAGAATGTATGTGTGTTCGCATGAGAAAGGTGCAAACATAACAAATGTACAGAGTGCAGCGGTCACCCAAGGGCATCATGGTGCTGGAGCAGAAATTATCACAGGGAAGACAGAGAGAAAAGAGGCTCAAAACAGAAATGGTTTGGCCTGCTGTTGAAATATGAGATGATTGTCAATGGCACAAATGGAAAGCAGTAACTTGTTCCATACCGTGGTGGCCACCACTGAGAAAGTGCGAGCGCCAGTCCTGGAAAGATGAAAACGCAGCACTAGGATAGCCACAGGGGGAAATTAGTCCTGGACATATGCCGCCCCTCTGCCATAGAATGCCTGATGGACAATGCATAAGGCCTTGAATTTAACTCTGTCAGTGACAGGAAGCCAATGCAGGCTTTGTAGGACGGGAGAATATAATCACGATTGGACAGCCCAGAGCACACTCTTGCCGCTGAATTCTGAAGCACCTGTAGACGATGGAGCAGGTAAGAAGGCTGTCCCGGGTAAAGGGCACTTACAACAATCCAGGTGTCTGAACACTGCAGATGCCCCCACCAGGGCACGGAAATGAATCGGCAAAGAGGGAGAAGTTTCCGCAGGACTTTTAGTTTAAAATGGCCTGTATGACAGACTGAGCTGACCTTGGCTTCTCTGGACAGTGACGCTGAGATCTTTGACAATGGTCACGGGAAGGGGAAAAGGCCCAAGGACAGGGGCAAGAGTCCATAACAAGGTGGCTGCAGTCGGGCCCACTATCAAAAACGCAGACTTTTCTCTGCTGCTTCTGCATTGAACTCCTTAAATGTAAGCGGAGGTTCTGGAAGGGGTGAGATAATCCCTGAATGTTTCTTCAAAGGCTGTGGGAGAAGAACTGGTTTTTAGAGTCTATTGCCCATGCTCTTTAACATCTATATGCGTACCTTGTGCAAAATCCTGGTAGAAACTGGAGTGTTTTTTTACATACTACGCAGATGACACGCAGCTCATACTAGAGCTGTCATAGTGCAGACAGCGTTAAGATCGGAAGAGTTTATAGTGTGATCAACGTGATCAACGAATGGATGCAGTCTAACTGGATGCGTCTTAATGACACCAAAACCAAACTTATGTTGTTTAGGTCCAGCCGCCTGCTAGCTAAACCTGGGGCGGAATACGAGTCCTTTCAGATCAAGGAGGCTATAATCCAAGTATCCACTCAGATTAAAACCCTTGGTATGATGGTGAACTCTGCCGTCAACTCTGAAGCACAGACTAATTACCAACTAAAAAACGCAGCAAATTACTTACGGCTCATGAAGGCCATTAGGCCTTTTCTGAACGAGTGCAATATTATTATTATTGCTAGAGCCATTGTGCTATCGAGGCTTGACTATGGTAATGCCCTTCTGATCGGGGCATCTGTCAAGGACCTAGCTAGATGTCGAGTCATACAGAAGGACGCTGTTAGGCTTGTAAAACGTCTCAGGAGAAGAGACCACGTAACCATGGGTAGAATATCTCTTCACTGGCTCAGAGTAGAGGAGAGAATAAAGTTTAAATCTCTGACTTTGGTGCATAAATGCCTTTATGGTAAAGCCACTAGCTACCTTAAGAATAGTTTGGTTCTATACACCCCGCAAAGACAGCTTCGCTCTGAAGGTAAGAGCCTTTTGACTATACCCAAGTACAAGCTTAAGTCTGGCATGGGCAGATCCTTTGTGGTGCTGGCAGCTCAGTTGTAGAACACACCACCAGTGACATTGAAAATGGAAATCAGCCGCTCTGTTTAGAAAACTTCTGAAGACCCATCTTTTCAGATAAGTAAGGAGCTCTCAGCCACCCCCATGCTGCCTATTAAGTCTTAGACATATGAGGCCCACCTGTACATTTAGTTTGTGTTTGTCTTGTCAGAGTGCCCTGATGCCTGCGGGCTACCGGCGCTATATAAAGTGAAATACATACATACATACAGAGGGAACAGCTTGAAATGGTTTTATTTTCCTCTGAAAAATAAAGGGTGACCCCCCCCCCCCTGAGTTGATCGAGGCGGAGGGAACCCTGAATTTGGCTCGGCAAGGGAGGCCTGCAGCGCTGCATGAATGCCTAGATGGTTGCGTACCGAGGTGCCTGGGCTCCTGAGCGGAGCTGAGATTATCGGAAGAGGAGGCTCGAGGAGTCCGATGTCGGGACTCATGAGCAGGAGCCGGGGCACACCGGCACACCCATGGTGGGTTTGCGCTCTCCTGGAGGTGAGCGGGCTCTCCTTCTGTGACAGCAGAGGTCTAGGACCTGCAAAGTGGGAAGGGGTGTTCCAGAGGCAGGCTGTGAGAACAGGATGGCCGACCAGTGAATGGTGAGCTCTTAACAGATAATTGGAGCAGCGTGTTTGCCACTGTTTTGATCCTGGCCCTCGAGGAGACGGTAAAGAAGTGAATGTGCCTGCCGAACCCAACATGGATGATTTTTGTGTGGAAGCTACAGTCACACTAAGGTAGGGCTGGTGACACTTTTAGTGGCCCGTAGGGTGGTGCCAGACGAGTGAAGCGGTGGCAACTTGGGCAGTGATCTGAGCTGGCCAGCTCCAGAGCACTTTTTCTTTCCAATTACGCCCACCTGACTGACATTGGTGAGGGGTGAATGAAATGGCTTCTGATAAATCTAGCAAGAAAGCCAAGGCTGAGGATGCAGACTTTTTCTCAGTGCCTAGAAGACAACACAGGAAAAGGTAGCGGCCCAGGACCTTCTGATGGCTGCATTGGATAGGATAGAGAAGTCGATGTTGCGTCTTGAAAAGAAATTTGACAAAATGAGTGAGAAAGTGGCCCAGTTGGAGACACAGACCGCTACATTAGAGCAGAGGGCAAGTGAAATGAACCAACAATGTGCTTATATGTTTCCCTTGGTGCAGCGTACTGGGCATGATATGGGGGCGGTCATTAAAGGGAACCTGGCAAGGGAGTCCAGATTGGAGTACTTAGAAAATGTGGTAAACACGGCGCAACTGCAGACTATCGGTCTCCCTTCTGGAGCAGAGGGGGACGACCCCGTCGGTTTTGTTTCCAACTGGCTCCCAGAGGTGTTGGACCTGGAGGTGGAGGAGGACCCCATATATGTGGACAAACCTTACCGTATTAAGTCCCCCGCCTCAGGTCCGTCTCCAAATACAGCTGTGGTTCCGACGTGCATAATGAGGTTTGTTGAAGCGTGGGAGAGGGGCTTGAAGGCTGCTGTAGTCAGGAAGACTGGCATTCCAAGAGCATAGGCTCCACATCTTTCCTGACCTGGCGCCAGCGACTGAGAAGAAAAGAAAGAGGTTGAACATCATAAATCTTTTTTTTGTTGCGAGGGGTTAAGGCAGGACTGCTAGGGCTGGTTAACCAGACTCGCGGAATGAGAAGGAATACATTTTCTGGGATGTTGACTGCTGAGAAACTTCTGGCAACCATACATGCGAATTCACCACCCACCCAGGACCAGGGATGAGTAGGCAGTGGGTGTTTTTGATGTAGAAGTTGAGTTTCAAATTGGTCCACGACACGTTACATGAGACAGTGGATCTGTTAATAGTAGGGTTATTTGCATGTCTCTTGTTATGGTCCACTCCTGGTGAGGGCTGGGGATGTGGGTTGGGGTGGCAGGAAGCATAAAATAGATGTCCAAGTTAAACGTTCTCTTTATATCAGTGGATTTTCCCCTCCACAGTAAAGATGACTTGCTCGGTGTCTCATTCGGACAGCGGGTTGGTGTTTCATGGTGTTTCTGAAGCGTGATATGGGCCACCCATGAGGAGGGATTTCCTCTGGTTTGTATTTGCATATTGAACCTGCAATAAAATAAAAAAATGGGATGAGTAACACACACGACTAGGAGCAGAATCCTGAAGTACATTGGGGACCTGTGAAACAGACAGCACCATGCGGGATACAAGTGGGGATCGGGCACAGCTTAGAGACGGTACTTAACGGAAGGGCAAAAAGGTTGAGCTGCAGACCAGAGTAAGGGATCATCTATACAAAACTGTTGTGGTAATGGGGCTTGTAACTGAGCCTTTAGGGGGGGTAGGAGGCTCCACTTGAACCAACTCATTGTTCTCTTTGTGAGCATACCACACCCTGCATCACTTTCGCCATCGATGACTATAGCACTTGATTTGTACCGTGCCGATAGCGAGGCAGTGTCATTCAACTGAAATTGATTCCCTGGAGTCAAACCTGGGATGAATGGACCTGGAGGCTGGAGCCTTAAACTTTGGGGTGAAGAGCAACTCTATCTCTTGTGTGGAGTTGGAGCCTATCCAGGAAACTAGGTAAATCCAGGCCAATTCAGCAAAAGATTGCATTTTCTGCTATTAAGCAAGCCTGTGCAGCAGGTCCTAGAGTGCTCTGGAAAAGGGGATGACGCATGGGGAAACTGACGTCAAACATTGGGACAGTGTAGGAATGACATCTTGAAATAGGGTGTTTCGGAATAGACATAGCAGGCATTGACGGCAGGGTGGAGGGGAGGCTTGCTACTTGTAAGGAAGAAGAGGATGAGGAAAGAGGGAGAGGAAGGAGCGAAAGGCTATAAATGCTATGATGTGAAGTATCATGAGTTGGATGACCCTACTGCAATAGAACTATCTGACTACGTATAATATCTTGCGGAAACGGCAATCTGGATTTAGAGAGGCTCATAGTACAGAAACAGCGCTGCTATACCTAAAAAATAACATCTTGTTAATAATGGATCCGGCTGGCATCGCTCTTCAGATGCTATTAGACGGCTCAGCTGCGTTCCCTCTTGTTGACCACAAACTCCTAGTTGATAGATTACAACGCACTGCTAATGTCTCAGATGAATCTGCAAAAAGGGAACACTCTTTTCTAGTAGAAAGATCATCTAGAGTATTCAGTGGTGAAAAATGTGCTTGTGGGGTTCCTTGGGGCTCATGCCTTCCTTCTGTGCAGTGTCATATATTTATAAAACCTCTGTTGGACCTGCTAGACAATGTGGAAGTCCTGTATACCAACTACGCCGATTTATACCCATAACCGGGGATTATAAAGAAGAATCGCGAGTCATCAGTGAGGTTTATGCACATATTCAAATTCTGCCTTTTTTGTTGAAAGATAACTGTGCTACATTAGCCAAGTCAATCATTGGGGCGAAGTCAGATTACTGCATCAGCTTATTGATTGGACCTGGCTAAATAGCAGTTGATCCAAAATAGCGCTGTAGAAATGATGGAAAATCTAGGCAGAGGAGAGCAGGTCTCCAACGCGAGACGTGTGCGCCACTGGTTACCAGTGAAAGCTAGAGTCTCTTGTCGGAAAGACTTCCTTGTGCTCCAGTTGGAAGAAACCTGATATTAAAGGCCGGGAACTTGTTGCAGGTCCCCAGGTGACATTTGGCTTTGGTGAGCAAGTCTGCCTTTTCCACTATGGCACTGAAACTTTGCAATTCCATTGGATCCCAGAAATATCTCTAGATTTACTTCCTTTAAATGGCCTATAGGAACTCTGTTAAACGGGTACGTTTTTTAATCATCTTTTTTTCTGACCGTTTTGTACATCTGCTTGTTTTTTGTGAGCGTCCGGGTGCCCATGGGCTTGTTTGGCTTGATATTAATTAATAAATAATATCCACATGCCAGAGTGGAGTGGAGTGGACAGCGGGCATGGTCCCCTTGTGCTGTATTGTGCCAGAGCCTCCTGGCAGGGAAGAAGGGAACAGGTGATTTGCCTCTAGATGTGGATGGATGCATTGAACAGAACACTTATGAGTTACGTGGTTGACTCCAGATCTGATGGCGGGTAGGAATGAACAGTTCAGGTTGGGAAATTCAAAAAAGGGAGCCGGCTATGGAAGTGGTGGCCCTGATTTTAGCTATTGTGTACAAAGTAGATTTAGTTTTTTAATTTTGTGTAAACTTTTTCCGATTTCTGGGATATTTTATACAATATTTTGTTATTGTTATTTTGGTTCTGCTCTATTTTTGTTTTATATATATACTTTTTTTCTTGATATGTTTGCAAAACAAATACAACCTTTCAATACAAACAATTATACAATTTTTACAATACGTTATCGCAAAATGAACAAACAAACCCATTCAAAATCAATAAATCATACAACTTCCTTCGTAGTTCCTATAATAAAATTTAAAAACTTTAAAGACTTGAGCAAATTCTTAAAAATAAGTAGTCAGCCTTCTGAGAAGTAGAAAGAAAAAGAAGAAACATTCATTATAAAAAGGTTATTATTGTCATTATTTGCATTCTTTGCATATAGGAAAAATGTATATTGAACTTGTTTTTATTGTAAAGCAGCCCAGTACCTGTGGGGTAGGCAGTTCTATAAAGGATTTAAAAATAAATAGGTCTCAGTGGTATGATGCAGGGTCCAAGGAGAAGAAAACAAACTGGGAGTGGGATATTTGAATAACAATTTCTACTCTACACTAGAACTGTGATCCAAAGTGCGAGTGTTCTAGTGAACAGCCATGTGTGTTCAGGGTTAAACAGCCACAAAGGAACCCTGAAAAGTCACACTTTTCTTGCGTGGTTACTGAGGGTCCTGGACCCTTCAGTAGACGTTGCCAGTGAACATTGGCCCCGCGGGGCGTTGGCCGCTCGGCCTCCAGATGATAGTTGATTTCTTCCCTGTCTGTCTGAAGGGAATTTTCCGGTTGCATTCATTGTCCTGCACTCCCAACCAACTCATCAGGTGAGGTCGATGAAGAGCCGACCACAGACTCTGGTTTCCTTTCTGGCTCCGATGCCCAGTGAGTTCACCTGGCTCTGATTGTTGACAAGCAAGCCTCAATTTTCCTTGAGTGAGTTGCCAATCCTACCAGAATCCTGATTATGGCTCCTGGCTAGCCTCACTTTCCTTTTTTCTTCCTCTGTCTCTTTGAATCTGTAGGCTTTTAGCCCAGTCAACATCCGTGCCCAGATCAACAAGGATGTCCACTTCTCTATTCAGCTTTTATATTTGGCACCAGCTCCCATGGTTTGTGAAGATTTTAGTTATCCACCTTGCATGCTGCTCCAGGCCTGTGATCCTCTCATCACAGCAGGCATAGCTGAACTCCTCCTTTGTAACAACAGGGGTGCAAGAAACTGACGAGTTTACTGTGCACGGCATGAGCCACGTGGTGCCCGTGATTGGATTTCTACTCACTGTGTTAAGCCTGACCTGGAAAGCACCCCCATGCTTGTCAACTTCTTTCAGATCCCATGGGTTTCGCGACTTCACCAATCACGGTTTAAAATCTGACCTCCAATCAGGGGGAAGCAGGAACTTCCTAAAAATATTCTGCAGGTCTTGCTGCCACTGATTTAATACAAAAGGTTTCCTGTCCACCGCTATCTCGCCATTGGATACTGTTCTAGATTAATATTTATAAAGTGCACACTTACCCCCCAAAGTGGCGCCAATGCGTTTGCTGGCCCCTTCACAGATCGTATGATAGCCCCCTTAATAATCACACCGGAGCCAGCTCCTTAATTACTTCTCTTTATTCTTTCGTCTTTCTCACTGCCCTTCCTCCTCCCTGGTTCCTCCCCTTACTCCAATTTCCCGCTCCCTCTCACTGTCCTGTGTCCTCCTCTCCTTAAAGGGACTCTGCCCTTATTGACTCACATCACCTCCCCTCAACTTAACATGAGACTTCCCAGGCTACATCTGCTCGATCTGCCGTTGGGGTCTCTTTATGGTTTGCTGAGGCCTGTTCGGTGGCTCACGGGCCTCTGCCACATTTTCTCGTTGTGGTGCTTCGTATGTCTATCCGCGCCTTCCATCTCGATCGTTCCCTCGTTTGTTGGTTCAGGTTCCTCCAAGTATAATTCGTGGAGGAGGGAGGCTTTTGGCATCATCTCGCTGTGGTCCTTTATCGTGGTTATCACTGGTTCCTTGTCCCTTGTGGCTAGGAGGGGATCTGCACGGTATGTCCTTTCTTTGGCTTTCCTTAGTTCTCCCATCTCTTGCTCAGGCGAGTGGTCCTTCATCTGGGTGACTTCGAATGATCTATAGCGGATGGTGATGAGGGTGCGCTGTAGTGCTGCGACGGCTGTGCCCTATGGTGGGACTCTGTAGCATGCGGATGGCGGCGGGTACTCTGTGGTCTCCCTGGGTTGGGTTGCAGCGTGACTGCCCTTTTGGCTGTACCGGCTGTGCTTTTCCCCACTGCAATTCATGGGCTTGGGATTTGTGCAGGGGTATGCTTCCGCTCCTGTTTGTTCCCATTGCTGACATTTACTGTGGCCTCCACTCCCAGTACGACATCTCGTAGGGTCCTGGGTGTTTGCATGACTCGCAAACGTCTCACAGGACAGGTGGGGGATGTGTGCTGTATTCCTGCCCCGGTCTGTATCTCCTTGGGCGACTTAATTCTGGGTAGAGAGGGTATTCATACCTGTGCGGTCTGGGTGGGTTGGTGTTCATGTCCTTGATGGTCTTCTTGACTTCCGGCCGTGCTATTGGTGGTATCGGGTATCTTACTTGGGGCGGTGGTACCTGGATCCTCCAGTGTATTGGCCGGTTGTGGGGCTCTCTTGATTGTACAGGTTTTCTGGTCATGCTCGGTGGTGGTGTAGGTCGGCATGTAGAGTTTGTAAGAAGTCCCACTCTGCATATTGCCTGGAAGTGGTCTGCTTGGTCACAGCGCCGGCATCTTTGTCCTATGGCCGAGTATGGTCGTTTGTGTGGGACCTCAAATCCGCACCTGTGGCATTGCGTGTTGGCCAGGGTTTGGTGGGGTGGGTTTCTGCGTTCTCATCTTCTCCAGGGTCCTATCGGCCTAGAGTATCCTGCTGGCTTGCCGTGAGGGCTGCGATGGAGTCACAATTCTTTTTGATGGTGGCTGCTTGTGCATCTGTCTGCTCGTACGTTCTTGCCAGTTTGAGTATTTCTTGTAGGAGATGGGGCTTTCTGAGAAGGTGTTTCCTGAGCGTTGACGAGATACACCCTTCAATGATCCTTTGCCAATTTCAATGATGAGGTGGCAATACAGCTAAGTCTCAGCACGTTATGTTCTTCTGGAGGCAAATGACAAACGCTTCAACAAAACCCTTCAGCGGATTCATGAGGGAGCTGCACGCATTGAACAAATGCGTAGCATTCATAGTCCTTGTTGGGGCTTATTATCAGCTGGTCGTTGACAGTGGCAAGAAGCTATTGGTATGTGCTGGAATAGTTTTCATTATGCTCTTTATTTCTTTTCCTGCCAGGTTGGTGAAAATGTTAATTCTGTTGGGTGAGTCTTGTCTTCCAATTGCACCTAGGAAGTCCTTGAATTCCTTGACCCACTCTTTCCATCTTTGTCCTTGGTAGTGGTATGGGTGTAAGGAAAATGGGTCCGGCCATCGCATCAAGCTGCCGTAAGATGGGTGACCTGGGTCTGCTAGGGCATGTGCTCCTGCATTGGCAGCCACCTGTGCCTGGTCGACCATTTTGATGGGTTGGTGAGGTGGTTATCTCTGGTTGTGCTGGTTCGTGTATCGTCCAGAGTTGCGTGTCATGCTGTTGCGTACGGCACTCAGGTGCGGGTAGGCAGTCCTTCAATGCCTGTGATGTGCGTGGTAAGATGGGAAGGTTGCAGGCGGGTGTGGTGTCTGGCTGTGCCTTGTGTGCTTGCTTGATGAGTGTGCACATGGGCCGTTGGCACCTTGTTACCCGTTAGTATTATTGCGGGTACACTTGCAGCGCGTTGGCAATCAACGTCGCAGGTGTTAGCTGTGGTACAGGATAATCCTGGGTAGCATCCAATGTATCTGTGCTGATGGCAATGTATATGCCAGTGGGCACTCATGGCTATGTGAAGTTGGGCCGCATCTGCTGTATCAGTAATCGCTGTGATTTCAGGGACCTCTCCCTCCGTGCTGTGGCACAGGGATAGTCGTTTGTTCTCACTGGCAGGGGAGGGCGCGGTTCTCTTGCCGGTGTTACGTGCAGAGTCTTCGGGACTACTTTACTGTCGGACGGCAGCACCTGCTGGCTATCCCTGGCAGCCCCGTAGTCGTACCTGCAATCCCCACTCTCCTACACAGTGCTGCTGGCTTTGTTTGCTCTACGCAGCGTCGCTGCTGGGCTCGTCTCCTCCAGTCCACTTTTGACGCGGAGGACATCCTTTGCGGCTCCTCTTCCGCTGCCGTAATGCTGGGCACTTGCTGTCAGTCGCGCCCTTGTACTTCACCGACGGCACCGGATCCTTGCCGGGCGCACTCATCCCACCACCTTGCTGTTGGCCACGTCAGTCCCACCTTGCCACTGCTGGGCCCGCGGTCCCGCCGATTGCACTTTGTTGCTGGGCACGTCAGTCCCACCTCTTCCTCACTGCTGGGTTGAGCTCATCAGCCATTCTCAGTCTTCCTCCTCGGCTTAGTTTATCGCTGCACCACCTACGTGGTGTGTCACCCCCGGGCTGGAGCCATCAGTCCACTGCTGAGCTCTTCTCGCTCTCCTGCTGCTGGGCACCTCTTTGCTGGGCGCTACCTCCGTGTCACTGCTGGTGCTCGTTTCCCGTCGTCGCCAGTTGTTGGCCCCTTTACAGGTGGTATGGCAGCCCCCTTAATAACCACACCGGAGCCAGCTCCTTCATTACTTCTCTTTATTCTTTCCTCCTCCTCCTCACTGCCCTTCCCCCTCCCTGGCTCTTCCCCTTCCTCCCCTTCCCGCTTATTGTCCTGTGTCCTCCTCTCCTTGAAGGGACTCTTCCCTTATTCACTCGCTACAGCGTTGTCGGACTTAGGGGATATGACCCTAGGGGGAAGGCTGGCTCTGCCCATAATGGCCCACCTCTCCCCCCACACGCACGGTATGGGGCCCAAGTGAAGTGAGCCTTACCGCAGCCTGCCCCAAGGGTTATATCACCATTGCCACCCACGAGTAACCACACACGGGCGCTATTGGGTAAAGACATTTTTTTTTTTTTAACCGCGCACCTTTTTAGTTCTCTGATGCTGCGTCTGGAACGGAAGTCCCGTTTTCAGTGTTGATTGTGATGTAATGAAGACTGAAGGCGGACTCCTGTCCCAAACACGACATCGCAGGACTTTTAAAAATCAAATATTCTTAGCCTTTAGCAGCTGCATATGGTTACTCATGGACGCTAAAGACAATATACGGGTGATGGTCGGGAACAAGGGAGGCACAAGGTATGGGGGTGTGCTGCATTCGGGGATCTCGGAACGCAGACTTATACCTGAAAAAACAGCCCAGGTTCCGAGCTACCAGAATGACTGGCGCCCCTGCTCAGGGTGCTAATGGACCTGCAATTACACCTGCCCACAGGGGCTTCCAAGCAGGGTGGTCAACCAGAGTAATCCTGTGAGCTGAACTGTAACCCTGGCATCCCAAGACTGTTTGTCCAAACCAGACTGGACAGATTTGCTGGTCAAATGGGAATGATGCTGCCGTGTGACCGCAGGGGGGGGGGGTGGGGGGTGCAGCTCTCTTTTCAAGCATGGGGTGAACTACTGAGTCCTACTTATTGCAGTGTTGCACGTAAACAGAAGCACAAGACCCATTGCAACACTTATCAAGTATGAGGGAGCTCCTTAACCATCAGGATGGGTGTACCTACTGTTTGTAGGATTAAGGAGAAATTAGGGTTATTACAATACAGGCAACATGCTTTAAAGGAACACTGCTCATCTGGTTTATTGAATCAGCCTCAGGGATTAAGCACCCATCTCACTTCTTGGCAATTTCCTACAAGCACATATAATCTTCCTTCAGGTTACTGTCAAGTTTACATATTCTCAGCCACAAATCCCCCTCCTGAGCCTGAAAGCTCCTTCCAAGGGATATAGGACCCTCCTTACTGCTTGGCTTTACACGAGCCTGGAGGTGTGGCTCTCAGCAACCCTCCTGGCCTCTTCTCTCCCACTGTCTGGGGTCTAGCGCTCAGCAAGCTTCTGTCAGGCATGGCAGTATCGCTCCCAGCCTCCTGCAGACCTTGGCTTCAACGGCGTGTTGTGTCCTGCTCTCGCTCCCCCGCAGTTCTCTCTAGCTCACCCTCTGCGGTCTTAGTCCTTCGCTCCCAAAATCCATCCTATGGCTAGGAGCCTTGTTTTCATAGCCTTAGTCATTACCTTTAATCACTGCAGGCATATGTTATTTGATGGACCATGCTATAAATACATTTTAAAAAAAAAGCAGGTGGCCATTTAAAACAGGTGGAACACGTCTGCAGAGCGCCACATTGTGTCTACACATGTTGCCATCAAGGCCCTCATTCCGAATTTGGTGGTAATTCAGTGGTACATTTGACAAATTACCACAAAATTCAATTACCGTTACTGCCACTTGGTCCTGCCGAGTTACCACAGGAGTGGTGGAAGAGCGATGTAATCCCCCATTTCTGGCATCCATAGACGTCCATGGAGACTTTTTGGCAGATTTAGCGCTGGCGGAATTACCACGCAGACAATCCACTGATTCTTGGCAACAAGCTGGAGGCGAATCAGCCACTTTCCCTCCAAAAATCAACAGATTTACAGTGCAGTAAGTACATCTGTCAAAACCTACAATTTAACTGTGCAGGAAAACCAGCGGTAATTCTGTTTCTGCCCAAAAAAAGGGGATTACTGCCACTTTTTCCCTGCACTGCCAAGCTTGTAATGGGCCCCAAGGTGTCTACCAGTAAGACTAGGCCAGGTGAATGGCTACCAGTAAGACTAGGCCAGGTTATTGGCTACCAGTAAGACTAGGCCAGGTGAATGGCTACCAGTTAAGACTAGGCCAGGTGATTGGCTACCAGTTAAGACTAGGCCAGGTGATTGGCTACCAGTTAAGACTAGGCCAGGTTATTGGCTACCAGAGCCTGTATTTCTGTATGTGAAGTATGATCTGCAGGGCTGCACTCCTCCAGCGGTACGCGTCCTGAGTCGTAGCACACTGGCCAGATTGCGTACATGGTTATAATCCGGAATTCCAGGGGGGTATGGGTCAAACTGTGGGGGTGCACTATCTAGGAGGAGGATGGTACACAAAACCAGGGGGAGGGGGCTAGGGAATCTCCTCTACACTTCCCCCAGGGAGCACTTCACCCAGCATTCCTGCTGCCACCCCCTTTAACGCCTCAAGGAACTTAAGTTCTCTGGTTTATTTGAAATAGTTCCATCCATGAGTGTGGAGCGGTAGATCATTTCCCTTCTCTGTAGCACAATGTGCACAGAAGCAGTTTTACATTTTAAAAAGAAACCTAGAGGGTAACACAAAGCTGATGTAGGAAGGGAATTCCCCAAGACAATAGAGTCAGGTATGTCTAACCGTTATAAGGGTTTGCCGGAATAGCAACTTTAAAGAACTGCTGCATCATGTTAGCATTGGACTTAAATCACACTGGGACACATACTAGATGTTGCCTTCCTGATGTAGCCCCAAAATGCATTAGTGAGAAGACATTGGTTTTTCACTGGTTTGATCCTACCCTGCAGTTAACACATTTTGGTGGGATGTGGCTCTCTTTAGAAAGGAAGAACAGAATGAATTAGTCCTGTGGTGGGTTTAGCCGAATAGAAACCAGTAAAGGAACATGAAAGTTTATCTTACTGTGTTGTATAGACGAATATGAGCAATGCACTGGAAATCATCCCTGCCTCCTCCGCATTCAACGCAGTTGAGTGGTGGGCAACTCTTGACCAGGGGGTGCTACAACGTAGAGGACTGAAAGCAGATGGACATCTTGCTGCAAAGGGGTGTGATATATATAATTGCCTTATCTCCCCATCCGATTCTGCTTAACAGCATGGTGCTGGTAGTTTGCTAAGATTGAAGTTTCTTCACAGGCTCTCCTCCACTGCGGCAAGTTATTGACCATGCAACTACTCGCTGCTCATTCACACCCCAGTTGCTCCTAGCAGAATACACCGCTGTACGGTTACGTTGCTCCAGCACCCAGATTTGGTTATTAGAAGCCGTTAGCCTGTGCCTTGATGTAGGAGACGCTGGGATAGGCAGGCTTGTCGGTATTTTTTAACATGCCCGTGTTTGGATCACTGTCCTTTGTCATTACATTTCTTCTAAGTACCCCTGTGGTTTGCATTGAATGTACTCTAATCCATCTATGGATTTGCACAAAAGTACATCTTTGAGCCCCTCTACCCTGAAGGGAGGGCTATTGGAAGTAACTTCATCACAAGACAAGACAGGTGCATGTCGGCAGTTCCAGTAGGTTTTTAGGTGCTTTGTGGCAGTGGTACTTGAGTATATATCCATATGAAGGCGATTAATTAGCTGCTAGTGTCGCTATTTTACTTGGAGGTCCAATGGTCCAGATGATGATGGGCTAGGGGAGAGGCAATGGGGGCCGTGCAGAGAGCACCCTCTGACTCTGCAGTGATTAGGGTGGTGGAAGCACAAGCAGGCGATAGGCCCTAAGGATTTGTGTAATCCCTGAAGGTTAAAAATAAGTTTACGTTAGCGAGGGCAGGGATACCTTCTGGACTGATATTGAGCAGGTGGGAGGGTTCTTGGGGTCTCTGAGGATTGGTGGGTGAGCTTCCCTGTTCCTTCTGTTGGGTGCTTGTGGGGAGGTCTTGATAAGTCAATGGAAGAGGTCTTAAACTCTAGTAACTGTTGGGTAAGATTTTGTGAAGTCCAACTGGTGTGGGACTTTACATGACTTAACTGCTTGGCATAAGTGACCCAACTCTTAACATAGGCCTGTACTACACAAGTCGGTAGAGTGGCTAAGCAGCCAGGCTTATCTTAGAAGGGGTACTCTGAGCTGTAGAGCAGAAAATGAAATCCATAAACACAAGTATTCAAGTAAACACTTACACCCTTAAACGTTATATTAAATTATTTATATATACACAAAGCAAATTAATCACACTAAACATGCAGCAACTAATAGAACATTAAATAGAATTTCAGGATCAAATGATTCTAGCAGCAATAATGGAGGAGTAATTTATTTTTGTACTAAAACATCTCCAGCGCACAGAGTGACAGCAATACAGGTCAGTAGTAGCACTTATGGTAACATACAATATTGAGTTTGGAGGGAAAAAGTGTTAGAGTACAATAGGACACTGTAGCACTGTGGGGATGTACGAAGTCTTTCCCCCAGCAACAAGAGTGTCAAACAATTAAAACCTTAATAGGGAACAAGCACTGCCAAAGCCAGTAGGGTTCGGAAGGAATGCCTTTAGGGTCCCAGGACAGCCAAAGTCAATAGGACAGGTCTAGTTCTGATGCAATCTTCTTAGCAAAAGTGAGTTGAACAGCCAGTAGTTCTTTAAAGAAAACCCTAGAGAGCCTACCTGATGTGCACAAGCTGTTAGGCTTGCACAAGTGAATTAAAGTAATTCAAAAAGATAGAAAGAAGCTCTCCCCAGATAGGAAGCACTAGATTTGGCCAAAGGTGTTTAAACCTAAAGCCCCACAGTACCTTTAGAATTGAAGCAGATGTTCCAGCGGAGTTCCTTCTTGATGCAGCGATACAGACCCTTGGTCATGGTGACAAATGGGAGTACGTCTAGTGGGCTTCTGCACCAGCACTTTTGAGAGTGACTCTGCAGCAATGGATTCACTTGTTTCAGCAGCTCATCGTGGTTTTGGCACCTTTTTCTCAGCGTCAAAGAGGAATGAAAATCCTTGGTTGGAGTGTCCTCGGTCCCTAACTCTGGATGAATATTTCTTGCTTCTGTAGACTCACACGGATGCCTGCGCTCCGCCGGATTCGTCCTTTCGGAAGACATTGCACTCATCGATGGTCCAGGTACCCTGGGTATTGGGAAATTGCAGCCCAGGAAGGTCACAGCGACACAAGGCTTGGTCCAGAACAAAGCAGCTTCCTCCCTTGAGGCTTGTTGGTCCCACTAGCCTAAGGGAGGAAGACATCCTTGGCAGAACTTCCCTGACAATGGGAAAAAGGGGTCAGCACTGCTGCAAGGCTTCAGCAGTGCTTTCCCGGTCCTGGAAGGTGCTGCTGGCTTCTCGCTGCATCAGCTTCAGATTTGATGTTCTAGTGGTCGACTGCCTGTAGTCCCAAAACCCTCGCCTATGTGCGAAATCCCATTCTTTCACAGCTCTAAGCTATCAATCACATGGGGGGACGCCCTCTAGGACTGCCTCCCGCCCCATTGGAACTGGTTTCGGTCAGGCATGCCTATTAACAAAGGACAGCAAAGTTTCGGGCTCCTCCCTCACTTCCGGCCTTCCCACACACATTGGAGTCTGAGCGGGCTTTAGGGCTGAAGCCTGCCAAAGCAAACACACACAATGGACTCAAACCAGATCTAAACAACAGAGTAAATGCCCAGAAGGAACTAATGTACAATAAACGGCGAAAAAAGAAGACTGGGGCTATTTTGGTAAAATTGTCACCCTTGGGTGCTGTACTGCAGCTGAGAGATCAGCCTGCACTTACATTGCACAAAAGGTAGTAAAAAGAAACCACTGCCACCAGCCATTCAAGTTAGTGGAATAAACAGTAACTCCTTATCCCACTTCTCAGGTAACTGTGTAACCCTCTCCTCCCCCCAGCACTCGACATAAGGTGGCCTGTGCTGGACCCACAAAGGAAAAAGGTAAGTAGGATAAACGTTGTCCTACTATTCTTGGGAACTGTACTTCACACAAGAAAATGTAGTTAAACATTTAGAGGAGTCCAGGGAACTCCTCAGTGGCACTGTACAGAGGGTACTGTGCGTCACTATATAGAAAGCAGATGCCTATGGACTTTACCAGACGCATTAAAACATAAGGAACACAAAATCAGAGTGAAAAGGCATGAGTGGGTGGCAAAAAGGCTCACTCACTCAGGAGGTTAAAATAAAAAAGGCCCCAGATTCCAGAAAAGGGCTGGGGGTCTAATGTTAAAGGGAATGAGCACAGAAACTGAAAATTCTCCCTAACAGTGATTGCACTCAGTGATTTCTTGTGTCCATGGAATGCTTCTGGAACCATAGACTGCTATTAGAGTAAGACCGCTTTCACCTCTATAGATGTTTGCTGTACCCATAGATGGGGTGCTTCCATAGACTCTGGATTCCATAGGTCCTTGCAGCATTCTGAAATGCATTTTACAGCCACACTGTCACTGCACTTGGGTGGCTTTGCTGCCATTGCACTCACAGATTGGTATCTTATTACATCCACTCTGTTTTGCTCCCATATAATGTATTGCTTCCAGAGCCTGTCCTTGCACCCTGACACTTCTACTTTTATAGACTATGCATCCCACAGGTGGCTTTCTTTTCGTCCATGGAAAATTACTGCACTCAGATTGTTTCGGTACTGCATTTTTCAGTTGTTTTACTTCTATTGACTGTCCTTGCATCCATACACAATCGTGGGACACAGATTGTTAAGTCATCATCTGGTTTTCCCCTCTGCAGACCAGTTTATTTCCAAAGACCGTCATTGCACCAACGCACGGATTACACTCAGTCCCCCATGTCAGTGAACATGGATGTCCTCCACCTCAAACAATTAGTGGACCCCACCCATGCAGAGCCCATATTCTGGGTGGAATTACCTTCAACAAGAATCTTACAGCTATTACATCTAGGCACTATAGTTATCCACCATGGGGTGACTGCCCCTTAATCCAGTCACCACTCCCACCCCAGCTGCATCTCAAATCTCCAATCAGACGATGGAAGGACATCAAGCTGGGTCTGCTTCACTTCTCAACCTGCTTCACTCAACTCCCCAAGATCTCCAGATGAAGGGCTTTGTTCCGTCCACAAAGAGCCTTCACACACCCTCAATATGGTGGACCCAAAAGACCTTCAAAATCTCCCAAAAAAGCAAGACGCTAGCTGGTGTACCAAGAATCTCGAGAAGGAGAAGAGGCAAGTGGCAAAATCCTGAAAGAAAAAGAAAAAAGAATCGCTCCACGCGGGCAAAGCAGCCTACTACGGACAACTCCACATCTACAGGGGAAAAACAGTGAAGGACAAAAAGAAAGCACAGTATTACCATGCATAAGAGTCCACAGAATAGGAGCAGATAAAAAAGTTCAAACACAGAATTCATGAAGCCATTGGCCTGTACCACCACTCCCCAAAATGACAAATGCAGGACCATTTTCAGCATAAATTGAAAAAGCAAAAAAAGACACCAATAACCAAAAAAAACCCAAAATGGAACTAGTACTCATGAAAGCAGCTATGCAAGCTTGGGGAGCCTCCTGCCGGTTCTCCACACAGAAATATACAACCACAGTCCACGTTAGTAATCCAGGACCACCATCTGAAGATCTGTGCCCACAAAACACATACAAAGCTATCACTCCTCAATAGAACGAGGCACCCTTCTACAAAAATTCAAAGCATACACCAACCCTTACAAAAATAAAACAACTTGACGATCCTGTGAGCTGCCACCCTCAAAGCAAACATCCTGGAGAAGTTAATGGATTCAGAGCAATGAGGGAAACTAAATCAAAATCCAAACCATCTAGCACACAGAAAAAAAGACCACCACCATTGTGAATAGCTCTGTGGCTTTCGACAACATCGGCTGCACAATCTTCTTAAAAAGACCTGTAAGCATCAGCTTGGACGGAACTGAGCTATGCTGAAAGAATGACTATCACCCTTGCCCTGCATATCTACATGATCCTCCAAATCCAACCAAGATCTCCCCATACTGCAACTACACTGACCATACTTGCATCCTAAGGCAAATGACACTAGATACTCCATAATTTCCACAGTGAAGTTATCTACAAAATGACAATTGCCAACCCTACATCAGTCAGACATCAGCGATTACTTATCAAAGATTGATGCATGGGTGACAATCAACCATCTAAAACCAACCCACGATCTGCTGCTCTAAAACATCCACTGTATAAAAACTCAGCTGGCAAAGAAATTATAGACTGCCCTCAGCAACAGTCAAAACTTTATATCCTTCCTGGGCAAATGCCTCACCCACAAATACCAGTAAGCAGCACCTTCTTTCAACAAAGACCCATCCAATGAAAAATTCCATAATTAATGCTCCCCAAAAACCATCGGTAAAACTCTCAAAACTGGGTTATGCCAACATCCTCTACCTAGGATTCAAAGAACACCTGCAAAAAGTCTACGAAGAGTGCAAACCTCATCCAGTTCGAAACCCTGCGCAGCACCACTGTGCCTTTCATCAAAGGGACCCTGAATCCACAAACAGAAACATTTGCCAATACCCGCCTGTCCGAATACTCTGTTACTGGAGTTGTGTTGTCGATTCAATCATGCCTGTGAAACACAAAGGATTGTCTTTCTCATTCTTAGCAACCAACATATGATCCCTCACCTTCCTCATGTGAAGCAACACATTGGAAGACCACGCAATCTTCGTAAAGCCACTTAGTACCCAGATGTTCAGCAGACCACCATAGTTGAAGTAGCATGGACAACACACTCTGAAAACCAGACTCAACCGTCCTCTGTTGCACTTGCGTGATCTGACTGACACAAGGCCTAGTAAGATCGTTTGACTTGCCCTCCCTCCATCTCCCCTACCCCCTTGTCTTGTTGCCCCTAGAAGATCAAGTTACTTACCAAATGGTAATGTTCTTTCGACTAGATGCTCCTCCAACGCATTCCACATCTTGGACATGTAATGTCCACAGCTGTGCACTTCGGAAACTTTTTCGGCAGAGGGCGTCCTGCGCCGATGGCGTCGGGTCCATGTCCCTCAAGGGCCTCCATCGAGGATGACATCCCAGGATGTTATAAATAGGACGCACGGTGCCCGTAGCCTCAGTTTACGTTTTTTTTTTCCCCAGAACGTGCGACACCAGTCTGATACCTGCTGCACTGCATTTAGCCTTGCGGAAACGGAAGCTGCAATTGCATAGGAATTCTCCTGAGGGGCAGGCTGAGAGGGCGATGTGGAATGTGTTGCAGGAACATCCAGTCGAAAGAATGTTACCAGTTGGTAAGTAACTTGTTCTTCGAATGAATTGTGTCCTCCAACACATTCCACATCTTTGACAGACTCCCAAAGCAGTACCAGTAAATAGAGGAGGGAAAAGAATTTAGAATACCAAATTACATTGCGGAATAAAGAACCACCGCAGGGAATAATGTTTTACAAATGTATGGATTGAAGCCCAAGTAGCAGCATCACAAATATTTCTAATAGGAACACCCAGCTGGAGGGCGGTGGAAGTAGCCACGCCCCTAGTGGAATGAGCTCTCAAACCTTCAGGAGGGTCTTTACCCGCCAACCGGTATCACTCCGTAATGGTGACGATAATCCACCTGGACAAGGTCCGTTTGGTAACAGCCTGTCCCAATCTGTGTTCAGCATATCCTACAAAGAGTTGATCGTCCACTCTGACCCTGGACATCCTAGAAATGTAAAAGCTAAGAACTCTCCTAGGATTTAACCGACAGAGACGCTCCTCTTCCTTGCCAGGATGAAGAGGCGGGTAGAAAGATGGAAGAACCACCTTCTGACTCAAATGATATTCATAGAATACCTTAGGTAGAAAAGAAGGACATACTCACAGTGCAACCCTGTCCTTGTGAAACATAGAAAAGGGTGGCTTAGTTGAAAGAGCCTGCAATTCACTCACTCTGCGAGCGGAATTAACTGCAACCAAGAACACAGTCTTGAAGGACAGTAATCTCAAAGGACAAGAGTGCAAGGGTTCAAACGGAGCACCCATGAGAAATCTCAAAACCAAATTCAAATCCCAGACCGGCACCTGGAAAGGGGATGCCGGGAATACATTAGTCAGTGCTTTAAGAAACTGAGAAATCAAAGGAATCTTAAAGTAAGAGCACCGCCAGGTAACCTTTAATGGTACCCACTTGAAGGCCCCTGTGGGCCAAAGAAAGCAAGAAAGACAAAACCATAGGGATGGAGCACTGAAAAGGATCAACATTGTGATCCCTGCACCAGTCACAGAACTTACGGCAACAGTACAGGGATTCTGTTGCAGGCTGCCTGGCTGAAAGCGACACCTCCATCACGTCATCACGTCATCCGGGAGGTCCCAATCCTTATACCTCAACCTTTAGATATCAAGCATGAAGGTTGAGAGTCTTGACCTCTGGATGGATGGAGAACCTGACACCCCACCACCCCCCACCTCCTGGGCTAGCCTGATGGTTCTCAGCTCTAACAGATTGATGTGGATTCTGGACTCCGATGTAGACCAAGCTGTTGGCATGAGCGCCCCATCCTGTGAGGGAAGCGTCCATCAAAACAGTCACCTCCGGCCATGGTTTCCAAAACGGTTCCCCCTTCATCTGGTTCCCTTCGTTCACCCACCACAGAAGGTCCTGGGAGACCGAGTGTGGGACTGGAACAGGATCAATCATCTTGCTGTTGGGAAGGTGTCAGGTGGAATTCTTTAAATTCAGGGAGAAGCCCAGTCTGTGGTGCGGCAGGTGACACGGAGATGATCCAAAGTTAGCTCGAGTGAGCGCGCCTGGATCAGCCAGTCGTCCAGGTAGGGGTAGGCGTGAATCCCCCCTCACTTGAGGTACGCTGCCACCACCACCATGAGCTTGGTGAAGACCCTCGGGTGGAGGTCAATCCGAACAGCAGGACCCGAAACTGAAAGTGTGAGTCACCAGCCGTAAACCTCAGGTACTTCCTGTGTGCGGGATGGATCGGCACATCCTTGCGGTCCAGAGACACCAACCAATCCTGAAGTTGAAGGGCCTGGAGGACTTGAGAAAGAGTGACCATCTTCAACTTGTCCTTCCTGAGAAGTTGGTTCAACCAACGTAAGTCCATGATGGGTCTCAATCTCCAGTCTTTCTTTGGGATCAAAAAATAAGGGGAATACCATCCCTTGTTCCTCTCCATTACAGGCGCCAGTTCTATGGCGCCTTTCTCCAGCAGGGACAAGATTTCCCGCGCAAGGAGCGGATCCAGACTCTTCAAAGAGTGTTTCCCCGGTGGATTGTCATGAGGCAGCTGAAGGAAGGGAAGGCAGTAGCCGTGGGCTATGGTGTCCAGAACCCATGCATCTGAAGTAACGGCACGCCATTTTATTAGAGATGCTGATACAGTCTGCCCCCAACCGGCGAACCATGGGACATGGCCTCACGACTGTTTGGAAGTGGCTGCGGCAGTGCCGGAAGGCAGAGAGGCAGCTGCCTGAGCGGCTTTGGCACCACGATTTCCCCGATCACCACAGGTACTTTTTCGCTGTCCCCTTTAACTGGCGGCCCCTCTCGTTCTACCAAAGGTGGAGTAGAAACTAAAGGAACCTCCCCTCCACTGCTGTCCCCTAGGACAAAAAGGCAGAGGTTGACGCACCACGGCGCTTAAAGACTTTGCTGCAGCTTTGGAGGTCTTCAACCTCTCAAGGCTCTCGTCAGCCTTGCTGCCAAATAAATGTGCGCCATCAAAGGGCATGTTCAGAAGCCGGGCTTGCACATCCGGAGCAAACACCAACTTCCGCAACCACGCAAATCTGCGTATAACAGTGCTTGCAGCCATGGACTGGCTCACACGGTCAGCCGTATCCAAACCCAACTGAAGGGCGTCTCACATGGCATCCTTGCCATCCTGCATGATAGCAAGGAAACCATCCCTTTCTTCCCCCACAGGAATACGCTCCGCTGCAAAAGCAACACAAGAACACAGAGTGTGTGTAAACCTTGCCAAGGCACACGTGGAGTTGGCCGACTTCAAGGCCATGCTCCCAGCAGAAAACACCTTCAGTGCCCAACCGTTGAAGCGCTTGTCATGTTTATCCGGAGGGATGGTAGGGTACGCCGTCTGCCTCGAGGTGGCCGTAGCTGCCTGAAAAACCAAACTCTCAGGTGTGGGGTGAGTAGACAAATAGCTGGGGTCGCTAACGGAAGGGCAGTATTTCTTAGTAGGATTTGTATTCACAGCTGGGAGAGATTCCGGGGCCACATCAAAGTCATAACAATATGCAATATCTCAGCCCCTTCCACCATGCCATGGCCACTCTTCTTTGAGCTAAAACAATGACTAGTTCCATCAATTTTCTAGCCTATTTAGCTCATCCCATGGTTAGGCCCAGGAATCCACATCTACCTGCTCCTTAACTGTTGGTAGAGTTTCAAAGACCTTGCCCCATAACGCTGCTACGGGGGGAATAGGAGGGCACCGCCACGACAGTTGAACAAAATGAGCTGCACTAGACTTGCATGGTGGACACTCCTGAGACACCTCTGGGAAATATTTATGCAACTTAGATGGTGTGTAATAGGTCTGATGCATACAATTTAAATTAATCTGCTTGTACCTGGTATTGAGTGAGACACTGCCGGTTTGGACGCTAATGTATGTCCATGTCCCATCCTCTATTTCACTGCCCAGTGCTCTGCAGAAGACATTAGTCTGTTGAAGATCTGCAAAATCAAGCGTTCACCCTAAAAATCTACGAAATCTGGAAGCGCTAGGCCACCCTTGGCATAAGTCTGCGTAAGGGTATCCCACTTGACTCTAGTGGTTTTTCCCGCCCATATGAACTCCAACAGAATCCTCTGGACTCATAAAGAAGAATCACGGAAGAGCAAACGGGAGGTTTAGGAACAGGTACAAGAATCTCAGCAATGCAGCCATTTTAGTAACTGCCACCCAACCCATAATAAAGAGGCGCAGACCCCGCCATAGTCAAACCTGTCCTGGCAAGGTGCCAACTGCCCTACCATAGTTCTTGTGAAATAATACCTCTTGGTCTTGTGCACCCTTGTGCCCAGATATCTGGCATTGATAGAGTCCCATTTAAACCTATAGTCTTCATCGAAGTACTCCGTGCTGGAGATGAGTGGGAAGATAACCAATTTTCAGCCCTGATAATTCCCCAAACTGTCACTTGCCTCATCACAGGATTAAGGTTCTCCCATTGGTCCTTTAGGAATAGGACTATAGCCTCCTCGTAGAAGGAGATAACCAGCCGATGTGAGTATAGCTTGATCCCTCTATGCAGGTGGGGTTCACAAAGCAGATCTGCCAGGAGTTTTATAGCATGCACGAATAGTAACAGGGAGAAAGGGCTCCCCGGTCGTGTCCCCCTGCCCATTGTCAGGATGTTAGAAAGTCCACCATTAATAGTGACTCTTGCTGATGGGGACTTATAGAGCAAGGCCACATTCAAGAAATCTGGAGCCCAGACCTATTTTTCGGAGGGTCTCGAACAGGCTCGGCCATTCAATCTAATTAAACACCTTCTCAGCATCTAGGAAGACTGCAATAACTGGAACGCCCTGATCCAGAACCTCAAGGAGACCGAAGCATCTACGCAACCCATAAGTGGTATTTCTTCCCTCGATGAATCCAGACTTGTCAGCAATGAGGAAGAAGCCTGTTGGCCAGTATCTTGGGAAATATTTTATTATCAGCATTGAGAAGTGATATGGACCGATATGAGGAGTAGTCATCCAGTTGTTTCCCTTTCTTATGCAGTAGAGTTATGGTGGCCTCCCTTAGTGTTGGTGGGAAGATTCCTCTCTGCACTGATTCTGAACATAACTTGGAGATATGGGGTAGGATATGCACGTAGGCCTTGTAAAATTCCCCTGAGAGTCCATCAGGCTCCAGGACTTGCATCCCGGCAGCTCTTTAATGACCCCTTTTGATTTCTTGCAAGGTCAGATATCTATCGAGGCTCTCCCTCAGGTCTGGGGATAGCCAGTAAAGTTCAGCTCCTTCTATATATTGGCAGATACATGCCTTGGGATACACTGCCTTCGTTGCATATAGGGTGCTGCCGCGAAACTCCTCTCCAATGTCTGAAGTTTCGAACATGTACGCCCCTTGGTTTTCTTTTTTATTTGGTCTGCCTGGGTTGCCTCTCCACAGCCAGTAGCCACACTCAAAAAGCTTCAGTTTTCTGGCCCTCCTCATATTGCCTGATGAGATGGTTTTGCCTCGGGTACTTAACTTTTCAGAGTGCATTCATCTGGAACTTATCGAGCTCCTCCAGAATGCTGGCTAATTTGCCTTTATCCCCTGTTGCCTGGAAGGTGCATTCCAGCTCCCTCAGCCTGGCTTCATTGGCGTCCAGGTCTGTCCTGATCAGCTTTAAAATTCCCACCTCTTTTGCTATACACATTCCAAGAATGCAACACACTTGAACACCTCCCACAGCGTCCCCTGGGAATCCACTGTCCCATCATTAGTGTTGAAAAAGGAGATTATTTCTGCTCGCACTTCCTTGTGGAAGACAATGTCTTTCAGCACCTCAGCCTTAAACCACCAGGTCGCCCTTTTCACTAGTGTCTCTGGAATGAAGCATTCCAGCGTGACTGGAGAGTGATCAGACAAAGTCTGTGGCAGAATTTCACAGTCCCCAAGCTGAAGGAGTGGCTCCTTGGAGACCAGAATCAAATCTATGCATTAAGACGTGTGGTGCACCCATGAATGGAATGTGTACCTGCACTGTCTAGCGTGCTGCATTCGCCATATGCCAGTCAAGTTGTATATATCGGGAGCAAATATCTGTCTTAGATTGTTGCCGTACGCCAGCAGTGGGTCTGTCAAGTTCTGATTCTAAAGTTGTGTCAAAGTCCCCCCCCCACCCCCTCAGAGAATCAGTGAGTATGGCATCGAAGCCAAGTTTGAAACAATCCAGCCAGAGAACCCTGGGTCATCGTTGTTTGGCGCATATGTATTGAGCAGAAAAACCCTGATCCCCTCAATGTACCCTATGAGCATCCACGCCCTACTCTCTTGATGTTCATGTTAATGTTAAAGGACATTTGTACCGCGCACTATCACCACCGGAGTGGTCCCCTGGCGGCTCTGAAAGAGGAGGGGAGGTTGAGTTAGTTGGAGGAAGCAGGAAAACTGCAGGAGAGCAGTGATGTGCTGTTGGCGGCCTCAGCCCAGTGGGTCCGTTGGCTGGGCCTAGGGTGTCTGCGGCCGGTAGTCACCGTGTACTGTTGTGCGCGTCTGTGTCTTTTTTGTTTTGTTGTTGTAATGTAGTGAATTTGTGCGGTTTGTTGTGCTGTAGGTTTTGGTTGTGTTGGTTTGGAATGTGAGAGGTATGCAGAGGGGAAATTGTTATTGGAGTTGGTTAGTTGGCATCTCTATCCTGAATTGAGGCGCTGGGGTTGTGTAGTCTCCCCTGATGCGCTTGTCCTGATCTGGGTCCCTCTGACATTCAAGGTTCCTTACTCCTCTGGTCCCCGCCTCTATCAGGCTTTCTAATAGCCAACCTGTCCTCCCTTCATTCTCCTGTGGCCAGTGAACCTGCCAATGTCAACAAGTCAGGTTGTGTGCTAATTGCCAATATCTCGGCAATTCCACAACACTGTGGTACCTGGTGGTAACGAAGGGGTGGGTGGACTAGTTGACTCGGTCTCCGTGCGTGTCGTCTGAGTTCCACTCTATCCGGTGTCACCCGTTCAGGTGCCGTGGGAGCTTCCCCATCATTTCTGGGGCTGTCCGTGTCCTTTCCAGTTTAGTCGTCCTTTTCTCTGTTTCGGTTTTCAGTTTGAATCAGTGGTGTTGAAGAGCCAGGTTTTTAGTGATTTCCTGAATTGTAGATGATCTTCGGTGTTTCTTATTTCTTTTGGGATGTTGTTCCAAGTTTTTGCGGCTAAGTGGTTGAAGGAGGTGCCTCCAAGTTTTTTCTTAAGGTATGGTTTAATTTCCAGGCAGACTTCGTTGCTTGATCGGAAGGGTCTTGTTGGTTTGTAGATTGTTATTTTCTTTTGTAGGAATTCTGCTCCTTGTCCACTGATTGCCCTGTATGTTATGCACATTGTTTTGAAGGTGATGCAATGTTTAACTGAGAGCCAGTGTAGTGTTTTTAGGGCTGGGGTGATGTGGTCTCTTCTGGATAGTTTGAGGACTAGTTTTGCTGCTGCATTTTGGATCAGTTGCAGTTTCTTCAGGAGGTGTTCTGGTATTCCGAGGTAGAGGCTGTTTAAATAGTTGATTATTGACATGATTAGCGCGACGATAGTGAGTGTTTTGTGCGTGAAGGAGAGGAAAGGTAGAATTCTTCTTGCCGTGTGGAGGAGGAAAAAACATTTCTTCACTGTTGCATTTATTTGTGGTTCTACGGTTAGGGTGTTGTCCATTAGGACTCACAGATTTTTTACTACCTTCGATGGTGTTGGTGCGTTTCCCATTTCCATAGGCCACGGGATGGTGGTTTCGTTCTCTTGGTCTTTGGATACGATCATGATTTCTGTCTTTCCTGGGTTGAGTTTCAGGTTGTTGGCATTCATCCAAATGAAGACTTCTTTTAGGCAGTCGAGTAGGGTTGAATGATCGGCATTGGTGTCTTTGAGTTTGTAGATGATTTGAGTATCATCTATTTGGATTTGTTAAGCGCCCAACGGCCCAGGGGCATTGTGGCGCTGTTACAGAATATTTGACTTGGTACAAGCTAACAACAGTGGTGACAGGCATAGATCATGTCTATTTGCGATAAGTGCATGGAGTTCCATGGTTACAGTGGAACAGTGTGAGAACAATTGTTATTAACAATAACAGACAGAGATGGTGTTCCGTGGTTGCAGTGGAACTACTTGTTGTAGGAGACAGTAGTGGAGCATAGTTTAGTTGAATAGTTTAGTTTTTAGCGCTTTTCTGAATGTGAGTAGGGATTCTTCTTTTCTGAGATTAGGTGGCAGTGAATTCCAGGCTTTGGGAGCTAGGACTTCAAAGCTGGTACCACCGGCCTTGGTTCTGTTGAAGGTTGGGACGGAGAGTTGGTTAGAGTATTTGTTACGTTTAGGTCTGTGGGATGGAGCTTGATGTATTCTTTCCACTAGATAGGCTGGTGCTGTCTCGGCGAGGAATATATATGTGATCGTGAGGGCTTTGAACGTTATGCGATCTTTGATCGGGAGCCAGTGGGCCTCTTTTCTTGCCTGGGAGATATGATCGCTCTTGGGTATGTTGAGGGCTGCTCTGAGGGCATTGTTTTGTGAGATTTGCAGTCTGTTAATGTTGTTTGTGGAGGTGCCAAGGAATAGGATATTGCAGTAGTCCAGTTTTGCTCCGATTGTAGCTCTAGTGATGTTTAGGCAGTTCTTTGGCGATAGATGAGGTTTTACTGCATTTTTTTTTTATGTAAGGGCTGCTGAGGAGGAAACGTCACTGACTTGCCTATCCATAGACAGTGTGGAGTCCAGGTAGACGCCTAAGGTTTTTACAGCAGAAGAGGTGGTGATGACTGAGTCTTCGATGATGAAGGAATTGTATGAGTCATCTAGTTTTTTAGGGCTTCTTTGGGACCTACCAACAGTATTTCGGTCTTTTCCCCATTTAGGCATAAGCCATTGGCTGCCATCCAGGCCTGGATGCGGGCATATATGCTTTGTAGGGTGTTGAGGTCTTGCTTATAGTTGCCTGTTATTGGGACTAGGATTTGTATGTCATCGGCATAGTTTGTAAAGGATATGCCGAATTCTTCTAGGTCATTGAAAAGGGGGAGAGTAAAGAGATTGTAGAGAGTAGGGGAGGTGCATGAACCTTGTGGGACTCCACAGTCAATTGGTGAAGGGATGGCGGATGCTTGGTCCGAGTATACCCTCATGGCTCTACCGTTCAGGAAGGAGGTTATCCAGGTGGTTGCTTCTTGGGAGAAGTGGGCTGTGTCAGTCAGATGTCTGCAGAGGATTTTGTGATCAACCAGATCGAAAGCTGCAGAGAGGTCTAGGAGAAGGAGGAGGGAGGTTTTGCCTTTGTCCATAGCCTCAAGGAGTTGAGGTCAAGTAACGCCGACTCAGTGCCATGGCGGGGCGGAACCCTGATTGCCTTTTTCCTAGGAGGATGTGAGTTTCTAGGAAAGACTGGATCTGTAAGTATGCAGCTTTGTCTAGAATTTTCAACAGGAAAGGCACGGTGGTAATAGGACGGTAGTTGTTTGGGGAGTCAGGGTCAAGGGTAGGTTTTTTTAGTAGGGGCTGGACCCAGGCTTCCTTAAGGGTGGGCCGGACAGTACTGTTGGCAAAGGAGGAATTGATGAAGGTAGTGACAAAGGGGGCAAGTGCTGTGGCGCAGTCTTTGATTAGGTTGGCTTGGCAGATGTCTCCTTTACATAATGAAGGCTTAGTGTGTTTCATGATATGGAGGACTTCGGGAATAGTTACTTCCCTAAAGCTGAAGGGTTTGTGTGGGTTTTTACTGTGGGGCGTATTTCCCTCTGGTGTGTTGGTGGAGGGGTTGGGTGGCGGTGAACTGGATTTGGGCAGATTCTCGAGTTGGGTTTTGATTTTGTTTTTAAGTGTTTTGATTTTGTCTAGCATGGCATGTTGGATGTTGTTGCACCAGGTAGCATTTTTCTCGGTAGGTTGTGCCAATGTGGGGGGGGGGTAGTAAGCTCATTGTATATGGCGAAGAGCTCTTTGGATTGCGAGTTAGCTTTCTCTATTCTGGTGTTGTATGTGGCTGCTTTAGCTGTGGCGATGGCTTTTTTATATTGTTTGGCCATGGTGAGGTATGTCTCTCTAGTGAGAGAAGAGGGCTTAGATTGCCAGGCTGTAAGTGCTGTTCTTTTGGTGGTCCGTGCTTCCTTAAGTTCTTCAGAGAACCAGGAGTTAGCATGGAGTATTTTTTTGGCTTTTTTCCTTTCCAACAATCTGCGTAGTTGGAGCATGTAATATTGTATTTTTTGAAAATTCTGATGACCGGAGTCTGATAGATGTTGAAATATAGTGGAGATAGTGAGGATCCTTGTGGCAAACCACAGTCGTTTACTCGTGGAGTGGATTTGAATAGTTTAATCCATACGGTTTCAGTTCTTGCTGCTAGGAATGATTTAATCCAGCGTAGGGCTGTGTCTGTTATGCCCATGTCTTCTAGTCTTTTGGTCAGAGTGTCGTGGCTCACTGTGTCAAAGGCTGCGGAGAGGTCGAGCAGAATAAGGGCTGAGGTAGTGTTTGAGTCTGCATTAGTTTTGAGGTCGTCCCAGATGGATAGTAGTGCTGTTTCCGTTCCTCTTGCTGGTCTGAAACCGACTTGAGCTTGGTCTAGCAGGTGGTGTTTTTCTTGGGTTAGTTTATATATGTAGGTTTCTAGAAGTTTTGCCGGGTAGGGTATGTTAGAGATCGGTCTGTAGTTGGAGAAGTCTTCTACGTCGCCACTTGTGTTTTTCAAGAGTGGCTTGATATATGCTGATTTGAAGATCCTCGGTACCGTCCCTGTTGCCAGCGATAGATTTAGAAGGTTTCTGTAGTGTTCTGCTGGCGTTCCTTGTGCGAGGATTGATTTGTAGATGTCTGGGGGACATGGGTCCATGGGTGATCCAGCTTTCTCGCTTCATTTTACCAGCATTGCGAATGCCTCTGCTGATATTTCAGGAAAGCTTTGGAGTTTGTGCTGTGGTTCCGTGTTAGGTTCATTAGGTTGTATGTTGTGGTTGGTTGGTCTCTTTTGTATCGTTTGTCGAATGTCATTGATTTTTATTTTTTAAGTGGTCTGCCAGGTCGTTGCATAGTTTTTCTGAGGGGGTTAGGGTGTTATCGCAGCCTGGTGGGTTTCTCATTTCTTTAATGATGCTAAACATTTCTTTTTGTGTGTTGGCGGCATTGGTGATTCTGTCATCGTAATGTCTTCTCTTCGCCTTTTGAATTTCCTTCTTTTATGCGCGGATTTGTTTCTGGAACAGTGGTATTTTTTTTGGGTTGTATTCTTTCCTCCATTCCATCTTTGTTTTCCTTTTTCATGGCGCTTAGTGGTGGGGTGAACCATTTTGCCATTGCTCTTTTTTGATGCGGTGAACGGTTTTTCTGGGGCAATCTTGTCTATTGTATCTGCAATCCATTTGTGTAGTATCTCTGCTTTCCCGTGTAGGTCAGCTAGCTCTAGTTCTGTAGTTGAGGGTTTGGTTAATTCTAGTTGTTCGAATAGGTTGCTTTCTTTGACGTGTTTCCAGTTTCTCTTTGTGGTGGTTGTGAGTTTCGGGGGTTGGATGTAGACTTGAGTAAGCAGAGGGATCACGAATGGGATGATGAGATGGCCGCTCCACAGTATTTGTATTGGTGGTGCCGTGGTGATGAGTTTTTCGTTGGCGAAAATTGCGTCGAGGGTGTGTCTTGCCGAGTGTGTTGCCCCTTTACCTAGTTGTCGTAGTTTCATGGTGGTGAGTTGTTCAATCAGTGAGTTTTGGGAGTTGGCGTGATTGTCTTCAAACCAGATGTTGAAGTCCCCCTGGATGATTAGGTGTTCGTGGTTGATGGCTATGTTGGTGATGGCTTCTATGAAGTTGTCGACATATGTTGCATCATATGTCAGGGGTCTGTACACCAGGATGAATGTGATGTTGGTTTTTGGGTTCGCCGTTAGGTGTATTACCATGGTTTTGCAGTTGAGGATATTGAGTGGTTCGTCAGTTTTAATTTTCAGGTGTTCGTTGAATGCTATTGCAATGCCTCCTCCTTTTTTGTCTTTCCTGCTTATTTGCAGGCATTTGAAGTTGGTTGGAAGGCAGCTTTAGAGTGTGATTTTGTAGTTGTCGTCCAGCCACGTTTCTGTGTTGAACAGGATGTCAATGCCGTTGTCGTCGAGTAGGTCAAAGAGCTCTGTTGAGTGTTTTGACATGGACCTTGCGTTTATTAGATTGCAGTGAAGTTTGGAGGTGTTGTTTGGTTTGGACTTTCTTGTTGAGGTTGTCTTCTGATCAGTGTTGAGGTTTCCTTCCTGGTCCGTCTCTTGTTGAGCTGTGGGTTTCGGGGTGTCAGCGTTTTCGAAAAAGTTCTTGTAGGTTCTGTCTTGGGTTTTTTTTGTTTTCATCGTGTTCCTCTTCCAGAAGTTGTGGTTGTTGATTGGAAGTTCCTTTTGCTTTGGTAATGTAGGGTGTTATCGCATAGGTCGTGTGCTTGTTGTTTTTTGTGGTGTTCATCCTTCTTCTGCTTGCATGTGTTAGGTTGTTTGCTGTTGCTGCTTCTAACGTTGGGTTGGATTGCTGTGGTTGCCAGTTGTCAGCGAGGTATGGAGTTAGGTAGAGGGATTTGTCTCTTCTCTCAGTGTTGGTGCGATTTGTGTTCCTTTCTGTGGGGGTGCAATCTATCGTTGTCGTTCTTAGTTGCTGTTCTGGAGTGCTTGTTCTTTCTTCTCATCGTCTTTTCCTTGCAATGGGTCTTTTGCGTGGCATTATAGGCTTGAGAGTTGTTTAATCTTTTCTTTGGTGATGTCCAGATGGTCCTGCTTTGGTCTGGTTGTCTTGTGGTGTAGTAGGGGGTGTGAAAGCTGTCCGCTACTAGTTTGGGCTCTGTCTGTCAGTGGTATTCCGGCTGAAGTTGGAGACTCGTGCAGTCCCCGTCCTCAGAGGGGATGGGGAGGTGGTTAAGGGTTGTTTAGTTGGGTGCTATTGATCCCTGCAGACTTCTTGTAGGCAAAACCTGAGAGCTGGGAATGAAGATTGCTGCTCCTCTTGCATATGAGGAATAGTATCTATGGCATCCCCACTGTGTGGCCCATTTACCCTCTGAAGGGTGTGTGCCAGGTGTGCTTCCTGGAGAAACGTCATGTTTATGCAATGGCTTTTCATATACACGAGTATCCTCCTGACTTTACCCGGGTTATTACCCCTCTTATATTCCAGGTGGCTACTTTAAAACCCTTCACGCGTGCCCCACCCCTGCTTTCTTCCCCATGGTCTCCAAGCTATTCTAATCCCAGCAATGCTTTGCCCCCCCCCATCGGAACTTAATCGTTCTGATCCCTGGATTGTCCTATGCCGCATCTGCGGTCCTCGTACAAAAACCCTTCTGTTTTAAGACATTGAGTAACAAACAACTCCATAACTGTCATGATTCATCTCCTCCCCGCCCCGGTGCTGAACCCCCACCCTGCCTGACAACTCCAACTGGCCCGGTCACCAATCACCCTCCTCTCTTTAGCAAGAGCTGGCAGAAGACATATGCGGCGCTCTCGCCTACGTCGAGCTACAGCTCGTTCAACTCATGTGTGAGGCACCCTGGGCCTTGTGGTGATCCTGCTAAGGAGGACGGGCACTCTATTTCAGGCAATTCCTCCCTCATGACAACCTTATTAACTGTGTCATAAATGCAATTAACAAGTGCCCCTCTGACCCCCACCCCATTGACCGGTCTGACAGTCAAGTGTTAACCCACGTCACCTCAGCATGGTTTTCCGTATTGTTCTGTTTTGGCTGCTCCCCTCTGTGCCTCTGACTGGGAATTCTGTTCACAAATGCACTGGCGGCAAGGTGAAATGCGCTTTCCTTCGTGTTGAATTCAGAGTTTGATCGGAAACATCATGGAATACTAGATATCCCAGAGTCTGCGTTTCACACCTCAATATTCTCCTTGAGGACTGCACATACGCTGAAAGGTCAAGGAATGTCTCAAGCCGATTGCCATCGAATGAAAGCTTGCCCTTCTACCTTGATAACTTGAGGATTGTGTCCTGGTCTCTAATTGAGACTGTGCGTACAGCTAGGACCCTATGCGGCGATCTACAATGAACACCAGCGATGCTCACCACTGCCGAACAGCGTTGTGCAGATTTTCTCCACGAAGTCCACCATGCAGCCATTCATCTGTTTCTGAATCCCAACCAGGCAAATATTGTTCCACTGTGACCACCCTTCTAGATTGTCATTCTTCCCGATGACTGATTTCACTGCTGCCTCAAGAGCAGTCAGCCTGGCCAGGACCAGTGCCACTGCGTATGAGGCGAGAGATCAGTTTTTCTCTCGGAGTGTGGTAGAAGTTTAGCAATAGGGCAAGTTTCTTCTTCACTATCCCCTAACCCTAGATAAGCAGAACTACCAGCGCACACTAGGGTAAGCAAGACACAAGGGTTTAGCTTAGCATGGTTGAAGGGCAAGTTAGAGAAGGGCCACACTTCGTGCCAATGTAAATTACTAAAAATCATAAAACCTGAAGATTTTATTGTCTGAAAACGTTACAAGGGAAGTCTTCAGACAGATACCCTAAACAGTCCTTTACGTGTTTTTAGCTTATACTCTGCCATCCCCTGCCGTACCCTGTGAATTCGCCCATCGGTCCTGACAGCTATTGTCCATGGTTCCATGACTAGCGCGTATAAGAGCTGCGAGAGGGGACATCCCTGTCTAGTTCCCCATCCAAACCCTAACGGGCAAGACTCTTCCCCGTTTACAACCACTCTTGCCATTGGGTTGGAGTACAAGGCCACTATCCAACCATCCCATTTCTCTCCCATCCTGACCAATGCCATTACCCCTTTCAGGAATGACTAGCTGACACGGTCAAAAGCCTTCTCAGCGTTTAAGGACAACATCAGAGCTCCCTCTTTTTTTTTTAACCATGGGTGAGTGCAGCATGTGTAAGGTTTTGCGTAGATTGTCCGCCCCCTGCCGATTCTTAAAGCATGTCTGGTCAGGGTGAATCAACCTGGGGAAAACCCTCTCAAGCCTGGTGGCCAACACCTTAGCAAGTACCTTGGCATCTACATTTAAAGGCAAGATAGGTCTGTACGCCTGACAGAGTGTGGGATCCTTCCCATGTTTGGGTAGGACTACTATTCTGGCTTTCAAAAAGGTGGGGGGAACCCTGCTAATTTTGCTAGAGGCGTTGAAAACCATGGCCAAAGGGGCTACCAACAACTTCTGGAATTGTTTGAAGAAATCAGTGGTGTATCCATCCTCCCCCAGGGCTTTACCTGCCTTCAGTCTGCCTATGGCGGCCACCACCTCTTTGGCCGCGGCTTTGACCTCCAGGGTCGCAAGTTCCCCCGGGGTAAGCTTTGGGATTGCCAAGCTGTCCAGGAATGTCCTGATCACCTGCTCCCCTGGCTCTGTCTCCCTCCTATATAACTCCTCATAGTAGTCGGCAAAACACCTGGGTATCCCAACTTGAGGGCCGACCTTATCATCCCATTTGTCTCCGATCCTCTCTACCCTTCTATCCCATCTACTCCCCCTGACCCTGTTCGCCAGCGGAGATCCCACCCAATTTCCCCTTCATAATATTGTTTTGTATATGTCAATTTCTTCAGGGCCTCCCCAATGAGAGTGGCGTGTAGAGCCTGCCTTTTGTCTCGGATGAGATGGAGCAACTCATGCCTGTCTCCCCACCCTTCACACACTGCACCCCGAGTCCTTGGATTTCTTTGAAGCTTACTCTCAATGAGTCCCATCTCCCATTTTCTGCGTTCCCCCTCTACTAGCAACAGTCCCTGTATTGTGGCTTTGGCGGCTTCCCACACGTTCTTGGGGTGTACCTCCCCTGTCTCATAGACCTCAAAAAAGGATCTAATTTCATTCCCCAGGTACTCCCTGAAGACCGGGTCCTGGAGAAGAACATCATTCCCATGCTAACCCTTCGTTTTGCTTCAAACTGCCAGAATGCCATCACCATTACACGGTCTACCATGTGACTGTTTCCACTGTGGGGGATGTGATGTCCTCCACTTGCTCCCTGGGAAATGTAGGTCTATCCACATGTAGGTAGAGTGGGGAGAGGAGAAGAAAGCATATCCTCCCGCCTGGGGGGGGGGGGGTGAGAAACCCTCCACACATCCGCCCAAACGTGGTCCTCGAGGAGGGCCATAAACTCTGTTCTCTTTTCCCACCTGCTTCGGTGCTCCTCCCCTAGCTGACCACCAGTCTAGTCCCGGGTCCTGCACCAAGTTGAAGTTACCCCCAATCAAAATGTGTCCCTTCTCCCATTCCTCCAGCGTGGCAAAGACCCTCCTAAGAAAGTGAATTGGCCTATGTTGGGTGCGTACACCATGGCCAAGGTGAACAAGACCCCATCAACTTGACCCTTGAGTGTGACTGGAAGGAGGGGGTCCCCGACCCCCTCCCCATGCATTCCGAGTCAATACACACTTCCTGGTTGTGTTTTGGTGCGGCTGCTTTGGGCTCAGGGCCCTGGCCCCGGAGCACCCGTGCGGGAACACCCCTAGGAACTGTGACACCTGAGGACAGCTCAGACTAGAATCTAACCAGACTCCATTTTGTGTACCACCGACCCCATCTTGTTTTTATACAATGGCAGGCCCAGCCATTGAACCAGAACACAGGCCTGCAGCTCTCCCCTTGAGACACGCACAGCGAGCAAGCTACTCCCCCCACCTCCTCCCCCTCTGTCATCCTTGCAGCCTTCCGGTTCTCATGGGAGACTGGCCGCACAAATGAAACAAACTTCGCACTGTATCTTCTGTCTTCCATCTTACCTCACTGACCCAGCCGTGGCCTAGCCCAAGGCCTGGCAGCAAAGAGTCATTCATCTCTATAAACTTGCACCCTCAATGCAGACCCAGGCCATAAAGAATACCACCCCATATCCTTTGAACATGTTCGAACAATTAAGAATGACCCTCGAGCATGTACTGTTTATTTTCATTTCAATATGAGAAAGTAAAGTATTGGAAGGATTGTAGTGATTCACAGCATACCAGCATGTTGCACGAAATATGTATAATTGAAGCATTGGCGGTAGATTCCGTTTATATAAGTATGAAGTATATTAAAGTGTAGCAGGAGGCTTAATAGAAATATACTGTAATAACAATGTATAACGTTATTGCACATGCCAGCACAAAGCTACCTCAGTTTGAGCACAATGTAAATATATGCACAAAATTATGTAAAAGCAACCAAGCAGTCATATGCCATAACCAGTGTGACCCCTCTATGATAATGTGTTAAGGCCTGCATGAAAAGAATCTAGTAATGGACTGTTAAATATAGTATGGAAAATAACATATGCACACACAAGTTATCATTGTGAGTTTTTAGAACGATGAGGACACCTAGCCATGTAAAGATGATAACACGTTTTAGACAATCATATTCGTAATGTAATAATGATATACAAAAAGCCTTTATGCAGAGAACATCTCAGGAGACCCCATCCCCTCATGCAAACCAGGACTGCACATTGAAGGTGTTTCGACTCCCTCCCCCCATTATGATGCCGGAACAGATAAGGAGATACTTAATAATTATGTTTATACCACTTGCCTCTAACCTCCACAGCAAGACTTATGACCATTGTGGTATGTGCCTTTTTGTGACCCATCCTTTCAATGTGTAATATAGCCCTTAAATTTAGTGCCCTCTTTGTTGTGTACCAGATGGACATTCCTGACCACACAGTAATTTCAAAGCCTTGGCCCCGTAAACGGTATATCTTGTATTATACTAACCCACTGTTAAGCTGCCCATTAATAGATCTAACACTGAGCTTAGGAAATGCACTATGGCCTATGCCCAATGATAGCTAACCTGAATTTGAGAAATGTCTTTTCTTTGGTGTTAAGATTCACAAGTCTTAGAATCCGCCAGACAAGATAAAGTGCAGTACTGGATGAATGGGAATTCGTGGCCACAAGGGCAAATGTCAACTGTTTATCAATATGTATCATCCTGAAAGCTGCCCGACACCGCATGCCAAACTGATGAGCCCAGCTGACTGATTGACCTGAACAGCATCATCACAGCACCACGTGAATCCGCCCCAATCACAGCATGCCAAACCTATAGCACCCATAAGTGCCCTTCCCTAGTGACCAATCCCAACTCTTCATGTGCCCCCTAGGCCTCCCCTCTCCTGGATGATGTAAAAGCTGTATAAAATGACGTGCAACATGTGTTCTGCAGAGCGCTCTCGGCGTGAGCAGAGTAGATTCTGCTTACCCTATTTTAGATAAAAGATTTTTGGCTTCACACACACTTGTTCCTGGTCTCATTCCCTTCGGGGGTGTGTCCTATTTGACTAAGAGAATTAAATGCATTTTTGGGGACTTCTCACTTTCATTGGTGACCTCGACGCGATAGCATTCTTTTTGTTCCTTTTGGCATGAGACATCCCCCCGTCCAAGAGCTACCCACCAACGGCAACCGGTACACCTAGAGGTGCGCACGCGATAGGGTACGGGATCCCCCTTTACAAAACCCACCATACCACTCACCGGAGCCGGGCGTGGACTTTGAGTGTGGGGCGGCGCCCTGACTGATTGGGTCCGGAGGGTCTCGAATCAATACAGACATGTGAGTATCAAGTGCAGGTGATCTCAAAAGTTGGGTGGGAATCAGATTAGGAGGATTTGGGAAATAGGGAATCAATAAGGGTCAGATAAAGAGGGAGGTTTTATGCCCTGAGGGGGAAGGTTTGGGGCTGTTCTGTATTCTATTTTATTCTTTTTCTAACGCATATGGCCATTAGGACAGTGACGGAAATAAAAGGTGAACAGAGGATAAGGGGATCCAATCTCCGTGGGGGGGGGGTAGAAGGCGGCGCCGCATAGTACTATCTCGACTAGTACAGGATATATATGGAGTAATAAGTTGAAAACGTAGGGGTCTCAGAGGACTCAGTAGTATTTAAAAACGCTTTTTCCTACTTTTTCTTTTCCTCCATTCTCGCTTGATTATAGAAAGGGTGCAGGGAGAGAATTCTTTAAAGATGTTGGAGAATTAAGGGAATATAAAGAGAATAAGGGTATTAAGGGCAGGTGAGAGTTTGTTGTCTTTTATGTTGTCTGTGTTATTCGTTGCATGTGCTATGCTCTAAGGGGTTGTTTTATGTAAAAGCATTGTTCTCTGTTGGTGAATATTAATGAAAGTGTTTTAAAATTGTGTTGAAGAAAATTCGTATATTGACATGGTTTAAAAGTAACAAAGTGTGAACAGATAACTTTAAGAAGTGTTTTAAAATATAGTAAACAGGCAATAAATGAAGTGTAAGGTTAACAGAAGATTTTCATTGTACTGAGTAAATACATAGAATCCAATAAAATGGGCACGGAAACACCTCTGGCCCATATCTGTAAAACATTGCCAGGGTATGCAGAGAAGATTATTAAGTATCATGACCAGTGGGTCACAGAATTGAAAGGGGAGGGTCTACCCCAAGTGTGGCCCCAGGGAGGGTCCTTTGATAAGGCTGTGTTAGACATGGTTGCCACAGGTCTGTTTATTAAATACAAAGGGAAATAACTGCAGAATCAAAGAGAAATATTAGACTTGTGGAGACTTTTTTTCGAAGTCGTCCCACCAGGTAAGCATGGAGAGCATGTCACATCTCCCGACAGCAGCTGGCAGTGAAGGGCTCATGGAGCAAAATGAGAATAAGACAGAGGTTACATGTGTATACCCCTTATTAACAAAGCCAGTGCCGCAGAAGGTTACATTGACCCTGTATACGTAGCACAATCCACATTACCATCGACACCTAAGCCATCTGCCACAGCGCCACCCCCATATGAGAGCCAAGGGATGACGGGACAGGTGAGTATCCCCAAAATAGATAGAGAAATCCACACAAGATCTAGATTCGTGATTAACAATGGCTCGGACAGAGCTGTCCCGCCTAAAGGCCATGGTTGAGCAAGGGGGGCCACCTACTCCCAAGGCAGAACGGGGCACGAAGCCCCAACTTAGCAAAGGGGTGGTGGAGGATGGGTGGAAAAAGGGAGAAATACTATTTCGAATAAATGATACCCCCACAAGAATATTAGAAACAACTACGGCTGGTAGCGAACACGAGGCAGAAGAGGGAGGGATGACATCTGATCAGGAGGAAGAATACTGGTGTGACAGAGGAGCAGGAAGAAGAAGAAAAGAGGTTGGGAACTGCTACAGGTGGGGCCTCATTTGGGGAGGGATTGTCCCCCATGGAAGAATGAAGAGGGAGGTTAAGGAATAGAACAGGACGTATGGCAGTAGTAGGGAAGAAGGGAAAAAAGGTAAGTACCGGGAAAGGGGGGAAAATCTACAGCTGCCATTAATTCACAGGGGGGCGGGAAGGCCAAATTACATACCATGGGCCCAAATGGATAAAGCCAACTTGCTCAAACAGCTACCATCAATGTCCGGAGGCACCAGTAAGTGGATATATGCATTTGAAAAGCACACGGCGAGTGTGGCGTTGGCAGTGGGGGATGTTAAAAGCTTGCTGGTATCTGCAGTGAGAGACCAGGCAAACAGGGTCTGGGCGAAGGCGGGGTTCCCCGGAATAACATTGGATTGTGACCGCCATGATGGGGCCTCGTTCAATACGGTACGAGCGAGAGTGCGGGATGCCCTAAGGGAGACATTTCCAGGATAAATGGAGAGCAGAAAAGGGCACGGCCTCGGACCAATCAACCTTCCTGTTTCACTTCATTATAAAAAGGGGACTCCCAAAGGAAGTACAGAAGGCCCTTGATGAAATAGCTAGGATAGAAGCCAAGGGATGGCCGGAGATTCAAAGCATAATACACCATTGCAAAAGGATCAAAGAGAAAGAGATAGCTCAGCAGCGGCTGGCAGACGAGGCTAAACTACTACAAAGCAAACTCTTGAAGGTCAGTGCAGTAGCAACAACTAACACAGCAGGGAGAGACTGGGAGGACGACGAAAGACAGATGGGAATACCAGTGCAAATGGCAGCCAACTCGACAGGTAAAAAACAGGACTTCTGGCCAGGGAAAAATCAGTATGAGGGACCACAATGGCCGGTAAGAGGCGGCCAGTCTAATAGGGGAGGATTTAGGGGATCAAGGGGAGGGGGTGCCAGGTATGGAGGAGGAGGAGAAGGGCAATCGTGGAATTGCGGGAGGTGGGGAGATGTCATGAGAGTGTGTTGGAGCAGGCCCACCAATTCATACCCAAATGAGCAGCAGCATGGACACCCTCACCCTGGGAGCCCAAATGGATTACCGATGGGTGGGAATAGAAGGGAAGATCAGCCTGTCCCCAGGTACATGAATGAACGCCAAATGCCTTCACAATAAGCGGCACAACACGCACCACAACACCCGCAGTGTCATGAGCGCACCGCCCACACCCGCGGAAATGAATATGCTACCACGGCAAATGGAGCACCTACACCATGCAGAGGGACGTCGGTGGTGACGGGTAATGTTTTCGATACTGATGAACACCCAAGGTACTCAGCATAGGACAGCCCACAGGGAGCACTTGTGTGTCCAGTACTGTCGACAACCTTTAACACAGCAGAGGAACCACTGATAGGGGCGGCGATAGGAAACAAACAGTTCATTTTTATGGTGGATTCGGGAGCGGAAAAATCATGCCTAAGAGAAGGCAGGTTCCTGCTTTCAAATCAGACTTTAGAAACGCAAGGGTTCTCTGGGGCGGTGGTTGAGGTTCCATACACTGAAGAATTAGACATAACAGTGGGGGGAAAACTGTACGGGCACCCCTGTTGTATTACGAAGATTCACCCATTAACTTGCTGGGAAGGGACCACCTCAGCAAGCTTAACATCACCATATCCTTCACTGAGAGAGGAAAAGTGTGCTCTACACCAGGAATATGTGCAATCCGTGCCATGTTAGTGATACACACTCAAGCAAATGTCCCGCAAACACATGGCATACCAGTAGATACAGACATGTTCATACAAGGGTAGAGGATACTAGCGAGGGTGGTGCCAGAATTGACAAGAAAGGAATGGAGAGTGCCCTCCGAGTTTATTTTCCACCCGATCGCAGACCCAAAGATAGTACCAGGATCAATAGTATCTCTAGACATACATTCAGTGCAGGTGTCACCAAAGAGTATAGCAGTAATTGCTATGGACATGCAGGGATGCCAGTGGAGAACAGCGCTGTGCATCAACGCCAATACGGCTCTGCATGATTTAACAGATGAGCTTTTCACTGACTCAGATGAGGATGGAGAAGTAGTGATGGAAATAGCAATCCCCTGTGATGTAATGATTCAAAAAAGAGAAGTGCCACTACCCCTCGTAGCGGTCTTTATAGCCCTGTCAGCATATTTCCTTAAAGACATGTCCCGAGTACCGCAACAGTTGTGGACCACAGGCCCACATGATGTAGGGCTACTACACGAAGTAACACCCGTAAAGATAAAACTCAAACCTGGGGCCATTTTACGCCGGGTGAAACAATACCCCTTATCAAGGGAGGCAGAAGAAGGAATAAAAGACAGAATATATGCACTAATGGTACAGGGAATAACAGTGCCATCAAATTCGCCTTGCAACACTTGCATTTATTCGATCAAGAAAGTGAAGGGAGGGGCATGGAAGATGATCCAGGACCTGCACCCCCTTAATGATGTAGTACAGAAAGTTTCCTCTTGTCCCAAATCCGGCCTCAATACTATGTAGCATCCCAACACAGACTACACACTTCACTGTGGTGGGCTTGAAAAATGCATTCTTTTCAATCCCACTTGACCCAGACTTGTGGTACCTAACAGCGTTCACGCTAGGGGGGAAAAGGTACGAACACTGCAGATTGCCCCAGGGATATTGCGAGAGTCCCAGTATTTTTAACAGAATTTTGCACAGAGATCTTGGAAACATATACACGACCAGTCCCATAATTCAGTACATAGACGATTTGTTAAGTCTGCGGAAGAGGCGTGTGGGGAAGATTCCATCATTCTGTTAACATTGTTAGCACAGAAAGGGTACAAGGTCGACAGACAAACTACAATATTGCTTGACAGAGGTGTTATACTTGGGCCAGCTGATATCCAAAGATGGCAAGAGAATAATACCTGACAGACCAGCAGCAATAAAAGTGGTGAAAGAACCCAACACAGTTAAGGAGATGCAGAACTTCCTCAGCATGTGTAACTACTGCCGAGCCTGGATATTAGATTATGCAGCATACACAAGGCCCCTATTACAGGCATTCAAGGAATCTCAGCGAGAAAACACTCCGCTACAATGGACACCAGAAATGCACACAGCTTTTGAAACACTCCAGCTCCAGTTTTAGCGACACCTGATTATGATCGCAATTTATACCTGTTCTCACAGTAACGGGACACTCATGACTGCAGTATTGACACAGAAGACATCAGTAGGACATAAACCTTTGGTGTTCTACAGTGGCACGTTAGATGCAGTGATGCAAGGACACTTCGCTTGCGAACAGGCCTCTGACAGTCGCCACATTTGTGATCGAAAAAAGCTCCACAATCGTGATGGGGTGCTCTGTCACATTGTATGTAGAACACTCCCTTTTTGCCATTCTGGAGCGATCAACAAGTACTCTTACCACACAAAGAGCAACAGCATATGAGAATCATATCCAGTGCAAACATTCACATTGTGCGGTGCAAGAGTGTACACCCAGCCACCTACATTACAGAAGCATGCACAGTAGAGGACATGGAGCAACATGATTGTGCTACATACAGGGGAGAGGGTGGTGACACCCCCCCAGCCAATGACAATGCACTCACAGAGGGCGAAAGCATTGATTGTTCGGCTTCCATAGATTGTGAAACAGGAGAAAGACACGTAGGAGCGGCAGTGGTTCGAGTGGCGGACGGGGAATTCAAAGTGATAGTGCAAAAAAAGATTACTGCCTCACTTTTCAGCCCAAGCAGCAGAACTAGTGGCGCTCATAGAAGCCTTGCATACAGCAAAAGGGTGCGCAGTCACAATCTATACAGACTTTGCCTACATGGCAACAAATGTACATGGAGGTTTAGCCAGATGGGGAAGGAGGGGATTCCGAAGAGCAGATGGGTCCCCAGTCCAGCACGCAACTCTGTTAGGAGAATTAATTGATGCATTAAAAGAGGCCACACTCGTAGCCGTCGTGAAATGCCAGGCCCACACACGAGGTGATGATGTCATCTCATTGGGAAATGCGGCAGCAGACGCCGCCGCCAAGGAAGCATCTTATTTACCAAAGAGCCTAACAGGTGAGTACATACTACAGAATGTAGTTGAGGAAGAGCACCCAAATGGTTTCAATTCATTGCCAATTTCACAGATTATTGAACTTCAGCAGGATGCAACAGTTGAGGAACAAGAGATGTGGGTAAAAAGAGGGTTTAGCAAGTCATTCACTGATCTTTTATGGAGACAAAACAATACTGGTAAGGTGTTAATGCCTGTAAAATTACTGGAGGTAGCGTTCCAACAACTGCACTTTCCCGCCCACAATGCAAAACAACACATTATTGCAGACATACAGGAGGATTGGTTTGCGCCGGAGTTGCAAGAGCAAATTTCGAAATTGATAATAGAATGTACCACGTGCCAAACATATAACTCTGGAATGACATAATGACCATTGAGAGGGACACTACCAAAACCAGAAGGGCCATTCAGGGAACTGCATATAGACTATGCAGACATGGGGGAGAGGTGCAAGGGGTCCCGATATTTGATAGTGGTAGTTTGCCCCTTTTCCCGGTGGGTGGAGGCAGGGCCTTGCCCACCCAGACGCACAATGTGCCGCCAAGTTTTTAGTGAGGGAAGTTTTCCCCCCGCTGGGGCATTTGTGATGTCATACGTTTCGACAATCGGACGCATTTTGTAAATGACATGTTTAAACACATAACAGCAATGCTAGGTATAACCCACAAACTTTGCACGAGTTATCATCCGCAATCGAACGGAAGAAAAAATGAACAGACTACTCAAAAGTAGATTGTCTAAACTGTGCCATACGCTAAAGAAGAATTGGGTTTATTGCCTACCTTTGGCCCTATTCGAGATGAGAAATCAGCCCAGTAAGGACCACCACCTGCCACCCCATGAGATTGTGACAGGTAGGAGAATGCACACAGCTCTCTCCCCTTTGTATAGGCAATCAGACGCACACAGAAGTGCTACAATATTGGGAGAAGAATTTCATGAGTATCTGAGACACCTCACGAGACCCCCTTCACAGCCACAGATAGCCCAAACTGCCAAATGGTGACAGGCAACATGGTATATGTAAGGAGTTTGGTACGCCGATGGAACGGGCCTAGGTTCCATGGCCCCTACAAGGTAATATACTGTACGCCCACTGCAGTGAAAGTGCAGGGCCTACGGTATTGGGTACACATAACAGACATCAGAAAAGCTCACAGGAGCACAGATTGTGTAGATGAGGAAGGGAGTGTGAACAAACATAATACACAGACATATTTAATTAGTGAGAAAAGAATTACATAAACACTCGACCATGGAAAGAAGGAAAAGTGTGACTTCAAAGAAATTTTCTGAGAAAGAAACGTAAATATAAAAGTGTATAGAAGTTAACTATTGTGTATTAACTATGAAAAAAGATAGTGATGTATATAAATATTCGGTGATATATTGACATGTCCCTAGTGTGTGGCCTCAGTTCTTATTTTCTTTTCTGTCTTTCTGTTTTCTTTTCCCTTCCTACCTCTTTCTCAAGCCCCACACGCATAATGCCACTTTCACCAACTCCTCTTCTTCATGGTGAAAGACATGATGAGGAGGAAGGGAGGAACGACACATTTTTTTAAATTAAAGTATAAGTGTAACACATAGGGCGGTAGAGATACAGAAAACATAAGCTGTAAGTAAACAAGGTGAAAATATGAATGTATATGCTTAACAAATGCTTATATGTTCTTCATTAGGAGCTACAAGATCTATGGAGGAGGCCCCAGCGACAATCAACAATAGAGTAGATAGAAATAGAAGAACAAATGCTTATCCAAGTTATTCATATGAATGTGTGCTGTTTGTATGTGCAGTGATATTCTTTTCAACATTGTTCGGCCTGGTGCTGTACGGGGCGATCGCCTTTATTTCAATTGACATGAATGAGGGGGGTGGTGGGATAAAATCAATCAAACAAGGAAGCCACCTGATATGGGATGGCTTCAGGTTAATTTGGGCACACGGAAGACAAGAATGAATCGCATAACAATAATAGCATTAATGATGAGATTACACCTACCACCTCAGGCCCCACCACTTCAATGATTCCGATTTTAGTGTTTATTCAATGAATGACCAAATGCCCTCCGAACTCACATGGGTGCAGAACCACCCATATCCAACCACAATGTCAGTTGCACGAGTCTCACCACCGGATAGTGTAGATACCAGAAAGGAGGACAGTCATAACAAACACATGGCCAACCACTATCTTAGACTGTACACACAATGGGAGAAAAAAGAGAATGACAACATGCCTCAAGAGAATAAGGGGGGTGGCAACAGAAAGACAAGGAGAGGGACACAACAAAAGAAATGGGAGGAGCATAATAACTTCATTCTAGACACAGTAGATGATCCCCAGCACCCACACCAAACAAATAAATTGTATGCCGACATGAGCAACACTGCAAAGCAGATAACAAATGAAAGTTATGTCTGCTCCTTTATACCCCATGCCTCAGGCACTCCTAAAGTATTGTTGCCGCAAGGAATTCCATTTGCAGAGGCACAATGTCTCCTACATCTCGCGCTATACAGGATCAAAAATCCTTTTCAAGCACACACCATTTCATTTGAACTATTGCAGAACGAACAAACATGCTACTCCAGATCGCAAAGGGTGATCTGCATAAATGAGCCTTTTTTGGTGATAAAAGGAACACTACATTCGAACAATAAATGGCAGAACGAAGAGCTACTATGCAAAGCAGAAGCACTGCAGGGACTATCCGAAGAAAAACTATCACGGGTACAACGAACATGCGCGCCGATATGGACTAAACATATAGCAAAACTCTTGTGGATTTCAGCCCTCGAGAAGCCCTTCAAGTTGCAAAAAGAAACACCATATGAATTATGTTTCCATGGAGAAGGTAAAAAGAACATGGGAGAAAACAAGAACTGCAGCAAAACTCTCATAATACCCGACATGAAGAAAGGGACAGCTGCAAAGATGGATACATACTGGGTTTGCAGCAACCTGTTGTACTTTCACCTTCTGCAATCATGGAGGGGCACGTGCTCCTTGCCAACGCTGCATTCTGCCCTGATGGTGATCCCAGAAAGTCATATCGAAGGAGAAAAACCACAAGTGGCGGCGTCCAACGAACTGTCCCCAACACCACCAGAAGAAGTGCCTATGTATGTCCCAGCTGAAGAAAGTTTACAAAGCACAGTGTGGAGAAAGAGAAGGTCATCCAACTATATCTCTGCCAAATCATCAGAACTTTTGGCACAACGGTTGTTCAGCTCTGTCGAGACATTCTTCGTATCTCTTGTTCCCAGCATCCAGGCAAGAGCGAATGCAAAATGGCTTCAGATTACCAGATGGGAGCTCATCCAACTGGCCGATTACACAGAAGAAGGATTCAATGTCATCAAAGTGGAACTCAGAGCATTACGACTGATGACCATGCATAACAGGTATGTGCTGGATCTGTTAACAGCAATGGATGGAGGTGTTTGCCGAAAAATCGGGAGCACATGTTGCACATTTGTACCTTCTGCAGACGCGGATAACGGCTCCCTTTCCCATGTCATAGCAGCGGTGCACGACCTTGGAGAACGTATGAAGGACGAAGGGGAGCACAGCCCAGCACCTGGTTCGACAATATTTTTTCTTGGGTACCTTCATGGCTTGGAATGACAGTCTTACTACTAATACCAGTCATTGTTTTTCTGCTCCTCATTTTTTGTGTTTGCCAATTAGGTCTCAGATGCTGTGCCAATGCGGTACCTAATGATGCGTTAATGGTTAAAATGGGGCGTGCAAATGGAGTGGCGCAAATAAAACACAAGGCTGAAGTACAAACAGGAGACACTACAGAGCCAAAATATAGGATGACCGCAACATACAATACGGGATACATAGTAGATAACTTATATTACACGACCATAAAAGAACCAAGGGACTTACAATGATAGAAGGGAGTGTGGGTGGACCTAGAGGGAGGTGGACGCTGTATTTATATGACCTATACACCTGATGAGTATGCCAGAAGGGGGGAAGAGCCTCAGGGCAGTGTGTAGAGCATGAATGCCTATAAAAGGAACTCCTGCATGGGATGAAGCAGTAGCTGAGGAGGAAGAACGTAAGAGATTGGGGCAGTTAAAGTATTTGTTACTTAAGTAATGAAAGGGGGAAGGAGGTGGCCCCTGACCCACTCCCCATGTTTTGGTGTGGGTGGAAGGAGGGGGTCCCTAACCCCCTCCCCATGCATTCCGAGTCAATACACACTTCCTGGTTGTTTTGGTGCGGGTGGAAGGAGGGGGTCCCTAACCCCCTCCCCATGCATTCCGAATCAATACAAACTTCCTGGTTGTGTTTTGGTGTAGCTGCTTTGAGTTCAGGGCCCCGGCCCGGTAGCACCCGCGCAGGAACACCCCTAGGAACTGTGGCCCCTGAAGACAGCTCAGACTAGAATCTAACCAGACTCCATTTTGTGTGCCACCGACTTCATCTTGTTTTCATACAATGGCAGGCCCAGCCATTGAACCAGTGACCACAAAAGTGATGGGTGGAAGGTTTTGAATGAATCTGTACCACTGGCGTTGCTCTGGGCAACCTTCCACACCATCGTTTTTTAGCCCATCTGCGCCATTGAAAAAGGGGTCCAGCCATATGCAAATCAGTCTGGTAATGTCACCAATGGTAGCAGCCCAGCCCAAACTGCTAGGCCAGGTCCCCCCTCTGCACGGAAACACAAGAAACCCCAGACATGTTTCGGCCTTGTTGGGCCTCCTCAGTGAGGTGCAGCTTGGTTCCCTATGGCGCAGCGATCAAGGGACCCATGTCGGGGCATACCCTCTCTCACATAGTGAGACAAACTGTGACCACAAAAGTGATGGGTGGAAGGTTTTGAATGAATATGTACCACTGGCTTTGCTCTGGGCAACCTTCCACACCATCGTTTTTTAGCCCGTCTGCGCCATTGCAAAAGGTGTCCAGCCATATGCAAATCAGTCTGGTACTGTCACCAATGGTAGCAGCCCAGCCTGAACTGCTAGGCCAGGTCCCCTCTGCATGGAAACACAAGCAACCCCAGACATGTTTCAGCCTTGTTGTGCTTCCTCAGTGAGGTGCAGCTTGGTTCCCTATGGCGCAGCGAGTAAGGGACCCATGTCTGGGCATACCCTCTCTCACGTAGCGAGACAAACTGTGACCACAAAAGTGATGGGTGGAAGGTTTTGAATGAATCTGTACCACTGGCTGCAGGGTTCCAATATTAGATAGGCTAAGGCTGCTGGAGCCAGACAACATTGCCAGAATCAACACAAGCATAAGTGCAGATGTGCAGAGACAGTGCCCAGTTGGCAGTGAGGTAATAGGAAAGCATCAGGTCAGAGAGGATCGGTGAACCCCACTGGAAATTAATGACAGCACAAGTCACTAAACCAGAAGACTGGTGATGCGGACCCTATACATATTAAACAGTCCTCTGAGAAACAGGAGCAAGTGGTAGACCGCACCATTGTGGACCCCGTACACTAGAGACGTGCAGCCGGTGCCCAATATAAGAACTTCTACTGCATTGTCGCCACAAGACTGGGCAAAGTATGCAGATTGAGCTGGGGACGGTGGGAACAAAGGCGCTCAAGAGTGGTAAAGTTAAGGCTAAGCAGCCTACAATGGACATCTTCACTAAACCATCGCAGTCCCCGACCATGCCTGCACAGGCCAAGATTATCGTACAGGAAACAACGACCCCACCACAAGATGATCGATTGATCCTGGACGCCATAACGGAACTGAAATCCTCGTGGGGGACCATGTTAGCGGAGCTAAAGGCGGCACTGAAATTCAAGATTGATGCATTGGGAATAGATGTCAACCTCCTGCGACAGGATGTGAGAGCATTGGCGGAACGCACAAGTGGTCTGGAGAGCGCCGTGAAACTTAACACAGAAGTCAGCACTGCCAACGCCAAGGAAATTCATATCTTGAAACAAGTGCGCCACTTGGAAAACCAAGCGGAGGAGGCGGAAGGAAGAGCGAGATGCAACAACATCCACCTAGTGGGGTTGCCAGAAGGGAAGCGGGCCAGGACCCCATGAACTATGTGGAGAATATGCTGATCCAAGAGATGGGCGCGGGCAAGCTCTCCTAGGGATTTGCGATTGAACAGGCGCACAGGGCCCAGACAAGGAAGCCTGAACCGGGAGCTCCTCCCCGCGCCTTCATTGCAAAAACTTTGAATTACAGGGACAGGGAAAAGGTCCTGGAATACTTTCGGGAAGGTGGGACAAAAACCAGAGCATTGGCGACGGTAACTGGATACCCGGATTACACCATGTTGGTGCAGAGACAACGTCTCAGCTATGTGGCAGTGAAGAGACGACTAAGAGCAGCTGGCTTCAAATATATGCTCTTGTACCCTGAGAAGCTCAAGGTCCTACACAAGGGAAAGGCACACTTCTTTTAGGAGGCAGAGGACACGACAAATTGGTTGGACGCACAAGGATGCCCAGAGGACATGGCTGGGTTGCGTCGAGAAGGACAGGATAAGTGAACCAGCACCATACTATTGATTATTAAGGTGGGGGTGAATGTAGATTATTGGAAGAAGATGCTGAGGGCAGCTTGAAGGAGAGCTGATGCTGGCAATTGGTACATTCATCATGTGGACTTGTTGGACTGGAATATAACAGAGGGTAAAGTTTGACAGGGCTAGGAAAGCACGTCATACCATAGCTTTATACGGGAGACATTGGAAGATCAGACCTACCCCCGGTAGTTAGAGTAATTGAATCATCAGTAGGGTGATAAACCCTGCTGTGTCCAGAGTATCGGCAACGGCCAGGAAAAGGGCTAGATGCAGGGTTGCCTGAGATCCAGGGATGGAGCTCGGCATCAGTTGGGGTTGGGGGGGTGGGGAGTATGGGAGGGGAGTTGGTAGCAGGTGGGCTTGAGTTTGAGTTGGGCAGGGTGGAGGGTGAGAAGGGAGTTGAGGAGGGAGTCAAGTTATTAGTTAGTGAACGAGCTTACACACTTGCACTGCTGCGCTTGAAGCGGATGATGAGGAGGGTCAGAGGCGGGAAGGGGTATGGTTGAAATATGGGAGACCTTAGGATAATAACCTGGAATGTGAGGGGGCACAACAGTTATTTGAAGAGAAATAAGATCATGCTGTTGAAAGGGGCCCCTAGGGGATCCTGACGTCTATGGAAACAAGGCGAGTCACCACACACGATAGAGATGCCAGACACAAAGTTGTATTCCCAAAGCTAGGGTTTAATTGCAAAGCAAAAGTCTCAGTTGGCCAACTCGGTCTCGCACCCTGCGACGCGTATCTCTAGACCTCGAGGGACACAAGAGGAGCGAATTACGTACATCAGTTACATATATACAAAATGCATATCAAACAATCAGCTATGACATGTTTAACACCCCCGTTTATTGGGTTTCTTTGAACTTGGTGTGATGATGGACATCTCCGACCACTATGACACCTTCAAACATCTATTCTAGTAACAATTTGCAATTTGTGAGTGCGAAGGCATCTTTAGGTTATTGAATAGAACACGGCGCTTCTGTTCTTGGAAGCGAACTACATACGGGGGATGGGAAATGCATTCCGGACCTTGCTATCTATCAGGTGCTATTCGCGTCCTGGGAGCCGACATGCTCTAGCGGGCTCAGCAAAGGGGGGCCGTAAGAAAAGCATAATTCAAGCCTTTAGCGGTATTATTCTAACATATTGTACCATAGAACGAGACTGGCTGGCAGCTGTGAAATGATTAAATGCCCTGCAGCTCTGCTTCAAGGCTACATTCGGGAGGGAGCCGGGTATTCTTCCTGGCGCTGCCTACGTTTGTGTTTCAGCGAACTCTTGTTATCCTCACAGCCCTGCGGCCTTGTCCTGTTCACATACAGACAACAATGTTTCACAGTCGGGCAGTGTAAGCGGAAAATATACTGCGAAGCAATAGGAACAGAAAGCAATGAGCAATGGTTAGAAAACAAAATGGCGATTCTTGTTACATCAAAATGGCCGTTCATTGGCAAACTCGAAAACCTATATTTTGTCATATCGTGCATGAGACGGTTGGTCCACGGTCACCAAAATGCGTTTGCGGTCTCAAAGTAGAGGTACCCGTATTTCTAGACCGACAAACCCTCCTTTGGCCGTATGCCAAATGTCTCATCTATTTATTGAAACCTCCTCTAGTGATGATGAATCTGAAGTACTTATGGCTGAGTCTTGCATGCTATCATTGTCTTCATCAATATCTATTGCCATCAACTCTTACTGCTCTCATCTCATTTGGGTCTGGGCTAGTTCGATCATGAGGTTGTTTTTTCTTTATCATATGCATGCATCCTTCCGTACATCCCTCAGTTACCTCAGCGCAAACTATGGGTAAACAATGTATACAACAACAGCACGTTAGGAATATTCTGAACACCACTACTAATAGAGATCAACTTCCATCCCCAAGAACGTAGTATTCCCCAAAACCAAGATCCTATTCCCCAGCTCCCTTCTCCAGTAGGGAGTTCAGAGCTTAGAACGTGTATTTTCTTTATTGCTTCAAAGATCGTGGGGGAATAGTCATCGACATAAACGCAACATGCTGATCTCACTATTTTGCAAATTCCCCCACGATCAACCAGGATCACATCGAGAGCCATTCTATTTTGCAGCGCCATTAACCTGATTCCTCTTTCTTCCAACGTCATGTTAAATAATATATCTGTTGTTGTGTTTATTGTATGCTTTAGGATTCTGGACAGTTGCCTTATATTATAGGAGTTCACTATCTGTCCTAAGAATGGAATGAATGATTTCACTCCATCAGTTGCTATTAAAAACACCTTCGTCAGTCCTTTTGACTCTAGTTTTGGATAATCTGGCCATGGCTGCTGTTTCTAAGAGGAATACTCCTGGGAACAGTAGCCCTAGGTAACATGTACCTCCCCAGTTTCTGGGCAACCAAGGGTATGCTTTCTCTCCACATATAAAATAAACTGGATCACCTATGTATACTGGTTCTATTTCCCATCTTAGTACCACTGTATTCATACAACCAGTATATGTTCCGACTGGAAAAGAGACTTTCTTTTTTAGACAAAAAGGGACAGTTCTTGGGCTATAATTCACCGTGTAAGATGGGGGAATTGCATCTTTGTCCCCTTCTGTTCTTACACGAAACGTCATTACAGATGTTTTTTCTGGTGGGGACAATCTATCTCGTCTATTTTGTCGTGTTATCTTTCGTGTACTTTTCCTCGTGGGCTCTGGGGCTATTACTTGTGCTTTATGGAAAATGGAACAACCGACAGGCTTCATTATTATCTCCAAAAACTCATTCATGTTGGTTCTGTCTAATTGACCCGTATTACTCTCATTCCATTTCCCATAGAACATTGCACCTAAAGATGCACTACATGCAGAACTTAATGGTAATGGCTGCACATACCACCCTATTCCTTTCCCGGCTCGCTGTGGTAAATGGGCACATACCCAGCAGTTTGTTTTCTTCAGGATTGCATGTGTCATGTTCATTATCAGCAGTAAGGTGTTATTTCCAAAACCTTCCCTGTGTTTTTCTTCCATTGGGGGTAGGGTATAAGTGATCACCTGAACCTGGCTTTTCAGTGGATATATTAATTATTGGTAAAAACATTTCTAATGGGTGTATTGTTTCTACCCACCATATTTTTAGGGCTGTCAATATTGGTGCTACCACGCTCATAAAGCACTTTATTATCGTTAGTACCAGCATACAATTTGTTTTACCATGCGTTTTTCTTAAACTTATAGTCTTTATAACTGACTCATTCTCAGCGGTGGTGGTGGTGCAGGAGGAGGCTGGAACCGGTCCCGGCATGTTTCTCGTCGTCGTCCTTTTTTATCACAGTTGTGGATATCTTTCTTAGTCGCGCTTGCTCTGATGTTAATAAGTTCAATGGAATTGTCACAGTTCAGTTCTGCCTGTCCTTTTTAGCCTGGATTCGATTATTCGTTTTTAGGCAAGATCACTTGTCCCCTCTTTTACTGCTCAGAGGACCTTTGATCAGTTATCCTATCGCCTTAGTATCATGTGCGCCCAGCTTGTCCGCTCTGGTTCAGGACACATGTACTGTTAATCGGTTATCTCACTTGCCCTAGTACCATGTGCGCCCAGTTTGTCTGTTCTGGTTCAGGACACATGTACTTTTTATGATCGCACCGAGGAGCTGCGAGTCTTGAATTGTCCGACTTGCACAATTCTCCCGCTTCTCGCCTCTACACCTCTGGTTCCTTCTCCGTCCATGAGCTGAACCAAAGTTTGACAAACACCAAAAAGACTGCGGATCACTTTGTCTCCCGAGGTCACAGGTTGTATCGCCTTGCTCCTGGTATCGTATGATCCGTGAACAGTGCCGGTGCACTTTCAGATTCAGGCTTGAAGTCAGCCTGTGGCGCTACTGCAGGTGCTGGTGTACACTCTTTGCCCTTCCCCCTCTTTGGCAATCGTCTCAGGCTTTGTTTCGAGTTTCACTTCTCGTTTTGGCAGATTAGGTGGCTGCTTACTGGCAACAGTTTCTTTTGTTTCTGGGACCGCTGTCTTTCCGGTCATCAGTGTCAGGCAAGTCTTTCAGTGCAGTTGGAATCTTCTTTGCATGGGTGGCATGGATCCACAACTTCCTTCCATCCACCCGTATTGCCGTCTGTGTCGCCAAAAATACTTGATGGGGCCCGCGCCACCTGGGTGCTAATGATGACTTTCTTTCAAAGTTTTTTAGCAGCACCCAGTCTCCTGGCTCCAGCGCGTGCCCCGAACCGGTGTATCTCACTGGTAATGCCTCCTGGACCTGCTGATGAATCAAACTCAATTTCTGCATTAAAAGGCCACAATAAATACTCAGCACAGGATGTTCTATCTCACTAAGTCGTTTTGGCTGAGGGGCGCACCAAACATTTGCCGGCCTCCCCATTACGATTTCATACGGGGAGAGCCCAGTTTTAGCCTGTAGCGACGTACGCATGCATAATAGTGCTATTGGTAATGCATCCACTCAACTCAACTTGCTTCTCGCACAAATCTTGCTAATCTTTGATTTAAGAATCCCGTTGTGCCGCTCCACAAGACCGGCAGAACTCGGATGCCTTGAACTATGGAATCTCTTATCAATCTGGAGACCAGCACATATCTGTAATACCACTGCACCCACAAAATGCGGTCCATTATCAGACCATAGGACTCGGGGCAAGCCAAATCTGGAAAAGTACTCCTTCAACATTACTTTTGCCGTACTCTTTGCTGTGCAATCATTCAAAGGATATGCCTCCACCCACTTACTGAATGCACAGATCACCACCAAGACGTATTTTAAGTTTTGGCACCTCTCCATCTCTATGAAATCAAAATGAATTACCTCAAACGGCAGGGAGGGCGGGCCAAAACTGCCTGTTGGAGTCACTGTTCCCTTTCCTACATTGTGTTGTAAACACGTGATACAGTTCTGCACCAACCTCTCTGCATTCTTTTTTATGTTTACATTCTGCCATACTGTAGAAAGATGGTGTATTATTTTCTTGGCACATATGTGCTTAGGGCTGTGGGCCATTGTGACCATTGCAGTCACATACGAATTTGGCAACATCCAGTTTCTAGTTCCCTTGTCCCCCCAACAACCCTCCAGATCCAACTCAGCAGATCGCTCTGCCCATCCCTGTATTTCATCGGCCATAGCCTGGCCTGCATTTCTTTGACAGTCGCAACTCCATCTTCTATCATACAGGGTACTTCCTCTGTCTGAACCGTCATCTTGGTATTCAAATCAGTGGCAGTTTGTTTCGCAATTCTGTCTGAAAACTTGTTTCCCTCTCCTACTTTGCATGTTACTTTTTTATGTGCCTCGCATTTCACTATTGCTAGGAGCTTTGGAAACGTGAGTGCAGACAGCAATCGTACAATCAAAGGGCCATGTTGAATTCTGGCACCATGTGATGTCAGAAACCCTCTCTCAGCCCAGAGTCGACCAAAGTTATGAACCACTCCAAAAGCATATGGACTATCAGTATATATATTCACATTAACATTTTCAGAAATCTCGCAGGCTCTGGTCAATGCTATTATTTCTGCGGCTTGTGCTGAATTATAGGGGATTCTTTTACTTTCTACAACACTCTCTAGGGTAGTGATAGCGTATGCGGCAGTTGTCGTGCCATCTGGTAATTTAAAACATGAGCTGTCACAAAATAACTCTCCATCCTTTCTGTGGAATATCACTTAAATCAACTCTTCCCTTGGTTTCTTCCTCAGTGACCATTAAGCAATCGTGGGGGGGTGATTCATTCTTCCCAATTTCTTTGAATCCTGCAGAATTAATGCCACTGACCTTAAAAGCGCTACACCTCAAATTGGATATGGGGCGCGAACAAGATAATCTCATATCTTGTCAATCTAGCAGAGGTGAGGTGTTGCGTCTGTGTCCTATTTAATAGAACGTCTATGGCATGTGGCACCATCAGAATTAAAGTGTGCCCTAATACCACCCCTTCCGTTTGTTTCACTGACGCAGCAGCTGCCGCGACAGATCGCAAACATCGTGGTAGTGCGAGCGCTACAGGGTCCAGCGCAGAAGAAAAATAGCCGCACGGCCTATTTCTTCCACCTTGTTCCTGTGTCAAAACAGCCAATGCACATCCTTCACTTTCACACACAAATAGTCTAAAAATGTTTTCATAGTTCGGCGTACCCAAAACTGGAGCTGAGCATAATGCAGTTTTCAATCCATCAAATGCTTTCTGACATTCCTCATGCCACTGCAAAGGCATAACCGCATCCTTTCTAATTAAATTCTCTAATGGTTTCACAATTAACGCAAAATTACCAATCCATTGTCGGCAATATGAAGCCATGCATGTTATGGCTCCGACTCCTTTTTGTGTCTTTAGAATAGGCATTCAAGAAATACTTTCTATGCGTTCTGGCGTTAGTCTTCTCCCTCCTTTCGAAAGTAGGTAGCCCAAATAAGCCACCTCCTTTCGATTATACTGAAATTTCTTCAAACTAGCTTTATGACCATGTGCCGCTAGGTGTGACAGAAGTAATACAGTGCTTTCTTTACAAATCTCCTCTGTGTCTGCAGCTAGCAATAGATAGTCTATGTATTGCAAAAGTACACTACCCATGGGTAATTCCAGCATTTCTAGCTGTTCTTTTAATGCTCTACTGTAAATACTTGGACTTTCCGTGTAACCTTGCGGAATCCACGTAAATGTAAATGATCGTCCTCCTAATGTGAATGTGAACAAATATCTACTGTCCTTGTCTAGTGGAATACTAAAGAATGCATTTTTCAAATCTACTACACTAAAATATTCTGCTGAAACAGGTATCTTTGTCAATATTGTAGTGACGTCTGGCACTAGAGGAAATTGCGGATCTACTACCTTATTCAATGCGCGTAGATCAATTATGAAACTGTATGGTACCTCATTAACTCCTTTTTTATAAACCGGAAGAATCGGGCTGTTGCATGTACTGCCTGTGATTTCCTCGATTAACCCTAATTTCACCAAATCAGTAACAATACTCTTCAATCCTTTCTCACCTTCAACCGAAATTTTGTATTGGATTATTCGCGGTAGGGTAACACCTTCTTTCAAAATAATCTTTACTGGCTCTATCTTTAAACATCCCACATCGTTGTCATGCATTGCCCATATACAGGTTGGTACTTTACTTAGTTCCCCTGGTAACGCTTCAGACATGAATTCTGACACAGGGGCATCGTGTGGCCATATCGTTAGAAACACTCCGTCTGCTGTGCAATGTATAACAGAACCTAGTTTTTTCAACAAATTTAATCCCAACAAATTTTCTCCCCAATTTTCTGTTAGAAGGAAAGGACAATGTTCAGTAAATGGTCCTATGGTAACTGGGACTGGTTTGGACACTGGGTTTATGACTGGTGTACCTGCGAACCGTACAGAAATATTCTTTTGCCCTGACAGTGGTATATTCGGAACCAAGTGATGGTCTATTGAACACTTCTGTGCTCCTGTATCTACAAGAAAGCGGTGCTCCTCATTCCCGACTCTCATTTCTACGTAGGGTCCTCTCTGATTCACGGGAATAGACACTGGTTCAGACCCCTGTCCTGGGCTGTCCTATTGGGGAAATAACAATCGTCCGATGTGTAATCATTACTATTACTGTAATACGTGTTTGGCTGTGTATCGAAAACATTTCCACTCTTCCCTCTATTTCCCCCACTCTGATTTCCATATTGTTGATTTTGCTGTCCCTGACTCTGGTTTGGGGCATTTTGGTTTTGGCCTTGGTTTTGATTACCTCCGTTATTATGATGCTGCTGCATACTATTCCTATTTGGTCCATTCGTACCTGGGTGTCCTCTATGCTGTCTCCTCTGACCAGACCCATTTCTATTCTGTAGATGCGGGCATTGTGCTTGCCAATGTCCTTCCTCTTTACAATATGCACACTGATTCGGTGCCACTGTTCCCCCATGCATATTCAAATTACTCCTTCCTTGTGCGTTCCCTCGCCCTCTATTATGTCCTACTACTTGCTGCATTAATACTTGTGTCTTTAGATTTACCCTATCCCTCTCTTCTTTTTCTTTTCCTGCAGTCACTCTGCGCTCATAATATTGGGCCATATGCAGTACTTCGGCCAACGTTTTTGCTTGCCATGCACTCTCTGATGTCATTATTAGATCCTGAATTGGAGGTTTTAACCCCCTCACATATTTGTCAACAAATAACCTCTTTCTTGCTTCTGAACCCACATCCTGCCCACTGGAGTCTGTGAATACTTCTTCAAATCTATTAAAATAATCTGTAGCCAACTCATCTTTGCCTTGTACACATGCAGTCAATTTGTCCCATTGGATTCTTTTCTCTGGGACAATTGTTTTTAACTTCTGTACTGTACGTGCTGGTAACGCCGCCAGGTTCACTCCTGGTGTCCCTCCAACCGCTTTATTTCTATCTTCTATTATCAAGTCCGCCCATGTGGCGCCAAAGGCTGTTGTGTCATCTTCCTTCCTTATTTGTTTCCCTATGTCTGCTGGCAGGATCACCGGGAATATTAGGTCTATATCACCCATGGTAAGCACGGATGATTGTAGGCAGGACTCTACTTCCTTGTAAAACCCTGCAGGATTCTTTCTATTATCAGGAATCAACTGCTTTATGTTGTTCACCTCCTGAACCCACCCATGTTGTTCACCTCCTGTCTGGAAAAGGGGACATGCACATATTGGGCGGTGTAATGGGCTGGTGTCACCTGCGCCGCTGCGCCGCTGCACCGCCCACTGCGGGAACCTCCACTTTGGGCACAAAGGTAGGTGGGACTTCTCTCATAGGAAATGTCCCTCCCCCTTCTCCTAGGTGTAATAATATTCCCAGATCTAGCGATAGGGCTGTTTCTCCTGTCCCTCGCTCCAGTGCTCTTCCATATACTGCCATTATTTCGGGTGGGCTGGCCTTATTGTTTTTTATATCTTTGTCTAATAAATGTTCAACCACCGACTGTAGCGCTTTTCTTTTCATGGGCATGGAATATTCATCAAATATCTCGTGTATCTCCATTGTGGGAATACTAGGATCTGACATCCATCTAAACGCTTCTGGCATACATACTTTTAACTTGTCGCCCCTTTGTACTAACGACATTGAATGTCGTCGTATATATGGCTCTACAGTTTCCTTCCTATTTCTCCCGATATCTCTACTCCTGTACCCAGGTGCAGTAAACATTTCGGCATAATCATTATCTAATTCATCTTTAAGCTCAAAAAGTCTATATATATATATGTTCTCTCACTTCTTCATCCCTCTCCCTACAGCGTGCTAATGCATTCAAATCTAACAATCGCTGAGGTGGTAATTTCCCAATTAGCTGTTTCCATTTCTCCACCAAATATTCACCCATGCATTCCAACACTACCTGTATTTCGTTGCTTCTATGGAAGTCATATATTGAAGCCACTGCTGCCGTCCCATCATTCCAGTCTATATACATCTCTGCCTGTTGCTGCAATTCCACCTTCCTTTCTTTGCTGATTGCGCTGCGGGTCACCCTCGTGCACCGTGCACCCCCGTTGGTCAGTCCCGCCTCTTGCCCCCGCGGTTTCAACTTCAACCCCAGGAGGAACGGACGGTACCGAGTCTGTGTCTAAGGCGGGAGGTGCGGATGGGACAATGGGAACAGGGAGTGTCTGTTGTGGGCCTGGTTGGCTAATAGGAAGTGTTACGTGCGCGGTCTGTGGCTGTGGGAGGGCTTGAGCTTCCGGAGGGGGAGCTTGAGCTATGGGCGGGGTCTGGGCAATAGCTACTGACGTGTCTGGTCTTACTTCTGATCTTGGGCCTTGTTTTGTATGGGTCAATATATTTTCTATCAATTCATCTGCTATGTGTAATTCTCGTTGTGGGTATATCTTTTCTATATTCAATTCAACTGGTCACGCCTGCCTGCCCTTCTTAGACTCTCAGTCCACTCCTCCTACTCTTTTTCTTCCGCTACCTCACCTTTTGATTTATGCCTGCGCGCATGCTTTGCTCTGCTTTTAAATCGGAGCATTGCTTCCTTTCTCCAGTCTTTAATAGTCTCAAATGCTGCAGGACGCGCTTTCTTTCTTATCAACACCCTTTCCAGGTTATCTATCCTCGCTATCTCAAAACTACCATTAATCGGCCACTGATGGTCTTGTTGCTTTCTGGTTTGCCTATGCCAAGTCTCACAGAATATTATCGCACCCACTCCATACTTCACATACATCTCATACGCCGGCGTTCCCCCCGGTGGTGCAATTTGGCCATCTTCCAAAGATTGTCTACCACAGTGGAAAAACCCTGCTAGGGTGGACAATACCCCAGGCATGTTTCAACCTTCCCCCTGGTTAATCAACCTTACCTAGGGCGTTTGATTTTGCAAAGTCAACTCTCAACCAATATCAGGATGCTTTGAATCGGGGAATGACTCACCTGATAAATCAAGTCGTCTGTATACTGACGCACCAAAGGATGTCGTGTCTGCGTTTCTTGGCTTCCGCCTCGTTTCGGGACCCTCGCCTCCTTGTTCTCTAACCAGGCACGTCTATCAGGGATCAGATGTGTGCAGATTTGCAAAGGAGTCTCATCACTTTTACAGGGCGCCCCGAAGACCTCTTGATCCCGGCTCGATCGTCCCGTCCTCGTTGTTCTCTGCCTTTCTCAATTACAACTCTGCGCGATGGAACAAGTGGGGGAGGGTCCCTATTCGGGCGCCATCTTGAAAGGGGCCCCTAGGGGACCCTGACGTCTATGGAAACAAGGCGAGTCACCACACACGATAGAGACGCCAGACACAAGGTTGTATTCCCAAAGCTAGGGTTTTATTGCAAAGCAAAAGTCTCAGTTGGCCAACTCGGTCTCACGCCCCGCGACGTGCATCTCTAGACCTCGAGGGACGCAAGAGGAGCGAATTACGTACATCAGTTACATATATACAAAATGCATATCAAACAATCAGCTATGACATGTTTAACACCCCCCTTTATTGTGTTTCTTTGAACTTGGTGTGATGATGGACATCTCCGACCACTATGACACCTTCAAACATCTATTCTAGTAACAATTTGCAATTTGTGAGTGCGAAGGCATCTTTTGGTTATTGAATAGAACACGACGCTTCTGTTCTTGGAGGCGAACTACATACGGGGGGCTAGGGGGAGTTGCATTCCGGACCTTGCTATCTATCAGGTGCTATTCGCGTCCTGGGAGCCGACATGCTCTAGCGGGCTCAGCAAAGGGGGGCCGTAAGAAAAGCATAATTCAAGCCTTTAGCAGTATTATTCTAACATATTCTACCATATGACTGACTGGCAGCTGTGAAATGATTGGCAGCTGTGAAATGATTAAATGCCCTGCAGCTCTGCTTCAAGGCTACATTCGGGAGGGAGCCGGGCATTCTTCCTCGCGCTGCCTATGTTTGTGTTTCAGCGAACTCTCGTTATCCTCACGGCCCTGCGGCCTTGTCCTTTTCACATACAGACAACAATGTTTCACAGTCGGGCAGTGTAAGCGGAAAATATACTGCGAAGCAATAGGAACAGAAAGCAATGGTTAGAAAACAAAATGGCGATTCTTGTTACATCAAAATGGCGGTTCAATGGCAAACTCGAAAACCTATATTTTGTCATATCGTGCATGAGACGGTTGGCCCACGGCCACCAAAATGCGTTTGCGGTCTCAAAGTAGAGGTACCCGTATTTCTAGACTGACACTGTATTTAAGGAGACAGAAGATTGATATTGCCCTAATACAAGAAACACATCTCACAGAAGAAAAACAAAGTGTGATAGAAAGGAAATGGAGGGGGACCTGCATAGGTGCAGCGTATTCGGCTTATGCTAGGGGAGTTATGTTATGTTATTTTGCATTTATATAGCGCCTTATATACCATTGGTATGGTCTGAAGGCGCTGGTAGGTTGAACGCCCTTGGGAACCGAAGTTCAGGTCAGTGGAGAGAGTGTCAAAGGTGCATGTGAGCACCGGGTATGTGTGCAGCTGGTGCGGGATGTCCCCTTCCAGCTGTTGCAGTCCACGGTTGAGCCTGAAGGGAGGATGGTGGCAATACGGGGATTGATAGAAAATAGAGAAATATCCATTGTCAATTCATGTGCCCCGAACCATGACACAGTGGCCTATTTTAAGACCCTATATAGTAAGATAAGCCCGTACCTTGGCGGCGCGGTCCTGTGGGTGGCGATTTTAACTGTTCGCTAGACCAGAGGGTGGATAGGTGGAAAGGAAATTTGACAAACCCACCCCTACAGCTAGGGCCCCCGAGGACCCTGTTGGGAGACCTTCGGCTGGAAGATATGTGGAGGCTACACCACCTACATGATAGACATTCACATTACTCGGCCCCACAAAACTTGTACACGCGATTGGATTATGTCTTCGCCTCACAGGAGTTGATGGTAGAAATAGTGCGATCATAATATAAAGCGAGAGTCCTGTTGGACAACTCGCCATTGGTTTTAACATATGTGCCTCCGAGAGCTAGGATTCCAACATGGCGGCTCAGAGCCGACGCGTTGAAAGATAGTGTTCAGGGAGAACCTCAGAGAAGAAATCATAGAATATTTTGGAAATAACACTAGGAGTGTGGAGTAAGCCGGTACCCTATGGGAAGCATTTAAAGTGGTGGTGAGAGGAGCAGCTATAGCCAAATCCAAAGGGCTGCACGGAGGCCTACTACATATGCTACAGAAGGCAGAGGCAGAACTAGAGACAGTCCTGAGTAGAGGGGGTATCAATTGCAGCAGGAATGTGTAGGGCATTGGGAGAGATTATGTAATTTAAATTATTAGAAATACATAGAAAGGCAGCACGCTGGAAGAGATAAGCCCAGGAGATTGCTGGCATGGCTGTACAAAAGTGAGACCCCCAGACGATTAGAGCAGTATGTGGGGGAAAGTGGACACATCTTAAATACCAAAGAGGGCGTGAACGTGGAGTTCCTTGAATTCTATAAATGATTGTATGGATACGTAGAAGGTGGTGAAGGGAGCAAGATAGCTGAAACGTTGGAAGATATTGGCTTACCAAAAGCGCTGAAGAGTGAGAAAACTTAGATGCCCCAATTACGCTGGAAGAGCTAGAAGCTGTGATTGTGCAACTACCCACCAGTAAGACCATGGGAGCGGATGGACTCCCCAGTGAGTTTTACAAAATGTATAGGAAGGAAGTGCCTCCCTCCCCCACTATTGGCAATGCTAATTGAGGCATTTGAAACAGGGACATTGCCGGAATCCCTGAGAGAGGCGATCATTATCCCACTTCTCAAACCTAATAAATCGAGTACGGATTGCGGATCGTACAGACCACTATCGATGCTTAACCAGGACAGCAAGATACTTATGGCTGTGCTAGCGAATAGAATGAAACAGGTCCTAGGCAAACTAATACATCCTGATTAGACCGGATATGTCCCACACAGAAGTATATCCGACAATCTCAGAAGGCTCCACCATGTCATGGAACAAACGAAAGGAGACTTGAGTGAGATGGCAATTATCATTAGACGCAGTGAAGGCCTTTGACTCTGTCAAATGGCCTTGGCTGATAGCGGCCCTGGAAGAATACCCGGGTACCTAAGGTGGGTGAAATTACTATTTAGCTCACCATTGGCCAGAGTCAAGATGTGAGCGATTATCTCGGAAAGATGGCAACTCCGTAGGGGCACCAGACAGGGATGCCGCTGGTCCCCGATGTTGTCCATTCTTACGTTGGAACCCCTAGCGATATACCTGAGGCAACAATATGAGGTAGTAGGGATCTATACAAAAGGTGGGGCACACTAATATCGTTATACGCAGGCGACATGTTATACTTGAGGTACCCCGAAGAAAATTTGCAATACATCTTAGAAGGGATGGAGCATTTTGCGTTGCTCTCTGGCATTGCTGTCAATCCTAGAAAGTCATGCATATTTCCCCTGGATAGTTATGTAGGGGTCCCGCGAGAGCAACTGCCAATACTACAAATACATTGGGAGACCAGCACCTTTAGATACCTGGGGATTGACATCTATCACACGGTGGAGGCAGAATATGAACAGAACACAGAGAAAGCGGTTGCAAACATTGAGAATAGCATGAAGTTCTGGACTAGGCTCCCTTTAGCCATGATGGGAAGGGGGGGCACTACTGAAGATGGTAGTCTTACCCAGGCTACTACACTTTTTTAGGACTATAGCATACACGATACCCAAACGATTCTTTTTTAAACTCCAGAGCATTTGCAGGGGCTTTATTTGGAATGAAACTCGGAATAGGATAGCTCTATGGAAATTACAAAATATGTATGACAAAGTGGGTATTAAGGTACCTAACTTCGAGGTTTACTGTGTGGCCAGTCAATTACAATATGTGGCTAGATGGCTAGCGGAAGACTCAACATCAAAGTCCAGACTGCTAAGATTTGAATGTGCCCTGTTTTTCTTGAAAGAATGGATATGGTTGCCCAAACTAGTGATAAAAGGAAGCCCGGGGATGTTGGAACTGGGATGGAAAATATGGCGTAAGGCTTGTCAGGCCATGCAGAACCTGACCCTGTGTTCCCCGCAAGTGCCGCTAGTGGCATTGACAGGCGTAGATGTACAACTGAGGAAGATGATTCGTAGGCATTGGGAACCGATGGGAATTGCAACATTGGGAGATATATGGCAAGAGGGAGAAATAAAGGAATTTAATGAGCTGGTGGAAGGATCCGGTCTACACTTGGAGCAATATATTACTTATACCAGATTAGTACGCAGGTGAGGAAGACATGGGCTGGGGAAATACTGGAAGAACAACCTGACATGGCCATTGAGACATTATATGATATCTTAGAGGGAGGGCACAAGGTTTCTCGAATCTATGAATTGCTGATGCCCAGGGTGGGGAAGGAAGTGACCCAGTTGAGACGGGATTGGGAGGAGGAAGCAGGGGAACTCATGACTGATGGGTTGTGGGAGCGGGCACAAGGGTACCATAAAAAAGTGTCGAGGAACGCGAGGTTACAATAAATACAGCTATATGTAACCCACAGAGCATACATGACCCCCCAAAGAATTGCCTGATTCCCAAATGCAGACAAACATGCCACAAATGTGGGGAGTAAAACTCAGGGATGATACACATGTTCTGGGCATGCCCTGAAATTGGGAGGTTCTGGGGAGAAGTAGCCCACCGATTAAACGAGAAAGGGATCAAGTTGAGCGTAGAATCAGTGTGGGCATGCATGGTAGGCGGGTTCCCTAGACCGCGTCAATTGAAACATGTGAGCAAACTTAAAGATTTGGCTTACATACTAGCCAAGCGCAGAATTGCTATGGGGTGGAAAGCATGTAACAGACCCAAGATAGAAGTTTGGTGGAACGATCTCCAGAAATGGACCGAAGCAGAAACGATAGTGTGGGGAGAAGCGGGCAATAATAAGGGGGTGGGGGAAAGAAGCAGCGGAAACCCTGACGGCCTGGAAACACTTAGTGGCCACACTGTCGGGGTCCACCCAGGACTGTTCAAGCGATGACGCTTCCGAGAACACTGATGGGGAGATACCCCCAGAGACATAGTAGGCGGAAGGCGAGATTGTGTAGGCTCAAGTTGGGGGGAGGGTGAAGGGTAAGCAGTAGATAATTAACATTATTTTTGTGACGTTCCAAAAATGGTATGACAAATACTGCTGGGGTTGTTTATTGTTGACTGTTGTAAAAATGAATAAAAATTGTTTTAAAAAAAACATCAGTCGCCCCCTTATCAGACAGATTGCTCTCAGACACGCCTCACTTCGGGGGTGGCGAGTGCCGCGCCCTAGGCTTCCTTGTTCGCCTAGAACTGCCGCCTCTTTTGGTCCCTCTGGGCTTAGCGAATACACTTTTGAGGTGCTCCCTCAGCTGGGACTGAGTCTCTCCGGTTGCGTCTCCTCGCTCTGTAGTTCTTTAGAAGGTTGTCTGCATCCTCGCCTTGATGTAAAACATAATTTCCCCCCCTCAGTTCGAACATGAGGGCGAAGGGAAAGTGCCAAAGATACCTCACTCCCTTGTCTTGAAGCCATTGCGTTAGGGGCTTACATTTGCACTTTTGGTCCAGGGTATATGCAGATAGGTCTTGTAAAATCCTAATCTGCGCTCCCTCCCATTCGATTGTGCTATGCGCCCTTGTCTTCTGTAGGATTTCCTCCTTATCGGTGTAATAGTGATACAAGCAACCACCGTGCGCAGACCTTCCCTGGGTCAGCACCCCTATGGATCCTGTCGAACTTAATGTCTCTCTCCGGGGAGGACCGCAGCAGGTCCCGTACCAGAAGAAGGGACTTTTGAAGCTCCTGTGGTGTTTGTCTCTCAGCCTGGGAGCCCCCAGACACGCTAGAGTTCCTTCAGTCGCATCTCTACCTCCACATCGTCTATGTCCACGGTGAGAGTGTTCCAAGGCCTCCACTCGGTCCTCCACCTTGGTGATCCTCTCAGTGAGGGCACCCAATGAGCCCTGGACCTCCGCCCTAAATGCTCACAGTTTCTGACAGTACTGCATGTATGTCCTGTTGTCTCTCTCACCCCCCCACCCCCAGGGCCTCCATGTCCATACCGGCTCCAGCCTCCCCGGCCATGTTGCTTCCACAGTCCTTTATACCCCTCTTGGCATTGGCACCGCGTGTTGCGTAGTGTATACGCATTGATTACGCATGCGCGAGCGGTAACGAGGCTCGCGCATGCGCTGTTTAAATAAAGACGGTCAACCCGGGCAGTTCGAGCAGTACACACGTGTCCCGTGTGGTCCCTGGTGTGGATGTGTGGCTGCGTGCGAGTGCTGGTGCGGGCCCAGGCCAGCCCACACCATACAACACTTGCGACGAGGACGACTCCGGAGCATTACATCTCCGCTCCGAAGGCATCGGAGTCAGAGGCTTTTGCTCCATGTCGGCACGAACTCGCACGCATGGAGGGCGGCCATCTTGTTTTCACACGTGGATCGCAGCGGTTGCGGCCCAGGAGGGTGCTCGTGCACCGGCTGCGATCCCCAGTGCCTGTACAGCAATTTTTGGAACTTTACACAGCCCTAGCTTGCAGCAGGGATTTGGCATCAAATAAAAAAAATAAAAAAAGAAAAAAAAAGGAAGCGCTGGAGAACTGTTGAGGGTGCCTAGAACTTTACACACCTAGACTCACAGAGTTTGGTGCCATATTCTACCATTAGGGTTGGACTTCCACCGTCTCATCTGGTGACTGGGTCATTTCTCCACCTTCGTGGTGCAACAGTTTGTGAGTACTCTACCCTGCCAACATCATGGGTGAGGAAGGAGAAGAGGGTGCCCCTGCGCCTGTCCCACGCAGGATGCACAGTACTTTAGCCCCCATGCCCGAATTTGACACCACTGGCCCACCTTACAAATTGGGGCCGAAATGGCTCCTGTGGGTCAAGAAACTAGAAATGTTTTTCAGGGCCTTTGGGGAGGCGGATGACGGAGCCAAAATTGCCATCATGGTGTACTCTGCAGGGACGGAATTCCACAGGATTTATGACCCTCTCAACATTCTGGTGGTCACGTATGATGCCGTGAAACAGGCTCTTCGAGATCATTTTCTTCCCATGGCAAATGTGGACTTTGACAGGTTTGTCATGTGTGCGGGGAAGCAGCTAGAAGACGAATCGCTAGACCAGTTCTGTGTGCGGCTAAGGCACCTGGCAAGCTCCTGCAGGTGGGTGAATGAGGAGGAGATGGTCCGAAACCAGCTGCTGCAAGGGTGCAGTTCGGGGAAGTTAAGGAGGCAGGTGTTGAGAGCCCAGTCTGACCCTACAGAAGATCCTGGACACAGGGAGAGCGTACGAACTGGCGGAGGCCAGGGGAGCAAAGATGGATGCGGTCACGCACCTGGGCAAAGGCGAAGAGGCATTCGCCATTGGACGCTCTGCTCCAGGGAGGGCAAAATGGACACCAAGTTGGGGAGATGGTCCTCCAGCGTCAGACAACGCCCAGTCGTGCCCGCATTGTGGGTATGACCTGCCGCACGTGGGGGAATGCCCAGCAAAGTCACGGGTCTGTGGCTGGTGTGGCACACCGGGACATTACGCGAGGGTGTGCAGGGCATCCACCGTAGCGACCTCGAGAGGGCCAGCGAGAATTGGCGGGAGCAACACTCAGTCAAGCAAGGCCTGCAGGACCTGAACATAGCAGAGGAGGAAGAGGAAATCATCTTCATCTCAAGCATTGCCACTGGTCTCGGAGGAAGCCGGCAACCGACATGCACGGTAAACATCGGAGAGGTCCCCACCCCAGTTCTCAGAAACGGGGGCGTCAGTTTGCGTGCTAGCGACTGAACATTATGAAGCCCTCCCAGGCCCTCGCGAGTTGGCGGAATCCAAGGCGCTGATCTATGCCTTCAGCGGAGTCACGCCACTTCCAATCCAGGGGGTGTTCGTGGCGCCTGTGTCCCATGGACATAGCAGGATTAAGGCGAGATTTTTTGTGACAAGCGTGAGCCCGCACTCCCTCCTCAGCTGTGCCGCCGCCGAAGCACTAAATATAGTGCACTTCACGCTTGCTGTTTATCACACGGACCTAGAACGTCTGCTGCAGCGTTTCAACACCATCTTTCATGGGATAGGGAAGCTAAAAGGGGACCCCATCAGGCTCCACATTGATGGGTCGATGAGACCAACAGCACTCAAGCACCGCTGCATCCCATTCCACCTGAGGGCACAGGTGGAGAAGGAGTTACAAACACTTGTCAACCTAGACATTATTGAGAGAGTGGAAGGCCCGACTCCGTGGGTTTCTCCGATCGTGGTCGCCCCAAAGCCCAAACAGCCGGGAGCAGTCCGCATCTGCGTGGACATGAGGTTGCCACACATGGCGATCAAAAGGGAACGTCATCTCACGCCCACCCTAGATGACATTGCCGGCGAGCTACAGGGGGTGAGAGTCTTTTCTAAACTGGATCTGAGGTCCGGCTACCATCAACTGGAGCTCCACCCCGAGTCAGGATACATTACCACCTTTACGACTCACGAGGGGCTATACCAGTTTAAGAGGCTCAGCTTCGGGGTCTCTTCGGCAGCGAAAGCTTTCCAGAATGATTTAGGGGAGCCCTCTAGGGGCTAAAAGGCAGGATCAACATGTCGGACGACATCCTGGTATTCGCAAGGTCAGAAGCTGAGCATTTGAAGCTCCTGGAGAGCACCCTGGAAAGACTCAGTAGCCTGGGACTAACCCTGCACTGGCAAAAGTGTGATTTTTTGAAAGACCGGATAGAATTTTTCGGGTTTGTATTCCACGCCGGGGGCATGTCCCCGGACCCGGAGAAAGTGAAGGACATTCAAGAAGCAGCCCCGCCAGAGTCATCCACAGAAATCAGAAGCTTCCTGGGCATGGTCAATTATTGTGGATGATTTATTCGCAACAAGAACGCCCTGTCGGGGTAAGACACTATGGCTTATTTTAATCCGGACCGGGAGTCGGAGATCGTGGTAGACGCCAACCCGGTGGGTCTAGGGGCAGTCCTCATGCAGGTGGACCCACAGGGGATCATGGGACCCATTGCCTACGCCAGCAAGGCGCTCACCGAGACTGAAAAACGTTATTCGCAAATTTAGCGCAAAGCCCTGGCTATCTTGTGGGGCTGCAAGCACTTTCGGATCTACATCCTAGGAAAGCCTTTAGTCGTGACGGACCACAAGCCCCTGATCCCGATCATGTCCGGGGCATTGTCCAAGCCAACGCCACGTTTTGAGAGGTGGATGCTCTCGCTCATGGAGTACGGGGTCAAGCTGCTGTATTGTCCTGACACCCACAATCCAGCGGACTATCTGTCCCGCCACCCGGGAGCAGGGCCCCCTTGAGACTCGGCGGGGACGGCAGATTGTGTAGAAGCAGTGCACCTGGTGGTGGAATCAGTGCTGCCTGTTGCCCTGGCATGCCAAGAGATTCCGGAGGAGTCGAATGCGGACGAGGTATTCTGGATAATAAAGGAGGCTGTGGCCAGTGGAGAGTGGCGCTAAGTGCTCATGAACAATGCCAGGAGGGACGTTGGCGCACAGAAGGGCCTACAGGCTCTCTGGGGGGCACGCCACGAGCTGTCAGTGGCTGAGGACGGTCTTTTGCTGAGAGGGCACCAGATCGTGATCCCACGTGCACTGGTGGGCAAGGTGCTGCAGCTTGCCCACAAAGGGCACCAGGGGACGGCGAAGACGAAGGCCCGTCTCAGGTTGAAAGTATGGTTCCCGGACCTGGACAGTAGGGTGGACGAATTTGTGAGATCATGCATACCTTGCCAATCAGCAAGTCCAGTGGAGAGAGGGCCGCCCATCCATGCCATGGAAAGGAGTTAACGCCCGTGGGGGACGGTGCATGCTGACTTCGGATCCACGGGGCAAGGGATGTACTTTTTGGCGGTGGTAGACCAGTGGACACGCTATCCTGAGGTGGAGCTGGTTGAGTCTACGGCCAGTGACCACACCATCCTGGCCCTGGAGAAAATGTTTGCCACCCATGGTTTCCCCATTGAGATATGTTTGGATAACGGAGCGCCGTTTATGGGGCAGCAGTTTGCTCAGTACTGTGTGGAAAGAGGGATCAATCATTGGACGGTCACCCTGCTCTGGCCAAGAGCAAATGGGGAGGTGGAACGTTTCATGCTGACGCTGAAAGTTTTTCGAATATCGCAGAATGGATGGGAGGAACTCCGGCGCAACCTGCTTGACTTTCTGGGCGAATACCACACGACCCCACATCAGTCCACTGGGGTCGCGCCAGCGGAAGCCCTCTTCAAACAAGCTCCTCGGGGGCTCTTGCCCGAAGTGGAAGGCCGCTGCCCGGGGGAGATTGACAACAACCGGGAGCGAGCGGAAAGGGCCACCCAGAACGAGCGGGAGAGTGCCAGGCGGAAACTACCCTAGAAGGTGATTGCAGTGGGGGATACTGTGCTGGTACGGAACTGAAGGCCGGAAGGAAAGTTGTCTTTACCGTACGAAGCGCAGCCACTGGGAGTGACCCGCGTCAAGGGGTCCATGGTCACCGCAGCCAATGCCCGAGGAACTGTCACGAGGAATGCATCGTTCTTCAAGCGGATAGAGGCGGCGCCAAACCCTGAAGTGAGCGACATGCAGAGGCCCGAGTCCGGCGCAGAACATCCATTACTGAACGATGGACCGCCAGAAGCTTCAAGGGCACCAGAGACGCCCTCAGAAGAGGAACGCAGGTATCCGAGCCGGGTGGGGCGCAAGCCGCCGCAGAGATTCCAAGACTTTATCATGGACTCTGCCTCGTAACAGGTGGAAGACTGTTAATATAAGTGTGAACTGTTACTGTTGAGTGCACCTGTTATAATGGTTTCTTGTTTGGGGGAAAAGGAGGGATGTTGCGTAGTGTATACGCATTGATTACACATGCGCGAGCGGTAACGAGGCTCGCGAATGCGCTGTTTAAATAAAGACGGTCAACCCGGGCAGTTCGAGCCGGGGACCCGAGCAGTACACACGTGTCCTGTGTGGTCCCTGGTGTGGATGCGTGGCTGTGTGTGAGTGCTGGTGTGGGCCCAGGCCAGCCCACACCATAAAACACTGCGGTACCGTCCACGGCCCCCCTTCCTGTTTTCCTTCTCTTTGCCTGAGCTATCTTCGGCCCCAGATGGAGGTGTCAGGGGCGAGATGGTGGTTCTATTGGTCTTGACACGATAGAACTACTTGTCAGTAGCTCCTGAAATGCCTCCTAAGACTTGTGGATAAAGAGGATCCCTCCTGTCTTCCTGGTGGGATCTGGGCACCTCTTGTCCTGGCCTTTGCCGGGGCCAGGTCCGGCCTCCCTCCAGCTAGTTGCTTCAGACTACCCCTGCCAATAGAGTGATGTGGGTGGGGGACTTCTACCACCTTAGCCTCCCCAGTCTTGTAATGGTGCCAGTGCTTCCTCAAGTGGTCTTATAAGTGGGTGCCGGCAGGGAGGCCACCGAAGGTCACACGTGGGCCTCTTTCTCCTTCAGTTTCTCTCAGTGGCTGGGAGGGTATGTGGGGGGTTTGGGGGCCACCTCCTGGTAGCTACAATAGTGCTGGTGCTCCCGACCGGGATGTATCTGCAGCAGGAGGGGGGCTGGGTAACACATTGATGCCTCCCAGTTCATATAACGACAGCAGTGTGTCCCCGCTGCTGCTTTTGTGCCCGCAGGGCCACAGGCAGGGGTGAGGGGGCACCTTACTTGTGGCCGCTTATAGCAGATGAGATTCGCCCACCCGCAGGCCTCTTCGGTGTCCATTGCGCGCTTTAAGAAATGGTGCCGGTCGTCCCAGTCGTCTTGCCGGCACTGTGAGGGCCAGGATCTGCGGGTCTCTCCTGGCCCACCAGAGGTCTCGCCAAGGTGGGGGTTGCATGCCCACTGCTCTTAGCCTGCGCTCCACTTACTTTGCTCCGCTGAAGGGGATTTCCTTGTAACTTGCTATATTAGCCGAATGCGGAGCTCCAGACGCAAGTGGCCATGATATGAAATTTTATTATATCGCGCCCATACAAAAGTGTTTCAGAGCGCGATGAGGAAAGCGAGGGTAACAAGGGAAACAACTATCTTACTAGGACCAGTGACATTGAGAACGCGCAAGTGCAGGGGACAGTGGAGAGTAAAGGGGAGGAATGAAAAGTGCTCAACAAGAGAACCACCAACAACAGGTAGCACAGCCAGAGGTGGTAAATGCAAGAATAAGGACCAGACAATGGGTGTCACATATGTGCAGGAAGGGGACCGTAGGGTTGCAGATACAGACCCAAGTGCAAGGGTTGCCAAGAGGCAGTACAGGTATGTGGCTGGGTGGGCAGGGATCTGGGCCCGAATCAGGGGTAGCCAGGTGCCCAATGCCAAAGTAGACAGAGACTAGCCGTGGAGAGGAAGAGCGAAGGCAGAAACAAAGAGGAAGGTCTTGAGGTGCTTCCGGAACCGAGGATGGTTCTCCTCAAGTTTCAGAGAAGCAGGGACACTGTTCCATAGCGAGGCCCCAGCTGAAGAAAGGGATCTACCCGCAACTCGTTGCTTGGAGAAGCGACTGACCTTGAGGGAGTTGAAGGAGCAAAGAGCTTGAGTACAATGGTATTTCCGAAGGGAGGTTAAAGGTATTTCGTACCTAGACCCCATAAGGCCTTGTGGACAATGCAAAGGGTCTTGAACTGAATCCTTGCAGCCACTGGGAGCCATCGAAGAGATTGCAGGGCTGGAGAGATATGATCCATGGGCTTGAGGGCAAGGACAAGTCTTGCAGTCCTGTTCTGCATGAGCTGCAGAGGGCGGAGAGTAGTTGTAGGCAGATTTAGAAAGAGGCTGTTGCAATAGACCAGCCTAGAGAGAAGCAGAGCTCTAGAGACAGTAAGCTTCTGGGGGAAGGAGAGGAAAGGACAAATACATCGGAGGAGGTACAGTTGGTAGTTTGTCTTCTTAGAGATGTCAGAGATGTGTGGAGAAAAGGAAAGCATGAGTCGAAGATGACCGAAGGTTCTTAGCCTCACAGGTAAGAGCAGGGAGGGGGGCCAAGGGAGGCCGGCCAGAGAGTGACAGGAAAGGAAGGTGCAGGGGAGCCAATGAGAAGAATCTCTGTCTTACTGGCATTAAGGTAGAGGTTGTTGGTGGCACACCACTTGAAAATGAGCTAAGTGTCATCCGCATAGCACTGAAAATTGGAGCAGAGAGCAGCAATGCAGTGGGTGAGGGGTGCCAGGTATTGGTTGAAAAGCCATGGAGAGAGGTTAGACTCATGGGGAACACCACAAGTGGAGAGTGAGGAAAGGAAGGACCCAAGTTAGACCTGGAGGGTCCGTTGGAGAGGAAGATGGTCAGCCATGCCAGAGCATGATCAGCATTATCACGGAAGTGTTTGAGCAGGATGACATGGTTGACTGTGTCAAAGGCAGAAGAGAGATCGAGTAGAATAAGGGCAGATGGGATATTAGAGTCAAGGTTGGAAAGCAGGTCTTCATGGATGTTCAGGAGAGCAGTTTCAGTACTTCTGGCTGCTCTGAAGCCGAACTGATGGTCGTGTAGACAGCCAACAGAATCGGTGTGAAGATTAAGCTGGGAGATGGTCAGTTTTTCCAGGAGTTTGCCCAGGAAAGGAGTGAGAGATTGGGTGATAGTTAGATAGACAGGAGGGGTCAGCTGTGGTTTTCTTGAGAAAGGAGTGCTTCAGCAGGGAGGGGAAGGCTCCAGAGGTGAAGGAGTGGTTGCAGAAATCAGCCAGAGCAGGAGCGAGGGTGTCAACATGGTCCTTGATGGTTTTGGACAAACAGAGAAGAACCTGTTTTGATGGGACTTTCATAGATCGGACTGGTTTTGAAATCTCGTCAGGGGAGAAAATAGGAAAGGAAAAGAAAGAGGGAGGCAAGGCGGCTGCAGGGGGGCCGGAGAGGGAAGAGGGGGAGAGGATGAGAGGGTGTACACAATGTCCTCCGTTATAAAGATGAAATTAGAGGCCAGGGCTGTGCAGACGGCCCGGGAAGGGAAAGGAGAGGTAGAGACAGCAGCAGGATTGGCTAGCTCCTTGCAGATTTTAAAGAGTTTGGCTGAGTTGTTTGATGCCACAGAGAGGCGGGCTTGGCTATGGGCTCTCTTCTTAGAGCGGACAGATAGCCGGTATTGCCTTTGGAGCAGGCGGCAGGCCAGTTTGTGAGAGGACGCACAAGAGGCCTTCCTTATCCGCGCCCCCTAGTGGTCTCATGATCCCTCATTTAGTATACTTGCTACAGCTGATAAAGTTGTAGGCCAAATCAGTTGGAGAACCAACGTTTGCCTACACCCACTCTATGTGTCCGATCTGTTACCATGAGGAATGCCTCGGAGGACTGTGTCTGTCCTTTTGCGAATGGAGATGTGTTTTGAGGTCTTCAAGTGTTTGATGCAACTGTCTGGGCAGACAAAGACCCCAGAGAGCTTGTGGTTTCCCTTTTTGCAAACATAATCAAATCGTTTATCGAGCATTATCACAAACAGGGCTGTCTATCACAAGGCATATTAATTATTTCTGCTTTAAGCTTATATCCAACTTCTAATACAGCTGACCGGGAGTGATTTGATAGGCAGTCCCTCTGCCAAGGTTTTCTGCTTCATCAATGCGGGTTTTAATCATGGGCTAGTTGTCCCTTACCATTGATTTCACCTTTTCCTAACAAGGGGCAATAGTAAAACAGAACACCCAAACCTGTTGCTTTTCCTTGATCATTGACATTTTTGTGGTCAAAGACCTCTGCTGAAGCGCAACTGTTGCCCTTTTTCCTACACTGTCCAGGTGTAGCCCATATGGCTATTAGGAGAGGGGTGATTTTTTAAGAAATCTCCCCCTAAACTAAATTCCTTTGATAGCGTGAAACGAAAGAATGACATGCCATGGTAGGATGCCGAATGTAGAGCCTTGAAGTAGAGGAGGTTGATCATAGAAGTGAAAAGAAGAAGGCTCAATTCTGGGCAGATTTATGTTATAAAACAGTCCTACAAAAAGCTTCTGAAAAAGAAGAAAGATGAACTAACTTCAAAGCAGTGGGACCTATTGGGTAGGGCAGCAAGGGAAAAAGAATGAATACCTGGACTGGTGGCCACCCTTTTCTAAGAAATTAGGAGAATAAGCATTAGTCGTGGAACATCATACTGCTGTGAACGATTCAGCGTACATGGAATGAATAAAGTGTGGCAATCCCTGTGTGACCCCAATCCTATCTAGCTTGAGCCATAGAACATTCCTATCAAGGAAATCCCAAATCCGGGAAGGCCATGTATACCCGACCACGTCTAGCCCTAGTCTATTTCTCGATAATGGCAAGATGTTATTATGGGTGGCCCGTTCCTCTGCAAACGCTTTGTAAAAATCTTAATTGAAACATCTAAAAATTAAATTGGCCAATACGTCCGGATCAGTTACAGAACCTTTTATAAACAGTGAAACAATCTGGCTCTGGTTCCAAGTGCTAGGTAAAATGCATTTCGCACCAGGGGAAGGGTGCTTAACCAATCAGGTGGCTGGAAAAACTGGCACAAATGTACATTCTCCACCCGCTGTTTCCAGCCACCCAAGGTCCTTCCCCGGGGAGGTGCCATTTTCTTTCTTCTACATGTGGGGAGGCAACAGGGAGCCTCTCCCTGTTGCCATCTCACCCTCCACCCCCCAAAACAATCCACATTTTTAGTGACCACAGCCTGGTGCCGAATGTAGCGAAAAAGAACATGATTGCAGTCTTTGGTCAAGGGGCCAGCCACCCATCTTGGTTCATCAACAATGTCAGGATTGAAGTGCTTAGCTCATACGCCTAGTTGGCTTTACTATTTGCCGAGAGCAGCAGCGGGCAACACGCATTAAGATTTTGTTTAAACTACAAGTTTTGGAAGCTAAGGTGCATTCTACAATCTGGTATCGCAGTGAGATTGTGGGCTATTCTGCAGGTCTTCCACAATAGCTAATTAAGGAAAGTGATGTGCCTGCACTCCCTGTGATGCTCTAAGTCTGGCGGTAGGAGCTTGGAGTAAACTGGCTCATGCGAAGCTTAGTTTTAAAGGGCTCTTATTGAAATCTTAAAAAAGGCTCGCCTAAGAACCCAAACACTAACCATGCAATTGCAGAGATAGTAACATCACAGACTAAGGGAACATTTTGTGGGTCTTTTGAAGTACTGCATGGTTAAGTGAGGTTTTGCCTCCATCTCTGCATTTAAAAAGCAGACTCAAGGGCAGTTTAAGGCCACGCGTAGCTGTAGGACTCTATATCTGGAGCACAAGTTGCCCACATTTCCTATTAACCATCTATCCTCTTAAGATATTTCATGTTCTAGATTCTAGATGTAATACAAGTGATATTAAAGCTGATTCCTATGGGGAACTTTTTTTAGCAACTCTGAAAACTGCACTAACATGACTTTTAAAGGTACTCTGGAGGATAGCTCAGGGGCAACGCGCACGTCTTGGAAGCAACATGACGCAAAGCAACACAGGTTCGATCCCCATGTCTGCACTTAGAAACCTCTAGGTATTTAGCGCGTTATAAATCACCCATTACAATTACTTACCTAAATGTCTTAGTTACTTACCTGTAACTGTATTTCTCCAACATTTGTATCTTTCATAGATTCACATGCTTGAATATTCCCCTTCAAGAGACTGGGAATCCTCAGTAATTTAAATGATAAACTATATTAAAATGTTCCCTTAGGGAACAGCTACACACCAGCCCCATAGGTCTCAGGAGGATAGCTCAGGGGCAACATGCTCGCCTTGGAAGCAAGATGACAGAGCAACACAGGTTCGATACTGGGGTCCACGTTTAGAAACCTCTGGGTATTGAGCACGTTATAAACCTATCATAGGGATTGTGTAGTCTCTCGTTTGTGTAGTCCATCCACGTCCTTTAGTCCTGTTAGACCATAACCAATGAGGTGGCAGGGCTTAAGCTCCAGTCAGCCAACGTCAGATTTTGAACTGTGAAGGCTGAAAGTTGATGACTGACTGGAGAAGGGAGCAGCCTCTCCACAGGGGAGGAGGGCTGGTGCATGTGAATATATGAAAGACACCAATGCTGGAGAAGAAAAGGTTACAGGTAAGTAACAGACTTCTCCAGCATTGGATCTTTCATAGATTCACATGATTGAATAGAATACCAAGCAGTTAAAATATTATAGATGGGTGAGTAATATATCTATTAGGATACATTACTGACCGTAATCTTATTTCTGGTGATTTTAGCTGCTTAGATTCACATGCTCTGCATAGTACATCTAGTAGTAGTCGCAGCGTATTATAAAATTTGTTTTTTTTTTCGAACGTCGAAAACTGACATCGACAAGGTGTGTTAGTAATACTATTCCTAGTGTGATGTGTACTGTACCCATGGTGCTTCACATGTCGAGGTCCCTCAGATTGTTTGTTTCTGACATGAAGTTGCATGAAGTGTAGCTTGAGTACAGATGTGAAAGTAGAAACAGTGAACCCAGAAAAACATCTATGCGCACGCTACTCCAGTAGGGAAGGAAGGGTGGGCACATGCGAATGTAAGCAGATACAAACACTGGAAATACGATTAAGGTGAGTAATGTATCCCTTCTGGAGCTTGTGGATCTGCTTAGATCACATGCTCTGCATAAATTAGCAAGCAGTATCTGGAGAAGGAGGTGGGAAGTGAGAAGGTACAGCGGCAAAGAGATGTTTCAGAACTGCTTGCCCTACCTGTGAATCTGCTTTAGGGTGTCAATGCAATAATGATGTGTGAACGTATGGATGGAACTCCATGTAGCAGCTTTGCAAATGGCGTCTAGAGGGACGTTTGCAATGAAGGCTAAGGTAGCGCCTGTACCTCTGGTAGAGTGAGCCCTGGGAGTGAAAGGTAAAACTCTTTTGGATAGGAAATAGTAGAGCTGTATGCACTTGACTATCCATTTGGAGATGGCGTTTTTTGATATGTGATCCCCCTCTCTTTTTTTTTTTATTTAGCATTTTTAAAGCACTCACACAGTCCACGGGCATCGAGGCGCTGTTACAGGAATAGATTTTTATTTTTTTTATTGCATACTTGTTTCTTTTGTCTTAGTTGCGTTATTTATAACGCGCTTAAACACGCAGGGGTTTCTAAACGCGGACCCAGGGATCAAACCTGTGTTGCTTCGTGTCGTCTTGCTTCCAAGGCGCGCACGTTGCCGCTGAGCTATCCTCCCGGGACACTCTCCCAGGTGCTATGGAAACAAAGAGTTGGTCTGTTTTCCTTTGAGGTTTAGTTTTGTTCACATAGTACAAAACCACCCTTCGTACATCAAGTGTATGCAGGCTCCTTTCAGCTGAATTGGATGGATTTGGAAAGACGGTAGGAAGTCCTATGGATTAACATGGAACTTTGAGATGAACTTACGTGAAAACCTAGCGCGAGTTCTGAGGACAAACTTGTGGATTATGAAGACAGGGTCTTGTACGGACAAAGCCTGTAGATCACTGACTCGTTTTATACAGGTGATAGCTACTAGGAATGTAGTTTTGTAAATCAGATGTTTTAGGCTGGCCTTGTGCATAGGCTCAAAAGGTGGACCCATGAGCTTTGAGAGCATGCCATTAAGATCCCAACCCGGAGGAGGGTTGGAAATTGGAGGGTATAGCCTCTTTGCCCCTTGCATAAATGCTTTAATGACAGGATCTTTCCACCAGGACACCTTGTTCTGTGAAGTGGTGTAAGCTGACGGGGCCGCCAGATGTACTTTAATGAAGTTGAATACTAGGCCGGAGTCTAATAGGTAAAGCATGTAATGTAGAATGTCAGCTGGGGAACATTCTGTTGGGTTTAGTGTTTGTGATCTGTACCATATCACAACACTCTTCCACTTATTAAAATAGCAGTGTCTGTTTAGTTTTCGTGCCTCCTTTAGGATATCCATACACTTTTGTGGAAGATTCAAGGGGGCAAATCCTATGACTTCATGAGCCAGGCTGCCAAGTTCACAAATTGAGGGTACGGATGGAGGGATGCTCCCTTGTGTTGCGTTAGCACGGGAGCTTGATTGGGTCGCATATAGCCAGTTTGAGCAAATATGAAAACCAAGGTTGTCTCACCCACATAGGAACAACCAGGATTAGAGTCACTTGTTCCCTCCATCTTGTGCACGATTTTGCTCAGGAGTGGTGTTGGGTGTCGGGGAGGAGGGGAAGGTGGGAGGTGGAAGCGTAAGCAGATTTGCCTGACCAGTTCATCCACAGGGCGTTCCCCTTGGACCCTGGTTGGGGAAAACTGGACACAATGTCTGGGCATTGATCGTTTAGGCTTGTGGCAAACAAGTCTAATGGGGGGGGGGTGATCCCATTGTGAGAATATTCCATCTAGGATATCTTTGTCGAGTTGCCACTCATGCTCTTCTGGTAGAGGGTAGTTGTTTAGAGTGTCTGCCAGAGAATTGAGTGCCCCTGGAACATGTTGACAGGTTAGGGACATGTTCAGCTTGAGTGCTCCCTTCCATATGTTTTGCGATAGCTTGGACAGACTTTGAGAGTGTGCCCATCCTTGCTTGTTTATGTAGAACTTGGCAGTAGTGCTGTCTGTGGGGACTTGATCTGTTTGACCTTTAGGATGTTGCTGAAAGGCTTAAAGAGCCTTGAGGACTGCCAAAAGTTCCAGGAAGCTGAGTCTTTGGGCTGTAGCACATGTCCACTGGCCATGGGATGCGTGGTGAAGGAAGTGAGCCCCCATCCGGCGAATGAGGCATCTGTAGATATGATTGCTTGTGCTGGTGGAACGCGAAAGGGTTTTCCTTTTAGCAGGTTGTCCCTGGACCACCAGCGAAGAGCCTGTACCAGGGTTAGAAAAACAACCACTAGATCATCCCACTGACCACTTGCCTGAGACTATTGTTTCGCTAACCATTCCTGCATTGGACGCATGCGTAGGCGTGCGTGTGGAACCAAGTGAATGCATGAGGCCATCATTCCGAGCAAGCGCATTGCTTTGCATACAGTTGTCTGGCGACCGGCCTTGTGAGGTACTTCCAACAGCATGCTTTGTATTCTCTCGTTTGAAGGGAAAGCCAGCTCCTCTTTTGTCTTTAGAAATGCTCCTAGAAATTGTTTTATTTGGCTTGGCACTAGACTTGCTTTCTTTTCGTTGATGGAGAAGCCCAAATTGAAAATAAGGTCTATTGTCTTTTGTGTATTTTGTTTGCAATTTTGAGGAGATTCCCCGGTAATTAGCCAGTTGTCCAGATAAGGATATACAGGGATTGACTTTCAGCGCAGGTGTGCTGCTACTACTGCGAGCACCGTTGCAAATACTCTTGGTGCTGAGGCGATGCCGAAGGGGAGTACTTTAAAGTGGTAGTGCACTCCCACCATCTTGAATGTATGCATCTTTCATATCCAATGTTGCCATGCAGTTCCCCCCCGTTTTAAGAGGGGGATTACTTCTTGAAACGTGGTCATGCAAAACTTTTGGGATTTGACACTTGTTTGCAGGGCGCAGATCTAGTACTGAGCGCATGGAAAGGTCTTTCTTTGACACAAGGAAATATGTTGAATACATAACCTTGTTTACCGGATTTGCGGCGACGATCTCTATGGCGTCCTTCTCTAGCAGTACCTTTACTTCTAACAGTATGCGCTTCTCTTCTGGCGTCCTTTCTCTGTGTTTTGGCAGGCGGTTGGGTGGTTTCTGTAACAGTTCAAACACCCACTTGTCTGACGTTATCCCGTCCCGGAACAGGATGAAATGTCTGAAAAAAAATTATTGACCCCACCAAAAGACCAAAAAAAACACCACGAAAAGTTCTAACTACCAAAAGTTCGAACATTTCGTGGTATGTGTTTAAGCGTTTTGGTGGGGTCAGTATGGGGCTGGGGGGGGTGTTCCCCACAACACCCCACTCACTACAGTGAGCGGGGGTTGTGGGAGACACCCCCCCTGCCAGAACAGTATACAGTATAGTGAGCAGGGTGTTGCGGGGGACACCCCTGCAGCTCACCCAAGCAATCTGCGGTGGGGCGGGGGGCTGTGTGATTTGTAATGGAAATATTTGCATGGGAAATGTACGAACATTTTGTAATGCGTACATTTTCCTTGCAAACATTTCCGTCGCAGGTGACAAATCACGTAGATCCTCCCCTCCCATGCGTGGGTGAAGTGTGAAATTAGACCACCTACTGGAGTGGCATCGGAGGGGACCTATAGTGGTGCATCATTGTTTGGGAGGGGTGGAGCCTCTTCCTCTGGATCTTTTATTTCCTCTTTCAAAACCAGAAGAGGAAGTTTGTCTTTGCGATGGGCCCCAAGATGAAGACTGTCTGACCCGAGTGTATCTGGAAGAGCGTTGTGAACGCGAAACCTTCTGGAGTTTGAGGACACTGTTGTACGTAGGACTTTTTTGTTAACTGGCCAAGGGATTTAAGAGTGTCATAATCCTCCTTTGCTCTTTTAGGTGCGTCTTTGACAGCTTTACCGAAAAGTATATTAGGCTCCAATGGCGTCTTAAGGAGGATGGCCTGAGTCTCTAGTTTAAAACCAAACTGTCTGAGCCAGGCTTGGCACTAGATGAGCATGCCTTCTGTGACGATGCGGCCTGCATTATCTACTGCATCAAGATTATTTTTGAGGATACAGTTTGATACCTGCTTGCTCTCTGCAATAGTGCTTAACAATTGAGATTTTAGGGTTTCTGGAACTGCTTCAACCTGGTGTTCCAAGTCATGCCACTTGTGGCAGCTGTAACTAACCGAGTGTAGTGTTATTAGCTATTCTAGCTTGATATGCTGCTGAGGAGGTAACCTTCCTTCCGAAAGTATATCTTCTTTTGCTTTTTCAGGCAGGGCTTCAGCCAACGCCAGAGGAGTGCCAGCCCTCTTTCTGGTAGTGGTGACTAGTGAATCAGGTTTTAGCTGACTCCTAATGTACAGAGGATATGTGGGCACTGGCCTGAATAATTTCTCTATTCTGGGGTGAACCTCCCTTGTGAGGTTAGTAGGGAGGGCTGTATACATCTTTGTAAAGACTAACAGCAGGATGAACTGAGTGGTGGACTTCCTGTCTCCCAGAATGTCCTCCACACAGTCCTTGTCCACTTCTGCCTCTTGGGTGTCAATACTAAAGTGTTGGGCAGCCTTAAGCAGCAGTTCATTCTATTGTAGTTGGTTCTCTACGGGAGAATCTGCTACAGGCTGGTCTTGGTGGTCAGGCGACTGAATGATGTAGATATCATTGTTGTCTTAGTATTGATCCTGACTATATAGGTCCCCTTGAGAGCAGGGGTCCTGTGACCCTGAGAGATCCACATCATACATGTCCTGAGAGGGGTCTTGGTAGGTGGAGGCCGGGGGGCCTAGGCCAGAATTGCTAGGCTGTGGATCAAGAAAAGGTTTTTTGGCAGGGGGTTGATGTGTTGAAGCCCCTGGTTGTGAGGTATCTCTAAGGGACGTTAGTAGTTCTGGATGCTTGTCCATAAATTTGACAAAGCATGATATCCTCTTTAAAATTCGGTTAACTATTCAGCAGTATAGCCACATGACTGTGGAAAGTCCGACATGGCAGGGGTGGCTTGGGAGGGTGCCTGGTCCTTGTGATGCATAGTCCTGAGTGTGTGTGTACAGGGGAAGAAGTATCTAAAGCCTGCATGCTTTTGGAGGACAAAGGCGTCGAGAGTTTTGACATTTTTGGAGACTTGGTGTTTAACAGGTTGACAGGGACGTGTTTAATTAACTCTTGCATTTCCGGCATTTGTTTGGGGGACACTGATGCGCCTTTCACTGCCTGTTTTTCGGCACATGATAGGAGGGCCTTTTTGTGCAGGGTGTCCAAACCGACCAGAAGCCTGAGTGAGGCGAAAGCGTATGTGATGGCCCAGAGGACAGCGAAGATCTTAAGGTTTGTGACGTATACACCTCGTGGGCCTCTACACTCGACGATTTCGTTGAATGTCGGCTGTGGGGTATGTGCTTAATGTTCTTAACGTGTGTGTGCTATGGCCGCTGGGTGTCATCTCCAGACTGCTTATTGGAGTCAGGGGCCCACACATGGGGTTCTAATGAACCCTGTTCGCCTTCGGCGTCACCAAGGACACAGATACTGCCCTTGCTGGAATCCTCTGTCACGTCGATGGAGGCTTTGACCTGCATTGCCTGGACGGCCCAGCGTTTGGTGTGTTGATCTTTGAGAGGTTATGGGTGGAAAGGTTTGCAGGACTTGCAAAGCTTTTCTGTGAAGGCCGCGTCTGATCGTTGATTCAGTCAAGTCGTCTACAATGGATTTGTATGTCGAAGGCCGTCCAGCAGTTAGATGACTTTCAGTTAATCAAAGTTCCTTTCCATCAGTCTGGAAAGGAACTCCGCAACTTGAGATCAACCATGATGGCAGAAAAAAGCTATGTGAGGGACCTCAACGCATGAAGGACCACAGGTACAGTACACATCACACTAGGGATAGTATTACTAACGCGCCCTGTCAATGTCCGTTCCTGACTTTTGAAAACAAGTCTTGTAATACACTGACTACCACTAGATGGGGGACTATGAGAAGCATGTGATCTAAGCAGATCCACAAGCTCCAAAAATATATATACGATACATTACTCACCGTAATCATATTTCTGATGGTTGCATCTGCTTAGATTCACATAGTATGCATAGGCTGACATCTAGTGGTAGTCGCAGAGTGTTGCATGGTTTTCGAAACTTGAAAAGGGGCATAGACTGGACGTGTCAGCAATACTATCCCTAGTGTGACATCCACTGTACCCATGGTCCTTCATGCGTCAAGGTCCCTCAGATTGTTTTGTTTCTGACATGAGGTAGCATGAAGTGTAGCGCGAGTACATATGTAATAAATCAGAAAAAAGCAATAGAGCAAGAACATCCATGCACCTTTGAATCCAGGAGGGGAAGAATGGTGGGCGCATGTGAATCTAAGCAGATACAAGAATCAGAAATACGATTACGGTGAGTAATGTATCCCTTCTGAGGGTTGTGGATCTTCTTAGATCACATGCTATGCATAGATTAGCAATATGTGGAGAAGGAGGTGGGTTGTGAGAAGGTACAGTGGCAAATAGAGGTTTTAGCACTGCTTGTCCCAACTGTGAATCTGCTTTAGAATGTGTATCAAGGCAGTAGTTCTGAGTAAAAGTATGTATGGAACTCCAAGTAGCTGCTTTGAAAATATCACCTAGGGGGACGTTTGCAATAAATGCTAAAGTAGCTCCTGTACCTCTGGTAGAGTGAGCGCCTGGTGTGAAAGGCAGGGTCTTCTTTGATAATGAATAGCACAGTTGTATGCACTGGACTATCCATTTAGAGATGACATTTTTTGAAATGGGATCACCTTCCCTATAAGGCACTATGGAAACTAAGAGTCGGTCTGTTTTCCTTTGAGGTTTTGTTATGTTTACCTAGTGCAAGACCGTCCTCCTTACATCTAGTGTAAGGATACTTCTTTCAGCAGAGTTGGAAAGATTTTGGAAAAATGTAGGTAGTTTGATGGATTGATTGACATGGAACTTGGATATGAATTTTGGTGAAAACCTAGGATGTGTTCTAAGCACCGTTGTCCTTGTGGATTACAAAGAATGTCTTGTACAGATAATGCCTGTAGCTCACTAACCCATCTGATGGAGGTGATGGCTACCAGAAAAGCACTCTTGTAGGTTAAGTGTTTTAGGCTGGCTTTGTGCAAAGGCTCAAAAGGCAGACTCATGAGCTTTGAAAGCACTACATGGCTACCAATAAAACAGCAAATAAAGTTCAAATCAATGTGCATAATGCACAGAGCAATCCATAGCCAAGGAGCACAGTTCATAAGAGAGTAAATAAACATTTACTGCCCAACAAGACCGCTCAGATCTAGCAGCCACATCCATTTAGAACCAAAAGCATACAACAAAAGAAATATAGGAGGATCCTCATTCTCTCACCTTGCACCAGTAACTTGTATTGAGCAACCAAAAAACAAGCAACCCTAGAGATCACCTACTTACAAAAACAACTCAAAACCTGGCTCTTCGCCCCATAACTAGAAGGACGCATATGGGGGCACATACGTAGCAGAAACAATATTCAGAGAGGGAACCGATCCTCCCCATCTTCCTAAACTAGCTTCCGTAAATGGAGGGAGGGGGAGGAACAATTTATGGCATATCACTATAGCAAAATGAAACATAGGTAAGTTAGGATCACACTAAGGAATGAATATAGAGGGATCAGGAGAAAAGGCTAAGGATGACATATCAACACACCTTTAGTCGACAGGAAACATAGGCAGCTAAGGATCGCCAACAGGAAATGGGTAGGAAGGGAGCTGATGACTAAAATATACAGCACCAACACCAGAGCAGGGGGCAATGCATGCCTCAACCTGGTACACAAACCTCCAAAATAGCTCAGATGGAAACTTGCCACCCCATTACACCCATCAACTTGACAAACAAGTTACAATACCAATGCTGTAGGACAAACAGACGTGGAACAAAGCAATGCGAAGACTAAGATGCTAAAAAAAACACTAACCCCAAAACTCAACTTTACCCATACATCACTCACACAAACCCACAAAACCACTTCTCCACACAGAAAACAGCACATACTTCACCACACCGCAACAACACATGACTCGCACCAACAGCACTTGAGGACCCACATTGATCTGATAATCGCACCCAAGCTCAGCGCACAGTGAAAACAGAACTGAAGCTGCCAGCAGGACACCACCGTTCTCACTTTCCTACTCCCACTTCACCTTACTAACTCCCCACCTCTCCTTTTTTGTTTGCAGATCCTTCAGAGCGCATGGGGATCAATTCTGTGGCGACGGTGCACGGTACAAATACCTTTAACATTAACATCCCATCCTGTTGGGGGTTAGAAATGGGAGAGTATAGTCTCTTACTCACTCCATGAAGGCTTTGATGACAGCAAAATACTTTGTTCTGTGAAGTAGTGTACACTTCAGGATTGGCCACCATTACATTGATGTGCAAAGACTTCAACACAAAACATCAAAATTTGGCTGGCTTAAATTAAACTGCATAAAGCCAGACTGAGCACTTTCTAAATAATGCCACATTTCATGTCATGTGTGGCTGTTTTGCTCTCTTGCTTATTTGTTGTTCTTTTCTTTCCCCTGACCCTAATGTCATGTACATAACAGCGCCCACAAAACACAATGCACTCTACTTGTTGTGAGCATTTTATGATTGGGTCAATGAGCATATACTCTGATTGCATTAGATAATATTGTAGCTCTGTTAGTAAATTACAGGAGCAATATCAATATATAGACTTTTGTTGGAAAAAAAAGTTATGCTTGATGTACTAGGAACAAACTCTCCTCTGCAGATAGGTTCATGCACAAGAGCTAACCTTTCAACTAAAATGTAAATGTTGGTTATAGTTCTTAACATAGAACCTCAGTTTTTCTTTCAAATGGACAATCCTAGTGTTTAACATTGTCTATCATCTTGTTGCTTTATACACCATGGCAAAATGTAACATAAAAAGTTTGCTTTGCCTAAAGATGTGAATATGTTTTTCTTTTTTATCACATGTAAATAAATAAATGCTCCCTGATTAATAAGGGCGCATAAAGAATGATTTAATCTGCTTTGTTACTTATAGATAAATGCGAGTTCATGCTTCAGTTCTTGCAGGTTTGAAATAGGGTGATCACTTTTAAACACCACTACAGTTCCTTCGAAATACAACATTCTACATTTTAAGAATGGTTTAACTTTGAACGGCGGTAACCACCCCCCTTGTTATACACTGACAGAGCTGCTACTTTGATGGAATTAAATACTGGGCCGGAGTCTAGTAGGTAAAGCATGTAGTGAAGGTATGTTGGATAGAGAACATTCAATTAGATTTAAGGATTGTGATCGGCACCATATTAAAAACTTTTTCCACTTGTTGACGTAACAGTGTCTGCTGTTGGTTTTTCGTGCCTCCTTCAGGATATCCATACACCTTGGAGGGGGTTTTAAATGCCAAACTCTGACTTCAGCAGCCAGGCTGCCAGGTTCACAGACTGAGGATGTGGAAGGAGTGTTGTCCCCCCAGGACAGCATGTTGTAGGGGCACGGGAGTTTGATTGGTTTGTACAGCGCCAGCTTGAGCAGGTGTGGAAATCATGGTTGCCTTGCCCACATTGGAGCAATCAGGATTAGCGTGGCTTGCTCATGCATCTTGTGCACCACCCTGCTGAGCAGTGGTGTTGGGGGGGAGGGGACGTAAGCACATTTCCCTAACCAACTCATCCATAGGGTGTTCCCCTTGGACTCTAGTTGTGGAAACCTGGATGCAAAGTCTGGGCATTGTGCGTTTTGGCTTGTGGCAAATAAGTGTAAAGGAGGATAACCCCACAGGGAAAAGATGTCTAGACTATCTCTTTTGAGCTGCTACTCGTGTTCCTGTGGTAGAGGATTTCTGCTCACGGTGTCTGCTAGAGCATGGAGGTACCTTGGAATGTGTTGAGACTAGGAACATATTCCGTTCAGTGCCCACTTCTACATTTTTTGGGATAGCCTGGAAAGACTTGGAGAGTGTGTGCAGCCCTGCTCGTTTAGGTAGAACATGGCAGTGGTGCTGTCTGTGAGGATGTGTACTGTCTGACCTGCTAGATGCTGCTGAAGAGCTTAGCTTGCAGAGCCTTGACAACTGCTAGAAGTTCTAAAAGGTTGTTGTGGTTTTGGGCTGTGCTGGTGTCCACTGCCCATGAACTGTGTGGTGAAGGTAATTGGATCCACATCGGAGTGAGGCGTCCATAGTAAGTATTGCTAGAACTGGTGGATTTGCAAAAGGGTTTTCCTTTCAACAAGTTTTGTTTGGACCACCAGCGAAGAGCCTGTACCAGGGTTAGCGAAACAACCACTAGATTGTCCGATTGTCTGCTTGTCTTAGACCATTGTTTTGCTAAGCAATATTGTATTGCGGTGCATGCGCAGCCGTGTGTGTGTGGAACTCGATTAATGCAGGAGGCGATCATCCCGAGCAGGCCCATTGCCTTGCGTACGGGTTATCTGGTGACTGGCTAGATAGGGAGGTATTTGTTACAGCATATGTTCTTAAGTCTTTTCTTTGAGGGGAAGACTAGACCTTCCCTAGTCTTTATGATTGTACCCAGGAATTTTGTCTGACCAGGCACGAGACTTTATTTTTTCTCATTGATTGAGAAACCCAATTGGAACAGAAGGTGGATTGTTCTTTGGGTGTTGAATTTGCAAATTTGAGGGATCTCCCCCGTTGTCAGCCAGTCGTCCAGCTAAGTGTACACTGGGATTGACACTGCATAGGTGCGCCACTACTACTGCTAGTGCCTTTGTGAACACCCTTGGAGCCGAGGCTATACCGAAGGGGAGCACCTTGAATTGGTAGTGTTCTCCCGCGATCTGAGAGCGCCAGTATTTTCTGTGCACTTTGAACATTGGAATATGAAAGTATGCATCGTGCATATCCAATTTTGCCATGTAGTCCCTCTGCTTTAGAAGGGGAATCACTTCCTGAAGGGGTGTCATGCTAAATATGTGTGGCTTGACACACGTTCGCTGGGTGCAGGTGTAGTACCAGGCACATTGTTCGGTCTTTTTTTGGCACAAGGAGGTATGTTAAATAAAATCATGTTTACCTGGTTTGATGGATGATTTCTATGGCATCCTTTTCCAGCAGTGCTTTCACCTCCTCCAGTAGTATGCGTTTTTCCTCCCGTGTTGTCTTTCTTTGTTTTGGCGGGTGGTTGGATGGTATTTGTAGGAGCTCCATACAGTATCAGCCCGCCACAGTGGATAACACCCACTTGTCTGAGGGGACCCTCCTCCCATGCGTGGATGAAGTGAGATGCAACGTCCTGTTGGAGTGGCATGGGAGGGACCCTGGAGATGGTTGTCATTGTTTGGGAGCGGTGGAGTCACTGGCAGAGGAGGCTATACCTCTGCTTCTAGATCTTTTATAGCCTCTTTGAAAATTGGAGGCAGAGGACTGTCCCTGCGAGGTGCCCCATGATGTAGATTGGCCACCTTGCCCATATCTGGAGGAGCGCTGTGGGCCCGGCCCACGGAACCGTCTTGCTTTGAAAGACCACCTCTGCAGTTTGTTGGATAGCTCCTTGGGGCTCTTAAGGCCATCCTTAACGCCTTATCGAAAGGGTATTTGGTTGAATAGGCATGTTGCGTAATGTAGCCTGTGTTTCAAGTTTAAACCCTGGCTGCCTGAGCCAGGCATGGCGCTTAATGAGCGTGCCTTTGGCTAGGATCCAGCCTGCGTTGTCCCCGGGATCCAGGTTGTTCTTTAGGATGCAGTTGGCCATCTACTTGCCTTCTGATACACTCTTTAGGAGTTTAGATTTTAGAAGCTCTGGGACTGTCAATCTATTGTTGCAGTTTGTCCCACTTATGGCAACTGTAGCTAGACAAGAGGGTTGTTTTGTTGGCTATCCTAGTTTGATAGGCAGTCAAGGAAGCCACCTTTCTGCCAAAGGTGTACATCATTTTACTGTGTTTATCTGGCAGAGCCTCCACAGAAGCTAGAGGTGTGCCTGCCCTCTTCCTAGTTGTGGTGACAACCAGGGAGTCTGGTTTCAGCTGATCACCTGATGTACAGAGGGTTGATAGGGGCCGGCCTGAACACTTTCTGAATAGATTGCAGGAGGGGAATGAATTGGGTTGCGGACCTCTTGTCTTCAAGAAGGTATTCCAGAAAGTGTTTGCCAACATGTGCCTCCTGGTTGTATATTAAAATGTTCTGCGGCCTAGAGGAGCAGCTCATTGTACTGAAGCCGATTATCGACTGGGGGAGTCAGCCACTGGCTGATCTTTATGGGCTGGTGACTGGATGACGTAGATGTTGTAATGTTGGTCTTGGTCGTCCTGGTTATATTGATCCCCTGGATCTCCTTGAGAGCCAGGAACAAATGAACCTGAGGGGTCTATAAAATATAACCTTGGCTTGAGGAGCTTTTTGTGACTTATCACTGTGAAACCCCAGAAACCAGTATTTTAATTTAGATTTGCAAGTGTTGCATTGGTGTTTGAAAGACGGAGACTAAGAGATCCCCGACTCCGTTTGTTTGTAAGGCGATGTGTATTTTCCACACACATTCTTGCTGCACCACAATTATGTATGAAAGTTCCAAAATCACATGGGTTGGTGATCCAATTAGTTTTGTTTATTGGCCCTTTCTGATTACACGTGTTTCGGCACTGGCTATGCCTTTTTATAATCCTTCTGCTTTTTGCGTCTATGCATGTTTGTAGAGATGTTGAAATAGTACTGGGGTAAATCCCATCTGCTGAAAATGTTTGTTTCTTGCAGCTCGCATCGTGTGTAATGCGTAAAATATAGGTCCTGAGAGGGGGTGGCCTGGGTGGAGGTGCAGGGATGGGAGGTGTCCATGCGTGCCTTCTTGGCCGACAGTTCATCTCTAGCTATGCCTGTGTGTGAAGGGACCTGAAGTTTTGATCATTCTGCAGGGTGCGGTCCATGAAGTCCACAAAGGAGGACATTCTCCTCATAACCCTATCGAAATTCTCTGGGGTCTACTCAGATGACTTTGGAAATACTGAGGGTGTAGTAGTGTCCTGGGTGTGTGCTTGGTGTGGTATGATGTGTGTGCGCTTGAGCCGACGGGTGTAGTATTCCGCCGGCCTGCTTAATGGAATCGGGAGCTCGCATGTGGGAGTCTCTTGAATCCCGATGGCCCTCAGCATCAGAACACCAACGCTGCCATCACTGGAAGCTCCCCCCACTTGCATGGCAGGCCTAGCGTTTTGTTCTACGGTCCTTCAATGTCTTTGGTCTAAAGAGCTTGCAGGATTTGCAGTTCTTTTCAGGGAGAGGCCATGGAAGACAGTGGTTACATACCCTGTGTGCATCTTTCCAGGGGTACTTCTTATTGCAGAACGGACAGAACTTAAAAGGTGTATTTTCCATGATCGATGGAAAAGGCAGCACAGCGAAAAGAGAAGGAAAAGAGTGGAAGAGATTAGGCATTTTCTAAAAGGAGAAGATTGGCCTCCCTCCACTCGCCCTACTATGATGGGCTGAGGCCCAGTGAGGCCTGTGTAGGCCGCAGTCAGTGTCCGTCGAGATGTTTAGTCTGGCTGTCATCAACGATGGCTACGTCCACCGAAATCCCCTGCAGAACTTGCGGCGGGTGATGGGCGGTAGCAAATGAATAGTAAGAAAGTCTACAAAAATTTGGGAGTTGATCTTAACCTAAAACCAGTGCATTAGTTCTTATAATGTTTTGATGATTTGTTGAAAAAGAAAAAGTTTTTTAAAAAAAGTCTACGAAAACCCTTTTTCTAATTAACCCCTTAAGGGCCAAGGACGAGCTATCTCATCCTTGACATTACCTCCGTAGTGCCAAGGACAAGATAGCTCGTCTTTTTGGCACCCTGTTTTGGGATCGCTCAAAACTGTAATCCAACCCCCGGGCTATGTGAGGGGGAGGTCCCCCCTCACTGACGGCGGGTTGGATTACCTTCAGTTTCACGTCGGCGTGCATAAAGCACTCCGGCGTGAAAGTGATTTTCACCGCGGCAGCCATTCCAGGCTGCTGAGGTGAAAACACAAGGTGAGTCTCCACCTTTCTCCCACTCGATCCCCGGCTGTATTTCAAGCCGGAGATCGAGGGAGGTGTTGTTGGAAAGGGGAGATTCATCCCTTTCCAACAACACTTTTTATGAAAGCATTGATGGGCGCGGATAGGGCGCAGAGTGCTCGATCCACGCCCAGCAATGCCCACTAGACACCAGGGATCTGTCTGAGAAGCGGGGGGAGGTGAGGGCTGCTTATAGTAAGCAGCCCTGTCCCCCCGTCCCCCAAAGCATGGGGGCACATATGTGTAGAGCCCTGGGGGCAGATGGCTGATCATCTGCCTCCAATGAGGGGGGCAAATTGAAAGTAAATCCTCTGTGGATTCCCACGGGTGTACTTTTTTTTGGAAATGCATGGGGTTCCCTGTTTTCCTTGGTGGCTTGGACAATCTAGGTCCAAATCTGTAGGGTGTGTGCATGAGCAGAATTCCTGAAATGATGCTGTGCCAAAAGACTTGGGGTTACCCATGTTTTAGCCTTTCCCCTTGGCTCCCAGGTATGTGCACCCACACATGTGAGGTACTGTTTTCATTGGGACACTTGTGTGAACGCGGGACGGGAGCCAATGTGTTGTTGGCTGTGTTTCAGTGGGAGAGCCGAGTGAAATGTGCTGAAAATGATGTTTTTTTGGCCACATTTTGCACTTTGGTGCAAAATGTTTCTTGGTAATAAATTATGGGCCGATTTGCGCAAGTCAGACCTCTGCGGATTCCCACGGATGTCCTCTTTTCGGAAATGCATGGGGTTCTCAGTTTTCCTTGTTGGCTTGGACACCCTAGGCCCGTATCTGTATGGTGTGCTCGTCTGGAAAAATAATGAGTTCAGCTGTCGGAAAAGATTTGGGGTTACCCGTGTTTTAGGCTTTCCCCTTGGCGCCCAGGTAGGTGCACCCACACATGTGAGGTACCGTTTTCATCGGGACACCTGTTGCAACGCGGGACGGTAGGCCATGTGTTGTTGGCAGTGTGTTTCGGTGGGTGAGCCGAGTGAAATGTGCAGAAAATGGGGTTTTTTCACCACATTTCAGACTTTGCCAGGGTTTCTGGGTAAAGAATTCTGGGCCGATTTGCCCAAGTCAAATCTCTGCAGATTCCCACGGATGTCCTCTTTTCGGAAATACATTTACTTGCTGCTTTAGGCACCATAGACTTTTGTAACCTGCACAAGTCACCTACCCTTGAAAAGGTTTGCCTGTGCTCTTTCAAAAAATGTATGCTTGCCGTTCTTCACCACATTGGTTTTCCTGATTTACACATGCTAAGTACGTCTGTCCAGGCCGTAAGCATAAAACTCCTGTGTACCATGGCTCAGTGTTTGGCTTGTGGTATTGCTTATTTTGTGAAACACTACAAAAAATGTGTGCTTTCCTAACTGCAAGAGTCGGGGGGAATGTAGCGGAGCATTGTTTTTCTCAAAATTCATAGAAGCCATTGCCGTACCAAGCCAACCATGTCCACCACATACCTTTTTTTTGGTGATTTTCCCACTTTTTCCCCAAACTATGGCATTATCCTCTACTAGTTGTTGTCCGACCTGCGCAAATCACCCCTTCCTAAACTTTGGAATTTAGTCTACTTTTCAGAAATGTATGCCTTTCTGTCCTACAATTCGGCTTTCCTACCCTTTTCTTCCATTCCGTCCACACATGTCCAATTGGCAAAAATGGCCAAAATACCCTACTTCTCACAAAACGGTTGATAACCACATCAAAATATTTTTTTTCGTTTCCACTCAACCTGTTCTTGAAAGCCAGGAATTCAGCAGAGCTAACCATTTGTTCCTAGCTCTTACAAGGAAAAAACCACAGGCTTCATTGTACATCATTTTATTGGCATTTTTTGAAAGAAACACAACATTTTCACGCTTTTTGGTTACCCCCTACAGCAACCTAGGATTCCAGGGTGGCGTTACGACCGCCTACATGTGGGGGAAAAAAAGGGGTCAAATTTGGCCGAGATCTCATGTAACAAAAAAGTTACAAGGCATTGAATGGCAACATACCAAAATCACCAAAAAAGGCCTTGGCTCTGGGGGTGGGGGGGTGGGTGGACTCATGGCATTTAAAGGGTTAAAGGAGTCAGCTTGAAGAACCCTGCAAACTAGCGTCGGACTACGATGGTGGAAAAAAACACATCAGGTACCTCGACTCATGAAGGACCATGTGTCATGATCTCTGCTTCCAAAAGATCAGGACTTGCCCGACTCCCTTGGAAGCAGACCCATAACCCCGGTTCCGAGTGCCAGCCAGTCCCAATTGGGACCTTTTGGACCCTGTCCTGGCGCCAGTGGCACCAGGCTCATAAAGATGCCCAGTGCCAGCGCTGGAAGCGCCGGGCTCATAATGCTTGGGTGGACTTACCTGCAGCAGACCATGCTGCTTACTTACCTGCCAGTTGAACCCCTGATCCTCTTCTGTTTGGGACTACTTTTCCTGTTGGGTGGGGCAGGAGCCACTCCCTAGGTTCAGAACACTGGAACTCTTCTGGAAAGCAGGAACTCTTTTCTTACCTAGGCGTGGCTGTGGAAGGAGACACCTAAGCACTACAGGAGGCTATTTAAACCACACCCGATGGATGAATCTTGCTTTGTGTTATTCTGCATTCTCTGCAGCAGAACGCTCATCGTGTCTTCTGCTTCTGATCCTGGGCCTAAGGGAACAAAGGCTTACCATCCTGGAATCCAGTCTTCAGCAGCACCTGTAAAGACAAAGAAAGAACAGGTTAGCACTACGGTCTTCAGTGGCAGCGCATCTCTTACCTGGTCCATCGGCTGTCACCAACGCCTCGCGCTGCATTCCGGCATCTGAAAGACAAAGGCTTACCTACTCTTCGCATGCTCCGGAGGTCTTCGCACTGCATTCCGGCATCTGAAAGACAAAAGCTTACCAGCTCTTCGCACGCTCCGGAGGCCTTCGGCGCTGCATCCCGCATCTGAAAGACAAAAGAAGGTGCGTTTAAAGACATTGGGCAACTTTATTACTCACGTGCCATTACTCCTTCCCACGCCGAATCCAGTGGGTATTCCAGCACCCTTCAGCTTCTCTAAAGCTCCGAACTTGTACCTGCAAGATAAAAGGGACAGTTAGTGCGCATCGTGAAGCAGGCTACAAGCGCTTACTTACGTGCTTCCAGGCGCTTCTATTCCTCACGCGGGTTCGATCCTCAACTCTCATCAGCCCGCCATCCGCCATCGCCGGAACCCTGCAAAACAAGAGATATCATTACAAAAGACTTTTAAGACATTTGAAGTGCCCAGAACTTACCGTTCGTGCAGTTAACGACGGACAGCAGTCCTCTGAGGTCAAGAGGCCTGCACCCTTATCCAGTGAAGAAACTGGTTACGGCACCCTGCCCCGAGGCAGATGGAGAGCTCGGCGTTCACTTACCTAAGGTGAGGGCGTTAACCTTTGGGGTTCTACAGGAGAAGAGAAAGGGAAGAGGAGAGGCACCCAATAACCCCAGTTCATTAATCCCATATTTTCTATCTGCAGACATCTTACTCTTCGAGTCAGACATACAGTGCACAGAGGTCCAGCCCAAAGAGCCAACCGTGTGTTACACATCACCTTTGAAGATACGGCATTCACCCAGTCAAGACCGGCGCCTCTGCGGGAATCAGGTGAGCGTTACACCATGAGTGGACGACATACTAGAAATAGTATTACCAACATGCCCAGTCGACGTCCCTTTGAGTTTCGAAAACAAATCATGTAATACACTGCAACTACCACTAGATGTCGGCCTATGCATAGCATGTGATCTAAGCTGATCCACAAGAATGAATATATATGGGATACATTACTCACCGTAATCGTATTTCTGATGCTTGTATCTGCTTAGATTCACATGCTGTGCATAGGCCGACATCTAGTGGAAGCTGCGGAGTATTGAAAAAATGTTGTTAAAGGGACGTTATGGTTACAAGTAAAATAGAGAAACCTCAGAAATTCACCAGTTATGGTAAGGTAAGCAACCTTAACTCGCGCCACCACTGTGCACTGCTAAGACAAACAACCGGAACAAAGAACAAATATGACATCACAGATGTCATTGATGACATCAACGATGCCATCACATATCTGAGTCACTTGTTTATGTTCATTGACATATCTAGGCCAGGTGATTTTGTTCAATGACGGTCAGAGTATTAAAATTCAAAAGGTGCTATACATATAGATGTTAACATTGTCATATTTTCTTAAAGTTCTTTCCTTAGGGCTTGGTCTCAGCTCACGGTGCACATACATGGGGCAATAAGCAGGCCTCAAACACACAATTCATTTGTATACATTAAGATAAACTTTAATAATATTAACTTTTTCTGAGGATGCGGTTTCTTTCTTCCTTACTTTAGTTTCCCAGTATATGCCTCTAATTTGTATGCATTGTGGGTCTTCATATGTATTGTTTGTACTAGCACAAGTGTGTAGTAAGTCTTGAATTGTTAGCTAGTTATTACATGTTTAACATTACTCAAAACTCTGATAAGATATCATTCATTATTGCACTATTCAAAATTACAAGATTATAAATGTTGCAACTATTGCCTATGTTTATGTATGATTAGGTTCCTGTATTAACAACACTCCAATACAATGTTGTTTAGATAAGTACATTCTTTAATAGATTAAGTGGTTCATGACAGGTCTCCTGATCACGCCTGACATCTTGATATGATAGGTTATTTATAACACGCTTAATACCCGAGGTTTCTAAGCACGGACCCGAGGATCGAACCGGTGTTGCTCTGTGTCGTCTTGCTTTCAAGGCGAGCCCGTTGCCGCTGAGCTATCCTCCTGTTACCAACATTATAAACACAACCCCTTGTAGGCACTTTTCATCAAAATTAATTTCACATGGGACATCATCAGTGATGTCATTTTTGATGTACTCGGTGTTCGTTTTAGTGCACGGTGGTGGCGCGAGTTATGGTTGCTTAGCTTACCATAACTGGCACATTTCTGAGGTTTTTCGGTTTTAATTGTAACCATAACATACCTTTAACAACATTTTTTCATTGAATTTCATAGGTTTTTATTAGTGCAACTTAACAATAACGTCCCTTTGACAACGTTTTTTCAGTGAATTTCAGGGGTTTTTTACCAGTGCATGCTATTTTCCTACAACTTACTAATATCCTACTTACCTCAATATATAAAAAATTCTGGCCAGTTTACAAAGTTTACCTTAAAATTCTGCCATTTCCCACCTCATAGCATCATTTTTTTTAACACTTCTTTACACTTTTTGCATCTTTTTCCACTGTTTTTGCATCTGTCGACATCCGTGAACATCTGACATCGCGGACCTTCCGGACAGTGCCACGTGACCATGCACTCGCGCGCAGCATGACATGTCCACACTTCGTGATCGTGTCCATGCTTAGAGGACAGTTTGGAACTGCATTATCTACCGATCTAGGAACTTTCAAGCTCAAAATATACCCTTGCATAGCTCCTGCACCTGAACTTACTCATTATCTATTAACAATCTAGTAGAAAGAACATATTTGGAAGAATATTAGCAAAACTGCTATTCATCTTAAAAATGGCATCAGCTATTGCCATCTCTCCTCCCTAAAAGCCACCACCAGCTGGAGGACCTACACAACAAAAAAAGTGCAGTACTTCCAAAGACAATGAAGTCGACCAAGAACATGAGGAAGTGCTTACCTCTAGCACCCAGAGAGAATCATGGGTGTGGCAGTTCTTTACCACTGTTGGGAATGTACCAAAGGCTAAAGCTAACAAAGTGAAATGCACTGAGTGCAGTCGCGGACTACCTGTACAGTACTCCTACGGGACCCCCTCCACCACACCAAATCCAACCACTGCAATGCTCTCAGAAAGGTTGTTCCTTTCTTAGCAATTAGTAGGCTGTCTTCCTCCACCTCATCTTCCTCAACCAATATTTTTACCACACAGCCTGCTTCTCTGGGACACAAAATCCCAGCAGCTACCTTGCAAGCAATGAAAGATGCTGTAGATCCATATCTTTCGAAGACAACAGTACTCTGTATATACTGCAACACACCACTCTGCAGGGGGAAGCAATTTCAAAGTGCTTTGGAAGCTGTAATCAAGGAGAATGAGAAACACTGCCCCTACCCATAGAAGTAACACGCGCAACATCTTCCCCTGTCCACCTCCCCCTTTATATTAGTGCTTGGTACCATTTCCCTCCACACCTTACGTTCTAACCTTTCGTGCAAAGAAAAAAAATATACACCAAACAAAAAGAAGGTTCCTTTAGGAACCACATTTCACAGTTAAAAAACAGAACTAAAAATAACAAATCGTATAGACTCCATCTACTCTACATTTCTCAGTAAAGTACATAGACTCAATAAGATTTTCCAACATTTCTATTTGCATTTTGTGTTATGCTAATAGGAATAATGTGGCGTTCCTCCCCCGTTCTAGACACTGGAACGGGGGAGAACGGCCCGGCAGCCCAAGTCATAGGCTCAAGCTAAGCTAGGGCAGATAATGAGGGCTCCGGACTGTTATCCCCCGTTCCAGCCCCTGAAATGGGGGATGAAGACCATTAGCACCCAGGGTTCCCAAAGCAGTAACCCGGGGTGCTAAAACAAAGGATTTTTCTTCCTACACCAGGACGCCTGCGGCATCCCGCTGTAGGAAGGAAAATCCTTTTCCAAGATGGTCACCATGGAAAAGGAAGCGGGGCTCTGTACAGAACCCCTCTTCCCTTTCCATGGCAGCCTGCAGAACCCTATGATAATATTACCACAAGTACAATTGTTCTTCCCCTCCTTTCAAACCTATCCCATTTTCGAAAAACTTTACCACATAGCCAGGTGGACATGGCCACTTTAACCCCATTTGTCATCCCTCGTGGTCATGGCCAGTAGCCAGATTGTCCGGGTCATGACCTCATGCCATGACCCGGACAATCTGGCCACTGCCCATGGCCACAGGCTATATACATCAGTCACCAAATGTAGACCACAATTTTATTGTACCTACATTATGACACTTGTCAAAAAATAAAACACAGGCACATTTGCAAAACCATGCTTTAAGGTCCTTGCCAATGCCCTGCTCATTACATGAATTTGCTGGAAATCCACCCATGTTTTATTTTTTCAAAAGTGTCAAAATGTATGTACATGCAATAGTCATAACTTATCCCTCACTTGACAAAACCCATTCAGACCTTACACAAACATTCAAGGCTGCGTCTATAATCTTTCTGGAACCTTTTGTTGAAATTGTCAAACGGCAACAAAGTTATTAGCCATTTAAAAATGTTGAGACCACCCCTCTAATTTAGCCCTCTCCTGACAAAATGCCATCAACCTTTACAAAAACATTTATATCTAGATCTAAAATGTTTTTGCAAACTTGTGTAGATTTCTCAAATGGCACCACATGTATAAGCCTTTACAATATTTTGGGAGCCCTCCTCTAATTTTGCCCCCTCTTGACAGAATGCCACCAAACTTTGCGAAACCATTCAGAATCAGGTGTAGAATACAATTCCATTCATGCAGTTTCATTGAGTGGCGCCAAAGTTATAAGCAATCCAAAAACTGCTTTTCACCAACCCTGCAATGCAGAAATAGGCATAGATGCATGTTTTTTGGCTTCTTTCGGACATATCCCATCCCATCCCATCATCATCACCCCTCGCCTCCCCAGTGATTGTTAAGTTTGGCAAGTGCAATGTTGTGTTTAATGGTTTTACCGCCATGTCCGCGGACACCGGCGGCTGTCCGTGAATCCAACATGGCGTCAGTTTCCAAAAATCTGACACATTTCACGCTTTTCAACATACAGAGGGCGCGTCCGATGTCTGCGGACATCACGTCACCCTCTAGGCCAAGGTTGTCCAACATGCGGCCCGCCAAGCCATTTTATGTGGCCCGCAAGGCCGTATGTTGGACAACTCTTGAGTATAAAAAAAAAAAGTTTTTAAAAAAAATATGCCTGTGCGCAAAACTAACTTCCTCTGGTGACCCCATGGGGTCAACAGAGGTAGTTACAGTCCTCAGCCACGAAGCGTTTATTTATTTATGCAATGTTTGTCGGATATCCGACAAACATTGCAGAAATAAATACATTTGTCAAGATGATCTTGGGACTTGATGGAGGAAGGAGAGACTAATTTGTATCGCGGCATAGTGAGGGTTAACTCGGGAATACCATTCATTTTCAGTGAGCGCAGGTCCATACAATTGCCCAGTACTCCCACAAACTATGAACAATGGGATTAACATAGTAGCAATTACTTTGCATTTAAATATCCCATTTCAGGCAAGTAGGACCCACCATGCAAGAGTGGAACGGGCATGTCTGAGCCAGAGCCCGTTCCTCTCTTGCATGGTGCTCCGAGGGGCAAAAGGCAAGCCGAGATGAAGGGAGGAGGTGGTGAGGTGAGGAGAAGAGTGCTGGCCCGGGCGAAGGATTATGTGGACAGGAGTTCCTCTCGCCGTGGGCAGCACAGTGGATTCCTGAACCCCTGATTAGCCGTGGGCCGCTGCTCAGAGGGCCATTGTGCGAAGTTACTTTCAAGGTTTGTCATCTCTGGACATATGTTTAGCAGGGGTTGCGGCGACACAGCCTGTCTGCCCCAAAAATCGTTCTTTTGAATTGCGAATGTCACCGAAGATGAACCTTTATCAGCTGAGAAACTTAACCTTTGCAGTGCTTTTTTTCCTCGTCTCGAGACAAAGAAGAACAGCGGGAGCTCAGTTACATTTACCTCTAAGCACAGTGCGAATTGATGAAAATGTCCATGCATTATACCAAGTACATTGGACATTATAGATGTGGCCAGTGGGGTATCAAAGCATGGCAAATACCACATGTACAGCACAATATGTTACCCTAGTAGTGCCCCAATAACACTGCAATCTGCAAATGGGCCTCAGTGGACCACCTGCCAAGGTTTCTGGAAGTTGCTTATGATCTTGATCTGTGATATATGATATGATCTGATATGATAGGTTATTTATAACACGCTTAATACCCATGCAGCAGTGACCCCAATCATAAAAGTGAAAAAGGCAAGCCCAACAGGTATAACTTATTTTCACTCTTTTGGTAGCGCAGTCTGAGGGCAGCCTATACCCTTCAGGAGAGGTGTGAGCTGATACAGTTGCAACACAAAAAACAATAGTACTATGTTCCCAAAATACCTTAGTTCTTGTCTTTCGGATCTCAGCAGAGCCAGGCTTTTCAGCATCAGACCAGAAGCATGGGTGCCTTTGCGCTGGGCTGGGGTCAAGTCAGAGAGCAGCAGCGATGGGCCCCAATGATGCAGCTCTGTTTGGCAGTGGTGCTGATTTGCGGGTAGAAAACGCTGGGAACAGTAGGCAGTGCCAAGTGGATGGCACTGTAAGACTCAGTGACCTCTGGGCCCGGACAAGGGAATACTTGCCTTTGGCGCTGTGCAGGCTCGGCTGCCTTCTCACCCTCGCTTAGCGGGGCTTCCCAGAACTGACCCAACCTCTGCCCTCTTGCATGCAACTCATACTTAGCTGGTAGGGGAGAATCTGATCTCAAGGGCAGATCTCCCAGGGTGAGGCTTACCCATTGCACATTGGATTTGCTGACCCCTGCTATGTTCCCAAATGCGGGATACACGACTGCATTATTTCTGGTAGTGGGGGACTGCCCCCCGATTTATTGGTGAAAGAAAAGGTAGTGTGCACTAGGCCTGCTGGGTTGCATACTTTAAGACTGTGCTCACACTGCGTTTCTTCAATTAGGTTCACCTTTGGGTGATCGCTTTTCCACATTTTATCTGTTGAATTGAATTATGCTTCTTTCATCACCACAGAAGTAATGTGTATTACAGAGATAAGCCGTCATATGTATTGGGCACACTGCACATGCTCAGGCAGCATTCAATCATGCTTTGTACAGGACAATGCTGGCCTAAATTGGGAACAGCCAGCATAGACATGTTGCTAAAGCGGCATATTTTGGGTACAACCAGCATGACAATGTGTTACATCAGTGACAGTGCTACATCAGTGACAGTGCTGTCTTAAACTGTGGACACATTGATCATTAAAATGTGTTGTGTTGTAAAATTTTCTTTTCTGCTTTTGGTGACATGGAATGTTCATGTTCCCCTTTAGAACCGCTTGTAAACATATGCCTTTTTGGTCAACTTTTCTGCTGTAAAATTCACCATTTCAAACCCATATTTGAAAAAAAATTCTTGGGGGGGGAACCCCCCAAACCCTCCCTAGAACCTTGTAGCTCCCTTGCTACGCTCGGTTGCCCCCACTATTTCAGAAAAATATTAACACAGACACTGAAAGAAATCACAAGCAACTAACCTTTGATCACTGCCCATGACACCAAAAGCTATCTTTGGGACTGCATGGCTATCACTGCCTGTGATGCTAGTGTGTCAAAGGTCACACAATATTGCTTTTTAATATACTGCTTTGGGTGAGGTTGTGGACTTTTGGCTCGCCGGCCCACTGGGTGACAAAAAGTTAATGCTTCGGCCCCACATTCAAAAAGGTTGGATAAGCCTGCTCTAGGCCAATTGGATGCCTGTCCGCGGACCGAACAGGGAAGTGGGTCACGGGCCAAACCCAGATATCACAAATTTTCGTTTACCTTCTTTTAGAACGTTTTAAAGCAAAGTACTAGACCGCTGCTCCTGTCGCAAATTTTGTGAAAATCCGTCCAGCGGTTTAGGCTGTAGGCGTGAGCAAAATTTCTTTTCCATTTCGTCTATGGAAACAAAACAAAACAAATAATTGGGACCCCCTATAACTTTGGCCCCCCTTGACAAAACCTCAGCAAACTTACCAAAACAATTCAGAGTGGCCCATATACTTTTTTTTGCAAAGTTTGGTGAGGATTCATCCAGAGGGACCGAAGTAATAAGCCACCCAAAAAGAGTTCTTCCTATGAGTTGAACAACTTAATCATAACTACATAGCCACTACCGCAGGCCGTGTAATATATGGAACAAGTTACCTACCTGTAACTGTTGTTCTCCAGCATGGGTCTGGCATGGATTCACATGCTCATGAATATTCCCAGTCGTAAGGCTGAGAATCCTCGGTAAAGAAAAAATCAGTTTAGTTTCTGAACTGGTTTTCTACTAATAACCAATCACTGGTCTCTGGGTCATACTGACCCCAGCCAATGACTGCCCTCTACCTAAGCCCCTCCTCTGGCAGCCATCTTCAGATTTGGTAGCACCCAAAGTGGCAGTAGGACCAAGAGAAGAGCCGCAGAGGGGTTGGAGGGAGGTTTTGCATGTGAATCCATGCCAGACCCATGCTGGAGAACAAGTTACAGGTAAGTAACCTGTTCCTTCTCCAGCATGGGGTCTGGCATGGATTCACATGCTCATGAATACAATAATATATAGCAGTACACACATGCACAACCACGGGAGGTGTCAAGGCTCAACATTTAGCATTTCAACATTGCAAAATTAAGCATCTCTTACCTCCTCACCAGGCTCACCTTCAAGCGAACAGGTTGCGCAGCACTGCCTGGCCGACTCTGGACTCCTACCTGGAATCCCAGTCGACGCAGCAGAATCTCGTGAAGGTGTGCGTCGACCTCCACGTAGCAGCCCTGCAGATGTCCAGCAGGGGCACACCAGACAGGAACGCCGTAGTAGCAGCGATCGCTCTGGTTGAATGGGCTCTCGGATGGCCGGGCAATGGTCGGTTTGCCAACCAGTGACAGTGCATGATGCAGCCAGAGAGCCATCTGGAAATGGAAGCCTTTGAGAGGGCCTTCCCTTGGTTCACAGGGCCAAAGTTCACAAACCGCAGTGACGTCTTCTGAAAACTCTTTGTGCGGTCCACGTAGAACTTCGGCGCTCTAGCCACATCCAGCGTGTGCAAAGTCCTCTCAGCCCGCGACGAAGGAGACGGGAAGAAAACGGGTAACACCAAGGGCTTGTTAAGATGGAAGTCCGACAGCACCTTGGGCATGAAGGAGGGGTGCGTCCTCAGCACTACCCTCGTCTCGTGGAATGTCAGATATGGTGGTTTACAGGAGAGGGCCCGATCTCTCCCACTCGTCTTGCAGAGGTGATGGCCACAAGAAACGCTGTCTTCCACGATAGGAATTTCAACGGTGCTGAAAGCAGCAGCTCGAATGGCGGACCCATGAGTCTGCTCAGCACCACGTTGAGCTCCCACGCCGGGGCCAGAGCCTTCACCGGCGGGAACGAGCGGCACAGTCCTTTCATGAACTCCACCAGGCGATGAGACCACAGCGACGACCGCACCAGAGTTCTGGTGTAGTGAGAGATCGCCGCCAGATGGATTTTGATGGAGGCATGAGCCAGCCCGCCTTGGCCAGCAACAGCAAGTACGGCAGCCCTTGAGGGGCCGTAATCCGCAGAGGGTTGATCTTTGCACAGCACCAGACAGAGAACCTCCTCCGTTTATGTCCATAGCACTTAAGCGTCGAGGACGCCCTGGACTTTGCAAGCACCTCCTTGCAGTCTGCCGGGATATCATACCCTCCGAACTCTAGTGCTGCAGGAGCCAGGCCTGCAGGTTCAGCGATCCTGGGTCGTGATGTAGGATGGCGCCTCCTTCCCTGGCAAGAAAATCTGTGTCCGTCGGCAGTTTGATTGGGCGGGGGGACGCTGACATGTCCAGAAGGTCCGGGAACCAAATCTGCCTCGGCCATGCCTGTGCGACGAGGATCATCCTGCACCGGGACCATCTGAGTTGACTGATGAGTCGCAGCAGCAACGGCGGGAACGCATACAGGAACAGGCCGTCCCAGGGGAATGAGAATGCATCGCACATGCTCCCCAGCTGGTGGGGAAACCTGCTGGCGAACCTCAGGCACTTGATGTTCGTCGTTGTCGCGAATAGATCGATCTGGGGATTGCCCCATCATCGGAATAGGAGATCCACCTGATTCTGCCAAAGCTCCCACTTCTGGCAAGAGCACAGCTCCCTGCTGAGAGGGTCTGCGATGGTGTTCTTTATTCCTGCCAGATGGAAGGGTACCAGGAACATCCCTTGGGCAAGGGCCCAGTGCCACAGATCCTGCGCTTCCTTGGATAGGGCTGGGGATCTGGTGCCCCCCTGCTTCTGGATGTAGAACATCGTGGTGGTGTTGTCGATGAAGACCCTTACCACTTTGCCCTTGAAGGACGGAAGGAAAGACCTGAGGGCCCAGAACACAGCCCAGAGCTCCAGGACTTTGATGTGCAGGGACCTCTCCTCCGGGAGCCAAAGGCCTCTTGCGTGGAGATCTCCGGTGTGCGCTCCACATCCCTCCAGGGAGGCATCCGTCGTCACAGTTTCCTGAAGTGCTGGAATCTGGAAGTCCATGCCCGCCGTGAGATGTGCACGGGTGCCCCACCACCGGATTGCTTGACGGAAAGTCTTGTTGAGGGAGATCTTGTCTTCAAAGCTGCCTGCCACTTGCATCCAACGGGCATCGAGAAACTCCTGCAGTGGCTGCATCCACAACCTGCATAGACACACGAGGCAGATGCACGATGACATCATGCCGAGCAGGGACTTGATTGACCTCACCCTGGCCACTGCCATGGTCAACAGCCATTGTACCTTGCCCAGGATGGCCTTCGTCCTCTCCTCCAACGGTGAAGCCAACCGTGCCACTGTGTCCAGTCTGGCTCCCAGGAACAGGGCGTTCTGTGACGGTACCAAATGGGACTTTGCGAAGTTGATAGAGAATCCCAGATCCGTGAGCAGGTGGACGGTCTTCACTGTGTAATCGACAGCGAGTTCTCTTGACTTTGCTCGGATAAGCCAATCATCCAGGTAGGGGTATATGTGGATCCCCTGCAAGCGCACCGCCACCGGTGCCAGGCACTTGATGAAGACCCTTGGTGTCGACTTCAACCCAAAAGGCAGGGCCTTGAACTGGTAGTGCCGTCCTTGGACCACGAATCGTAGGAACTTTCGATGCCTTTTGTGTATGGGGATGTGTAAGTAGGCATCCTCCAAGTCCAGCGATGACAGGAATTCGCCCTCCGCCAGCACATGCTGAAGGGTGACCATCCGGAACTTCTGGGACTTGATGTATTTGTTGAGGAGGCAAAGGTCTAGGATGGGCCACCAGCCGCCGGTCTTCTTTCAGATGAGGAAGTACCGCGAGTATACTCTGGAGCCCCGGAGCCTCTTCGGGACGAGTTCTATCGCGCCCTTTATTAGCATTGCTCGTACCTCCGGAAGCAGCTGTGGCACGTGGTTTTCCTTCCTGGCCACAAGTGGTAAACAGGGACACTTTCTTTGGAACTCCAGAGTGTGCAGTGGGCCAGGGCATCCAGCACCCAACGGTCGGTGGAGATGGACTCCCACACACTGACGAAATTCATCAGCCGGCCTCCCACTGGGATGCTCGGGTGGGGGCCCCGACGTCGTGGCCAGTTCAATCTTGTTTAGCCGAGTCCTTGCCACCTTGGTGACGACGACGGTGTCGTCCGGTCTTGTTGCGGCCTATGTAGGCTTCCTGCAACGAGGAGCGGGCTGCTTGGCGGTACGATGAGGAACTGCCGCCGAATCCTTTGGAGTCACCTTGACACTTGCCTCCGGAGGTCTGAAAGGACGGCTGGCATTGATGGAGAGAACCCAAGGCCTGGGCTATCTCGGTGTCCGCCTTGATGGCCTGCAGTGACTAGTCCACTGCCTTGCCGAACAGGTTGTTCCCGCCGAGGGGCATGTCCAGTACCCTGGTCTGCACGTCCTGACGGAAATCGGTGGCCCTGAGCCAACGCGCCAGCAAAGGCAAATGCTGTTGCCCATCTTGCGAAAGCCGGTGTCGGCAATGTCCGTGGCCACCGTGATGGCGTGGTCCAAAGCCACAGCGCCTTCCTTCAGGATTTAAAGAGCTTCCACCCTCTTGTCTTGGAGGAAGTCCAGGAGGGGAGCGATCTTGAACCACAGCTCCCGGTCGTAGCGTGCCATGATCCCGAGGACGTTGGCCGCCTTGATGGTTGTCGCTGCAGATGACCCATCCTATGGCATCCAGCTTCTTCCCCTTGCCGTCCGGTGGGGAAGTGGAAGTTGATGCCATCGCCCCTGCCGATTTCTTCTTGGCGCCGCGGAGACCACCAAATCCGGGGCCGGCGGTGCCCTGAGGCACATAGGAGCGGAGTCTGGGAACCGGTATTTCTTCTCGTACCGGTCCCGTGTACTGGTTCTTCAGCAGGGACAGTCCTTTGTCCCAGTTGTCGTCCAGTAACGGGACTGAGAGGATGGTCTTCCTCTTGGCCTCCCGTCGTTGGTAGAGGAAACCTTCCTTCTGCTCTTCGGGGCAAAGCTGGAAAAGCTCCGATGCCCTGGCGATCATGGCGTTAAAGGAGACAATTTTGTCGGGAGGGGAGGCCCCGGCAGGGGGTGATGGGAGATCCATCCCGTCGTCACCGTAGTCGTCGTCCGTCCCCGTCTCAACCCTCAGTGGAGGGGATGGAGGTGAAGGATGGAAGGGAGGGGGAGGATGGATTTACCTCTGCTTGCTCGGTGGGCTCCCCGACAGTCCAGGCACCGCTGGATCATCCGCTGGGGGTAAGGGCAACCTTGTCCTTATCTCCGTACACAGGGTCTGCAAAGCCATCATGATTGCTCCTGAATTGTCCTGTGGCGTATGCATCGGTTGCGACGGGAGCGACTGTTGGGGCACAGGGCCATCCATTTCCTCCACGCCCCACGGCTCCTCATCGGCTCCACCGTTGCTCTCTACATCCACCTCGTTGGGATCCCTCCCATAGGCCTCGAACTTCTTGTCTAGGATAGCTTTGACGCCAGCCAGCTCATCCTCAGAGGTGGTATCTGTGTCCGTTAGGGCTACTGTGCCGCCCTCTTTCTCGTCCCGGGGCTTCACAGGGATCTTCGCGATAGGCTAGAAAGAGGATTCCCTCCGGGGTGGCAGGGAATCTCTAGGCCCAGAAGTCGTCTCCAATGGGGTAGCCTCCACAGGCTTTGCCAGGGCCACCACGACTCCTTCAATTGAGGCCTTCGCCAGGTGAATCAGGGCCTTCACGACCTTGGGTGCGTCTGAGGCCTTCACCTTAGGGGGACGGTCACCGTCTCGCTCCCCCCTTGGTTTTCTCCGTCGGGATTGACCGGGGCTTCTCCCGAAGCTTACCCGGGTTTTCCAATTTCCTTTTCACCGAGCCAGAGCGTTGGCTCGTGGATGATGGCGCTGGTGACATCGCACCCTTCCTGGCAGCCGAGGAGCCCGAACAAGTGGGGCTTCCGGCCCACAGACTCGCAGTGCTTTGCTTTCTGTTCGGCCCCCGTTGCCAGAGTGTCCTCAAAGGTCTTAGAAGACCGCTCAGACTTCTTCTCACCTGCTGCTTGGCTCTTTGCCTCCAGCCAGTCAGCGAGTCATTTACGACGGTCCTTCATGGTCCGGACAGACATGTTCTTGCAGAACGCACAGTCCTCCATGTGCGACTTGTTGGTGTGTAGGCAGTAGAGGCACCAGGAGTGCTCGTCCTACTTAAAGACGTTCAGCAGTCCACATCCTGGGCAGTTTAGATCCAGTAGGCGTCAAATCTCCTTTGTCCTGGGCCATGTCTGAATCGGGGTAGGCCTCAAAGTTCTTCCGGAATGCTCCAAGAAGTGTAATTCAACGAAAATCCACCCTTGAGGGGCATAGAAAATCCCGAAACGGGTCCCTGTTGATCGGAAGAAGAATCTGTTTTGCTTGAGGCTCGAATTGACCGGAAAAATAAGAGTAATCTCTTCATAAAAACGCAATATGCAGGAAAAGCTCGAGAGCTACAGCACAAGGACTCCCAACACTTGAACGTGCAGTAAAAATCTGAAGATGGCTGCCAGAGGAGGGGCTTCGGTAGAGGGCAGCCATTGGCTGGGGGCAGTATGACCCAGAGACCAGTGATTGGTTATTAGTAGAAGGACAGTTCAGAAAAGAAACTGAAACAGATTTTTTCTTTACCGAGGATTCCCAGTCTGACGACAGGGAATATTCATGAGCATGTGAAGTCATGCCAGACCCCATGCTGGAGAAATGTATATATATATCCCATCTATTACTGTAAAGCTATCCATAACTGTAGAAGAACTCACTTGGAGAAAAAGAGCATAGCACAGTACACAAAACAGTTACACCAGCATTGGGAAGGCAGGATAAGGAGAGAACGTTTAAAGAACATTAGGCTGCTCCTACTTGCAAATAGGTGCTCAAGCACTGCCTGTCCTACTGCAGTTTCCCTTCTGCTATCCTTTTCAGCAAAGTAAGGTCGGGCGAACATATGAAGTGTACTCCACGAGGCTACGCAAGATATGTCTTTTAGAGACACTCCTGCTTGCAACGCAGATGAAGCTGCTCTTGCCCTGGTGGAGTGTGCTGTTGGTGTGGATGGGAGCGGGTCGTTTCTCATTTGGTGGTAGTGGATAATGCTGCTGTTGGCCCACCGTGCCAGACTCTGTTTGGAGATGCATCGGCCCTTGGTACATCCTGCAAATGCAATAAAAGCCTCTTGGAGGTCTTGAAGTCTTTTGTCCTTTCCACGTAGAACTTCAGTGTTCTAGCCACGTCCAGTGAATGCAGTGTTTGCTTAGCCACAGTTGAATGGTTGCCGAAGAATGTAGGTAATATAATCCACTCTGAGAAAATAGACTCAGACATGACTGTAGGAATTGAGGGTGAGTTCGGAGGATGACTATCATTTTGAAAGATGGTAGTTCGATATAAAGTGTCTGTAGTTCCCCAATGCGTTTGGCTGACGTGATGGCCACTAAAAAGGCTGTCTTCCAAGATAGGAACTTTACGTCACATCTGTGGATAGGCTTGTAGGGCACTCCTCAGCGCTACCAGAACCGTGTTAAGACTCCAGGAAGGGATGACTTTCCTTTCTCTGGGGAAGATGTACATCAAACCTTTCAGATTGACTGCCAGTTTCGAGACCAGAGCGCCTTAATGAGGTTTAGTAGCATAAGCGGAGATGGCCGAAAGGTTAAACTTAATGGATTGCGAGCGCCAATCCCATCTTTGCTAACAAATAAGGTAGGATTTGTTCAACCGAAGCCGAGGGGATCTACACTCGTCCCTGTGCACCACACCTTGATGCGCTTCCACTTTTTGGCATATGCTCACCTTATGGACAGAGCCCTGGCTACCCAGAGTATGCCCCAGCACTCAGCAACGAGAAGTCCACAACATCGCACTAGACTCTGAGGAGCCAGCGCCTGATAGACAGACTGGCTGGGTCATGGTGAGCAACTTGCCCTTGTGCTGCGACAGTAGGTGTGGATAGAGACAGATGGGGTTCACCCATGCTAGTCGAAGGAGTGCAGTGTACCATATCTGACGTGCCCATGTCGGGAGTATCACGATCATGGTGCATGGTTGTTCGTTCATTTTGCGGAACACTCGCAGAATTAAAGGTGTTGGAGAAAAGCTGTAAAGGAGCTTCCCCCTCTAGTTCACAGAGAATGCGTCCCTCAGGGAGTATTTCTCCGGGCCTGGGAGCAAACTGGTTGCATTTTCTTTTTATGAACGTTGCAAATAGGTCTATCTTGCATCCCCCCCAATCCCCACCTGCAGAACAGCTGGTTTGGTTCCTGGTTGCTCAGTTCCCATTTGTGGGATTATATGAATTGCCGGCTGAGCTTGTCCACCAGTATGTTGTTCTTCCTGAGAAGATGTTCTGCCCTCATGTGGATCCTGTGCTGCAATGCCGATCGAGTCTTTTCGCTTCTAGTGGCAAGATGCTGGATTTCATGCCCCCTTGTTTTTGTAGTGCATCAACATGGTGTTGTCCATCTGCACCACAACCAGCTGCCCAGTGAGTACTGGCAGGAAAGAACTCAGTGCCCCTCAGATAGTCCAGAGTTCCAGAACATTTATGTGCAGGCAGGATTCTGCTTGTGACCACACCCCACCCAGACAGTGCAGTCAGTCCTTAAGAGTAGAGTGGACGTGGGCATTTGGAAGGGCATGCCATGTAGAAGATTGACATCCTTGGCCCACCATTTTAGGGCCTTGTGGAAAATCGGCCTAAGGGTCACAATGTCCTCCCATGATCCGCTGTGTGGGACCCATTGCTTGTCCAGCTCCTCCTGAAATGGTCTCATCTTCAGCCTGCAATTGGGCACAAGGAAGATAAAGACATCATTCCCAAGAGGGATTTGTATGGTCTAACAGTGGAGCTTGCCTTCCTTTGGAACCATGCAACAAGAGTTTGCATTGTGGTCACCCTGTCTGGAGATGGACAAACCCCTGTAACTAGTATCTAGAGCTACCCTTAGGAAGATGGCAGTTTGAGCTGGTATGGGAGAAGACTTGTCTTCGTTGATCGAAAAGCCTAGGTCTTCAAGTAGGATTGTTGCCCTTTCCAGTGCCTGATGATGCTCTCAGGGAAACACCCTTTATGAGCCAGTTGTCTAGGTATGGAAAAACTTGTACACCCGATCGTCTGAAAAGGGCGGCAAATGGAGCTAGACTTTTTTGGTCAAGACTCTCGATGCCGACTTGAGACCAAAGGGGAGCAACCTTGAATTGAAGTGTTTGCCGACAGAACCGAATGGAACTACCTGTGGGAGGGATGGATGGGAACACGAAAATGGGCGTCTTCTAGATCTAATGTGGCCGGGAAATCACCCTTTTTGAGTCATGGAGGACCAGCTGGAGAGATCATTTTGAACTTGAGGTGGCGCATGAATTTGTTGAGGACCCTTAGATCCAGTATTGGGCGCCACTGCCCATTCGTTTCTCATCAGGAAAAAATGAGTAAAAACCCATCCATTTCTTTTTGAGTGGGATTTGGTACATCACAGCATTCTGCATTAGCTTGTCGACCTCTGCCCGTAGTTGTTGCAGCAGGTGTGTCTTCCTTGTTCGGAGGCGGTTGGGGCCGAGGTCACTGTAAGAAGTCGATGGTGTGGCTCTCCTTTTACCACCTGTAGTACCCACTTGTCTAAAGTGATGGTGACCCATTGGCCCAGGTGTTGGAATATGCATCCTCCACCGGGGTGGGATGCAGGGGCGCGTTGTTCCAGAGCCCGTTTTTCTTAGCCTGGCTTCTGCCCTGACCCGACCCCCTTGTGCCGCTTTGGTTTTGATACCTTGTGGAACTCTGTTGGTATCTGCCTCCCGATTGGTAGGAGCCTGATGCTGGTGCCTGTCTCTGGAAGGACCTGCTGTACAATCTCTATTTGGAACTGGAGCCTCGAAAAGAGCAAAAGGGTTGGAGCTCCTCTTTGTCTCTTAGGGAGCTGATGGCCCCAGTGGTGTCTGTGTCCGAATTGATGCCTTTCAAGTGGTTATCGATTTTCTTTCCAGTTCCTGGCCGTCAAATAGCAGGTTTAAAATGTGAGCCTTTACCTCTGCTCTAAAGCTAGCGGCTTTTATTCAGACCTGACGATACAAGACTTGTGTGCCATTTGCCTAAATCCACCATGGGCTGCGTCCACTGAGGAGTCTATTATGTGGTCCATTATGTGGTCCGAGACCACCTCGCCATCTGGGACTATGGCCTTAGCCTCCTCCTGGAACTCGTCTGGCAGGTGCGTCACTAGGCGCGACATACAGAGCCAAAGTTCTCTGTCCATCCTGGCCATCATTGCCATGGCGTTAGTAGCCCTTCCAGACAATGATTCTGCCACAGACCTTTCTCCCCATTGCCTCTAGCTTGCGTCCCTCCTGATCAGGTGGACATGAGAGAAGAGAGGGAGGCTTTTGCAGTCTTTCTTGCTGCAACCGTGACTATGGAGCCAGTCTGAGGGTGACCTCTTAAACACAATGGTGCTGAATCGGGAGCCTTCTATTCTCTGGCCTTGCCACCATTGCTGGCGTTGAGAGGGGAGGCCAGAATATTTTCCCCTGCTTCCCAAAGTGTATCCGATATTGGGATTGTCATTACTGTCCGGCGTCTCTTGTACCTATGCTCAGAGGACTAATGCCTTTTCTTCTGAAGCTACTGGACATTTTGAAAATGTCTGCAGACTTTGCAATAGTAGAGTGGAGCGAGACATTATTGGTTGCCGGGGAGGCTCCCCCGGATAATCTCACTTCTTTTGCTTTGCGATTACTTATTCCCAATCATCTGGGTCTGTGTCGGGCGTATCTTGTGTTAATTCACCTTCCTCAGATTCTTCGCCATGTATGCCCGTATTTCAAAATTCCCTGAAAGGGTCATCCAGTTTTCTCAGGTCTTGCGTGGGATCATCTGAGGTTGAGATGACAGTTGGCGCTCTGGGTTCTCTAGTCCTTTTGAGGGAAGTACTGTGGTGGGGAGGGAGAATGTTTCCTTCTCTGAGGAGTGGATGACTCACTGAACTGCGATCGCTGCCGCTGGTGACTGCTGATAGACTAGGACAACGGTCTAGGTGGTGGGATGGGGGACCTGCTTCTAGCACGGTCTGCTGGAGATCTGCTTCACAAGGGTCTTCCCTTCTGACTTGGTTGGGTAGCAAGCAACCTCACCCTCCATCTCCTCTGAAACTGCACCATTATTCTGTGCATAGATTGCATCAGAGACGGGTCAAAGGGAACCGTCGTACCCTCCATGACTGGTTGCCAATATGCTCCTTAAACTGCACTGGATGCGGCTCCTCCCGCTCCGAGATCTCCTCCTGTACGATGTCTGACAATTCTTCCATCTTTGTTATAGGGGACAGCTGTGCCTTCTAAGTACCCTAGTTGCGGAGTCTGCAATTCCAGTGTCACTAGTGTGTCCTCTGGCTGCACTACTCGCACAGGAGGCTCCTCGACGATGCCTGCTGCCGTGGACGATTGTGTGCCCATTGACTGGGCCTTTCTGTTTTTGGTTGCCCATCGACGATGTTGTCTTCGAGGATGAGTGCTTTGTGGAAATGTGCTTCGTCGAAGACTCCTTCAATGATGTTGACGAGGTAACGGATTTCTTGGTTGACAACTACTTTCCCATGGAGGGTGCAGCAGTTTTGGACAGCAGAAGGCCGCTCAGATTGCAAAAAGTGTCTAGGCGTGTATGGTGCCCCTGTGGACAACCACTCCAAAGGTTTAAATAATTTACCTTTTTAATGAAGATTTGCCTTCTGCAGGCCCTTGGAAACCTTTCCTGACCCCAGAATGGATGTTCTTTACTCCTCTTTGTCTTGGGAGGTGGAGACTCCATCCTGTCCAGTGATGAAGCTCTCCTCTTTGGAGCTTGCTTATAAGTCTGCCTGGTGAAAGTTGAAGGTGCAGTTTTTGAAGATTGTTCGTCAGAAGACATTTGGTTTTCTTTCTAGATGTAGCAGGAGTGTTCCATGTCTGTCCTCTAGAGTCTTCTTGGAGAAGGTCTGACATTTTGCAGGACTGAATTTCATGAGGGTATAGGCAATAGATACAATATATTTGGGGGGTCTCAAATAAAGATTACTCTCTTGCCACATTTGCTGCAGTCCCCGAAGAGTGAGGTTTTCTCTTTGGCAATCTGCATTTCAGTCTCTGCCATGAGGTGACAGCCAGGTAGACCAACACTTGACATTCTGGTATAGAAAATAAGTGCGACCTGAGCCCAGGAACACCAAGCCAGTGAAGGCACAGTCACAATAAAGGGAAAAGTATTCTGAGTAGAGAAAAATATGATTTTATGTGGTAAAAGGGAATAAAGCTCGGAGAGCTCCAGAGCACACCCCTGTTGAGTAAGACCATGGTGAAAAATCTGAAGATGGCTGACTGGTGGTGAAGCTTAAGCCCTGCCACCTCATTGGTTAGGATCTAAAAGGACCAAAGGAGTTGGAGGGATTGCACATACGAGGCTACACAGGTCCTATGGGGCTGGGTGTCTAGCTTTTCCCTAAGGAAATGTTTTTAAAATAGTTTATAATTATTTAAATTAGCGGAAATTCCCAGTCTGACGAGGAATATTCAAGCATGTGAATCTATAAAAGAACCAATACTGGATACATTGACAGATTTCCTGCTTCAATGCTCCCCCCAAATCTCTGACTCCCTTGCACTCTGTAGTAAATGCTATGTACATTCTAAAGTTAGTCTTTTCCAGAGTGAACTGTATTAAATCATTGTACTCCTGCTTTAGCACTGTGCGTTAATACGGTTTCTAGCTGTAGTGACCTTGTAGTAATCTTTTTCTAGGGGTTGACTGAAACTATACAAGTCTAACAATCTAAGCATATTCTGATTTTTATTTCGGTGGGCATTGATAGGAGTGTGTTAACCCCCTTTGCTCCCACTAGGTAATGTATGTGGATTACATGTGCATCGTCAGAGTTCCTAGGAACGAGCACGGTGGGGAATTACTATGACAATTCAAGTGTTGGCATAAATGTATTTTTTATCATGGTTGAGGGTTCCCTTCTCCTCACCCCTTAGCTTTACATGCATTGTGCCACCACCAGGTAATGGGCATACATTGAGTTTAGAGTTGGCAGGGTCTGCCTGTGGTCCTTTTACCGTATTTATACTGTGTTGCTACGAATTCTGATCAACATAAAGTACTTATTTGATCTGATTGATATTATACGTGATTTCATAGGAACGTGTATACTTCTCAGTACACCAGTACGGTGTATTCTCTGTGGGAAACTATTGGGACCAACAACTTAACTACCAGTCTACCTTCTCCCCAGAGCAAATTATTACAAAGAGTTTGCTCTAACATTTGGACGCGATCCCCGTTTTGTCAACCATTAGATGGTTTTACAGGCCTCACCACAGTGCTGTGGAAAAAAAACCTACCATCACTGCTACAAGTAACAAGTTAAATCCTGTTGTCCCATTTGCTGCAGTCTTACCTGGCTAGTAACGGCATGGAATTGGCAATGTGGTTACAACAAGATGCTTAGGTGTGCTCCTTACATATGATAGCATTCATTCTCTTGCTTTCTCCATCTGGTGGAGGACTGGATTCTGAGGAAGGCATCATAAGTCGCTTTATAGCACTGGCAGCAACTGAAACTGACAATGGATGCCATTTGACAAATAGGAACTTGCTGTGCCAGCTTAGATTGTGTGTGGCTGTGCCTTTAATCACCTTAACCCAAACAGGCCCATGACTTGAGTACATGGTTGTACATAAAGCAAGTTCATTGTACAATTTTCTGGGGAGCAGTTAGATGGTGTTGCGGGACCAAACTAACCCAAGTCTCAAACCACATCAGTTCACATCTTTTATACAGTTTTGCAACAGTTAAAACACTTTCAAATTCTTTATTGCAATTCACCCCCCAAACATGATTGGACAAAACCCTCTTCAAAGAAAACCCATCTCTTCACAAATCCTAAGTTTTCATTGGCAGTTTTATCTTAATTATCATCAGATCATATTCATAACACATTATTCGTCCATAGGTCATGACAACACATCTAAAAAGTGGTATTAAAAACATAATTACTAGCAATAACTGGCCTAATGCTTTTAAACCACAACTCTTGATTTGCACATGGCTCGCATGAATATTCCCTGCAATATGAATTGAATGTGTGAAAGATTTCACTTTGTTAGTGACGTTCTATCATTCCCCAGTTCACCAAACCATTGAAACTTTCCAATCTACAAAAACTCACTTCATTGCACAATTAAAATTCCTGAATAGCTTTTAGGCACTGGCTTACCCAGTGGTATACTACTGACCAAAATAAATAACTTAACTCCTTCTGTCACGCTATTAGGCAGCAAGAGATTACATCTATGAGACTTATCAGACCATAAAAACTCAGGGCTATTTTTTTACAGCTGTACTGACCACAAAGTTACTCCTTCACCTGCCTTCTGAAAACCTGACTAGGTTAGTTTAAAAGTCAAAGTACATTTTACAAAAGGGTTCCCAACTACTATGTTCCTGCATGAATTCCCCATGCATTTTATTATTATATATGTATGTGTTTACCTTTGGTGTGTTTAATAATTTTATCTTTCAGCCCGCATGCAAGTATGTGCATCAATCTCTAGACCACGAGGAACAGTAAAGTAACATACCCCAAAAATAATTAACTACCCTTTGATAATTATGAAATTGCAACACGCCACAGTTCGCCATCAGTCATGCAGTGCGTGCAATATGAACCCCTCGTAATCAAGGGGTACATTCCTGACCACCCCAACAACTGTTACTGATGTGGCAATAGCAGATTAGCTCTATTTAGTTGCAAAATGATTAATGGTTGGCGGTGGACAGCAATATGGAAGCAAGACAATTGTGGATAAGGACAGAATGTTCGTTCTCTCCTAGAGAATACACCAAGTAATCATTCCAAACACTCCTACAATTAGCACCTTATCTTTTGAAAAGTAACCTAGTTGACTGTGGCCATCTCCCACCAAAACCAGTTTTGTGCATTTAGGTAGTCTTTGCATTGCAGAGGTTATCTGCATGGCACTGGAAGGTAGCCTCTTATTTGCAAGTTGAGGCCTAAGGCTGTAGCTTTCACACTCATACATTATGGTTTTTATGTTACTTTTTTGGCAGTGTTGGAAACAGATTCTTCTCCTAAATAAGCCTCTGCTTGGGGGTAAGGAGATGGAGGTGGCCAAAGGATGCCATCAAAACCCCCTCTGGTGCTCTTTGTTTCCAAAGTCCAGTGTTTCTAATCACTGGTGAGTCCTTTGTGGACTTCTTTCTTGACCGAATTGGATGACAGAAATACAAATCTGAAGATTCAGTCTCTGCATGGGAGGCAGACTGAAATCTACTTATTCATACACCCATGTCGACACCCATCTTCACTTCTAAAAAAAACAAAAGAAAAGCTGCAGTAGTCCGTCCAAAAACTAGAAGGCAACGTATGCCCAGCACATGAAACTAAAAATGGTTCACATTGCAATACCTAGCGCCTTTCAACATGCAGCAATCTTTTAAAGTTTGTGTAAAAATGTGAACCCAGTACCACAAATCTTTGACAGAGTCAAACTTCAAGACATGAGCCACCGAACTGCTCAAGTCAGAGAATTTGAAAAATAATTTGAGAGAATGTTTTGTTGGGAGTAGATCTTGCACAGTTGGTAGTTTTACAGATGGAGCCTCTGACCTCTGTTTGGTGAGAACCAGGACCACTTTGCCCATGTGCAAGGTAGGTGAATCTGCCGTAGAGAATTGCATCACCTTATGTACCATTGGTATGAGCGGAAAGCGCTGTGGGTTGAACGCCCTCTAGGACCGTGGTCCGTATCAGTGGAAAATATAGGGTGCACTTGGCATGTGTGCAGCCAGAGTTGTTTGTTCAGGTTGGCTGCATTTCTAATGCTACGTGTGGTGGATGTGAGAGATCAGTGTGATGTGTGCAGCAAGGAGGGTGGTCTCCGTCTACATTCTGGCGGCCTTGGAGCCTGTAAAAGATGTGCCACAAGGTCGATTTATTATGGGGTATAGCTGCGTTCTACCAGGCTGTTGAGGTGTTCTACGAGCAATGTAGGTATGTGTGCAGCTAGGCCGAATTGATAGAGGGGTGTAGCTGCATTCTATGGTTTGTTGATGTAAAGTCGAGGGTGAGCATATTGGTAGGAATGAGTGTCCGTGGTTATCGGTGGGAGGACCCCTTCTTGCAATGCTTTCGGAGCTCAATGCCGTGTCTGTCCTGGTGGTTAGTGGTAGTGGATTTTAGAAAGGTAATCTGGCCGGTGAGGGTATGACATGTATCACTCACCGTAATAGCATTTCTGATGATTGTATCTGCTTAGACTCACATGCTGTGCATATAGTCCTACATATATTCTTTCTTTCGAAGATCGAAAGTGGACGTCGACTTTGGCGTGCCTAACACTCTGCGTGACGTGCAGTGTACCCAAAATCCCTAACGCGTTGAGGTCCCTCTTGTTGGGTTTGGTCTGCCGCGAGGGAGCCTTATAGTCAGCGTGAGCGAGTACTGAAGGTGTAAGAGGTCTAGATTCCTTCTACTCCACAAGGGGAGGAAGGGTGGGCGCATGTGAATCTAAGCAGATGCAATCATCAGAAATGCTATTACGGTGAGTAATGCATGTCTTCAGATGCTTGCGAATCAGCTTAGAGTCACATGCTGTGCATCGACTAGCGAGCAGTACCCAGAGATGGTGGTGTGATGTGCCAAGGTACAGTAGTGAAGAGATGTCTTAGCACTGCTTGTCCCACCTGAGAATAAGACCTAGAGTGGGTATCCAGGCACTAGTGTTGTGTAAAGGTGTGCACAGAACTCCAGGTTGCTGCTTTGCAAATGGAATCTAGAGGAACATTTGCAATGAATGCTATGGTAGCCCATGTGTCCTGAGTAGTGTGCTCTAGGTGTGAAGGGTAGATCTCTTGGCAAGAGTAACAGTGTGATGTAGTTTACGATCCACTTGGAGATAGCCGATTTAGAGCCAGGGTCCTCTTCTCTACCAGCTGCCACTGAAACGAAGAACTGGTTTGTTTTCCTTAGTGGCTTTGTTTTTTCCAGATAGTAGATAATTGCCCTCCTTACATCCAGTGTGTGGAGGCTTCTTTCCGCCACATTCGTGGGGTTCTGGAAAAAAGTGGGTAGTTCTATGGACTGGTTTACAAGGAACTTAGAGAAAAATGTAGGTGCAAAACGAGGGTGTGTGCGCAAACTCCCCTTGTCTTTGTGAATCGTGTCGAATGGGTCCTGAACTGAAAGGGCCTACAATTTGCTAACTCTCCTTATAGAGGTCATAGCCACCAGGAAGGCGATCTTGTAGGTGTGTGCTTTAAGGCCAGTCTTGTGCATTGTTTCAAAGGGAGGTACCATTAATCTGGTAAGAACATTAAGGTCCCACACAGGAGGTGGGTTGGAAATAGGGGGATGAAATCTCTTTACCCCTTCCATTAAGGCTTTAATTACAGGATTTTCCACCATGAAACCTTGTTCTGGGACGTGGTATATGCTGAAAGCGCGGCTAAGTGGACCTTTAGAGAATTGAAAACCAGACGTGAATCTAATATGTGGGTTAGGTACATGATGTCGTCTTTAGGTGAGCATTAAATGGGACTGATGCCCTTTCCGTTAAAACCAGATGACCAAGCGCTTCCATTTGCTGGAGTAGCAATGCCTGGTGTTAGGTTTCCATGCTTCTCCAAGTATGTCCATGCATCTTTGAGGGAGCTGGAGGTGCCTGAACTCTATGACCTCAGGAGCCAGGCTGCTAAGTTGAGAGTTTGAGGGCATGGATGTAGTGTTTCTCCCTGGTCTTGAGACAGCATGTTGTATGGGCATGGCAGCTTCCTGGGAGGAGAGAATGACATTGTCATGAGATGGGAAAACTAAGGCTGACGGGCCCATATCAGGGCCACCAGAATCATCCTCACTGGCTCTTGGTGCATCCTGTGCACTATTTGGTTGAGCAGGGGACTTGGGGAGGGAGGGTGGGGCTAGAGGGGAGGGGTGAGCGTAGACAAATTTCCCAGATCCTGTTATCCAAAGACTGTTCCCCTTGGAGCAGTTCTGAGGGTACCAGCAGGCGTAATCTGGGCATTGGGCATTCTCCAGAGTGGCAAACAAGTCTGGGAAGCCCCATTCTGCGAAGACGTGGAATACCATGTCCTCCTGTAGTCACCATTCGTGCATAACGGGCAGGGGGAAGTCTCGGCTGAGTACATTCACCAGAAGATTGAGTTCCCCTGGAACATGATGTAAAAGGAACATTTTGAGAGCTCACTTCCATATGTTCTGTGATAGCTTGGACAGCCCTGGAGAGCGAGTGCCCCCTTGTTTAAGTAATACATGGCCGTAGTACTGTCCGTGAGGACTAGAACGGTCTTCCCCTGGAGGTGTGTTTGGAAGGCCTTCAGGGCCTTGAACACTGCTAGCAGTTCAAACAGGTTGATGTGATTGGATGCTACCGTTGGCGACCATACATCGTGTGCAGTATGTTGAAGGAAGTGAGCCCGTCAGACGAGTCTGTGGTGAGTGGCTTTTACTGCAGGGGTGGTGAAGGTTTTCCCCTGCAGAAAGTTTTCCCTTGACCACAACAGCAGAGACTGACCGAGGGCTGCCGAGATAACCACTAGATCGTCCTATAGGTCGCTGGCATGACACCATTAGCTCGAGAGCCACTCTAACATGGGGTGCATGCACAGGCGGCGTGAGGAACTAGGTAGACGCAGGAAGCCATCAACCATCCATCATCCCCAACAGTCGCATGGCCTTGCATACGGCCACCCTGTGACTGGCTACATAGTGAGGGATCTGCAACAGCATGTTTTGAACCCTCTCGTTCGAGGGAAAGATGAGGCAGTCTTTGGTCCAAATTAGATCCCCCAGAAACTGTCACTTGATTTGGGTCCAGACTGGAGTTTTTCACATTGATAGAGAAACCTAGGTTGAAGAGGTCGCCTACCATCTTCTGGGTATTTGTTTGTCATGTTCCTTACAAATCCCCTGTTATGAGCCAGTCGTTGAGGTAAGGATGGGCTGGGATGGACTGCCTGCACAGGTGAGCAGCTACTACCGCTAGTACGTTTGCTAATACCTGTGGCGCTGAGGCAATCCGGAAGGAGAAAACCTTGAACTGATAGTAGGTGTTCATCATGAACCAGAGATACTTTCTGTGCGCTGGTAACATTGAAATATGAAAGTATGCTCATTTCATGTCCAATGTGGCCATGTAATCCCCCTGCTGCAGCAGTGGGATTACTTCCTGCAGTAATTCCATCCTGAATTTGAGGTTTGACATACTTGTTCGCTAGGCGCAGGTCTAATACAGGGCGTATGGTGAGATCCTTTTTGGGTACAAGGAAGCACACTGAATAAATAGCTTTGTTTACCTGGTGAATGGGGACGACTTCTACGGTGCCCTTTTCCAGAAGGACTTGAACCTTTTCCAGCAGGATGCGCAGGTGTTCTGGCGACAGGCGTCTGCTCTTCGGCGGGTATAGAGAGGGCCGGTGAAACTCGAAGTAGCCGTGGGTAACTTCTTTAACACACACTGGTCTGATGTGTTCCCCTCCCAGGCGTGAATGAATGACAAGCGAACCCCTGACCGGGGAAGCCTGGGAGGGGACCCGAACTGTGGAGTCATTTTGAGGTGGAGGCCCGGGGAGCCTCAGGGAGTAGAGTTCATGCCTCTACGAGGACCTCTGTGTTGATATTGGCTGTTACCATAAAAGCCTTGGCCGGAGGACCAGGGGGTACTCCCCAAGCCATATTGTCCATAGTGAGAGTGGGAAAAAGATTGCCCACGCAAGGACTGGCGGGATTTAGAGCCTCCACGCTGGTGGAAGGGCTTAGCTGTGATCTGGGTGAGCGATTTTAGTGTTTTGTGCTCCTTTTTCGCAACCGCCAGCGCGTCATCAACAGCTTTCCCAAAAAGGTTGGAGTCTTCAACTGGTTTGTTGATAAGAGGCCTGAGTTTCGGGTTTAAAGCCAGAGTTCTTAACCAGGCGTGTCTTCAGTAAAGTCCTCTGGGCTAGGGTTCGTCCAGCGGTCTCAGCAGAGTCCAGCGTGATTTTCAATATGTTGTGGGTAACCGGTCTGTCCTCAGCAACGACCGTCAGCAGGCGTGATCATGTGGGTTCTGGGACAACTTTAAGGCCATCCTGGACTAGGCCCCATTGGACATCGCTATAGCTTGCCAGGAGAATAGTATTGTTTGCGATCCTAGTAGAGTAGGCCACAGAGGCAGTGACCCTTTTACCCAGGGCATAAAGCTTTTTACAACCTTTATCTGCAGGTGCTTCCGTTGAGGACAGTGGAACCCCCACCCTTTTCCGAGTGTGAGTAATCCCCAGGGAATCTGGTGTGGCAAGTCCCCTTATGTACAGTCGGTCGGAAGGTGATGGGCATGAGACACTGACAACAAGGAAGGGGCCAGGCGCTTCTTTATAGAGTTGTGTAAGTGGATGGGTTGACTAGTTGGAGGCTTCTCCTTGAGGATATCCTCGTCAGAGTCTGGAGCTGCCTCATGTGTTGCAATCTGGAAATTATCAACTGCTCTTTTTAAAATAGCATTGAACAGCAGCTGGTCGTCCACAGGTAACACATCCCTCTGAGGAGGCGAAGAAGGGGGATCTAGACAAATGATGTCTGGGTCAGGGGTATAGCAAAAACAAAGAGGTGATGGCTGGAAGGTTTAGAATTAATCTTAACCACTGGCAATGCTCTGGGCAACCCTCCAGACCATCGTTCTTCGCCTGCCAAGCCATTACAGAAGGGGAAAGACCATATGCAAATCAGACTTGGCCCCACCCCAAAAGGGGCAGTCCAGCCCGAGCTGCTAGGCCACATCCCTTCTGCACGAGACCACAAGCATCCCCAAACATGTTTCGCCCTTGTTGGGGCTCATCAGTGAGGAGTAGCTTGGGTCTCTAGGCCCAGCAGGCACGGGACCCACGTCTGGGCATACCCGGCCATCACCTCTTTGTTTTTGCTATGTCACCCCGAGTGGGACGGGTATGCCCAGACGTGGGTCCCGTGCCTGCTGGGCCTAGAGACCCAAGCTACTCCTCACTGATGAGCCCCAACAAGGGCGAAACATGTTTGGGGATGCTTGTGGTCTCGTGCAGAAGGGATGTGGCCTAGCAGCTCGGGCTGGACTGCCCCTTTTGGGGTGGGGCCAAGTCTGATTTGCATATGGTCTTTCCCCTTCTGTAATGGCTTGGCAGGCGAAGAACGATGGTCTGGAGGGTTGCCCAGAGCAATGCCAGTGGTTAAGATTTATTCTAAACCTTCCAGCCATCACCTCTTTGTTTTTGCTTTGTCACCCCGAGTGGGACGGGTATGCCCAGACGTGGGTCCCGTGCCTGCTGGGCCTAGAGACCCAAGCTACTCCTCGCTGATGACGCCCAACAAGGCCGAAACATGTTTGGGGATGCTTGTGGTCTCGTGCAGAAGGGATGTGACCTAGCAGTTCGGGCTGGACTGCCCCTTTTGGGGTGGGGCCAAGTCTGATTTGCATATGGTCTTTCCCCTTCTGTAATGGCTTGGCAGGCGAAGAACGATGGTCTGGAGGGTTGCCCAGAGCAATGCCAGTGGTTAAGATTTATTCTAAACCTTCCAGCCATCACCTCTTTGTTTTTGCTGGGTCAGGGGTATGAGTTGGTGATAGCCAAGGGCCCCGTTCCCCTAACTGATCTTGATCCCAATCTGGGTCTTGATCAGCTGTATCCTGTGCAAAGGGATTCATGTCCTCATAGGTCTCCTACTATGTTGGTCCAAGAGATCTTCCTGCTGTCCCTGTGCAGAGTTGGTGAATTTCTCCAGTTTATAAGGAATGGGACAGGAGTCCTCTTCTTCCCTGAGTCTTTTGGGCGTAATCTATTTGTCAGAAAAGTCAATAAATCGGGCCATTTTGTCCATATATCGTTCAAATCTCTCTAGTCCATTAGGATGCTGCAGAAGGGTCTGGAGGTGGAAAGGGTTGCCCAGAAGGGTGAGACTTTCCTAATAAGGCCTTCAAGAGGCTGGGTGGGGGGTGGAGTTCAGAATACTCCTATAGATGAGAGGGGGTGCCCTTGTGCTCTGTGGCTGCCGAAATGATACCCGCCAGGCTTTCTCAGATTTCCAGCGGTTTAATCAAAGGTCTCGACGTGCCTGCCAGTGCGGTGGCAGTCTGACTCCACAGAGGCTGTAGGTGCTTGTGCACCCTTGGACGGTGTGTTGTCTGTTTTTAGGGTGAACGCCCTTTCCAGAGGGATGCCCAGTAACATGCCGCAAAGACTGTTATGTGGAGGGCGCTGAACCGCAGGTTCGGGAGGCACCAAAGTTTTTGGTGGCCACATTGCCTTTGCGCACTTCGACGACTCAGTTGAAGTGGCCTTAGGGGGTTGTGGGTTTATGGATGTGTGGTGCGTGGGTGCCCTTGTCGCCGGGGTATGACCTCCCCATAACAGAGCCGTTGGCCTCTGTCGGGTCCAGGCATTTCTGAACCTGAAGGCTCAGCTGAAATATCGATGGCTTCCAATTCGGAGCCATGGCTGCCGATGGATTCCTAATCGTCCGAAGCAACGATGCCAAAGGGGGAATAGCTTTCGGCCTGTATAGCATAGGCTGCCCACCCTTTATTCCGCCTGTCTTTCAATGCTTTTGGTCGAAAGAGCTTATAGGACTTGCATGAGCGCCTGTCGTGGGCTCATGGAAGACACCAATTGCAATGGGTGTTCTTCCAAGGAAACCTGCGGTTACACGACGGGCAAAACTTAAAGGGAGGCCTCCCCATACCAGAGGGTAACAGCAGCCAGACCAAGAAGAGAAACACAAAAGAAATACGTTCTTAGAGAAGAATAAACCTAGGGCCCCACTCTACCTACTCTAAGGGCCTGGCCGGAGGGCCGAGGCACCTCGGTCGACAGTCGCCGAGCAGTTGTGGATGTCTTTCGCAACAGAAAGCCCACAAGGCAGTCATCGCAATGATTAGTCGCGAGACTAGACGACCATAGGTCGTGGGGACAAAGTTAGCAAAATGTACTCTTGCGAGCACCACATAGGCGACCAACTAGGTAAAAACAATCTGAGGGACCTAGACGCACAAGGGATTTTGGGTACACTACACTTGACGTTCGGGATAGTGTTACAGTCACGGCCATGTCGACGTCCCCTATCGATCTTCAAGAACGATGCAGATTTCCACTAGATGTCGGACTATATGCACAGCATGTGATTCTAAGCAGATTCACAAGCATCAGTTTTATCTCGATCAGGTGATCCTTTCACCAGACACTCTGTAGTAGGACTCAGAGGGCCCATTTTTTCGGGTCCCTGGTGGAAGTTAAAGGTGGGAGTCTGGGCGCTTCCTAGGGAGATCACAAGATTCTCTGGAGAGTCCACATAGGCATAGATGCTTCTGTGTCTCTGGTGCGCAGTTCTTGGCTCTTTTTCCTAGGTAGACAGGGGTAGCCTCTATTGATTGTATACCACCAGCTATGCCTTGGTGGTTGAGCCGGGTGTGTACAGTATGCAGCTGCATAGGCCGGAACCCCCTTGGTCTATAGGCCAACTTCCATTCCCTGAATTTTCCTGCTTTTACGAGGTTTAGTAATTAGCCGGCTTCCATGGCTCTACTGTTGCTGTGTTTTGAGCTAATGCCGATATTCTCAGAAATGTGGCCATTGGTGGATGGGATTTGGGAAAAGCCATGTTTTGAATGCTTTACTGAAGGTCATTTAGTCCTGGATGTGGCGAATATGGGAGTAAGTGAATTCCACAGAATTGGTGCCAAGGTAGAGTATGCTGACCCTCCAAGCCTGGCTGAGTTGAAAGCAGGGATCACTAGTAGGAGGACTGGGCTTGACCTTAGGGTGCGTGTTGGGCGGCAGGGCATAGTCTTCTCTTGGAGTTATGTTGGGCGGCCTTGTGCACTGCTCAGTGAGTGACGCATAGGATTTTGAACGTGGCCCTTCCTCAAATAGGTAGCCAGTGGAGGGTGCGAAGAGCAGGCAGGATGTGGTCCCTTCATCCCATTGCAAGGAGTTGCGTTTTGGACTCTTTGGAGTTTGTTAACTTGGTAGGCCGTTGCACCCAGGTACATGAAGTTTGCATAGTGCACTCTGGACATGACAATGGATATAATAGAAGCAAGTCTGTTGGGGAAGGCGAGATCAGGGAAGATGCTTCTCAGAAGCCTGAGGTGGTGGTGACATGATTTGGATACATTGGTGGATTGAGCACAATGTGACTCGAACAGATTCAGGCCACAAAATTAGAAGTAATTTACTTTAGTGACACTTGTCATGGCATTCCCACACTTGCATTGGCCTTTTTTGGATAACCCCAGAAAATCTAGACTAGGATTTTTCATTGAAAGGGAGGAAAATTTAGGACAGCCAATAAAAAAAGTCAATATCAGCACTTCTCTGTACTTTCTTGCAAGAGGGATCTCTCCTCCCACAGATTCCTGGTATGGAGGTATTTTTCCTTCCAGTTTGTACACCTATTTCAGAGCCAATCACTAGATGGCAGGAGCAGGAAAACATGATAATCTACAACAGCATCACAACACTAATGACTCCGTCTTTCAGACCACAGATGCGCACACCCCAATGTTATTAAAGCCATCTGGTCTCCTTGATCCAAAGTTTCTTATTGGTGCTTCCTAATGTGGATATCTTTATATTTAGGATGTCCTACAGCCAGCCATTAAGAATCCACATGTTCGAGTGTTTACATGAGCAAGGCAAGAAAACATTCTCAGTATACATTTCTGATGAAAACAATCAAGTTAGAGTGAGGTTTGAAAAGGCTCAGGGTCAAATGGTAGTTAGGGGATTTCACATCTTGGATAGCTGTCTCTGAACCAAAACATGTATGATGTATGCATTCCATAGACCTTCGCTCTTCCATTAGGGTACCGGGTGGAGTTCCCAGTCAGCCTCCTCCCCCCACATCTATCAATTCACTGACATTTGTTGCAAACAGTGGTCAACATCTTACTGTTTTAACTGTTCAGCGCTACATTTTCACCATTACTGGATGGTTTCTTTTTGAAGAGAAAGCGTACCTCGTAACACCCGTGTTAACACCACAAATAAACCGAAATTGGTTTCAACATACATGCATACAGCCGGGATGACAATTCAGCCTGAATGGACTGTAGCTGGCTTTACCTTGGCCAGAGGAAGATGGAGGAGGTCCTGTTTAAATTAAGAAGGAATCTCTCCTCATACCCCTTTCCATCTTGATTTTTGGAAATCCTTTTAAGAGGTCATCTCAGGTTAAATGCTTAGCTGTTGCTTGGTAAAGGTCCACACCATTTGTAAGAGATGTGATTTTGATGTTCGATGGCTATGTAGGACTTTGTCCCCTAATGCCAATGGACAAATCTGCAGTTAAAGTAGGAGCCTTAGTGACTAATCTTATGTACTATTTGGGGAGGGTGGCGGTACTTCAAAGAAGCTCATTAACAACTGCTGAGGCTTCCGGCATTCTAGAGAGTTAATCTAAAAATGATCTGCATCATCTTCAAGTACATCCATTGGGTTGCCCCTACCTACCTTCAGCATATCACATGATATATCCCCCAGGTCGAACTTTGGGTATATGGATAATTAATCACAGACTATTCAGGCCTAGGACTCCGTCGGAACAGAGGAAATCAGACTTGGTCTTGGGACCTAGGCTTTGGAATAGATTGACAAATTATATTCATGACATCACAAGTTGTTCAAGTTTCAGGCTATGTTAAAGCAGCATCTGATCAGAATCAGATTGTGTTAGATAGGAGTTCCTAGGGATTTGAGTTCAGCAAGTACAGATGCTGATTTCACAAAGGCAATCAGTCAATGTTCCAACTGACCAACAGAAAAAAATACAAGGGGACCTTGTACTGGCTACCAGCCTGCCAAAATGCCTTGACACATGTTGCACCATGTTCCCTTGTACCCAGTCCTCTCCCAGGGTCACAATTCTTATACTTTTTTGGAGGCCAGTGGTTGGAGTGCAAGACCGGCATGCTATTTTGCCCTGTTAGGCCTCTTCCCATGCCTAATTGATTTGTATTGTATGCTCTTGCCTTGCAAAGTTATGTTTCTATACGTGGCTTCTAGTTTACACCCCGCACAAAACGGCTCACCTTTTAAACTTATACACAGATGTCCCATTATGAGTCTGCCTCTGCATGTCCCAGCGTAATTCTAACCCACTGCAATTCGGCTACACTGAGATTTCAACCACTGCCTGTCTTCCACATTTTCATTAAGGACCAGGCACTGCACAATGGCGTGCGTTAGGAATACCAGCACTTTCAAGTGGTCCTGAGGAATTCTCTTCACCTTTCCCTAAAAGACGTGCACCACCACCAGGACATTGGCATGCACACACTGAAGAATGTTCCAAAGGCCCATGGAGGTCTCTGCTGACTGCCCCACCACATTAAAATGTTCATATTCTAGGTTCCAACAAACAAGTATACCAACTACCACCCACACAAAACTGAACACTTTATCCCAAGCAGACCTACAACTGCCCAAGCGAACTTCGATATCAGTGACTTAAACCGAAGGCAAAGGAAATTATTAACTGAGGAACACTGGGTAGCAGCAACATGCCATTCACGGTTCCTTTTACAAGAAAGTCCCAGACTACATTGAAGCCATCCCTTTTCAGATCTGCCAGAGCCAAGAGACTAGGTAAATGGCAGTGGAGTAGGTTATACAATCCAATAACAATATGAGTTTTCTTTTTCGGGCATTATAATTCTTTAATGTATATACGTTTTGAAATATTAAAGGCTTTTAAGTTAGAGCCAGCTGATCATTTAGACATACGGGGTACATTTTATACGGTTTCCTCTACACCATCATGTATTGCTTCTGTGGAAAGGTAAAAAAACACTACACAATTTTCTTTCAATTTTTTTTTATTTTGTTTTCAGGCTAGCCTACTTATTAATTAATGCAAATTACAGTACCAGTTAACTATTTCGGAACAGTCACACAGAACAAAATGTATTTACAAAGGGAGTGTAGAGGGATATGAAACATTAAGCAATACTTTTCACCAAAAAAAGTTTATATTCAAAATAAACGAAAACATTCAGTCGCAGGCATTCAAGTAGTCGTAATGCTATACAGGATTTCTTTTCCTTTAATCAAGACAGATTCTTGCCCAAGTAAATGCAATAGTTTGTATATAACCCACAGTCAATGTTCTTGTATATGGTTTATTCTTTTCCAACAGTATGGGAGAGGGCGGGTGGTTACAAGGCCATGGGAACCTTTTGCAACACATGAATGGGCACATTTTACAAGAAAGTGATGGAATGAACTAGACAAAAGGGCACCAGTTGACAAAATCCCTTGGTCTGGTGACGGACTGCCCGATTTGGGCTTTTTTCAAGTCGTTTTGTTTTTTGTTATTGCATTTTTTCTTTTTTTTTTTTACAAAACCAAGATGCGGACTGCAAACATTTGTGACCAATTTCTCAACTTTATCCCCATCACCCGTCAGACTTTCACATAAAAGCAGATTCCAATCAGATGTGTACTGTGCTTTACAGTCAGTGGCATAAGGACTGGCAGGTGGAGGAACACACATTGGAAGGGCAGCTTTCTTGAACAGGCTTATAAAGGTTCAGGAATTTTATTTTCAAATGTCATGTACTACCAGTTTACCAAATATAAGCAGCTAATTTAGTAACAGAACATAAGCAAGACCCTGAAAATGCTACACAAATGTACGTAGAACATGTTTCTGGACAGTTTCTCTGGGGATTGCGTGAGAAACAAGGGACTGGTCACACAAGGGAAGAGAATTTTACAGTCTTCGTAGACGCAAAGTTGATCAGTCAATGGACTGGTAATCACACAGGCCTCAATTGAAGAGTGATTGCCCAACTTTAACAAAGCATTCTCTTGGGAAAAAGCAACTGGGTCTGCTTTCACCTTGTTGTAACAATCCTGGTGGCTGCAAAGCAAGTACTTTTCAGTAAATAGTGGTTAAATTGAAGAAAGGTACTTTGGCCATCCAGCCCACTAAGGGCATCTGAGGTACTGTCAGTCTGCTTAGCGGCTACCCGTGAGTTCGAAGCAGACGCAGTACACAGGTTTACACTATTGCTCAAAATATAATGTCCAAGACTTGCTGAGTGAAGCCTTTATCGTCAACATCAGTTGCTGGAAACAGCAAACTTTGGTTTTGTAACACAGATATACAATGTTTTGACGTGTTCAATTGATCACCATGTACAAAAAATAAAATAATTTACATGCAACTAAAAAACCAAATTCATCAAATGTCTATTCATTAAAAAATAAGGTGTAGCTAAAGTTTAGGAAATATTATATACCTAGAAGGCGATTTCATCATTCTAGCAAGATTGTTGGAGCTCCATCTTGAGCGTGGTGGGAAGCTGCACGTGGAACTGGAGTGGATCCCAGAAATTGTTAGCTTGTACATGGAGGCTTTTTATATTGTGTAATGAGCTGGAAAGACAATGGTGGGTTTGGCTGGGAGGGGAGGGCGTAAGGTACTTTGACCAACCTTAGACAGACTATTAATATCTCAAACAGAACAAAAGGGAGAACACAGGGCAGGGTGATGGTGGGGGATTGTCACAGTTTTTTGAGCCACAAACACTTCATTGTTTGGGTAACGTGAGCCCTCCCTGGTCAATTGTTCCCTTTTTAAAAAGGCACACTGCGGGCATGTCAGGAAATCACCAGGGAGAGCCGTTGAGAAGCCACAGTTCTAAAAACCTGCCCACAGTAACTGCAAAAAGAGGACAGTAAGAAAACTGGGGAAAACATGATAACAGCTATGAAAGTTAAAGATGCAAACCGCTTCCTCTTAAGTGGGACGATCTGCAGAAAAATATCAGCGCAAATGGTGTTTTGGAAGCAATTGCTGTCTGTCAGAGTTTTCAGAAGACACACATAAAAAATGTACAAAGGGAGGAACTCAAAATACAAAATTCTTTCATAACCAAATCAAGCAAAGGCACTCCAAACTATATATTTCTAGATACACTGTACATGGTTTACGTTATTGTTACAATACAGGGAGGAACCTACTGTACAGAGAAATTCTATGGCTTGAAAAAGCTCATTTTATGAATTGGACAATAGTAAAACTGTCCTGGATGATAACTCGTAAGTAAATAACAGTTCCTGGGTCTGCATATTTATGTACAAAGCAGTGACTCAAAACAAAAAGAAATGTAAATCCCCACAAATTTTACATTAAAAATGAAGACAAAATGCACATACTAATTTGGTAGGGGCGCTTCATACATTTACAAACTAAGGTTTCATCTTTCTCTTGCATATCACTGGGACAGAGGCTGTAGAAAAATGATCCTTGGTGGAGAAAGATGCAGGATAACCCATTTGCCCACAGCTCAAGGAAATAAAAATAAAAAAAAAGGCTTTCAACTCCTCCCTTCAAAAGAAAGCTTTGTAAAATCATACACTGTTGGCATTTAGAATTCTATTGGCAATACGGCGAGACTGGGTCTAGCCCATGTATTTCAAACATGTATACAGACACGTCAATAAATAACAGATGGGTATGGAGGTAGCACACTTTCAAAGAATTGGTGGATTCTAAAACCAGCCAATAAATACACCATGTACATTGGTATGGTTTGTCAGGAGACAAAACTACATGGCTCCACAGACAGCCTGACATTGCCTGTAACATGAGGAACCAGTAAGACCACATACGTGGGTGATGGAAAAACAAAAAGCATTCTGAATACAGAGGTTACTCATCTCATCGGTCAAAAGCCCTGGATACAAAATGCAATCATCTCGAACACGCATCTTCTGAGTTTCTAAGATACAAAATACACAGTCCATGGACATTACAGATGTGATTTGACAAACAGTTGCTAAGAAAACATACGAGCATCATCAGACTGCACCAAGTGGGTGAGGCCTGTAAACAAACTGGATCCCAACATCCGGCCCACTTAAGGACACTTGGCTAAGGCAGCTGGTTAACAAGTGTCTGCGTTCAACCCTATTGGCGCGTCACACATTTCTCGCTGTATGTAGTGTAGCAAACTGATAAGAATAAACGTACCACTACGATGCTTTTAGAGGGCTACCATCAGAGCACTGTGAAATTAGAACCACGCTTCAGGCATCAACTGGACTGTGCACCAGTCTTGGGCAGGCCGACCCTCAATATATAATTCAGGGTCTCGCAAAGCAGATTCACTGTGCTCAGGACCATGTGTTGTCCTTAGAGCTCTGAAACAACACTTCAGTGATTGATGCGGCAGAGACAGCTTTCTTTAAAAACGACATCTTTGAAGGCTTGCATAAAAAAAAGCAAATTCTATCCGAAGCGCTCATTGGGAGTGCACTGCTCCTTACAGAAGCTAGTGGAAATGAGCGCCTATTGACTGCAAGTAAATACCATCTGCCCAGGGATGTACTGAAACGTTTTAATAAGGTTGGCACAGGGGGAATGGAGCACATGGGCTCAGGTTCACCAAACAGATTGAGAGACGTTCCATCTTCTAACAAGACAAAAAAAATCACAATGGAGCACTGCTGCATGACAGCAAGGTCATCACTTAATTCTAGTACAACACGTATGCGACCAACAAAAAACCAATCAGTGCTCAAGCCACCAACCTGAGGATTCCTATAGCTATAGGACACCAGGGTTAACTGAATTCAGTGTTTCTCCGAGAAGCCCCAAGAATAGGTTTGCACAGCCCAAGCTGCCTCAGTGATCACAGGAGTCTTGCAGTTGCAGGACACCAATGAGCCGATCTACTTAGACTGACTGATTTCAGTGAACCACCAACACAGTTTGTCCTGTCCTAGCTGCACCCCCAATGCAAACAAATACACACTTGTTTGCATGATCGGGAACTGGTTACCTGTTCCGATACTTTGCAAGCAGAATACTGGCCTTTTAATTCTTGCTTCACTTGCTGTATGCAGGAGACAGCACATGCAACTAGGGACCGCCTGGGACAAAACATACATAAATGCTCAATGTACACATAACCGGAGTGACTGCTCCTGCAACTGCACTTCTTAGTGTGATCAGGCTGGAGCTCTGAGGTCCAGGGGGTTATCTGGCTCCAAAAGCACACAAACCCATGGAACACCACATTTGTTCTATCAGGTAGGCAAGGAGGTGCACGTCATTTGACAGTCCCTCTCGACGCCACGAGAAAAAGTGGCGCGAATATTCCACACAAAGACACACTTTTATGTTGGAAGAAACACTTTATATCTTGCTGATGCAGACTACCAATTGTAGAAATAACGACAAAGTATGCAGCAATAGTACTTCACATGCAGAAATAAATAAGTGATAAAAAAGCCTGACATTATAAAGTTACATTAAATACAAATTCTAGATTTAAAATTATAACTATGTATATGTAATTTGCAAGCCCAGCGTCTAACTCTTCTTAATAAAAAAAACATATCAAAAAGGAAACTTGCAGAGTTACTGTTCACATTGTAAAAAGAAAAAAAAGTTCACGGAAAGTTTGACTGGCATGGACCAAGAAACGAAGAGGTTTTTTTTAAATGTGCTTTGTGAGCAGTGTCCACTATAGGGTACAGTGTGCAAGAACACAGGGATGAGTCCAAACACCTCAGTCAACACAGCTGCTGAAACCCATGACCAACAATGGCTAGCTAATGTGCAGTTGGGAACACGGACGCCCAATGATGGCTGAATAAACAGGCGATCCCGACGTGGTTGATGCAGCACAACAGCCGATGCTTTATATGCAATGATTAGAGGTGAACCTTGTGTTACATAGCACAGATGCCAGAGCTTACATCATAAGACGCCTGTATAACCGGCTTTGCAGCACAGCGCCTGATGCCACAATGAAGGATCACAGGCGTGTATTGTTTGTACAGGCAGCTCAAATGCCTGCATTTGAAGAAACTACCAAGCCTCACAGCATACGTACAGGAGCCGATCTCCAAGAAACACTTGATCGCCAAATACACTAAACAAATGCTCCCACAATTAAATTCAAGGATCAGTGGAGAAACAAGGTCTGTGAAGGTTTAGGTACACCTAAAACTCACTAGAGCCCATATAAAACACAATACCGACACTGTTTAGCTTCCAAGTACCAGAATACATTTTGGACATCTGTTCAATTCCACAACTGCTAGAGGGACAAGTCACACCCATTGTGGGGCCCGAGCGGTTGCTTTATTTCACATGGTTACACTACGGAGGATGCACCATGAATCGAGCCCAGATACATTTCATCTACAGCTCAGCATAGGAGCTCCTCTTGATAACATTAAGATGTGCCCAACCACACAGAAAAGTCCAAAGCGATGTCCAAGTGGCTCATATCCTGCAATTGTCTACACATGTGGAGAATATAGAAGTTCTACAGTGTAGCCTCTGAAATGTGGATCTCCTTAAATGCCCAGATGGCCAGGCCCAACCCTAAAAACCCAGCCCGAGACAAGCGCTCCTTAAACATGTAGTATGTTATTGCATGAGCCAAAGGTGCCTAGGTGACCGAGCACATGGATTAACAGGATGGTCTTTCCAATAGCAGAAGAGATTGCAGTGTTCCTAAAATGTATGCAGTGGAACAAATTAATATGGTCTGCGATATGGCAGAGCTATCTGAAATGTGTAACAAGATAGTAACCCAGACACATGTGGATGCAGAACTCCTTCAATACAAGTGCAGATGGGTCAATGGAAAACACCATGTTAACAAACCAAGCCTGCCAACAAATGAGCGTCCCGCCCTTTACCTGCGGATCCCAACACAAAGCAAGCCAGTTACGCATGGACAATCCAGCCACCTGTTGGATATCTGGGGGTGTAGCGTAAACCTCTTCTCAGCTTTCTGAACCCACCCCCTTTGCATCTGAAAGCAGTTCTACCCAGATCAGAAAAACACACAATTTGAAATGTTAGAAAACGTTGACCTTCTGTGCTTTTTATTGTTTGCTGAGCTCCCAAACATACTGTGCATGGACAAGAGCGACAGATCAAGGATGTAAAGGGGCAATAGAAACCACCGCAGAGGAGCTAGAGAAGAGGATATTAAGGATTTCTCTTTGGCAGGGTAATAAGGACCAATGAGGGTGACTTGAGGCAGGAACGCCAGAATCCAGTGCCGCAGACTCTCCATGTTCAGATTGTCTCCGGAGAGAAGTGTATGGCCTAGCACTCCCCTTTGATTCCACCCACAAATGTGTCCTCCCCCGCACCATTCACTTCAACATTCCCACAAATTGAGCTTACAATAAAACTGGCTTGTATTTTTACATATTTTACAAGGTTAAATAATAATAACAATAAAACTTTCTTTTTAAAAAAACGGAACCACTAAAATGAACTGGATGGGGATCTTTTTTCCTCCATTTTTCAGCTTTGCTTTTTAAATATTTTCTCTCAAAACGTGGCCAGTGTTGCAGAGCGAGACTTGAAAACCGGCCTTGTCCCCACCCTCCAGTCCTTCCAATTGCCGTCCCACCCTCGAATGCGTAGCTGAGACTCCGGACGGGTTCAGGTTGAATTTGAGGCGGATGCTGAAGCAGTATTGTTGGTCTGGCCACGGTCGACTGCATTTGAATCTGTGAAAGGGAAATAAAAGGTTAATAAAAGGTTAAGAAATTAGCAGAACATGAGCGACACTTGCAGATAATCTAGAGGTATCAGAGTTCTGATATGGCATTTATAACGCACCTATACACAAGTGTGGGGGAAGGGGAAGGGGCAGTGCAATACATGGTATCAACAGTAAGAATAAATAAAATAGGTAAAAGTGCTGTCAGCTGGGGGGACTGTAGGGATACAGAAACAGCCCCTAAGTGCAGGGGTTGTCAGGGAGCCAGTGCAGATGTGCAGCTAGTGGGTGAGGGGATCTGGACCCGAGATCAGAGGTTAACCAGAGGACCAGTGCAGTTTCAGTCAGGAGTTCAGCAGGGGAGAGGAGGAGAGAAAGCAGAAGCAAAGAGGAAGGTCTTGAGGTGCTTCCGGAACGGGAGATGGTTCTCCAAGTTTCAGGGAAGCTTTCCCAGAGGGAGGCCCCAGCCGAAAGAAAGATCTTCCAACAACTTGTTGTTTGGACAAGCGGCTGACCCCCGAGGGAGTTGGAGGGGGATGAGTGAAGAACTCGAGAAGGAAGATATTTAGGAAGAGAGAGTTGGAGGTATTGATGCCCCTGAAGGCCTTGTGGACAATGCAGAGGGTTTTGAACTTAATCCTGGGAGACAGTGCAGAGATTTCAGTCTTGCAGAGATACGATCCGTGGGCTTGAGGCGAAGGACAAGTCTTGCAGTCCTGTTCTGGGTGAGTTGTTGAGGGCGGACAGAGAGTAGAAGCTGGTAGACTTAGAAAGGCTGTTGCAGTAGTCTAGCCTTGACAGAATCAGAACTCTAAGCTTCTGGGGTAAGGAGAGGAAAGGAAGAATACCTCTGAGGAGGTGCAGCTGGCAGCATGACTTCTTAGAGACGTCACAGATGTGAGGAGAGAAGAAGAGTGTGGATTCGAAGATGACCCAGAGGTTTTTAGCCTTGCAGGTGGAAGACGGAAGAGGGTCAAGAGAGGCCGGCCAGAGAGCAACAGGAAAGGAGGGAGCATGTGTGACGATGAGGAGACTCTTACTGGCATTAAGGCAGAGATTGTTGGCGGCGCACCACTCCTGGATAGAAGACAGACAGATGAGAGAGGTGGCAGAGGGGAGCCAGAAAATGAGCACAGAGTGTCGTCCGCATAGCACTGGAAGTTGGGACAGAGAGCGGCAATACGGTGAGCAAGAAGTGGCAGGTATTGGATGAACAACAAGGGGGAAGAGATGTTAGACCACTGGGAAACACCACAGGTAGAAATAGAGGAGGATGGACCCCAGTTGGACCTGGGAGGGTCGATCAGAGAGGAAAGGTCAGCCAAGCCAGGGCCTGATCTAGGATACCCAGGTTATCATGGTGACGGTTGAGCAGGATGGCATGGTTGACCATGTCAAAGGCAGAAGAGAGATCAAGTAAGATGAGGACACATGGGATATTGGAGTCAAGGTTGGAGAGCAGGTCTTCACTGAGCATCTCAGTTTGAGGAGAGGTGGAGAAAATATCTCCAGGCTTGTAATGGAACATACACACGTGGAAGCGATGGTGGAGGGAAGTGGGACATCCCTGTGGTGATGGTGAACATGGATACACCTATTGAGGAAGAGGTGTAGGGGGCTCTGGAAAAGTCCTTCCATAAGAGGAGGGCTGTGCAGCAAAGACACAGATTTCCCATCCTTCAGAACATGAGCTCAGCCACAGATGTGCAACTGCAGACGATGGAGTCCTGATGCAACCTTATGCATACACGTGAAATCTGTCAAAACTTGTAGAATGCCACCAAAAGGACCCCCCCCCCTCAATAAATGAAATCTCACTAGAATGGCCTGATCCTTGTGGTCATCATTTCAAGACTAGAATACTACAACATGATCTATGTTCCCATACACACAAACTTCTACACAAGCTTTCAAGCACAACTTTCCATCTTCAGCAGAAAGTGAACACATCAGACGGGCACCCAGTAAAACACAAAGTTCCAGTCACAAAACACAAAGTTCCAGTCACAAAACACAAAGTTCCAGTCACAAAACACAAAGTTCCAGTCACAAAACACAAAGTTCCAGTCACACTGCCTATGTGGCACTCCAGGCAACCTCGCCAAACTAGCAGCCAACCAGACACCTATGTCACCTGCCTCAAAACCTAGCATTCTGCAGGTATCCGATGACAATGTTGGTGGTTGTGGTGGTAGGTCCCTGAATTACCAAAGCCCCTCCCTGTAGATCTCTCTCTTACCACCCGCACAGAGCTAGAACGACTAAAATTATGGAAAACGACTGTATGCCCATTGGTTTAGATAGCTGAACAGTTCCTAGGCAAACTTCCTTTTTGGGCTCCCCGAAGGCTCCAAGGATATTACTTCTCATCTCAAACATTTGTCTCATCCATGCCACCATCACTTGTGTTAAATTATTTGCTCTAAAGCAAGGATTGTTACGAAGACGCTTAGAAAAATAAACACTATTCCTGGGTAGACGTGGCTCTCTCCATATATCATCTATGAAGCTACAATAATGTCCTGGTCAGATGGGCAGTCCATGCATTAACACTCAGTCCGAGAAAGGCTAACAATTGGACAGTATGGCTTTGTGAATTTAGAAAAGCAACCCAGAGATGGATATTGGAACTTCAGGGCAAGTCACAGATTCAGCTGTACAACCCTGGATTAGAATGTGTGCACTACACCCATTATGGAGATTAGGTAGTGGTGGGTAAAAATGGAACAGAGCGGGGCTCTAGAGACAATCCTATCTAAAATAATGGCATTCCATTTTCACATGACAAATACGCTGCATTCACAGTTGAGAATTTATCACACAATTTAGCAAGGATTGATAAGGGAATTAATGATTACCGACTGCAAATGCAGTCAACGCAATTAGCAGTGGGTACTTATAGATTAAAAAGAAAAAAGGTCCAGCAAAAATCAATATGCATTGTTTTTTAAGTGAAAAGGCAACATGTAATGGGCTCCAACAGGTTACTAAGGACAATCACGTGAGAGAACATCACAGCCACACCTCACTGAGGGCGCCCAGCAGGGCACAATCCTGCATCTTGTGTTGGTGGCACTCTTGTTCAGGACAGAATGGTCTAGACTGCATTTTGGTGGTGGGCTGCTTTTGTGAGTGACACAGATATTCCTCCTCTGGGAGGGTACACGAGTTGAAAGGTAGTTGCAGGTTGAGGGAGAAGCATGCCACTGGTTATTTGGAAATGCTTATTCTCAACAAAGGGGCAGGGATTAAGGGCTCTGACATGTTGGCAAATGTACATGCGATAGCACAAATATGAGTAACAGAATAAAAGAAATATTAAGCGTACAATATGGCACGGTTAAAACAGTTGAAAGGTGCATGCCCATATGTCCTGCACTATATGCTAACTGGCAGTAAGTAATGATCACTTGGTTCCTAAGATTTTAATATCTTACTCCTGAAACAAATCTAAACCAAACTTTTTTCACACACTCGATTTGGTCCATACAAAGCAGCAAGCATTATTGACCAAGTCTGTACAGGGATCAACGTTAGGGAAGTCCATGAGCAGAATTATGAAAGACTGAACGGCTCTACAGGGTTATATTGAAGCAAATTACTCGAGGCAATTAACTTCAACAAAGAACACTTCACTTTTTTTTAAATGCCCGCACCCCCACTATCTCTACTCTCATCCCCTCCAACCTCCATATGCCCCAAACCTAAAAGGCATGCATTTACTTCTCCACCAAGTGATTTTGTTGAAGTAAATTACGACAGAGTAATTTACTTCGACACAACTACAGTATAATGACTGAAGTGCTCGATTAAGATCTCGAATAGGTACACGTCTTACTGGCAATATTCATGCCATTGCTTCAATATGTATGTGTCCTGCCACAATGGAAGTGTCTTCATGGATGACCCACATAAATGGATAATTTGTCAGCTGCAGCTATCAACTATGCACCAGACAGCACAATGAAAATGGACCCCAAAACTAACCATCGCATTAGCATGCCAAATAAGCTGGCATATTGTGAAGGTACTTCAGTATGCTTTCACCTGCAATAGATGTCATGTGAGGCTTATCAGGACTTATTCAGTGGCGTGTGCCAAGGCAGAAAACCATTCAAGCTACTCAGATGGAAAAAAGATCAGAATGATACAAGCCATGCTGCAAACGCGGCTAGCCAGAGCTGCCATGTGATAGGAAAAACTTGTGTCACAATGGGGAGCTTGTGTCACTCTGTTAAGTAAATCTTTGGGAGAAGTTCCACCAGCTAGGGGACAGTGCTAGATCGAGCGGACATGGGCCATGCATTATTTCATCAGCAGTGTTGCTGGATATTACTGGGAGACGTAACACCAGCTGAGCAACAGTGCTAGATCAAGCAGACATGGGCCGTGCATTATTTCATCAGCAGTGTTGTTGGATATTCCTGGGAGACGTTCCACCAGCCGAGCAACAGTGCTAGATCGAGCAGACATGGGCCATACATCGGTAGATTTGGTGATAGAAGCCAGAAGTCAAACAACACAGGCACTTGGCAGATTAGGAAAAGCTGGGACGGTTGGATGAGGCAAACAGCAGAATGCTGCAGTGACAAACGCACATGATGCTCAAACGTGTTTGCTCATGGCAAAGCATTGTAAGTGGTGCTTCCTGGCCATTGTCAAAAGGGTGCGATTCAGAAAGTTGATCTACGATAAGGTACCAAAATGCTAGCAAAGTATGTCTCACTTGCCATTTACACTGCTACAGCAACATAAAACAAAATAGCCACAGAGAACACTTGTTACTATTGGTCCTTTACCCACCACTGAACAATTACGCAAGAGGGAAACATGCTAAAAATAAAACCAGTGCTTACTATAAATATGCTATGTAAGCTTTTGGAGGAGAATATGGCTTCCTGGTTGATGAATTGAGGCAGGGATGTTTGCTGCTCATCAGATGAACCGAGTTGGTTTGGTTGCTGTGGGGGCTATTTAAGAACTGGTACGGTGCCAGATTGGATGCTGTGGGCGAAAGGCTCAGTCTTGCCTCTGGTGGTAATGCTTACATTTCTCAGAGCTGGGGCAAACACTGGACAGCCTGGGATGGCACCCAGATGACAAACCACAAAACTGAATGATGCCTGCACAGGATAGGTAGGTGGCTGTACAATACATAAAGGCCATGCTAAGGAGATGGGTTATAAAGTAGGAGCTGGCCTGGTGCTCACCTGATGTCGCAGTAGCGTTTGTAGGGGTTGAAGCGGCAGCTTGGTTCCGGGTATGGGCAGGGATTAGGATTGAAGCCAGAGATGGGTTACTTGATAGCTCTGAAGGAGAGACAGAACAGTACATATTAGATAGCTTGCAGGCAATGCCCACTTCCCGTCTCTGAATATTTACACAGATTAATGTGTGAATAACAACTTCAACTTGCTCTGGAACGACAACAGTCATACCATACATGTAACTTAATGTAGGGGGCGTGCACAGATAGGAAACACATCCTGGACCCTTGTGTTTCACCATTTCGTGTTGCCATCTTCAATCATTCGTCTTAGTAAAACTTCTGCTAGAAAACCCTGTACAGATAGCAGCCAGTCGACAGAGCACATAGGGTCTTACCTAGGGCAGGCCCAACAGCCACTATCTCGTGCCTTGTAGTTTTGGCTGGATTTGCATTAGCCATACAAGTATTCTGCCACAGGCCGGCACATGCCTTCAAAATAATGTTTACACAATGCCAATATTTAATATCAAATTCTAACCTGCCATTTTTGCAAATGTTTACCTACACTGATCTAGTGACCATTCATTGAGTAAAAGCAAGACAACCATTGTTCTATACCCAACCAGGTTCAATCCAAATTGGAGCGCAAGTGTCTCTTGGTGGTAGGATGCGAGAGCAATGCTCCAATTTGTGTCATAAGGAACAATAGTAGAGGCTTTACAACCTTGAGCCAATGACCGCACTCTGGGCAATGTCAGCATGAACTGCAAAAAACAAACCAGAGCTGCTGCTTTATGATCAACTCTCTGGGCGGTTATGCAGACATCACTCTAGGAACGTTGCTGATCAGAACACAAGGCCAGGGAACATGGAACTGATCGGTCGCTGAGGTATTCCCCCCACCCCCTACTTTGATCCTCCACCCCGCCCCCTCCGGCTGCCACCCCCTGACACCAGATAAGCATGAGGGCAGTTTGTGTTGTGTGGTATTGGAGTGAAAGTGGGAATATCACTGCGGGGGAGGGGTTTGCTTGGGATCTGTTCATTCAATTATCTGTTAAAACCAGGTTGCACAGCATTGTGCCGCCAGCCCTTTGAAAGGCATAAAGGCTGTCTGTCTCTATGGTTCTCCTGTGATACAACATTATAGCTGCAGAGCCTGCTGGGGGCTATAGCCCTGGAGGTATAGGGAGCTGGGGGCTATAGCCCTGAAGGCATTGTGCAAACAGAGAACTTGTTTCTGTATCCATGGGCTGCAGAGGGAGCGTGGCACTATGTCTCTGGGCTGCATAGCGAGTTGTGTGCCATGTGTCTGAGGGCACTGAGCAAGCACAGCCCCATATCCCTGAAGCCACAGTCTAAAGCGTGGAGCTGCAGAGAGAGAGAGATGGGTGCTATATCAGAGTGAGGAACATGCCGGGTGCCATATCTCTAGATGCCAAGGATGATAGACCCAAGACTAAGTGAAAGCAAGAAGGGCACTGGGCACTTCAGCCCCGAGACAGATGTACAGCACAAAGAAGCGTGCTGCGCACTATAGCCCAGAGTTTGAGGAAAAGCAAGAAGCATTCTGGTACAAGAATCCCAAGAATGAGGCTTGAACGAAGAAGTGCACTATGCATTATAACCTTGAGACTGATGAGGAAGCTAGCAGTGTACTGGTTCCCTGGGAAGACTACCTCCTCCCTGTCACTCCTTTTATAGCGGTTTGCACTTTATCACTAAACCACAGAACACACTGAACTTCCTTATACAGTTTAAAAAACTCCTGAATATAATAGGGACCTGCATAATCATGTTGTCGAGTGAATTTGTGGATCGCCACAGCATAATCTGGTTATTGGGCCTAGCTGCACTTTTCTCCGGGGTTGCGCTGGGTATAGTACATACCCACCTTTGATGTACTGAACAATGAGAGGGGTTTCACAATTAGAAGATGCAGCTACTCTGGCCAGGATTCCAATCTGATGTATTTTGAGGTGCATCAAGATTTGTGCAGATGCAGCGATGGGTCAGTAAGGGATTATCATACACCGCTGCCTGTAGAATCGCCTCTCAATGGCAGAGTAATCTCCATCATAATACAATCTATACTGGAACATACTCTTGTCTCTCCTGATTTGCCTACATGAGTAAGAATGAACACCACAGCTGATACAAAAACGTGTGGAGCTCTAGGCCATGACCCCACAAAACAGACCACTAGAGGATTTTGGGGGGCTGTGGGTATTTATCCATGTGACCAAACACAGCTTGACCTCAAAAGGCAGAGGCAGACCCCCCTTAAAGAAGGTAGAAACTTGCTCGACAGGGTCTGCCAAATCCCAAGGCCCTGGGAGACATTTTACCAGTCCTACAAAATCATAACAATGCTTTGATTTGTAAGTAGAATTAGGCTGATGAAAGGAGGACACAGATCTTGCGATTCAGTAAGGCATTTTTAAATACATTCAAAAGGACAGTTAGAAGTTACCAACTACGACTAGGTCTCTTTCTTCCTGGAACAGAAGCAGTTTAGGGCTCACTGGAAACAAAAAAGATGTTCATGGGGCCCACAAAGTAGAGATGATTCTGCAGACTTCCAATTGACCCTAGTGGCTGCCAGATAGCTCCCACGTATTGACAGCCTTCAAACCAATGTCTCCATATTGGAAAGGGACAGGTCTGGTATCAAATAACAGTTCTTCGGGAAACTGGCTTAATCTGAATAGAACCCAGCAATGGATAATCTGGCCTTTCTTCAGATTCAAGAGGCTAACTATTGCAGAATGTCAGCTGCGCATGACATTTTGAACACCTATGGGACAGCAGAAGTGTGGGAAGGTCGCCTCTAGCAATCCCACCAACCAGAAAAGACCAATCTCAAACATTGTGGATTCAGCTGAAGGTAAAGGGGTTGCCTTCAGGGAGACAGTGCTAGAAATCTAGTGGAACACACAAGTTCGTCACATTCAATGGTGAAAGAATGAGGCTACTGGGTCTGTTTACGCACACATTCTACACGCCCCACATCATGGGTCAAGACAAGGTTGTGGGATAGTCTCCTAAATTTCCATGCTCGACGAGGAATGTCAATCCTACAGCCTTTTAAAACAGTCACAAACACTCTACAACCTACATCCTCTGCCATCACTCTACCAGTCTTATGTCCCTAAAGAATCTGCTCTTGGTCCTCTACTACACATTCAACAACTCGTTCTTTGGTAAAATCATCTCCTTCGGATCAGATTTGGCGATCCATAAATTCAATTCTGCTTCCCCTCTGCCACCCCAGAGCCATCTTCCCAAACCAGATTGCCTGGACGCCATAGACCAATGGACAGCAATATGATGCCTCATGCGTTACTCATTGAAAACAGAGGCGATCTACCTCCCAACTTCTAATGTCTTCCCGTACCCACTTTGCTATATCCTTTCTCCAGCCAACACTCACCCCATTCCTTATGGCTTACAACCTGGGGGTTCACGGACCATGGCTCCGGCTGCCAGCCTTAATATCCTGAAGAGCCATACCGTCTGACCCCACCACACCTTTCCTTCACTAAAAGTGATATCCACTCTTGTACTCGGCAGACTGGGCTACTGCTAGAGCCTCCCGCTTTACTCGTTTACCCACCCGACACGTTATGTAGCTTTGCTACCTAAAGCCTCCTCAAGATTACTCTACTCTGTGTACCGCCTCCACGTGGGGTAGCACTCAATTTGGTCTAAACCTCCATATAGGCGCTACCTCCCTTCTATCTGGCCATCTCCATTTGCTATTCACCCCTGGTTATACAATCCAAAGCACTTTGAAACTTCCATTTCCTTGTCCTTACTGTACTATGTATCACTTTTGCTCTGATACCTTACACGTTTACTTATTGGAAACCCTGAAATTAGGTAAATCATCCACTGTATCGGTATTCAAGACTGTCCAAAAGAAGTACTCTCATAGGTCTTTTGGTACGATACCCCATCCAGCCCTATAAACTCTATATAGATGTAAACACCACAAATGATAATCTTTTAGCAAATGTAAATGCTCAAAGTTTATTATTGGACAGAGCCTTCCCCTTTTGGAGTCCCAGTCTCTCCCCAGTACACACGTTGAATGCATCTATTCCTGGGTCTTGTCTACTAATGCAAGGAAAATCATCTATGGATGGCCCAGACAGTCATAAGTGGTCATGACAGAACTTGCCATTGTTATTCTCCGTATTCAAATAAATACAAAATACAAATAGCTTGGGCCTTGGTTTTCTGAGACAGACAAATATGTACTATGGGTTACAGGAAAAAGTGCAGCTGGCTGTGTCAGAAACCAGGCCAATCCTAAATTAGTGGTTCATACATAAGAAATTAATAAAAATCAGTCTACATAATAAAACAGTAGTAATTCGAATACAGAATCTACAAATGAAAACTTGTATGTATAAAAAAGCCCTTAAACACCTGGCAAATATTTTTGTAGATGAAACCGCTTGAAATAACTATCATAGGTTCACTTACAACATAAATCAGAATATTTCAATAGAGTGCACAAGAATGCAAGATCGATTCAGTTGCATGCAACGCACACAAATATCCTCCTTTACTCAAAGATCACTGCTTATACTGGTCTCACTAGGATCTCAATGGTGGGGGGGCCGGTATGAATTCTGTAATGAAGTCCAATAAGCCTGACCAAAGGTCTCATTTACCTACTCAATGCAATCTTAACAAACCACCCATTCTCAGAGCAATCTGAAAAACAGTCTTTGTTCTTTCCTTTGTAATAGCCCAGCCAACCAGGAACCCTTTTGTCCTGGCCCATAGCACACAACTTGCATATAAAATAAAAAGAAATAACCCGGGATTCTGAGAAAACTGTATGAATACTTCAGTCTGATCACTGGAGTCTGAAGTTTGTTGTATATAGTATTCACTTCCACTTACTAGCATTGGAGCTGTTTAGTTGTGCTTTGTGGGAATCCATTCTCCCAAGAAATCATCTGGCAGGGAGATTTCTTAGACACCTAAAGGCCCAGGGCCTCTTTTTGAGTAAGACAGACAATGAGCTGTCTCACATATGTTGACAAACTGCCATAACCCTGAATGAAAATATTTGTTATAACACATGGGAAAACACTTGCCCGAGAATGGTGCAAACTCACTGATACTGTAGTACCCAGAGAATTACAACATTTAAATTATTCAGCATGCACCATCAATACACTAGAAGACTCACATCAGCACCTATCTGAGCTGTTCTCACATAAGGAGGAACTACATGAACTACAGATGGCAAAGCTAAATGCTTTAGGAATATATTGTCTTTTAATAAACTATGCATTCATTCAGAAAAGCCCTCTCCCCAAACACACTGGAGATATGGCAGAAAAGCGCATCGTCATTAGAGAAGCCCTTAGATAGACTTCTAATCCATCCCTTTCCCCTATGGCGATCCAGGACACATTTAAGTAATACCCCATCCAATTCAGAAACAGGTATTACAAATAATGGCTGAATACCTACAAGACTAATACATTAAAAGGAAATTGTGTTCTACATCAGATATTATGAAACCATATAAGCACACCTTCACAGATGACACTGCACTCACTTCCATCTCTCGACTTAGCTTTACTGCTCAACAATAGGATTGAAAAGGACACCACGGAGATGCTCATGAGAGAGGTACCTCCGACACTTGTCCCACAAATGGAGGGGCCAGCCAATGGTGATGTGCCTGATAGAACAGTTGCTGCACACTATTGTACAATTTGCATATGTCCCCTTTTCCAGACAAGTTAACACAATTAAGCAATCCATCCCAGACATAAGACAGAACCTAACCAGGTTTTATAAGAAAGGAGTCAGTCTCGGCTTCTTCAGTTTTTACCTTAAAAGAAATAGATTTGTTATTCCCCGTCATTTTACCTTCTGATTTATGGAAGCAAATCAGGAACATAGATAACGGGGTATTGGCGGGGGGACATGGTCAGAACGCATGGCTGCAGACAGAAAAGCAGGTGAAAAACATCCAGAGAAAATGTCAACATTACCCAACACCATCCTTGCTAAAGTTAAGACTTTAATACCAGAGAAAAGGATATGGGACAAATTAACAGCCTGCATGCAAAGGAAATCTGAGGGGGCAACAGAGTATTTCAATAGATTTGAGCAGGTATTTGCTGACTACAGCAGACAAGATTTGAGCACTGAATCGGGAAAGATTGTTTGAGACGTTTGTACATGGTCTGAAAAATCAGTCTCAAATCATGGCTTTGGCGAGTGACAGACACCTTACGAAATACTGCTGATGGCTCAGAATTATGAGATCAGAGTTAACAATCAGAAGCAAAGAAAAGAAAAAATTAGATCTGAACACTAGGGTGTTATAGCAGGTAGTTAGGGGACCGCAAGCATATGCCCAAAACTGGGGACAGGTTACATATTATGTGCCATTGATCTGATGTAGCATTTATAACGTGCCTGTACAAAAGTGTTTCTAGGTGTGACAAGAAAAGGAGGGGGCAAACAAGAGAGGACAAAATAACCCTCTTACTAGGCCTTGTGTCATTCACATCGTACAAGTGCGGGTAAGGGAAAGAGGGGAAGGGGAGAAGTGCCAGGGGGTAGAGCGAGGGAAGGGGGAAGTGCAGTTATCTCACAAGAGCAGCCAGCGTGTGGCTCATAAGTGCAGAGAGAAGGGACTGTAGGGTTGAAGATACAGACCCTTAAGTGCTGGGGAGCCCAGTGCAAGGGCAACTGGACACGCAGGAGCCTTGGCAAGATTTCAGAGGGTGACCAGTGCGCAGAGCAGTCAGGTGCATCAGCAGGGGAGAGGAAGAGCAGAAGTGAAAAGGAAGGTCTTTAGTTGCTTACGGAACCGAAGGTGGTCCTGCTCAAGTTTGAGAGAGGCTGTTCCAGAGGGAGGCCCCAGCCGAGGAGATAGATCTGCCCCAAACTCTCTGCTTGGAGAAGTGTCTGGCCTTCAGAGTTGGAGGTGGATGAGCAGAGACAGACTGGGATAGTGAGTGAGAACAAGGGCGCAATGCCCAGTACTCCAGCAGAAGGGAAATAATTTGTACACGAGACGAGGAAGATGACGTAGTAATGGCACGCAGTTTTCTCAGCCTCCACCAGTTCAACAATAATACAGCAAATACAGACACGCAACACCCGACTAAGCCTGCCAACATTTTCGATAACACTCCCTCACAGAATTAGGTTTCTGAGGACTACACATCTGATGACATTCGTTGGCTAGGACAGACTGCAAGAGGGACTGGAACCTACCCCTAACCCAGTGAATCAAAAATGACCCTACTTTACAATTAAAGTAGGGGATAGGCCACACGCATTTTTAGTTGATAACGGTGCAGAGAAGTGCTCCACTGAGTACCTATCGGTTCCAGATATTCCTTGGTCACGGCAACAAAATATTTCTGTACAGTTCGCTGACACACCTGTAATAATTCCGGTCTCCAAACCAGGAACCTATTTCTCTGGGACCATTCACTGATGCATGTCCTTTTCTAGTGGTGAAAACTTGTTAGGTTTGAATTTTATGAAGAAATTAGAAGTTACTCACTGTAGTGACTAACGTACTCTTAGTCCCCTTTCCTCCATACTGTATGGGCGTCCTTTCCTAGGGACGGAACAAGTTACTTACCTGTAACTGTTCTCCAGCATGGGTCTGGCATGGATTCACATGCTCATGAATATTCCCCGTCGTCAGGCTGGGAATCCTCGGGAAAGAAAAAATCAGTATCAGTTTTGTTTCTGATCTGTCTTTCTTAGTAGTAACCAATCACTGATCTCTGGGTCATACTGCCCCCAGCCAATGACTGCTCTCTCCCTGAGCCCCGTCCCCGGCAGCCATCCTCAGATTTGGTAGCACGCCAAGGGGCAGTATGACCAAGTGAAGAGCCGCAGAGGGGTAGGTGGGAGGGTTCGCATGTGAATCCATGCCGGAGAACAACAGTTACAGGTAAGTAACTTGTTACTTCTCCAGCATGGGGTCTGGCATGGATTCACATGCTCATGAATAAAAGAATACATAGCAGTATACACATGCACAACCACGGGAGGTGGCAACAGACTCAACATTAAGCAATACAACAACTCAACATTAAGCATCTCTTACCTCCTCACCATGTTCACCTTATGCGAACAGGTTGTGCAGCACTGCTTGGCCGACCCTGGACTCCTCCCTGGAGTCCCGATCGACGCAGTAGAATCTTGTGAAGGTGTGCGTCGACCTCCACGTAGCAGCCTGGCAGATGTCCAGCAGGTGCACACCAGATAGGAACGCCGTGGTAGCAGCGATCGCTCTGGTCGAATGGGCTCTCGGACGGCCGGGCAGCAGTCGGTTTGCCAACCGGAGACAATGCATGATGCAGCCGGAGAGCCATCTGGAAATGGAAGTCTTCGAGAGAGCCTTCCCTTGATTCACAGACCCAAAGTTCACAAACAGTTGTGACGTCTTACAAAAACTCTTTGTGCGGTCCACGTAGAACTTCAGCGCTCTAGCTACATCCAGCGAGTGCAAAGTCCTCTCGGCCGGCGTCGAAGGCGACGGAAAGAAAACTGGTAACACCAAGGGCTCGTTGAGGTGGAAGTCCGACGGCACCTTGGGCATGAAGGAGGGGTGCGTCCTCAGCACCACTCTTGTGTCATGAAAAGTCAAGTATGGAAGCTTGCAGGATAGGGCCTGAATCTCTCCCACTCGTCGTGCAGAGGTGATGGCCACGAGGAACGCTGTCTTCCATGACAGGAACTTCAAAGGCGCCGAATACATAGGCTCGAATGGGGCCCCCATGAGCCTGGTCAGCACCACATTAAGCTCCCATGCCGGGGCAGGAGCCTTCACCGGCGGGAATGGTCGGAATAGTCCCTTCATAAATTCCTTCACCAGGTGATGAGACCACAAGGACGCCCGTCCCGTCGTCCTGGTATATCGGGAGATGGCAGCCAGATGTATTTTTATGGAGGCGTGAGCCAGTACAGCCTTGGCCAGCGACAGCAGGTACGGCAGCACTTGAGGGGCCATAATCCGCAGAGGGTTAATCTTCGGTGCACGGCACCAGACAGAGAACCTCTTCCATTTATGACCGTAACACTTGAGAGTTGAGGATGCTCTGGCCTTTGCAAGAACCTCTCTGCAATCAGCCAGGATATCGTACCCTCCAAACTCTAGTGCTGCAGGAGCCAGGCCTGCAAGTTCAGCGACTGTGGGTCGTGGTGGAGAATGGCGCCGCCTCTTCTGGAGAGAAGATCCATGTCCGCAGGCAGCCTGACTGGCGGGGACGTTGACAAGTCCAGAAGGTCCGGGAACCAGACCTGCCTCGGCCACGCCGGCGCGACGAGGATCATCCTGCACCTGGACTTCTTGAGCTGGTTGATGAGGCGGAGCAGCAACGGCAATGGAGGGAACGCGTTTAGAAACAGGCTGTCCCAAGGGAACGAGAAAGCATCGCCCATGCTCCTCGGCTGTGGGAACCTGCTGGCGAACCTCTGGCACTTGGAGTTCGTCGCCGTCGCGAACAGGTCGATCTGGGGTTTGCCCCATTGTTGGAAGAGTCGATCCACTTGATCCTAGCGCAGTTCCCTGCTGAGTGAGTTGGCAATGGTGTTTTTTATTCCTGCCAGGTGGAAGGGAACCAGAAACATCCCCTGGGCGACGGCCCAGTGCCACAGATCCTGGGCCTCCTTGATAGGGCTGGGGATCTGGTGCCCCCCTGCTTCCGTATGTAGAACATCGTGGTGGTGTTGTTGGTGAAGATACTCACCACTTTGTCCTTGAGGGACGGGAGGAACGACTTGAGTGCCCAGAACACTGCTCGGAGCTCCAAGATGTTGATGTGAAGAGACCTCTCCTCCGGGAGCCAAAGGCCTTTTGCGTGGAGATCTCCGGTGTGGGCCCCCCAGCCCTCCAGAGAGGCGTCCGTAGTCACCATCTCCTGAAACGCCGGGGTTTGAAAGTCCGTGCCCGTCGTGAGGTGAGCCCGGGTGCCCCACCATAGGATCGCCCGACGGAACTCATCGAGAGGGATCCTGTTCTCGAAGCAGCCCCTCGTCTGAAACCAGTGGGCGTCGAGGAACTCCTGTAGCGGACGCATCCGAAGTCTGCAAAGGGGCACAAGGTAGATGCATGAGGACATCATCCCGAGAAGGGACTTGATGGACCTCATCCTGGCCACGTCCGTGGCTAACAGGCGCTGCACCTTGCCCAGGATGGTCTTGGTCCTCTCCTCTGAAGGGGAGGCCAATTGCTCCACTGTATCGAGCTTCGCCCCCAAAAACAGTGCTACTTGCGATGGAACCAGGTGGGCCCTTGCCCGGATTAGCCAGTCGTCCAGGTAGGGGTAGACATGGATCCCCTGCAGGCGCAGCCGCGCCGCCACTGGTGCCAGGCACTTGGTGAAAACCCTGGGTGCCGACTTTAATCCGAACGGTAGGGCTCTGAATTGGTAGTGGCGTCCCTGAACCACGAACCTGAGGAACTTCCTGTGCCTTTTTAGAATGGGGATGTGGAAGTAAGCATCCTCCAGGTCCAACGACGATAGGAAGTCGCCTTCCTCCAGCTGTCCCAGCACGTGCTGGAGGGTGACCATCCTGAATTTCTGCGCCTTGATGCAGGTCCAGGATGGGGCGCCAACCGCCCGTCTTCTTTCTGACGAGGAAGTACCTTGAGTACACTCCGGAGCCTCCTAGGGACGAGCTCGATGGCACCTTTCTTGAGCATCGCCTTTACTTCCAACAGCAGTTGAGGGATGTGATTCTCCTTCCTGGCCACGGGAGGAATGCGAGGGCACTTCTTTAGGAATTCCAGCGAGTGCCCGTTGGCCAGGGTGTCCAACGATCGGTGGAGATGGACTCCCGGACTCTGACGAATCTCGTCAGCCGGCCTCCCACTGGGGTGCTTCGGTGGGGGCCCGACAACCCGGCCGGGTCAGTCTTGCTTGGAAGCGGCCTTGGCGCCGACAGCGGGAAACCCCTTGCTTGCCGCGACCTCTGTAGGCCTCCTGGGAAGAGGAGCGGGCCGCCTGGCGGTAAGTGGAGGAGCCACCGCTGGATCCTTTGGAGGCACCCTGTCTGCCTCCGGGGCTCCGAAAGGGCCGTCGCTGCTGAAGCACCCCAAGGGCCCGGGCCGCCTCCGAGTCGGTCTTGATGGCCTGTAGAGACTCATCCACCGCCTTACTAAAGAGGTTATTGCCGTCGAACGGCATGTCCAACACTCTGGTCTGGACGTCCTGGCGAAAGTCTGTCGCCTTGCGCCATCGGAGGCAAACTCTGTTGCCCAGTTGGCAAAATCCGGTATCAGCAATGTCCGTCGCCACTGTTATGGCGTGATCCGACGCCACCTCGCCCTCCTGCAGAATTTCTAGGGCCTCCGCCCTTTTGTCATCAGGCAGGAAATCTAGCAGGGGACCTATCTTGAACCAGAGCTCCCGGTCGTAGCGAGCCACGATCGCTAGGGCATTGGTCGCCTTAATCGTAGTCGCTGCCGACGAGATGACTTGTCCCATAGAGTCCAACTTCTTGCCCTCGCTGTCCGGCGGGGAAGTGGAGTTGAAGCCGCCGCGCCCGCTGCCTTCTTCTTAGCCGCTGCCGAGACGACCGAGTCCGGCGTGGGTTGGGCCCTGAGGCACAAGGGGGCGGCATCGGGGACTCAGTACTTCTTCTCGTAACTGTCCCTCTTGGCGGGTGTCGTGGCAGGGTTCTTGAGGACAGCAAGCCCCTCGTCCCAGATGTCGAGTAAAGGCACTGTGAGGACCGCCTTCCTCTTAGCCTCTCGTCGTTGGTACAGAAACCCCTCCTTTTTCTGTTCTTCAGGGCAGAGCTGGAAGAGCTCGGATGCCCTGGTTATCATGGCATGGAAAGAGCCAACCTTGTCGGCTGGGGACGCCCGCGGGGTTTGGGGGATGACGACTGGATGTCCGCTGTGTCATTGCCGCTGTCATCGTCCGTATCTGTCGCCGTATCCTCTCCTGGCAAGGGGGATGAGGGGTCCACCGGTCTCGCAGGCACGAAGGGCGGAGTGGGGTGGACTCTCCTCCGCTTGTTCGGAGGGCTTCCCGACGGGCCTGGTTCTGGCTGCTCCGTCGGGGTGCGTGGTAATCTCGTCCTTATCTCGGTACAGAAGGATTGGATTGCCAACAAAATGGCCGCCGAGCTATCCTGGGGCTCAGGCAATGGCTGCGACAGACGGGATGGCCGCTCCACTGGGCCCTATTCGTCGTTGCCATCTTCGATCACGTAAGCAGGGACCGTCCCCTGGGATCGAACCTTCTCGAACCTCTCGTTGAGGTTTATGAACCTCTCGTTGAGGCCTATGGACCTTTCGTTGAGGTCCTTCTCGGTCTCCACCAGTTCCTCCTCAGAGGCTGATTCCAAGTCTGTAATGGCCACCGCCCCCCCCTCTTTTTCAGCCAGGGGCTTCACAGGGGTTTTAGCGATGGGCTGGAAAGAGGATTCCCTCGGCGGCGGCAGGGATACTCTGGGCCGTTTCCATTGGCGTAGTCTCCGCCGGCTCCGCCAGGGTCGTAGCGACCACTTCGGTAGAGGCCTTAGCCGGTTGGATCAAAGCCCTTACCACCTTAGGTGCATACTGGGCCTTCGCCTGGGGGGGGGGGGGTAAGGTCAGCGCCTCGCTCCACCTTCGAGATCGACCGGGTCCACTCCAGCGGCCTACCAGGGTTCTCAGACTTCCTCTTCCCCGAACCAGAGCGCTGGCTCGTGGTCGAACGTGCCGGGGAAGTAGCGCCCTGCTTGACAACCGAAGAGCCCGACCTTTCGGCGCTCCCGGAGCCCGTGGACTTGCGGTGCTTGGCCTTCTGTTGGGCCCCAGTCTCCGGGGCGCCCTCAAAGGACTTAGAAGCCCGCTCAGATGACTTCTTCGCGTGCTCCCTTGCTGGGCCCTTCTCCAGCCAGGTGGCGAGGCGGGAACGACTATCTTGTTTGGTCCGTTCCAAAAGGTTCTTGCAGAACGCTCAGTCCTTCTCCATGTGCGTCTTGTCCCCATGGAGGCAGTAGAGACATCGCAAATGCTCGTCCTCCTTGAAAAGTTATATAATCCGCATCCAGGGCAGTTCCTGAACAGCTTGGATCCGGGCGTCGAGCTCCCCTTGTCCTGGGCCATATCCGTTGAGGTAGGCCGCAGATCTTCCGGAATACTCCAAGAAGTGTAAACTCAACGAAAACTTCACCCTTGAGGGGCGTAGAAGAATTCCGAAACGGGTCCCCGTTATTGGAAGTAGAAATGGTGGAGCTTGAGGCTCGATTAAACCGAAAAAATGAGAAATTCTCCTGAAAAAGTGTGAAAACGCAGTAAAAAACTCGAGAGCTAAACACGAGGACTCCCAACACTTGAGCGTGCGGTAAAAATCTGATGATGGCTGCCAGGGGCGGGGCTTAGGGAGAGGGCAGTCATTGGCTGGGGGCAGTATGACCCAGAGATCAGTGATTGGTTACTACTAAGAAAGACAGATCAGAAACTAAACTGATACTGATTTTTTCTTTACCGAGGATTCCCAGCCTGACGACGGGGAATATTCATGAACATGGGCAGCTACCGTGTTCATTAACCCTGTGAAGACCCTCGGGACGAATTGAGGACAAAAGGGAGGACCCTGTATTTAAAGTGAAAGCCCATGATCCTGAACCTTTGGAACAAACGCTGGGGTTCCAAAATTGGGCTGTGCAGGTAAGCATCCTTCAGATCCAGGGAGCACATCCAGTCTCCCACACAGTGTCTCCGCAATGAATGCTGGAGTAACCATCTTGAACTTTTGAAGGGGTAGGGAAAGAGTCAAGAAAAAGGTCTAGCACAACTCTCAAGCCAGCCTGGTTCTTTTTCTGTATGGCGAATATCCGGGAATAGAAGCCCATGCCTCGCTGTGAAGCTGAAACCTCCTCCACCACCTGACTGAAGCTGGAACCTCCTCCACCGCCTGACTCGCCATAAACGAGCAGATATCCACCATAAGAGTTGCAGTCCCAATCTGTGGGAGTAGAGGGGAGGAAAGAGGAAATGGAGGTATTGGCAGACAGAAGCCCGCGGAAACTACAGAGGACCCATGGGACCGCATATTTCGCCTGCCCCCTTCACTGGAGACTTGTGGATCTGGATGGCACCATCACAGTTTTTTTTTTTTTTAACCCTCAGAGGTTGGTGCCTGGGAGGGGGACTGGAAAGAACCTTTGAGAGAAGATTTGTGCTGCCTGTGCTGGCCAGGATTGGGTTGTCTAGAACATCGCTACCGAAAGCCCCTGAAACCACCGAAGATAAGAGCTCTGTCAGAGTGTTGGCGAGTTTGGCTATAGAACTTGGGTGGATATTTTGTCAAGATTGACAAGGACTTAGCTGTTTGTGAGCTATTTTTCTTGTCAGGTTCCTCGTTCGTGGTCGAGGAAAACGTGTCACCCCCCTCAAATGGCAGGTCGAGAATGCACTCTTGCACGTTTGGGTTAAACTAAGCCAAGCCGTCATCCTCATGTCTGTGGCGACACAGATGGCTCTGGCCGCGGTATTGATGCGAGTCCCTGTGGACTCCATATCATGCTGGGCCACAATTTTCGCCTCTGCCAACCCTGCCTTAAATCGCACTCGACTATGCGCAGTGACTTCTGGGAGGAAGTCTGCAATGTCTCGGTAAAGCTTTTGGTTCACTGCTGCCAACACTGCATCAGCATTGGCCTGGAACAGGTGGAGCGTGGCATTAGAGTATATCCTTTTGCCATAGGGATCCAACAGCTTTTTCCTCCTTCCCTAGGAGTGCTGATGTGGGGCCAGATGAAGACTGCAGTTTGGAATAAAGGGAGGCCGGAGCTTTAACAGAGGAATGCGGTTGGGGTTGCACCAACAGTATGACTGAGTACCCCTCTGCCTGCCTATACTTGGCATCAAGGCACTTATTGATAGGCTGCGTGGAGTGCGGCTTCACTCAGCCCTTTTTGGCCAAGTTCTTCTGGAAGGGCGGATGGTCAGCACCTTGGCCAAGACCCCCGCCTCAGGTTGTTCAATTTGTGGCTCCAGGATCCTCAGCCACACCTGCCAGCCTCTCGTGTCTTTTTTGCCACTACAGAATATCCACAATCTATGGCACCACCAAAATATCTTGAGATGACACCAAGAAGTGTATTTACACCCCATATGCAGAATCACATTCTAGACGTCTTTCAGAAACAAACTTTAAGAGACCTCAAGGCCATTTCTTTCAAACGCAACACCACCAGGAGTAACTTTTCAAAACATGAAAAACTACTAGACAAACTATGGCAAAATGAAGAAATTATATTGAAGCCAGCCGATAAGGGTGGCGCCCTGGGGATAATGGACCGATTAAAGTACAAAGCGGAAGTAGAAACAACAAGAGACCAAGACACGTATTTAGAAGTTTTGTTTGACCCTACGGACCGTGTAAGAACTCTTATCAATGAATTCTTGGATGATGCAGAAGCACAAGAATGGATCTCTGACAAAACCAGATTATTCCTGACCAAAACCTGTCCAATAATGCTGGTCCTCTATGTCTTAACGCAAGTACACAAGAGTCTTTTTGATCCACGTGGAAGACCTATTATAGCAGCAACTGATAGTCTCCTAGAACCGTTAGCTTAGTACATCAACAAAGCCAGCCAACCTTTAGTGCAAAGAACCACAACATATCTTAAAGACACTATGGACTTTCTATTGAAGATCAAAGACCTTGATTTTGATGAAACTACTGACTTCACGATGGACGTTTGCAGTTTATATACCAACATCACACATGAAGCAGGAATGGAAAGCAATGGAATGGTTATTATTTTCATATCAGGACTGCGGGGCAAACAGTTTATGCATATCGAGTCTGTTGAAACTAGTCTTAAACAATAACTTTTTTCGTTTTGAAGATAGATACTTCATCCAAATCTCAGGCACATCCATGGGGGCAGCCCTGGTACCCGGATATGCCAATACATATATGGCATGTCTTGAGCAAACATCAATACTCAACAAACAAGAATATCAGACTCATTTGAGATGTTTTTATAGATGTATCTATGACATCTTTGCCATCTGGAGGGGTTCCCACCAAAGCCTACTTGAATTTTTTGTATATATGAATCAACTGGCACCTAGAATCAAATTTACTACTCAAATAAGAATCGGATTCAGTTTCTTGATGTAGAGATTTATATCAAAGAGAACCGCCTGCATACCACCATATATAATAAACCAACTGACAGAAACAGTATCCTTATAGCATCAAGCTTTCATCCCATGACTACTGACCAAAGTATACCCTACAGTCAATTCTTACGTTATTGGAGAATTATCTCAGAACCATTAGAATTTGGGATCCAATCACAAAAATTAAGAAAAATTGCTTAAGAGGGTATTCGCAAGATTTATTGTGCACAGCTTTGACTAAAGCCTCAACCATCCCGAGAGCTCAATCTCTGGAGCAATCCATTAAAGCAGACTCAGAACCCCGTTTATGTGACTACATATTCTCAACAGAGCTACAAAATTAAAAAAATCATTGCAAACAATTGGTAAATGCTCAAAATTGACCCATTACTAGCCCATCTGTTTGCAACTGAACCAACATTTGCGTACAGAAAAAGTAAATCCATCAGATTTTCTAGTTAGAGCGGACTATCAACATCTCATGTATGTAGGAATCCATTTAAAGGCACCCTACCCTGTAACACCTGCCAACATTGTCAATGTCATTAGAGGCCCCAGCATTAACCACCCCTATACAGGCAAAAGAATTTTATTGAAACACACAAGTACATGTGATATGAGCAATGTGATCTATGGAATCAAATGTCCATGTGGACTATTTTATGTAGGACTTACAACTAGGAAGGCCAAGCTGAGGTGGACTGAACACAAAACCAACATCCGACTGTTCGGTCCATTCTCGAGTGGCACAACATTTCAAAACCTTTAAACATACTGTAAATTAAATTCTTGAACATGTGACATGTCCCAAGAGAGGAGGTGATATGTAGTTGCTACTAAGACAAAAAGAAATTGAGTGGATTGAAAGATTGGACTCTCTTGAGCTAAAAGGCATGAATAATCATTTTGACTTAACATGCTACATCTGAATGGATTTAAATTATGTTTTCGATGGTTCCTCATTTTTCTTCTGGACTTCTTTTAATTACTTCAAGTTTTTGGCCATTTGAAATATATTTTTATTTTTCTTCAGCTGAGGCTACTGTGTATTAGTAATATAGGATGACTTATTTTAGGAATTTGTTTACATTTCCAGGTGAACACCCATGGTATTGATTGGCAATCAGCGCTAATTATTTGATTTCTAAAAAATTCCCACTCCATACTTATTTTTGGCATCACTATTCGACAGAGAACCTTTATATGGGACTATATGACAGTGTTTCCCACATTCCAATGATCACTAACATCAATAGTCATCTGTCAGGGGAGGAATCGCACTATAAGGCTTTGGAGCGTAATATTTAAGTGCAAACACTCCATTTAAGTATGTTTTCTGATTTAAGTGAGCATTCCAGGGTGGACACTAGCTCATTTTATTTAATCATTAATTAACACTGTGTACCATACTTATTGTTCACAGCGTGGATCTCCAAGTATAGCTATTTGGCAGCCACTGAGTTTAACTAATGAGTGGCTGAGAGCGATCAGATGACCACCGGGTCCGTGACCAGTTTTCCTTTGATAGTACTGACGCCATCCCCCGTGAGGATACTTTTCAAACAAGTTAAATTCAGCATCTTACCTGGATTGATGACGCTTGCCTAACTGGGTTGATCACGCTAAAGGCTGCCGCGATCACATGAATGGAATCTACGCACTATCGAGTAGTCAAGCGATCACGTGATCTGTGTACGATCATGTGACACACGAAGCAAGTGAATTTAAACGCGATGCGGGAGGCTGGATGAACAGCCGATTTCTAGTTCCCGCATCGCGTTCCATGAATCTCATGAGAAGGTAGGCACTTGGGCATTTACACGCTGAGCATTGGGGCCATATTAGACTTCACTAATTGAACGTTCGATTTTTAGTGTCCTTAAAACATAAGTCTGATGGCAGGCTTTCGGCTCCTGTGTATTTCAGATTGGGTCTAGCACTCCTCCAGCCTTTTGGGAAATGAAAGTTATGGTGGTCTCTCAAGCTACAAATGATTAACAACTGCACAGGAGAATACTATCTTGCCAATTGCACTCTGTGCCATTTAGCGCTCTGAAGTTGAAGATTTACCTTATACACACAAAGTGTGGTCAAGTAAGTCCCCTTTTGCCTTTTCCAGTACATGGGAGTTCACATGGTAAATGAGACAGTGCAGCGATTGTCCCTTTTCAATATTTCTTTAGATTGTGAAGAAATACAATCAACATTTACACCTGAAGAGGTTAGGGAAACCCCGAAAAGCGTAGTGTATATAAATGTATGATTGTATATTGTTATGAATTTTGAAACAGACAAACTCAGAGATTTGCTCTTTGTAAACCATTGTTTTGTATAAATGAATTTTGGATATAGAATTTTCTGCATTTATGAATGATGTAATGTATTTTACACCAATTTTCTTTTGGTGTAAAACTGAATAATTTTTTGGGGTGTAAAACTGAATGATTTTGTAATACAGTTTACTTGAAGCACACCAACCATGTGTTTATTTTGACTATGTATTTATCTATGTAAACATGAGTAATCACAATTAAGTCATCAGGAAGAGATTTTGATCTCGATTTGAGTGACCAGGCCTTTACCTTAGATGTTTCTATGGTAATTAATGTACTAAGCTTCTTGTGGAAAGCCTTAACTGATGGAGTATCCTGATCCTTGTTCTCGTCTGTCACCCACTGTGTCCTGCAGGTCAGGAGCTGCTGGAGGAGTGCTGGCAGCTGTGGTGTGCGGACTGGCAGTGCTTGGGGCTGAGGGGGCAGAGCCAACGTGACTGGTGTGAGCGCGGGAACCATGGGCTGAAGTGGAACCAGGGTCTGGACCACGGTCGGAGCTTGAGGTGGCACCGGATGGAGCATGTCCTTGATGAACCTCTCACCCCCTCCGAGGATGCCACTCATCTGAGGTGTTTTCATGAGCGTAAGGAACTTTTCGAAAGCGTATCCTTGCGTGCATGTGAAGGGCTTAGGGACAAAGGAGCCGGGCCCTGTGGTTGCTGATGTCTTGCCGGTCCTTGTTGCACTAAGCTGGGGGCTGTGCATCGCCCCTGTGACTATGTGGTAGGACATGACATGGACCAGGTAACTGGCGTTTGTCCAGTCCCATCTAAACGTGCGTTCCCATGCCTGCTCTCCAGAAGGAGGCGGCTCGGGTGCAGCACCATCTTGTAATGCCCCGCACCTGCTGCATGATTATCTGGGCACAGTCGCCGCCTGAACGCTTAAAAGTGAAGGCTCCGACCTTGCCTGGGCCTCAGTTAAAGACCTGGGAGGCAGAGTGCCCTCAGCCATGATGCCGGTAGTGCAACTGCTGTATATGGGCACCCCCGTCAGGCGTGAGCCTGGTGTTCGAACAAAGCCCCTCAGGGAGAACCCCGGTACTAAAGCCTTGTGTCCCTCAGTGGTGGGACCAGGAGGATCTTGTGACCGCTCAGCCTGTAGCTCTCGGAGCCTCTGTCACTTTGCTGGTCTTAGGACCTAGAAGGCCTCTCCCACTTGGGCGCTTCCCAGTGAAGGAGTCGCCCTTGCGGGGTGCAAAGGAGAACAGAGCGCCTTCCTTGTGCCTGGTCTTCCTCCTCACGTATGCCGTAATGTATTTTGGTGGTGATCTTTCTAATAGCTCCTTCCACGTGGCTAAGCGATTCTTCAGAGAGTGCAGGGCCAATGTGTCGCTCGCAGAACAGCAGTCCCAGCCGTGGTCAGGGCCAAGGCACCGGAGGCAGAGTGTGTGGGGATCCGACACGGGGAAGGAACCTTCGCAGGCCAGACACCTGCTGAAAAGGGTCATCGACAGATGCCTGGGAGGAGCGTGGCACCAGAGGACAGCATATTATCTCTGAAATTGCTATGTAGAAAGAAGGGAAAAGAAAATATCCCACGGAAAAGTGGGTGAAATTACAAGGCCACAGGCCTAACCCAGGCGCACTGGTGAAAGCGGTCTGTCCAGTCAATGCGGAAGAGAGGACTGGGGAGTGGTGCCGATGGGAGGAGTCTACGCCATGCCCCACGCGCATCTAAATTTAAAGGGGAAGACATTTTTTTTCTGGTGAAAGTTTGTCTCCCCGTCCCTAGCAAGGGACGCCCGTACAGTATGGAGGAAAGGGGACAGGAGAGTAACTAGAAGGATTCCTTACAACTCCGCCCAAGCAGCAGAAATAATTGCACTGACTCGAGCTTGTGAGGTATCTCAAGGGTTGTAAAGTAAATATTTATATGGACAGCCAGGATGCCTGGTGTAGCTTACAATTTTGGGAAACTATGGGTCGAAAGGGGATTTCTGACATTCCATGCCACCAAGATTCAGCATGGTCCCTTGATAGTGCAGCTTTTATCAGCGCTAGTATTACCCGTACAGCTAGCAATGAAATGCGCAGGCCATCAGAAAATCACTGCCAGTATTGGGCAAGGCAATGTTTTCGCAGACCGAACTGTCAAACAAACAACCACAGACTTACAGTCTGTAATGTACGTATTGGGTCCTGCTAGATGGGTCGCTGAGAGTGCGATGATGGAGGAGGGCATTAGCAGTGTAAAGATTCAGGCCGAGCACACAGCCGCAGAAATCAAAGAGTGGGGAATCGAGACCAGCGTAGATGAGGAAGGTTGTTGGGTTGACCATGACAAACAGATGGATATTACCGAATGCATTTGTACAAGCTACAGTGATCGTGGCCCAGCTAAGCGCAAAAGGCATTTGTAAACACCTAGACCCGGTATGGAGTAGCTCCAACATACCCAAAATAGCGGACCAACTGGTCACGAATTGCATGATCTTTTTACAACATAACGATGGGAAAGGTACACCAGTACCTAAGGGCAGTTTTGGTTCACTTTCCATGCCCTTTGAAGTAATAAACTTTGATTTCATTGAGATGGAAAGATGACAATGTTAAATACGTTCTAGTGGTAGTTTGTGCATTTAGCAAATGGGTCGAAGCTTTCCCTCTGAAAGATAACACTGCAATGTCAACAGCAAAAGTAATGCTAAAAGAGTACTTTCTCCACTATGTCTCTATGTAAACACATACACACTTCGTCCCCTTGATCTTGAACACAGAGGGATATCACTATAACACTTTCCTAAGAATAATGAATGCTACTCATGCAATACTGAACAAAACCAATTGTTGGGTATGTTCCCACCTTCCACAACACGGTTAGAAAGGGTTAGGATGGTACATATATCTTCTCCCATTGCCCACTGCTTGCTATGCATCCTTTAGGGCCATGGTTTTTGGCAGATGGGAGGACAGTACTACAGGTAACTTAGATGGGACAAATATAAATACTTTTGATCAGCAGGCACTTTTACCTTTGGCGATGCTCAGTATTTGGTAACAGGAGCACTACCAACACTGCCTCAACCAAACGCTCACACAGGAATTCTACCAATCAATTATATCGTTTCGAATGTCACCAGTAGCGAATAGGGAAGCCACTCCTCCAGCATCCACAATTAACAATAATCCTGCCACGGTATCATTTGGTTCTAGGTACATGGGTACATATGACAAATGTATGAATACTGCAGTTTTGGTGAACGAACCAAGGCCCTTGAACATTAGGGGGGGGGCGGGGTCAATTTACTTTGTGTGTGGGAAGCAAGCATATCCATGGTTACCCAAAGATTGGAAAGGAACATGTTACTTGGGGATACTGTTACCAGGGGGTTACTTCACATCAACTTTAGAAATATTGAAACAGCATCCTAGGAGGGATATTGATGATACAACTGGCCAAATATTAGGGGATGTGTCAAAAGTGATCATTCCATTTGGGGCCCGGCGATAAACTCACAAGACATCAGAAGGTTGGCATGAGTGTTACAAACAACGATTAATGAGACAACCAATATACTATTCAATATGACATTATAACAGAGCTATTAGGCTTTTTGCACTTCAGAATAGGATGGTATTGGACACAACGTCAGCTGAAAGAGGAGGGGTTTGCAAAAGGATTGGGTCATCTTGCTGCGTTTACATAGCAGATTCCTCCATTACTGTCTAGCAGACTCTTAACAGGTTGCACACATTGGGGTCTGAAATTCATGTAAACGAAGATAGCTGGGAAATTGGGACTTGGGCTTGGAATTTGTTTACCACATGGGGTTGGAAAATACTTGGTCCTTGCTATGATCGCTGTTGCCATTCTCTGCTGCTGCTTCTGCATACAATTCTCACCCACTTTAGTATCCCAGGGGTCCCCAACCTTTTGTGCGCAGTGAGCAAAATGTGCATATCGAATGAAATGGTGAGCCACATCCATTTCTGGCATGATATATCTGCGCTCAAATGATGGAAAAATGATTGCAACACAAAGTAGAAATGTAATAAACTTAAGAATGCTATAAAACATTTTAATTTGCAGTACTTAATAGTTATCCAGACCAGGTACAATTCTAGTAAAGGAAATGTGCAAGGCCTTTAACTTCATTTGAGAATAAGTGATTGTTTACAGAAAAGGTTTAAGAAATTGAGTGGTCAGTAGGATATTTTTAGACAGATACGACCAGCCAAGTTGTACATAAATATAGTAGGACTAAATAAACATTATATGGGGCTTTAGGTTCTCAAGCTAAATATTAGAAATGTAGTGAAAATGTTTGGACAGTAAAACTGATCGTGAATGGAGCACTGATTTTCAGGTGTACTTTGAGATTCTGCCCGGGGATTTTCCGGGATCTTTAGTGGCAAATGGTGCATTCCTAAACTTAGACCAGCAATACAGTTCCTCTGTCATTGATTACACTATTGTGGACAGTTTCATCTTCAGGAAGGTTATAAATGGTTGCATTTCTGATTGAACAGAGAGTGATAACTATCCTTTTGAGTTAATATTCCAATGGCCAGGGGTAGGCCTCACAAAATGTCCGACAGCCAGAGGTGCTGGTTAGCGATGCCTATGCTCGACAAGGAGGAATTGAAAAGAATTTCTAATTCCTACAAATTAAGATATTCTCTTAAAACTGTTAAACAGTTCAGCGGCCACAAAGTGTCCTTTTGAGTTTTTGGTTGAAACTATCCAGAACAGAGCTATTATTTTAATTTTATTTTTAAGTATTTTATTGGCATTTACATGTAAAGAATAAACAACAATCAACAGTCTGTCTTCCGGCTTCTTTATGGTAGAGTCTCTTCCTTTTTTCTCTATAGTTGGTGGGATGTTGTGGGGTTGGGAGCTGTTAGGGTGAGGAGGTCCATGTGGAGGGTGTGGTCCATGTCTTGTCCACAACACGTCTTAGTTGTGATGACTGGTGCTTGTGGGTTCAGGGGGCTTTGTGGTCTGCCGTGAAGATCATGTCTCTTATTAGGGTCTTCCAAGATTTGAACGTGGCGTTTATGTCCCCCTCTTCTCTAGTGATCCCTGCGTTCCAGGCCCTGGTTTCGGCCTCCGTCCAGCTCTCCATTTCTTTGATCCAGATTTCGTATTTCGGGCCTCCGGCCGATTTCCATTCCATTGTGATCGCTCTTTTAGCGAGGATGCACGCCATGTCCATCAGTTTTACTGTGTGTTTGCTTAATCTGGGGAAGGTACCTAGTAGGCATTCTTTTGGGGTCCACTCGTATCTGTTCACTCCCGCTCCTCTGCAGGTTTGTTCGATTCTGGACCAGAAGCCCACCATCTTGTGGCAGGTCCAGAACACGTGAATCATATCCGCTTCTTAGTTACTGCACCAGGAGCATCGTGGTTGGGCTCGTTTATTGAAGCTGGCTGTTTTGTGTGGGGTCATGTAAGTCTGTATAGGACATTCAGCTATATTAGTCTGAACCTGGCGTTTCTGGACACCTCTTTGGGGTAGAGAAGTACCCTTTCCCACTCTTTCTCAGTCATGGTGGTTCCCAAGTCCTTCTCCGTTTTTCCTTTCAGCGATGTGCTGCGAGGGTTGGGTATGTCTTATTTGGCTGTATAATCTGGATATTGGTTTCCAGCCATCGCTTAGGTTGTAGATTTCTTGCAGTAGGGGATTCGGTGGTGGTTCTTCGGGCCATGTGCTCCATTTCTTCTTTGCAGTGTGCTTAACTCGTTGGTACCACAAGTACTGGCCTTTTGCCAGTCCCTCTTGAGCGTGCAGTGATTCGAAATCCCTGAAAGTTCCGTCATTAAACATATTCCCCCAGGTGTACAGTCCCACCTTCTCCCAGCTCCTCATTACAGGTAGGTCGGTGAGGGTTCTGCATACATTTGCCATTATAGGGATTTCAGGCGAGTATGGTTGGTGTAGTTGGAGCATTGAGGTGGTCTTGCTCCATACTTGTCTTCCTAGTTTTGTTATCATGGGGATGTTTGTCGGTTCGATCAGCGGGTTCCACAGTACTTCTTTGGGGTATGTTGGGACCATTGGTTTTGTAGTAGTTCCGTTTCAGTTGTTGGTTCGTCTGAGCCATCTCATTACGTGGCTGAGTTGTGCCGCGAGGTAGTACTTCTGGAGGTCGGGTAGTTGTATCCGACCTTCTTTATGTGTTAGTATGTGTGGACGTAGTTTGTGCCAGGATGCACCTCACAAGAATTCTTTGAGCAAGGCTTCTAGTCTCCTGAAGGGTGGTCATATTTAGTAGCATACGTTTATGAAGTAATATAGGAATCTCGGTTTTATCATCTTGGTGATGGCTGCTCTGCCCATCATAGGGAGCGGTTGTTTATACCAGAATTTTACGGAGTTGCGCAGGCCTCTCATCACGGCCTCTGTGTTGCATTCGTGCGTGAGTTCAGGCGTATGTTTTATGTTGACCCCCACGTATCGGAACATTACCGGCTGCCACGTGATTCCTACCACAGGTATGTCTGTCTGCTCTACCCCTCTTAGCCTGGCCAGTGGGAATGCGCAGGATTTCTGTTTGCTGAATTGTATCCCGGAGTAGCGTACATAGTTGTCCAGTATAGCTAATGCGATCGGGGCATTTATATGGGGGTCTTTAGGTATAGCAAGACATCGTCTGCATATAATGCGATTATGTTGTATTTCCTGTCCGCCCATATCCCTGCATCGAAGAGCTGTTTCCTAAAGTAGATGGCTATTGGCTCCAGCTCCAGGATGTATAACATCGGTGATAGCGGACAGCCTTGCCTGGTGCCTCTCTGTATTGCCTAGGCCCTTGACACCGTGCTCTCAGTCTTCACTCTTGCCATGGGGGTGTTCTATATTACTTTGACCCATCTCACAAAGCATTCTCCAAAGCCAAATTCACGCAGGACTTCAATTAGCCACTCCTAGAATATAGAATCAAACGCCTTCATGGGGTCCAGTGATAGCACTGCCAAGTCCTCCCCGCTTTCTAGGGTTTGTGCCATGAAGTGTTGGGAGTCTCTGTAGATTGGCTGTGGTGTTGCGGCCCGGGACAAATCCATTCTGATCTTCGTGGATCAGGGACCCTACCACCCTGGCCAGTATTTTGGCTAATATGGTGGTTAGGATCTTGCCGTCTTAATTTAACATCAGCAGTGGGCGGTAGGAGTCAGGTTATTTGGGGGTTTGTCTGGCTTAAGCATTGGATAAATGCCATGCATGGTAGCATCAAAAAAACCTTCCTGTACAAAAACGAGTGGTGCATGCAAATTATTTAATAAAGTAACGCTTGGTATGCCTGCCACTTATTTGTCCTTTATGCACCTACTAGCTGTACAAAGGAACAGAATATGAACATTTTTACCAGGACCCACACATGGTTCCATTATTTTGCTCATTAATACATTTATCAGTTGAGTAAAGTATCTGAAGAGGATAGGATAGGGTTTGAACAATGACATTGCTAGAATAAGAAAGGACATTTACAGAAAATTAATGTGCACAGTGGCAACAAACCCAAAACTTGATGTACAAAAGAAAAGCCAACTGGAAACACAGCAGGCTCAACGGCCAACATTAACGCACAGACCAGGACTCTGTCCTGGCTATACTTCTGAGGTCTCATCCCTTCAGCATCTCCTTCTAGGATGCCAGACCATGGCTCAGAGAAACTGGCGAGCAACAATTTAGGGTGCCGCCAGCAACATGTTGCTCCAGAGCTACACGTTGGGGACCACTGATCTATGCTATGCCAGTGCTGTTCAAGAGCTCTAGAACACAGAACCTGAGCTCTTGCCCCCTGTGAATGTGACAAATGCACTAATTATGCAGGATATGGATATTCAGAAATGTATGAATATCGATATACATGCATTTAAATAATGAATAAAAATGGTTTCACTTAGGCTAAAAGGAGGGTTTGTGAAAATGCGTTTATTCAGGTTAGCCTCAAGCTCCCCCATTTTGTTTCATGCACTCATACCGTCGTGCAAAAACTCCTATTTGGAGCTTTGAGGAACCGATGCACGAGCATGCGGAGAATGTTGTTGCAAAGTAATTACCTCATTGCTATTACATCCTTGGATCTTGCACAGGCCGGACCAAGCGCGATCAAATATGTTCGTCTGCAGCTGCTAATTGCGTAGGCTTCACAAATGCACATACCAATAATAAGAATAGTTTATGACACAGGAGATGTCATGTTTGTACCAGGAAAGGGTTCTCCTAAACTAACTGTAAAAACATGCTGCTGCACAGTAACCCTCGGTCATGAAAACAAAAGAATGTTGGTAGGAATGTTTCCTTTCAGTGAGAACAGTCTCCTGTCTTGCAAGGACAGAAAGTTAGAATGTCCAAGCATGAAATCACTGCTGAAATGTACATATGTTTACACAGAAAACCCTCTACATAGCAAAGAGCTGCAAACCATCTACGACATGGCATTTTACAGCAGAACTCATGTAAACTGGGGTGCATAAAAGGAAGTGATTTCTTTATGCAATTTGCTCACTTCTGCACAGCTATTGCTGGGTGGAACCCGGGTCCGCTTGAAGCAAATAAAATCTGTTTATACTCACCTCCGAGTCTCCTGGTTTCATCTTGTTTGCAGTACAGTCAACAGATTTTGGTTTTATAACCCTTCCCACTGGCCATCAGAGGCAGCTCTATTGTGGGGCTGCCATTGTTACATTTAAGTATTTTTCTGAAAGGTAATGCTTAATTGCAGTCGTAAATAGGCTTATGGTGCAATTCAAATGTGTTAAGCAAGCCTGCCTTCGGCCACTTTAAACGCAATGTCTACCTACAACTAGTTAAACCCTCAACAACCACAATGTCCATTTAATGGGTCACACTTTCTGTTACTGTTTTAATACAACACTGACCATGCTTTGACAACTATGGAATCCAGATGGGTGGTATCCTTCCACCACATAACACTGTTTGGGACATTTCCATTTGTTCAGCACATCTCAGTGCATTCCCTTACAGTTCTGCATCCCTAGCAAAGGTCGGGCCTAGAGAATTTTCGAATTTCAGCTTTTAGCTGACATTTCTATGTTTGAGTTTATTAAAATAAATGCATCCATAGTTGAGTCAAGGACAGAAGCATCAAATTAAGAATGGCAGTGTTAACCTCTTGAAATCTTCATTACGCATATTCAATAGTGCCTGCTGTGTATGGCAGAATTTGTAGGATTGCTGTACAAATGTACATGTCTGGGTTAACGGACTAGTTGCTTATTTGATTCAGGACATGTATAGATTGTACTGTTTACGCCTTACTTTCATAAAGTTCCAAATGCGTAGCTACCACATATTCCACTACCAAAAATGACCCAACTTTGCAGAAAGGAAATGTTTGGCAAGTGACAATCTATGCTGTAAAGTGACCACCCTTGAGTGAGTCATTGTTTGATAACCAACGCCCTTTTGCGTCACTTTTTCGGGGCCCAAACAGCCAGGCAAGAGAAGGGAATCGCAACAAGTACTAGCCAAGTACTGTTTGCTGCCTGCTTCCATCCTTGACCGGCCGGAGCAGCTTTGGAGCTGCAGCATTGACTTTTCCATTGGAGGACGTCTTAGCTGGTAACACCAGCTTGCCTGACTTTGAGGTGTTTCCTGCTCGAGGAGGCCCCGCCTCCCCTGACGAGTGACGTCTCCCCGCCCTCTTCAAGTAGCCACATCCCGGCACACCCGCGCCGCTCACCAAGTACTAGCTATTTATTTATTCAAATTTGTTGAGCGCACATCAGCCCAGAAGCATCGTGGCGCTTGTTACAGACATCTTAGTTGCAAAGGAAACCGTAGTTACAATCAATACATAAATTACAGAGGAAATATATACAATAGCAAGGCAGTATATTTACATGGCTTCCTGAAATTTGCTAGTTATTTAGCAAGGAACAAGGTTTTCAGTTTCCTGCGAAAGATGGGAAGTGAGTTTTCCGTTCGGATGTCTGAAGGGAGAGCGTTCCATGTCTGTGCTGCAATGTAGGGAAAACCTAGACCTCCGGCTTTGGCTTTTTTGATGCGTGGGGTGCAGAGTAGGTTAGCCTATTGCGTCCTGGTGGGACGTGTGGAGGAAGGTTTGAGGATGGTATCTGAAAGATAGGACGGGGCGGAGAAGGAGAGGCATTTGTGAGTGAGGGTGAGGATTTTGAGGGTGATCCGTTCTTTGACTGGGAGCCATTGGGCTGAGAGCCTGGCCTGGGTGATATGCTCTCTTCTTGGGATACTAAGAGCGGCCCGGAGAGCGTTGTTCTGTGTGGTTTGTAGTCTATTTATGTTTTTGGCCGATGTGCCTGCTAGGAGAGCATTGCAGTAGTCCAATTTGGCTCCAATGGTTGCCCTCGCTATGGAGAGGCAGTTAGGTTTAGAGAGGTAGGGCTTGATGGCGTTTATAAGTTTGGTGGTGTGTGCAGATGCGGAAGTGATAGCGCTGACTTGTCTAGTCATAGATAGCGAAGAGTCAAGGTATACTCCCAGTGTCTTGACGGCTGTGGACACGGGGATGATGGAGTTGTCAATTGAGAAGTTAGTGTACAGTTTGTCCAGTTTGTCTAAGGTGTTCTGTTGACCTAGTATCAAGATTTCGGTCTTGTCACCATTGAGGCAGAGGCCATTAAATGCCATCCATGCCTTGATGATGGAGTAGATAGTATGGAGTGCCTTTGCGTCTTCGTTGTATGAGCCTGAGAGGGGTAGAAGTACTTGTGTGTCGTCCGCGTAGTTCGTGTAGGTGATGCCGTATGAGTCAAGTTTGTCAAAGAGGGGCTTGGTGAACAAGTTATAGAGTGTGGGTGCAGTGCAGGAACCTTGAGGGACCCCGCAGTGGATTGTCGTGGGTGTGGCGTCAGCGATGTCCGAGAAGACTTTCATGGCCCTACCTTCAAGGAAGGAAGTGATCCAGGCGGCTGCTTTTTTGGAGAAGTTGGCTGAGTGCGTGAGGTGGGAGGTGAGAATCTTGTGATCAACCAGATCAAACGCGGCTGAGAGATCTAGAAGAAGCAGAAGAGCCGGCTTGCCTTTGTCCATGATTTGGGTGATCTGACTCTTCAGATCTACCAGGGCTGTTTCTGTGCCATGTCCTTTCCGGAAGCCAGATTGTCTCGTCCCGAGGATGGAGTGGGTTTCCAGAAAGTGTTGGATTTGGCGGTGTGCGGCTTTGTCCAGTAATTTCAGCAAGAATGGCACAGTGGTTATTGGTCTATAGTTGTTGGGTTGTGAGGGGTCAAGAGTCGGTTTTTTTAGGAGAGGCCGGACCCAGGCCTCTTTGAGGTTGGCTGGGATGATGCCTGTTTTAAAGGACGCATTGATAAATGCCGTGAGGAGCGGCACAAGGCAGTCTGCGCAGTCTTTGACTAGTTTAGGTGGGCAGATGTCGCCTTTGCATGGGGAGGGTTTGAGGTTTATTAGAAGGTTAATAACTTCTGTTTCAGTGACATCTCTGAAGGAGAAGTCAGGTGTGGTGGGCTTGGAGGAGGAGGGTGGGGTGTTGGTCGGTTTGGTTCCTGTCTGGTGAGGAAGTGCTTTGCAGTGGTCTTTGATTTTCTTTTGTAGAAGGTCAATTTTGTGAAGCATGGCAGCTTGAATGCTGGTACACCACGCTTCATCTTTGATTATTTCATCTGGAGTATTAGGGGGGGAGATGAGCTCATTAAAGATTGCGAAAATCTCTTTGGAGTGTGACTTGGCATTGGCGATACGAGTGTTGAAGGCGTTGGCTTTGGCATTGGAGATAGCTCTCTTGTATTGGTGGGAGATTGAATATGTTTTTGGTAATGGTGCAGGGGTCAGATTGCCAGTTTTTTAGAGCTGCTCTTTTGTGGGATCGCATTGAGTGCAATTCTTCAGTAAACCAGGAGTTGGAGTGTAAGGATTTCTTATCTTTTTTCCATTCAAGTGGCGCTATTTCATCGATGGCTTTGGTGAGGACATCTTTGTATATGTCGGCTAGGATATTGGGATCGCTAGCGAATGGGGGGGCTAACACTGGGGTATTGAGGTATGGGCGTAGGTTCTCCTCTGCGAGTTATTTTTTGCTTCTGAGTTGTGCAGCGCTGGCAGGGGTCAGAGTCTTAAGGTTTTTGGTGATAGGAATAGAGAACTCTATGCAGTTGTGGTCAGTCCAAGGCAGTGAGGAGTTGGAGGTGATAGTGGAGAGGCAGTTATGGTCTGCGATCCAGTCAAGTATGCGGCCTTTGATGTGAGTAGGACTTTCTACTTTTTGGATGAAGCCCAGGTCATTGAGTTCCTTGGTGAGAGTGGCCGCAGATTTGTCCTTGGGATCATTAAATCCGAGGTTGAGGTCCCCTAGTAGAATGGTTTTGGTGGAGCTTTTGATGTTGTTGCTAAGGATGTGCAAGATGTTGTCCTGGGAGTCTGGGGAGTTGCCTGGGGGGCGGTATAATAGGTGAATGTTGATGGTGCTGTTGGGAGACAATGAGAGTTTGGCCGATAAGAGGTCAGAGTTGTTGGTCGAGGGGTGACTGATAGGTCGGAGCTGTAGGTTCTCTTTGTAGATGAGGGCTACTCCGCCTCCTATTCGATCTGGCCTATCTTGTCTGAGTATGGAGAAGCCCGGTGGTAGCGCAAGTGTAACGGCAGGGCCTGATGCTTCATGTAACCATGTTTCGGTAATGGCTGAGAGGTCAATGTTATTACTGGTTATAATGTCATGGATATCAGAGGCATGAGCTGGGAGTGATCGGACATTGAGGAGGGCACATTTGATGTGAGGTGTGTGATGTTTGCTTGTGGAGGTGTGAGTGATGGTCGTGTCTGGTATGTTCTGTGAGGTGGTATTGCAGGGTGTGGCTAGGTTAGTGGGTGGTGGACTGTGGGTGTGTGGGTATTCCGTGCGGGGGCAGCGTGTGGAGGTGGTGCGGGAGCTCAGTCTATAGTTTCTGAATTCCGTGGGAAGGGCTAGTGTGCTAAGTTCTGGGGTCTGTGTGCGCGCTCTAAGTCTTTCTAGTCTGTGCAGAGTTACTACACAGGGTGCACGATCTGTCATGGTAGGTGTGATATCCTTAATAGCGAAATGCTTAAGGCAGAAGAGTGGGCTGGGTGGTGTGTGGATGTAGGGATGGATGGGAGGATAGAGTTTGAGAGTGGCGAGTGTGGAGAGGAGGGTGAGCAGCGTGGTGGTAGCAGCTGTGAGCTTGCAGGACGCTAAGGGCATGATAGTGTACTTGGTAGTGCTGTGAGTGGGGGGACTCAACACAACTTCAAAAGTGGTCTGTAGGCGACCATAGGGCACAACACAACTTCAAAAAGTGGTCTGTAGGCGACCATAGGGCACAACACAACTTCAAAAAGTGGTCTGTAGGCGACCATAGGGCACAACACAACTTTAAAAGTGGTCTGTAGGCGACCATAGGGCACAACACAGCTTCAAAAAGTGGTCTGTAGGCGACCATAGGGCACAACACAACTTCAGAAAGTGGTCTGTAGGCGACCATAGGGCACAACACAACTTTAAAAGTGGTCTGTAGGCGACCATAGGGCACAACACAGCTTCAAAAAGTGGTCTGTAGGCGACCATAGGGCACAACACAACTTTAAAAGTGGTCTGTAGGCGACCATAGGGCACAACACAACTTCAAAAAGTGGTCTGTAGGCGACCATAGGGCACAACACAACTTTAAAAGTGGTCTGTAGGCGACCATAGGGCACAACACAGCTTCAAAAAGTGGTCTGTAGGCGACCATAGGGCACAACACAACTTCAGAAAGTGGTCTGTAGGCGACCATAGGGCACAACACAACTTTAAAAGTGGTCTGTAGGCGACCATAGGGCACAACACAGCTTCAAAAAGTGGTCTGTAGGCGACCATAGGGCACAACACAACTTTAAAAGTGGTCTGTAGGCGACCATAGGGCACAACACAACTTCAGAAAGTGGTCTGTAGGCGACCATAGGGCACAACACAACTTTAAAAGTGGTCTGTAGGCGACCATAGGGCACAACACAACTTCAAAAAGTGGTCTGTAGGCGACCATAGGGCACAACACAACTTTAAAAGTGGTCTGTAGGCGACCATAGGGCACAACACAGCTTCAAAAAGTGGTCTGTAGGCGACCATAGGGCACAACACAACTTTAAAAGTGGTCTGTAGGCGACCATAGGGCACAACACAACTTCAGAAAGTGGTCTGTAGGCGACCATAGGGCACAACACAACTTTAAAAGTGGTCTGTAGGCGACCATAGGGCACAACACAACTTCAAAAAGTGGTCTGTAGGCGACCATAGGGCACAACACAACTTTAAAAGTGGTCTGTAGGCGACCATAGGGCACAACACAACTTCAAAAGGCAAGCGGAAACAGGCTACTATGAGCGCAAGTTGCTAATGTGACTGCTAATCAAGGCAGTTCAAGCGATCAGGATATAGTTGGGTAAGCAGGCAATTGAGGGCGATTAGCAAAACAGTTTTGGGATAGTCCAGCAATGAGTGTTTTTTTCACACTAAATGTCATTTCCTTGCGTGCCACAGGCGAATGTGGTAGTAGGCAGTCGTAGGTGCATGTGACTAGGCATTATATCATGGTGATAATGCAATATGAGCGTAGAAGTTACCTGGTGAGTGACAGACAGGGGGTCTGGCAGATGGCAGATACAGGCACAAACAGGCATAGAAACAGGAGACGGCCTTGTTGCAATGGGCCTTGGGAGAAATGGGCCGGCTTTGCCTGCCGGCGCCCAATGGGAGGATAAGTAGGTAAAGGCAGCCAATCAGGATGGCTTGCTGGGCCTCAGTGGGCATTGGAGGCAGACATCAGGAAGCAGACAGCCATTTTAAAGCTGTAAAGTACCTCGTGTACTTTAATGGCGATTTTCGTTTGGTTGCAGCAAATAACTTATCAGGCAGCACATTGGCCTGCCCTTGCTTGGGAAATGAAGCGCTTTGCTTGATAATGCGGATGCAATATTTAGGGAATAAAAATTCGGTCGAGGCGCTATAGACTCAGCGCTTACCTAAATTCAGGCATTGGTAAGGTGGCCTTGGTGCTGGATGCCCGCTGCTCCTGCAGGTCGGGATCTGGTCCAGGGAGCTCCAGCTCCGGTGCTGTGATGAGGAAAGTGAATCCAGGCATAGAAACAGGAGACGGCCTTGTTGCAATGGGCCTTGTTTGTGGTGCGTGGCGTCGTGTCCTAGGGTTCCATTCCCCTGGGCTTGCAAGTTGCATATAGAAAGTACAGTGGGTGAAACGGGCCTTGGTGTTGGGGGCGAAGTTGCACTGCGCGCCGGATCGATCTCACAAGCACTCAGCTACTGCCTTAGGAGACTGCGGGCTGTATGCCTTTGATCCTTGGGCCTGTGGTGCTCCTGGGTAACTTCTGGTGTTCGGTCTTGGCAACCCCCAAAGAGACAGGGTTTTGATAAGAGAAGAGTGTTGCACCGGGGCTGGGCTCTATTGGGTGCATGAGTATTCACCACTGCATACCATAGTTAGGCCACTCTCTATGGGTAATTGTTCTCTGTTTGCCTTTAAATTATAACTGGGCACGATTATTTACCACTGCATACTCTAGTCATGTCACTTCCCATGAGTAATTGTACTCTGTTCGCCCTTAAATTATAACTGGGCTCCAGTTGAGTCTGGCTGTTGTTCTGTTAACACTTATATTATAGTCTTGCAGCAGTTTTGCCTGTTGGCTTGTGCTTCAGGTGTAGACTATGAGCCGTGCTTTGAGAAGCAACTCTAAGTCTGAAGTAATTCCTAAAGTCCAAAGGAAATCGGGGAGGTCTAAATTGCCGATTAGCACCCCTTCTCTTTCACTTTCCCAGAAGAAATTGCTACTATCGATGCCAGCTTTGCCCGATGTGGAGGGGGCAGTTCCAAACCAAGAAGAGGCTCTGGATGACCCTAGAATGGAGGACTTAGTCCCATGCCTGGAGCCCTTGAGTACAATTTCCCCTCCGGCTGTGACGCTTCCCACCTTTTCCCTGCAAGATGCCAATCAAAATGACAAGGTGGTGGTTTGCGATGCTGCGCATGTCCATGACATCAATTGCACGCCTAGGTTCGACCATGAGGGTTTCCCTCATGTTTCGGATACCTCAATGTTAGCTCTGACAATTGTGACTGAATTGGGAAAACAGGTGCGGCTCTCATTGGGCCCCTCCTCACCTGCCTCTAGGTCTTTTCCCTTTCGAGAACAAGTCCATTTCCATCTTCCGGACGAATTAGGCTGCAAAAAATCCAGCATTTTTGACAGGGACGTGCCCTCCACTCCAGCGAGGGGAGAGGGAGGTGGTGTGCCCTCCCGTTATAACACACATGGTGTTTATATAGACCCACCCGGGAACCTCCTGCCCTGTGCACTTGATGTCCTGAATCTGGGTAACAATGAGGTTGGCTCTATTGCATCTAAAGAGGAGGCACGGTCCTCCTCAACCCCAGAAGACTCACTTGCTGGTACCTTCTCAAATGATCCTTTCAACTTTCCTGTCATCTCACGAATACTTAACCTCCTGGAAAAGGGCCACGAGCTTACCCATTGTTCCCTGAGGGAAATGCAAGGCTCCTTAGCCTTTATCAAAGAAAAGATGGCTAAATTGGAAGGTAGCCTTTTTGCGGTGGAACAATCTAAAGCATTTTATTTTGCACAATTTGTAAAAAATGTTGGCCAATGTTGTAGTGCCAACTCCATCTGCTTCTACCTTGCCTTCAGTACGGTTGCAAGGCTTGCAGACGGAAAAGGCGTATTTGAATGCCTACTTGCCACAAAGATCCTACTCGCAAGTGTTGCAAGGGGTACACATGGCTGGGTCGCAACAGCCTGACGTTGAGGCTATAGATCTGCTGGCAGTAGCTAAACTCTAACATGATAGTCTCCTCCAGGTTGAGCACATACTGTTCAAACTGGCTGCGAAGTCTCAACCCTTGGAAGACTGTCTACCTAAGTGGAGGAATGGAGCTCACCAATAGGGATGAGCCCTCACCTTCTAGTCCCTCTGCTTTGACAGCTATCATCGACAGTCAGATCACTTTAGAACCTGTTGGTCCCTCAGTGCCATGTGAGACAGTGGCGATTCAATTAGAACAAGAGGGAAAGTATTTCCCGTCTCGCAAGGCAAAGAAGTCATTCTTGAGAGCCCAAAAACGCCGAAATCTCGTAAAGGCCTCCCAGAAGAAAGTGGTAAAGCAAGTGCTCAATGTTCTGGGCACCCACTCTGGTAAAGTAACCACCCCTGAACTGAGCACCGTGAACGTCCAGGACGATCAGGCCTTAGATTTTTATTTTTTATTTTATACGGTTTTTACAAACCTTTAAAATCTTTTACATGCATCAACAATCCCCACAGCCCTACATTCAAAATCGCCACCTCCCTTTCCTTCATTTCAACGGTCTTCTAGGTGCCCAATAATCCTTTGTTCGTTTCCAAAGCATCAGAAACCGTACTTAGCTGATGATTGTTGCTAGAAATTGTGTCAACGGAATTAGCAATTTTAGGTCAGTTCCATTAAACATATGACCCCACCATTCATCCGCACACAAAGAAGGGTGGGTAGCCCCCCCATGACCCCAAGTGCAAAGATCTTTCGTTCCGAAAACTGTTACAAAATAATACTAGATGTTTCAGCGACTCCAGTGCTTTTGTGCAGAATCTGCACCTGAGGTTTAGGTTTTTGTTACATTTCCATGTTTGTAAATGCTCTTTAGTTTTGAGCAAATTCATACGGAATAACATAAAAAGTCTCCATGCACTGGGTTCCGGAAACAGATTGATGTAACGTTGGGGCGTGTTAAAAGAACAAACTTCTAGTGGGGCACTCAGTTTAGCCATGGCTCTTTCAGAGCAAGTTCTCTCCCAGTCCAAACGCCAGATTTTCATTTTTTCAGCGAGTGGACTTTCGTGGAGTAAATTTGAAGGAGTTCAAATTGCAAGATGTTTTTCGGACTCGAGTATTTCGGTATAAAGATAACAAGTTCCACATAATCCTTGCTTGTAATGAAATGAGAGAGAACTCTTATCTAATACACAAGGTCGTCGTCCCTCTAGGGAGACCCAACACCTTTGTCCAGAATTGGTTCTCCAGGGAAGACCACACCCATGAGAACAACCCAGGGCATTTTCCGCTCCGTAGATCAATACCGGCACACCTTTTTGTTGATAAAACAACCGCACCAGCTCTAATGAGAATTTCCCAAATTTCTTTTTCATAAGCAATGCTTTATTTGCTAGCTGGGTACATTTCCTTTTAGTGTCTGCCACCCACGGGGCATCATTAATGCAGGAACTTAGTACCATTCCTAAGTATTTGACACTTTGTGATATCGTCATTGGAGTCCCACTCAGATACCATTTGAGTTTTTTCGCTTTCCTCGACATTACCCCTTTTAGGTTTAATATTAAGACTTTGCTTTTCTTTGCATTAATCAACAAGCGATTCTCTCTTACGTAGGCTTGAATTGCATCTAGTTTTCGTTGCAAGCCGACCGGTGTTAGATCCATGATCATCAGCATATAGAAGCCAGCTTACATGTGTTTTGTTTATTTTCGGTGGCTATGAAGTCACTGCATCTATCGAGTTGCCCAAGTCCGATATGTACAGGCTAAACATTGCTGCAGCAAGCGGGCACCCTTGCTTTAATCCCTTATGTGTCTTGATTGTCGTTGACAGGGACCCTAAATGGTCAAGTCGAATCTTGATAGAGGTATCCATGTGGAGCTCCTGGATTGCAGATACTAAATCTTCAGGACACCCCCACTGGCGCAATTTCGACCATAGTAGATCCCAGTCAACAGTGTCAAAAGCACTCGAGAAGTCAATAAATGCCAGGTAGATGATGGTATTTGATTTCAAGGCCTCCATTTTTATCAGATTGAGTAGTAATAGATTTAAAGAACAACCCACCCGTTTGACAAACCCAGCCTGACGGGCGTCAACATGCGCCGTTTTAACAGCCCATGCTACCAATTTTTGTTGCAAGACAGTAGAATATATCTTACCCAGGACGTCCAATAGTGCCACTGGTCTGTAATTTCCGGGGTTCGATCTGTCTCCTTTTTTTTAATATTGGTACCATGACTGCCGATTTCCATGATTCCGGGAATAGGCCCGAGTTGTTTATTCTTTTGAATAGGGCCACACACAGCTCAGCCCAGATCTCGGGGTGTTTGGTGGTATAATTTGTTAAACCATCCGGACCAGGCGCTCTTGAGTTGTTTGCCTTCAAGATTATGGATAGGATATCCTCTTTACAGTAATCGATTGTTCGAGGGGGAAACATCAATTCATGTCCACTATCGGCAATCTTGTGGCCCTTATATAGTTCCTCAAAGTGGGAAATCCAATCCTTCTCCGGCACCAAACACGTTTGCAAGGCCTTTTGTGGAGCCTGCATTGTGTTAATGATCTTCCAAAATTCTCCTGAGTTTTTTTTCTTCAGTGCAATTAGCATGGATTCCGCATCATTTTGGATGGTCAGATGTTCATGGCCTTTTAACCAGTTTTTGTACTTCTGTTTGGCCAATCTAATGGCCTTTTTCCGGGAAAACTGGTCCATTAGGTAAGCCTGGCGGATCGCTTGTCTCATCTGTCTTATGGATCTGTATCTCTGGATCGAACCAATGTTTACGCACCATGTTTCGATGTTTGAGCCCTACATTCTTGCTCTTAAATTTGAGCAGTAACTGTGCATAGTCTGTTTCGGTGCTGTGGTGACAATAAGCTGTTGCCAACTTGGCAACCTCATGCGTCTCTAGACGTAGTCTGACCCCATTTGATGTAACTAAGGTCTTGTGTTGCCACATTGATGGGTCCTCTTTGGTTTCGTTATGAAACTTGTTAGTAGCATGTTGTGATCACTACTAGTTTAGTTCCTAACCTTAAAGGACTTTATTCGGGCATGCAAATTTCTAGACACAAATATATAATCAATTATGGAAGTAGTCTCAGCTCGATGCCAAGTTGCTGCTGGTACCAGGTCTCCAATCGTGTTCCCATTTAACATTTGCAGGTGTCTGGCTTTCATTTCTTCCAACCAGTTGTGACCCAGCACCTTTTTATTATTTGTAGTAGGTTTAAAAAGGTCAATATTCAAATCTCCACAAATCAAGATGTTTGCATGCTCCTTAAGCACCAGCAGGGAATCAAGAATTTCCGCAATTTGGTCTACAAATTCTTTTTTCCCTGCCCTCTGATGTTCCAGTACACGTTTAAAAGTGTTATTTCATCCGAATCTTCGGGGCACACCTTGTCTTTTATGACCGTAGTTTCCTTTATAAAGGGAGAATGATTGATCGACTTACTAATCCTGAAGCCAGAGGCCTTATTAACTAATGTTAATAGACCCGCCATCGGGCGTCCTTTCTCCAATTTTATTGCAGGATTGAGTGCCACTTCATAGTCACTTGTGAGAGGACTTTCATTCAACCATGTTTCCTGCAAACATGCAATAGATATTCCTTCTATCCAATTCGTATTGAAAAGGTGGATGAATCCTCGGGTGTTCCACAAGGCCATTAAACACTCCCTTAAGAATGGTGCTTCCTGACATCGTTGTTGCTACCCAACCCCAATCACAATTGGTGTCCTTAGTACTCAGTCTGTTGGTGTATTTGGACTGGTGTTGATCTTGAATTGAGGCCTCCATCTATCGTGATTCTTATGCCCGTTTTTGTTGCCTCCAAGAAACTCACATTTTTGTTAGATTTTGACTTGAGATCTTCTTTCTTGTCCAGTCTTACATTATCACACAGTGCTCTAGTAGCAAAACTACTGGCCTTTTCTCTAGCATCGTTGTTCTCCGAATGGAGCTCTGCTGCATTATTGTGGCCTCGTTCAATTCCGTCTGAAGGATTTGCACACTGTGCTGCCAACTCAAACTTTGAACCCCAGTGAGAAAAGAGCAACATTCGCTTCCATGATTTTTTTAGCTATTAACGACGAGGTCACGTGGAGAATTACTTCATCGTTCCGGTTTTCGTTTGGAAATTCAACGTTCTTGACATCATTTGACTTGATGGCACGTAGACTTGGGATCAAGTTGAATAAACAGATAATATTAGCACGATTTAAAATCAGCTTATCCACAGGGTCGAGCCTCTCAATCAGTAACTTGAAGACTGGCATTGCTCCTTTAACTTATAACGCTTGCTCTTTATTCCTTTCACGAGCAATCACTCGTGAATTGGATTTTGCACATGGTAGCTTTTCCTTCCCATGGGTTTCGGGAGTCTCACCAACTGACTCTGTGCTTCCTGGAGCACAGCCGACGTCCAATTCTCCATTTCCCAGCGTGTCAGAGCTGGGCTCATCCATTACAGTAGAATTTATGCATTCTTGTTTAGTACATAATTTCTGCCTTCTTTCATACATGGTCAGAAATGGTGGGCTTGTCGGAACAGTTAGATCTATTGTCGAATTCTCTGGTTCATTGACAAGCCGACAAGTTCTAGTGTTCTTGGCTCTAACCGTTAATAGAGAGGCTTCTCGTTCTACCTTCCTTGGGCTCTGGCCCACCCTTGCAGGAATCTTTATCACCTTGGGGTCTTGGGCTGCCGTTGACGGAGCAATTAGAGCCGATCCATGAGGTACTTGAGTGCCCGTGTTGTCGCTTTGCGGCCTATGAACACCTACAGTGGAGGAGACCAAAATACCAGATCGGTGAGGCGCCGGAGTGTCCATAAAATCACTTTGAGGCCTCTGCAGGCCTGAAGGAGCAGCCTCAATTACATCCACCTCGTCGTATGTGGACATATTTAAAAGCTCTTCCGGGATGCTCTTTAGCAACACTTCGTCTTCGACTAGCGTTTGTTGAGAGATACCTTTTTCCGGCTGTTCCACTTTTTTGCATTTTCTTTCAAATCAGCTTTCTTACAATTTTCCGTCACAATTTGTACAAATGTAATGTTCCTCAAAAATGTTCTGGCTCCTGTATTTTTGCTGCTTTTCTTTGCCGGCATATTTTTAGTTTTTTTTGCAAGCTTTGCAGCTTTGATTTTTGGTTCCACCAATTTTAAACTGCTTGAAATACCTCCAAAGATGGGGAATACGTTACGTTTTTTTTTGCCTATCTAAAGAAGGCAGTGAAAATAGGCGTCTAAAAGCTGCACGCCCATACTTGGTAGAGGTGGCTAAATTAAAAATTAAAAAAAAACAGCGAGTTGCGGAACTTAAAAAGGTACCTCTCTGAGTGTAGCAAACTTGAAAAGAGAAAAAAACTTCATTGTTGCTCGCTTCAAGTCAAAGTTGAAGTTCCTGCGCTACGCGGTTTACAACCTTGCCAATCAACAAATGGTTGAACTGCTATGTATGAAAAACACGACGGAGCAATGGTCTATTTTACGAAACCCTTTGTGTAAGGGGGACAACCGCATGATGGCGTCCATCTCGGGCACGGAAGGGCGGTCTTTCTTGTCTAAGAAATACAATCTACCGGAAAAATATCAAAGGTTGGAGTCTCTGAAATTACAGTTGGAATTCCCTTCCGTTTGTCCCTGGGAAACCAAGGACATCGCCTGGGCAATCTCATCCTTGAAGTTTTCCAAAGCGGCTGGCCCCGACGGGCTGCCACCTTGTGTATATAAGGATGACCCACAGTTTTGGGCCAGTTATTTGCTTCCCTGGTATCAGTCAATATATCAATCTGGGAAAATTCCTCCCTCCTGGCTTTCGGCAATTGTAATTCTTGCCCATCTATTGTCAACATCACACGCTCAGCCAAATGGGACGATTTACATGGCATCCTTAGACTGATCAGCAGCGTTTGATAGTGTTCTGCGAAATAATCTCTGGCAGAAGATGCTGTCCTATGGCATCCTCCGTGAGCTGGTTGCAATCATAGCGGCGCTCCACCATAACACTTCTTACAGGGTGCGCATCAACTCGGAGGGTCTGCTGTCCGACAGTATCCCGACAAGAATTGGCGTGAAGCAAGGCTGCAACTTGGCTGCGATTTGATTTTATTTTATTTATAAAGCGCAAAAAACCAGGCCCAGGGGCAACCGGGCAATACTTTTTAATCTGTATCTGGCCGACAGAGCAGATATGGGAGGTAACAAATGCATTTGCGGTAAACCTAGGCAAGTTACGTCTCCACTGGTTGGCATTTGCCGATGACGTCATTCTATATGACAAGGTCGTACCCAGAACAACTTAACTATCAACTCAGACAAATCTCATATAATAGTTTTTTCACCTAAGAAGAAAAACATGTGATTTAAGTATGTTGTCAATTCCCACCCAATTATGAGGGAAGAGATTACTTACCGGGGGTACCATATGTCAAATGGCATGTCTGTCGGCAAGCGGCGTCTCGTGTTGGCGACCAAGCTAGACCAGTTGTCTGCACAAATGAGGATTATCTTTTCGAGGTATTGTAGATGCTCGCTATTGCCTCTTCTTCACTATTACACCATGAAAGTAGAGCCCATTTTACTTTACTCCTTGGATGCTTGCTTAGTAAACCTGGGCCCTCTATTAAATTTCCTCCAAGGTAACATTTGGAAAAGGGTATTAGGCCTTCCTGGCTACTTGCCTAATCCAATTCTTATACACAAACTGGGATTATATTCTCTAGCAGACAAACATGACTGGCGTATGTTAAACTCCTTTAACAAAATGATCTCGCCCCCAGTTATCTCCATGTATGAGGACCTCAGCTTAATGCTAATTAAAGATCATCCTGCCTCTATTCGTGAATTTAAGTTACACATGCTGACGATTTTAAAATCTATGAATATGACGCAACAGTATTTCATTGATTCTCCACAAAAACACAAAGCTCGATTTTTTGGGAATGCATGGGCACGGAATGCAGATTTAATTTCAGGTTATTCATCATTTCACACCTATGCCAAATTCAGGCAGGCTGTCTTGGCCCGTTTGCCCTACCTTCTGTGTTTTCCTGACCACCATGCACGGAGGACATATGAGATTTCGGTTGGATCTCATCCATACCGGTTCTCGCATTGGCAACTGGACAGGATACAAATAGCTGTGGCAGTGGGACTGTTGTCGGTTTTGCTCCAGGATTGGGGAATGTGAAACCTTGGAACACCTGTTCATGCATTGTACCTATTTCGATCTTGATAGGCTTTGTTGCTTGGGACCTTTTCTTGTTTCAAATTCAAGTAATGAGCGTCAGCTGGTTTGGGTGCGTTGTATGTGGGGCCAGTTCAACTCCATCATACTTGCAACAGTGAGATTTGTGAACATGATTGAGAAAGTTCTTTTGCCACTAAATAAATCAATGTATATGAGGATGGCCACAGACGCCCCACCGGTACATACATAGAACTTACTCATACCAACAAATGTACCATAATTGCCACCAATGAGAGCTACTACCAGAAAAGGAGAAGCAACCTGTTCTTGTTTGTTGATTCCTTTGTTGCACATGGATGCAACTTGTTGTAATGCAGACAGGTCCTTTTTTCCAAGAATGACGAGCAAACAATATAAAAGATAACAAATATTGTGAGTGGTGCTTTAATTTGTATGGACACTGAGGAAAATAAAAAATAAAAAATATTTGGAAATAGACACCCTTTTATGATCTTATTGTATTATGTGTTTGTTGTATTTTAATTTCAATTTGCTGATTACAGGCTTTTGATGGATCCACAGCTTGTACTGTATATAATAGCATTTGTGACTTGTATAAAATAGAGCACATCGTGATTTTATATCGTAATTTGATTAATGATACTTATGAATTATGTTATGTATTTAGTGATACAAATTTTCTAAAAGGTGTACATTTTTTGCTACCAAAAAAATAAAAAAATTAAAAAAGAAGGAATCGCAAGCTCCATCTCTGACAAAGGGGAGTCGAACATTATTATACAGAGGACATACAAAAAAAAGACAATAGCCACGACGGACATTACTGCTATAGTTGACAGTGTTTCAGCTAGAAGGCAATAGTAATGAGAATTATGTATAACGAGTGCATGGAGTAATTCAAGATGATTTCAGATATTAGTCATTTTGAATTGGCCACTAGCACATGGAAATTATTTAAGAAATCTATTTATATTGCATCGGAGAAGCCTATAGGAGTTCTGCTTGCGAGTGAATCCATTATTATTTATTTAAGCATGTAATGCGGAGCGAGCATTTGCAAAATGTGCTCCCATTTTACAAGACATGTCCTCTAAATTTGGAGTAATGACTATATGGCGCTCCCAACTCAAAGGTATCTGGGCGCACTGCAGTTTGTGGTTACCGAATACAAAGCCATACATACTCTCATACATTGTTAGGTTAATAACATAGGATAATGTACATACAGTTGCTAAACAAATTCTGGAAATAGAAAAAAAAGAAATATTCAGACAATTTACAGACAGGCATAACTTATCTGAGAGCATGAGTGTTCCTAGGGGACAGATTAAAGGTCCCAGGAAAAGAGACAGCTTTTGGCTTTTTTTCTGAAGTTGAAGGACTGATCTGATCTTAAGGATGTAGGCAATGAGTTCCGTAGCTGTGCCGCCATGAGAATGCCGCTGCCCCCTACTTTGAGCTTATATCTTCGGACCTTGAGGCAATGTAGTTGCGCAGTTCTAGTGGGGCTTTTGGACACATTTTTTGAAAACTTGTCACTACGTATTTGGGGGCTGACTTGAACAAGCATTTGTGGGTAAGGGTTTATGCTTTGAACTGTATTCCATCCTTGACTGAGAGCCAATTGGTGTGCCCTCTACTCTGAGATATGTTGTGTTCTAGGGATATTTAATGCGGTTCTGAGAGCATAATTTTGTAAAATGTGAAGTTTATTAACATTTTGTTTGCTTGACCCAAGATAGTATTACAATAATCTAGATTCGAAAGAATTAGGGCTCTGGCTAAAGCAATGCAACCGGTTGAGGAAAGGAATGGTGTTGAAAGACTGAAAGTGGATGCTAAGTTTGGATAGTCTAGCTGGAGCTCCTATAAGGAGGAGCTCGGTCTTTTCGTCGTTTAAGCATAGGCCATGTGTAGCCAAAAATTAAAGAATGGGGACTTGTAGTTTGGCTGTCCTCATAAGTAGTCTGGGCAATCAGTGGGTTAATGCATGCACAGATCTATATGCACATTAATGCCATACCTTTGTATCTTGTGCATGCAAGAGGTCGATACAGGGAATTCGATTGGCTTCACTAATAGTGATAGAAGCCCATTTGGTCTACATAGAATTCCAAACCGTGAGGAAAAAGCTTGTGCAAGTAGCCCGATTATCTTACTTTAGTGGGATATGTTTTGGGAGCTATATCACGTGTTCCTTCCACTGAACTCCTGGTAAAGACGAGCATTGGGAAATGGAACCGTTATTGCTTGTGTATAGGCATTAGCCATTTGCCTATCCCTTGCCTACACAAGTCACAACTGTTTTCAATGCTTGTGCATGTATACCTCCTCCACCTCCTGTCCACAGTTGGGAAGCACTCAAGATGGATGGGTGACTGCGTTAGTAGGGCTAGGCAGACTCCCTACTAGCACCCATTGTGCAGATGCTTACTGCACAGTCCAGCGAGCAGTTCACCCGAGCAGCCATTTCTTGACTATCTCAGCCAGTGCTGCCGCTACCTTCACTCCTCTTTCGGACACCTCTAGCCGTTTTTCTTGAAAGATTTGTCCTTGATCTGAAAGCACAAAGGATAAAACCAGCGTAGGAATCTTCTTGTTGATACATAAAAAAAGAATCTGTCACGGTTCTATGACAAGATAAACCCCCTTTTCCCAAAACCCTAAACCCTAAGCTCCAGGATGCAGTTTGCTATACATTACTAACATTAGCTATATAAATCATTGCTTCATAATCCAATCATGCGAGTCCAGGCCCTCTAACCTCACTTCCTCTGGGTACTTTCGCTTTCCTGCTGATTTTGGCAGGTACTTATTTTGTTGCTATCTGTATAATTTTTATTTCTTGGAGTGGGGGAGCACGGTGGAAGGGGGCAGTGTTTCTTTCTCTGATAAACCCCTAATTCTTGGTATTTGAGGACAATTCTGTTCCATTAGTTGTGGGTGCTGCAGGAGACATTGGGGCATTTGCCACCCGTGTGCTCAGTTACTCGCACTGTCTGGATATTTATTTCCTCCCACAGGATTGCTTTACTCTCAATTCGCCGATTGCATTCTTAAGGCGTGGGAAGCAGGCTTTACTACAGGCTTAGGGCCCGTCTTTAATTGTAAAGGGCTAACCTTGCATGATCCCACCTGTGATCCGCATCCAGCGCAGAGGCGTTGCTGAGGGAGGCTATAGCCCCGGGTCTTTTGGTTGTCGTCCCGGATAGAAGCTCAGGTGCTACAACCAAAATGCTAGTTAGGCCCGAGTCCCGCCATTCTTAACATTAGCTTAGCCCTTGATCGTTTTCACACCTAGCAACACCCCTGCAGCGCAGGGTTGCTCTTCCACATCTGCTGCGCCCTGTTATGGTTAAAGAGGGTTGCCAGCTGTAAGAGCAAAGAATACCAGATAAAGGGATAAACGTAGTATTTAAGCACATGCGTCCCGCGCTGAATCGCAGGAGTACACTCACGTTCTAAATCTACAAGAGTTCCAAGCAACGTTCTTTTCCCTCCGGTATGGGGGAAATTAAAATGGACACGTCCTACCCTGATGCACACACTGCAGGTGATATGATATGTTATTTATAACGTGCATAATACCCAGAGTTTTCTAAGCACGGACACGGGGATCGAACCTGTGTTGCTCTGTGTCGTCTTGCTTCCAAGGCGAGCACGTTGCTGCTGAGCTATCCTCCTGAGATTTGTGCTAGAATCCAAATCTTTATTATGGCACACTTTAAATATATTGAAGGGAGGTTACCCTCCTGCTCAAGTAGGATTGCATGCACTTTTAGGCTGCAGGGCACTAGAATCCCTAGTATGTTCAGTTTGCCGACTGGCCAGGGCACAGGAAGGGAGCGAGACAGATGAATATTGAGAAGGGGATGGGCAATGCCACCTTGTGAATCCATCATTTGGCTACACTGATCAGGCTTACAAGGTTGGTGCTTCAGTGGTGAACTTTAAGAGTGTTTTTGGTAGTTCTGCTGACATGATAGTACACTCAGCTGTCATAGATGGCATCAAACCAGTGTATCATACGGTGCATATATTGGAGCCATGACTGAGCCAGCAACTGCAAGGTTGTACTGCTTTCCCCCCTGGTGGCCAGAGGTACTGCATGGCTCCTGCATGTCCCACATAGAGGTGTTATTGAGGCTGGAAAAGACATGCCCTTTAAACTTCCCCGGAGCATACAGAGGAGTGGGACTACTGTAATAGTCCATCTTGGACTAAACAAAAACAACTCAAGTGGCATCTATTTATCCAAAATAAAAGCAGTTAGGTTTATTGTGGGACATGAGCCTTGGTGCTATATTTCAAGCAGCCAGCTGGCGTTCTTGTGAAAGGAACACCTCACAGAATCAAATGCATTACTTTCAGAATCCATAAAATCAATGCTGCAAACATAAGTACAGACAAGGCCACTTAGATCACCACAATATAACAATCCAACTACTCTGAGGCTCAAAAGAAACAGGAATATACACCTACAACAACTCCAACTCTAAAAACAGAATATACCCTCAAGAGGTTCAAAGGAAATGTGAAAATCTACCTCCATGAACAAAAGGTCCAACTCATAGACCGGCAAACAAGCCAATAACCTTCCCTACCAACCACAAGTCCTAAACTTCACTCTACTACACTATGTTAACACTTCCACCCCACAGCCCCATTTAGCTATTACAGGAATCTCAACTGCATACCCTGGCCCTGAGAAAGGTTTACCTCACTTGCAACCAACAGTCACTTGTAGGCTTGTTTAAATTCGAACAGACTGAAAGCACCAGAATTTCTGTAACTCATGTTTTAGCATTAGTGTCACCCACACTTTTCACCCCAACTCTCAGCTCAAACCGTGGATACGACTAAGACGACCCATTGGGTGTGTAACATCCCATGTTGCGTAGTCCGTTTATATGCCATACCTCTGTATTGCATGGGATGTAGCTGTGTTGTTTCTCCCAGTTACTTTGATACAGCACCTCGCAAATAAACGCAATATAAAATTACAATAAGATGCATGTTTAAAGAGATGGCTGTTCTGGTTACAAAATGACTAGCACATCTGCATCAGCGCCAGAATGATAAAGCATATAGAGAGAATTACTAACTGCTGAGGTTCTGAATTCAGGAGAAGGCCAATAAGACATGAGACACTTCTGGCAAGAAGAGATTAGATATGGGCAACACGATCAGGTTTCTGAGACCCAAATTGCTTTGGTTGAAGGACAGTTTACTGAATAGTGACATCGCCCAAAAGTGGGGGCAGAAGACCAAGTTACTTACACCTTGTAACGTTCTTTCGAGTGGATACTCCTCCAACAGATTCCTCATCTTTGACATTTTAATGTCCAGCTTCAGCTGCGTCGGAAAACTTTTCGGCAGAGGGTGCCCTGCGTTGATGGCGTCGAATCAATGTCCCTCGAAGGCCTCCATCGGGAGCGACTATCGGAGACCATGTATAGCACGCACAGCACCCGTTAGCCTCAGTTCTGTTTTTCCTCCTCCTCATGCAGCAGAGATGCCCATAAATACGGGTCCGACAGTACTCACCCTTGGTGGTGCGGAAGCTGTAATAGCATGGGAAATTCTATAGGAGGGGTAGGATTGGAGGGCGATGAGGAACACATTGGGAACATCCAGTCGAAAGAATGTTAGAAGGGGTAAATAACTTGTTCTTTGAATGGACTGTGTCCTCCAACGTATTCCTCATCTTGCGACTCCCAAAGCAGTATTAGAATTTGGAGGAAAGTGTAGAATTTATATATATTACATTTTTTCCAGTGCAGAACAAAGTACTGCCTTGCCAAAAGCATGATCTTGAGAATGGGAAGCATCCAGAGCATAATGCTTTGTAAACCTGTGTATGGATGACCACGTTGCAGCATCAGATATTCTTTATAGGAACTCCCATTTGCAGGGTTGTAGATGTGGCCATGCCCCTGGTTGAAGGAGCCTGCAAACCTTCAGGAGGGTCTTTCCCCGACAGACTGTAGCACAAAGAAATAGCCAAAATAATCCACCTAGATACGGTTTGCTTGGTAACAGTGTGACTCAGTTTGTGTCCTGTATACCCTATGAATAGTTGATCATCAAACCGAATTTTGGATGTTCTTGAAATGTAAAAGCATAATGCTCTTCTAGGATCCAACCTATGAAGTCTTTCTTCCTCCTAACCAGGGTGAGAAGAGTACAAGGAGGGAAGGACAATGTTCTGGTTCAAATGAAAATCCGAACAGTTTCTCAGTAAAAACAAGGTTTGACCTTCAAGGCAACTTTGTCTTTGTAGAAGACTGTAAAGGGTGGCTTTACTGACAGTGCCTGCAACCCGGTCACACTGCGGGCTGATGTGAAAGCAACCAATAAAATGGTTTTAAAGGTTAACCTTCAAGGACGTGTGTGCAGGGGTTCAAAGGGTGCACACATTAGGAACTTTAAGACCAGATTTAGGTCCCAAACCGGAACCTGGAAAGGAGATAAAAGATCCACATTAGTGAGTCCTTTCAGGAATTGAGTTACCAGTGGGATTTTGAAATAAGTGCATTCCTCGGACGAGCGCTTAAAAATGGACAGCGGTGCCAGATAGCCTCTAATAGTACCAATCTGGAGTCCCGGATTGGCTAAAGATAGAAGGACGGACAATACATCCAGCGTTTTACACAGAAAAGGATCCACATTCTTTTCCTTGCACCAGTTCAAAACTTCTTCCAATGGCAACGGCAGAAGGATTTTGTTGCTGGTCTTCTAGCCGAAAGCAACACCTCCTTAACGTCATCTGGGAGGTCCCAATCCTTATGTCTCAACCTTTCAGAAACCAAGCGTGAATGTTGAGAAAGTTGACCTCTGGATGGAGAACCTGACCCTCCTCTTGTGAGAGAAGATCCTCTCTCCGTGGAAGATGTATCGAAGGACAAATGGACAGGTATAAAAGGTCCGGGTACCACGTCCTCCTGCCCCAATCCAGGGCAATTAGGATCATGCACTTCCTGAACTTTCTCAACCTCCTGATCACATGGGGAATGACGGGGACTGGAGGAAACTTGTACAGGAGTGGGAACTCACAGTCCACTACGGACGCATCTCCCAGAGGTCCTCTTGGGGGAAAATTCCCTTGAGCAATATCTTTCGCACTTCCAGTTGACCTCGGTCGCTAACAGATCTACTTGAGGGGTTCCCCCAAAGGGTAAAGATCTCTTTAAGGACTTCCTGAGTTAGTTCCCACTCGTGGCTGACTCTGCTCTACCTGCTCACAGCACCTGCCGCCGTGTTCTCCTCTCCGGCCAAGTGAGCTGCCGAGAGAGAGATTCTTTCTTGAATTTCCCCATACCAGAGCTGCATTGCCTCTGCACACAGTGGTAGTGATTCTACACCTAGTTTCCTGTTGAGGTAATACATGGCCACTGTGTTGTCTGTCATTATCAGGACATTCTTTCCCGGCAGGAAGTCCTTCAGTGCCAATCTGATGGCTCTCAGCTCCAAAAGATTGATGTTTAGTTTGGACTCCGATGGAGACCAACCACTGCTGACTGTCCGATCGTTGGCATGGGCACCCCATCCCACAAGTGAGGCGTCCGTCAATAGTGTAATCTCTGGCCATGGTTGCCAAAAAGGTTCCCCCTTCAGAATATTCTCCATGCAGGCCCACCACAGAAGATCTTGTGAGAGCCTGTCTGGAATCTGAAGTCGGTCTGACATTTGTCCTGAAAATTGGGGCCATTGTGTTCTTAGAGCCCACTGAAGGGATGTCATTCTCAAACGGGCTTCTGGCACCAGAAAAATGCAGGATGCCATGAGGCCGAGCAACCTCAAGAAATCGAAGGCCAGAAGATCTTGGGCATTCTGAAATATAGTAACCATCTGAAGAATTTCTTGAGCCCTCACCTTGGGTGGCAAGCTCTTTCCCAAGGATGTGTCCAAAACAGCACAAAACAGCAGCTGTTAAGGGGTCATATGGGACTTTTTGTTATTGAGGAAGAAGCCCAATCTGTGGAGAGAGTGGCAGGTGACTTTCAGATGATACAGGGCTTGTTCGGGGGCGAATGCGCCCTGGTCAGCCAATTGTCCAGCTAGGGGTAGACGTGACTCCCCCTCTCCTGAAATTAGTTTCAACCACCGCCATCAGTTTGGTGAAAACCCTCGGGCGAAGGTCAGCCCGAAAGGCAGAACTTGAAGCGGATAATGAGAACCGCCAATTGCGAACCTCAGGTATTTTCTGTGCTTGAGATGGATAGGCACATGAAAATAAGCATCCTGGAGGTCCAAATACGCCAACCAATCCTGAAGGATCTGAGAAAGTGTGACCATCTTGAACTTGTCCTTCCTGAGAAACTTGTTCAAGTATCAAGACCAAGATTGGTCTCAGGTCTCCTCCCTTTTTGGGGATAAAAAAAATATGGGGAGTACCATCCCTACCTTCTCTCCGCTACGCGTACCGGTTCTTTGGCACCTTTCCCCAGCAGGGTTAAAACTTCCTGCACAAGCAGCGGAATAGGAACCATCTAAGAGAGGCTCCCCAGTCGATTGTTCCGAGTTCTTATGAAAGGAAGGCAGTAACCATGGGCTACTGTTTCCAGGCATCTGAAGTACTGTCTCGCCATTCTTGCAGATGCTGAGACAGTCTGCCCCACCCCCCCACTGCTGTACTGACCTCAGAGTGGTTTTGTGGCAGCTACTGCACAAGCCGATGGTAAGGAGGCTGCTGCTTGAGCTGGCTTGGCACCTCTACCTCGTTCAGCACGAGGAAACCACCTTCTTTGGCCCCTTTGACTGGCCATTCCTCTCGCCCTGCCAACCAAGTAGTAGTGAAAAAATCTATCCCTCCAAGGTTGGTCCCTAGGAAGAAAAGGCTAAAGTTGCCTAACAGCGGGACCGAAAGACTTGGCTGCCGCCTTCGAGGTCTGCAACCTCAAGGCCCTCGTCAACCTTGCTGCCAAAAAGACAAGACCCATCAAAAGGCATGCTGGGAAGCCTAGACTGCACATCTGGTGCAAAATCTGCCTTCCTCAACCACACATCTATGCATCACGGTGCCGGTAGCCATGGATCTGCTACACCATCCAATCCTGACTGAAGGGCTTCACAATTAGCTTCTTTGCCATCCTTAATAGCCAAGAAGCCATCCCTTTCTTCCCCCTCGGGAATATGCTCTACCGCCATAGACATGCAATCCCACAGAGTATGCAAAAATGTTGCCAGGGCACGTGGAGTTGGCAGATTTCAATGCCATGCTCCCTGCTGAAAATACCTTTCTTGCACATCCATCTACATGCTTGTCATCCCTATAAGGAGGGATGGTAGGGTATGCTGCCTGTTTTGAAGTTGCTGCAGCCACCTGCACCACCAGACTCTCCGGAGTGGTGTGTTTCGACAGGTAGTCGGGGTCACTACTGGCGAGATGGTATTTTTTTGTCAGATTCTTATCTGCCGGATTGGTCTCCGGAGTTTCCCAATTTGAAGCCACTCTTTTGTAACGCCATATGGAAGGGCAAAACAGGGTCTGTCTGCGGCCCTTTATCCAAAATATCAGTTAGATCATCCTGCTCATAAGGGAGTGGTGGTCTGCTCAATCCAAGGTACTCTACAACTCTGGACATGAGTTGTCTGTATGGAGTGTGGGCATGTTCGCCAGGCTCGGGCCTACCAATCTCCAGTTCGGGTGAAGTATCAACTACACAGTCTGTAAATCGTCATATAGATATTTAATCCTGGACTCCTCTGATATCAGACACTCTGGAGCATTGGGTGTCCCATACTGCAACCCAAAAGGAGCATCTTCGTCATCAGAGCATTTCTCATCTTCATAGATTGAAGAGTGATTTAAAAAACTCCTTTCTGGGTAAAGGAGCATAAACGTTTTCAGATAGTGAGTGTAGGCTTCGATGGAGTCAAAGGCTTTATTGGCACCGATTGAGGAAGGTCGATTGGCCCGATGGAATAGAAGTCCTCTGCTGCTTCCTCCTGTCGTCACTGGGCGACCTGTTAGATCTCTGTGTACCACAGTCCCAAAACCTCTTGAAGCCGGAGACAGTGCAAGGTTTGAACTCGGTCCTGCGTGAAGGATTTCTGTCCAGGTTTTGTAAGATGGCCAAGTATTTGGCGGTATGAGCAGAGGTTTTCTTTTTTGTCAACTCCTCACTGGTGGATGTACGAAAAAGGCCCATGTGTCCTCGAAGGGCAGATCCGGGATCCGTTCCTGCACGTCAGATGAACTCAGTGGTGTACATCCATGCCAATGTCCTCATCGACACAAACGCGCAGTCCTCTGATGGCTGTGTCGATGTGGGAGACCAAAGACTCCATGTGTCCTGCGCAATGGCTCGGGCATAAGCCAGACCGGCCTTGAAGGTGGCTTGCTTGTCCGAAGGGAGGACAGGAAGAAATTTCCTGAGCTCCCACCACAGCTTCTGGTTAGCTGCAGAAAAAAGAGGGCGTCTGCGGTGGCTTTCCGCAAGTACAGTCCTGAGATAGAATAGCAGTGCTCTACCAAAGACTCGAGGACCTTGTCCCCCTTCGGAAAGACAACTCGAGGTAGCTCCCGTGGAGGAAGACGACGAAGATGATGGTTTTGAATGTAATGAGGCCGCAGCCACCACTGATGAATGCGGTTGCAGGGTAGGTGGGAGGCCAGGAGGATTGGCTCCCTGTCCGTCAGCCTGAACATGCTGTCCAACTTCTTTTTCATCTGGCCGTTTGCTTCTCCCAGACCTTCCACGCCACCTGAAGGACATCCCTCTGGAATGGGATGCCAGACCGGACTGTGGTGCACTTACCGAAACCTCTGCTAGCACCCCCCCTCCCTGACTCCCGGGGGCTTCCTCAGGCAGAGGGACCCTAAAAAACTCTGCCAGGCCCTAAAGGACTTAACGGCTGCAGAGGGTTCAAAGTCCTGGGCATCATCGTCCTCACCAACCCTCCTTTTTTACAGACCGAGGCGAGTCCAGGACCTGGGACAGGTGCCGACAGGGTCCCCAACTAAGTCCTTAGCAGAAGACAGGTCCAACGGCTGTTGAGGGGGGAGGCGTTGGGGGTACATGAGGAGGTGGAGGGGTCTGAACAACCAGTAGGGCCTTGACCAGCGGAGGCACAGCTCCTGGAACAGGCAGCGCTTGAGGAACGGGAGGGATACACAGAAGAAGGGGTTGGGGAGACACCACCCGCGGGATGACCTTCACTATGTCCTTCTGGAGCCCCTTCATCGGAGGGGAACACGAGGAAGATGAATCGTTAGAAGAAGCGGTCCTCGCAAGCTGCAATGTCCGTAGGGACACGGCCTTCAGAGGCGCTGGGTCTCCGCTCCTGGTCAAATCACTGAGGCACCCGAGGCGTGAAGCCGTAAAACTGCTATGGGCAGATGTACCCCTGAGGAGACCAGATTCCTGTATGTACAATCCACTACTGCTTCCTGAGGGAAGGGGACTGGCTCTTCGTGCCGAGCCCATTCAATGCGTGAGCACGGGTGGACCCAGAGTTGGATCCAAGATGGCCACCGGCCTGGCAGGCTCTGCCACATGCCTCTTTGCCATTTTGAAGCCTTGCGCCAAGCCCTGGGCGGGAGGGCGCAAAGGCCCTGAGCCACGAGAGGCCTCAGACATGGGAGGATACAACTTGGTGCTTGCTCCCGCAGCAGAAGCATCAACCTCAGTTCACTTCAGTAGGCACTGAGCCCTCAGACGGATGGTATTTTTAACACCACGACTCACGACCTCCGAGCGAGCTCCAGAAGGCTGGATGCCCTCGGCACCTGTGCTGGTAGCCGTGATGGATTGTGCAGAGGACAGACTCTTGGAGGTGGTATTAGGCAATCCCTTACCCATTGGTGGCGAAGAGGACGAAATTGTTTGCCCCTCTGTGGACAGCCCGGTAGGGGCCCCTTCGCACCTCAGCTTGTGAGCTGGTAGCCTGGATAACCTCAGGTCTGCCCCCAGAGCACACAGAAGAACCCCCCCCCCGGATCCCTCGGCTTGGGAGCCGGTAGCCTTCGAGGCCTCAGGCCTGCCAGAACCTGAATCCGAGGAACCACTCTCTGTGGAAATCCCGAGGAAAGTTGCTGTGCTGAAGAGAGAACCTACCTTGTCTTGACGAGAGGTCCTGGAGAGAAAGTCCCTAAGATGGGGTGGAGGAGAAGCATGAAAGATATCCCTCCACTGGTCAACAGATTCTTCAATGACCTGTGACCGAGAGCGCTTCAACCCAAATTGTGTCCAAGCAGTGGTTGGGCTCCAAACACTGAAGACCGAGTGCATGAAAACAAACAGGGAGCAAGCAGAAAGCTAAAAAAGTCTCTGCGCTGGTTGCCAGGTCAGACACTGTCCATGCAGAAAAAGAGACTGGGGTGAGGCACCGGAGGACGGGGCCTTGGCAGGGCGTTCCCATACCCGAGGCGGCGCCCCAGCGCACTAGACCAAATTTAATGGCGAAGCTCAATTTTTCACTGCCAAAGGTTCCTGTACGGTCCCCATATTTGGGGACGCCTACAAGGATGGAGGAAATGTACGAATATCACTGCAGTGCTGCTGTGCTACAAGGAGGGCCAACCACTGGAGAACTTGTGATCAGGGATGTTCCTTTAATGTAATATCGACCCCTATAAATAATAGAGTACATTAAGAAATTCAAGATCCACTAGTAGAACATTGACCTTGGTAAACCAACAGTTCAGCTGTAGGTGGATCTGAGCAGCAAATTGAAGTGAGACTGGAGACCATTGGGAAGTTTGTATCAATTCATAGATAAGAAGTAAAAAGGTAAGTGCGATCAATAATCAATTGATTGGGGCGTGACACCATTTCTCAAAGTAGTACACAAAGAGCACTGCTTTTCTAGCTGAAAATCTGCAGTGCAAATGTGCTTCCAATCGAGCAGCATGTAAAACATGGTGGCTTTGCGGTTTTAAGAGTTTGTTATAGGACATTCTAGCTGCAGCAAGCAAGTGCGGGGGAGAGGGGACACCTAGGTTTTCAGTTGATTAACATGCAATGATTTTCTGTTGCTAGAAGGTGGACAAATTATTGCAGGTCCTTGGTTCTCCTGCCCTTTTCTCTCATGACAAAAAAAAAAACATGATCAGTTTTCCAGTTTGAAATTGAAGTACAGTAAGGGTGTTACATTAAATAAGGGTGTTGGGCAAAAGATAAAAGCCTGATGTCTTGATTTGCAGTCATTGCTCTGGCTAATATACAGCCAGTGGAGCACAGTCAACAGTGGGGAAGAATTCTTCCTAGTCCCGATTACAATATATATGAAAAATGTAGGTTAGCCAGGATATTTAAAGCAATAGCCCACACAATTTGCATCTGCCACTAACCATTGACAACTAATGACTCTCTTGGCGAGTAAGGTACGGTGTGAATGTTGAGAATTCGCAGTTATTTCAGGGGGGTGTAACGGTTGGTCAAGAGACTCATGTCGAGTTAGTTTGCAACTTGACATTTTTCACTTTACTTCTATGTTGAAGTAAAACTAGATCTACTCAATAAGGCTAGAAGCTGCACAGCCCTTTTTTGAATGCTTAAATGAAAAAAGATTTAGTCTTTCTCTCACCAGGCACCCAAAATCTGGAAAGACCTACCTAAGAATATACGTAATACAACAAACCACCTAGCATTCAGGAAACTCCTCAAATCATGGCTCTTCAAAGCGTAACCACAGCGGAGACGTAGAATGGCCAGACATTAAAACAATGATGGAAATAACTCCAACTTCGGCCACTCTCAAATTGGACAAACACACAAACCAAAGAACCAACCATTCAACAGAGCATAAGACATCATGGAAATAGCCACAAAGGAAGGCTGCACACTCAGACAGAACTGTGAATGTTAGCATGGTAAAGGTCAGGTAACCCACTAACCAATATAAGCTCAAACTCTGCATACTTATCTCACTCAAAAAACTCACACAACCATCTCTCGCACAACAAGCCGCACGCACTTCACAACACTGCAACACATAAGCCGGAACAGCACACGCGGACTGACTCCGATCCGATACCCACACCAAAGCTCAGCACCCGGTGTATACTGAGCTGAAGCTGCCAACAGAACACCACTCCTCTCACTATCCTACTCCCTCCTTCACCTTACTAACCCATCCCACCTTTATCATTTACAGATCCGCCTGGGGACCAATTCCGTTGGTGACGGTGCGCGGTACAAATACCTTTAACATTTAACCAAATTGATTGGAGGGATGAAAACGTATTCCCCAATGGTGAATCAGACCGACCAGTACTGAGTCAGTGGTCCTAGCGATTGTGGGTAGTTGTCAGAGGTCCACTATTCTTTCTTTTCCTCTAGGATTGGAAGTTCAGTTTTTCTCCCCTTAATCTTCATGTCACTATGCTACATCCAATGGTGTACAGCTGATGAAAAATAGCCATTTAGTGCAGCAGTTCAGATGCATATAAAATATAGCAAGTCAACAGTACTGAACATGTTAATTATCAAAATATGCCCATGCATAGAAGGAAATGAGGAGGTTACCTTGAGTTGTGAAGTTGAACAGTGCAGGTTTTTCTCTACCGTTTGGTAATTTGACATTAGGGTCCCGTAGTTCATCAAAGAAGGAGTGTGCACAAGCCTCCAGTGGCGTCAGGCGGGCAGTAGGCGTGTACTCCAGCAGGCGGCTACATAGTGCAATGGCCTCTGGTGGAGTGCGGGGTCGGAAGACCTGCAAAAAGACATAACCCTTTAAAAAAGAAAAAAAAAAAAGATTTGACTGAAATGAGTCGGAGGAATTAACCCCATCGGCGCCGAAAGGCCCGGGATCTCCACCATTTAGTGCTTGTTTTTGCATTTGAGAAGCACGACTCGTCGAGAAGTCCCGAGCCCCCCAGCGGCCAAAGGTTAACGTAACCGGGTTTCACTGTACTAGGAACGATGCATGGCCAGTCAAGGTTTCATGGCTCTCCGGGGAGCACTGGTGGATTTCTCCTGAGAACAGGGATAGCCAATTGTGCCGAATTGAGTGAGGTGGTTTCAATAACCCAAGAATCTTGGAGTGAGGCCAATAAACTCATGCCTGGCCTTGAAGTAAGAATGAACCCAGAGGTGAAAGGCTGGTCCGTTACCCATTTAGAAGTTAAGTTCACAATAAAACCAGCTCATTGCTGCTTCCAGCCATGCAAAAGATGTAACAGATCAGAAAATAAATTAAAAGTTGTATTTTCAAAATGCCTCTGCCATTTCTTCAGAACAGGAAAAAATCTTTTGAAAATACCTTAATTTAACAACATTTCAAATAACTTTTGTACTGTTTGTACATTTAAAGCACAGTTTCTAAAAAGCTCTCCAATGCAGATGCATTACAGTACACATTTCTAGGAATAGCAAGAACTTACTTTAGGAAGAGGTAATATTTAATAAAAGGTGAGCGTTCTTCACCCTCCAATGTACTCTTCCCTTTGCCCCAGTGTTGGCATTAAAATGGAAAGGTGCCCATTTATTGTAACTATTTCTTTTAAATACCTCTTATTTAAGACAAATCATAAACCCTTATTAACTTACTCATACCTTGTCTGCAAAGCAGATACTCTCATTGTTTCCTTGATAAAGCACAAGGCCCCAAATAGGCCATTTGCTAAAAGAGAATCAAAAGGGACACAGATTTTGTAGACTAGAGATTCAATGTTACGCTTTGCCAGGAAAAGCGTAATGTCTACATCTCTTTCAGTCATCAGCCACAGCTTGTTCTGTGTTGTAGAATAACAGATAACAAGATAAACGTTAGCAGGGCTGTCCACAAACATCAGTCTGAGTGGTAATTGACAGTAGTATTTATTCAAATCTGAAGCCATACCACAACATTAACAAATTCCATCCATCATGTTTTCCTGCTTGGAGGTGCACTCAAACAGATCAGAATACTTTCAAAGCAACAGAATGGGTTTAGTTTTCTAGGTTAGCCTGTGCGCATCCGGAGGAGTATTCGATTGATTAACAAGACTGAATGCAGTCCTATTTTCCCAAATGTATTGTTTTTTCTTCATAGTTACATAAAAAACTTATTTCAAACATTAGTGCTTGTGTAATAGTGCCGTACAGTAGTACCAACAAACTCTGCCGGGAGGAACGTGCATGCATTTTGCCGGTACTCGGGCATTTTCAAGGCACAAGTGGAGCAGTTTGTAATGCGTACCGCCAATCGATTGTATTCAAGGTAGCCCAAAAGATGGCCGACAAGGTCATGGCAACTAAGAAAGGACTTCCTTGGTGCCATGACGCCGGCGGACAACACACACGCCGAGTGCTCACAAAAGCAGTAGCATTGAATGGAAGCGGTTTGACTCACACGGGGGGAATGCTCTAACCGGCACGGTAAGATGAATCTCACGCTGTTTTCTTGTCCTATGAATCGAACATGTAACACCTAACACGCTAATACTTGCCGCAACGAACGGCCACTCCCGACTATACGATTATACGCGAGTGATGCGGCACAACGAGAGTTATCGTTTTAATATACTTAATAGACTAGTTAGCCTGCAGCAATGTGTGTTCGTAACGCTCGACAGGCTTATGAATATGCGATAAGCATATTCGGCCTCATAGATTATGAGAAAGCGCCCGCATATGGCAATCTTTGTCCAAGGAAAACAGTCACGTAGAAATTACCATCAGTCAGCAACCAAGCCATTAGACAAATGAGTAATAAGAATCATTTTCTTTTTAGGGATTTAACCCGATTAATTTATCAAGAACAGACGGCAACTTTATTATTACATTATACCAAGTCAACAGCTAACGACATTACAACTAAAGTGAGAATGGTGTTGAAATTTTAATTATCTATAGTTAAGTTTTGACATATATAGATTAGCATTTAGGTTCTTTTAAAACATGTAGATGGAAAATTGGATTAACACAAATATCACATGAAATTCAAATGTAACAGTTTTAAAGCAAGCTCTCATCTTAACCATGGCAGAACTTTATATTATTAAATTCACTTATTTCTAATATGAGTTATCGTAAATGGGAATAGCCATAAATATGAGCGCAAATGTATAAGTAATTTTGTTTCATCTTAATCATGATGTTCACTCATTATTTTGTTTTATTTCTACTGTTCCGTTTCTCTGTGCATATTCTTTACCCTAAACATCCTCCCCTTCGCCCATCCCTTGTCCTCTGTCCACTCACAAATTCGTGACATGTACTAATGCCCATTCTTTATTCATTATTGACTATTGTTTGTGTAATTGACAATGTATTATGTCGAACTTGTTAGCACATGTAATAGCCCTGGTTGGTGTCCAGTCATAATTTCGAAAACATAATTTCGAAAGTCAAAAAAGTCGAATCAAAAATGTCGAAAAAAAAAATGTCGAATTGTTTTTTTTTTCGATATTTTTTTTTGGGCTCTAGTTTCTGTGAAAAAAATAGGTAAAAATAAAAAAAAGGGGGGTTAGGGGGGGAACCCCCCCATTTCGAAAAAAAAACGTCATTAAAAAAAATTCGACATTTTTTTTTCGACGTTTTTTTTCCGACTTTTTGACTTTCGAATATTTTGTATTCGAAATTATGTCTATGAACCGCCCTGGTTTGAGAAAGGCACTTTTTTGTGTTGCCGAAACACATGTTACTATTACGGGCATTCACCAATAAATCTCAAGTTTGAAGATACTATTTGACTTTGATTTGGCGCATCAGTACGAAGGAGAGCACTATCAGATACCCTTATCATAGTAGGTGAGGATTCCACAGAGTTTGAAGCGGACTGCCTGTAGTCGAAGTGGAGACAGCCCTTCTCTGAGGAAGACCAGTGGCACCTGGAAGAGGAGTTGCTAGGGGAACGGGACGTAATGAGCTGCTGCTTTTTATCCTTTTCTCTTACCCAGGGCCATGACTCCACTGGCTCTTACATGTTTTCCACAGATCGGGACAACTTCTTTGAAGCAGAAGGCTCCGAGAGCGCCAATGACTTAGATGGTGCCTTCCGGCACTCGCTGAGTGAAGTGCTTTGTAACACTCCCACATGGCCTTTCACCACACACTGACAGGATTTTCACTTCTCCAACACATTTAGGACCCAAGCACCAGACTGCTGTTAGGATGGTTTTACAGACATGGGTTTCCCTCAAGCCGTGCACAGCTTCAAGTTGTGTATTCTAAAAGCAGCGTTTTGAGCTTTCAGAAAAAGGAATGGAGGCCATGTGGGACAACCAGCAAGAACAATACACCCACCTTGATGAGATATTCAGATTCATGCGCACTAATGAGACTGAGCCGAGCTGATGTGAAGCAGCAGTGCACATTCTGCTGAAAAAAAGTTTGATCCCAGACTTGCACCTGTTGGCGATTTCTAAGAAGTGGAACCTTTAAGGAAAGAAACTAGTAGATTATCTTTTTAAGGAACAGGTGTGGAGAGCATGAATCCCCGAGATTAAAAAAAGCCCACAACAATCAGGTAAAACCCAAAGTCAAGTCCCATGCAGGAACTACAAACTGGTGGGGCAGAAAATATGAAACATTTAAAAAATAAAAACGTAATGGGAACTGGGAATTACGAGCTGTGTTCGGTATAATAGTGTCAATCCGAGGGCCACCCTGCATCAAAGTTCAGGAAATCAGGCATGGAGGAGTTTGAGTATGCCAACTGCTTCAGAACGTTGTCCAGACAAGTTGGAAAAAGTGCATCTACAGGTGGCGACGTACTCAGTCGCTGATTTCCTGGTCAAACATTAAGGCACTCATCAGATAAGTTGCATTCCTCAGGACCATCCTTTGTGCAGCCAAGCATAAAGACTAAGGTAGTTCTAGGTCCAGACAGAGGGCTCTTGACTCAGACACACAGCAAGTCCAGATGATGGGTAACACGTCCTCCTGGCAGTCCAAGAAGAGTAAGATCATGGTGGACCTGAATGTCCTGAAATTAAACAGAACTAATGGAATTGGGGGGTGTCGAGAATAGAGAGGGTACCCACTATAATGAATGTGTCCCACACAGCATACCTCGAAAGGTTATAAAAGCAGAACCGCTGGCACTTCTGTTTGGTTTCTGGAAAAAAATGGTGAATGTGCAGGGTACCCCCAGGTGATTAAGTGATCCTCAAGGACTTAGCTCCAACCCATTGAAAACTGAAACGATGTCTGAGGGGATACACCACAAGCTTCTCCGGTGTTGAACTGTTGACAAGGATGTAGGGCATTCCCACACCAACACCTACTGCTAAGGCAGTGTATGGCCAAACGTTCAGTGAGGGCCTGTACAAATTTGCCCAGCACCAATGAAAGAAAGGCCAAAGTGGTCAATTGGATGTTAGGCCGCTCCTTGCAATTGATGTTTTCTGCCAAAGCCACTCACTGAAAGGTCATTCAGGCGAGGGCTCTCAGCGCTACAAAGGCGTCCATGACCACAATCAATTCATCTTTATTTCAAAGTGAAAAACACCCCATAAAAGTAGAAATACATAATTGTGTAAAAACAGTGAAAAATATCCAAGTGTACGGAGTCAGGTAGAAAACTATATAGTGCCTTATTGGTGCAGTAAATAAAGAAATCGGCATAAAACAAATAGCTTAACATACAGATATTAAATAGAACTGCAATTTGCATGCAATTTGTTCAGGACAGGTAAACCAACTTTCATAAAATGTTCACAAATGTGCACCAGTCCTTATGAAGTGACAGTTAATTACTAAGGCAATGTAGTGAGATGTATTTTCTTTTCCTCGCGGGCCACCAACAGGTACACCAAGCAAGCTCTACGATGTAGCTAACTAGTTATGCTTCTCCCACACTCCGAATGTTCAAAGAGCTCATTAAAATAGATTTTTTTAAATCTATTTTTAACAAAATTTAAGAAAGATCACTACGTTTTGGATAGTGGCACTCCCTTCCATGCAGGGGCAGATTTAATTTGCCTGCAAGTATGTCCATCTCGCTAGCTATATCCCAATCGCCAGTAAGCTCAGCCTCTGTCGTATTTGAAACATCTAGTTGATTTTTCTTACTAACCCAGTCCCTGCTGGGCCAGTAATGTGGGCATTAGGGAGATGTAGCTTCATTTTATTCCTGGTTGAAACCCCACACTCGATATTCCTCCTTTCAAAACCCTTTTTAAGTGATGTTTAGTAACTTACATTCTATCTTCTGGGTTTATAAAGCATCCCTACAGGGCAATTTGAATTCTCTCTTACATAGCTGAACGTTTTCACAGGTATCCTCTCATTAACATTTTCATTAAAACCACATTTTTTTTCTTCAAAACGGTTATCCTGAACAGTATCGATTCACTGGCTATTAAATGCCGAATAGCTCAACATCTAGTTCACAATGCACTATCTAGCTGTGGATTTCGGAACTCCCAAAAGAGCGTAAGAAATTATTCTGTATAACTTGCAGTTTAGTTTCATGTAATTAGCCCCATACAGCAGGATCGCACAATACAATTAGACCTATACATCAAAAGAACATTCACAATTGCATGTATTCCAATATTCCGCTTAAGCCACCAGAGCCTTATTAGCTTGTTGCATCTTTAGTGCCTGGCGAGACTGAGGATTATCTCACAGATCGAACTGAAGCAAATTTCTAAGAAATATCATATGTCTCAAGTCTATCCCCATTCACGTATGTTGGCTTTAAACCCATCTTCCTTTTGGATAGATCCATTCTATTTGTCCACAATCACCAGAGGTTAATACAGAGAGAAAGGCACCACCTTCATAACAATGAAGTCCTGAGACACCCAACTTGAGACCGGCAAGAGTTCTGTCACGCCCTTGAACTGGGACCACTGGCAACCCAGCAGCCATTGTAGGGACCTCATGACCCAGTTTTCTGGCACCAAAAACATGCAGAAAGCCACAAGGCCCAGGAGGCATAGAAGGGCCAAGGCATAGCACCCCTGATTACTGCCTTCATTAATGCATCTTTCCAAACAGAAACTGTCCCAAACAATCTCAAGGAAGCCTGGGTGCGGCCACTTCTAAAAAAAAGGCCACACTTGACCCAGGGCAACCAAACAACTACAGACCGATAATGACAGTCCTGTTCCTCCCAAAAATCCTGGACAAAGCAGCTCACATCCAGATCCAATCATACATAGAAGCTAACTCCATACTAGGCAAAAGACAATCTGGCTTCCGTGTCGGGCATGGAACAGAATCTGCTTTATTAGACCTAAAAAATCAAATCTCACAGATCATGGACAAAGGCAAACCTGCCTTGCTCTTCCTCCTCGATCCATCAGCTGCTTTTGACCTAGTAGATCACCAAACACTCACCACCCACCTCACCCATGCAGCCCATTTCTCTAATCAAGCAACATCCTGGATCACTTCCTTCCTTGAAGGAAGAGCCATGAAGGTCTACTCCGACACAGCTAACGCAGATCCTACCACTATAAACTGCGGTGTCCCCCAAGGATCTTGTACAGCCCCCACCCTCTATAACCTCTTCACAAAACCCCTATTCGACCTACTTGACTCCATGGGTGTTGCATATACAAACTATGCAGAGGACAATTAAATACTTTTACCCCTATCTGGACTATCACCAAGACGCCACGGGCCTTCACAGCATCTATGCCACTATGCAAGCTTGGATGGCAATCAATGGCCTCTGTCTTAACGGGGAGAAGACCGATATTCTCATCCTGGGCTAGACAAACACATTATCAAAACTAAGCCCCCAATACAACAGCTTCAACATAGACAACTCAACCATCTCCGTATCATCCGCTGTCAAGACTCTAGGTGTTCACATTGATGCAAATCTATCGATGAACAAACAAGTCGGCGCCATAGCCTCTGCATCAGCGTTCACCACCAAACTCATCAATGTCATTAAACCCTACTTATCAACCCCCCAACCGCTTGGCCATAGCTAGAGCAACTATAGGAGCCAAACTCGATTATTGCAACAACCTTCTAGCTGGCACCTCCGCCTAAAACATTCACAGACTGCAGACCAAACAAAACAATGCCCTCAGAGCCGCCATGAGCATCCCTAGAAGAGACCATATATCCCACGCCAGACGTGAAGCACAGTGGCTCCAGGTCAAAGACCGTATTACTCTGAAAATCCTCACCATCACTCAGAGGTGCATCAACAAAACCGCTCCAGCATACCTATCTGAAGCAATATCAAGGACCACATCCACTCGCCCCACCAGAGCTCAGTACACAAACCAGCTACACATACCACGCATAAAGAGAGCCACAGCGGGAGGTCAAGGCTTCTCCTATATTGCACCAAAACTCTGGAACTCACTCCCTGCCACCCTTACAGCTGAAACTTCCATCTCTGTCTTCCGCAACAACCTCAAGGCCACTCTCCTCAACTAGCAAGTGGAGGACTGCCTCCTCTACTTCTGCCATGTATATTGTAATATAACACAAATGTAATATAACTGTATGGTAACCTGTATATATATATATATATATACTGCTAATGACCATGTAACTAAGTAACTAGGCTTTGTACTGTAACAAGTGCCACGATGGCCTCGGGCTGTTGTGCGCTATATAAATACGAATAAACCAAAACAAGCATCAGGGACTAGGAATTGATTTCATGCCACAGACCATATGAAAGATGTTCACAATACTGTGCTTATGAGTGGGTGGAGGAGCCCTGCCTGACTGTCCATCCCCGCTCCAATGAATCCATGGAGAAAAAAAGAAACTGGAGAATGATTGGTGCAACACTTGTGTTGGTAGAAAAGCCAAACCTTTGCAGCAAATGGCACACACAGACAAGTGCTCTGCAACTGACTCTGGGAAGCCAAGCAAGATCAGTCAATTTTCCAGGTAGGGAAAGCTGCAAACTCGATCCCTGTTCCTACTGTGACCATCAAACCCCAGTGCCAACAGCTTGATAAAACCCATTGAGGCTAAGGAGATGCTGAAGGACAGGACCAATGACTGGTAGCAGTTCCTTCAACCCCAAACCTCTGCTACTTGCAGTGGTCCAGGTCTAAAAGCATGTGGAAGTAGGAATCCTGGAGGGCTAGTGACATCAGTCAGCCCCGAAGGGTATAGAGACTGCAGGAACTGGGCAAGGGTCACCATTTTGAAATTGTCCTTCTGCAGGTAAACGTTCAGGGGCCACAGGAACAGACGGGACCACAGACCCCAGTGACCCTCTTACCCCCCCCCTCCCATCGTCCGTTGGGCACACAAAATCGTGGAGTATCACTCCTTCCACCACTTCATCATAGGAACCAACAGGAGAGCATTAAGAGCCGGGCAGAGGAGGGAGGTGCTGCTTATTTAGTTTGCAGTAGAAGGGAGTAACGAAGCAAAGCTAACTGAAATACTAGGCATTTCAGGTGGTGGTCTACTTTGGGTAGAACATGTCTTATTAAGCATAGTTTCTAGACACTAATCATGGACTTTTTTCAGTCTCAAAGCCACTTCGCAAGATGACCCACGCTTTTCCATCAAATTATTTGCCCTAGATGCACACCTCCCATTCATCAACACAATTAAAACTTCTCTACGGAGGCAAGTTTGCCTCCTTAACAAAACAAAAAACAACTGTTCCTTGACCACAATGGTGAACTACCACCAAAGTCCTCTTCCTTGGCAAAAATCGTAGCAAAAGGCAGTTGGAGTCAACTTCCACACCATATCGACCACCACTACCTTAAAGGCCTACCATTCTGTATTCCAAACGACACTGCAGTACTAAAACAGCCATCGTACAGGTTGTCGATGCTGTGACTCATGATTCCCATTGTCTTAGGTTTCTCAGGAGTAGACAACAATATTTCCAAATGACCAGTCCCCGTAATCTGTCCTGAAAAGTAGAACTGAAGATCGACGGAAGCTGAGAACACTAGGGTTACACCCAGTACCTTCACGATTAAAAAATAAATAAAATCAATGATACCAGACTGCTACTTACTTTGGACCAGGACAAGACTGTAATCAGTATACAAATCATAAATGATCTAGAAAGCAAAACAGACAATTAAGCAGACTCTAAACTAACCCAAAAAATCTGGATTTATGCCAGCTTCATCACAAGATTTGATAGGGCTATTTTGGCAGACTTCCAAAGGGAGATTAACAGCAGTCGTAAGGGATCATACAGAATGACTGAGGATCTGACATTCGAAGAAGGGCCCTTACGGACCTCACACACGACCAATCTCTAATTATCAAGGAGGCTGACAAGGGTGGCAACATTGTCATCCTTAACCGTGCAGACTACATAAAGATTTAACTAGAACATTGACACAACAGGATGCTACTTATCAAGGTAAACCCCATTAAGGCACTTGCTGAAGACTTTAACCGGCTATTTACTGACCTGGACAGGGCATAACCGAAGACTAGGACAGATCTATCCTATGCCAGGACAACCTGTTATGCAAGATTGTATTCAGTACCCTTTGGGTGCACTACAATAACCTTAACCTATTGGCAAGAGGGACCCAACTTTTGGTAGAAGTCTGAACTTCACAAGTTGGTAGTGTGGCTGAGCAGCCAGGCTTATCTCAAGAGGTGTCAATGTGAGCAGCAATGTTGTGGTGAGACAGAGTTTCACGGTAGCAGTTATTCAAATAAGCAATACATTACTCACCGTAATTGTATTTCTGGTGCTTGTATCTGCTTAGATTCACCTGCTATGCATAGACCGACATCTGGTGGAAGCTGCGGATTATTACAGTTTTGGAAATTCAAAAAGTGATGTCGACAGGACATGCCAGCAATACTATCCCTAGTGTGACGTCGGCTGTATCCATAATCCCTCAACCGTCAAGGTCCCTCAGATTGTTTTTATTCTGACATGAGGTAGCATGAGTGTCATGCGAGTACAGTTGTATCCAAGCAGATATATGTAGAAGCTCATATAACATCTATGCTCCTTCTCTCAGGGGAGGAAGGGTGGGCACATGTGAATGTAAGCAGATACAAGCCCCAGAAATACAATTACGGTGAGTAATGTATTCCTTCTGATGCTTGTGTAATCTGCTTAGATCACATGCTATGCATAGATTAGCAAGCAGTTTTATGAGAAGGTGGTGGGTTGTGAGAAGGAGTAGTGGCAAATAGATGTTTTAGAACCGCTTGTCCCACCCGTTTATCTGTCTTGGAATGTGTCAATGCAGTAATGCTGAGTGAAGGTGTGAACTGAGCTCCATGTAGCTGCTTTGCAAATGCTGTCTAAAGGGAAGTTTGCAATAAAAGCCAAAGTAGCCCCAGTGCCCTGTGTTGAGTGGGCTCTTGGTGTAGAAGGCAGTGTCTTGTTTGGTGATGAACAACATAATTGTATACATTTGACTATCCATCTGGAGATGGCTCTTTTGGAAACACTCTCTCAAACAGTTGATCAGTCTTCCCAAGAGGCTTGGCTTTATCTACGTAGTAGAGAACCGCCCTACTCGCATCTTGTGTGTGGAGTTTGACCCCAGCTGAGCAAGTTGGCTTCTGAAAGAAGGCCGGAAGCTCAACGGATTGGTTTACGTGGAACTTGAATTTAGGGGAGAACCTAGGGCGAGTCCGTAAAACCAATTTGTCTTTATGGATGATAAAGAAAGAATCCTGCACTGATAAGGCTTTGAGTTCGCTGACTCTTCGTATGGAAGTAATAGCCACTAAGAAGGCCGTTTATAGGTAATGTGTTTAAAAGTAGCTTGATGCAAAGGCTCGAAGGGAGGTCCCATGAGTTTTGCTAGCCCTACATTGAGATCCCAGCCTGGCAGGGCATTAGAGATTGGCGGGTGTAGCCTTTTCACTCCCTCCATGAATGCTTTAATGACTGGCACTTTCCACCACAAGACTTTACCTCGAGAGGTGCTGTAGGCCGATAAAGCTGCTAGGTGGACTTTAAGAGAATTAAAGACCAACCCTGAATCCAACAAGTGGAGCATGTATGTTAGAATGTGTGATGGGAGTACATTCTATTGGGTTGATCTGTTTAGATTGGCACTGAATGACGAATCTCTTCCACTTGAGGGAATAACAGTGTCTGGGGTTTGATTTCTCTGCTTCCTTTAGGATATCCATACACTGCTGTGGAAGATGGAGGTGTCCGACTTCAGGAGCCATGTTGCCAAGTTCAAAGAGTGAGGTTGTGGGTGAATCGTCACCCCCCCACCCCCGTGTTGACCTGGTACGGGAGTTTGATGGGAATCGCACATCGCCAGCTTGCGCAGATGTGGATACCACAGTTGTCTCGCCCACATAGGAGCAACTAGGATGAGGCACCTCCATATTCTCTGAGCCAGTTTGGACAGATTTGGAGAGTGTGTACCTCCTTGTTTGTTGACATAGAACATTGCTGTGGTGCAGGACTTGTACCAACTGGTTTGTTAGGTGGTTCTTGAAAGCTTGCAGTGCTTTGAAGATCGCCAATAACTCTAGTACGTTGATGTGGTTCTGTGCAGTAACTTGTGACCACAGGCCGTGTGCTGAAGGTAGTGGGCCCCCCACCCGGAAAAGGACAAGTCTGTTGCGACGACTGCTAGCGATTCCGGTTCGTGGAAGGGTTTCCCCCCCTGAGCAGATTTTCCCTTGACCACCAGCGTAGGTTTAGAACCAGTGTAGGCGAAACAACCACTAGATCGTCCCACTGACCACTTGCCCGAAACCATTGTTTTGCTAACCATTCCTACATTGGTTGCATGCGCCGGCGCGCATGGCGGACTAGGTAAATGCACAATGCTATCATGCCTAGCAGACGCATAGCTTTGCGTACGCTTATCTGGAGACCGGCTTGATACTCGGGAATTTGCCGAAGCATGTTCTGTACTCTTTCCATGGATGGGAAAGCTAAGCCTGTCTTTGTAGCCAACACAGCTCCTAGGAACTGTTTTGATGCGCTTGGTGCCAGACTTTACTTTTTCTCGTTCATTGAGAAGCCCAATTGGAATAGAAGGTCTATGGCTCTTTTCGTGTTTATCTTGCAAAGATGGTAGGATTCTCCCGTGATCAGCCAGTCGTCCAGGTATGGGTACACTGGGATTGCCTCCCTGCGAAGGTGCGCCGCCACCACTGCCAGTACCTTGGTGAACACCCTTGGAGCCGAGGCTATCCCGAAGGGCAGCACTTTGAACTGGTAGTGCTAGCCTGCTACTTTGAATCGCAAGAATCTTCTGTGCACTGGGAACATTGAAATATGAAAATAAGCATCTTTCCAATGTTGCCATGCAATCCCTCTGTTAAAAACGCAGGGGAAGGGGTAGCGTTGTCATGTGGAATTTTTGTGGCTTGACAAATTTGGTTGCAGGACGCAGGTCTAATACCGGGGGCATAGTCAGAGCTTTCTTTGGAACAAGGAAGTACGTTGAATAAATACCCTTGTTTACCTCGTTGTACGGCATGATTTCGATGGTGTCCACAAGAAGCAGAGCTTCTACTTCCTCCACCAAGATGAGTTGTTCCTCTCTTGACGGTCTTTTCTTGCGCGGGGGAGGTTTGATGGGATTCCCTAGAGTTCTATGCATTAACCTCCCGCTACCGTCGATAACATCCCCTTGTTTGATGTTATCCCCTCCCATGCGTGGGTGAAGTGTGAAATTCGTCCCCCAACTGGGGAGGCATGGGAGGGGACTTGTAGCGGGGCGTCATTGCTTGGAGGGTGTTCCTCCAACTCTGGTGGGGGAACCTCTCCCCTTTCCGCAACCTTGGCGCTGTCCCCTGGGATAACCCTGGGATGCTTGTTGGTTATTGTTCCATGAGGAACCCTGGCTTTGACTATAGCTGGTGCCTCTTTGTGCGTTTTGTCCACGATACCGGCGAAAATTGCCTCCTCTTTGGCTTGTTTGTTAGTTGGCCAAGGGACTTGAGTGTTTCATATTCACCCTTGGCGGACTTCAGAGCGTCCTCAACTGCCTTTACAAACAAAACATCAGGCATGTTGAGCAGGGTAACCTGCGTTTCTAATTTGAATCCAGACTGCCTAAGACAGGCATGGTGTTTGGGGGGGATGGTGGCTTCTGCAAAAAACACGTCCAGCGTTATCTGCTACGTAGAAATTGTTTTTGAATAGGACGCTTGCCGTTGCTCTGCCTTCACCAGCCACAAGGGAGAGCTTAGATTTCAGTGGTTCCGGTGCTGATTCTGCAAGGGCCGCAACTTCATCCCACTTAGTACAGTCATAGCTTGCTAGCAAGGTGGAGTTATTAGCAATTTGTGCTTGATAAGCCGCCGAAGAAGCTATTTTCCTTCCCATTGTATATAGTTTTTTACTCTCCTTGTCCGGAGGAGACCAAGGGGGTACCCGCTGTCTTCCGGGTAGTGGTAACTCCTAGAGAGTCTGGCTTCAGTTGGCCCCTTATATACAAAGGGTCAGAAGGTGCTGGGCGGAAAAGCTTTTAAATTCTAGGGTTTACCGCCCTAGTCTGATTAGGCATTACTAGAGAAGGTTGAATCCTTCTTTGTACCGACTTGAGTAAGGGGATAAACTGAGTTGCCGGTTTCTTGTCCTCCAAGATGTTTTCAGCAAAATCTTCATCTTGCTGGATTTCCCGTGTCTCGATACCATAATGTTCAGCAGCCCTGAGAAATACATCATTAAACAAGGGCTGGTTGCCCACCGGGGAATTGGGTAAGGGAGGGTCCTGCGGGACTGGAGAGTCCATGGCAAAGAGTACTGACTCAGTGTCACCCTGATCGTCCCCTTCACTGACGTCGTTAACCCCGACATCATAATAGGTATTTTCGTCTGGGTACTCATCAGCTTCTACATCTAGGTCGTAAAGGCCAGTGGAGAGGCGTGGTGCCTTGTGGATTGGTTCTTCATACAGTTCCACTGGGAGGTGAGATCTTTTCGCTGATGGGTGTGTACACAAACGGGACTGAGAGGCCACAGGTGTAGCCTTAGAGCCTGACGCCTGGGTAGTGGGAGGCATGTTTATTAGGCTTTGAAGAGCCTGGGGTGTTCATCGAAAAAATTTGCAAACAAGGACATAAGCCCCATAACCCCATCTATATCCTGGATAGACCAGGTTGCTGAACTGGGTATAATCCCCGGGTAAGTAGAGGCAGGGGTAGAGGGGGTAGGTAGGCTACTGCATAATTCCTCCTCCTCTAGGATCGCATCAGGCTCCTCCTCCTCTAGGTTAGGATCAAGCTGATGTGGGATGTCCTGTGTAGGAATACTATCAGGTTCCTGCAGGGCGGTTTTGGCAGGGGGGCCTCTTCTCTAGGCTTATCCCTTTTATCCTGCCTGTCTTCCTGTCCTTATGAAAGGAATCCCTGGATTTATGTTCCTCCCTATGATCTGTGCTCTTAGAAGCTGACTTTTTAGAGCTAGAGACCGCAGTAGGGGCCTTGGGGACATGTTTCTCCACAGGATGGACAAGTCCCGACTGCTTGGGCTTTTCCCTGGGTGTGGGTCGAGTTTCGACCTCGGGAACAGCATGCGTGGTGTCCATTGCAGTCGCAAGGCCGGTAGAGTGAGTTTTATGTCGGCGTCTTTTGACTTAGCAGGCTTGTCATGAGGCAGCCGCTCGGGGTGCCCAGAGGACCACGAATCCGAAGATTTGCCCTTCGAATGTCTGCTCTCGGCATGTGACACTCACATCGCCGCGCGGTATGTGCTTGGTGTGGGGGAGTGTAGTGCCTTTGCTGCCGGGTGTCATTACTACAACAGGACTGCTGGCCTGTCTGCTAGGGTCATGGGCTTTCACTGGGGAATGCGGAGGTTCCCAGTCACTCGCTGGAAGCTCCTTCGACGTCTATGGCGACCTCGGCCTGCATGGCGTGATGGGCCCAATGTTTCGTCCCATCTTTGAGGGTCTTGGGTCGGAGCAGTTTACAGGCCCGACAATGAGCCTCGTTGTGGTCCCGATTCAAGCAAGAGGTTGCACACGCTATGCTCGTCGACCCACGTGTACTTTTTATTGCAGGACAGCCAGAATTTAAATGGCAAACGTTCAATATTGGGGTAGGCAGCCGGGTGACCCATGGAAAGGCTGTGAAAATACATGTTGACCACCCCCCACTCTCCCTACTGTAAGGCCTAGGCACGGTGGGCCTTCCGAGGCCAGATGGTTCCGTCGAGATCTCTGTTCGACAGTTCGTCTTATCCTTTCTTGAAGACTTCGTCGTGTCGAGGCACAGCGTCGATAAAGGACAGAGATAAACTAATATTAAACTCTTTACAAGTCAATGGCGTAAGCCGAAAATGCACTCTGCTTATATGCAACCGCTCACAATGGCGGAAAAAAAAAAACAATCTGAGGGACCTCGACACGTGAGGGATTATGGGTACAGCAGACGTCACACTAGGGATAGTATTACTGGCACGCCCTGTCGCTGTCTCTTTTCAAAAACTAATACTCCGCAGCTTCCACTAGATGTCGGCCTATGCATAGCATGTGATCTAAGCAGATTACACAAGCATCAGAAACACTTATACTCAAGGTTTCTTGATAAAACTATTTCACAGTCCGCTGTATAAACCTTCAAAAGAGCGCAATATATGTAACACTTCTAATACACTTCAAAACACTCTCTAAATCAGATGATAACCATTGGGGATGAAACAGACTTCCTACACCCTCAGGTGATCTAAACAGCTAGGACACTGTGGACATTGACTTATCACTGGTACATTTAGAGCAATACTGAGTTTGGTGTAAAAGATCGAAGAGAGGAATAAAATAAAGGTTAACAAATAATTCACAAACCGGTAAGTGCTTTTAAAAACCTTCCAATGTCAAATAAGTTTAACCCTTTCCTGAGGAAAAGATAAAGCACAGAGTCAAAGGCAAGGACAGTATCAGGGAGCCAGGACAGCCAATGTTAATTGCACAATGTCTAGGGGAGCTTAAGATCTTCAGTGCAGGTAGGTAAAAAGTTTTGCACAATGTTTTTAGAAATGTTTGTAGAAAATAGAACATGTGAAGGGCCACAAGCTGGGAGGCTTGTGAGGGGCAAAGCTATAGCACTCTGCCAGGTAACCAAGACAGGTCTCAGCTGAGAGCAAGTAAGGCTACACAACAAGAGTTAAAGGCATACTCTAGTAAAAAATGTTATTGTCCCTATGGGTCGGCCATGTTTTTTTAAGGCTAAGTGGCTCGATTTTAGAAAACTTTCCTATGGACCTTACCCGAGTTTTCGTCCATTAAACGCACGCGAAAACAAGCACCTGGGAGCCGCCATTTTCTGAAAATCCTATCTTTTCCCCGATCGCCCTGGCTCACCTGCTTTTGTGGCACTAAATCAATTCCCCCGCCCCTGAGCCTGTCATCAGCAGACTCGTACCACCCATTTCCCAACGCCAAAGCACGTCTTGTGTCAACATTCGCTTCGCTTCAGCTAATGACGTGTCGCCATGGAAATGGCAGGACGCCTCTTTCCTCAATAAGTATAAACAGACCGTTTCACAACACACAGCAGCAGGTTTTCGATTCCATTCCTCTCTCTGTGTTACTTTGAGTATTCTGTGACTCGTTTCAGTGCTCTGGTCAGCTACCTTCGCCGCTTGTAGCCCGTGTGAACACCTGTACCATCTCGGTAAATTATTTTACTCTGTTTACCACACAATGGCTACAATAATGCCCTACATGTACGAGCCTGAGTATACGAGGAGGAACTACTGGAAAGGGAAGCACGTGAAAACGATGGGGATTCGGACGGCAGTTGGGAGGACGATTCAACAGATGAAGAGCCTGGGCCTAGTCGCATGGACGGCGTCTCCACCTGGTGCACATGCAATCGGTGCGAGCTAATGCCAACCGAGGACGAGACCTGCTGCTGCCAAGAAAACTCGGGATGCCTGGCCTACATTTCGGAAGGCGAGCCACAACCGCAATGCATCACCGAGCTGCCAGACTTCAGGGCAGCCTGCCTCACACGGGCCGTGTTGAGAATCTTGATGGTGCTTATGCACGAATTTCGAGCAACTGTTCGTCCTCGTAATCCGAGTAACGAGTAAGTATACTCTGCTCGTCATGCCACTCCTATTTCATGTTCTTCTACTATATCCAAAATTACATCTACATATCATTGTAACGCATGTAAGGCGTTGAATAGTGTGCATTGTCTAGATAGCATTTGTCCGTGTAAAATGCCATTAGTTACAAGAATTGTCATTGACAACAAACGTTTATTAAACTTATCTGGGTCATTTAAAAACAGTTTGTTTCATTCCTTTTCACAGGTGGTACAGGCTGGTGGCCTATCGTTCCTATACATGGTGGCTTCACGGGAGGCTTGGACACCGCGTTCGAAGAGTGATAACCGCCTGTGCCGTTCGTGCCATTAGAGAAACGTTCCCGAGTGACAGCGGTCAGTACAGGGGATTTTCTCTCTGTGCTGCAACCTGACCTGTATAATCTTTAAAGTCTTGTATTTTTGTGTCATGAAAATAAGATACAAAATAAAACACCACATTTATTTTAACAACGTTTGTCTCGATTTTTTAAATGAATCACATATATCTATACTATCAATTACCATTGGATTATACAGACCTTCGGGTCTTGGGCCACTATAATACACTGGTTGAAGTGTGGGTCTGTGCTCACAAGAATCTGCGGTATGTGGCATTTGTTATTGATAAGCAACGATATACTATCATTCATATAAAGGCGATATACTGTATTTTGATATAAAGGCGGTTCGCGCCGGTGGATGCTCGCTGGCATGGGGGGGGGCTGTCCGGGGCGCGAAAGGCCAAGGTGCCAAACAACATGTACACTTCAAAAGGTGTCCCACGCCAAGGGGCCATCGGTCACATGGCCTCCCCAGACCCCGTGTCTCCAGCCAGGCCTCCCCTTGAAGCAGGCCGCCCCCCCTGCAATCCACATAAGTGTCTCCATTCAGCAGTCTTCCTGTGCCTTATCTGCACGCCCCAGGCCCATCCATCCCACCCCCCTGTATCAAAGGCGGTTCGCTCTGGTGGATGCTCGCTGGCATGGGGGGGGCTGTCCGGGGCGCGAAAGGCCAAGGTGCCAAACAACATGTTCACTTCAAAAGGTGTCCCACGCCAAGGGGCCATCGGTCACATGGCCTCCCCAGACCCCGTGTCTCCAGCCAGGCCTCCCCTTGAAGCAGGCCGCCCCCCTAAGACCACGACATACATACGTCATTCATTCACAAACACACCCCTGTTCCAAATACTTTATAAACCACTTGATATGTCTCATGAGAACATCTTTGTGCTTTGCAATTCAACTCCTGAACGTGTTACCTGGCAACCACCGAGATCTACGCTAATCTGGTCGTCGTCGTGCTATCCGTGAACTTCTGTGACCGCTTAGAGCAAACCCATCAGTGTGCTACCTGTGGCCACCCACCTATTCTCCTGCAACATACTGCTCTGCTTGCTGAATCCGACTGTTTGTTGGTCAAGGTAAGGCCATGTATCCTAGTCCTATTTCGCAGATTTTAAAATTTCTATCTATTTGCGAGTAGAGTACACAATAGTGCTATGTTCATTGGTCTCATTGCTATTGACTAGAGTTTCCATTGCTATGCTATCAATAGATCTATTTATTTTCATCTGTGTCTATTGTCATCGAATTGCATCCTTCGGGGATCCAGTCTATGATGTAAGCATGTTTCCTTCTCGTGCAATACAGAACATCCAAGGGATGAGTCACATGTTCAGATTTTAGTCACATCATTTATACATTTCTGCAATTTATGCAAATACTAAGCTGCACATAATGAACTGGTACAGTTCCTGCGACCAAAACAAACCTTGCATTGATCATTGTATGATTCATTTACTTTTGTATCAAATCTTTATTCTTGAAGATTGTATAATAATGTCGATATTTACTTTTCAGATTTATCAACAATGCCTGCCTGTTCGATTAGCGGTTGACCTTCGAAGACCCATGCGAAATCTGAAGGAACTACAATGCATGTATTCCCGAAAACTGTCGATCGAATAAGAGAATGGGTCAGACATTGCGGATATCCACTGGATGAGCTGGAAAGTAGAGTCCAACAAGTCTTAGAGGACAAGAGGGGCGATCGATACCGCATCTGCAGCCGGCACTTTTCCTTGGACATGTACACAACTTCTTGGGTAACAAAGAAGAATAAACGGCGAACTACACGGAAATTGCTCGAAAACGCTATTCCCACTCTATTCGTCCACATTCCGCCACCGGTGAGTCAAGTGTCCGGATTTAGCTTTCGGCCTTGGGGTAGTGTGTAGCCGAATGGATTAATTGATATTGTAAGTGTTCTATCCCTTGTAATAATTTCGATATTGATATGAGTGTATAGTTTTTTGAATAATGACATTTATCAATATATTATTTTTCGATTTCATAACCCACAAACGCAATGTATATATATATGGGGACAGGGAACTGTGCTGTATTGAGCATTTTTCAAGTATTCTGTCGGCTTACATGGCTATTTTCAATATTGGCATTTCACTATCAATCATTAATTGACCTTTACAACTTGACTATCCCTTGAATCTGAAGCAAGAACATTCTACATCCTTGACGTGGTCGCAGTTATCAACCACTTCTAGCGCGTATCAGGTAATCTTATTAGGCTAATCCGCTACATACTTGTTTTATGCATGTCAAGTAATAGTTTTATTCTATCGTGTAATTATTTTACTGAATGTTTGGTTAGTGCTTTCCAATTGATATACACCTTAGTTATCGTCCACTGGTGTTTGTTTTCAGTTATAATTAGTGTTAACCATAATAATGCAAGTACTGTCTTTCAGGGAGATGCTGAAGCGTCCGCCACATCTACAACATTTCTAGATGTTTTTCAACATCAGGAGGTATGGATACTGACAGCTCCATCGAGCATCATCATCAGAGCTGGAATTCTTGTCGTTTGATTGTTCTACACAATGTTTCATTCGTGGTTAGCCGTTGATATGTACCTGTGCTGTCGACCCCAGGTGTATGTTATGTTTTCACAATTGTAATCCTCACTAATGCAAGTACTATGTTTCAGGCAGTCGATGGAGCGTCAACCCCTACACTTGATGCAGAGCCTGACATTCAAGTATACGAATCGGCGCAACAGCTTTCGGAAGTGCGCACTACATTTGCAACATCCATAGATATTCTTCAGCAGCACGAGGTATGGATACTGACAGCTCCATCATGCGTGATCATATAACGTGATTCCATTTGCTATACTTTCTTCCCTATAAACGCAAGTGCTGTGTTTCAGGGAGACGACGGAGCTTCCACCTCAATCACAACATCTCATTGAGATGATGCAGATGTAAAGGAATCGTTGAAATAAGTCGATGAAATGTGATCATATTTGGATTTTCCTTGATTCTTTTGGACAATGCATCTTTCGCGGTTATTTCTTTATATGTACCTGTGCGTTCGACCCCAAGTGTGTGTTATGTTTCCAATATTGAAAAGCATACTAATCCAAGTATTGTGTTTCAGAGAGATGCGGATGCCTCCTCTCCAATACAACCATTCATGGCTGTCCATGCAGAGCCGGAGGTATGTATGGATACTGACAGTTCCATCGAAATAGATCATCACTGGTCGAATACTTGTCGTTTGATTGTTGCACACAATGTTTAAATCGTATTTGGCTATTGAGATGTACCTGTGTGTTCGTCCTCACGTGTTTTATGCTAACAATATTTTGATACATAGTAATGAAAGTACTATGTTTCAGGGAGACGATGGAGCCTCATTCCTTGCTGTCTATGCGGATACAGAAAATATACCCGTTGCAGCGCAAGAGGAAGGGAGGACATGCGGAAACGAATCGGAGCTACAGCGTGCAGATGTTGAAGGTCGAGTCAAAAAAGTTGCAAAGAAAAAAAAACAAAAAAAGGTTACAAACAGTTAATAACTTTAAAAAAATGTTTGTGGTGGGGACTATTTTATGTTTTTTTCTAGTCAATTCTACTACACTCCATCTTGTGTTTAAACTGAACATCCCTTTTCCAATCTCTCCTCCAGTTACCCGTGGGCATCAGAACTATACACACACAGACATTGAAGCGAATGAGAGATGTGGCTTGCCAGACCATGTACACTATGGAGGAACTATTAATTGAGGCGAGGTGTGTTCAGGCTCGAGATGCTCATGTCCAATGGCCAGAACATGAATTAGCTCTGTTGGGAGACTACAGCAAAGTTGCATTGGACCATAGCTACTGTGCGACCGGACCACTACAAGAAGATGTTATTGAATGTATTGGAGATAGCTCTGAAGTAGTTGCAGATCAATTTACACAATCTACACCAGCCAAAAAATTGCCACCAAAAAATATGTCGACATTGTTGTGTTCTCCCATCAATGTTGAATTAGCAGATGTTGAAATGAGAGAATGAACCAGCCGCAGCATCCATAGACGCAACAATACTTGATAGCAGCGATATTACTTTCCAATGTGTTGACATCTCCACAGCGTCAAAAGCTGAAACAACGTTGACGCAGGATGACAGTCTAATGAAAGAGAGCAAATACATTGTAATCGACAGTTGCTTGATGGAAATTATAAGTATGCTGAAATGTGTGCATTCCGTTAGAGGGAAAGTATGTGGGAAGCCATTGATTAATGTGACTCGTAAAATGAAAGGCACTAACGTCAAAATAAAAGCCGCCTGTAGATTAAATCATAGGTTCTCATGGTCTGCACAACCGATGCTGGGGAAACTGCCAGCAGGCAATCTACTGTGTGCAGCTGCATCACTTTTTAGTGGCTCCAGTTTTAGAAAGTTAGAGGCTTTTTTTCAGTTTGTGGGACTCCATTTCATTTCTAGTGCGCTGTACTACACATACCAACGTGATTATCTGTTTCCGGCCATTAGTGATGCTTGGAGAATTGAACAATTGACTCTAGCAAGTACATTCGAAGGCAAACGATTCAGGCTAGCCGGCGATGGACAGTGCGATAGCCCTGGGTTTTCTGCCAAGTACTGCACCTACCACTTTCAGGACATGGATAGTAAGAAAATTGTGAGTTCGGAGGTCGTGCAGGTAACACAATGTACATCCTCAGTGGCCATGGAGAAACTAGGATTTATAAAATCAGTGGAACATCTACAATCGAGGGGGATGGACATCGAGCTCATAGCCACGGATAGACACGTTTCAATTGCCAAGACAATGAGAGAGCAGTTCCCACATATTAAACATCAATTTGATGTATGGCATCTTGCTAAATCAATCAATAAGAAAATCTCGGCTGCAGGAAAAAAAAAAGGTTTTGAAAGTATTTTGCAGTGGTCACATTCTATCACCAACCATCTTTGGTGGAGCTCAAAAACTTGCGAGGGGTCAGTGGAAATACTACTTGAAAAATGGCGGTCACTGATGCACCACTGTACCAACGTTCACCGCTGGACAGCAAATGAACATTTCCACCAATGTGAACATGGCCCTTTGTCCCCAGAGGAGGCACGGAAGAAGAAGTGGTTGATTCCATCATCACCGACACACAAAGCCATTGAGAAGATTGTTTTCGACAAAACTCTATCAAGAGATTTGAGAGGACTGACAGAATTCTGTCACACAGGAGATTTGGAGGTGTCCCACAATATGTGCCTAAAGTACAGGCCAAAACGCTTGCATTTTAGCTTTCGGGGCATGAAACATCGCACTCTACTAGCCGTCTTGGCCCATAACAGCAATGTCGGACGTGAACAATCTAGGACTAGGGGCAAAGTAAGGATGCCTCGCTACACCAAGGTGTTTTCAAAACGAAGTAAGCAATGGGTGATCAAACCAGTCTATGATGAAATGCAGTTCGACTTTGTGAAAGGCCTTATTGTTGCTGTGTTAGAGAAGCACAGATATGGAATTTTGGACGTTTCTGTACAGAGCAGTGATCCATTGCCACCAAACATTGCGACTGTGCCATGCCCACCCGATGCACAGCTGATTGTAAAGTACAAATCGCGGTTTAAATAATTGCAATAGGATTGTATTTTTGTAAATAAATGTTATTGTACAGTGTACCAGTAAACCTAACCCCCAACTTCACCATCATGGGTGGCGAAGAAGCTGGGTGTCATCTTTGAATTCTCTCTATTCACCTCACATATGTGTATGTATATATTTTTCTCATGTCTCATCTCATGTAAATGTAAATGCTGCGCACTGTTAACAGAGGGGAGGCTTGCGTATTGCAAAAAATAAAAACAAACAATAAATCTCACTTTTAACTCAACTCCTGTGGTACTTTATACTTTCCCTGACCTTCCGCAAAAAATTAAATGTTTCAATTTAGGCTGCAAAGCTCGCAGACAACGGGACAAAATTGGGGCACTTAGAACGCGCCAGCCAAGCAGGCCGTGGCATTTGGGAGAGAAGCCAGTTCGCATTTGCACATTGAGGCGCACTACATAGACGGTTTCTAAACTTCAAGTTCTCACAGATGCCTATACTACGTGATGTTGCAAATAAAGAATGCGAAGGACAGTGCACAGATGAGGCCCACAAGTCGCACTGGAAGTATAAGGGTCTATTGTTTTTTGACCTTGAGACAGGGACCATGCAGAAAGAACTACATTTGAAGGGAGTGCGCAATAACGTAAGAGACGTTAAGGCAGAAAATTCAGAAACTAGACCGAGTTTCAGTTTTAGGTCAGTATATGAAAAATCATTGTCAAGAGCATGGTCCGTTTTACAGACTGCATTACGAAGAGACACAATGGAAATTTCAAATATAATGTAAGTAAATCTTTACACGCTTTTATACTGGAATGAAGATTTAGTGAATGGATGCATGAATGAATGAATGAATGAATGATGACTGTAAAAGATGTTAAAACTGTTCGTAGTGGGCACATGGGCATGCAGGTTCACTGGTGTCACCGATCTGGCTCCTTGGCCCAGCCACTTTTCCCTGCACTACGGGACTGTCTCTGTATCCTTCAGCCCCTTGTCCCGGCATTTACCTTGCACTTGCCACCAGCTGGCCCTATTATTTAATTTGTATTCAACTATCCTTGTACAGCCCATCCCCATGCGCGATCAGAAAAAAACACCTGGCCTAGTAGGATCGTTGTCTGTCTGCCCTTGTTCCCCACCTGCCTCGTCACGCCTAGAAACACTTGAGTATACACGCGTTACAAATGCCATATCATATATCATATCATTCCTCATGCATGTAGAGTGTTTATCATTGTGTGTTGCCCTAGATTTATCTCGTTACTTTTCACATTTATGTTAGAGAAGAACATACTCCATTGAACTACCCTTGCAAGCAAATAGTTTCTGATCGGCCGTAATGAATGAAATGAGTAATATTAATGAAGTTCGGCTAGTGAGACTAATTATCATTTATTTGTTTTCTTAACAGGTATTTGATCCCGTTCTGCAACTGCCACCTGTTTGAGACACCGGCGGACGGATTCTTCAGCAGACACCTGCAGCTTCGTGTCAACAACTGGAGCACGATCACCATATTATGGGACGATCGCCAAGGGCCCACATGCCCTTACGCTGTACTAGTGGCTAGAAGTAACATAACAAACTTTAGGCTGGACTAGTGCCAAGTTGATGGAACAGCCTTGCGGTTCACCGTGCTTCCAAAGTGATTCTTTTTACGAAAATGAACACCCTGTGTGCCATAATGGAACAGCGTGTGACCCAAGATGAAACGGAACAGTTATTGCGGATACAGATAAAAGAAAATAAATGTCTTCCGGAGTTCATATGAATATTCTCTAAACATTTGATGCCAAATAAATGTACTTTACCAAATGTACCGTGTTGCTGTTTCATTGTAAAGTACAGTTTCATATTCCGAATTGTGGCGCGCTGTGTTGTGAGTTCATCTGTGTTGATTTCCGGGTTCTGTGTGGAGTCGCGCAGAAGACAACTGGGCGCGTTTGCCTACGCAGCACAGTAACGTCACGGGGAGAGGCGGGGAATATGAATGTTTTGATAATGTCAGGCTCAGGGGCGGGGGAATTGATTTAGTGCCGCAAAAGCAGGTGAGCCAGGGCGATCGGGGAAAAGATAGGATTTTCAGAAAATGGCGGCTCCCAGGTGCTTGTTTTCGCGTGCGTTTAATGGACGAAAACTCGGGTAAGGTCCATAGGAAAGTTTTCTAAAATCGAGCCACTTAGCCTTAAAAAAACATGGCCGACCCATAGGGACAATAAACATTTTTACTACAGTATGCCTTTAAGTTCTTAGACTTTACAGTACCTCTGGTTAGAAGAAATGGTTCCAGCTGGCTTCTGTTCCTGTGCAGCTCTGCAGATCCTGTTCCAGAGCCTCAGTCGTGGCAGTCGACAGCAAATAGCAATACTGCGTTTCTCGGATACCACTCTGGACTTTCCTCACATCTGGGGTCCAGCACTCATGAGGTGGCTCAGGCTTGGTCAGTCCTGCTTCAGGGAAGTCCAGAGGATCTTCCTGGCGCTTGGGTCCGACTTACAAGCAACACAATCTGGTGATCCTCTCCCTATCACTTCGGTTCCAGCAGCAGAAGTACAGCCAGCTCTGAGAGGATGTCCAGGCGGGCTAACTTTGGAGTTGATTGGTCCCACCAACTCAAGGGGAGAAGTCGTCCTTGCAGGGCTTCTCTAGTAGAGGCAAAGCTTCAGCACAGCAACAGGGCTTCACCGGGCAAACCTTCGTCCAGTGGTCGACTCTGCCTTCCAAGCCAAAAAGCCTTGCCTTTAATGCAGGTTTCTCCCATTCATTCCAGCCTGTCAATCACACAGCAGGGTGGCTGTCTTTTGGGTGCATTCCTGTAACCAAGGGGATTAAGCACAGGGAGTTTCTGGCACCTCTCTCATACTGGAGCCAGAGTCAGGCTTCACTCATGAATCCCGCCAAAGACAAAACGAACAAAGGAACCAAACCTGGCTTGGCGCGCAGACTAAATCTCAAGAGGGACCTTTCCAACAAGAAATGGCAAAAAAAGAAGACAGGGCCATTTTGATAAAATGGGCACCCAGGGGTGCTTTACAGCAGTGGCGAACGCAGACCGGGGTAAAAACACACAATGGTAGTAACAAGTAAACCACTGCCACCAGCCATTAATTGTAGAAAGGGTAACAAAAATGTTACATGAGAAACTAGACAAAGGAGATACTAAGTAACCCCTCCAGTACCCTATGGTAAGATAGTGTGTGCTGGGTCTAGAAAGTTATAAAATGTTAAAGTCAATTTCACTTGACTGTTCTTGGAAACAGTAGTTTGCCCAACAGAAGGTATTTAAACCTTTGGGAAATCCAAGAGACTTCCCTGTGCCACTGCACTCAAGGTGCAGTGTCACAATGTAAAGATGATGCCTATGGAGTTTGTCATACGTCAAAAGAAACAGTCCAAATCACAATACAAATACATGAGGGTGAGAAAAAAAACTGGCTCACTCTCTCCAGGTTAGAAATTAAAAGTCCTGAAGTCCAGCAAAAGAGTTGGGGGTCCCCAAGGTAGAAGGGAATTCGCACATTTCTGAGAATTCTCCCTAACACAACCCAATACTACCAAAGATCTATTTCTGAACAAAGGTCCACAAGCCAAACCAGGAACTACCACAAGTCAGACCCATCCTTAGTGGCATATGGGAGCTGACGAATAGGTCCAAATACATTAACCGTACATCCAATCACTGGTGATCAAACTTGATACTTCTGTTAGAGATTCTAAACAATATACAAACACTTGCCACAATCAAATGGGAGGAAGACTACAAACACGTTTCTTACCACTGGTAACGTTCTTTCGACAGGATGTTCCTCCCACTTGTTGTCCAGCTTCAGCTGCTTTGTAAAAAGAATTAGGCAGAAGGCGATGTGCATCGATGTCCCTCAAAGGCCTCCCCCGAAGAGGTAATTAAAAGCATATATAGCACACGCAGCTCCCGTTGGCCTCAGTTCTGTTTTTCCTCCTCTTGCCACAGAGATGCCCGTAAAACACAGGAGTGACCGTACTCTGCTTTGATGAACGGAAGCTGCAATAGCACGGGAAATTCTACTGAGGGGTAGGATGGGAGGGCAATGAGGAATATGTGGGAGGAACATTCAGTCGAAAGAACGTTAACAGGGGCAAGAAACTTGTTCTTCGAATGGATTGTGTCCTCCCACGTATTTCTCATCTTTGACAGACTCCCAAAGCAGTATTTGGTTTGGAGGACTGAGTAGAAATATAATTCATACATTTTCATGGACAGAGTGAAGGACTGCCTTGCCAAAGCACCATCCTGGTCAAGGGAAGAACCCAGGGAATAATGCTTAGTGAACGTGTTGATGGAAAACCACGTTGCTGCTTCACAAATGTTTCGAATTGGAACGCCCCTTTGAAGGGATTTAGATGTAGCCATGCAAACATTTTACCTGTGGTTTGTGAGAGCATAGACCTTGGTTTTGCCAATGGCGTCGATAATGGTGCCGGAATCAATGTTGTCCTCGACAAAGGCGTCAATGTTGTCGACTCTGGCTTCAATAAAGGGCTAAGGAGATTTAGATAGAGGCGCCATTGAGCAAGGTGTCGACAGAGCCTTCGACACTGGTGTCGAGTAAGTCTTCGACAGACGTCGAGGAAACCTTCGACGCAGGTTTCGATGACGGTTTGGAACATGACGCCATTTTGTCTCGTGGCTCCTTCGGTTTATGCATCGATCGGCCTGTCTTGCTCTTTTTATGAGGTATCAGAGAGGTTTCTCTCGACGACACCCTCAACGATTTCTTGCTGGATTTTGAGCGTCTAGTCTGACCTTCCTCCATCATCCTTAGAATGAGCTGGGACATGGTCTTCACGCGATTTTTTCGAGGGGGTCGGCCCACGTTCTCGAAAATGTGCATCTTTGAGGCTCTAAAAGCCTCCCATTCCCTAGGCGCAGGGGTCTGCAACCTTTGGCTCCCAGATGTGTTTGGACTACCATTCCCATCCGGCCTGTACAGCATAGTCAATGTCAGGCGATCATGGGAGTTGTAGTCCGAAACATCTGGAGAGCCACAGGTTGCAGACCCCTGGCGGGAATCATGCTTAGATAGACAAGTGATAACCCCTGTATCAGAAGATGACGAAGAGGGTGTTCGTTGACGCCTCTTCTTCGAAGACAAAGATTTTCTTGACCGACTGACTTCGACTTACGCCGGGACTCTTGCCTAGACTCCGCAGAGCCTTTATTTTTCTTCGAAGAGGCCTAGGAAAATCCCTCCCCCACCGCCAATTTACCTAGTCATTCCTTGAGAGCTTTACCTGTCATAGCTTGACAGGAACAGCAGTCAATTCGATGGTTGGGACCCAGGCACCAGAGGCGAACTCTATGGGGGGGATCAGTAATGGACATTTTCTTCCAGAAACTCTGGCATTTTTTAAAGACCGTTTTAGGGTTAGAAGGATTAGATTAAGACGACATCTCGAAAGACTGAAGCGCTGTTTTCATACACGAAGTGATAGCTTTCGGAAAAACGGAAATGAAGCCAACGGGTGCAGCTCAAGCCATTTATACTAAAGATGACGTTGACATTCTACGGCAGCCCTCGAGGGAGACTGACGGCACGGCATCGAGCACAGCGCCCTCTGGTGTGGAATTTTTTTTTCTGAAGAAGCAAAGCTGACAATAAGTATATATCTAAGATGAGGAATACGTGGGAGAACACAATCAATTCGAAAGCCATTGTTTAAGGAGTACATGGACCATGTCGCATTATATACACCTGATTTGGCAGCTACAGGTCTGTCAAGCAATAGAATGATAACGGTCTTTCGATAATATAGTTGAATCCCTCTGCTTCAACTATAAGGGAAATTAGAAACTATGGCCCATACACCATTAGTGCCTTTTCATATTCATACAGAACACCTTTAAACTACACCTGTTTCAAAGAGCGGAGAGGGTGTACGTTTTCACAGAGCAGAGTAAATTTAAAATTTGAAGGGAAACTTAACTAGCTCAGCAGAGAGTTAATGTATTGGTCCGTCCCAGGCTTCTGCGCTCGCAGCAGCAGGAAAACTATGCAACCCACATTCATTGGTCTACATGTTGAGAAAGTGGCATCTGCATTGGGAGTGTCTGATGGGGAAACAAAATTGAGCTGGATTTCATACAAAATCCGAATAAAAATATGATCTCTACATTATACATATCCATTTTCAATCCAATAAATCACATGAAAGAAATGTGTAGAAGTACTCTTACTTTGGCACTGCAGTAGAGGCGATTGTGAGTTTTTATTTAAAGTATATTATCTATAAAAAAATATATGTGCCTATTAATCTGATAAACATGACCTTTTCAGTAATCTTCTGATGCTTGTATCTGCTTAGATTAAGTTGCTTTGCACAGAGCGACATCTAGTGGTTGCTGCAGAGTATTAAGTTACACCCTTTCAAACAAAAAATAAAATTGGACGTGGACTGGTTTTCCCCTAATACTATCCCTATTGTACCGTGTACAATACCAATGATCAATACCCATGATCAAATTTTCACCTCACTGACGAGGCCCAACAAGGCTGAAACACGTGTATGGGGTTGCTTTTGGTACTCTTGTTCAGAGAGGAATTGCCATAGCATTTCGGTGCTGGACTGCCCATGGGGGCGGGACAAAGACTGATATGCAAATGGATATTTCCCGTCTGTGAAAGGTACAGTGAGCAAAAAGCGTGTGCTGCAAACTCATCTCAGAACAGGTCATCATGCTATGTTCTTTCTGGAGAGGAGCGCCTGCTACCTTCTTTGAAACCCATGATCAATACCCATGATCCTTCACATGCTGAGGTCCTCAGATTATTTTTCCTGACCTGCGGATGCATGAAGTCTACAATGTGCTGTAAATGTGACAACGCTCAAGGTACAGATTTAATGAAAAATGTATTGCTTATTGACACCTCCAACTCCCAGTGTGGGGAGGATGGGTGGACGCATGTGAATCTAAACAGATACAAGCATCAGAAGAACAAGTTACTTACCCCTGGTAACGTTCTTTCGATTGGATGTTCCTCCAACGTATTCCTCATCTTTGACATGCAATGTCCAGCTTCAGCTACTTCGGAAAACTTTTTTGGTAGAGGGCGCTGTGCGTCAATAGCATTGATGTCTCTCGAAGGCCTCCATCGAGTGTGATGTTATCAGGGACCACATATAGCACACACAGCGCCCCCTTGTCCTCAGTTCTGTTTTTCCTCCTCGTCATGCAGCAGAGATGCCCATAAATACAGGCATGACAGTACTCTCCCTTGGTGGAGCGGAAGCTGTAATAGCATGGGAAATACTACAGAGGGGTAGGTTAGGAGGGCAATGAGGAATACGTTTGAGGAACATCCAGTCGAAAGAACTTTACCATGGGTAAGTATCTTGTTCTTCGAATGGATTGTGTCCTCCAACGTATTCCTCATCTTTGACAGACTCCCAAAGCAGTGTTTATAATTGGAGGAGGGAGTAGAATTCTACATACTATACATTTTCCAGGGCAGAGCAAAGCATTGCCTTGCCAAAAGCAAGATCTTGAGAATGGGAAGCATCCAGGGCATAATGTTTTGTGAACTTGTGTATTGTTGACCACTTTGCATAGTAACAAATATTCCTAATAGGAACTCCCCTTTGCAGGGCTGTAGATGTGGCCATGCCCCTAGTGCAATGAGCTCGAAAGCCTCCAGGAGGGTCTTCCCCTATAAGCCTATAGCACTCTAAAATTGCCAAAATTATCCACCTAGATAAGGTCTGTTTGTAACAGCCTGACCTAGTTTGTGTCCTGTATACCCTATGAAAAAACGATTGTCATCCAAATTTTGGATGTTCTTGAATTGTAAAAGCTTACTGCTCTTCTAGGATCTAACCTGAGGTATTTCTTCCTCCTTACTAAGGGGAGGTGGAGGGTAGAAGAAAGGCAAAACAATTTTCTGGTTAAAATGTAAATTCGAAATGTTTCAGTAATAATGAAGGTTTGACCTTTAAGACAACCTTGTCCTTGTAGAAGGCTGTAAAGGGTGGCTTTACTGACGGTGCCTGCAACTCGCTCACTCTGCATGCTGATGTGAGAGCAACCAATACAATTTTATTTATTTTTTTACATTTATATAGCGCACAAACGGCCCTTAGGCATCGAGGCACTGTTACTTGTAGGGTACTTAGTTACACGGTACATACAGCTGTGAAAAGCATTTACATATTGTTCATTGAAACATTAGGATACATTGTCAATTTATAAATACATTTTGAAGTTAGTCAAATGGTTTTAAAGGTTAACAACCTTAGAGAACACATGTGCAATGGTTCAAAGGGGGCACACTAAGAATTTTAAAACCAAATTTAGGTTCCAAACCGGAACCTGGAAGTGAGATGGAAGATACACATTAGTGAGTTCTTTTAGAAATGGAGTCACTAGAGGCATTTTGAAATAAGAACATTCCTTTGACGAGCGCTTAAAAATGGATTGCGCCGCCACATAGCCTTTAAATGGTACCAAGCTGGAGCCCCAAATTGGCTAAGGATAGAAGAAAGGACAGTACATCCGGTGTTTTACACAGGAAAGAATCTTCATTCTCTTCCTTTCACCAGTTGCAAAACTTGTTCTAACGGCAACGGTACAAAGATTTTGTTGCTGATCTTCTAGTCGAAAGCAACACCTCCATAACGTCATCTAGGAGGTCCTAATCCTTGTATCTCAACCTTTCAGAAATGAAGCGGGAAGGTTGAGAATATTGACCTCTGGATGGAGAACCCGACCCTCCTCTTCCGGGAGAAGATACTCTCTCTGGGAAAGACGCATCGTAGGACAAATGGACAGGTCTAGAAGTACCACGTTCCCCTGGCCCAATCCGGGACAATTAGGATCATAGATTTCCTGAACTTTCTCAACCTCCTGATCACGTGAGGAATGACAGGGACTGGAGGAAATGCGTACAGGAGTGGAAACTCCCAGTCCACTATGAATGCCTCTCCTATAGTTCCTCTTGGGGTAAATTCCCTGGAGCAACAACAGTTCGCACCTCCGGTTGACCCTGGTCATAAACAGATCCACTTGAGGGGTTCCCCCAAAGGGTGAAGATCTCTTGAAGGACTTCTTGGGCTAGTTCCCACTTGTGGGAGACTATACTCTGCCTGCTCAGATTGTCCGCCGCCGTGTGCTCTTCTACGGCTAGATTAACTGTTGATAGAGATATTCCTTCTTGAATTGCCCAGTACCAAAGCTGCATTGTCTCTCTGCAAAGTGGTAGTGACCCCTATGCCTCCGCTCGAGGGAGTACATAGCCACTGTTGTCCGTCATTATCAGGACATTCTTCTCCCCTGCGGAGGGCAGGAAGGCCTTCAGAGCTAGTCTGATTGCCCTCAGCGCCAAAAGATTGACATGTTTGGACTCCGATGGAGACAAACAACCGCTGACTGTCAGATTGTTGGCATGGGTTTCCCACCCCGTGAGTGAGGTGTCCGTCACTACTGTAATCTCTGGCCATGGTTGCCAAAAGGGTTCTCTCTTCAGAATATTTTCCTTGCAGGGCCACCACATAAGATCCTTTGAGACCCTGGCTGGAATCTGAAGTTGGTCCGACATCTTGCCTGAGAATTGGGACCATTGTGTTCTTAGAGCCCATTGAAGGGATCTCCTTCTCAGGCGGGCTTCTGGCACCAGAAAAATACAGGATGCCTTGAGGCCGAGCAACCTCAAGAAATGAAAGGCCGAAATGAAAGACCGAAAGAGTCTAGGAACTCTGAAATTTGGATACCATCTGAAGAATGTCTTGAGCCCTCATCTTGGGAGGCGAGCTCTTTCCCAAGGACCTGTAACAGTCCCGACGTTTTGGAGCTGTTGGGAAGGTGCCATGTGGGACTTCTTGTAATTGAGGGAGAAGTCCAATCTGTGAATGGAGTGGCAGGTGATAGATGATCCAAGGCTTGCTCGGGAGACCGCACCCCGATCAGCCAATCGTCCAGGTGGGGTAGACATGGATCCCCCCCCTCTCCTGAGATTCGCTGCCACTACCGCCATCAGTTTGGTGAAAACCCTTGGGCAGAGGTTAGATCAAAAGGCACAATTCAAAAATGATAATGAGAACCGCCAACTGCAAACCTCAGGTATTTTCTGTGCTTGAGATGGATTGGCACATGACAAGCACCGTAAAGGTACAATGACACCAATCAATCCTGGAGTTGGAGGGTCTGGAGGATCTGAGAAGTGTGACCATCTTGAATTTGTCCTTCCTGAGGAACTTGTTCAAGTATCAGAAGTCCAAAATGGGTCTCAGTCCGCCGTCCTTTTTGGGGATCCAAAAATATGGGGAGTACCATCCCTGGTTCCTCTACACTACAGGTACTGGTTCCATAGCACCTTTCTCTAGTAGGGTTAAAACTTCCTGCACAAGGCGCGGGTCTGGAACCATCAAAGATCGGCTCCCCGGTGGATTGTTTTGAGGTCTTTTTTTTTTATAAAAGGAAGGCAGTAACCATGAGCTACGGTTTCCAGAGCCCAAGCATCCGAAGTAATGGCTCACCATTCTTCCAAATGCTGAGACAGTCTAACCCCCACCAATGAATTGTGATTCAAGACCTCAAAGTGGTTTTGAGACGGCTGTTTCAGAGGATGATGGTAAAGGGGCCGCTGCTTGAGCTGGCTTGGCACCTCTACCTCGTCCACCACAAGGACATTTTCTCTGGCCTCTTTGACTGGCCATTACTCAGGCACTTCCAACTGAGGAGTAGTAGCAAAAAGAGCTACCCCTCCAATGTTGTCCAGTAGTACAAAAAGGCTGGGGTTGCCCAACAGCGGCACCTCAAGACTTGGCTGCCGCCTTAGAGGTCTGCAACTTGCCTGCGTATTAGATTGCTGGTCGCCAAGGATCTGCTGACGCTATCCCCAGTATCCAACTCTGATTGAAGGGATTCACAACTCACTTCTTTGCCGTCCTTAATAGCGAAGAAGCCATCCTGTTCTTCCCCCTAGGGAATATGCTCTGCAGCCATAGATATGCAATCCCACAGAGTGTATGAAAAATGTTGCCAGAGCACGGGTGTAGTTGGCTGATTTCAGCGCCATGCTCCCCGCTGAAAATACCTTTCTTGCCCATCCATCTACATGTTCGTCATCCCTATCAGGAGGGATGGGAGGGTGCGCTGTCTTCGACGTTGCTGTAGCTGCCTGCACCACTCTCTGGAATGGGGTGTTTTGACAGGTAGTCGGGGGTCACTACTGGAGGGGCTGTATTTTCGTGTCAGATTGTTAACTGCTGGATTGGTATCTGGAGTTTCCCAATTTCCAGCCTCCCTTTTTTGTAAAGCCATATGGAATGGCAATACCGGGTCAGTTTTTCTCCAAAATATCAGTAAAATCGCCCTGTTCATAAGGGAGTGGTGGTCTGCTCCATCCTAGGTACTCTACAACACTGGACACGAGTTGTCTGCATGGAGCATCAGCATGTTTGCCCAGCTCAGGTCTACCGAAATCCAGCTCCGGTGAAGTATCAACTCCACTCGGAGACTGTAAATTGTGATATTGATCTTTAATTCTGGATTCCTCTGATAGACACTCAGAGCATTGGGCCACCCATAATGCAGTAGAAAAGGAGCATCTTCCACATCAGAGCGTTACTCATCTTCCTAGATTGAAGAGTGATCTGAAAAACTCTTCTGGGTAAAGGAGTATAACGTTTTTCAGATGGAGTCCGTGTAGGCTTCGGTGGCATGGAAGGGTTTATTGGTGCCAATTGAGGGGCGCTTGGCTGCAGTGTATGCGGCATAGCTGTTTTCAAAGTTGTCAAAATCTGTGTCACTGTCGAGAGCCTGACGGGGGTCGAGGACACCTTCATTGTCCAATACACGGTCGGCGTCGAGGACACTGTTAGCGTCAACGGTTTTGATGGCGTTGAAGGTCTCGATGGTGTGGAGGACCTCGATCTAGACTTTTCTTTGTGCCTTTCATCGGAAGAAGGCCTTGAGGGCTCCAGATGTTTGTCAGGCTGCTTTGCCGGGCTTGAGGGCGCACATGATTTTGAGAGAGACCTATCCTTACCGGCTTGCTTGGAAGGCTCGGTAGGAGCATTGCCCTGTTTTTCGAATATTTTCAACATTTCTTTTCAGAAAGCTTCCCATTGTGCTGGGGTAGATTTTTTGTGGGACATGCAACCCTTTCGGGTGAGTCGTCGGAAGACGAGGAAGGCGAGCTCCAGTGCCACCTCTTCAATTTTTTTTGCCGACGAAGAGTGGCGTGAGCCACTCCTAGACCTAGAGCGATTCGCCTTCTTCCTGTGAGGGGAGTCTCCTCTCGACTCGTCGGTCGAAGGATTAGCAGGTCAGGGCTTAGGGGGATTTTGGTAATCTTCCTACCTGGAGTTTCCCCTTCCGCTCCCTTTCCTGTCATGGACTGACACTCTGAACAACTGGCGTAGTCATGGTCCTCGCCTAGGCACCACAAGCAGACAACGTGGGTCGTTAAGGGATATCTTGGACACACAGTGCCGGCATTTTTTTAAACCGGTTTTTGGTGTTGAAGGCTTTGAGGGTGAAGACATCACGAAGGATCTACAAAGAATTTTCTCGAAAACAAGTTGTTCGACAATGAGGCGCGCTAATTCTCATTAGACGAAGCAAAAGCTGTGGCGGAAAAACAGAACTGAGGCCAACAGGCGCTGCGCGTGCTATATACGATCTCGGATGACCCTCGACCGAGGCCTTTGAGAGACATCGACTCAACGCCAATGGTGGTATAGGGAGGGGGTGGGGGAAACTTGGTCAAAGAACTCTGAGCAATTGATATAAAGTGCGTTCTCCAAGGACCTTTTCTAAGGGTATGTGACGGCATAATCTGGGCATTTTGAAAAAGCAGTACTGGCTGACCCCATATAGTGAAAATATGTTTGAGATTGTGCGAATAAAGCTCCCACTCAAGCTCTAGGGGTTGTGTTCTGCTTAAAGTGCATGCTAAACCATTCTTTTTCTCCTGGCACATGTTGCTCTTGGAGGTGTATAGCCTGCAGAGAGACCATTTCCAAATCTTCTAAGCAAGTTTGCACAGCCTTATGAAGTGTTTTCTGTACTGAATGTTTATGAAAAACATGGCTGTTGTGCCATCTGTTGTAATAAATACATTCTTCCCCTTCAGGTGATGTAGGAAAGCAATCAGTGTGTTGTGTACAGCTAAAAGCTCCAGGATGTTTATATGTTCTTTTGTTCATGGGAGGGACCATGTTCCCTACGCTGTATGGTGTAGACAGTGGGCTCCCCACCCTGAGGTTGATGCGTCCGTTCTAACTGTTAGGTGATTTGGCGGGCTGACAAAAGGTTCCCCTTTCAACAGGTTTACATTTGTCCACCAATTGAAGGCCAACACCAGTGTATACGAAACTTCCACTATATTGTCACAGTTAACCTCTGCTTGAGACCTCTGTTTTTCGCTAAACACTCCTGTACTGGACACATGTGTAGTCTGGCGTGAGGCATAATGAAGATGCAGCATACCATCATGCTGAGTAGACGCATAAGGAACAAGTTACTTACCTGTAACTGTTGTTCTCCAGCATGGGTCTGGCATGGATTCACATGCTCATGAATATTCCCCGTCGTCAGGCTGTGAATCCTCGGTAAAGAAAAATCAGTATCAGTTTCATTTCTGATCTGTCTTTCGTAGTAGTAACCAATCACTGATCTCTGCGTCATACTGACCATAGCCAATGACTGCCCTCTCCCTAAGCCCCGCCTCTGGCAGCCATCTTCAGATTTTGTAGCACGTGAAGAGGCAGTCTGATCAAGTGAAGAGCATCAGAGGGGTAGGCGGGAGGGTTCGCATGTGAATCCATGCCAGACCCATGCTGGAGAACAACAGTTACAGGTAAGTAACTTTTTCCTTCTCCAGCATGGGGTCTGGCATGGATTCACATGCTCATGAATATAAGAATACATAGCAGTACACACATGCACAACCACGGGGGGTGGCAAAAGGCTCAACATTAAGCAATACAAAAAACTCAACATTAAGCATCTCTTACCTCCTCACCAGGCTCACCTTAAGCGAACAGGTTGCGCAGCACTGCTTGGCCGACCCTGGACTCCTCCGTGAAATCCCGATCGACGCAGTAGAATCTCGTGAAGGTGTGCGTCGACCTCCACGTAGCAGCCCTGCAGATGTCCAGCAGGGGCACACCAGATAAGAACGCCGTAGTAGCAGCGATCGCTCTGGTCGAATGGGCTCTCGGACAGCCTGGCAGCGGTCGGTTAGCCAACCAGTGGCTGTGCATGATGCAGCCGGAGAGCCATCTGGAAATAGAAGACTTCGAGAGAGCCTTCCCTTGATTCACAGGTCCAAAGTTCACGAATAGCTGATGTCCTCCGAAAACTCTTCGTGCGGTCCACGTAGAACTTCAGCGCTCGAGCCACATCCAGCGATTGCAAAGTCCTCTCGGCCGGCGACGAAGGAGACGGGAAGAAAACAGGTAACACCAGGGGCTCGTTAAGATGGAAGTCCGACGGCACCTTGGGCATAAAGGAGGGGTGCGTCCTAAGCACCACCCTCGAGGCATGGAAAGTCAATTACGGTGCTTTGCAGAATAGGGCCTGGATCTCTCCCACTCGTCGTGCGGAGGTAATGGCCACCAGGAATGCAGTCTTCCATGACACAAACTTCATCGGTGCGGAGTGCATCGGCTCGAATGGGGGCCCCATGAGCCTGGTCAGCACCACGTTAAGTTCCCACGCCGGGGCCTTCACTGGCGGGAACGACCGGAACAGTCCTTTCATAAACTCTTTTACCAGTCGATGGGACCACAGGGACGTCAGTCCTGTGGTTCTGGTATATCTGGAGATCGCCGTCAGATGAATCTTAAAGGAGGCATGGGCTAGCCCAGCCTTTGCCAGCGATAGCAGGTACGGCAGCACTTGAGGGGCCGTAATCCGTAGGGGGTTGATCTTCTGTGCTCGGCACCAGATAGAGAACCTCTTCCACTTATGACCGTAGCATTTGAGAGTCGAGGACGCCCTGGCCTTTGCAAGAACCTCTCTGCAATCGGCCGGTATATCGTAGCCTCCAAACTCTAGCGCTGCAGGAGCCAAGCCTGCAGGTTCAGCGACGCCGGGTCGTGGTGGAAGATGGTGCCTCCTCCTCTGGAGAGAAGGTCCGCGTCCGCCGACAGCTTGATGGGAGGGGACGTTGACAAGTCCAGAAGGTCCGGGAACCAGATCTGCCTTGGCCACGCCGGTGCGACGAGGATCATCCTGCACCAGGACCTCTTGAGCTGGTTGATGAGTCGAAGCAGCAACGGCGGGAATGCATACAGGTATAGGCCGTCCCAGGGGAAGTAGAACCATCGCCCATGCTTCTCGGCTGGGGAAACCTGCTGGCGAACCTCTTGCACTTCGAGTTCGTTGCTGTTGCAAATAGGTCGATTTGGGGTTTGCCCCATCGTCGGAAGAGTTGATCCACCTGATCCTGACGCAGTTCCCACTCGTGACACACGCGCAGCTCCCTGCTGAGCGAGTCGGCGATGGTGTTTCTTTCTCCTGCCAGGTGGAAGGGAACCAGGAACATCCCCTGGGCGACCGCCCAGTGCCACAGATCCTGTGCATCCTTGGATAGGGCTGGGGATCTGGTGCCTCCCTGCTTCCGTATTTAAAACATTGTTGTGGTGTTGTCCGTGAAGATCCGCACCACCTTGCCCTTGAGCGACGGGAGGAACGATTTGAGAGCCCAGAACATGGCTCGGAGTTCCAGGACGTTGATGTGCAGGAGCCTCTCCTCCGGGAGCCAGAGGCCTCTTGCGTGGATATCTCCGGTGTGGGCGCCCCAACCTTCCAGGGAGGCGTCCGTCGTCACCGTCTCCTGGCACGCCAGCGTCTGAAAGTCCTTGCCCGCCGTGAGGTGCGCTCGAACGCCCCACCACTGAATCGCCCGCCAGAACACCTCGTTCAGGGGGACCCTGTCTTCGAAGGTGCCCGTCGCCTGCATCCAACGGGCGTCGAGAAATTCTTGAAGAGGGCGCATCTGTAGTCTGCAGAGGCGCACCAGGTAGATGCAAGAGGACATCATCCCCAGGAGGGACTTGATGGACCTCACCCTGGCCACGTCCGTGGCTAGCAGGCGCTGCACTTTGCCCAGAATGGTCTTCGTCCGCTCTTCCGACGGTGCCGCCAGGCGCCTCACTGTATCGAGCTTCGCTCCCAGAAACGGGGCCACCTGCGACGGCACCAGGTGGGACTTTGGGTAATTTATGGCGAATCCCAGGTCTGTGAGTAGCTGGACGGTCCTCGCAGTGTGTTCGACGGCGAGTTCCCTCGTCCTTGAGCGGATGAGCCAGTCGTCCAGGTAGGGGTAGACGTGAATCCCCTGCAGGCGCAGCCGCGCCGCCACAGGTGCTAGGCACTTGGTAAAGACCCTGGGGGCCGACTTCAATCCGAACGGCAGTGCTCTGAATTGGTAGTGGCGTCCCTGGACGATGAACCTGAGGAACTTTCGGTGACTTTTGAGGATGGGAACGTGGAAGTATGCATCCTCCAGGTCCAACGACGATAGAAAGTCGCCTTCCTCCAGCTGTCCCAGCACGTGCTGGAGGGTGACCATCCCGAACTTTTGTGACCTGATGTATTTGTTCAAACGACGAAGGTCCAGGATGGGGCACCAGCCGCCCGTCTTCTTCCTGACGAGGAAGTACCTTGAGTACACCCCGGAGCCCCGGAGCCTCTTCGGGACAAGCTCGATGGCGCCTTTCCTGAGCATCGCCCCTACTTCCAACAGCAGTTGCGGGACGTGATTTTCCTTCCTGGCCACAGGTGGAACCTGAGGGCACTTCTTCAGGAATTCGATAGAGTGTCCTCTTGCCAGGGTATCCAGCACCCAACGGTCGGTGGAGATGGACTTCCACACGCCGACAAACTTCGTCAGCCGGCCTCCCACCGGGGTGCTTCGGTGGGGGCCCGAGGCCACGGCCGGTTCAGTCCTGCTTGGAGGTGGTGGCCTTGCCGCCCTGGCCACCTTGCCAACGGCGGCAAGGCGCTCCCTGCTTGCCGCGACCCTTGTAGGCCTCCTGAGACGAGGAGCATGCCGCCTGGCGGTAGGACGACGAGCCATCGCTGGATCCCTTGGAGGCACCCTGTCTGCCTCCGGAGCTCCGAAAGGGCCGTCGTTGCTGAAGGGCTCCTACGGCGCGGGCCGTCTCCGTGTCCGTCTTTATGGCTTGGAGGGATTCGTCCACCGCCTTCCCGAACAAGTTGCTGCCGTCGAACGGCATGTCCAACACCCTGGTCTGGACGTCCTGACGGAAGTCGGTCGCCCGGAGCCAACCCCGTCGTCGTAGGCAAACACCGTTGCCCAGCTGGCGGAACCCGGTATCGGCAATATCGGTTGCCACCGTTATGGTGTGGTCCGACGCCACCTCGCCTTCTTGAAGTATTTCCAGGGCCTCTGACCTCTTGTCGTCCGGTAGGAAGTCCAATATGGGGGCCAGCTTAAACCAGAGCTCCCTGTCATAACGGGCCACGATCGCCAGGGTGTTGGCCGCTTTGATCGTCGCCGCCGCCGATGAAATGACCCACCGCCCCATGGCATCCAGCTTCTTTCCCTCACCGTCCGGCGGGAAATTCGACGTCGAGGCTCCTGACCCCGCCGCTTTCTTCTTCGCCGCCGCCGAGACGACCGAGTCTGGCGTTGGCTGGGCCCTGAGGCACAGGGGAGCGGTTTCGGGGACCCGGTAATTCTTCTCGTACCGGTCCCGTTTGGCTGGTGCCGTGGAGGGGTTCTTGAGAACCGACAGGCCCTCCTCCCAGATGTCATCGATTAGAGGCACCGCAATGACAGTCTTCTTCTTGGCCTCCCGGCGCTGATAGAGGAAACCTTCCTTTTTCTGCTCCTCGGGGCAGAGCTGGAACAATTCGGACACCCTGGCGATCATGGCGTGGAATGAGCCAATCTCGTCGGGCGGCGAGGCCCGTGCGACGGGAGACCCGTTCCGTCGTCGCACTCAGAACCCGTCGTCGAGCCCATCGCACCGTCATCTCCCGACTCGTGGGAGGATGAGGAGGGAACTGTAGGCCTTACGGGGGGCGAGTGGAGGAGGGTTGGGTCCTCCGTCGTTTGTTCTGAGGACTTCCCGACGGGCCAGGTTGCGGGTCCTCCGGCCTGGGCCGTGGTAATCTCGTCCTTATCTCAGAGCATAGGGACTGGATCGCAGACAAAATGGCCGCCGAGCTATCCTGAGGCCTAGGTTCTGGCTGCGCCGAAAGGGAAGGCTGCTCTTCCTCGCCATCGTCGTCTTCCTCGGTTATCTCCCGAGGATCTTCCTTACGGGATCGAACCTTCTCGAATTGGACTTCGAGATTCCTCACGGCCTCGGTCAGTTCCTCCTCCGAGGCTGACTCCGAGCTCGAGGAGGCTACCGTGCCCCCCCTCGCTTCTTCCATCATGGTGGCCATGATGATGGGCTGAAAAGAGGATTCCCTCCTTGGCGGCAGGGAAACTCTAGTCCCGGAGGCAGTCTCTGCCGGCTTGGCCTCTGCCGGCTTGGCCAGAGTCGCCGCGATCGCCTCGATAGAGGCCTTTGCCTGCTGGGTAGGGGCCTTCACCACCTTAGGTGCGTCCCGGGCCTTCTTAGGGGGAGGGGCGACGCCTCGCTCCCCCTCTTCCGAGATCGGACGGGGCTTCTCCCGAAGCTTACCCGGGGTCTCGGACTTCCTCTTCCCCGAACCGGAGCGCTGGCTCGTGGTTGACGGTGCCGGGGAAGGCGCGCCCTGCCTGGCGACCGAAGAGCCCGATCTTTCGGCGCTCCCGGAGCCAGCGGACTCGCGGCGCTTGGCCTGGTGTTGGGCCCCCGTCGCCGGGGCGCCCGCACAGGACTTAGAAGCTCGCTCGGACCCTTTCTTCTTCTTCTCACCCGTTGAGCCCTTCTCCAACCAGCTGGCGAGACGGGATCGACGGTCCCTCATGGTCCGCTCCGACAAGTTCTTGCAGAACTGGCAGTCCTTCTCTACATGAGTCTTGTCCCCATGAAGACAGAGGCATCGCGAATGTTCGTCCTCCTTAAACACATTCTGCAGCCCGCATCCAGGGCAGCTGCGAAACAGCTTGGGTCCGGGTGACGAACTCGCGTCCTGGGCCATCTCGAAGTAGGCCGCAAATCTTCTGGAATCCTCCAAGAAGTTGATTCGACGAAATCTTCACCCATGAGGGGCGTAGGAAAATCCTGCAACGGGTAGCCGTTAATGGGAGTAGAAACGGTGGAGCTTGAGGCTCGATTAACCGAAAATGTGAAAATTCACCTGAAAAAGCGCGAAACACGCAGTAAAAGCTCGAGAGCTAAGCACGAGGACTCCCAACACTTGAACGTGCGGTAAAAATCTGAAGATGGCTGCCAGAGGCGGGGCTTAGGGAGAGGGCAGTCATTGGCTGCGGTCAGTATGACGCAGAGATCAGTGATTGGTTACTACTACGAAAGACAGATCAGAAACGAAACTGATACTGATTTTTCTTTACCGAGGATTCCCAGCCTGACGACGGGGAATATTCATGAGCATGTGAATCCATGCCAGACCCCATGCTGGAGAACTTTCCTGTTATCTGATGACTGGTCACTTAACAGGGGAGGCTTTTCAACAGGTTCAAAAGCCTTTTGCTGCAGGGAGACACTAGGGCAATCCTTGGGTTGATAACGCCCCTAGGAATGGTTTTTGTTGACTGGCTATCTTTTCATTGATAGAAAACTTCAAATGATGTAAGATATTGACTGTTGTCTGAGTGTTTCTGCAGCATACGTCTGGGGTTTTCCCTAGTTATTACCTAGTCATCCAGATACGGGTGCACTGGAATGTTTTCTCTGCAGAGGTGTGCCACTACGATCGCCAGCACCTTCGTTAACACTCGAGGGGATGATGAAATCCCGAAAGGGAGTACCTTAATGAAGAGGAACTATTTTGAATCCCAGGTACTTACGATGTGCCGGTAGCATTGAAATATGAAAGTATGCCTCTTTCATATCCAGTGGGAATGTACCCATACAGCCCCCTGCCCCCACCTCTTTTTTTCTTCCTGCATTTAGACATACCCTGTCTGCTGCCTTATACCCAGCACTTGCCACTTGCTGGCTGCACTACCACTGTTTGTTGTCCTTTATTTATTTACTATCTTTTATATGTTTTCTCCTTTGCACCGCACTTTCCACCGCCCCCCGCGCCCCTCGCATGCACTTTTCCCCTCTCCCTCTCCCACGCATTTGCACATTCTCAAAGTCACTGGGCCTAGTAAGATCGTTGTTTTTGTTCTTGTTCCCCTCCCTTGTATGGTCGCGCTCTAAAACACTTGTGTACGAGGGCGATATAAATAAAATATATCAGTGTTGGCAGAAAACCATCCTTTTTGAGAAGTGGAATGACCTCCTGTAGGTTTGTCATCCTGGATATTTGGGGTTTGACATTGTGAAGATACTGGTGGGGGGTGCCTGTACTTCCGCTCTCTATATGGTAGAGGAGAGGCACAGAGGACCCCAGCCAAGATTCTCAAGCAGTAGCAATGGACGAGCAATCAAGGCTTAGCTTCTCAGGAGGTGATGCAGGCTGGTTCTTAAGTACAGTGTAATCCCCGAACCCCCACAAAGGAATGTCCACACACTGTATTACTGAAAACACAGTCTTTATATAATTAATATTCAAAGGTATGTACATGATCACAATAACACACTTTGTACTCGGAAATCAACAATGATAAATATATACAATTCTAAAGTGGTACCACCAATGTTATCAAATCTCATTAAAGTGCATCAACAGTATGGTTAAAATGTGTCACAGATCAACAACGAGGAAACCAGCAATAGAGATAGGAAGGAACGTAAGATGGTTGAAACAATAGGCATAATGCTGGCCTGGCCTCTACCGATACACAGTTCTGTGTCGAGATCCCCCCCCCCACCTGGGCAACCTGTAACCTGTAGATATATAGCACCAGCCCAGTCCATATATTGTTCAATAGCCTATTTCCTCCTACAATGTTTTACCTCCCCAATGTACCTGGTGGAATAGAATTCTTCGAAGACGCGTCGAAGGATCCTTCTTGAGTGACTCCCTTTAAAGCAGGAGCCACGGATCGTCGAAGATGGTGAACCTGTCGTCGAAGGCGGCGGCGGCGATGAGAAGTTCAAGGGTGCCTAGACCCTGATGTCGATCCAGGCGGTGCTCGTCAACGACATCCTGCGAGGATGAGGTGTGTGGGGCACCTCGGCGATAGATTGTTCAGAACTGCAAAGAGTTTCAGAAGAGCTGTGGCCCAACGAGGGGCGTCGAGTCGTCGAAGTCGGTGGCCTTCAGGTGGCGGAAAACCCACCGGTGGATTCTCCTCGGCGCGTTGGTCGTCCTCGACTTTCTCCGGCGGGACAAAGCGGTTGATGCTGTGGACAAGGGAGTCCTTAGATTCAAATGTACTTAGGCAAAGGAGCGGGCGGCTCCGGTCGTCGGCGGCACGGCGTCAAGTGGTCCCCACGGCTGGACAACACAACTTCGACGGGCCTCCAGCGGTTACACAAACCTGCGAACCCTGGTCGACGGCAATGGACTGCGACAGCGGCGAAGTCCGGGTGCTTTGCTTCGTTCTCCTTAGCGGTCTCGGGTCGGCAGCCTTTCGAGGTTCTGACTTCCAGGGAGCTTCGGCGAAGGTTAGCGGTGCTCGATGGTACCTTGGAGCACGGGAAGAGGGCGCCTTACCAGGTCCTCTCTCGGATCAGTCCTCGACGAGTTCGGCAGCTTTCAGATCAGGTCGAAGCAAATGCAACAGCAAGTCTTCGTCTTCCAGCTGGGCATCGAAGATCAGCAGTTCCAGTTACTCTTCAAGTGTAGACACAGCTTCTGAACAATTTCCAGTGATGAGAGGTCCCCAGATATACTATCTTGTCTCTCATCCACACTGCTGGGTCATTCTCAGCAGCCAATCATACAGAAGGACATTCATGCAGTCAGTCAGCCAATCAGGCACACAGTCGTCCTCCCTCTCTGACACTCACAACAATGAATGTGGATTGGGACAAGTACCCAGCCATTCAACACTACACACTGCATTCAGGCCAGTTTCGGGCAGGGCTGTCTCAGTCTTTGTCTCTCATACCAGAAACCAGACAGCCACAACAAGAAGTGCATATTGGTCACACACTCCATTCACCCAGGTCCCACCCCACAGGGCGTACCCACAACATACAGTCACTGGGATGGCTCCAGTCAGTCTGGACTGGACTTCACAACAACACCATATATGGAACTTCCACCCAACAGCTAATCGGGGGAAGGGACAGAGTCAGGGCTTCCCAGGACTTTGGGAAAACAAGGTAATAGGTAATAGAAAGCAAGAGGCCACAGGGGCCATCTTGTTTTCCATCAGGAATCAACTGATTCCAATGACAGGGCCTGGGTATCCCAAAATGGAGGATACTCCGCGCACCTGTCAAATTCAGCATGGAGCTGCCACCAGCCCATACCCTGCTCTGCGGGCCACCCACAGGTGCCCAAAAACATACACTAGGCGCACAGGGTTGTACCCCCACCCGTGGGTGCCGTAAGGGTATCCCACGGGTCTGTTCACCAAACCAAAAGAGAGCTGCACCGCCAGGAGTCCCATATGAACTCCTGCGTGGAAAATATGACAGAACACACAATAAAAAGGCAGTAAAGGACAAGTATATGGAGGCCCTGTCCCTCCGATGCATTTCCAGCATCAGAGACATGTATTTGTATTTAGTTTATTTGTATAGCGCGCTTGGCCCAAAGGCATCTGGGCGAATATCTTACGTTACATAATGTTACATTGACATAGTATATACAAAATAATCAAGCATCAGCGCAGAATAAGCATGTAAAATACTAAAGATAGTTACATACAAAATACTTACAATATAATTACAGTGTATATACAATAGTATTTAGGCTATTTTTCCATTCGGCACCAACTTTAGAAACAAACGGCCTAAGAAGCACCAGGTCCGGAAAACGGGAAAAAAGGAAACCCCTTGACGAAAGGAAACAACGGCATGATGCCCGTCACAAGCCGAAATTTGTTTGCTTAAGTTGCGTATCGTAACGCACAAAGAGAAAGTGACTCTTCATTTCCTCTGCTACAGTAATCGATTTTTACTCCAACCACAAGAGTCTATAAAGTACCTGAAAAACTGTGAAAAACCCGGGGATTGATTTTGTGAACTTCTTTGTCAACCTAGAAGCAATATACTGTCCTGAAGAGGGCCATAACTAGAACAGCAGAACACCAGGGATGGTGTTGATGTAAATCTGTGGGCCGAAATATATGTAGACATCCTGTAGACACTACAATCTATGTGTCTCTCCCCTACAGCATTAGAACTGTCACGCTGTGTATATTTAGTTTGTTCCCCTAAAAAATGGTGTGAGATAACCAACATTTTGAAAACAGTTTAGCAAGGTGATCTGTTACAACAGTAGAAAATGTGTTTTTGCTGGACCTTTTAATTTCTAAGTTCTTCGAATGTGTTTTAAACTTGTGAGGTGTATTGTGGAAAGGACCCATCATGTTTTTTGTGTTACTAAATTTATGCGATTAAAAATGTGTTTCGCACTCTGCTTACTCTTTTGAAAAAAACATTTATTCTATGTGTCTTTCCGATAGATGAAATAGATTATCTATCCTTATCTACTTTTCCCAGACCCAAGTTCGAGGTGGACTAAAAGAGGGGTAAATGAGCTTGTTTTTTTGCGTGTTTGACACTCTATAACCAGTCGCTACTTTAGCTCAATCCCCCTGTAACAAAAAATTGGGACTCACCCTTTGCTTATGCCTGTTCCAGAGGGAGTCACCAGCCGAAGAAAGAGGTCTACCACCAACTCATTGCTTGGAGAAGCGACTGCCACTGAGGGAGTTTGAGGTAGATGAGCGAAGAGCTCGAGAGGGAAGGTGTTTAGGGAGAGAGAGTTGAAGGTATTGAGGCCCCAGAAGGCCTTGTGGACGATGCAAAGGGTTTTGAACTTAATCCTTGCAGCCACTGGTAGCCAGTGCAGAGATTTCAGTCCTGGAGAGATACGATCCCTGGGCTTGAGGCCAAGGACAAGTCTTGCGGTCCTGTTCTGGATAAGTTGCAGAGGGCGGAGAGTAGAAGCAGGCAGATTTAGAAAGAGGATGTTGCAATAGTCCAGCCTAGAGAATCAGAGCTCTGGAGACAGTGAGCTTCTGGGGGAAGGAGAGGAAAGGAAGTATACCTCTGAGGAGGTGCAGCTGGTAGTGTGACTTCTTAGAGACGTCAGATGTGAGGAGAGAAGGAGAGTGTAGAGTCGAAGATGACCCCAAGGTTTTTAGCCTTGCAGGTGGGAACAGGAAGAGGGCCAAGGGAAGCCGGCCAGAGAGCTGCAGGGAAGGAGGGAGCGGGTGTGCTGATGAGGAGAATCTCAGTCTTACAGGCATCAAGGCAGAGGTCATTGGCAGTACACCACTCCTGGATAGCAGACAGTCAGATATGAGGGAAATGGAGGAGGAGGCAGAGGGTAGCCTGAAGATGAGCTTGGTGTCATCCGCATAGCACTGAAATTTGGGGCAGAGAGCAGCGATGCGGTGGGCCAGGAGTGCCAGGTATTGGTTGAACAGCCAGGGAAAGAGGTTAGACCCCTGGGGGACACCACAGGTAGAGAAAAGATAGCAGAGAGGAAGGACCCAAGTTGGACCTGGGAGGGTCGGTCGGAGAGGAAAGAAGTCAGCCACGCCAGAGCCTGACCAGTGATACCAGGTTATCACAGAGACGGTTGAGCAGGATGGCATGGTTGACTGTGTCAAAGGCAGAAGAGAGATGGAGGATGAGAATGCAAGGGGTGTTAGAGTCCAGGTTGGAGAGCAGGTATTCACTGATGTTCAGAAGAGCAGTTTCCGTGCTTCTGGCAGCTCTGAAGCCAGACTGATGGTCATGAAGACAGCCGACAGATTCAGTGTAGAGATTGAGCTGGGAGATGGCCATTTTCTCCAGGAGCTTGCCCAGGAAGGGAGTGATGGAGATTGGGCGATAGTTGGCCGGGCAGGAGGGGTCGGCAGTGGGTTTCTTGAGGAGGTGGTGCACAAGGGAGTGCTTCAGGGGGGATGGGAAGAACTCCAGTGGTGAAGGAGTGATTGCAGAAATCAGCCAGGGCAGGAGCCAGTGAGTCGATGTGGTCCTTGATGGTTTTGGTGAACCTGTTTCGACGAGACTTTCATAGATTGGACTTGTATAGCAACCTTGTCTGTGGAGAACAAGGGAAAGGCAGAGAAGGAGGGAGGAGCCGTGGCTGCAGAGAGGCCAGAGGAAAAGCAGGTAGTGGGGGTGGGAGGGAGTCGGAGAGAGAGGACTGGATGTCCTGAGTTTTAGAGATGAAATGTGAAACCAGTGCCATAAAGAGGGTCTGGGAGGGGACAAGAGAGGTAGAGACTGTGGCAGGATTGGCTAGTTCCTTGCAGATTTGAAAGAGTTTGGCCGAGTTGTTAGGTGCCGCAGGGATGCGGGCTTGTATATGCGCTCTTCTTGGATAGAAGAGTGCTGGTATTGCCTTTGCAGCAGGCCAGTTTGTCAGAGGATGCACATGAAGCACGCCATTTCCTCTCGGCCACCCTACACTTGCGTTTTAGGGTGACAAGGTCGGAATATTACCAGGAGTTGCAATTGGTTTTGCGCTTTAGGCGGATTCTCATGACAGGGGCAGGGATAGCAAGAGTATCAGGTGGAGCTGGAGAGGGATGTGCCAGGATGAGAATCAGCCAAAGGGGGAGGGGGAGGGTGATAAGGTGGCAGCAAAAGCCTCAGCTGACACACGCTTCGTCATCCGAGAAGGTGGGTGGCAGTGATGGAAGTGGCTTGGCCTGAGGGGTAGGGAGGGTGATGTGGGAGGAGAAAGTGATCACTCCAGGAGAGAGGAGTGGTGAGAGGGACAGAGAGGGGAAGGTATGAGGAGATCAGAACAACCAGAGTGTGCCCGGGAGAGTGAGTTGGGCCAGAGGGGAGAATAGTGAGCGAGAGTCGCAGAGGTCGCAAAAGAGTCCAGAGGGAGGACAGGCGGCATCCAGGTGGATGTTGAAGTCCCCAAGGAGGAGGAGTTGGGTAGTCAAGCCCAGGAGGGAGGAGGAGAGGTCCGGCCACTCAGAGGAAGGAGGAAATCTGACCAGGTGGCCAATAGATAGCCACAGTAAGAGAATGGCTAGGGGAGAGAGCCTGCAGACGAGGCATTCGAAAGAGGAGTAGGCCTGTGTAGAAGTGACAGAGGCAGAAATTCACTCGGGGAAGATCAGGGATACAACCTCCCCCGCCCTCCCAAGAGCAGTTGGCCCTGGGAGCGGAGAGGATCTTGTAGCCGTCAGGTAGGAGCGTATCAAAGCTCAATACAGAGCTGGCCGTGAACCATGTCTCGGTGAGACCAAGGACATCAAGGTCAAGTTCTTCCAGAAGGCGGCAGATATCAGAGGAGTGTTCGACAGCATAGCAAGAGTTTAGAGTGGCAATATGGAGAAGGTTGCCATCCTTGAAAGACTTCCGGGGAGGGGTACAGATCAGAGGAACGCCCTGCGGAGGTGTAGAAGGGGGCAGAGAGGGAGGGAGAAGGCAAGGTAGCCGAGGAGGCTGCGGCAGAAGGGGGAGGCGAGGTAGTCACGGAAAGGGGAGAGGGGACAGCAGAAGAAAGGAAGTTGATGAGGTGCGGGAAGCGTCTATCAAAGAGGTGAAGGTTGGCCTGGGGGCCTTGGACAAGGACGGCCCATTAGAGTAGACATTAATGATGACTTTTAGAGGAATGGAAGGATGCCAGGAGGGCGTCCCAGTGGGTGCCACCATTAATGGGAGAGATAAATGCCTGAGATAAATGAGGAATTTATAAAGGCAGTGATAAACGTGGCTAGTTCGTGGGTGGCCTCCTTGATGAGAGCAGGGAATGAATTACCCTGACAGTTGGAGTGTTCGAGTTTGTTTATAATATTTTCAACCTCAGAGATAGTTAAAGGCGAGAAGCTAAAAGGTTTGAGGGTGTGGGGTATTGGGGCAGTATTCTGGGGGGTGGGGAGGGGGAATTAAGCTGCAGATCAATCTGTAGGCTGGTTTTTTTACGTTGATTTTGTATCGGAGTGTAGCGATTTTGCCGAGGAGCGCTTTTTGAATATTAGAACACCATGTACTGTCTTTGCTACATGTGGCCGTAGAAGAGGAGGGTGATTCAAGTTAAGTATCTCAAAGAGCTCTTTAGTATTGGATTCAGCTTGCATGATACGCTTATTATAGTTCTCTTTTTTGGCTCGAAAGATAGTCTGTTTGTAGTTATGGGAGGCTATAATGAGACTGTCTTTAGCATCAGAGGGATGACTTCCAGCGGGCTTCCATGTTTCTCTTTTCTTTGCGTAGCACTCAATTGTGGCTTAAACCAGGAATTGAGGTGTGCACACGGCTTGGGTTTCTTCAGTTTGATAGGGGCAATGGAGTTCATAGCTTTAAGCATGATGTGCATCTACGAAGACTGTGGGGGCTGTACATGACAACGAAACATTGTTTAATATGGATAAGATGCAAGGGAGGAGTTTCTCTCACTCTTGTTATGTCCTTATTTCTAGTGCAGTTTGCGGGTGCGATGTCCTGGCTAGGACATTGGTTGTTGGCTTTGATATTGAAGGAAATTGTGTGGTTAGAACAAATGCATGGTGAGTTAGCCACTAGGTTAATGGTGCAGTTCAAAACGACCAGCCAATCAAGGGTTCTACCTTTGTTGTGGGTTGGTTTGAGAATGTGATGGGAGAAGCCCATGTCTGTTAGAGTACTGGCAATGCCTAGAGCTTTGAGGTTGTTGGGGTTGTGGAGACCAAGATTGAAATTACCTAGCACAATAATTTGCGAGTTGGTTTTGGTGTTGTCTGCAAGGATGTATGCAATATCATCTGCAAAAGTAGTGATAAGGCCTGGGGGCCTGTCGATGAGATGCAGGCTGGCAGTTTGGTTGGGTGAGATGGGTAGCTTGACCGAAAGAAACTCTGCAGAGGCAATTTGTTGATTGGGGATGACTGAACCAGAGGGTAGTTTTGGGAATAATGGCAACAACCCCGTCTTTGGTTTGATTGGTGTTACTGTCACATCTAATGATGGAATATCCGTTGGGGAAGGCGAGGGAGAGAAAGGGACCTGAAGCTGCACAAAGCCTGGTCTCAGTAATAGCAATGAAGTCTAATTCATGCAATGTGATAGTCAACAACGTCCAATGCATGTGCAGGGAGGGACCTACCGTTGACAATGGAGCCATTAATCAGGGTCTCTTTGGATGTGAGTGTTTTAGTCGTGTTACTATTGGGAGTGCCTTCGGGAGAGGAGTTGGTAAGGCCTAATGTCTAAAGGCTTTGTATGTAAGTGCCTCTAGTGCTCATGGATTTCATGCTAATGTTGATTGTGTGCGTGGCGAACTATGCGGGAGAATCTGGAACCTAATCTGAAGTTCCTGAGGTGCACAGAGCAAGGTTGATTAGGGGTGGGTTTGGCTGCGAAGTGTTGCAGCCATAAGGCAGGGGAATTCAGGTAAGGATTAGTAGGTTTCTTCATGGATGTGGTCCATGGTGCTAGTGCTGTGCAGCAGGCTGTTAGGAAAGAGTAAAGAAGGAAGGTGTACTCTCTGGTGTGATAGCCTAGAAGAGCCTAGAGAGCAGGCATGGCCCAGCATGGTGAGATTAGGTTTCTTAATAAGGGTGGACTGGATAGGTGGGAGCACTGCTGTCGTGGATGAGTGTCCCAGCAAGAAATGTTATTGAGTAGAGGAGCAGAGGAAAGCTGCATAGTAAATGGGGCATGGACATAGTGAGGTGAGTCTAAATAGTATGAGGCAGTTGAAGCCAGGTGGGCAGTACAGAAGTGTGCTATGTGTGGCGTAAAAAGCGAACCAATAAACAGGGGTACGGTCAAAAAGGTGAGCTATTTGGGCATGAAGGCACCCAAGTCTCAGCTAGGGGTAAGTAGCAAGGGTGTGGAAGTGTTTACAGGAGCGCAGAAGAGGCAGTTTGTTATAGCGTGCAACAAAGGCACCAGAAAACAAAGCATCATGCTAGCAAACAAAAAGGTAGGCTAGTCCAACATTAGGGCATTGGGCCAAGCAACATGGTGCATAGGAGGTAGGCTATTCCAACATTAGGTAATAGGGCCAACAGCAGCAAGGTAGCCTATTCCAACATTAGGGCATTGGGCCAAGCAACATGGTGCATAGGAGGTAGGCTATTCCAACATTAGGTAATAGGGCCAACACCAGCACGGTAGACTATTCCAACATTGGAGCATTGCATTGTCTGACAGTATATTCTGTTATCATAAAACCTGCAGGGCAATCACCATAAGGGCAACAATGTTCACGTTTGTACATTTAGGCTGGTGTATACGGCAGCGAGAGTGAGCAGCGGGAGCTTAACAAGGCAAGGAATTGGGGCATCCGCGGGTGGTGGCTGGTCATAAGTCCAGCAGCAGCCTTTTTGTTTTCTCTTTCTATGGAACAAGGAAGTACGTAGGGTAAATAAACCGGTTAACCTGCGATAGTGGCATCTCTTCTATTGCCTCTTTCAAGAGGGTTTGAATCTCTGCATGTAGGATTTTCATATGTTCTAGTTGCATCGTTCCGTTTCTTGGGGGTAGATTGCGTGTTCTTTCTGTAAATTTGATGCAATAACCCTCTCACGGTCGTCAAAACCAACTTGTCCAGCGGGATTCCCTCCCATGCAGTGTCATGCGATGAGATGTAATTCAACCCCCTACCGGGGTGACATCGGAGAGAACATGAACTGGAGCATCATTGCTTTCCGACTTTTCTTTTTGAAATTGCCTTTGAAAGCCAGAGGGTGCTGCACTCTGTTGACCTTGGTATGTACCCCAGGTACCGAATCCTGATCCTGATGTGTAGCCAGATTTCATGGCTGTACTGGCATTGTTTTGTGAATTAAATTAACGTCTGTTTCATGCAAAGCCCCTCCACTGGAAAGGGTTGGCTTTTCATTTGATCCAGACCCTTCCGCTTTTTCCAAGTCGCCGTCACCCGACTCCACAAATAAAAAATGTATTCGATGGGTATATTTAGGAGGTTGGTTTGAACCCAGAGCCCCGTAACCAAGCATGCCTCTTGACCAGAGTTCCCTCTCACAGTAGTCTGCTTGCCATCTCTGCAGAGTGAAAAGTATTTTTCAGAAGAGCAATAGTAGACAGCTTCCTTCAGCCAGGACCTTTAGCATCTGAGATTTAAAGGGCTTGTGAGCAACATTTAATGACATCTCCCCATCTGATCCCACTGTGCCATATTAAAGCAAGCTAAAAAGGCTGGTTTATTTGCAATTCCCGTTTTGTATGCTGCCGACAGATACCTTTTTGCCTAGAGCATATTTATTTTGCTCTGGTCATCGGTGGTGCTTCAGAGGAGGCTAAAGGTGTTCCTGCCCTCTTGCAAGCCGTGATTCTAATAAGAGAATCAGGCTTAAGGTCTCCTCTGATAAGGGGGTAAGTTGGAACAGGTTTAAAACTTTTTTCAATGCATGGGTTAACTGCCTTTGTAAGTTCTGATTGATGGAATAATCCTCCTTTTCACTGACTGCAATAAAGGGACATATTGGCCCACCTGCTTTTTTTCATGAAGTATTTCATCCACAAAAATCAGTCTCCTCCTCCGATTCACAGACTTCAATTTAAAAATAGTCAGCAGCCTTTTCTTTTTATTTATTTTTTAGGAGATTGCATAGTAGGTGATCTAGAAGCGACGGACAAACTGGGTTGTCAACAATATTTGGTGATGCGTTTAGCGGTTTGGGCTTTTTCTGACATGGGGTATCCTCAATAGATGTGCTTGACGTGAGCCTTCCAGTGCTGGGGACTGGCTAATGGCAATCCAAGTGCCTGTTCCATCTCCCCCTAAGGTGGTCTCCTCAGTTTCATTTTTGAACCCAGGACTGTGCTGCTCTGCCTCCAAGTCTTATGAGGAGTGCTTGACGTATGCCCAGATTGTATTGCGTATGCTGCCCAGCGTTTGAGACTTCTCCTCCCGATGATCCTGAGGGAGGCATTACACACACTGTCCGTCCATGGGAACGTCTTATTGCAGGAGGGGCAACACTTCAATGGATTACTCTCCATATTTGAAGCTGGTGCACAGAGAGACAGGGAGACTATTAAGTAGTCTCCGTCAAGCGATCTTCGGTAATGGAAGGTATCTGATCATCTTGGTTAATCTTGTGCTTCAATAAATTAAAGTTACACTGTAGCGACTAGAGTATTCCTAGTCCATAGTGCCCTTTCCTCCATCCTTGTGTGAGGGTACAGGAACCTTTGGCAGCAAAAATAATTGGGCTTCCCCTTCATAACGCGCAGGGGTGCGGACCCAAGCGCGGGATCGCCCCCTGCGACTCCAACTTCAAGAGGCCCCGCCCTCAGATGCCTCACCTCAGTCCCCTTTTAACACATCAGACACAAATACCTGCCTACAGGGATATATTAGCCCTTGGCATACAAGCGGGAGAAGTGAGTGGGACGCATGGAGGAAAGGAGATTACGAGTACTCCAGTCAACACAGTGAGTAACTTTAATTACTTATATGTCCCGTCCCCTTTCCTCCATGCTGGTGGGCGATTCCACCGAACAAGACTATAGGGTGCAGAAGTGACAATCTGCCTCATAACTAGGACGAAGCAATAAGGTTCTTTAGAACCGCCTAACTGAATTCTGCATCGCGTCTGGAGCTGGTATCCAGGGAATAGTGCTTACAGAAAGCAGACGAAGTGGCCCAAGTAACTGCCTTGCTTATGACATCCCAAGAAGCATGCCTCTGAAACGCAACGGCCGCGGCCTTAGCGCTGACCGCAGGGGCATGAATCGCCCTCAGGAACTGATTCGTCCAAGTCCGTGTACGCCTCTCAAATGACCTGAACCATCCAACAGGCAATAAAAGCTTTGGAAGCATGGGTACCGGGAGACATGTCCACAAAAGTGATGAATACCTCAGACTTCCTGAAGGATTTAGTCAGAGGTAGAACTTGAGAACCCTCTTGAGATCCAAAGAATGCAAAGCCCTTTCTGCCTCAGACTGTGGATTCGGGAGGAACACTGGCAGACAGATTTCCAGGTTCAAATGGAATGGAGTGACCACCTTGGGGATAAAAATCGGTTGAGTGCGCAAGATGACCTTGTTATGAAATGTGGTGAAGGCTTCGCACCAAGACAACACATGAAGCTTGCTGACTCTGCGTGCATATTTGAGTGCCACCAATAGAACTGTCTTTAACGTCACCAGCCAGATGTCCACCGAGACCATCAGTTCACAGGGCTTGCGCTGCAAGGCCGCAATAACCACATTGAGGTCCCAGAATGGATGAGGCCTTTGCCCCTGATGAGTCTGTACAATGCCTTGAGTTAAGCCTTAACCACTGGGTTTGCTGCTAATAAAAAGTGCTTCAGGGAATTCTTGTAGGCCCCGATGGCCATTAAATGGGTGTATCAAGTATCTACCTGGACATCAGAGCGGGCCAAAGGAGCATAGAAGGTCAGCACGTCGTCCAGGCCACAGATAAAGGAGTTCAGCCCCTTGTCACGAGCCCAATGGCAAAATCTGGCCCACTTGCTCTTATACAGGGATCAAGCAGACTGCCTCCTGTATGATGCTCCAGTGGTCATCTGAAAATTGAGTGTGTTGCAGTCTCAGCTGGTCAGGAACCAGGCCTCAAGGGCCAGCCTGGCCAGGAACTTCAATTCCCCGCCCTGTTGTGTCAGGAAGCCCCTGCTGGGGATCGGAAGATGGACTGGCCCCTAGGAGCACAACTGAAGTAGGTCTGAAAACTACGCCCTCGACAGCCAGTGGGGGGGCGATAAGGATGAGGCTGCAGCCCACAGAAGTCCCAAGGTCCACTGTAGCAATGGTGGAGGAGGAAACGCACAGCACCTGCAGCCATGCCTGCAGAGTTGGAATGCGTCCCCCACAGAACCCTGGCCCGCCCAAGAGGCAATGCGTGGGCACTTGGAATTCAGGCGATGCGAACAAGACCAGATCCGGACCCCACCCTTCCCTATCTCTTGAACAGCGGAAACAAGGAGCTGATGTTTAACTCCCACTCGTAGGTGTTGAACCCCAAGCAGCTCAGCTTGTCCACTTCCGTATTGGACCGCTGAAATATGAATTCATTCCCAGCTCACCTCCATGCACAGGAGAGGGAAGGGGGGACTGAGGGAGGGGGGGTGAGGTGGGACAGGTACCACCCTACTTCTGTTAAAACACCTTAGTGGAGTTGTCGGTCCCGACCAGAACCGTAGTGTCCCTGATGAGTGCAGAAAAGCCTCGAGAGCATGGCCCACCACCCTGAACTTGAGTGGACTGCTATGCAGGACGGCCTCCACCCGGGACCCTGCACCATCAATGAGTGGGCTCCGGTCGTGTCAAGGGGGCTCCCAAATTGCAGTCCATCAGCGAAAGTCTGGGATGAGCAGGGGGGGGGCGAGGGTGTGTCGGGATCCTGTCCGACTCAGACCGCGTCTCCTGGTCCCAAATTGGCCATCAGGTGGAGTCGGAGGCGCCTCATCTTGAGGCGGGCATGCTGGACCGTGAGCATGCACAATGCCATCAGATGCAGAAGATGCTGGACGAATTGGCCATAAAGTGTCCTACCGCTTTGCGGCGAGTCTCTCCAGAGTGGGCTAACAATTGCTGCACAGCTGTTTCCCAGTGCACTCCAAGGAACACCAGATCCTGGGAGGGAGTCAGCTGCGACTTCCATCGGTTGAGGGAGCAGACCAGCTGGTGCAGCACCTCCACCAGCCATTGGGTGCACCATATCTGCCAGCCATTGGCAGGAGTGCACCGCCCCCTCAGGAAAGCTGGACCCGACTAGCCAGTTGTCCAGATAAGGGTACAGGTGATGGCCCACTAGCCAGAGGAGACCCGTCACTGCATTCATCAAGTTTCGTGAACACACAAGGAGCCGAATTGATGCCAAAGGGGAGCATCTTGTACTGGAAGTGGTACGACAGTCATGAAAAGATAGGGACAGGGAAGGTAGGCATCCTTGAGCGTAAGGAACACATCCAGTCCCCTGCACACAGATTCCGCTATGTGTGCAGATGTAATAATCTTTAAGGGTTCGAGCGGTAAAGACAAGTTGAGGATAGACAGGTCCAGGACTACCCTTAGGCCAGCCTGGTTGTTCCTGGGTACTGCAAAAATCCTGCAGTAGAAGCTAGAGCCCCTGTGACTGAGGAACCGGCTCCACATCCTGCATCTCCAGAAGAGAAAGGATCTCCCGTAAAAGGACCTTAACTGACAAAGGATACAAGGAAGTTAGAGGAAAGCAAGAGGAAGACTGAAACCTGTGGAGACCATAGAAAGGATCCAGGGACTCCTGAAATGATGTTTCCATCTGTCCTGGAAGGAAGCCAGCCAGCCCCCTAGTGGGGAGCTGTGGTCCCCGACCGTGACATCATTGCATTTTGGCGTGCGAGGCAGCAACAGAAGAGGGGGAGCTGAAAAGAATTGGCACAAAGTCCTCTGCTGCTTCCTCCTGTTGTCACTTGGCGACCAGTCAGGCCTCTGCATACGGCGGTCCCAAAACCCCTTGAAAGCGCAGGGTTTGAAGTCGGCCTGAGACTGAGGGAAGGACCTTCTGTCCTGGCTTAGTTAGGATGGCCAAGGACTTCGAGGTTTGCGAGGAGGTAGTCTTTGTCAACTCGTCATGGGTGGACGAATGAAAGCGGTCCACACCCTTTAAGTGAAGGAGTCCACTCTTGCACGTCAGATGAAAACCTAGTGGCATGCATCCACGCCATCCTCATTTCGATCCCCAGGCACAGCCCTCTGCTGGCTGTGTCAATGTGGGGGACTGAAGACTCCATGAGGTCCTGCGCAATGGCCCAGGTGGAGGCTTGATTCTGCAGGGGCAGGTCAGGCAGAAACTCCCCCAGCTCCCGCCACAGCTTCTGGTTAGCCGCAGCCAAGAGGGCATCGACATCGGCCTGCTGCAAATGCAGCCCCGATATGGCGTATCACCGTTTCACCAAAGACTGAAGGACCGTTTCCTCTTTGGAGAAGCAACTGGAGGAGGCTCCTGAGGAGGAAGACAGACTATGGTTTAGAATAGATGGAGGCTGCGGCCACCACTGAAGAGTGCGGCTGAGGGTGGGAGGCCAGTAGAACCGGATCCTCATTCGTCAGCCGGAACCTGCTGTCCAACTTCTTGTTTATCTGGGCATTGGACTCTCCCAGACCTTTCTCGCCACCTGCAGGACATCTTTTTGGAGCGGAATGCCAGACCGGCTTGTGGTGCATTTTTTCCAAAACCTCTGCTAGTACTCCCGACTCCTGGGGGACTTCCTCGGGCAGGGGGACCCCCCCTAGAATTCCACAAGGCCTTGAAGGCGGTCATGAAAGGCCTTAACAGATGCCGAGATTTCATCATCTCGAGCGTCCTCATCGGCCCCCGGCTCCACTTTTTTTTACAGTCTGAGGGGACCCCATGCCCTGGGACACATTATGATGGAACTTATTTTCAAGATTTGTATTATTGTTGCATAGTCTCTTGACCGGCTATCATTCTGTCCCCAAAAAACTCTGATATTAGGCTCTCCTCTTTGGCCACGAATCTCCTAAATAACAAAAATCTGGCTTCCCAGGTGCCTTTGCACTCAGTTAGTAAGTGTCTTGTTGATTGTTTACTGTGAGATTTGCATTTTCCACAGAGTTTTTTGGCCTGGTCCCCCTGGTTCCTTCTTGCCAATATTTCCCGGGTATGAACGATGTTTAATCCGAGTCTCAAAAAGTTATTTCTCACAATTTTGTCTGGGAATTTTTTTAAATATTGTGGTAAACAACCTATCTTTTCCTCCACCTTTAATAATAGATTAGAAGGATTGAGGGATCTCACGCTGGCAATTGTGTCTATCCAGTCCCATGATCCGAGGGATTTTTTTCACTTTCAAGGAGTTTGACACTAGGGTTTCCAAGCTCAGCTCGAGCCTGTTCAGGATTCGGGTTTTCTTTTCCAAGCCAAGTAGTACCTGGGATCTCAAGTTTTTAAGATGCTCAGTCACATCAAAGAAAAGGGAAACCTCCTTTGCAGTGATTTCACGATAATGTGATTTGCTTCCAATCTGCTCGGCACCCTAAAGAAACTAGACCCTGTTCAAAACGTAGTCTCGAGATTGGCGTGCACATTGGGAGAGCCAAAGTTTTTTTTTTCCATAGTAGGCCTCTAGTTTGTTTCAGTTTGTGTGCCATAATAATGGTTGTGCTTCCAAGCCATAGAGTAGAACTGGGTCTGCTTTAGCCATGTAAAATCTCATTTGGGGTAAGATGGAGAATTGGCAATACTTCGCGTTCAGCATCATCATTTGCAGTATTGTTTGTAAAACTTTCTCCACGATTACTGGGTTGACTTTATTGTTGGCATGGGAGGTGAAGATCTTGTATCCCAGATATAAAAGTTCTTCGACACGGGGGAACGCTTTCCCGTCCAAAAACCAATTTCCATATCCAATTTTCTTCTTTGGGTGTTTAAAGATTAGAATTTTGGATTTTGAGGGGTTAATTGTAAGCCCATTTAGACTGGCATACTCCCTGAGCTTATCTAGTAGACGAAGGCCCACTGCAGACCTATCCAGTAGCACAATGTCATCAGCATAGGCCAGCCAGTGTAATCTCCTTCCATTTATTACTGGACTGGCCAACGCTGAAGAGAAAAGAAAGTCTCCTAGGTCTGAAAGAAAGAAGTTAAATAACAACGGTGCACCCATGCAACCTTGCCTACCCCCTCTAAAGACCTGAATTAGTTCGGACAGATGACCTTGTTTATCCAGCCGCAGTCTTAAAGTGGTGTTTCTATGCAGATCAATTAACATTCTTAACAGGGAGCCTGGGATCCCCCAGCTGTGTAATTTTCGCCAGCCAGGGATCTATCCACGTGATCAAAAGCTTTGGATAGATCTATCCAAGCCCCGTAAAGCGGTGTGTCCAGTTTCTCCTTTGTCTTTTCGCTGACCAGATTTGATATTAAGCCATTGAGACTGGTGGATAATCCTTTTCTAAACCTTGTTTGATGGCATGATAGGATCTGCCTCGACTCCACCCAGTAAGTTAACTCTCTTAGAAGTAGCTGCATGAAGAACTTGCTGTCAATGTCAAGGAGGGCGATTGGACGATAGCTTTCTGGGCTTAGCCGATCGCCCCCCCTTGAAGAATGGAATGACAAGTGCGTTCTTCCATGAAGGAGGAAATATACGGGTCTTCAGAATTTCTCTAAAGAGGAGATTCAAGATCTCTGCCCAAAGTTTTGGGCTGTTTCTCAAAACCTGGTAGGTTAAACCATTTGGGCCTGCAGCTTTACATGTGGAACACTTGGATATTAGTTCAATAATATCGTTTTCATCAAATGAAAGACCAGGGGGTATCCGTGACCATAACAAATTCCGATGACCCTTGAGGTTTGAAGTTTTCGGAAAGATATTCCACCCATTTTGATTCTGGGACTAGATTACACAGAGAGCTGTTAATACCTGTTTCTAGTCGACCCAACACCGCCCAGAAATTCCGGGAGTTATTTGCATTTAGAAGGTGCAACATTTGTTCTCCATCTTGTTGCATCCTTAGGTGCCTCTGATTTCTTAACCAGTTCCTATAGGGCTGCTTTGCTTTTTTTTTTTTTTTAGCTCGTAGGAGAGGGTGGACTGGTCACTAATCTTTTTTTTAAGTTACGCATGGTGCCTCCAAGTACCCTTTTTTTCCTTTGGGTTTCTTCATTAAAGATGTAAAGGTGTTCTTGTTTCAGGATTGCACCTATCTTGCTTGGAGGGTATATAGACCAGATGAATTTTCCAAGTTTCTTCCCTCCAGGTCATACTAGCGATGTCTCCTAGTTTTTTGTTTTCCCCCTTGCTTGTATTTTATCACTCTCAACTTTCCCTCGAGACCCTCACTTTCTTGCCCCATCTTAATGCAGCGTTAACTTTGTAGGTCAGGAAAGGAGAGTTCCAGCCTTGTATGATCACTCCCTCCTTCATGTTTTATGTCAAGACAGGTGACACAAAGATATAGTCTAGAGTGGACGCTGAGATCCCTGGCGCCAACTCACCATGGCATTTCCACCTTCCATGAAATTCCCTTGAATCCTCTCTAGATCCCATGAAGCCAGGAAATCTAGCCACATTTGGCCTTTTCTTGAAAGTTTCCTTCCTGTTTGCGAAGACTTACCACAATCATTGATGGTACAATCTGTATTGAAATCACCCGCTAAGAGAATATGAATTCCCTCATGCTCAGTCTTCACCCGAGTCCAGTTCCGCTAGAAAGTGCTGGAGTGTTGAGCTGGCAGGATTCCAATAGATGTTAATGATTACCACTTCGGGATTTGGAATGTCTATTTTCATCTCTATTTTACAGGCTTGTATTCCCAAAGCAATGTTGCATAATGGGGTAATCAATTTAACAGTGGTATTTTTAAAAGCAATAAGTAAGCTCCCCCCCACTGCCCCCCCCCCCCCCCCCGACGGTCTGCCTTTGGCTTTTTGAGATGCTTGAAGATTCTGGATTGAAAAGCCCTCCTCAATCTTGATCGGATTTACTAACCAGATTTCCTGGAGTATTAAGATGTCATTTGGACCCAAAAGGTCTTCAAGTTGTTTCCTTTTCAGAAAGCCTGGATCTCGGGTATTCCAACAAACCAGCTTCAGGCCACTTTGCCTAAAGACAGTTTGTCTCCACTCTTAATTTTAGGATTACTTGAGAGATGATCTCGGGGAGTTTTGACATAAGGTTTCCATTTATGCTTGTGTTTTGAACAGAGCTTGAATCGAACTTTTGTGTTTCTACAACTGAGCCCCCTATCTTGGTGCCTTCTCTTTCCACGCGGCTTCTCATATTTGGGGAGTCTCTTGGTTTATCTTCTTCCATGGCTTCGAAAACCATGAGGCCTACCCGGCCCAGTTCAATCCTGTCGAGAATTGCTTGCTTTGCTCTTCGCGACTTCAAGCCAATTTCCACAAAAATGTTGGTCTTTAAGCGAAAATTGTACATATTCAATATCTTCACTTGCGAAAAGATAGATTTGAGACCTTGTTAAGGTGAGATAGTATCACTGTTCTGCTGAGAGATTTGTTTTTGTTGTTACAGGCCTGCCTTAGCCAGACTTTTGGTATTGTATAGTCTGCCACTTCTATGGCCTTTCTTTCTGCCAGCTCTTTACTGATCATTAGTTCTAGCTCCTCCATTGGGCTCCTTCCACATATGATCTTCAGTTCTCTGCATTTTCCCGAGCCATTTCATGTATCCTCGGCACTGGCGATTTTCATTGGCATCTTTCCTTGTATAGTTTGTTTAGGGAGACTTAAACCAGATTTCTCTGTCTGTTTTAAGAAGATCGGTGCCAGTTTCATGGGTATCTTTGAGGTCTCCCTTACAGTTTCCAGTTCTGGGGATGTTTTTTGATCCCTGGTTTATTTTTTTCCCAAAAATATTGGGGCTATTTTGATGCTTGCTTGACCTTTCCCGCATTTTTTTTATTGCTTATGATCTTTGGAGAAGAATCTAGCGGGTCAGTTGGAAGGCCAATACTTGATCTTTTCCTTGGGGTCTGCAATTTTCCTCATTTGGTGGCTCTTTCCCCAGTTTTTCTGGTTGAAGGTTCGTTCGGCCTTGTTTGAGTGTCACCCGAGCTCTGGGTGGATTCTGATGGAACAGAAGACGAAGAAGAGGCTTCAGCAGGCTCGCTTTCCACTGGAAATGACAGTTTTTTCATAAACAGATTTATTACTGTGTTCTTTACACAGTGATCTTTTTGTTTTTTTGTCTTTTTCTGTAGTCTTTTTACTTGTGGGAGGGGTGTTCTTGACCGGAATCTGCTTGCTTTTTTCCGTTTTGTCCTCTTTCTGCCCTTGCAGTCTTGACAGGATGCCGATGTCTAGGTATCATCTGTGGGAACCACCCCTTGGATGGTTTTTCCCCCCTCGCTCAGAGGTTTGCCTATGACCACCATATCATCGTCAACAACCACATTTGCTAGCCTCTGAAATTCTTCCAATATTGATTCGGATAAGGGGGTGTCAAATGAAGGGTTGGCGTCTAAACCCTCTTCACTAGGAGTATGTCTGGGGTTTGATGATTGTAGAACGTTCACTGAGAGTTCTTTAATAAGCTCATGTGTGATATCCTTTTTCCCTACCTTAAGTAGGTGGTAGATTTGGGCAATATAAAGCCCTTGTTTCACCCCTTCTAGTTGAGTTTCCTTGAGGGTCGAATCAGGATACTGTTCATGACAGTACTAAGATCCACCATTGCGGATTCACTTTTAGATGTCTCATTTGTTATTTCTAGCAGGACACCAGCTTGTGCTTGCACTTCCATTTTTAGGAGTTCGAATACTGAGACCAGTGAATTTAGCACAAAGCTTAGTGCCGACAGTGTGCTTTCAGTCGCTTGCTGCAGAGTGCTTTGTGAGCCTTCAGAAAGTCTGTCTTGAGGGTCTTGTATTGTAGTCAAAAACGCCTCCGATTGATTCTATAGCAGTATTTTCTCTATTGTCCATATGTGGGGATAAGACCCTTTCTTCTCTCTTGTGTGCAATCTGTGGTTGGTCACACTATCTTCAAGGTCTTCTGCATCATTTAGGCTTTTATTTCTTTTCTTGAGAAAGTGATCTTTGATTCTACTCTGTATTTTTGTTGTTATGGTCTATTCCAAGCCCCGCTTTCACCCTTTTCTCAATGACGTGAGTGTATCATCTACCCCAGCTGTTTGTGGAGTATGGGTGTGGACAAGAGCCTGGATCGTCAAAGGAACGTTCTGTTGTGGAGCTGGACTGGTTAATACAGATGGCCCAGTTGCCTCCCCTTCCCCCTGTATTTGATCTTCCTGGTGAAGTGTACTCTCCTGGGTTGGTGTGCTGCGAAGTTTCATTTGGAAAGGAGGCTTTTTCTACTCAGATGAAACATAAAACTGTCAAAACAAAATAAAGGAAGTAGTTGACCAAACCCCCTTTTTGGGGGGGGGGGGGCAGGGCTAATGCTCCTTTAAATATCCGGTGTGGCGCTGATGTATTTACACTGATTCTGACCCAAGTATCACATTAGAAGTGTACAAAAGAAAGGACGTGAGAAGCCGATCAGTAGTTACTCTGCAAAGATTTGGTGTACCACCAAACTGCCCGCTACCCACACTTCTTGGGTCACACTTGGCGTTACTGTTCCAATAATTACAATATGCAACAAAAAGGTCTATATAGTCTATAAAACCTTTCAAAGAAATGGAACAGTGCTTCAAAAATAGCTCTTAAGATTTTCTTCTCTCCACAATTACCTTCTATAGACGCTGCTTCCTTGGGGCAAAATGGAGGTTATGTGGAGCACATGCACGCCTACCTCTGCTGCACGCCAGCACACCACCACGATAGAGAAGAAAGGAGGCTCTGTTTCGGGAGCGCTGCTGTGTTACTGATCCCCTGGGCCACCAGAGCCAAACAGCGATTAAACAGTGCAGGATACACAAAAAAGCACTGCCCTTTACTCCGCGGCCGGGCTTCACGCCGCAAGGGTTCAGTGCTCTTCCTTTTACTTCCTGCTCCACAGAGGGCATGGCTTCCTGCTCCGTGAGCCTTAAAGGCAAAGGTATTAATGTCCCAAGCTGTAATACCCACGAAAATCCAGCAGTTCAAACACAAGGAGAACGTGTAGAGATGCAATGGTTTCAATGATCCAACAGTCACACCAGAGCCACAGCGGCTAAACAGCGCAGGATACACAAAAAAGCACCGCCCTTTACTCGGCGGCAGGGCTTATCTGCCATCTTGGGGCCTTGCGCCAAGCCCTGGGAGGGAGGGCGCGAAGGCCCCGAGCCACGTGCTGGCTCAGAAAAGGGCTGACACTGCTTGTGCCCTGAACCCGAAACAGAAGCAACCTCAGAAATCACTCTGTTAGGCGAGCACTCAGCTGGCCAGCCGGTAGTCAAATCACCCTGACCCTCGACCTCTGAGGGAGCTCCGATAGGCTGTGGAATGAGCTGTCGCAGGACACACATCTCATGCATCCTCCTGCAGCCGACATGCACTGGGGGAGGCGAGGCACTGAAGAGAGGTGAGCTAGTTCCCACTCGTGGGAGACTGCTCTGCCTGCTCAGAGCTTCCACCGTTGTGTTCATCTCTCCGGCTAGGTGAAAAGCAGACCAATTCCTTTTTGTATTGTCCAAAACCAGTGCTGCATTGCCTCTCTGCACAGTGGTAATGACCCTACACCACCTCTCTTGTTGAGGTAGTACATGGCCACTGTGTTGTCCGTCATTATCAGGACATTCTTTCCCTGTACAGACTGCAGGAAGCCCTTCAGCGCTAGTCTGATTGCCCTCAGCTCTAAAAGGTTGATATGTAATTTGGACTCAGATGGAGACCAACGACCGCTGATGGCCAAATCGTTGGTATGGGCTCCCCCACCCCGTGAATGAGGCATCTGTTAATATGGATATCTCCGGCCATGGTTGCCAAAAAGGTTCTCCTTTCAGAATGTTCTCCCGACAGGCCCACCACTGAAGATCCAGTGAGAGACTGTTTAGGATTTGTAGGAGATCTGACATCCTTCCTGAGAACTGTGACCACTGGGTCCTAAGAGCCCACTGGAGAGATTTAACTCTCAGACAAGCCTCTGGCCCCAGGAAAATGCAGGATGTCATGAGACCGAGCATCTTCAGAAAATCGAAGGACGGTAGGTTTTGGGCATTCTGGAATTTCACCATCCGCCGAACGTCTTGAGCCCTCACCTTTGGTGGCGAGGCTTTTCCCAGGGATGTACCCAGAACTGCTCAGATGAATTGAGTCTTTGTTATGGTATCATGTGGGACTTCTTAAAGTTGAAGGAGAAGCACAGTCTGTGAAGGGAGCGACGGGTGTAGCGGAGATGTCCCATGGCCTGTTCTGGGGAACTGGCGCTCGTCCAGGTAGGGGTAGACTTGAATCCCCTCTCTCCTGAGACTCGCTGCCACAACCACCATTAGCTTGGAGAAAACCCTTGGGCGGAGGTCAGCACAAATGGCAGGGCCCGAAACTGATAGAGAACTGCCTACGGCGAACCTCAGGTACTGTCTGTGCTTGTGATGGATTGGCACATGAAAGTAAGCATCCTGGAGGTCCAATAATACAATCCAATCCTGAAGCAGGAGGGCCTGAAGGATCTGAGAAAGGTTTACCATCTTGAACTTGTCCTTCCTTTGGAACTTGTTCAAGTCTCTTGAGTCTGATGGGTCTCAATGCTCCATCCTTCTTTGGGTTTAGAAAATATGGGGAGTACCAACCCTTGTTCCTCTCCGCTACAGGTACTTCAGCAGTCCCTGTTCCATTACAGGTGAGCTACAGCGACGCTCATAGCTTGTGATCAGCTGTTCTTCACACCGGAGCCACACGCCTGATGCTAAAATGGCCGACCTGAATCTCGGCTCGAAAACGAGGCTGCCCCTATTGTTGCCAAGCAACAGCCTCTAAACTTACCCACAAGCCCCACGCCGGCAGGCGGAAGCCAGCCTCACTCAGAGAAGGCCTCCGAAGAAAAGGCCTGTTCTGCGCCTGTTCACGCTGCAAGCGCGTGAGTGGCCAACCCCTCTTCGCCCACCAACTGAAAACCTACTCCACCTAGGCTACATCTCGTGTTCACACCGCTTTGGAACATATGAGCGGAAGGTAACATCTACTGCGGTCACAGCAAACCTACTGTAACGCTCACCTGATTCTCGCAGAGGTGCCGGTCTTGACTGGGCGACTACCGTATCTTCAAAGGTGATGTGTAGCACCCGGTTGGCTCTTTGGGCTGGACCTCTGTGCACTGTATGCCTGACGTGTAGAGTAAGATGTCTGCAGATAGAAAATATGGGGTTAATGAACTGGGGTTATTGGGGTGTCCCTATCTCTTTCCTCTTCTCCTCTCCTGTAGACCCCCAAAGGTTAACGCTATCACCTTAGGTAAGTGAATGCCGAGCTCTCCATCTGCCTCGGGGCAGGGTGCTGTAACCAGTTTCTTCACTGGATAGGTAACGCAGGCCTCTTGACTTCAGAGGGCTGCTGTCCGTCGTTCACTGCACGAACGGTAAGTTTCGAGCCATTCAAATGTCTTTAAAGTCTTTAGTAATGATGTCTCTTGTTTTGCAGGGTTCCGGCGATGGCGGATGACGGGCTGAAGTGAGTTGAAGATGGAGCCCGTGTGATGAATAGAAGCGCCTGGAAGCACGTAATTAAGCGCTTGTTGCCTGCTTCACTATGCGCTCTAACTGTCTTTTTATTTTGCAGGTACGAGTTCGGAGCGGCTGCAGGGTGCCGGAATACCCACTGGATTAGATGTGGAAATGAGTAATGGCACGTGAGTATTAAAGTTCCCCAATGTCTTTAAACGCACCTTGTTTTGTCTTTCAGATGCGGGATGCAGCGCCGAAGGCCTCCGGAGCGTGCGAAGAGTTGGTAAACTTTTGTCTTTCAGATGCCGGAATGCTAACCTGTTCTTTCTTGTCTTTATAGGTGTTGCTGAAGACTGGATTCAGGATGGTAAGCCTTTGCCTTTCAGATGCCGGAATGCTAACCTGTTCTTTCTTGTCTTTATAGGTGTTGCTGAAGACTGGATTCAGGATGGTAAGCCTTTTTCCATAGGCCCAGGACCGGATGCAGAAGACACGATGAGCGTTCTGCTGCAGAGGTTGCAGAATAACGCAAAGCAAGATTCATCCACCGGGTGTGGTTTAAATAGCCTCCTGTAGTGCTTAGGTGTCTCCTTCCACAGCCACGCCTAAGTAAGAAAAGAGTTCCTGGTAAGAAAAGAGTTCCTGCCTTCCAGAAGAGTTCCAGTGTTCTGAATCTAGGGAGTGGCTCCAGCCCCACCCAACAGGAAAAGTAGTTCCAAACAGAAGAGGATCAGAGGCTCAACTGGCAGGCAAGTAAGCAGCATGGTCTGCTGAAGGTAAGTCCACCCAAGCAATATGAGGGGACTGGGCATATTTATGAGCCTGGTGCCACTGGCGCCAGGACTGGGTCCAAAAGGTCCCAATTGGGACTGGTTGGCACTCGGAACCTGGGTTATGGATCTGCTTCCAAGGGAGTTGGGAAAACCCTGACCTTTTGGAAGCAGAGATCATGACAGTACCCCCTCCCAAACCGGGCTTCTCCGGGGGTTTTGGCTTGTCAGGAAATGTTCGGTGAAATCTTTTGATTAGGCGAGGAGCGTGGACATATTCAGCAGGTTCCCAGGATCTCTCTTGGGGGCCGTAGCCTTTCCAGTCAATTAGGTAGAATAGTTTAGATTTGGAGATCTTGGAGTCCAGAATGCTTTTGACTTCAAACTCGAGTTCTCCATCCACTAGGATAGGTTTTGGAGATTTGGTTAGTCGGGTTTGAGGTTGCACGGGTTTTAATAGAGAGACGTGGAAGACCGGATGTATCTTCATGTGCGGGGGCAAGTCCAACTTGACCGCTACTGGGTTTACTATGGTAGTGATGGAATAGGGACCAAGGTATCTTGGGTTGAATGTGCGTGGCCCCTTTAGAGATAGATATTTGGTGGATAACCAGACTTGATCCCCTACTTGATAGTGAGGGGCTTCCTTCCGATGTTGATCTGCTCCTTTCTTGTATTGTTCTTTAGCCCTTTGAAGGTGAGAAACAGCTTCCTTAAAGGCTTGGGTGATTGTAGAATGCAGGTAGTCTACTGCTGGTGTTTCAAGATCTTGGAGGGGATCCAACTCTGAGGTTCGAGGGTGACTGCCGTACAAAAGAAAAAACGGGGTTTTCCCAGTTCCCGAATGGACAGAGTTATTGTAGGCATACTCAGCTATCCAAAGGATATCTTTCCAAGTTTTTTTCAGTTTGTTGCAGCATGCAGCGTAAATACTGTTCCAGAGTTTGATTGGTCCTCTCGGTTTGTCCGTCGGTCTGAGGGTGGTGACTGGTCGATAGTCTCACATCAATTTGAGCCGACCGACAGCAACTTCGCCAAAAATGAGAAATAAATTGACTACCTCGATCCGAAATTAGAACCGAAGGAAAACCGTGCAGTCGGACGATGTTTTCGAGAAATTCTCGGGCCAGAGTTGCTGCTGTTGGCAAGCCTTTGAGCGGAATGAAATGCGCCATCTTGGAGAATAAGTCCACAATTACTAGAATCGTATTGTATCCGGAGCATGGAGGTAGATCGGTGATGAAGTCCATAGAAAGCGTATGCCAAGGGCGAGGTGGGATGTCAATAGGGCGTAAGAGGCCTGCTGGTCTTTCCTTTTGACTCTTGTTTTGGGCGCATACTCCACAGGACATTATAAAGTCTCTGATATCTTTTTTCCAAGACGGCCACCAGAAGTAGCGCTTGATCTTTTCTGAGGTCTTGGCTATACCGGGATGACCTTCCATTAAAGAGTCGTGATAACAAGAGATTACTTTTTTCTGTAAATCTGTGCTGGGTAGGTATAATCGTTCTTGGAAATACAATAAGTTGTCCTTTACTGCAAAGTCCTTTCCCTGCAGATGCCAATTCTGTATGTCTGCTGGAGTTACAAGTTGCCTGGCTTTATCCTTAACTTCCTCTATGGATTCTGTGGCGATTACACCCAGAATTCTTTGTTCGGGAATGATTGGTACAGGTTTAGGGTTGACCAAGTGTTCTTCCACTCCCATCCGAGAAAGGGCATCGGCTTTACCGTTCTTTGTACCAGGTCGATAGGTAATTATGAAGTCAAACTCGGCAAAGAATAATGCCCAACGGAGTTGTCTAGAGGATTGGGCTTTTGCGGTCTTCAAATATTGCAGGTTTCGGTGATCCGTAATCACAGTAACGGTGTGTCGGGCCCCCAGCAGATAATGCCGCCAAGCCTTAAAGGCAGACTTGATAGCCAGAAGTTCCTTGTCAGTAATCGTGTAATTGATTTCAGGAGGCGAGAATTTGCGGGACCAAAATGCCACGGGATGCAACTGATTGGTTACCGGGTCCTTTTGTGATAGAACTGCCCCCATGGCAAGGCTTGAAGCATCAGTTTCCACGATGTAGGGGAGTTCGGGGCGAGGGTGTTTTAAGATTGGTGCAGAGATAAATTTAGTCTTCAAATCCTGGAAAGCTTGTTCCGCCTCGGTAGACCATTCAAAACGTTTGTTTTTCTTTAACAAGGCAGTGATGGGCTGGACTATTCGAGAGAATTTGGGGATAAACCTGCGGTAAAAGTTAGCGAAGCCTAACATGCTTTGCACACCTTTTACGGAGGATGGTGATGGCCATTTGAGAACTGCATCGACCTTCTTTGAATCCATACGCACTCCGCCAGGTGATATGAATCCCAAGAATTCAACTTCAGTCACGTTGAAAACACATTTTTCCAACTTAGCGAAAAGTTTGTGTTGACGCAATCTTTCGAGGACCATTTTCACGTGTTTCCGATGTTCAGATTCCGATGAAGAATAAACGAGGATGTCGTCAATGTAAACAACAACACATACATCTATGAGCTCTCTGAGGACATCGTTCATAAAATATTGAAAGGCGGCCGGGGCATTGCAAAGTCCGAAGGGCATGACCTGATATTCAAATAGCCCATACTTGGTGCGGAAGGCCGTCTTCCATTCATCGCCCTCTTTTACTCGTACCAAGTGGTAAGCTCCTCTAAGATCCAGCTTTGTATATATGCATGCTTTTCTGACTTGGTCCAGGAGTTCAGGGATCAAAGGTAACGGATATCTATTCTTAACGGTGATCTGGTTCAGGGAGCGATAATCGATACAAGTTCTAAGGTCTCCTTCCTTTTTTGGAACGAAGAACAAAGCTGAAGAAGCAGGGGACTTGGAAGGACGAATAAACCCATTTGCCAGGTATTGATCCAGGTATTGTCGAAGGTGAAGGTTCTCAGGCTCGGTGAGGGCATAAATTCTACTACAAGGAGGAGTAGATCCAGGTATCAGGTCTATCTGGCAGTCATAAGACCTATGAGGAGGTAGAGAGTTAGCCTGATCCTTCCGGAAAACATCTTGGTATTCTAGGTATTCGGGAGGAAACTGGGGAGTCTCTGAAGAAATTGCGGCCAGTGCAACACCAGGTGGAGGGTGACAAGTAGAGACACATTCTGGAAACTGGACCGTTCTTGCTCGCCAATCGATCAGAGGATTGTGTTTCTCTAACCAAGGTATTCCTAGAATAATCTGAAACTGAGGGGCCTTGATCACATCGAACACGATCTTCTCATGGTGTCCATCTTGACTTACTAGCATCACCTCTTGAGTGGTATGCGTTACTGGCCCGGAGGCTATCTCCGTACCATCCACCGTAGTAATGACGTCCTTTACAGCCTTGGGACAAAGTTAGATTCATCCTCAAAACCATTTCATGATCCACATAATTGCCGATGGCACCGCTGTCGACGTAAGCTTCAATTGCATGTAATCGATCCGGATTATCAGGGCTAATGAGGACCATAGGTATCACGAAATGCGAGGTCACGGAACTGGTTTTCACGCTCGGCAAGAGGACCTCTATTCTTGTCGGGCGAGGTCGTTTCCCTGCTCAGAGTTTGTAACTTTGGTAACTGCAGCTCCTACTGCCTTCTTGGCAGGTTTCACCGGACAGTCTCGAAGAAAGTGCCCTGAGTTTCCGCAATATAGGCATAATTGCAACTGTTTCCTCCTTTCCCGCTCCCTTTGTGTTAGAGGACCTTTGCATGGGTTCCCCGGAGTCTACTCCTTTGGAAGGAGTTGGCGGTTTGGAAAATACTCGAGCATCAAACTTGGAACGATCGGCCTTCCTGTTCTGCAGCCTGTGATCTATTTGAACGACCAAGTCTATATAATCCGAACAGTCTTGTGGGGGATTCACTACTTGGGCTAAAACGTCTTTGAGCTCTCCACGTAGACCTCTAAAAAACAGCGTAATCCTTTTGTCCTCAGGCCATTGAGTTTCCACTATTAGTCTATTGAAAGATGCAATATAAGCCAAAAGGTCTTCATTACCCTGTCGCAACGAAAGAAGCTCATTGTCCAAGGCCTGCCCCTGTGAAGGTCTTGCGAACAGTTTTTCCATACTAAGCTGAAAGGCTTGAAAATCATGGAGAACCGGATCATCTTGATTAACTAGAGGGATCGACCAGTCTGCCGCATTGCCACTAAGGTACGAAAGTACAAAAGCTACTTTTGCTTGATCAGTTGGAAAGGCTGCTGGCCGGCATAAGAAGTGCAACCGGCACTGATTGATAAATACTGCAAACCTCTTTGGGTCACCAGAAAATCGTTCGGGCGGAGCCAGAGGTACATTCCCAGGTAGGTTGATCTGCACTGGATTCATAGAGAGGATGTTGAAGGAAGATTTGCCCCTGATGCGGGTAACGGGGTCTGTCCGGCTTGTGACTGTAGCACTTGTCTAGCAAGATTGTCTGTTCTCTCCTTGGAAATAATTAGTTTCCTTCTTAGAGCATTCGTTTCCTGACGAGCTGCATGCACTTCTGCCCTTAGTTCCCCAAGTAACCGGGCTAGGGGGTCAGTATCCGAGGTTTCCATAGCGCCTGGGCGAGAGTTTTGCGGTAGGCTTTGCGTTCTGTAACGCTCACCTGATTCTCGCAGAGGTGCCGGTCTTGACTGGGCGACTACCGTATCTTCAAAGGTGATGTGTAGCACCCGGTTGGCTCTTTGGGCTGGACCTCTGTGCACTGTATGCCTGACGTGTAGAGTAAGATGTCTGCAGATAGAAAATATGGGGTTAATGAACTGGGGTTATTGGGGTGTCCCTATCTCTTTCCTCTTCTCCTCTCCTGTAGACCCCCAAAGGTTAACGCTCTCACCTTAGGTAAGTGAATGCGAGCTCTCCATCTGCCTCGGGGCAGGGTGCTGTAACCAGTTTCTTCACTGGATAGGTAGCGCAGGCCTCTTGACTTCAGAGGGCTGCTGTCCGTCGTTCACTGCACGAACGGTAAGTTTCGAGCCATTCAAATGTCTTTAAAGTCTTTAGTAATGATGTCTCTTGTTTTGCAGGGTTCCGGCGATGGCGGATGACGGGCTGAAGTGAGTTGAAGATGGAGCCTGTGTGATGAATAGAAGCGCCTAGAAGCACGTAAGTAAGCGCTTGTTGCCTGCTTCACTATGCGCTCTAACTGTCTTTTTATTTTGCAGGTACGAGTTCGGAGCGGCTGCAGGGTGCCGGAATACCCACTGGATTAGATGTGGAAATGAGTAATGGCACGTGAGTATTAAAGTTCCCCAATGTCTTTAAACGCACCTTGTTTTGTCTTTCAGATGCGGGATGCAGCGCCGAAGGCCTCCGGAGCGTGCGAAGAGTTGGTAAACTTTTGTCTTTCAGATGCCGGAATGCTAACCTGTTCTTTCTTGTCCTTATAGGTGTTGCTGAAGACTGGATTCAGGATGGTAAGCCTTTGCCTTTCAGATGCCGGAATGCTAACCTGTTCTTTCTTGTCTTTATAGGTGTTGCTGAAGACTGGATTCAGGATGGTAAGCCTTTTTCCTTAGGCCCAGGACCGGATGCAGAAGACACGATGAGCGTTCTGCTGCAGAGGTTGCAGAATAACGCAAAGCAAGATTCATCCACCGGGTGTGGTTTAAATAGCCTCCTGTAGTGCTTAGGTGTCTCCTTACACAGCCACGCCTAAGTAAGAAAAGAGTTCCTGGTAAGAAAAGAGTTCCTGCCTTCCAGAAGAGTTCCAGTGTTCTGAATCTAGGGAGTGGCTCCAGCCCCACCCAACAGGAAAAGTAGTTCCAAACAGAAGAGGATCAGAGGCTCAACTGGCAGGCAAGTAAGCAGCATGGTCTGCTGACGGTAAGTCCACCCAAGCATTATGAGGGGACTGGGCATATTTATGAGCCTGGTGCCACTGGCGCCAGGACTGGGTCCAAAAGGTCCCAATTGGGACTGGTTGGCACTCGGAACCTGGGTTATGGATCTGCTTCCAAGGGAGTTGGGAAAACCCTGACCTTTTGGAAGCAGAGATCATGACACCTACTTTGACACTATCTGTACGGACCTACTCTGCAGACATTTAGTGCCAGGTTCTTGCCCACCTGATGCAAGTACAACCCTAAATGTACCTAACCAACTACTGTGATCTACTTTATGCCTTAGACCATAGTACGCAGCCACACTCCATCTTGCTCATTTTGTCCTATCCCGGTTCATGCCTGTACACCAGCATAGTGCCCTCCTAAGATCTACTAACTGTGCCCTGCCATAATACAACCCTATACCAGGTGGCACAACCATACCTCCTCCTTATACCTCTCCTCCAACGACCCACGCTATTCATCCTACGACGCTGCAAGGTCCAAATGACCTACCAGCATGCTGTCAGCACTCTGTCCACTCCCTGATTGCTACTTTTAGCATATCTTGTCCTACAGTTGGTCGCATCTAGCCTACTCTGCCTAATACTCGACTGCTGCATTTAGCCTATTTTGTCCTATAGTTGATTGATGCATTTAGCCTACATTTGCTCAATATTTGACTGCTGCATCTAGCCTCATTTATCCCATAGCTGATTGATGCATTTAGCCTATTTTTGCTCAATATCAGATTGCCACTCTTAGCCTACCTTGCCCTATTTGATGATTGCCTGCATCTAGCCTATTTTTGCTTAATATTTGACTGCTGCATCTAGCACATCTTGTCCTATAGTTGATTGATGTATTTAGCCTACGATATTTAGCTTGATGTATTTAGCCTACTCTGCCCAACAGTTGATTGCTGCATCTAGCCCACTCTGCCCTTTAGTCGATTCTGTCCTATATCTGATTGATGCATTTAGCCTATTTTTGCTCAATACTTGACGGCTGCATCTAGCATATTCCATCCTGTAGCGGATTGATACATTTAGCCCATTCTGCCCAACAGCCGATTGCTGCATTTAGCCTATTCTGTACTATAGGCGACTGACACTCTATTTGTGCACTATAGTTGATTGCTGCTTTTAGCCCACATTGCCAATACTCAGCCTACTCTGCCCTTCATCTAGCCCCACGCTGCCTAACATTTGATCCAGCAGATTCTAGTTCAACTAATATGTACTCTCACTTGCCTACCACAGCCTATCGAGCAACATTCACTAACTTGATAGCTCTATTTATTATTACTGTATATTTCACCATGCCTTCCACACCGTCCCCAGAGGGTGCAGGAGCCTCTCACATGCAACTTACCTCCATATCCCCTTGTAGCACAGCACAGAGAAACCTTAGACTCCGGGCACGACTACCTAAAATATTCGAACCTGTTAAAAAATATAACATTAACTTGGATCACCTCCGACCAAAAGGCCCTTTGGAAACTACCACTCTTCCTAGCCGCAAAGCCCCCCTAAAAAGAAATAAGACCACCACCAACCGACCTGACACCGTTAACCGAGTCCTATACCACAGGTAGAACCTCACCTGAAAGGTGCATTAATAAATGCTAGATCTCTAGTCGCTCATGCTACAGACATAGCAGACACTATCCTGGAAAATGACCTTGACTTCATCGCCATTACTGAATCCTGGCTCCACGAGGCAGCAGGTCCAGCACTTACGCTTGCAGACCCAGACAACTATACTATCCTTAGAGCTGATAGACTAGACGCACGAGTTGGAGGAATAGCGATCATGGCCAAAACTAATCTCTCCATGAGAGACACCTCTACACCTAACCTTAAATCATGCGAATCTCTCTCCATTAAATACCCACTGCCAATTCTCAAACCTTAAATATCCATCTCCTCTACAGACCCCCAGGCCCAAGCAGCACATTTAATGAAGATTTTACTACTATTATCTCTGAGAAGTTAAAAAATTCCTCACAAACATTAGTGCTAGGAGATTTTAACTTAGGTTACAATGATATCAATGATCTCCAAGCCACCACTGTAGCCAACATCCTGGCAGAACTAGGCTTCACGCAGAAAGTGAATATGTCCACCCATACTAAAGGGAGAACTCTAGACTGGATTGCCAGTCACAACTGCAACCTCTCCATTACCTCCATCGCCCCCCAAATATGGACGGACCACCACTTAATTTCCTTTACTCTCAATACCAAAAGACCCACTGCTCTAACACTACCCCTCGCCACTCCTACCTTAACTAGAAACAAGAAAAATATCACAGTAGACAATATCCTGCCCCACATCCTACCGAATCTTAACTCCCTACCAGACCATACTGACCCAGGCCTCCTAGTGGAGGAATTCAATAAAGCCATGACCACGGCCCTCGACAGCACTGCTCCACTTAAACTTAGTAACAGTAAACCTAAAAAGCATCTTAACTCTTGGTTTACACCCCACCTAAAAAACCTAAGACTACAGAAAAGAAAATGCGAAACGGCATGGAACCTACATCCCACCGCAAAAAAAAAACTAATCTAATAAATATCTCAACGCAATACAAAAAGGATATCATTTTGGCCAAACAAGAAACGTATAATAGGATTTCCCAAGCCAATTCCAGTATGAAAGAGCTCTTCTCTATTCTAAAGGAACTGGAAACCCCTATTGCAGTTCAGGACGATTCAATTAAAGATAAAACTTGGTGCACAAACGTACAGTTGGCACTAACCAACAAAGTAGCCAACCTCCAAACAAAAATTGCTCTAAAAAAAGCCTCATTATCACCCCAAACCCAACCCCCCCCCCCTTAACAAAATATCTATACCTAAACCCAAAGAACACACACAATTCAACTTCCCTAAGGTCTCAGTGATCGAGGTAGAGAAAACCATTCTTGGACTTAAACCATCTAATTGCAAAGGCGACCAATGCCCAGCACAATTGATCAAGGACGCTGCTAGAGATCTAGCTTCCTTCATCACCAAACTTATGAATGCCTCCTTCACTACTGGCATCATCCCGCGCAACCTAAAGGAATCATGGGTACTCCCCCTTCTGAAAAAACACACTGGACCCCAACATTCTCACAAACTACAGGCCCATCACACGGTGCCATTCTTACTAAAAATACTAGACCGGGTAGCATACACCCAAATTCAGAATTTCCTCGAAGTGAGCCATCTCCTTGGCGCCCGCCAATCTGGTTTCCGCCCTCAACACGGCACAGAGACTGCCCTCATTGATTTAAAGGCCCAAATAGACGCACTCAGAGATGAGGGTAAATTAGCACTCCTCCTACTAGACCTCTCAGCCGCCTTTGATCTGGTGGACCATAGGGTCCTGTGTAATCACCTTGACTCTGCGGCCCACTTTTCAGGGGAAGCTATAGTCTGGATACAGTCATTCCTCAGTGAAAGGACCATGAGGGTATTCTCCCCCCTGGCGGCGGCAGACCCGATACCCATTACATGTGGAGTGCCCCAGGGATCTTGTGTCACGCCTACACTATACAACATTTTCACCAAGCCACTCTGACGATCTTGATAATCTGGGTATCACCTACACCAATTACACAGACGATACCCAGATTCTCCTACCACTTACTGGGGTTTACGGGGAAGATCTGTTTTTGGTGAACAGAGTCTGTAGCATCGTTCAGGCATGGATGGCCAACCATAGCCTATGCCTGAACAATGACAAAATGGAGCTCATCATCATGGGCACCATTGCTCGCATTTCTAAACTCAACCCAAATTACTCAGCTTTTATCATTGATGGGAACACTATCAAGGTCGCTAGAGAAGTAAAAACGTTAGGTTTCTACCTTGACTCAACCCTATCCCTCACTAAACAGGTAAGCTCACTGGCCTCATCTACGGCCTATACATGTAAATTAATACGAGCCGGGAAACAATTCCTTTCAGATGAGTTGCCTTATCCTATCCAGAGCGCTTATCCTATCAAAATTAGATTATTGCAACTTCCTCTACATAGGGGCAACTACACAAACCAACAGAATACAAGTGCTCCAAAATAATGCACTCAGAGCGGCTCCAAGTATTCCTAGAAGAGTACACATTTCAGAAATAAGACGGAAACATAAATGGCTTTCTATCCAGGAAAAAATTAACCTCAAATCTGCCTCCCTTATCCACAAATGTTTAATTAACGAAGCCCCTCGCTACCTAACAAAACGCTTTACCAGAAAAACCTAGTGCCCAGATTTAAACTGACCACTATTGGAGGATCTAGCTTCCCTGTCAGGGCAGCTCAATTGTGGAACTCCCTACCCCACACTCTCAGAGCTGACCAAACGTTCGACAAATTTAGAAAGAACACAATAAAATGGCTCATTGAGAATGCTATGTAACTGCACCTGCTAACGTCAACTTCATGATGACCTGCTGTCTGCAAACCGTTTTGTATATGTACCCTACCGCCTCACCTCCCCCTGTGGAGCTAAGAGAACTGCTTCTACTATACTCTGTACAGATATAACTTCTGTAACCATTTTTGTTTATGTACGTCACTGCCTTACCTTCACCCTGTGGAGCTAAGAAAATTTGTTTCTCCATGCTCTGTATTTTTGTAACTTCTGTAACCAAGCTGTAAGCCCTCTTGTTAAATGTGCTCTGCTACCTCAGGGTCCGGCACGCACAATAAATAAACAAACTGGTTCTATAGCACCTTTCTTTAGCAGGGTAAATATATCCTGCATAAGGAGCGGATCTGGAACTTTCAAAGAGTTGTTACTCGGTGGATAACAGGTTTTTGCAGGAAAAGTAGGCAGTAACCTTAGGCAATTGTTTCCAATGCCCAAGCATCTGAAGTAATAGCCTGCCATTCTGTCAGATGCTGTGACAACCTGCCTCCTACTGCAGTCTTGTGTTCGAAGACCTCAGAGGTTTTGGGCCGGCTGAAGGTAAAGCAGCCTCTGCTGTTGCGGTCTTATTACCTCTTCCTCGTCCACCACAGGGGAATCTTTTATGTCCTCTTTGAGCTGGCTTTTCTCTGCCCCTTCCAAATGCAGAATAATAGCAAAAGGACCAACCCCTCCAGGGCGCACCTGCGGGCTGGTTTGGAGTTTCCCTATTGCAGCTCCAAGGGATTTGGCGCTACTTTGGAAGTTTGCAGTGTAGAGGATGTCCCAGATATGACCTGCACCCCTGTTCCCCAGTGCAAGTTGCCAGTAAGGTACTCACAGTGGTATGTGACATACGAGGAGCAGCTGAACCAACAAAGGGCGGCAATGGGCCGCTGCCCTGTATACATTAGAAGATCAATACCTGTTGAAAAGCCCATAACCAGGCATCCCTGGGCAGCACGGTACCCAATCAGACAACCGTACCTGCCATTGGTACGAAACGACGAGTATTTACAGACTGTCCACGAGGAGACCCCGAAGGCCTTAATGGAAGGCCAATGGAAATACACTGTGGGCCTAAGCAGCCCCCGAGAACAACCAGAAGGGGCTACTGAAAACTATGCATGACAGTATCGACAATTGCGAGGAGAACTGTAATGGACGAAGGGGAGAGACACTGTGAAAACGTATGAGAATTATGACATGAGACAAGACGGAAGCAACTGCCTTAATTGAACGTGTGTAAATAAGCTTGAAACGCAAGATGCTAAGTAATCAATACCGCTTGCAATGCTTGAGTAGAAGAATAGAGCGGCATGCGCTAACTATATAGGTCTACCTCAATACAGCACAATGTGCACGTGCAACTCCATTTTGTTTGAGCAGAAGAAAGCCCAGGCGGCCCAGGCCCAACTGGTTGAGTTTCACATCTAGGTCCAAGCTGAGGAAAAGAGCGGGATCGAAACTTAAAGGATGGCTCATGCCGGGGAAATTGAGGTCAACCAGAGAAGGGGAGGTGAGCATGAGCTCACGAGGCTCCAACTTCAGAGCACGCCTGCCCGCCCGTGAAGGTCAAGATAAGAGAGGCCCATGCAGGTGGCCAAGTGAACACAGAATCAAATGCACAAAAAGACTGAGAACTGAAGCAGATTCACGGTGGACTAACACATGACCAGACAGGCGCGAAGATGTACCACCGCCTGATGCCATTCAGAACCAGAGGGTGCCATAACTTTTCCTGATAAGAGACTACAGATCCGAGGCCATACCCAGCCAACTAATTGACACATAGCCCTAAACCACTGATTGATGGAAGGGAGGCAGGGTGAATCTTGGGACACCAGGCACCAGGGTGTCTATTCTGCATGCTGCCAATTAAAAGTGGAGATTTATGTTTAGGGGTGTAACTCGCCCAATCACAAGGGACCATGTAATCTAGGGTCCTGTAGATATTGTAACCAATGAGACGTCGTGCTTGTAGTGACGTCAATCACGCATGGTGTAGAGGGATGGGCATAGACACCCACCCGATAATTATCCAATCCATATGCCTTATTTTACAGAACACCTATACTTAAGTTACCTTTCCCAACCAATTATATTGCATGATGATTTTTTTATAGAAGTGTACATCATTGATGACAAAGTTTGCCCATAAAAGAGGCTGTTGTACTGAAGTTTGAGGAAGTCGGGGCGAGACAGGTGTTTGTGATGCTGCCGATTTCCATAAACTGATGTATATATCTTTAAACGGACTTCCCTTTGCCAACTTACTGAGTCCCGAGTATTGATTTGTGCTGGAGTATTTAAGTCCTGCACCCTGTCCTCACACGGTGCAGCTATCTTGTATTACAAGTTTTCGAGGGTGAGTGCTGACCTATGGGCCCGTCAGTAATTACCTCTCCTCGTCAACACTTGGTAGCAGAGGATGGTTTCGGCCATCGATTATTGATAATCGATTAATATTAGTCACAAGACACCTTTAAACAGACGGCGCAAAGTAACTCTGGATCTTCGGTTACATCGCGAGTCCTTTTGCTATTCCGGCTGAGTAGGCCGAGAAGCTTCCTGTGGACAGTGATAGTGTATATACTCCCAAAAAATCTGCAGTGGGTCTGAAGGAACCCCCTTTTCCAAGCATAAGCCTTTTCATTCCCACGGGAAGCGGATCGGACGAAAACCATATAGCGGGAAGAGGAAGGGGCGGTGATCCTGGCGATCCAGAGAGGAAAAGACGATCGGTGAGTGAAACAACGAAACTCGTTACCTTGGCAAATGACTCAGACACTAGAGCAAGTGGGGGAAGGTAACGTAGGGTTGCGGAGAAAGAAATTAGTTAGGGGTAGAGAAGACGGTATATATATAGTGGATTAATGAATCGAGTATAAAAGGAAGACATAATAGGATTCCAGGGGGGCACCTGAGCTAAAACGTAAAAGTATACCGGAGGGCACCTGAGATTAAAAACGGTAAGGAATACCGGGGGGGGGGGGGCAGAGGGGGGGCACCCGAGAGAAAACTGTAAATTCGCCTTGTTCATGTGCTTTAAAGAGTGGTCAGAAGGAACTTTATCCCAGAGCCCACAGAGAGGGGGACGCTAGGCTACAATGACTTTTAAAGACGTCATAAAGGGGTAGTTCAAATCCCATGACGGGGTAATAATTAGAAGGCAGGTATATGTTGACCAGCTGGTGTCTGTCTAGTCTGTCAAGCGTCTGTTATAAGTGTCTTGCTATATGTGAAAGCGCAATAAATGTATTGATGCGAAAAATGTGTTGAGGCTGGAGTGAAATGCATTTTGGTTTTTGCGATTCTGTAACTGAGGGGATCACCAGCGAATTGATGGTTTCTGTTGAGTAAACTGATGGTATAAATTTTGGTGGGAAAAGTGGATTGGAGCTTGCGGTTGTGGTGCTCGCTCATATTGGTGGAGAGACTTAAGTTATTGTGTAAGCATTGTGGGTAATGAAGTGAAAAGATGGAGGTCACCCCGCTTATGCATCTCTGTAAGCAATTGCCAAAACATGCAGCAAAGCTGAAGAAATACAGCCAGGAGTGGGTTAAGGGCACCGCAAATAAAATGTTTATGCCGTGGCCCCAGAATGGGTAATTGTCTAAGGCTGTCTTACAGCACATGACCATGTTCCTACATGCCACATATAGCGGGAAGAAACTCGAGAAAGGCCTTGCCGTTCGAGTTATGGAAGATGTTTGAACAAACAAAGGAAGAAGAACCACCTGCAGACGGGATATTAAACATATGTACAGAAGGGGGTGCGCCACCGGCCCTGCCGGAAACAGTCATTGAGGGAAGCAGGTCAGAAGGTCTTTACCCGCTACGAGAGCTCAAAGCAGCCACGGGGTATAGCATTCCCGCGTATGAGTTACCTGCATGCAGTAGTGACGAAACTAATGAGGAGTGGGAAACCGTTCCAGTCCCCGCCGTCCGGAGGGACAAGGAGAGGCACGGAGATGGACAAAAGGATCAGGTACAGAATAGTGCACCTCTCGATAAGGAGAGAGCGGGAAAGAAGCGGAGAGAGAGTGATGAGATGACATTCACAAAGGACGAATGGATGGGAGGACAGATATTGTTAAAGTTAGATGGAAAGGGGAGTGACGATGCAAGGCCACAAGGAAAGCCTGACGAAAAGCAGAGAAGAGAAAAGGATAGGGAGACAAGGGACGAAAGAAATAGAAAGAAGGACAGGCTGAGGCGAGAACAACTTTATCGCGAAGAGCAAGAAATACCGCTCAGTCGCACTCAGTATGCAGCCTATGAGAAATATAGACTGAATAAGTGGAAGTTAGAGGAAGAACGTAGGGTGCATGAAAGGAAGGAAGAGATTAGAAAGACAAGGGAACAGAGACGAAAGGATGCGGGAAGTAGATAAGATTAGAGAGGACGCAAGCAAACAGATGAGGAAATAGAACAAAAACATAGACAAAGGGCGCAGGACTTCGAATATTTGCAGCAGGAAGGGAAAAAACCCAATCCTGTTGTAGACTGGGAAGACAGAAGAGTTCTTTCCAGCAAGTGATGCAGTACTAGGTACAAGCAGGATAATTATTGATGACTTCGACACCAGGAGCTTCAGGGAAGCGATGGATAAAATATATGATAAAATGAGACTGGAACGAATCTCCCAAGAGGGAAGGGAAGATGAGCGCTTAGAGAGCACCCAGTTATATGACACTGAGGATCTCACCCAAAGTAGTGAGAGTAGGGGACGTTCCCTAGACAGACTAGAAGATGGGCAGAACAAAGATGATGCAAGAAGTTGTGCAAACTGGGAGTATTCGGAGTCTGACTCCGATGGGGACGCGGAAGAAGCGATGTATGACGAAGGGAGACAGTGCGAAAGGCGGCTCCCAGGGAACCGAGGGGTACAATGGTCAGAGGCTGTCTGTAAGTAGGAGATCGAAGTCCGCTGGACAGTCCAGCGGACATGAAGAAACACCCCACGGTCAGAGGGGGGGCGTCGGCACCTGCCTATACAGATAGGTTAAGGGCGCTGCCAGGTAGAAAGCAAGGCGGGAACGCCACCCCAGCAAGAGACCAAGGAGGTAAAGAAAAGGGAAAGGAGGATTGCGCATTTCAATTCCCACTGCTAGAGAAAGGGGGAGTAAGACCGCAATATATTCCATGGCCACACATGGACCGGGAAAATTTAAAGAATAAGCTTCCAATGTTGACATCGGGAGCCGGGAAGTGGATACATGAGCTAGAAAAAAATGACGGGGGGACATCAAGGGTCTCCTAATTGCTATACTTGGAGAAAGAGCAGACGATGTGTGGAAGAGGGCAGGCTACCTAGGGTAACCATAACTAACACCTCTCATGACGGAGCGCCATTTAATAATTGTAGAGCCGCAGTGTGGAAAGCGCTGCGAACGTTATACCCCGACACATCAGACATGGGAGCCATTATGACTCGGAAGATGAGTCAGAGGATCCGTTGCTTTATATCCAGAATTTTCAAGACGCGTGGGTGCTTGAAACGCACGAGTCTTGGACAAAATCTACCCTTGTATTCTATCATATACTGTTCCAAGGGTTACCAGAACCGGTGCAAAAACTAAAAAAAATGGTAGGAATAGAAGCTAAACCGTGGGCCGAAATCCAGTTGTCAATTGCCCATTATTGTAGGCTGTTGCAAGAAAAGAATCGAAAGAAAGAGGCAATGCGTAAGGGAGAAAAGGCGAAGCTGGTGCAAAGGAAGCTCACGAAGTATGCGCTCGAGGGAGCCTTGCTAACAAGTCCAGCCGATTCGAGTGTGCAATTTGCCACTAACTCGTCACAGAACAATCAGGGTAACGCAGGATTTTATCCGAGAGGAAGGGGATTTGGAGGAAGAGGATGGCAGAGTAATCAGGGAAGCTTTAGAGGTACCCAAGGAGGTTTTCAGAATGTTCAAAGTGGTATCCAGAGCGCACCAATGGGCAGTCCGGCTATGCCACATGGACAGATGGCCCGACTACCGCCAGTGTGTTGGTTGTGTGGAGTGACAGGACATGTGGCACGCATGTGCAGAAGCCAAGGCATGTGGCAGAACAATCAAGGGATGGGGCAGGCACGGTAAATCAACCGGCTACCCCACTACAGGGCAATGCACAAAACTATACCGTGCAGCAGCAGGCAGCTGGCTTGCAGCAAGGTGCACAGCAAGGGTTACAACCCTCGAATTTGGGGAACTTGCAACCGGGGCAACCCCAGCAGGCACCGTCGCCGGTACCACAAGGGAGGAACAATGGGGGTGTTCCGCAAACAAATAGTGGGCCGAACCTATATATAAAATAGGACAGCTCACGGGAAACTCAGATGTGCTCTATCCTATCGGTGACACCAGACCCTAATAGGGAACCAACGGTAAATGTCACCATAGGAGGAAAAGAGTATTCCTTCTTAGTTGCCACGGGCGCAACGCGTTCGTGCATAAGAGAAGGCACGATTTCCTTGTCCGGCGAGGCAATAGACACCCAGAGTTTCACTGGAGCTCATAGTAGAGAACCCTTCATAGACGCTCTCCTGGTCTCCGTGGGAGAGCATGAAATGAATGTGCCTTTACTGTACTCATGTCAGTCCCCAGTAAACATCATAGGTCGAGATCGAATGACGAGTGCTCATGGCGGGATTGCTGGGCCTCACAGGCAAGACTATGAGGACCCCCGACGAATTTCTTTTTAGGCCAAGGATACCCATGCATGAAGAAGAGGGACAAATATTTCCTTTGGTAATACAGTTTGCCGCAGTAAAGGGGAAGGTGGTTTTAGTAGAAGGATACGATGACAAAGGAAGGCAATGGTGCGCAGTTATCGCCATTGAAGAAGGGTATTGAGTGACTGACGTCACAGATGATGATCTGTTCGAAGAGCACCCAGACTTAGAGGAGACACGAGTGGAAGTAAGTCTCATATTCTGGGTCAAAATGATCAAACGAGAAGTGCCACAGCGAATGATGCTAGTGATGGCACGACCAGAATACTTTGAGGAGGACATGGCCCAGGTGCCAGTCACAGTATGGACAAAAGGGCCTTATGACGTAGGGCTCCTGAAGGGGGCAGGAGAGGTGAGGATTAAACTCAAGCCTGGAGCGATTCTACCAAGAGCGTGACAATACCCCATGTCCAGAGAAGCGGACGAGGGGATTGCGAAGACAATCTTTGCCATGATGGAGCAGGGCATTCTGGTAACGTCAGAATCACCTTGTAACACGGTGATCTATCCTGTCAAGAAATCGAAGGGAGGGTCTTGGCGTTTAATCCAGGATTAACGAACATTGAATGACATAGTAGAAGCCGAGTTCCCTATAGTCTCTAATCCATCCACTATTTTGTGCAACATACCCACGGAGGCAAAATATTTCACAGTGATCGATTTGAAGAATGCATTTTTCTCGATCCCATTGCACCGTGATTCACAAGACCTGACGTCATTTACTTTCAGACAAATGCGCCTGAAAAGTACAAGGCTGCCACAGGGGTATTGTGAATCTCTGTCCATTTTTAACCGAGTCCTGCAAATGGACCTAAGTAATATTACGGTAGACAGTGTTTTGCAGTATGTAGATGACATTTTGATCTGCAGCACCACTGAAGAGCAATGTCGACACGACTCTGTTCAGCTATTGACCATATTAGCTGAGAAGGGATACAAGGTGGACAAGGACAAGTTGCAATAATGCCACCAGGAGGTGTTATACATGGGGCAACTGATATCACATGAAGGGAAAAAGGTAACACCAGAGAGGGCTGAAGCCATCATGAACACGGCTAAGCCGCTCACGGTAAAACAAATGCAGAGCTTCTTAGGCCTATGCAATTATGTCAGAGCATGGGTCTTCGATTACAGCTCATACACCAAGCCCTTGCTCCAGGCCTTAAAGAAAGCCCAGGCAACAGAGGGAAAAAATGAATGGACTGAAAAAATGGAAAAGGGGTTTGCAGAACTAAAGGGGGCAATTTGTAAGGCCCCAGTTCTCGGGATACACAATTATGCAGAGGAATTCTATCTCTTCTCTCATACCGATGGCAATGTCATGACGGCAGTGCTCGCTCAGCAAACATCACTGGGTACAAGCCCCTAGCGTATTACAGTGGGAGCTTGGACCCGGTCATGAGGGGCCACTTCCCATGCGAGCAAAATTTAGCAGCCGCCGCGTTTGCCATCGAGAAAGCATCATCCATTGTGATGGGATGCTCCATGACATATGTTGAACACTCATTATTTGCCATATTAGAGAAGCCAAAGGGCACCTTGACGTCACAGAGAGCATCCGCATATGAGGTGATTATCTCAAATCCATCGACCAAAGTAGTACGATGCAAAACTGTGAACCCTGCTATGTTCATTGCCGAGCCAGTCACAGAGGGAGAACCTGTGCAGGACTGTGCCAATTATGAAGAGTTTTATGATGAAATCCCCAGAATAAGAGAATGCTCTGCCAAGCGGAGAAGTCGTCTTCATTGACGAGTCATTGAGAATTGACCAAGAAGACGGCCAAAGATACACAGGCGTGGCCGTGATCAAACACATGGCAAACGGAGAGTTCCAAGTACTTGTCAGTGCACGAATACCATCCCACTATTCGGCACAGGCTGCAGAACTAGTGGCATTGATACTTGCCATCGAGAATCACGCAGACCAGGAAGTAACAGTGTACAGTGACTCCGCTTATGTGACGTCCACCGTGCACGCAGGCCTGGCACGATGGAAAAGGAAGGGCTACCTCCGAGCGGATGGCACGCCAGTGCAACATGCAGCCTTGTTGGACAGGCTGATAAAAACACTACAGCTCCCAGTGTGCATAGCGGTCAAGTGCGCCGTTCACACCAAGGGAACAGATTTCGTGTCACGTGGAAACCAGGAAGCGGACACGGAAGCCAAACGCATGGCATCCAAGGGTGAGACGATCATGGACGTGGAGGTGGCACGTACCCATGAGCAAATGATGATAGCCCGACCCACTCCAGAAGCCAATAGCAATATGGGGCAGATTCCCCAGATGGAACTCCAGGGGGAGGCACCTCAGGATGAGAAGAATTTATGGAAGCGTCAAGGGTGTTCTTTAAAACCCTCTGATGGGTTATGGTGGCAGGACAGCACTGGTAAACCGGTAATGCCCGTCACCCTCCTAAGGGTAGCGTTAGAGCAGCTCCACTACCCGATCCATATGTCAAAAGAAAATCTTGCTGCAACACTCAGAAGACTGGTTCGCGCCAAATTTAGCAGAGCATGTTGCATTCTTTAGGCCAATTGCATAATTTGCCAGCAATTCACCTCTGGGCACACATTGAAAGTGATGAGGAATCATTCCCAGACCTGAAAGGCCTTTCCAGCACCTGCATATCGACTGTCGATATGATTCAGGTTTGTAATGGGTACAGGAATTTAATAGTCGTGGTGTGTCCATTCTCTAGATGGATAGAAGCGGGGCCCTGAACACACCCTGACGCTGCCTGTGCTGCAAAGTTCCTGGTGAGGGAGGTTTTCCCCAGGTGGGGTGTATGTGAGGTTATGAGGTCAGACAACGGGCCCCATTTCGTAAACTCAGTATTTGAGCAGATCAGCTTGTTGCTTGGTATAAAGCACAAGTTCTCGTCGGCGTATCACCCAGAAGGAAATGGCATATGTGAACGCCTCAACAGCCTGTTGAGAGGATAGCCAAACTGAAGCTCACATTAAAGAAGGGATGGCTGCACTGCCTACCACTGGCATTATATGCTATTCGGAACCAGCCAGTCTCCGACCATCGCCGCACAAGGTTATCACTGGTAGAAGGATGAGAACCCCTCTTACCCTCCGAGATAGAGCTAGATGTGATGCCCAGCCCGCTAGGGAGGTTCTGGGAGCAGAAATGAAGAATTACCTTGACTGTCTTACCTCTAGTACATCTGTCATTTCAGACCAGCTGCAGCGACAGCGGAAAGGGGACAGCGCGGCACAAACCACAACAGTCAATGCTGATGCAGGCGCAACTCTCAGCCTAGGCGCACCCCTTGTCTTCCCGGGGGACAGAGTTCTAGTGAAGAACTTTACGAGGAAGAAATGGGACGAACCGCGATTTAATGGCCGTTTCATCGTAGAGGACTGCACCCCGTCTGCTGTCAAGCTCCAAGGAAGAAGAGCCTGGATCTTCCTGAATGACGTCAAGCCCTTTATAGGAGAAGGCGCTCCTACTGCATCCACCGTGGAAGCTACAGACAGCGGGGAAGGACCACAGCACGTGCAGACAAGGTCTAGGGTGAGGAAGCAGGGCGCACAAGCAGAAAAGGCAAACTGAAGAGCTCGCTGTGAAAACTGTGGCTATACATTGAACTCTTCTCTAAGCACTGAATGAGATACAAGACTTTTCAGACAAACGCAATGTGCAGCTGAAGTCGCAGGGCAAAGGAAAAGGTTGCATACATTGAACCTGCAGTGACACTGGTAACTTAAACACGTAGAGCCACAGAGTAATGGACAAAGAACTCTAAGAATCTGGTAAGCAACAGAACCGGATATTCCTGAGAACTGAAACTGTTATCCTGAAGGACCCAGCATAAAGACTTTGTTCACAAACTTATGGTACACCCCAGCAGGAGCCTTAAGTGGGATGTACTCACCTACTTCCAATTAGTGACATTGACTTATCCATCACTCATAGGGAGAGAAACAAGTGTCACAGCATTCATCCAAGATCCAGAAAATAAGAAGGTAATCAAGCAACTATTGACTGTCATCACAGAGGTCTTCGCCGAGTTGCCTGAGCACAGTGACTCAAAGACCAATGCTCCCGCCTCAAGCAGTCATTGACGAAGTGACCTACACGTTATTCTTTCGAATCATTGAGGAGTGCCCAGAACTTGTCGGGAGGACCACAGATATATTAACGTTCATCAGAGATCCCCAAAACAATCATTTCCTAAACCAAATATGGAGTAAACTGAACACTGTGGTAGCCCTCCACGCAGAAGGCAAGTCCAAAGACTACTCAAAGCAAAAGCGATGACGTGTGATCGGGACCCAGCAAGGCGAAGCAAATACCACTGTCCACCGCAGACACGCAGCTAGCCCACAATGTTCTAATTAGACTCGTTGCAGACTATCCAGAAATGGTGGGAAGACCTGTTGATGTTGACACATTTCTCAGAGACCCAGTCAATTTCCCACACATGAAAACCCTTCTCCATGGAATCGTGCTCCAGGTGGAGCTATCTAACTTCCAGCGAGAATACCTCAGGAGGTTCCAGTGAGACTTTCTGCTGTGGGACAGATCAGGGAGATAAAGGGAAGACACTGTTCACGACAGCAAAAAACCTTGTGATCGAGGCTCTGCAAAACGAATAAATGACCCTGTCCCCTGAGGACAGCCTACTTGCCCACAACGTCCTCTTCGGCCTAGTAAATGACTTTCTGGAAATGGTAGGGAGACCTGCAGTGGTCAACGCCCTCACCTTCCTCAGAGACCCTGCCAACGCGAGAAAGATAGGAACACTCTTCTATAGCATACAGCTACAAATGGAACTGTCCAGCTTTCAGTGGGAGTTTGAGAGAATTCCAGTGAAATTAGTCGGCGAGGGACGGATCGAGAAGGCAAGGATTGATCACCCTACAAAAAAGACCGGTGACCTAAGAGACAGAATCAGAGCAAATGTCACTATCACCCGAAGATAGCAGAATTGCCTTCAGTCTTCTTTCACCTCATCGAGAACTTTCCAGAGCTAGTGGGTAGACCCATCACTGTCGACGTGCCCACGTTTCACTGTGATCCAGCAAAAAACGCACAACTCAGACTCCTGAGAGCTATTGCATCACAGCTCAGAAGCAATCATGGACATCCGCTGCTGAGAAGAGCCTTAGAAAGGAGAGATCCAAGATAAAACCCTTTAGAAGCCCCAGCCGGGGGCAGAGCAAGAAAAAGACAGTTCTTCATGCTACCAACGTACAACGAATCGGAAGGGGATAACTACATTCTGAACTTCTTTTCCTATTTTTCTTAGTTTTCCTCTGTTTTCACACCATCATTCATCAGTGTAGTAAATGGTGGGGGGGGGGGGTTAGAGAGACTTTGCAGCAACTCGACCTCGAAGAACCAAGCGAAAGGAGCAGAGCAACGAACTTCACTGGCGTGTTTACTTTCTTCAACCTTTTTCTTATTTTTTCCTACCTTCTCATATGTTCACTGTTATTTTTATTTTGTTTTTATTTTTTCAATGGTTTATCTATACGTGATGCACAGCGAAGCCATCCTTTTATGGTGTCACTGCGAACAAATTCCTGCAAGTCCTCAGGGCCAAGACGAATTGGGAAGGGGCCCTGGAAATGCGTTGTATACACAAATGCAGGAAGAATGTGATGTGCTAAAAACAGTAGTCTAACCTTTCTCCATAGTCTAGCAAAGGATCTGTATTCCATAACTAGAGACTTCCGTCATCGCTCGCAAGAGGGGGGACATTAAACTGCACCCGCCATTTTAGTGTTTGCTGAACTTTTAAGTAATGAAAATCAAGATAAGAAAATAAATAAACTATTGACTATGGACTTGTTCGAGAAGGGGGCCCAAAACAGCAATTTAGTTTTGCCACCAGTGGAGGGGTGCCCCCGGTTTCCTGGAAGGAGATGCTGCAAGATGTCTTTCAAGGCCGTCATATGTATATGCATAGTGATTGTTGTAGTATTTTTGTCTGTCAAAACTGCCTTTCTTATTGGTGCACAAAGCATCCCAAGGTCCGTGCTTCCACCAGGTAATGAACATCTGGGGCCCACAAAAGCACCCAGACCTTATATTGTCGTCCCTGTTCCAAGAAAAACTGATGATAAAACAAACAATTTACAGTTGAATGCAACTAGCAGCAACACGTACACTTGAAGTAATGAATGGTGAGAAAGGCTGGAGACAGGGTCAGCACGGAATGAATGATAACATAGCACTGTCCACGGCACACACCCATACACTGAGTGCACACAAACAAGGGCAGGTGTCAATGGCTACAAAACCACAGGCCAAACTAACTGAAAGGGAGCAAAGCGAGAAAACGAACCGAAGTGAGATAGCACAATCACTCAATGAAACGGAGGAAGCCACAAAAGAAATCACTGAGAAAACGCATGCGGTAGTCAAGTATGTGTTCCCGCTCATACTTGGAGCAAAGAAACTCCATGAGGAGTTGAGCAAGACAACCACAGAACCTGTAATAACGAGCACGATGCTCCAACACCAGAGATAAGCAACAGGCCTAAAATGCCACCACGCGTTGGGAAAATAACGAGCCAATGGTGGTAGGAAGAGTTCTACAACAGAGTGTACGAGGGGAAGAAAAGAAATGCAAGCCCTTCCTCTACTATGACGGTGCAGGAGGTGAGACCTGCCCCACCAAGGATAACGCCCGAGAGACTTCCTGAACGAAAGAGGAGTACAGACACACTCGGAGACATAGTGTTGGCCAACTACAGAAAAACTTTAAGAATCAAGAGAAGTCCATATGAAACGGACACTGAACTAAACGACTACCTGGACAGCACAGCCCATCTTGGAAACAACATATGGTACCAGCACATGAAGGAAGTTGGACGAAGACAATCAGAAGGAGAATGTTTTGTCTGTACATTCCTGCCATATGGCATGGGCATGTCCAAGATCTTTATTGCAGTTGAAGTCCCCACGGCACACTGCATGTCACACGTAGCAATGTGCAACACCAGAGGGCAGTTTATGGGAAGAGACGCCTCACTGATATGGGCCAATGAAAAAGACTTCCCAGATGAAGACTGTTTTGTCCAGGACATCAAAACAAGAAACAGGGCGCACACCAAGGATCACGTTATTAGATATGAAAACCCCGACGTCAAAGGCTCAGGAATTAGATGGGAAATACACCCAAGACTGAATGTCCAAGGAAAAACTGCAGAAGAGGCTCAAATCTGGATGAACAGAGGCCAAATGTAGATCTGGGGAGTCAGTGGTTTCCCCAGACGGATGGGAAGGAGTAGTAATCTGCCGAGCTTGGATGGTCCTTGGAGCCTTCAAGGAAGCAGTAGAAAACTCAGAGGTTATGTAAATCTCTATGGCCAAAATTGGCAAAGATGTTAACATGGGTCGAAGACAGAGGAGGACCCCTGAAAATAGTACCGTTGTAGAACCCGAAACTGTGCTTCAGAAATAATGGTACAAGGAAAATGGGGGGAAAATCAAAGCTGTGGACGAATATATAGAGGCACCAGGAATGGCACAAGGAAACGCAGTCCTGATGGACCGCTATTGGGCGTGCGGATCCAAAGCATACATAAGACTGCCAAGAAATTGGGGGGGGCATATGTACATTGGTCACTGTCCATGTCCCCGCACTGGTGATTCCAAAGAAGGATCTGAATCTGGACAGCTTCCTGAAAGCAGATGCTCATCTGAGAAGGAGAAGATCCACAGAACTGATATCCAGAATGAAGAGAGAAAACTACTTTTCTGCCAAATCAGAAGCTGTCATGATCTCTGCTTCCAAAAGATCAGGACTTGCCCGACTCCCTTGGAAGCAGACCCATAACCCCGGTTCCGAGTGCCAGCCAGTCCCAATTGGGACCTTTTGGACCCTGTCCTGGGGCCAGTGGCACCAGGCTCATAAAGATGCCCAGTCTTAGCGCTGGAAGCGCCGGGCTCATAATGCTTGGGTGGACTTACCTGCAGCAGACCATGCTGCTTACTTACCTGCCAGTTGAACCCCTGATCCTCTTCTGTTTGGGACTACTTTTCCTGTTGGGTGGGGCAGGAGCCACTCCCTAGGTTCAGAACACTGGAACTCTTCTGGAAAGCAGGAACTCTTTTCTTAGGCGTGGCTGTGGAAGGAGACACCTAAGCACTACAGGAGGCTATTTAAACCACACCCGATGGATGAATCTTGCTTTGCGTTATTCTGCATTCTCTGCAGCAGAACGCTCATCGTGTCTTCTGCTTCTGATCCTGGGCCTAAGGGAACAAAGGCTTACCATCCTGGAATCCAGTCTTCAGCAGCACCTGTAAAGACAAAGAAAGAACAGGTTAGCACTCCGGTCTTCAGTGGCAGCGCATCTCTTACCTGGTCCATCGGCTGTCACCAACGCCTCGCGCTGCATTCCGGCATCTGAAAGACAAAGGCTTACCTACTCTTCGCATGCTCCGGAGGACTTCGGCGCTGCATCCCGCATCTGAAAGACAAAAGAAGGTGCGTTTAAAGACATTGGGCAACTTTATTACTCACGTGCCATTACTCTTTCCCACGCCGAATCCAGTGGGTATTCCAGCACCCTTCAGCTTCTCTAAAGAACTTGTACCTGCAAGATAAAAGGGACAGTTAGTGCGCATCGTGAAGCAGGCTACAAGTGCTTACTTACGTGCTTCCAGGCGCTTCTATTCCTCACGCGGGTTCGATCCTCAACTCTCATCAGCCCGCCCTCCGCCATCGCCGGAACCCTGCAAAACAAGAGATATCATTACAAAAGACTTTTAAGACATTTGAAGTGCCCAGAACTTACCGTTCGTGCAGTGAACGACGGACAGCAGTCCTCTGAGGTCAAGAGGCCTGCACCCTTATCCAGTGAAGAAACTGGTTACGGCACCCTGCCCCAAGGCAGATGGAGAGCTCGGCGTTCACTTACCTAAGGTGAGGGTGTTAACCTTTGGGGTTCTACAGGAGAAGAGAAAGGGAAGAGGAGAGAGGCACCCAATAACCCCAGTTCATTAATCCCATATTTTCTATCTGCAGACATATTACTCTTCGAGTCAGACATACAGTGCACAGAGGTCCAGCCCAAAGAGCCAACCGTGTGTTACACATCACCTTTGAAGATACAGCATTCACCCAGTCAAGACCGGCGCCTCTGCGGGAATCAGGTGAGCGTTACAGAAGCAGCATTCTATGCAATTCCATACGAACACAGGCTGTTCAGCCTCACTTCAACAGAATTCGCCATGATGCTCCTGCCACACATCCAAATTGGAGTGAATGCTAAATGGTTGCAGATAACCAGATGGGAGTTACTGCAGACAATCAACACCACAATAAAAGGATTCAATGCGATCAAAGAAGAGCTGAGAGCGGTTAGACTGATGACCCTCCAGAACAGATATGTGCTCGACATGATCACAGCAATGGATGGAGGTGTTTGTGCAAAAATCGGAGAATCATGTTGCACATTTATACCATCACACGACAAAGAAAATGGAACCCTCACAGAGGCCATAAGCATGTTAAGAAAAACCAGATGACTGAAGAAACAGATGAAGTAGATGACAGCTGGCTTGGGAACCTATTCTCATGGGTCCCGCAATGGATGGCAGATAATTCAAGTAGCTTTGCCAACAATGGTGCTGCTAGGATTCTGTGTTATCAAGATAATCATCACACAGTGCCAGAAAACTGCAAAGAAGGCCATTGGGATGAAAATTATGGGCGACGTCGAACCAGGCTGGAAACCCAGAGACCTGACGGATGAGGAAATAAAGGACTTCGTGAAGGCCAGTGAATTTGCACCAGAGGGAACAAAATTCACTTATCCCAAGAACAAAGAAGGTATGAAGGCAAATGGATTTACTGCAGTCCAAATGGACAATGCCAGTTGATGACCTGGAACAAAGATGAGCATGTGAAAACAGCAGGAAGCTTGAAAGGGGTGATAAAGATATGGACACCAAAATTGCATACTTTCACGCCTTCTTCTGTAAACCCGGGAGACGATGAGTAAGAAGCTGAAGAATCAAAGAAACTGAATATAAAGGAGGAAGTAGGAGTGGTCGATTAACCGAGCAGAGGGGAGCTGCGGGGGGGGGGGGGGGAAGTGTAGAGGAGGTCCCAGATATTACCTGCACCCCTGCCCCCCAGTGCGAGTTGCCAGTAAGGTACTCATCGTGGTATGTGACGTACGAGGAGCAGCTGAACCAACAAAGGGCGGCAATGGACCGTTGCCCTGTGTACGTTAGAAGATCAATACCTGTTGAAATGCCCATAACCAGGCAACCCTGGGCAGCACGGTATCCAATCAGACAACCGTACCTGCCATTGGTACGAAACAACGAGTATTTACAGACTGTCAATGAGGAGACCCTGAAGGCCTTAATGGAAGGCCAATGGAAATAGACTGTGGGCCTAAGCAGCCCCAAAAACAACCAGAAGTGGCTACTGAAAAATATGCATGACAGTATCAACAATTGCGAGGAGAATTGTAATGGACGAAGGGGAGAGACACTGAAAACGTATGATAATGGTGTCATGAGACAAGACGGAAGCAACCGCCCTAATTGAACGTGTGTAAATAAGCTTGAAACACAAGATGCTAAGTAATCGATACTGCTTGCAATGCTTGAGTAGAAGAATAGAGCGGCATGTGCCAACTATATAGGTCTACCTCAATACAGCACAATGTGCACGTGCAACTCCATTTTGTTTGAGCAGAAGAAAGCCCAGGCGGCCCAGGCCCAACTGGTTGAGTTTCACATCTAGGTCCAAGCTAAGGAAAAGAGCGGGATCGAAACTTAAAGGATGGCTCATGCCGGGGAAATTGAGGTGAACCAGAGAAGGGGAGGTGAGCATGAGCTCACGAGGCTCCAACTTCAGAGCATGCCTGCCTGCCTGTGAAGGTCAAGATAAGAGAGGCCCATGCAGGTGGCCAAGCGAACACAGAATCAAATGCACGAAAAGACTGAGAACTGAAGCAGATTCACAGTGGACCAACACGTGACCAGACAGGCGCAAAGATGTACCACCACCTGATGTCATTCAGAACCAGAGGGTGCCATAACTTTTCCTGGTAAGAGACTACAGATCCTAGGCCATACCCAGCCAACTAATTGACACATAGCCCTAAACCACTGATTGATGGAAGGGAGGCAGGGTGAATCTTGGGACACCAGGCACCAGGGTGTCTATTCTGCATGCTGCTAATTAAAAGTGGAGATTTATGTTTAGGGGTGTAACTCGCCCAATCACAAGGGACCATGTAATCTAGGGTCCTACAGATATTGTAACCAATGAGACGTCGTACTTGTAATGATGTCAATCACGCGTGGTGTACAGGGATGGGCATAGACGCCCACCCAATGATAATTATCCAATCCATATGCCTTATTTTCATATACAGATATAACACCTATACTTAAGTTACCTTTCCCAACCAATTATATTGCATGATGATTTTTTATAGAAGTGTACGTCATTGATGAAGTTTGCCCATAAAATAGGCTGTTGTACTGAAGTTCGAAGAAGTCGGGGCGAGACAGGTGTTCGTGATGCTGCTGATTTCCATAAACTGATGTATGTATCATTAAACGGACTTCCCTTTGCCAACGTACTGAGTCCCAAGTATTGATTTGTGCTGGAGTATTTAAGTCCTGCAACCTGTCCTCACACGGTGCAGCTATCTTGTATTACAAGTTTTCGAGGGTGAGTGCTGACCTATGGGCCCGTCAGTAATTATCTCTCCTAGTCAACAGCAGCTTCTCCAAACTCATCAGCTTTATTTCCAAATAGATGTGTGCCGTCAAAGGGCATGTTGAGAAGTCTGGATTGTATGTCTGGGGAAAATCTTGACTTCGGCAACAACGCAAATCTGCCGATCACTGTACTAGCCGCCATAGCTCTGCTGATGCTGTCAAGTCGAGAGCAGTCTGGGGGGATTCTCGCACATAGCGTCATTCCCATCCTTGACAATGTTAAGGAAACCGTCTTGTTCCTCCCCTTCAGGGATATGGTCAGCCGCTATCGAAATGCGTTCCCAGAGCAATCCCAGAATCTCATTAGCGTGCACGTGGCATTGGCAGATTTTAAAGCCATACTGCCTGCCGAGAAAACCTTCCTGGCCATGGCGTCATATTGTTTATCATCCCTATCCTGCGGTATCGTGGGATACCAGCGGAAGTGGCTGCCTGCACTACCAGGCTTTCTGGTGTAGGATGCTTTGAAAGGTAAAGCGGGTCAGAACTAGAAGCTCTGTATTTGGCTGTTAGTTGAATCACCCAATTGGAAGTCCCTCTCCTCTGCAAAGCCTGATGCAAAGGGACAATTGGGTCCTCCTGTGGTCCTTTGTCTAATATATCTATTAAATTGTCCTGTTCAAAAACAGGCGTGGGTCTGGACCACTGTTCCCTCTAAGCTGTGCACATGTGCGCTTGCCCAGCTTCCTTCTGCGTGCCGCTCAGATGAATTTTAGCAGCACACACACAATTCTCACCTGTTCAAAAAGATGCAATAAGGCACGAGCTACAGTAATTACCTGAAATGTTCCTTCTCTTAAAATAAGCATCTAGTCTTGATATTCTGCTCATTTGGATTTGCAAAGGTAACTGTAAACACCTAAAATCCCTAACAGCAAAATACACACAAAATAGGTCAAAAACTAATATGAAAAACTGGTTCCATGAACAGAAGAATCTAACCAAGATATGCCTGCACACATTAACCAAATAACGTTTGCTCCCCACCCATGACTCCTAAACTTGACTACCACACTTTCACCTTATGACTTGAACTTCTGCCCCTGAACACATTAAGATGCTACTGGATAACCTTGACTCTTCCTCTTGGCTCTGTGAAAGGCTAGCAGACGTGTAGTTACATTCACTTGTTTTATGTTTTTTGTAATATGAATAACGTTCACCCGCCATAATTTCTGTTACTCATTGTGCCTTACCTAAAGCGTCACCCACACTATATAATCAAACTACCAGCTCAAATATGAGATGCTGACTAAGTAAGCAGGCTACTTGAATGTGTATCCTTATCCCATACTGCCTCTTCTTTTTACATATGTCACACAAGTGCTTTGAAGCAGCCCCCTTGCAAGTTAACGCATTATAACACTAAAATATTAATTTGCCCTTTAAGGATTTTGAGAAAACAAATGTGATGCTCAGCATCTCCTACTTTAGCATTGCTATCATTACCCTATAAGCGGAGAGCAACATTGCAATATCATTCACTTTGCCTACAAGGGATAATGGGTATGGACTATGCCTGGAATTACTCATACATAGTATCAAGGCACTGGTTATTCAGACAGGAGAATGCTTTTCACACAATCTGCATCGTTTCCAAGTGTTCAGTGTTCCCCTGGGCATAAATCTTCACACATTATATGGTAACTCGCTGCTATACAAAAACGGTTTCACGGACTACTGGTGTTATCCTACACAATGATATAGGGGGAGAGAAGTATGTTTCAAACAGTATGGTATGCACTGCAAAAGAATTGTGTACATGTAGATGCACTTAATATGTTGAGGTATAAAATATGCCTTGCTTGCAAAGTATTGTGGGTCTGCAAATATCCCAGTGGATATTTACTGTTACAATCTCTCACTTTTTACAGTGCTCTCTGAAATAGTACTGGAGTCTAGCACGGGGGACGGGGAAGTGTATGGGTGGAACAGCACAGGTCATCACTCCTTGTGTGTGATGAACAAAGCAGCACATTTCAAAAACCAAGGCAGAAATTGCGGCAGTAAAGTGAAGGAAATGTGTTGCTTGTTTGCTAAAGGATAGGAAATTCTAGTACCTGTCACAACGGTTCTATATGATATTTCTGCATTTTAAAGACCAAACACAAAAAATACCTTTTTTTCGGCCCTTTTTGTGTTGGCATTAAAATGCCGAAATATCACATACTACCCCCCGCAAGTTAATCCCTTCCCCACCTCCAACCTCTCCCGCTGGCTGTTTTGTTAATCAGGGGTTTTAACACCCCCTCGCTCCCCCGAATACCCTATTTCACATACGTACACAGACACTCACCAGACACTCCTGCAATGACTCCTTTGGATCTCACAGTGCATGTCAGCCCCTGCACGCACTTGTGCGCCGCAGGGGCATGACAGATTTAGAAAGACCACTCTGTGTGGTCACAGAGCAGTCTTTCTAAATTTATATTTTTCCTCGGTAAGTGAAAACAACTTTTCACTTAACACCGTCTAAACATCACCTTTTTCTTTCCATGCTCAGCTGCTGAGGGCTTTTCAATATAATCACGTGTTCTGTGTGTATCGTCTCTAGCATCTCACTGCATCTTATTTAACTGATAAAGAATTACAGAAGAGGGATCCATAGTTACAGAAGAAGGCACTCAATCAGTTGTATCTCTGATGAATTGATGCCATCAACTTGAAATACATATATATGTGATTTTCTTCAATAGGGCTCCATAATAAACCTAGGTAAGGCTCTTGTTTAAATTTCATCTAGGCTGTGGTGCGGAAGGGTGGGCAAAACCATGGCCTTTATTATGTGCCCTTAATTTCACTCCGTATGTCAATGGTACAGGCAGGGCTCTAATCAGATTTTGCTCCCTGCCTGGAGTGAAATTATTTTTGAGGGAGTATAAAAGTAATTAGCTTTGCCAATAGGGATACTTTCTGTGTACTAAAGAATGTTCTTTCCCCTGAAAATTCCTCTTGAGATCGGGCATTAATATTATTAGAGTTCCTTCTTATGCCGCTGCTCTACTGGTCACCAATTCAAAAAAATATCAGTGGAGCTTTGTGGGTTGAAGAAATGAAATGTGTAGTATCTTGGGTGGCAGGGAATATCAAGTAGTAAGCAGGAACCACTCCAGAGCCAGCTATGTATAAAAGGTAAGCTTGCTTTATTGTTCCATTTACAGGGAGAAAGGAGAGTAAGGAGAGCAGGTAACCAGCTTCTACTCCCTCTGGTTCTCCATCTCTTTCCCCACCAGCCGTCATCCCTGGAACCTAGGTGCCACGTAGGTTCCAGACCCCTCACCACATTCCAACCTCCACTGCACTTACACACACAGCTTATCCTGCCAGGTACTACGCCACTGTAAGAGGAAATTAAACACAAACTACCCCCGTCTACCTATTTATATCTTTTGATTCTCATTTCATATGTGACTTGTTAAAAAAAGAACTATGTGGACATACACAACCCTGGATTCAGGAAAATATATAACATTTATTTAGCTTTTCTTTGTTTCATTCAAGCTATATTGAAAAACATACATTTTCGACAAAATTGCTTTGTGATTTCTGCCAAACAGCTTTTTGATTTCAGATATAAACAATAGTTGAAGTAGCCATGTTTGTCCAGCAGTGGATAATGGACCGCTCTCTATATGCAAAGTTCTTTATTTTGAGAAATAATGGCATTTTCGTCAATGTGATGTAGCAGGATTAAGTATCAAAGCGTTTCGGCCTATCTAGTGTTGAATGAACCACCTCCTGTAGTGGATTCTTCAGATTTTGGTGTAAAGGCCTTCTTCAGGACAAGGCTAATATTCTTCTAGCTATGTTGACAAAAACTCTTGTTGAGTAGACTGATAGCAGGGCCTGGCGTACATCAGCATACAATGCTGGAGGAATTTTTTTGTGCTTATGCGGACCATAGGTCAAGTTTGTTTTAGGTCCTAAAACGTGGGTCACTCCCCATCAAGTAAAGAACCAGTGTCTTTAGTACATGCGTTCATGGTCACAGGAGCTTTCCCTTTTGCTGTGTTCGGGCTGTGAAGCAGACTCGCTCGCTTTTTTTTTTTTTTAACAAGTCACATATGAAATGAGAATCAAAAGAAAGTGTACAGTACGATATAAAACGGTAGAAAGGGGTAGTTCGTGTTTCATTTCCTCTTTTACAGTATTCTTGCTCGGATAAAACACGTCCCCCCCCCCCCCCCCCCCCCATCAACAAAAAACTCGAACATGACCTACCTTTGATTAGGTGCTAGGCCACTACAATATAGTGTTTCTCGTTTTTGTTAGTCACATTTTTTTTAGGGTGTAAAAATGGATTGTGCATATGTCTCTTAGCTGTGAGGCTGGTGTTATCACTACCCACAAGTCAACATAATGTGGATAGTAAGCAGAGGCACAGGAATTTTTGATCATATTCAGTTATTTTGATGCCTGGCTCTTGAATTACTTCATTAAAGTGGCACTTGAACTCTCGTCATGAGCTGTCTGTATGTTACTTCAGGATGGTCCCCCAGATCTGCCTTTCCAAAATTCACTTCAGGAGAAGTATCAATACCACTTGCTTCATAGAGACAATCTTGCAAATTCTTCATGCGAGATTCTTCGGATACAAGTTCATCCGGTACAGACGGTGTCCCATATTGCAACCCAAAGGGTCTTACTTCCTCCCTCAGAGGATTCCTCTGCTCCTTCATAAAACAAAGATCGTGTTTTAAAGTACTCTGTACGCGATTGCAGTGTATACTTTTTATCAAATGAATTAGGTGTTATGGATGTCATAACAGGAGCCGAAATAGTCGATGTCGAAGGCCCTCGACACAAGTGCCGAAGGCTTCGATGGAATCGATGATGGCATCGAGGACATCGTTATCGGCGATGTTTTCAACTAATGTGTCGAAGGGATTGACATGTGTTGCCAAGGAGGTCGACACTCAAGGCATCGATGGCTTCTCCATCGGTACCGGCGTTCAAGATGCACTCTTCCGAAGTGTTGTAAAGATTTCCTTCTGCGTCGATGACGTTGATATTTTATGTTTTGAGGAGGCTTTCTCTCAACCCGAGGGATCAGATTGCTCTCGAGGAGCTTCGACGGCCGGGCCGAAGACACACAGCTCTTGTGCTTCCGAGGTCTTTCGACTGGAGCATCGCCTCTAGGTGTTGTCGAGGGGGGGCAAGGCCACGTTCTCGAACACCATCATATGGAGCCTAAACTCCTCCCACTGAGCCGGGGTACTAGATTTTGAAGTGCAAACTACCCGTTCGGGTGAACTAGATGAGAGTGGACAGCGACACATTGCGCCTCTTTTTGCCATGAAGACGAGGAATGATGCAAACCACTTGAGCGTTTAGACCTCTTACGACGAGGAGACGGTCTCGACTCGGACGATTTACGTTTAGAAGGGGATTGTTGAGGCTTACCTCTCTCCAAATTCCCTCTGCACTCTCAAGGCTTTGGCTGTGATCGACCGGTAGTCCTTACACTCTAAACACGGATGGTTTGACCCTAAACACCACAGGCAGATCCTGTGTGGGTCTGTCACGGACATTTAAGCACTGCATTCCTGGCACTTCTTAAAACCGGACCGAGGAGTGGACGCCGATGATAAAGCCATATTGCGTCAAAAACTTGATACATTTTCGAAGAAACTAAGAATATTTCTGACAAGGAACTAGGCGTTACGTTACCGAAGCTGTGAAGCACGGAAAAATCGAAACTGAGGCCAACGAGCGCTGCCCATGCTACTTATACCTGCGGTGACGTCAAGACGGAAGCCTCTGAGGGACATCAACTCGACCAGGCATTGAGGCACATTGCCATCTACTGAAAAAATTATTCCAAGGAAGCAAGCTGGATATTGGAAGAGAAGGAATATGTGGGAGGACAAAATCCATTCGAAATATATATCTTGGTTTTGTCTTTGCATATTGAGATTTCCTTTCAAGAAGAGTGCATTACCATTTACATGAGTATTTTGTGACTTTCGTTGTATACAGTTTTGAGGGGCAGAGCCGACTTTCCAATAATTTGTTTTTATATAGCGCTACAAACCTGCAAGTATCTGGGAGCTACAATAACAGTTATTATCTCATTGCATGGTATTCAATTTAGCGACCTCGTAAGGGTGAAAGGCTGAGTTGGCCCTGCCGTGATCCGAACCTGCGTTTGAACCTGCATAAACAGGGTCCACACGGATGTCAGAACGAGCGCTCAACTCACTGTGCTATCTGATCGGAAAAGGCAGTGGCACCCATAACAGATTCTGACTAGTAGTTTAAATTGCAGCTATGAATTTTTACATTACAGTAGAGTAAATCACGAGTGCGGCCCACACATTATCTTATACTTTCACTAAAATGTTTGGCTCTACTACTTATTTACACAGAGGGCTGCCCTCAAAAGGACCAGCATTTTGCTAAACTTAGGCTAAGAGCCAAAACTAAAAGTGTGAATTATCCATTAAACAAGTGAGACTCAACTAGAACCAAAATCAAAACACAAGGTAGAGCATAAATTGCATGAAACAAGAACAGACTGCAGTTTTGGAGCTAGCAAATGTTCGAAACATGTTGCTATGTTGGGCTTTTGAATTTGTATGTATTTGGGATTGATAAAGTGCCTTAATCCAACACACTGTACATAACACCAAAACAGTACAACAATGAAGGTTAGCAAAAACAATGTCATGTTAACCATGATGAAGCAAATAGAATGTCAACGATTTACGAATTGCAGAGTAAACAGAACGCAGAGAAAGAGGGAGAGCATTCCAGTGCAAAGTGTCCAATAAAGAAAATGTGTGGAAGCCAGACTGAGCACATGAAGGTCGAGGAACTACGAGACGAAATTGAGAACAAGAACGAAGTGAACGAGACAGAACATACAATGAAGCCAAAGAGGAAACGTAGATGGGGTGCAAGACTGCAAAGAGACTTAAAGACAAGACACAAGAAGTTGAATTTAAATTGAGCTTGAAAAGGGAGACAACCCAGAGTAAGGGGAGCAGATGAAATAGAGTCACCTTAAGAGAAAAGGAAGAGCAAACGAATAGAAGCATTGAAAACAGATTTCAGAGGAGCAAGTCGAGTAGGTGGAAGGCCAAAGAGTGCAGCAGAACAATAGAAAAGCCGCAAAGAAATGAGGAGAAATCAGATGTTTAGTGGGATCAAACGTCAGTGAAGAGCAGACCTTTCAAATGTTACATAAATGGAAGTGACAGGCGCAGGAATATATAGAAATGTGGTGTTTAAATGATAAAGCAGTGTCGAAATGAAGACCCAGAGTACAAGCAGTAGATGAGCTAGGAAGCTAAGCGGGGAGACATTAAATAAAAGAAGGAGTAGAGAAGGAATAGCAGGGAAGAAAAGTACTTCAGTTTTAGCAGCATTAAGCACAAGAAATTGAGCTGTCATCCAAGATGTAATAGCTGATAGAAGACAATTGTTTGTGAATGTCAGAAGAGAATGAAGAAAAGGACAGGAAAATCTGAGTATCATCAGCAGAGAAATTATGTGATAGACCAAGAGAGGAAATTACTTCAGCCAGGGGTGAAATGTAAAGGGAAAAAAGGGGATAAGAACAGCTCCTTGTTGGATGCCATAGGCAAGAGAGTCAGATGTTTTACCAGCCCAGGAAACAGAACATTTCGTACTGGACAGGTAGGAACTAAACCAGGAGAACACAGAACCAGTAAACCCAACAAACGAAAGATAAACCAATCGAAGAGAGTGGTCAACAGTGTCAAATGCAGCAGATAGATCTAACAAAATGAGAAGTGTGTTTGGAATAGCGTTCTGTAAGTAAAGAATTCAGAACTGATAGAAGAGCCCTTTCAGTGGAATTAAGAGAACGGAATCCCGACTGAAACCGGGGAAGAATAGAAGTATTAGATACAAAAGTAGAGCGTTGTGAGTAAACAAGACATTCTAATAATTAAGATATACAAGGTAAGCAAAATAGGATGAAAATTAGAAGGAATTGAAGGGTCAGCAAAGGATTTCTTTAAGATTGGAATAATTGAGGCATGTTTGAAGGATAATGGAAAAGTCAAAAGACAAATATTGAGGAAAGATGCAAGATAAGAGACAAGAGAGGGATAGACCTTGGGAATAGGAGCAGAAGCTGAAGCAGTCAGCAGAGTTTGAGACAATAAAAAAGAAGTCTCATTATTAATGGGAGTAAAACAGGAAATGGAGGCCATAGGGGCAATATTGAACAAACAGATACTGTTTGTAAGGAGGAAGATGCGATGGCGGAACAAAGAGAAACTATCTTTCAAGAGAAAAAAAAAGCCAAGTCACAGACTTGTAGCGTAGAATTGACAGAATGGTCTGGAGTAGGTGGAGAAAGAAGGTGTGGAAGAGTTTGGAATAGACGTCTGGGATGAAGAAGCTCAGAGAAATAAGAGCGTTTGGCCGAAAGAAGACAGTTGTCATATAAAGTATGTTATGATGAATATGAACAGTAATCACCCACAGACTTAACGTAAGCCAACATCTCTAAAGGCGACGAACACCACGAAGGTGGTTGGAAAGCCAAGGCTGTGGGGGCTTCTGAGAAGCATGGAAAACTGAGGCAGGATAAAGGGCATGCAGCGAACAAGCAATCAAAGAGGAAAGAGTAGATGCTGCCTTGTCAGCAGACAATGTTCTGAAAGAAGAGTGAGAATGTAAGGCAGAGATGCACGAGGAAACAAAAAGTGGAGTATTAAAACTACGTAAATCATGCCGACAGGTGGCGCAAGGTGGGTATGAGGTTGAGTGCAGAGAAGCGGAGGGAACGAGATGCGAGTAGACCTACATGGTCATACAGGTACTGAAGTGCAGGACTGTTGGTAAAATCCATTAGATTTATATGGGAAATTTACTAGTTGCTTCCTTACAAACTCCACATTTATCCTACTAAAACTGTGCTGCCAAAATCTGTTCTCTTTTCACTTAAAGCGTATCTCGCTATTTAATATATATTTAATATTGTAGCATAAATATGAAGGACCTTGAATAAATGTGTGTTCTGTTGAAGTCCTTTCTCATTTCATACCATTTACCTCAAGTACCAGACACATTTTGGTATGCCTGCAGCTTACACTTCAAATCAGTAACAAACTCAATCTTTCAATAAAGCATTTGTGAATAAATAAGTTTAATTTTCCATAACCTTGCTTCCTAATATCATCATATGCACCATTCAAGCCAATACTCACCTTAGTCCAAGGGTGAGCCTTGATTTGAGGGAATTTGAACTCTGTGTAGTTTGGATTCATCTCTCTTATTTGCTCCCTTGTCGGCGTTCCCAAGACCTAGAGAAATCATAAAAATTGACCATGAATGATCTGCAATGCACTGGGTGTGGAATACAGGGTTATAGTAAACCATTAAGCTAGAGGAATGCAGCTCAAATGGGTATTAGCCCAATTGATAGTTTATAATCGATAGAATGGTACATTTGACCAAATTCAGTCAGTTACATTCGATCGATTATAAAACATACCGAACATGTGGATCGGGGTTGTCCCCTGCTTCCTCAGCATGGGAGGCAGGGGACCGGAAAGAAAAAAAAATTGAAGGAAAAAGAAAAGGGACCCTGTGGCGTCTTATCCGACACACGTTAGGGGGATGGATTCAATGCCACAGGGGTCCATGGGATGTGGAGGCGAGCAAGCAGGTAACTAGGGGTTTGGGAGGGGCACATTTTGATTGAATGAGAACAGGGATTGGGGTTGTTTCTTCATCTGGTAATTGTTCGAATGCAAGCAGATTTGTTTCCAACAGTTCACAAACGAACAACCCCAAACCCTCAATCTTAGAGGGACAAATATGTGGCAACCTACTAAAGCCTACCATTGCCCCTACCCAGGCCTCCAGATAAGGTGCGTACTAGGCGTTTTTACGCATGAAAATCTTGTAAATACGACAGCTTTATTATTTTCCAGTGTACATTTACACACAAGTTGTGAGCAGAAGGCAGTGCAAAGGTCAGGTTACTTGACAGAAGCCAGAACGCTTTCAACACTTAAATATATACAGGAGATCTCAAATGGCCAAACATTAGAGAAATAAGGAAAGGTGTATTCTGTCACAATGCAGAAGGCTGCCGCATAGCAATGATTTCCATACGTCGGCGGGATGTCACATACATTTTACTCTCTTGCAAAGGAGAAAAGTCATTTTTACTCTCTTGAAATCACATTTACGCTCAAAGTTTAAAAATAGGGAGTAAAATACTCCCACCTCAAAATCTTATCTGGAGCACTGCCCCTACCTCATGCTTGTATTTACTACAAAATGTTCCTTCAATTGCACCCTGAAGGGAAGATACCGACAAATTAATTATTTTTTGTCAATGGAAGATTCCCGTAACGATAGCAATGCCTTATGGTTTTCAGATAACCACTTTCCAAGAATTGCTCAGGGTCAGACAGCAAATGCTTCCACTTGTGGCTGTTGGCTAAGAACAAATTACTTAACTTGGATAATGTGCTTTCTGATGCACAGGATTCCTCTCAGATTCTGCATCTTTACAAATCGATACAGGCACAGACTGGGCCCCAAAAGCTGCAGCAGCTCTACACCGGCTAGATCAAAGCATCAATGCCACCGGAAGCAATGTGAAAGAAAAGTACAGAAGCAGAGCTGCCCCAAATTCTCTGCCACTTAAGAGCTAGCTTAAATGTTCAGTCACAAGACCCTTTCAGTCCACTTTTAAACTACATACTCTTGGGACAAGGACTGGTACGAGGAGACCGATACCACTGGTGCAAGGAAGAATAACTGGGTATATAGGCAAACTATGTGGAAACATTAGACTTTAGAAACAAAAATAGTTATTGATCAGAAGGAATTGGCTACATGGCCGATAGGAAAAAGTTACTTACCTGCAACTATGGCTCTCCAGCATTGGCATCTTTCATAGATTTACAAGCTGTTGACCATTCCCAGTCATCAAGCTGGGGATCCTTGGTGAATGGCAGTTTGTATTTTAGAAACAATTACCTGAATTCACTGTAGTAATCCAGTCATTTTGGTCCATCTGCCCCACAGCCAATATTCACCATATTCTCAACTCCTAATTTGGAAGCCATCTTCATGTTACATTATTGCAAGGACAGCCTTATGCAGGGTCGGAAAGAAGGTTGCATGTGAATCTATAAAGGACAACAATGATGGAGCAGTGTAACAGACAAGTAATTTTCCTTTCTCCTGCATTGAATCTTTCATAGATGTACATGCTGTTGAATAAATTGCAAAGTAGTGAGATATAAAACACTAGACAGGGAGGAGGAACTAAAAGAAGCTCACCTCATGCTAACAGGCTGCGTAGAACTGCCAATCCAAACCTTGACCCCTCAGACATGTTCCTGTCAATGCTGTAGAAGCGTGTAAAGGTATACAGGACTCGCCACATAGCCGCTTTAATGAGGTCATGGAGTGGCACCCCCGACAGGAAGGCAGCAGTGGAAGACATCGCCCTTGATGAAATGTGCCTTTGGCGGCCGGGTAATAGTCTTCCCTCCTCCGTATGGTAATAGGCAATAAAGGCTGAAATCCATCTTGCGTCCCCTGGCCAGCGACCAGTTTACAAGTTCCAGCAGGGGAAAATGTAATCAATCGTTTGTTGGAATGGTGGAAGGAAGTGGTCCATACAAGGTAGTACTTAAGCCCCCTTCGTACATCCAAAGAATGAACAAACCCCTCAGCAGAAGTTGGCACACTGAAGAAAGCCAGAAGCACAAGTGGTACATTGAGGCAAAAAGATTAAGGAACCTAGGGCATAAACCTGGGGACTCGTTCACAGAAAAACCTTGCTCTTCTGGAACACCAGGAAGGGTCCTTGCAGTGATAGAGCACGCAGCTCGCCAACTCTTCTGACTGAGGAGATTGTGACAAACAATGCAGTTTTCCAAGCGATATATTTTAGAACTGCTACAAGAAGTGCTCTATGATGGACAAGTAGCCCAGCTGTTGGATGTAATTAATAGTTAAGGGAAGTGGGGCAAAGTTTACTGACCGGTTTGGAATGGATCTACATTATAAAACCAAATCCAAAAAGCTTTCACTACAAAATTGCAAAGCCCACTTGATCGCATTTTGTAATTCGAGATGTTGGGATTTTGGCTGTTTGTCGCCTGTGGGGCATTTAATGTATTTGCAACCCCTGCAGCCAATAATGCTGCAACCCAGTGGAACCTCCTGCCATCCAACCTCAGAGCTATCTCATTCCACATAGCCTTCCACAAAGAAATCAAAGCAACTGTTCATTTAAATTCTACCAGTACCTACCCTGAGGGCTCTAAATGCACTGAATTGATCGGCATGTAACCCTGCTTCTTATCCAAGTAACTTTGCCATGTGTATACTATGCCACCCATGTAACCTGTTCCAACATTGCTACGCCTCATGTAATCAATAAGCAATATCGTAACCTGTAACTAAGTCACACTTGTAACAGCGCCTCGATGCCCCTGGGCTGCCAATGCGCTTTATACATAGAAATAAATACCGAAGTAGGGGAGCAGGGGACTACCCGCTCCCCTTGTTCGGTATTATGGTCTTTGGTTTTGGATCGGATTGAAAGTCAGAGCTAGAAATGTTCGAGGGACAAAAGACTGAATATTATTTTTCCAAAATAACCTTGTCTTTTCTCCCCGGAACAATTCCTACTTGGTCCCCACCCCCACCCATACCCCTACCCACCTTGCTGCCGACTCGCTGTGTCCCTGCGATGCATGTTGGCTTTCACTTCCGTGATCAGGAACTGGCGCCGCTGGGTCCTTCCCTTTTCCTCGGGAACGGCTCCGGGGGGACACCCCCGCAATCCCTGCTGACAATATAGTAAGCAAGGGTGCTGGGGACACCCTGCAGCCTTCAGTACAGAATGTGTGATTTGGTCAAACTTTTCGGCCGTTCGGAATTTTAAATTAATATTTTGCTACAAGATCCGATGGCCTTTACCTCCTGGCAATAGGGACCCAATCATTGGTATAAGTCTGAACTACATAAATTGGTAGTGTGGCTGAGCTGCCAGGCTTATCTCAAGAGGGGTGAACCTGATTAGTAATGTTGGGACACAGTACAGTTATTCAAATAAACACACTCAAGGTTTCTTGATAAAACTATTAATTTATTTCAAAGTCAGTTGTATAAGCATTCTTCAGAAATGAGCAATATATGTAATACTTATAATACACCTCAAACACACACTTAGTTTCCCTAAATAAGATAACCATTGGGGATGCCACACACACACTTCCTACACACCCTCAGGTGACTTGTATAGCTAGGCCGGACATTGATTTATCACTGGTAAATATAAAGCAATACCAAGTTTGGTGCAAAGGTTAGATGGGGGAATAAAACAATGGTTAACAAATAATTAAAAACACAGTACATTTTGAATCCTTCCTATGTTCAGTAAATTAACCCTTTCCTGGGGAAAAGATAAAGGTAAGAAGAGTCACTCATGGAGCCAGGACAGCCAATGTTAATTGCACAATGTCTAGGGGAGCTTAAGATCATCTTTGCAGCTAAGTAAAACATCTTGCACAATGTTTTTAGAAATGTTTGTAGAAAAATAGAACACTTGAAGGGCCACAAGCTGGCAGGCTTGTGAGGGGCAAAGCTATAGCAACTCTGCAAAGTAACCAAGACTGGTTACAAATGAGAGCAAGTAAGGCTACGCAACAAGTGGTAAGCTCCCTTAGACTTTACAGTACCTCTGGTTAGAAGAAACGGTTCCAGCTGGCTTCTGTTCCTGTACAGCTCTGCAAATCCTGTTGCTCCTGAGCCTCAGTCGTGGGGACAAGAGGGAGGACATCTAGGGACTCCTGCTCTGCAAATCAGCGGCAGTAATGGGGAAACTTCAATTTAGCTGTGTTTCAGCTCCTCGCGTCCGACAGCAAATAGCAACACTGTGTTTCTCAGACACCACTTCAGATTTTCCTTGCTTCTGAGGTCCAGCACTACGTTGAGGTGGCTCAGGCTTGGTCAGTCCTGCATCAGGGCAGTTCAGAGGATCTTCCTAGCGCTTGGGTCCGACTTAAAAGCAATGCACACAACCTGGTGTTCCTCTCCCTGGCACTTTGGTTCCAAGCAGCAGGAGTGGAAATACAGCCAGATCCGAGAGGATGTCCAGACAGGCTTACTTTGGAGTTGATTGGTCCCACCAAATCAAAGGGAGAAGTCCTCCTTGTAGGGCTTCTATAGTCGACATGAATTCAGAGCTTCAGCACAGCAGCAGGGCTTCACCGGGCAAACCAACGGTCCAAGAGTTGCAGCAGGCGTCTCTTCCAAGTTCTTCTTCAGAGTCCTTCGTCCAGTGGTCGACTGCCTTCCAAGCCAAAAAGCCTCACCTTTTATGCAGGTTTCTCCCATTTCATTCCAGCCTAGCTGTCAACCACACAGCAGGATGGCTGTCCTTGCTGGACAGCCAGCCGGCCAATCACCTTTGGGAGCAGTCTTGTAAGCAAGGGGATTAAGCACAGGGAGTTTCGAGCTGTCCCTCACTTCCTGCCCCTAACTCCAACTTCACCCTCTTAAAATTCAGGAACCTTTAATGTTCTTTCCAGAGTGGGGATTGAAAGCAAGTGGCCTGAGGCTATTGTAGCTGCCAGTCCTCTACCTGAAGATGCTTCAAGGGTGCCACAATCTTCACCACGTGCACACAATACAACAGAAGGCAAGAGTTACATATCTACGCTGGGTCTTATTCGCCCTCCCTGATTTTTTTAGTGGGAGTGAAGGTGGGAATAAAATCCCAGACCTTCAATGGTATTTAGCGACGAGAATTTCTAGGATTAGCTCAGGGAGGGTCACAGATGGTAAGGGTGTGGGGGGGGGGGAGTGAGGAGGGGAGAGCTATATGGTACATTAGTCATCGTAATCATATTTCTGATGCTTGTATTTGCTTAGATTCACTGCTGTGCATAGGCCGACATCTAGTGGATGCTGCAGAGTATTAAAGTTTTTTTTTCGAAACTCGAAAAGGGGTGAACTAGGGCATGTCAATAATACTATCCCTAGTGTGACGTCCCATGTACCCATAATCCCTCACGTGTGTAGGACCCTCAGATTGCATTTTTTCTGACATGAGGTAGCGTGAGTACAGAATATCCAGATAAGATAGATAAGACTACAAGCATCCATGCGCCTTCTTTGAGCGGAGGAAGGGCGGGCGCATGTGAATCTAAGCAGATACAAGCATCAGAAATACAATTACGGTGAGTAATGTACCCCTTCTGAGGCTTGTGGAATCTGCTTAGATCACATGCTGTGCATAGATTAGCGAGCGGTGTTAGAAGAAGGAGGTGGGATGTGAGAAAGGTCATGAGCAAATAAATGTCTTAGAACCGCTTGTCCCACTAGAGTATCGGTCTTGGAATGAGTGTCAATGCAGTAGTGCCGAGTAAAGGTGTGAATAGAGCTCCATGTAGCTGCTTTGCAAATGCTGTCAAGGGGTACATTTGTAATGAAAGCCAGAGTGACTCCAGTACCTCTTGTAGAGAGGGCCCTTGGCGTAAAAGGCAGTGTTTTATCGGAGAGAGAATAGCACAGTTGGATACATCCGACTATCCATTCTTTGAGATGCGATCTCCCTCACTGCCTGGCGCTATGGAGACAAACAGTTGATCTGTCTTTCTTAGCGGTCTGGTCTTGTCTACATAGTAGAGGACCGTCCTCCTCACAATTAGTGTGTTGAGTTTTACCTCCGCTAAGCTTTTGGGTTCCTGGAAGAAAGCCGGTAGCTCAATAGACTGGTTAACGTGGAATTTGGAAATGAACTTAAGGTGAAAACCTAGGCTGAGTGCGTAAACCAGTTTGTACTTCTGTATAGTAAGAAAGGATCCTGCACTGGCAGAGCTTGGATTTCACTGACCCTTCTTATGGAAGTGATGGCTACTAAGAAGGCAGTTTTATAAGTCAGGTGTTTGAGACTAGACTTGTGCAATGGCTCAAAGGGTGGTCCCATGAGCTTAGAGAGTACCACATTAAGGTTGCAACCTGGTGGTGGGTTCGAAATTGGAGGGTGGAGTCTCTTCAACCCTTCCATAAATGCTTTGGCGACTGGTACCTTCCACCATGAAACCTTGTTATGGGCAGTGGTGTAGGCTGACAAAGCACCAGGTGTACCTTTAGCGAATTAAACACTAACCCTGCATTCAAGTAAGTGGAGCATATAGGTTAGAATATTAGAAGGAGTACAATCAACGCAGTTGATTTGCTTATTCTGGCACCAAATTACGAATCGTTTTCATTTGTAATAGTAACAGTGCCTTGTGTTTGGTTTTCTTGACTCTTCCAAGGTATCCATACATCTCTGGTGTAGATCGAGACGTCCGAACTCTGACTTCAGGAGCCATGCTGCCAAGTTCATAGAGTGTGGTTGTGGGTGCACTGTTAATTCTCCGTGCTGGGCAAGTAGGTTGTACTGGCACAGGAGTTTGATGGGTTCGCACCTCACCAGTCTGCGCCGATGTGGATACAACGGCTGTCCTGCCCACATAGGAGCAACAAGGATCAGTCAGCGTTATCGGTTCCTTGTGTAACATGCTCACCACCTTCCTCATGAGGAGTCGGGGGGGGGGGGGTGGGGGGGTGAAGCGTAAGCAAACTTCCCAGACCAGTTCATCCATAGGGCGTTCCCCTTGGAGCCTGGCTGGGGCAACCTAGACGCGAAGTCTGGGCAATGACCATTTTCACTTGTGGCGAATAGGTCTATAGTTGGAAAACCCCATTGAGAGACGAGGTGTTTTACGACTTCTTCGTGTAGACGCCACTCGTGTTCCTCTGGAAGGGGATCTCTGCTCAATGAGTATGCTAGAGTGTGGAGTTCCCCTGGAACATGTGATGACAGGAGCATTTTCCGTCTGAGTGCCCATTTCCAGATTTTCTGTGCAAGTCTGGATAGATTTGGAGAGCACGTGCCCCCCTGTTTGCTGATATAAAACATTGCTTTGGTGCTGTCCGTCACAATCGGCACAGACAGGTTTGTTAAATGGGGTTTGAACGCCTGGAGAGCTTTCAACACTGCCAGAAGTTCCAGCACATTGATGTGGTTCTGAGCTGCAGTGTGAGACCACAGACCCTGAGCTGTGTGATGAAGGGAGTGAGCCCTCCACACTGCCAGTGAGGCGTCTGTTGTGACCACTATCTGTGGGTTGTAGAAGGGTTTCCCCTTCTTCGTGTTTTCTCTCGTCCACCAGCGAAGGATTTGTACCAGTTTCGACAAAATGTCCACTAGATTGTCCCACTGATGGCTTGCCTGAGACAACTGCTTCGCCAGCCACTCCTGCATGGGACGCAGGCGCGTGTGAGGAACCAGGTATATGCAAGATGCCATCAAGCCAATCAAACTCATTGCTTTGCGCACCCTTACCTGGCGGCCGGCCTGATAATGTGGTATTTGCAGTAACACATTCTTTATTCTCTCCTCTGAGGGAAAGACCAATACTTCCTCTGTGTTTAGGATAGCCCTTAGGAACTGTTTGGAAGTGCTTGGCACTAGGCTTGATTTTTTTCTCATTGATTGAGAAGCCCAATTGGAAGAGGATGTTGATAGTTTGGATGTTTTGTCTGCAAATCAGAGGTGATTCCCCTGTTATGAGCCAGTCGTCCAAGTAAGGGTACACTGGGATTGCCTCCCTGCGCTGGTGCGCTGCCACCACCGCCAGTACCTTATGAATACCCTTGGAGCCGAGGCTATTCCGAAGGGCAGCACCTTGAATTGGTAGTGCTGGTTCGCTAGATTGAAACGCAAGAATCTTCTGTGCGCTGGGAACATTGAAATATGAAAATAGGCATCTTTCATATCCAGTGTTGCCATGTAATCCCCTTTTTTAGAAGCGGGATTACCTCTTGTAGCGTAGTCATGCAGAACTTTTGTGGCTTGACATACTTGTTCGCTGGCTTCTAATCTATTACTGGGCGCATAGATTTTTTTTGGCAGTAAGTTGAATAAATATCCCCATTTACCTGGTTGGCTGGGACCACTTCTATGGCGTCCTTTAATAGAAACAATGTTATTTCTTCTAGAAGGATACGCTGATGTCCCTCTAAGTGGACCTTTTGTCTCGGGGGGGGGGGGGGTGTTGGGCACAGGAGGGTGGGGGGTGATCACGAGGACATTGAAGAAGTTCTGCCATCTGTCCGAGGTGATACCCTCCCATGCATCATGGGTGAAGGTGGAAATCTGTCGTCCTACTGGAGATGCATGGGAGGGTACCCGGAGCGGAATGTCACTTGTTCTGAGGTGGGGTGCCACCTCGAGCTGGGCCCCCTGCCCAGATTACCACGACCTCTACGTTGTCCTTGTGGATAGCCCTGAAAGGTTTGTCCGTGGTTGTTGCCATAGGAACCTTGGCCTTGGTTGTATCCTGATCGCCTCTGAGTTTTGGCCTCGAAAGCGGTGAAAATTGCAGTTACCTCTTTGCCCCTGTGGGCTTGTTCGTGAGCTGACCTAAGGACTTTAGAGTGTCATACTCAGCCTCTGCTGTCTCAAGTGCGTCTTCTACAGCCTTGCCGAAGAGCAGGTCAGGTTCTGCTGGCATATTAAGGTGGCCTGAGGCCTGATTGGCGAAGCCATGTGTGCCTCTTTATAATGGTGTCCGCTGCGATAACTCTCCCTGCACTGTCAGCCGCGTCAAAATCTGACTTGAGGAGACAAGTAGTTCCAGCTCTTTAGTGTGCTGCCACCTGAGCTAATTGAGATTTAAGTGGCTCAGGTGCGGATGAGAGTAGCGCAGAAACTGGCTCCCACTTATGGCAGATGTAACCTGCCAAAAGTGTAGCATTATTCGCAATTCTTATCTGGTAGGCTGCAGAAAAGGCTACTTTCCTGCCCATTGCGTATATTTTCTTGCTCTCCTTGTCCGGTGGAGCCTCGGAGGAAGCAAGTGGTGTGCCTGCTCTTTTGTGTGGTGGTAACCACCAAAGAGTCTGGTTTTAACAGGCCTCTCATGTATAGGGGGTCTGAGGGTGCAGGCCTGAATAGTTTAACACATAGGTTAACAGCCTGTGAGAGTTTCGGTGCTTCCAAAGAAGGATGGATTCTATGTTGCACAGATTTCAGCAGTGGGATAAATTGCCCTATTGTTTTCTTGTCTCCCAACAATTTTTCAGTGAAGTCTGTCCTCCTGTACCTCATCCTGTGCGTCAATGAGGAAATGTTCTGCCGCTTTGGTTAAGACTTCTTTGAGGAGGGGTTGATGGTCTACCAGGGAATCTACCACTGGAGGGTCCTGATTAATAGGAGAATCTATGGTATACAGGTTTGCCTCCTGGTCTGGGTCCTCATCGTCCCCATAATAAAGTTCGGCTGTGTCCTCATTAATAAGTGGAGGGTCAGATGTTTCCACAAATCAAAGATCATCCTGGTCTTCTGGATCTATTTCAGGGTCATACAGGTCTATAATTCTGCCTTGTGTGGGGAGATACGAACAAGCCTTCTTGGTAGGGGGTTGAGAGCTAGAGGGGGCTGAGGTGGGAGGGGTGGTCTGAAAGCTTTGAAGGTAATCTGGATTTATTTCAAAGAAATTTGCCATGAAGGTCATTCTTCGCATGACACTGTTGATATCCTGCGAAGACCATTCCTTGGAATTTGGGATTACAGTGTTGGGAATACCCATGTCTTCATTAGTAGGCGGTATAAGCTTTGGCCTAGAGTCTTTAGGTTTCTCTAAGGGCTTGGAAAAGATTCCCTTTTGTGAAGACCCGTCCCTAGTAGGACTCTTGTCCCTCTGAGGGGTCTTAGAGGATTTCTTATGGTGTTTTCCCCACCCTGGGGAACCATAGGAGTGTGTAACTGACTTTTTGGGGCCTGTTTTAATAGATGAAAATGTCAAATTTAGAGTGTGGGGGCCGAGGTTTCGTCCGCAGACTACTGACCTTCGGAAGGTGTTTTTCGTGCGACAGCCTTGCCGTCTTTTGACTCCTTAGCCCTATGGCGATCTTGAACAAGTGTCGAACGTTGTCGGATGTCAACTGGGGCTTGTGTGTTTTGTGGTGCGTGCTTTTGAAGCACTTCCGCCGCCAGGTGCACTTCCCACAACATGGCCAACAGGTTCAGGGGCCTGCGCTTGGGTAGCTGAATCTACTCCAGTGCCCTCGCCATCCGAAAGTGCAGCGTCGCTGCCATCGCTGAAGGCTCCTTCTACCTCCATGGCCTCGAGTTGCATGGCGTAGTGGGCCCAGCGCTTAGTGGAACAGTCCTTCAACGTCTTGGGCTTTTAGGGCCTGCACGCTCGACAAGACATTTCGACGTGGTCTCTCGGGAGACACAAGTTGCAAACTAAATATTTGTCCATCCAGGGGAATTTACGGTTGCACTTAGGGCAAAACTTAAATGGAGTGTTTTCCATAATTCTGGGTAAAGGGGACGGCAGCTGGGCGAACAAAGTGTAGGAAGGGGAGAATATGCATTCTAAAATGGCCTAACAATGGCCTCCCCCTCTCTCCCTACTGTCTGGGCCGATGCCCGGGGCGGACTTCCTTCTCAGCATGGTGTTATGGCAGTCGAAGAAAGGATAGAAAGAAAAACTATCGTAATTAACACATTCAATGTATTATTGCCGAAAGGAACTCCGCTATAAGCGTCCGTCTAGTATGGCGGAAAAAAACAATCTGAGGGACCTCGATGCGTGAGGGATCAGGAGTACAGTGGACGTCACACTAGGGATAGCATTACTGGCACGCCTTGTTGACGTCCCTTTTCGAGTTTTGAAAACAACTGTAATACTCCACAGCTTCCACTAGATGTCGGCCTATGCACAGCATGTGATCTAAGCAGATTCCACAAGCCTCAGATATAGCTATATATATATCGTTATGAAGTTGTTTCACTGTATGTAAATAGTTATGGCCATGCTAGCTATTCATAGAGAGCAGGGGGCTCATTGTGTATGATGTAGTATAGTTCTATGTGGAATGTCACAGTGTAATACAGTTCTGAGCAGGGTGTCATAGCCTGCCTGTGGCCAGAGAATGTTTACTCTTAATGTTGCTTCCATTACCGTTTGCACTAGCCAGCCAGGTGTAAGGTTGAGCTGAGGGTTTCACTTTCGTTTACAAACTGTCTTTCTCCTATAACCAATCACTGAGCTCTGGGTCATACTGCCCCGAGCCAATGACTGCCCTCTGCCTTAGCCCCTCCTCTGGCAGCCATCTTCAGATTTGGTAGCACATAAAGTGGCAGTATGACCATGAAGAGCTGCAGAGGGGCAGGTGGGAGGGTTCACATGTGAATCCACACCAGACCCATGCTGGAGAACAACAGTTACAGGTAAGTAACTTGTTCCTTCTCTGGCATGGATTCACATGTGCTGAATAAAGAATACATAGCAGTACATACATACACTACCACAGGAGGTGGCACGTCTCAACAGAAGCAATTACTTCCTCACCAGGCTCAGCTTCAAGCGAACAGGTTGCATAGCAATGCTTGGTCGGCTCTGGACTCCTCTCTGCAATCCCCGTCAGCGGAGCAGAATTCCAGGAAGGTGTGCTTAGACCTCCACGTAGCAGCCCTGCAGCTGTCCAGCAGGGGCACTCCAGATAGGAATGCTGTCGTAGCAGTGATCGCTCTGGTAGAATGGGCTCTCAGACAGCCAGGCAGCTGTCTGTTTAACAGTGACAATGAGTGATGCAGCCGAAGAGCTTTGGAATAAAGGAAGCCTTGGACAAGGCCTTGCCATTGTTCACAGGACCGACGTTCACAAAAAGCTGAGAAGTCTTCCGAAAACTCTTCGATCGGGCCACAAAACTTCAGTGTACGAGCCCCATCCAGCGAGTACAAAGTTCTTTCAGCCGGCGACAAAGGCGTCAGAATAAACACAGGCAACACCAAGGGTTTGTTGTGATTAAATTCCGACAGAACCTTGAGCATGAAGGAGGGGTGTGTTAGCAGCACCACCCTTGTGTTGTGGAAAGCTAAATAGGGGCACTTACAGGGCTGGGCCTTGATCTCACCCACTCTCCTGACAGAGGTAGTGGCCACGAGGAAAGAAGTCTTCCAAGAAGGGAAGTTGAGAGGAGCTTGATGAATTGGCTTGAAGTTCTCCCCCTGCCCCCCACCCCGCCCTCCCCCCATCAGCCTAGTCAGCACAACTTTGAGTTCCCACTCCAGGGCAGGCGCCTTCATCGGCGGGAATAATCGGAACAGTCCGTTAATGAACTCCTTCAATAGACTGTGACCAAAGCAAAGACCTTCCCGGAGACCTGGTGTAGCAGGAGATAGCCGCCAGATGCACTTTTCCAACGACAAGTACGGAAGGACCTGGGGGGCTGTGACAGAGGGTTAATCTTCTGAGACCAACATCAAGTCGCAATACTCTTGCATTTGTGTCCCTAGCATCTAGATCCAGCAACGACAGGAAATCTCCCTCCTCCAGTTGGACGAGCACATGCTGCAACGTGAGCATCCTGAATTTTTAGGACTTTATGTACTTGTTGAGCTGTAGGTCTTGATGGCCTGAACAGATTCATCAACGGCCTTTCCGAAGAGGTTGTCTGCAAAAGGCATGTCCAGAACCCTTGTCTGAACCTCTTGCTTAAAGTTGGTGACCTTCCGCCAGCCACGATGACGGAGGCAAACCCCGTTTCCCATCTGGTGGAACCCTGCGTCCGCAATGTCCAGGGCCACGGTAATGGGTGTGGTCCGAAGCCCACCTCACCCTTCTGAAGGATCGCCATCTCCTCGACCAGTTGTTCCTCGGGGAGGAAATCCATTATCAGGGCCATCTTGCACCATACTTCCCGGTCGTACCTGGCCAGGATAGCTAAAGCGTTCGCCACCTTGAGAGGTGCCTGGGGAGTAGGGCCGCTGGGCCCAGCACCGACATAGTCGTCCGCGTCGCTGCCTCTGGCAGCTATCACCTCGACGTTCCCGTCGTTGTCGTCCCCAACGTCTTCCGGGATGGTGCGGAAGGAACCCTCATCCGATACATCGGAAGAAATATCTGTGCCTTGGAGTTCTTCCACACCCCTCCCGCACCTTTTTTGGGGTCCCCAGGGGTCGGCTTCGGGCTAAGGGATGGCATCCTCTTGTCCAGGGGCCTTTCTGCTGGTGTGGCCGAAGTCTCCAGGCCTGGGAGGAAGAAATACTTGACGGTTCGGCCCTTGAGGGGCGATTAAAGATGCGGAAAAACAGATCCCCGTCGGTTGAAGAAACGATAAAGCACACAAGCACGATCAAACAAAAATAGGATTTTCCTAGCAAAAACACATGTAAAACACAAAGCTCTAAGAGCGAAACACTAGGACTTCCAACACTTGGACGTGCAGTAGAAATCTGAAGATGGTTGCCAGAGGAGGGGCTTAGGGAGAGGGCAGTCATTGGCTAGGGGCAGTATGACCCAGAACTCAGTTAATCCATACCAGACGCCATGCAGGAGAACTCTTAATACTTAAAACCAACTGCTTATGTGCAGCATCTCATGACTACTGAAAAAGACAGCCTATACTGCCCCTACTGGTCAGAAAACAAGCAGTCACAATGTGATGGGGGCTCAGGAACCAGAGGCTGAGGCTGGTAAGCTAGAATGTTTGGTTAAGTCTGCGCAGTGTAAGCTCCACTGCTTACTTTTTAGTTCATTCCAAAGTCTGATATCTAGTTAAAGGTAGGTCAATTAACCATATGTCTGCTACTAACCTTACAGTCCTTTAGTTTTAAACGTGAGAGTTAATTCAGGACTCAGGAGGCATAGGTTAATTTTTTTTTATATATATAAATCAGTTTATCAATATATTAACACTTAGGTGTATTGCACCTGCACAGAAATTAATCAATGATAGTGAGGCTTCTGCTGTAGAAATTGGTCCATTACTTTAGCTTTGTGCAATAACAAACCAACAACTAATTACACGGCATCATCCCTTCATGCTACTCACCACCCCCAGACCTTTACAGCATTATAATGTTCAGCATGGTACAACTGTTGGCCTTTGAACATGCCTCGATGTGGTTTATTCGCAGCACTTGCCATCGTCCCCAGATCTGGTCACGTTTTTGGGCGCAAACTCAGACCCCATAAACCAATGCTCCAAGGACATTCAATAGCCAACACCCTTATTCCATACAGGGCCGGACTGAGATAGAAAATAGGCCCAGCCACTAATAAAAAAGTGTCCCACAATCACAATTTGCTTTTCATTTCTCTTTGCAGAAAACTATGAGCAGTAACAGTAGGGGCATTTTGAGCAATAGTTATAGAAAAATAAATACATTTAAAGCCTACTGGATCAATAACATTGCTCAAAACTACAATCTGGACAGTGGATTAAATCATCCGCATGGCCCACATGATCTCAGGAAAGTGGCCCACACTTGTGAAATGGTCTCGGGCACTGCCCTTTTGCCCTGTAGGCCAGTCCAAACCAGATTCCAGATCTGAAGGGTCAGAGGGATCAGACAACATACATGCTGAGGTGACAGTTTCTTGCAGTTGGTAAGCCCTGAATCACACCCTACAAACTAGGTTACACACAACTTGGGTTTGGTGAACAGACTTCAGGGGTCTGCCTCATTCTGTTTGGGAATGCTTGTGGCTTCATACAGAAGTGATGTGACCAAGCAGTTCAGGCTGGACTGCCCCTTTTGGGGTGGAACCAAGCATGATCCCCTTTTGTAATGGCTTGGCAGGAAAAGAACGATGGTCTGGAGGGTTGCCCAGAGCAATGCCAGATGTTACGATTCATTCAAAACCTTCCAGCTATCACCTCTTGTTTTGCCTCATTTTGGTACCACCACTATGGTATCCTTTCTGGTCTCCCTTTTCTAGACAAGTGTTAAACATCGATTGCATGCAATTACTCACTCTCCCTCCCAATCTCTTCCAAGAATTGCCTATTCCACTTTCATCAGGGCGATACAGGTTTGCAGCTTATTAGCCTAGCTACCTGCACACCTTGCATACATTTTTAGCTCATATTCGCGCGTCCCTTCCGCAATGTTTCGGTACTCCACTACAGATTGCATTTCGGTGATTTAATGGTTATCCATCAGAATTTCCTTCCCCAACCAAGCCAATAACCTACCTGCCTTGCCCCTGCGGTGTATACCCTCCCCCCAGTGTGCCAGTTATGCCATATCCAAGGCCAGGTTCCTATATGCCATCTATGTTTGGCGGATCATATATGACATGCATTATTTACCGTAATACCATTTCCGATGATTGTATCTGCTTAGATTCACATGCTGTGCATATAGTCTGACATCTAGTGGTAACCACGGAGTAGTGCACCTCGTCTTCCGAGGATCGAAAGGGGACGTCGACATGGGCGTGCCTGTAACAATATCCCTAACGCAAAGTTTAGTGTACCCAAAATCCCTCACATGTCAAGGTCCCTCCGATTGTATTTTTTCTGCCGTTAGGGAGCCTTATGACCATCGTGAGTACAGAAAGAGAAGAAGTAGTATGTTCCTTCCATACGAGCCGGGAGGAAGGCTGGGCACATGTGAATCTAAGCGAATCGAATCATCAGAAATACTATCACGGTAAGTAATACATGTCTTCTGATGCTTGTTAATCTGCTTAGATTCACATGCTGTACATAGACTATGGAGCAGTACTCCGAGTTTGTGGTGGGATGCGAGAAGGAAGAGTAGTGAAAAGGTGTCTTAGTAATGCTTGTCCCACCTGAGAATCAGACCTAAAGTGTGTGCTTAGGCAATAGTGTTTTGTAAAGGTGTGTACAGAACTCCAGGTTGCCGCCTTGCAAATGGACTCGAGGGACATTTGCAATGAATGCTATGGAAGCCCCAGTGCCGCGAGTAGAGTGTGATGCAATTGACAATCCACCTAGAGATGACCGATTTAGAGACAGGATCCCCTTCTCTACCAGCTGTCAACAACAAGAAAAACTGGTTTGTTTTCCTCAGTGGTCTAGTTCTTTCCAGATAGTACATGACTTCCCTGCGCACATCCAGTGTGTGTAGGCTTCTTTCTGCCACGTTAGTGGGGTTTTGGAAGAACATTGGTAGTTCGATTGACTGGTTGACATGGAACTTAGAAATAAATGTGGGCGCAAACCGAGGGTGAGTGCGCAGAACCACCTCAACTCTGAATTGTGACAAGAATGTCTAGAATAGAAAGGGCCTGCAGTTCAATGACCCTCCTTATCAAAGTGACTGACACTAGGAAGGCCGTCTTGTATGTAAGAGCTTTGAGACTTGCTTTATACATTGGTTCAAAGGGACACCCTATAAATCTGGTTAATACCACATTTAGGTCCCATCCTGAGCTGGGTTAGAAATGGGGGGATGAATCCTCTTAACTCCTTCCATGAAAGCTTTAATAACTGGGATCTTCCATCACACTTTACGCTGGGGCATGGTATAGGCTGAGAGTGCAGCTAAGTGAACCTTCATGGAATTAAAAACCACACCCAAGTCTAGTAGGTGAGTCAGGTATAACACAATACGAGTAGGAGAGCAGTCAACAGGATTGATGCTCTTGAAATTACACTAGATGACGAAGCGTTTCCATTTATTGGAGTAGCAATGTCTGATGTTGGGTTTTCTTGCTTCCCCAAGTATATCCATGAATCTCTAAGGGAGTTGGAGATGCCGAACTCTATGACCTCAGGAGCCAGGCCGCTAAGTTCAGTCTGCGGGCTTGGGTGAAGAGTGTCCCCCTTGTCCTGAGATAGTATGTTGTATGGGCAAGGTAGTTTCATCGGAGAAGAGAGCGACATCTCCACCAGATTGGAGAACCAGGGTTGGCGGGTCCACATAGGGGCCACCAATATCATGGGGACTGGTTCCTGGCACAATCTTGTTGAGTAGGGGAGTCGGGGGGGGGGGGGGGGGGGGGGTCGGGGTTTTTTGGAGTGTGGTTAAAGTGTAAACAAATTTCCCCAACCATGTTATTCAGACACCGTTCCCCTTGGATCGGTTCTGAGGGTACCTGGAGGCTAAATCTGGGCATTGTGAGTTCTCCAGAGTTGCAAACAAGTCAATCTCTGGGAAGCCCCATTCTGCGAAAAATGTTGGAGACGATGACTTTGTATAGTCGCCATTCGTTCTCCAAGGGCAACAAGAAGTCTCTGCTGAGCACGTCTGCCAGAAGATTTAGCTTCCCTGGAACGTGTTCAGACAATAGTGTGAGAGCCCATTTCCAAATGTTCTGTGACCGGTTGGACAGCCCTGAAGAGGGATTGCCCCCTTGCTTGTTCAGGTTGTACATTGCTGTGGTGCTGTCTGGGGATCAGTACTGTTTTTCCCTGCAACTGTGTCTGAAAGGCCTTCAGTGGTTGGATGCTACTGCTGGGGACCAAACGCTGTGCGACGTCTGTTGAAGGAGGTGGGCTCCCCACCCTGTGAGAGATGCGTCCATCGTGAGAGTAGCTTCTACTGCGGGGTGGTGAAGATTTTCCCCTCGACTACCACTGCAGAGAGAGAACAAGGGCTGCCGCGACAACCACTAGATTGTCCCATTGTCTACTGGCCTGACAACTGGCTGTTGAGCCACTGTTGCATGGGGCACATGCCCAAGTGTGTGCGAGGGACCAGGTAAATGCAGGATGCCATCAACCCCAACAGTTGCATGGCCTTGCGTACTGTCGCATGGCTTTGCATACTGTCGCCTCTTGATTGGCTACATACTGAGGGATCTGAAACAGCATGTTCTGAACCCTCTTTGGAATGGAAGACTAGACAATCTTGCCCGAATTAGAGCCCCCAGAAAATGCTTGACTTGGCTGGGGTCTAGGCTGAATTTCTTATTGTTTATGGAGAATCCCAAACTGAATAAGAGCTATTGTCTTTTGAGTGTTCGACAGGCATGTCCCGTAGGAGTCCCTTGTTATGAGCCAGTCGCCGAGGTAAGGATATACTGGTATGGATTGCCTACGCAGGTGTGCTGCTGCAACTGGCAGTACCTTTGTAAATACCCTTGGGGCTGAGGCAATGCCGAAGGGAAGGACCTTGAACTGATAGCATTTGTCCTCTATCATGAACCTTGGGTATTTCCTGTGGGCTGGCAACCTTGAAATATCAAAGTATGCATAGTTTATGTCCGATGTTGCCATGTAATCCCCCTGCTTTAGCAGAGGAATTACCTCTTGCAATGTTGCCATTCGAAACTTTTGTGGTTTGACAAATTTGTTCGCTGGGCGCAAGTCTAGCACAGGGCACATGGTGAGAGCCTTCTTAGGTACAAGGAAGTACACTGAATAAATAACCTAGTTTACCTGTAGAACGGGGATGACTTCGATTGCACCCTTTTCCTGCAGGATCTCGACCTCTTGCAGTAGGATCTTCAGGTGTTCTGGTTTTAGGCACCTGGATCTTGGCGGTCTGTATCGAGGTGGCCGGCTGAACTCTATGCAATAACCATGGGTGACGGTCTTAAGCACCCACTGGTCTGCAGTAATCCCCTCCCATGCAGTCAGGAATGAGGTTATACGCCGCCCTCCCCCCACCAGGAAGGCATGGGAGGGGACCCGGATCTGCAAGTCATTTCTGACTGGAGGCTGGGGAGCCTCTGGGGGTGGAGTTGCAACCCCTTCCTTTCCGACAGCGTTGTCCTCTGGGTGTATATGTGTTTGCAGAGGCAGACCCCTGTCCTGAGGACCATTTGTTGCCTGAGCCATATTGGTTGTGTGGGGAACGGGAATAGGATTGCCCACAAAAGGAGCGGTGAGAACTTCCCCCCCTCTCTGTTGAAAGGGTCTTTGAGTGATCTGATTCAAAGTCTTTAAGGTCTCTTGTTCCTTCTTGGCTGCTTCCAGTGCCTCATCAACGGCCAAATAGGTTCGAGTCTTCCACTGGTTTGTTGATTAATGACGCCTGTGTCTCTGGTTTGAAACCCGAGTTTTTCAACCAGGCGCAGCGTTTTAAAAGGGTACCCTGAGCCAAAGTTTTCCCTGCCGTCTCAGCAGCATCAAAAGTGTTCTTGAGGATGTTGTGGTTCACCTGCTTACCCTCAGACGATTCTAAGCAGACGAGAACGCACTGGTTCAGGGACCTTCTGTAGGCCATCCTGCAGCAGGTTCCATTGCACATCAGAAAAAATGGCCAACAGCGTGTTGTTGGCTATGCAGGTAGAATATGCTGCCGGAGTAGTGATTCTCTTTCCAAGAGCATACAACTTTTTACATTCTTTGTTCGGCGGTACCTCACCTGTGGCACCGGCGTGCCATGACCCCCAATATAGAAGTATAAAGTTTTTCCAGACGAGGGTTCATAGTCCTGTCTGAGAGGGTGTTAATAAGGAAGGGGCGATGCGCCTCTTGATGGAATGGAGGGGATAGCCTGGCTGGCCGGAGGCTTCTCCTTTAATATGTCCTCCACAAAATCTGAATCTAACACCACCTCTTGTGTGACTATTTGGAAGTGTTCCACTGCACTCTTCAGAATGGCGTTACAAATGCCATTTGGTCATCTACAGACAATACCTGACGCAGAGGAGAGGAAGGGGGGGGGTCCATACATATGGTATCAGGGTCCGGGGTATGGGTAGGCGACAGCCATGGCAAGTCATGAGCCTGCTGGTCCTCCCCCAAATCCTGGGTCTGATCAGTGGTATCCACAAAGGGATCAAGCTCCTACAAGTAAGGGTCAAGAGGCTTTTCTTGATCTGTAAGTTCAAAGACCTCCTCATGAAGAGGGCAAGATGTCTTCTGAAACTTGGTCACTGCAGGATAAAAGCTGTCTTCACTAGGGCTTTTAGGGGTGAACTTCACAGAGAAGTCCACAAATGTAGCTAATCTGTCCATACACCCCCTTCAAATCTTTCTCTGGTCCATGGAGATGAGCCAGAGGGGGAAAGGGCTCCTCCTAGGGATTTTGGGTATAGTACACGTCACGTTAGGGATAGTGTTACAGGCACGGCCATGTCGACGCCCCCTTTCGATCCTCGAAAGAGAAGATGCAATACTCTGCGGTTACCACTAGATGTCAGACTATATGCACAGCTTGTGATTCTAAGCAGATTAACATGCATCAGAAATACTGAATGTGCATGCATTAATGATCCAGCGGTATTAACCGATAGTTTAGTGAGGAAGGAAAGGGGTGCCAGAGTGGTTGCTCCTGCACTCACTTTCAAATTAAATCCCCCATAAACAGTCCCTTGCTAATCAAGTCAAAGTAGAAGACTGCAAGGATTGGGATGCAAACTTGCAAAACAAGCAGTTTTAAATTCAGTATCGAGTAGCAACTGCCATCAGAATGAGAAAATACAAAAGTGCATTTAAACGGAGGGGCTCCAACGCTGCCCAGGAGTTAACCTCCAAACCAGTCTCAGCTGCCATCGATATCTTGTGTCAATTGGGTACAGGATGTTATTCCTGTCAATATTACTGGTGGACCAGTGTCAATTAAAATCCCACCCCCCCCCCCAATGTTTTAAAAAAGCAGGCTCCTGGTCCAGATACCTTTTAATAGAGCTTCTTTCAACAATATTCAATTATACAGGCACTTCTGTTGATCCTATTTAGTTACCATCATGGAGACTGGGATAATTTCAAGTAGTTGAAGATGGAAAAATTGGTTCCCGGTTATATAAAATGGTGACAGAAGAACAAGTTACTTTCTTACCTGGTAACATTCTTTCGATGGGATGTTCTGACGACGTATTACACATCTATGACAGGTAATCACCACAGCTGTGCTGCTTTGGAAAATTTTTGGTGTCTGCGTCCTGCGTAGATGTCGATACGCTGTCCTCGAGGGCCTCCGTCGAGCCGAAGTCACCGGATGTTATAAGTAGGACGGACAACGCTCGTAGCCTCAGTTGTAGTTTTTCCCCCTAGAACGTATGGCACCAATCTTCTGCCAGAATGACTACAGAAAGCCTTGCGGAAACAAAAGCTGAAATCAAATAAGAAATTCTGTAGAGGGGCAGGTAGGGAAGCAGCGATGTGGAATACGTCGTCGAAACATCCCATCGAAAGAACGTTCCCAGGTAAGAAAGTAACTTGTTCTTCTGTCACCATTTTCTTCGAAGGGATTGGTTCCTCCGACGTATTCCACATCTATGATAGACTCCCAAAGCAGTACCAACGTAAGGAGGTGGGTAAAGAATTTAGAATTTTAGAATGCCCAATTAAATTACAGAATAGAGGACCGCCTTGCCAAAGGCCAAATCTTTCCCATGGATAGAATCCAAGGAGTAGTGTTTTACAAAAGTATGGACAGAGGCCCATGTGGCTGCTTCACAAATGTTACGAATGGGAACCCCCCTCTGCAGGGAAGTAGAGGCAGCCACACTCCTAGTAGAATGGGTCCGTAAGCCTACCGGAGGGTCCTTACCCGCCAAGCGGTAACATTCAGAAATTGACTGGAGGAAACGCGTACAGCAGTGGGAAGGACAACTCCACCACGAACGCGTCCCCTAAGGCTCCTTTTGGAGGAAATTCCCATGAGCGAAATCTTTCGCACTTCCGGTTGACGCTGGTGGCGAAGAGATCCACTTGCGGGGTCCCCCAAAGGGCAAAGATCTCCAGGAGAATCTCCTGAGCCAGCTCCCACTCGTGAGACCGTGCTCTGCCTGCTCAGAGCATCCGCTGCCGTGTTTTCGTCCCCGGCCAGATGAACTGTTGAGATCGATATTTCCTGCTGGATGACCCATAACCAGAGCTGCATCACCTCTCTGCACAGAGGGAGAGACCCTGCCCCCCCCCCTTTTTGTTGAGGTAGTGCATGGCCACTATTATCAGTCAGAATCAGGACAGTCTTCCCCCGCACAGACGGCAGAAAAGCCTTCAGGACTATCCTGACGGCCCTCAGCTCCAACAGATTGATATGGAGTCTGGACTCCGACAGAAACCAATGACCGTTGACTGTCAACTCGTTGGCACGAGCTCCCCATCCCGTGAGGGATGCGTCCGTCACGATCGTCACCTCTGGCCAGGGTAGCCAAAATGGAGCCCCCTTCATCAGATTGCCTTTGACGGCCCACCACAGAAGATCCTGGGCGACCGAGGGCGGCACCTGAACGGGATCCTCCATCCTGCCGGAGGACTGTGGCCACTGCACCTTGAGAGCCCACTGCAGAGATCTCATCCGCAGCCTGGCCTCTGGCACCAGGAGAATGCAGGATGCCATGAGGCTGAGCAACCTCAAGAACTAACGCCAGGAGACTCTGGGCATGTTGAAACTTGTTCACCATCTGCAGAATGTGAGGAGCCCTCACCTGGGGAAGAAAAAACAGCCCCAGTGATGTGTCGAGCACTGCTCTGATGTACTGGAGCCGCTGGGTAGGTGTCAAGTGGGACTTCTTTAAATTGAGGGAGAAGCCCAGCCTGTGAAGGGAGTGGCAGGTGACTGACAGATGATCCAGGACTTGCTCGGGAGAGCGCACCCTGATCAACCAATCGTCCAGGTAGGGGTAGACGTGAATCCCACCTTTCCCGAGATACGCTGCCACCACCACCATGAGCTTGGTGAAGAGACCCTCGGGGCGGAGGTCAATCCGAGCGGCAGGACCCGAAACTGAAAATGCGAATCGCCAACCGCGAACCTCAGGTACTTCTTGTGCTTGGGGCGAAGCGTCCTTGAGGTCTAGAGACACCAACCAGTCCTGAAGTTGAAGGGCCTGGAGGACTTCAGAAAGAGTCACCACCTTGAACTTGTCCTTCCTAAGGAGCTTGTTCAGACCACGCAAGTCCATGATGGGTCTCAATCCTCCGTCTTTTTTCGGGATCAAAAAATATGGGGAATACCATTCCTTGTTCCTCTCCACTACAGGCACCAGTTCTATGGTGCCTTTCTCCAGCAGGGATTTGATTTCCTGTGCAAGGAGTGGATCCGGACTCTTCAAAGAGAGATTCCCTGGTGGATTGTCATGAGGCCTCTGCCGGAAAGGAAGACAGTAGCCGTGTGCTATGATCTCCAGAAGCCACACATCTGAAGTAATGGCATGCCATTCTACAAGATGCTGCACCAGCCTTCCCCCAACCGGCGAACCATGGGACATGGCCTCATGACTGAGCTAAAGCGGCTGCAGCAGTGCCTGAGGGCAAAGAGGCAACTGTCCGAGCAGCTTTGGCACCTCAAGTGCTTTGCTTTCCACCTCTGGTACTCCTATGGTTGCCCCTTTGGCTTGCAACTTCCGTCGATCTACCAAAGGAAGAGTAGTATCTAAAGGAACCTCCCCTCCATTGCTGTTCCCTAGGACGAAAAGGCGGAGGTTGGCGAACTGCAGCGCTCAACGACTTTGCTGCAGCTTTGGAGTTCTGCAATCTCTCAAGGCTCTCGTCAGCCTTGCTGCCAAAAAGATGGACACCATCAAAGGACATGTTGAGGGCTTGTACGTCGGGAGAAAACCCAGACTTCCGCAACCATGCAAATCTGCGCATCACGGTGCTCACCACCAGGGACCGGCTGACAGTGTGCCATGTCCAGACCCGACTGAACCGATTCACACATGGCATCCTTGCCATCCTGAACGAGGACAAGAAAACCATCCCTCTCCTCCCCTTCGGGAATATGTTCAGTCGCCAAAGACACACAATTCCACAGAGTGTGAGTGAAACGTGCTAAGGCGCGCACACAGAGTTGGCTGCCTGTAAAGCCATACCCCCTGAAGAAAACACTTTCTTCGCCCAGCCATCAAAACGTTTGTCGTCCCCATCAGGAGGGATGGTTGGGTACGACGCCTGCTTTGCTGGGGCCATAGCCGCCTGCATCACCAAACTCTCCGGAGTGGGGTGCGTAGTCAAGTAGCAGGGGTCGCTTCTGGCTGGACAGTATTTTTTCGGCAATGACTTGCTTACAGCTGGGAGACTCTCCGGAGCAGTCCAAGCCGCTTCCACCCTTCTCTGTAAAGCCATATGAAATGGCAGCACCAGGTCAGTGGGTGGACCTTGGTCAAGGATATCTGTCAGGTCATCCTGCAGAAAATCCACTGGTGGCGCAGACCACCCCAAGTACTCCGCCACCCTCGACATGAGTCGCCTGTACGAAGATTCAGCATGCGTACCAGGCTCAGGCCTGTATCAAGACCACTGGCGTCGTGCAAAGACTGACGCAGGTCTTCCAACTGGCTATGACCAGATAACAGGTCATCAGGAACCTCACCAGGAACCAAACCTTCCTCAGACCCTTCATCAACAGGCTGGAATAAATCCCTGGATGAGGGCACAGAAAAAGGCTCAAATACAGGCCTTACCTACTTCTTCAGGGCCTTCCTCAGAGTTTCCACCGATGCACGGGGTGCCTCTGGTAAAGCCTCCAAAAAAGGAGTCAAGGGCGCCGACAAAATCGGCGTCGAGCGGGGCGCCGATGGCTTCGACACAGACCTCGAGGCCGGTGCCCCGAGCGTGTCCTTCGACGGCCTCGGCGCAGATGGCGTCGAGGACTTCCTCGGAGGCTGAGCCTCGAGAGAGTCCCTCGACGGACATGGCGCCGATGGCATAGACTTCTTCTTAGAAGACCTCACAGGCTCCAATGGTCTCGAGGGCGTCGAGGACCGGGACCTGGAGCGGGCATGGCTAGAGCGATCCACCTTGTCCAACCGGGACCTCGAAGGTTCCCAGTGATCGAGCCGACCACCTGAGCCCGAAGGCGTGCGAACGGTGGCCCTAGCACGTTACTTGCCGGCTTCTCTCGAAGGCGCAGATGGAACAGAGCCCTGCGACTCGAAAATCGCCAAGATTTCCTTACGAAATGCGTCCCATTCCGCAGGAGAGGAATGCTTGGTAGGGCAAGCTACCCGCCGTCCGGCGGAGTCCTCGGACGAGGAAGGCGACTGGTGACGGCGCTTCCGGGAGTGCCTCGAAGAGGCAGGGAATGGTGGGAACCACTCCGGGACCGAGACCCCCTGGACTTATGCCGACGATGCGGAGAGTCGCCCCTCGAATCATCGGTCGAAAGTCCAGCGGATTACGACTTTCGGGGCTTGGAAACCCTACCTACCGACAGCTTCTTCTTTCGCTCCCGCAAGGCCTTTGACGTCAAAGACTGGCATTCGTCACAGTCATGAGTGGCGTGGTCCTCGCCGAGGCACCAGAGGCAGACGTCGTGCGGGTCCGCAAGTGACATCTTGGAACCGCAGCACAGACACTTCTTGAATCCCGACTGGTAGAAGAAGAAGAAATGATCATTTAACAAACCAAGTTCGAAGAACCGATAGAATCAGAAGAACCGAGGCGCGCCAAGATCTCCGAAGCGAACATGTTCGCGGAAAAACGGAACTGAGGCTATGGGTGTTGTGCGTCCTACTTATAACATCCGGTGACGTCGGCTCGAAGGAGGCCCTCGAGGACAGCGTATCGACGTCGACGCAGAAAGTTTTCCCAAGCAGCACAGCCGTGGTGATTACCCGTCAGATGTGGAATACGTCAGAGGAACCAATCCCTTCGAAGCAACTGTACTAGTTATACCCACATTTCCCTTACTGATTCAACAGAAAAACATTTTGGAAGACGCATTGGCAAAGCCAACAATTCTAACTTTTGTGTAAGCATTGAATGTGCAAGTGCCACACACTGATGTAAAAGTACGCTCGCCATGCGATTGCAAGGGTTGGCAAATGGGTCAACTGCCAGGGAATGTGTTAGCAGTGCTAGGCAAATGCCCTGGCCACCTAAAGCTTATAAAAGAGCCAATGTTGGTAGTTGTGTCCATGCCGCTTGTTAAAAAAATTCAATGCAAGGAACAGATGGGAGTACACCCATTGCTACCAGATAAAGTGGCTGAAGGCACACATTGTTAAAGCATTTTCTCTACACCAGAGTGTCAAGACCGGTGGGGGGGTCTGTACTTCCGCTCTCTATATGGTAGAGGAGAGGCACAGAGGACCCCAGCCAAGATTCTCGATTGTGGTAGCAATGGACGAGCAATCAAGGCCTAGCTTCTCAGGAGGTGATGCAGGCTGGTTCTTAAGTACAGTGTATCCCCAAGCCCCCACAAAGGAATGTCCACACACTGTATTACTGAAAACACAGTCTTTATATAATTAATATTCAAGGGTTATGTACACTTATCACAACAACGCACTTTGTGCTCAGGAAAACCAATAATGATAAATATCTACAATTCTAAAGTGGTACCACTAATATTAGACCTCATAACAGTGCATTCACAATACTGTAGCAATGGCACGCGGATCAATAAGAAGGAAACCAGCGAATAGAGAGAGGAGAGATAACAGATGGTTGAAACAATAGGCAGAAGACTGGCCCTTGCTACTGGACACAGTTCTGTGTGGAGATCCCCCCACCTGGGCAACCTGTAAAATAAAGAGATATAACACAAGCCCAGTCCATATATTGTTCAACAGTCTTATTCTCTCCTACAATGTTTTTACCCCCCCAATGTACCTGGTGGAGTCGAGTTCTTCGAAGAGGCGTCGACAGATCCTTCTTGAATGACCCCCTTTAAAGCAGGAGTCACGGATCGTCGAGAGGCGTCGAGAAACGTCGAAGACCTCGGGGTTCGGCGACGGGGAATCGACGGCCCTTCTTGAATGCCTTCCCTTTCAAGCGGGAGACACGGGGCGTCGAACGTCCGTCGACAAACGAGGTAGAACGATGTCGAGGAGGCGGCAGCTTCGTCCGAGCGGTGCTCGTCGGCATCGGGGCGTCGGCGTCCTGCAAGGCGGAGGTGTGCGGGGCACCTCGATGACAATAGTTCTGGACCGCAAAGATTGTAGAGACGGGAGCCCAGCAAGGGCGTCGAGTCGCTCGAGTCTTTGGGATCGTGAGGTGGCGGGAAACCCACCGGCGGATTCTCCTCGGCGCGTTGGTCGTCCTCGACTTTCTCCGGCAGGGCAAAAGCGGTCGACGGTGCGGACGAGGGAGTCCTTCGAGTCAAATGTTCTTAGGCAAGGAGCGGACGGCTCCGGTCGTCGGCGGCTCGGCGTCAAGTGGTTCCCACGGCTGGGCAACACAACTTCGACGGGCCTCCAGCGGTTGCACAGACCTGCGAACCCTGGTCGACGGCAATGGACTTCGACAGCGTCGATGTCCGGGTGCTTTACTTCGGTCTCCTCGGCAGTCCCCTTCTCCGGTCGGCAGCCTTTCGATGGTCTGGCGTCCAGGGAGCTTCGGCGAAGATTCAGCGGTGCTCGATGGTCCCTCGGAGCACGGGAAGAGGGCGCCTTACCAGGTCCTCTCTCGGGTCAGTCCTCGACGATTTCGACAACCTTCAGTTCCGTCGAAGCAAATGCCACAGCAAGTCTTCTTCTTCCAGCTGGACGTCGAGGATCAGCAAATCCAGTTACTCTTGAGTGGAGACTCAGCTTCTGAATGCTTCTGAACAATTTCCAGTGGTGAGAGGTCCCCAGATATACTATTCTGTCTCTCATCCACACTGCTGGCACACACACAGCAGCCAATCACACAGAAGGGCATTCATGCAGTCAGTCAGCCAATCAGGCACACAGTGCATTCAGGCCACACTCCTCCCTTTCAGACACTCACAACAAGGAATGTGGATTGGGACAAGTACCCAGCCATTCAACACTACACACTGCATTCAGGCCAGTTTCGGGCAGGGCTGTCTCAGTCTTTGTCTCTCATGCCAGAAACCAGGCAACCACAACAAGGAGTGTATATTGGTCACACACTCCATTCACCCAGGTCCCACCCACAGGAGGTACCCATAACATACAGTCACTGGGAAGGCTCCAGTCAGTCTAGCTGGGCCTTCACAACAACACCATATATGGAACTTCCACCCAACAGCCAGTCAGGGGGAAGGTACAGAGTCAGGGCTTCCCAGGACTTTGGGAAAAACAAGATAACAGGCAATAGAAAGCAAGAGGCCACAGGGGCCATCTTGTTTCCTATCAGGAATCAACTGATTCCAATGGCAGGGCCTGGGTATCCCAAAATGGAGGACACCCAGAGCACCTGTCAAACTCAGCATGGAGCTGCCACCAGCCCATACCCTGCTCTGTGGGCCACCCACAGGTGCCCAAAAACATACACTAGGGGCACAGGGTTGTACCCCTACCCATGGGTGCCATAAGGGTATCCCATGGGTCTGTTCACCAAACCAAAAGAGAGCTGCACTGCCAGGAGTCCCTCATGGACTCCTGGGCAGAAAACATGACAGAACACACGGTAAAAACAGAAAAAGGACAAGGATTCAGAGGCCCTGTCCCTCAGATGCATTTCCGGCATCACAGTCGCCCCCCCCAGACTGAGGTGGAGGGTGCCTAATCTCCCACGGGATAGACACCTTCATCCAGACGGTCAACATACCTTCTGGAAAGGCCATCTGCATTATCGTGACTCTTCCCTGGTCTGTGCTCTATGGTGAAGTCTAGCCCTTGTAGGCTAATCGACCACCTGAGCAATTTCGGATTCTCACCCTTCATCTGCATAAGCCACTTCAGGGGCTTATGATCTGTTTGGACCTTGAAGGTGGACCCCGTAAGGTAGGGCCTAAAACGCCTAAGGCTCCAAACTATACTAAAACATTCCTTTTCAACAGTAGCCCACCTAAGTTCTCTACCCTTGAGTTGTCTACTGATGAATATGATAGGATGTTCTCTCCCTTTGTCATCTAACTGGGACAAGACAGCTCCAATTCCGGTGTCGCAGGCATCCGTCTGGACGATAAAGGGTCGGCTGTAGTCAGGCGCACTCAACACAGGTGCCCTACACAGACTTTCTTTCAAGCTATCAAAGGCCCTCTGACAGTCTTCAGTCCAATTAACCTTCCTAGGCTGTTTGGGTGAAGTTAGAGCTGTCAGGGGTGCAGCTATGGTTCCATAGTCTGCCATGAAATTGCGATAGTACCCAGTGAGGCCCAAAAAGGCTCTCACCTGGGTTTGAGTAGTGGGAGTCTCCCAGTTCTGTACGTCCTGTACTTTACTGGAGAGAGGTTGGATTTGACCCCCTCCTACCTCATGACCAAGATAGGTAACTTTCCTCTGAGCTATCAGGCACTTGGTGGCCTTGATAGTGAGGTTAGCCCTTTTCAAGGCCTGCAACACCTTATCCAGATGTGTCAAATGCTCTTCCCAGGTGGAACTGTAGACGGCAATGTCGTCTAAGTAAGCCACACAAAAGGCTTCCAGCCCACTGAGCGCATGGTTGACCAATCTCTGGAAGGTGGCAGGGGCATTCTTCAACCCAAAGGGCATGACCCTAAACTGGTAGAGTCCCTCAGGTGTGGAGAATGCCGTCTTTTCCTTGGCATGGTCCGTCAGAGCTATTTGCCAATAGCCTGAGGTAAGGTCAAAGGTGCTCACAAATTTGGCAGCACCTATAGTGTCCACGAGCTCATCAGCCCTGGGCAATGGGTGCGCGTCAGTTTTGGTGACGGCATTGACTCCTCGGTAGTCCACACAGAACCTCCAATCCTTGGTACCCGCCGGGGAACTTGCCTTGGGGACAAGGACCACTGGACTGGACCAGGGACTGGTGGAGGGTTCAATAACACCCAGATCCAACATCTTGGCGACCTCAGCCTGGATGTGGTTTTTGACGGTATCTGACATACGATAGCTCCTGCTTTTGACAGGCACACTGTCACCAGTGTCAATTTCGTGCTTACACCACGGTGTAAGGCCCGGTGTCAGTGAAAACAGAGGGGCATACTGCTGGAGCAAAGCCCGGCAGGCCCTCTGCTGCTCTGTTGTCAAATCTGGAGAGAGTTGTACTCCCTCCACTGAGCCATCCTGAGGGTTGCTATGCAGCAAATCAGGAAGGGGCTCACTCTCATCCTCTTCTTGCCCTGAAGCTAGCAAGAGACATGAGACCTCTGCTCGCCTGTGGAAAGGCTTGAGCCTGTTGACATGGAATACCTGGGGGGCTACCCCAGAGGCTCCCATGTCCACCAGATAATTGACTTCGCCCATCTTGGAGATGATCCTGAAGGGTCCAGTCCACTTGTCTGCCAAAGCTCTAGGCTTGGTAGGCTCCATCACAAGGATTTCCTGTCCCGGAGTCCAATCCACTTGCGAAGCTTTCAGGTCATGCCAGTACTTATTCAATTCCTGGCTGGCCTTGAGATTTGCTGTTGCCTGACCCATCATTTGTGTCATCCTCCGCCTGAGGCCTAACACATAGTCCCCCACTTGCTTGGCGGGACCTGGAGGGGTGGCTTCCAAGCCTTCTCGGATCAAGGCGAGGGGCCCCCTCACGGGATGTCCAAAGAGTAACTCAAAGGGGCTGAAACCAACACCCTCTTGAGGTACCTCTCTGTAAGCAAACAGCAGGCATGGCAGGAGGAGATCCCATTTCCTCCTTAGGGGCTCTTCCAAAGCACCTAGCATGCCCTTGAGAGTTTTGTTAAATCTCTCAACCAGACCATTGGTCTGGGGGTGGTAAGAGGTGGAGAACTTGTAGGTTACCCCGCACTCTTTCCACATGGTTTTCATGTAACTAGACATGAAGTTGGATCCTCGGTCAGAGACAACCTCCTTGGGGAATCCAACACGGGTGAAAATGCCCAGGAGAGCCCTGGCAACCACCTTGGCAGTAACAGTCCGAAGGGGTATTGCCTCAGGGTACCTGGTGGCATGATCTACCAAGACCAGGATGAACCGATGTCCACCTGAAGTGGGACGGTCAAGGGGACCGACGATGTCGATGCCCACCCTCTCAAATGGTGTGCCAACCACTGGTAATGGCTGCAGTGGGGCAATGACCCTGCCTCCAGTCTTGCCAGACAACTGACAAGTTGGGCAGGTCCTGCAGTGGGACTCCACCTCTACTCCCATCCGTGGCCAGTAGAAATGGGCAGAGAGCCTCTGCTTAGTCTTCTTGGTCCCAAGATGACCAGCCAAGGGCACCTCATGCGCCAACTGCAGTAGGAAGGGCCTGTAAACCTGGGGTACCACCAACCTCTTGCGGGCACCAGGTTCGGGCTTAGTGGGCTCACTAACAAGGAGCTCACCCTCCCAATAAATCTTGAATGTCCTAGGCACTTCACCTTGTGCCTGGGACAGGGCCTGTTTCCTCAGGCCCTCGAGAGAGTGGCACTCTCTCTGTCCCTTACAGAAGTCTGCCCGGGAGGGTCCCCCTTCAGCTAACAAGCATTGAAGGTCGGGATGATCCTCCGGGTTGAGAACCTCTCCCACAGGAGAGTCTTCTGTCTCTTCTCCCACAGGAGTTGAGTTTGGGTTTTCCACTGGACCCAGCCCGTCCGGAGCATGGATCCCAATGGGTGCTGTTGGAACAGCAGGAAGAGAAGGTGTTCCCTCCACAGAGGTGGCCTTCTTGGTCTTCCTTCTTCTTGCCTTAGGCCTCGCCTTTGGCTCGGGTACCTGACTCACAGCCAGACCCGGTGTCACCTGTGACCTAGTGACTGCAGCAGCAGTCATGGGAAGACCATCCGAGATCAACCCCAACTCCACTAGATCATTTCCTAACAGAATGTTAGCAGGGACATTGTCCTGAACCAGGACAGGAAGCTTTGCTGTCTTGTCTCCAATCATGAGTGTGACTAGGGCTACAGGCGATAATTTGGGAGGCCCACCAGCTAACCTGGTGGTTCTCAGAGGAGCACCTACATAGTCCTCTGGCTTGAGCAGGGTCCTGTCCACCACTGTCATGCTTGCCCCAGTGTCTCTCAAACCAGTAGAAGGCTGGCCATTCAAGAGGACACTTCTCAAAAACCTACGGGTGTTCTGCGGGATAGTTGCCAGTACTTCTGCGTACTGGTCCCAGGCCCCAAGGGACACTAAGGAAATCTCTACCGGAGCACCAAATGTGATTCCTGTAGAGGAGGGGAGGACAGTGGCCTCCACCTCAGCCACGGGGTAAGGGTAGGTCAGGCTGACAGCCTGTACTCCAAGTGCCTTACCTTTACACTTGGGGTCACCCCTTTTGTGATCCAGAGCCCCACAATCCCAACAAGTGCCAGGAGTGCGGGGTACGGTACTGGAACCACTGGGAACCTGCTTTGCAGCAGGTGGACCACTACTCTTATTCCCACCCACAGAGGACTTATCCCCACCAGATTTTTGGGTCTTAGGAGAGGAAGGTTTTGGTTTACCCGACTGTGATTGCTTTTGGGACTCCTCAGCTTTCTGAGAGGTCCCCTTTTCTTTGTCCTTGTCCTTCCCACTGGAGTCCTTAGGGGACACCCGGTGGGAGACCCACTTGTCAGCCAACCTAGCCAGCTTAAAGGGGTCCAAAATGTTCTGGTCAGCCACATACTGACGCAGCTCTGGTGAACAGGCTTCAGAAAAATGCTCAAAAAACAAGAGGTGGGACAACTCAACAAAAGTTTTCACCTTGTAACCGTCAATCCACCCCATCATGTTCATGTGCGCAGTACTCACCCAGTCAACCCAAGACACATTCTCTCTTTTCTTAAAATCCCTGAACCTTTTAAGGTATTGGGTAGGTGTCTTGCCAAACTTGGCAATCAAAGCAGACTTCATACACTCATACTGACCCCTTTCTTCCACACTCAGCTTCAGAATACAGTCATATCCAGTTTGAGGCACTCTGCTTAACAAACACTTAGCCCAATCTCTTTTATCTACATCATGAATTGCACAAGCCATTTCAAACGCTTCAATCCATTGGAGGATATCTGAACCCTCCACAAACACACCAACCAAATCTTTCATAAACTTGGTGGCTGGGGACCTGCCACTCTCAATTGGTCTAGCTGAAGTCTCCACTCTAGCTCTCTCTAGCTGGATTCTCTGACATTCAGTGTCCTTGTCTTTGAGCGCAAGATCCCTATTCTTGAGTTCCACTTGCTGTGCCAGCTCCTCTTTCTTAAGCTCAGCTTCTATTTCCAACTTGCGATATTCAAAGGCCAATTTCATCCTTAATAACTCAAGTTCCATGGAATTGCTGGGGTTTGGAACAGAGGCAGCAGGAATGGTGGCATTCCCAGAAACAGATTCAGCGACAACCCCAGGGGCAGAGTCCTCACTGGTTGCATCCCCCCCTTCATCAAGGGTTTCACCATCAGTCTGGTAGTCCACCAGGGCAGCTATCAGCTCAGCCCTAGACTTATCCACAAAGTCTAACTCCCTGGCTTCACAAGCACTCTGGAGAGCCTCTAAGCTCATCCGAGTCAATTTACCATTTGCAATGGGCTCCATTGCCTGTAATGCAGTTATTTGGTACACACCCAAACCTTAATCTAATAAAGTGCGGATATTTTGTAAGTGGCACGGTTATACACTGAGTCTTAAAACCATAAGCATCCCACCGCTGCCACCAGCTTGTCAAGACCGGTGGGGGGGTCTGTACTTCCGCTCTCTATATGGTAGAGGAGAGGCACAGAGGACCCCAGCCAAGATTCTCGATTGTGGTAGCAATGGACGAGCAATCAAGGCCTAGCTTCTCAGGAGGTGATGCAGGCTGGTTCTTAAGTACAGTGTATCCCCAAGCCCCCACAAAGGAATGTCCACACACTGTATTACTGAAAACACAGTCTTTATATAATTAATATTCAAGGGTTATGTACACTTATCACAACAACGCACTTTGTGCTCAGGAAAACCAATAATGATAAATATCTACAATTCTAAAGTGGTACCACTAATATTAGACCTCATAACAGTGGATTCACAATACTGTAGCAATGGCACGCGGATCAATAAGAAGGAAACCAGCGAATAGAGAGAGGAGAGATAACAGATGGTTGAAACAATAGGCAGAAGACTGGCCCTTGCTACTGGACACAGTTCTGTGTGGAGATCCCCCCCACCTGGGCAACCTGTAAAATAAAGAGATATAACACAAGCCCAGTCCATATATTGTTCAACAGTCTTATTCTCTCCTACAATGTTTTTACCCCCCCAATGTACCTGGTGGAGTCGAGTTCTTCGAAGAGGCGTCGACAGATCCTTCTTGAATGACCCCCTTTAAAGCAGGAGTCACGGATCGTCGAGAGGCGTCGAGAAACGTCGAAGACCTCGGGGTTCGGCGACGGGGAATCGACGGCCCTTCTTGAATGCCTTCCCTTTCAAGCGGGAGACACGGGGCGTCGAACGTCCGTCGACAAACGAGGTAGAACGATGTCGAGGAGGCGGCAGCTTCGTCCGAGCGGTGCTCGTCGGCGTCGGGGCGTCGGCGTCCTGCAAGGCGGAGGTGTGCGGGGCACCTCGATGACAATAGTTCTGGACCGCAAAGATTGTAGAGACGGGAGCCCAGCAAGGGCGTCGAGTCGCTCGAGTCTTTGGGATCGTGAGGTGGCGGGAAACCCACCGGCGGATTCTCCTCGGCGCGTTGGTCGTCCTCGACTTTCTCCGGCAGGGCAAAAGCGGTCGACGGTGCGGACGAGGGAGTCCTTCGAGTCAAATGTTCTTAGGCAAGGAGCGGACGGCTCCGGTCGTCGGCGGCTCGGCGTCAAGTGGTTCCCACGGCTGGGCAACACAACTTCGACGGGCCTCCAGCGGTTGCACAGACCTGCGAACCCTGGTCGACGGCAATGGACTTCGACAGCATCGATGTCCGGGTGCTTTACTTCGGTCTCCTCGGCAGTCCCCTTCTCCGGTCGGCAGCCTTTCGGTGGTCTGGCGTCCAGGGAGCTTCGGCGAAGATTCAGCGGTGCTCGATGGTCCCTCGGAGCACGGGAAGAGGGCGCCTTACCAGGTCCTCTCTCGGGTCAGTCCTCGACGATTTCGACAACCTTCAGTTCCGTCGAAGCAAATGCCACAGCAAGTCTTCTTCTTCCAGCTGGACGTCGAGGATCAGCATATCCAGTTACTCTTGAGTGGAGACTCAGCTTCTGAATGCTTCTGAACAATTTCCAGTGGTGAGAGGTCCCCAGATATACTATTCTGTCTCTCATCCACACTGCTGGCACACACACAGCAGCCAATCACACAGAAGGGCATTCATGCAGTCAGTCAGCCAATCAGGCACACAGTGCATTCAGGCCACACTCCTCCCTTTCAGACACTCACAACAAGGAATGTGGATTGGGACAAGTACCCAGCCATTCAACACTACACACTGCATTCAGGCCAGTTTCGGGCAGGGCTGTCTCAGTCTTTGTCTCTCATGCCAGAAACCAGACAACCACAACAAGGAGTGTATATTGGTCACACACTCCATTCACCCAGGTCCCACCCACAGGAGGTACCCATAACACACAGTCACTGGGAAGGCTCCAGTCAGTCTAGCTGGGCCTTCACAACAACACCATATATGGAACTTCCACCCAACAGCCAGTCAGGGGGAAGGTACAGAGTCAGGGCTTCCCAGGACTTTGGGAAAAACAAGATAACAGGCAATAGAAAGCAAGAGGCCACAGGGGCCATCTTGTTTCCTATAAGGAATCAACTGATTCCAATGGCAGGGCCTGGGTATCCCAAAATGGAGGACACCCAGAGCACCTGTCAAACTCAGCATGGAGCTGCCACCAGCCCATACCCTGCTCTGTGGGCCACCCACAGGTGCCCAAAAACATACACTAGGGGCACAGGGTTGTACCCCTACCCATGGGTGCCATAAGGGTATCCCATGGGTCTGTTCACCAAACCAAAAGAGAGCTGCACTGCCAGGAGTCCCTCATGGACTCCTGGGCAGAAAACATGACAGAACACACGGTAAAAACAGAAAAAGGACAAGGATTCAGAGGCCCTGTCCCTCAGATGCATTTCCGGCATCACACAGAGGATTTACAGCTATGCTTTAACCATTATCAGCCTATCAGTGCCCTTTGGGTTATACTGGCCCCAGCCAATGATACTCTTCTTCCTAAACTCCACCGCTGGTGGCCATCTTCAGATTTGGAAGTGCACGTAAAGTGGCAGTATGAACAAAGAAGGGCCAAAGAGGGGAAGGAGGGAGAGTTTGCATGTGAATCCATGTAAAACCCATGCTGGAGAATATAGTTACAGATAGGCAACATGTACCTTCTCCAGCATGGGGTCTTGCATGGATTTACATGGTCATGATTGCAATTACATAGCAGTACATATACACAACCACAGGAGGTGGCAAGGCTCACAGGAGCAAAACACTTAGCCCTGGAACAGACTCACCTCAAAACAAACAGGTTGCGTAGCACCGTTTGGCCAACCCGGGACGCCTCCCTGAAATACCTTTCGAGACAGTAGAATATTGTCAACGTGTGGGTAGACTTTCACGTTACAGCCCTGCAGATGTTGAGCAGGGGAACACCAGACGTTGCGCATGCCCTGAAGTTTTACGTGGCATGCACTAAGTACTTTCGAAAGACTTCTACGCTTTCCATCAATTTTGGACCTGCGGGAAATGGGAAGGCCCGGTCTAAGGCTTCCATCTCCAGGCGGCAATGACTGTTTCTCTCTGGTGTTCCCCTGCTCAACATCTGCTCAGTAAAGTGTAACACTGAGGTTAAACCAAGTGTGTGGGTTTTACCTACCTTGTGTTAGCTGTGTGCCATCCAAAATAAGTTACAAGAGTTACTGCTTACCTCAATCTAGTGACTTCAAAAGCACCTGTGATTGTATATTACATCTTTAGGTTTTACTCACCTAGTAGAACTGTTATCACAAAGTAGTTATAGGTTTTTACAGCACCTAGAATAAGTGTTTCACTATTCACCAAAAGTATATTGTCCAGTCGACTCATTAAGTGATTTGTACTAAGAATCATTATACAACTGGAAGGGTCTACTGTCCTTGCATTACTGAATGTAATTTTAAAAAGTAACCATTTTTTTTTACTCCAACAATAGGCTTCACCTATACTGAATGTGTATGAAAAGGTTGACTTCCCTAGAACTACTGTTAGGTACTTAAAATAAGGTCTATACTTGGTTCTGTGCACTTTCAAGTATAGTGTTGTGTTTTTATATTATGATTTCATATACTTTGTTAGTACTGACTTACCCCTAGATTTATCTGGGCCTACCTGTATTTAAATAAATCCTTTATTTTTACAATACATAGGGCCTCATTACGACCCTGGCGGAAAGTGACTGACCGGACCGCAACAGCGTAAATAGCGTTTCCGCCATTGCACGAAGGAGCAAAGTGCGGCCAATCACGACCCATCGGGCACGAGCATTACGCCATGGCGGAATCCGAAAGGCTGCGATGGCGGAAATGACCCCAAAACGGCCCTTACCGCCGCCGTACGCTGCACCAGGTGCAATACCGCCACCCATCTTAGCGGTCACCGTAATGAGCGGTCACCGTAACGAGCGTGCACCGCAAATTACGGCCACCGTAAATATACGGAAACGGAAGTAAAAGCATGTGGCCGGAACGGGAAACAGCACGCCGCACAACTATAAAATCCGAATCCCAACACAACCATAAAAAATCCGACCCTGACACACATCCCAACCCGTTAGCAACCCCAGTTAAAAAAATAAATATGGGAAAGGTAGCCAAGAAAGCGTGTGACCGCAAGCGGCAGGTACACTTCTCCCGAGAGGAACTGACCGTGCTCACCGAGACCCTCCAGGAAAATTCCGCCGTCGTCTTCTCCAGTCAAATGACCAGGACGGCCCTTGCCAACAAGAAGGCCATATGGGCCCTGGTGGCACAGCGCGTAAGTGCGGTGGGGACAACACCCCGCACGCCACAGCAATGTCGCAAGCGGTGGGACGACCTGCGGATCCGCGTACGCAGCATACTTTCTGCGAACAGGAACATCGCCACAGCTACCGGGGGGGGTTCAGAGTCGCCCATCAAGTTGACCCCCTGGGAGGAAATCTGCGCCTCCACCATAGGAATGGAGAGCATAGAGGGAGTCGGAGGGATGGAGAAAGGAGTGCCGACATCCGGAGAATCAGGTAGGTTGGCCAAGAGAGAAAATGCGAAATCCACAAAACACGAACATGTGCAGTACCATGTGACCCCATAGTGCAATACATACTTTGCCCTGACAGCGCCCTCTAAAAGTCAGAATGAACAAACAAATCAATCAAGAAGCCATAAACAACCCCTACATGTGCAGCATGCACCCCCTAACTGCAGGCAGCCAAATGAATGCATCCTCAATCCACACGAAAATGAGACCACCTCCAAGGCCCAGTCCCAAATCAGCCTCATGTACCACCCCAATGCATTTGATACGTTGCCATTCCAAATCCGACAGACCCATAACTAACGCTCGCCCCTCTTTACTCCACCACAGGGTCCGATACCAACGACGAGCTGCAGGACACCCCTACCAGCACGCCTGCAAAGAGGGCCAGGACCAACGTCCCAAGAGCCTCCACCTCAGGTGCAAGGATCAAGACACGGCAGCAGCAGGAATCAAGTGGCAGCACACTGGAGGGGACTGCAACAGGCACCCCAGCAGCCAGCAAGTCCACAACCCCAGCACCACAGGTCCCCCCAAAGAACGTATCTGATGGCACTGCCTCTGGTGGTAGCAGCACCATAGGTGACACAGCTGTCATGCCAGCATGCTCCGACACGGAAAACAGTGCTGGCGACGTAGGTACCATCCATGACCTTTCCCAATCCCCCTGCATGTTCCTTCCCCTACACCATGACGAAACCACGCAGGGGCACCCTGAAGACGACGACTGGCCAACCCCCACAAGTCCTGTGCCAAGGCAACATGTGTTGAGCAGCCCCCCTGTCACACCACCGCAAATGTCCATGGCCCAGCAGAGGCAACAGTCCCTCGACCTGCTGATCGAGCAACAGCAGGAAGCGTCCTCGCTACTCAAGGACCATGCAAATGAATGCGGGGGTTCCAGGGCAGCCATGGAAACATCCACCGAGACACTCAGGGCACAAATAGAGAAAAGTAGTGAGAGCCTCAGGGGAGAAATGGAGAGAAGCACCGAGAGCCTGAGAGCACAAATGGAGAAAAGCACCGAGAGCCTGAGGGGGGAACTGCATGCGACGTCCAAAGACGTTTGTGCTGAACTTGCTGCTGTGCGCCGTGTGCTCTCGGAGCTCTCACAAACCCTCAGAGACATGCATGGACGCGAGCAGGCAGAGACATCATCCGTGGCAAGTTCCGTCCAGGGCAGCCCCCAACGCAGATCTGGCAGGAACCTGCGCTCCACGGGCAGGGGTGCCCCTGATACCCGTAGAGGGGGCTTGCAATAGCGTCTACCCACGGACAGCATGCATATTTGGACACTGGTGTTGGGGGGGGAGGTAGTAGGGTGGAGGGGGTGTGTTGGGCTTCACTGGGTGGCGGGTCCATAGGGTGTATAAATCAAATCAAATTAACAATACAGCACCTCATTATCATCCAATGACATGTGTGGACATTGATAATTGCGTACGAGGCCTTCATAGGCGTACAGTCCACAATGTGCCTGTACTACACACACACAGTGCCACAGGTCCCCTTTCCGTGTAATAGGCACCATGCGTGGTTGCTAGAAGCATGCATCTATGATGCTCTGTCGGATTGCACGTGCATCCTGTGCCTCATGGACTCCTTGAGGTGCCTCCACATCCCCACCCTCATCATCATCTTCAGGTGCATGCAGTACAGCGTCAGGGGGCATGGGCACATTCCTACGTATGCACATGTTGTGCAGCATGACACATGCCATGACCATCTTAGAAACCTTCTCATGGCTGTACATGAGTGCCCCGCCAGACCTGCTGAGGCTGCGGAAACGAGCCTTCAGTAGGCCGAATGCCTGTTCAATGACCACACGGGTACGTGAGTGGGCATGGTTGTAGTCCTCCTCATGCTCGTTCTGTGGGTTCCGGATTGGTGTAAGGAGCCATCTCTTCAGTGGATACCCGGCATCACCTGTATGAGACGAATAAAGGGTGTCAGTGGAATGATAGTGCTAAGTAGCCCCCCCCGCCCCTGCAAGGTCATTGACGCATCAAATGGGCCACGATGTCATGCATGGAATGAGACTCACCGAGTAGCCAGGATCTGTGCCCTGCGTGTCGCTCCATGTAGCGTGGTATTCTTGTGTTCCTCAGGACCATAGAATCATGGGTAGATCCTGGAAATCTGGCACAACAATGCGTAAATATCTTGTTGGAGTCACACACCATTTGCACATTGATTGAATGAAATTGCTTCCGGTTGCGGTACTGGACCTCCATGGCATGTGGGACAACCAATTCAACATGGGTGCAGTCGATGGCACCAATGCAACCCGGGATGCCGCCAAGTGCATGGAATCCCACTTTAGCGTTGGTAATCTCCTGGTACGTGCGTGGTAGTGTGATGTGGTCGTCGGCGTGCTTCAGGAGGGCATCGTGCACTTGGAAGAGTGTCCGTGAGAACAGTGGCTGTGAAATGCCATGCAACTGTCCCACTGTGTGCTGGTAGGTGCCTGTGGCCAGGAAGTGGAGTGCAGACACCACCTTCAGTAGGGGTGGGATGGCGGTTGGGCTATCTATCATGCTCACGAGGTCAGCATGTGTCATGTCCACAATGGCGATTATGGTGTCCCGGTCCAAACGGTAGAGGGTGTGGATCTGCTCAGCAGTGAGGTTGAACGGATCGGCTCGGAGGCGTGGGATTGCGGGCCGCCTGCGTGGTGGTAGTGGCAGTGCTTGTGGGCCTTGCTGACCCTGCCTTGCCCCCCTCCTCCTCCTTCTCCTCCGTCTCCCCTGTGCGCCCGGTTGTTGTACCTGTTGTTGTTCGTCGTCTTCTTGTAGTTGTAGCACTTGCAGTGCTATCTGGTACCCCAGGCCCAACATCGCTAGTCCTGCCGGTAGCATTTTGGAGTGGGAGTGGTTGTGGGAGGGGTTTGGGTCTGCAATATATGTGCTGTCGGCCTGTATGGCCTCCACCTGTGCTGATTGAATGAATCTGTGGCAGATGCAATCCCTTCTGGCCGAGCACGTCCCGCACGTAAGGCTGCATTTGGCCGCATGGCATCTTGGGATTTGAATCATGTATCAAATCCCGATGGCAGTGTGATGTACTTTGACTGATTTTCATGCTATGCTCCCATTGTTACACATGCTATGATTGCAGCCGCTTACATACCTGTGAAGAGTCAGTGGTATGTAGGGCTCGATCGATGGCCGACCCTCATGCAGCACAGTAACGTACTTCACCGACGGGCGTGGCGTGGCATTTGTGATTGCAGCCAGTTAGCATCATGACACACAGCCGCACTACATTGATGTAATTGTGAATGCAAGCGTTCACAGAAGCCTTTTCGACGTAATGTTGCAAGTGAGGAATTCGAAGGCCAGCATTTTGGGTTTTGAAGTAGCGGCGAGGATACGCCCACAGGTCTGGCTGGAAATGTAACGTTCTATTGTAGAATGTCCTTGGGACATGGCCCATAACGAGCAGGCAATGAATGATATGAATTGAATGGGATGCGCAACAGCGTAGTGGACGATAAGGCAGGACGTTCCCAAATCCATCTTGCTTCACAACACTACAGATCCGGCCAGGGGCACAGTGGTTTTTGCGGACTGCATTACGCACAGACGCGATGGAAGTTTCACATATTATGTGAGTGAATATTCATGCGTTTTCATTGCGGGATGAGGGAATGATGTGTGGATGCATGGACTGATGAATCCGTTTAGGGTCTGCCATGTACATGGGTTTTTTGATTCACTCCCCTTCCCCTGCGTTATGTGATGCAAGGCTGCCATAGTGGGACCATCGTCTATCTGCCCTTGTTGAACCCTCCCTGTCTCGACGCGCCTTCATACACTTGTGTCTAGGCACGTTACTAATCCCATGTCATGGGTTCTATCTTGACGGACGCATGCACAGTAACCGACGTTGACAATGGTGTATTTAGCTCGATTGGTTTCGTTATGATTCGATACTGATTTAGGGGTGTGTATATTCCTTTGGAGTGGGCTAGCATGCATATGGGTGTGGATTTGGTGTGTTGAATGAAGATTGTAATGCATCATGAGTCCCGTAATGCAATCGGTTAATTTGTGTTTCTTTTGGGTGACAGGTATCTCCTGCCCTATTGCAGATGCCATCTCTACGCCACTCCTCCAGATGGTTTTTACTCTCGACTCCTGCAGCTTCGGGTGAATCAGTGGAGCACCATTTCGATCTTATGGGACGATCGCCAATGGGCCACATGCCCTTACGCTGTACTGGTGGCTAGGTGCAACATTTCGGCCTTTCAGCTCGACTAGTGCCTGCCTCATGGGACGGACCTGCGGTTCTTGCCGCTTCCATGTTGCCTTTTGGAACGTTGATGTAGGCCCTGTGTGCCATGATGGTACAGGGCGTCACACAAGTGGAAGCCGGTCAATTATTGCAGATGCAGCCCTCGGTGATGATGGTTGTTTTGGTGGTATTTTGCAAATTGCTGTGGGGCCTTTGTCATTTGGATGTGCATTTAAATTGTATTCCGATATTTGTCGTGTTGCGTTGTTCTTTGCAGGTGATGTGGCGATTTTCGCTTTGTGGCGGTATGTATTGCGTGATGATCTGCATTGTGTTCCGCCTTCTGAGTTGAGTTGTGTGGTACAGTGCTGGCCGCGTTTGCCTACGTAGCACAGTATGGTCACGGATAGGGGCTGCCATTGTGACTGTTTACATGATGTGCTGTTCAGGGGCGGGGGATTGGCTTTTGGCCGACTGGTGCCTGTCAGCCAGGTCGATTGGTGGAATGATGGGTTGTTCAGAATGTGGCTGGTCACAGGTGACTGTGTTTGCGTGCGTTTGTTGGAGGGGGACTGGGGTCATGTCCATTGGAATGGCTTCTGTATTGATGCCATCTGTGCCCTGCAGCTCCCATCGGCCCCTCTTGGGATGAGCCTTGCTGCTCAGTCACTCTGCCGACTTGTGTGGTACATGCTTCTGCTGATGGTTGGTTTGTTTACTGGCATGAGTACAGGGCTGGTGCAATCCCCCTCAGGATGCTGTTTTGGATGTTGCCTTGCGCTGGTGGCAAGCGATGGGGGACTACTGTTGTTTTGTGTCATGTGTTCTTGATTTTCAGTTTGATGTATTGTACCTTCACATGCCTGTGCTGCGTCAGTACGGCTATGGTGACATGCCGTACATGGATGCCCACTCACGGGGCGCTTTGAGCCCCTGCATGCTTTTCTACGTTGGCATGCATGGGTGGATTGTGGATTTCACTGGTTGCATAGTGTGAGTACATTGCGCCTGCCAGGAGTTGTGCAATGAGGCCAGGGAGTGGAGTACAGGCACTCAGTGGGCCATTTACGGTTGGTTCGCGTTGCCGTATTTCTCGCCATGGCGGAATGGTACTTTACGACGTGCTTGATGGCGTTCAGTACATGTCCGCTAGGGTCAGAATTCGCGTACCGTTGCGCCATGGCAGTGATTCCGGTTTTGCAAGGCGCGCGTGCGCGTACTTGGTGCAGTTAGCGTTGCCGTTCACTGCGGTGTCGCTAATGGCATCGTACTTTACGGTGACGGGTCATGATCGCAACGAGCGGTGTTCGATGGCGGTATTGCATTTCCGCCATCATTTTTCCATTTCCGCAAGGGTCGTAATGAGGCCCATAGTGTTTCAGTGTTTCTTTGGATCATTTGTATGACAATTTCACTTGTACTGATTCTACAGCCCTCTCCCTCCTAAGATAAGGCTGGCTGCTCTGTCTACGCTACCCTGAACTCAGGTGGTACAGTCTTATACTAAGAGTAGAGTCTTGTACTGCCTCAGTTGAACAGTTTTAATAAGCCCTTAGTTGGAGATCAGAAAAACGGTTTTAACATGCACCACTTTTCCCTGGAGCTGAGGCTGGGAAGATGTGCCGGGCCAGAAGACTGCCTGTAGTTCCAGGACGCTTATGTGCAACTACTTTTCTACCAGGAGCCAAAGGCCTCTGGCGTGATAATGTTCTGTGTGGGCTCCCCAACCTTACAAAGAGGCATTGGTCATGAGGGAGCGCCCTCAGTGAGGTGTGGACGAATAGACCATTACAGGGTCTGACCGAATGCTGATTGAGGGCGATCTTGTCTGTTGATGTGCCCGTGACTTGCTGCCACCTGGCATCCAGAAATTCCTGAAGGTATCATTCGAAGCCTGCAAAAGGGCACCAGATTGATGCAGAAAAACATCATACCCAGCAGGGACTTGATTGACCAGACCGTTGCAATGGCCGCTGCCGACAGCAATTGGACCTTTACCAGGATGGCCTTCAACCTCCTGAGTGGGTAGTCAAACACTGCACTTCGGATAGTTTATAGAGAAGTCTAGCAGCTTAAGTTGGATGGTCTCCGCTGTGTACTGGGTTGCCAGAGTGGGAGCAGGACTGAAGGTGCCAATCGTCCAGGTAAAATTGGATTCGGACTCCCTTGCGGCGTAGATGTGCTGCCACCAGTGCCAAGCATTTGGTGAGCACCCTCAGAGCTGATTGCAGGCCGAAGGGCAAGGCCTTGAACTGGTAAGGTCTTCCCTGGACGACAAAAAGCCGGAACTTCCAGTGATTGCGATGAATGTGGAGGTGGAAGTATGCGTCCTTCAAGTCGAGAGCTGCCAGAAATTCCCCTTCCTCCAGCTTATCGATCACGTGCTGCAATGAACATTTGGGATGTGAGGCATTTGTTGAGGCATCGCAAGTCTTGGATTTGCTCCACCCTCCTGACTTCTTTACCTGAAAGTATCTGGAGTACACTTTGGAGCCCTAAATGTGCTGAAGGACTTGTTCCATTGCCCCTTTGCGAAGCATGGCTTAGACTTCCTGCAGCAGCTGCGCCATGTGCAGCTCTGAATGTACGAAGGGAGGAATGCGGCCTCAGACGTCTTGAAATTCCAAAGTGTGCCCCTGACGCCCAGCACCCATTTGTCTTTGGAGATCTTTCGCCACTGATTGACAAAGTTTGATAGCCGGCTTCCCACTGGGGTGCAAAAGTGGGGGAGTGGGTCCAGGGACAGGTCAGGCCTGTTTCAGCATCTGCATCCTGAATGGGGGTGATGACACTGTGTGCCACTGGCGTAGGCCCGGTAGCAACCCCTATAAGCCTCCTGGGGTGGTGGCGTCGGATAGCCACACCATTCCCCATTTGGCGGAAGCCAGAGTCCACAATGTCGAGCGTGACAGTGATGGCGTCGTCGGAAGCCACTTATCCTTCTTGGAACAGGGCCAAGGATTCAGCCTTTTTATCATAAGGAAGTCATGGATGGGCCCCAGCTTGTACCACGGCGTGTTGTCGTACCTGGAGAGGATGGTGAGGGCAGCCTTGATGGTGGAAGCTGCTTTGGTGATGATGCGCTTCCCTGCAGCATCAAGCTTCTTGCCCTCCTGGTCCAGAGACACAATCGACGATTAAAAGGAGTTGGAGGACACCTTTCTTGCGGCGGCCAATTCCAGAATCCAGAGAAGGAACAAGTTACTTACCTGTAACTGTTGTTCTCCAGCATGGGTCTGGCATGGATTCACATGCTCATGAATATTCCCAGTCAGGCTGGGAATCCTCGGTAAAGAAAAAATCAGTATCAGTTTCTTTTCTGATCTGTCTTTCTTAGTAGTAACCAATCACTGATCTCTGGGTCATACTGCCGCCAGCCAATGACTGCCCTCTCCCTAAGCCCCGCCCCTGGCAGCCATCCTCAGATTTGGTAGCACGCCAAGTGGCAGTATGACCAAGTGAAGAGCCGCAGAGGGGTAGGTGGGAGGGTTTGCATGTGAATCCATGCCAGACCCATGCTGGAGAACAACAGTTATAGGTAAGTAACTTGTTCCTTCTCCAGCATGGGGTCTGGCATGGATTCACATGCCCATGAATAAAAGAATACATAGCAGTATACACATGCACAACCCCGGGAGGTGGCAACAGGCTTAACATTAAGCAATACAACAACTCAACATTAAGCATCTCTTACCTCCTCACCAGGCTCACCTTAAGCGAACAGTTTGTGCAGCACTGCTTGGCCGACCCTGGACTCCTCCCTGGAGTCCCGAGCGACGCAGTAGAATCTTGTGAAGGTGTGCGTCGACCTCCACGTAGCAGCCCTGCAAATGTCCAGCAGGGGCACACCAGACAGGAACGCCGTGGTAGCAGCGATCGCTCTGGTCGAATGGGCTCTCGGACAGCCAGGCAGCGGTCGGTTTGCCAACCGGTGACAATGCATGATGCAGCCGGAGAGCCATCTGGAAATGGAAGTCTTCGAGAGAACCTTCCCATGATTCACAGACCCAAAGTTCACAAACAGTTGCGACGTCTTCCGAAAACTCTGTGCGGTCCACGTTGAACTTCAGCGCTCTAGCTACATCCAGCGAGTGCAAAGTCCTCTTCTTGGCTGGCGTCGAATGCGACGGAAAGAAAACTGGTAACACCAAGGGCTCGTTGAGGTGGAAGTCCGACGGCACCTTGGGCATGAAGGAGGGGTGCGTCCTCAGCACCACCCTCGTGTCATGAAAAGACAAGTATGGAGGCTTGCAAGATAGGGCCTGAATCTCTCCCACTCGTCGTGCAGAGGTGATGGCCACGAGGAACGCCGTTTTCCATGACAGGAACTTCAAAGGCGCCGAATGCATAGGCCCGAATGGGGCCCCCATGAGCATGGTCAGCACCACATTAAGCTCCCACGCCGGGGCAGGAGCCTTCACCGCCGGGAATGATCGGAATAGTCCCTTCATAAATTCCTTCACCAGGCGATGAGACCACAAGGATGCCCGTCCCGTCGTCCTGGTATATCGGGAGATGGCAGCCAGAAGCATTTTAATGGAGGCGCGAGCCAATCCAGCCTTGGCCAATGACAGCAGGTATGGCAGCACTTGAAGGGCCGTAATTCGCAGAGGGTTAATCTTCTGTGCACGGCACCAGACAACCAACCTCTTCCATTTATGACCGTAACACTTGAGAGTTGAGGACGCCCTGGCCTTTGCAAGAACCTATCTGCAATCAGCCGGGATATCGTACCATCCAAACTCTGGTGCTGCAGGAGCCAGGCCTGCAAGTTCAGCGACTGTGGGTCGTGGTGGAGAATGGCGCCTCCTTCTCTGGAGAGAAGATCTGCGTCTGCCAGCAGCCTGACTGGCGGGGACGTTGACAAGTCCAGAAGATCCGGGAATCAGACCTGCCTCGGCCACGCCGGTGCGACGAGGATCATCCTGCACCTGGACTTCTTGAGCTGGTTGAGGTGGAGCAGCAACGGCAATGGAGGTAATGCGTATAGAAACAGGCCGTCCCAAGGGACCGAGAAAGCATCGCCCATGCTCCTCGGCTGTGGGAACCTGCTGGCGAACCTCTGGCACTTGGAGCTAGTCGCCGTCGCAAACAGGTCGATCTGGGGTTTGCCCCATCGTTGGAAGAGTCTATCCACTTGATCCTGGTGCAGTTCCCACTCGTGGCACGAGCGCAGCTCCCTGCTGAGTGAGTCGGCGATGGTGTTATTTATTGCTGCCAGGTGGAAGGGAACCAGAAACATCCTCTGGGCGACAGCCCAGTGCCACAGATCCTGGGCCTCATTGGATAGTGCTGGGGATCTGGTGCCCTCTGCTTCCGTAAGTAGAACATCGTGGTGGTGTTGTCGGTGAAGATCCTCACCACTTTGTCCTTGAGGGACGGGAGGAACGACTTGAGCGCCCAGAACACTGCTCGAAGCTCCAAAATGTTGATGTGAAGAGACCTCTCCTCCGCGAGCCAAAGGCCTCTTGCGTGGAGATCTCTGGTGTGGGCCCCCCAACCCTCCAGAGAGGCGTCCGTAGTCACCGTCTCCTGAAACGCCAGGGTTTGAAAGTCCTTGCCCGTCGTGAGGTGAGCCCGGGTGCCCCACCATAGGAACGCCCGACGGAACTCCTCATAGAGGGGGATCCTGTCCTCGAAGCAGCCCCTCGCCTGAAACCAGAGGGCGTCGAGGAATTCCTGTAGCAGACGCATCTCAAGTCTGCAAAGGGGCACAAGGTAGATGCATGAGGACATCATCACGAGAAGGGACTTGATGGACCTCACCCTGGCCACGTCCGTGGCTAACAGGCTCCGCACCTTGCCCAGGATGGTTTTGGTCCTCTCCTCTGAAGGGGAGGCCAATTGCTCCACTGTATCGAGCTTCGCCCCCAAAAACAGTGCTACTTGCGATGGAACCAGGTGGGATTTGGGGTAGTTGATGGCGAACCCCAGCTCCGTGAGCAACCGGACGGACCTCGCCGTATGATCGACGGCGAGTTCCCTTGACCTTGCCCGGATTAGCCAGTCGTCCAGGTAGGGGTAGACGTGGATCCCCTGCAGGCGCAGCCACGCCGCCACTGGTGCCAGGCACTTGGTGAAAACCATGGGTGCCTACTTTAATCCAAACGGTAGGGCTCTGAATTGGTAGTGGCGTCCCTGAACCACGAACCTGAGGAACTTCCTGTGCCTTTTTAGAATGGGGATGTGGAAGTAAGCATCCTCCAGGTCCAACGACGATAGGAAGTCGCCTTCCTCCAGCTGTCCCAGCACGTGCTGGATGGTGACCATCCTGAATTTCTGCGCCTTGATGTATTTGTTTAACCGACGCAGGTCCAGGATGGGGCGCCAACCGCCTGTCTTCTTTCTGACGAGGAAGTATCTTGAGTACACTCCGGAGCCCTGGAGCCTCCTGGGGACGAGCTCGATGGCACCTTTCTTGAGCATCGCCTTTACTTCCAACAGCAGTTGAGGGACGTGATTCTCCTTCCTGGCCACGGGAGGAATGCAAGGGCATTTCTTTAGGAATTCCAGCGAGTGCCCGTTGGCCAGGGTGCCCAACACCCAATGATCGGTGGAGATGGACTCCCACACTCTGATGAACTTCGTCAGCCGGCCTCCCACCGGGGTGCTTCGGTGGGGGCCCAACAACAACGGCCGGGTCAGTCTTGCTTGGAAGCGGCCTTGCCGCCTTGGCGTCGACGGCGGGAACCCCCTTGCTTGCCGCGACCTCTGTAGGCCTCCTGGGAAGAGGAGCGGGCCGCCTGGCGGTAAGTAGAGGAGCCACCGCTGGATCCTTTGGAGGCACCCTGTCTGCCTCTGGGGCTCCGAAAGGGCCGTCGCTGCTGAAGCACCCCAAGGGCCCGGGCTGTCTCCGAGTCGGTCTTGATGGCCTGTAGAGACTCATCCACCGCCTTAGCAAAGAGGTTGTTGCCGTCGAACGGCATGTCCAACACTTTGGTCTGGACGTCCTGGCGAAAGTCTGTCGCCTTGAGCCATCGTCGGAGGCAAACTGTTGCCCAGTTGGCAAAATCCGGTATCGGCAATGTCCGTCCCCACCGGTATGGCATGATCCGACGCCACCTCGCCCTCCTGCAGAATTTCTAGGGCCTCCGCCCTTTTGTCATCAAGCAGGAAATCTAGCAGGGGAGCTATCTTGAACCAGAGCTCCCTGTCGTAGCGGGCCACGATCGCTAAGGCATTGGCCGCCTTAATCGTAGTCGCCACCGACGAGATGACTCGCCGTCCCATAGAGTCCAACTTATTGCCCTCGCTGTCCGGCGGGGGAAGTGGAAGTTGAAGCCGCCGCGCCCGCTGCCTTCTTAGCCGCTGCCGAGACGACCGTGTCTGGCGTGGGCTGGGCCCTGAGGCACAAGGGGGCGGCATCGGGGACTCGGTACTTCTTCTCGTACCTGTCCCTCTTGGCGGGTTTCGTGGCAGGGTTCTTGAGGACAGCAAGCCCCTCCTCCCAGATGTCGAGTAAAGGCACCGCGAGGACCGTGTTCCGCTTAGCCTCTCGTAGTTGGTACAGAAACCCCCTCCTTTTTCTGTTCTTCAGGGCAGAGCTGGAAGAGCTTGGATGCCCTGGTTTATCATGGCGTGGAAAGAGCCAACCTCGTCGGCTGGGGACGCCCGCGGGAAAGGGGGGGAGACGGGATGTCCGCTGTGTAATCGCCGCCGTCATCGTCCGTCGCCGTATCCGTCGCTGTATCCTCTCCCGGCGAGGGGGATGAGGGGGTCCACCGGTCTCGCAGGCACGAAGGGCGGAGCAGGGTGGACTCTCCTCCGCTTGTTCGGAGGTCTTCCCGATGGGCCTAGTTCTGGCTCCTCCGTCAGGGTGCGTGGTAATCTCGTCCTCATCTCGGTACATAAGGATTGGATTGCCAACAAAATGGCCGCTGAGCTATCCTGGGGCTAGGTCAATGGCTGCGACAGACGGGATGGCCGCTCCACTGGGCCCTGTTCGCCGTCGCTATCTTCAATCGCGTCAGCAGGGACCGTCCCCTGGGATCAAACCTTCTCGATCCTCTCGTTGAGGTTTATGAACCTCTCGTTGAGGCCTATGGACCTTTCGTTGAGGCCCTTCTCGGTCTCCACCAGTTCCTCCTCAGAGGCTGATTCCGAGTCTGTAATGGCCACCGGTGCCCCCCTCGCCCCCTCTTTTTCAGCCGTGGGCTTCACGGGGGTCTTAGCGATGGGCTGGAAAGAGGATTCCCTCTGCGGCGGCAGGGATACTCTGGGCCCAGAGGCCGTTTCCATTGGCGTAGTCTCAGCCGGCTCCGCCAGGGTCGCAGCGACCACTTCGGTAGAGGCCTTAGCCGGGTGGATCAAAGCCCTCACCACCTTAGGTGCGTCCTGGGCCTTCGCCTTGGGGGGGAGGGTCAGCGCCTCGCTCCCACTTCGAGATCGAGCGGGTCCGCTCCAGCGGCCTACCTGGGTTCTCGGACTTCCTCTTCCCCGAACCAGAGCGCTGGCTCGTGGTCGAATGTGCCGGGGAAGTAGTGCCCTGCTTGGAAACCGAAGAGCCCGACCTTTCGGCGCTCCCAGAGCCTGCAGACTCGCGGTGCTTGGCCTTCTGTTGGGTCCCCGTCGCCGGGGCGCCCTCAAAGGACTTAGAAGCCCGCTCAGACTTTGCCTTCTCACTTGCTGTGCCCTTCTCCAGTGTCATGATGCCTACCTCCAAGGAGCCAGGTCCGACCCAGCGACCCCAGAGGCAGGCATCATTTCCCCCAGGGGAGTGCCAGCGGGCCCAAGCTGGGGCCCTTTGGACGCAGTCCTGGCGCCTTAGGCGCCAGGCTCATGTTGGACCTCTGTCCTGGCGCCTTAGGCGCCAGGCTCATAAAGCTAGACATGTGTACAAGTGTTTTAATGTGCACTTACCTGATGCAGACCATGCTGCCTCATCCATTCCCTCTAGAGGCCTGAATGGAACTACTTTACCTGTGGGACTACTTTCCACCCGGGTGTGGTCGGGGAAGGATACATACCTGATCGGAGGAAGCATACACACTTGGGACTTCTTCCAAAGCTATTTAAACCACACCCGATCAGCAACTCACGATTCGCGTTGTTCTGCTCCTCGCAGCTGGACGCTCACCGTGTCAGCTCCTGCATCTGGACTTCAGCCACGCCTGTCAGCATCCTGGGTCATCTGCAAAGGGAGACAAGAGACCTTACCAGCTAAATCTGCACCACAGAGACATCACCGACGATCCTGAAAGGTAAGACATTTTTAAAAGCATTTCGTTACGATCGCTGCAGCGCTGCATTTCACTCACCTTTCCTGGGTTCCTCCACCTTCAGCAGCGATCATCCGGATTCACAGCCACTTCCCAGAGCCTAGAGAAAAAGACAAGAATAAGAGGTGAGAGAAGGAAGGGAATAAGACTTACCTGTTGGGTCTTTCCCATTTCATTTCGGGTCTTGCCGCTTCCAGGCATTTTCCAGACCCCGGCCCCTATGGGGAAAAAAGACAAAGACATTGAATGAGCGTATGCAAAGTCAGTTCCCGAGCGCTCATCCAGAACTAACCTGCCATTTACTGGAACTGCATGTTTCACTTCGGGTCGGTGCCATATCTCCGGCATTCCGAACCCCGGCCCCTAAGGGGAGAAAAGACATAAGCATGAGCGCTTGCTGCAAAAAGACAATGAACATTATTATTAAGCTTGGACTTTTGAACTTGCAACAGAACTTTTACAGAGCCTTACCTGAATAGTCAAGCTTACCTGAACTCCCATCAATCCTCTATCCAGTGAAGTAACTGGGTTTCAACGCGCCCCTGCATCAGAAGCAGGATGGAGAGCTCATCCTTCGTGACCCTAAGGTGCGACTTCACAGGGAATCGTGGAAGGGTATCGTGGAGGGTTGGATGAGAGTGGGAGGCTTGAGCATAACTCAGTCAGTAGGTAATACTCCCTTTTCACCCACAGGGGAATATTCCTGCGAGCCGGAGAAGCCAGAGTAGAGGGCCCTTCCTGTCCATCTTCAGAGTCCTGCGCTTCACCATTGAAGAAGCATCAGCACTCGAAGCCAGACCTGCGCCTCTGTGGGAATCAGGTGAGTGTTACATCCAGCCAGGTGGCGAGGCGGGAACGACGATCTTGTTTGGTCCGTTCCAAAAGGTTCTTGCAGAACGCACAGTCCTTCGCCACGTGTGTCTTGTCCCCATGGAGGCAGTAGAGACATTGCGAATGCTCGTCCTCCTTGAAAACGTTATATAATTCGCATCCAGGGCTGTTGCTGAACAGCTTGGATCCAGGCGTCGAGCTCCCCTTGTCCTGGGCAATGTCCGTTGAGGTAGGCCGCAGATCTTCCGGAATCCTCCAAGAAGTGTAAACTCGACGAAAATTTCACCCTTGAGGGCCGTGGAAGAATTCCGAAACGGGTGCCCGTTATCGGAAGTACAAACGGCGGAGCTTGAGGCTCGATTAAACCGAAAAAATGAGAAATTATCCTGAACAAGTGTGAAAACGCAGTAAAAAAAACTCGAGAGCTAAACACGAGGACTCCCAACACTTGAGCGTGCGGTAAAAATCTGAGGATGGCTGCCAGGGGGGGGGGCTTAGGGAGAGGGCAGTCATTGGCTGGGGGCAGTATGACCCAGAGATCAGTGATTGGTTACTACTAAGAAAGACAGATCAGAAACGAAACTGATCCTGATTTTTTCTTTACCGAGGATTCCCAGCCTGACGGGGAATATTCATGAGCATGTGAATCCATGCCAGACCTCATGCTGGAGAACGCAGAGACCAGAGGCATCTAGGGGCCGAGTCTAGAACCCGGTATTTCTTCACCAACTTGTCACGATTAGCAGGTGTGGTATTGGGAGCCTTCATAACTGCTAAGCCATCCTCCCACATGTCATCCAACAAAGGGACCAATACAATGGTCTTCTTGGAGGATTCCTGCAGCTCTAATAGGAAACCTACCTTTTTCTTCTCTCCTGGCATCAGGTTGTAGAGTTTGGCAGCTTTTGAAATGGAGTGAAAAGCGCCAATTTCGTCTGGGGGTATAGGCCTTGGCAGACTCATCGACATCCAGAGGTTCCCAATCCGATGGAAGGTAGTCAATCTCATCTGTATAGGAAGGGTGGTGTCACTGTCCATGCCAGACTCAATTTGAACTGGCTCGAACGCGGTATGCAGAGTCGCTGGCACAGGCAGAGGGGTAACAGGGCCCTTGGGAGGCATGTCAGTTGATGCCAAGGGGGTCTTGCAGGACTCATGGCCGAAGCAGTGAGCAGGCTCTGCTGAATTTCTGCCACCAGGGTGTGCAGTGTGTTTATGATGCCCAAGGACATTTATCCTGGCACAGGGGCAGGAACTGGGGTAGAGCCCCTCGGAGAGCTAAACAGGTGGTAAGGCCCATGGGTCGGTGACCCCTGAGGTATGGGTACAATCGGGGTGGGTTCCCCATGGCCCCCTTCCTGATCCGAATATAATCTTCTGGCAGGGCCTCTTCAGAACTGGTAAATGGCTGTGGACTTTCTGGTGATACCAGAGGAGTCAGGACAGCTATGGTGGGCCTGGGCGGGAATTCGAGGCATGTCTCACCAGATCAGAGCCCTTTAGAAAGGAGGCAACCAGAGCCTGTGGAGCAGAAATAGGTGCAGTCGTCGACAGGATCATTGTAGGAACCGCTGACGGAGGATTAGGAGGCACTGATACTATGGGCGTGGCGACTGTTGATTGCTGTTGACAAGCCCTCGGGTAGACGCCGAAGGAAGACTTGACTTTGCAGTCGAAGAGCTTGTTAATGGGATGGTCATGGACAGGGTGACAGTCTGGATGGAAGTTGTCATCAATGAGGCTCAAATCGACGAGGGAGTCAACAGTGCAACATGGAGACTGGTCCCTGGGTGACAACGACCTGTGCTTGGATGAGGCCATCGATTTCCTTGCTGCCGTAAGGAACCCACCAGCCAGTAGGCTAACCAGAGTCGGTGACCGACCCTTCTCCGAACTGGGGCCCGCAGTCGCGTAGAGAGTGGATGAGTAAGTTGATGAGAGCGTGTGACTTCGTCTTCTTTTGAATCTTTGCCAGGGAAGCATTCTCAAAGGATCTCAACCTCTTACTACCAGAGGGCATACACTGAGTGGATCTACTGGCCCTGGAAGAGGCAGGACTATGCCTGGGTGCCACGTCAGAGGCCTCACCCTTTCTCGATCCATGCCACTGTCCTCCGGTGGCGGTCCTTCCGAGTCATTGATGAAAAAGATTGACCGATTGAGCATCCGTTTGCGTTGTGGTTGGGATGAAGACCATGAACGCACTTGAGGCGCCTATCCTGGAAGATATTCTTCAGGACGCAGCCTTCGCAGGACCTGAAGAGGCTTTTCTTTGTGGCATCTGCCACGGTAGAGGTGTAGGCCTGGGGCACCTACTGCTGAAGAGCCGATGGTGGATTGAAGATCTTCGCCGCCAACAGGTCCCCGGTGCCGGACACAAGATGGAAGCTTTCTTTAAAAAAAAAAAAAAAGAACTGCAAAAACTAAATTTCAGGCGCAAAGCACGAGGACTCCCAATGCTAGAAACTTACAGTAAAATTTGAAGATAGCCACCAGGGGTAGAGTTTAGGACGAGTGTCATTGGCTGGGGGAATTATCAGCCAAAAGGACAATGACAGGCTATAAAGGAGTAACAGCTTTAGTTGACAAGGATTCCCAGCCTGACAAAAGGGAATATTCATGTGCATGTGAATCCATGCAAGACCCCATGCTGGAGAACTGCACAATAGAGCTAGCTCAACGATCACAGGAGGTTGTTTGAGGACGGATAATGGGCAGGGACAGCCAAGGGATTTTAGCATGACCAAGGGTGGTGAAATGGGTGGGTGAAAAGCAAATAACATCCATAGGGTGCACCTCCAACCCTCGGTACTTCTGTGCTAGTAGTTTTGGCTTCATAGCTGGTCCCCACATAATAGCCAAAATTAAAACCATGCACCACAAAAAAAAAACCAATAAAATAAAAAATAAAAAACACACTGGCCAAACAGATTAGTTGGTTCCAAAAGTAGTTTTAGAGGAGATGGCCGCTGTGCAGAATATGCCCCAACCAGAGAATCAGGGTTGCAGGAAACCTTGATATTAAGGAAAATATTCCTTGCTTGTCAACATAATTATAATGAACACAGGCTTGGTGAAATATCACCCTTGACATGAGGAGGGAAATGCATGAATTATGGGCACCCAAACTAGCACCAATTTTAATGACTATGCCAACTCTGCAAGCATTTGCTCTGGCTCCTTAAAACTGACAGATGATATCAATTTAGAAAAATAAGAGATTACAGTGGTCTATTAATTTGCATAGGTGACATTTGATAGGGAAAACATTTTTGGCAAATAAGACATGAACCCCTGGCAGAAAGTGATTTACCCAAGATCAAATCACGTGTCAAGAAGGGAAAACCAGATCAGAACCAGACTAGAAGGATCATGAAGTCCGCACCTTAGAACTTCAAAACATCTTGGTTTCCTCTCCTTACTCTTAAAACATGCCACATTTGTCAAAGCTGGAGCAGACAGAAAAGTAACTTGCCGGAAAACACAAAACTATGGACAAGTGGGGAATGCAGGATTAGAATCAGTGGTATTACTACAAAATCATGAGGCATGCAGCAGATACAGAAGCGCCCTTGATTCCTCAAGGACGGCAAAGCAAGGGACATCTAATCATCTTCCATCTTCATGATGGGCCAGTGTACGCTTTTTAAACATCAGAGACCTGAGACTGTAGCATGTTCGTGAACGATTGATCAGGATTCAACAATTTAAACAAAAAGCTGAACACTTTCCCGGCCCTAAAGACATGCATACACACTTCCACATTTCCATACATTGAAGTCCAGACAGTGAAAGTGTGATGGCACAAAGATCTTTAGGAAATCAGTAATTTGATCGATTAATTAGGGGGATGGCATAACTTTCCATACTGGTTGTACGCAGCAACAAAAAGATAGCATTTACTACATAAACATGACCTCATTGTAATGCAGACCTAGGTTCCAAAGCTTATGATTTAGCCACTAGACCATACCGCTCAACTGTTTTGGTGCAAGATTGCACTACAAACTAGCTTTTTAGTATTTACCCCAGATCAAGTTTTTAGTCAAATGGAAACCCTGCATTTGAACAAGTACATTCTTGTTCTAAAGTTGGCAACTTCAGTAGACCATCTTGTCCCAAGTCATCTCCATTCTTTTGGATTTCTAAGCACTCCTATGTATTCTTTAGATATGGACACCGGATGATTACAGGTAGCTAAAGTGGTATACCCAAAATGCCAGATGACAAAAAGGGTATGAAGCCCTGACACGCATCTTCTAGTTCCCAAGTCTAGTAATACAAGTCTCCACTTGAGCCGCTAAAACATACCCATCCGCTCGTGGCTATCTTTTTAGTTTAATGAAGCATTATTGTACTGGTGTTCAGCTGGTTTCTAAACACGGAAACATTTAGCAGACGAAGCATACGGGAAGGGGGGGGGGGGAAGTGATTTACCCAAGATCACACAATTCTGCGCAAGTGGAAATAACAGGATTAAAAAGGAATCTTTTGGTTTCAAAGTTGGAAACTCATCCACTGGTGGTAGTTCCTCACCACCCTTTCCCATCCTTTACCCACTTGCCAGGTTTACCATCTGCTCTAAACTCAACCTACTTTCCCATCTGCACCCTTTTGACTTCCTCTCCCATCCTCTGCCTGGGGTGTGGAGGAGGAAGGGTGTACAAAATAGGACCCAACAAGAGAACTGGGTTGGTGGGAAAGTTTATACATTATGGAAACCATTTCAAATGAGCTCAGGCCAGGCCCAAGCAAAATCACATACCTTTGACCTAAGATATCCCTTTAAACTGGTGTTATTGAAAACATTCACACTACTATATGAAAAAAAACGGAACAGAACAGGAAAGATCTTTGTCCAAGATCACATTGTAATTGTTTATTTGTAAAGCGCTTATACACAAGTGAAGTGTTTCTAAGCGCTTCAAGGTTGGAAGGGAACGAGGGGATATCGTCATTCTTATGCCTTGAAGATTCTGAATGATCTAACAGCAATAGCCAGGATGGGGGGAGAGAAGAAAGGAAACATACAAGACAAAAAAGGATTGGTAGAGAAATGCTCCCATGTATACAGGATGGCAAGCTCGGGAGGGGTGATTGGAGGACATGACACAAGTGCGCAGACAAGTGCGAGAGAGGGGACAGGGACAAGTGTCCCCAGTCCACATGGGCCGGGATTAAGTGCAGAGTGGGTGCCACTTTCATGGAACGATTCCGGGTGCAGTAGTGTAAGGCACAGTGCAAAGGCCCGGTGGCAAGTGCAAGACTGGCGGTGGAGCCTGGGACCTGTGAGGCTCTGGAGGTGCACCAGGCGACCAGTCAGCTGACTGAACAGGATGGAGATGAGAATGAATGAGGGAAGCATGATGGGAGGTGGTTAGCGAGAGAGGAAGAGAAGAGGAATGTCTTGAGGAGATTCCGGAACTTTAGGAGGTCCAGCTCAAGATGGAGAGAGGCACGTAGGCTTTTCCAGAGGGAGGTACCTGCAGAGGATAAGGATCTACCCCAAATCTCTGTTTGGAAAAACTGCTCACCAGCAAAGAGTTGGAGGAGACCAAGCAGAGAGCTCTGGAAGGAGAGTATTTAGAAATAGATTGTTGTAGATAGTAGGGGCCCTAGCCCCAGAAAACATTGTGCCCTATGCAAAGCCAGTGGAGGGATTTCAGCACCAGAGAGATGCAGTCCCTGGGCTTGAAGCAAAGGTTAAATCTTGCGGTTATGTTCTGGATAAGTTGAAGAGGTTGAAGAGTAGATTGAGAAAGACCACTGCAGTAGTCCAGTTTGGAAGAACAAGGCCACTGGAGACTGAGCCTCACGGGGAAAAGATAGAATACCCTGAGGAGGTGCAGCTGGTAGTGGGACTTTTTGTACATATCAGATGTGAGAAGAGAAGGAGGGATTTCAGAAAAGTGCTGAAACTGTCAAAAACATGTGGCATTATTTCACCAAAATCCTAGGTGTCAATAACATGGCATTATACAACTCTGGACACAATTACATCACAGGAAGGGAAATCAAAAATTACCCTTAAGCCAGATGATCAGTTTATGCTTTCAGAAGAACAAGTTACTTACCAACTGTAACGTTCTTTCGACTGGATGTTCCTCCCACGTATTCCTCATCTTATGATAATTTGTTATCTCCAGCTTCGCTGCTTCGGAAAAAAATTCTCGCCAGAGGGTGCTGTGCTTGAGGTTGTGGCGTCTGTTGTCCCTCGACGGTCTCCGTACCGTGTCGACATCACTGATGGTATAAGTAGCTCAAGCCGCGCCCGTTGCTCCAGTTCTGTTTTTTCGATGAACACATAGGAGGAACACCCAGACGTGCCTCATGACTGATGCACACTTCGTGAGAGGAAAGTGTAAGAAACGTAAACTGTACTGCGGGTAGGATGGGAGGGTCGATGAGGAATACATGGGAGGAACATCCAGTCGAAAGAACGTTACAGTTGGTAAGTAACTTGTTCTTCGAATGGATTGTGTCCTCCCACGTATTCCTCATCTTATGATAGACTCCCATAGCAGTGGCAATTTTGGAGGTGGGAGTACCATTTCAGTTTTCGTGGACAGAATGCAGAACTGCCTTTGCAAATAAACCCTCGTTAGAGGAGGCAGTGTCCAAACAATAATGTTTAACAAAGGTATGTATTGTTTTCCAGGTTGCAGCTGCACAAATGTCTGCTGTCGTGACTCCCCTCTTTAGAGCCGCAGAAGTAGCCATTCCCCTTGTAGAATGGGCACGAAGCCCATCTGGTGGTTCTTTTCCTGCTAATCTGTAGCATTCAGTTATGGCTAAAATGATCCAGCGGGATATGGTCTGTTTTGATACAGATAATCATAGTTTATGACCAGTATAACCCACAAATAGTTGGTCATCTTGCCTCAATTTAGCCATTCTTGAGATATAGAAAGTAAGAGCCCTCTTGGGATCTAGTCTGTGCAATCTCTCCTCTTCTTTGCCCAGATGAGGATAAAAAGTTGGTAATATCTTTTGCGACAAATGGAAGTCTGAAACTACCTTTGGTAAAAAGGAAGTTTTAACTTTAAGGATAAAAAGTAGTAAATGGCGGTTTGCATGAGAGAGCCTGAAGTTCGCTAACCCTGCGGGCTGATGACAAGGCCATAAGAAGTACAGTTTTTAATGTTAAGAGCCTCAATGGGCAGGAGTGCATAGGCTCAAAAAGGTATACAAGTCAATAATTTTAGTACTAGATTTAAGTCCCAAGTTGGGACATGAAAAGGTACTGGGGGGTATACATTAGTAAGCCCCTTTAAGAATTGAATGATCAATGGAATTTTGAAATATGAAACCTCTTCTGAGGTGCGCTTGAAAATGGACAGCGCAGCAAGGTATCCTTTAATTGTCCCTATCTGGAGCCCCAGATTGGCTAGATGCAGTATGAAAGAAAGCACCATTGGGGTGCCACATTGAAAAGGGTCCACATTCTTATCTTTGCACCAGTTACTGAACTTGTTCCAGCGACATCGGTATAAAGATTTTGTTGCTGGCCTTCTGGCCGAAAGCAAGATCTCCATTACGTCATCCGGAAGGTCCCAATCCTTGTATCTCAACCTCTCAGAAACCATGCGTGAAGGTTGAGTGTCTTGACCTCTGGATGGAGAACCCGACCTTCCTCTTGCGAGAGAAGATCCTCTTTGCGGAAGACGTATTGGATGGCAGATGAACAGGTCTAGAAGGTCCGGGTACCACGTCCTCCTGGCCCAATCCGGGGCAATTAGGATCATGGTTTTCCTGAACTTTCTCAACCTCCTGATTACTTGAATCACCACGGGGACTGGGGGAAACGCGTACAGCAGTGGAAACTTCCACTCCACTACGAATGCGTCTCCCAGAGCTCCTCTTTGAGGAAATTCCCTAAAGGGCGAAGATTTCTTGAAGAACTTCCTGAGCTAGCTCCCACTCGTGGGAAACTGTGCTCTGCCTGCTCAGAGCGTCTGCCGCCGTGTTTTGCTATCCGGCTAGGTGAATTGCCGATAGAGAGATTCCTTCTCGTATTGCCCAGAACCAGAGCTGCAATGCCTCTCTGCACAGTGGTAGTGACCCCAACTCCTTTCTTGTTGAGGTAGTACATGGCCACTGTGTTGTCCGTCATCAGGACATTCTTTCCCTGTACAGAGGGCAGAAAGGTCTTCAGCGCTAGTCTGATTGCCCTCAGCTCCAATAGGTTGATGTGTAGTTTGGACTCCGATGGAGACCAACGACCGCTGATTGTCAGATCGTTGGTGTGTGCTCCCCACCCCGTGAGTGAGGCGTCCGTCACTACTGTTATCTCCGGCCATGGTTGCCAAAAGGATTCTCCCTTGAGAATGTTGTCGTTGCAAGCCCACCATAGTATATCCTGAGCAACTGCGCTCGGGACTTGCACAAGATCCGACATATTCCCTGAGAAATGGGACCACTGAGTTCTGAGTGCCCATTGAAGGGATCTCATCTTCAACCGGGCCTCTGGTACTAGGAAAATGCAGGATGCCATGAGGCCGAGCAACCTGAGAAAATCCAAGGCCGGTAGACATTGGGCATTCTGGAACTTTGTTACCATCTGCAGAATGTGGAGAGCTCTCACCTCGGGAGGCAAGGCTTTTCCCGAGGAAGTGTCCAAGACTGCTACGATAAACTGGAGCTTTTGGGATGGTATCATGTGGGACTTCTTGAAATTGAGGGAAGAGCCCAGTTTGTGAAGGAAGTGGCAGGTAAACGAAAGATGTTCCTGAGTCTGTTCTGGAGAACGTGCTCTGATCAACCAATCGTCCAGGTAAGGGTAGACCTGAATCCCCCCTCTCCTGAGACTCGCTGCCACAACCGCCATTAGTTTGGTGAAAACCCTCGGGGCGGAGGTCAACTCGAATGGCAGAACTCGAAACTGATCATGAGAATTGCCAATCGCGAACCTCAGGTACTTTCTGTGCCCTGGATGGATTGGCACATGAAAGTAAGCATCCTGAAGGTCCAATGATACCAACCAGTCTTGGAGTTGTAGAGCATGAAGGATCTGAGAAAGGGTCACCATCTTGAACTTGTCCTTCCTGAGGAACTTGTTCAAGTTTCTTAAGTCCAAGATGGGTCTCAATCCTCCGTCCTTTTTTGGGATGAGAAAGTATGGGGAGTACCAACCCCTGCTCCTCTCCACTACAGGTACCTGTTCTATGGCACCTTTCTCTAGCAGGGTTAAAATTTCCTGCAACAGGAGAGGGTCTGGAATTTTTACGGAGTTGGCTCCCGGTGGATGATTCTGAGGCCTTTTTTTAGAAAGGGGAGACAGTAACCTTGAGCTACTGTTTCCAGTGCCCAAACATCTGAGGTAATGCCTCGCCATTCCTTTAGATGTCGAGAGATCCTGCCTCCCACTCGTGTCTTGTGGAGCAAGGTCTCAGAGATATGGAGGCGGCTGCAGGAGTGGCTGAGGGCAAAGATGACACTCCGAGGCTGATTTCGCACCTCTTCCTCGTCCACCGCGAGGGAAGTTTTTTCTGCCTCTTTGAGAAGCCTGTCCTCTTCCTCTACCAAATGAGGAGTAGTAGCGAAAAGAACGACCTCTCCAGGAAGATGATCCTGAATAGGTTTTCTGAGGCTGGCGCCTGGAGGCACTAAGATTTAGCTGCCGCCTTCGAGGCCTGGAGTTTTTCTAGGCTTTCGTCAGCCTTACTGCCAAATAGCCTCGAGCCATCAAAGGGCATGTTAAGGAGTCTGGATTGCACATCCTGTGCAAACCCAGACTTCCTCAACCACCCAAATCTGCGCAACACAGTGCTTGTAGCCGTGGATCTGCTGATGCCATCAGCAGTATCCAGTCCAGACTGGAGACATTCCCCCATTGCCTCCTTTCCGTCTTTGACTATATTCAGGAAGCCTTCCCTTTCCTCGCCTTCCGGAATATGCTCAGCCACCGCCGCCGCCGAAATACAGTCCCACAGGGTATGGGTAAACCTGGCCAGGGTACAGGTTACTTGTCGATTTCAGGGCCATGCTACCTGAAGTGAAAACTTTACGTGCCCAGGCATCAACTTTCTTGTCCTCTCTATCCGGAGGGATAGTGGGATATGCAGTTTGTTTTGCTGTGGGTGCAGCCTGAATAACCAGACTTTCTGGAGTCGGATGTCTGTTTAAATATTCAGGATCCGTACCAGCTGGTCTGTATTTCTTTGGGAAATTACTATTTGTAGCAGCAATGCTATCAGGATTTTCCCAATTTTTTTCTACTGTTCTCTGAAGAGCCCTACGAAAGGGGAGAACTGGGTCTTTTTGGGGACCTTTGACAATTATATCGGTCATGTCGTCCTGTTCAAACACGGGTGAAGCGTTACCCCAACCCATGTATTCTACTGCCCTGTTCATAAGACCTCTGTACCCTGAGTCTGCATGTTCGGCAAATTCTAACTCTGGGGAGGTGTCAATTCCACTAGCAGAGTGTAGAGTATCACTCAGGTCTCTCATTCTAGATTCCTTATCAATGAGTTTCTCAGGAACTTGTCTTGTGACATATGAAACTCCAAAAGGGAGTGACTCAGTCTTCCTCCGAGCCAGATTCCTCATAAATTGAGGACATAGCTTTAAAAAAGTCTGTTCTGGGCAACGGAGTAAATCTCCTTTCTTCCTCAACAATTTCCTTCGAGGGAATAGAAAAATCCTTTGAGGTTGTCGACGGGAACTTCGAAGACTTCGAAGAAGACTTCGATACAGGTGTCGAAGACGCTCTTGGCTTTGATGCTGAAGCAGTCGACGCCGATGGCGTCGATGAAGCCGTCGAAGCCTTCGATGACTTGAGCTTTTTATGAGGCACCGGAGATGTGCTCAACTCTCGAGGAGTCTTCGACGAGGATGACGACGACGAGGGAGATCTATGTCTCCTCTTCAGTTTTTTCGACGAGGAAGAAGTGTCTCGATCTACTCCTAGATCGAGATCTCTTGGAGTGTCTATGTCGATCCGATTCTTTTGAATCGGTCGCTTTCTTATGCGTTTTGGACACAGCCTTCTTAGAGGATAATCGATGGTCAGGGGCAGAGGATAAATTCCACAGTCGAATAGCACTATATAATTTCCCTTTATCTGTATGCGCTGAAGACTGCTCTGGAGGGACCCATGTGTGATAACCAGACAAAAGGCACAAGACTGCACCAGGTGTAGGTTTGGAAATCGGGGTGGGATGGCAGTAAACACTTTCTTCCACACAAGGACTGAGCAATGGGTGAGATGTAGTTAGGCATATGTGATTATGTTTGCTTCTTTGTACTATCATGCTCTTCGAAAACTTCCATATGTGTTCAATTATGTTCTATAGCACCACGATGGAAGCACTAAGTTTTAAGAAGTATTTCCGAACTCTGACCTGGTGGCCAGAGGTTCAGAAGGCCAGCCTAGTTTCTTGGAACAGGCAGTATGAACAAAACCAACACAACACTATGAAACATGTATACAGTTACCAATGGCCTAAAGGAATATTCCACAGTACAGATCCACAACATGCAAAGAAAGGGATCACAGTGCGAACATCGTTTAGGCAGTCCTTCACAATTCAAACTCTAGCTAAGAGGCAGCCCAGTCCCTAAAATGAGTGAAGCCTTGAGCTCAAAAGTACATTTGATACAGGCGATCGTGCAAGTTCCAAAGGGGCCCTCTTCTAGGGGCTGCAGCGACTCAGGAAGGTGGGTGAGGCAGCAAAGAACAAGTTCCTACTATTCGGGGAGGGTCTCCTCAAGAGGGCAGAACAGGATCCAAGAATTGGGAATATCAAGGTAGCCTGTGCTACCGAGCCAAGACATGCATTACTTAACGTGATAGCATTTCTGATGATTGTATCTGCTTAGATTCACATGCTGTGCATATAGTCCGACATCCAGTGGTAACCGCAGAGTATTGCATCTGGTCTTTCGGGGACCAAAAGGGGACGTCAGCATAGGCGCGTCTGTAACACTATCCCTACCGTGATATGTAGTGTACCCAAAATCCTTCACGCGCCAAGGTTCCTTCGAATGTATTTTTTCCTACCATGAGGGAGCCCAAGGCTATTGTGAGAGTACATAAAGAGAGAAGTAGTAAGACGTCTATGTTCCTTCCACCCCGAGCGGGGAGGCAGGGAGGGCGAATGCGAATCCAAGCAGATACAATCATCAGAAATGCTATTATGGTAAGTAATGCATGTCTTCCTGATGCTTGTTAATCTGCTTAGAATCACATGCTGTGCATAGACTAGCGAGCAGTACCCGGAGTTGGAGGTGGGTCGTGAGAAGAAACAGTATAGAAAAGATGTCTTAGTACTGCTTGTCCCACCTGAGAATCAGACCTAGAATGAGTGTCTAGACAATAGTGTTTTGTAAAGGTGTGGACAGAACTCCAGGTTGCCGCTTGGCAAATGGGCTCGAGGGGAACATTTGCAATGAATGCTATGGATGCCCCAGTGCCTCGAGTAGAATGTGCTCTAGGCTTGAAGGGTAGTTCTCTCTTAGCAAGAGAGAAACAGTGAGATGCATTTGACAATCCACCTTGAGATAGCGGATTTATTGACAGGATCTCCTTACCTACCAGCTGCCACTTGAACGAAAAACTGTTTGTTTTCCTCAGTGGTTTAGTTCTTTCCAGGTAGAACATGACTGCCCTGTGCACATCTAGTTTGTGTAGGCTTCTTCCGGCCATGCTAGTGGCATTCTGGAAAAAGGTAGGTAGTTCAATCGACTGGTTCACATGGAACTTCGATATGAATTTAAGCGCAAATCTAGGGTGTGTGCGTAGAACTACCTTATCCTTGTTGACTGTGACAAAGGGGTCTAGAACAGAAAGTGCCTGTAGTTCACAAACCCTTCTGATAGAAGTGATAGCCACTAGGAAGGCCGTTTTATAAGTCAGGTCTTTTAGACTTGCTTTATGCATAGGCTCAAAGGGAGCTCCCATGAGCCTGGTCAAAACCACATTTAGGTCCCACCCAGGAGCTGGTTGAGAAATGGGAGGATAAATCCTCTTAACCCCTTCCATAAAGGCTTTAATTACCAGTATCTTAGGGAATTGAAGACCAACCCAGTGTCCAACAGATGGGTTAGGTACAGCACAATGTGTGTGGGTGAGCAATCGATGGGATTGACACCCTTGGAATTACACCAGATAACAAAATGCTTCCATTTGCTGGCATAGCAATAACGTGTGTTTGGTTTCCTCGCTTCCCCGAGTAAGTCCATGCACCTCTGAGGGAGCTGTAGGTGACCAAACTATGACCTCAGGAGCCAGGCTGCTAAGTTCAGAGTTTGTGGGCATGGGTGTAGGGTCTTCCCCCTGTCCCGAGACAACATGTTGTACGGGAAGGGTAGTTTCACTGGTGGGGAGAGGGACATTTCAATCAGATGAGCGAACCAGGTAACTGGTTCCAGGTGCATTTTATGCACTATCTTGTTGAGAAGGGGAGTCATGAGGGAAGCATAGACAAAATTTCACTGACCATGTTATCCAGACACTGTTCCCCTTGGAGCGGTTTTGGGGGTACATGGAGGCGTAGTCTTGGCATTGGGCATTCTCCTGAGTTGCGAGAAAGTCTATCTCTGGGAAGCCCCATTCTGCGAAGACGTTGGACACAATGTCTTCATGCAGACGCCATTCGTATTCTTCGGGAAGAGGAAAATCTCTGCTGAGCACGTCTGCCAGAAGATTGAGTTCCCCTGGAACATATTGGGACAACAGAAACATCTTGAATGTGAGAGCCCATATCCAAAGGTTTTGGGACAGTTTGGATAGCCCTGGAGAGTGAGTGCCCCCCCCCTGTTTGTTCAGGTAATACATTGCTGTAGTGCTATCTGTTAGGACCAGCACTGTTTTCCCTTGCAGTTGCACCTGAAAGGCCTTCAATGCCTTGAACACTGCTAATAGCTCCAGTAAATTTATATGGTTGGACGCTACCTGAGGGGACCACACTCCATGGGCTGCATGATGAAGCAGGTGGGCCCCCCCCACCCCATGAGAGATGCGTCTGTTGTGAGAGTGGCTTCCACTGCAGGGGTGGTGAAGGTCTTCCTCTTCAAGAGGCTTTCTCTTGACCACCACTGCAGAGAGAACGAGGGCTGGCGAGACAACTACTAGATCTTCCCATTGTCCACTTGCCCGACACCACTGGCTGTTGAGCCACTCTTGCATGGGACGCATGCGCAGCCGCGCGTGGGGAACCAAGTATATGCACAACGCCATCATTCCTAGCAAACGCATGGCCTTGCGCACTGTCACCTCCTGACTGGCTACATATTGAGAAATCTGAAAAGCATGTTCTGAAACCTTTCGTTGGAGGGGAAGACGAGACCGTCTTCTGTCCGAATTAGAGCTCCCAGAAATTGTTTCGTTTGACTGGGGACTAGACTGGAATTCTTTTCGTTGATTGAGAAACCCAGACTGAAAAGAAGATCTACTGTTTTTTGGGTGTTCAAAAGTGATGTAAGAGTCCCCTGTGATGAGCCAGTCATCGAGGTAAGGGTAAACTGGGACAGATAGTCTGCGCAGGTGTGCTGCAGCCACTGCCAGGACTTTGTTAAACACCCTTGGCGCTGAGGCGATGCCGAAGGGGAGTACCTTGAATTGGTAATGTCTGTCCTCTATCATGAACCTTCGATATTTCCTGTGCGCTGGCAACATTGAAATATGAGAGTATGCATCTGTCCAATGTTGCCATGTAGTCCCCTTGTTTCAGCAGTGGGATCACTTCCTGAAGTGTTACCATGCAAAACCTTTGGGGTTTTATGAACTTGTTCGCTGGGCACAGGTCTAGAACAGGGCGCATGGTGAGGTCCTTTTTGGGTACAAGGAAGTACACTGAATAAATACCCTTGTTTACCTGAAGAATAGGAACGGCTTCTATGGCTTCCTTTCCCAGCAGCGCTTCCACCTCTTGCTTTGGGATCTCCAGATGGTCCGGTCAAAGGCGCCGCTAGTGTGGCGGTCTGAACTGTGGAGGTCGGGTGAATTCCACACAGTACCCATCAGTGATTGAATAACATCAGACCAGTGGGTCTTAAAGACACTCACATGCCGTGAGGAAAGATGTTAATCGCCCCCCGACCGGGGTGACAAGGGAGACCACCTGGATCTGGTCGTCATTTTTTTACCAGAGGCTGCGGCTCCTCTAGGATTGGGGCCTCTACCTCTGCCTTTGCTGCGTCGCTGACCCCTAGAAGGGTAGTAAGCGGGGCTTCCTGAAGTTTGTCCTGTGTTGAAACTCCCCGTGCCATAGGTGTTTTGGCCTGCACGGGACTGCACTCGAAAGGACCGCCAAGTGTTGTTACCGCTCTGTGGGGAAGGTTTTTGTGTTATCTGTTGCAGAGACTTAAGAGTCTCATGCTCCTTCTTGGCTGTTTCCAAGGCCTCATCAACCGATTTCCCAAAGAGGTTAGCTTCTTCAATAGGGTTATTGATGAGACGCTTGCGTTTCGGTTTAAACCCTGAAGTACACAGCCAAGCATGTCTTTTTAGTAGGGTCCCTTGGGCAAGAGACCTGCCTGCTGTCTCAGCTGTGTCCATGGTGTTTTTAATCACATTTTGGTTCACTTGTCTTCCCTCGACTATAATAGCGAGAAGCTTGGATTTGACGGGTTTTGGAACCTCTTGGACGCCTTCCTGGAGCAGGTTCCGCTGAACGTCAGCATAGCTTGCCAATAGCATGGTATTATTTGCTATCCGCGTAGTGTATGTGGCCGCTGAGGTGACTCATTTGCCTAGGGCATACAGTTTCTTGGATTCCTTGTCTGGAGGTGCCTGCCCCGTGGCAAGGGGTACCCCTGCCCTTTTTCAGGTGGTAGTACCAGCGAGTCGGGGATGGCATGCCCTTTAATGTATAGAGGGTCAGAAGGAGACGGCCGAAAATTCTTCGACTCTCGGGTTCACTGCTCGAGTTTGAGCTGGTGGTAGGGGCCAACCTTCTCTTGATGGAGTTAAGGAGGGGAATGGCCTGGCTAGATGGATGTTTTTCCTTAAGGATATCCTCTACAAAATCCTGCTCAGGCACTGCCTCTTGAGTAGAGATCTGAAAATGTTCAGCTGCCTTTTTTAATATCGAGTTGAAGGCCATTTGGTCATCTACAGGCGAGGCCTGACGAGCCGGAGTGGAGTCTAAACACAAAACATACGTGTCCTCAACTTGATGTGGCAGTGTCCATGGGTCTGTACCCTCCCGTTGGGTTTCTTCCCAATTGTCTGTGGTATCCTGCTGTTCTTCATAACTTTGTAGAAATGAAGCTTATTATTCTTCAGTGTAAATGTCCCTATAGGTGTCCAAGTGGACAATATCTTCATGATGGACTGGGACAGAAGGCTGCTCTTCTTGATAGTGAGAAGAAAATTGAGGGATGGGCTCTCCACAAGACCTTTTCGGGGATGGTTTATCAGATAAACTGATAATTCTCTCCAGCTTGTCCATGCACCCCTCAAATTTCTCTCTAGTAAATTTAGAGGACCCAGACGGGCCTACGGGAGGACAAATGTCGTCTTCCGCCATACGGCGTCGAAAAGATTGTCTTATGGTGTCTGAAAGAGGCTCTTGGCTATCCTCAAGTATCGTGAGAATCGGGGCCTAAAGCCGCATCCGAAATTTTTTCTGCGGCTTGCCCCATGCTTTTAGGCGTAACCTGGGTAAGTCCCACAGCCGCCGTAATCCTCTCGATGCGGTCTTCGATAATCACTGAATCGGAGTGGGATAATTGTTCTGATGGTCTATCGTGGGTATAGTACCTAGCGATCGGTTTTTCGACCAGAGGCCTAGTCGTAGCTTTCAGCCTTCGGGACCGTCTGAGCGTAGGATTTCCGAGCTTCGACGTGTGAAGTCTTTGCACCCTTACTCGATTTAGATTGCCCAGTCGCAAGACGCTGTTGCGGAAGGCTTTGTATCTGCGCGATCCGAGGAACCCGTTGAAAGTTTTGGCGACCCTGTTGGCGCTTTCACCTTTTTCGACGAGGACGTCGAAACTTGTGTAGGGGTTGTATGCTTAGTGTGATGCGTTTGTACACCCCTTTCACCAGGTGTTTTCCCTGCGGCGAGACCAGAGTCAGAAGTGTCCGCCTCGAGGTCTATTACATCCGCAACGGATGTTTGGTCATCTGAGGTGCCCCCGTCACTCTCAGCGGTTGTGGTGTGGGGAAAGGGGATTCCACCCGCGACCTACCGTTTGCGGCCCACCGCTTTACACGGCACTCCTTAAGGGTCTTCGGCCGAAGGAGCTTGCAAGCCACACACTGCTTTTCATCATGCTCCAAGGGGAGACAGGCGTTGCATGTCCTGTGTTCGTCCTTCCAAGGATATCTAACCCTACACTTAGGGGAGAACCTAAAAAGGAGTCCTTTCCATAGCCAAAGGGAAAGATGACCAGACCAAAAGTGTAAAGATGGGAAAGGAGGTAAGAAAGCAAAAATATGGCCACCCTGACCCCACTCTCTCTACTTAAAGGTCAGCCAGAAGATCCGACCACGTGGAAAATCTGGCTGCCGGATCTTAGGCGCCAAAATCCACCTCGTAGACGAATCCCTCCACAGTCTTCATCGAAGATGTTCTTGTGACCGAACTGACTTAACGGGGAATAACCGACAAGTCGGTATAAGATAAACAATGTCTCTTCTGAAAGAGCTTGGCTATAAGGCGACCAGTTATCTGGGCGGAAAAAAACAATCTGAGGGACCTCGGCACATGAGGGATTTTGGGTACACTACACGTCACGTTAGTGATAGTGTTAGACACGCCTAGGCCGACGTCCCCTTTCGGTCCCCGAAAGACGAGATGCAATACTCCGCAGTTACCACTGGATGTCGGACTATATGCACAGCATGTGATTCTAAGCAGATTAACAAGCATCAGAAAGAAGAGTGGCCCTCAGGGGACACTATGATATGGCATGTGTAACGCGCCTATACACAAGTGTTTCAAGGCACGACAAGGCAAGGAAGGGGTTACAGAGGGAGGACAGAATCTTGCTAGGTCAAGTGACATTGAGATCCCGCAAGTACAGGAGTGAGGGGAAAAGTGCCAGGGGAAAGGGGGAGGGGGCAGAGCTGTACATGGGATCAAAACAATAAGTGTTGTCCAGCAGGTGGCAGGTGCAAGAGTAAGTGCTGACAGCAGGTGTCCAAAAGTGCATGTAGGGGGACTGTAGGGTTACATACAGACCCTAGTGCAAGGGTTGCTAGGAGGCAGTGCGGGTGTGCAAATGGGCGGGCAGGGACCTGGGCCCGAAATCAGAGGGTAGTCAGGTGATCAGTGCAGTATCAGCAGGGGAGTGGAAGAGAGAAGGCAGAAGCAAAGAGGAAGGTCTTGAGGTGCTTCCGGAACTGGAGATGGTTCTCCTCAAGTTTTAGAAAGGCAGAGAGGCCGTTCCAGAGGGAAGCCCCAGCCGAAGAAAGATCTACCACCAACTCATTGCTTGGAGAAGCGATTGACCCTGAGGGAGTTGGAGGTGGAGCAGCGAAGAGCTCGAGTAGGAAGGTATTCACGAAGACAGTTGGAAGTATTGAGGACCCATGTCCCAGAGGCCTTGTGGACAATGCAGAGGGTCTTGAACTTAATCCTTGCAGCCACTGCAGAGATTTCAGTGCTGGAGATACACAATCCCTGGGCTTGAGGCAAAGACCAAGTCTTGCAGTCCTGTTCTGGATGAGTTTCGGAGAGTAGAAGCAGGCAGATTAATAAAGTCTTACAGTAGTAGTTCAGCCTAGAGAGAACCAGCCCTCTATAGGGAGTGAGCTTCTGGGGGAAGGAGAGGAAAGGAAGAATACCTCCTAGGAGGTGCAGTTGGCAGTTTGACTTCTTAAAGACGGATATGTGAGGAGAAAAGGAGAGTGTGGAGTCGAAGATGACCCCGTGGTTCTTAGCCTCACAGGTGGGAGCAGTGTTAGGCAAGATTGTATGGAGTATCCTGTGGGAGACTGCACCAACCTTGTCCGCTTGGCAATAGTTAACCCAACCTTTGGTACAAGTCTGTACTACACAGGTTGGTAGAGTGACTGAGCAGCCAGGCGTACCTCACGAAGTGTCAATGTGAGCTATAGGGTTGCAACAGAGTCTCACAGTGACAAGTATCCAAATAACTCTTACACTCAAGGTTTCTTGATTAAACTATTATTAATTTAAGTGTTTAGTAAGCCTTCTTTAGAAGCGAGCAAATATGTAACATATATAATCCGAAATACACACTCAGTTTCAATAAATCAGTAGATACCCTTTTGGGATGGCACACAAACACTTCCTACACCCTGAGGGGACTTCAAAAACTAGAACACTGGTCATCGATAAATCACTGGTACCTTTAGAGCAATACTGAGTTTGGTGTCAAAGGGAAAAGGTTAGGGAAGGAAACAATGGTTAACAAGTTTCTCAAACAGGAAAGCACTTTTGAACCCCCCAATGCAATGTAGATTAACCCTTTCCCAGCTATACAAGTAAAGGATGTATGACTTTTGGAGGGACAGATCAAAACAAAGCTAGAAGAGTCTTCCGGGAGCCAGGACAGCCAATGTTCCTTGAGCAAAGTCTAGGGGAGCTGTGACACTTCTTGAAAGTAAGTAAAAAGTCTTGCACAATGTTATAGAGAGTTTTGTAGAAAAAGAAATCACTGTAGGGCCACAAGCTGGGAGACTTGAGGAGGGCAATGCTGCAAGAAACTCTGCAAAAGGCATCAAATGTAAGAACTGAGAGCAAGCAAGCTACACATCAAGAGGCATGTACCCCTTAGTTCATAGTACCTTAGGTCTGAAGAAATTGGTTCCAGCTGGCTTCTGTACTTGTAGCATGGCAGATCCTTTTGTTCCTAGGCCTCAGTCGTGGGGAAAAGAGGAAGGACGTCTGGGGATTCCTGCACTACGATTCGAAGGTCAGTGGCAGCAATGGGCCGAATAAAAAATGATGCACTCTATTCTGGTGTTTGTCCCCTGGCACTCGGTTCCTGCAGCACCAAAGGAAGTACAACCAGCAAACAGATTTCCAGATGAGTTTGTCTTGGGGTCGATTGGTCCCACCAACCCAAGGGGAGGCGTCAACCTTTGCAGAGCTTTTCTAGTCGAGGCGAATTCGGAGCTTCAGGACTGCAGCAGGGCTTCACCGGGCAAACCAACAGTCCAGAAGTTGCAGCAAGTTTCTCTTCCAAGTTCTTCTTCGGATGCCTTCGTCGAGTGGTCGACTCTGTCTTCCTTGCAAAAGACATTGCCTTTTATGCAAGTCTCTCCCATTCATTGGCAGCCTAGCTGTCACTCACACAGCAAGGTAGAGGTCTTACAGCCAGCCAGCCAATCACCCTGTGGTGCATTCCTGTAACCAAGGAGACTAAGCACAGGGAGTTTCGGGAACCTCCCTCGCTTCCTGGCCTGCCAGACACGCTAGAGCCAGAAGCGGGCTTCACCAGCGAACCCCTCGCCAAAGATAAAACGAACAAAGGGACCAAACCTGGTTTGTCACGCAGAGTAAATCTCAAGAAGGACCTTTCCAATAAGAAATGGCAGAAAAAGAGCAGGGCCATTTTGACAAAATGGTCACTTATGGGTGCTATACTGCAGCTTCGAAAAACTCACTATAATAGGAAAAAGAAAACTACTGCCAGTGTTAGGAAGAATTCTCATACATGTGCCAATTCCTCCCACCTTAGAGCCCTCCAGCTCTTTTGCTAAACTTTGGGACTTTGAACTTTTAAAACAGTGTTTTTTTCTCTTGTGTTTTCTTTGGTTATGGAGTTTTAGACAACTCCATAGGCATCATATTTTCATGTGTGTCACACAGCACCCTCAGTGCAGTGGCACAGGGAAGCCTTTCAGGCTTTCCGAAGGTTTAGATACCTTCTCTGGGATAAGCTACTGTTTCCCAGAGTAAGTAAAGTGAAATTGACACTACTAGTCTTTAAATTCCTAGACCCAGCACACCTTATCTTACAATAGAGTGCTGGAGGGGTTACTTAGTATCCCCTCTGTCTAGATACTCATGTAGCAGTCAAATGCTACCATTTTCTATCAAAATGGCTGGTGGCAGTGGTTTTACAATGAACCACAATGATTTTTCCCGACCGCAAACACTGGTAGCGTTAAATCGCAGGAGCCATATTTTTCAAGATGGCGTCAGAACAGCCCTCTGTTTAAACAGGTCTCCGTCTTGTTTTTTGCCGTTTCTTTGTGGAAAGGTCCTTCTAGAGATTTGCTCTGTGCACAAAACCAGGTTTGGTCCCTTTATTTCATCGCCTTTGGCGGGCTTCAGGACTGAAGACTTCCTCTGGTGCCCGAGTGTCTGGGGTGGGCAGGAAGTGAGGGAGGTGCACGAAACCCCCTGTGCTTATTCTTCTAGGAGACCCAAATGCACTCTGCCGTGATTGGCTGGCTGACTGTCCGGCAAGGACAGACATCCTGCTGGGTGAGTGGCAGCTAGGCTGGAATGAATGGGAGGAAACTGGATAAAAGGCAAGTCTCTGGGCGTGGAAGGCAGAGTCGACCACTAATGAAAGTACCGAAGACTAGCTTGAAGAGGACGGCTGCTGCAACTCCTGGACCGTTGATTTGTCCGGTGAAGCCCTGCTGCAGGTCTGAATCGCTAACTTAATCTCGACAGAGAAGCCCTGCACTGCAAGGACAACTTCTCCCTTTGAGTTGGTGGGACCAATGAACTCTACCCATAAACCACCTGGATACCATTCTTGGTGCTGGTTGTATTTTTCTCAGAATGCTGCAGGAAACCGAATAACCAGGGAGAGGGACACCAGTTTGTGTGCTTTACTACAACTACTGGAATTGAAGATTTCCCAAGCACCAGCTTTTCAACCAGTCCCAGTGCAGGAGTCGGACGTCCTCCCGCTTGTCCCCACAACTGAGGGTCAGGAACAGCAAGATCTGCAGGAACTGCCAGGAACAGAAGTCTTCAGCTGCATCTTTTTCTTCATTTGAAAGGTACTGTGAGACAAGACTGAGTACTTAGCTCTCGCAGTGAAAGTGCTTGAAACTTTCGCAACTAGCAGGCCTAATCAGCTTGTGACCAACATATAATTCTTCTGCTTACAAACTACTTCTAAGAACTTCTACAGAGACTTTATCGTTTACTTACCAGAACTGGTTTTACCTATCCAAGACTTTAGGCCATTGACTTTGGCCTATCCCATTGAATTGACTCTTCTGGTGAACTCAAAGTATCTGCACTGTCTAAGAAATTGTAATTCTTTGTATGTTCTGAACCTATTCCTTTTTGCTCCTCCTTCCAAGTATTCTGTATGCCATTTTGCTCCTCCTTCAAAGTAGTTTGAATGCCTCAGAAACGTAACAAGTATAGTATTGAAGAGTATTGTTGTATGATATTTAACTGCCTCCTTCTAGTGAATGTTTTATAACCGACTGTTGAATACGTAAGTGTTTAACCAAGAAACCTTGAGTGTAAGAGTTTATTTGAATAAACTCCTTACAGCTCACATTCCCTCTTGAGATAAGCTTGGATGCTCAGCTCTGCTACCAAAAACTGCAGTACAGACTTATACCAAAGGTTGGTTTTGCTTACACCTGTGGTCATAGTTGTGTGTAGTGGTCCCAAAGGGTACTGCATACAAACTCTGCCCAACAGCCACCAGCCATTAATTGTAGAAAGGGTAACATAAAAATGTTACATGAGAAAGTAGACAAAGGAGATACTAAGTACCCCTCCAGCACTCCATGTAAAATGGTGTGTGCTGGGTCTACAAAGTTACAAAAAGTAAAGTCAATTTCACTTGACTGCTCTTGTACAAGTAGTTTAACCAAGAGAAGGTAGATTAAACCTTTGGGAAATCTGAAAGACTTCCCTGTGCCACTGCACTGAAGGTGCTGTGTCACAATGTAAAAATATGATGCCTATGGAGTTTGTCAGACTCCAAAAACAAAGAATACAAATCCGAGAACACCACATGGATGAGTGAGAAAAAGGGCTCACTCACTCCAACATAAAAATTAAAAAGTCCCAAAGTCCAGCAAAAGAGCAGGGGGTCTCTAAGGAGGGAGGAATTCGACACTAAAATGAAAATTATCCCCAACCAGCAGGAAGAGGGCCAAAACGAGGCCGGCTACAGTGTGACCGGAAAGAAGGGTGCAAGTGTGCCGATGAGGAGAATCTCTATCTTAGTGGCATTAAGGCAGAGATTGTTGACGGCACACCACTCCTGGATAGGAGACAGAGATGAGAGAAGGAGAAGAGGTGGTAGAGAGGAGCCTGAAAACTAGCTGAGTGTCATCCACATAGCACAAAGTTGGAGCAGAGAACTTCAATGCGGTGGGTGAAAGGTGGCAGGTATTGGCTGAACATCCAGAGAGAGGTTAGACCCCTGGGGAACACCACAGGTAGAGAGTGAGATCGAGGAAAGGAAGGACCCAAGTTGGACCTGGGAGGGTCGATCAGAGAGGAACGAGGTCAGCCAGGCCAGGGCCCGATTGGTGATACCCATGTTATCACAGACGATTGAGCAGGATGGCATGGTTGACCGTGTCAAAGGCAGAAGAGAGATCGTGTAAGATGAGGACAGAGGGGAGATCCGAATCGAGGTTAGAGAGCAGGTCTTCACAGATGTTCAGGAGAGCAGTTTCCGTGCTTCTGGCTGCTCTGAAGCCAGAGTGATGGTCATGGAGACAAACAACAGATTCAGTGTGAAGATTAAGTTGGAAGATGGTCTAGAAACCTTATCAGTGGAGAACATCAGAAAGGAAGAGAAAGAGGGAGGAAAGGTGGCCACAGGTGGGCCGGAGGTAGAGGAGAGAGTAGAGGGAGGAGAGGACGAGGGTGGATAGGATGTCTTAGGTTTTATAGATGAAATAAGTCAGGGCCTAGGAGGGGACAAGAGAGGTAGAGACTGCGGCAGGATTGGCCAGCTCCTTGGAGATTTTAGAGTTCTGACAAATTGTTAGATGCTGCAGAGACGCGGGCTTGGATGCGGGCTCTCTTCTTAGTGTGGACAGAGAGCCGGTATTGCTTTTGGAGCAGGTGGCAGGCCAGTTTGTCACAGGATACACAAGAAGCTAGCCATTTCCTCTCAGCTACCATGCACTTGCGTTTAAGGGTAAGGTCAGTGTCATACCAGGAGTGCACTTGGCTTTGGGCTACAAGCAGATCCTCATGAACGGGGGAAAGAACATCAAGAGTATCAGAGATAGAAGAGTGGAGCATGGAAAGGGCTGTGTCAGGATGTGAGTCAGCCAGAGGGGCAGGAGGGGGTGAGAAAGTGGTGGCGAAGGCCTCAACTGACATGCTTCCTGGGTCGGATGACCGAGAAGGTAGGTGGCAGTGCTGGAGTTGGCTTGGCCTGAGGGGTAGAGATGGGAGGAAAGGAGAAAGTGATCACTTCACGAGAGGAGTGGTGAGACTGATAGGGAGGGGGAGGTCTGAGGAAATCAGAATATCCAGAGTGCCCTGCAGTGAGTTGGGCCAGAGGGGAGAATAGAAAGAGAATCGCAGAGGTCGCTAGAGTCCAGGAGGGACAGGAAGCATCCAGGTGGATGTTAAAGTCTCCAAGCAGGAGGAGTTGAGTAGTCGAGGCCAGGAGGGAGGAGTGGTCCACCCACTCAGAGAGGAAGGAGGTGATCTGACCACGTGGCTGATCAATAGTAGCCATGGTAAGAGTGGCCAGGGGGAGAGTGAGGGAGAGAGCCTGCAGACAAGGCGAGTGTATAGACTTGTGCGTAAAAGTCTATGGATGCGCCAGGGGCTACCGGTAAGGGTGGCAAGTACTTAATGCCCCTCAGCGCACTACAGACCAAACTTCGGCAGTCAAGTCCACTTCAGTTGTAGGTTCAAATCCTGCAGTTGGGTGTCTCTGCGGGATAGGGCGATTTCTCCGCTCCTGGTGAAGGGATTGGGCCAGTTCCACTGCAGCGAGTCTTAGGGCACCGGGGGGCACAGCAGCAAAGCACCCACAAAGTTCGTCACCACAGCTGGACGGCACAGGGACCACATATGCTTGGGTTCAGGCGTACTCTAATTCCAGACCTAGGAATACTAAACTCGGCAGGAGAGTGCCTAATACCCAGAACCTAGTCTCCAAAGGCTCAAGTCGAAACGGCAGTGGTTCCAGGGCAAAGGTCCTGTAGGAGCTGGTCAGTTCACTGCGTGGTCCAGGAACACTTCACTTACAGGTTAAGCAGGAGGTGCCGAGAATAGTTGGTCCAACTATTCCAATGGGTTGAAGTGCCCTTGCAGGACTTCAAGGTACAATCAGAAACAGGGGGTCCGACTGAACCGCGGGCTCAGGGTGCTAAACCTTCCAGCGAAACACCAGTGGTTCCACTGATCTGCTTCTTCGGTTCAGGATACTTGGCTCCTTTACTAAGTTCGGTGTGAACTCAGAAGATCGACCTGCAATAGGTATAAGATGCCTTCTCTTATCCAAAATCTCCTTTGTGCTAAAACAAATGGATCGGCTCACATACAGCCCTCACAGATGTGGACCAATCAGACCACGGTGGTCCCAGTCATCCCAGCACACCAGACATCCTGTCACCCAGGATGTGTATTGGAACTAGACCGCTCCACCCACATCCTGGGCGCGCGCGCACACACACACAAGGCATGCAGAATCCCACGGAAGCTTCGGTTTGCGGGGGCTGGGGGAATTTCAATGACCAAATAATGAATTTCCCGGGTCAAGATGGCCATGAAGGGACAAGATGGCCAAAGGACAGAACAAAGGACCTCATGGCATGGCCATTTTAGGCACTGGCCACTCTCTTGGGTCAAACGTGGTATAGACCATAGAAAAAGAGTTGAAAATACATAAAAAGTAACAGCTGCCACAAGCTCTGTCCAAGACACACTTGTACATTCACCATAAATCCTTCGAGAGTTTCTAGGGCCTTAAAAATTAAAAAGGGACACCCCCTGCGCATTGTAATGCAAGGTACATTGTGCACTGATAAAATGTTACTAGGAAATAGCAAGTGAAAGACTAAGGGTAACAGTCTCCCCGTACTGACAGTCTTAAGGGCATGACAGTTTCTCCATAACAAATTGAGCAAAAGCCCAGCAGCGTACAGCAGAAGGCTGGGTACCACTGGCAAAAGCTAGACTAGGATGGCCAGACAACAGCAAAAGGTTGGGGGGGGGGTGGGTGTGGGTTCACAACTGGAGGGAAAGTTACCCATAAATGGAAATATTTCCTAACACCAAGTACCAAAAGTTCACTTGCAAGAAACACAGAGCACGGTACTTTGTTATATGAAATGCACTGCTCGGGTGTTTATGGGACCATCTGCTAAGGGGTTCAAAACACCAATCCTGTAGTGTTTGCTTAGGTGTGCATGAAGTAAGCTCAAAACACTCTTAATGATAAAATGACAAAGCAGCCTAGCTTCGCTCTTAAACAGTGGGCTGGTGTCACTCAGTCACATGTTTTAACTAACTAAAGTTCAAACAAACTGTACACAAAAAGACCAAGGGTCTAAACAAAACACTGAAACAAGTGTAAAGTACAAATACAGTTGAGGAAGATAATTTACAAAGGTCACAAGCAGTAAATGGCAGTGATTTAGTAAACATAAAAAAATATATCACAGAAAGTTATTCTATAAAGGATCTCCCAAAAAACTGAATGGGTCCCTTGCAGCTCTATTGGAAAATGTATTTGCTACTTACAGTCCATAAGAACAGAGACTGCAGTAACCATTCAGCGTAGGAGCCTGTGGGACGCTACCAGAGGCGTTCAAGACCCAAGGTCCACCACCAAAGGCCCAGAGAAGGATGAAGAATATGACTAACCCACAGAAGGCAGACTGTCACCGTCAGAGGTCCACAAAAGCTACTCTGCGCTCCGAGTCGGGGCACCCTGGAGGACTGGATCAGCAACCATCTGTCCCAGGACCCGCAGAAATGGCTCAAAAAGCATGGGTGAGTTTTGGAGTTTGGATTGGTCTGGCTTGTTGACTGTTGGGAGTCTCTGGTCAGTGTGAGCAGCGCCCCATGTTAAAATGGACTCAAGGCAGCAGGATTCCAACGATAGCCTTGCTGCAGCCAACTCACACAAAGAAGGGCACTGCAGCAGCAACTGCAGAAAAGGAGTGCAGACGAGACTCAGCAAGGAGGTCTGCTTCAGCTCATGCAAAATCAATGTCAACCAAGGCAGCGATGGACAGTAGCGGCAGGGGAGGATCCAAGACATCACATCAAGGAGCAGAAATGAGGCAGAGCAGCATCTAATTAATAAAGAAATCTGGGGGAGCTCCCACCTTAGGTACAGTGACTGCTAAAAGGAGGGGGGACTTTCTAAAAGCATCAGCACAACATGCAAGAAATGTTCAGCATGCAATGCCGGAAGGAAGCAGACGAGCCTTGCCAACGGATTATGCCAGTAGCAGAGGCAGATCCAACCAGCGCTGCAGAGTCAGGGTACTTAGGAGAAGACCATATCTTCTGCAGTCTCCCAGGTAAGTTTTCCCAAGACTAATCTGATCAGCTGCTCTGTTGATCCTCTAGTTCTAGAGAGTAACCCTGTGAAGCAGAAGACCAAGTGGAAAGCAAGGTCACACAGCCGCTCTCAAAAGCACCCCAGCAGGGTGTGTAGGTAGTTGAATCTATTCGAAGTTGCTTTCAAAAGTAAAAATTATTTTTATTTTTAATAGAAAATAATGGTAGTCTTGAGATTCAATTGTTTTCCAAAATTGGTTTATCCACCAAGAATTTGAATAAAAAAATTATATACATATCATGCGATGAAAAGTCACTAATATATTCTTAGTGAGGAGGAAACCGCCATATATGTTTTTTCAATCAGACCATAAAAATTGCCAATGCATTTCGGAATAATATTTCCTTCATCAGGGCAGGTCTATAAGCAATATACATACAATCAATAGATAGTACATAATCAAACCAAACAATAGTGACAATATAATCAACATACCATATTGTTGTGATTGTAGAGGTACGTAGATGGTAAACGAGGAAAAAAGGAAAAAGGAAAAAAGGGTAATGAGGCCCTGTTGGATGCAGATAAAGACCATTAAACAATATGTAAAGTGAATGCAGCGAGCATTCATGGAGAGAATTTTACCTGAGGCGGGTTGTAAGCACAGTATATGGCGTGTGTGGCTTAAAGAAGCCTTTGAATGTTCAAACTGTCTACAAGGAGTCAGCGTTGAAGCGCAGCCTCCAGGAGATGGGCTGAAATCAAAAAGGTGTATATAGTTGCAAAAACGGGTCTGATCCGTATATAGAGACAAAATTCTAGCAGTAATGCAAACTTACCCTACGAGTCGCAAGGAACAGGCGTTCTCCTGTGACCGGCTCGCGTACATCTGAGGCTATCGTATCAAGGCGTCGCCAAGGCAACGCTTCTTTTTAAAGACACGTGACCACGAAGCATCCGCGAGGAGCGCGCGGTCGAAGTAAAGACACTGCAATCAGGCCAGTGGGCTGGAATTGCAATGATCCACATATTTAACATACCTCATCTCTACTCAGGCGGAATTGTGGTCACTGAAAAATCTGAAATTAAAAAAAAGTCGTACTGTAATGAAAATAGAAAAAATACTGTGATAAATAGAAAAGCAGCATCATATGGAAAAAGGGACCTAGTACATGATCCAAACCATGCAGAATATATGGATCGGTATGTGTGGTTATGAAGCTGCCGATACAAACACTATCGACTGGTGATGTATTCTTAAATGGTGTCCCTCTCCTCACGGCGAGGGTCCTAAAATAGCTACATTGCGAGTAAACTCAAACTAATGTATCATTATTGCGAAATCTACGCATCTGCATGTAATCAACCCTGCTGGTGGTGGTGTCATCCTAAGATGGCACCTTGCGTCCCAGACAGTCTGTCCGGGGGGTCCATCAGGGTTCCATTGCTGCAATACAGTTGTACATTAATGTCATGTTCATGGTAGTGCTAAGGGTCAGGACGTATGTCCAAGAGATACAGCAGAGTTCCATTGCTTGGATACAGTTACACATCGTAGTAATCATTCACAAATATAGCGTGAAGAGCAGTGTCATCCTGGTTCATAAAGGGGATTACTCTTCGGGTACAAGGATAATCGTACAGTACAGATACTAACACTCAGGCATGACATACAGAAAATAGTGCCAGCAGTCAAGAACGTATTGGACAAATGTTAGGATCATAAAAAACAGTGGTAGTTGATCTCTTCATTGATGCCATTGGGGGTCAAGCTACTTAGCTTGTCGATCCAGAATGTCTCTCTACGATTTAGACGTTGGTTCAAGTCTTCATGGGGACTGTTTTTCGTAAGTGTTTCTAAAATCACGAATCTCATCTGGGTCAGATTGTGTCCATTGTCAACCCAATGTCGGGCTACAGCTGAGTTCATGTTTGCATTGCGGATGCATGACCGATGTTCATTCCACCTATTTTTGGCCATTCTGGTGGATTGACCTACGTAGAACTTGCCACATGGGCATTTGATACCATAGATGGTATTTACACTGTCACAGGTACCGTATGTCTTTAGTAGAATCTTTTTCCCTGTTCTGGGATGGTTGATGACATTCCCCTTGATTATTGAGTTGCAGTTTATGCAATGTAGACAAGGGAATGTTCCAGTCCTTTGAGTTATAGGCTCCTTGAGAGGCGGCCTTGTGTGTATCAATTCGTCCCTAAGGTTTCTACTCCGTTGGTAGGCGAACACAGGTAATTCACTAAACAAACCTTGAACTCTAGTGTCGTTTCTCAAAATACTCCAATGTTTATTGATGGTTTTTTTTATTCTGTTGCTCTGGACCGAGAATTTAGAAACATACTCAGGTGTCTTCAATTCTCTCTTAGTCTTTGGATTCTGAGTGGTGATCAAAGTGTCTCGTGCCAGGCTACTCACTCTGGCGAATGCTGTGTCGAGTTCATTCTGTTTGTAGCCTCTCGCTAGAAACTTATCCTTCATCACAAGCTGTTGGGCTAAGCAATCTTCTGGGTCGCTAACTATTTTCTTCACCCGAAGCAGTTGACTGTACGGGAGGTTCCTAAGCAGACTCGGTTGATGGAAGCTTAGACGGTGTAGTTCAATCTTCGTGTCAAACAGGGCTATTACTACAAGCATCCGACATCCGTGCACAAAAGGAGTTCATATTAGCACTTCTACAATTCATCTCAGAAAAGTCATATTTTCAACACCGCAATCCGTTCTATCTGCAGACCTCAGGAACTTCAATGGGGGCCACTATGGCACCCACATACGCCAACTGTTTCATGTATAAATTTGAAATGGACAATGTACTGAACCAACAAGTATGGAACAAAGACATCCACTTGTGGACGCGTTATATCGATGACATTTTTGGTGTGTGGAGGGGCACTAGGACCGCCTTCAACACGTTCTTTGAATATCTGAACAACATAGATCAGCGCATCCAGTTCACGAGAGAGATCTCCCATGACACAATCACCTTTTTGGACGTTCTCATCAAAAAGCAATCAACTGGCTACAGCACTTCTCTATTCAGGAAACCCATAGACCGCAATAATCTCCTACACCGTCTAAGCTTCCATCAACCGAGTCTGCTTAGGAACCTCCCGTACAGTCAACTGCTTCGGGTGAAGAAAATAGTTAGCGACCCAGAAGATTGCTTAGCCCAACAGCTTGTGATGAAGGATAAGTTTCTAGCGAGAGGCTACAAACAGAATGATCTCGACACAGCATTCGCCAGAGTGAGTAGCCTGGCACGAGACACTTTGATCACCACTCAGAATCCAAAGACTAAGAGAGAATTGAAGACACCTTTGTATGTTTCTAAATTCTCGGTCCAGAGCAACAGAATAAAGAAAACCATCAATAAACATTGGAGTATTTTGAGAAACGACACTAGAGTTCAAGGTTTGTTTAGTGAATTACCAGTGTTCGCCTACCAACGGAGTAGAAACCTTAGGGACGAATTAATACACACAAGGCCGCCTCTCAAGGAGCCTATAACTCAAAGGACTGAAACATTCCCTTGTCTACATTGCATAAACTGCAACTCAATAATCAAGGGGAATGTCATCAACCATCCCAGAACAGGGAAAAAGATTCTACTAAAGACATACGGTACCTGTGACAGTGTAAATACCATCTATGGTATCAAATGCCCATGTGGCAAGTTCTACGTAGGTCAATCCACCAGAATGGCCAAAAATAGGTGGAATGAACATCGGTCATGCATCCGCAATGCAAACATGAACTCAGCTGTAGCCCGACATTGGGTTGACAATGGACACAATCTGACCCAGATGAGATTCGTGATTTTAGAGACACTTACGAAAAACAGTCCCCATGAAGACTTGAACCAACGTCTAAATCGTAGAGAGACATTCTGGATCGACAAGCTAAGTAGCTTGACCCCCAATGGCTTCAATGAAGAGATCAACTACCACTGTTCTTTATGATCCTAACATTTGTCCAATACGTTCTTGACTGCTGGCACTATTTTCTGTATGTCATGCCTGAGTGTTAGTATCTGTACTGTACGATTATCCTTGTACCCGAAGAGTAATCCCCTTTATGAACCAGGATGACACTGCTCTTCACGCTATATTTGTGAATGATTACTACGATGTGTAACTGTATCCAAGCAATGGAACTCTGCTGTATCTCTTGGACATACGTCCTGACCCTAAGCACTACCATGAACATGACATTAATGTACAACTGTATTGCAGCAATGGAACCCTGATGGACCTCCCGGACAGACTGTCTGGGACGCAAGGTGCCATCTTAGGATGACACCACCACCAGCAGGGTTGATTACATGCAGATGCGTAGATTTCGCAATAATGATACATTAGTTTGAGTTTACTCGCAATGTAGCTATTTTAGGACCCTCGCCGTGAGGAGAGGGACACCATTTAAGAATACATCACCAGTTGATAGTGTTTGTATCGGCAGCTTCATAACCACACATACCGATCCATATATTCTGCATGGTTTGGATCATGTACTAGGTCCCTTTTTCCATATGATGCTGCTTTTCTATTTATCACAGTATTTTTTCTATTTTCATTACAATACGACTTTTTTTAAATTTCAGATTTTTCAGTGACCACAAATCCGCCTGGGTAGAGATGAGGTATGTTAAATATGTGGATCATTGCAATTCCAGCCCACTGGCCTGATTGCAGTGTCTTTACTTCGACCGCACGCTCCTCGCGGATGCTTCGCGGTCACGTGTCTTTAAAAAGAAGCGTTGCCTTGGCGACACCTTGATACGATAGCCTCAGATGTACGCGAGCCGGTCACAGGAGAACGCCTGTTTCTTGCGACTCGTAGGGTAAGTTTGCATTACTGCTAGAATTTTGTCTCTATATACGGATCAGACCCGTTTTTGCAACTATATACACCTTTTTGATTTCAGCCCATCTCCTGGAGGCTGCGCTTCAACGCTGACTCTTTGTAGACAGTTTGAACATTCGAAGGCTTCTTTAAGCCACACACGCCATATACTGTGCTTACAACCCACCTCAGGTAAAATGCTCTCCGTGAATGCTCGCTGCATTCACTTAACATATTGTTTAATGGTCTTTATCTGCATCCAACAGGGCCTCATTACCTTTTTTCTTTTTTCCTCGTTTACCATCTACGCACCTCTACAATCACAACAATATGGTATGTTGATTATATTATATGTCACTATTGTTTGGTTTGATTATGTACTATCTATTGATTGTATGTATATTGCTTATAGACCTGCCCTGATGAAGGAAATATTCCGAAATGCATTGGCAATTTTTATGGTCTGATTGAAACAACATATATGGCGGTTTCCTCCTCACTAAGAATATATTAGTGACTTTTCATCGCATGATATGTATATCATTTTTTTTTTTAATTCAAATTCTTGGTGGATAAACCAATTTTGGAAAACAATTGAATCTCAAGACTACCATTATTTTCTATTAAAAATAAAAATAATGTTTACTTTTGAAAGCAACTTCGAATAGATTCAACTACCTACACACCCTGCTGAGGTGCTTTTGAGAGCGGCTGTGTGACCTTGCTTTCCACTTGGTCTTCTGCTTGAAATGTGTTTTAGATTTGGGTGGCTCCAAATTTGTCACAGCCAGCTCCTTTTGCACATTTGAATCCCGATTGTACAAACAAGCAAATCGGTTGCTTACAACTTTTGAAAATTGGACGAATGTGGATTCAACAATTAGTGGTGCCCACTCATCTTCCCTCTTGCTAGAGAGTAACCCTGCCTGCGAATCCATTGCTATGCACCATTCAAGTTTTTGGAGATGATACAATCCAAGCAAGCAGCCAAACTCCATACACTCTGGCATCTGGGAGACCCTCACCCAGTGATGTACTGGCTAGAGGAAAACAAAGGGTGCATAGGCAATGTCCATCCCTACGCAGGCAGAACCACCATTTTATCCATTTCGTGTTGTCCACGCAATTAAAGAAATACAAAAATGGCATACTGAAAGGAGCTTTAAAATGCCTTAATACCCAAGTGGCCACCATATATTGGCATTTAGCTACAAACACTAAACTGGCTACAGCACTGTGTAGCCATAAACAAAAGCTAGCTGCCACAATCCTCCTCTGCAACACTTTCTGAATCAAAGAACTGGTCCAGGGACAACATGGGGTGCTCCAGGAGCACCCCTGCCCTCGTAGCCACCTGTGCCACTAAGGCCGCTATAACAAAACAGTTACATCTGCAGGGCGCTTCAGTACAACTCCCTCAGACACAAAAATGTCTAAAAACCAATAAAGGAAGCAAACGGTTAGGGGACTTAGTCACATTTGTGGCTACCAAGGCAGAGGTAAGCAGAGCCTCAAAAATGGACAGAAAAAGCCCTATGATAAATCCAGTAAGTCATATTGGAGTATGGCTGTTTTTCCATCACTAACAGAATATACAGGCCTTACGCCAGACCTCAAGGTGCAGTGGAGTCCCACATATGACGAGTATTCACATCACCGATGCCTTCATGGTGGGTGCCACTTGTCTTAATCCGTTACTGCTTTTTTTGTGGATACGTTATGGAGAAAGACATTAAAAGATTAACACCCAGGAGGTAGGTGGGAGCAACCAATCCGGTTCCTTGGATCACGGGCTGAATCTACCGATCCAAGCCTGTGTGTTTCATGGAACCCGATGCCCGTTTCCCCAACCCTGCTATCTTCCCCCACATCCCCCTTCCCTGCCACCCCCAGCCCCACTTACCTCTTCTTCAGCGGCAGCAGCCGCGCTGCTGCTGTTCCTTGGCCACAATGGGAAAAAATACATTTAAAAAAAGAGTGGCTCTGTATGTATCATAATACAATGCTCTTAGCACTCCGAGTTTCCGGATTGGAACCTCAGGGAGCCAATAGTAATAACCACCCATTCCACAGGCTGGAATGGGTGGTAACAGCACCAGAGACATTTGTTAAATGGCCCTCACATAGAATCCTATGATGGTATTCAATAACACGAAGGTTGGGTGTTAAGTAGGCCATACCACAACCACGTCTTCACAATCAAGCTGCAGCTTATCTCCCTGTTCTATTTTTAAATGGAGCCCAAAGAAAAAGGTCACAGGAAACTAAAATGGCAAAAAACTTAGCCAAGTCTTACGAAGCAACCATACCTTGATGATTTCCACTAATTGATCAACACCGCTGTCACCGGGAAAGATTGGTTGTCCAAGTAACAGCTCTGCCAACACACAGCCAGCTGACCACACATCTAGGGAAAACAAGAACACATTTGTATTTATTGTACATTTGTATTGCGCCTATACAACCAAGGTGCTTCCAGGCACCAGAAGTTGGGGGGGGGGGGGGAGAACAAAGAAAAACAACGGTCTTACTAGGCCTTGTAACATTCGGATCGTGCAAGTGCAGCAAAGGAAGTGCAAAATGTGGCAGGAACTATAGGGAGGATGGATGGGTGATGGTGAGGGGGAAGGGGTAAGTGCAGGGAGGAGGATTAGTGTGGGAGGGGTGAACCAGACTCAGTAGGTTAGTGAGGGAAGGGTGCCCGAGGGCAAGTGCTAGTTAGTGGGGGGTCAGGAAGGACTGGTCAAGGATGGCCTGGCCCCAGTAAGACTCATAAGGTACCAGGAACCAGTCACACATGCCGGGGGGGGGGGGGGGTTAGCATGGGAGGGAGAGAGGGCTAGGGAGGAGTAAGTTAGGAGGAGTAAAAAAAAGTAAGGTCTCGAGGAGTTTCTGGAACTTAAGGCGATCTGGCTCAAGTCAAAGGCCATTCCTGAGGGAAGCCCTAGCTGAAGAAAGATCTGCCCCCTCCACCCCCCTCACCTTGGACAAATGTCTGATCTGCAGAAAGTTAGAACTAGAGGACCGAAGGACTCTAGCAGGGAGGTATTTAGGGAGAGAATGTTGGATGTAGCTGGGGTCCCAGAAAGGCTTGTGGATGATGCAGAGGGTCATGATTTTGATCCTTGCAGCCACCGGGAGCCAGTGGCGATGTTAGGGCAGGAGAGATGCAGCCCCTGGGCTTGAGGCGAAGGATAAGTAACAGATTCCTATTCTGGATTAGTTGGAGGGGGGCAGTTGATGAATATGCTGTTGCAGTAGTTCATTTTTGAGAGAACCAGAGCTCTAGAGACATTGAGTTAATGGGGGAATGTAAGGAAAGGGAGAATGCCTCCAAGAAGGTAGAGTTGAAAGTGGGCCTTCTTGGCAAGGTACGAGATATGAGAAGGAGAGATACCTCGAAGATGATACTCAGGTTTATTGCCTCGGGTGAGGGCTCAAGAAGAGCAGCCAGAGTGAGAGGAAAGGAGGGCGCAGGAGTCACAAGGAGAAGGATCTCCGTCTTACTGCCATTAAGGCAGAGATCATTAGCAGCACACGATGCCTGAATAGCAGTCAGACAGTCGGGAATGAGAGAGGAGGGAGGAGAGGAGCTTGAAGGAAAGCTCGGTTATATCCGCATAACATTGGAAATGAGGAGACAAGGTGGCGATCAAGTGGGAGAGAGTGGCAAGGTATATTTAGAAAAGCTAGCACAGGTAGAGCGCGTGGTGGAGAGAAGAGAGCCCAGTTGGACCTGGAAGAAGCGATCAGAGGAAAGGTCAACTAGTCCAGTGCTTGGTCCGTGATATAAGGTTATCAGGAAGCAGATTTAGGAGGATGGCAAGATGGACAGTGTCAAAGGCAGAGGACAGGTTGAGGAGAATGAGCGCAGAGGGAGAGTTGGAATCTAGGTTAGAGAGCAGGTCTTCATGGGTGTTCAGGAGAGCAGTTTCCGTGCCTCTGGTGGCTCTAAAGCCAGACTAATGGTCATGGAGACGACCAACAGATTCAGTGTAAAGGATTAGTTGGGAGAAGACCGATTTCTCCAAGAGTTTGCCCAGGAAAGGCATAGTGGAGGGCTGTACAGAGGGCCTGGAGAGGAAGAGGAGAGGTGGAGACTGCAGAAGGACTGGCAAGTTCCTTAGAGATGTCAAAGAGTTCAGCTTGTGTGGTTGGTGGCCCCAGAGATGCGGGCCCATTTCTTGGAGCAGGTGGAAAATCTGTATTGCCTTTGGAGCAGGCGGCATGCCAGTTTGTCAGAGGATGTGCTAGAAGCCAGCCACTTCCGATTCGCAACTCTACACTTGCTTTTCATGGAGGCAAGGTTGTACTTAGAAGCAGACTTCATATGGATCCTCATAGCAGGGGCAAGGGTGTCAGGGGTGCTGAAGATAGAGAGGTGAAGGTTAGCAAGGAGTGAGCCAGTGGGAGGGGGAATGAACGCGGAGGCAAAAGCAGCTTCTGAGACTCATTTCATCAGTCGAATGACAGACGGAAACTGGCAGTACAGGAAGATGCTTAGCTGTGGAGCCCATGAGCTCTAGATGAGAGGAGAGCATGTTCAGACCGGGAGAGAGGTAGTGGGAGGGTTAGAGAAAGGGATGTCTGCCGCAATGAGCGCATCCAGGGTGTGGCTGAGTCGATCTGACTGGAGTTAAGAATAGTGATGGAAAGAGTCACTGAGGTTGCGGAAGAATAAGGAAGCTGTATCAGGAGAGTCAAGATGAACATTGAAGTTTGAGGAGAAGTTTAGAGGTAGAGGTCAGGAAAGAGGAGGTAAGGTCTGCCCACTCTGACAAGAGGTAGATAGGCCTAAGGGGCCTGTAGATAGTGGAGATAGTGAGCGAGAGGGTAGTAGAGCTACAGAGCTTGAAGACAAAGCATTCAAAGGAGGAGTAGGGTTGAGTGGGTATTATGGAAGCAGGGGCCAATTTATGCAAGATAAGGGCCACTTAACTGCCAGACCGGTTAGGCCTGGGCATGGAGAGGATCCTGTATCCCTCAGGGAGAAGTGTCTCCAAAGCAGTGACAGAGCTAGCATTGAAACACGTTGTGGTAAGGGCAAGGATGTCTAGGCCAAAGTCTTCTAGGAGCTGACAGATGTCAGAGGAGTTTTTTTAACAGTAGACCGAGAATTTAGAGTAGCTAGGTGAAGCTGGTTGCCGTCTTTAAAGGTCTTCGAAGGGGGTGTACATGGATGAGGTACACCCGTCTGTGGGTGAAAATGCTAGAGGAGTAGTAGGCGTAAGGGTGGCAGGAGAAGGGTGGAAATGAAAATGACGGGAGATGCCTGTCAAGAAGGATTGAGTGGAAATCACTGTGCCATGATAGTGCCATTCTGACAATTATGGACCTGGAGGATGAGAAGTTAGCCAAGAGCACTTCTCATCTGGTTCCACCATTATTGAGAGACGAGAAAGGAGTGAGACCATATGGGGAGTCCATAGGTCTGGAGAAGGAACAACAGAGGATGTCAGTAATAGTCTGCTTGGAGGAAGCGTTAATATAGGTATCAGTAATGGGCAGTCCTGGGTTAGAGGCCAGGAGACTCTTCTTAATCCTTTCCCTACCAGGCTTCGAAAGAGGGAGGCTAGGTAATAGAGTAGCAATTGGAGTCGATAGGGGAGACAGATGGCACCATACCAGGAGGATGGAACAGGTGGAAGCCCAGGAGGGAAAGGGTGGGAGGAGGAGAGCTGCACAGTGCACCAGGAACTCACCAGGTGGCCTAGCAGCCAAAGGGCATAGATGAAGCAGGTATTTTAAACAAAACTCAAGCAGTGCAGCAGATTATGAATTACCCTAGAATTGCAGTACCAAAAATCAGTGAAAATGAAGCGGTCAGCAAGGGCAGAAGAAAGTACACCTAGATTTGCATTTCACATACATGAAGATGTAGCAATTTTAGCAAGGAAGCAGAATTTAGAGGGTCAAGCATACATGAAGAGTGGAGCAAATTAACAGAGGCAGACATTTTAAAACACCTATATTTGAGATTAAAACAAACAGGAAGAAGGTTTAAGTTACTTACCTGTAACTATTGTTCTCCAGCATGGGTCTGGCATGGATTCACATGCTCGTGAATATTTCCCACCATTAGGCAGGGAATCCTTGGTAAAATAAAAACTGTCACTTTCACTTTAAAACTGTATTTCTCATCTAAAGCAATCACTGTCCTCTTGGTCATACTGCCCCCATCCAATGACAGTCCTCTCCCTAAGCTCCACCCCTCGTGGCCATCTTCAGATTTGGTAAGCACGTTAAGTGGCAGTATGAACCAAGAAGAGCCACAGAGGGGAAGGCGGGAGGGTTCACATGTGAATCCATGTCAGACCCATGCTGGAGAACGATAGTTACAGGTAAGTAACTTTAACTTAAACCTTCGCCAGCATGGGATCTGGTATGGATTCACATGTTCATAAATATCGATTACACAGCAGTACATATACACAACCACAAGAGGTGGCAAGGCTCAACAGAAGCAATAAACACTCACCTCTGGAACAGACTTGCCTCAAACAGGTTGCGTAGCACCGCTTGGCTGACTTGGGACTCCTCCCTGAAAGACCCGTCAACACAGTAGAACCTTGTGAAGGTGTGTGTGGACCTTCACGTAGCAGCCCTGCAAATGTCAAGCAGGGGCACACCAGAGAGAACTGCTGTTGTAGCTGCAATGGCTCTGGTGGAGTAGGCTCTTGGACGGCCTGGCAGCAGCCTGCTAGCCAATCAATGATAGTGCATGATGCACCCGGAGAGCCATCTGGAGATGGAAGCATTAGACCTTTCCTTGATTTACAGGTCCAAAGTTGACAAACAACTGATAAGTAATTTCAAGGCATGAGCAACGTCCAGTGAATGGAAGGCATTCTCTGCCAGCGACAGATTAGGAAAGAAGACCAGCAACACCAAAGGTTCGGTGAGGTGGAATTCCAAATGTACCTTTGGCATAAAGGTGGTGTGTGTACGCAATACCACGCTTGAAGCGTGGAAAGACGAGTAAGGCTGCTTGCAAGACAGGACCCGAACCTCCGACACGCCTGGCTGAGGTGATAGCCACAAGGAAAGCAATCTTCCACGAGAGAAACTTGAGCGGAGCCCGATGCATAGGTCTGAAAGGCGCTCCCATTTGTCGACTGGGTAGTCAATGGGGTAATGGCCTTGGTAAACAAGGTCGACGGGTCCCTCGAATAGGTATGTGACGGCGCGGTTGTCAAAGGTGGAGCTGCTGACGGGTCCCTTGACGGTGTCTGTCGACAAGGTCATGCTTGGCAGTTGGCGTCAGATTTCCTTGCTAATGGAAGCTGGCCCCCTCAATGGTAGACTACCCATCAATGGGGAGGCAGACGATCTGTGTCTCCAAGACGTGGGCTCCGCTGCAGAGTTAGTAGACGAAGAAGCCACTGGAGCGTGAGATGATTTAGCCTTTTTAGGTATCATCCCCCGGGAAGAGTCGTCAAAGGATCCAGACAACCTCTTGTCAGAGAGAACATGCTCTTTGGTCTGCCTACTCCCGAAGAGGCATGACTGCGCACAAAGGCCTTCCCTTCCTCAATCGACACCATAAACCTATCGCGGTCTTCAGAGTCTTGGAGAAGGCCTGGCACATGTAACATCAGCCTGCATCATAGTCAGGATGTAAACAGTAGATGCCGATTGAAGAAGCTTTTTCTCGTGGTGTCTGCCATGGCGTAAAGAAGGCCCAAGCTTAGGCCTGCTGCAGCCCACGGGCCAGAGATCTGAGGATATAAGGATTTCATCCGGCAACAGGTCCTTGCCGCCAATAGTCACAACGTGACTGAAGAAAAAATGAAAACTATTTCTCGCAAAAATAGGCAAAAAAGTTGATATTTCGAGGAGCAAAACACGAGGACTCCCAACCCGCAAACATGTGGTAAAAATCTGAAGATGCCTACCAGCGGTGGAGCTTAGGAGGATGAATGTCAATGGCTGGGTCAGTATGACCCAAAGTGACAGCAATAGGCAATAGAAGCGACAAGCAGTTTTTAGCTTAAACTGTTTAATTTTACGGCGGATTCCCAGCCTGACCGGGAATATTCATGAGCAAGTGAATCCATGCAAGATCCCATGCTGGAGAAGAGAATAGGAAGTAGGTTTAGCAGCCTCATCACCTCATTCTGGGTCATTCACTCAATGACTAATGAGATGGGTAGGCTAAGCGCATCCTCAGGAGAACCATCCTACTTTTTAGGGCAAGTAGTCCTAGCAATCCATTATCTGCATCAGGCGGGTTTGCAGGTGAATATATGCAGATACCAACACTATAGCTATATTTAAGTAATGATTTCCCAACATTGCATCTTTCAGAGATTACAAGCAGTATAAACATGATAGGAGGTGGGATAGGCATTGCATCTAGCAGAACAAATGCTGCAGCACAGCTTGAACCAACTTGCATCATCAACCAAGCATTAGTTGAGTAAGGGTACAAAGTTCTGCTGTGGCTCGGGATACCAGCAGAGAATGCTGCAGTCAACTGTCTCTTTCTGGATGTGCTCTCAACCATGCCCCTGAAGAGACTGTTGCATTGTGACAGTACTTATTACAAGATGCAATACATCTAGAAAAACATTTCTTAGAGACTGACTTTTCTACAAAAATGACACCCGCCATGTCACAAAGAAATGGTCTGATTTTCAGAAAGCTTCAAATGGGATTCGGAGCTGGATAGGAAATGATGGTACATCTTGAGCACCTTTATCTCTATGAAAGACTGCCTGGCTCCTTGGCAGAAAAAGATTGCATGTCACTGAAACATCATGTAGCAGTCGATGCCACTACAAAAGCAGCCTTTCAGGAAAGTTATTTCTATTCTGCTTGTGCATAGGTTTAAAAGTGAGGGTTTCATTGACTGAGAAAACTTGAGCTCCCACTGGCTGGAATACATTATTTTTTGGATTTGTAGAACGCACTACAGCCCACAGGCATCAAGGCGCTATGAGGAGACGAAAGAAGGCTTGATTCAGGGTTACATGAATGGGACCCAGACAGAGTATTGCTTAGTAAAGATTGCTTTGTTACAAAATGCATTAGACTGGTGTTATTTGGATGCATACACAGAGCTGCATGAAAGATGGAGATACAGCACTTTCAAACAAAGAGCCTTGTTTTGATGGCTTTTCGGAAAGTGAGAGTCTATCAGCCTAATCTGGGATGGAAGGGTGTTCCAGAAGGTGGCGGCCATGGTGGGGAAGCTGGTCCCGCACACACTCTGCATGTAAGAAGAACAGAGATCTGATTAGAATAAGCCATTCTAGAAGGTCTAGATGGCATGTGTCTGATGATCCTTTGTGCTAACTGGGAGAGATGGGAGAGATCTACAGCACCAGATTCTTAAATAATTGCTCGACTAGTAACTGAATGATGGTTTGTCTTTCTTGGCATAATGGGCAATAGATGGATGTACCCTAAGCAACGGCCGTTGAAATCCAGACTGGCCCAGTTCCATTGAGTAGTGCAGCACCAGGGGGCATACTAAAACCTGTACACCATCTTCTGGATTACACGGTTTAATTCAAAACGTTCAAAGACAAGCAGTCAGGTGGATCATGGGTCATGCTAGAATCTTGTCCTCCACTCTGAGCAACAAATTGAGGGTGAAAACGCAACTGGATCAGTGCAAGATGTAACATGAACTAGATGTCAGCTATGATGGCACAATCAAGGGCATGTCTAATTTGGTCGCTAGAAATCTCACCAGAATCCCAAGGACATGGGCTAGCTGCAGAACAGAAAAATTCAACCAGGCTATTGAACAAGATTCATCTTGGGGTGGTAGTATCTGCTGGCAAAGCACTGGCATTTCAAATTCTCTGAAGCCGTGGCCAAAATAAGCTCCGGCGTCACTCACTGTTGTAAAATCCTACAAAATTGATGGTCATTGAGCTCACTTGAATGAAATATGAGTGTCCCTGCTCCAGGCATCACCACAGGGTTATTTATCCCTGGAAAGGGTTCTGCCAGAGCATGAAGGTGGTGACATAGTTCATGCCCACATCCTCTTGAGCTTCAATCAAGAGTTGTTGAAATCGCATCCTGCAAGGTTTGACCCAAAACATGAATGTGCCGTTGAATACCTGCGCCTTCACTATAACCCCACTCATTAGGAAAGGATGTATTTTCACATTATGGTGATTGCCCTTATTAGGATGCTGATACTTAGTGAGCTTTGCTGTGGCAACCAATGCCCTTTCACCTGCAGGTGGAAAGGATTTGCCCCCAAAACCATGAAGAACAGGTCAGTGTGGATGATGCTCATTGCTGGAGACACCAGTCTCTCTACTTGCTCTTGATCATGTCACTAGCCAAGACCCTTCCCCAAGCCACATTTTCTTCCCCTTTCAACTGGGTGCGCAGCCCAGACTATAGCCATCTCAGAATGCAACCACTAATTTATCTTGAATTAAGGAGATTTCTACTATGCCGAATTATGGAGCAGGTAGCCACAGAGTCTATTTCAACACTTCAGACATGCATCCTGATTAGGTGACTTTTGGGGGGGGTGAGCTTGCACACAGGGTCATTTCCTCATCGTTCACAATAATCGCAAACCTGCATGTAAGCCCACTTAACCTGTTGCGAGGTTGAAGACACTTGTGGTCCCTACAACGCTGTGTAATCTAAGATGTGCACTGATGAATCTTCTGTCCATTGATTAGAGGGATGCTAGTGTGTTCTTGATCTCAGTGGAAAGGACCCAGGCCCACCCTGAGTGCCATGATTTTAAAAGAAAACGTCTCTGAAGCTGAGCACTAGTCATAACGGTGGGTCTTACTCAAGTAAGTGTAAAACTACAACATGTGCCCCCTGCAGTCAGGCACAGGTACTCAAAGTTGGCACACAGGGTGGGCCAATTTCATTCATACTGAGATGCAGAAAAAACTAGCATCCCTCGAATAAATGAATCGGTTTGAAGGTCTGCAATATTTTATAAGCAGCATTTGCATGCAAAGGAAGCAGAACTTGACTCAAAGGAGAGGAGTGGAAAGATGTTGCCCCAAAACCTGGAACATCTGCTCCACCTTCGGGGTCGTTGTCAGCCAACAATATATTTAATGTCCAAGGACGCTTCTCTGTTTAATAATTTTTCACCTTTTGGGGTACTTGGTGGTTAGTCGATGACCTCTGGGTATTGCAAAGACTGCTTGGTTTCCTACAATGAAAAACGAGGCCTGATTTAGTAATCACGGTGGCAGCAGGATATGCTCTTCAATCCCTTCCCTTACGAGTGACACAGCCCGGATGGGCAGAATTGGGAAGCAATGGGCAGAAAGTTCATTTCCATGCTTCTTTGATCATTCATGCATCTAAAAGCTGATGCAGTCAGTACGTATTATGACCACAAAATGTGGTACAGAAGACACGCAATCGAGAAATGGCATCAAAAGTCCTAGATCTGCTGTTCTGTGAGAATTTCTGGTTTGGAAAACAAGAGGACACTAAGACAACAAAGGCCACAGTATCCCTGAAAGGATGTCAATGTTGATCCTGATCTTTGTTCCTCTGGACTTTTCCTTCTTCAGCACTCAAGAACAAAACTCTCTTCCTCCCTTCCAAGGGTTGGCAACTCTACAGCGACTCTCTGCTCCTAATAAGCACACAACAAAATGTGTAATTGTGTGACTCATCGGAAGAATTTTAACTCAGTTTTCTTCTTCTTGTAAAAATCAATTTCTTTTTGATTATACAATAAAAAAATGTTTTAAAAAAATGTTGATCCTAGTGTGGGGCAAGATATGGAGGAGCAGGCACGCCAAGGGCCCTACTACTATAAAAGGAAGTAGACCTACTCATCATTCTGCTGTTCCAAGTACTATCAATGACAATCGTCCCAGTGAAAGAAAACAGTGCAGGAAGATGGTTTTATTTATCTTTATTACTGGATCACACTAGTGAAACTGGTCTGCCTAAAATCAGTATGGCTTCTAGTCATGAACTCTGTGTTGAATGGTTATTTGCGGTCTGTCTCTGTGGGAATTTAGGATTTCACCCAGGGTGCCTGGACATGCAGGCAAATCAAATACATTTTCCTTGTTTTTCACTTTCCTCCAATTAAAAAAAGCAAAGGTTTGGGGCAGGGAAAGCCCCCCCAAGCCATCGAAACATGCCCAACCCCTCAGACTACCCTGCCACCCGCACCCAGATTTCAACTCCCCAGTTAGGGGCAGCACAGCCATCACATTCATCAGTGGCAGGCATCCACAACATACAAGTGGACCCAAAAACACTTAAATAATTATCGGCCAGTTACTATTTTAATCTGGCCAACTAAGATATTGGAAAAAGTAGTCTGCACACAGTTCCAAATGTTTGGGGATAAAGAAAAATTGCTAGATAAACTTCAATCTGGATTCCGCCCAATCATTGGATGGAGTCTGCACTCTTGGCAGTATACAATGATCTGTTGGAGGCCGCGTACAAGGGTGCATCTACGGTTTTATTAATGCAGGACCTGTCCGCTGCCTTTGACACGGTGGATCACCACATTTTGACACAACGGATTATGAAGATAGGAAAGGCATCGGTGCTAGTGAAAATGGTTTGCTTCCTTCTTAAAGGACAGGATGCAAAGAGTAGAGCTGTAAGGTTTTAGCACAGATTGGATCTCTTGGACTGTGGGGTACCCCAAGGGTCATCACTGTCCCCGCTGATTTTTAATCTATATTTCTGTCCGGTGTTTGAGATATTTTGGAAGTATGGTCTTCAATTCCACTCTTATGCCGACGACACGCAGGTCTACATTGAAATAAAAAATATGGAGGAAGCTTTTGAGAAGATTAACCTATTTATGAATGAGCTTAGCGAGTGGATGGCAGATAATCAGCTCCAGCTCAATGCCGCCAAGACTGAGCTGATACTGTTTAGTCCAAAAGGGAAAATGCCAACAGAGAGAAATTACCCCAGATGATCCTGGGAGAAATACAATATACCACCAAGGTCAAAAACCTTGGATGTGTGTGGCAATCGAACCTCAGCAGGGAGGCACAGGTGCAGACTAAAGTTAAAGCAGTTTTCTACGCAATTCAGGTGCTGCGTAATGTACTCCCTTTCATCCCAGTTGAAGACCGTGCAGTAGTGGTGGGTGCCATGATTACCCCTCACCTGTACTACTGCAATAGTCTCTTTGCAGGAGTTCCAGCCAAGCAGCTAGCCAGACTACAGAGAGCCCAAATTGCAGCAGTTAGGTTAGTTGGACAGCTGAATAGAAGGGATCATGTATCTGCTTTCCGGAGATCCCTGCACTGGCATAAGGTAGAGGACAGAATCAAATTTAAAATGGCATGCCTTGTATATAAATGTTTGAATGGACTTGCCCTGGGATACCTTGCCGATAGGATCATTCGCTACTGTCCCATTGGAGCTCTCCGGTCTAGAGATCAGCTCCTTATGTCAGTGCCAAGGTCTAACCTGATCTCTGGGGGGACAGAAGATTGAGCGTTTGGTCCGAAATTGTGGAACCACCTCCCATTAGAGATTAGATCCTCTGAACCCCTTAGTACTTTTTAGGAAGAGCTTGAAAAGTCTTCTTTTCTGATAGGCTGCTTTCATTATACAAAGTGAATATTGAACTAATACTCTGAAAGTCCACCCATTAGGCGCCCGTATATAGTTGATTCTGTTTGGTGCGCATTAGGAATTCTCAAATAAAATCAAACAAGTGGGTGTTTCAACTGTTCGCCCAAGGATACCCTTTGGCATTTCAAGGCACATCACCAGCAATCTTAGCTACCAGATCTCTTTTGGTGAAAGTGTAATGTGGTGGTGTACTTTCATTACGTCCTACTGTGCAAGAAGAATCTGCAATGGAAGACCATTCCTGACCTGTGACTGAGTAAGACATCCTTCCAACATTCTTCTGTGTCTTGAGGACGACTTTAGATCTGGAGCATGCCTACTTGCACATGTTCATTCATCATAGTCATACACAGATGCTTTCTTCAATTTACCATGGATCAGCAGCATTTTCTGTTTAAGATTCTCCGTCGCCCTCTGATCCGTTACAAAATGCCTTTCCAGCCAAGGAAGAAGTGTACAGCCCTAACTCGGGGCGGACACTTCTTTCCTGCTTGCATCACTGTTTCTCTGTCCAAGCAGGCCCACTTCCTGGGGTAATTAGTAGATTCCTCAATCTCAATTGTGCATCATTTGACTTCCACTTTGTGTCTATTACGCCAAGTTCTCAAGAAGGTTCAGCTGCATTGAGAGGGTCACAAAACTAGTCTGTGGATAATTTCCTGCAGCACTGGTTAATTATATAATTGCCAGTTGGGCATGCAGCCACTGCAAGGACACCTTGATGACCGATGCATTCAGAGTGTTATTTGTTAATAGAAAACTTTAGACAGTTGACCATGACATTCCAGGAACATCTTCATGGATTATAAGAATCCAAACTTCAAAAAGGCACTTCAAAGTCCACTCAGCTTTCCGAGTGAGGCGTGGAATTATAGCATCCTTTGCAACACTAACTTCCTGGGATTTCTGCAGCCCGGCCTGTGCATTAAGTAGCTTCCTCGCATAACCCATTTACTGAAAAATCACAATGGGTGAAAAATAAAGTAGCTTAACAAGTTGGAATAGTAGGTCAAGACTTCAACACGGATGGCTTCTAAATGACCTTCCACCTCTCCTAAAGAAATTTGTTGCACACAGAAATGCAGTTAGGGCAGCTAGCACTGCAGTAGATGACATTAGGCTCCAGTAATCAAACTGCCACCTGCACAAGCATTAAACCCACATGCACGGCACATCCCTAAACAGAAAATACATTTTGGAAATTGATTATGCCAGGTTGGTGGGGGGGGGGGGGGGGGGGGCACACTGAATGCGCAAGTCGGTCTGCAAACCGGATCCAGATATCACTAATCTTCTTTTGGTCTACTTTATGGCTGTTTTAAAAAATAATGGATGGATTTACACCAAATTTGCAAAAGCATACTTTTGGGACCATGATGCTGCTCCTGTTGTAAATTTGATGAAAATCCATCCAGCGGTTTGGGATGTAGGTGTGAGCTTTTTTTTTTACTCCATTGAGTGAGGATTTCCACACTTTTTGGGACCCTCTCAATAGTTTTGCCCCCCCCCCCATTTGACAAAACTGCACCAAACATCGCAGAATCATTTTGAGGGCGCACATACTTTTTTTGGAAAGTTTTGTGAGGATTCATCCATGGGGTGGGGGAGGGGCGAAGTTCTAAGCTGCGCAAAAAGGGCTCCGAGTTGAGCAATTTACCATAACTACAGGGCTTGCGGTAAAGAAAATATATAAATTAGTTTTTATATTTATACGTTACACAGCCTGCAGTAGCGGCCTTGTAGTTCTGGTTAAGTTGCTCAACCCATAGGAAGAGCACTTTTTGGGTAGCTTATAACTTTGCCCCCCCTTGAAGAATCCTCACAGAATGCCCCGTCTGATTGATTGTGAAGTTTGGTGAGGCTTTGTCTGGGGGCAATGTTTTAGGGAGGGGGGGGGGGCGTCACAAAATGTGTGGTTTTTCCCCATAGATGCAATGGACAGATTTTCACCAAATTTGCAGCAGGGGCAGCAGCTTGGTCACAAAACCATACTTTTGTAAATTTGGTGTAAATCGATCGAGTTTTTTTTTTTTTTTTTTTTAATATGGCCAAAATGACGGCACTCAAATATTTGATATATCTGGGTTCGGTCCATGGACTCACTCCCCTGTTTGCCCCGCGGACAGACCTTCGATTGGTCCAGAGGACGGAGTGATGTCCACGGACATCCGACACGCCTGCTGATTGGATGGTGAAAAGCATGAGGTGCGACATATTTTTGGAGAAGTCCACTATGTTGGATTCACGGATAGTGCCTGTTGTCCGTGAACACCATGTTGAAAACATTAAAACATGACATTGCACTTGTCAAACTAATGAAACAATCGTTGGGGTGATGAGGATGGGGTATAGCCTTAAAAAGCCCCAAAAAGGGGCGGGATTTCATCCCAGAAGTCTGCGAACAGTTCGCAAACATCTGAGATGTTCGGGGGGCATCTATGCCTATTTCTGCATTACAGAGTTGTTGAAAAGCAGTTTTTGGGTGGCTTATAAGACAATGCATTACTTACCGTAAAAGCATTTCTGATGGTTGTATCTGCTTAGATTCACATGCTGTGCATAGGTCCGACATCCAGTGGTCACTGCGGAGTATTGCATTTTGTTTTTCGTAGTCGAAAAGGGGACGTCGACAAGGCGTGTCTGTAACACTATGCCACTCAATGAAACTGCATGAAATTTTGGAATTTCATTCTAGACCTGCGTGGTTCTGCGGTGTGGTGCTGTTTTGCCAAGAGGGAACAAAATTAGAGGTTGGTCCCAAAATATTTTAAAGGCTTATAAGGAACAAGTTACTTACCTGTAACTGTTGTTCTCCAGCATGGGTCTGGCATGGATTCACATGCTCATGAATATTCCCCGTCGTCAGGCTGGGAATCCTCGGTAAAGAAAAAACCAGTATCAGTTTCGTTTCTGATCTGTCTTTCGTAGTAATAACCAATCACTGGTCTCTGCGTCATACTGACCACAGCCAATGACTGCCCTCTACCTAAGCACCGCCTCTGGCAGCCATCTTCAGATTTGGAAGCACGTGAAGTGGCAGTATGACCAAGTGAAGAGCCGCAGAGGGGTAGGCGGGAGGGTTCGCATGTGAATCCATCCCAGACCCATGCTGGAGAACAACAGTTACAGGTAAGTAACTTGTTCCTTCTCCAGCATGGGGTCTGGCATGGATTCACATGCTCATGAATAAAGAATACATAGCAGTACACACATGCACAACCACGGGAGGTGGCAAAGGCTCAACATTAAGCATCACATCAACTCAACATTAAGCATCTTACCTCCTCACCAGGCTCACCTCAGGCGAACAGGTTGCACAGCACTGCTTGGCCGACCCTGGACTCCTCCCTGGAATCCCGGTCGACGCAGTAGAATTTCGTGAAGGTGTGCGTCGACCTCCACGTAGCAGCCCTGCATATGTCCAGCAGGGGCACACCAGATAGGAACGCCGTGGTAGCTGCGATCGCTCTGGTGGAATGGGCTCTCGGACGGCCAGGCAGCGGTCGGTTTGCCAACCGGTGACAGCACATGATACAGCCGGAGAGCCATCTGGAGATGGAAGCCTTCGAGAGAGCCTTCCCCTGATTGACAGGTCCAAAGTTCACAAAGAGTTGTGACGTCTTCCGAAAACCCTTCGTGCGGTCCACGTAGAACTTCAGCGCTCTAGCTACATCCAGCGAGTGCAAAGTCCTCTCAGCCGGCGACGAAGGCGACGGGAAGAACACAGGTAACACCAAGGGTTCGTTGAGATGGAAGTCCGACGGTACCTTGGGCATGAAGGAGGGGTGCGTCCTGAGCACTACCCTCGTGTCGTGGAAAGTCAAGTACGGGGCCTTGCAGGAAAGGGCCTGGATCTCTCCCACTCGTCGTGCGGAGGTGATGGCCACAAGAAAAGCGGTTTTCCACGATAGAAACTTCAACGGGGCCGAGTGCAGAGGCTCGAACGGAGGTCCCATGAGCTTGGTCAGCACCACGTTGAGCTCCCACGCCGGGGCCGGAGCCTTCACCGGCGGGAACGATCTGAACAGTCCCTTCATGAACTCTTTCACCAGACGATGAGACCACAAGGACGTCCGCCCCGTGGTTCTGGTGTATCGGGAGATCGCAGCAAGATGAATCTTGATGGACGCGTGTGCCAGACCAGCTTTGGCCAGCGTCAGCAGGTACGGCAGTACTTGGGGAGCCGTAATCCGTAGAGGGTTAATCTTCTGTGCGCGGCACCAGACAGAGAACCTCTTCCATTTGTGTCCGTAGCATTTAAGAGTCGAGGACGCCCTGGCCTTTGCAAGAACCTCTCTGCAATCGGCCGGTATGTCGTATCCTCCAAACTCTAGCGCTGCAGGAGCCAGGCCTGCAAGTTCAGCGACTTCGGGTCGTGGTGGAGGATGGCGCCTCCTTCCCTGGAGAGTAGATCCGCGTCCGCCGGCAGCTTGATCGGCGAGGACGCTGACAAGTCCAGCAAGTCCGGGAACCATATCTGCCTCGGCCACGCAGGTGCGTCGAGGATCATCCTGCACCGTGACCTCTTGAGCTGGTTGATGAGCCGGATTAGCAGAGGCAAAGGAGGGAACGCGTAGAGGAACAGGCCCTCCCAGGGGAACGAGAAAGCATCGCCCATGCTCCTCGTCTGGGGAAACCTGCTGACGAACCTCCGGCACTTGGTGTTCGTCGCCGTCGCGAACAGGTCGATCTGGGGTGTGCCCCACCGTCGGAAGAGGCGATCCACCAGATCCTGCCGTAGTTCCCACTCGTGGCACGAGCGCAGCTCCCTGCTGAGTGAGTCGGCGATTGTGTTTTTTATCCCTGCCAGATGAAACGGCACCAGAAAAATCCCTTGGGCGACGGCCCAATGCCACAGGTCCTGCGCCTCCTTGGACAGCGCTGGGGACCTGGTTCCGCCCTGTTTCCTGATGTAAAACATGGTGGTGGTGTTGTCGGTGAAGATCCTCACCACCTTGCCCTTGAGGGACGGAAGGAAGGACCTGAGGGCCCAAAACACTGCACGGAGCTCCAGGACGTTGATATGCAGGGACTTCTCCGTCGGGAGCCAGAGTCCCCTTGCGTGCAGATTTTCGGTGTGCGCTCCCCACCCTTCCAGGGAGGCATCCGTGGTCACAGTCTCCCGGTGGGCTGGGGCCTGGAAGTCCATGCCCGCCGTCAGATGCGCGCGGGTGCCCCACCACCGTATCGCTCGTCGGAAGCTCTCGTCGAGCTTGATCCTTTCCTCGAAGCTGCCCGTCGTCTGGATCCAGCACGCATCCAGGAATTCTTGCAACGGGCGCATCCGGAGCCTGCACATGGGAATGAGGTAGATGCAGGAAGACATCATCCCGAGGAGGGACTTGATGGACCTCACTTTGGCCGCGTCGGCCACCAACATCCGTTGCACCTTGCCCAAGATGGTCCTGGTCCTCTCCTCCGACGGGGAGGCCAGAAGGGACACTGTGTCGAGCCTCGCTCCCAGAAACAGTGCGACTTGCGCGGGCACCAGGTGGGTTTTGGCGTAGTTCACGGAGAATCCCAGGTCCGTGAGGAGTTGGACGGTCCTTGCCGTGTGGACCACGGCGAGCTCCCTCGTCTTGGCGCGGATGAGCCAGTCGTCCAGGTAGGGGTAGACGTGAATCCCCTCGCGGCGCAGCTGCGCCGCCACCGGTGCGAGGCACTTGGTGAATACCCTGGGTGCCGACCGTAGTCCGAAGGGAAGGGCTTTGAACTGGACCACGCACCTGAGGAATTTCCGGTGCCACTTTAGGATGGGAATGTGGAAGTAGGTTTCTTTGAAACTCGAGCGCGTGGCCCCGGGCCAGGGCGTCCAGCACCCAACGGTCGGTGGAGATTGACTCCCACACGCTGACGAAGCCCGCCAGCCGGCCTCCCACCGGGGTGCTTCGGTGGGGGCCCGACCCCACGGCCGGTTCAATCCTGCTTGGACGCGGCCTTGCCGCCTTGACCTCCTTGGCGACGACGGCGGGGTCCGCTAGACTTGCCTCGTCCTCTGTAGGCCTCTTGCGACGACGAGCGTGCCGCTTGACGGTAGGAAGCGAAACCGCCGCCGGAACCTTTGGAGGCGCCCTTGCCTCCGCTGCTCCGAAAGGGCGTCCGTCGTTGCTGCAGAACTCCAAGGGCCCGGGCCGTCTCAGTATCCGCCTTGATGGCCTGAAGGGAATCGTCCACTGTCTTCCCAAACGGATTGTTCCCGACGAAGGGCATGTCCAGGACTCTGGTCTGGACGTCCTGCCGGAAGTCCGTAGCTTTGAGCCATCCACGACGTCGAAGGCAAACGCCGTTGCCCAGCTGGCGGAACCCAGTGTCGGCGATGTCCGTCGCCACGGTGATGGCGTGGTCCGAGGCCACCTCACCTTCCTGCAGGATCTCCAGGGCCTCCGCCCTCTTGTCGTCCGGCAGAAAATCCAGCAGGGGAGCTATCTTGTACCAGAGCTCCCTGTCGTAGCGAGCCACGATAGCCAAGGCGAGATGACTCTACGTCCCATAGCATCCAATTTCCTTCCCTCGCCGTCCGGCGGGGAAGTAGATGTGGAGGCCGCACCCCCCCCCCGCTTTCTTCCTGGCTGCCGCGGAGACGACGGAATCCGGGGTAGGCTGCGCCCGGAGGCACAGGGGGGCCGTGTCCGGGACCCGGTACTTTTTCTCGTACCGGTCTCTTCTAGCTGGCGTCGTGGAAGGGTTCTTGAGGAGGGAAAGGCCCTCATCCCAAATGTCGTCCAACAGAGGCACTGCGAGGACCGTCTTCCTCTTGGCCTCGCGCCGCTGATAAAGGAAGCCTTCCTTTTTCTTCTCCTCAGGGCAGAGTTGGAAAAGCTCGGAAGCCCTGGAGATCATGGAGTGGAAAGATCCGATCTCGTCGGGCGGAGAAGCCCTGGCGGGAGGCGACGACGGAAAATCCTCGTCGTATGCCTCGTCGTCCGTACCCGTCGCTGCCGTGTCAGTCCCCGTATCATCCCCTCGGGTGGACGGGGAGGAGGGCTGGACGGGGCGCGACGGTTGAAAAGGAGGTGGTGGATAGATCCTTCTTTTCTTGGTAGGGGGAACACCAGAAGGTCCCGGTTCTGGATCCCCCGACGGGAGAGGTTCCTCCGTCGGTAACGGTAGCCTCGTCCTTATCTCGGAGCATAAGGACTGTATGGCCAACAAAATGGCCGCCGAGTTGTCTTGCGGCGCTGGCAGAGGGGAGTCCGACGGGCGAGCAGGGGCCCCGTCGGTATCCTCGACGATGTCGTCGTCACCTGCGTCGGGGTCCATTCCGACGGGCTGGCCTTCTTCCACGCCTAGGCCGTGGCTTAAGACCTCGATCAGCTCCTCTTCTGAGGTTGAGGCCGAATCTACGACGACGCCCTGCCCCCCCTTCTTCTTCCCCACGGAGGGTTTCACGGGGGTCCTATCGATGGGCACAAAAGAAGACTCCCTCCGAGGAGGCAGGGAGATTCTGGGCCCCGAGGTCGCCACCACTGGTGCAGCCTCCACAGGCTGAGCCAGGGCCGCCGCAACCGTTTCGATAGAGGGCTTGGTCGGATGGATCAAGGCCTTCACCACCTTAGGTGCGCTCACCGCCTTATCCTTGAGGGAGGGGGCACTGCCACGCTCCTCCTCTGCCTTAGAGCTCGACCGGGGCCTCTCCAGGAGCTTCGCCGGGTGCTCGGCCTTCCTCTTACCCGACCCAGAGCGTTGGCTCGTGGTTGATGGTGCCGGGGAGGGTGCGCCCTGCTTGGCGCCCGTAGAGCCCGACCGTTCGGCGCTCCCGGTGCCAGCCGACTCGCGGTGCTTAGCCTTATGTTGGGCCCCCGTCGCCGGGGCGCCCTCAAAGGTCTTAGAAGACCGCTCGGATTTCTTCTTCTTCTCGCCAGACGGGCTCTTACCCTCCAGCCAGTTGGCGAGACGTTGATGGCGGTCCTTCATGGTCCGTTCCGACATGTTGCCGCAAAACGCACAGTCCTTCTCCACGTGCGTCTTGTCCTCATGAAGGCAGTAAAGGCAGAAAGAGTGTTCGTCCTCCTTAAAGACGTTCTGCAGCTGGCATCCAGGGCAGACCCTGAACAGCTTTCCGGGCGTCGAGCTTCCCTTCTCCTGGGCCAACTCCGAGACCGGGCCTGAGAAGCTTCTGGAGTCCTCCGAAGTGTAGCTCGACGAAATCTTCACCCTTGAGGGGCACAGACGAATCCGACACGGGTCCCCGTGGATCGGATGTAGGATCGGTGGAGCTTGAGGCTCTTTTGACCGAAAGAATCGAAGTTTTTTGTGAAAAAGCGCGAAAAATAGCACTAACGCTCGAGAGCAATAGCACGAGGATCCCAACACATGAACGTGCGGTAAAAATCTGAAGATGGCTGCCAGAGGCGGTGCTTAGGTAGAGGGCAGTCATTGGCTGTGGTCAGTATGACGCAGAGACCAGTGATTGGTTATTACTACGAAAGACAGATCAGAAACGAAACTGATACTGGTTTTTTCTTTACCGAGGATTCCCAGCCTGACGACGGGGAATATTCATGAGCATGTGAATCCATGCCAGACCCCATGCTGGAGAAATGTGGTGCCATTTGACAAATCTGCACTAGTTTGCAACAAGATTTTAGGCCTAGATATGAATGTTTGGTGGAACTTTGTCAAATGGGGCAAATTTAGAGGGGGTCTCAACATTTTCAGATGGCTTATGTTGGGAAGGGGGCAGCCCCCCCTAACGCCCAGGCGCTCTAAAGTAAGGTGTGATGCATTTGAGGCACTAATGTACCAGGGCGCAAGGGGGACAGAGAAAGGGGCAGTTTCCCATCCAGCAGGACCCCATGCAAACATCAGTTATAGTATATTCATTTGGTGAGGCCCAAAGTGCGATCAGCATCGCTATTTTGCTTGGATATTAATATTCCTAGGTAGAAGAGAAGGCTTGCGCGGGAAGCACGTTGAAGGAGGCATTGCATGCACTAGGCCCAAATCCATGCAGCAACAAATCTCCAGTCATGCCCGAGCTCCCATGGGGACAGTTTGCACCCTCACCCGCCACACTGTTTGTCCATGTTCTTGAGTGTTGCAAAGACGGGTCTTTCACCTCAAGAGGCATGTGCCCTACAAGGCCGTGATGAGAGGCCGGCACCTGGCGGGCATGTTATCTCACTTTGGCCAAAGCATGACCCCCGACCGTCCCGAGTGACCACGAGTTATAGCCCATATAACCTACTAGACTCTAAGACCCCCCCCAATTCTATGACACCAGGTGCCCTTTGACCATCAACCCCAAAGTAACAAGTCCTGAAATGTTCAAAGAGGATGGACAGGACGCATTGTTGCAGCAACAATCGTGTGATTTGTATTGCGAGGTGCTGGGAGGGATACATTACAGTTCAAAACTAGGGTGGAGACCTTGGAGTCTGATGGCACGGGGGGAGTGAGTGAAATGTGGATGCGCAGGTTAGAGTGCCCCGGAACCTCATGTGTGTCTGTTTTGAAGCCTGCCAAGTGTAGGGTAGGAGTGATAAACAAGCAGTGTAGGAGTAGAATTAATTTGTCATCTGACCTTAGACATGCAACGATGAGCCCTGCAGAACCCATGTGATGGAAGATGGACATATTGGGCTGGGAGCAATAAAATATCATGGACCAATAAACGGTCATCCCATATGGATAGAGGCAGCACCTGTATAGGGTCCATCCAATCAGCCGCGCAGGTTACCATATGTATTGCGTCATTATGACAATGCTTTTGCCTTAAATGTTTCTGCTTGTACCTCTTTTTGGCAGTACATTCTTGGCAGTGGAGTTCTTTGCTGTTGCTCTCATCTGTGCACGAGATTAAAACTTGTTATCCTTACGAAATTGACTTGAGCCTTTCTTCCCTAGTGGGTTGTATTTTCTCTTGTGTCAGCATTCAGGGGCTTGCTTTCACTTATAACTTTGATGCTGTTGACTAATGTGTACAAAAGTTAAAGTTGAAAGATTATAGACCCAACCTTGAATGTTTATGCAAAGTCTGAATGGATTTTGTCAAGTGGGGCTAATTTATATAACTATTATGTACGTACATTTTGACAAGGACCTGAAAGCCTGCTTTCGCTAACGAGTCCCCGTTTTATTTTTTGGAGTGTCATAATGTGGGTACAAAAAATCGTGATTATACCTTTGGTGACTGAGGTACAGTTTGTGGCCATGGGCAGTGGCCACATTGTCCGGGACAATCTGGTTACTGGCCATGACCACAAGGGACCATCAATAGGGTTAAAGTGGGCATGGCCACCAGGGACCGGCTATGTGCTAAAGTTTTTCAACATTGGGATAGGTTTAAATCGGGAAAATAAATCTGCTCGTGGATACAGGTTGAAGTGCTGGATGTGATTGCAGCAAATATGCACAAGGAGGGTCAGCAAGAACTTGAAGGAACAAGTTACTTACCTGTAACGGTTCTCAAGCATGGGTCTGGCATGGATTCACATGCTCATGAATATTCCCTGTCAGGCTGGGAATCCTCGGTAAAGAAAAAAATCATTATCAGTTTCGTTTCTGATCTGTCTTTCTTAGTAGTAATCAATCACTGGTCTCTGGGTCATACTGCCCCCAGCCAATGACTGCCCTCTCCCCTGGCAGCCATCCTCAGATTTGGTAGCACGTAAAGTGGCAGTATGACCAAGTGAAGAGCCGCACAGGGGTAGGAGGGAGGGTTCGCATGTGAATCCATGCCAGACCCATGCTGAAGAACAGTTACAGATAAGCAACTTGTTCCTTCGCCAGCATGGGGTCTAGCATGCATTCACATGCTCATGAATATAAGAATACATAGCAGTACACACATGCCCAACCACGGGAGGTGGCAAAGGCTCAACATTAAGCATTGCATAAACTCACATTAAGCAACTCTTACCTCCTCACCAGGCCCACCTTAAGGCGAACAGGTTGCGTAGCACTGCTTGGCCGACCCTGGACTCCTCTCCCTGGAATCCCAGTCGACGCAGTAGAATCTCTTGAAGGTGTGCGTCGACCTCCACGTAGCAGCCCTGCAGATATCCAGCAGAGGCACACCAGACAAGAACGCCGTGGTAGCAGCAATCGCTCTGGTCGAATGGGCTCTCGGATGGCCGGGCAATGGTCGGTTTGCCAACCGGAGACAGTGCATGATGCAACCGGAGAGCCATCTGGAAATGGAAGCCTTCGAGAGGGCCTTCCCTTGGTTCACATGTCCAAAGTTCACAAAAAGCTGCGATGTCTTCCGAAAACTCTTCGTGCGGTCCACATAGAACTTCAGCGCTCTAGCTACATCCAGCGAGTGCAAAGTCCTCTCGGCCAGTGATGAAGGCGACGGGAAGAAAACTGGCAACACCAAGGGCTCGTCCGACGGCACCTTGGGCATGAAGGAGGGGTGCTTCCTCAGCACCACCCTCGTCTCATGGAAAGTCAAGTATGGAGGCTTGCAGGATAGGGCCTGGATCTCTCCCACCCATCGTGAGGAGGTGATGGCCACCAGGAACGCTGTTTTCCACGACAGGAACTTAAACGGCACCGAATGCAGAGGCTCGAATGGTGGCCCCATGAGCCTGGTCAGCACCACGTTGAGCTCCCATGCCGGGGCTGGGGCCTTCACCGGCGGGAACGATCGGAATAGTCCTTTCATAAATTCATTCACCAGGCGATGAGACCACAGGGATGACCGTCCTGCAGTCCTGGTGTATCGGGAAATCGCTGCCAGATGTATCTTGATGGAAGCATGAGCCAGTCCAGCCTTGGCCAGCGACAGTAGGTACGGGTAGCACTTGAGGGGCCGTAATACGTAGTGTGTTAATCTGTGCACGGCACCAGACAGAGAACCTCTTCCACTTGTGTCCGTAGCACTTTAGAGTTGAGGACGCCCTGGCCTTAGCAAGAACCTCTCTGCGGTCCGCCGGGATATAGTACCCTCCAAACTCTGGTGCTATAGGAGCCAGGCCTGCAAGTTCAGCGACTCCGGGTCGTGATGAAGGATAGCACCTCCTTCTCTCGAGAGATCTGCGTCCGTCAACAGTTTTACTGGTGGGGACGCTGACAAGTCCAGAAGGTCCGGGAACCAGATCTGTCTCGGCCACGCCGGTGCGACGAGGATCATCCTGCACCAGGACCTCTTGAGTTGGTTGACGAGTCGCAGTAGCAACAGAGGGAACGCATATAGGAACAGGCCGTCCCAGGGGAACGAGAAAGCATCGCCCATGCTCCTCGGCTGGGGAAACCTGCTGGCGAACCTCTGGCACTTGGAGTTCTTCGCAAACAGGTCGATCTGGGGTTTGCCCCATCGTTGGAGGAGTCGATCCATTTGGTCCTGACGTAGTTCCCACTCGTGGAACGAGCGCAGCTCCCTGCTGAGTGAGTCAGCGATGGTGTACTTTATTCCTGCTAGATGAAAGGGTACCAGAAACATCCCCTGGGCAACGGCCCAATGCCACAGATCCTGGGCTTCTTTGGATAGGGCTGGGGATCTGGTTCCTCCCTGCTTCCGGATGTAAAACATTGTGGTGGTGTTGGTGAAGATGCTCACCACCTAGTCCCTGAGGGACGGGAGAAACAACCAGAGGGCCCAGAACACTGCTCGGAGTTCCAGGATGTTGATGTGGAGTGGCCTCTCCTCCGGGAGCCAAAAGCCTCTCGCGTGAAGATCTCCGGTGTGTGCTCCCCACCCTTCCAGGGAGGCATCCGTCGTCACCTGGTGTGCTGGGGTCTGAAAGTCTGTGCCCGCCGAGAGATGCACGCGGGTGCCCCACTACCGAATTGCTTGGCGGAAAACTTAGTTGAGCGGGATCTTGTCCTCGAAACTGCCCGCCGCTTGCATCCAACGGGCGTCGAGGAACTCCTGTAGGGGACGCATCCGAAGCCTGCATAGGCGCACCAAGTAGATGCATGAGGACATAATCCCAAGAAGGGACTTGATGGACCTCACTCTGGCCACGTCCGTGGCCAGCAGACGCTGCACCTTGCCCAGGATGGCCTTCGTCCTCTCCTCCGACGGCGAGGCCAATCGCGCTACTGTATCAAGCCTGGCTCCCATAAACAGTGCAACCTGCGACAGAACCAGGTGGGATTTGGGGAAGTTGATGGAGAATCCCAGGTCCGTGAGCAGCTGGATGGTCTTCGATGTGTGCTCGACGGCGAGTTCCCTTGTTCTTGCTCGGATGAGCCATTCGTCCAGGTAGGGGTAGATGTGGATCCCCTGCAGGCGCAGCCACGCCACCACTGGTGCCAGGCACTTGGTGAATACCCTGGGTGCCGACTTCAATCCGAATGGGAGGGCCTTGGATTGGTAGTGCCGTTCTTGGACCACGAACCTGAGAAACTTTGTGTCCTTTTAGAATGGGGATGTGAAAGTACGCATCGTCCAAATCCAACGACGCTAGGAAGTCTCCCTCCTCCAGCTGGCCCAGAATGTGCTGGAGGGTGACCATCCAGAACTTCTGTGCCTTGATGTATCTGTTTAATCGACGCAGGTCCAGGATGGGACGCCATCCTCCCGTCTTCTTTCTGACGAGGAAGTATCTGGAGTACACTCCGGAGCCCCGGAGCATCTTTGGGACAAGCTCGATGGCTCCTTTCTTGAGCATCGCCCTTACTTCTAACAGCAGTTGAGGGACGTGGTTTTTCTACCTGGCCATGTGAGGAATGCGGGGGCACTTTAAGAAATTCGAGTGTGCGCCCGCGGGCCAGGGCATCCAGCACCCACAGTTGGAGATGGACTCCACATGCTGACGAACTTCGCCAGCCGGCCTCCCACTGGGGTGCTCAGGTGGGGGCCCGACGCTACGGCCGGTTCTGTCTTGCTTGGCAGCGGCCTTGCCGCCTTGGCCTCCCTGCCGAAGACGGCGCGATCCACCAGACTTGCCTCGTCCTCTGTAGGCCTCTTGCGACGAGGAGCGGGCCGCCTGCCGGTACGTCGAGGAGCCACCGCCAAATCCTTTAGAGGCAGCTTGCTTGCCTCCGGAGTTCCGAAAGGGCGGCCGTCGTCGTTGAAAAACTCCCAAGGCCCGAGCCGTCTGTGCATTGGTCTTGATGGCTTGAAGTGACTCATCCACTGTTTTTCCAAACAGGTTGGTCCCATGAAGAGCATGTCCAAAACTCTGGTTTGCACATCCTGGCGGAAATCTGTTGCCTTGAGTCATACCTGCTGAAGGCAAACGCCCTTGCCCAACTGGCAGAAACCGGTGTCGGCAATGTCCGTGGCCACCGTTATGGCGTGGTCCGACGCCACCTCACCTTCCTGTAGGATCGCCAGGGCCTCTGCCCTCTTGTCGTCCGGTAGGAAGTCCAACAGGGGGGCGATCTTGTACCACAACTCCATCATAGCGGGCCACAATCGCTAGGGCGTTGGCCGCCTTAAACGTCGCCACAGACAAGATGACTAGTCCCATGGCGTTCAGTTTCTTTCCCTCGCCGTCCGGTGGGGAAGTGGGGAAGTTGAAGCCGACGCCCCTGCTGCTTTCTTCTTGGCCAGGCGTCGTGGACGGGTTCTTCAGAAGAGCAAGTTCCTCCACCCAGATCTCATCCAGCAGCGGCACCGCAAGGACAGTCTTCCTCTTGGCCTCGCGCCTTTGGTAGGGGAAGCCTTCCTTCTTCTGCTCTTCGGAGCAGAGCTGGAAAAGCTCGGATGCCCTGGCAATCATGGCGTGGAAGGAGACAATTTCGTCGGGCAGGGAGGCCCGAGGAGGCCCATCCCGTCGTCACCACTGTCATCCGTCCCCGTCGTGGCCGTATCTCTTCCTGTGTCATCCCCAGGGACAGGAGATAAAGGCTGAGAGGGCCGTGAGGGCTGGAAGGGCGGGGGAGGATGTACTCTCGTCCTCTTGTTTGGAAGACTTCCTGACGGGCCCGGTTCTGATGGGTCATCCGTTGGGCGTAGGGGCAATCTCGTCCTTATCTCCGTGCATAAGGTTTGGATTGCCATCAAAATGGCCACCGAGTTGTCCTGTGGCTCGGGTTGCGTCGGGCGCGCCGGTTGCTCCTCCTCCACGGGAACCTCGTCGGCACCACTGTCACTCTTAGTCCTCCTCGTTGGGATTCCTCCCGTGGGACCAGACCTCAAAATTCTTGTTGAGGCCCTCCACAACTTCAACCAGCTCCTCCTCGGAGGCTGTATCTGTGTCCGTAACGGCCATCGCCCCTCCCCCTTTTCCACCGAGGTCTTCACGGGGGTCTTCTCGATGGGCTGAAAAGAGGATTCCCTCCGCGGTGGCAGGGAAACTCTGGGCCCCGAGGTCGCCTCCACTGGGGTAGCCTCCACAGGCTTTGCCAGGGCCGTCGCGACTACCTCCATAGAGGCCTTAGCCGGGTGAATCAAGGCTTTCACCACCTTGTGCGCGCTTAAGGCCTTCACCTTGGGGAAGGGTCACCGCCCCGCTCCCCCTGGCTGGTTCCTTCGAGATCGATCGGGGCCTCTCCAGAAGCTTAGCCGGGTTCTCGGATTTTCTCCTCCCCGAGACCTAGCGTTGGCCCGTGGTTGATGGCGCCGGTGAAGGTGCGCCCTGCCTGGCCGCCGAGGAGCCCAACCGTTCGGCGCTCCTGCTGCCCGCGGACTCGCAGTGCTTTGCCTTTTGTTGGGCCCCCGTCGCCAGAACGCCCTCACAGGACTTAGAAGACCGCTTAGACTTCTTCTCACCTGCTGGGCTCTTTCCTTCCAGCCAGTTGGCGAGTCGGTTCCGACTATCCCCCATAGTCGGATTAGTCATGTTCATGCGAAACGCACAGTCCTTTTCCATGTGCATTTTGTCTTTGCGAAGGCAGTAGAGGCATCTAGAATGCTCGTCCTCCTTGATGACATTCTGTAACCCGCATCCAGGGCAGTTCCTAAACAGCTTGGATCCGGGTGTCAAGACCTTTTCCTGGGCCATGTCCACGAGGTAGGCCTCAGAAACTTCTGGAATCCTTCAAGAAGCGCTACTCGACGAAAACTTAACCCTTGAGGGGCATAGAAAATTCCGAAATGGGTCCCCGTTGATCGGAAGTAGAAACGGTGGAGCTTGAGGCTCGATTGACCGAAAAAATGTGATAAAACTCTGAAAAAACGCAAAACGCAGTAAAAGCTCGAGAGCTATAGCACGAGGACTCCCAACACTTGAACGTGCGGTAAAAATCTGAGGATGGCTGCCAGGGGCGGGGCTTAGGGAAAGGGCAGTCATTGGCTGGGGGCAGTATGACCCAGAGACCAGCGATTGGTTACTACTAAGAAAGGCAGATCAGAAACTAAACAGATTTTTTTCTTTACCGAGGATTCCCAGCTTGACGGCGGGGAATATTCATGAGCATGTGAATCCATGCCAGACCCCCATGCTGGAGAAAGCATGGTTTTGTAAATATGTCCTGTGTTCTATTTTTTGGAAAGTGTGAAAATGTAAGTACACAACACAGTGATAGAACACTGGTGTCTGGTCAATGAGCCTGGCCGTCAGCAACGAGAAATGTGTAATGTAATTTGCTTATTGGGGTATGCGGCACGGCTGAAGCGGCAGGTTTGAATGGGAAAAAATATTCTGCTAGCGGTTACAGCCTGAACTGGTAGACTAGATTACAACACACTTGCGCAACGAGCCTTAGCAAGGATATGAAAGCATGTTTTCGGAAATATGTCTTGCATTTTATTCTTCCAAAGTAAAAATGTAAGTAGAAAAACTAGTGATATACATTTGTTGTCTGAGTAGTGGGCCTGGCGCTCGGCAATCGCAAATGTATACTCAGATTTGCTCATTGGGGAATGCGGCATGGCCGAAGCCCATGCCCCATGGATTTAGAGACTGGCCATGGCTGCCAGTCATGAGCACTGGCCATTGGTTAAATTATTAGGGTATAGTGAACACCGAGATAGGATGCAGGGTAGGTGTAGTGAGTAATAGGGGTGGTTTGGTTCTGCTGGGGCCATGGTTGAGCCATAGGCAATTGTACGATGATTTGCATCTCCAGCGTGCACCACTAACGACGGACATAAGTATGTGTTGCAAAAAATATTCTTAAGGGAGGTTTACAGTTCTTTCATATATATGAAAAGGAATTATTTACATATACAGTCATGTTACGCCACAAACCTATTACAGCGTTAGAAAAAACGTTGTTAAAAGGATGTTAGGGTTACGATGCATCCAACCTTTGGACTCCTCTGCTCCAGTAGTTTGCTGATGGCGTCCCACCGTGGCATTTCCCTCCTGGGTTCTCATGTGCACTTGCCCATCCGCACTGCCCCTTCTATTTGTGCACTTCTCTCACTGCACAATTCATATGTGCATTTATGGGAGCACTGTGTACAATTTGTAGAAGTATGGGAAATGCAGATGCAATAGATTTGTAGAACATTGTTAAGTGGCAGTTGGTGTGTGGAACCTTAATATGGAATAGGGTTATACGTACAGTTTTTGGAAGTGATTAGTGGATGGATGTTTGACTGTTTGAAAGCAGGAATTGAGGGAGCTTTACAAATCTAAAATTAAAAAGGGCTGCCCTGTGCAATGGTGTGCATGTGCCATCCGGGTCTTAATGATCCATGGCCTGGAAAGTGAACTGTGGAGACCACGGATAGTTATTAAGTTCCATCGATTATGGTCTTGATTGAATGCTAGAGAAAAGTATTTGGGACAGAAAATTGTTTGTCCTTTTATATTGTTCTCTAGTATAAAATTGTCCATTATTGCCATTAGCATAACACAAAATACTAATGGAAATGTCGGAGAATCTTATTGATAATTTATTTTAGTTCAATTTTTTAACAAAGTTTTTTGGGTGTTTTTTTGTCTTCTTTTGCAGGAGGGGTCAGAAAGTAAGGTGGAGAGGGAAATGAGGAAAGAGGCGCCAACCACAAATGTGGAGGGGCAGGTGGACAGGGGAAGATGTTGCGTGTGTTACATCTAAGGTAGGGGGCAGTGTTTCTCATGCTCCTTGATTACAGCTTCAAAAGCACCTCCAAATTGCTCCCCCCTGCAAAGTGGTGTGTTGCAGTATATACAGTTTACTATTGTCTTTGAAAGATACGTATCAACGGTATGCAGTGATTTTATCGAGTAAAAAAGAATTAACTTATTTTTAAAAAGTGTGTCTTGACAGGATAGCTCAGGGGCAATGCGCTCGCGTTGGAAGCAAGACGCAGAGCAACACAGGTAACTGGGTATTAAGCGTGTTCTAAATAACCAATTATATAATTAAATGTAGTGGCAAATTGTAATAGTTTTGAGGGTGGGGTAAAGTATGGAAAAAGGGAGGGCTGGGGGTAAGTGGGCCCCCCCCCCCAAAACAAAAGCTAAATATGTTGAGGTTTTGGGTGCTTTAAAAATGTTGCTTTTTCCACATTAAAACCACATGTAACCGGGTCAACAGCCTCTTATCGCTTGCAAGGTAGCTGGTGGGATTTTGTGTCCCACAGAAGTAGGCTATGTGGTTAACGTATTGGTTGAAGATGAGGTGGAGGACGACAGAAAGGCTGTTAGGAAGTAGCAGGTTGAGAGCACTGCAGTGGTTGGATTTGGTGTTGCAGCACAGAGGTGGTCCCGTGAGAGTACTGTCCAGGTAATCCACGCTGAGTACAATGCATTTCACTTCTGTAGCTTTAGCCATTGGTACATAACCAAAGTGTTAAAGAACTGCCACACCCATGATTCTCTCTTGGTGCTGGAGGTAGGCACTTCCTTAACCTCATCTTCTTGGTCCTCTTCATTGTCTTTTGAAGTACTGCACTTTGTGTTGTGTAGGTACTCCAGCTGGAGGTGGTAGTGGTGGCTCTTGGGGAGGGAGGGCAATTGCCGATGCCATTTTTAAGATAAATAGCAGTTTTGCTCATATTCTTTCAAGTATGGGCTGTATGCTAGATTGTTAATGAATAAGGATTAAGAATAGGTGTAGGAGCTGTGCAAGGGTACATTTTGAGCTTGAAAGTTCCTAGCTCAGCAGAAAATGCAGTTCCAAACTGTTAGTGAAGCACGGAACCGTTTGCGAAGTGTGGATGCGTTCACTGACACATCTTCATGCTGCGCGCGCATGCTCATGTGACACTGTCTGAAAAGTCAGCGACGTCAGATGTTTGCAAACGTTGACGAACACAAAAACAGTGGAACGTTGCAAAGAGTGTATAGAAGTGTTAAAAATGATGCTAGAAGCTGGAAAATGGCAGTTTTAAGATGAAACTTTGTAAATTGAACAAAATGTTTGCTATATTGGGGAAAGTATGAAATTATTAAGTTGGAGGAAATGAGCGTGCACTGGTAAAAACCCATTAATTTCACTGAAAAAACTATGTTAAACAGGACGTTATGGTTAAGTTGCACTAAACCTATGGAATTCAATCAACAAACTTAGTTACATTGTACTTCTATGGTGCATGCAGCAACCATTGCTTATATGTATGTATGATTAGGTTCCTCCACTCACACTAGAATATAATTATTTGTTTACATGAGTGTTAGGCAGGATTGTATGCAGTACCCATACCCAACCTTTGGTATAAGTCTCTACTACACATGTTGGTAGTGTGGACGAGTAGCCAGGCTGTTCTCAAGAGGGGTCAATGTGAGCTGTAGGGGAGCTAGAGTTTCACAGTGACAAGTATCCAAGCAAACACTTACACACAGGGCCTCTTGAAAAAACAATTAATGTATTTACCAGTCAGTTAATGTAAGAATTCTTCAGAAGGGAGCACTGTAAAACACCACACAAATATACTTCAAAATTACACAATCCCTTAGCTCAGAATCAGTAAATACCCATTTGGGATGGCATGCAGCAGATACCTACACACACTGGTGACTTCAATTGGTAGGGTGCTGTTGACATTAACGTATTGTTGGCATTCAGAATTAGTAAAAAGGAAAATATTAGAGCAAACAAGTTACCACAAATATTTAAGCAAGCAAATACTTTCTTTTCCCCCTATAAGAGTAATTCAGTTAAAACAGGCTAAGCCAAAGTCAATAGGCAAGAGTCTATATGGGCTGAAGCACTTCTTTGCAGGTAAGTAGAAAAGTCTTTGCACAATGTTTCAGAAGTCTTTGAAGAAAAAGATGAATCAATGTAGGGCCACAAGCGGTTAGACTTCAGAGTAGTAGAAGATGCTAGCAACTCTACAGCAAGAGGTAAGTTCTTAGACTTTGTACAGTACCTTTAAAATTAAGAAAAGATGCAGCAGATGACTCCTGTTCAGCTCTGCAGATCACACTGTTCCTGGGCCTCAGTCATGGGGACAAGGGGGAGACTTTGGGGGATTCCTGCACTGGGACGGTCAAAACTTGCAACCGGCAAACTTCACTTTCAGTGGCTGTTCAGTATTTCAGCTCCTCGCGTCCACCGCAAATAGCAACACTGCGGTTCGTGGCTGTCGAGATGGACTTTCCTTGCTTCTGGGGTCCTGCACTCTGTTGAGGGGGCTCCGGTTCGGTCAGTCCTGCTTCCTGGGAGTATGAAGGATCTTCCTGGAGCTCTTGGCCAACTTAAAAGCAACGCACACAAACTGGTGTTCCTCTACCTGGCTCTACGGTTTCCAGCAGCAACTCTGTAGAAATTCAACCATCTCCGAGATGGATTTTCAGGTGGCTTACTTTGGAGTTGATTGGTCCCACCAACTCAAGGGGAGAAGTCGCCCTTGCAGGGGCTTCTCTGTTGATGTGAACTTGGCGTTTCGGCACTGCAGCAGGGCTTCACCGGGCAAACCAATGGTCCAGGAGTTTCAGCAGGCGTCCTACTCAAGTTCTTCTTCGGTTCCTTTGTCCAGTGGTTGACTGCCTTCGAAGCCAAAAGACTCGCCTTTTATACAGTTCTCTCCTTTTCATTCCAGCCTAGCTGTCAGTCACCCAGCAGGGTGGCTGTCCTTACCAGACAGTCAGCCAGCCAATCACAGAGTGCATTTGGGTCTCCAAGGAGACTAAGCACATGGAGTTTCAGGCACCTCCCTCTCTTCCTGCCTACCCCAGACACCCTGGAGCCAGAGGCGGGCTACACTTGTGAATCCCGCCAAAGGCAAAACGAACAAAGCGACCAAACCTGGTTTGGCGCACAGAGTAAATCTCAAGAAGGACCTTTCCACAAAGAAATGGCGAAAAAAGAAGACCAGGGCCATTTTGACAAAAATGGCACCCTTGGGTGCTTTACTGGGGCTGTGAACGCCGTAAATGCACACCACGGTAGTAAAAACGAAACCACTGCCACCAGCCATTCAGTGAGGAAAGGGAGAAGTTAGACAAAAGGGGATACTAGGTAACCCCTCCAGCACCCTATTGTAAGTGTGTGTGCTGGGTATAGAAAGTTACAAAAGTAAAGTCAATTTCACTTTACTGCTCTGGAAAACAGTAGTTTATCCCAGAGAAGGTATTTAAACCTTGAGGAAATCGAAGCGTGCTGTGTGCCGCAATGTAAAAGATGATGCCTATGGAGTTTGACAGACTCCATAAATAAAAGAAACCGTACAAAAATCACATTAAAATACATGAGAGAGAGTGGGAAAAAAGTGACTCTCCAGGTTAAAAAAATCAAGTCCTTATAATCCAGCAAAGTTGCTGGGGGTCTCTAAAGTAGAGGGAATTGGCACATTTCTGAGAATTCTCCCTAACAATTAGCACATTCTTTAATACATTAAGTAGCTCATGATGGGTCTCCCAATCACCCCAAACATTGTGTTTCCAACATTATAAACTCAACCCCATGTAGGGACTGTTTATTAAAATTAATGTAATATGTGATGTCATCAATGACATTTGTGATGTCATCTTTCACGTCCTGGGTGTTAATAGCTGTGCACAGTGGTGGCGTGAGTTACGGTTGCTTACCTTACCACAACTGGCGAATATCTGTGGTTTTTCGGTTTTACTTGTAACCATAAAGTCCCTTAAACAACGTTTTCAGGGAATATATGTATACGGAATACATTACTCACGTAAATAGTATTTCTGATGCTTGTATCTGCTTAGAATCACATGCTTTGCATAGGCCGACATCTAAAGGTAGTCGCAGAGTATAAAAAAAAATGTAAACTCAAAAAGGGGCGTCGACCAGGCATACCAGTAATACCATCCCTAGTTTGACATCCAATGTAACCATGGTCATTCACGCATCGAGGTGCTTCAGATGGTTTTGTTTCTGACACGAGGTAGCATGAAGTGTAGTACAGGTGTAATAAATCAGAAGAGTAGATGAAGCCAGAACACAATTATGCACCTTCTACTCCACAGGGGAGGAAGGGTGGGTGCATGTGAATCTAAGCAGATACAAGCATCAGAAATGCAATTACTGTGAGTGACATATCCCTTCTGAGGCTTGTGGATCTGCTTAGATCTCATGCTATGCATAGATTAGTGAGCAGTGTCTGGAGAAGGTGGCGAGTTGTGAGAATGTACACAGCAAAGATGTTTTAGCACTGCTTGTCCCACCAGTGAATCTGCTTTAGAATGCACATCAATGCAGTAGTTTATGTATAGAACTCCATGTAGCTGCTTTTCAAATGTCGTCCAGCGGGATGTTTGCAATAAAGGCCAAAGTAGCTTCTGTACCCCATGTAGAGTGAGCTCTTGGCGTGAAAGGCAGAGTTTTATAGCGAGTAGCAGAGCTGCATGCATTTCTCCATTTGGAGATGGTGTTTTTTTGAAACGTGATCACATTCCCTGTCAGGTGCTATGGAGACAAACAGGTGGTCTGTTTTTGTAGTGATTTGGTTTTGTTTACATAGTAAAGAACCACCCTCGTTACATCTAGTGTATGGGGGGGTTTCTCAGCTGAGCTTTAAGGGTTTTGAAAGAAAAGCGGGTAGTTCAATGGACTGGTTAACATGGAACTTGCATATGAACGTGGGTGAAAACCGAGGGTGTTTTCTTAGTATGAACTTGTCTTTCTGGATAACAAAGAAAGGGTCTTGCACTGACAAAGCTTGTAGTTCACCGACTCTTGATGGAGGTGATGGCCACCAGAAAAGCAGTTTTGTATGCTAGGTGTTTAAGGCTGGATTTGTGCATAGACTCAAAGGGAGGACCCATGAGCTTCGCAAGTACCACATTTAGAATGGGGAGGGGAAAGGGGGGGAATAAAGCCTTTTTACTCCTTACATGAATCCCTTAACGACAGTGACTTTCCACCAGGACACCTTTGAGAAGAGGTGTACGCGGATAGAGCCGCCAGGTGAACTTCGATGGAGTTGAATACTAGGCCAGAGTCTAGCAAGTGGAGCATGTAATGAAGAATATATGTGATTGAGTACATTTGATAGGGTTTACATTTTTTGACTGGCACCGTATTACAAATCTTGTCCATTTGTTAAAGTAACAGTGTCTGGTGTTTGGTTTACATGCTTCTGAGGATTTCCATACACCTTTGATGTAGTTTTAAATGACCAAATGACTTTAGGAGCCAAGCTGCCAAGTTCATAGATTGAGGATGTGGGTGTAACATTATCCCCCCCACCCCCGTGTTGGGTGAGCATGTTGAAGGGGCACAGGAGTTTGATTGGATGGCACATTGCCAGTTTGGGCAGATGCGGGAACCAAGGTTGTCTCGCTCACATAGCAGCTACCCGGCGGATTAGAGTTACTTGTTCCTGGTGCATCTTGTTCACTATCCTGCTCAGGAGCTGTCTTGGGGGGTGGGAGGGGAGGGGGCAAAGCGGACGCAAATGTTTATGTTCAGCTCATCCACAGGGTGTTCCCCTTGGATCTGGGTTGGGGAAACCTGGATGCGAAGTCTGGGCATTGTGCGTTTAGACTTGTAGCGAACAAGTCGAACAAAGGATAGCCCCAGAGGGAAAAGATGTTTGCATTTTTTTGCTGAGCTGCCACTCGTGCTCTTCGGGCAGGGGGATTGCTGCTTAGCGAGTCTGCTAGAGAACAGACTTCACCCCCAGAACGTGTTGCGACACTAGGAACATGTTCCACTAAAGGGCCCACGTCCACATTTTTGTGGGCTAGCCTGGACACACAGAGTGTGCCTCCCTGCTTGTTTATGTAAAACATAGCAGTGGTGCTGTCTGTGAGGACTTGCACTGTTTGACCTGATAAAATGTGCTTGAAAAGCCTGTAGGGATTTGAGCACTGCTAGCAGCTCCAAAAGGTTAATGTGATTTTGGGCTGAGATTTGCGACCACAAGCCATGCGCTTTGTGGTGAATGTAACAGGCTACCCACCAGGTGAGTGATATGTCTGTTGTGACAATTGCTTGTGCTGTAGAGTTGTGAAATGGTTTTCCCTTTAACAGATGTTCCTTTGCGCACCATTGTAGCGCTTGAATTAGGGTTATTGAAATGACCACTAGATTGTCCCACTGACCGCTTGCCTGAGACCACTGTTTGCTAACCATTCTTGCATTGGGCGCATGTGCAACCGTGTGTGCGGAACCAGGTAAATGCATGAAGCCATCATCCCGAGCAAACGCATTGCTTTGCGTACGGTTATTCAGCAACCGGCTAGTTAGTGAGGTATTTGCAGCAGTATGTTTTGCACTCTTGTTTGACAGGAAGACTAGCCCCTCTTCAGTCTTTATGATGGCTCCTAAAAACGGTTTGGTTTTGCTTGGAACGAGACTTGATTTTTTTTCTCATTGATTGAGAATCCCAATTGGAACTGAAGATTGTTATCTGGGTATTTTGCATGCAAATTTGAGGGGATTCCCCTGTTAGCCAATCGTCCAGATAAGGGTACACTGGGATTGATTCTCTGCCTAAGTGCGCTGCCACTACCGCTAGTATTTTGGTGACTACCTTTGGAACGGAGGCTATGCCAAAGGGTAGCACATTGAATTGGTAGTGTTGAGTCGTTATTTTGAAACGCAAGAATCTTCTGTGCGCTGGAAACATTGAAATATGAAAGTATTCATCTTTCATGTCCAAGGTTGCCAAGTAACCCCCTGTTTAACTAGTGGGATTACTTCTTGTAGCGTTGTCATGCAGAATGTTTGTGGCTTGACAAGTGTTTGCAGGGCGCAGGTCTAGGACAGTGCACATTGTTAGGTCTTTCTTTGGCACAAGGAAGTACATTGAATAGATACCCTTGTTTACCTGGTTCGCCGGACTATTTCTATGGCGTCCTTTAGAAGCAGTGCCTTGGCCTCTTCCAGCAGGATTAGTAGTTCTTCCATCGTAGTTTGTCTTTGTCTTGGCGGGTGGTTGGCTGGTGTTTGTAATAGCTCTATCCAATAGCTTCTCGCCACAGTGGAAAGTACCCACTTGTCAGACGTGATCTCTGCTCATGCGTGGGTAAAATGAGAAATACGACCTACTGGAGAGGCATGGGAGAGTACCTGTAGCAGGTGGTCATTGCTTAGAAGGGGTGGAGACTCCTCCTGAGGAGGACCTAACCTCTACTTTTGGACCTTTTGTGGCCCCTTTGAACATTTTGTTGGGCGGACTGCCCTTGTGAGGAACCCCAGGATGAACTCTGCCACCCTAGTTGTAGTTGAGGACGGATGGGAGTTCTGTCCTCTAAACCGGCATGCATTAGCACCACCTCTCTGCACAAATGATTTGTTTGTGAGTTGCCCCAGGGATTTGAGAGCGTCGTATCCCTCCTTAGCACTCTTCAGTGAGTCTTCGACCGCTTTACCAAACAAACCGTTGGGCTCGATAGGCATGTTCAAAAGGGTGGCTTAGGTCTCCAACTTGAAACCACATTGACAAAGCCAACCATGGCGTTTGATGAGGGAACCTTCCGCCACAATCCCCCCTGCATTGTCTGCGGCGTCTAAATTATTTTTAACGATGCAGCTTGCTACTCGTCTCCCTTCAGCAACTGTGTGTAAGAGTTGTGTCTTTAGGGGTTCTGGGACAGAGTCCATTTGCTGTGAGATCTCGTCCCACTTGTGGCAATTATAACTGATGTACAATGGGGCATGTTCTCAATGTGTGTGTTGACTGCTCTTGTTAGATTGGGGGTAAGTAGAGAAGGCTGAATGCACCTTTGGACAGATTAAAGCAGTGGGATGAACTGTACTTCAGATCCCTCATCCTTACACCCAAGGATATCATCTATGAAATCTTTATCGACTTGAGCTTCCTGGGTATTGATTTTAAAGTGTTCTTTAGCTTTTAAAAGCAGATCATTGTACTGCAGCTGGTTGTCCACCAGGAGTCAGCCACTGGTTGGTCGGTATGGTCTGGGGATTGGATGATGTAAACATTATTGTTATCCTAGTATTGATCTGTGTCCTCTATGTCCCCTTGTCTGTTAGTAAGCCAGGGTCTTGGGAACCTGGAGTGTCGTAATAGTATAGGTCATATGACACTGATAGGTAGGTGTACTAGGTTGTGTTGGGTCCAGGCAGGCTTTTATGGCATCACGCTGCTTTTTAGCTGCTTCGCCTTGAGGGGCGCTGGAGGTTGGTAAGCTGTTCTGGGTGTTGATCCAGAAAGTAAACAAAACTAAACATTCTTTTCATAACCCTATCAAACTGTTGCAGGGTCCATTGTGAAGATGGTAACACTATGGGAGCAGGTGCAGGCAAGGGCTCTGGAGCAGGATGCAGTTTGTGGTGCATTGCTCCAGAAAAGGGTGTCGTTAGGGGCAGGGTATTCCCTATCCTTTGAACCTTGTGATTTGGAGGGTAGGGGCGTCGAGGATTTTGAGTTTTTCGACATCTTTGCCTTGAGGAGGGTATCAGACGTGTTTAAGTTGTTCACTCATGCCGCCGATTTGCTTGCGGTGTCGGAAACAGACTGATGTCTTTTCCAGGGGTTGTGATCATGATGGCCCAGAGAACAGGGATTTTTCGGACCTTCCCTTCGACACCTCGTGTGGCTTATCGGCACACAACGGGGTCGAGTGCCAGCCATGGGGGTTGTGTTTAGTGTGAAGTGCAGTGGAAGTGCCTGAGCCGCCAGGTGTCATCTCCGTAGCAGAACCCCCGGCCTGCATGTGGAGTAGTGGCTTGCACGTGGGAATCCATCAGGTCCCGAACGCCATCAGCAAAACCTAGGACGCCAACATTGCTGAATGCTCCCTCGACGTCCATGGAAGCCTCGGCCTGCATGGCAGGCCCAGCGTTTAGTTTTCCGGTCCTTTAAAGTTTTTCCCTGAAACAGTTTGCAGGACTTGCACTTTTTTCGGAGTGGTCCCTAGGGAGGCAAAGGTTACACACACTGTGAATCCTTCCAGGGAAACTTCCTGTTACAGAAGGACAGAATTTAAAAGGTGTATTCTCCATAGTGTGGAAGGATGGCAGCCTGGCGAAATACAAAGCATAGGGGGATATGCATTCTCTAAGTGAGATGGATTATGACCTCCACCCACTCCCGCTGCTGTATAAGGCTGAGGGCCGTTGGGGCCTAGGTAGGCTGAAAAGTTCACCAAGAATGGAGTAGTCGTCGACAAAGGGTCTTGTCCTTGAAAGCCATCGCCGAGATCTTATGGTGTACGATCATCAAAAGGACAGAAGGAAAGTCCAACTTGAAACTTTTTTATAAGTAATGGCGCCATCCAGAAGAAGGAACTCTGCAATATGCACCAGACTATGATGCCGGATGCCTGAAGGACCATGGGTACAGTGGACGTCACACTAAGGATAGTATTACTGGCACACCCTGTCGACATCCGTTTGAGTTTCGAAAACAAGAAATGTGCGGCTACCCCTAGATGTCAGCCTATGCATAGCATGTGATCGAAGCAGGCCCACAGGCCTCGGAAATATGCATCTGTATACACACAGAACAAACGCTGCCAAAATGCAGGAGGACCGCACTCCAGGGTCAGAGATTGCTAGAAAATTGTCAAAAATCCAGCATCAGAATGCGCAGAAATTTTCATGTGGAAAAACACAGCACAATAGGATAGATCAGGAATAAAGTACAGAGTGACGCGTTTCGCACTTGATCACACACAGCATACATAGAGTTCAGTTTGTTTGTACTGTGTTAGCCAAGGGTTGAATAGAATGATCCAGAGAAAATACCTTAATTAGGCCAACGAAGTGATATATACAAACACACACACACACAGACACACACAGACACACACACACACACACACACACACACACACACACACACACACACACACACACACACACACACACACACACACCCCCCCCCCCCCCCCCCCCCCCCCCCACATCAAGGATTATTCCTGCCTTAAGGGGGAACGCTGAGAGCTGGAGCACAAGATCTCAAACAAACCTAGGAAGAAAAAGCCATCAGAAAAAACAAAGGTTAGAAAAAATTGCTTGGAGGCCATATCCATCCATCCATCCATCCATCCATCCCAATTTAGCATCTACGAGAGAACCAATGGATCAGGTGTCGGACACCATGTCTGGATCAATGCAGTCCAAGGAACAAGTTACTTACATGTAACTGTTCTCCAGCATGGGTCTGGCATGTATTCACATGCTCAATCAGTCGTCAGGCTGGGAATTCTCAGTAAAAGAAAAACAATTCACTTTCACTTACAAACTGTCTTTCTCCTAATAAACCAATCACGGAGCTCTGGGTCAGACTGCCCCCAGCCAATGACTGCCCTCTCCCCAAATCCCTCTGGGAGCCATCTTCAGATTTGGTAGCACGTACAGTGGCAGCATGACCAAGAAGAGCCACAGAGGGGCAGGAGGGAGGATTTGCATGTGAATCCATGCCAGACCCACGCTGGGGAACAGTTACAAGTAACTCATGCTCATGAATAAAGACTACATAGCTGTACATGCATACACAAACACAGGAGGTGGCAAGGCTCAACAGAAGTAATTAAACTTACTTCCTCACCAGGCTCACCTTGAAGTGAACAGGTTGCATAGCACTGCTTGGCCGACTCTAGACTCCTCCCTGGAATCCCTGTCAATGCAGTAGAATGTCACAAAGGTGTGCCTAGACCTTCACGTAGAAGCCCTGCAGATGTCCAGCAGGGGCACACCAGACAGGAACGCTGTCGTTGCAGTGATCGCTCTGGTGGAATGGGCTCTCGAAAAGCCAACCAGTGCCAATGAGTGATGCAGACGGAGAGCGATCTGGAGATGCAAGCCTTGGCCAAGGTCTTCCCATGGTTCACAAGTTCACAACAAGCAGAGAAGTCTTCCAGAAACTCTTCGTGCGGGCCACATAACACTTCAGCGCTCGAGCCTCATCCATCGAGTGAAAAGTCCTTTCAGCCAGCGACGAAGGTGTCGGTGGGGGGGGGGGGGGGAGGAACACATGCAACACCAAGGGTTAGTTGAGATGACGTTCCGACTGAACCTTGGGCATGAAGGAGGGTGTGTCTGCAGCACCACCATCGTCTCATGCAAAGTCAAGTAGCGCTGCTTACAAAACAGGGCCTGGATCTCACCCACTCTCCTGGCAGAGGTGATGGCCACGAGGAAAGCTGTATTCCAAGAAAGGAACTTCAGAGGAGATTGATGCATAGGCTCGAAGGGGGGCCCCCCCATGAGCCTAGTCAGCACCATGTTAAGTTCCCACTCCGGGGCAAGCAACTTCACGGGTGGGGACGATCGGAACAGAAGACCGTCCCAGAGATCTGGTGTAGCGGCAGATAGGTGCCAGATGCACTTTGATGGAGGCGTGAACCAGCCCAGAGTTGGCCAACAACAAGAAGTACAGAAGGACGAGGAGCCGTGCCCCTCAGAGGGTTAATCTTCTGCGACTGGCACCAAGTCGCGAAACGCTTCTATGTGTCCGTAATACTTCAGAGTTGACAACACCCTGGACTTGGAACACCCTGCAGTCCGCAGGCAGCTCGTAACCACCAAACTCTAATGCTGAAGGAGCCAGGCCTTCAGGTTCAGCGATCCTGGGTCGTGGTGCAGGATTGCGCCTCCTTCCCTGGTGAGAAGATCCACAACCACTGGTAGTCTGACTGGCGCGGACGCCGACGAGAAGGTCCGGGTACCAGATTTTCCTCAGCCATGCTGGAGCGAGGAGGATCCTCTTGCACCGGCACCATCTGAGTTGATTGATGACTCGTAGCAGTACTGGCAATGGCAGGAACACGTACAGGAACAAACAGGCCTTCCCTAGGGAAGGAAAATGCGCCCCATGCTCCCAGGCTGGGGGAATATGCTTGCGAACCTGCGCCACTTGGTGTTAGTCACTGTTGCAAACAGATCGATCTGGGGAATGCCCAACTTGCGGAAGAGGTTGTCCACTTGATCCTGACAAAGCTCCCACTCGTGCCAAGTGCGCAGGTCCCTGCTGACAGTCGGCGACAGTGTTTGACTACTGCCAGGTGAAAATGAAAGAGAAAAATCCCCTCGGCGACAACCCAGTGCAACATTTCCTGCGCCTCTCTGGATCCTTCTTTTCAAGCCAGTCCCTTTTTGCTGGAGCCGAGGCGAGGTTCTTCAGCAGTGCCAGTCCATCATCCCAGACATCATCCAGGAGGGGAACCTCTTTGCCTCCCGCCGGCATCCTCTTCTGAATCCGACAACAGCGTGTGGAGGGTCACGAGAATATCACGAGTCATACCTCTAGGAGGTGCCTGGGCCCTGCACCTATGTCATCATCCTCGCTGACGTAGTCGCCACCGCATCCGGTGGGTATCTCAACGTTTCCGTCGTAGGAGGTGCTTCGGGAGAGGGCAGTCACTGGCTGGGGGCAGCATGACCCAGAGCTCAGTGATTGGTTTATAGGAGAAAGACAGTTTATAAATGAAAGTGAAACTTTTTTCTTTTATCAAGGATTCCAAGCCTGACAACGCAGAATATTCATGAGCATGTGAATCCAAGCCATGCTGGAGAAGTATGCTCCCTCCCCTGACAAAGTATGGAGTGCCAAGACATCCCTGGGTACTCACCTTCACAACTGCAGATTGCTCCTAGGACGCTGAAGCCTTCATGGTCAGGCTTATCAACACTAAACCCCAGTGTGATGTCAGGCCACTTGACATCGAAGTCAGTGACGTCTGTACCATCGACATCAGGGCACTCAATGGTGCTGCATTTACTACAAAGAAAGTAGACTACCACACTCTGGCATTTCATCAACCACAGAAGAGCGGGTGGAGAACCAAATGAAGCAAGTAGGAGCAAGATTTAGGAAAGCTAAATGACTAGAATAGGAAGTTACAGAAAATATAGACAAAGAGAAGGCAATACATAAAGAAACAGGCAGAGAAAGAGAAACAAAAGGAAAGGGAAAACTACAAGTGCTCCAGAAAGAGTCTTGGTTGAGATGTACAGTCTTTAGACCAGAAGTGTACGGCAAAGTGCAGGCCCTCCCCTTTAATGCAAAACAGTTTTTGGAAAAGATGTCGACACTTCAATGGCGGGTGTGAAGATAGATATTGACACAAGCAAAAACTTGGGGGCTATTATGCTGCACCGCCAGTACTACTTTCAGCCAGGTTGAGGAAAATAATATGGAGTCCGGTGGCTTTCTGCAAGCAGATAGTGGACCCATCAACCTTACAGATAACCGTAAAAACCTCAAAGGGGACATCTGGGTTACAAAGTATCTTACAGGCTAAAAATAAGTGGCTGCCGTCTGCATACGTTCGAAGCCCGACTCTCCTCTGGAGGACGCCCATAATCAACACCTGCGGGGTGCAGGATATCCTTCTTTGCCTGAGGGTGGGCAAAGATCATGATAGTTTATAGAATGCTACAGAAGGGTGAGGTTTGCACATCACAACCTTACCCATAACATTACTCCCCCAATACTCCCAAGTTAGAAACATATCAATAGTGGTCATCGGCTAAATGATGACAGGGGGAAACGCGTGAAGTTAACCAATGAGATCTCTAAACAATAGGATTACAGGAACACACGTCTGAGGGTTTAAGATACGCTCTCAGGGCCAAATACCTTTGTTTTGATTATTTGTTTAGTGCAAACTTGCCATAAAAGTAACTTCAGGGTGATGTACAACACACACAGAAAATTATCATAGACTCACATTAAAAAAATATATATTGGTATTTCACCCTGAACATATATGTCGAAGGCAGCCCGAATACAGATTTCGCTTACAGCAATCTGATGCTATTAAGCAGAAAACATCAGAACTTTTAAAAAAGCAAAACAAATCCAATTTAAACTCTCAAATATCTGGCACAGGAATCCCATAGGACTATTACAACAGCCAGCATTCCCCCCTCCCTCCCTCCCGAGCCACACTATTTACATTTAAACACTGAATCAAATCAAAGGGCTTTGCAGGGTGTTTGAGATCTAAGTAGTGTTGTGAAATATTAAGTAGTAGATTAGTGAAACATTTTCCAGACCAAGCCAGCAACCATATCCGGAATCTTAAAACATCACATTAAGATCACAAATAACTACAGTAGCCTATTGTTGCACTGGCTGGAGCTTACCTCTTAGCTTCTTAGCTATATTTAAAGAGAGTAGTACTGAAGCAGAGGCTAAGCTACACCTTCTACCAAAAGTGTTTCATGTTCCATATTCAACAAGGGGCAGGTTGTAGACAAGGTGCACAGATGGCAATAGGAGGCCTGTATCACTGCTTGCACCTGGGGTTCAAATTACAAATATTTATAGATACTCTTACAAATGCGCCCTGGCTCGCTTACATACTATACAGGCTTCCGGGAGACCCTACTGCAGATGGCCAGTGGCAAGACACTGAGCCTAAGCCAGAAAAGCCCATTAAGCACATCTCTGATGCATCCCTATTTAAATAGACCGTCTGCAAAGAGTTCCAGGGTAGGCATGAAACATGTTCACATAAGCTTAGCTATGCAGAATGTTAGGCAAGACTGTATGTAGTAACCCTGTGGGAGACTACACCAGCCTTGTCCTCTTGGCAATAGGTAACCCAACCTTTGGTATAGGCCTGTACTACACAAGTTGGTAGTTCGACTGAGTAGTCAGGCTTATCTCAAGAGGGGTCAATGTGAGAGGTAGGGTTGCAACTGAGGTTCACAGTGACATGTACTGAAATAACACTTCTACTCAAGGTTTCTTGATTAAAATAATTATTTAACAGTCAGTTTTCAAATAAACCTTCTTTAGAAGGGAGCAATCTGCAACATGTAAAATACACTTTAAAATGCACTCCTTCAGTTCAATAAAATAAGTAGATACCCTTTTGGGATGGCACACAGATATTCCTACACCCCAAAGTGACTTCAATAGTTAGGACACTGGACATGAATATATCACTTTTCACACTTAAATGGTAATACTGAAGTTGTGGCAAAAATGAAAAGGGATGTAAACAATGGTTAACAGGTTTCTCAAACCGGTAAGCACTTTAGAATCCTCCAATGCAATGTAGGTTAACAATTTCCCAGCTATACAATTAAGGTATGTATGACTTCTTGGATGGACGGTTAAACACAAGGTCAGAGGGTAAGAGTCTTCAAGGAGCCAGGACAGCCAATGTCAATTGAGCAAAGTCTAGGGAAGCTGAGGCACTTATGACAGGTTGTTAGACTTGTATACTTTAAAAGGATACACTCAAGTTGAAGGTGATCTTCAGTTTCTTTATTCAGGTACATAAGTTCATCAGATGCAATCAAGTCCATAAGGAGATTAGGAAGTACACACGACAGGAACCCACTGGATCCCACCACCCAGGCTTACATAACTCAACTGCCTGGGGTGGAACAAGTTCATACCCAAACAATCCAAGCTTACAGCAAACATTCCACAAGTGACATCACTCCATACATACCTCATCCAGGCAGGAAGAATACACAGGAAGAAAGGCCAATCACAATACCGCCTTCCCTTACAGTAACAAGCACACCATACCATACCATACCATACCATACCACATGCATCTGCCCATCAAACACCAACACCTCCTTCCGTTACACCACAAAAACACACTCTTCCCTGTCAGACAGGACACAGCCAAACTAGCCAACTCTGACACCACGATCACCTCAACTAACCAAGAACAGCTGGACACAACAGGCTTAACTATCCAGTAACTGCACCCCATCAACATTACAACGAACTTCTACACTCAAACAAAACTCAACACCTTCCACCCGCCACTGCCACCAACGGATCACCAGCCTACTGGTTACTAACTACCAAAACCATAGACAACCTGGGGAAACCTAAACACCTCCCTTCCACCACTGCCACTGGCGAACCTCGGGGCTGCCACACCAGAGCACAAAACGGCCACCTATACGGCTGGCACGAGGCCCGCTACAACACCCACAAGGAACACGTCTAACTTACTAATCAGACCATACCATCAAGGCAACTACTGAATCAGGCGCATACATACAACACCTCTAACACAGACACTCACCTGACCCATTCCAAACAGTCATTCCCAACACTCACACCAAAGGCAACCAGCTGGCACACTGGACAATCAAACCATCAAAACTCAGCCTCCAAGTGTTGGCCAGACACTCGAGCCCTCAACCACACAAAACCAAACGGGGTGAACACAGCCACAAAGATGGTAAATTGCCATACTCCCAGAACAAATCTGAAAAACGAATCCAGGATGATCCCAGAAGTAACTCTACAGTTAATAGAAAAATGTAAGCCTAAAACGATGCAACCAACCTGCATCAGTACAGTCTCTGCAGAGCCTGTTGACCAGAACATACTGATCACACCAATCATGACCCTGCAGAGCCGCTTGACTAGACTACCACTAGTCACACTAATCGGGACTCCACAGAGCCGCTTGACCAGAAGGAACAAATTACTTACCTGTAACTTGTTCTCCAGCGTGGGTCTGGCATGGATTCACATGCTTATGACTATTCCCCGTCAGGCTGGGAATCCTCGGTAAAGAAAAAAAATGAGTTTCGTTTCTGAACGGTCTTTCTACTAGTAACCAATCACTGGTCTCTGGGTAATGCTGCCCCCAGCCAATGACTGCCCTCTACCTAAGCCCCTCTGGTAGCCATCTTCAGATTTGGTAGCAGGTATAGTGGCAGTAGGACCAAGAGAAGAGCTGCAGAGGGGTAGGAGGGAGGGTTCGCATGCAAATCCATGCCAGACTCACGCTGGAAAACAACAGTTAAAAGGTAAGTAACTTGTTCCTTCTCCAGCATGGGGTCTGGCATGGATTCACATGCTCATGAATACAAGAATACATAGCAGTACACATGCACAACCACGGGAGGTGGCAAGGCTCAACATTAAGCATATCAACAACTCAACATTAAGCATCTCTTACCTCCTCACCAGGCCCACCTTCAGGCGAACCGGTTGCGCAGCACTGCTTGGCCGCCTCTGGACTCCTCCCTGGAATCCCGGTCGACGGAATAGAATCTCGTGAAGGTGAATCTCGTGAAGGTGTGTGTCGACCTCCACGTAGCAGCCCTGCAGATGTCCAGCAGGGGCACACCAGACAAGAATGCTGTGGTAACAGCGATCGCTCTGGTTGAATGGGCTCTCGGACGGCCAGGCAACGGTCGGTTTGCCAACCGGTGACAGTGCATGATGCAGCCGGAGAGCCATCTGGAAATGGAAGCCTTCGAGAGGGCCTTCCCTTGGTTCAGAGTTCCAAAATTCACAAACAGCTGCGATGTCTTCAGAAGGTCCTTTGTGCGGTCCACGTAGAACTTCAGCGCTCTAGCCACATCCAGCAAGTGCAAAGTCCTCTCAGCCGGCGACGAAGGGGACGGAAAGAGAACAGGTAGCACCAAGGGCTCGTTGAGATGGAAGTCCGACGGCACCTTGGGCATGAAGGAGGGGTGCGTCCTCAGCACTACAGCGGTTTACACGAGAGGGCCTGGATCTCTCCCACTCGTCGTGTGGAGGTGATGGCCACAAGAAACGCTGTCTTCCACGACAAGAACTTCATTGGTGCTGCATGCAGAGACTCGAATGGCGGTCCCATGAGTCTGGCCAGCACCATATTGAGCTCCCACGCCGGGGCCTTCACCGGCGGGAACGATCGGAACAGTCCTTTCATGAATTCCTTCACCAGGCGATGGGACCACAGAGATGATCGTCCCGGAGTTCTGATATAGCGGGAGATAGCCGCCAGATGGATCTTGATGGAGGCATGTGCCAGCCCCGCCTTGGCCAGCGATGGCAAGTACGGCAGCACTTGAAGGGCCGTAATCCGTAGAGGGTTAATTTTCTGTGCACGGCACCAGACAGAGAACCTCTTCCATTTGTGTCCATAGCACTTGAGAGTCGAAGACGCCCTGGCCTTAGCAAGTCCCTCCTGGCAGTCCGCCGGGATATCGTACCCTCCAAACTCTAGTACTGCAGGAGCCAGGCCTGCAGGTTCAACGATCCTGGGTCGTGATGGAGGATGGCGCCTCCTTCCCTGGCGAGAAGATCTGCGTCCATCGGAAGTTTGACCGGAGGGGATGCCGACATGTCCAGAAGGTCTGGGAACCAGATCTGCCTCGGCCACGCCGATGCGACAAGGATCATCCTGCACTGGCACCGTCTGAGTTGACTGATGAGACGTAGCAGCAATGGCAACGGGGGTGGGGGACGCATACAGGAACAGGCCGTCCCAGGGTAATGAGAAGGCATCGCCCATGCTCCCCGGCTGGGGAAACCCGCTGGCGAACCTCCGGCACTTGGCGTTCATCACCGTCGCAAATAAGTCTATCTGGGGAGTGCCCCATCGTTGGAATAGGAGATCCACCTGATCTTGCCAAAGTTCCCACTCGTGGCACGAGCTTAGCTCCCTGCTGAGCGAGTCGGCGATGGTGTTCTTTATTCCTGCCAGATGGAAGGGTACCAGGAACATCCCTTCAGCGACGGCCCAGTGCCACAGGTCCTGCAGTTCCTTGGATAGGGCTTAGGATCTGGTGCCCCCTTGCTTCCGGATGTAGAACATTGTGGTGGTGGTGTCGGTCAAGATCCTTACCACCTTGCCCTTGAGGGACGGGAGGAACGACCTGAGGGCCCAGAAGATGGCTTGGAGCTCCAGGACGTTGATGTGTAGTGATCTCTCCTCCGGGAGCCAGAGGCATCTTGCATGGAGATCGCCAGAGTGCGCTCCCCATACCTCCAGGGAGGCATTCGTCGTCAGTCTCCTGATGCGCGGGGGTCTGGAAGTCCATGCCCGCCACTAGGTGCGCGTGGTTGCCCCACCACCGGATCGCTTGTCGGAAAGTCTCGTTGAGAGATTCTGTCTTCGAAGCTGCCCGCCGCTTGCCTCCAACGGGCGTTGAGGAACTCCTGTAGGGGTCGCATCCGGAGCCTGCATAGGTGCACGAGGACATCATGCCGAGCAGCGACTTGATGGATCTCACCCTGGCCACGTCCATGGTGAACAGCCATTGTACCTTACCCAAGATTGCTTTCGTCCTTTCCTCCAACGGTGAAGCCAATCGCGCCACTGTGGCGAGCCTGGCTCCCAGGAACAGGGCGACTTGCGATGGTACCAGGTGGGATTTCGCGAAGTTGATCGAGAATCCTAAATCTGTGAGAAGTTGGACGGTCTTCGCTGTGTGATCGACGGCGAATTTTCTTGACCTTGCTTGGATGACCCAATCATCCAGGTAGTGGTAGACGTGGATCCCCTGCAGGCGCAGCCGCGCCACCACTGGTGCTAGGCACTTGGTGAACATCCTGGGCGCCGGCTTCAATCTGAAGGGAAGGGCTTTGAACTGAAAGTGTCACCATTGGACCACAAATCGCAGGAACTTTCGATTTCCTTTAGGATGGGGATGCGGAAGTAGGCATCCTCCAGGTCCAGCGACAATAGGAAGTCTCCTTCCTCCAGCTGTCCTAGCAAGTGCTGGAGGGTGACCATCCGGAACTTCTGGGACTTTATGTACTTGTTTAGACGACGATGGTCCAGGATGGGTCGCCACCAGCCAGTCTTCTTTCGGACAAGGAATATCACGAGTACACTCTGGAGCCTCTTTGGGATGAGTTCTCTGGCTCCCTTACTTAACATCGCTCGTACCTCCAGAAGCAGTTGTGGGACGTGGTTTTTCTTTCTGGCCACGGGTGGAATGCGGGGACACCTCTTTCCGAATTCCAGGGTGTGCCCGGGGGTCAGGGCATCTAGCACCCAACGGTCGGTGGAAATGAACTCCCACACGCTGACGAATTTCACCAGCCGGCCTCCCACTGGGGTGATTCGGTGGGGGCCCAATGCCACGGCCGGTTTAGTAATGTTTTGCCACGGCCTTGCCAACGATGATGGGATCCTCCTGGCTTGCCGCGTCCTCTGTAGGCCTCCTGCGACGTGGAGCGGGGCGCTTGGCGGTACGAGGAGCCGCCACCAAATCCTTTGGAGGCACCTTGTTTGCCTATGGCGCTCCGAAAGGACGGCCGTCGCTGTTGAAGAACACCCAAGGCCTGAGCTGTCTTGGTGTCCGCTTTGATGGCCTGCAGTGACTAGTCCACTGTCTTGCCGAACAGGTTGTTCCCGTCAAAGGGCATGTCCAGTACCCTGGTCTGCACATCCTGACGGAAGTTGGTGGCCTTGAGCCAACCGCGCCGGCGAAGGCAAACGCCGTTGCCCATCTGACGAAAGCCGGTGTTGGCGATGTCCGTGGCCACTGTGATCCGAAGCCACCTCGCTTTCCTGTAGGGTCTCCAGGGCCTCAGTCCTCTTGTCGTCCGGGAGGAAGTCTAGCAGGGGAGCGATCTTGAACCACAGTTCACTGTCGTAGCGTGCCACGATCGCAAGGGCGTTGGCCAATTTGATCGTTGTCGCCGCCGACGAGATGACCTGTCGTCCCATGGCATCCAGCTTCTTCCGCTCGCCGTCCGTTGGGGATGTTTAAGTTGACGCCGTCGCCCCCGCTGCTTTCTTCTAGGCCGCTGTGGAGACCACTTAATCCAGGGACAGCTGCGCCCTGAGACACATAGGGGCGGAGTCCCGGACCCGGTACTACTTCTTGTATCGGTTGCTCCTAGCAGGAGCTGTGGACGGGTTCTTCAGGAGCGCCAGCCCCTCGTCCCAGATGTCATCCAGTAACAGGTTTGAGAGGACAGTGTTCCTCTTGGCCTTCCACCGTTGGTAGAGGAAACCTTCTGTTCTTCGGGGCAGAGCTGGAAGAGCTCAGATGCCCTGGTGATCATGGTGTGGAAGGAACCAATTTCGTCAGGGGGGTGGGGGGGACTGAAGAGGTGGTGAAGGGAGGTCCATCCCGGCGTCCCCACCGTCGTTGCCCGTCCCTTTCATTGCCGTCTCTGTTCCCGTCTCATCCCTCGGAGGAGGGGATGGGGGCGAAGGGGGGGGTGGATGAGGGGGTGGGGGTGGGGGGGTGGGGGGGGAGTATGGACTTGTCTCTGCTTGTTAGGCAGGCTCCCCGACGGACCAGGCCGAGCGAGGTCATCTTTGGGGGGTAAGGGCATCCTTGTCCTTATCCTCATCTCCATGCACAGGTTCTGTATCACCATCAGGATAGCTCCTGAGTTGTCCTGCGGTAAGGGTACCGGCTGCAACGGGACCGACTGTTGGGGCGTGGGGTCCTCCGCGGTCCTATCTTCCTCGACGGCCCCCTCGTTGCTCTCCTCGTCAGGATCCTTCCCGGATGCTCGCCAACTCATCCTCAGAGGTGGTATCAGTGTCCGTTAAGGCCATCGCACCCCCCTCCTCTTTTTCCTGCTGGGGTTTCACGGGGGGTCTTCTCGATAGGCAGAAAAGAGGACTCCCTCTGGGGTGGCAAGGAAACTGTAGCCCCTGAAGTCCTCTTCACTGGGGAAGCCTCTGCAGGTTTCGCCATGGCCACCACGACTCCCTCAATCGAGGCCTTAGCCGAGTGAATCAGGGTCTTCACGACCTTGGGCGTGCCTGAGGCCTTCACCTGGGGGGGGGGGGGGGGTCACCGCCTCACTCCCCCCTTGGCTGAATCCGTCGGGATCGACCGGGGCTTCTCCTGAAGCTTACCCGGGTTCTCCGATTTACTCTTCCCCAAGCCAGAGTGTTGGCTCGTGATTGATGGCGTCAGTGATAATGCGCCCTGCCTGGCAGCCCAGGTGCCCGACCAATCGGCGCTCCCGGTGCCCGCGGTGCTTAGCCTTTTGTTGGGCCCGGGTCGCCGGAGCACCCTCAAAGGTCTTAGAAGACTGCTCTGATTTCTTCCTCTTCTCACCTGCTGCTGGGCTCTTCCCCTCCAGCCAGTTGGTGAGTCGAATACGACGATCCTTCATCGTCCGTTCGGATATGTTCTTACAAAACCGAGAGTGCTCATCCTCCTGAAAGACGTTCTGAAGCCCGCATCCAGGGCAGCTCCTGAACAGCTGGGCTCCAACAGGCGTCATGCTTCCCTTGTCCTGGGCCATGTCCACACGGGGTAGACCTCAAAGATCTTCTAGAATCCTCCGAGAAGTGGAAACACGACGAAAAAATGCCCATGAGGGGCATAGAAAAATTCAGAGAACGGGTCCCCGCTGATCGGAAGTGAAAACTGTGGAGCTTGAGGCTCGATTGACCGAAAATATAAGAGTAAACTCTTTGAAAAAACACAAAACGCAATAAAGCTCGAGAGCTACAGCACGAGGACGCCCAACACTTGAACGTGCAGTAAAAATCTGAAGATGGCTGCCAGAGGAGGGGCTTAGGTAGAAGGCAGTCATTGGCTGGGGGCAGTATGACCCCCAGAGACCAGTGATTGGTTACTAGTAGAAAGACAGTTCAGAAACAAAACTGATATTTTTCTTTACTGAGGATTCCCAGCCTGACGACGGGGAATATTCATGAGCATGTGAATCCATGCCAGACCCCATGCTGGAGAACATACTGATCACCACACACCCAGACTCTCACTGGTCAGACACACCACATCATGACTCGGTAGAGAAACCTGGCCAGACACACTGATCATGCACTACATTCACACCAAATACACAACCCCTACACTGGATCTCTCATTCTGCCAACAAGCCCTGCAGTCGCTCAAACAGAAACTTTGCGGTGTGGGCAGAATAATCACCAAACAACTTTTTTTAATTAACATTTAGAAAAGGACTCTAATCATAGTTTTAACCCAAAGCCTATAAGTCCATGTTGCCCTTTGGAGGACGCAAAGCTAATTCCTGCAAATCCTAAAAATTGTTACAAAACTACATGGTAGACCGCATCACACTCATAACAACTTACAGACAACAGCAGTCCCAATTGTCACCATTGGTCCCATGCATAAACATGCACCACCTATAACCACTAAGAACCCTTTATGAAATCATTAAATTGTGAGTCAAACTGCAAATACATGTTACACTTCTGAATGCACACAACATCCACCTACTGCGAAGCTAAGAGTCCATGTTGCTACGTCGCAACGTAAACTTCCTGAAATGCATCAAAAGGTTAAATTCTGTTAAACTCTTTAACTTTGCTAAAAATACTCACGATTGTTACAACTACACAACAATCCCCATTTCAAACATTAAAAACACCTCAAACCGTTATCCAGTCATACACAGCTCGCAAATAGTATTCATTATAAAATACTAGCAACCTCCGTTGGACCATACCTAACCTGCAAAGCCTCAGAAAGATTAAGTTGGAAACATTTCACACAGAGTCATTGCAGCTCGAGACACATCACTTTCCATCGCCATTACATGCATGAATAGATACCTCATATCACCATGGTGTTCAAAAACACAGTTATCACAGCTCCGCAAACACCATGTGATAAAAACAAATCGTCAACCAGACGGCAACTTCCAGGACATCAAGACGATGGCTTCTCCTTACCGCTGTTTCAGATAACGTTAACATCCATTTCCTTCGACGCCAGCTTAAACTTCCCACTTAATGTTTCATCGTAGGATGGTAGCATGAGCAGCGTCTCACTCGGAGCAGTTCCTCGCGCTACTGCTTCATGACGATCCGCATGGTCCTCAAAATAATACTCTATTTTTAAACCTCTGACACGGCATATCCGTAACACAGGGGCTGACCAAGACTCCTTCCTGGTCACGACGCAACATGTCTGGATGGGGACTTTACTCGAAATGTTCACATTGCTCGGAGGAAAGCAATGAACATCACTGTATCTGTGACCTCGGCATTCCAAACTAACGCTGAATCCCACAGCCACCTCACCTACGTCATCATTACCGCAGCTGGAATAGAGCCGCACGGAGCTCAGCGACCCCAACGGCCGTCTCAACTGCACATCGAAATGCATGGGGGCACACCAGTCTCTCAGGCTTGGACAGCAGTACATCAAGGAGCGCCACAAGATGCTTCTGACACTAGTTAAGTCACTTTGTTTTCCAACCAGCAAACTATAAAATGTGTCTGCACACTATGTAAATGCAAATCATCAAAAGGATTAGGCGTGACAAGACCCATGCCCACATTCGCCGTTACAGGTGCTTTCAGTTGCCGGACCTCATGCTTTCTGGGGCACTGGCAGGGCTCTCTCCTCCCTGTGTGCCAGCCAGAACAGACACCGCTCCTAGGGTGCCTGCCTCTTGGACAGTCAAGCGTTCACCGGATCCCTCTGCCAGGACTCTCCGCCCTAGGACTGCCTCTTTCAATTCTCCCTGGGTGGTGGGACTCCTTATGGACCAATGGGAGGCAGTGGGTTCCCTCTACTCATGTCAGTCTCACTTCAACTTCCTCCAGCATGCATGCCCCGCAGCAGTGTCTCCTCACACCTTTCTCTGAACTACAACACAGGTACCTGCTCACTCCAGGGTCCATCCAGGTCCTCCTCAAGACCAGACCTTGTCACCAAAATGTTATGACAGGTTGTTAGACTTTTATACTTAAAAGGATATGCTGTCAAGTTGAAGGTGATCTTCAGTTTCTTTAGGAAAAAAACAACAGGGTAAATTAAAGCTCTAAGAGCCAGAGTGGCAAATGCCTTCCCAAACCGTAGGGAGATACTGATACACTGGGAACGGTTCTCTGGGGAAAAAATTCATCAACTTGCCGGTGAGGGCAAGATCAAACAACTGATATTAGTATTAACCATGGTCCTGTTCACTTGGACACAGGTGAAAAAGCTGGTCTGATGCAGGGAAGAAGTGGGGGCAACCAGCACGATAATGTGGAAGAGTCCGAGAGGGGAATTAAATCTCGTATTCTTAAATCTAGGCAGCTAGCAGTCACAAGTGCAAAGATGGAGGCATCGGAATAGTCATGTAATTTTTATTTTAACATTGATGACTAGAAAGTTCCTTGCAAGAGGGTGGTTGCCCAGAGGGTGGGTGAGGTGATACCAAATTATCACTAGAAAAAAGCACTGTCCCACTTGTTATGGGATGGGAAAGCCCATGTTTTTTGGGTTTTCTCTCAATTTCATGCAGTAACCCCTGTTGATCTTGGGGGTATCGTAAAATGTTGTGGTGAAGCCACAACAGGTGAGGTCGACCGGTTTCGATGGTTCAAGGGTAATTACCGACCATCTTCTTCAGGACAAGATCGATCTTCATATGCTACTGAGTAGCGACTGTCCTCTCAGTAGGGCAGCGATAACAGGCTACTAAGGGATCCTGGAATAGGAGACACAAAAGACATAATTGCAGAGAGGGCATGAGTAAGCCTCTAACTGCAATATTGCAACAATGGTGCATCCAGAATGCAGCTAAAAGACCTGTTGCAAGGCAAGTGAATGCTGACACAGACAAGGTGCTCACCAATTCAGAGCAAAAAGCCACTATAATGGTGGCTAAAAACAGACAAGTCAGCCCTGTGGGGGAGGAAAAGGAGGGTGGCAAGACCTGTGCACGTGAGGGAAAAGGGGGGGCAGAGGGGGGTGGGTGGAGAGGGAGCCATGGGGTGTGCGAGGGGACCTACCTGGAAAGGATGGCTGGGCTATCCAGGAGGTGCGCTGGGAGCGGTGAATGGGCTCTCTCCAATAGCAAACCTGTAGAGAAAGCGAGGCTGTGAAGGACTGGATGAGCCTGGGGTGGTGCTAAAGAAAGCGAAGGAATTCGCATACCTGAGAAAAATCAATCGAGGCGGGCACAGGAAAAACTGCAGTCTGCTCAGTCCCAAGGCTGTAGGTGTACTGAGTGGCTGCAGCGGTGGATGTCTGCTGTATCTGACGCTGCATGGAGGCGTGGCAACGTCCGTGATAGGCGCATGAGCCAATCGGCGATGGACGCGTCACGGGTGTGTCAGTGGATGGGTGGCCTATCAAGGGGCAGCCAAGGCGGAAGTCTATGCTGCGAGCGGCCAATTAAACCACACATTAGGGCAGGTGTGTGTGCTGCCGAGCTGGGGCTAGAGAGGGGTGGCCATGTATCGAGTAAAATGGCTGGGGGAGTGCCGGCCAAGGCGTGGCCCGTGCGATGAGGTGGACGCGCGCGAGGCCAATCGGTAAACGCTCATCGGTGGGTGTGTGTGTGCGGACTGAACTGGGCTGGTGACGGGGCGGGCGGTGGGGGAGGAAAGCTGCGTGTGGGCTCTCACGGGAGGCTTGTGAGGCAAGGTGCTTGGGCCAAGTGAGTGGTCAGGACAAAAGGAGAAGTGAAAGTGATGCCATGGAATAGTGAAAAACTCTTGGGTGGGATCCACAAGTGCACCAGATGATCAAATCGAAGCAAAAGACAAGAAAAGTTGAGTATGCAACACAGATGGGTAAACAAGGAGGATACCAATGGGTGAAAGATGAATGGAAGAGGGAGACATTTGTAAATGAAACGGAAAAACATAGCAGATAAAAAATGCAACAAACATTTCATATGTTATCTCGTTAATCACACAGATACATCAGCCAGTGGATAATGATTTCGTAGAATGTCAGGGTTCAATGCTGTAGCACCGCCAGTTCTTGCCACTGCATTGCTTCATTCAACCCTTGTTTGCAGGTATTCAAGCGAAAAATCCACTTCTGTTCTTGAGTGAAGAGTATGGCGTGGTAGTTGCCTCCTCGCTTCGGGTGCTTGATTTTTTCCAAAATGGTCCATTGAAAGGACTCTGCTGTGTGTCCTTCCGCCAAAAAATGCGGAACCATAGGTGCTGTAAGTTTCTTAGTGCGGATGCAAGATCTATGTTCGATCATCCGTTTTTTTACTTCTCTGGCAGTCATCCCAATATATCGCAAGTGGCACGGACAGGTGATCATATAAATTACTCCTTTGGTGTTACAGTTGGTGAAGAATTTCTGAATCCAGGGAGTGGTCCAGCCAATATCCAGACTGGTGCTGCGAACTGTCTGGGTACACATTGAACAAAGGCCACACGGACTATGGCCCACTGGGTTGGTCTGGTTCCATAGGGTGGCCTGTGTGTTCTTGGCAGTATCTGTGTCTGGCCGCACCGTGTTGACGAGGGCATCTCTCAGGTTGCGTCTTCTTTTTAGTGCAAACCGTGGCATGGACATGTTAGACGCACCTGTGTTGAGAATAGGCCATAGGGACTTAATTTCCTTTTTGATTTTATTAAGTAGTGGAGAGTAACTCAGTACAGCCGTGATGGTTGTGACATCTGAGTCCTTCTGATGTTGTTCAAGGGTACATGCGCGTGGGATGCTTCTGGCCCTTCTGTATGTATTCCGGACAATCCTCTGTGGGTAGCCTCGTTCAAGGAGTTGTTTTTTGAGAGTCTTAGACTGAGCAGTGTAGTCTTCCGTCCTACTGCAGAGACGACGGTACCGCAAAAATTGGCCAAACGGTAAGTTATCTCTGAGGGATTGGGGATGATAGCTCGAGTATGTAAGGAGGGAATTCCTATCTGTGTTTTTGCGGTAAACTTTGGAAATGAGCCCGCCTTGTGAGGCCATAATGTCTAGATCAAGGAAATGGGTCTTGCTTCTGTCTTGTTCCATGGTGAACTGCAGATGGATGTTGCGTGTGTTGAGCCATTCACGGAAAGCCAAGAGTTCTTCATTGGAGCCTCTGAAGATGATAAAAATGTCATCTATATAGCGGCGCCAAATGAGCAGTTTGTCAAAAAAAGGGTTAGTGGGAGGATATATATGCTGGAGCTCAAAGGAGTTGACATAGAGATTGGCCAGACTCGGTGCGAAGGTGGCACCCATAGCGGTACCCGAGATCTGTTGGTAAAATTGGTCATTAAACATGAAGTAGTTCTTTGTGAGGGCTATTTCAGCCAAGGTGGATATAAAGGTGGAAGGCACCTCATGAAGGTCAATGCCTGAATCAAGGAGATCTTTGAGCATGGTAAGAGTTTCTTGTTGCGGAATCTTGGTGTACAAGGATTCGATGTCGATGGTGACTAGCCAATCAAGTTCTGGGTTGAATTGCACAGAGTCGAGAAGAATGAGCATAGCTGTGGAGTCTTTTACATAAGATTGCATTTTCGGAATTTCGTCCTTGATGAAAAAGTCTACGTATTGAGATAAAGGTTCCAAGATAGACTGGATCCCTGAAACAATGGGACGGCCCGGGGTGGGCAGAGTGGTTTTATGTATTTTTGGAAGAGCGTACATGACTGGAGTCCTTGGATGCAATGGCATCAGAAAGGCTGCTTCCCTTGGGCTGACATATCCTTCTGCTTCCGCTTCTTCGATGATAGGTGCTATTAGAGCCTGCAGGGAGGCTGTTGGATCACTGCGAAGTAATTGGTAACTGGAGGTGTCGCAGACCAAGGCTTCCACCATATTGTTGTAGTCGTTGGTATTCTGAATGACTATAGCTCCTCCTTTGTCTGCCGGTTTTATGATTATGGCTTGATTTTTGGCGAGATCAGAGAGGGCATTAAGTTGGATTTTGGTGCAGTTGTTGTGAACGAAGGGAATGCTATCTTCAATTTCTGAAAGTTTTTTCATGAGGGCTTGTTCAAACGTGATGGATTCGGCCGTGTAGGCACTGGAGGGTACGCAGAACTGAGAGGTGGGTCTAAGGCCAGTGACGTCCTTTTGTGGATTAGATTTGTCTTCAAAGAATTGCTGCAGATGTATTTTCCGTAGAGGTTGATTACATTCGATCCGGGTTTGAAAAGGATCGTATCTTGCTGTAGGTATAAATGAGAGGCCCTTCTGCAGGATCTCTTCCTCTGGTCGAGTCAATTGATGCGATGATTTGTTCATAATAAGGGAGGTGGGAAAGTTGTTGCCTGTCCTCTGCTGCGTGTCACAACCATCGGCTGTGGCGGTGCGCGCCATCTGGGTCCGCGTGGCCCTCTGCCTCGCTGGCCTAAAAAAGGTACCGCAGGGGTATTGTGTGGTACGGGGATGTTGTAATGGACTCTTGGGCCTTGCCGTCCATAGCTGCCAGAGCTATTACCGGAGTTAGAGCTGGAGTTAGACCATGACCTGTTTTGGCCTCTCTCAAGACACCAATCTCAATAGAAAAATTTTGAAGCTTAAAAAGGACTTGCAGAACTTTACCCACGTAAAAGTCTATCCGTATGTTGCCGACGAATATTTCACAGATGAGGCACGACAGTCAAGGAGAGATGCAGCACAACTGCGCTTTCAGAACTCACAGAGAGGCCAAAACAGGTCATGGTCTAACTCCAGCTCTAACTCCGGTAATAGCTCTGGCAGCTATGGACGGCAAGGCCCAAGAGTCCATTACAACATCCCCGTACCACACAATACCCCTGCGGTACCTTTTTTAGGCCAGCGAGGCAGAGGGCCACGCGGACCCAGATGGCGCGCACCGCCACAGCCGATGGTTGTGACACGCAGCAGAGGACAGGCAACAACTTTCCCACCTCCCTTATTATGAACAAATCATCGCATCAATTGACTCGACCAGAGGAAGAGATCCTGCAGAAGGGCCTCTCATTTATACCTACAGCAAGATACGATCCTTTTCAAACCCGGATCGAATGTAATCAACTTCTACGGAAAATACATCTGCAGCAATTCTTTGAAGACAAATCTAATCCACAAAAGGACGCCACTGGCCTTAGACCCACCTCTCAGTTCTGCGTACCCTCCAGTGCCTACACGGCCGAATCCATCACGTTTGAACAAGCCCTCATGAAAAAACTTTCAGAAATTGAAGATAGCATTCCCTTCGTTCACAACAACTGCACCAAAATCCAACTTAATGCCCTCTCTGATCTCGCCAAAAATCAAGCCATAACCATAAAACCGGCAGACAAAGGAGGAGCTATAGTCATTCAGAATACCAACGACTACAACAATATGGTGGAAGCCTTGGTCTGCGACACCTCCAGTTACCAATTACTTCGCAGTGATCCAACGGCCTCCCTGCAGGCTCTAATAGCACCTATCATCGAAGAAGCGGAAGCAGAAGGATATGTCAGCCCAAGGGAAGCAGCCTTTCTGATGCCATTGCATCCAAGGACTCCAGTCATGTACGCTCTTCCAAAAATACATAAAACCACTCTGCCCACCCCGGGCCGTCCCATTGTTTCAGGGATCCAGTCTATCTTGGAACCTTTATCTCAATACGTAGACTTTTTCATCAAGGACGAAATTCCGAAAATGCAATCTTATGTAAAAGACTCCACAGCTATGCTCATTCTTCTCGACTCTGTGCAATTCAACCCAGAACTTGATTGGCTAGTCACCATCGACATCGAATCCTTGTACACCAAGATTCCGCAACAAGAAACTCTTACCATGCTCAAAGATCTCCTTGATTCAGGCATTGACCTTCATGAGGTGCCTTCCACCTTTATATCCACCTTGGCTGAAATAGCCCTCACGAAGAACTACTTCATGTTTAATGACCAATTTTACCAACAGATCTCGGGTACCGCTATGGGTGCCACCTTCGCACCGAGTCTGGCCAATCTCTATGTCAACTCCTTTGAGCTCCAGCATATATATCCTCCCACTAACCCTTTTTTTGACAAACTGCTCATTTGGCGCCGCTATATAGATGACATTTTTATCATCTTCAGAGGCTCCAATGAAGAACTCTTGGCTTTCCGTGAATGGCTCAACACATGCAACATCCATCTGCAGTTCACCATGGAACAAGACAGAAGCAAGACCCATTTCCTTGATCTAGACATTAGTGCCTCACAAGGCGGGCTCATTTCCAAAGTTTACCGCAAAAACACAGATAGGAATTCCCTCCTTACATACTCGAGCTATCATCCCCAATCCCTCAGAGATAACTTACTGTTTGGCCAATTTTTGCGGTACCGTCGTCTCTGCAGTAGGATGGAAGACTACACTGCTCAGTCTAAGACTCTCAAAAAACAACTCCTTGAACGAGGCTACCCACAGAGGATTGTCCGGAATACATACAGAAGGGCCAGAAGCATCCCACGCGCATGTACCCTTGAACAACATCAGAAGGACTCAGATGTCACAACCATCACGGCTGTACTGAGTTACTCTCCACTACTTAATAAAATCAAAAAGGAAATTAAGTCCCTATGGCCTATTCTCAACACAGGTGCGTCTAACATGTCCATGTCACGGTTTGCACTAAAAAGAAGACGCAACCTGAGAGATACCCTCGTCAACACGGTGCGGCCAGACACAGATACTGCCAAGAACACACAGGCCACCCTATGGAAGGAACAAGTTACTTACCTGTAACTGTTGTTCTCCAGCATGGGTCTGGCATGGATTCACATGCTCATGAATATTCCCCGTCGTCAGGCTGGGAATCCTCGGTAAAGAAAAAAACAGTATCAGTTTGGTTTCTGATCTGTCTTTCGTAGTAATAACCAATCACTGGTCTCTGCGTCATACTGACCACAGCCAATGACTGCCCTCTACCTAAGCCCCGCCTCTGGCAGCCATCTTCAGATTTGGAAGCACGTGAAGTGGCAGTATGACCAAGTGAAGAGCCGCAGAGGGGTAGGCGGGAGGGTTCGCATGTGAATCCATGCCAGACCCATGCTGGAGAACAACAGTTACAGGTAAGTAACTTGTTCCTTCTCCAGCATGGGGTCTGGCATGGATTCACATGCTCATGAATAAAGAATACATAGCAGTACACACATGCACAACCACGGGAGGTGGCAAAGGCTCAACATTAAGCATCACATCAACTCAACATCAAGCATCTTACCTCCTCACCAGGCTCACCTCAGGCGAACAGGTTGCGCAGCACTGCTTGGCCGACCCTGGACTCCTCCCTGGAATCCCGGTCGACGCAGTAGAATTTCGTGAAGGTGTGCGTCGACCTCCACGTAGCAGCCCTGCATATGTCCAGCAGGGGCACACCAGATAGGAACGCCGTGGTAGCTGCGATCGCTCTGGTGGAATGGGCTCTCGGACGGCCAGGCAGCGGTCGGTTTGCCAACCGGTGACTGCACATGATACAGCCGGAGAGCCATCTGGAGATGGAAGCCTTCGAGAGAGCCTTCCCCTGATTGACAGGTCCAAAGTTCACAAAGAGTTGTGACGTCTTCCGAAAACCCTTCGTGCGGTCCACGTAGAACTTCAGCGCTCTAGCTACATCCAGCGAGTGCAAAGTCCTCTCAGCCGGCGACGAAGGCGACGGGAAGAACACAGGTAACACCAAGGGTTCGTTGAGATGGAAGTCCGACGGTACCTTGGGCATGAAGGAGGGGTGCGTCCTGAGCACTACCCTCGTGTCGTGGAAAGTCAAGTACGGGGCCTTGCAGGAAAGGGCCTGGATCTCTCCCACTCGTCGTGCGGAGGTGATGGCCACAAGAAAAGCTGTTTTCCACGATAGAAACTTCAACGGGGCCGAGTGCAGAGGCTCGAACGGAGGTCCCATGCGCTTGGTCAGCACCACGTTGAGCTCCCACGCCGGGGCCGGAGCCTTCACCGGCGGGAACGATCTGAACAGTCCCTTTATGAACTCTTTCACCAGACAATGAGACCACAAGGACGACCGCCCCGTGGTTCTGGTGTATCAGGAGATCGCAGCAAGATGAATCTTGATGGACGCCTGTGCCAGACCAGCTTTGGCCAGCGTCAGCAGGTACGGCAGTACTTGGGGAGCCGTAATCCGTAGAGGGTTAATCTTCTGTGCCCGGCACCAGACAGAGAACCTCTTCCATTTGTGTCCGTAGCATTTAAGAGTCGAGGACGCCCTGGCCTTTGCAAGAACCTCTCTGCAATCGGCCGGTATGTCGTATCCTCCAAACTCTAGCGCTGCAGGAGCCAGGCCTGCAAGTTCAGCGACTTCGGGTCGTGGTGGAGGATGGCGCCTCCTTCCCTGGAGAGTAGATCCGCGTCCGCCGGCAGCTTGATCGGCGGGGACGCTGACAAGTCCAGCAAGTCCGGGAACCATATCTGCCTCGGCCACGCAGGTGCGACGAGGATCATCCTGCACCGTGACCTCTTGAGCTGGTTGATGAGCCGGATTAGCAGAGGCAAAGGAGGGAACGCGTAGAGGAACAGGCCCTCCCAGGGGAACGAGAAAGCATCGCCCATGCTCCTCGTCTGGGGAAACCTGCTGGCGAACCTCCGGCACTTGGTGTTCGTCGCCGTCGCGAACAGGTCGATCTGGGGTGTGCCCCACCGTCGGAAGAGGCGATCCACCAGATCCTGCCGTAGTTCCCACTCGTGGCACGAGCGCAGCTCCCTGCTGAGTGAGTCGGCGATGGTGTTTTTTATCCCTGCCAGATGAAACGGCACCAGAAAAATCCCTTGGGCGACGGCCCAATGCCACAGGTCCTGCGCCTCCTTGGACAGCGCTGGGGACCTGGTTCCGCCCTGTTTCCTGATGTAAAACATGGTGGTGGTGTTGTCGGTGAAGATCCTCACCACCTTGCCCCTGAGGGACGGAAGGAAGGACCTGAGGGCCCAAAACACTGCACGGAGCTCCAGGATGTTGATATGCAGGGACTTCTCCGTCGGGAGCCAGAGTCCCCTTGCGTGCAGATTTTCGGTGTGCGCTCCCCACCCTTCCAGGGAGGCATCCGTGGTCACAGTCTCCTGGTGGGCTGGGGCCTGGAAGTCCATGCCCGCCGTCAGATGCGCGCGGGTGCCCCACCACCGTATAGCTCGTCGGAAGCTCTCGTCGAGCTTGATCCTTTCCTCGAAGCTGCCCGTCGTCTGGATCCAGCGCGCATCCAGGAATTCTTGCAACGGGCGCATCCGGAGCCTGCACATGGGAATGAGGTAGATGCAGGAAGACATCATCCCGAGGAGGGACTTGATGGACCTCACTTTGGCCGCGTCGGCCACCAACATCCGTTGCACCTTGCCCAAGATGGTCCTGGTCCTCTCCTCCGACGGGGAGGCCAGAAGGGACACTGTGTCGAGCCTCGCTCCCAGAAACAGTGCGACTTGCGCGGGCACCAGGTGGGATTTGGCGTAGTTCACGGAGAATCCCAGGTCCGTGAGGAGTTGGACGGTCCTTGCCGTGTGGACCACGGCGAGCTCCCTCGTCTTGGCGCGGATGAGCCAGTCGTCCAGGTAGGGGTAGACGTGAATCCCCTCGCGGCGCAGCTGCGCCGCCACCGGTGCGAGGCACTTGGTGAATACCCTGGGTGCCGACCGTAGTCCAAAGGGAAGGGCTTTGAACTGGTAATGACGCCCTTGGACCACGAACCTGAGGAATTTCCGGTGCCCCTTTAGGATGGGAATGTGGAAGTAGGCATCCTCCAAATCCAACGACGATAGGAAGTCTCCTTCCTCCAGCTGACCGAGGACGTGCTGGAGGGTGACCATCCGGAACTTCTGCGCCTTGATGAACTTGTTCAGACGTCGCAGGTCTAGGATGGGGCGCCATCCTCCCGTCTTCTTCCTCACGAGGAAGTATCTCGAGTAGACTCCGGAGCCCCGAAGCCTCTTTGGGACGAGTTCGATGGCGCCCTTCCTGAGCATCGCCCTTACCTCCAGGAGAAGTTGAGGGGCGTGAAGTTCTTTCCTGGCCACGGGGGGGACGCGCGGGCACCTTCTTTGAAACTCGAGCGCGTGGCCCCGGGCCAGGGCGTCCAGCACCCAACGGTCGGTGGAGATGGACTCCCACACGCTGACGAAGCCCGCCAGCCGGCCTCCCACCGGGGTGCTTCGGTGGGGGCCCGACCCCACGGCTGGTTCAATCCTGCTTGGACGCGGCCTTGCCGCCTTGACCTCCTTGGCGACGACGGCGGGGTCCGGTAGACTTGCCTCGTCCTCTGTAGGCCTCTTGCGACGACGAGCGGGCCGCTTGACGGTAGGAAGCGAAAACGCCGCCGGAACCTCTGGAGGCGCCCTTGCCTCCGCTGCTCCGAAAGGGCGTCCGTCGTTGCTGCAGAACTCCAAGGGCCCGGGCCGTCTCAGTATCCGCCTTGATGGCCTGAAGGGAATCGTCCACTGTCTTCCCAAACAGATTGTTCCCGTCGAAGGGCATGTCCAGGACTCTGGTCTGGACGTCCTGCCGGAAGTCCGTAGCTTTGAGCCATCCACGACGTCGAAGGCAAACGCCGTTGCCCAGCTGGCGGAACCCAGTGTCGGCGATGTCCGTCGCCACGGTGATGGCGTGGTCCGAGGCCACCTCACCTTCCTGCAGGATCTCCAGGGCCTCCGCCCTCTTGTCGTCCGGCAGAAAATCCAGCAGGGGAGCTATCTTGTACCAGAGCTCCCTGTCGTAGCGAGCCACGATAGCCAAGGCGTTGGCCGCTTTAATCGTCGTCGCTGCCGACGAGATGACTCTACGTCCCATAGCATCCAATTTCCTTCCCTCGCCGTCCGGCGGGGAAGTCGATGTGGAGGCCGCACCCCCCCCCCGCTTTCTTCCTGGCTGCCGCGGAGACGACGGAATCCGGGGTAGGCTGCGCCCGGAGGCACAGGGGGGCCGTGTCCGGGACCCGGTACTTTTTCTCGTACCGGTCTCTTCTAGCTGGCGTCGTGGAAGGGTTCTTGAGGAGGGAAAGGCCCTCATCCCAAATGTCGTCCAACAGAGGCACTGCGAGGACCGTCTTCCTCTTGGCCTCGCGCCGCTGATAAAGGAAGCCTTCCTTTTTCTTCTCCTCAGGGCAGAGTTGGAAAAGCTCGGAAGCCCTGGAGATCATGGAGTAGAAAGATCCGATCTCGTCGGGCGGAGAAGCCCTGGCGGGAGGCGACGACGGAAAATCCTCGTCGTATGCCTCGTCGTCCGTACCCGTCGCTGCCGTGTCAGTCCCCGTATCATCCCCTCGGGTGGACGGGGAGGAGGGCTGGACGGGGCGCGACGGTTGAAAAGGAGGTGGTGGATGGATCCTTCTTTTCTTGGTAGGGGGGACACCAGAATGTCCCGGTTCTGGATCCCCCGACGGGAGAGGTTCCTCCGTCGGTAACGGTAGCCTCGTCCTTATCTCGGAGCATAAGGACTGTATGGCCAACAAAATGGCCGCCGAGTTGTCTTGCGGCGCTGGCAGAGGGGAATCCGACGGGCGAGCAGGGGCCCCGTCGGTATCCTCGACGATGTCGTCGTCGTCACCTGCGTCGGGGTCCATTCCGATGGGCTGGCCTTCTTCCACGCCTAGGCCGTGGCTTAAGACCTCGATCAGCTCCTCTTCTGAGGTTGAGGCCGAATCTACGACGACGCCCTGCCCCCCCTTCTTCTTCCCCACGGAGGGTTTCACGGGGGTCCTATCGATGGGCACAAAAGAAGACTCCCTCCGAGGAGGCAGGGAGATTCTGGGCCCCGAGGTCGCCACCACTGGTGTAGCCTCCACAGGCTGAGCCAGGGCCGCCGCGACCGTTTCGATAGAGGGCTTGGTCGGATGGATCAAGGCCTTCACCACCTTAGGTGCGCTCACCGCCTTATCCTTGAGGGAGGGGGCACTGCCACGCTCCTCCTCTGCCTTAGAGCTCGACCGGGGCCTCTCCAGGAGCTTCGCCGGGTGCTGGGCCTTCCTCTTACCCGACCCAGAGCGTTGGCTCGTGGTTGATGGTGCCGGGGAGGGTGCGCCCTGCCTGGCGCCCGTAGAGCCCGACCGTTCGGCGCTCCCGGTGCCAGCGGACTCGCGGTGCTTAGCCTTATGTTGGGCCCCCGTCGCCGGGGCGCCCTCAAAGGTCTTAGAAGACCGCTCGGATTTCTTCTTCTTCTCGCCAGACGGGCTCTTACCCTCCAGCCAGTTGGCGAGACGTTGATGGCGGTCCTTCATGGTCCGTTCCGACATGTTGCCGCAAAACGCACAGTCCTTCTCCACGTGCGTCTTGTCCTCATGAAGGCAGTAAAGGCAGAAAGAGTGTTCGTCCTCCTTAAAGACGTTCTGCAGCTGGCATCCAGGGCAGACCCTGAACAGCTTTCCGGGCGTCGAGCTTCCCTTCTCCTGGGCCATCTCCGAGACCGGGCCTGAGAAGCTTCTGGAGTCCTCCGAAGTGTAGCTCGACGAAATCTTCACCCTTGAGGGGCACAGACGAATCCGACACGGGTCCCCGTTGATCGGATGTAGGATCGGTGGAGCTTGAGGCTCTTTTGACCGAAAGAATCGAAGTTTTTTGTGAAAAAGCGCGAAAAATAGCACTAACGCTCGAGAGCAATAGCACGAGGATCCCAACACATGAACGTGCGGTAAAAATCTGAAGATGGCTGCCAGAGGCGGGGCTTAGGTAGAGGGCAGTCATTGGCTGTGGTCAGTATGACGCAGAGACCAGTGATTGGTCATTACTACGAAAGACAGATCAGAAACGAAACTGATACTGGTTTTTTCTTTACCGAGGATTCCCAGCCTGACGACGGGGAATATTCATGAGCATGTGAATCCATGCCAGACCCCATGCTGGAGAATAGGGATACTATATAGGAGCAGGAAGGATAGCGCGTCTGCCTAGAGGACAAGCAAAAGAATAGCTGGGTCTCCATTGAGGGGTGAAAGCTATGCATTGGACATGGTGACGAGGAAATGCATGTTAAGGAGACTTCATTTTGAAGATGAGGAGACGACAGCGATGACAGCATTGGAACTATGAGGTCAGATGAGGACCTAGGGGATAGTGACTATAACGAAGGGCAGAGGCCTTGTTACCCCTCCAGGGAAATTAGCCCCGAAAGAGACACTGTGGAGGAGAGGAAGACACTGAGAAAAGTAAGGGAGAACCAGAAGGACGCCTTGAGTGTCCCAAAGATGGTCTCATAGCAAAGACAAATTTACTCCATATGCACAGAGGCTAAGAGCCTTAATGGGACGGAAAAGAGCCAACATTTCTAGTGTTCACAGCTACCAAAGACAGACATGACGGGGGAATGCAATTGACAGTTTCATTTGCTAGAAAAGGGTGGCAAACGACCCCAATATATATACCATGGCAACAGATGGACAAGGATAATTTGAGGTGCAAGTTGTCCTTGTTGACCGCAGGAGCAAGGAAATGGATATATGAACTAGAGAGGTTGACGGCATGGATGACCCTAGCAGTGGGCGACATGAAGAGGTTGCTATCAGCCATTTCTGGGGAAGGTAGCGGATGATGTATGGAAATGGGCTGGGTATCCCGGAGTGAAGGCACACAGCAGATGATGGCACACAGTTCAATAACTGCAGAGCAGTTATATGGCAAGCTCAGAATACACCAACCAGACATCTGACATAGGTGTGATTATGGCATGCAAAATGCGTGAGGTTGAAGACCTAATTCAATATATTCTGTAGATACAAGAGCGTAGGGGTCTCGAGACGAGAGAGCCATGGGATAAAACAGTGGGGTTATTTTACCACATATTACGCCAAGCGCTACCAGAGCAGGTACAGAAGCAACTGAAGAAATTATTGGGGGGTGGAAACAAGGCCATGCTCATAAATTCAGCTGAAATTCGCTGCTCTCTTCTCCAACTTTCAGTGTTATGCGGAAGACACCCAGCTCTCTTTCAGGCTCACTCTCGGCCGCCTCTACTCCTTCTCTCATTCCAGACTGTCCGCATTTCAGGAGTGGTGTCGCCAATGATCTCTGCCTTAATGTCAGTAAGACGGAAATCCTCATCGGAACACCAGCTCCCTCCTTTCCTCTCTTGCTCTGGCTGCCCACTCTAAGCCCTCTTCCTGCTCCTATCTGTGAGGCTAAGAACATTGGGGTCGTCTTAGACTCCACCCTCTCCTTCTCTCACGTCTCTAAGAAGTCAAACTATCAGCTCCACCACCTCAGGAGGTATTATTCCTTTCCTCACTTTCCCCAAAAAGCTCACTGTCTGCAGAGCTCTGGTCCTCTCTAGGCTAGACTACTGCAACAGCCTTTTTGTAAAGCTTTCTGCCTCTACAACTTATCCAGAACAGGACTGCAAGACTTGTCCTTGGATGCGCTCAAGCCAAGGGATCGTATCTCTGCAGCTCTGTAATCTCTTCATTGGCTCTCAGTGGCAGAAAGGATCAAGTTCAATACCCTCTGCATCGTCCACAAGGCTTTCTGGGGCCTGGGATTGCACTACCTCTAACTCTCTCTTCCTAAACATCTCCCTAATTGAGCTCTCCGCTCATCCACCTCCAACTCTGAGGTTCAGTTGCTTTTCCAAGCAGAGAGTTGGGGGGCAGATCTCCATGTTTGGCTGGGGCCTCCCTCTGGAACAGCCTCCCTGCCTCTCTCAAACTTGAGCAAACCCACCTCTGGTTCTGGGAGCAACTAAGACCTTCCTCTTCGCTTCCGCTTTCCCTCTTCCTCTCCCCCGCTGATGACCAGTCTGCTCCACGCACAGGTCACCTGGCCACCCTCTGAACTTGAACCCAGGGCCCTCCATGTCCAGTTGCACCTTGCACTGCTTCTTGGCTCCCCAAGCACTTGTGGTCTGTATCTGTAACCCTACAGTCCCTTCTCTCTGCACTTATGAGCCACCCGTAGGCTGCTCTTTCTGATTTACCCGCATTGGCTGCACTTTGATTACCTGCATTCCCCCCAGCACTTCTCCCCTTCCACTTCCCTGCACGATCAGAATCACACAAAGCCTAGTAAGATCGTTGTTTTGTCCTCCATTTCCCACTCCTTATCGCCCCCAGAAACACTTGTGTAAAGGCACGTTATAAATGCCATATCATAGTACATTATTGTCGACTAATGCAGGCGAACGCAAGAAAGAAGCACGAGAAGAGGAAGCAGGAAGAAGCAAAATTAGGGCAGAAGAAGCTAAGTATACAATGGAAGGAGCGATGATGAGTGGAGAGGGAGTAGTTACCCAGAATGCACAAAATAGGCAATAGGTATTAGGGTGAAGTTTTGCGGGAAGAGGAGACGTCAATTATTGGCCACAAGGAAGGGCAGGAGCGCCTTGGGGAAGAGGTTTCGGACCCCCCGCCCCCAAACAGCAGGGTGGAGACTGATTTAACGGAGGACAACAAAGATTAATGGGGATGGACCTGTGGTACAATAGGTCGCTTATCATAACTATGCAGAAGCCAGCATATCAGGTGAAACAGAATATTATGCCAAAGATCACACGCAGACAAATGCGCCACAACCGGTGCCAACACAAGGTGCACTACTAGTCACACCAACCCATGGTATACACACCGCAGACATAGGATTAAACGCAGTCACCACAACCAGCACAGCAAGCACTATCACGGCAGAATATTGTAGCCATGAGACATATTCTACGGTGCAGACTCCCATATGAAAACTAGGGGGAAGCGACCGTGGTGGGGGGTAACCCCTTCACAGGGACTACACCCACAATAGGATAGCCCACAGACGGACCTGATGTGTTCAATCCTATCCGTTACACCCGACCCGAATGAGGAACCATGTGTAGGTGTGACCATAGGTGACAAGACATTCTCTTTTCTCATAGATACAGGGGAGAACAGGTCCTGTATTAGGGAAGGGAGATACCCTATGTCAGACATTGCCATGAATGTGCAAGAATTCTCTGGGGCTACATACGTGGTCCCTTTCACTGACAAGCTTCCGATTTCCAGAGGGTAACATGAACAGACGATGCCATTGTTATATTCCAGTAAGACACCAGTCAACATAATGGGTAAGGCCATGATGAGCCGACTTAACATGACCATCACTATCCACACTCTCCTTCTGTCCGCACCTCCTCAGAAGTATTTTCCTTTCCTCTCCGTCCCCCAGACACTCACAGTCTCCAGAGCTCTGGTTCTCTCTAGGCTGGACTACTGCAACAGCCTCTTTCTAAATCTGCCTGCTGCACTCTGCAACTCATCCAAAACAGGACTTTGGGACTGGGACTTGGCCTCAAGCCGAGGGATGGTATCTCTCCAGGACTGAAATCTCTGCACTGGCTCTCAGTGGCTGCGAGGATGGAGTTAAAAACCCTATGCATTGTTCACAAAGCCTTCTGGGGCCTCAATACCTTCAACTCTCTCTTTCTAAATAGCTTCCTTCTCGAGCTCTTCGCTCATCCGCCTCTAACTCCCTCAGGGTCAGTCGCTTCTCCAAACGACGAGTTGGTGGTAGATCTCTTTCTTCGGCTGAGTGTTAGGGAGAATTCTCTCTTTAGGCTGAATTTCCTAACCTAGTGAGTCCCCCAGCAGCTTTGCTGGATTTCTGGAGTTTGTTTTTTCCTCCTGCCAAGAGTGAGACTCTTTTTCTCCCACTCTTGCACATGATTTATGGTATTCCTTTGACTGGTAATGTGTTTTATGGGCTATGGGGTCCTTTACTCCATAGGGTCTAGTGTTTTTACTATGTGTGTTACACAGCACCCTCCGTGCAGTAACACAGGGGTGTCATAGTGACACCCCATCATAGACTCCATACCCTGGGACTGACTACTGTCTCCCAGGGCATGTAAAGTCACCATTGGCTTTACTAGTCCCAAATTATTAACAGAAACCAGTACAAACGATCATATTGTGGACGTACTGGTCGGGGCAATTTGATTGCCCCGGGGTCTGTTAGTCGAGGGGGCACGTCTCCGTCCCCCCTGATCGAGTTTTGGCTGGTGGCAGTGGAAACTACTTTTTATATTCGACCGCGAATATTTCCCTATGGGATTTTCCCATTGTTCGAGGCTACCAACTTTAATTATTTAATTCTCATAGCCTCGAACATTCCGTCGGTTTATTTAATTAATATTAATTCTCCGGTTGGTATTTTTTGCCAAGACTTGATTCTAAAATGGCGTTTGTGTTCTCTTCTGTGACTCCAACCCAAGTCGAGCCCTTTGTTCCACTTTTTGGCAGGCTTCTCCACAGAAGCCTCCAAAAGTGGTGCCACTCTGTCTGGGTGCCACAGGGGGCATGGGAGGGGGTTTAGGCACCCTGGGCTGAGTTACCTTGGTAACTCAAGTCGCACTCTTGTGCGATTGGCCCAAGTGGTGAGCCGCATGTTTGACAGCTAGGCTGAGTGAATGGGGGTATGCTGCATAAGAGCAGGGCTTTGGGGACTGGAACTTCAGAAGTCGCCACAGGACCTGAGAATCTGACGAGGGAGAAGCTGAGCCGACCTACCACGACGACACCACCGGTGGAGCCGTGCAGAACCGACTCACCACTTCCCGACGACAGAGAAGATCTCCCTGCTGGAGAGGCTTCTTCCCCTGACTGGTGGGCACAACCAGTTTACCTTTCTTTCTTCGCACCCCAGACCGGTTTGTGGTCGAACTGCCCGTGCCAAGCACCCCGGCGGCCGGATAGCCACTCACCACTGAACCGCGAATCAACAGACCGCTCCTTGTTCCTGAGAAACTCTGCGGCTGGTTTCTTCCCTGGCAGTGCAACGGACTCCTGTCTTCCTTCACGACGAGATCCTCTCCTCCCCCGGACGAAGCACCAACTTGCATCTGCTGCCAGGAACAACTGCCCCCGCTGGAGTGTTCTCACCACTTTAAGGTACCGTGTCCGCCAGGCCTCCCTTTCTAAAGATTGCTACAAGGTAATAATAACTCCTTAACCTTCTGGACTGGGCTGGCCGCCTTCACCCTCTAACTGGTCCCTTTCTTTGGTCCAACTCCTTTTTGAACCCTTACAAGACTTTTGTGCACTAAAACCGTGTGACCTTGGACACATTTCGTTTCGATCCTCTTAAAGCGGATCCGGCCTACTGACTCTGAATTCATGGTTTTACTTTGCCTTCCTCTCTTGTTATGTTCTTGTAAAAGTGTTGGGATCTGTTTCAAATTGTTCTCTGCTTTTCTCTCCCTTTTTAAAACGAACTATTAGAGTGCCATCTACGTTAAGCGCTCATCGCTGTCTGAAAATAAGTGGGGCTTTACTGAAGACTTGTCTAATATTCTTTTAAATGAATGTATATCTTTTAGTGACCGTGTTTTTGAATTGCTTACTATTAGTGCCTGTGTGTTTTTCTAGATGTGGTTTTAAATAAATAATGATATCTCTTTTACACCAAGCCCTGGTCAGTGTTTACTTGTTCTATTGTGTGCTCTTGACCTACTGTGAATACTCTGTATACTGCCCAACTCTTCTTGAGGGAAGTCTGACTGCTCAGCCACAGCTACCAAGTGAATCTGTGTGGTACAGACTGCTACCAAGTGGGTTTACTGCCAAGCACCTGTAGTCTTAAATCTTTCGCAGTGGTCCCAGAGGGAACTGCACAGGTTTCTGCCTAACACGGAGCCTCCCTGCCTCTCTGAAACTTGAGAACCATCTCCAGTTCCGGGTTCACCTCAAGACCTTACTTTTTGCTTCTGCTTTCTCTCCTCTCCTGAAGTCCTGGCCGAAACTGAAACTGCACTGGTCACCTGGCTACCCCCCGTTATCGGGCCCAGGTCCCCTCGCCGCCAGTTGCTCACCTGCACTGCCCCCCTGGCAACCCTGGCACTCAGGGGCTGTTTCTGTATCCCTACATCCCCCTACCAGCACTTGACACCTGATGTCTGTACTCCCCTGTGCACTTGCCACCAGCTGGCTGCACTTTTTATGCATGATTTTTATTTATTTTACTGCTTATCCTAAGTACTGCACTGCCTCTCCGCCTTCCCCCTTGCACTTTTGCCCTTTTCCCCTCCCGTGCACTGGCGCAATGTCACCAGGCATAGTAAGATCGTTGTCTCAGTCTTCCCTCTGTTCCCCTCCCTTGCCTCGTCGTGCCTTGAAACACTTGTGTATAGGCGCGTTATATATGCCCTATCATAAATCATCTCATTCACTGCTCAGGGGGTAGTGTGCTCAACCCCAGGAATTCACAACATGAACCGTGCAAGAACTCATTGCGGGCAGACTGTACACGGGGGTTGGGGGATGCCAGTGAACCCCGCGTTTTTCCAATGTGGAGTGAAGTACTGTTAGCAAGGCCTCCAGGGATAAAGGAAAAAATGGCTTTGTACACCCAATGAATTTTTGTTCAGACCAGATGTCCCCTTAGACGAGAAGGAACGGCAAGTGTTCCCACTAGAACCGGAGACAGCTATAGTGAGGGACAAGAGGATGGTACTACACGGGACGGGACTGGCACAGACGGGCATGGAAAACAGTAATCGCAGTAGGAGAAGGGCACAGACTGACCAAGTGTTTTATGGACCAACAGCCTATGATGTTGGCCTGCTAAAGGGAGTAGGAGCTGTTAAACTAAAGTTCAAGTCGGGAGCTATCTTACCAACGGCAAAACAATATCCTTTGTCCAGGGAGGTAGATGAAGGCTATTATGCAACTATTTACACATTAGTGCAGCAAGGGATTCTGGTACATTCGGAATTGCAGTGTAACACAGCTGTGTACCCGGTGAAAAGGGTGGCAGGGAAAGTGGTGTTTTATTCAAGATTTGCACCCTTTGAACAACATTGTTGAAGCAGGATTTCTATTAGTTCCCAATACAGCGACAATATTGCATAACATTCTGCCAGAAACTACTAATTTCACGGTAAAAGATTTGAAAAACGCTTTCTTCTCTATACCACTTCACGAGGAATCACAAGATACGACATCCTTCCTATATAGAAAAAAAAGTGGAAAACAAGGCTTCCTTGGGGTACTGTGAATCGCCCTCTATATTCAATAGGGTCCTCCAGATGGACCTAGGGAACATACATTTGGATAGTCTACATACTGAATAACTGTGCTATCTTGGTTTGCTGCAAATCAGAAGAACTGTGTCGAAACGACTCAGTACAGTTACTGACGGTGTTAGCAGAAAAGGGCTATAAGGTGAGCAGGCTTTTAAAGGGCAAGGGCGGAGGAGAGGGCGGTAAGGGGGCTTGGATTGAGGGCCGCACACAATAGACTGAAATAAATCAGTCTATATGTTCAGTCTTCAATATGCAGAAATATCACATAGAACCGGACACAGGCGATGAGTGAAGCATTAGAGGAATTGAAGGGGGCAATGGGAACGGCCCCAGTTTTCGGGATTCTCAATTACAGTGAGGAATTGTATTTGTTTCCACATTCTAACAGAGTGGTGATGACAGCAGTGCTCACACAGTAGACTACCTCAGGGCACAAATCAATGGCCTAGTATACTGGGCAGTTGGACCCAGTGATGAAAGGACACTACCTTTGCAAACAAGCATTGGCTGCTGCTACATTTGCAGTGGAGAAATCTGCGAGTATCACAATGGGGTGTAGTATCACACTTTACGTGAAGCATGCCCTTTTTTTTACCATCCTTGAAGAGCCCAAGAGCACTTTGACCCTGAAGCAGGCATCTGGATATGAGGTGATTATCTAGAACCTATTAATAAAAATCGTGAGGCACAGAATTGTGAACTGAGCTAAACCAGTAGAGATGGGAGACCATGTACATGGAACATTATGACATTCCCAGAGCAGGAGAGAATGCCCTCGAAAGAGTCGAAGTACTCTTGTTTTTGTACAGATGAGATGACTGGAGAGACATACTGGGACGGCAGTGGTTACAATAAAGCTAAGCGGGACAGTTTAAGTAGTAGCAAGCGCCAGATTGCCTTCCCATTTCTCAGCGCAAGCGGCAGAATTAGTAGCTCTTGTAATGGCATTAGAAGTGCATGAGGGCGAGGAGATTACTGTGCATTCCGATTCCGCCCAGCTTCCGACGTGCGGCCGGCACACCAGTGTAGCATGCACCCCTATTGGCCAGACTCAGACGTACTACAACTCCCATCAGCCATGGCAGGCATACACAAGGGGGGAGGACTTGATCTCCCGCAGCAACAAAGTCACAGACAGAGGCAAAGCGAGCAGCATCCAGTACAGAATTGAGTTTGATACCTCATCCAACACACGCGTGCGTAACATAATACTGAGAGAAGGGTATAGTTCACAGTCGGTTATCCAAATAGTAGAGTTTCAGGGGAGAGCACCACTAGAAAGGAGTTATGGGTGAAGAGGGGGTGTGCAATATCCCCTATAGATGCATTATGACAACAGGAGATGACAGGAAAGACAGCAATTTCTGCGACATTGTTGCAGATTGCGCTTACGCAGCTGCATTACCCCACTCACCTGAGTAAGGATGTTCTTGCTGCACATATTGAAGATTGGGTATGTCCCAATCTGGCGGAATATATTGCCACATTTATGAATAATTGCTTAGTGTGTAAAAAATATAATGTGGGACACACGTTGCACGTACTGCAAGGAGCAATACCGCACCCCACTGGGCCGTTCCGACATCTATGCGTAGATTATGTGGATATGATCCAAGTTTGCCAAGGGTAGTGCTATATGATCGTGGTGGTATGCCCTTTTTCCTCGCTGGATCGAAGCTGGTTCATATTCACAGCATGGCAAAATCCCTCGCCAGAGAGGGGTTCCCACAATGGGGGGTTTGCAAGGTCCTGCATTCCGACAATGGGCCTCATTGTGTAAATGAAATCTTCAAGCACATCACATCTCTTCTGGGGATTAAGCATATGTTTTCCTGCGCTCATCACCCACAAGCAAATCGGATTTGAGAATGCCACAATGGCTTGCTGAAGGAAAATATTGCCAAAATAGAAGCAACTTTGAAGGGATAGCTATATTGCCTACCCCCAGCCTTGTACGCATTGCTCAATCAACCTGGATCCGACCACCATTGAACTCATGAGGTGGTGACAGGCCGACACATGCAACTCCCACTTACTCCTCCCACTAGAGCGTTGACAGATGCCTCAAGTACAGCCACTGTTTTAGGTGGTGAAATTCTTGAATATCTCACTTAAATGATGGCTAGTGCTTCATTGATCTCTTGACAGCTCGAGTGCCGGCAGGGGAGGTCAAAGAAGGAGGAAGATATTACACCGGTGACAGACTCTGAACTGCTTAAGCAACCACCTCTAGCCAGGGGACCAGGTTTATCTACGCAATATCATTCAGTCCTGGTACAATCCCAGGTTTGAGGGCCTCTATTCCGTAGAACCAGCCACCAACAGCAGTGAAACTTGCGGTTGGGGGAGTGGGGGGGTGCTGGAGGCCTGGAATTTCCTTGGGAGACTTCATGCCCTGCAGAGGTGAGACCTCCTCTGTCCAACATTTAGACTATTTGAAGCAAGAAGAAGAAATACCTCTGCAAATGCAGACGCAATTAGTGAATAGAGCTAAACAAGAACAAAATGATAAGCTAGACTAGGCACACCATCTTTTCCTCACACTAGGTAATCACTGTGAAAGTTTGGACCGATTTTGGTTAATGATTTTATGCCTGCACAAACTTTCAGAAGCACCTTTCCAAACCTGCAGCCTCATCTGGACAAATGATACCTCCTAAAGTGTTATTTTATGGTTTTCTTCTTTATCTGGCACAAACTTATCCCTTATTAACTCAAGGTGACACACCCATCATTGCATTGCTCAGTAGTGCCAAGGTGCGACTTGTTTGGGAGCAATTTTTTCTGTTGCTGCACTTGCTCAGTATCACCGCAGGAGAGCCTGACTTACAACAGTAATGATGCATTTTAAAGACTTTTCCAAATGGTCTCATGAACTCTATGGACAATATAAAAGACAATGGAAGCTGTGACAAGATCTATTGCGTTGATATTTCTTTCCTTCTATTGTCTCTACTTCAGTACCTGCTTTGCATTACGAAAGGTTGTATTATCGCATGCGCACGCTTGGGTACCTGTTAACATAACCCCTATTCCTGCTCTTAATGAAGCCATATCTGGGCAGGTGACCAATGCTGCCGAGAAGTAAAAAGACTCGGGAAAAGCACAGATTTAGATTTTGAACACGCAAATTCAAACCTAGCTGATTCGGCCCGTGTGGTACCAGCATATGATCAAGGTGCGGAAAGACAACGAAGGAGAGCTGCTATGTGTGCTAAAGAATCCCCTATGCCATGGGCAATTCCAGAAAATTCATAGCAACAGAAATCCCAACAGCCAGATCACAAGCATCTGTACAACAAAAGGCCGATTGCGAGGCAGATGGGCTACACTAAGATGGATGTTGCAGAAGAGGTTCCCATATGAAGACAGCTATATCAAGACTCAAGAAACGATAAGATGACTATTGGAGCACTGACAAGACAATAGAGCAAGTTCCTGATTGCACAAACAAAGGAGAAGCCAGAATAGTGACACAAAAGCAGTTGCAATGCCCAAAGATAGGTCAAAGAGATAGGAGGAATGCCGGGAGAGACCCCAGTTACTACTATATGGACAGATATGCACAGGAGGATGGATGGAAGGCATGGTAGTATGCAAAGCACACGCAGCACTCCTGACAGTTCCTGCAGCAGTGGTGCAGAGGTAAAATGACAGTTGAAGCAAGGAGGGGGCAGCAAGTGCCAAGCTGCTCACCTGGGTGGAAAACGAAGCTGGTCCCATGCCAATCACACCACTCGAGAATGCTTCCATGTGTTTCCAGAATGATGGTCTAGTGAAGGTTGGAGAGAATAAAGGATGCAAATGAATATCGGAGATACCAGGCATGAGGGTCGGTACCACCGTGCTAATGGATCACTAATGTACTTGCGGATCCAAGGCTTACATGCAACTACAGGCACACTGGGGAGGTATATGCTCTCTAGTACAGCTTAACACACCATCATTACTAGTGCCTTGAAAAGACATACAATTCGATGAATTCCCCAAAATGAATGCACACCAGAAGAGAAGATGCGTAGAGGTGACAAAAAGGATACTGTGTCAAAGATGGAAGACTCGCTAGATGCAATACCATCAGAACACAGATTATTCAGCAGGACAGAGATGTTCTTTGCATCAGTAGTTACAGCAGTTCAGGCCAATGTGAATGCCAAGTGGCTGCAGATCACCAGATGGGAACTGTTGCAGACCAAAACTCGACCGTCAAGGGGTTTAACACGTCAAAGAAGAGTTGAGAGCCATCAGATGGATGACTTTACGGAACAGATATGTCCTGGATCTCCTTACAGCTATGGAAAGAGGTGTTTGCACCAAGATCAGGCCTTCAAGCTGTATGTAGGTGCCTTCCCACGATGGATATAATGGAACACTAACAGAGGCAATCATGCAATTATCAGACCTGCATGCTAGAATGGAGGCAGTGACCAACCTAACAGGAAAAGACTACGAATGGCTAACCTGCATCTTTTCCTGGATACCATCATGGGTGACAAGTGGACTGAAGGTGCTGATAGCAGCCTTAGTGCTAGTATTGTTTGCCTTCTGCGTTATCAGAGTAGCTGTAGCGCAGTGCAAGAAGACTACTGAAAAGACGATGGGAATGAAAATATGACTGGCTGTAGAGACGAAAACTGATGGAGACAGACTCTCAACGTGTTGAAATGACATTTGATGCAGTGCCCTCTGTTCCCCTGCCAGATGCAGCATTCCCTTTTCCCCTAGATCCACACAACTATTGGGGAAAATGGGCATGAGCAATCCAGATGGAGATTGCTGCTGTATGACCTGGAGGCTTAGGCAGGCACGTGAAGTACCATGGACATCTGGGAGTGGCGGCAAATGTCTGGACCCCAAGGTCGCACGTGAATACAGAGGATGTAGGGAGTGTAGTCGACCTGTCGACCAGAAGGGGGATTGAAGAGGGAGACCCAAACATGACCCTCGTTACACCCATACCACACTCAGCTGGCGACAGGAGAAACGAGAGGTGTAGATCGCTTCTGGGCCCTTCCTCCCCATCATTGATATATATTGCAGGTGTGAGAAGCGCTGCTCACTCAGACAAGCATTAAGACCATACCCGGATGATAGTATTGAAGAGATACAGTTGCCCATGATCAAACAAGTCGACTGACTGCAACCTAGAAGAACGCTGATGACATCACAACAGATACGTTAGACATGAAGCACATAGGCATCCTTGCACCAAGTTACGCAGACATTTAGCTTTATTGCTGATGGACACAAAGTAAATGCTTAGGACTCACATAGAGGACTGACACCTTTTGCTACGTGAAAAGCGCAAGATGCCCAAGAATACATATGAACAGCTTGCTGACGCTTAACCACAACCAAAATGGGTGGCCATGCGAATAAAGATGGAAGACATAGGTACATTGGAGTGAATGGGAAAAGCAAGACTAACTTCACAACACAGGGACAGGCTGACGGGCTGATCCTGTTGAAGCATGCAGGCAAGGCTTTTAATACATACACTGTGTAGAGCCTCGGCAAGCACATGTAGGGATGGAACGTTTCAAATTTGCTGAAGAGATAGGGCACCTGCGAAGGACAGTCAAAAATCCTCTTCATTACAAGCAAGAGTGCTCCATTTCGTGGTACCTGCACACATGACCTGAATCCACGAGAGAGCCTATTCATTCGAAGCAGACCCAGATGGCTGTTCCCATCGAACCACTAGCAGCAAGCTACACAAAGTAATACAGGTTCAAAGCTGAATGTTCTGTCTCAGGGCCTAGGAGATAACTTACAAGGAACATGCAGAACCTCGGGGGTCATTCCCACTACCTTGAATAGTTGCACTTGTCTTGGTAATAGTCCAAAGCTCCAAGGCGGAGAAAACCACTTCTGTCCAATCCCTAACCACCTTCCACAATGGGCATACATTATGTTGCATCAGGCCAATCACCTTTATACTAACCTGTAACATTGTATTTGTAACACAGAGGTGATCATATTAATCCCTTATGGAAGGCATTTATAGTTCGCCTCACTAACCAATCCCTTCCCCCGTTAGGGTTTTGGGATTTAACTTTGAGAATTTTGGATTTTTCATATTGCAATCCCTGTCATTTAAATTGTTAATAAAAACAGTGACCTTTGTCCTAGGGCCGGGTCTCTTTCTTGGGGCAGGGGATTTTCAGGGCCCAGTTCATCATGCAAGCAAATGGGGAGACTGATAATAGTTCCCATGCCACTATTATAAGTTTGCCATCTCCGGTTTGTCATATCAATCTTGGAGAAAATGCCTTTCCTAATAACCAGATTGTACCCAATGATTTTGGGGACATGGCTAGGTGCATGAATTTATTTCATCATTCGAGAATTGAAAGCTTCCAAGGGAATCACCCAAAAAAGGATACATTTGTATTCTGGGAATCCTGAGATGATCAATTACATCTAGCAGTTTGGTAAAGGCCCAAGAAATCAAGCGGAGGCCAAATGGTAATACCCTGCAGGGAAAAGGACTAGAGGAGGATTTCCAGTAAGAGGTGCATATTGAAACAAACATTCTGTAGATCTATGGAATAGTTACAGTGCTCTATACAGAGCAACAATCAAGCCTGGGCTGTTAGAAATCTGAAACGCTAATGGAGTTATGCTGGTTGAACAAATGTAGCTCCAATTGTTTGAAATCATTGTCTATCCCTGATCACAAAGAAATGGTAATAGAAACATTGGCCCAGTTCTGTTGGACAGACTCCTTTGACTCAGTAGTTATTTAATCACTTGAATGAGCAAAAGTGTTAAAGGTATTAAGTGGGTACGGAACAGAAAAAAAATTATGCATACCAGTCACTATCGTATAACCGACTACTGTACTACCTACTACTGTACTAATCCAAAGTCTCCTTTCTTCTATACTGATGGGACATACCATCCTTTGGAAACTGGACCACTGCATGATGCATAGCAACATTAATAATGAAAAACTATGCCGGTGCTGCCCACCCCAATGGCACATCCCTAGAGTATCCTCCTAGGCCCATCTGACAGTTTTTTATTTTTGCAGTCCAGTGGCCATCCTATTACACAGGTGGACGCAATTGTTGTGCGGAGGAAGGGAATCATGAAATAATAACAGTAGTCACTACAGTAACATTTACTTGTATGTCCCGCTCCCTTTTTCTCCATACTTCTGGCAGATTTCAAAGCACCCCAAGAACAGGAAGGATGGTAGTCTTACAGGAGTTACTTAAGCAACAAGATCTTTGTCTAACCAAAAATGTAAGGGAGGACCTCCTCACCAAATGAAGCATTAGCCTTCAAGTAAAAGGCGCGGGGAGGCCAAAGTTTTTTCTTGCATTTGGTTTAATTAAACCTTTACACTTTCTCAGAGAGAAATGAACACACAATTACAATAAAATCAAACAACCATCATAATATAAAATTAAACCAGAACCAAGTAAAATCAAAGACCAAAAAAAAGTAAAATGAACAAAATATCCATGAAATCCTAAAGAACAAAATTGAGTATCATTAAAAAAAACATGGATAAATATATGACAGGCCCCCTAAAACAATTGATAAAAGAATATATTGTAATACAATTTAAAAAAAATACAGTTTACAGCAATTCTAACCTTTAACTGAAAAGTTAGAAACGGGGATAATTGGCATAACCAGATCCCAAACCTATCCCCTAAAGAGTCACTTAATCCTCAGCTACCAGGGCTCTACAAATTAAGTCTTTTAAAGAAACCGGATAAGGCCAGTCCCTCATGTACATTCTGGGTACCAAGATAGTGCTTCAATGCCATATCCACATAAGAAAATAGGCGATTCAACTCTAGCGCTGGCAGATATTTCACCCTTAAGGATTTTAGTGAATCACACTAAGGACTTTAGTGACAGAACCAAATGTTGTAGCGACTCCGGTTTCAGCAAACAAAACCTACAACCAACTGCCTCCATTATAAGGTTCCTCCTAAGCTGGATTTCCTTGGTAGGTAGAAGATTCCACCATACTCTTAGTAGGATCCCACAATAATACCTATTCGGAAATTGGAGCAGAAATATTAGATGGAGATCCTTGGCGTCTATGCTCATGCCCAAGATGACTTAGAGATATGTATGAATGAAAGGTCATCCGTAGTTTGGACCCAATCAAGGTCGAGTAGAGCCCTTTTTACCTTCAAAGGGTTAGAGACCATGGTCTCTAAATTCAGACCAATGTCATGGAGAATAAGTTTACATCTTTCCCTGAGGGCAGTAAGAGCTACAGAGGAGTATACATTTTCACACAACAGTTGGTACAGGTAATCGGGCATGGGGGCTCATGATTTTCGCAAATATAGTCAAACCGTGACATCGCACCCTTGCCCAGAGTGAAGAAACACCCAATTCAAATCTTAGTGCAGATAATAGCATTACATTAGGCAAGCTGAGTATCCGCCTCCATATTCTGCCCTCAATTTTAGCCAATGTTTTCTGCACTTTATCCGACAGTAATTTGAGACCATATGTTAATTTTGGCACATTCTTGCCTTCAAAAAACATCAAGGTAGTTTAATGGTAAATCGGCCAAATTTACGGTCGATTTTTATAATCTGCAACTCTAGAAGCTTGGCTTTACACAACGCTTCGAAACCGATTTTAGAGCACTTATGTGCTCCAAAGTTGAAGCCCAGATACCCCACACCCTCAGAAAGTTTCAGGGCCACACCTTCAATATACCCCTCATGATGGTTATTCTTCACCTTTTTTCTAAAGTCAAGGATTTTCATTTTATTAGGGTTAATAATAAGCCCATTTCCTTTTGCGTATTCCACAAATTTATCTAGAAGCCTCTACAGACTGACCCTAGTTAGGTCAAAAATCATATGCATGCCATGTGATTTTTGTTTGCTCAAATTTAGGGGCAATCAGCCCCTCCTTAGCCAGAGCATACACAACATCCGGCATGTATTGGTTGAACAGCCAGGGGGCAAGTACACAGCCGTGCCTGGCCTGCCCCCCCGTTAAGATCTAATTCTCTGAGATACATCCCCCTTCTGACTTAGGTGGACTTGGCTCCCGCAATTCTCATATACCCGCCTGATAAGCCTCAACAGTCCCACTCCCCCCCCCCCACCCGGTAAACCACAATTAGCCAGTTTTGCCCAAAGTTTACCATGAACTACACAGTCAAATTCGGCGATAGGTCAATCGAGGCCATATATGTACAGCCCTTCGGCCTCCTCCAAGCATCCTCCTGGATATATTTGAGTACAAGCCCACTGATGTTGTCGAGTGACCCTTTCTAAAACCGGTCTGAAACCAATCAAGCAGATGAGCCATTTTAGCCCACTCTTCCAGGTGAGAGTGTAAGAAAGCCGAACCGATCTTGCAATCGGCATCTATGAGGGAAATAGGCCGATAGTTTGTTGGGTCAGCCTTACTCCCGCACTTGTAGATGGTTATCACAAGGGCCGTGCTCCAAGTCTGTGGCGTTACCCCTGTACGAATTATGTCCTTAAATTCCAGGAATAATAGATTCTCCCAGATGTTTCAATCAGCCTTGAAGGTGTTATTTGTTAGGCCATTTGGGCCTGGTGCTCTGGATTTATATTTGGCTATCGGGGAGTAGATGACACTAATATCCAGAGAAGGGTTCCAGATGTTGCTATCCGAAAAGCCAGCAATCACAGAGGGATTAGTCATTGATGTACCAAACTTTTCCTCAAAATACTCAACCCACTCCAACTCCGAGATAGTGTTTAGTTGCGAGACTACAAAGTTTGGATCCCGGCCATTGATAAGCTGCCAGAAAGCACTGACTTTAGCAGTGATTAGGACACCCAACGTAGTCTCAGCATCCTGTTGCAATAGAATATTTTGTATTGATCAAGAATAATTTTTATAGGACTGCTTGATTTTCCAAACATGCTCATGTCTAGTGCCATCATACATGTTCATCCGACGGATCCATCTCAAATCCCTCTTCATTGTAGTGTTCGCAGAGGCCAAATCTCCGTTATAACAATGTGCATGTCTAACGTGGACATTCCTCCTAATACTAGGACCAGCGACTAGAAGCCCAATAAACCTCTGGAACTCAATTGCGTTAAAATTGTTGAGTTTCTAATCAAGGGTAGATTAAGGGAATCCCTCCAATTCTGATTCAGAAGATGCCATTAATATAGAATGGTCGTTCCAATCCTTCAACACCTAAAACATACGAGGCATAACATCCTGTCGATTTCTAACATCTGGTCGATTTTCTCAGCAATACCAACTCTGACACAGATTGGTTTATCTGATATTGAGAGAGTTGCCTTCACCGATAGAGATCTGGACATCTGCACCATATATTTGAATTCTCTGTTAGTGAAAGAACTGATTTTCGAAACAAAGTGAGGGGCTACTAAATCTAGGGTTTGAAGTTAAGCAGGAGGAGATGGAGAAGGGGGCTCCCACTGCAAAAACAATAAGTTGAGAAATGTGCTCCTTCAGGTGGGGAAGGGGAGTGTGGGATGTGGGAAAGCTGAAGGTAAAGAAATAAATTGGGCTGCCATTATCTCCTCTTTGTGACAGAAATTGGTCCCTTAAAGAACAACTCTGTGGAGGCAGAGTGGAATTTATTTTTCGTTAAGCGTAAAATCTTGGAATACTCGTGGTAGTGTACATCGTTTTACAAATCCATTTTGTCTGGCCAATCTATGAGAGGCCAGCTGTCTGTCTACAAGAGACAAAGTTGACCTCTATACCTATCTTTGACGGTTATAAGATCTTTACTCAATCCGCAAAAGCAGGTGCGGGTGGGAGGCCCTCAGGGGGTTTGTTGATTGCAATAGAAAATTCTCTGGGCCTTAGTGGGTTAACTATTGAAAATGTGCCCTTTGGTATACTGTGGGTAACTGCCAACTTCCCCTGGGCCACCACATGTGCACCTCCTAGTTACCAATCCAAGGACCAGAGGGGCATCCCCTCACAGTAACCTCTGTTCATTGGGAGTTGGGCTGAGGGGGTAGCATCACCCTGCACTGAATTTAGTGGTGCTTCATATTGGAAAAGCAGAGGATTAGATTCAGTTTGAGCCATGGAGTAATAGACAAGGCTTTAGATTTCCCTTCCAGACTCGAACTAGCATGCTCAATAACCAGAGACGACTTGGAGCGAAAGGGTGATTTATGAGCAGCTCCAATGCTAAGGATGCGATTTCTACATACCATTGGTTTCCGTTTTACCAATTTCGATTTGTTTACATAATTTATTTTTAGACTGAGGAATATCGTCATCAGGTACTACCACACCCAACAAGTTGCCTCCCAGCTCAGTCAAGACATCTGCCATGGTTATACTCGTTAATTCGTTCAATAGTTGGGCATGGCTCATTTGGGCCCTTCAAGAGGGTGCTTGTTGGAAGCAGCTCCACCCTGGGTCCCAGCAGAGTAATGGGGCAAGTCGGAGGTCCCTCCACCGGGTTGTCATCTGAAATTTCACTAATTTCCACAGAACTTTCAACAAAAATGGGATTTTGATGGTATGTGTGATTAGAACAGTGGTCCAACATCGCTTTTCCTTTCATTGCTGGGCAAGTTTTCAATTGAGAGCTAGTTGTCGCAGCCTTAATTAAATAATGGTCCATGACCCGTTGTCCCGAAATTGGTCTGGCTCACAGGATAGCTCTGGGTGTTTTAAAATGATGCAAAGGCAAGTTAACACAATTCTTGCAATGGTTCTCCTATTAGAGAGATGAATGTTAGCTTGTACCAACGAGGTGGAAGGCGGAGGGCCACGATTGAATTGATCATCATAATATAATATCAATTGCCGGACTGAATGTACAAGTGCCTTATCGGAGCCCACCCCCTGGCCTAACTTCTCCCCAGCAGAGCAAACTGTCAAGAATTTACATAATGAGGTCGACACCTGGGGGGAGCCCTCAATAGTAGGATTCAAGAGAGCAAGACCCCCCAGGCAGTTTCTCAGTTGCCAAAGTGATGCATCTTGCCACCGATAGATCTTGCCCCATTTGGCTTCTTAGCACTGGCCTCATTGTAATAGGTTGCTTAGAATGGTAATCCACGGGCATCCGCCAAACAGGCAGAGAGGAGCAGTCTTAAAAGCACAAACCAGCTCAAAGGGCAACCCCAATAGGGAAGCCCCGCAGTATCTGGAAATGTACCCAGTCCGATCCTTATTTTCTTCAGGCAGCTTATTGAAAGAAAAAAGAACCAAACCCAGGTCAAAGGGGAAAGCCCAAAGGCAGCCCACCACAGTCCCCAGGGTCGTAGTAAACAAATCAGAGGTCAACTAATTCAGACTTTGCTGACCTTTGCGGACCTTAAACTTCAGACCAAAAAAAGTAAAAGTCAATAGGGCCAGTAAAAAACAATATGTAAATTTTATGGAGCGGATTTACCAACACGAAGCCGTGCAGGTCTTGAAAATAAACTTCTTTGAAAGAGGGAGGCCCGCATAGTGGAAAGTGTATGCGCTGAAGGCAGGGTAAGAAAACTGAATATAGAGGCACCCAAGCATACCCCAACTTATGCCGGCTAATGCCGGTAACTGACAGTAACGGCACACAAACTCTGCCTTATACATCCTTCAAGGATACAGGGTGCTGGAAAGCAACATACATCCTTAGCCCTGACCAAAAGCAGGTCAGGTTCCTTAGAGGCATTCTAAAATGCAGGATACAATCCAACGGGCAATGGAGGACTTTGTGCCATAGGATGGGCCCCTGAAAGACCCGTCAAAGGCTCTGAATGCAATGATACATTCAAAATATGTTTATAGGGACCTGGATATGTCAAGATTGTTCAGCAATCTTTTTGCATCTGGCAACTGGCTCAGAAACAGGTAAATGAATCTCCTGATGGGGAGGAAACACCAACACCACTTTGGGGGTATGGGGAAAGGAACTTGGATTTTGTGCATGCTATACAAAGTCGAGAATGAAGTTCCAAGACGAGGATTCAAGTTCACAGATCCTTCAGGCAGAGGTGAGCTCTACAGAGAAAGCTGTTTTGAGGGTAATGAACCTAATGTCCACGAATGCCAAGGGCTCAAATGGCTTGTTGTCCAGTGCCGAGAGAACCACGTTAAGTCTCACATCAGATGGGGCCCATGTAATCTAAGGGACTAGCCTCTGAAGGCCATTGAAGTGCCTTTTAATAATTGGATTAGAAAATGAAAAAAGGTTGAGAAACTGTATAAACGGATTGTCAATAAATAGGCTCTGCAGGAGTCCAGCATAAAACCCAAGTGGCCATGTCAGACAAAGGGAATGACTGTCCAGGGAGCAGAGTAGGGGATTACACCCTTTTTGCACATACAAATGGTAAAACCATGTTCACTTACTTACTCTTGAACTTCACCCTACTTGAGCAGGTCTGCCCCTGCCCTTGTCAGCTGACTGCGTCTTTAAGGTGGTAGAAGGGGTTTAGAGGTGATGGATATGGATTTGCACGCTTGGGATCAAACTTTCTGTTAACTGTCTAGTCCATTGAGAAATAAAACAAAATGGTGTCCCATTAAGCAGTAGGGCCCTACACTAGTCTGGAACCTGAGTGGTTCTATACTGAGCAACCAGGCCCCTGGCCAAATATCTATGCCAAGGCATGTGCCTCTGAACACTGTCCAAGTGACTGGCAGTGGGATCCAAGAAATCCACTGCAATTCTCTTTGCCCTTGCACTCCTGATGAAAATATATCTTTGCCAGTTGGCAAGAAGTCTACAAACTTCCAGGACTCTTTCCAGAATGAGATTGCAGGCGGCCAATACTGCTTAAACTTTAGGCTGGCAGAGATTAAGGGCACTATTTAGGTCAACCATTATACCCATAATAGTCTGAGCCCTCAATCTTTACCACTAGGGATAATGGGTGAAAAGGAGGCCATTGATGAGGCTAAAGTGGTGCTCTTGCACTGAGAAAGTACAGATGGCGAAGGGGGCAGAATTTCCTCTGTGTAACCCCTAGATTTGGAGACAGACGTTGGCCAAGGCAGGGGCATTATCTTGGACTCCCAAGTCGAAGGCAATATACAGGCTAAGGACACCATTTACATCCACCCTACCCAAGTAAAAGTAAATGTGTATATTTTATTGGTTTTTTTAGAACGCGCCTAATACCATACCAGAGTTTGATTTCTAAGCGCGGATCCGGGACTCAAAACTTTGTTGCTCTGCGTGGTCTTGCTTCCAAGACCAGCGTGTTGCTCCTGTGCAATCCTCTGTATATATTCTGTAAATATTAATGTCAAACAAGGTTGACAATTTGGGAAACTCCAATTTTTCTCTCCTTGCCAAAGTCCCATCACAGTGCCTTAAAAATGAATATTTTTTTTTAAAAAAAGCTCAAACCTGGCATTAAATAAGATCATTCCGCCAGTGGAATCCAGAGCTACCAGAAACTCATTCTCTGCCAAAAGGTCCTCCATCTCTTCTATGCAGTCATGACCACCAGGATTCATGTTACGGTAGAAGAGGGGATGGACTCTGCTATCTCCAACTGACACAGAAGTGAGTCAAAGAAATATAACTTGCTTGACAAAAGGTAGATGTACACCAAAGAAAGACAACAGGCTTTTGAAGCCCTTCTCCAACTCAACAGGGGCAGGTGTGGATGAATATTGTACTCTTTCCATTTTATGCATGTGCTGAGGTGAGAGGGACGAGGTTTGAATGGCCTAAAAGAGCTTGATATTGGTAAAGAAACCAAATCCCTCCATGTGCTAAAGAACCAAACCTACCCTTTGTTTCTTACGCTTCCACCTTCCCATCACCTCCCCACTTGCCCCATTTTCTCTTACTAGCAGGTGTATCATTTTTTGTAGGGAATGAGCCGTCTCATTTCATATCTTGGTAGAAAAAGACCTAGACCAGACCATTTCTTTTACATTTTGGGAAGTTTGGCAGACCAGACACCCTACCAATCATAGTAATGGGTGGATTAGAAGGTTTGGTTGCCCTGACCACTGCTATTTTACAGGTATCAAGTGGGCCTGGTGTGACCAGGGCATTCCGTAATGGTGGACTGAAGGTCTTTTAACCCAAGGTTGGCTTCTTTATAAAGGCTACCCCTTCATCATCTAATCGCAGAGGCACATCCCAATAAACTGGAAGATATGTGGCTTTCATATTGCACAGATCATTCTTTAGGTATAGCAGCCTGCCTGCTACTGGACATTTAACATCCATATGTGAACTCAACTAAATTAGGTGAAGTAAGACCATTTTCTGCTGCCGGTTGGATATATTACCTTTGGTTGCATTGCTGAAGGGTGCGGCAGAGGACCTCAATGGGCGGCTTTTCCCTCAAATGCAGGCGCCAACCAGGTCAGCTACATAGAGTTGTCATCTGCACATATTCTATAAATTTAAAGCACGCTCCAGTAGCCTGTGCTAATTGGGTAAGCTATCTGCTATAGGGAAAATGGCCAGAGGCGCAGACCTGAACCTGGAAAAGGAAGTCTGAGACCAAGAAGCAGATTTCAGGGCTTCAAACATTTTCATCGATCATCAGCCCCCCAACCACAGTACACCACTGTCATTAGTCATACAGTCATTCAAATAATTCACTCTCCAGTGGCCCAATTTCTAAAAGAAACAAACACCATAGCCCCTTTTTATTTTACTTAACAGACAGAAGGAGCATGCTAAAAGGGGATAACAAGGTCCACTGTGACAGATCCAAGAGGGAAGATTTCCGTGACTCATGGATGGAAAGTGGTGAAGGCAGTTTGGCATCGAGTGATGGACGTGTAAACTTATCATGGCCTAGCAGAGGAAACTACATGAGGTGATGAGTGGACATCCAAAGCAAGTTAAGTAGAGGGAACAACCTTCTGCGGGGTAGGGGTGTGAGGGGTTTTCAAGGGTTATAAAAACACCAGATGCAAGTTGCAGGGGGCAAGCTGATGGGGGAAAAATGAAAATATTGTCGGGACATGGGGCTAAAGGGGCATGGGTCAAGAGAGCCGATGGCAGAGGAGACTGGCCTCTTCAGCAAAGTGATTCATTGGGAAGTGCGGCAAAACAAAATCAGCAGACCGCAAAGTAGGACCACATAATTTGGTGGGGGGCACGGGGAGATTTGGGTTAGACAGTTCTAGTTTCAATTGATAGTAAACCGCGAAGAGAAAATAAACTTTGGTATATTAGCTTGGGCTGGTCAGAAGGTGGAGGGTGGTCACCAGCCACATTAAGGGCACAAATGTGGGCCCCAAACCCTCAGTTTCAAATTAACAGCAGTTTCTGGTCCAGCCACAAAATGGTAGCAATACAATACTATTAGTTTTTCATCCCTCAAAAAAGTGTGACAACTTTATCATGCTAAAGAGGATATTCTGAATTAAGCCTGTGGACTGCGAATTCATAACTATGAGTGATTCTTCAGGAAAATGCTACAGGCAAAGCCAGAAAACATTGGGAAGGGCATTAAGCATTCCCACAAAAATGTCTACAAAAAGGACAAACCCCCAAAACAGAGTATGCCTAGAAGAAACGTTATTCATGCAGTTATAAACATTGTCATTGCTATGCTAGTTACAACATCTGTACAGCTTTGCCAGAGTATATGATCGATGTACAACAAAACCAAGGATGTTACCATGTTAAGATCTCTGCCATAAACAAAAAGGGAGACATTTATACTTTCATTGATGGGTCCGGATTAGATGCAGTCATAGCAGAGGCGTTAGAGGGAGGCACCACTCACCTATACTGGAGGTGTAATCTGTGGCTCCAAAGATCAACTCTGGCGCCCTGTAGTACCGGGAACAGATGTAAGACACATTGGGCTCTCCACGGACTAACTGCTTCGCACTACAATGAAAACACAAAACAGGGATGCAAAATTAAAGTAGTCGTACGGATGCTAAATACTTTCCAAACGTTCCTTCCTATGTCACAAAACATCCTAGGAAGAAATCTCAATCTTTTACTTAGATTGCCACCAGAGTCTTGTTGGGCAGAATGGAACAGAATGTACACAGCATCTTCCCACCCTGCTGGGGCATCTCCTTAACAAATGTATATTTCAGTGGTAGAGGATACTAGATACTGCCTGTATATTGTGTACAGGTGGTGAAGGGAGGAGGCATTTCCCTGGCCCCCACCATCTACTGCTCTCCAACTTTGACTCTAACATTCCCTCTGTCCTCATCCTCCGATCTCTTCTGCCTTCGACGTGGTTAACCATATCATCCTGCTCAACCGTCTGATAACCTGGGCATCACTGATCAGGCTCTGGCCTGGCTGACCTCTTTCCTCTATGATCGACTCTCCCAGGTCCAACTTGGGTCCTTCCTATCATCTATCTTCCTCTCTACCGTGGTGTTCCCCAGTGGTCTAACCTATTGCCCTGGCTTTTCAACCAATACCTGGCAACTCTTGCCCACTGCATTGCCACTTTATGCTCAAATTTCTAGTGCTACACTAACAACTCATTTTCAGGCTGCCCTCGGCCACCTCCTCTCCCTCTCTCATCTCTGATTGCCTAACTGCCATTCAAGATTGGTGTGCAGCCAATGATCTTCATCTGAATGCCAGCAAGACGGATATCCTCCTCATCTGCACACCTTCACCATCCTTTCCCCTCACTCTCTGGCCGTCCTCCCTTGGCCCTCCTCCTACACCCACCTGCGAGGCCAAGATCCTCGGGGTCATCTTTGACTCCACATTTTCCTTCTCCATCCACATCTCTGATGTCTCTAAAATGTCAAACTTCCTAGTGCACCTCCTCAGAGGTACTCTGCCTTTCCTCTCCTTCCCCCAGAAGCTCATGGGCTCCCAAGTTCTGGTTCTCTCTAGGATGGACTATTTTAACAGCCTCTTTCTAAATCTACCTGCCTCTACTCTCCGACCTCTGCAGCTAATTCAGAACAGGACTGCGAGACTTGTCCTTGGCCTCAAGCCCTGGGATCGTATCTCTTCAGCTCTGAAATCGCTCCATTGGCTCCCAGTGGATGCAAGGATTCAATTCAAGACCTTCTGCATTGTACACAAGGCTTTCTGGGGCCTGGGTCCAAAATACCTTCAGCTATCCCTCCGCAAATACCTCCCGTCTCAAGCTCTTTGCTCCTCCGTCCGTCATTTTTCAAAGAAACTAGCTGGGGGTAGATCTCTGTCTTCAGCTGGGGCCTCCCTCTGGAACAGCATCCCTGCCACTCTAAAACTTGAGGAGAACCATCTCTGGTTCTGGAAGCACCTCAAGACCTTCCCCTTTGCTTCTGCCTTCGCTCCCCTCTTCCCTGCTGATCTGTTCTCTCTTGGCACCGTGCACCTGGCCACCCTCTGTCCTCTGGGCCCAGGTACCTGCTCATCCGGCCACCCTCCCGCACTGCCCCCAGGCCACCCCTTGCACTGGGGTCTATGTACCCATACAGTCCCCCCTAACCCCCCTTTTTTCTTCCTGCACTTATCAGACCTACCCTGCCTGCTGCCTTAAACCCAGCACCAGCCAATTGCTGGCTGCACTACCACGGTTTGTTGCCTTTATTATTTATTATCTGTTTCTCCTTTGCTCCGCACTCTCCACTCCCCCCCCCTTCCATGCACTTTTCTCCTCCCCGTCTCCCATGCACTTGCGCATGCTCAATGTCACTGGGCCTTGTAAGATCGTTGTTTTGTTCTCCCCTGTTCCCCTCCCTTGCCGCGCTATGAAATACTGGAGTACAAGCGCAATAGAAATAAAATATCAATATCAATCTGAGAAGGGGAGAGCAGTTGATGGGCAATTCGGTTCGGTAGATAGAGATAGCAAGATATACACAAGTCCCTTATGCCCCTGTTTTGCGGTCTTCAAACAGTAGAGGTTGGGTTAGCATCAACAGAGGAATGGCAATTAGGAGAGGGCTGAAGATTAAAGGGGTGAATGGGATTTACCAGTACATATGTAACTTCTTAGTCCACACATCACCAGACCTCCCCACAGTGAGACCAACCATCAGTTCCCAGTCAATGACAACTAGAATACATAACACCAAGGAAACGGCTGCATCAATTGTCATCATAGTGACGAGGACTGAAGTACCAGCATAACATCCACAGGTCTTCCCCTTCAAGATTAGGACAATTATGGCAGTGCTCTCAGGTGGCCAGATTAGGTTTGGGCAGGTATCATTACCAAGACAAGAACAACTTTGATTTAGCGACATACTTGGCACATTGTTAACTGTAATCTTGTTTGTTTTTACTGACTATCATGATCTTTCAGAACAGAACTAATTACAGCGCCCCTGACAGTTCAGAAGACTAATAGTATACTTATGATGGAGGGCCTCTCTTATTGTTGCAGATGGAAGTTGTATCCCTTGTATTAAAAAAAGCAAATGCTTGTTCAAAACTTGGTACATGAAAGCCAGTATAGGCTTCAAAATGTTGGTGCGGCACATGAACACAATCGGATTGTCCTTTCACTGTGGTGCCCATCACCTGAAGGGCAGTGATGGGCGCAACAATGATAACTCACAGAAATGAAACCTTCGGTGAACAGTACAGTAATCACCATTTAGGATAACTAAACATCTAGGACATCATTCCAGTACATTTTAGGAAATGTTGATTTCAGAGAAAACCCCTTTATTGAAAATTGTAGTATTTTAACCAGAGGCGGGTTACTTTTTTTAAAAATTGTGATTTAGTTTCATTAAAAAACTTTACACATTCCAATTCCTATATATTTTACATTTATAAATGTCGATGTCTTGCAATTCTTTCCTTGTCCTTTCCGTCCCAAGCTGTCCTTCCTTTGATCTTGTCTTGTATTTTCTTAAGTGCTTGCTTAGTACATCACACTGTTTATGGCTGTACAGCCAAAACAGCAGGTGTTTCACGCTTTCTAATGTATCTTGTTTTGCAGTATCTGCACTGACCGTTACTCACACCTCATCCTCTGGTATGTAGGTATTCATTTGTCAGGTAAACATCTAGCATTATATGTAGCAGCTTCTCGCAATGATACTTACTGGGGAGTTTCATTAAGTATTGTGCATTGTGTCCCTTTCTCGATGTTCATTAGCCATATTTACCAGTGTTTTACAGGATAATTGTTTTGCTCTGTTATTTATCCAATCCGTTTTCTTCACTTTTTCTTTGACTTTCTCTGGATTTTCAAGTCTAGCTGTTCTAGATATTTACACCATTTATCTTTCCACTTGTTCAGTAGCGTTGCACTCTTTCCTTCCCCGTTTGCTGAGAGGATTTTGTAGCCAACTACCAGATTTGGTTGTAGAATCTTCCTTAATAAGGCGAGTGACTTCCAACAAATTGCCGAGTACATTGATTGGAGATCTAATTCAGATCTTAATGCGGCTATTGGCTAATGCGGCTATTGGCAAGCTTTTTTGGCAGCTTTAGGATTGGTTTCCAGAACCTACTTTCTATCTTATACCAGATTTTCCATGATAAATTCAGTCCGGCTTCGCCTCCATACGAGATTATAGGAAGAACTTTCTGAACATAGAAGGCCCTTAACGACCATTCAGCATTGATCCTTGTGATCATAGCATCTTCATTTTTGCCATAAACTCTCCCCCCGACCCCCATCTCTCTTTGGCAATTGATCTATTAAATGCTATGCCCAAGTATCGAATATCGTTTACAATTTCCATTTTTTCTTCCCCCATTTTAGATTTAAATGCTTTGGCCCTTGCTCTTTTGTTTCCGCCAAACATGAGAATTTTCGATTTGTCAGCGTTAATTTTCTTCCATGTAAATTCAGAGTTTATCTAGTAAATGCTGTAACCCCGATCTGTGTTTGGTTTACCAACACCAGGTCGTCGGCGTATGATATAATCGCTATCTTGTTATTGATTGTTGGGGGATGTTTTGTGTCTCAATGTGTCTGGTAAATCTGCTATATACAGCTTAAAAAGGGTTGCCGCTAGAGGACATCCTTGTTGGACACCCTTTTTTGTTCTTATTGCTGCAGACTGAGCTCCTTTGTTGTTTGTTCTTACTCTTGTTGATGTGTTCTTATATAAAGCTTTGGTGGGTTGCAAAAACTCTTCAGGGCATTTCCAGTTTTGAAGTTCTTGCCATAGCTTTTGTCATCTATTTACCCCATTAAAAGCTTGCCTTAGATCTATAAAGGCAAAGTATAGTTTCTCTTTAGCTTTTATGGCATTTAGTTTTAGAATTGATAGTAAGAACAAATCAAGGTTCGTCCCTGTCCCCTTCGTAAACTCTGTCTCGGGTCCATAATTTCTGTTTTTGCCCAGTTGAGAGGTTTTTTTTTTGCACAGTTGACGCAAATAACGTCAAGCAAAGCTATTGGCCGATAGTTTGCGGGATCTTCTCACTGGCCTTTTTTGAAAATTGGTACCATTAGGCTTGTCCAGGAAGATTGAATTTTCTTGCATTTATTGATGTTTTGAAAGATTAATATGCATTGCCCCATTTGTTGGACCTTTTTTTAATTTCAGATTTGTCAACCCACCAGGTCCTGCCGCAGAGGAATTTTTCAACCCTTTTATCATGTTTTCCATTTCATCTTTTTTCTAAACTCACAATTCATTCTTGGTTTGTGTTTTTTTCTGTCACCGTTTGATCTTTGTCGTTACTACCAACCACCTTAGAGAAATGGGTTATCCAGTTTGTTACTGCATTGCTCAGTCGACTGTTGGTTCAGAATCTGATTTATTAAGATCCACATGTCTCTTGTTGTGGACTGTTTCATAGCACTCATTATTTCCCCTTGTTCTTGTTCCTGTTGTGATTTGAAGCCAGTTTTTGTAGTATTTCCCATTTTTTATTTATCTTGGTTGCATTTCGTTGCGGTCTGCATCTCTTTATTTGTGACATCTCCGGTCTTCGTCTCTTTCATTTACAATCAGTTTGCTATATTGATGTTTTGGCTCTAACAGGGGCAGCTTCATTCTCCTTTTCTTTGTTTGGTACGCTTGCAGTAGCATATCATATTAGACGGCATCTCTTCCGCTACTTATTTGTTTGTTGTATTCATTTGTTAATGACCTTGGATCAGATTTTCTTAAGCTCACTCTATTCTCTCCATGGTTAATAGTAGTTTCGATTTTTCAGTGAATCATGAAGACGCTCACTCATTTGAGGGACATGAAATAAAGGTTGATGCCTTTTTGTGCTCACATCGCCTGCATCAAACCCCCCCACCCCCCTCCATTATACCCAACTCCAGTACTGGGTGGTTGGGAACTGGCAAGGTGCTAAAAACCATGTACACTTCAAAAGGGATCTTCTGCACAGTGACCATTGTTCTCATGGCCTCCCCAGACCCAGTGTCTCCAGACTCCCCTCTGCAAGACCCCGCAACAAACATGTCACACATACACACCCTCTTTGCTAATCCTCTATAAATACCTTGACATTTAACAGGAGAACATCTCTGTGCTCAGTAAGGTATCGGTTTGTCTTGCCCCCCACCCCCCACAGTTGCTCCCCTGCTTGCTCAATCGGCCGGCTTGTTGGTCCAGGTAAGAGTGGTAGGTCACCAAAAGTTGTTCTCTATATTTATCTACTGCCTTTCTCAATTGGTTTACTATTCCCGCCAACTTTACTGACCATTGTAATGTTAATTTAGCCCAATGACTTCACCATTGTCTAATGTTTCAAGTATTTTCATCTCCAAAAATACCACATTGGAGCTTTGTCTATTACAATAGAATATTTCATAGGACACGTTTGGAAGCATGTTCCCTTTTGATGCATACATGCAACGGGCGAGTAACACGTTACCAATGGCGGTATACCAATCATATCTAAGACAGTTACCGCCGTGTTCATTAGACAATGCTAAACATGTTTTCCCCCTTTGAAAAAACTAATATTGCATAGAAAGCTGTAATACAATCACATCGATCACTGGCATACAATCATTTTTTTGAATTATGTATATTTTTCTATAGAGGTCTAAGACAATTGAAGAATGCCGACCTTTAATGGTACTTGGTTGCCCTTCTAAGAGCCATTCAAAAAGTCTGGTTATGGTCCTACATACATTCCCGAAAGAGAATGGGTTAAATACTGTGGTTTTCGGGTGGACGAGAATGAAATTAGAGCCCAGGCTTTCTTGACGGACGTGAGGTCCAATTGATACCGCATCTGCAGCCGGCACTTTACCGACAACATGTACGACCGATCCGAGTACACTAAGCGTCAACACCAAATTCATCGTAAATTGCTTCCATATGTAATTCCAACCGAATTTATGCACAAACTGCCACTGGTGAGTCCTGCATGATGAATTAGCTGTGTTTTTTGGTTTATTGGACGATGGGTTGAATTAATTAAAAGTTACTCACCGTAGTAACTAACGTACTTTGTCCTTAGTCCCCTTTCCTCCATACTGCATGGGCGGTTCCTTCCAACGGAGGGGAGACAACCTTTTTCACCAGAAAAAAACCTTTCCTTTAAATTTAGAGCAACGCGGGGGTGCGGCCCTGGGAGCATACCCCGCCCTGACTCGTGCCATACCTCAGTCCCGATAGACGCAGTGACAGTTGATTAACATTGCCTAATGACACCTTCATTAGGGGGGGGGAGGATGGTGGGATGTATGGAGGAAAGGGGACTAAGAACTAAGTATGTTTGTCACTACGGTGACAAACAATTACTCTTACGTTCAGTCCCCTTTCCTCCATACTGCATGGGCGATTACAACTGAGTGTATAGCCCCAGGGTGGAGAGGACAACCTCCTTAAGCAAACAGGTTTCTAAGAACCGCCTGTCCGAAAGCCGCGTCTGATCTAGGGCCGGCATCCAAACAGTAGTGCTTGCAGAAAGCCGAAGGGGGGGCCCATGTGGCCTGCCTTCTTATGACTTGCCAGGGAACATGCCGCTGGAATGCGATGCCCGTTGCCTTGGCTCTGACCGCATGGGCGTGCATGTTGGCCGGAAGTGGCTTATGCTGTCCCTTGTAAGCTTCTTTGATGGGCGAGACCATCCAACGGGCTATGGAGGCCTTGGAGGCCTGATATCTTTGTCAAGATCTGCCCAAGGTGACGAAAAGTGCGTCCGACATGCGGAAACCCTTGGTCCTGTCCAAGTAGAATTTCAGGGCACGCCTGACATCCAGGCAGTGCAGAACTCTGTGCCTCATCTTTGGGCTCAGCAAAAAAAGTAGGCAGCACTATTAGGCACCTTAGGTAGGAATGCTGAAACGTAGGGTAGGGCTCGGAGGCGACCAGTGCCTGGATTTTGCTTATTCTGCGAGCCGAGGCCGACTAGGCTGTCTTAATGGTGACCAGCCTGATGTCCGCGGACGCCATTGGCTCAAATGGTTTGTGTGCCACGGCACCAAACACTATTTTTAGGTCCCACACGGGGTGTGACCTCTTCATGGGCAGGTAGAGTCTGCAGAGTTCCGTCAGATGCTTCTTGGCAATGGGGTTGGCAGAGAAGACCTCTTCTTCTGAGTTTCTGTAGGCCCCAATGGCTGCCAAGTAAGTGCGGCAGGTGTCTACCTGCACGCCCGAGTGTGCGAGGTGCGCCGAGAAGGAGAGCATGTAGTCCAATGTAAATGCAAGGGGGGAGGAGGGGTTGATAGTCTTAGCGTTTGCCCAGTGGCAGAACCTGGTCCACTTGCTCTTATACTTGGCCCTGGTAGCTTTGCTCCTAGCACCCGGTATGATCTCGAGATTAGCCTGAGACAGACTGAGGTGTCCTAGCATGACCTGCTTAGGAATCACGCTGTCAGTCTAGTTTCTGTGGCGCGGGGTGAATGACCCTGGCCCCATGCTGTGCCAGATGATGTGCTGGGCCGGTCGGAAGGCGAATGGGAGGTCTCTCCAAGAGGCTGAGCAGCTCCGAGAACCATGGCCTGGCTGGCCACCATGTAGACATCAGAATGAGGCTGAGTTGGTGAGACTCCTTGATCTTGCATATCACCCTGCGTATCAGCGGTGTGGGCGGGAAGGCGTATGCTGTCATGCCATTCCACTGAGTCTGAAATGTGTTGCCCCGGTAGCCAGGGCCCAGCCAGGAGGCGAACTATTGGCACTTCCTGTTGCCTCAGAAGGCAAAGAGGTCCACCTGTGGGTGTTCCCATTTGCTGAAGATCTCATGCAGTACGAGATTGTTTAGTTGCCACTCGTAATTGTCCGCCCCCAGTCTGCTGAGCCTGTCCGCCTCCAGATTGGACTCCCCCGGAAGGTGGACGGCTGTGTGGTAGATGTTCTCCAGGGCCCATTGCCACATGCTGACTGCCAGTCTGCACAGTGGAGGGGACATGGTACCTCCCTGCTTGTTGACATGGAACATGCTGGTTGAGTTGTCTGTCTGAATGAGGACGACCTTGCCCTCTATAACCGGAAGGAAGGCCTCCCCCACCCCCATCCCTCGAGAGAGGAGTCTGTTGATGGTGACCTGCAGGGTAGGTTGCCGGAAGGGCTTGCCCGTCCGCAAGTTGCAGTCCCTGGACCACCCTGTGAGGTCCGGGTGAAGAGAAGGAGGAACAATGATCATCTCCGCCTGAGAGCCCCGTTCCTGATTCCATGATGCAGTGAAGTGCAGCTGTATCCTCATCCCGATTCACGTGTGGGGGACGGCCAACAGGACCGCTGCCATGAGACCCAGTAAGTGTTGGTACCACCAGGTCGATGTCACTTCTCTGCTGAGGAAGTGCGCAGTGGCCCTCTTGATGGCTGTGATCTTGTCCTCCGAAGGAAAAAAAAAAAAAAAAAAAAAAAAACTTTCTCGGAGCCTGTGTCCCAGATGAGCACCAAGGTCAGAGTCTGCGTAGGCTGCAGCTGCAACTTCTTGAGATTGAGTGAAAAGCCCTGATCGTGAAGTGTGTTCATGAGAGGTGCGGTGCACCGCTTCTGGAGATGAAGCCCTGGTGAGCCAGTCGTCGAGGTATGGACCGACGTGGTGGCCCTGAGGCGGGTCGCCACTGTATTCATAAGCCTGGATAAGACCCAGGGGGCCGAGCTGAGGTCAAAGGGAAGCACCTTGTATTGGAAATGGTAGCCCATGATCCTGAAATCGTGGAAAAGAACGATGAGGCTGCCAAATCGGGACATGTAAGTACGCATCTTTCAGATCCAGGTAGCACATCCAGTCTCCCCTGAACAATGTCTCCGCTATTAAAGCACGTGTAACCATCTTGAATTTTGTAGAGGTTGGGAGAGGTTGAAGGTGGAAAGGTCCAGCACAACTCTCAGGCCCGCCTGGTTCTTTTTCTGAATGGTGAAAATCCTGGAGTGGGAGGCTGGGACTTCCTCCACTGCCTGGCTCTCGACAAGCGACCGGATCTCCGCCAAAAGAGTTACTGTCCCAACTTGTGGGAGTGGAGGGTAAGAGGGAGGAGAGGATGGGATGGGATGGGTAGGCGGTACCCAATGGATACTACCTAGAGGATCAAAGGGTCCGCAAAAATCTGGCGCCAGAATTGTGCATGAAGAGCAAGCCTGCCCCCCACTGGACACACGTGGACCCGGAGGGGCATGTCAAGCCTGCTTTACCTCTGAGGCTGTTGCGGAGGAGGGGGGACTGGAAAAAAGCCCTCACTCAACCCCCCACTTTATTGGTTGCGCAGATGTTGGGTCGGTGAATGGTCAGGCTGCCTGGACCTCTGCTCTTGGAAGCCACAGAACCCTCCGTATGTACGCCCCTTGTCAGAGCGCTGCTGTGACTGGGTGTACGTTTTGGACGTGGTCTTTATAAGCATGGATAAAGACTTGGCCGTTTGTGAACTGTTTTTCTTTTAGTCCAGCTCCGCGTTCGTGGTGGAGTGGAAGAGCCCACTCCCTTCGAACGGAAGGTCTAATGTGTTCCTGGACATCCGGGTTGAATTTAGTAGCACAAAGCCAGGCTGTTCTCATGTCCGTGGCAATGCAGATGACCCGGCCAGAGGTGTCAATGTGGGCCACAGTGGACTCCATGATGTTTTGTGCCACCATTTTTGCCTCTGCCAGTCCCGCCTTGAATCATGATTGGCTCTGCGCTGGAAGCTCTGGGAGGAAATCCGAAATTTCCTGTCAAAGCCTCTGGTTAACTGCTGCCAGCATGGCATCCGCGTTGGCTGGACGATGATGCAGGGACGTGTTGCAATTCAGCTTCTTCCTGTACGCCTCCAAGATCTTCTCCTCCTTGCCTAGTAGCACCGTGGAGGAAGAGGCCGAGGACGACTGAGGCTTGAAGTATGTCAGAATCAATAATAGTACCAATCCTAAAACCAGGGAAACCACCCCTAGAGCGTGGTTCCTATAGACCAATTTTCTAATCAACCAAGACTCCAAAATCCTGACAGCGGCCCTGGTAAACCGGCTTAAAGGGGTTATATCCATGCTAGTGCACCCAGATCAAATGGGGCACGTACCAGCAAGGAATACAACGTGGAACCTCTGCAGACTCCACCACGTCATAGATAACATGAATCGGGAAGAGGGAGAAAACGCTTCTCAGCGCTAACTGGTGCAGAATTACAACATAAATTAGTATGAAGAACAGATCCTAAAATATATTTTTATTCTGTTATCTACACAGATCTATTGTGCTGTTCTGCGAATGCCATAGTTTCCAGCTGCTGTGGGATGGCTTTTTCAACCAGCAATGGCAGATACGCCCAACCGCATAGTTTAGCATCACCATAATGTGGGACAATAGACCGGACTGATCTGCCCTTTGGCGGTACCAGCGACAAGGAGCAACCCATCATAGAAAAACTACTGTGTTACCCTAAAGCTAAAGCAGAGACGCAGAGACGCAGAGATGGGGGCCGGGGGTATTAAGAATGCTACAGCGGGAGTGTAAACATTGCTTGTTCATAATAAAGGTCACAAGTAAAAGTAGTAAAATATTGAAATCAAACTGAACACATAACATACAAAAACCTTATAAGGGACGACCCACATATAAAAAATAGGTTCCTAAACACGTATGTTGCTTGTAGTAACGAGCTATCTTGCAAGAATCAGAAGTCAAAAGCTCAGGAGCTAGAAAAACCAGTCATGCCTGCTATCTCTTGTACAGAGGGCTCGTTCCTAATGGTTTAATAAACACCTACTGTTACCATTGGTGGAAATTGACAATTTAAAGGTGGATCCCATAAGGGGCAGAGTTTGGAAGAGTTGGCAGTCGAACTCTGCTCAAAGGAAAAGTTCAAATTAATAGTTTAAAAATGGTGCAATTTCTGCACTGTACATCAACTCCACTTTAAATCCCTTCCTTGTCGGTGGTGCACCCAAAATACTGTTATTAATGCACATTGAGAGATCCATGGACACGCTCTACAGTAGAAGGCTACCAAGGCAGCTCAGCAGTTTTAGAGACCGTTGCTGACATGTTATATTAAAATCTGGTGGTTAATCATATTACTGGTTGCTTGCTGATATTCAAGGTGGGGGCGGGGGTACTTCTGCCCCTGTAGTGAAACTCGAAAGTTGACACCCATGAACTCACAGTTTAATTTCCTTACTGCTGTCAGCACAACAAGCAGTTCGACAAGCATATAACAGCTTGTTATAACCTGTGATAAAACAAAGGAAGCAGCACAAAAAAAGAAATAAAAAAAAAAATCACAGGGCATTGGTGTGGTAGTCAACCAAAAAACTATTCAAAGAACACTAGTGAATGCAAGTTTAAGCAGCATTTTTGAGTTTGGAAATTACTTTTTTTCTATGAGTGTGTAAGATGCACATTTGGAAAACCATGGTGTGCGTTCAACAGTGATGGCCCCGCCCCAGTGATATTAATGCCTATTGATTGCCGTGCTGTCCCCCAGACCAAAAGAATGAAAACAGGCTAGGCAAACGCGCCTGTAAACCAGCAAATGAGAGCTGGGGAAACGAGCGCAGAGCGGAGCGATTGCAGCGAAGCTAGGGGCTCGGGCCGGTCCGAGATCCGTGCAGACATCCAATGCCAGATGTGGACCCAACAAGAACCGGCTCACTGACCAGCGCCGACTGTGAAGTCTCAAGAAAAAAGAGAAACCATTCATGCCCGTCTATTGCAAAAAGTGCTAGTCCCTCACTGGAATCTAATATAGTTTCACGTGGATCACTATACCACAGCAGTCGATTAGCCAATTCACAAGAGGTTGCCTCTCAATGACTTCTTATTCAGGAAGCTCATTTGCACCGTTGAATGTCCTCGTTCCTTGTAATGACATGTCACTGATGAATTTGACTGTTATGGCAAAACGCAGGAGGGTTAGTCAGCAATCCGAACATCATTTCTCAGTTGTCCCAATATTTGAGGATACTTCTTTTAATCGAACCACTTTGTAGAGAAAACTTTGAAACAAAGACAAGGGATGGCGCTATGCTAACAGTTTGTGTGCAGCACTGACTCTAGTTCTCAGTTATCTCTATGGCTGTCTAAAGCTCATGTTTATGTAACCTGTGCTTACCTGTAACTCCATTTCTCCAGCATTGGTATCTTTCATGGATTCACATGCTTAGAAAATTTCTCGTCAGGCTGGGAATCCTCGGTAAGTTATATAGACATTTTCCATAGGAAAAATTCCGACACTTGTGTCCTATATATGTCGTTTTGGCCCGCACACGCCGCGCCACTAGGACGTAGAGGTATTTATAGCCCCGCCTCCGCGTCTCCCTCAGATTTTGGCCCCCAAAGTAGTATGGGGGGGGATCTCTGGTTTGCATGCTGGTTTGCATGCTCTGGGGAGGCCGGAGGGCACATGTGAATCCATGAAAGATACCAATGCTGGAGAAATGGAGTTACAGGTAAGAAACTATTCCCTTCTCCAGCATTGGATCTTTCATGGATTCACATGCTTAGAATAGATTGTATAGCAGTATCCCCCAACATTGGAGGCGTGTATGCAAACCAACATCACAATAATCACAATGCATATTTACCATGGCAACACATTACATAATAGTATGTTAACAGTGAAAGACATGACACTTTAAAGCATAGTTGCCGAAGGGTGAAACCTCCACTTGGGGCTTACCTTATTGGAACAGGTGACGTAGTACTGCACGTCCCATCTGTGTATCTTCAGCATGTTGCTGTGCGAGACAGTAATGCCGGGTAAACGTGTGTGGTACCGACCAGGAAGCCGCCTGGTAGATATCCCCCAGTGGAATTCCGGACCACAACGCAGTCTATGTAGATCTCGTCGAATGGGCCCTTGGACGCTTTTCTAGCGGTTTTCCAGCCTTGGAATGACAATAAAAAATGGCCGAAGACACCCATCTGGATAGTCCTTGTTTGGAGATCGCCTTACCCTTAGCCGCAGGACCATAAGCTACGAAAAGTTGTCTCGTGTCTCTGAAGCTTTGCGTGCGATGGAGATACAACTTTAAAGCTCTTTTCACGTCCAATGTATGGAGAGTCTTCTCCGCTACCGAAGACGGTGTTGGAAAAAATGTAGGCAACACTATAGAAGCGTGTTTATGGAACATGGAAGGCACTTTAGGTATGAAATGCGGGTTAGTGGCCAGCACAACTTTATTACTGAAAAACCTCTAATACGGAGGGTCGATCACTAAAGCTTGTATTTCTGACAGACGTCGAGCTGAAGTAATGGCCACCAGGAAAGCCAATTTCCAAGACAAAAATTTTAATAATGTCGATGACATTGGTTCAAAAGGGGGTTTCATCAGGGCTCGCAGAACCAGGTTTAGACTTCAGATCGGAGGAAACTTCTTCGTGGGAGGAAAGGTTCGAAACAACCCTTTAAGGAAGTGTTTAACGAGGCGGTCACTGAACAATGGAGTTGAATGTCTCTTCTGAGTAAATCTCGAGATGGCAGCCAGATGCACCTTTATGGATGAAACAGACAAACCGTTTTTAGCCAGGAGCAACAAGTATGGTAGGAGCTGTTCCGGTGTGATCGTCAGCGGGACCAAACTTGGTTGACCTGCGCACCATATGCAGAACCTTTTCCATTTTTATGAATATGAAGCGTTCGTGGAAGGTGCCCTTGCAGCTTGCAAAATGCGACGACAATCCGCTGGAATCGCTAACGCGCCAAACCCAGAGAAATCAGGAGCCAGGCCGTCAGACTGAGGCTGTCCGGGTCGTGATGCCAAACGACTCCTTTCTCCTGAGACAGAAGGTTGGGGATCTTCTGGAACCTCATTGGTTCTGCCGCTGAAAGGTGAAGTAGATCGGAGAACCATACTTGTCTGGCCCAATACGGGGCCAGCCAGGATCACCCGACATGGATATCTGTGGATCCATTGCAGAGTCTGACGGATGAGAGGAAATGGGGGGGGGGGCGGGGGGGAGGCATACAGAAATTTGCCCGTCCACAGGAAGGAGAACGCGTCTCCTAGCGAGTCTTGTTGTGGCCACCTGCTCGCGTATTGTGAGCATTTCTTGTTGTCTCTCGTCGCAAAGAGATCGAGGGCCGGATGACCCCATTTCGCAAAGATATAGTACAGTTGGTCGTTTAGTTCCCATTCGTGTAGACGATTCATCTCCCTGCTGAGAGCGTCTGCTTGCACATTTTTTACTCCTGGTAAGAGGAACGCCAACAGATGTATGTCGTGTTGGAGGGCCCAATGCCAGATCTCCTGGGCTTCCGTCGACAGGATCCTGGAGCGAGTTCCTCCCTGCTTTCGTAGATAGAACATTGTTGTCGTGTTGTCTGTCATGATTCTCACCACTGAGCCCTTTATCTGTGGCAGAAAGGATTTCAGGGCCCAACGCACCGCCCTCAACTCTAGCAGATTGATGTGAAGGGCGGATTCTTCCGCTGACCAACGACCCTGAACCTGTAGGGACTCCAGATGAGCTCCCCACCCAGTTAGAGAAGCATCCGTCACTAATGTCCTCTGGAACGCATGTTCCAGCAGGGGCATTCCCTTCGCCAGATGTATGGAAATTCTCCACCATTGAAGAGCCTGCACGAGCTGGCCGTTGATGGTCAACTTGTCCGACCAGCGCCCTTGACTCTGTGCCCATCGATCCGCCAAGAATTCCTGAAGAGGCCTCATGAAGAGGCGACAATTGTCGATCAAGGGAATGCAGGACGACATGGTCCCCAGCAGGGACATGTACCTTCGCACTGACACTCTGGTGTCGACCTTCCATTCCAATGCCTTTTGCTGCAGTTTGTGAATCCTTTCGAGGGATGGCCTCACCAGCCCCGACTGTCTGTGGAACTCTGCCCCCAAAAAGACCAAGGTCCTTGATGGCTTTAATGAGGCCTTGTCGGAGTTCACTGCGAAGCCCAAACGTTGTAGGAGGGACATGGTGGCATCTAGGCTTTCTTGTGCCCTTTCCGGAGACAATCCCATCACTAGCCAGTCGTCCAAATAAGGGTACACATGGTGACCTTCCTTTCTTAACCAGGCTGCTATTGGAGCCAGACATTTGGTGAATGTCCTGGGGACGATTATAGTCCGAATGGGAGGACCTTGAACTGATAGTGGGTTCGTCCCACGACGAACTGCAGAAATCTTTTGCATCGACGCATCGGGATATGGAAGTATGCGTCCTGAAGGTCTAGCGACGACAAATAATCTCCGGGTTGTATCGATCGGATCACCTCCTGGAGCGTAAGCATTCTGAATTTTAAATTCTTGAGCAGTTTGTTGAGTGCTCGTAGATCCAGAATGGGACGCCATTTTCCATTTTGTTTCTTGACAAAGTAACGGGAGTACACTCCGTCATTTTTCTGCCACCGGGACCAGTTCTATAGCCCCTTTCTGCAGCATAAGCGCCACCTCCTGCAGTAGTATTTGAAGGTGGGGCTGAGCCGAGAACACCGGTGGAATGTGTGGTGGCTTGTCCTTGAACTGTAGAGCGTGGCCCAGATGAATCGCGTCCGAAACCCATTGGTCTTAAGCGCTCCCACTCGTCGACGTGACGAGGCACTCGACTCCCCAGGACGTCCTGAAACATGTCATTGTTGGTTCTTGGCTCGTTTATCTTTCGTCGACGAAGGGTAGGCACCCCGCCGTCTGGAGTTTTGGTAATCTCTGCCTCTATGACAAGACTGGGCCGCACGTCTGTAGCCTTGGGAGTAGGAGGGTCTGTTGAAACCTCGGTCTCTAGATGACCCAAACCGGGAGTTACCAGAAGCCCCTCTGAAAGGACGAAAGGACCAAAAATTCCTACCACTCTGGAGGGCTCAGAGTGACCGCGCCGTGTCAGTATCCTCTTTCATGCCCTTCAAGGCCACATCAACCTTTTCACCAAACAGTTGTTCCCCTTCACACGGCATATCCAAGACTTTATATTGCACCTCCGGTCTGAACGTAGTGCACTTGAGCCAGGCTTGTCTTCGTAGTACTACGCCATTATTGATTTGCTTAAATCCGGACTCGGCTAGGTCGACAGCAATTTTTATAGCATGGTTGGAGGCCTCTTCTCCTTCCCGTACTAGCAACAGGGCAGACTTTCTATGTTCTTCGGGCAAATGTTCCAAGATAGGAGCCAGCCGGTGCCACATTTCCCGGTCATACCTAGACATAATCGCCAAGGAGTTGGCTGCTTTAACTGTAGTCGCGCTGACCGACAGCACCTTCTTGCCAAAAGCGTCTTGCCTCCTGGCTTCGTTATCCAGCGGGGTCGTGCATTTATGTTGAGACCTGGCCTTTCTAGCCGCCGCCGCAGATACCACCGATTCCGGCGAAGGTTGAGACGTCAAGCACTTGGGAGTCGATTCCGGAGCCTTGAATTTCTTCTCCAAATGACCTTTTACTGCCAGTTCCGAGAAAGGATGACGCATGGTCTTCAGGCCCTCTTGCCAGACATGGTCTAAAATGGGGATGGTGAATATAGATTTCCTTCTCTTGCCCATATGATCAAAAAGAAAACAATCCCTTTTCTCTTCTTCAGGGACTAGGCCAAACTCAGCACACGCCTTACTCATCATGGCATGGAACGCCCCCACGTCGTCAGGTGGTGATGGCTGCGCCAGACTTCTCAGAGCTTCCATTTCCGCTTCAGAGTCCCATGTTGGGTCCGTTGAGGGGGATAGTGAGATGTCTGAACCCGACCCTTCGCGGTCTGAATCAGAGTCCGGTAGTTCTCCCTCTTCTTGTGGGCAAGGGCGATCTTCTGCAACTTGGGAAGCGACAGTAATCCTGGTCGTCGAGCGAGGAGCCGGGCCCGGCTCGTCGACGAGTGGCGTAGACTGTAGCAGTGCCAGGGCACTGGGCTGAGGTATCCGTGTGTCCCAACGCTCTAACAGCTTCTGTAGCGTATTTAGCACCTCCAAGGACAGAACTGCCTGGGGGTTCAGTAATGACAAGGTCATACGAATGGTACCCCCACTCAAGAGCGTCACCGCACTGGTTGGTTGCAACCCCAGATCGGTTGGGTGCGCGACCGGGCCACGTTCCTCGTCAGCCGACGAGATGGAAAAAGCCACCTCTGGTTGCAGCAGGGCCTCAGGCGGAACGGCGTCGAAAACCTCTGGTTGCCATCCCATAGACGGAACCACCAACGACGATATGTTTCCTACAGCAGCAGTCTGAACCGTGGGAGGAGCCGCCGATGACGCAGGCGTCGCCGAGCGGGCCGTCGACGAAGCAAGTGGTGCAGGGCCTCGAGGTGTTTCCGCCACTTTCGGGGCCGAATTGCTGGCCGAGGCCTCTCGACTCAAGGTAGACTTATGACGGTCTCCTGAGGAGGATTTAGATGGTTCTTTTCTCTCCTTTTTAGACGAGGAGGAAGAAGACAACGCCTTGTGTGAAGAGGGGGCCTTCGAATGTTTCTCCGAATGCTTCTCTGAGGGGCGTTTTTCAGCAGAACGCGCCTTCTTCGTCGGGGGTTCTGACTTACTTCTCGAGGCCGTGGAGCCCACCTCCGATGCCGGGTACGCACCCGCCCCGTCATTGGGCCAATCGACAAGGCGTCTTTTCCGGTCTTCTGGGAGAAGCACTGACAGATTTCACATGTGTCAGCTGTGTGGTGAGGATGAAGACAGTAAATGCAGTCCATATGACCATCCCCTTCGTACACCTTCTTAAGACTGCATGTAGCACACTGACGAAACAACACCTTTCCAGACATTTTTTCGAGAAGAAAAAACAGTCACAGAAGTAGAAAGTACAACCTAACCAAATAGCAGATACGCGAGGTAATCCCACTACTTTGGAAGACGGTTGAAATCTGAGGGAGCCGCAGGGGCGGGCCTATATATACCTCTACGTCCTAGTGGCGCCGACGTGCGCGGCCCAAAACGACGTAGATAGGACACAAAAGTGTCGGAATTTTTCCTATGGAAAATGTCTATATAAAAGTTACCGAGGATTCCCAGCCTGACGACGGGGAATATTCTAAGCATGTGAATCCATGAAAGATCCAATGCTGGCGAATACTCTTTATCCTTAGTAACTGACTAACTGCCCATATGGAAGGCGTCAGTGGGCTAGGCGGGTGAAAACTCATACGATGGAGTAGCTTGTTCCCATCTGTCGCTTTTGTAAATCGTGTGGTTGCCATTTTGCCTTCTAATAAATCTTTGACCTCCAAAAATAAAGTGTACGTGAGGTTTACCTAATCGCTGCACTGAACTGAACCCGTGGATTGATTGCTTGATGTAAAGTAGAAAGTCTTGCAGTGTATCAAGTGTGCCAAAAAAGTCCATGCATCTGCCCCAAGATGTAAGGCATTTGTACCATACCGAATGGTTAACTATGTGTAAAGTTTCAACTCTATACATAAAGCAATTATATACTGGGGCAATGGTAGCTCCCTTTGCGGTGCTTGATGTCTGTAAGTAGTATTGTTCCTTATACCGAAAATAGAACTCTGCGATATGAATTCAAGTAATCTTAAAATGAATTCATTAGCTGCTCCTACTTGCCCCGAGTGGAATAACACCCATTCCGCAGATTCCTTGCCTAGATTATGGGGTATGCTGGTGTACAAATTGTTGACATCCACAGTAAATACACAATCTCCTTCATCTGACTTAAAAGATCCACGCAGTTGCAAGAAATGGGTTGTCTCTAATATATGTCTTTTTTAATTAATGGCTGAAGAAAACCAATCTATTTCAGTGCCTAAAGGTTGCAATATGCCATTGGTGGCACAAACTAGGGGGATGAATAGGATGTTTATGTACTTTTGGAAATAGTACAAAGATAGGAACCCTAGGATGTGACCCTAAAATATTTTAGTTTTCTACGTTATCCAATTGGTTGGATTACAGCCAAAACGAAGGAATATTTTACAGTGCAAAATCAAAAGAAATACTTCTCGAAGCCTGCAAAGGCAGGTGTTGCGGGTGACGATTGCCCGCCCCCAAAGATTTCGTTGCAGCCTTTGAAGCATGTAGCTTTTCTAGGCTGTCTGACTTTGGCCCAAATAGGATGGACCCATCAAAGGGCATATCCTGGAGCCTTGGCTGCAAATAGGGGGCAAATCCAGACTTGTGCAACCAAGCACATCTCCAGACTAGTGCATTACAGCCCACACATTGGCTGTCGCATTCCGACGCTGCTAGGCCTGACAAGAGGCCTTCTTATTAATGAGGTTATTGAACCAATCTCATCTTCAGGAATGTTTTCTGTGGCTTGGAAAAATACATTCCACAATTTATAGGCTTATTTTGCCAGAGCACAAGATGCATTCATGCCCTTTAATGCCATGCTTCCAGCAAAGAACACCCCTTTTGCGAGTGTGTCATCTTATTATCGTCCCTATCCCGGGGGATGGTCAGGTAAGCTGCGGCCTTTGAAGTGGAAGTAGCCGCCTGCACCACCAAACTCGCAGGTGTTGGGTGCCTGGAAACAAAGTCGGGGTCCACAGAAGGTGGTCTGTTCTATTTCACCAACTCCTTGTTCACAGCTGGAATAGTGTCTGGTGTTTGTCAGGTTTTCAAAATGGGCAGCAATGCCTCCTTAGGAAGGCCTCCATGTAAGATGTCCAAGCTCATTCTGAATAATGCCCTTAGCAGGATCCCCCCCCAAATTCACCCTGTTCATGACTGTTCTCTAAGCCGCATTTGGGTGAGAATGGACATCTGGTGTGTCAAATAAGCCTATGGGGAGGTATCCAGATTGCTGGCTCTTTATTTTTTTTTATTTTTTAGATAAGTAGCTAAGTCTTCTAGGCGGGATTGATCTGAGATCAATTCTTCTGGAACTTTCGGAGTTACAAAATGTTCAAACCCAAAAGGTATGACTTTGTCTTCCTCTTCCTTGAAGATGGACCCAAAGGATTTGAAAAGAATCTGTTCTAGATTGAGGCTTGAATGTCAGAGCAGACGCAGAGGTCGACGCCAAAGGGCCTTTAAAGGAAGACGTTGCATAAGCTTTTGATGTTCAATGGTCTATGCGGTGGACGTTACTCGAGACTACATCCAGTGGTCTTCAGACTGGCTTTTTGGCGTGTGGGTTGAAGCCTTACAAGATTCCCTGCAGGTCTTGGAAGACAATGTGCAATCAATTGCCTTTTTTGGCTCTTTCGATTGGGGACAAAGAGGGGCAGCCTTCAAGAATACCGTTATTTATTCACAGAACTTTTCCCATTCAGCCACTGAGGCAGTCTTTTCAGGAATACGTCCCTGACACTTGTCGGGTGAGGAGTTTGATGATAAAAGATGGCATTGTTTCTTCGACTTCTTCAGTGACTATTAATAAAGACAGGAATCTCTCCTGGATCTCAATCGTTTGGAATGCTTAGAGCATTATTTTGTGTCTTTCTAAATATTGGCCTGCGGTAGAAATACCACCTTCGGAAGAGTTCTCTTTGAATGTGTGGAAGACAGACTTTGAAACTGACAAACCTAGGGTGAGCTTCAACCTTCTCTCCTTCAAGGCCTTAGTGGTCATCTATTGGCAGGAGCTGTATTCGATGACTTAATGTTCTTCGCTGAGGCATCAGAGAAATCCAGTGCACATCTCTTAATGGCTGTTTTCGGCATAGACATTGTGAAAAATCACAAAAAGAATTACAACATTAGTCGAAGATAATCGTAGAGGCGAGTCGAACGGTACAGAGAGCATGCTGTGCATAGGGAAAAACAGAATTGAAGCAACGGGGCGCAGTGCGTGGTATTTGTACCATCAACGTCACGTCCGAATGCAGGAATGCGAACCGTCAAGGGGCATCAACTACTGCCGCACAGCCACACCCAGTCGTCAAACTCTTTTCCGAGACTGCAAAGCAGGATACAAATATATCCAAGATGAGGAATCTGAAGGATACAATCCATTAGAACAGTTTTGCAGCAAGGTAGGCAACATCAAGTTCACTGACTTATATGTGATGCATGCTATCTCAAACAGTATTTTGGTTGGAACAGACAGCCAATGTAATAATCTTCGGTTTGGAGAGATACGGGCAAATATTTTGGATCTGGTGATTAAGCGCACCACAGTGCACTCAACTACCTTTAGGAGCGGGAGGTATGAGGTATGGGACCCCATTAAGGATGGCATTACAGCCGTCCAGGTATGAAGTCACAAAGGACTGAACCATGGGCCCAATTCCCAAATGAGGGAGGAAAGGTTTGATCATCACGATGAGAGATCATTGGTACCAGGCAGCTAAAGTGTCCACTGTATGTAGCATTTAGTCGTCAAAGGCACACTTACTTTAACCTCCAGCATTAGCTCAATTGTCTTCTCCATTTCTTGCCACAAAACTGAGTGAGCCAATTGATTTCGGCACTCACAGACTCCCAGGTCAAGGAACTTGCTGTGGCATTTATTCTTTCAGAGTCACGGTTTAATGGCAAAAAGGGAAACATTAGCTTGAACGGGAGTATTGTATTAGATGACCCATTATCTATGGTGGATATACTGTCACAGGCAGGTACATTCCCATATTTCTGTTAATGAGAGCCAGCAAGGCTTGCTTCAGCCTCATTTTCTAAATACAGTCACTGAATGCATCTGTAGAGGGAAGATGAGGGTGGTTCTACCAATGCCTTCTCCGCTGCATTGATCGAACATGTTCCCATGTCAGGGTATCATGACATGGGCAGCCTATTAAAATCTAAAGTTTTTGTGATCCTTTGTTTCATATCCATTGTGATCGTCATGGACACCTACTCAATCAAAACAGCCAGGCGCAGTACCCAAAACACTAGGTAGTGTAGATCCTACCACACAACCACAGTCTGTGGAGGAGATTTAAAACAAATAACCTGGCATTCCCACCAATAATATGTGGAGTGGAAACCAGCCCTCTCTGGATTTGAAACTACCAATTTACTAAAGAGCATCACATATTTCCCTAGATATTTGAAAGGATTCTTAATGCCAAAGCATTCACGTTCTAAGACAGTTCCTTTCCCACCGGGTCAAATTTGGCTCCGCACATCGATGATTGTGTGCAAGGCTAGCACATAGCTGACTAATTCTCACAATCATCTGACAGACTCAACAAGTTAATCAATGGATGCTATGGGCCTTTGAGTCCATCAGGTTGGAATCCAATGATGTCACAATCTGGCTATAAAACAGGCATAACAGTAGCATCTTCGTTCATGTGACATCCTTTGAAAGGTCTCCATATTGGAAGTTGGTATGAACTGTCAGTAGTGCTTGGCGAGCCCACAAATGGCTGCATAACAAATTCATTCTTTACAAAGAACTCCAATAGCTGTTATGGGGTTGGATTTTGAAAAGTCGAGGGGAACTTCCAAGCACAGGTACTTCAGCAAAAAGCAGATCTAGATTAATTCATAGAGTGAGATCTTATTTTTATTTGTTAACTGAAGCTGAAGGACTATGTCTTGAGTCATTCCTTCTAAGAAGAGCAGAATGCTAAGAAGCCTATATGGCTGCCTTGCACGCAACCTCAGACAATCCCCTGAATAGGCCAGAGAAGCGACCTTGAACCAAATGCGTGTGCAGGATGCTGTTGGAACAACCCAATTTGTTTTTACCCCATGTAAGCACTGTACTATTTACGTAGAGTTGGAACTCTTTAAGGCTTGCATTCCAGCTGCTGATCCACCACGAATAATAACGAACAGCCCTTTGTGCATCTATTAAATTATGACATGCATTACTCACCGTAACAGCATTTCTGATGATTGTATCTGCTTAGATTGACATGCTGTGCATATGGTCTGACATCCAGTGGTAACTGCAGAGTATTGCACCTTGTCTTTCGGGGACCGAAAGAGGACGTCGTCTACCCAAAATCCCCAACGCGCCGAGGTCTCTCCGATTGTATTTTATGTGCCATGAGGGAGCCCAAGGCTATTGTGAGTGAGTACACAAAGAGAGAAAGTAGTAAGACGTCTATGCTCCTTCCACCCCGAGCGGGGAGGCAGGGAGGGCGCATGTGAACCTAAGCAGATACAATCATCAGAAATGCTATTACGGTGAGTAATGCATGTCTCCTGATGCTTATTAATCTGCTTAGAATCACATGCTGTGAATAGAGTAGCGAGCAGTACCTAGAAGGTGGCTTATGAGAAGGAACAGTAGAAAAAAGATGTCTTAACACTGCTTGTCCCACCTGAGAGTCAGATCGAGAATGAGTGTCTAGGCAATAGTGTTTTGTAAAGGTGTGTACAGAACTCCAGGTTGCCGCTTTGCAAATGGACTCTAGGAGAACATTTGCAATGAATGCTATGGAAGCCCCAGTGCCCCGAGTAGAGTGCTCTAGGCTTGAAGGGCAGTTCTCTCTTAGCAAGAGAGAAATAGTGTGATGCATTTGACAATCCACCTTGAGATAGCAGATTTAGAGACAGGATTCCCATCTCTGCCAGCTGCCACTGGAAAGAAGGAACAAGTTGCTTACCTGTAACTGTTGTTCTCCAGCATGGGTCTGGCATGGATTCACATGCTCATGAATATTCCCCGTCGTCAGGCTGGGAATCCTCGGTAAAGAAAAATTAGTATCAGTTTCGTTTCTGATCTGTCTTTCGTAGTAGTAACCAATCACTGATCTCTGCATCATACTGACCACAGCCAATGACTGCCCTCTCCCTAAGCCACGCCTCTGGCAGCCATCTTCAGATTTGGTAGCACGTGAAGTGGCAGTATGACCAAGTGAAGAGCCGCAGAGGGGTAGGCGGGAGGGTTCGCATGTGAATCCATGCCAGACCCATGCTGGAGAACAACAGTTACAGGTAAGTAACTTGTTCCTTCTCCAGCATGGGGTCTGGCATGGATTCACATGCTCATGAATATAAAATACATAGCAGTACACACATGCACAACCACGGGAGGTGGCAAAAGGCTCAACATTAAGCAATAAAAAAAACTCAACATTAAGCATCTCTTACCTCCTCACCAGGCTCACCTTAAGCGAACAGGTTGCGCAGCACTGCTTGGCCGACCCTGGACTCCTCCCTGGAATCCCGATCGACACAGTAGAATCTAGTGAAGGTGTGCGTCGACCTCCACATAGCAGCCCTGCAGATGTCCAGCAGGGGCACACCAGATAAGAACGCCGTAGTAGCAGCGATCGCTCTGGTCGAATGGGCTCTCGGACAGCCTGGCAGCGGTCGGTTAGCCAACCGGTGGCAGTGCATGATGCAGCCAGAGAGCCATCTGGAAATAGAAGACTTCGAGAGAGCCTTCCCTTGATTCACAGGTCCAAAGTTCACGAATAGCTGTGATGTCCTCCGAAAACTCTTTGTGCGGTCCACGTAGAACTTCAGCGCTCTAGCCACATCCAGCGAGTGCAAAGTCCTCTCGGCCGGCGACGAAGGAGACGGGAAGAAAACAGGTAACACCAGGGGCTCGTTAAGATGGAAGTCCGACAGCATCTTGGGCATAAAGGAGGGGTGCGTCCTAAGCACCACCCTCGAGGCATGGAAAGTCAAATACGGTGCTTTGCAGGATAGGGCCTGGATCTCGCCCACTCGTGCGGAGGTTATGGCCACCAGGAATGCAGTCTTCCATGACACAAACTTCATCGGTGCGGAGTGCATCGGCTCGAATGGGGGCCCCATGAGCCTGGTCAGCACCACGTTAAGTTCCCACGCCAGGGCCTTCACCGGCGGGAACAACCAGAACAGTCCTTTCATAAACTATTTTACCAGTCGATGGGACCACAGGGACGTCCGTCCTGTGGTTCTGGTATATCTGGAGATCACCGCCAGATGAATCTTAATGGAGGCATGGGCTAGCCCAGCCTTTGCCAGCGATAGCAGGTACGGCAGCACTTGAGGGGCCGTAATCCGTAGGGGGTTGATCTGTGCTCGGCACCAGATAGAGAATCTCTTCCACTTATAACCGTAGCATTTGAGAGTCGAGGACGCCCTGGCCTTTGCAAGAACCTCTCTGCAATCGGCCGGTATATCGTAGCCTCCAAACTCTAGCGCTGCAGGAGCCAAGCCTGCAGGTTCAGCGACGCCGGGTCGTGGTGGAAGATGGTGCCTCCTTCTCTGGAGAGAAGGTCCGCGTCCGCCGACAGCTTGATGGGAGGGGACGTTGACAAGTCCAGAAGGTCCGGGAACCAGATCTGCCTCGGCCACGCCGGTGCGACGAGGATCATCCTGCACCGGGACCTCTTGAGCTGGTTGATGAGTCGAAGCAGCAACAGCAACGGAGGGAACGCATACAGGTATAGACCATCCCAGGGGAACGAGAACGCATCGCCCATGCTTCTCGGCTGGGGAAACCTGCTGGCGAACCTCTTGCACTTCGAGTTCGTCGCTGTTGCGAACAGGTCGATTTGAGGTTTGCCCCATCGTCGGAAGAGTTGATCCACCTGATCCTGGCGCAGTTCCCACTCGTGACAGGCGCGCAGCTCCCTGCTGAGCGAGTCGGCGATGGTGTTTCTTTCTCCTGCCAGGTGGAAGGGAACCAGGAACATCCCCTGGGCGACCGCCCAGTGCCACAGATCCTGTGCCTCCTTGAATAGGGCTGGGGATCTGGTGCCTCCCTGCTTCCGTATGTAAAACATTGTCGTGGTGTTGTCCGTGAAGATCCGCACCACCTTGCCCTTGAGCGACGGGAGGAACGATTTGAGAGCCCAGAACACGGCTCGGAGTTCCAGGACGTTGATGTGCAGGAGCCTCTCCTCCGGGAGCCAGAGGCCTCTTGCGTGGAGATCTCCGGTGTGGGCGCCCCAGCCTTCCAGGGAGGCGTCCGTCACCATCTCCTGGTACGCCGGCGTCTGAAAGTCCTTGCCCGCCGTGAGGTGCGTTTGAACGCCCCACCACAGAATCGCCCGCCGGAACACCTCGTTGAGGGGGACCCCGTCTTCGAAGGTGCCCGTCACCTGCATCCAACGGGCGTCGAGAAATTCTTGAAGAGGGCGCATCCGTACTCTGCAGAGGCGCACCAGGTAGATGCAAGAGGACATCATCCACAGGAGGGATTTGATGGACCTCACCCTGGCCACGTCCGTGGCTAGCAGACGCTGCACTTTGCCTAGAATGGTCTTCGTCCGTTCTTCCGACGGTGCCACCAGGCGCCTCGCTGTATCGAGCTTCGCTCCCAGAAAAAGGGCCACCTGCGACGGCACCAGGTGGGACTTTGGGTAATTTATGGTGAATCCCAGGTCTGTGAGTAGCTGGACAGTCCTCGCAGTGTGTTCGACGGCGAGTTCCCTCGTCCTTGAGCGGATGAGCCAGTCGTCCAGGTAGGGGTAGACATGAATCCCCTGCAGGCGCAGCCGCGCCGCCACAGGTGCTAGGCACTTGGTGAACACCCTGGAGGCTGACTTCAATACGAACGGCAGTGCTCTGAATTAGTAGTGGCGTTCCTGGACGACGAACCTGAGGAACTTTCAGTGACTTTTGAGGATGGGAACATGGAAGTAAGCATCCTCCAGGTCCAACGACGATAGAAAGTCGCCTTCCTCCAGCTGTCCCAGCACGTGCTGGAGGGTGAACATCCTGAACTTTTGTGACCCGATGTATTTGTTCAAACGATGAAGGTCCAGGATGGGGCGCCAGCCGCCCGTCTTCTTTCTGACGAGGAAGTACCTTGAGTACACCCCGGAGCCTCTTCGGGACAAGCTCGATGGCGCCTTTCCTGACCATCGCCCGTACTTCCAACAGCAGTTGCGGGACATGATTTTCCTTCCTGGCCACAGGTGGAACGTGAGGGCACTTCTTCAGGAATTCGATAGAGTGTCCTCTTGCCAGGGTATCCAGCACCCAACGGTCGGTGGAGATGGACTTCCACACGCCGACGAACTTCGTCAGCCGGCCTCCCACCGGGGTGCTTCGGTGGGGGCCCGAGGCCATGGCTGGTTGTCCTGCTTGGAGGTGGTGGCCTTGCCGCCCTGGCCACCTTGCCGACGGCAGCGAGGCGCTCCCTGCTTGACGCGACCACTGTAGGCCTCCTGAGACGAGGAGCGTGCCGCCTGGCGGTAGGACGCCGAGCCACCGCTGGATCCCTTGGAGGCACCCTGTCTGCCTCCGGAGCTCCGAAAGGGCCATCGTTGCTGAAGGGCTCCTAGGGTGCGGGCCGTCTGCGTGTCTGTCTTTATGGCTTGGAGGGATTCGTCCACCACCTTCCCGAACAAGTTGCTGCCGTCGAACGGCATGTCCAACACCCTGGTCGGGACGTCCTGACGGAAGTCGGTCGCCCGGAGCCAACCCCGTCGTCGTAGGCAAACACCGTTGCCCAGCTGGCGGAACCCGGTATCGGCAAAATCGGTTGCTACCGTTATGGCATGGTCCGATGCCACCTCTCCTTCTTGAAGTATTTCCAGGGCCTCGGACCTCTTGTCCTCTGGTAGGAAGTCCAATATGGGGGCCAGCTTAAACCAGAGCTCTCTGTCCTAACGGGCCACGATCGCCAGGGCGTTGGCCGCTTTGATCGTCGTCGCCGCCGACGAAATGACCCGCCGCCCCATGGCGTCCAACTTCTTTCCCTCGCCGTCCGGCGGGGTATTCGACATCGAGGCTCCTGACCCCGCCGCTTTCTTCTTTGCCGCCGCCGAGACGACCGAGTCTGGCGTTGGCTGGGCCCTGAGGCACAGGGGATCGGTTTCGGGGACCCGGTACTTCTTCTCGTACCGGTCCCGTTTGGCTGGTGCCGTGGAGGGGTTCTTGAGAACCGACAGGCCCTCCTCCCAGATGTCATCGATTAGAGGCACTGCGATGTCAGTCTTCCTCTATCCTCCCGGCACTGATAGATGAAACCTTCCTTTTTCTGCTCCTCCGGGCAGAGCTGGAACAATTCGGACGCCCTGGCGATCATGGCGTGGAATGAGCCAATATCGTCGGGCGGCGAGGCCTGTGCGACGGGAGACGGAAGACCCGTTCCGTCGTCGTCACCGTCGCCCTCAGAACCCGTCGTCGAGCCCATTGCACCGTCATCTCCCGACTCGTGGGAGGATGAGGAGGGAACTGTAGGCCTTACGGGGGGCGAGTGGAGGAGAGGGTTGGGTCCTCCGTCGTTTGTTCTGAGGACTTCCCGACAGGCGAGGTTGCGGGTCCTCCGGCCTGGACCGTGGTAATCTCGTCCTTATCTCAGAGCATAAGGACTGGATCGCAGACAAAATGGCCGCCGAGCTATCCTGAGGCCTAGGTTTCGGCTGCGCCGGAAGGGAAGGCTGCTCTTCCTCGCCATAGTCGTCTTCCTTGGTTATCTCCCGAGGATCTTCCTTACGGGATCGAACCTTCTCGAATTGGATTTCGAGATTCCTCACGGCCTCGGTCAGTTCCTCCTCCGAGACTGACACCGAGCTCGAGGAGGCTACCGTGCCCCCCCTCGCTTCTTCCATCATGGTGGCCATGACGATGGGCTGAAAAGAGGATTCCCTCCTTGGCGGCAGGGAAACTCTAGTCCCGGAGGCAGTCTCCGCTGGCGGGGTCTCTGCCGGCTTGGCCAGTGTCGCCGCGATCGGCTCGATAGAGGCCTTTGCCTGCTGGGTAGGGGCCTTCACCACCTTAGGTGCGTCCCGGGCCTTCTCCTTCGGGGGAGGGGCGACGCCTCGCTCCCCCTCTTCCGAGATCGGACGGGGCTTCTCCCGAAGCTTACCCGGGGTCTTGGACTACCTCTTCCCCGAACCGGAGCGCTGGCTCGTGGTTGACGGTGCCGGGGAAGGCGCGCCCTGCCTGGCGACCGAAGAGCCCGACCTTTCGGCGCTCCCAGAGCCAGCACAGGACTTAGAAGCCCGTTCGGACCCTTTCTTCTTCTTCTCACCCGTTGAGCCCTTCTCCAACCAGCTGGCGAGACGGGCTCGACGGTCCCTCATGGTCCGCTCCGACAAGTTCTTGCAGAACTGGCAGTCCTTCTCTACATGAGTCTTGTCCCCATGAAGACAGTAGAGGCATCGCGAATGTTCGTCCTCCTTAAACACATTCTGCAGCCCGCATCAAGGGCAGCTGCGAAACAGCTTGGGTCCGGGTGACGAACTCGCGTCCTGGGCCATCTCGAAGGAGGCCGCGAATCTTCTGGAATCCTCCAAGAAGTTGATTCGACGAAATCTTCACCCTTGAGGGGCGTAGGAAAATCCCGCAACGGGTAGCCGTTAACGGGAGTAGAAACGGTGGAGTTTGAGGCTCGATTAACCGAAAAAAATGTGAAATTCACCTGAAAAAGCGCGAAACACGCAGTAAAAGCTCGAGAGCTAAGCACGAGGACTCCCAACACTTGAACGTGCGGTAAAAATCTGAAGATGGCTGCCAGAGGCGGGGCTTAGGGAGAGGGCAGTCATTGGCTGTGGTCAGTATGACGGAGAGATCAGTGATTGGTTACTACTACGAAAGACAGATCAGAAACGAAACTGATACTGATTTTTCTTTACCGAGGATTCCCAGCCTGACCGGGAATATTCATGAGCATGTGAATCCATGCCAGACCCCATGCTGGAGAAAGTGGTTTGTTTTCCTCAGTGGTTTCCTTCTTTCCAGGTAGAACATGACGGCCCTGTGCACATCTAGTGTATGTAGGTTTCTTTCGGCAATGCTAGTGGGATTCTGGAAGAAAGCTGGTAGTTCGATCGATTGGTTCACATGGAACTTCGAGATGAATATAGGCGCAAATCTGGGATGAGTGCGCAGAACTACCTTATCGCTGTGGACTGTAACAAAAGGGTCTAGAACAGAAAGGGCCTGTAGTTCGCTACCCCTTCTAATAGAAATGATAGCCACTAAGAAGGTCGTCTTGCAAGTAAGGTCTTTTAGACTTGCTTTATGTATTGGCTCAAAGGGAGATCCCACAAGTCTGGTTAAAACCACATTTAGGTCCCATTCAGGAGCTGGGTGTGAAATGGGGGATGGATTCTCTTAACCCCTTCCATAAAGGCCTTAACCAGTATTTTCCACCATGACACTTTCTGTTGTGACGTGGTGTAGGCTGAGAGCAGTAAAATGAACCTTTAGGGAATTGAAGACCAGTCCTGCGTCTAACAAATGGGTTAGGTACAGCACAATGTGTGTGGGTGAGCAATCAATGGGATTGAAGCCCTTGGTATTACACAAGGCGACAAAGCATTTCCATTTACTGGAATAGCAATAGCTGGTATTCGGTTTCCTAGCTTCCCTGAGTATGTCCATGCATCTTTGGGGGAACTGTAGGTTTCCAAACTCTAGGACCTCAGGAACCAGGCTGCTAAGTTCAGAGTTTGTGGACATGGGTGTAGGGTCTCCCCCTGTCCTGAGACAACATGTTGTATGGGCAGGGTAGTTTGACTGGTGGGGAGAGGGACATTTCCATTAGATGAGCAAACCAGGATAGGTGGGCCCACATGGGGGCCACCAATATCATGGTGACTGGTTCCTGGTGCATCTTGTGCATCTAACTTGAGTAGGGGAGTCGGAAGAAAGCATAGACACATTTTCCCAACCATGTTATCCAGAGTCCTTTCCCCTTGGAGCGGTTCTGGGGAACCTGGAGGCGTAGTCTTGGTATTGGGCGTTCTCCTGAGTTGTGAACAGGTCAATCTGTGGGAAGCCCCATTCTGCGAAGACTTTGGAGCTAATGTCTTTGTTAGGCAGAATCATATGCAGAGCCCTTAGGGACCACTGCACACAATTAAGACTACAAGTGGTAATACAATTTCACCTTTGGTGCAAGCCTGTACTACACAGTAAAGTGGTAGCAATGGCCGAGCAGCCAGACTCATCTCAAGAGCAAATGAGCATTAGTAGAGATTACACAAAGGACTACAATTACTGTGACTCAAGCAAACACCGACTCAAGTTTTCTGGTTGAAACATACAAGTACATTCATTTTTAAACCATCACTTCACAAAACACTTCACTTCTATTAAAATAAAACCACACTTCAAATATACTAGACCTAACCAATTCCCCTTGTGCAGATCGATTCAAGGTAAGTACATTGGTATTTGACAGACCGGTGTTGTGTAACTAAGACGTTACTGTGTGTTCATACGCGATCACTTTTTGACAATAATGACAGTTCGGTCTTACGAAAATAAGCTTACCCGCGGGAAGAAATGTTACCGAAGTCAAACACACTTAGCACATGAATTAACACAAGGGAGTAGGGGATAGAAATCATAGGCAATACTTTTATCTACGTTTTAGAAAGTGTCCTCTGATTCTAATTGCCTTGACAAAAGTCAATAGGCCAGTGCCAGTGTCAAATGGAACAGGAATCCTGTTGTCGAGGATCACAAGGTTAGAATAGTTCACGATTTGAGATTTCCAGGAGTACTTGGATATTGACAAAAAGGGGACAGTATTAGTCAGGAGGTAATTTAAGAGACTTGGGTTACATATAGTATGTTTACAGGAAACCCACCAGATTAGGGGGTCAGGATCCATCTATGAAAGGAGTTCTCGAAGAGGCATCATTTGCCTCTGGAATGGCGATCCTGGTGAGCGAGCTATGCAATTTTGTCATGAGTGGTACCCTGTGGGATCGAGATGGTAGGTACCTCTTCTTAAAGGCCACTATTTGTGGAGTTCAAATTATTGTTGGATCAATATATAGCCCCAACCAAGGCCAACTGACCCTGTGGGGTGAAGTGAGCCAACCGTTTGTGGAAGTTAATTTGTTTGTAGGGGGAGATTTTAATATGGCGTGGGACGCTAGTAAGGACAAAGCGAGGGCTACTAAACAACAGACTACGATAGAACAGGTGAGGGAAGCAACGCGATAAAGGAAACTTCAAGGTTTGGGGTGGTTGATTCATGGGAGGCTATTCAGGAAGCATCCCTCCCATTCTCAGATCATTAGGAAATCCTTTGCGATTCTATATATCAGAATGGGGATAGCGGACAGATTCTGGAGTTTGTTTGCCTGGAGCTACCCGGGTTATCACAGGAAAACGCATTGATGAGGAAGAACTCACTATAACAATGAAAAATATGAAAAGTGGAAAAGAGCTGGGGGCTGTGGGTTCACTGTTAGATTCAACAAGATCTTTAGGTCGACCTTCGCCCCAGTATTGACCAGGCTTTTTAATGTAATACTGAAAGGAGGGCTCACTCCCTAGATACATGCTGGGAGCAATAATTTCAGCCATCCCGAAGGAGGGCAAGGATCCCACACAGTGCTCTGCATGAAGACTCATTTCTTTGCTCAACGCAGATGTACAGCAATGAGGTGGCGTTTATAAAGAGGTAGGCAAGGCTCGGATAACTTTCAGTAAAAGTTCAGTGAAGGTCAAACATGGTGTTGAGGTCCCTGGGGACCATAATACCCAGATAGACCAGTGAGTGCAACCATGGAAATTTCACACAGGTTCCCACCCTCCAAGGCGCTCCCCTACCCCCATGTCATTAAAATGGAGGAGGCAGGATTTCACTGTATTGATTTTGACTATGGCAGGGAGTGTTAACACAAGGAGGAACTTTGTTGTACAAATGTGAATATTTGAAGGAATGTTTTTAGGTTATGATTTCAATAAACAAATAGTCTTTAAAAAACTTGAGGCAAAAAGCATGGGTGCAACAACGACTGCATGGGGCTTTACTAGCGCAACAAGCGTCTGGAGCTTGATAATCTCACACGTGTATGGGACCGCTAATAGCGCTGTGAATTGCTATGCAACCAGCTGTTGGGGAGGCAGAGGCCATTAACAACGTAATTATGAGCCAGTGCAGTTAGCATTACATTTAGGCCCCAAATTGAGGGAGGGTCCTAACCCAAGGAAAGGATTGTGCCCTTGCAGCTGCCTCAAAACCACCAGATTCTCAGAACTGTTTTCCATTAAGGTAGGTACTTCTAACAGTGAAGTATGCCCCGCAAGATTCCACCTGCAATCATGTTTTTGCTAAAAGAAATAAACAAGATGGAGTCAAAGTCAAAATTCAGCAAGGGGAGAAGGCACTGTCCAGAAACCAGTGACAGAAGCACAAGCACTTGCTGCAGTTCTGTAGAGACCTTTCTGGCTGCATGGATGACCACCATTTTGTCATCTGAAATGCCCAGCCACAGTCAGTTGTCAGCAATCAGGTTTCCGAGCTCATGGATTAAGGGGAGAGGTGGTACACCACCCCATACTGAGGGCTGAGTTGATTCAAACAGCAGAGTAATGTGAAGGCAAGACAAGTGGCTAAGAAGGTCTGAAAATCAGAACCGGGCTTGCCAACAGAGAGCTACAAGGATCACGGAGCAATCTGCTTCCCATGAACTTTCCAATGAAGCTGTGAATCATCAGGATTGGGAAGGCATAATCTTCCAGACTGTCCCAATTGATGCAATAGACCATCGCATTTTTTCAAGTAGAGCCCTGTATAGACTGGGCATTTGCAATTCAGGTGATTGGCAAATAGGTCCGCTTGCGTACTGCCCCTGGCCTGAAAGATGAGCAACCAACTCTGGGTGGAGTTACCAGTCAGCCGAGTGAGGCGACTGCAGAGGTCTACTAAGAAACTACTCCTGTCAAGTGAACGTCTCACAGCGCCAGCATAAAAAGGATCCAGTGTGCGGGGCATGGTTCCACACAGTTTAACATAAAACATAGCTGCTGTATTGCCCGTGAGAACCAGAAGATTCTTGGCCTAAAAGACTGGGAAACATTTTTGGAGTATCATAAAGATGGCCTTTCGCTCCAACGGCTGTGTGGATCACAAGTGCAGAGGCTCCTGAGGTTATCACCCTCTTCTGAACATGGAGAAGTCATTAATCATGGTTTCTCAAAGAATCATGTCCCGGTAAAAGCCACCCTTAAGCAAAGTACGTGTGACCACAAAGCATGCAGAAATCCATAAAAGTTAGACTTTGGAACCACCATGCAGGACAGAAAAGTCTCCTGTGGCCTTGATGTCTCCAGTGTGGGAAATACCTTCTCTATCCAAGCTTCCAAGACAAAAACAACAAACATCAGCCTATGACCAAGCATCAAGGAACACAACTTGTTCACCATTAAAGCCTAGGGAGAAAAGATGATCCAAGAGCATCTGAAAAGGAGAGAGACTGGAGACGAGGGGCCTACACCAAAGAACAGTCTAGAAAGTGAGATGTGCTCAGGAGAAACCTCAGGTATTGGTGGCGAAGATTAAACTGGGACATCAAGATAAGTGTTTTGCAGATCCACCACACAAATCTGAGCTGGAGAGATAATTTTTAACATTTCCAGAGAGAGAAGAGCATGAACAGGGCCCTCAGTTGACTTCCAAGGATAATGGTAAAAAAGCAGTGATCAGGATGACAAAGGTAGACTACGGTCTAGCTGAATGCAAAGGGGCAATCTTCTGTGGGGTGAATGGACCTCAAAGTAATTTGTCCCAGAGTCTAGGACAACAAACCCTGCGCTTTACCAAGTGGCCACATTCCTTTTTATAATCTGGTCGAGAGAAGTGCTAGTTGAGGGGGGTGATATGCTTGTGAGCTCATCCTGCAGAGCTTCGGCAGCACCTAGTGGGGCCAGACTCAATATATTCCTCTGGAGAGAAACCCTCACAAAATTCTGATGAAGGGCCGCCCATCTTTTGAGGATTCACACGTGCTCATTTGGAATTTGTGGGCGTTGCTGTTGTATTACCTGGACAAGTGATAAAGAGGGGGTTAAGGAGCCCTCTGGAAAATACCTGGCAGCCAACTGAAACTCTGGCATTTGACTTGTATGTGACCTTTGGAGGCGAAATCCCCAGTACAAAATGGGGCAGGTGAAATGGGAAGAGAGTGCAAACCCCCCTCAGGAAGTTTACTGGTAAAAGGCTGACTCAGCATTCCTCTTGAGCACTGGTATGAGCTAGATTATAAAGGGCCTCAGGGTTGCACCTGGTAGAGGAGGGGTTTGCTGTGACAGAACCTTGAAGACTGCTCTCTGGGCTGGTAGCACTTGGGAACATGTCAACCAGGGAGGTGAAGAGACAATTGTGCGACATGCCTCTCCCCAGCCTCACCCTTACCCTTCAGTAACAGGCACAATTCTGATTAGGGGGTGGGAGGAGAAATGTCCCAGTGGATTAGGCCGTCACCCAAAGTGTGAACATATCCTCCACTTATGATACTTATGATTGCGCCAAAGCTACACTAAACAAGTGGGCGGCTCAGAAGCTCAAGGCCTGCACTTTGACCGGCACCCAGATTGTTTATGTGGTATAGACTACCGAGAGCAACTGCAGGAGCCAACTACCAGTTCCTGTAATCAGAAAATGATGGGGGTGCACGTGCTAGAAATACAGTCCCACGTGTGATGATGAAAGGTCGGGCAGGCAAAGCTAGAGGTCATGGTATGGTGAGTCAGGACAATCTCACACCAGATTCCTAAAGCGGTTTAGGATTTTTGCTTTACATAAATGGCTCTGCTACTGTTGGATGACATCCCACGAGAATGGAAGTAAAAGGCAAAAAGGGGAAGGGACAATTGAGTAATACTATTAAAAGGAAACAAATCTTTCAACACCCAACCAAGTTTGGTAAACAAATTGCAATACTCGGAATCAGACTGTTTGCAGTGCTGGTGTGCACCTCACCTGTGTTGCTGCCAAAGACTATGCAAGTTTCAGGATTTGGAAAGTGTTTCTCCTCCGTAGCTACCCTAAATTCCAACCATAACCACCTCAAACTTACACCATTGGACTGTTCTCATTTGTTCTTCTACCAGGCTCAATCATTGCTTATGAGTTAAGTGTTAATTGCTAATCGTGCATTTAATTATAAGTTACTCACTGTAGTGACTAACATACTCCTAGTCCATAGTCCCCTTTCCTCCATACTGTATGGGCATCCATTCCAAAGGATGGGAGATGGAACCTTTTTCACTAGAAAAAACCTTCCCCTTTAAATTTAGAGGCGCGCGGGGGTGCAGCCCAGGGAGCATGCGCTGCCGTAACTCCGGCCTGCGGCGCCACACACCAGTCCCCATTGATGCGTCGACAATAAGTTTAACATTGCCTAATGACACCAGTATTAGTAGGGGGGAGGGGTTGATGGGACGTATGGAGGAAAGAAGACTATGGACTAAGAGTATGTTAGTCACTACGGTGAGTAACTAATAATTACTCTTACGTCCCGTCCCCTTTCCTCCATACTGTATGGGCGATTACAAGTGATTGTAGCCCCAGCGTGGAGAGGAGACCCTCCTTAAGCAAATAGGTTCCTGAGAACCACCTGTCCGAAAGCCGCATCAGATCTAGCATACAAACAGAAATGCTTGCAGAAAGCCGAGGGAGAGGGCTAAGTGGATGCCCTGCTTATGACTTACCAAGGGACATGGCGCTGGAATGCAATGGCCGTTGCCTTGGCCCTGACTGAGTGGACATGCATGTTGGCCGGAAGCGGGTTGTGATTGCCCTCATACGTTTCCTTGATGACAGAGACCATCCAGCGGGATATGGAAACCTTAGAGGCCGGATAGCCAGGTCTTGAGTCTCTGAAAGTGACAAACAGGGCATCCGATTTGCGGAAGCCCTTAGTCCTTTCCAATTAGAATTTCAGGGCACGCTTGACGTCCAGGCAGTGCAGCACTCTTTGTGCTTCGTCCTTGGGATCGGGAAAAAACATAGGAAGTACTATTGCATCTGTCAAGTGGAAAGCAGGCGGGACCTTGGGCAGAAATGCCATGCGTGTCCGCAGGACTACTTTGTCCTTGTGTATATGGTTCCGAGGCCACCAGCGCCTGGATGTCGCGGACTCTACGAGCCGAGGCGACTGCACATAGTAAGGCCGTCTTGATGGTGTCAGCCTGATGTCCACAGACGCCATAGGCTCGAACTGTTTGTGCGCCAGAGCGCCCAAGAATATGTTAAGGTCCCACACAGGGTGCGGTCTCTTGACGGGCTGGTAGAGCCTTGCGAGTCCCGTCAGGTGATTCTTGACGATAGGTTTGGAGGAGTAGCAGATGCCTTCCTCTGCGTTCCTGTAAGCCCCAATGGCTGCGAGGTATGTGCAGTAGGTGCCCACCTTTATGCCTGAGTGGACGAGGTGTGCAGAGAGCACGTCATCCAAGGTGCACGCCAGAGGGTCGATTCTTTTGGAGTCTGCCCAGTGGCAGAATCTGGTCCATTTGCTTTTGTACTGGGCCCTGGTACCTTGCTCCAGGCCCCCTGTACGATTTCCAGATTGGCCTGTGAGAGGCTGAATTGCTGCAGCGTTACCTGCTCAGGTACCACACTGAGGGCTAGTTTCCCTGGCGCAGGATGGATGACTCTGCCCCACTGCTGCGCCAGAAGATGTGCTGGGCCGGTCGGGAGGTGAATCAGGGGCACTTCCGAGAGACTGAGCAGCGTCGAAAACCATGGCCTGGTCGGCCACCATGGAGTTATTAGAATGATGCAGAGTTGGCGAGACTACTTGATTTTGCAAATCACCCTGTGAATCAGGGGTGTGGGTGGAAAGGGGTAGGCCTTCATGCCAGTCCACTGGAGGTGAAATGCGTCTCCCAGAGAGCCAGGGCCCTGAACTTACCAGGATGCGAACTGGGGACACTTCTTGTGCCAGGTGGCAAAGAGATCCACCTGGGGGGTGACCCCACCTGTTGAAGATCTCCTGAATAACTAGGTAATTTAGCTGCCACTCTTAATTGTCCGCTCCCAGCCTGTCTTCCTCTGGTAGGTGGACTGCCGTGAGGAAGGGAATAGTTTCTTACCTGTAACTCCATTTCTCCAGCATTGGTATCTTTCATGGATTCACATGCTTAGAATATTCCCCGTCGTGAGGCTGGGAATAATCGGTAAGTTATATAGACATTTTCCATAGGAAGAATTCTGACACTTGTGTCCTATCTACATCGTTTTGGGCCGCGCACGCCGATGCCACTAGGACGTAGGGGTATATATAGCTCCGCCCCCGCGGCTCCCTCAGATTTCAGCCCCCAAAGTAGTATGGGGGGATCTCTGGTTTGCATGCTTAGGGGAGGCCGGAGGGCACATGTGAATCCATGAAAGATACCAATGCTGGAGAAATGGAGTTACAGGTAAGAAACTATTCCCTTCTCCAGCATTGGATCTTTCATGGATTCACATGCTTAGAATAGATTGTATAGCAGTATCCCCCAACATTGGAGGCGTGTATGCAAACCAACATCACAACAAGCACAGTGCCCACTTATTATGGCAACACATTACATTATAGCATGTTCACTGTACAAGCCCAGTGCCCACTTACTATGGCAACACATTACATTAGTGTGTTCACTGAAAAAGACACGACACTTAAAAGCATAGTTGCCGAAGGATGCAACCCCACTTGGGGCTTACCTTATTGGAACAGGTGACGTAGTATTGCCCACCCCATCTGTGTATCTTCAGCATGTTGCTGTGCGAGACAGTAATGTCGGGTAAACGTATGTGGTACCGACCAGGAAGCCGCTTGGCAGATATCCCTCAGCGGATGTAGATCTTGTCGAATGGGCCCTTAGACGCTTTTCTAGCGGCTTTCCAGCTTTGGAATGACAATAAGAAATGGCCAAAGACACCCATCTGGATAGTCCTTGTTTTGAAATCGCTTTACCCCTAGCCGCAGGACCATAAGCTACGAAGAGTTGTCTCGTGTCTCTGAAGCTTTGAGTGCGATAGAGATAAAATTTCAAAGCTCTTTTCACGTCCAAAGTATGGAGAGTCTTCTCTGCCACTGAAGACGGTGTTGGAAAGAATGTAGGCAACACTATAGCAGCGTGTTTATGGAACATGGAAGGTACTTTAGGTATGAAATGCGCGTTAGTGGCCAGCACGACTTTATTACTGAAAAACCTCAAATACGGAGGGTCGATCACTAGAGCTTGTATTTCCGACAGGCGACGAGCAGACGTAATGGCCACCAGGAACGCCAATTTCCAAGACAAAAATTTTAATGTCGTCGATGACATTGGTTCAAAAGGGGGTTTCATCAGGGCTGCCAGGACCAGGTTCAGACTCAAGATCGGAGGAAACAACTTCTTCTTGGGAGGAAAGGTTCGAAACAACCCTTTAAGGAAGTGTTTAACTAGGCGGTCACTGAACAGTGGAGTGGAATGTCTCTTCCGAGTAAATCTCGAGATGGCAGCTCACCAAATCCTTTGCCAGCATCTTAAAACGGCTGCCCATTTCTCTGATGCAGCTACCTCCTGGATCAGTTCATTCCTTGCAAACAGATCCATGAGAGTCTTCTCATCTCTTGCCGCAGCTGACCCAGCACATGTTCCTTGCGGTGTCCCACAAGGCTCATGCGTATCACCCACGCTCTATAACGTCTTTACGAAACCACTCTTTGATATTCTTGACCATCTGGGTGTCACCTATACAAATTATGCGGATGACACCCAGATACTCATCCCTATCACGGGTGACTACGCAACTGACGTCAAAGCTCTCAATGCAGTTTACACCGTCATCCAGGCGTGGATGGCCCACCACGGTCTCTGCCTCAACGACGAGAAGACTGAGCTACTCATCTTAGGCTCCGAATCTAAACTTGCAAAACTTGACAGCAAATATGACGCATTCAACATTGATGGCAACATTATTAAGGTCTCCAACGTTACTAAAACAATTGGAATCTACTTAGACTCCACCCTCTCGCTCACCAGACAAACTAACTCAGTAGCTTCAGCATCGGCTTACACGTGCAAACTAATCACTGCCTGCCGTCCTTTCCTAACTCTGGACAACTGCCTTATCCTTGCCAGAACCCTTATTTTATCCAAAATTGATTACTGTAATGCCCTGTACCTCGGAACTAATCAAAGAAACATCGACAAACTTCAGGTAACCCAGAATAACGCCATTAGGGCTGCTCTCAACATTCCTAGGCGCACCCACATCTCATCCACGAGACGGAACTTGCGATGGCTCTCTATCCCACAGCGTATTGCCTTCAAAACTCTTATCTTAAGTTACAAAGCACAGAACAACGCAACACCAGCCTACTTGTCAGAGCGCTTTACACAACACAGCCCACAGACCACTAAGAGCTGCGCAAGCACATACACTCATTATCCCCAGCTTTAAACTACAGACTGCCAGAGGCTCAAGCTTCCGGGTATTGGCAGCTAAGCTCTGGAACTCACTACCCAATGACCTCAGGAACGTCCCCTCCCTCCAATTCTTCAAACATAGAACAAAACAATGGCTCTATGAGCAAGACGAAGAGTTGACCACCATGTGGTAATCATCCATTGCATGCTCTACAACCCCACCCACTGTTGTATCTATTGTGACGACTTTCTATGTATGCTTATTTACTATGCAATTTGTAATCTGTCTTTCTGTAAATTTATGTAACCCTTCTAAACATGCGCCCTGATGCCTTTGGGCAGGCTGCGCAATATAAATAAATAAATACAAATACAAATGCACCTTTATGGATGAGACAGATAACCCGTTATTTGCCAGGAGCGACAAGTATGGTAGGAGTTGTTCCCGTGTGATCGCCCGCGGGACCAGACCTGGTTGACCTGCGCACCATATGCAGAACCTTTTCCATTTGTATGTGTATGAAGTGTTCGTGGCAGGTGCCCTTGCGGCTTTCAAAATATGACAGCAATCCGCTGGAATCGCTAACGCGCCAAACTCAGCGAAATCAGGAGCCAGGCCGTCAGACTGAGGTTGTCCGGGTCGTGATGCCAAACGGTCCCTTTCTCCTGAGACAGAAGGTTGGGGATCTTCTGGAACCTCATTGCTTCTGCCGCTGAGAGGTGAAGTAGATCGGAGAACCACACTTGTCTGGCCCAATACGGGGACACCAGGATCACCCGACAAGGATATCCGAGGATCCATTGCAGAGTCCGACGGATGAGAGGGAATGGGGAAGGCATACAGAAACTTGCCCGTCCACGGGAAGGAGAACGCGTCCCCTAGCGAGTCTTGTTGCGGCCACCTGCTCGCGTATTGGGAGCATTTCTTGTTGTCTCTCATCGCAAAGAGATCGAGGGCCGGATGCCACCATTCCGCGAAGACACGGTGCAGTTGCTGATCGTTCAGTTCCCATTCGTGTAGACAATTCATCTCTCTGCTGAGAGCGTCTGCTTGCACATTTTTCACTCCTGGTAAGTGGAACGCCAACAGACGTATGTCGTGTTGTAGGCCCCAATGCCAGATCTCCTGGGCCTCCGTCGAGAGGTTCCTGGAGCGAGTTCCTCCCTGCTTCCGTAGATAAAACATGGTTGTTTTGTCTGTCATGATTCTCACCACTGAGCCCTTTATCTGTGGCAGAAAGGATTTTAGGGCCCAAAGCACCGCCCTCAACTCTAGCAGGTTGATGTGGAGGGACGACTCTTCCGATGACCAACGACCCTGAACCTGTAAGGAGTCCAGATGCGCTCCCCACCCAGTTAGAGAAGCATCCGTGACCACTGACTTCTGAAACGCAGGCTCCAGTAAGGGCATTCCCTTCCTTAGGTGTATGGAGATTCTCCACCATTTAAGCGCCTGCACGAGCTGGCCGTTGATGGTCAACTTGTCCGACCAGCGTCCTCGACTGTGCCCATCGATCCGCCAAGAATTCCTGGAGAGGCCTCATGAAGAGGCGACAGTTGTCTATCAAGGGTATGCAGGATGACATGGTCCCCAGCAGGGACATGTACCTTCGTACTGACACTCTGGTGTCGACCTCCCATTCCGATGCCTTTTGTTGCAGTCTGTGAATCCTTTTGAGGGACGGCTTCACCAGTTCCGACTGACTGTGTGTGGAACTCCGCCCCCAGAAAGACCAAGGTCCTTGAAGGCTTTAACGAGGACTTGTCGAAGTTCACTGCGAAGCCCAAACATTACAGGAGGGACAGGGTGGCATCCAGGCTTTCTTGTGCCCTTTCTAGAGACAGTCCCCTCACTAGCCAATCGTCCAAATAAGGGTACACATGGTGACCTTCCTTTCTTAACCAGGCTGCTATTGGAGCCAGACATTTGGTGAACGTCCTGGGGGACGATTTTAGGCCAAACGGGAGGACCTTGAACTGATGGTGGGTTCGTCCGACGACGAACTGCAGAAACCTTTTGTGCCGTCGACGCATCGGGATATGGAAGTATGCGTCCTGAAGGTCTAGCGACGACAAATAATCTCCGGGTTGTATCGATCGGATCACCTCCTGAAGCGTCATTTTGAATTTTAAATTCTTGAGCCGTTTGTTGAGCGCTCGTAGATCCAGAATGGGATGCAATTTTCCATTTGGTTTCTTGACGACAAAGTACCGGGAGTACACTCCCTGTCCTTTTTCTGCCACCGGGACCAGTTCTATAGCCCCTTTCTGCAGCATAAGCGCCACCTCCTGTAGTAGTATTTGAAGGTGGGGCTGGGCCGAGAACACTGGTGGAATGTGTGGTGGCTTGCCCCTGAACTGTAGAGAATGTCCCAGATGAATTGTGTCGAAAACCCATTGGTCTGTTATGCGCTCCCACTCGTCGATGCGACGAGACACTCTGCTCTCCAGGACGCCCTGAAGCATGTCATTGTTGGCTCTTGGTTTGTTTATCTTTCGTGGACGAAGGTTAGGACCCCCGCCGTCTGGAGGTTTGGTAATCTCTGCCTCTACGAGAAGATTGGGCCGCACGCCTGTAGACTTGGGACGAGTAGGAGGGTCTGGTGAAACCTCGGTCTCTAGATGACCCAAACCGGGAGTTACCAGAGGCCCCTCTGAAAGGACGAAAGGAACGAAAATTCCTACCACTCTGGTGGGCTCCGAGTGACCGTGCCGTGTCAGTATCCTCTTTCATGCCCTTCAAGGCCTCATCAACTTTTTCACCGAACAGTTGTTCCCCTTCACACGGCATATCCAAGACTTTATATTGCACCTCCGGTCTGAACGTAGTGCACTTGAGCCAGGCTTGTCTACGTAGAACTACGCCATTATTGATTTGCTTAAAACCGGACTCGGCTAGGTCGACGGCAATGTTTATGGCATGGTTGGAGGCCTCCTCTCCTTCCCACACTAGCAACATTGCAGACTTTCTATGTTCCTCGGACAAATGCTCCAAGATAGGAGCCAGTCGGTGCCACATTTCCCTGTCATACCTAGACATAATCGCTAAGGAGTTGGCTGCTTTGACTGTAGTCGCGCCGACGGACAGCACCTTCTTGCCGAACGCGTCCTATTTCCTGGCCTCGTTGTCTGGAGGGGTCGTGCATTTATGTTGAGACCTGGCCTTTCTCGCCGATACCACCGACTCCGGCGAAGGTTGAGACGTCAGGCACTTGGGAGTTGACTCCGGGGCCTTGAACTTCTTCTCCAAACGACCTTTCACTGCCAGTTCAGAGAACGGGTGCCGCATGGTCTTCAGGCCCTCTTGCCAGACATGATCCAAAATCGGGATGGCAAATATGGATTTCCTTCTCTTGCCCATATGATCAAAAAGAAAACAATCCCTTTTCTCCTCTTCAGGGACTAGGCCAAACTCCGAACACGCCTTACTCATCATGGCATGGAATGCACCCACGTCGTCAGGTGGCGATGGCTGTGCCGGGCTTCTCGGAGCTTCCATCTCCGCTTCAGAGTCCCAAGTTGGGTCCCTTGAGGGGGATAGTGAGATGTCTGAACCCGATTCCTCACGGTCAGAGTCATGTAGTTCTTCTTGTAGGGTAGGGCTATCTTCCGGCGCGTGGGAAGCAGCCGTAATCTTGGTCGACGAGCGAGGAGCCGGGCCCGGCTCGTCGACGAATGGCGTAGACTGTCTGTGTCGGGGTCCCAGGGTGGGGTATTTGTGTGTCCAAACGCTATAAAAGTTTTTGTGGCGTATTTAGCACCTCCAAGGACAGAACCGCCTGTGGGTTCAGTAATGACGAGGTAGTAGGGATGGAACCCACACCCAAGAGCGACATCGTGCTGGTCGGCTGCAGACCCAGATCGATTGGGAGTGTGACCGTGTTGTGTTCCTCGTCAGCCGACGAGATGGAGAAAGTTGCCTCTGGTTGAAGCAGGGCCTCCGGCGGGACAGGATCGAAAACCTGTTGCCATCCCATCGACGGGACCACCGTCGACGATATGTTTCCTACCGCCGCAGTTTGACATGTGGGAGGAGCCGCCGTTGACGCAGGCGTCGACGAGCGGGTCGTCGGCGAAGCCAGTGGCGCAGGGCCTTGAGGTGTTCCCGCCGCTTTTGGGGCCGACTTGCTGGCCGCGGCCTCTCGACTCAAGGTAGACTTATGACGGTCTCCGGAGGAGGATTTAGATGGTTCTTTTCTCTCCTTTTTAGATGAGGAGGAAGAAGACGACTTGTGTGAAGAGGAGGAGGCCTTCGAATGTTTCTCCGAATGTTTTTCCGAGGGTCGTTTTTCGGCCGACTCCGAGGTTCGGTTTTCGGCAGCACGTGCCTTCGTCGGGGGTTCCGACTTACTTTTTGAGGCCGTGGAGCCCACCTCCGATGCCGGGTACGCACCCGCTCCGTCATTGAGCCAATCAACCAGGCATCTTTTTCGATCTTTGAGGGTTTTTTGGGAGAAACCCTGACAGATTTCACAAGTGTCCGCCGTGTGGTGAGGATGAAGGCAGTAAATGCAGTCCATATGACCATCCCCTTCGTACACCTTAAGGCCGCACGTAGCACACGGACGAAACAACGCCTTTCCAGACATTCTCTTAAGAAGAACAAACAGTCGCAGAAGTAGAAAGAACAACCTAACCAAATAGTAGATAAGCGAGGTAATCCCACCACTTTGAAAGACGGTTCAAATCTGAGGGAGCCGCGGGGGCGGAGCTATATATACACCCCTACATCCTAGTGGCGCCGGCGTGCGTGGCCCAAAACGACATAGATAGGACACAAGTGTGTTAGAATTTTTCCTATGGAAAATGTCTATATAGCTTACCGAGGATTCCCAGCCTGACGACGGGGAATATTCTAAGCATGTGAATCCATGAAAGATCCAATGCTGGAGAAAATGTTTTCCAGGGCCCACTCCCACAAAAGTTGATCACCAGTCTGCACAGAGGGTATCTGGTGCCTCCTTGCTTGTTAACGAAGTCCTTGCTGATCGAGTTGTCCGTCTGGATGATGACAACTTTGCCCCCGAGAAGTGGTAGGAATGCCTCTAGCGCCAGCCAGGTAGCGTTCAGCTCTAGCCAATTGATGTGGTATTCCTGCTCCAGGTGAGTCCAGGTTGCGTGGACAGATCGTCCAGGGTGGTTCCCCAGCCCTTGAGAGAGGAATCCGTGGTGACAGTGGCCTGCAGAGTGGGCATTCGAAAGGGCTTGCCCATCCGTAGGTTGCAGTCTCTGGACCACCAAGTTAGGTCCGGGTGGAGAGGTGGAAGAACGTTGATTATCTCTAATTGAGAGCCCCGCTCCTGGTTCCTTGAGGCCGCAAGGTGCAGCTGAATTCTCATCCTTAGTCTTGTGTGCGTGACGGCTAATGGGACCTCTGCCATTAGACCCAGGAGATGTTGGTTCCACCATGCGGAGGTCACCTCTGTTGAGGAAGTGGCTGGTGGCCCTCTTGATAGCAGAGATTGTGTCCTCCGAAGGAAATACCTTCTGGGAGCACGTGTCCCAGATGAGGCCCAAGAATGTCAGAATCTGCGTGGGGTGCAGCTGCGACTTCTGGGCTTTTTGCCCAATCTCAAGATCGTGCAGTGTGTTCATAAAGGCATGGAAAGAGTGGTGAACCGCTTCCGGAGATAAAGCCCTGACGAGCCAGTCGTCCAGGTACGGGTAGAGGTGGAGGCCCTGTGCTCTTTGGAGGGCCGCCACTGCATTTATGAGCCTGGTGAAGACTCTGGGGGCCGACTGAAGGCCAAACGGAAGGACCTTGTACTGAAAATGGTAGCCCATGATCCTGAACCGCAGGAAAGAATGATGGGGTTGCCAAATCGGAATGTGTAGGTACGTGTCCTTCAGTTTCAGGGAGCACATGCAGTCTCCCTTGCTCAATGTCTCCGCTATAAAAGCTGGTGTAACCATCTTGAATTTGCATAACTCTCAGGCCCGCCTGGTGGTTCTTCAGAATGGTGAAAATCCTGGAGTAAAAGCCAAAGCGTCGCTGGGAGGCTGGGACTTCCTCCACTGCCTGGCTCTCTACGAGCGACTGGATCTTCGCCAAAAGAGTTGCTGTCCCACCCTGTGGGAGGGGAGGAGGGGCTGGGATAGGGAGGCGGTACCCCATGGACACTACGCAGAGGATGCAGGGGTCCACGAAATTCTGGCACCAGAAATGTGCATGGAGAGCAAGCCTGCACCACCACCCCCCCCCACCTCCACCGGAGATGCGTGGATCCAAAAGGGCTGTCGCAGAGAAGGGGGACTGGAAAAAGCCCCTAGTCCCCCCTCCCCCTTTTTGTTGCATGCGCCGGCTCTCAGACGGCGAGCGGTCCGGCTGCCTGGATCTATTCTCCTGGAAGCCTCGGAACTCTCCATACGTACGACCCCTCTCGGAGGGCTGCTGAGATTGGGAGTAAGATTTGGGCATGGTCTTTGTCAAGATGGATAAAGACTTATCCGTTTGTGAGCCGTTCCCCACCCCTCTCGAACGGTAGATCTAAAATGCGTTCCTCGACATCCAGGTTGAACTTTGTTGAACAGAGCCAGGCTGTCCTCATGTCCATGGCGATACAGATGGCACGGCCAGAGGTGTCAATATGGGCCACAGTGGATTTCATCAGATCATGTGCCACAAGCTTGCCTCGGCTAGCCCCGCCTTAAAGCGTGATTGGCTCCGAGTGGGGAGTTCCGGAAGGAAGTCTGCAATTTCCCTCCATAATCTTTGGTTGGCGGCAGCCAGCAAGGCATCTGCGTTGGCCTGACGAAGATGTAAGGACGCGTTGGAATAGTTTCTTGTCGTACGCCTCCAAGATCTTCTCCTTGCCCAGCAGCGCCGCAGAGGAGGCGGCTGAGGACAACTGAGGCTTGGAGTATAGTGATGCCGCAGCAATCACCAAGGAGTGTGGCTGAGGATGGCCCGAGAGCAACAGTGTATCCCCCTCCATCTGCCTGTACTTGGCGTCGATTGACTGGCTGGGCTGAGTGGGGTTTGAGCCAACCCTTCTTGGCCAGGGAGACTACATCAGTCTGTAGAGGAATCCCTGATTTGGCAGAGGGGCGGTGTGTGAGGACTTCCGCCAGAACCCCCTCTGCCGGTTACTCGACAATGGGTTGGGGTAGACCCAACTACTCAGCCAGCCCAGTAAGACGTTTGTGGAAAGCCCTGGCTGAGGAGGCCGCGTCCGGATCCTCCTCCTCCTCATCATCCTTATCCTGTGGATCTGGGGGATCCTGTGGAGGAGGCAGAGAAGTTGGTGCGGGAGGCTGGTCTACAGTGACTGTGGCCAGAGGCTGAGGAGGCGGCGGAGGCTGGTATGGAGCCACCGGAGGAGTCAGCTGGGGAGCCAGAGGAGTCTGGTGCTGCTAGCATTGCGGGAAGGACTTCCCTTGATGGCGTTTTTGAGGATAACCCCCATCCGAAGCGACCTCATGACTGAGGAACCTCTCGAAGAAGACCTCTTCACTGACCGAGGAGGTGGCAGGGGGTGCTAACAGTAGCAGGAAGCTGCTGGAGCCGCTGCGTACCCTGCCCATATGGACGCAAAGGAAAGCTGCCTTGTGGAAAGAGAGGTAGGCTGTAGGCCATGTACCTGGTTGAGGCCAGTCCCACCTTGACACTCATTCTTCACCGAATTCCAGGAATAGCATTGGACGGGTGCCTGTGTCTGGCGCGGCAGCCTTTTTTTCGAACTGCCTGCCACGTGTTTGCGACGTGTTACTCAGCCTGCAGGGCCCGGCCTCGTCCAAAACTCTTGCATGTGGATCACGAGGCCTACCCTGCTCCACGGGCCTAGGCCCGGTAGGTGTGGCACCCACTGGGCACCCTCGACCAGGGGGAAGGTAGAGCTGCATTTAGGCGCCCCCTCCGACGAATTGCCAATATTAGGGTGTAGCCCCTCGGCCATGACCCGGTAAAAGAACCTTCTGGTCCCTCAACACTCACCAGGAGGATCCCTCTGCCCGGAGGGCGGTTATTGCAGCAGCCTCAGTGCACGGGCTGGTAGAAGGACCTGACTGGTCCCCCCCCCACCCCCGCGCGGTAGAGTCCCTGGGAAGGAGTCTCCCTTGCGTGGTGCGATGGAGAATATCGGCCCTACCTTGGGCTTGGTTCGATGTTTCACGAAGTTCTTGAGGTCCTCTAGAGGCGACTTCTGGAAGAGCTCCCTCCACCTGGCTAGTCTGTTCTTCAGCGCTTTTGAGGACAGCGAGCCACATGCTGAACAAGCTTGCTAACCATGGTCTGACAAAAAAAGAAGACAAAGAAGTATCTGCGTGTGGAATTACATGGCCGAAGCCAAAACAAAACAAAAACACACAAAAAACACAAACAAAAAATAAAAACAGGAGCTCTGGTGAATTCGGCCCATTCCCATCGACGTGGCAAAGGGGACTGACGTGTGGCGCAGGAGGGCATGCTGCCTGGGGTGCACCCCCGGGCGCCTCTAAATTTAAAGAGGAAGAAGCTTTTTCTGGTGAAAAAGGTTCTGTCTCCCGTCCTTTGGAAGGGACACCCATACAGTATGGAGTAAAGGGGGCGGGACGTAACAGTAAAAATGGAATTACTACAAGTCATATGGTTCTCTTAGGGCAGTGGTCTTCAAAACTGTGGCTGGCCCCCAGGGGGGGCCATGGGGGTGCAAGGCTCTTCAAAAAGGCCTTACAGTGAGTGATTTTAATAGAAATATAGCAGATATGGCATTTGGGGGGCAGCAACAATATTGTTATTCGGGAGGGGTTGGGGGTTCAGCAGCAATATTTGTACTGGAGGGAGGCCCAGTATAAAAAAAAAAGTTTGAATACCACTGCCCTAGAGAGATTTTGCCAAAAAAAGATGCTAAACCACAGATCAAATCTGTGGCAAAAGAAGCAGCAAGACCACTGGAGGCACTTAATTTCCTCAACAAAAAAAATGCACTTCAATTTTAATTACCATACTTGCCACAGCAGCCGGTGCCATTTCCAATTCATGTTAGGTCTTCCCCTGAGAGCACCATGAATAGGAATCTTACAGTAGTTTAGAAAATAAGGTGAACCTCTTAACAGGAGGTGAAGTCAAAATATTGTTAAAAATGGTATTGGAAAAATGTCAGGGAACAAAGCAAAACAAACAGTAAGAATCACAATTGGCGGAAACAACCAATATAGGAGGGTAAATGCACATGTTTCATAATTTCAGTGGTCTAACTGGTACGCCTTCCTCAGGACCGCTTCAAATCTGTGGGTCTATCCATTTAACCAGTATGGCTTAGTAACTCTGGGCCAATTCGAGCAACCAAGCTAAATGTTGGTCAAGAACAATGAGTCCATCCATAAGGTAATGTCTTCATAAGTACCTGAAGCAGCATAATTCCCACTGAAGGGATTTTTATCAGACCCGAGATCGAGGTAGCCAAAAGGACAATCGAATCCAAATTGTGGGAAAAGGGCTTCCCCGTGGATTTGGTTAAGACCTGTGTTTCAGGAGTTCTGCATTGGTCTGTGGTGATCATAGAGTGAACAAACGTGTTCAAAGGAGTAGAAAGACACCTCCTGTCTGAAGATGTACATAATCAGAAGTAAGTTACTTGAAAGGGTAACTAGCCACCTTTCATACTTAGGAAAATCCTGACGCTAACATCTGATAGTCTTGCATGCAGAGACAGAAGGAATACACAGCAAACAAAGCTTTGCACTACAATGGCTGAACTCTTTCCTCAATGACCAAACAGAAAAAGCCCACATTACACCACTGACATTGAACACAAAAAAATGACATGTGGTGTACCACAAGGATTAAACCTCACGCCTCTTCAACATTTATTACACCCACAATGAAACTGATCCAAACCCATGGACTGACAGACCAACTATGCAGATGACACCCAACTCATCTGCAAGAACAACCTTGACAACGCACTCAAGTGGCTCAGAGATCAACACCTACATGACAAACAATCTCAAAAGTAAACCCCACCTAAACAGAAATAATCGCCCCACAAGAAAACCGTCCAAGAGACACTCCTCACATGGCCACCCGACCATGGGAACCCAACCGGAGACGTCAACTGTGATGAAACATTTGGGAATCCTCATGGAAAACGTCCTCACCTCACAAGTCAATGCAAATGCTTTAAAAAAGCCTTTACCCCTGCCGATTAATAAGCGGGATCCCCCCCTCACCTCAACTTTGCACATAGAACCCTTGCAATCTCCTTGGTATTATCAAGGGTCGACTATCCAAATAGTCTATATACCTGAGAATGTACTAACGCCTCACTGAAAAAACTACACAACATGCCAAATACTGCAGCAGACCTCTCCTGAGATGAAATAGAAGAGACTGAATTACACCGCCCCCAAGATTTCGATACTGGGTAACAGTAAAAAAAATGCATTTATTGATTTGTACATTTGTAAAGCGCGCAAAGCCCAATGGCAACTAGGCTCTAAGACTTAAGTTGGTTACAGGTTTTTTGGAGCTTCAAGAAACTGCATTTACATGGTAAGAACATACATCCGTTACACATTCAAAAATGACATGCTGACTTAGAGACAGAAGGTAGCAACAGTTCCAATGGATATGTCTACTTAGTGTTTGTCCTGGTGGCGGCAGAGGAGTCAACATAGATGCTGAGTGCAGAAAGGCATGGTGTCTGTTGTGTAAAGTCAGACCTAAATAGGGTTTTTAGATTTTCCTGAATGACCAAAGTGGTGTGTCGTTTCCAAGTTGAGTGGGGAGGGTTTTCCACAATTTGGGTGCCATCACTGGAAAGCTTGAACCTCCAGCTTTCTGCCTTCTATACCTGGGAGTGATAAGCAAGTTGGTGTAAGATGACCTAGTGGGTCTATTGGATTGGATTGAGTTTTGCTGATCAGGTTGCTAAGGTAAACTTGCCCAATTATTCGAAATACATTTGTGTGTGAGTATAAGAATTTTAAATTTCATCCAGTGAATGTTCCTCCAAATAGTCAAAATATTTTCGTTGTTAGGAATATTCAATGCCGCTCTGATGGCATCATTTTGAAAAGTTTGTAGTTTTTGGATGTTTCTGATACTAGTTCCAGCAAATAAGAGTTACAATCATCAATCCTGGAGAGTATCAGAGCTCTGGCCAGAGTGATGGAGTTGTCGGAGGAAAGTTCTACAAGCGTATTAATTTAGCCGTATAGGCAGCAGAGGCGACTGACGTTGACCTGTGTATTTAAAGTGAGGGAAGAGTCAATGTAGATCCCAAGAGTTTATTTAGTTGGCGACAGTGATAGTGTTGCAGATGTTGAATGATTTGTATTCTTGTGGGAGTTTGAGTCTGTGTAATAACATCCAGTAATTTATGAGTATTTGTGCATCATCTGCATAGTTTGTATACGTGAACCATTTTGTCAAGCTTGTCGAATAACAGCTTGGTAAATGCATGTATAAGGTAGGTGAGACACAAGATCCTTGCGGTACGCCGCAGGTCACAAATGCAGCGGGGGCTGCTGATGCATCAGGAAAAAAACCTTGTGGTCAGATTAAAAAGAAAGGATTTCATCAATTTGATGGCTTCTGGAGAGAAGTGGGCACAGTTTCAAGATGCTGGCACAAAATGTGATTGACCAAGTCAAAATCTGCAGAGTGGTCTAGCAAGAGGAGGATACACAGGTTACCTTTGTCTTTATATTGGTCCATTTGTGTTTCCAAATCTAGTAGGGCTGTTTCCCATCCGTGGCCTGGTCTGAATCCTGATTGTCTTAGGCCCAAAAGATTATTGCATTCCAGGAATTTTTGGATCTGCAGATATGCTGCACAATCAAGGATTTTTAGTAAAAAATGTACTTTGGTGATGGGACAGAAATTAGTGGGGATGTTGGGGTCTAATGTCAGTTTTTTTAAGTAATGGTAGAACCCAGGCTGCTTTTAGGTCTTTCGGTACGGTGTTGGTGGCAAATGAGCTATTGATCAGGCTGGTAACGAAGGGTGCAAGTTCAGTCGCACATTTTTTTACCAAGGTTGCAGGGCAGGTGTCGCCCTTGCATCTAGAAGGTTTTAGACCTTTAATAATATTAATGGTGTGAGGTGGACAGTGGCGTGAAGGCAAATTTGTTATCCTTGAGGAGTTCCTCAGGGGGAGGTGTCATTGGGAAAGTGGGGTTGATGATGAGTTTAGATTTTTTTTGTACTATTTTTTGTTGTAGTAATGAGATTTTATCTACTAAGGCATTTTGAATATTGGAACACCATTGTTCATCTTTGACAGTATGGTCTTGGGTGGGTGCTGATTCCAGTTCACGGAGGATGGTAAATAGTTCTCTGGTATTACACTGGGCATTTGAGATTCTTTGGTTGTAGACTTCACTCTTTGCTTTAATGGTTTCCTTTTTATATTTAGTTATTGGCTAGTGTTTGGAAGAGGGTTTTGTTCACCAGTGTTGGAGACTTTAGCCAGTTTTCTGCAGACCTTTTGGTTGCATGCATGGTATGGTGCTCGGGGGTAAACCAAGAGTTAATATGTGCAGTGGGTTTGTTTTATTTGCTTTTCTAAAGGGCAACTTTTTTAATAGCCTCAAGCATGACTTTATTGTAATGACTGACCAATGTCAATGGGTTGTTGGCATGAGTCAAGCCCAATAGGGGTGTTGGAAGTGGTAACATGTTATCTCGGTTGATATTTTTCATACTTCTGGATGGAGCCGAAGGTGCTAATGGGGGGCGTGCCACAGTCTTAGTGATGAGTAGTAATGAAAATTATAGTGTTGTGATCAGACCAAGGCGTGGGAGTATTTCAGAGGATGTCAGGATGCAATTAGTGTCAGCTATCCAGTCTAAGGTACGTCCTTTTTCAAACCTTGGACTTTCATGGAATTAGCCAGGAGGCCTGAATGAGTATCCAATGGGTCATTCAAACCCAAGTTGAAGTCGCCCTGAATGATGACTTTAGAGTGGGGTTTCACATTATGTGCTAGAAGTGAGGCGATGTCTTCAAAAGTGGAGATAGCGCCGTGGGGCCTATAGACCATATGTAGTGTGAGTGTGCAGGTATGTGTAAGGGAGCTTTTTATTGTGATGACTTCACCGGCAGTGAAGGGGAGTTCAGTAGAGGTTCTTATGTTCAAAGCTTTCTTGGCTAATAAGGCTACTACGCCTCCTTTTGATGTTATTCTAGCCTTCCTGAAGATAGAGTACCGCTCTTTAATGGCTAGGGAGAGATGAGGGCCTGAGGCTGTGTGGAGCCACGTTTCCGTAACTGCTATGAGGTCTAGGTCATTAGTTTTGATGACATAAGCAATATCCAGGGCATGGGCAGCGATGGATCTGGAGTTGATGAGCACACCTTTTAGAAGTAGGGTCTCGTTAGCGTTGGCTGGGAGCTTGGTAGGTGGGTAGGCATTTGTGAAGTATTTTGAATTATTGTCTGATCTGTATGTCTTCGGTTGAATTGGGATAGGGGTGGTAGATTCTTTTGTGATATCTGGATTGTTATTGAGGTGTGGTGCTATGTCTGAAATAGGATAGTTGTGAATCTTAGGCTTTTGTAGGTTATGGATGACTGGCATTTGTGTCTTGGTGAGTCGTTGGGGGTGGCATTGGCAGGAGCGTGAGGATAGTCTAAGTCTTCTAGCGAGTCCAACAATAGGACGTGAAGGCAGTAATGGTGTGGTGGTTTGTGTATCATGTGACAGAGGTTTCTATAGAGAGTGGGCAAGTGGCGCGCCAGCAATGGAAGCATGGCAAGGCATCAACTTGAAAGCACTCTACATGGTCCATAAAATCACTAGACGGACAAGGAATCAAATTCAACCAACTAGAATCACCCAATGCCACCCGAGAACAGGCGTAAAATCCAGCACAGACCTCCAAATAGAAACAAGACACAAGAAAAGAAAATTCAGAGGAACTGGCTTTTCCCCCCCCCGATAGTCAAAATATGGAACTGAATCCCTCAGGAAATCTGAACAAAATACCACCTCACCTCCGGGAAAAGGCTAAAAACCCGGCTTTTTCAACTTGCCAGAGAAACACATATCAAACATTTAACAAACACTCCATGATGAGACCCCTCCGGCCCACACAATCCCTGCCTCTACAAATCAAACCGCAAACAAGGATAACCAGGGATACATTTAGAATGGAAAACTACAAATAACCAGAAAACACCACCTAACCACTTCTCTCCCACACAACCCACACTTCTCACCTACAACACACGCCCAGAGGGCTAGTGAATAAACCCACCAAGACCACACATCGCTCTAACCAAGCTACCAACCCAACCACCTCAGACAACAAACAAGTGAAAAACGGGATGCTGCCCTTGCAGACACAAGCCCAGTGCACAAAAAGCACATCTAGAAAGCTGACACAAAGACACCAGTTGCTCTTGGTTCTGCATGCAGCAACAGATGAGCACAACAACTATTGTATCCCTCTGTACCCTCACTAACCAACCCTTCACACTTTTCCTTGCAGAGCCACGCGAGTGCCTGGAGACTATGAAAATAGCAGCGATGATCGATATAAATTAACATAACATAACATGCACTGTGACAATCAGAAGCATGGCAAAGCATAAAGTCCACTGCATCGCAAAGCAGTAAAGACATTACACAGTGCGAACATCCTCAATGTGAAAAAGATCCTCCAGATTGGAAGAGGAATGGCAGCAGCCTAAGTAAATGAATACATAATTTCTGCTTCTTTCGAGTTTGAGACTGGTCAGAGATGGATCTTGCAAGTACAGAAATGGCTGCAAGTAGAACAGGGGACTGGGTACACAGCATAAACATGAGCTGAGCTTCAGACAGCAGAGGGGCTGGAGGCTCCAAAAGGTGCTCCACCCAAACTACGTTTTGCCAGGCCTCTGAGATGCCCATATACCGTATGCATGAGAGCACGAGCAAAATCAGACTTGTTTTACCTTGCCGAACCACAGCATGGCTAGGCATGGCGAGCAAGAGGTTAATGGGTATACCATTACCAAAACTTCTGAGGTTGTGTGCACAATGGACGCCATCTGATCTTACTTTTCCTGTTTTGTAGAGGGGAAGTGGCCTGGAACTTTAGGTTAGACTGCAGCTTTTATGCAATTGCCAGGACTAGAGTATTGCTCATTCTAGGTCTGTAATTCTTTGGCTCATCCCAGTCTCCCTTCATATAGATGGAGACAACCAGTGCCTTCCTCCAAGATGGAGAGCTTGATCGGGTAGTTAGCACTTGATTAAAGAGTCCAACAGAATTGCTTCCAATCCTCAGGATTCTCTTGTATTATTCAGGCCGTCTGGACCTGCAGCTCTGGATACATTTAGTTTTTTTAATCAAAATGTTAATATCTTCTTTATCAAATTCAACGGACCAAGGAGCAAAGTTATTTCCCTTATTCATTTCGAGAACATCCTCCGAGCCACTAAAGGGGTGAGAAGTATTTCATCCATACCTTTTCTGTCACAGTGGAGACGACAGTGGCTAATTGAAATGTGGTATTATAATTGAGGAGCTTCCAAAGATCTCTTGTGTTTTTATTAGACAAGATCTTCATCAATTTCCCATCTTCCTGGAAGCGTTGGGCTCTAATGGACAAAACCCAATTTCTGTATTGTTGCCTTCTCTTTTTTTTTTCTTAGCAATTCTGTCCCCCCTCAATTTTGCAGTCTATAGGCTCTCAACGTTTTTTTCCATCGGTTTAATTTCATGGCTCCGATAATGCAGTCTCTTCAACTCTGGTCTTGCCCTACTCCGAGGCTTGACTCTGAAGTCAATCAGAACTTTAGTATAGTCTATCCATCAGTCATTTTTCTCCAGGTTCTCTTGATATTTAGCTGTTAGGCTTTGGGGTCCTGCCTCTCGGGAGGATAGCTCAGCAGCAACGTGCCTGCCTTGGAAGCAAGACGACCCGGAGCAACACAGGTTCGATCCCCGGGTCCGCGCTTAAAAACATCTGGGTATTGCGTGCGTTATAAATAACCCATCATATCATTCAGAGCTTCTGCCATTATTTGAGGGCCTACCTTATTCCATCCCCTTAGGGTCAGAGTAAGAAGACTATGATCACTTTCTGGCATCACAATATCCGGGGTGGACAGCGATTCAGCTAGTCCCCCCGACACAAAGTAATAATCTAAATTCGCTACACAATTACCCAGAGACCACGTCATTTTCCCCAGAATATCTCCCTTTAACTGGCCATTAACCATGCCAATGGCACGTTCCTTGAGTTCAGAGACCCAAAGTGCCGCCCTCTTAGAAAGTAGTCGCTTAGGCAATTTCACTCCTGCTTTGTTCAGACACCTTATATTGAGGTCACTGCATTATACTAGGAGAGGATTGGTTGCTGTTATCCTCGCCTCATCTATTACCTTGGTGACTACCCCCACAAATTCTTCATCTTTCATCCCAACAGGGTTCCAATATAGATGGATTATAATTAGTTTAGAAAGATTTTAAAGAAAGAAAGTTGGGAGTATGTTGGCCTGGCTTCAACTCTGTTAGAGAGGCAATCCTAACTTCCTCACCTGGAGATGCAAAAGGCGGGTTTATCAATGGCTCTTCCATCTCATAGGTGGTGTTGATCTGTATTTCACCCTCCAGTATTAATTCATCAGAGTATGTAGAGAGATTAATCAAAATGCGAGTTCTCATCCAGCATCTCCTGCTCAGTTATTGAGTTGTTGGTTACAGCTTTGAGGGGGGGGGGGGAACTAGAACGTGGAGTCGGCCCTGCTTAGATTTGGCAGCAATCTGTAGTAAAGGTCTGGCCACATTTCGGAGGAAAGCTCTTGATCGGTTGGGACGTCCCTTTTTTAAATTTAGCTGATTTTTGGGCTTTTTCTGGTTTAGTGTTGCCTTGTTCCCCCTTGAATTCTGAAGGCCGCTCTTAAAGACTGGATAGAGTCTATTTTCCTTGTCTATAGTAGCAGGCTTTTGATGGGTGGGGAGCGTGGGGGAGAGGAGAGGCTCATTCATGTCCAGTTCATAGTCTCTCCTGTGTCTCCCACACTGGCAACTATATCCTGTACCTGTAATGCTGTCACTGTAGGGTTATTCCTTCGGGGTCGCCTTCCTCGATCGTTTCTATTTCGTTTGCCATTGATATCGTGGTCATGTTGTGGTGGAAGGGTTCAAGGTCCAGCAATCAGGTGCTCGGTCTCAGAAATCTCTCCTACTACTCTGGGGGATCATGCAGTGCGAGAGATCTCGACTGGCAGCCCCGGCTCCAAAGGTGTCCTGGCAGTTGCTTCCTTCTGGTGTCTTGACCACTTCATTTCTTCTAAAATTGAGGTCATCAGTTTTTTTTTGTCATTTGCTTCCCCCCTCGCTAGATCAAATAATCTAACGTGCCACTGAGCAGTCAACTCGGCCTCCTTATCGAGCCTAGACTGCACAGCCCCAGTAAACAATTCCAGATAGCAATATTGCATACAAAATTGAGCTATCAAAGTCGCTTGACCTTTGATTGTGTTAAGATTTTCATATAATTTCAGAAAAGAGTACACTGTTAGCGCAGCCGTTACTAGATTTTGCAATTGCACAGGATCAATCCCTTTGTTAGGGCATGCAAGGTAGTCGCCCGAGCCCCTTGGAGATTGGTTCAGGTGTGACTTGGAGGAGGTGGATGTATCAGAAGTAACAGAACGCATCTTGTAATTCAAGATTAGAGGAGATCTTAGGGTTTGGTGCTTCTTGCAGCCTGTGAGCCAGCTCTACAGTCCTTTGTACTCCTACTGCGTCTGGGCCGCTAGGGCCATCCATTGCTTCTCCAGGTTCTTCCCTCATTGCCAAGCAGGGGGCAGCTGGCATCTGTTAGGGTCTTGGAGGAGGTAGTCCCTATTAACCGGCATCAGTGGTTGTTGAGGTGTTAGTCCGGACATGGTCACTTAACCTGCACTGGCAACATCTTGTTAAGTTTAAAGGTAGCTGCATCTTGAGCCAAACTGATCTCCAGTGCAGCATGTTGGAGTTCTAGGAACACTCAAGGTGAGACTGGTGGCGATGAGTTACTCTGTGTGGAAGCCTTACCTTCACCACAAGTCAAAAAGGTTCTGCTCACCCGCCCTTGCTGCTCAGACTGCGCTCCAGCTAAGCTCCGCTTGGAGCTTCAGTTTTTGAATTGAGCCCCTCCTCCAGGAGTGTAAACAAAGAAAAGAAAACAAGCAGGAAAAGAAAGCGCCGGACTTCGCCGACTGCTTTAAACCCCTGCAACTCCCCCTAGCCCTCCTCACCAAACATTAACAAGCCCACTACCTATGTGTACACATGGTATAACAATATATTACACAAAATGCATCGCCATAGTAAGCAGACTGGTTCCAAGGCACAAAAAACAGTCTGATTAGCTTTACCAGTGCTAGCTACTGGCAGAGTCTTCGCTGAGCGGCCATGAAGGTGAAACAGTATCTGGACCCATCCGAGGCATGCATTCTGTTATTAGCAAGGATGGGGCAGACCGACTGCTGGTGACAGTATCTGGACCCATCAGAGGCTGGACCCATCAGAGGCAAGGATGGGGCAGACCGACTGCTGGTGGCAGTATCTGGACCCATCGAAGGCTGGACCCATCGGAGGCAAGGACGGCGCAGACCGACTGCTGGTGACAGTATCTGGACCCATCGAAGGCTGGACCCATCAGAGGCAAGGATGGGGCAGACCGACTGCTGGTGACAGTATCTGGACCCATCGGAGGCTGGACCCATCAGAGGCAAGGATGGCACAGACCGACTGCTGGTGACAGTATCTGGACCCATCAGAGGCAAGGATGGTGCAGACCGACTGCTGGTGACAATATCTGGACCCATCAGAGGCTGGACCCATCAGAGGCAAGGATGGGGCAGACCGACTGCTGGTGACAGTATCTGGACCCATCAGAAGCCTGCATTCTGATATTCACAAGGATGGGGCAGACCGACTGCTGGCGACAGTATCTGGACCCATCAGAGGCTGGACCCATCAGAGACAAGGATGGGGCAGACCGACTTCTGGTGACAGTATCTGGACCCATCAGAGGCAAGGATGGCGCAGACCGACTGCTGGTGACAGTATCTGGACCCATCAGAGGCAAGGATGGTGCAGACCGACTGCTGGTGACAGTATCTGGACCCATCAGAGGCAAGGATGGGGCAGACCGACTGCTGGTGACAGTATCTGGACCCATCAGAGGCAAGGATGGGGCAGACCGACTGCTGGTGACAGTACCTGGACCCATCAGAGGCTGGACCCATCAGAGGCAAGGATGGGGCAGACCGACTGCTGGTGACAGTATCTGGACCCATCAGAGGCTGGACCCATCAGAGGCAAGGATGGTGCAGACCGACTGCTGGTGACAGTATCTGGACCCATCAGAGGCAAGGACGGGGCAGACCGACTGCTGGTGACAGTATCTGGACCCATCGGAGGCTGGACCCATCAGAGGCAAGGACGGCGCAGACCGACTGCTGGTGACAGTATCTGGACCCATCGGAGGCTGGACCCATCAGAGGCAAGGATGGGGCAGACCGACTGCTGGTGACAGTATCTGGACCCATCAGAAGCCTGCATTCTGATATTCGCAAGGATGGGGCAGACCGACTGCTGGTGACAGTATCTGGACCCATCAGAGGCTGGACCCATCAGAGGCAAGGATGGGGCAGACCGACTGCTGGTGACAGTATCTGGACCCATCAGAGGCTGGACCCATCAGAGGCAAGGATGGTGCAGACCGACTGCTGGTGACAGTATCTGGACCCATCAGAGGCAAGGATGGGGCAGACCGACTGCTGGTGACAGTATCTGGACCCATCGGAGGCTGGACCCATCAGAGGCAAGGATGGGTCAGACCGACTGCTGGTGACAGTATCTGGACCCATCAGAGGCTGGACCCATCAGAGGCAAGGATGGTGCAGACCGACTGCTGGTGACAGTATCTGGACCCATCAGAGGCAAGGATGGGGCAGACCGACTGCTGGTGACAGTATCTGGACCCATCAGAGGCTGGACCCATCAGAGGCAAGGATGGTGCAGACCGACTGCTGGTGACAGTATCTGGACCCATCAGAGGCAAGGATGGGGCAGACCGACTGCTGGTGACAGTATCTGGACCCATCGGAGGCTGGACCCATCAGAGGCAAGGATGGGTCAGACCAACTGCTGGTGAGAGTATCTGGACCCATCAGAGGCAAGGATGGGGCAGACCGACTGCTGGTGACAGTATCTGGACCCATCAGAGGCAAGGACGGGGCAGACCGACTGCTGGTGACAGTATCTGGACCCATCGGAGGCTGGACCCATCAGAGGCAAGGACGGCGCAGACCGACTGCTGGTGACAGTATCTGGACCCATCGGAGGCTGGACCCATCAGAGGCAAGGACGGCGCAGACCGACTGCTGGTGACAGTATCTGGACCCATCGGAGGCTGGACCCATCAGAGGCAAGGATGGGGCAGACCGACTGCTGGTGACAGTATCTGGACCCATCAGAAGCCTGCATTCTGATATTCGCAAGGATGGGGCAGACCGACTGCTGGTGACAGTATCTGGACCCATCAGAGGCTGGACCCATCAGAGGCAAGGATGGGGCAGACTGACTGCTGGTGACAGTATCTGGACCCATCAGAGGCTGGGCCCATCAGAGGCAAGGATGGGTCAGACCAACTGCTGGTGAGAGTATCTGGACCCATCAGAGGCAAGGATGGGGCAGACCGACTGCTGGTGACAGTATCTGGACCCATCAGAGGCAAGGACGGGGCAGACCGACTGCTGGTGACAGTATCTGGACCCATCGGAGGCTGGACCCATCAGAGGCAAGGACGGCGCAGACCGACTGCTTTTGACAGTATCTGGACCCATCGGAGGCTGGACCCATCAGAGGCAAGGACGGCGCAGACCGACTGCTGGTGACAGTATCTGGACCCATCGGAGGCTGGACCCATCAGAGGCAAGGATGGGGCAGACCGACTGCTGGTGACAGGATCTAAAGATAAGACGCAATCAATATCCGGTGAATAGGAAGAGAACAGTGCCGTTTCTTTAAAAAGATGCGTTGGTGTTTCTTTTACAGTAAAGCAATGTTGCCACAAAGTTACTAGATTGGCAGTTAATTTGAGCCCATGGTGTCTACATGTGCCACTTCATTTTAAATAGGAATGCAAGGTAGCCACCGCCGCCTCGGAAGGGACTATGGCGGCAGTAGGATCAGGGCCTGGTGATGGTGCAAGCGCATAAATAGGAGTACTAACACAAAGTAATGGTTGCAGCGCCTGAGGGTCCCATGTGGCGCGAGAGAAGGGCCCACCTGCATCCATTTGGAATGAATGGGGTACAAGTCTGGTTACTGGTAGGAAAACACGCGAACCACAAAAGGACTAGCAACAGAGCGTAAACTGTAAGTCCATTTACCATATTGACAATGTATACGTCAGGGATTTCACCATATCTGTGGGGGGGAGGGGTCGGAGCCCTCCTAACCGGAGGTAGGCAGCCTAGCAGGGCATATGCCAGAGACACGACCCTACCCCAGAGACGGAGTGAGGGATTTGGGAGGTGCCCCAGCCCCTGAAACCCCCTACTTGTGCCAGACTAACCTCAAATCTTAGTACGACCGTCACACCATGCCTTGCAGCCTCTTACCTGGCAGAAGCACCACCTCCAGCATGCAGTTCACCCCTAGTGGCAAGCTCTGCGAGCAGAAGCACAGATGCCTAACGAGTTTCACTCCGTGATCACCTCCTCGCCGCCAGGTTACTGGAAAGGACACAGACTTCCCTGGACAGCAAGAAGGCAACGGGCCCAGAGCAATCCCACTAACGCCTATGTGGGGAAAAGGAGCAGGGCCCCAAGGGGGTGTTAAAAGAATGGAAGACGGTGACCCTCCCCACCCCGCCGGCCGTGGGAAAAGAAAACGAGGGTCCCGAGAAGACTGGTGTAGACGGGGACAAATGAGATGGGGGAGAAGTCACAGGATTAAAAGATCTGCATGGCCAGAGATGGAGGAAGGGTGCTTGGGTGTGGTCAGGGGAACAGGTGGCAGGCCAGGCGATGGACAGAAGGTGGCACAGAGTGGGGCGTACGTGTTGCAGATTGTGGAATAGTCAGGCTTCGCCAATTCTTTACAATGTCACTAGCCTTACAGGTCTAGATTCTTAATTTGCGTACTGGCCCCCCAAAAGTCCACTCAACTCTTCCTTAAGTTTTTCTTAAAAAATTGTTAAATTGTGCATTTCAAGATAAATGTTATATTTCGCGCAATGCTGCCACCCAGTGGCCACCTGCGCACAGTGAAACGTTCTCCATTTACCGAAAAGAACGTTCGTTTGTAGCGAATAGCAAATGAATGCTTCCTACGTCACTAGCCGTGAAGGGCGGTAGCATGAAAATGGTTCTTGCCCTTCAAAACATCTCCTCGGCTAATCGGGTGGGGAGGAGAGTTTGCGCGCCCTGTGCATGTGACGCGCCCTGTGCATGTGACGCGCCCCGTGTGAGCGAGTGTTTGAGAAACAGAGGAAGATGGGAAAGAGTAGAAGGGGATTAGAAGGCAAGACTGGTTCAGTGAAAGAGTGCAAGTGAGGGAAGAGCGAAGAGCGGTCTAGAGGGTGGAGTTGGGCAAATAGGAGACAGCAGTATAAGGGAGAGAGGGGACAAGGAGAGCGAGAACCACCAGAGCGACAGAAGGGCGGGGAAGAGACCAGGAGAAGCGGGTGAGCGGAAAGGGGGAGAGAAAAGCGGGTAGGCAGAAGGCCACGGCGCGCACGCAGGGGGGCAGGAGCCCGCCTCTTATCCCGCTGCAGGAGCAGCCTTTCACGGGCGTAATTGTAGGGGGGACAGGGGTGTTTGTCTCTCCCCCCCACCAACTTTCATGGCACGCCATTATGTCCCCATATATTTGGCTGGGGCACCTTTTCTTCAGATGTGATGCCCCACCCCCAACATTCGCAGCACAGTTACTCCACTGCAGCCTTCTACTCTCCCCAGACGCGGTATTCACTGCAGGTTAGTCCCTGAAGCCGCATCCAGATACACGATTGCAATCGCGCTTTGATCCTAAAACGCAGCCATTTCCAGCAACGCGCTTCGGTGCCTAGCGACCTCGCCTCGTGTAACACACATCCGCCGGCAGCAGCCCTTCCTTGCCCCGTTTTGCGCCTGTTCTGCGCATGGCCGCGCAGTAGCCAGCAGTGGGTCCGCAGGTCGACGGGTACGTTCTCTCCTGCCCTAAAACTACTGCTCTCGACAAAGTAGCGTAGCGCCTCCATCCACACCACTTATGAACTTGCTCACGACTTTCTTCTAGTTAAAGCCTACATAAGCTGTGCTCCATACGAATCAACCCATGAGCGCAGCGCCTACAGCTGCCGCCCCCAGACTCACTACCTCGAGTCATACTGTACTGGCTGCCACACATTCCGCACTGTTTCGCCTCGAATGTACCTGCTCTTATATGGTCTCAAGATTGTTATACTGCCTTTTGCCACGTATTCCTAGCCCGGCCACAGTGTTAATCCTGTACCCAAGATAGCCAATACGGCTCCACCATGTCTTCGACCATATCGCCACCCTCACCCCCCAGAACCCCCAATAATGGTGTAGCCTGCATACTTGGAAGACAATTACTTGCACCTTGTAAACACGTTCTCTGTGCCAATGTATTCCTATGAGCTTGCCAATTTTACCAATCATGCCACTTTGTCCTAGTATCACTGTATTGCACCTACTTTGTCTCCCATTATTCGCATCCTACTACATCTAGCCATTTGCGTCATGTTATGCTCATTGCACTACATGGCATCTAGCCTATCCGGCACTCTGTGCCCCCTGGAGCCTAGCGCTTCTAGCCCACTGGCCACTATGCGTCATTTTGCCCACATCACCTAGTCTATCTACCACCTATATGTCCTAGAGCACGCTGTTTTAGCTCAAGGGCCAGACTCTGCCTATCAGAGTATATTGCACGCAACTCACTTGCCCCCATATCGCTTTTGTACACAGCCTGACACTTTATAGCACACCACACTTAACCCACCCCCCGCCCTGACCCCTAGCAGCGAGTTGCTTACCTAGTCCCTCCACGCCTTACCAATACCAGATACAGCTATGCTAGGCTGGATATCTTTCATCATGTTCCCGTTCTGCCTTGTTCAAGTTGATCCACCTTGCACTAATAATCACTTCCTGACTCTCAGAAATGGTCTCGTAAGACTAGCCTGCCCTAGACATTACCCTATTCCCTGTCCAACCCCATGAATCCCACCCACCCCACCATTTCCACCTAGTCCTAACCATACTCTTAGTCTCATTGCCCATAACACGATACGTGAGGGAGAGCCTTCTCCATCAACCCCCACCGACGACCTTCCCCCACTCCATAAACACATAGCCAACTTCAAAACTTACCCTATCACGGGGAATGACAGAACGTCTCGCCTAAGAGCACGTACCAAAACAGTACGCCATTACACCATACCCACTACTTTGCCTTCCAAACCACCCAAACATTTGGATCATTGGAAAAATGAAAAGCTTGTTCTACCTACTGCAGCAAACACCAAAAGAACTCCTATTTCTCCCTCCTCTCAGATGACTAAGCTTGCTCCCATCGTTAAGACTAAGCATGCACCCTCCTCCCAGATGACTAAGCTGTCCCCACAAAGGAACCCAAACCTCCCATCAGCTTTAAAAATGCCCTCATTAACGCCCGATCCTTAGGAGCCCATGCTATTGAAATACAAGACCTAATCATTGAACTAAATCTGGACCTATTAGTGATCACAGAATCCTGGAATCCTGGCTACACCAAGCTTCAGGACCTCTATTAGCATTGGCCATCCCACCAGACTACTCCGTCCTCAGAACCATCTCCACAGGAGGTGGTGTAGCCATCATATTTAAGAACAACCTTCAAATTAGATCAAGCTGTACCGAAATAATTGCAGGGTACGAACTGCTGCTCGCCAAACTCGCCTTGAATGAAAATACCACAATCAATACTGTGGTAATCTACAGAACCCCTAGTACAAATTGCCACCCAGAAATAGACATCCTGTTACTACTCGCGCCCATTTTAAAACCTAATACAAAATGCATCATTCTTGGGGACCTCAACCTAGGATTCAACGATGAGCAAGATCTGAAAGCAGCAGCCCTTCACCTAGCACTCAAAGATATGAACTTCAGCCAACTTGTTAATGCTCCCACACACAGCAAGGGCAGAACCCTTGATTGTATCCTCACCCTCAACACCAACTCGCCATAGGCCCAATCACTACACTTAGCTGCACAGACCATTTCTGTATAGAATTCACTCTGAGTGATGACCCATGCCCTCCTAAGGCCAAAGTAATGGATACCTTTGAAAGCAGAAACCCCCGAAAGCTCACTGTAGATAACTTTGACCACACTCTGAACAAAACACTAGAAACGTACTCCGTTGTCAGCAATGATCCCACTGTCATTGCCGAGTATTACCACAAATGCCTCTCCATCACGATCGACGAAGTAGCCCCCATCACATCTAAAACTCGACATGCCAAAAAAAAAAAAAACAATTTCTGGTTTAAGAACTAGTTGCCCTAAGAAGGACTAAACGCTCTCTTGAACAGTCCCATAGTAAACACCCCACCCCCAACTCAGCCAAAGCCTTCAAGGATGCCAACAAAATATACAAAACAGCCATCATCTCCCACAAAGCTCATTCCTACAACACCCGTATCAGTAATGCAGCATCAGATTCTAAAGAACTCTTCTCCATCCTCAGAACTAGAAAACCCCCTACAAACCGCAACTTCCACCAAATCCAGTAAAGAATGGTGCACCATCATACAAGATGCACTTGCCTCCAAAATTGCTTTACTCCAGAATAAAGTAACTACTAAAAGACAGCTATTAGCAGATAAAAATATCCCTACCCCAACCCCCTCCCTACCACCAGCGATAACCCCAACTCTCTATTCCATTTCAGCCCTGTCTCCCAAGAACTAGTGTTAGACACTATCTCCAAGTTAAAAGCCTCGAATTGTAAAGGAGATACTGTCCCAGCCAAATTAGTCAAAGCATGTGCCTCCACTCTGAGCCTGACTATCACTAAATGTGTCAACTCCAATACAGTACCAATAGGCATCAAAGAAGCCTGGCTTACCCCGCTTCTAACACTGGACCCCCACTATTCCGACTAATTATCGTCCCATAACCACGGTCCCATTCCTACGCAAAATCATTGACAAACTAGTTTACAATCAAATCCAAGCATATCTGGAACAGCACCAACTCCTTGGAACCAGACAATTAAGATTTAGGCCTAACCATAGCACGGAAACAGCACTCTTGGGACCTCAAAATCCAGATGGATGCTATCAGAGATTCAGGGAAACACTGCATTCTCCTGCTGTTGGACCTCTCCGCAGCATTTGACCTCGTAGACCATGATAAACTATGTACCTCACTTGCTCGGGACTTCAACTTTTCCAGTAATGCCACTGCATGGGTGAAATCCTTAGCCGATCGCACCTCCAGAGTGTCCATAGAAAAAGAAGCTGCCAACCCCATCCCAGTACCCATCGGGGTGCCCCAAGGATCATGCCTCTCCACCACACTTTACAACGCCTACACCAAACTCCTCTTCTCAGCACTAGACGACATGGGTGTCATCTACACTAACTTTGCGGATGACACCCAGATCCTTATACCACTCACAGGTAACTATGACCAGGATACGGTGACCATCAACAAAATATATGGCATTATCCAGAATTGGATGGCACTAAATAGTCTCTGCCTCAACGATGAGAAGACTGAACTTCTCATTGTAGAATCCCCAGCTAAAATAGCGGCTCTCCACCCAGATTATTCGTCCATCAAAATCGATGGTACCCTCATTCCAGCGCTGAAGCATGTGAAAATGTTAGACGTCTACCTCGATGCCAGTCTCACTATGACTCAACATATTAAGACACTCACCTCTTCCATGGCTTACACCTCTAAACTTATTGCTCTCAGCCGGCAATTCCTGACCCCATCCAACTGCCTCACCCTGGCCAGGGCCCTAGTATTGTCAAAGTTGGATTACTGTAATGTGTTATTACTAGGCACCTCTAACACCCTCACCAAACTGCAACTGCTGCAAAATAAAGTCCTAAGAGCAGCACTAGGAATAAAATCGGCCCACATCCCTAAGACAAGAAAGGACGCTCATTGGCTTTCCATCAAAGCTACAATTATCTTCAAAACTCTCTGCATTGCACACAAATGTCTCACCAAAAAAAGGCCCAAAATACCTCAACACCCTACATTAAAAAAATTCCACAAGATCTCTAAGATCCAATGACAACCTCCTACTTGCACCCCTCGCTATAAAACCACTAGAGCGGGGGGCGGGGGGCAGCAGTTTCCTGGTTTTAGCACCTAAACATTGGAACACCCTCCCCATCAATATCAAAGAATCTTCCTTCCATGGCCACAAGAAATTGTTAAAAACCTGGTTATTTAACCAATATTAGCATAGGGAGATATGCAATTGTAATCACTCCAGCGGAAACTGTACATTTGTAAATATTGTTATCTGTTATGTACTAGTCCGTCAACTGTTAATGTTTGCACTGTAACAATGTATGACCAATGCCTAAGCTGTCCTGTAACCACACTGATACCAGAGGGTCTGGGCGTGTAACAAATAAAATAAAAAATAAAATAAGGGTAGGTGAGAAAGAATATGGGGGGGGAGAAAGCATTAAAGTGTGCAAGCAGGAGAGAGAATGTACAGCTTCTCAACATTGGGCAGGGAGGAAAACTCAGGGGAAATTCACTTGTTTTGGGAGCAACATGGGTTCAAATCCCAGTCCTCCGCCTAGAGAGGAAACAGAGCAGGTTGCCATTAGTAATGCAGAGGGGTAGTACGTTAGAGTAGGCTGCCGCCTTCATGACCTTATTCTTAGTCCGGTCAAGTGCATAATAAGGGTTAACATTCTCTAGTCTTGACCTACAACCACCTGGTGTGTGGTTAAGTCTGGGCCTGGGTGGGAGGGAGGCCCGGGGACATTGATGATTAGACCAGGGAGGCCCTCGTGAAATCCAAGTTCTAAGTGGTGAATACATTCTCGCGGACTTGTTGATGCCATGAGCGAATGCCTCCTGCCTAAAGCGCATTTGTGGATCCTTGGAAAAGGTGCCAGTCAAGCAAGGAGGAGACCAGACGGAATATGTATGTTCTTAAACGGTTGCACCCGCACCAAGGAAAACGACAACCCGGTGCACTGAGGAAAGCGACAACCCATTGTAGATCTATTCCCCTAGTGCCTGGATCGAAGACATGGGACACAGTCGAGATTGAGGGGAGCAGTCCCTTCCTAGTCCCAAATGGGTTTCAGATCATCCCAAGTGTGGCTAGGAATCTGCAGTGGAAATCGCCTAGCACGCATTTCATTTGGTAATGGCGAAGCCAGCAATTCTAGTCCTACGCTGTGGAACGGTGCAGCATGCCCACCCAAAGCAAGCATTCATTAGTGGCACTGCTGCAATCGGCATCTGAGCCCAGGGCAGAACTAGATTCTAATAGAAACTCCTTGGTATATGCAGCACTGCTCTAACGGGAACAGTGCGCCCAAGTGCAGGAATTCTCCTTGGCTGCAGCATCAATCTGTCAGAGAGGAACCTTGATGCAGCATCGGACGTCAATGGGGAAAAGCTTTGCTTGGCTGAAGCAGCACTGCATGTCGGTGGCCAGGGCATCTGCTGTGGTGGAGGACGGCGGGACCTGGGCAGAAAGCACCACATGTCTGTGGGAAAAACAGCGCCTTACGGACACAATAGTGGAAGCATCTGCCGGGTTGATGAAAGTGCATGTTCCTGGGCAGCACAGTACTGGGCAAACATTTCTCCTGGTCCGATATACTAGTGGGTATATTACAGAGAAACACACCTACTGGGATTTTGCAGTTCAAGGTCCATGAGAAAGGCAAGCTTTCGCATTAGCTGCTGAGCCTCTGAACGTACAGAGAAAGGCCCAGGGCTCATCCAGAGCTTTCTGTAGGAGGGCACGACTTCACCTGGACGGCAGCAGCAAGGCGTTCGACTATCTAGGACGAAACAGGTGAGGCTTTACCTGATCTGATGAGCATGCAACACCGCATAGGCACTGTTTCTACTGGGCTTGCCCACCACTGCATGCGATACTCACTGGACCGCAGACCAGGGGAGCGGACTTATGAATTTCCCGGGGGTCGGGGGCTGCCCAAATATAGGAAGTGACATCACCAGCGGTTATATGACCGCATTTGCACGTAGTCGTCAACTTGGTGTGGGTGGAGGGGGGCGCGCTGAACAGGGGAAACATTGGCTAGCATGTACTGCATATACTAAAGTCAAGTAAGGAGGTTTAAACCTACCAGTTGCATTCCAGTAGGCCAACACTGCCCCTACTCCACCCCTCTATAATCATCCAGGTTGTAGTAGCCCTCAAAAGGCAGAGCAACACAACTAGGATGGGAGAAAGAAATGCCATCCCATCCTTTGAGTGTGTCAAACCTCAGAGCAATGACTGTGCGTGTACCTCCTACCTTGGAGCACAATCTCACTAATTTGGTGCAAATCTCGCAAGTGGGTGCATGAGAATCCCATGCGTGTGTGTGGGTGGCAGACCCCGGATCACATGCTCACTTCAGTGAGCAACTCTGGCCAAGGCTCTTTGGGCAAGCATTCAGGATGGGTCTCACCTTTAAACAGTGTGATATATTGAGTGGGCACCACACTCCTTGGAGCATAGTATAACCGTTGCTGGTAATCTCAACTGAACGTACAGTTTCACTCTTGGTCATCTCAGTGACCCCAAGTATATTAATGGAGACAGTCTCCCATCTGGGAAGACAATTATATTTCTGTTAAAACACTGAATTCTCACTCCAGTTTTCTTGATCTATAGATCCATACCATATTAATTAATTGTGTGTGCAGGGGTGATAACTTGTGTCTGAGAGAGCTCATTCTTTCATTCAGGAGAGATAAAGGGGTAACAACCCCCTGTATTGGGATCAGGATCATTCTGCCCCATGGCCCCTCACTGCAGAATGAGTGAGCAGGTTTTAAAACCCTGCTGATTCTGCTATCCTAGAGGCTCGAGCCTCCTATCCATTGCCCCCTCACGGCTTCCAACATCCTGAGCGGCAGCTTATGTACAGCAGGCTGCTCAGGACATGCCTGTTGCCGATTGAATGTAGCCAGATCTACTATTTAGACACTGGGAGAGTGCCATGAACCCACATTGGTGGTTAAGAAGCATTCAACATACAGAACACAATGGTATAGTTTTGCAGTCCTGCTGAGAAATGACAATTTGGTCTGTTTAAATGTAAAGCAGAGTGGCTGAGAAGTACACGCAATGTGACATTAAAAATAAAGCAGCTGTGGTGGGTGCAAGTGCTGCTTCGGTGGCATCAAGAGTATGCAATTACCTGCTGGGTAGTGTTGGTCATTTCCTATTGAAGTATAGCAGCCCTATTGAGAAGTGCCATTAAAAGTGAAGCTGTCCAGTGGGCTGGATTAGTGCTGCCCCATAAAAGGTGTAAAAGCCTCTGTGAGAAGTGGCAGTACTGTCCCAACAGTGAGAAGTGTAGTATTTTCACATTAAATATGCTTAAGTACTTTGGGTTATTGAATAGTGCTGCTACATTCTGAGTAATTCCATCCCTTTACATATATTAGCTCTTGTATAACCACGACAGTGTTGTTCTGATGATGATATCAGACTTGCTCAATAATTCTGGTTCTCCATCATTAAATGTACTTCAGATCTTCAGAGTCTTGGAAGGATAGCTCAGGGGCAACATGCTCGCCTTGGAAGCAAGACGACATGGAGCAACACAGGTTCGATCCCTCGGTCCGCTCTCAAAAACCTCTGGGTATTACGTGCATTATAAATAACCAATTAATATTAAAATAAATGAATCTGGTGAGAAGTGCTGGGGCCTTGTCACGAAGAGTGTAGCAGCTCAACTGAGAAGTTCTGATGTTGTCCCATCAAAAGTATAGCAGCCCCACTAAGATGAACTAGCACTGCCTCAACAAAAGCATAGTATTACAATTATAGAAGCCCTGTTGCCAAGAGGGGTGCACAGATGTACAAATACATCCACCCCAAAACGATTTTTAGAAATTGAGGGACAGATGCAAAATAAAAGCCTCTTGCTTTGCATCCGTCCCTCAATTTGTAAACATCGTTTTTTACCCGGCTTTCACCCGGGCCGCCAGAGAGACACACAGTAAGGATGGAACAAAGGGCCATCCATACTGCATCTTTTCTCTCCGGCCCGGGGGGAGGGGGCTCAGCCCAGACTTCATTCTGCCAGGGGTGCCTGGAGCACCCGCATACTTGGCGCCCCTGCCGCAGACTACCCACAGGACGAGTGGATACAAGAGAACCACGTTTTTCGTGGCCAACGCTGCATGTCATGGAGGAAACTTCAAGCATGCTCCAGTCTGCAGGAAACCCAGCAGGAGCACTCCACCCTTTGAGTAAATGCAGATCTACCTGAAGAAGCAATGCCTTGAAGGTCAGGACAGTATTCCCCCCCCCCCCCATCACCCCTCCCTGTGCAGCACTCCCCACCCCCAAATACAGTGCAGCACCTTCTTGATCTCCCCTGCCCAAACCCCCCCACCCTGACTATGTACTGCCCCAGCCCTCTGCACCCGCTCTTCATCTGGTTCGTCTGAGAGCCAATGCTTGATGCAGGGTTCGCAGGGCATGGTCTAAGGCTGTGCTCGGCACTGTGGGGGCACAGCAGGGAAATCATGGCTAGGACACCACTCCTTGTCTTGTGGCAGACCACCTGCGTGTGCATATGTTGCAATAAGCCACATTTCCCAGCATCCACAGCCTAATTCTGAAATCTGGAGCACCATGGGAACAGGATACCGACAGAGGTGCCCAGCTGCATCCTGCCTTCGTGCAACCAAAATCTTTCCTATTTCTGTTCATGTTTACTTTGATAACATTTATTTGTATGTCGATCCTTCTTTCAGTTTCCCCTTCACTCGGGTAGACTTTATTTTGGCTTTAGGTGGTGCTGTAACCTTTGCTTATAAGTCGCGACTATTGGCATTGGAAGTAAAGAAAGGCAAGTGATAGGATGTGAGGAGGGACACAGCCAGTGCGTGGTGTTCTGCTTTTTACGCACTCATTGACGCTGCGACGATCCTTCGGTTGGCGTAATTTCTTCGGGGGATGGGGAGGGGGATTGGAGCCCTTTCCCATTAGGCCAGGGAGGTGTGGCTGTTACCAGATAGTCTCTCTGGGGTGGTATAATGTGGGAGGATCTCCTGGGGAGGGACTCACTCTCTCGGGATAAGGATGACCATCTAGGGTAAATCCTTTATGAGGACATCACACCGCCACATACTTTAGCCTCTCCTTCCTCTGCTAACCTCCTTGTAGACAGTAGACCCATGTACTGGTATAAGGCAGAGTACCTCAAGGTTCTGGAAAGTACTGAGACGAAGAACATCAGGAACCTGGGTAAATCTAAGTACTGGGATGAGTTTGCCCAGCGGAGCAATGAAGATGAAACATGTGAAAGAGACAAAGGACTTACACAATGGGCCCAGGCACTGCTGGCAACTTTGCATAAAAATCCACCAGGAACTAAACACCGTCTTGGGCAGCACCCATGGAAGAGGTGCTGCACACCAAAAGCGGGAGCATTCCATGGAAGCCTGCCGCGTCTGATGATCCAGAGGTCTGCAGGAGCAGACCAGTGCACAACAGTGTTGAGAGGAGGAAGGAACGCAGAAGGCAGCCAGTAACGTGGTCGAACAGCCGCAGGGAAAGCAAGATGCTGGACAAGCCGAACGGAACACTCATACATTCAAGGAAGTCCCGGTGACGTGCTGAAAACCCTGAACAAGGTAAATAGTGGCATGGAAGACCCGGTGGAGACATGGAGTGGCTTACCAAGACGGAGCATGCTGTTGTCGCTAGGACATTTTGCAACCATAACGCTTGGGTGGCATGCCAGGGGCAGAAAGCCTACAAACCACCTCCTCATTGCATTGGTGAAACAAAGCCAGTTGATAACTAGGGAAGGGTGGAGGACCCCAAGTACCACAAAGAGAACTTGAGAAGCCAGGGTCGCGGACCCTCCCAACAGTCAGTTGGCTGTTGTAGGTGTGACGCCGAATGATAGGACCACCAGGGGAAGGGTATCATTGGGACATCATTTCACCAAAATGACTGGGGTAGCAGAAGTGACATCATTAAACCATAGACCTCGGACGACATCACAAGAGGTGATGTTATTTGACCCCACCCCGAAGTGACAAAGTGTTACACTTGTTGGACCCCACGTTATTTTTTTTTTTCAAAAGGCCTGAACAAGAAACCCAGCCACTGCAGAGAAAGATCCACATGTCACTGGTCACAGCCCAGGAGCTTCCATTTAATACAAAATAAAAAACGTTTTTTTTTTTTTAGTGGTGGCAAGAGACACCCCAGGGGTAGCAACGGAGACCTCCAGATTCGCAGGTGCATCCCCTGGCAAACCCCAAATGATGTCCCCTCTGAGAACCGTTTCAACAAACCAGTAACAATTACCCCTGGAGCAGGAAGTCATTCTCCAAGGACCAGAATGGTACTGCCTTATTCTTTAGTTTCTAGTGTAAGGGACAGAAGTACGGTTTTCTTCACACAGGACGGTGGACATCCTGACAGACACCTCCTTAACTGACGCAGGGAAACCCCTCTTAGAAATAGATAGGTGCCATCTTACTTTGTTTAAATAAAAGTCTTTAGCACAAAACATGCCACCTTTGTGTCAGCCTCCTTCTGCACCCTTAACACAGCCCATGGGCATACTAGGCCCTATGGCCATGCCATTTCAATCCACTCCTGCTAACATGCCCATTTCCAGCTGGGAGATCGTAGTCCAGTCCTGGTTGTAACTTTGCATTCTGGGGCTTGAAGTCCTAGATTGCCCCATTATAAATACAGGACTACAAACCCCAGTATGCATCTCCTTCTGAAAAGTAATGGCTTACTTGCAGTAGTAAACTGCTTCGAGTGTAAAAAAAAAATCGTGTACCTCTGGTCACTTGATTTATAAGCAGTGTGTCCTTTTATATGTTCCTTCTCCTGAATTCCTGTTTAAAAAAAGCATTGACCAAAGAAACAGTTTTGGCTCTCGTATAGGCATTATGTGGGCATTGTCCAGGCAATGCCATAACTCACCCATATGCCAGCGAGGGACATCTTTTGGTAGGACTATTAAGGCATTGCCCGGTGAATACCAGTTTGACGCCTACACAAAAGCCACAACTGTCGCCAATGCTGGTTTACTTTTGGAACCGTTTCCCTTGCCCTTGTATTATGCGTGTATGTTCAAGTTGCCTTCGACTCGGTCATTCATTTTATATTTAACTGCTTAAGTGGGGAGGACATGGAGGCCAACCTCCTCAGCACACACCTGCAAATTAAATCGCTCAGCACTGCAGCAAAGCTTCCTGCTATTACATGGTCTTGCATTATTTATTCTTTTCCATCTTAATGGCATGCTACTTGTGTGGGTTATTTTTGGTTTTGCTAGGTGTCTCCTCTCCATTTAGCATTGGCATGCAATACCTGGTTTTGGCTTAGGCCAACTGTTGGTCTTTTGCTTTCCAGACTTGGGTGGGGTGTCCTGGCCTTCCCGTTCTATTACCAGGCACTCCTTGCGGTGCACATCAGTCTGCGTGGATGCCCCGACAGGACGCTCACCCTCTGACAGGAGCCCAGTCTGCAGCCAGGCTGGAGCTTGAATCGCGCACTACAATGGTTCGGGGCGTGCTGTAAATGGAAACGAGCGTGGCACACACCCCTTCCGAGATAAACATTTCTATTTGTATAATAAATGAACAACTGGAAAGTAAGATGCACATCTTTTAAACGCACAAAGCTGTACTTAACCTACAGGACCCTCCTAACAGACCGTGTTTTCAGCAGATGTGCCAGTACTGTATGTAGTATGCAAGTCTCGAGTCAGGATCCGAGGAGATCCGGCCCAATGACAAGCGCCGACTGTGGGAAAGGCTTCCAGAGGAAGACGCTCCTGCTGAGCGCATGCATAAAGAGAGGCACTGCAGCATTGACTGGGTCTGTGTGTGGGATGCTGATGCAGCACCCAGTGGATGCGCCTTTAATTAATGCAGCGCTGCAAGGGATCGGTCGAAGGGAGGGCGGCTAGCTCCGCGTCGTGACATCACTCCAGTAAATGGAAGGCTCCATTCTCAGGCAGCTTGTACTGAGAGCTACCCAACCAGGGAAAGCTTTAAAAGCAATCCATAGTCATGCACCGATAAATAAACCGCTTACCTCCTCAATGCATTAGAGACATTCGCCCCGAGTCAACTGGCCCATGGAAGCTCTTAGTCATCGAGGCAGCCTGGAGAACTGTATTGCAGGCAATAACCTGGCCATTTGTCCATATTTGTACCAACATACATCATACTTGCTCATTCACTTTGCCCCTTTCCTCTCACACCCAGAAAGGTGCAGAATGAGACCGGTCTTTTTTTGGCATAAAAAGGCCGCAGATTTATTTTCACAACATAATAAATTCCAAACACTGCACACAATTTTGTGAAAACAGTTCCAAAGGTGCAGCGACTGCTCCGTGTCCAAAACCTGCTTCCCCTTTTCCCAACAGTGTCCACAGTAGCCACAACTGCCCCAACTATTAGTGTCTGAGCCCCGCCTACCCTTGCAGGTGTTCCTGGGCTGGGAGAGTGTTTATTCGAGGGAAGCTGAGCCCTCATTGCTACCACCAAACGCCCCCACCGCTTAGGTCCCCAAAAGGCGCTGGTCCCGAGAAGAGCGAAGACCTTTCCGGCTTTCCCATGGCTCATTCAGAGTCCGTCTCTTGTCACTGGTCGCCAAAACACTGCCAAGCCAAAGGTGGGTTACCGCCCACCGCGGCTCCCCCCTTTCCTACTTCCAGTGGCTTTGTGCCCAACTCCAGTAAAACATCCATGCCCAATGCTGACCAATGCACTCCGTCGTTGGCATAGTTTACCGGAGACTACAAATTGATCAGGTCGGGCCCGATCTGAGGAAAACCTCAGCCCAACTGTGAGGTCAACTTGTTTGCCATGCTTCACCCTCAATATGTCCCTCTCTGCTATTATTAGGACAGACCTCCCCCACCAATTTATCATTGCTTAGCCTGCCCTTGCAGGAGTTACCATGCTGGGGGAGGGCCGTTCCTATCTGGTAAAGTTGAGCTTTATGCCTTTTTTCGTATTACAAAAAACAACTTTGCCTTCCTTCCCCTTTGCATCCGTCCTCTCCATTTTTATTCATTTTATCAGGCTAAACTCCCCCCCCCCCACAAGAATCCTTGGTCTGATGGCCCTTGCCGGAGAACTTGTGCTGGCGGAGTGCCGTTTCCGATGGGGGAAGCTGACATTTAATCCCTTTAGTAAAGCGCCCCTCACGGTTGGGCTTTCAAAGGGAGGCTCCCCGCTTCCAATTTTATTTGTCATGTAGGCCCAATCTCCCCCACCCTAATTCTCTGAGGATTACCTGCCCTTCCTGGAATTTTACCGGGCTGGAGAAGTGCCGTTCATGACAGAGGAGCTGTACCATCCTCTTAAAATACACCTTCCTCTCTCCCATTCCTTATGTAGGCCAAAGCTGCTCAGCCACAGTCCCAGCAGACTGCCTACCCGCAGACGATGCCAGGTTGGGGGAGTGCCGTTTAAGACCCGGACAATCTGAGCTTGTCGTTTCCTTTTAGGCCTCCCCCGGCCATCTTTCTGGCACTTAAGCAACGTCTTACTAAAACCTGTACTGCTACCTACCTGATGCACCACCACCACCACTGCTACTTGTTTCTCGACCCCGTAAGGTTGAAAGGCTGAGTTGGCCTCGCCAACCTGCCAATCTATACCCCACTCCCAATACTAACAATGTACCCTAATGCATTCCTTAACACCTTATTTTAGAGAATGATGCCTTTCCCAAATTACCCAGCAACTTTGTTACGGCCTGACTCATGGCCCCCAGTTATAACTTCAGAAATCTCGGTATCCCCTGGGTCAGCCACCACGGTTGATCCAGTTTTGTCTTTAGTTGAAAGTCCGTAATATTAACGCTGCTTTCTTAATCTTGTACCGACGATGCTACCTAACCCACACAGCTTGATGACATTATTTCTACACCTGTTCTTTTGCTCCCAACTTAAGCCCCATCGCTTGAGTTATCCAACCTTGTGTTTTATACCCATGGCGTTATATTGTTCCAACCCAAATTTACACCCCAACACTTTCCACGATCAGTGGAGCACTTACACAATACTATCCTAAACTCTGTTTTAATCTCCTACTGACCGCCTCTGACCCCGTACAGAAACAGCTGTCCCCTAGCGGCGTCCGATGTTGCACAGCTGCCCCTTAAAAGCGTCTCCTGTCAAATCTGGGGTCTGCAACAAGCGCATCACCCTGTGAGTTACTTGAACGAAGCCCCTTAAAATCTGCAATAAATCAGCCTTTGTGTATTTGCAACGCACCCTCCGGCATCTAAGCCTTGCTCCTTTCTACCCACGGCGTGTGAGATGAAAAGCTGAGTTTGTCCCAACCCTTGAACGTAAAACATTTCCGAGGGTATTCTAAAAGCGGTATCACCACCGATCGAAGCAACTTAGTCCTTATTTACCGCTCATTTCAAGGCATACCTCTTCCTATTACAGTGCATTCGTAATACCTAGTGTATGTACCCACATCAACCCTTCAGTGTTTCAGCTATGAGCAACTACCCCGTTACTTCCCCAACCTTAAATAACTTCCCTTAACAGCCGACTAAAGCAACACACCCATTTCGAGCAAAAGTCTTAATGTACCATTCCCTAATGCCTTCCTCTGCATCCCAGCACATCTCCTTAACCATTTCCCAAAGGCATCCCTGTCGTACATTTCTGCTCATCCCCAGATTGAAGCACCCTTGCCCTCCTTAACCATACATAGCACATGTACCCACATTGAAACTTCAAGTTGACTCAGGGCTCTGACCAATTACTTCCCCCAGTCTCAGACTCCCCTTTAACAACTGTCCCTTAAACTTGTGCAAACAAATCTGCATTAATACGTTGCACTACCCCCTTAACGCAAGAACCGCTCAACCTGACCAATACCTCTTCCTGCTACTGTGCACTAACCCTGTGCCTCTAGTACACACTTGTAGCTGCAGAATATCGGCCTCAGCCACCTCAGCTGCCTTTAAACAGTCATTCCCCCAGAGTACTTACTGTATGTGCTGGGCGCTTACCCTAAACATGGTAACGTGGTGGACAGAGTACTCTGCTCTCCCTCAATCCTGATGTAGCTGCATGAAAATGGAAGTGCAGCTGCCCCTATCCTTTAAGTAAAAGCGTGCGCCTTGAAACACTCGTGTCTAGGCACGTTATAAATGCCATATCCTATCAAAATTGCATGGGAAATTCACCCAACTGCAATCGTAGGAACGAGTTGTTATGAAAGGGTGTTATGAAAGAAACACGTGCTAATCCACGGTACAATGGTGTTTTTTTTTTTTTTGTTTTTTTTTTATTGTGTTGGTAGTAAATTTACTTTACACCTTTACAAAATTTGATCATCATATAAATATAAATACATTTAAAACCTTTTATATACATAAAACAAATACAACCAATTTGCATCACCTCACCCAAAATTTAATTTCATCTAAAATACCTTAAGGGAGAACCCTTTAAATGTGCAAAGACGCTGTAAGCGCTATCATGAGACACCTACAATACACTGTAGGCGTATACATCATAGCAAACTACCCTCCACCCAAAAGCTCCCTTACGAATGAATGATAGCGCAAAGGCAAAAGACACAGCAAACAATCAATCAAGGTTCAGCAACACAACTAAACAGAGGAGAGTACAGCAATAAGCCCAGATACAAACCTAGTTATTGCGCCCAAATCCCTTATGACCTATGCGGGAAGGGCAAACCCTTCCTATTAAAAATTGCATAATTCAATGGTAACAGCTGTTCTTCAATCAATGAAACAAGTCTGACAGTTGCTAAAATAATGGCATTCGAGGAGCCCTGCATGCATCTTAGCCATACTAAATTGGCTTCAAAACTCGAATAAGAAAAGAACACAGAATCCAAACAGCATAACCTTTGTTTCGCGAAGAATTCACAGTAAATAAAAAGGTGTTCTAGCGTTTCGTTTTCAGACTTATTCAGACAAAATCGACACTCATATCCCCTTGCCAACTCCCTATACCCGGCCCAAGACCGAATACGTGCTCCTGTGTGGATAAGATCCAAACGGAAACGCATATAAGTCTGTCTAGCTCTTTTTTCAGGAAAACATAGGATATAGGGCAACCTTGGAGTAACTGCATGTCTAAACATAGCATAGGTCGAAAAGGAAGAGTATCCCCCAACCTTGTCAGAGTTTTGAGCCCAGGAGTTGCGAAAGAATCGAGTTTTAACTTTAATTGGGGTATTAGTCAAGTCTGTTAGAGTCATATTAAGGGAAGTTAGAGTCTCCATTATTTCTTCTTTCGCTTCCAGAACCGATGCCAGGCAGTTTTTATCCAACATTATCTGAAGCTCCTCGTAGAGTGAATTCGGAGGTGGCAAAAGAAATTTGCAAAAAGCATTTACCTTCCTCCAAAGATATTTGTCAGCTAGAGAATAGAGACCCAACTCGTGTAATATGATGGGATTTGGTACATAGCCTGGTAACCCTAAAATGCTCTTCCAGAGTCGCCCTTGGATCAAATTTAACAAGGGCCCCATCTTCAACAAACATATATCGAGCGTGTAAAGCAAAATGGGCTCTACTTTCATTGTGTAAAATTGGATGAGGGGCAAAAGAGAAAAACTGCAGTATTTAGCGTAAATTATTCGCATTCGGCCCATTAGAGGGCTAAGCTTCGTGTTCAACAAGTTCCGCCATCCAACAATTGAATTCCCATTTGACAAGTGATAACCCAGATAAATAATCGCATCCTTCCTAACAATAGGCTGCTGATTGATAGAAAAATTAAAACTAGGCAGTTTTTTTTTGCTGTGAAAATCATGATCTGGGATTTCGCCGGGTTAACGGTCATGTTGTTCTGTAGACAATATTCATAGAATGTATTTAATTTGTTCTGGAGACCGAATGGCACTCTGTCAAATAGGATAATGTCATCGGCAAAGGCCAACCAGTGCAATCGCATAGGACCCAATGTTACTGGAAATGAGTTAGTCTCTTTCCAGAGATTCTCAATATCTGCGAGATATAGATTGAATAAAACCGCAGCTAGATTGCATCCCTGTTTGACCCCTATCCTCGTAGGAATATTAGCAGAAAGAAGCCCCTTGGCATTGATCCGAATCTGACATGAGGTGTTCGTGTGGAGGGCAGCAATTAGGGCCACCAAGGTGGATGGAATGCCATAAGCCAACATCTTCTGCCAAAGACGAGCTCGAAGAACATTGTCGAAGGCACATGTGAGATCCACGGAAGCCATATAAATGGCGCCCTTTGATTCTCCTTGCACAGATCTCCTTAAATGTGCTAAAATTGAGGCATTTAATTGAGTGCCCATAGCCCTACGAAAACCTACCTGAGCTTTGGACAAAATATTGAGGGTTCTTATATGAGTTTCTAAGTCAACCAAAATAAGTCGTGTAAAAATTTTCGCCGCTGTGTCAATCAAAGCAATAGGTCTAAAATTCGCAGGATTGCTTAACACCCCCTTTTTATGTATGGGAATAATAATGGCTCTTAGCCATGATGCCGGAATGATCCCGGCATGATAAATTGATTGGTAACATGAAAGTAAGTACCTGGCCCAAAAGTGAGGGTCGGACTTAAACACACAAGGGGGCAGCCCATCCGGGCCGGCAGCTTTAGATGGATTCAATTGCTCAATTGCCCATATAATATCCTTTACTCCCCATGGACAGATCACCGGAAGGGACAAGCACACGGGAATACTCTCAGACTCGGTATACCTATCAGGTAGAGAGAATTTTAAACTAAAGAACCTCTCCCATTCAGGGCCTAAAATAACAGCCACCATGCGAAGATCGACTTTTCCTGTTGGATTTCTTAATATGGCCCATATGTCCCGAACTTTTTTTTTTACACAACAGACCAATCATATATTGGTTGGCTAGAATATGGGCTGCCCGACGCAACAGGCTTAATTGGTGCTTATAATGCGCCACAATCATGTTTTTTTGGCGAATGTATTCAGACTGACATATAATGCACTTCCTTAGTAGCCGAAGATCGCAGTTTCTTTGCTTTTTTAAGCATGCGACCTGAGAAGCATTAACCTGGGCGACCCCAATTTTAGCCTTCCCCAAGGGATCTTTCGCCACGCCTACCAAATGCATATTGATCATTTTGGCATTTATTTCATTAATTTTGGACCCGTTCTCTGTAGACGTCATAGCGTCCCAGCTCACTAAGATGTCCCTATTTACCAAGAATGTGACCTTTCTGCACACGGCAGGATGCCAGTTTACAGATATATAATTCCTGTCACATGCCACTAAGGCTGCAGGGGCAGAAGCTGCATAGCATTCACCCCCCATATGCAAACGAGAATACAGCATATGATGATCACTCATACCCAGATCTAATATCAGTATAGGTTCAAGCAGCCCAGAGCATGCTTTAGAGGCAAATACATAATCAATAAGAGAGGAGGATAAACCTCGCTGCCAAGAGAACTGAATGGAATGTGAAGCCAATTGAATTGGATATATCCCCCATGATTGGAAAAAAGCTAGTAATGTCTGCCCTCTGTCCTTGGCCTGTTGCATATAGGCTGAACAGCAAGAAAAGGGGCGTATTACGCTCTTTAAGTATAAATAGCAATTCAAGTCGCCTCCGATCATGATTTCATAGTCGGGGTAAACCCTAGCAGCATAAGATAGGATCCGTTCCAGATCCTCCACTAGCAGATCCAGCGGGACAGCTTTAGGATTCCAATATATGGATAGTAAGAGCATATTCAAATCTTTGCAGCCCTTAAGCGTCAATTTTACTAACACACAAGAGGCCGATAAATCCACTAAAGCAGCTATGGCTTTCAGTCTGTTATTTATAAGAACTGCTATGCCTCCTGAGGGGCGACCTGTGGTAAGCCTTTCAGCCACCATGGAAAAACAAGAGTAGCCATCCAGGCTAAAGTCATTTAATGACATAGTTTCTTGAAGAAACAAAATATCGGGCCTCTTGTCAGGCTCAGCTTGCTTGTGCCATGCTGTGAGATTGCCTAACCCACAACAATTCCAAGAGGCCACATTCAAGAATGGAAGTTATGAGCCTGGATTGGGCTCTATGTTGGCGGCAGTCGCTTTTATCAAAGGTTCTAACCAGGCTATCCCACTTAAGGCTTGGGAAAGCGACGCCAATTGGATAGATAGTTTGTTAACTTGTGACTCAGGCAGGTCACCCACGAGAGCATTAGGACATTCTGGGGGGGAGGTTGGACCCATTCAAGGAATGCCCATGCAGAATACATATCATAGAACAATCTAGGGGTAAGACCAATGGAATGAAAGTCTTCAGCAAATTCAAGTAGCACTTTGGTGATAATTTGAGACTGAACTCTGCAGAGTACTCTGTTGTTATTGTGGGTCGCTAGTTTGACCCAATCCAGGTCTTTGGATGAAAGATTTCTTAGTGCTGGAATTTGAAAAAATGAATTCATTAAGAAGGATCTGTTTATACGAGCAGGCCCATTTATCTCTGGATTACTAGTCCAGCCTAATATTAGTTTCATTTCCTTTGGGGTTTGCACAAAAGATGGCGCGTCCAGATCAGACCCTCCCAGAGTTACTAAAGGGGGGGGCTCAACTTCAACACAAGGAGCAAGCGCCGGCGACACTGAAGTTGAAGTAATAAGTCTTGGCCTAGCGGAACTGCTTAGCTCCACAAAAGGTCCCTCCTGTAAGGCAGCGGGGCCCAAGGTCCGCTGGACATTCGGCTTAACCGTAATAGGTATCTCCTGGATAGCAGAGGGACTTTGTAGAGGCGCCATTGCTGCTTCTAACTTAACCGCTGACGACCCTATAGCCACTTTTTTAGAGACAGTGTTGGGGAAAAAGCAGTGCAGCTTAGGTTGTAATTTATCAGAGCCTGCCCTTACCGGGGGGCGAGGCACAATCTGCGTGTTTCCGCTCTTCAAGGCAGCAATCTGCAGATGCCGCCTACTTTCATCGTCTAGATCATACAGGGCCATTCCCAAGTCGTCGTGGCAGGTCCCATTATTCAGACATGGCCTCATCTCCGTCGCCAAAGCGTTTTCAGGGCCGGAGGTAGCCATGTCAACTTTCTTAAGTCACGCTTTGGTCTGTTTCAATCGCTTCTGAGCTCTTAGGAAAGATTTCCTAGCTTTCCGCGAAACAAAGTTCCTACCCTCGTGTTCAACAGGGTCGTCTTCGAAATCTGATGGCGATATAGCGGCCATGTCAGAGGGCCTAGACTGAGCATTAACTAAATCCACCAGAATGGAGGGGCTATCAGGCGGGGGGGCTTGCCTATCATCCGCCAAAATAGCCTCTCCTTCGCCACCTTGGAGGTCCGGCGTACGCTGTACGTCGACAAGCTTATATACAAGCTGCTCCATCTGCAACAGACGTGCATGTTGGAGTTTCAAAGCCTCAACCAGGTTGATGTCGTCTACCCCCACTTGTTCCACTCTATCACCCTTTCCACCACTCACCACCTGGGAGTACAATCTCTGTGGAGCTTCTATAACAGAGACAACCCTGTCTGTTTGAGTACTTTGGGAGAAAGTCATAACTTCTTTGGGAGGCTGGAAGTGGGAAACTGCTAACCTTTCCAGAAGTGTTTCTACTTGGGCCAGGTGGGACGATCTAGATCGTTCCTCCGCCATAATAAAGCCTTCCACTTTTGCCATTTTGTCTTTCATTAAGGAAAGCGAACCCTGCATCTCCCTAAGGGAGTAATGCGTAAGCTCGTGACCTCTATCCAGTAAATTAAGTAGACTTGAAATTACGGGAAAATTAACTGGATCAGAGCTATGGGCTGGTAGCCGTAACTCCTCCGGGGTTGAAGCCAAACCACCCTCTCCCTTTGTAGCAGCAGGATCAGAACCCTCTGATCCCGAATCGAAAGGGCTAACGCTAGCTGATTGAGCAAAGCCCGTAGGAGAAGCTACCCCAGCCTTGTGGTCCTCATGAGAGCAGGCGGCCAACCCGACAACATCTCTACATGGCGTCAACACCAGATTACTCATGTTGCCTCCCGATTTTACACAGCTATATAATGGAGGCTGGTGTAGGTGTACTTGTTCGCGAAATGGGAAAGAGGAATCGGCTGGAGACGAAGGGCCCAACGAGAGCCGCATTCTTCGACCCAATTCGTTAACAATCGTGGGGGCCAAGATCGAAGTATCCGAGTTGCAAGAAAACCCTTGCTGGATTTGAGGATGAGAACAATCAACAGGCTGCTCAGAACAAACCCCAAACCCCTCCTCCCCTACAATATCATTCGCCTCCTGTAAGGAAAAGGAAGACCTCAATGTGGCCAAGACCTTTCCAGCCGAAATTGGAGGCTTGGGCGAGCAACGGGCAGTCTCGTTATCATATTCAAGTTTGCCCTCGCACATTGCCCCCTCCACCATTTCCTCCTGTAGGCCGCTCATAAGAAATGTCGTATTATTGAAAGGAGACGACAGAGGGAGCAGCACGTTATCTGGGATAATGGACGGTTGCGGGGCAGTTTCTTTAGAGGCAGAACCGGATTTCCCACTTCTTAGGATGGGACCCATTCCCCACCGTTTATCCCGCAACCAAACCAGCTGCAAAGCCACTCTCCCTTGGCTAGAACCACTTTCAAATACCAAAAGAGAGCACGTTGTTCACACCATGACCGGGGCCACACCCAGTGCCTTAAACTTTAGAGCGTCACACAGCGTACAGTGAGACAGCCAAGGCTGAAGCCCGTTCAGCAACAGAAAAGAGACACAAAGCAATTAATGCTAGGCCAATACTCAGAGGATATCCGCGACCCTCCTTTTGAGACGGCAGCGTTAAGAGAGGGAAGCTAGACCTTAATCCCCCACACCTCGCACCCCGCAAACCGCGAACAGCGAACAGCCAACAGTACTTTGCATGTACTTGGCTGGGTGCGCGGGTGCGCCGAGGGCGGAGCCTTTATCCTGGCTTCCTGGGCGTCGCGCAGCGCAGGGGGGCGGGGCCGCCAGTAAGGAGGAAACCTAAAGGGAGCAAAGTTAAATATAATCAGGGTTGCACCACATTGAAATAGGTGTAGGCTGACACACAACCCCTACCTAAACCCTAAAGTAAAATAACACAAGCCCCTAAACACTGAGTGTAGTCTAATACACAATCCCTACTAACATAGCACAAGCCCCACAACACAGGGCAAGTCAGAAGGAAAGATGGGCGGGGGAAAAAGTCACCTCCGGCAGTAAATGCGTGGGTCAGGCAGTCCGTGTGCTTCACAAAAAGACTTCCTCCTCCAGACCGCTGAAACGTTTGTATGGGAGCAGAGCTCTCAAATGCAAGAAGTCAATTGCAGCGCTGAAGAAATCCAGACGTCCCTTCAATCCCATCCACAGCCAACAGTACTTTGCATGTACTTGGCTGAGTGCGCGGCGCGGGTGCGCCGAGGGCGGAGCCTTTATCCTGGCTTCCTGGGCGTCGCGCAGCGCAGGGCCGCCAGTAAGGAGGAAACCTCCGGCAGTAAATGCGTGGGTCAGGCAGTCCGTGTGCTTCACAAAAAGACTTCCTCCTCCAGACCGCTGAAACGTTCGTATGGGAGCAGGTACAATGGTTTTGTGAAATGCCAGCTAGCCAACTGCTGAGTGCAGGCCCCCTTCTCCTTGCGCAGCAAACCAAATACAACGTAGTGTACATACATTCATCGCATCGAAATATGGATGGACAACGTGTTACGCAGAGGCCATGAATGAACCTACTCTTAACTCACAGTCAGTTCGTAAATGAAGCATGCCGCAGGGTCCCGAACCCCACGGGCGTATCCTTGCCGGTAAATGCCTGCTCTGCAAATTGCACATAATATGCTCAGGAGCGTGTGGCACCGAGGCAAAGGACACATACTCCTAATCCCAAACAGCCATTTGTGAGTGAAACGCTCCCATCAAGCATACAATAGACTGGTCCCAATGCGACTCCACCGCTACATCTTGCTCTAGAGCACAATTCTATTTCCCCTGCAGTACCTTGACAAAGATGTACTCTTGCGCCTGTGGCACGGGCGCACGCCAAACGACCATACGCTTAAAGATGCAGAATGGCTACACAGCAATAAACCAGCAAGTTACACCACAATCGAAATCCACCATAGTCTGCACCCTGATGACTGTACAACCCCTGGCCAACTTGCTTTGCCCCCAACACCAAGTCGTGCTGTATCGACCCATTGCATTTCTGCCGCCATTAACCGCTAGGGCTGCCCTTCAACTTCCCTCCCCTGCTTCACCTTACCCAGGTTGCAGGGGTTTACGGGACCATATGGTGCCAGCCCTGCTGGCCGTAGCCCTCGGTCGGTTGAATAATTAATGACACAACACCCTTTGGTGGATGCATTAATGTAAAGTAAAATCCAAAAACCGGTCGCCCTTTGAAATGGACGCACATTTATTTTTCCGATGCTGCATTCTGTCACCTAGACCCACACTGCAGCCCATGTGTAACTGGTTAACCACAGAAACCCCCATCACGTCCCACACCCTACAATTGCCACCATACCTTTCCAGGGATAGTTGTGTGCACTCTTTCTACATTTCCATTCACGTTTACACTAAAGCCAGTTTCTTTCTCCTTATCCCGACTGTTTTTACCGCGATGCCTGTTGATGCACCCTCACATAACTTACTCCCTTGTATTACCCTGCGGTTTGAATGAAACCCTGGGTTGCTTCAGCCCGGAGGCACAGGGCCGCCCATTTTGCTGTGTGCGCGTGTTCTGTGCTTTCCCTCTGACGCACAGGGCACCATAAGGCGGCTAACCACCAGCTGCACCACAGAGATACTCTTCCTTTCTGTCCCTGCTCACTGCACCGCTTTGCGTAGCAATCACTCGCTTCCCTGCTCTCTGGTTTATACGCTAGAGTTCCTGTGTCCTTTTCCTTCCTCTCACCTGCCTTTCCTACTCTTCCCGCCACCTTCTTTCTACCTTCATGTCATCGCTTTTTGGTAAATAATTCTGGATGGTGTCTAAGAACTCTACAGCCACATTATGCATATAGTTTGTGCTTTTTGGAAATTCGAAACCTGAATCCATGTTAGCAACACACAAGGCAGGATCAAAATGTATTTAAACGGAACGGAAATAACAGGTACACAATGCTCAAAATGCCTTCAAAAGTCAAAATCCAGCCTGTAAACTAGAGGATGGATTACCACCTCTTGATAGGTCAAAAGACGAAAAAATTACCTCAAAAAGACGCATAAGTGCTCAGAATGCATTGAAAATTCCATCATTCAACATATAACCTGTAAACTACTGGGAGGAACAAAACGTATTTAAACGTGCCAAAGACCAACAAAAACAGCTTCAAAATGCACCCTTTCACAGTTAGCAAGCCGCGATCCATCCACCAACATGCTACCCACCCCACACCTTTAAAACATACACCTCTAACATTCGTAGAGTCCTGGTAGCATACAAACTAGTGGTAAACAAGTGATACAGAAACCTCAAGCCCTCGCGCCATGTATCCACTGCCTCTGTCTCTAAACCAATTACTGAGCCCCGAAAACATTCGCCTGTATCCCTTTCCTTCTCACACCCTATCCTGATCGCCATTAGCCACGTGCATTGCAGCCCCCCGCTCCCAAACCCGTAGACCAAGTTCCTTCCCGTTGCCGGGCTGCAACCAAATATCTCATTGTCAAAACGTACGTATAGCTGCACCTCAGAACCCTGAAAGAAGACTTATCCTCAATAATCCCCAACGGTGCGGCCATTACCTTGCCTCTCCATGAATAACTCTACATTTCCTCAGCAGCTGGGAAATGAAAATCCTGTCCTTAGGTGCGACAGGCGTCGTCCTGCTTGGGGCTGGATGCTCCTTCAGCAGTACGCCTGCCGGCTTACATGGGGCTTGTCACGCCCCCTTCCATTGTTGCCCTTTACAGGCTTTCCTCGCACTTTGCACCAACCCTCCCCCTTACCCAGGGGGGAGAGAGGAAGAGGGCCCTGCCCGGGTTATCGGGGTGCCTCCTCCAGTGCTCTTCATCGTCACCTTCATGCCCACTTGCGGGATCTGCAACTATCACCCTTGCTTCTTGGTACCAACTGGGGAGGAAGGGGTCAGGGGGCAAGAGGGACAGCTGTTGCACATCCCCGAAACCCTAAAGCAAAGGTCTTCAAACTTTTTAGGCCTGGGGGCCATCCCTGAGCAAAATGTGGGCAGGTCGTTCCCCCCCCCACCCCCCCCAAAAATGCCAAATGGACAGCAAGTCCAAATGGCTACGAACTATCACGTCACTGCACCCTACTCCCAGTATAGTTCCTAGGTTTCTACACCGGCTCCCATCACAGTTTATGGCCTCCCTCATCCCACTCCTAGCCCAGTCCCTGTGCTCTCCCCACCCCACCACAGACCCTCGGATCTCCAAATCCTATTCCCATGGCTCCCGGCCATCCTGCTCCGACCATAGTCCCCGGTCTCCCCCATCCTGCTCCTAGCACAGTCCCAGTGGTGGCTGGTGAATTCTTTTTAAGTGGAGGGGCATACATAGTTCCATCAGATATGCCATAGCAACCAACCACAGCAAGGGAGTCTGAACCAACCAAGGGGAGTCTGGGGGAAGGTTGGTGGGGGTCAGCGTGGTAGGCGTGTCCGTATGTCCTGCTCTGTATGTGCGCCAGCCAGCATTTCCAATGAGCTATGCAAGGCTGGCGAAACAAAACTCCCCCAGCCTTGCATGGCTCAGTGAGCATGTGCGGCTGAGGAACTGAACCGTCAAGCACTGTCCGTACCAGTGTCAGTTCACTGTGAATGGCTGCCACTGTATTAAGGTGTCCAGTCAAACAACCGAACATTTTTTTTATTCATTTATATATATATATTTTTTAGTTTGGGTTGGTAAAAAATGTATTTAATAAAGAAAACGGGGGGGCTGGGAGGGAACCCCCCCCATAAAAAGAAAAAAATAAAATCTGACTTTTTTCCCGATCCTTTGACTGTCGATCAAAAGGCACTCGATCCTTTTGTTTTCGACCCTATCACTGGCAACCCTGTATTAACACTGACATTTACCCACTGTAATACCTGCCCATGCTCTGTTCCATTTGAGATGTAGGCTACACCAGAATTAGATGCATAGTTCTTTCCCTGAACCACACTTTAATATCTACTCCTTGCTCTGTTAGTTGCACTCTCCAATTCTCATTATAGCAAACCATCTGTAAAGCACAGAGGTTTGCCACGGGCCCTTAAAGCCTTCCAAACTCAACAAACATCAGAGAAGCACCACTAGCAGGCTACGACACCAAAGCAAAAGCTCGGAATACCATAGGCTTCGAGGGCACATTGGCATACCTAGAATCATTTTACAGTTCCAGGACCATCTAGTTTCTGGATCATCTTAAGAATCAATCTACAGGAGGGAAAGCATAAACAATGTGGTCCTCCCAAAGGAGGTGAAAAGTGCATCCCATAATCTCCACTCTCTTGCCCATCCACGAGGAATATAAATGACACTTCCTTTTCTCGGAGGCAAAAATAAATCCAGAAGGGGAGTACTCCATTTCAAGAAGTGCTGGTCTAGCATTGGCTGGGCGATCACATCTGTGTGTGGCCTGTAAAAGTCTCCTCAAAGCATGTGACCGACATGGAATGCTCTTGCTAGATCTGCAGGCCCTGGGAATAATCCATTTTAAATTGAGCATATCCTCAGCTCATGTGCTAGAGTATAGCAGTACCTTCCGTGCTTGTTCAAATAGAGCATTGCCTGTGTTTGTGACCAAACGCCGTGGCACCTTTTATTGAGTAAAGTCTCTAGGTCTAACGAATGGCCTGCAGTTCCAATATTATGTGCAGTTTCTGCTCTGGGTGAGACTACACATTGTGACGTTAAATACCCTGGTTCTTCCTCTCCCAACCCCAGAAGGAAGAATCTGTTCCTAAGTAAATCCTGGGATCGTCCTCTGAAAGAGAGGGTCCTTACTACTAAGTGAATAACTTGCAACCACCATCAATTTACTTTCTTTACTACCCTAGGCTGTGAAATCATGGCCATCTGGGGTTTCATCCCCTGATCCCAGTTGGCCAGCATATGGACAAATGTCCCCTGTATGAATTCTGGCACAAGGACACAAACTATAGAACATTTTGGAACCAAACCGTCAGAGCAGAGTCTACAAGAAGCATTTAGGAATCAAGTGTCAGGTCAGCTAGAAGATGGTCTCCTGGAGGAAAGAAACCTTTTTTACTTTAAAGCTTCATTGTGTAATGTGTATGGTTTATGTTATAAGAATTTGATATATGTTTTTACCTAATTTTTTATATTACTACCTTTTTAAGCATTTTTGGAAAAGCGTTTGTATTGAGTATATATTTTTTCTTTTCTTTTATTATTTATGTGGATGATGAATTGGAATTTTTTTTCTGCTGTAATGTTTTGGGATTTTATTACACGTTTCTTGTTTTGTAAAGGTTTAAATAAACCAAATACCAAAACAAATACAAAAAAAAAGAAACCTGCTGGTTTTCGGCGCCATAGGAACGTAATATACTTAAGTTCTGTGCGAGAACCAGAGTGCAACTTTCTTCCTGTTGACAGTTCACCCCAAGGAGTACAACAAATCAACTGTACTCCAGAATAAGCTCCCACTTATTGGAGAGAAGCACGAATGAGTCAAATCGCTCAGGTAGGGCTACATTTGAATTCCTGCCCAATACAGAAAGACCATCACTGCAGGCATCAATTGAGTGAACACTGCCTCCTGGAATGCGATGGCAAAGGGCCACCCCTCCTCCAGTACCTGATGATTCTGCGTGGATGTAGCCAACATTATCCAAGGTAGTAAACTTAGCAACTCTGGAATAGCGTGTAAATCCATCAAGGTCGAAAGAAAGTGGCACATAAAGGCCCTCCTACAGCTCTGTTGTTGGGACTCCATAATTTTGGGGGCATAGGAAGCGGTGGCCACTGGAGGAAGTAGGAAGAAATTTGGAAGAGGAGGAATGCACAGGCCATCGCAGACCGCAACCGTGGATGCTCTGGGCACTGATATTCAAACTACAAATGAATGCACGTTGCAAACCAAGGGCAATATATGTTCCTGGGAAAAGCTTGTTACTTTTCAGATTTGTAAAAGCCCTGGGAAGGGTGGGGCTTTGTTGCTCTTTTGTTCTTCTTCGGTTGGGGGTAGGGGGAAGAGTGGTATCCGCTCTATCCAAAACACCAGAATACTTGATAAAAATTGTCCCTTTCCTTTAAGCTGAAAGATGAGACTGCCTTGCTTGGAACATTGGAGTAAGGAACACATTACTTCTCCAGCATTGGTATCTTACATGGATTCACATGCCTATGAATATTCCCAGTCATGCTGTGAATCCTCAGTAATATCAAAGCAGTTTGCTTTGAAGTCTAAAAAACTGCTACTCACTTATATTACCCATTGCTGTCACTTTAGGTCATACAGCCCCCAACCAATGACGTTCGTCCTACTTTGCTCCACCCCTGGTGGCCATCTTCAGATTTAAGAGCGCACGTTGCAGTGGCAGTAGGAACCACTGAAGAGCCATAGAGAGGTAGGACGGGGGTTGCATGTGAATCCATGTAAGATACCCATGCTGGATAACAGGAGGTACAGTTGAGTAACTTGTTCCTTCTCCAGCATTGGATCTTACATGGATTCACATGCTTATGAATAGGATTATACAGCAGTACAAAGAGAAACAACCATGGGAGGCAGAACAGCTCAAAAGAAGCAATGCAAACTCACCTCTGAACACTCACCTCAAGCAAAAAGGTTGTGTAGCGTTGCCTGGCCAACACAAGACTCATCCCTGGAATCCCTGTCGCAGCAGAATCTCATTAAGGTGTGGACAGACCGCCACGTAGCAGCCCTGCAGTTGTCAAGCATTGGAACGCCATACAGGAACGCCGTTGTTGCAGCCACGTCTCTAGTGAAATCCGCCCTCTGGCCTGCCTGGCAGAGGTTTGTTTGCAAGACGGTGACATTGCAAAATGCAGCCGGATAGCCACCTGGAGATGGAAGTCTTCGATAGAGCTTTTCCTTGATCAACAGGTCCAAAAGCCACAAACAATTGCAAAGTCTTGCAAAAGTCTTTAGTGCATGCAACATAAAACCTCAATGCACAGGCAACGTCCAGTGAATGCAATACCCTCTATGCAGGAGGGGGTAAGAGCCAAAGAAAACTGGTAGGTTTATGAGCTCATTGAGATGACATTCCGAGGGGACCTTTGGCCTGAAAGAAGGGTGGGTGCAAAGCTCCACCCTGGAGTGGTGAAAAGTCAAATATGGTGGTTTGCAAGAGAACCTGCAATTACCCAACATGTCTGGCAGATTTAACAGCAACCAGGAACATAGTCTTCCACAAGAGAAATTTAAAAGGAGCCCGGTGAAGATGCTCAAAAGGAGGGCCCATTAACTTGGAGAGAACCACATTGTGTTCCCAAACTGGAGCAGGCACTTTAACTGGTGGAAAAGTCCTGAAAAGGCCTTTGAGGAACTCCTTAACAATCCTATGCGACCAAAGAGAAGGCATGTCAGTTGTCAGAGTTTAACAGGAGATAGCAGCCTAGTGAACCTTTATCGATACATGTGCTAAGCCTGCTTTTGGCAATGATGGAAGATATGGCAGGATCGGGTTAGCCTGATACGTGGGCCGAGTCATTGAGATGGACACCATAAAGAAAACCTTTTCCACTTATGTTTGTAGCAGGAAAGAGCTGATGGAGCTCTAGCCTTGGCTAGAATGTTATAGCATTTCAATGGTAACTGGAAGTGTCCAAATTCTAAGGGTGCAGGAGCCAGGCCCTCAATTTCAGGGACGCTGGGTCGTGATACAGGACGGCTCCACCTTCCCTGAATAGGACTGGAAGAGAAGAAACTTAATGGACTGAGCCAAAGACAGATGCAGCAGGTGGGGGTATAATATTTGACGTGGCCACATGGGGCAATTACAATCATGCTGCATTAGCTCAGATTGAGTAGTACTCCTAGAATAAGAGGGATAGGAGGGAATGCGTAAAGGAACAGACCCTCCCAAGGGAAACATCCCCTACACTCGCCTTTGAGGAAATCTGCTGACAAACTGGGGTTGACCATCTTGAGAACAGTCGAACTTGATCCTGAGGGAGCACCCCACTTGTGACAGGATTGCATCTCCATGCTGAGGGAATCCTCAATGGTGTTGAGTATCCCAGCCAGGTGCCACAGCGATTGAGCTTCCTTGCAGAAGATGGGAGAGAGGGTCCCCCTTTGCTTCACAATGTAGAACATGGTGGTGGAGTTGTCTGTAAAGATGACTAGCTTCCCCCTGTAGCTGGGGTTGAAACAACTTGAGAGCCCAGAACACTGCCTGGAGCTCTAGCACTTGGATACAAGTATCTTGTCTTCCAGTAACCACAGACCTGGAGTGGAGTTTTCTTGTGTGCGCCCTCCCACCCTTTCAGGAGGAAACCGTTGCGACAGTGGCTTGATGAGCTGTAGTCGAAAGGGGCGCCCTGCTTCAGATGCTGATGCTTCCACCACTGCAGTGATCGTCAAAACTGTGGGTTGAGTGCACTCTTGTCATTCCAAGAGCCCAACACTTGCTTCCGTCTGGCATCTAGCGTGCAACCTGGAGTGAGGCACCATAGAGATGCAGGAGGAATCATCCTCAGCAGAGACTTGATCTAGCGAACAGTCATTACCCAGAGAGCAGACAGCCGTTTACTCTTGCGGATCATGGCCTTTATTCTGTCTTTTGATAGGCTAGCAAGGCACTGCAAGGTGTCCTGCCGAGAACCCAGGAAGAGGGGCATTCTGAGACAGCAATATACAGCACTTGGGAAAGGTAATGGAGAATAGCAGAGACATTGGCCATCGAATGCTGACTTTGGAATGCTGTAGGGCCATCTGGTGAGATTGCGACTGGATCAGTCACTTGTCCAGATAAGGGTTGACGCATATACCTATGCAACGCAGATGGGCGGCCACGGGTGCAAGGCACTTGGTGAACACCCTAGGAATACACTTTAGTCCGAATGGGTAGAGCTTCTCCTGCACTGTGACGCTAAGGGAACATCTGTACTTCCAATGGATGAGTATATGAAGTATGCATCTTCTGGATCTAGAGATGCAAGAAAATCCCCTTGTACTAGTTCAAGAACCTCCTGCAACGTCACCATACAGAATTTTTGTAATCAAAAGGAAGTTGCTGAGCTTCCCGAGATGTAAAATAGGTCTCCACCCACCAGACTTTTCTAACCAGAAAGTACCTGGAGTACACTCAGGAGCCCCGGTGGTGCCATGGAACCGGTTTGATGGCCGCTTTTTTGAGCAGGGACCGAACCTCCTGTAGGAGATGGGGCAGATTTAGTTTCCTTTTGCTTATGGCTTGATGGAAGGGCATTTGCCCAGAAATTCGAGTGTGCGCCTTCTTTGCCCGATGCAGAGCACCTACTTGTAGCTGGTGATGTTTCTCCAGTAGAAAAAATTAAGACAACTGGCCTCCAACTGTGTGCTGAAGCCCAATCCTAGTCAGGCCTGTTTTGGAGCTTGTGAGCAGGTGGTGGATCAGCAACGCTTCTGAGTGCCCTTGTACACTTCGGTAGGCCTCCTGCGAGATTAAACGAGAAGGTTGACGACAGGAGAGTTGTGGATATGCCCCAGAGGCCCTGTAAAATCTCCCTTTCCAGAAAGGAAAGGGCTGCCTCCTCTGCTGGAGAGTGCCTAGTGAGCAGCCTGTGTCCGTCTATTACTTGCAGTGTTTCGATGACCCCCCCCCCCCCCAACCCCCCAAAAGGTTGACAGTCAAAGGGCATGTTGATTACTTTAGACTGCACGTTGGGGAGGTAATTGGTGGCTTTCAATCACCCTGATGTAGGAAAGTCCAGTTTCCCATCTGGCATAAACCAGTGTCCAACACATCCAGTACTACTGTGATTGCATGATGAAAGCCAGCTCACCCTCATGCAGCAAAGCCTCCTCCATCTTGTCGTTCGCGAAGAAGTGTTAGAGAGGTCCCATCTTAAACCACAATTCTCTATCATAACGCGAAGGAATGGCTAAAGAATTTAGGCTTTGATATTGCTAGCCGCCGTGGTAATAATCCTCCTTCCAAAATTATCTGGCTGCTTTCCATCCTTGTCTGGGGGGAACCAAGTACTTAGATGAAGGGTTAGCTGATCTCTTTTTGGCTGTAACCGAAACCACATTCAGTGGATGGCCGGGAGTGAAGAAACTTGGCAGCACTCAGAACTCTATATTTTCGATGCAGTCTTTTCTTGGTAGGGCTGAAAACAGGTTCCACATCCCCATTATTCCATCCTACCAGATGTCATTGAGCAGAGGTAGAACTGATTTCCTGGATGCTTCGCTCCTCCGCAACAGGAAGCCCTCCTTCTGCTCTTCAGGGACGAGGTTGAAGAGCTTCACAGCATGCATCTATAGTGCATGAAAGGAAACAATTTCATCCAGGGGTGAACTCATGGAGGGTAGATCGGTATCCGGATTCTCTCCATCGGCCAGCACCAAGTCATCGTACTCAGTTGTAAGAGCATCTTGGGATGTGTCTGGACCAGTATCTCTACCCACAAAAGCAGCAACTGGTTGCAAGAATTTCAATGACGTAGGCCTGGGAGGCCGCAGTAACCCTTCCTCAGGAAGCCTAGAGACTCCCACTATGGGCCCTCTTGAGGGGACGGTGGGGTTAGCCGCTGTTGTAGCTCTGTTACAAGAACCTGCAAAGTGGATAAAATGTCCTGTGACAAATCCCTGGGTGCAGCAGGCACTGGGGCAGGGGTAGACGGTCCAGGGAGTGCAGGCCATACTTGCTGGTGAGGCACTGGTACAATGGTGTCAACTTCCTCCTCCATCTCCTCTTGCTCTGATAACAGAGCTTGCATAGGCTCAACCTCCAACATGCTACCCTCCTGTAGCATTTAGAAAGGTGGCGTCACTGTGGCCATAATCACCAGGGTGAACAGCTGCATATCCTTTGTGGGTCGTGGCAAAGCAGTCACCAATGGTGTGGGAAACTCCATCGACAATGGTGTTGATGACAGTCTCGGTGGCAGATAGATGGTAGAGATAATGGTTGTGACCATAGACTAGGTCAAAAACAAAGGTGATGGCTGGAAGGTTTAGAATGAATCTTAACCACTGGCATTGCTCTGGGCACCCTCCAGACCATTGTTCTTCGCCTGCCAAGCCATTACAGAAGGGGAAAGACCATATGCAAATCAGGCTTGGTCCTACCCCAAAAGGGGCAGTCCAGCCCGAACTGCTAGGTCACATCCCTTCTGCACGAGACCACAAGCATCCCCGAACATGTTTCGGCCTTGTTGGGCCTCATCAGTGAGGAGTAGCTTGGGTCTCTAGGCCCAGCAGGCACGGGACCCACGTCTGGGCAAACCCGGCCCACTCGGGGTGACAAAGAAAAACAAAGAGGTGATGGCTGAAGGTTTAGAATGAATCTTAACCACTGGCATTGCGGGAATGAATCTTAACCACTGGCATATTTGCCCAGAGCAACGCCAGTGGTACAGATCCATTCAAAACCTTCCACCCATCACTTTTGTGGTCACACCATAGACTAGGTCGGCAACGATTGGATCATGGACGGTGTTGCCATCGACAATGAGTTAACTTCCAGTCCATTGACTGGATTGCTGGCGCCGAAGATAGCCCTGGAGAACTGTGTTTGTGTCTCATGGATGAGCAGCCCGATGGTGAATTTGTCACCAATGGGTGCTTCTTCACAGAAGTAAACTTAGTAGAGACAGTCGGTGTAGACTGCCATTGAGGAGGACGGAGTAGCCGGCAAGCCCTTCCTTGTGGAAGAAGCAGCCGACGAGACCAATGATCTAGATTGAGCCTTGGCAGCTGTCGGGGATGAGGGGGTGTTGCAATAGGTCGAACTTTGCAGAGGACCTGCCACCTCCAGCCAGGCGACCACTCGGTGGGTGGTCCTTCAGAGTTTGAGGAAAAATCTTGGCAGATGGAACAGTGGTCCACTTTGTGATCCTGATTGGAGGCAATAAATGCAATTTGTAGGCCAATCGTACAGAAAAACCTTTAGGCCACACTTGGTGCAGGGCTGAAAAAACCCCTCTTCTTGGTGGCATCTGCCATCGTCACGAGAAGGCATCACAAAGACTTTCTCCGAGGTTAGAAGATCCCTCGATGGTCTGGATCTTCACAGGCAACAGATCCCTGCTACTGGTAGTAACTTAGGTGACGAAAGAAGAAACAAAATCTTTTAATCAAAAAAAGTACAAAAAAGCCTAAAATTCGAGATTTGAATATTGAGGACTACCAACAAATAAACTTGCAGTAAAAATCTGAAGAGGGCCACCAGGGGTGGAGCTGGTCACCAGGCATGGAGCTATGGGGGACAAGCGTCACTGGTTGGGGCAGTATGGCTATATAAGTGACTAGCATTTTTTCATGCTTAAAAAAAAAAAAAAAAATGTGTTCACTTTAATATTACTGAGTATTCCCAGCCTGGCCGTGGGGAATAGACATAAGCATGTGCTTTCATGCAAGCTCCAATGCTGGAGAAATCAGACAGATTTTCCAGTTCAGTGTGCTCTAAAGTTAGTTAGGGCATCATCATGGCTACATACCACAGAACAGCGGTCTTCAGACTGTGTGGCCAGAAAGATGCTAGTTCTTCCGCTACCAATGCAGATTGTGGTTGTGGGTTGGGGTTGGGGCAGCGGCACAATTTCTCATCTCGAGTGAGACAGAGCTCTAAGTGCAAACATCTATTGTTAACAACAGAGCTGGGAAGATTCCCATAACTTTTTGGTCTCCATAATTCTCCCGCAACTGACTTTCTATTTTTTCATGTTTGCTGTGAGGACCGCTGCTAGAACCACTGTCTCTAGACTGGCTCAGCCAGTTCTGGATTCTACAACCCAAATAATTTGATGACCATCTAATCCTGGAAGGCATTTACGGGGATGCGGTTTCCTCATCCTTTCACTCAAAAATGGGTGATGTACGAGATTGAGACATTGCTGGTTGCACCAGAACTCCTTGTGTGCAAGGGTATGGATGACAGTTATTTAAGCCTGAGAAAGCAGTGCTGGAGACTGAGCAGGAGTCTACAGCATAACCCTGAATATGTCTAAGGAAATGGTGCAGTGCCGGTTCCATCATGAAGGTTTTGAAATTATGAAAAATAAACTCATGTTGAAGAGAATAGTGCCTCACTGAGTACATTATTTTTTCTGGTAAACAAATACATCTAAAACTTAGTTGGACCAGGAAAATGCAGGACGCCATGACGCTGATCAAACTTAGAAAATCGAAGGCTGGAAGATTCTGGGAAGTTTGAAACTTTTGGACCATCTTTGAAAGATGTTGAGCCCTCAAACGTTTGGTTTCCTGGAGAACCATAAGGGGGTCTTCTTAAGAAAGGAAGGCAATAGCAGTGAGCCACTGTTTCAAGTGCCCAAGCCTCGGGTAATGACCCGCCAACTCTCCAAATGCCGAGTCAGCCTACCCCCGACCACAGTCCTCTGAACCAAGGACTCGAAAGGGGTTTTGGAGGTTGTTGCTGCTGCAGAGGGCAAAGAAACAGCGGTTGAGAGAGGAGTTTCTCCTCCTCACCCTCGAGAGCCGGAGGGAGCCTTCTCTGACCCCTCTGTGCAAACTGGCCTCTTCCTCTTGCAATTGAGGAACAGAAACGAAAAGGCCGACCTCTCCAATTGCGGAAGGGCTTAAAAGTCGATGAATCAATCTAAGGCTTCGAGAACGTAGGGGGCGACTAAGGGACAGATGCTATCAAGTGTCAACAGCTTCAATGGTTTCAACTGCAACAATGACTTAGATGTACCAGGTCCCTGCACTTTCACATGATTCAAGGAAGATTTTTGCTTCGACTTTTGTATAGACAGACTCCTTTGATGGATGTCGAGGAGACATACTGCCCAGGCCCTTTGGCATGTGAGTAGTCGTCTCACAAGACACCTTGCCACCCTTACCAGATGGGGTGGGGTTAGAAGCCTTCTTGGCTTCTTTCAAAGGGGCGATTGGAGCTGCCTTCTGGAACCCATCCACCATCCGGAGACAACATTTCTCCGAAGTCAGATGAAGACGCCGACTTGCTGCGAAAGTTAACCTGTTAGTCGGATTCCTCACCTGACAAAGACTGAACTATGGCATCGGTTTTTTTGTCTTTTTGTGTGAAGAGGACAAATGGCGACATCTGGATCTTGAGCGCTTAGAGCGCTTCTTCACAGGGGACACTTCCCTGGGCTCAGACAACCTCTTTTTGGAAGGGGTAGTTGAAGGCTAATTAGAAAGGGGCCTACCCGCGGCAAGTTTTCTATTCCTTTCACGTAAGGCCTTCACCAACATAGCAACTGCAGTCGTCTACTTTATGGTCTACACCCATGCACCAAAGGCAGATCTGATGTGGGTCTGTAATGGACATTTTAGTGACACAATCTGATCAACATTTAAAACCGTTCTTCATATTGGACATCGAAAAACTTCTAAACACAATCCGCAGTGAGAACAATTGCTTCGGCGATGAACCGTCTGAAGTGAGCATGTAGAAAAACAGAACTGAGGCAATGGGCACCATATACCAGCGTCAACGCCACGGCCGAGGACAGGATGAAGGCAGTCGAGTGCTATGACTCCACGGCGTGACATACTAAAACCATTATGATGCAGCAAGCAGACAAATTTATCAAAGATCAGGAAAATATTAATTGTGAGTATTAAAATAAACTTTTTTAAAAAGATGAGGAATACGTGGGAGGCCAATCCATTTGAACTATAAGTTGAGGACAACTGCCAAAAGGGTCCCTTCCTCTTGCAGCTCGAAAAACAAACATTGCGCAAGTCACAGGAGACCTACTTCGCGACATCTCTTCCTCTGAGGAATGTTGCTCTGGAATGGTCACCACAGCAGGGTGATACAACACCTGTATAGTGGGAGGATTGCTCAAAGGCACCAAACGCAGTTTTGCCCTTTTCTGCAGATATGAAGGGGAGCCACTTTGGGATTTGCTTTCTTAGAGCGCACAGACTATCCTTACGCTATGTCTTCTGTCCAGGTGCTTCCAAGGCATCAGGTGTGACTCAGTATTCAGTGCCATAAATAGGCCCTCGGGGGTGGGGGGGGGGTCAAGTGCACAATGGACTGACATCCAGACAACTGGGCCCAAGAGCCGATTCAGGCTGCTGAAATAGCAATTAATTGAAAGCCCTGCAGATTAGACCAGGAGGTACCCTCTGCAAGTGCGCTGAAATCAGAAACTCACCTAAAAGGACAGTGGAGCAGATCACGCCCCCCCTCCCGCACCCCCCCCTTCCCTAATCTCAAGTTGAGGAAAAGCTGGAATGATTCTCTTGTTAGGGAGGTTGTTTTCGATGTAACTGCGTTTTGAGGAATGAGCCAATATCCTCTGACGGTGGCTCGTGGAAGTATTCCTCCTATCGTCCATCTATGGGTAAGTAAGCTATGCAGCATGGAGGCTGACACACAGTTCGGCCAGTAGTGGTCTGGCACAAAGAAAATGTGAGTATGTGCAGGCAAAAAGCCTTTGAGGGGACATCCCTCCTGGAGCAGTGTTGGCAGCATTAAAAAAAAAAAGCAAGGGAAAAAATGCAAGCAGATTGGTGCACCCCTGATTTTGATTCAATCTACATGGATGGGCAGGATGAAAGACTGGCAGCTGGGGAAGCGAGCATGTGTGAGGGAGGAGTCTGGCAGGGAAAGGGTTGAGCAAGCACCACATTTTCCTTTTTCAATTATACTGCTTCGTTCCTGCCCCAGAAAGACAATGTCCCCAATGAGTATGAAGCAAAGAGGTATAGGAATAAGAAAGCAAACACAACAAGCAAACTCCTTGAGGTGGATTGCTGCCAAAATGTCCAGATCAGTGACTGACTCCTAAAAAGGCTGGTGGATAGTGGCTTTGATTCAACCACAATATGCTAGCTGACTCCCTTCCTGGCTGGAAGTGCTTACCTGGACACATTTGACAATTTTAGCTGATGGGAGGCTTAAATGCTTCAAGATTCAATGTGTGAGGGCTTCTTGTGGGACAGGTTTTTTTGTTTGCCGTTAGCTGTAGCTTCTCCAAACGTTCAAGGATTGGTCCCCACCCTATAGGTAGGGAAACCGGTTTTTGGTGCAAAATTGGTTAAGGGCATCTGACCAGTGGTGGACCATGTTGTCCTTTACATAAGCAAATATGGGCTGGGATTGAGAAGGCAGGTGAAGAATAAGGGAGCTCTTTCGGACTTCTATTGATAAAAGAATAAAGAATTGAGAATTCAGGGACAGATTACTAAACAAATCAAGTGCAGCAGGTGCAGACAAACCTACATGCTGTACCCTGGCGGTCAGACAAGAGGCATTTGGTACCTGCCAGGGCCTACAGACTAGCAAGGTAGGCCAGAATGGTTTGAACTATAAGTAAGGAACAAGTTACTTACCTGTAACTGTTGTTCTCCAGCATGGGTCTGGCATGGATTCACATGCTCATGAATATTCCCCGTCGTCAGGCTGGGAATCCTCGGTAAAGAAAAAACCAGTATCAGTTTCGTTTCTGATCTGTCTTTCGTAGTAATATCCAATCACTGGTCTCTGCGTCATACTGACCACAGCCAATGACTGCCCTCTACCCAAGCACCGCCTCTGGCAGCCATCTTCAGATTTGGAAGCACGTGAAGTGGCAGTATGACCAAGTGAAGAGCCGCAGAGGGGTAGGCGGGAGGGTTCACATGTGAATCCATGCCAGACCCATGCTGGAGAACAACAGTTACAGGTAAGTAACTTGTTCCTTCTCCAGCATGGGGTCTGGCATGGATTCACATGCTCATGAATAAAGAATACATAGCAGTACACACATGCACAACCACGGGAGGTGGCAAAGGCTCAACATTAAGCAGTACATCCAACTCAACATTAAGCATCTTACCTCCTCACCAGGCTCACCTCAGGCGAACAGGTTGCGCAGCACTGCTTGGCCGACCCTGGACTCCTCCCTGGAATCCCGATCGACGCAGTAGAATTTCGTGAAGGTGTGCGTCGACCTCCACGTAGCAGCCCTGCATATGTCCAGCAGGGGCACACCAGAAAGGAACGCCGTGGTAGCTGCGATCGCTCTGGTGGAATGGGCTCTCGGAGGGCCAGGCAGCGGTCGGTTTGCCAACCGATGACAGTACATGATACAGCCGGAGAGCCATCTGGAAATGGAAGCCTTCGAGAGAGCCTTCCCCTGATTGACAGGTCCAAAGTTCACAAAGAGTTGTGACGTCTTCCGAAAACACTTCGTGCGGTCCACGTAGAACTTCAGCGCTCTAGCCACATCCAGCGAGTGCAAAGTCCTCTCAGCCGGCGACGAAGGCGACGGGAAGAACACAGGCAACACCAAGGGTTAGTTGAGATGGAAGTCCGACGGTACCTTGGGCATGAAGGAGGGGTGCGTCCTGAGCACTACCCTCGTGTCGTGAAAAGTCAAGTACGGGGCCTTGCATGAAAGGGCCTGGATCTCTCCCACCCGTCGTGCAGAGGTGATGGCCACAAGAAACGCTGCTTTCCACGACAGAAACTTCAACAGGGCCGAGTGCAGAGGCTCGAACGGAGGTCCCATGAGCTTGGTCAGCACCACGTTGAGCTCCCACGCCGGGGCCGGAGTCTTCACCGGCGGGAACGATCTGAACAGTCCCTTCATGAACTCTTTCACCAGACGATGAGACCACAAGGACGTCCGGCCCGTGGTTCTGGTGTATCGGGAGATCGCAGCAAGATGAATCTTGATGGACGCGTGTGCCAGTCCAGCTTTGGCCAGCGTCAGCAGGTACGGCAGTACCTGGGGAGCCGTAATCCGTAGAGGGTTAATCTTCTGCGCGTGGCACCAGACAGAGAACCTCTTCCATTTGTGTCCGTAGCATTTAAGAGTCGAGGACGCCCTGGCCTTTGCAAGAACTTCTCTGCAGTCGGCCGGTATGTCGTATCCTCCAAACTCTAGCGCTGCAGGAGCCAGGCCTGCAAGTTCAGCGATTTCGGGTCGTGGTGGAGGATGGCGCCTCCTTCCCTCGAGAGAAGATCCGCGTCCACCGGCAGCTTGAAGGTCCGGGAACCATATCTGCCTCGGCCACGCAGGTGCGACGAGGATCATCCTGCACCGTGACCTCTTGAGCTGGTTGACGAGCCGGATTAGCAGTGGCAAAGGAGGGAACGCGTAGAGGAACAGGCCCTCCCAGGGGAACGAGAAGGCATCGCCCATGCTCCTCGCCTGGGGAAACCTGCTGGCGAACCTTCGGCACTTGGAGTTCGTCGCCGTCGCGAACAGGTCGATCTGGGGTGTGCCCCACCGTCTGAAGAGGCGATCCACTAGATCCTGCCGTAGTTCCCACTCGTGGCACGAGCGCAGCTCCCTGCTGAGTGAGTCGGCGATGGTGTTTTTTATCCCTGCCAGATGAAACGGCACCAGAAACATCCTTTGGGCGACGGCCCAATGCCACAGGTCCTGCGCCTCCTTGGACAGCGCTGGGGACCTGGTTCCGCCCTGTTTCCTGATGTAAAACATGGTGGTGGTGTTGTCGGTGAAGATCCTCACCACCTTGCACTTGAGGGACGGAAGGAAGGACCTGAGGGCCCAGAACACTGCACGGAGCTCCAGGACGTTGATATGGAGGGACTTCTCCGTCGGGAGCCAAAGGCCTCTCTCGCGTGCAGATTTTCGGTGTGCGCTCCCCACCCTTCCAGGGAGGCATCGGTGGTCACTGTCTCCTGGTGGTCTGGGGTCTGGAAGTCCATGCCCGCCGTCAGATGCGTGCGGTTGCCCCACCACCGGACCGCTCGGCGGAAACTCTCGTCGAGTGTGATCCTCTCCTCGAAGCTGCCCGTCGTTTGGATCCAGCGCGCGTCCAGGAACTCCTGCAACGGGCGCATCCGGAGCCTGCACATGGGAATGAGGTAGATGCAGGAAGACATCATTCCGAGGAGGGACTTGATGGACCTCACCTTGGCCGCGTCGGAAACCAACATCCGCTGTACCTTGCCCAGGATGGACCTGGTCCTTTCCTCCGACGGGGAGGCCAGAAGAGACACTGTGTCGAGCTTCGCTCCCAGAAACAGTGCGTTTTGCGCGGGTACCAGGTGAGACTTGGCGTAGTTCACGGAGAATCCCAGGTCCGTGAGAAGTCGGACGGTCCTTGCCGTGTGATCCAGGGCGAGCTCCCTCGTCTTGGCTCGGATGAGCCAGTCGTCCAGGTAGGGGTAGATGTGGATCCCCTCGCGGCGCAGCTGCGCCGCCACTGGTGCAAGGCACTTGGTGAATACCCTGGGGGCCGACCGTAGTCCGAAGGGGAGGGCTTTGAACTGGTAGTGACGCCCTTGGACCACAAACCTGAGGAATTTTCGGTGCCCCTTTAGGATGGGAATATGGAAGTAGGCATCCTCCAAATCCAACGACGACAGGAAGTCTCCTTCCTCCAGCTGACCCAGGACATGCTGGAGGGTGACCATCCGGAACTTTTGCGCCTTGATGAACTTGTTCAGACGTCGCAGGTCCAGGATGGGGCGCCATCCCCCCGTCTTCTTCTTCACGAGGAAGTATCTCGAGTAAACTCCGGAGCCCCGAAGTCTCTTTGGGACGAGTTCGATGGCGCCCTTCCTCAGCATCGCCTTTACCTCCAGGAGAAGTTGAGGGACGTGAAGTTCTTTCCTGGCCACGGGGGGGGACGCGCGGACACCTTCTTTGAAATTCGAGCGCGTGGCCCCGGGCCAAGGCGTCCAGCACCCAACGGTCGGTGGAGATGGACTCCCACACGCTGACGAATCTCGCCAGCCGGCCTCCCACCGGGGTGCTTCGGTGGGGGCCTGACCCCACGGTCGGTTCAATCCTGCTTCGACGAGGCTTTGCCGCCTTGACCTCCTTGGCGACGACGGCGGGGTCCGCCAGACTTGCCTCGTCCTCTGTAGGCCTCCTGAGCCGACGAGCGGGCCGCTTGACGGTAGGTGGAGAAACCGCCGCCTGAACTTTTGGAGGCACCCTTGCCTCCGCTGCTCCGAAAGGGCGTCCGTCGTCGTTGCAGAACTCCAAGGGCCCGGGCCGTCTCGGTGTCCGCTTTAATGGCCTGAAGGGAATCGTCCATTGTTTTCCCAAACAGGTTGTTCCCATCGAAGGGCATGTCCAGGACTCTGGTCTGAACGTCTTGACGGAAGTCCGTAGCCTTGAGCCATCCACGCCGCCTAAGGCAAACGCCGTTGCCCAACTGGCGGAACCCAGTGTCGGCGATGTCCGTCGCAACGGTAATGGCGTGGTCCGAAGCCATCTCACCTTCCTGCAGGATCTCCAGGGCCTCTGCCCTCTTGTCGTCCGGCACGAAGTCCAGTAGGGGAGCCAGTTTGTACCAGAGCTCCCTGTCGTAGCGGGCCACGATAGCCAAGGCGTTGGCCGCTTTAATCGTCGTCGCCGCCGAGATGACTCTGCGTCCCATAGCGTCCAATTTCTTTCCCTCGCCGTCCGGTGGGGAAGTCGATGTGGAGGCCGCACCCCCCCCCCCCCCGCTTTTTTCCTGGCCGCCGCGGAGGCGACGGAGTCCGGGGTAGGCTGCGCCCGGAGGCACAGGGGGGCCATGTCCGGGACCCGGTACTTCTTCTCGTACCGGTCTCTTCTAGCTGGCGTCGTGGAAGGGTTCTTGAGGAGGGAGAGGCCCTCATCCCAAATGTCGTCCAATAGAGGCACTGAGAGGACCGTCTTCCTCTTGGCCTCGCGCCGCTGATAAAGGAAACCTTCCTTCTTCTCCTCAGGGCAGAGTTGGAAAAGCTCGGATGCCCTGGTGATCATGGAGTGGAACGATCCAATCTCGTCGGGCGGAGAAGCCCTGGTGGGAGGCGACGACGGTACATCCTCGTCGTATACCTAGTCGTCCGTACCCGTCGCTGCCGTCGCTCACCGCCTTATCCTTGAGGGGGGGGGACACTGCCTCGCTCCCCCTCCGATGGGGCCTTCGAGCTCGACCGGGGCCTCTCCAGGAGCTTCGCCGTGTGCTCGGCCTTCCTCTTACCCGACCCAGAGCGTTGGCTCGTGGTTGATGGTGCCGGGGAGGGTGCGCCCTGCCTGGCGCCCGTAGAGCCAGACCGTTCGGCGCTCCCGGTGCCAGCGGACTCGCGGTGCTTTGCCTTGTGTTGGACCCCCGTCGCCGGGGCGTCCTCAAAGGTCTTAGAAGACCGCTCGGATTTCTTCTTCTTCTTCTCGCCTGACGGGCTCTTCCCTTCCAGCCAGTTGGCGAGACGTTGATGGCGGTCCTTCATGGTCCGCTCCGACATGTTGCCGCAAAACGCACAGTCCTTCTCCACGTGCGTCTTGTCCTCATGTAAGCAGTAGAGACAAAAGGAGTGTTCGTCCTCCTTAAAGACGTTCTGCAGCTGGCATCCAGGGCAGACCCTGAACAGCTTTCCGGGCGTCGAGCATCCCTTCTCCTGGGCCATGTCCGGGCCTGAGAAACTTCTGGAGTCCTCCAAAAGCGTAGCTTGACGAAATCTTCACCCTTGAGGGGCGCAGACGAATCCGACACGGGTCCCCGTTGATCGGATGGAGAGTCGGTGGAGCTTGAGGCTCTTTTGACCGAAAAAACTAAGTTTTTGAGAAAAAACGTGAAAAAATAGCACTAACGCTCGAGAGCAATAGCACGAGGATCCCAACACATGAACGTGCGGTAAAAATCTGAAGATGGCTGCCAGAGGCGGTGCTTAGGTAGAGGGCAGTCATTGGCTGTGGTCAGTATGACGCAGAGACCAGTGATTGGATATTACTACGAAAGACAGATCAGAAACGAAACTGATACTGGTTTTTTCTTTACCGAGGATTCCCAGCCTGACGACGGGGAATATTCATGAGCATGTGAATCCATGCCAGACCCCATGCTGGAGAAGGTTTACATTCCAATATTCATACGGTGTACTTCATACCAGGGAACCACAACACCTTGGAGCATTTCAGAGGAGACTAGGGCTTCAATGATCATAAGCAAAGCGTAACCGGGCAACACTTACAACTGTGGTGGTAAAAAAAAAAAGTCAGTTCTGCTTGCAAGTGACCATCGACGCAGGTGAAACGTGGACGTCTCCAGGGAGAAACCCTCTTTTGCCCCCCCCCACCCCACCTAAGCAGACTGTACCATTCCACAGAAGCTCGTTTCTTCTTACTTTATAGAACCCCCACCAATACGGCGGAAAGGATGGTTTTTAATAAAAAGTCAGATCTAGAAGAGGTATGACGTGGGAGGTCAGCCTGATGGCTGCCATGTTCATGCATTGGCTACACAAACAGCTTCCCAAAAAAATTCTGAGAACGCATTTTGGAGCTCACGTTCTGGTGGCTTAAAATAGCGGCACATGAGTCATGAGCCTGCATGCGTGGTGATGGGCTTTCCATCTACCCAGTCTTCCCTGCATGCATGAGGTCATGAAAGCTCTGAGGGTGGAGTCCTGCGGCGGGAGTGATCTGCGACGTGCTCCATGTGTGTGAGTTGTAGACTGGCAGGCTGCGAGGGCCTGTAGGTGGATGTTCCATTTACTGGAGTTCTATCCCGTGCTGCTACTAACTTGCTGGGGCCTGTACTTTACCTGGTACCTGTAACCCAGGGGATAAAGCAGCCTTCTTTTGTACCTGTGGCTCCCGACATACCTACAAGGTGGCTAACTACAAAATTGGCGACGAGAATGGGATTCAAGCCCAGGCATGCAAAGCACAATGGATATCCTCTTTTGATCAAGTCCGCCTTCACAGCAGCGTGTACTCCTTTGTGGTCGCGGTTAGGTGCTTTTCCCAGCGTCTCGTTGGGCTTGGTCTCGTCTAATGAGGAAGGCTGAAGGCTGCAGCCTGAGGATGTGGCATGGTCAGATGTAGCACGATTCCCTCTGGCAGTGAAGTTGCTGAACCACCCTAGTGTGAGCGGCCCGAGTGTGCCACACACTGGTGGAGGGAGCTTAAGGACCCATGGGTTTCATTAGAGGAGCGGATTCATTTTGGTAGTCTTGTGAGCATGGACTTCTGATTTCCTTGCCTTTCCTACTTCCCCTGTAAGGCACTTTTTAGTGTATTCTTTTTCTGATGTGTCCATAAGGGAAGGGGGCGGGGGGGTATATTGTGATGCGCTTTCCACCTACTCTGGTGTCCATGCCTGCATGGACAGTGTCATGAAGGTTCAGAGTGCAGAATCATGTGCGAGTGATCTGCTGAGGTTTCTATGCAGGACAGCTGCTGGATGCGTGCCTGGGATACTACTTATCAGTTGGGGCCTGTATTTTACCCGCTACCTGTAACTGAAGGAATAAAGCCTTTGTACCTGCGGCTCCGGCCATCCGTACATGGCGGTCAAGTACAACATGTTGCCAGCGCACTTAAGACACAGGCAGGACTACTCTCCTCAATCCCATCATGACCCGTGCAGCAGATGTTAAAACGCTGCAGGACAGGGCCAGCCTCCACTTGCATGTACTGCTGGTGAGGGGCCCCAAGACCAGAGAAGAGCGGATACTAAGGGATGTACAAGGACCACACTCTGCAAGTAGGAATGGGGAAGAATGGATCCTCGATGGAAGACATCCGGTGACCAGCAGAGTAGCTGCTTCTGAGCAAACGTGCCAGTTAAAATATTAGCATGGCTGTGCAGGGCACACGTGCCCAGCAAAAGAGGTCATCTTCTGCAAATGAGAAAGATTGAACTGGATAGGACCTTTGCCAACAACTATAATAAAGTTAGCCTGAAGAGGATACTATTGACAAGCCAATAAAGAAAGGACAAAGCTGATTCCAACACTCAGAAGACAACAGCTCCTTCGAGGCTCATCGCCAATACAATCCAACAAGCTAGTGTGTTCAACAAAGAATTTAGGAATGGAACGTGTGTACACAGTTAAATTCGGAACACAACATGCAACTATAAAGAAGCAGGAAATGCCAAGGACACGCCAAAGCTACAGACGCCTCCCCCACTCAATGCTATGCCATTAGAATATGTTTTCTGCTTTATAGTGTATCCCGCAGCTGGCACTATATTGCTTTTTGCAGTCAAACTTACACCACACTCCCAGATTTCTTCTACCCAATACCAACATGAACAAGTGGAGGCTCTGGAGTAGCCAGCTCACCCAGATTTACATTGCCACCCAAATAAAATATAAACAGGGCTCGCAAAATCTAGCCTGCTAGCATTGGTAATCAGATTGTTCGAAGAGCGAGTACCATTTGCTCCATACTCAACCTTGCTGGCGAGTATGGGGATGTTAGAAACATTTTTCATTTAGTGCAAACACACGGTTTGCAGTAAAAGGCAAATACAGGTTTTACTGTGCATGCTTGACAGCATTGCAGCAAATATGAAGTGTGCACCATTTCACAAAAAGCACTGAAATATTTTGTCACCAGTCACAATGGGGCAAGTGAATTATGTAAACTAAGGAACTCGCCCTGCAGGGCTAGTGGGATTTTTAAGAATTTGCAAGGCCTAATGTAGATTATGAACCTGAGGGTAGAGAGAAACACGACAATAGTTGAAATGAGAATCCTATTGTTAATGTTTGTTGTGCATGAAGTAATCGCAAAATCCAACTGCTCTAGATTTTGCAGCAGTGTGCAGAGTTCCTATCCATTTCTAGATGTCAAGCCATTGAGGACACTGACTGGAGACAATCTGGTGAGGGCCGAACGGCCTCATCTTTTTCAGTGATCGGAGGGTAATACGGTTTCTGAAAGTGTGCTCATCAGACACTACTTTCATAATGCAATGGCAGAAAGTATTGTGCAGACATGTGACTTGCTGCTTCTGTCTCCTGACATCCCACGCAGCTGCCTTCCTGTGGAAGCAGGGCAGATTCAAAGGTCGCTTATGTGCATCCCTGTACACAGCTGCTGCAATGCTAAGCACCAACAGGCAGGGGCTGCTTTTTAACCGCTTGCACCCCTAGTTTGTGCAACAGACATTCTGATGGCAGATAATATTAAAACGTAACCAATGTCTGGTTAGGACATGGTGGTTACTCAGATTACTAATTATAGAGCCACAAGCATTTGGATGTCACTATTGCCAGCTTGGTGAGCAGTGACTCATTGATGGGTTGGACGTGTATTGGCCTGGGTGTACCCACAACAATCATGTGTGACCAAGCCAAGGAAGCCACTTGACCACCCCCAGCCCCCCCCCCAAACCCCCTTGAGAACAGTCAACTCCTTCCTCCGGCTAGCAGGAACCCTCCTGAGGGCTCCCGAGAACCAGTGCTTCAATGACCGTCCTGACATGACAATGGCACTCACACATGGGTGCAGATTACTGCAGTCCTTTTGAAGTAGGAATGGTGGAGTCAAAGTAGCAGAGAGGAGAGCTTCAGACCACAGCAGGGTCTCACCATCTTGGATTTGCTAGGGCTTCCCAACCGTACTATGCCAGCAGCAGCCAGTATAGGTCCCAGAACAGGTTTCCTGTAGAAAAATCAGCTGTAGCATTTGGACCATATATGGGTGTGGGGGGAGGGAGCAGAATCTTGGTTGAACATAGTTTATTTTGGTACTACCGTGCTATTGTTTGGCTTACTTCTGTAACATCTAGCACCCCCTCCTGAGGAGCATAGCCTGCCCTCGGCCCACGTTACCAAAAGTAAAGGCTGTTTAGCTTTTGGGCTGTGTAAGTTGCACCTTTATGATTGTGGTCACTGCTGGTTTGATAGTGTGGGGCTGAGGAGGAACTTTAGCCACTACTCACCTGTGTCATCCTGCGGAGCAGTAGTCATTTCATCATAGACACTGTTCCACAGGCTTAGAGTCATGGCTACAAAACGATCGACCTGGCTTTTGGGACTAGTTGTAGGGATGGTCCATCCCGCTGGTGGTCTTGGCTGTATGGGAGTCGTTAACAGAGGGCTTTTACTTTTTCTTGGAGTTAAGAGGGGGCATTTATATACAACACTATTTTGAAGCAGATACGGGCTTGAACATTGAGCTAGTGAATTTCTGGAGTGGCTGGTGACCAATTCATATTGACCCTTGATGACAATTATTCGGTCTTCAGCAATTTGGATTGGTTTGCAATCTTAGTATTTAATGTAAAGAGTTTGGAGTAAGACCTGAGTATTGTAATGGGCTGTTACAGAGAAACTAAAACTCACACAGAAAGGGTGACCTCAAACTTGGGAACCGGGAGATCTATTGGATGGCAGGAACCAACTCAGTGAAGGACGGTCTAAATGAAAGAGTGGAGTTAGTCACCACAAAAACATTAACATAGTCACAAGATGCAATCCAACATGAGCAGACAAATTTATCAGTCACACCCTCCACAATGACAACCAGCATCCACCAATTACCTCTACATGACATTTACATAATGTTTGATATACACATGCTTGAACTAAGGAGCCACCACACAGTGTGTCTGGTTCCCACATTAGGCTAAAACGTATTCTTTTTTGCTCTTATAAGTTAATCATTTTAATACTATTCTCCCCCTCCCCCCGCACATGACATTTACAGTAGGCAGGATTGACTCCCAGAAATGGCACAAGTGCCCCAGTACTATCCACAGCCGGGTTTCTTCCTTCTCCATAAGGCAAGGGTAAATGCAGTTTACTGGGTATGACTTTACAGTGCACACGCTAATCATATAGCATGTAACATCCCCTTTCCTTATTTAGATCTGGGGTTGATTTATTCCCACACAGATTGTAGTTTCCACATGGGGACCCTATACACCAGTACGCCCTGCACAAACAAAGCATATCAATACTGATGTTGACTGTTAAGTCTTAATACACGTGGGGACTCTAGAGCACAACTATGGCACTGGTACACACATGACATCAGCAATTGTGCAATGTCACGACGCAACAAATCATGGATTTTCTAAGATAATATGGCACCACCGGAGATGGGGAAGCGGAACGAGGTCTAGAAGCAATTACAAGTGCTGAACAACGATGAATCAGAAACACCATTAGGGTTTTTGGTGGCAGCAGCAAGTTTGGGTGAACAGACTGGTGTAGCTTTACCTTTTTTGTTTACCCCTGCCCTTAAAAACTCAAAGTAATCCAGATCCATTAATGGATCACGTAGAGCAAATGAACAGGAGACCAACCTTTTCCCCGCCTGCAGCAAAGCTCTCCAGGGAAGTAATTATAACTCGAATGGGAGATGAACACTATAGATACACAGTTGCAGGATCCAGCAATAACTAAATGTTTCTCCAGTAAGCTTGTGACTACTGCTGTCCAAACAAGTGATTGCAATGTGCTATGTGAACACACGCGAGATGGATTCTAACACGTTTTGACAGGTACTGTACAAAGAAAACAGATCGAACTTCACTAAGCAGGAAGTGCATAGGTGAGCCCCAAGTTAGTTCTGGGCATTTGGGGTCTGAATATGGAAAGCACACTCGAGGGGGGCAATGTTATGAGCAACGAATAAAGTAATCTTTTTCCTCAAAGACAAGGTCGATATTTATTTGAAAGAAATTAGGTGGCATATTCGATCTGATGGGTTCACTCCTAAAACTAGGACTGCACTCTAAAAAAAAAAATCGGATATGCATGATTGGATAAGAACTATGCCCATTTGGAGAATTTAAAGTCCTTTCAATTTACCAAGTTTGTTCTATACTCCTATAATGAGCCACAGTTTTATTTTAATCCCTGTCCAGCAGTCAGACTGAGGCGTTTTATAGTGCTACTTAAGGTGAACTACTTGCCGGTTTTGGCCTGTACTGGTGTAATAAACCAGATACCTCAGTCTGAACGATACTGCCGAATATCTAAGAACCAGTCAAAAGTAGAAACGGGGAAACGTGTTAACTAATTACCCTAAATTACGTATAACATACCAGACCCAATATGGGAGATATGTACATAATCTTGACTCCTTTGCAGAATTGGCTTTCTGGCGGAGCAGTGTTAATTCGCAGCATATGAGCCGCTTGATTGCAATGTACAATGTTTGGCTGGTAGTAGAGAGCCGCCTGGGAATTTCCATCTGAGGCATTTGTGTGATGGCCATTTTTTTGGTCAACTCTTAACACTCAAGTTACGATGTATTGTGTTTACAAGTGTGAAGACTCATAATGAGACAGATATATGGTTTTATGAAAATTTAGATATCTAAGTATGTTTTATCATATCATATTTTAGAGTGCACATTGATTTTCGTGATTGCATATTTTTAGGTTTATGTGTCTCAATAGTCTAGGTAACAAGTGTTAATGTGTAATAGTGAAGTATTGTCTACATATGAAAATAATGTTTATGTGCATTTAATTTATGTGTAAAAGTTTATTTATAAACTATCACATTAAAGTAAAATAAACAAAGAAGTATTGTTCTAAAATAATATCTAAATATAAGCAGGAGGCACGTTTGAGAATGTATCCAATTGTAATGGGATCATTTTCAGACCATTTTTAGACAAATCAAGAAATATACGGATTCTATTGACACTTTAATGGGGACTAATTGGGTGATGGTTTGTTTATTTATTTATTTACGAAATATAACCATATTGGAACCCTAAAGACTAGGTCGGAGGGATGTGCTGGAAGCTGAAACACTACATCGTCTATGCAGCAACTGGACACCTTTACCATCACCACGATAGCGTCAAAACATGTGTTGGTTGTACCAGTGGTATAATTTCATACACAAACATTGAGTAAAGGATTTATGTTATTAGCGTGCACTATTTTTCGCCGCGTAATCAAGAAAAAAAGGCGGAATTTTAATGTGCTACCACCCCATGCTGGACCGTCTATAATGGAGTTACATTGAGTAATGTACATAGGTTTAACCTAACTCCACTTTGTAAAATAGTATGTGCACATTTTATGCCGAGTACCCCCTCCCCCCTCCCCCCCTCCTTGTTAAATGCCAATATATTCTCATTTTGACATGCTGCAACACAAATCCTTTTGATCAGGCAGGAACATGCAGGCATCTTTTCTATCAGGGCACCCATTACTGTCTGGTCTTTGAGTGGCACCTGCAGCCTCAGAACCTGAAGGGTTCTGAGTTGGTGGCAGCAGGTTCCAGAGAAAGCAGTCGCGCCTCAAGGGGATGCTGGAAGCTGGTCTTCCTGGTGGGGTGGGGGGCGGGGGGGGGGGCTTGTATCCTGGTGAATCCAACAAAGGCAAGAGATTACTTTAATCTTGTAACTACTCCTTCCTTGGGTGAAGGAGGCTACCCCCCCCCACCACACACAAGCTGTGTAATGTAGTAGAAGCAGGTTTTCAGGGTTTACTCGCGTTACAGACCTCAAGGGGCAGATACTAGAGCCTGTGGAGACGCACTGGCCACCATAAAAGAGCCCAGAGGCAGGTCAGGAGGGCGTGCGAGTATATAGAGTTTGGGGAGAAAAGCTTTGGGCAAAGTCATAATCTTCCATTCTACGTACTGGTGGGGTTCCCATTATTGCCAAAGCTTTATTTTAAAAATCAATAACAAAATGAAGGACGTCACTTGGCTGCATTTTGGCCTCTCGCGTATTGCTACCTGCCTCAATGTCGCTAAGCAGAGCTCATTGATAAAGTTAAAGCGTTCCTTGGTGGCATTTGTGGGGCGATTGACTCCTGCACTCAGCACGCATTTGCCCAAGTTCACTAGGATTGCTATAAGCACTAGCCATTGGCAAGTTCCTCCAGTGCGGGGAAATGACACAAATGTACTGTGGGGATCCACTCTCCTGGGGGGCAGGTGGTGACCCTAGGCCAGGCCATGCAACACATTATCTCTCCATAGAACCCAAGCCTGTGCTTTTTTTTATAAAAGGAAAGAGCATTAGGGGACCATGGGAATGCACCCAGACTGTCACAGCAATTGCTACTGTGAAGGTCGATGCACTCAAGTTGCCTCCTCTAGGGTTTCAGCAGAGAGACTGCTAAGAAGCATGACCGCCACTGATACTGTGCAATCAATCACCCTTCCCACCCACCCACCCATCCATCCGTGTGCTGCCTGCTCACCTCCCCCACAGTACTCAAAAGCACCCGCATTCAGTAGTTTTGCCCCCAACGCATGCTCTGCGCTAACAGGTGCGTGCATCCAAAGTAACATGCAAATGCAGGCCTTGTGTGAATAGCATTAAAGTTAAATGTGTGCAAAGTACAAAACATAAGTACAGCTAGGAATGTCAGATGCAGCTTGTAAATCCGTTGTGGCGCCCCCTGCCTGAGATTTCAAAAGTCAAACTCGGCGCCAAGAGACTCGTGACATAAGGGGGCAGCGAGCTTCCTTAATTTAAAGGGTGTGGGTCTCGTGTCTCCATGGAACAGCGCTCTGGCGAGACATTCCAGCCTAATTCATTCCCATCGTTAATCTGTTTTTCCTCACCTGGTGAAACGCGCCCTGTACCTCATTTTCAAACTTGGCAACCGAAGAAGAGGACAAAGAGCCATGATCTTCAGACCCAAGGCAAACGTCACTTTGGTACCCTACAAAGCCCTTTCTTCCAAGTCACCCCACAACCACCCCAAGGAGGCCGGGCACCGATGGTCGAGTCTGGAGAAGAGCATTCATGCCATGCTCAATGCCCACGCCTATTGCGCACCTTTAGGTCTCTCCTCTTGCGAGATTCTCGCAAGTTTAGCCTCATCTCGGAGTTGGCCATTAGAGCACCGAGAGGACCGAACACAGATCTACGAGATTACACCCAACTGAAACATTCCTATAAAGCACCTGGGCCACACGAAGGGGGCGGGGGGAAATAGCACTACCTTAGCTGGAAAAAAGGGTGTCGGTCTGTCCGCATCGGTAAAACTTCGTGCGCTGCCCCGCCAGCGGCCACACGATGGCGCTGCGCCCTCATGCGAGTAAATTGGATCAAATCGACAAGAAGTTACTTCAGGTTTTAAGGTGCCTGGCCGAGAAATGCAATGTGCAGTGCAGGCAGTGCCAGCCCCAAGTCTGCTAGCTCCCTGTGTGAGATTTTCCTGTGGGCCCCGGGCAGGGGCGAACCGGAAGCTTTTCTCCCTGTACATTGCCTTTAAACACACAATACAATTACAGCGGGGCAGGGGGGCGGGGGGGGGTCCACAGTTGGCATGTTTGTTCGCGCCCTGGAAGGAGTTGACTAGTTTCATGTTGTTTCGCGGGATAGTCCCCTGAGGGAAATATTCAGCAGCTGGTTATGGGCAGCGAGAGTTGACTTTGGAGCCTCGTCTAGCTGCACCTCTGCTGCTCAAACACATTCAGGCAGGATGCTAAGCGATTGCCACCCAGCGGCTCCCTGCCTTTATTCCAACGGTAATCACTTTGTTTGTGAAATCCCCTGCCTTGCCTACACTAGTAGGCCTTCCTCCAAGCCCCTCGCCACCCCTCTCAACCCCTTATCACAAAAGCCCCTATATAACTAATTACTGTCGGAAAAGGCACAGGAAACCCGTCCAGCATGCGACCCTCCGGAAGGGCCCCGTGCCGTAGGCTCGAACTAAAACAGGCCACCGATCTAAGCCCGGGTGGCCTACTTGCTAAGCTATATATCCCGAGGGAACGGCAGATCTAACCCAATACAGCCCTGTAATCCGCTCAGATACGGGGATCCATTGTCAGACCTGCGAAGGTAATATACGTAATACAATGATCCCAAATAATGCAACACAGGGGGGCTCCACTCTCGCATTTCTTTAAAACAAAGGTGTAGTTTTGTTTCTGACCTTCCGAACCCCAGCCCCTTGATGCCACTTATACCAAAACCTGCGTTGACAGCTCATTAGTGGCAACATGCTCCCACAAGAAGCCATGTTCTACTGATTTCCAGCCTTTTGGGAGACCGTGTGCCTGTATGTCTAAATCGCACCAGCATTCTGCTAATTCTAGCCGGCTCTCTCTTCAGCAGACAATGAAAGGGTAGAATATGACAAGCTTTGATTCATGTCCGCTCTAAACGGGTGATTGACCTGATCTCACCTGAAAGAACCCCTCTAAATAACATGGGCTTCTCACTTGCTAGATGGGAGGAGCACTCGCACAGCGCTCAGTCGCGAAGGATAAAGGCTAATCCCAATCACCTAAAGAGGTGGCATGGAGAAAATCTTCACAGGATCCCCTGAAGATGGATCCCACACACTACAGGGGCCTGGCAATTCTGGCTCCTGGTCGAGACCACGATGACCTGAACTTTCAATTGACCTTTTTTTCCCTGCAGGGGAATTAATAGAGGTCACGCTCACCTGTATACAAATAATGCAGTTATTGATACTCTGAGAAATTGTAATTGTGTAATGCTTTAGGAAACCTGGTTGACATCCATTCCATCGTTAGATGGGTACCATGTTTTCATCCAAGTTGCAAAACCAAGTGGAGGAGGTAGCTCGTCTGGTGGCTTAGTCACTGCCCTTCAATGTGATTTAAAGGGAATTAGCCACCCGATTGAGAATCTCCCCTATGGGCTCTTAGCTGCTGTGATGTCAATGGTATCGAGTAAGCACCATGTTCCCCTGATTAATGGAGATTGGCATAAACGGGTGGGAGAGCTGGATGCGATTCTACAGACTATTGTTGATTTAGTTTGTAAGTGAAAAATTAGAGCTGGCCCTCGCTATGTTTTGCTGGCTGATGACCAGAATGCTAAATGCTTACCGATGTTAGAATATTTAATGTTGATGAATAACACGGATAAGCTCCCTCTTGACCAAAAATCAAGAGCAGGCTGGCAATGGAGCTCTGCGATGGCTACTTTCAATTTACACTTCATCAATGGTCAAATCAGGGGGTTTGAGGGTAACCGTCACACTTGTTTCGTGGCAATAGTAAATCTACTTTAGATTATATCTTTGCTGATTTGCAGATGTTTGAAATTTGTTCAAACTTTACCAATGAACAAACTAGGAGTGACCAATGTATCTGGGCAATCAACTGGGCAAATGTCTTGACCATTTTATTTGAAAGTGTTGTGTCAACTAAAGCCTTCCGTAAATCGTGGCAAACGGCATATATAGTCCCCATCTTTAAGAAAGGCGCGAGGTCAAAGCCCATGAATTACAGACCCACCAGTGGTGTAATGCTATATTTGGCACAGATGCTAAAAAGGTGAAAACACTTCAGATACTATAGCGGTAACAACTTTCTTTAAATCTCTAAAATGAAAAGCAGAAAGTTAAACACTATAGAGTCTAAAGTTGTGGAATACCCTAAATGCACAGTGTCTCACAATGTGTTTGATTTTCTAATATCGGTGTCATGCTAGATCATTGTCCTACTTGTTTAGATTTGTAACATTCTAATCATGTTTTACGCTTTGATACCTGGTCTTGTTGCTGCTTTAAAAGTTTTTAAAAAAAGTAAAAAACTTTTCAATGTGCGATTACTGTGATTTTATAAGGGGGAACAATTGGATTTTTGATATGTTGTATTGTAAGGATGTGGTTTGTCTTGTTTGGGATGAATTTGTAAAGGGCATGCAAACCAAATCCAATAAAAAATATTTAAACAGGACACTGTTCCCAGTCCATTCTCTAAACTCGAAGTGGGCTCCGTCATTCTGCATGCACCAGCTACCTGTGTCCGAGTAGACCAGCTCTGTTAAGAGGATCTCTACAATAATTTCTCCCTCCACGGGACCTCTTCTACTGCCCATTAATTGCTGTAGAATGCAACCTACCTGGAAGCTGCACCAGGGCTAGATTCGTTCCTTCATCTACAAGGGTATGTTCATGCTCTACTGCACGTTTTAACTCCCTATACATATTCCCTGTTCAGTGGGTTATACATCAGGATACAAGTACTCTGCAGCTCTCTGAAGGAATAAACGCAGCATAATGGGCATTAAGGGGCACAAGGTGGGAATTTGGACCAATAGCAACGCTCTAGGAAAGTCAGTCCTTGAAATGCCCAGAAGCTTTGTGACAGCTACCATGGAACTGGACTCTGGATAGGTAAGGTTCTTCTTGGTGTGTTCTGTATCACAAGGAGCAGAATTACATGGTCTTGAATACACAAGACGAGCTGCCAAAACCACACAAGCTGATGTCCTCATGAAAAAAACAATAACTACTTTGAACATTGATGATTGCATGTTGCAAACATTTGCCACAAAGGCCAAGCAGAGTATAGAACTTGCAGGCTGAGGACTGGGGAGGATTGTAGCTTTATAAGTGCAAATAAATAAAATAAAATACAGTTCCTTGCATTTTGTTCCGTTTAACAATGATTTGCATGTTTGTTCCTTTACCTGCAACCAAGAGCCCACTGGGCACCCCCTGTAATTGAATCTTCGCATTTTCTGTAACAGCGCCTCGATGCCTTTTGGGCTGCAAGCGCGCTTTAGAAGTGCAAATAAATAAATAAAATAAATAGCTACACAAGACATTCAGTGGAATCGGGCAGTTGAAGGAGGTGAACATGCTGAAACCTTCATCTTTGGTGAGCCGCCTTGCCAATATCACTTCCTCACTATACTAACTGGAGCCGAGCGCTGCAGAGCCAAATCAGAACCATCAAGCTGCACTCCCTGTGCTGCATATAAAGCGTCAGTCCATCTGCTCCAGTTATGCTCATATTAAAAAGGACCTGAGAAGTAGTTTTTTACCCATTTTATGATCAGTGGGTACAAGCGAAGGCAGCATGTCCTTTATATTCGCTGGCAGAAGAGCAAAAGTGTCAAGGTTATTGCGCCTATGAAAGGATCGATTTTCTGTGATCGCATTCAAGTGGCTAGAATTAAAGCATTATGGGTAGAAAGGCCATCTCTAAAAAATTAGAATAAGGCCGTCCAAAATATGAGGCCTTACGTGTAAAAAGGGTTACAGCTTGGAAAAACTGGTAAGGAATCATGGTGCTACAGCGTTTTTTAGAAGAGCTTTCTTTCAATCCCATCCTTTTTTTTTGTTGGAAGAGATATTTGATGCAGCGTTGTGCTTTGCCATCGTGCGTAAAAGGCTTCCATTTAACCCGAAAGTGTTCAGAAATGTCTAAATGCCTGCTGCCGCTGAAACATTATGCTCGACACTACGAATGGCAGAGCGCTCTGGCTCACTCCGCCTTTTGGGGTAATTTTGTTCAGGGCTGCATAGCTCTGCAATTGCAAATTTGGTACAGCCACCCACTACTTCTAAAGTTCTTAAAACTCACCTGTGTACAACATTGCCCACACACATTCCCCTAAACAATCCAAGGGTGGATCCTATGGTCCAGGATCCGGCTCCCTCCTGTCGAACTAGACCAAGACAGGACATCATTACGGAAGATACCGAGACTAGACCCTGCAGACGCTTGTGGCTCCCAATTACAACAAACGAAGCACAACTCAAACTAATGAAGATGCGATATTTAGAATAAATATAAATACCCTCAAAACATACCACAAGTTCAGTAAAGTTGTCAGATCACACCGTAGACCTAGATAAACCAGCAATACCACAGCTATACTTCAAAAAACGATTTAAATTACACTCTCCAAAGGTTCTGGTCATTGAAACCTCTGTTCCGCTCCACCACTCTTCTTCACAACCTCTTCCTCTTCTCTCCTAAACCCAACAGGTCCCAAACAAGACCTGAATAAGGCCTACAAAGGGGCAACTACCAGTTCCTCACTTCAAATCCAACTTGCAAAACACAGAAAATTGTTGGCAGAGATAGGTAATGTTTAAAATCACTAATCCAAAACCTCTACAAAGCAAAATGTAATATAGATTTATAACTATGTGGCTCATAGTGCCTGCTCAGACATGCACTGCATGTATTTCGGTTCTGTGTGCTTGCATCGCAAACAATTACAGAGATGCAGTTTTTAACTAACTCCAATCAGTGAAAAAAACACCAATTCTTTTTTTCTTCTACTTGGGCCACCCAAGCACCCCACATCCTTATGTGGTTAAGCCCACCCAAACCCCCTCTCCACCCGTTTTATCCTCTTACCGCACCATATTATATATATACACACACTTTAAAAAACGTTTTTTATAGCTGTTTTTTGTTCGTTAAAAAATGTGTTTAATTCTTTTTTCGTTATAATCACTGAATACCATGTATTTCACCATGTAATGGTAGCACCCAATGTGTACCTGACGTCCAACTTTCTCAGACCATATGAACATACACTGAATACTAGTCTACGTTGGCAGCGTTTACACATGTTGAAATGTTTGCTATGCCTTGCAAATCCTCAAAAATATTTTCAAATCAAAAACTCGCTTAAGTAACTCTCAGGGCTGGCCTTACGACTTAGAAGGCAGATCATGAGACGGTACTCAAAACAGAAAAAAAAAAAACTTTATGACTTGTGCCTTAAATGTGAAAATGCCAACCCTTATGGCTCCTAGTGGGCTTCTCTACTATTGCTGAATGTCCTAAAAGGGACCTGGACCAGGCTCTGAAAGTAAAGCTTCCATTCTCAAGGATATCCTTGGTCACCTGGACAGGAAGGGCGCCAAATGCACCCTTGCTCATCTCAATAGGCTACTGAACTTTGCTACCCATAACCTAGACGACCGGCCAACTTCCTCAGCTACCTCCAGACTTCCTTTAGGCGGGGTGACTAGCCATAAAAAAAAAAAATAAAATAAAAAAAAAAAAAAAAAAATCAGGCCTTATTCCAAATCCCTTATGTTTAAATCAAAGGTAATGTTTGTGGGTAGGTCTAGAGGCTCACAGCGACCGCTGGGGGCAATGGAGAGAAAACTGGAATGGGTGCGTACTTAATGTTATTAGGGAGAACCCTTTAGCAGGATCTAAACTGGCTTACACATTATCAGGCCACAAAGCAGATGAATGGGGAAAATGCTAGGCATTGATTGTGCCAGCGGATTGCCCGACTTGCATCAGAAGGCCAAATCAGCAACAGTAGCACCCCATGGTTCTTCCTTTTGGGGCCAGTGCAGCCCTTCATCATTGCAGATTACAGATCATGGGGGTTTCGCAGAGCTTTCCAGACAATCTGTTACACCAAGAAATGAGTCTACATTATATATATATATCATCAGCTAACAGGGAACCCTTTAGCCTACTGGATCAGTTGATGGAAGAATAAAAACCTACAACGAAGCCATTTATTAGTAATGGATGTTTTGCTTGGACACTAGCTCAAGTTGCACCTCGCAGTTGAAGCTCGGATATACGCACTTATTGAGAATACAGCGAAGCTGATGAAATAAGTGCTAGGGAGACTCGGAAATGGTTTCTGGAGGTCAAAGACTGCGCGAGAGGAATCGTAGATCAATGAAATCGACAGCGGAGTTCTAGCTTTCAAATAGGAGTCAATCCAGTTTGGATAGTTGCTTGGAATTAGTGGGTGATTAAAGTGAGTACATGCATCTTCTAGTAGCAGTTAGAATATGCTGCTTGGCTAAAGAGGAGGCACAAAAATAGCAAGTATTTGTAACAGGTTTTCAGATGACTGGATGCATTTTTATTTCAAACTGATTCTAAAAGAAGGAAATGGTTATTCCCTCTGTTCAGAAGTTGGGGGTTAGACAAGTTCATACATCCCGTGCTTTATTTCTGCATTCATCTGAGAGTTTGGCGTTTTATTTTTTGTTGATTTTCTTTAAAATGTATACTAGGAATAGCTGTGTTGGAAAAGGTTTTTTTAAATATTTTGTCTGTGTTTTCATCTTTTATAGAAATGGTTTAATTTCCGAAATAAGAATACATGCACCTAATCCATCCATCAATGCTCACCCTTTTGCAGTCCAGGCACCAAAGCCCTTATCCATCCATCCATCCATCCATCCATCCCACACTCACCCTGTAATAATACGTCCCGCATTTGGTTCATACTCACGCTCCCAATCATTGGAAGCGTTACCACCTGAAACGAAGTACCTCTCCGACTGCATCTCGATTACCCTTACAAACGACCTTCCGCCACAAAGTTCCTCCACCCCCAACGGTGCCCAATCTCTGCCACCAAGGCAAGGCTGGTCTTTCGACACGTGTAAAACGGTACAGCTGAAGATCCTTGCACTGCACCTTGTGCTGTCCACATTGACTGTTTCCAGATGCTTCCCCACCAGCAGGCTGTTCTAGATCACAGCTATGAAAAGCAACCCGCAAAGGGACTGCAGCAGCCAGCAATAGGCTATGTGTTTGCAACTTGCTCTTGGCAAAGCACTTTTCATTATCAATTAAAAAAAATAATCTGCTGTCGAGTGCCTACATTTGAACAGCTCTATATAACTCCTATGGCCATAACCGGCAGCCCCGTAGCCCCCCACTTGCAGAATTCATACTGCAACACAGCATGGCTTCAACGGGTACACAGAATGAAGAACAAGCCTGAAAGACTTACCTCCCGAAGTCGCAGAGCTTTAGGACAGCTGTGTCAGGGTCCAGTAAAAGGTTCTGTGGTTTGATGTCCCGATGGCAGATCCCAAAGGAATGAATATAGGCTAAGCTCCGGAACAGCTGATACATGTACAACTGAAAGAGAAAGCGGTCAATGAGGGCCCACACTCAGCTTTCACTCACTTCATCCCACTTCAAGGTGCTTCATGAACAAACCATAAAATACATGCATCACCTGATACAATTGGCACTCGGGAGGGCTAAAATGTTGAAGGGATCTTATAGGGTTTGAGTGCATAAGGCACCTGAGCAAGCTGGTTAATGAGAATATGCACACAAAAGGAGGTGCACATGCGAAACACCAGATGCCCGGGACAGAAAACTTTATCCATAGTAGGTACAACTGAAATCTCACCAGTTTAGAAGCTTAACACAAAGGTAAATGCCACCCACTGGGTTTTGAGTCTCATTAGCAATGCATAATGGCTTAAAGACCGCCCACAGTCTCGTCCTAGATCCCCAAGTAATACATCCCATTCTTTTTTTTTAAATGTAGGGCTCTATATATTGCATAACACATCTCAGCAGCTTGCATCAGTTCTTTCATTTGCAGGACTTGCTCTCATAGGGTTACTTCAAATGTTCTCCTGCATCACTGCATCCTCTTTCCTGTGTGGCCATGACCAAGGTTGCATTACAGATACTAGGCTGGCACGGGCCACCCTTGATGCGACTGTCATTTGCACTTAGTCAAAAACTCCAGGGTGCCAACGGATAATTTTATGTGAAAAAATATCAGAGGAAGCATTTTATGGAGCACACAAAAAGAAATAAACCACAGGATGGCCGCAGGGGAAATGGCACACGGAGCACTAGGAAGAGACCTTTTGCAATTCCTTGATGGCCTGAACGTGTAATGGCGAAGGTGGGAGCACAGATTTATCAAGCGAGAGGGGAAGCGTTGAGGGCAAGAGCAGCAAAGCGCTTGCCCAATACAGGCTTCTAGTAGAGTCAGGCTCCGAGCAACTTGATTGGTTGCCACATTCGCCTCGGGTGTCAATTTAAGCTAATCCCTCCGCAAGCAGGATTGTACAAAAGGGGAAAACCCCACAATTCCTGTCTTACCGTTTGTCCTGTCCTAGTATTGGCTCCTGTTGTCGAAGTAGGCATTCCTACTGGTTTGGGGAATGTTCGAGGGAGAAAAGACGGAAGATCATTTTTTTTAAATAACCTTCCGTCTTTTCTCCCCTGAACGTTTTTGACTTGGCCAAACCCCGGTAACCCCCAGCCCCACCCCCGCCACTTACCTTGCCCCCGACTCACTGGTCGCTGCAACGCCTGTTCCCTTCCCCCTCCGTGATCGGGAACTGGCGCTGCAGGGTCCGTTCCAGTTTTGTCTTTTATTCCCGGGACAGCTGCGGGTTTGTCCCTATACATACTGTATAGTTTAGTGAGGGGGGGTTGTGGGGGACACCCCCGGAGCCCTTTTTTGGATAAGGCTGCAGGGCCACCGCCACTCACAATATAGTGAGCAAGTGTGCGAGGGACAACCCCACAGCACCAAATGCGTGATTTGGTCGAACTTTTCGGCCGTTCAGAATTTTCGAACGGTCGAAATTCGGCCAAATCACGCATTCGGTATTTTTTTCCCAGTCATTTTGGAGGAAACCTCTTATACTAGTGATCTTCCTCCTTCTATAGAAGAAATCCTTCTGTTTTGCATGAAACTACTCTTCATTCAGTGGGCATCTGCCAAGCTTACAGCATGCATGCCAAACACAAAGAATGGGTGCGAGGGAGAGGTGGGCAGAGCAGGCCCGTAGAATACTTGGTTCAAAGTCCAGAATTTAGAATTACCACCCTCCGCCAATTAAACTCTTCCACAGCTCCCCGCAGGGCAGTGTCAGAGGTTAAATCTAACACTACCCAACACCTATTGCTGGGCGATTCAGCTGTACAAGGTAGAGCCCCTGTTTTTTGTCTATGTCTCCAAAAATAAAGTACTTCCGTTGAATCCTTGTAAAGTATGACAAGTTGATGGTATGGCAGGATATGCAGGAGGAACGTGAGGCACACAAGGTGTAGCTTCATCGTTTCAATACTTATGAATAGTGAATTCCTTTTCAGGCCTTAGGTAAGGGTAGAGAAAAAGGAAGCGTGCCAGATCACCCTCTTTCGAATGTCCTCCCCTTTCTGGTCACAGAAGAGACGATGGGAGGATTTGTGGAGTCTAGAGGAAATCCCATTTCCTCTTAGAGAGTCACCAAAGGAGCTTTCATAGTGGCAGCTCTAACAGATTAAGCAGATGAATGCCATTCTAGATGTCCAGCTGGAATCTCGTACCCTCTAGTCCATCTAGTAAATGCTCATGTGCCCTAGGAACCCAATACCTACAGCTCCATCTATACTTGCTGTAACCATCACCAATGATCCTGGTGCTACAGTGCTCCACAGATTAGTAAGAACTGAAGCACGGTTGGGAGATGGACAGGCAACCATCTCTGTAATGTGGTGATGGAGGACGTTTCAGCTCACATCGCAGCCAACACTTGATTGCAATTTTTTGGGATATGCACCCCAAACACATCCGACAATATGTAAAGTCATTAAATTCCAGTACTCCATGAGGGACTCCTTTTACAACCTAGTATTAGAAACAATCCTCAAGGTATAGAAGAACATAAATATGGCTTATTCCCCCCCCCCCCCCCCCCAAGTATTTGAAAACACCTACCATACAGGGTTATGAAGACTAGTTCACAGCAACATTAAAACAGGGGTTTGAACAAGAGTTCCCAGCAACAAAGTGGACTCAAGGTTCCATTAATTTGGCAGGAAATATCAGGATGTGGCCCATGTTGACCATTTTAAGAAGGTTGAGAACGATGTGAGGTGTCAGAAATTTGAGGCAGAGAACTTTGTGAAGGATTTTTCATAAGATGCCATTTTTATTAAAAGTGTTTATCAAACACCTCACTATCCCTTACCCTCAAGAGGATGGCCTCTGCCTATCCAAATAAACTAAAGGAAACACTAACAAAAGGAATCTGTTCCTCACGCTTGTACAAACATATGAAGGTAATATATGGCAATTCAAATATAACAATCACTGTTATATCCAACATACACTTAACAGTTTCTCCTTGTAATCTGGGCAATGTTCCCTTACCCAGAGTCAAAGCAGGAATGCAGATCAATAGTTCAACATTTAGAAAGGTTCCAATCTACAACACAGTTCTGGTGATCTTGCTCCCAAAGTCTCACTTGGACTTTCCAATTGAGCTTGCAAGAGTTCACGAGAAAAGACCGATAGACCTTCCAACAGTTCAAGAGAAAAGACCTTCCAACAGTTCAAGAGAAAAGAAAACGTTGTTTCTCCCCCTGCTTCCAACAGTTCAACTCCTTCTCAAGAGACCACACTTCAATAGATCATCTTGATCAATAGCAATGTTTTGTCAGGATGATTTCACAAGATAATCGGGTGGTTTTAGCCACTTCTTCGCAGTCTTCAGCCACGATATAGTACTTCAACAACTTCTACCTGGTGCACTGACCTGCCAGGTCTACCATTACAAGGTCCCTCCCTATCCCTGGTGTACTCTCCTGCAATGACTAAAAGCTTCTTACACTATTAGAAGTACTTCTGTCTTAAAGTTCCCTTCAACAACTTAGTAAAGTCTTTTGAAATGACATGAGACGCACTGATGCCGTTTATGTCACATGCAATGCAGATTATGCCCTTCTCCTGACTGCTTTCTATCAGGGGGGGAAGCCTTTCTGCTACTCTTGCTTTCCCAATCAAACATCTGACAATGGCGTTTTTATCATCCTTGCTCTTCTTTGACTTAGACAATGCTTATTTGGGTCTTTATGAAATATTGCCCCTTCTTCTCTTAAGCAAAAAGGGGTTACAATTGTCTTGATTCTGAATTGCCCTCTCTTGGCAATACTGATTCTTGTAGTGTTTATGGCTTCCTTTCAATAATGCCTTCTTTTGGCAATTACATCTATCTTTGTAATTACAATTGTAACCTCGGTTTGTTCCCAAAGTTCTTATTCTGCCACTTTCATTGTTTTGTATCAGTTCGACATGTAAAATTGTAGTTTGTCACTTTCTCTTCTTTACATTAATTCAGTATTCATCATTGGTATTAGTGGCCAGCAGCCGATTACAGAGCATCTCGGGGTCACATGCTATTAGTGTACTCACCGGCTGCCGCATAAGCGTCTGCTCGCTACGCTGCCACTCTGCCTTCTGCTCTCTGCTACACGTTAAGCTGATGTCTTCTTCCCATGGTCAGCGCCGGTCAGGAGAAGAGCGTTTCATGCTTCGAGTGTGCTCCGGTGTTCATCTGCCATCTAAGTAAGTTAGTTTCAGCAAAGCCTTTTGAATTTACGCTTCCCAACGCGCAACCTCTGCATTCCCGGCCACCGGGGGAAAAGTGTGCTTTAACAAGGCTTCCTGCCATGCAGCCTCTGCATTTCAGGGTTATGATTAGAGACAAACACTACACCGGTATCCGCTTCATAGTCGGCGGCGGTCCCGACGTCTGCTTCCCTTAAACCTCTGCTGCCACTGCAATGTGGAGCCTTGACCAGAACTCCACCTTCTGCTTCTCCTACTGGCCTGCACCTGAGTGGGTCCTTTGTACTCATCAGACTCTCGGGTGTAGTTCATTAGAATCATTACACTGCACCTTGCAGTCCAATGCAGTCCAAATCCCTCTTCCCAGTACTTTGGGCATTGTGGGACTTGAAGTCCGCAATGCTCAAATTTCCTTTTTCGTGCTTACATTGTTTTACATGAACTTACTTCACTTCCATTATTGACTACATTTTCAGGAGGACATCCAAAAGGAGATTTCGCTTTATCAGAACTTAAGACACTAATGTTCCGATGTCTCCATTCAATGTTCTCTTCTTGGCTACAATAGTGTTTACCATTACAAATGTGGCAAACTTTATAATGGGGAGCGCTTTACTCCTAATAAATACTTGATTGGGATAGTTTTTGCCACCCCAGGATGGCTATCTTTAGTACACAGAATCTCACTCTGACAACAAGCAATTACATATTCTGGCATCATGGACACCTCTTCCTCTGTGGAAGACAAATACCGAGTCTCAGCCAACGGAGTCCTATTCTCTTGCGGTCCTTCTCCTCCCTGCTAATACCACTCGCAGGGTTAGGATCAGGTAGCAGCTGCCTTCCCCATGCCACCTGGGTGGAGACTCTGGGTAGGGTCTTTGTAAGGACTCCACAGGATTCCATCAGACCGACCCTTAGAGGAACCTACTCCAACAGCAACCTTTTGCCAAGATGTCTCCTTACCTGGGCCGCTTCACTGGCTTCCCATTCCAGCTTTATCAGTTTCATTTACTCTCCAATGTGTTACTGCTCTTGCACCTGCCTAGCTCTGATCTGCTTTCCTTCTATAATTTCTTCCAAGTATTTTCTTAGTCTTCCTTGTGCTTGCTCCAAAAATCTAGAAAGCTCTTCTGTTGGACATGTGGTCTTGCTCTTCTTTGTCTTTATTTAGAAAAGTCTAAAATAGTTGGCTGCTGAATTTTGTTACAGCGTTTTTCCAGACTTCTAATAGTCTATCTACTACCTTCATTACTTTCACACAGTAGAGAAGTTTGCTTAAAAGCTCCATTCTGCTGCGTAATGGCCGCAGAGTTAGCTGCTGAGTTGCAGTCTGCGACAGTCTATGGCAGCAGGTGTAGCAATGGGGAGCAAAAGAGTAACAGAGGAAGAAGGTCAGCGATCCCGATGTGATGATCTCGGGCTAGAACGCCAGAGCCCGCTGAAAACCCCACCACGGACAACAAAAAACCTTCGTCATCAATGGACTCGAGAGAACCTCCTTGCTCAGGTAGCTGAGCAACAAACTGCGTCTCCATGTCCCCACCCCGATCCCTTCAAACAACTCTCCCCCTTCCCATACAAACGCACTGGCGCACGCAATAAACTTCCTCTTGTGCTCCGACTCCAATCACCGCTCTGGTAACAAGTGAAACGACTTCTGGGAAACATCCAGAGGGAAGCAGGGTCAGGTCCAGAGGGCATAACGAACGATGAGCAGGGGGAGAGGGAGACTCTGGGAGCACGAGGAAAGCCAGCCCCCGATTGCGAGAAGCGAAAAACTGGCACGGCAGCAGACAAACTGGCCCAGCCCCCTTCGCACTAGTCCAAGCATGTCAGAAATCAAAGACTGGAGGAATGGCGATGAAAACAAATTAAAAGACTGACATTATCAGCAGTACGAAAAGACAAACGCGAGATCCCAGTGCTCATAATACAGCTAGCATTACAGCGACACTGGACCATGTAACGGCTTCAAAAGCAGTGGCCGCTTCTCATGTGGATTCAGGGGAAGCGACAGGAGTATGTCAACTTCAATAAATGCAGGTGATTTCCCATGCAATCTCCTTTGTGACCCCCCCTAGTGGATCTAGGTATGGTAAAACACAAGGAAGAACGGAAAATCAACTCGAAACGAACACTGCACACAGAGGGGGAAAAGCAATGACGTACTACTCCTACCAATACAGAAACAAATTGAAATCCACACAGTACCTGCTGGAAAGCATTTGACAAGCCCAATAAACCTTCAGAGCCCCTTGGATCTATCCCAATCAGAGGACAGAATCGTGCCCTCAAGATCCTCAAGAGCCCCCCGAAAAACTGTACCAATGACATTGGAGTCTTAAACGACTCTTCAGATCGCATGTAATCCTTTGAACTCGACTGACTTGGGGAGTGAAGTCATAACAGGGGGCTCAAAAGGATCCCTACTGAGGCCTGACCAGAAACACGAAGAAACGCAAAGGTCCACCAAAAAATGGGAAATGCAAGGCAGCCCCCAAATAAATAAAGAAAAATGCTAAAAAATACCATACTGACAAAAAATGGGGGTAAGGAAGGAAAACCACATCTTCCATCAAACCAAGAGTGACCAGAAATACATGGTTTTACCCGGCATGGGAACTACATTGAAGCCCTCCACAAATGCAAGGAGTTTAAACCGACCAACCATTCAGGACAAAACCGCCCGAGAGCACAAGTCTATTTTAAATTTTGGGATAACAACTTTAAAAATCCAGGAGGAAAATCCTTTATGCTTTCTACCACCAGTGGAAACCAGCATGATAAATGCACACTTAAATCAGCAAAACAACCTTTTGGGTAGACCAGATCGGAGAAGGGACCTTTCGTCCCATGGGGGTTTGATGCAGGAATTACTGGGAGGAGACATTACTCCTATCGAAGAGCCCTGCCCGGTGGCTTTAGGACCACCTGACTATATACTGACTCTGGATACAAGAGACCTACCGGTTGATATAGCGAACAGCAGAGGACAAGGCCAGGGGCCCCCTGATGAAATATTAAACCAATCTAAAACGAGACGAAAGAAACAAATGAGTGCTCTAGAGCATCCTTCAACCCGATCTCCAACGTTAAATAGAAGATCAACAGCATTATCCTCACAGTGGCAAAAAAAAACGACCGCTTTGTCATTATGTCTGCAGTAACCATCGCACTGGCCCCCTTCAACAAACTGAGTCCTTAAATGATACATTAAAGGACCATACTACGCTTGCTGCCATGATGCACACAAAATGAATATACCTAGAGTGATATGTTACAGCTCTGGATGTAAAAAAAGGGGCTTGAGTCGTGCACAGGATATTTACAAGAAGCTTCTGAGCCTTTACCTCCGAACGATCACAGCTTCAAGAGCAGCGACTCTAGTAACAATAGATACTTGGAGCCGGAAGCTAAGAAAGATGTTAGATCGGAATCAACAAACACCAACCTCCTGGCTGACCTGAGCAATCCTAGGAAATAACTCATATCGAGCTCCAAAGTAAATACGGTCACAGGAACAGCAAAGCAACTGGGAATTCTTTTAAGTAGTCCACACCGGGCTGGTGCGACTTCCCAATCGATACCTAGCAAACCAGAAAATGGGTGCGTGGGTTTGGCACTGAACGATCAATGGGAGAATACAAATTCCCTGTCCTATACATGACTGAAAAAATACTCACACTGAAAATTACCCTCTGTTCTCACAAGTGAGATGGAACAAACAGATGCAAGTTGTGTAACAATAAGAGGATATTATATAACTCAAAACATCCATGCTCATCCCTATCCAGGCCCCAAGGAAACTGGCAACAGAAAGTTGTGCAAAAACTCTAGATGCTCAACCGAAACGACTGAAAAAGGAGATGTACAATACCCCCTGATAATATAGATGAAACAGTGGAGAGTATAGATTTAACAGATATATCTCAGTACTCCGTGGAAGAGTCAGAATCCGAACTGACAGCTCCAGTATCGGGGAGAGCTTCGCCAATAGTAAACAAAAAAAATTAAAACAAACACTCCTAAGACCTCCAACCGACGAAAAATGTTCTCCGTTTTTGACCCTGGCCGATGAGATGTAAAAAACTGACAGAGAAAAATAGAGTCTATGAGCGGAGTGTGAATGATCAATGACCAAGGGGGGTTGGAGCAAGCAAGGTCTACTCTGCGAAGTCAACAAAGTACCCAGAAAGAAACAAAACTAGGCCATGTTAGAGTATGAGTCATGAAAGATGGCCAGTGGAGACACCTAGACAATGCAAGACCCCAAATCAAAAAAGGGGAGAGAAGCCCTTCCACAAGACCGATAGGATCAAGAAGTTCGGATCGAGTGCAATGGACAAATTAAATGGAGGACCAGGAAAAGGGGAGACATGTCGCCTATAGCCAAAAGATAGAGCTAACGGAACTTTAAGTTGGAGCAAATAGGATACAAACATGATGACAATTCTTAAGAGAAAAATCATGATCCTTTTCCAGTGCATTCCCAACTTGCGGAAGATACGCTCGGAAGGCGTGAAAAATTGTGGAGTTGAGCATCAAAGGGAGACTGGACAGTGTATACTTGCACATCCCCTAGTCTGTGATGCGGTCGATGTTAACAGCAACAGCGAGCTTTCAAACGTTAGGCTTTGACCTAACTGAATGCTCTAGTGTGAAGATATCTGCCAAGGAACAAGAGCAAATTATATCACGGAAAAACAGAGCGACATTGCTGCCCATGGAAAATCCAACAATTTTGGAAGTAGAAAGGAAATGCGATAGAAGCAATAAAGAAAAAGAAATGAGTAGCGACGCAAAATTACATGAGTGACAATCGCTGAGATCGTGAAGATCAGGAAAATGTGGACTGTGGTCAGGCTGCACGACTTCCTGAGGATGCTCCATGGAAAGGACAGGAGTGGAAAAAAATGACCTTCCAAGATCCTTTGAAGACAGGTAGAGCACCAAGAGGACCGTTGCCAAGGTTAACAGTGACGTTCAAACCTGAAGCAAACCAGACTGACCAAATCGACGCTCCTGCTGTGGGATCAAAAACCTGCGATCATCGAAAATGGTCACGGATCTCGAAAGCCCATGCAAATGGATCAAGAAGATAACCATCCAGCAAAGCTCTAACTCACCAAGAAACCAGTACAGAGGAGTGTTGGGCAGAAACCTATGCAGTTCCCTCTGGGACCACTGCAAAAGATTTAAGACTACAGGTGTTTGGCAGTAAACCCACTTCGTAGCAGTCTGTACCACACAGATTCACTTGGTAGCTGTGGCTGAGCAGTCAGACTTCCCTCAAGAAGAGTTAGGCAGTATACAGAGTATTCACAATAGGTCAACAGAACACAGTAGAACAAGCAAACACTGACTAGAGCTTGGTGTAAAAGCGATAATTATTTATTTAAAACCTAATAAAACACACTGGCACTAATCTCAAGTAGTTCAAAAACAGAGTCACTAAAAGATATACACTCCCTTCCACGATTAGTTAGACAAGGCTTAAGTAAAGCAACACTTATTTTCAGACAGCGGTGAGCGCTTAACGAAGATGGCACTCTAATCAATCGGTTTAAAAGGGAGAGAAAGGCAGAGCAAAGATAGAAACAGATCCCAACACTTTAGGAAGAACATAGTAGGAGAAGAAGGCAGGTTAAAACCGTAAAGTCAAAGTTAACAAGGCCGGACCCACTTTAAGAGGCTCTGGTCGAAATGTGTCCGAGGTCACACGGTTCAAAGTGCCCAAAAGTCTCGCAATAAGTTCAGAAAGAGTTGGACTAAAAAGAAAGGGACCAGTTAGATGGTCAAGGCGGCCAGCCCAGTCCAGAAGGTTAAGGGATTATTATTACCTTGTAGCAATCTTTAGAAAGGGAGGTCTGGCGGACACGGTACCTTAAAGTGGTGAGAATACTCCAGCGGGGGCAGTTGTTCCTGGCAGCGGGTGCAGGTCGGTGCTTCGTCCGGGGGAAGAGGATCTCGTCGGGGAGGAAGACAGGAGTCCATTGCACTGCCAGGGAAGAAACCAGCCGCGGAGTTCTCAGTGAAAAGGAGCGGTCCATTTATTCGCGGTCCAGTGGTAAGTGGCTATCCGGTTGCCGGGGTGTTTGGCACGGGTAATTCGACCACCAGACGTCCTGGGATGCGAGAAAAAGAAGGTAAACTGGTTGTGCCCACCAGTCAGGGGAAGAAGACTCTCCAGCCGGGAGATCTTCTCTGTCATTGGGAAGTGGTGAGTCGGTTCTGCAGGGCTCCACCGGTGGTGTCGTCGTAGCAGGTCGGCTCAGCTTCTCCCTCGTCGGATTTTCACGTCCTGTGGCGACTTCTAAAGTTCCAGTCTCAAAAGCCCTGCTTTTATGCAGCCCACCCCCATTCACTCAGCCTAGCTGTCAATCAAACATGCTAAGTGGTGAGCCAGCCGGCTCACAACTTGGGCCAATCACACAAGAGTGCGACTTGAGTTACCGAGGTAACTCAGTCCAAGGTGCCTAAACCCCCTCCTGCACCCTCTGTGGTACCCAGATAGAGTGGCACCACTTTTGGAGGCTTCTGTGGAGAAGCCTGCCAAAAAGTGGAACAAAGGGCTCGACTTGGGTTGGAGTCACAGAAGAGAATACAAACGCCATTTTAGAATCGAGTTCTGGCAAAAAATACCAACTGGCAAATTAATATTAAATAAATAAACCAGCGGTATGTACGAGGCTATGAGAATTAAATTATTAAAGTTGGTAGCCTCGAACAATGGGAAAATCCCATAGAGATATATTCGCGGTCGAATATAAAAAGTAGTATCCACTGCCACCAGCCAAAACTCGATCAGGGGGGACGGAGACGTGCCCCCTCGAATAACAGACCCCGGGGCAATCGAATTGCCCCGACCAGTACGTCCACAATATGATGGTTTGTACTGGTCTCTGTTCATTATTTGGGACTAGTAAAGCCAATGGTGACTTTACATGCCCTGGGAGACAGTAGTCAGTCCCAGGGTATGGAGTCTATGGTGGAGTGTCACTATGACACCCCTGTGTCACTGCACTGAGGGTGCTGTGTAACACACATAGTAAAAACACATGAGACCCGATGGAGTAAAAGACCCCATAGCCCATAAAACACATTAACAGTCAAAGGAACCCCTCAAATCATGTCCAAGAGTGTGAGGAAAAGAGACTCACTCTTGGCAGGAGAAAAAAAAACAAACTGCAGAAATCCAGCAAAGCTGCTGGGGGACTCACTAGGTTAGGAAATTCAGCCTAAACAGAGAATTCTCCCTAACAAGGAGGAATACAAATCTCTGGCTCAACAACTTATAACCATGGGCTCTTGGAATAAAAGAGGTTTTAGCCACTTACTGAGACCCAGTGATATCAACTTGGGCGATTGACATTCTGTGTTTCCTGGAGACATGGCTAACTGGAAAATCCTACTTGGACGGCTTTGAAGTTAATCTATCACTGGCTTTCAAGGGCCCAAAAGGACACCCATCATCGGGACTACTAACAGCAATACGCTCCTATAGTGAATTTCACTATGTCAAGACCCTGACCTTGAACCCGTTTCTACAGGTGATACTACTGAACTGGAGACAAGAAAAACAGGAAAGTAAGATCGATCAACGGGACGATGTGATAATCACATACTGAAACCCTTTAGCTTTAAGCAATGAGAAATTCATGAGAATGACAGAGAACACCCTCGAGGAAATATACACAACCTGTCAATCAAAATACACAGTACTATGTGGTGACTTAAACGCTTCTTGCCCGACATCAAAAGGAGTAATGAAAACTTCCATAAAAACACCCTTAACCATCGTGAGAGGATCTTTGTGGCTATCATTGATGGCTTCCCGTGACCTTCATAACCTCCACACGCTAATAGACACCACAGATTCAACAACTATGTGGGAAAGAGATGGGCAAACTGCAAATATTGAATATAGAGCGACGAAATGAGAGAAAAAGAGCACCGGAGCATGGCTATATAGATTGAAAGGGCCGGAACGTGAGCGGTGGCCATCATCTTTTTGGAAAAAGATAATTTCAGACAGTATCCAGCAAGGACTACCACGAAGACCTTTATATGAAGACAACAATTATAATTCCTGTCGCTGGGCAGAATTAAAAGGTGTGGTGCAAGACCAGAATTTCTGGACTAAATATCTATGAAGTTGCCAGATGGATATACGGTTTTCCTACCATCCGACCTATCCAACGCTGGGTTCAGGGTACAGTTAAAGTCTCCTCCCCACAGCCAAAGGGCCCCTCTGTATGTAGTAAGTTGGGAGGCCTAGTGACCTGAATTATCCAGTGGCGTCACGATTGGGTGCATGTGTGTTGATTATGCAGATTGCTTTGTTCGAAGTACATGGTCAACTTGCCTTTGCTGTCAGACTTCAGCATTCTAGTGGTCTAAGGGACACCGAAGGGGCCATCTACACCAGGGTACCCCGGGCATAAGCCAAATATGGAGCTCCATGCATTAGTTCCCCCAACTTCTTAACAATTATGGTCTGCCGAGACGCAGTAAAATGTGTCTCCTGTAGAAGGGCCACCTGTACTCCATTACTGATCAAATATGTATGTATCTTGTTTCGCTTGACGTAGCTGTTGAGCCCGTCTCATGTTCCAGGAGACCACCTTAATATCACTCAACCTGATTGCATTCATCCGGACGTCCCACTCGTCCTCTGATGGTCTGCCACTCCAAACGCACCTTGGGTACATGTGGGGACCAGGTGCCCACCCCCAGCCAGCTCTTAAGACTGCCCACACTTTCCTCCCCTACCTCTAAGCCGGCCCCCACTCGGCTGTGCGCTCCCGTGTGCAAGTAAAACGCAAGACACAAAATAGCTAAGCATGATATTCAACCCAGCATATAACCTCACATCACCCTAAAAGAAAAGTAGAAGGGAGAAACAATACCCAACAGCTCCTTAGCTGTTCAGGCGCAGCCGCTTCTCGTGCTCAACCACTACTTTGCCACCCACACTACCAGTCTCGCATGCAGCAGCAGGGTGCCTTTAACTAAGCACCTCCAGAATTGAATAAAACCTGAGTCACTAGCGGGGTGCACAACTCCCACTTGTGGGCCGCTTATCCGGCAGACTCAAAGTTCATTAGTCCAGTATCCGCTATACCAGTGAGGTGGGTCTTTCCCTTCCTCCTGCAGATTGATGGTGAAATGTTGCCCTACTGCCAGTTTCAGGAGCTTCCAGTTTATCCTTTGCTACGCTGCTTCTTACAGAGACTCCACTGGAGGGGAGCCACTATTGCGTACATCCATGCCTGCTCCCCTTCTGCGTTGCCAAAAAATTGAGAGGCGCCATTGTACAGTACCTTGAGTCTCGAGGGATATTTGAGCATATATTTCAACCTTGCATGTCGCAATCTCTCCTTTGTAGGTTTAAAAGCTGCCCTGTGTCAGCACTTTCGATGTGTAGTTCCGGGTATAACTATTTTGGCAGACCCGCTTTCAATAGTTCCACCTTGTCTGGAGAATGCAAGGATTGCTTCCCTGCCTCCAATTCAGGAGCTTTGCAAATAAGGGTTTCAGAGGTGCTCTGGTGGGGGTTTTCTAGCCAAGGACCGGTGGGCACATTCCACTGTAGCCCGCTCCCACCTCCTGCAGCAGCAGGTTTTCCACACGTCGTTGGGTCTCTGCCGTCCATCAGGCATGATACCCGTATGTTTTGTTGCGCTCTTCCCTGTGCATCTTCAGCCCTGTTCTCCAGCGCTGTCGCCTTTGATTTTAGCTTCTGCACCTCAGAAAGCCCCTGCAATATTTTGTTATTTTCGTCGGTTTGCATCTCAACTGCTTGTACTCTAAGCCAATGCCCTTACATCCTGCCGAAGTAATGCCACATCTATTCTCACTTCATCTATTCCCCTCTCCAGGGTTGATTGGAACATTGCAATGGACCTCAGGATCTGGTTCTCTTCTGCTTTAGTGTCCATCTGCGAAGCACTGCCTTCCCTTGGGTCCTCACTGCCTCCATCCTGATTTGTTTTGTTCTTGTGTGGTCTGTCTGGCATGTGCGCGGCGCCCCTCAAGGTGCAATGCCAGTGAGCGGTTACACTCGGGTTCTCCCCCGAGGTGTGGGCTGGTACTATTCCGAGTTCGGGCCTAGTTGGAGGAGTTCTGCAGACTGCGCTGCAAAGCTACAAGAACCACATTTTGGTGCCAAACCAGGTGTGGCCTATGCGCCGGCAGAAAAAAGGCCTATACAACCCCTGCAGGTGGGCCTTAACCAACGGGTTGGCCGCAAAAAACGCATGCTTGGGGGAATTCTTGTGTCAATGGCCACCAAATAAGTGCAGCAAGTAACCACCCGACACCTGAACGAGTCAGGTGCGCTGAAAAAGCCAGTAAATCTTCCAGAGGACAGGTGACAGGGTCCAGACCCCTGTCACGAGCTCAATGGCAGAACCTAGTCCATTTATTCATATTGAGACCAAGCCGAGGGCGTCCTGAATGATGTCCCAGTTGCCATCCGGAAATTGAGCATGTTGAAGCCTCAGCTGGTCAGGAACCAGGCCTCCAACACCAGCTTGCCTGGGTCTGGATGTATCGCCGCCGCCCTGCTGTGTCAGGAATCCCCTGCTGGAGATCTGAAGGTGGGTGGGACCCTGGGAGCACAACTGCAGCAGAGCCAAAAACGAGGGTCTCGAAGGCCAGTGGGGGGCAATCTGGATGAGGCTGCAACGCACTGAAGCCGGAACTTGCTCAGGGTCTGTTGGAGCAGAGGGGTGGGCAAGAATGCATAACAACTGCAGCCGTGCCAATTGATCTGGAAGGCAACTCAGAGACCCTGTCCTGCGCATTATGCAAACTGGGGGCACTTGGCATTCAGAGGGAATGCCAACAAATCCAGGTCTGCGAAACCCCACTGCTGGAACAGTTCTGCAACTCCCACTTGTAGGTGCTGAACCCCAAGCAGCTCAGCTTGTCTGCTCCTGCATAGTTTTCCCCCAGGAGGTGGACTGCTGAAATCTAAATCCCCTCCGACAGGGCCCACTCCCAGAATTATACCACCTTCATGCAGAGGGGGAGCTGGTGCCACCCTGCTTGCTCTGGTAAAACATTGTGGTAGAATTGTCCGTCCTGAGCAGAAACTACCTGCCTCTTATAAGGGGCAAAAACACATGGATGGTCAGGCCCACTGCCCTGAGCTCAAGAACATTTTCAATGCTGTACCATGCTCTATTAATCGCATTGCTCTCCAGAGTAGCCCACCCAGCCCAAAAGTGAGGAGTCTGTCACCACCAGGGACGACTCCGCCTAGGTGAAGGGGGCTCCCACTGAAACATTACCATTCATCAGCCACCAGCAAAGACCGGTTGGTAGGAGCGGGGGTATTGGAACCCTGTCCGACTGAGACGCTGTCTCCTGAACCCAACTGGACGCCAGGTGGAGGCGCCTCATCTTGAGGTGAGCGCGCTGTACCGCGAGCACGCAGGAGTACATTAGGCCCAGACTGTACTGGAACCACCATGCTGAGGTGGTCGTGTTGGCTAGAAAGTGCCCCACTGCCTTGCAAAGGGACAGAAGCCTCTTGGGCACAGGGAACACCCGCAGAACAGTAGTGTTCCACTGCACTCCTAAGAAGACCAGTTCCTGAGATGGGCACAACTGACTTCCTCTGGTTTAGGAACACCAGCTGATGAAGGATATCCGTCAATCTTGGGCAGGAGTGCATCACCCCTTCGAGTTACGTCGCCCTCACCAGCCAGTCCAAGTAAGGGTACAGATGAAGACCCTCCAAGGGGAGAAGGCCTGCCACTGCGTTCAATTTCATGAAGACGCAAGGGGCCAAGTTCAGACCAAAGGGCAGAACCCTTTACTGAAAGTGGTACAACAATCGTGAACCGCAGAAATGTCCAATGCTGCTGGTAGATGGGAACATCCAGGTACGCATCCTTGAGGTCCAGGGAACACATCCGGTCCCATGCACACAGACTCTGCCATGTGTGGGAGTAATCATCTTGAAGCGTTCCAGTGTTAAAGACAAACAATGACAGGTCCAGGACTACCCTCAAGGCAGCCTAGTTGCTCTCAGGTATTGCAAAAATTCTGCAATAGTAACCTGAGCCTGTGTCTACAGGAGGAAACCGTTCTATTGCCTGCATCACCAAAAGAGGACCTGATTGGACGAAGAGGAAAGGATGGTAGGGGCAAAGGAAGAGGAAGACTGAAGCCCGTGGATAATATGGATAGGATCCACGGGTTGCTGAAAAGATGCTTCCAGGTGTGCTGGAAAAGAGCCAAATGCCTCCCCCACCCCCACGGGCGGGCAGCATTTCCCCACCTTGATGTCATTCTATGCTTGGCATCAGAGACAGGGGCAGAGAAGGGAAGACCGGGGGGGTGGGGCAGGTGAGGGGAGGTAAGAGGGGGAAACCTGCGCAATGTCCTGCTACTTCCTCCTGCTGTTGCTGGGCGATCTCAGGCCTCAGTGTACCATGGTCCCGGAACCTCTTGAAGCCGAAGACATCGCGGGGCTTGAACCCAGTCCTGCCCTGGGACTGAGGGCAGGACTTCTGTCATGGTTTTGTCAGGATGGCCAGGGACTTGGCAGTTTGAGTGGAGGATTTCTTTTGCGTCAACTCGTCATCGGTTTATGAATGAAAGAGGTCTATGCCCTCAAAGGGCAGATCCAGGATCTGTTGCTGCACGTCAGATGAAAAAATAGTGGCATGCATCCACGCTGTCCTCATCTCGACCCTAAGGTACAGCCCTCTGCTGGCTGTGTTGATGTGGGAGACTGAAGACTCCATGAGGTCCTCTGCAATAGCCCGTACATCTGCCAGACCGTCCTTTAAGGACACACTTGCTTGTCCAAAGGGAGGTTGGACAGGAATTTCCCGAGCTCCCGCCACAGCTTCTGGTTAGCCGCAGCCAAGAGGCGGTCTGCACTGGCTTGCCGCAGATGCAGTCCTGAGATGGAACAACAGCACTTCCCCCAAGACTCGAGGACTTAGTCGTTCTTGGAGAGACAAATGGAGATGGCTCCCGTGGAGGAAGACTAAAGCAATGGTTTAGAATGCAAGGAGGCCGCAGTCAACACTGAAGGAGACTGCAGGTGGGAGGCAAGGAGGATTGACTCTCTGTCCATCAGCCTAAACCTGCAGTCCAACTTCTTGTTAATCTGGGCGTTGGCCCTGGGCTTCTCCCATACCTTTTGTGCCACCTGCAGAACATGCTTCTGGAGAGGGGTGCCAGAACGGATCATGGTGCGTCTCTCCAAGACCTCTGCTAGCACACCGTAATCCTGGGCGTCTCCCCCCCACCCCTCCTCCCAAGAACATCCGCCAGGCCCTGGAGGCAGTCCTGCAAGGCCTTAACAGATGCCGGGGATTCATCGTCCTGGGTGTCAGTCATCATCATCATCCCCCCCACCCCCCTTTTCACAGACTGAGGGGAATCCGGACCCTGGGATACAGGTGCCAGTAGGGGAGCCCTCAAGTCTGGAGCCGCAGACAGGTCGAACGGCTGTTGAGCGGGAGACAGTGGTACAGGCAGTTGAGAGGTCAGAAGAACCGGTAGATCCTGGACCGGGAGAGGGACTGGGACCGGCAGCGCTGGTGGAACAAGAGTTAACCCCCCCCCCCCCCCCCAAGAGGGGACCGGGGCATCACCACCTGCAAGATGACCTTCACTATGTCCTTCAGGAGCCCCTCTGAGGGGAACACATAAGGAAGAGGAAGCACCTAAAGTGGTCCTCGCAAGCTGCCGGGTCCCTAGGGGCCCGGAGCTCCGAGGAGCTGGGCCTCTGCACCTGTCAAAGAGCTGAGGTGTCTGGTGCATTTAGCTGTAATGGGTAGATTTATCCTTGAGGGGACCAGAAGCCTGCACCATACGATCCGCTGCAGTTTCCAGAGGGAAGGGGACTGGGATGATCTTGCAAAGCCCATCCGATGATGGGCGAAAGCACTGGCGGGCCCTGAGCCGGATCCAAGATGGCTGCCGACCTGGCAGGCTGCGCTAATTGCCTCTCCATCATTTCGAAGCCTTGCACCATGCCCTGGCAGGAAGGCACGGAGGCCCTGCGCCTGGAGATGCCTCAGACACGGGAAGATACAGCTTGGATCTTGCACCCGAAGTAGAGGTGTCACCGCAGAGATCACTCTGATAGGCGCTGAGCCCTCGGCCGGACTGGTAGTCTTCACACCCTGAATCACAACCTCGGAGTGAACTCTGGTATGCTGGACGCCCTCGACACATGTGCTCTATCGTGCAGAGGAAAGACTCTTGAAGGTGGCACTCGACTACCCCTTGCCCCTTGGAGGTGAAGGACAAACCTGAGCACCCCTGAAGGACAGCCGGTAGCACGCCTTACCTTGGGAGCCGGTAGCTGGGACGCCCTCAAGTCTGCCCCTGGGGTGCCCGGAAGAGCCCCCGGGACCCTCTGTTTAGGAGCCGGTTGCTTTAGAAGCCTCGGTTCTGCAAGAACCTGAATTTGAGGAACCCTGAGGAACTCAAGACAGAGTGCATGGGGGACAGGGGCTGGGAACGATTGGTCACATGAGGCACATCTTGTGAATCCTCCTGCAGTTGACATGCGCGGAGGAGGCGAGGCACCAAAGTGAAGTTGAGTAAGATTGAAAAAACAAAACAGGGAGCAAGCGGAGAGCCAAAAGTCTGTGCTGGCTGCCAGGTACACCGTCCGTGCGGAAAAAAAGGACAGAGGTGGGGCACCAGAGGGCATGGCATACCAGAGGCCGTGCCCCCACGAGCTCCACTAACTTCAATGGGGAAGCTACATTTTTCATTTCCAAAGGTTCCGGTACTGTCCCCATGTTGGGGGACGCCGACAAGGATGGAGGAAAGGGGACGGGACATATGAGGAGGAGCAATTAGCCTTTAGAAACCGCAGAAAAGAAAGGTTTCAGATGTAATGAGGAGGTCTTGTTTTATTTTCCTTGACTATTAGGGAGAAGATGAAAGGAACACTTATTGTAATAACTGTTAGACAATGGTAACCTAATTAAAGTTGACACCTTACGCACCCTGCTAATCATAACATTTAAATATTAGGCAAGCTTTCACCTGGTGAAAGGAAGGATGGGAGGGGAGGGGTAAAATGCTTTGCATTCAAATGCTGATCTACCCAGTCTGGTCTTGCTGTCCACAGAGGTTTCAAGTTTCTTCCCTCAACTAGCACACACAGGACAATATCTGCAAAGGTTCCCCTCAGCTAAGGGCGCAGTCTAAATTGTAATGAAGTAGAGGTTTTGGAGAGAGTTGTGAAAGTTGTTGCTGGTGGCAGGTTCAAAGGACAAAGATCATGCCCATGTTAATATTTTATTTGCTCTAGAGACAGCATTTGCCACCGAGACAACTTCCTCCCCACACCCCAAACTACTCCTGGGTCAAATATATTGCTTCTGGATCTGAGAGACTGCCTTTTACCAGGCTCAAGTCCTTCCATCAAAAGATCTAAACCGATGGTGCTTTCACCAGGGCTCTGTCCTGTTGCTGTTATTCTTTCATGTATACAGAGGTACTTTTCTACATGTACACGGAAACATCAGTGCTCCCCAGTATGGATAAAGTGGCTGTCATGGCCCACACTTGGAAGATTGAATACATGCGTGGCAACCCCCCTAAATCAGAAATTGTTTTTAGAAATGGAATGGGCCTTTTCTCGTACCAGCCCGAGAGATGAGCAATTTAGGAGTCAAATTGACACTCTTGCCATGCAACCCTGGATAATTGCAGCAGTTCGTTTTCTCCTGCTGACTATTACAAAGAATGTTGTTAGTAGCCCTACCACAGAAGTTGGCAACAGTAAATCCATGCATGTCCTCCTTGGACAATGAGATATGCGGTGTATCTTGGGTTACCTAAACAAGAACAACAGGTCTACATCTTATTTTGTTGGAATCAGAGGTTCCATATTCTCTCCTCCACAGCGATTGAGGACTTTGTTGGTGGCCTCCAAATGGCTGCATTCTCTTCAGGTCCTGTGCATAAAGCACTTCATGGACTGGAACCCAAGTACTTTACAGAGAAAATCACCCCACTTGAGATTCACATTTGTGGCAACACCACAAAAAAAGAACAAAAAGAGAAACATATTGTGGTCCGGTGAGGCAGTCAGTCCCTTTATTATGGGACCCAGTTCGTGCAACTCCTTCTCCCAACCCGTCCCCCTGCACCCTGATATATTTGTAGAACTCTTGTTCACCTAAGTTAACTAGATCTAAATGACAATGCATTACTTACCGTAAAAGCATTTCTGATGGTTGTATCTGCTTAGATTCACATGCTGTGCATAGGTCCGACATCCAGTGGTCACTGCAGAGTATTGCATTTTGTTTTTCGGAGTCGAAAAGGGGACGTCGACAAGGCGTGTCTGTAACACTATCCCTATAATGACGTGTGTTGTACCCACAATCCCTCACGCGTCGAGGTCCCTCTGTTTGTATTTTTCTGCCCTGAGGGAGCATTCTAGACGTGAGTGAGTACAGAAAAGAGAAATATAGAAAAGGATGTCTATGTTCCTTCCATCCAAGCGGGGAGGAAGGGTGGGCGCATGTGAATCTAATGCATTGTCTTCTGATGTTTGTTAATCTGCTTAGAATCACATGCTGTGCATAGACTAGCGAGCAGTACCCGGAGTTGGCGGTGGGTTATGAGAAGCAACAGTAGAGAAAAGATGTCTTAATACTGCCTGTCCCACCTGGGAGTCAGATCTAGAGTGTGCATCTAGACAGTAGTGTTTTGTAAAGGTGTGCAGAGAACTCCAGGTAGCCGCTTTGCAGATGGACTCAAGGGGAACATTTGCAATGAACGCTATGGAAGCCCCAGTGCCACGAGTGGAATGTGCTCTTGGCTTGAAGGGTAGTTCTCTCTTAGCAAGAGTGTAACAGAGAGTGATTCATTGAACAATCCATCTAGATATAGTGGACTTTGAAACTGCATCTCCCTCTCTTCCTGCCGCCACAGAGACAAAGAACTGATTAGTCTTTCTCAGTGGTCTGGTTCTTTCCATGTAGAACATGACAGCTCTGCGTACATCTAGTGTATGCAGACTTTTTTCTCCCAAGCTGGAAGGGTTTTGAAAGAACGTTGGTAGTTCTATTGACTGGTTTACATGAAATTTCGAGATGAATTTTGGTGCAAACCTTGGGTGTGTGCGTAGAACCACCTTATCCTTGTGAACTGTTACGAAGGGGTCTAGTACAGAAAGAGCCTGTAGTTCACTTACTCTCCTAATGGAGGTGATAGCTATTAGGAAAGCAGTCTTAAGAGTGAGGTCTTTAAGAGTTGCCTTGTGCATGGGTTCGAAAGGAGGGCCCATGAGCCTAGAAAGTACCACATTTAAGTCCCATCCGGGAGCTGGGTTAGCTATCGGAGGGTGTATTCTCTTTACCCCCTCCATGAAGGCCTTGATAACTGGTATCTTCCACCACGACACTAAGTTGGGAAGTGGTGTATGCAGAAAGTGCCGCTAGGTGGACTTTAATGGAATTGAAGACTAGACCTGAATCCAGTAAATGGGTCAAGTACAGAACAATGTTAGTGGGAGAGCAGTCAACCGGGTTGATGCTCTTACCTCTACACCAGATGACAAATCTTTTCCACTTGCTAGAATAGCAGTGGCGAGTATCAGGTTTTCTGGCTTCCCTGAGGATGTCCATACATCTCTGCGGGAGTTGTAAATGTCCAAATCCTATGATCTCAGGAGCCAGGCTGCTAAGTTCATGGTCTGAGGGCATGGATGCAGTGTCCTGCCCTTGTCCTGTGACAGCATGTTGTACGGGCAGGGAAGTTTTACTGGGGGAGATAGGGACATCTCCATCAAGTGAGCGAACCATGGCTGCCGGGCCCACATTGGGGCCACTAGTATCATGGTAACCTGCTCCTGGTGCATCTTGTGTACCACTTTGTTGAGAAGGGGAGTCGGGGGAAAGGCGTAAACAAATTTCCCTGACCATTGAATCGACAGACCGTTCCCCTTGGACTGGTTCTGGGGGTACCTGGAGGCGTAACTTTGGCATTGTGAGTTCTCCAGAGTTGCGAACAGGTCTATTTCTGGGAAACCCCACTGTGTGAAGTCGAAGACGATGTCTTCGTGTAACCGCCATTCGTACTCTGCGGGCAGGGGGAAATCTCTGCTGAGTTCGTCTGCTAGCAGATTGAGTTCCCCTGGTACATGTTGTGACAGTAGGAACATGTGTCTGAGAGCCCACTTCCAGATGTTCTGGGACAGCTTGGACAGTCCTGGAGTGGGTTCCCCCTTGCTAGTTGAGGTAGTACATGGCTGTGGTGCTGTCCGTGAGGACCATCACCGTCTTTCCTTGTAGGTGTTCCTGGAAGGCTTTCAGTGCCTTGAACACCGCCAGTAACTCCAGTAGATGTGTGTGCTTGGATGCTACGCTCGGAGTCCACACTCCGTGAGCAGTCTGATGGGATAGGTGAGCCCCCCCATCCTGTGAGGGATGCGTCTGTGGTTAGAGTGGCTTCCACTGCGGGTGTGGCAAAAGGTTTCCCTATTAACAGGTTTTCCTTTGTCCACCACCGTAGCGAGAGAACCAAGGCCTGCGAGACCACCACTAGATCGTCCCATTGTCCGCTGGCCTGACACGACTGGCTGTTGAGCCACTCTTGCATTGGGCGCAGGCGCGCGTGAGGTACCAAATAAATACATGACGCCATCATTCCTAGCAAGCGCATTGCTTTGCGTACCGTCACCTCGCGACCTGCCACATATTGGGGGATCTGAAACAGCATGTTTTAGACCCTCTCGTTGGAGGGGAAGACGATGCTGTCCTTTGTTCAAATTAGAGCCCCTAGGAATTGTTTGATCTGGCTGGGATCTAAGCTGGACTTCTTCTCGTTGATGGAGAAGCTCATTTGGAACAAAAGGTCTACAGTCTTTTGGGTATTGGAGAAGCATGTTTCGTAAGAATCCCCTTTTATGAGCCAATCGTCGAGGTAAGGTTATACTAGGATGGACAACCTGCGCAGATGGGCCGCTGCCACTGCCAGTACTTTCGTGAATACCCTTGGTGCTGATGCTATCCCGAAGGGTAGCACTCTGAACTGGTAGTGTTTGCCCTGTACCATGAACCTGAGGTATTTTCTGTGCGCTGGCAACATTAAAATATGAAGGTATGCATATTTCATGTCCAGTGTTGTCATGTAATCCCCTTGTGATAGCAAGGGGATTACTTCCTGTAAGGTTACCATGCAAAACTTTTGGGGCTTGACAAATTTGTTCGCTGGGCGCAGATCTAATACAGGGCGCATGGTTAGGTCCTTTTGGGTACAAGGAAGTACACTGAATAAATACCTTCCGTTACCTGAGATAGAGGCACGACCTCTATAGCTCCTTTTTCCAGTAGCTGTTCCACTTCCTGTAGAATGATGGTGAGGCGTTCTGGTGTCATGCGTCCTCCCCGTGGGGGTTTGTATGTTGGGGAACTGTTGAATTCTATGGTAGATAGTACCCAACGGTCTGATGTTATTCCCTCCCATGCTGGAAGAAACGATGTTAACCGGTCCCCGACCGGCGATGCATGGGAGGGGACCCGAATCTTCGGGTCATTTGCCGTTATTGGCCTGGGAGCCTCTAGGGGTAGAGCCCCGACCTCTCCCCTTGCCACAGCGTCGGCCTCTCTGATTGTGCTGGCCACTATTACCCTGGTTAGAGGACCAGTTGTTGGCAGAGTATTGTTGTTGTTTATTCTGCTGCTGGCGTTGGCCACGAAAAAAGCGCTTATTGCCATAGCCGCGTCTGTTAGGGGGCCTAGAAATCTGGTCAAGGGTCTTGATTGTGTCAAACCGCTTTTTAGCATTTTCTAGAGTCTCATCAACTGCCTTACCAAAGAGATTGGTATCTTCTATAGGTTTGTTGATCAGGGAAGCCTGTGTCTCAGGTTTAAATCCCGAATTGCGCAGTCAGACATGGGTTGAGGAGTATCCCTTGGACTAGGGAACGCCCAGCAGTCTCTGCAGCATCTAAAGTGTTTTTAACGATGCTTTGGTTCACTAGTGTCCCTTCCGTGATTGTGGCCAGAAGGCGTGTACGCAGGGGTTCTGGTGCCTCTTCAGCGTCGCTACGTAGCTTGCTCCACTGTGCATCTGCGTAGCTTGCTAGTAAGGAGTTATTAGCGATCCTTGCTGAGAAAGCGGCGGAAGCTGTGATTCTTTTCCCCAGGGCATACAGCTTTTTCCCCCTCCTGGTCTGGTGGTGCCTCGCTTGTGGACAGTGGCACCCCTGCCCTCTTCCTTGTATTTTTTTCTACAAGGGAGTCTGGTACGGAGTGGCCCCTGACGTACAAAGGGTCCGAAGGAGATAGACTGAAGAGTTTTTCTATTCGAGGGTTGACCCCTTTGACCAACACAGGAGTGGATAGAGAAGGGGTGATTCTTCTCTTTACTGAGGCAAGGAGTGGAATGGTTTGACTGACAGGGGGTTTCTCCTTAATTACTTTTTCCACAAAGTCAATGTCAGGAGAGGTCTCCCCTGTGTCTAATTCGAAATGCGCTGCTGCTTTGCGCAACAGTGCATTAAACATAGGCTGATCATCTATAGGAGATGTGTTCTATAGGCGAGTCTTTGGGAGGAGATCGGGTTATGGCATCAGGGTCAGAGTACTCTGATGGGGACTGCCAGGGGTGTGAGGTAACTACCTCTAGTTCTTCTCCAAAGCCCCCTGGCACCTGTATCTGGATCTTCTTGAAAACCCTCCTCCTCTAGGTTTCGTTCTTCCTCTACATCCAAAAAATCATCCTCTTCCTGAAAATGTTGTTCCTCTTCAGTGAGGTCATACACATCTAATTCCTCATGTGAGGGATCAAACAGCCTAGGAAATTCGACCCTGGGGTCCTCCTGGGGTCATTCTCTTGGCCTTTTGGGTGTTGGTAGGTTTTGGTTTTCCATAAACCTTTCCATTTTCTCCATACAGAAATGGAGTCTCTCCAGAGTTTCATGGGGTACCCCTGAGTAATCTAGGGGGGGGGGGATTAGTGTCTTCTGCCTGGAAATGCTTTGACTTCTCCCGCAATGTCGAAGAAAGGTTTCCGTTGCCATCTGAAAAGCCTTCCGGTAGGCCAGGAGTCCCTCTAGATGAAGGGGGCAGTTCCTGGCTCCCCTTCTTGTTTTTTGGCGCATCTCTAGCCCTTTGCGCGGTATTCAACGTGTCTTTCGTCGTCAGCTTATGGGCATCGGCGGAAACAATCCACGCTAGGCTCTCAAGTAATTTGTCTGTGGAGGTTTCTGGTCTCGACGTAACGTGTTGTACTGCGACGGGCGCTCTTACATGGAGCGGTACGTCGGATGGTTTGGGGGTAGCGCCTTTATCTGTAGAAAGCCCAGTCGCAGCTGCGTTTGCGAGTGGGGCTTTAGACTCTTATGGTCTGAGGTAGACGCTGGAGTGCCCTGCGTCTCCTTCGGCGCTGATGGATTCTTCGTCTTTGACGAAGAAGAGCCGTGGGTTGTGCGCTTATGGGAGTGAGTCTTTTGTGCATCCTTGTCGCCGGGGTGTTCATCCCCATAAGCAGGGCGTGAGCCGAGCCCGTCGGGGCCACGGACGGACGTCGAGGAGCGCTCCCTCGAGAGGTTTAAGACTTTTGCAACGGAGGTCGTGTTATCACCTTCCTCGTCACTTTCCGCGGCGGCGGGTGAGGAATCGGACTTCGACATGGCGTAGGCCGCCCACCTCTTGACTATGTTCTTTTAGAGTTTGGGGTTTTAGAAGCTGACAAGCCACGCAGCCGTCTTCATGATGGAGGGGCAAGCAACAATTACAGCGTTTATGCTTGTCCTTCCAGGTGCCTTTGCAGCGCGGGCAAAACCAAAAGGGTGTCCTCTCCATAGCTGAGGCAATAATTTGTGGTGATAACCCAGAGGGAGGGGAAAAGGAAAGGCATTCTCAAAGAGAAACAAGATAGTCCCCCCCCACTCTCCTTACTGTATGTTGGCCGGCGAGGCCAGGCCACGTGTTCGGCAGCGCCGAAGGATCTCCTCCATCTAGTCTCCTCCGTCGAAGGTCTTGTTCGGCGGAGAAACAGCTTCGCAGCTACGTCGAGGGGAGGGATCTATGTGTTAATGAAATAAGTCAGGACCAAGGTCTAGGAAATATGTTTTGCAATGTCTCTCGAGGAGCTCCGCATAAAGGCGACCAAAAGCTGGGCGGAAAAAAACAATCTGAGGGACCTCGACGCGTGAGGGATTGTGGGTACACCGCACGTCACTATAGGGATAGTGTTAGACACGCCTTGTCGACGTCCCCTTTTCGACTACGAAAAACAAAATGCAATACTCCGCAGTGACCACTGGATCTCGGACCTATGCACAGCATGTGATTCTAAGCAGATTAACAAACATCAGTATATATTTTTATATGTATAGAATATAGCTTAAACCAAGTTACTATGCAACAGCGCACTGTACAAAATAGGCTTGTGAATACAGGTAGAGGAGGAGAACAATGGGATAGGAGAAAAATTAATAGGGTTGATCCCCTTTAGCTATGTGCACAAGCCGAGAGATCTATACAGATCTGTGGGGAACCTGTATGCATTTGTTCAAATTCTAGCAGGGGATTTACAGCCTACTGATACTAGACTGAAGTCATTAGTGAGCACTGTTTCTCCTAACAATTGGGTAAAATGCCATACAAATTACAAGTAATTCTCTTGCACATGGATTATTACAATAGAGGCCCGTTACCAAAAGTACACAGGATATGCCGGCACGGCCACTGTAACATACATGTTGATGCCATTGCAAATATGAAAAAGTTGTCATTTTAAATCATGTTTGTGATGCTGGGGCCTTCAATATGTCCGAGAGCTGTATGTGCAATCCAGGCATGGCCCTTTGGTCATGCACCAGAATTAACTGCATGATTCCTGCAGCAGTCCTGTGATATATTCTCTGTGATACTGCCTCCTTCATAAAGGGCAGCCACGGGTAGCAGGTCACCACCTATTATGAAGAAGTCGCCCCTCACTACCACCATACTCTTTGATCAAAACGTTAATACAGTGGTTCATATACAGGCTTTTATGATTCATGCACGTTTCAAATTCTCACCATAAAACTAATGTTATTTTACCAGGAGATTTTCACCTTTGTTGCATATAACTTGATCACACGGTTTACCCATGTTCATATTTTCAATCCTGTCAATTGTTTTGACATAAAAACTTACAAGGGTAATCAATTTAGACTGACTTACTTTTCCTCGGCTGAAATCTGTGACGTGGCATGTGTGCAATTTGCATGAATTGGGGCTATGCTAAACAGACAGTGGATTTTATTTGTTGACAAAGCAGTACGTGGGATATGCTGAATTGTGTTTAAACTGTTTAGCACATTGATTGAAATACACAGATTGTTTCTTTTGGGGTTGCGTGTGCAAAAACAAACTACCCTTGTTGAAATCCTGGTTGCAGATGCACCATCCAACAAAAGGCAAACGATGTAGCATTTTCATTCAGAGCGGGAAATAGATTATGTTTCTCCCAGCATAAAACCGAAATGTGCATCTTTAATCTACGGTCCCCAAGTAACAGTGAAAAAAGTAACGGAGGTATTTTTCACTAATGCACACAAATTATGAGAACATTTTTCTAAAGGAAGCGATCTGCGATCCTAAAAAGGAGGTAAACTAAACACTGCAATACAAATGCTGTTACAGAGGCATCCTTCAAGGTTAATTATTTGATGAAAAACCAATGTAACTTTGCAGATGGTCAAGTTGTGAAGGATGCAGTGACTCCTTTGGCTGAGAATGTAAAAGATTTTTAAAAAAGTGTCCTGAATTTATGCCTGCCATGTCAAGTGTGCGGTAAGTGCAAACAAATGGGCAATGTGATTAACTTTCTGAAATCAAAACTTTGATCGCATATGACAGAATCGGAGTGCTGTTGCAAGCTGCACACCAGATTACTGAGCACTGGTGGATATTATGCAGTCTTAGTCTTGACCGTGAATGTCTCGATTGGTTTCCTACATTCTGATCGGCTTAATTTTTAGGAGACAGCCACTAACACAAAATATAGGTGTTTTTGAAGTTATTAAAATGGTAAATGCATGTTATTGCTTTTTTATATAAAGAGCAAATAGACTGGCCCAAAAAATCTTGATACAAATTCTCATAACCATGGAGATCACTACCCCCAATAACTCTTGCCAGGAGCTCCTGCCTATTGGCCATTTAATCCAAGTAGCTCTTTCCAATGTAAAGGTTGGAGACCCCTGTTCTAGTTACTGCTTCTTGCACTGAGCAACGGCCAGATGAAGTCCATGACCGGGGGAGCCTTCATTGCCCCTGGGCTTAGCCCCCTGAATGGGTAAACTATGGAAACCAAAGGGTTGCTGGCATCCCTCCCTGTCATGGACACTAGGAAACTAATCCCACTGCTTGGGTGTTCTAAAGGAGGAGGAGTACTGACCTCCCGACTCTTTCGCCTCCAGGAATTCGTGAAGGCGATGAGGAGGCTGCCTAAAGAAGTCTACTCACCACTGAAGTAGACTAGTAAGAGCATGCACCGGCAACACAGCAAGCAATCACACCATATTCTGGGCCCATGCACTTCAGGCAGAGTGAATGGGCATCTGCGGCGGGCACCCAGTTTCTACTAGCAGGTGCAGGCTGTAAAATAAACTTTACCAGGCGTAGGTGAGGGACCGAGATACCACAGGGTGCTGGAACAAAGAATTGAAGAAAGACTAAAGTAAAAAGGGAAAAAGCATAAAGTGCTGCAATGAGAGTTCTGGCTGCACCGAGGGGGAACACAAACTGGCAGGCTAAGGCTGGGGAAAAAGCAACCATGTGCCTGCACTCAATCAAAATTGAAATATTTTTGAATGCACCAAAATACTGGTCCAGTGGGTGGGATGGAGGGGACGAGTGGATGCAGGGGAGGAAGGGATGGAGTGGAGGAAGGGATGGTGTGGATGGAGGGGATAAACGGATGGAGGGGATAAATGGATGGAGGGGATACATGGATAGACAGGATGAATAGATGGTGGATAGAATGGATGGAACAAATATAGAAGATGGACCAGACAGTAAATAAAAAAGGATGGAGTCGGCGGAACGGATGGAACTGGCGAACGGATGAGTTGATGAAACCAGACGGAACGGATGAAGTGGATAGAATGGATGAAGTGGATGGGAAGGATAGAACAGGTGGATGGAACAAAGAGAAGATGCAACACAGTAAATAAAAAGGATGGAACCGGCGGAACAGATGGAACCGGCGGAACAGATGGAACCGGCGGAACAGATGAAGTGATAGAATGAAGTGGATGGGAAGGATAGAACAGGTGGGTGGAATGGATGGAGCAAACCCTGTGGACGGAGATGTGTGGACTGAATGGTTGACTGTACGAGGCAGATGATGGAACGATGGAAGGGATAGAGTGAATGGAACCGAATAAGTGGACAGATGTGACAAATTAAATGTAATGGATGAAGTGAATGGAACGGATGGATAGATGCTTGGTTGAAGTGGATAGAAGGATGGATGAAGTAGATTGAGCGGATGGAACGGGTGGGAAGGATGGAGCGGGTGGGTGGAATGGATGGAGTGGATTGCGTGGATAGAGGAGATGAATGGATAGAATGGATGACTAGTCGAGGTGGATGATGGAACGGATGAAATGGATGACAAGAATGAATTGGATAGAACAGATGAAGTGGATGGAATGGATGGAACTGGACTGAACAGATGAAACAGATAAATTGACGAGGCGGATAGAACCAATGAAGCAGACAAAGGATGAAGCGGATGGAACGACTGATATGTACCTGTATCCCTATGTTACCCTATCCTTCCTGTCGCTTTATATATGTATCCCGCTATGTGTGCCCCCCCTTACCTGCTATCGTCCCTGACCGCTAGAGCTTCACTGATAAACCACCATATCACACTACTACGCCTACTCTCTCCTATACACCTTCATTCAACTGGAACACAGCTATGCTATGAAACATTCGGCCTAGCTGTTTTCATACCTTCATGACCCCACGACCACCTCATCATCCTAATAAAACACAGCTAGCTGAGCACATTCCAGCTAGCTTTAGGCGTCTCCTCAGGCCTAACACAGCAAGAACTTAGTCTGTGTGTCCACCTTCCAGACTGAACACATCCAACTGATTTCCTCAGCACCACAGCCTACCGCTAGGCAGGGGTTGTAAATCAGAAATGCAATAGCTCCCTTGAAAATGAGGAAAAATAACCTACTTTTTTTATTTTCCTCATTTATCTAAGTCCTGGTTACCAAAACTCTAGGCTTGTGCAAAAGTGCTTAAGAACACCACGTCGGTCTATGGCTTAGCAGTGATCAGGTTTCTAAGCCTTCCACAGAGTCATGGTGAGCCAAGGCATGTAGAAACCATAAACAAGAAAACATAGCATGCAAAGCTCCTCTATTCACTCTCCTGAGCCTCGAACAGCTACAAATGGCCAGGCTCTACAGATAGGAAAGTTGGAAGGAAATTTCGGCACATTTAACAGTAGGATTTCAACTACAGCTTCCTTGGGAGCAGAAGCCCCAGTCTAACCTTCGTGGAGGTTCCGGTGTCCTGCTAAGACCTTTAAGGTAATTGCTATATTGGTTTGTGTGAGGCAAGAATCTTCTTTGTTGAGCGCTTATGGGAATGAATTTACGTAATCCCACCTTTTACTAGCCTTCTCACCTTAGGCTGCAGTTACTGAATCCTGCTAATAGAGGGAACCTTGCTAAAGTTAGGTCAAAACAGGGGTCTATGGTCTAGTTAACAGATTTCCTAGTCTACCCTTCTGGTTTTTCTTTTTTTGCATGTTTGGGGGGCTGCTACTTGATGTCATATGGCAGCTTCAACAGCACTTGAAAATGAGACATTTAAAGCAAAACATAATGTAGCCTCAACATAATAGAACATGACCTATCCAGCTAGTATAAAAGGAAACACTAGTCTGGAGGAAGGGGGACAGGAAGTCTGAATAAGAAGCAGACGGATATAGATCCCAACCTGGCCACTGAGAATACCAAATGATCATATCACACGGTTTCCATTCCTTCAGGCGGGGAGAGACACCCCCATCACCAGAGTAGAACAGGGTCAACTTGATGATCTGAACATGTGCTCTGAAGCCCTTTGAGACTGATTTGTAAAGGAATGAAAGATTGCTTTCTGGAAAGGAAGATCAGGGTTAAACCTGATGACAAGTATACCTGCTGGTGGATGTCCACCCCAATGAGAATCCTGCTGACTGAGGTGACTAAATGATCGAATGCTGACTGAAGCAAATCCTGAGCTACACCTTTAGCTTTGGCCAAGCCAGCACAAAACATCTTGCTTGTCAGAGGGTAGAAACCTTTCCCACTCTAACTTAACAGAACTTGTTATTCACCGCTGCTAGCAGGGCAGTTGGATCAGACTGCCTGACTTGGGCGAGATGCACTCCAACACCACCTTTCCTACTGCTGAGAACTTGTCCAGGCTCAAGACCGATCAAGCAGAGCAGCCATCTGCAGTCTTTGAATGAAGAATGGTCACAGCTGCCAGCGAATAGTGTGGCTGTGGTGAGATCTCAGGCATGCCTTTTGAGAACAAATGAGCAGGTATTTCATGTCAATCCTACAGTCAACTAAAAGATTATAGTGGGGCTTCTGCCATTACATCCTTTGAGATGGACCCGCCAGATCTTTAAATGCGCCTGCAGGCGAAGAGGGCTTAAAGCATCCCAGGATCCATGAGCCAAGTTTCCAGAACAGGTAGCTCCAGAAATTCCAAGAGCCCTGAAATCCGCTCTTTGAAGGCCCAGGCAGATGTTAGTAGCATTTAGTCAACATCAATTTCAATGTATTTAATCATATTTTTCCATTAACAAGTTAAAAATGGACATACAAACTAAGCACATCAAAATTAAATACAATTCAAGCAAAAGTACCCTGCAATACAAGTGCAGCTTTAAGATATTCAAACAGTCGATAGGTAAGAAACAGATCATCACAGTTGAGTACACAGAATGCGTCGCTGTGCAGGCCCGGATATGGTTTAAAAAAAGAAAAAGAAAAACAAGAAAATGCCTTAAGCAGGAGTAGCCATGTTTTCACCAGCCCCAGTCTTACAATTCGTACTTCCACCTGTTTACTTTCTCTGCTTGTTAAGATCAACATCAGCCTCCTACATTCAGGGGATCTTATTTTGCCAATTCCACCTTGTTGCCATGCATGCATTTGTAAATCTGTATATATGGCCAATGAAGAAACCCTGTAAATATTGTGATAATCCACCTTGCTCTCACGCATCTCTTCTGACATCTGCTTCAAATTGCTTTAGAATATCAAATTTAAGAACATCCACTCCCCCAAAACACCAGCTTGGTAAAAGATTAAAGTCCTCAACATACCAAATGAATGAATCTTTGACTGGGGAATCTGAGCTCTTAACTATTGTTAGCATCCCCACCCCCTCCCTGGTGCCCACCCGCTCTCTGATCCCTGTGATGTCCGTTTTGCACCCCTGGTCCCGTGATTTCTGTTGTGCTCCCCACCCTGTCTCCTGGTCCCCTGTGATGTTCGATTTGTGCCCCCCCCCCACCCTGGCCCTGCAATGCCAGTTTGCCCCCCCCCCCCCTCAATCCCCTGCTTTGGCCCCTCACCAGGCTTGAATCCCCCCCACCCTGCTTGCTTGATCTCTTTCCTGCCTTCCCCATCCCCCTGTCCCTTCTTCTATCCTGCCCCCCTTCTCCATAACCACTGTTGGAGTTGTCTTGATTCACTATGGTTTCACCATCACCGACCTGTTGCCATCGCTTGGATTTGACTTTGTGGGGACACTGACTTGTTGCTTCACCTTAACTCTCATGCTAGACCTCCCCTGGATCTTGTACTCTGGGTGGCCCTGAACCATGCTGTGCCCATCGTCATCTTCAAACCTTGCTCACATTTTCTGTTCCCTGCAACATTATGTGTTTACTGACGTCTGCAACTGTATTCACTCTCCCCTCTGCTTCTCCACTCTTTTTCACGGTTTTATTCTCTGCTCTTTCCTCCTCTCCCTTCTCCCTCCCTCCCCTTACTTTTTTCTATGTACTTACTCTTATCAGAATTGTCCTAGTATGAGCGCAAACGGTTGTCTCCTCCCCCTTCCCTTGCTTCCTCCGCCCCCCCCCACCCTCTCCAGCACTATCTGAAATGTTGTCAGGCCTAGAATGATAGTCGCTTGTATTGTTTTTCTCCCTTACTCCAACCCTCTGCCCCCCCCCACACCTATTGTTAAATTCTGACACTACCTCAATTGTCAGGCATAGTAATGTAGCCACTTGTCCGTCTCATTCTCCTTCCCACCCCTCTCCCCTCCTTTCATTGTCAAACGGTCTTGCACTATCTGAAATGTCGCAAGGCTGATTACGATAGTTAATTTCACACTCTGAATGTATCAAGGACTTGTAAGAATGCCGATGTATTCTCCCTTGTTCCTTCCCTGCCTTGAAGCGCTTTGAAACACATTGTGTATAGGTGCTAAATAAATAAACAATCAATTCAATCATCCACCATGAAGATAGTCCAAATGAGGAGCCAGAGGAGAGGGCGGAAAACACCCAAAGGAGGCCATCATGTTAAGTGACAGGTGAGCGGGCCCAGAGGGCAGGGGCACCGCAGGCAACAGTGTTTTGGGAAATGGACCCGGAACCTGGCAGAAATGAAACCACCAGAGGCTGAAATCAAAGCAGCCGCACCATGGGGTGCATGTGTGTGGAAGAGAGACTAGGACTACCAGTAGCCAAAGCCCCATCTGTTTTGTTAGTACTTAACACAACCACTCATAGCCAAAGACTGCATCAATGACTGTCTAAAAGATTTTGTCATTTCAATGGCTGAGACATGTGGGAGACAGTAGCCACTGAAAAGTATCCAAAATATCAGATACTCCCGTACTCTCCACACCTAAATGTTGATGAAAATCAGCCAAGACTTAGTAAGAAGTATACGATTTAAATCAACAGATATAAGACTTTAGGTAATTTCTCTATGAAGTGACAATATCTGACAGCCATCTACACAAACACAATAGCCAACTACAATAGCACAAACAGTCTTCTCTATCAACCTAGACAGGCCACCCTCCAAACCCCAATGCCAACATGCTAGATCTGATACCAAATTCTGCACCAGCTCCACTACTTCACAGGTACCCCAGCCCGCCTACACAGACCCTGCTCCAGAATCCCCACACTCACCCACCAAAAACCTAAACACAACTGCCCCAAGACGACCAAAAGCCCCCACGTTACACCCCCTCCACCTCCCCTAGTACCCCCTACCCTCCTATCACCTTTGTTTGTGCACTGTCAGCGTGCACTCTATCCGCGTTCATGCACCTGCCATCCACGACCTACTAGCGAACAATTTAGACATACTAGCCTCATTTAAAACATGGCTACATGAAGCAGTTGGCCACCACCTTCCCTTGCCATGCCCATTGGCTATTCCATCCTATGAGTCGACCGTCAAGACAGCCTAGGAGGTGGAATTGCCACCCTCCCCATCAGACCCAACTGCCAGGTTATGAAATCCTATTTGACAAACTGGAATCCTCCCCCAAGACCACCATCAACCTAGTCCTCTACCGCCAGCCCTACCACACTGTCAACCCTGATAGACATGCCCCTCATCACCCTGCTCCTCAAGCCCAATACTAAATTAATCCTCTTAGGAGACTTCAATCGAGGCTACACAGACCTCTCAGACCACAAGGCCTCACCCTCATAGCCACCCTTGAAGAAATGAACTTCATTCAATTGGTCCTCTCACCTAACCATGAAAAGGACAGAACACTCAACTGGATTCTCCCTCGCAACTCCGCCCTCCAGATATCCTCCGTTCTCCTTCTCCCCAGGTCAGATCACTCCCTGGTCCTATTCTCCTTTACCCTTCACCGCCAAATACACACCTACCATCAGCGAACACCTTCCCATCACTGCCAGACACCTGCAAGCTCACAGTCGAGCTGACCCCCTACCCTCCTAGCCGCACTCAAATCAGCCCTAGACAATTCCTCCCCCGAAGTCCTACCAGCATCCTACAACTCTGCATTGCTCACTGCACTGGACGAAAATGCCCCCTTTAAAACAACCAGTCATAAAAAAAATAGGAACCCCCAAAACTGGTACACTGACGATCTAGCTTCTCTGGAAAAAGGAACTTGCCCTCAAACATCTCTGGAGAAAAAGCCCTACATCCACTAACAAAACAGCATTGCTCCCAAAGCCAATATCTTCAATACTAGAATCTCTGATGCTAGCTCAAATACCAAAGGACTTAAAAATTCTTAGAGAGGCCAAAAACCGGGCCCCACCATTTAACAATGTCGCAAAGGACAAAACATGGTGCACACTCATCCAATCCTCCCTGGATTCCAAAACACGGAAGTTAAGGGACAAAGCTATGTTCAAAAAATCCCTACTTCCAACCTTTCCACCTACACCCCCCCAGCCAACACCTCCACACGACCGTCACCCATCCTGCCAAGTTCCAATTATCTACAGTCTCCTCCCCCCTCCTTTCAATCATCCAGCACCTTAAAGCATCCAATTGTGTTGGCGACACATGCCCAGGTCATGTTAAAATGTGTGCTAAACCCCTGGTTCCTACTATAGCCAACTTCATTAATGCTTCATTTAAATCTAATTCCATTCCAACTGCCATCAAAGAAGAACAAGTTACTTACCAACTGTAATGTTCTTTCGACTGGATGTTCCTCCCACGTATTCCTCATCTTAGATATAGTCTGCCAGCTTTGCTGCTGCTTCTCGGAAACATTTTCGCCAGAGGGTGCTGTGCTCAGGGCGCGTAGTCTTAGTCCCTCTAGGGCATCCGTCGAGTGTCAGCGTCAGTCATATAAAGGGCTCAAGCTGCGCCCGTTCGACTCAGTTCTGTTTTTTCAGTGTTAAAGGTAAAGGTCGCATCAGTTGTATCAGGCATCGAAAGAGGTCAGGCTCTTAAGGAAGTACAAGTGCAAAAAGCGTAAAAACTGTACGGAGGAGTAGGTTAGGAGGGTCGACAAGGAATACGTGGGAGGAACATCCAGTCGAAAGAACGTTACAGTTGGTAAGTAACTTGTTCTTCGAATGGATTGTGTCCTCCCACGTATTCCTCACCTTAAATAGACTCTCACAGCAGTTGTAATTTGGAGGAGGGAGTACCAGAGTTTTTAATTATGTACTGAATGAAGGACGGATTTTGCAAAAAGGCCTCCTTGGTAAGAAGTGAAGTCTAAACAATGTTTTACAAAGGTGTGCATGGATGACCAGGTGGCCGCCACACAAATGTCATGCACAGGAACACCCCTCTGAAAAGCTATAGCAGTTGCTATGCCCCTGGTTGAATGAGCCATTAATCCAGCTGGAGGCTCTTTCCCAGCCAATTTGTAACACTCAGATATTGCTAGAATTATCCCTCTGGATAAAGTTTGTTTGGACACCTCAAAGCCCAATTTGTGTCCAGTGTAAACGACAAACTGATCAGTTTGTCTAAATCTCTCAAGTTTAGCGATATAGAAGCTATGAGCCCTTTTAGGGTATAGCCTGTGGAACCTTTCCTCCTCTACTAGCGTGCGGAGGAGGGTAAAATGAAGGTAAAGTAATCTTTTGTGACGGATGGAAATCTGAAACAATTTTAGGTAAGAAAAAAGGTTTGACCTTCAAAATGACCTTATCCTTGTGGAAAATGGTGTGAGGCTTGCAAGAGCGCCTGCAACTCACTCACCCTGTGGGCTCATGTTAAAGCCACTAGCAAAACAGTTTTAAAAGTTAGGAGCCTTAAAGGACAAGAATGTAAAGGCTCAAAGGGGGCACACAAGACATTTTAAAACTAAATTTAAGTCCCAGATGGGAACCTGAAAAGGTGTAGGAGGGAACACATGTGTTAACCCTTTAAGAAATTGAACAACTAAAGGCATTTTAAAATGAGAAACTTCTTCGGAGGAGCGCTTGAAGATAGATAGCAGTGCTAAATATCCTTTAATAGTGCCAACTTGGAGCCCCAAGTTGGCCTAATGTAAAAGAAAAGAAAGCACCATGGGAGTGCTACATTGAAAGGGATCCACATTCTTATCCCTGCACCAGTTACTGAATTTCTTCCAACGACACCGGTACACAGATTTTGTTGCTGGCCTTCTGGCCGAAAGCCAAACTTACATAACGTCGTCCGGAAGGTCCTAATCCTTATATCTCAAGAGTCCCAGAAGCCATGCGTGAAGGATGAGAGCTTTGATTCTGGGTGGAGAACTTGATCTTCCTTTTGCGAGAGGCGATCCCCTCTTTGTGGAAGACCAATTGGAGGGCAGATGGGCATGTCCAGAAGGTTCGGGTGCCACATTCTCCTGGCCCAATCCGGGGCAATTGGGATCATGGTTTTCCTGAACTTTCTCAACCTCCTGATGACTCGAGGAATCACAGGGACTGGAGGGAATGTGTATAGGAGTGGAAATACCCAGTCCACCACAATCTCTTCCCCATAGCTCCTCTTGGGGGAAATTCCCTTGAGCAGTACTGTTCACACTTCCGGTTGGTTTCGGTCGCAAACAGATCCACTTGAGGGGTTCCCAAGGACTTCCTGAGCTAGTTCCAACTCGTGGGAGACTGCTCTGCCTGCTCAGAGCATCTGCCGCCATGTTCTTCTCTCTGGCTAGGTTAACTGCCGATGGATTCCTTCTTGCATTGACCAAAACCAGAGCTGCAGCGCCACTTTGCACAGCGGGATTGATCCTATGCTTCCTCTTTTGTTGAGGTAGTGCATAGCCAATGTGTTGTCCATCATTATCAGGACATTCTTTCCCCGTACAGAGGGCAGAAAGGCCTTCAGCACTAGTCTGATTGCCAGCCGATTCTCATATCGTTGGTATGGGCTCCCCACCCTGTGAGTGAGGCGTCCGTCACTACTGTTATCTCCGACCATGGTTGCCGAAAAGGTTCTCCTTTGAGGATAATTTCCTTGCAAGCCCACCATAGAAGATCTTGGGCTACTCTGGCCGGGACTTGCAGAAGATCCGACATCTTTCCCAAAAACTGGAACCATTGAGTCCTGAGGGCCCACTGAAGGGATCGTATCCTCAAGTGGCCTCTGGCACCAGAAAGATGCAGGATGCCATGAGGCCTAGCGACCTTAGAAAATCTAAAGCCGGCAGATGTCGGGCATTTTGAAACCTTGTTACCATCTGCAGAATGTAGTGAGCTCTCTCCTCGGGAGGCGAGGCTTTCCTGAGGTTGTATCCAGGACAGCTCCTATGAATTGGAGTCTTTGGCTTGGAATCATTTGTGACTTCTTGTAATTGAGAGAGAAGCCCAGGTTGTGTAGGAAGTGACAGGTCATGGTTAGATGTTCCTGGGCTAGTTCGGTGAACTTGCCCTGATTAGCCAATCGTCTAGGTATGGGTAGATGTAAATCCCCCTCCCTCATGAGACTCGCTGCCACTACCGCCATCAGCTTGGTGAAAACCCTCGGGGCAGAGGTCAGCCCAAATGCCAGAACTTGAAACTGATAGTGAGATCCGCCAAATGCGAACCTCAGGTACTTTCTGTGCTTGAGATGTATTGGCACATGAAAGTAAGCATCCTGTAGGTCCAATGATACCAGCCAGTCCTGAAGTTGAAGAGCCTGAAGGATCTGAGACAGGGTCACCATCTTGAACTTGTCCTTCCTGAGGAATTTGCTAAAATTTCTTAAGTCCAAGATGGGTCTCAATCCTCCGTCCTTCTTGGGGATGAGAAAATAAGGGGAGTACCAACCCTTGTTCCTCTCCGCTATAGGTACATGTTCTATTGGACCTTTCTCTAGCAGGGTTGAAATCTCCTGCACAAGGAGCAGATCTGGAATTTTGACAGAGCTGGCTCCCGGTGGATGATCTTGAGGTCTTTGAAGAAAAGGAAGGCAGTAACCATGGGTCACTATCTCCAGCGCCCAGGCATCCGACGTAATGCCCGCCATTCGTTCCGATACCAAGTGATTCTGCTTCCCACCAGGTTTTTGTGGGTAAATACCTCAGAGGGCTTTGCAGGGACTACAAAAGCGGGTGGAGGAGGAAGGAGGAAGTAGCCGCTGCTGGGGCTGATCTAGCACCTTTTCCCTTTCGACCACAAGGGGGTCTTCTCGGTTGACCTCTTTGACTGGCCTGCCCTTTCCCTCTTCCAAAAGAGTAGAAACGAAAGGGACTGTTTCTCCAGGAAGATGACCCTGCGTATGAATGTTGTTGGGGCTGTTTTATAGTGGCGCTGAGTGATTTAGCTGCCGCTTTCGAGGTCTGCCGCTTCTCCAAATTCTCGCCCGCCTTGCTGCCAAACAGCCTCAAGCCGTCAAAGGGCATATTGAGTAACCTGGACTGTACATCAGATGAAAAACCATATTTCTTCAGCCAAGCAAATCTGCATACAACCGTGCTAGATGCCATGGATCTGCTCACACTATCAGCAGTGTCCAGTCCTGACTTGAGGCACTCCTCCATAGCCTCCTTTCCATCCCTTACTATAGCCAGGAAACCATCCCGTTCCTCACCCTCCGTAATGTGTTCAACCGCTGATTTCAAACAGTCCCACAGGGTGTATGTAAATCTAGCTAAAGTACAAGTTACATTAGTAGATTTAAGGGCCATACTGCCCGAAGTAAAGACTTTCCTCGCCCAAGCATCAATCTTCTCATCGTCCCTGCAGGTGGCATGGAAGGATAAGCTGATTGCCTATTTGCAGTCGCAGCTTGAATCACCAAGCTCTCAGGTGAGGGATGCTTAGACAGATATTCTGGATCTGAAGATGAAGGTCTGTACTTTACCAGCTGTCAAACAATTTGTGGGAAAGATTCTGAGTTCTCCCAATTCGCCATTACTCTTTTTTGCAGAGCTTTGTGGTAAAGATGGATCGGGTCCATCTGTGGCCTTCATCAATAATAGGTCATGTCATCTTGGTCGTAACTCGGGGACACGGTCTTCCACTCCATGAAGTCGATGACCCTTCCCATGAGGTTCCTATTTTTTTTTTTTTTTTTTTTTTTTTATTGTTTTATCAAACCATGATTTTACAATTCTAAACTTTTTGTAGTGAACTACACAAGAAGACAGGAAGACGGGTCTTTGCTTTCTATTTTGCAGACTTTTGTTTTTTCTTTTTTCTATTCATTGTTTGCATTTAATAACTTTGCATCAATGTATTCTAACATTTTTGCAGTTGCTATTTGCCACGTTGTTTTGTCTCCCCCGATGAGTCTGCACCACCACAGTTGTTCTTCTGGCAGTGTGCTGAAACCTGGTATCATTGGCAGATAGCGCTGTCTAAGTGCTGCGGTCGCTGTGCATGTCATGAGTAAATGTCTTATTGTCTCCGTTGTAGGTTGTGTATCATTGGAGCAAAATCTGCAGATGTTTGACTGTGTTTGTCCTCGTACGTGTCTTATTTCGTTTGTTTTAAACAGGTTGAGCCTTGCACGTAGGATTAAGATCTGTGCTTGCCTGTTTGGAAATTGTTTTATGTAATTTTGTAGTTCGTTTCTTTTTGCAGTGAAACTTGGTAGATGAGCGATGAGTTTTAGCATCGAGGTGTCGTCAATCGTTTTGGCCCAGTCCATGTCTTTTATCTTCTTCAGCACTTTGCATGGATTTGTGATGAGTTCGTCTTCATCTGAGTTGATTGTCTCTAATACTTTTTGATTTTGCCTTTGCCAGTTGGTAATCATATTACACGTGTTGTCGATCATTTCTTGTTTGATAATGCTGAAAATTTTGTTTTTGCTGTCCATTCTGCATTTACGGTATAGCATGATTCCATTACAGGTTGCGGCACATTCTAGGGATTGTAAGCTAAGTTCACGCCGGATTGCTGTCCCTGGCGTCGAGTTTGGTAGATTGAGAACTTTGCGCCAAAAATAAGCCTCTAGTTTGCACCAGACCTTCTGTGGAATCATTGGCATGGCTTCACTGCCGTATATGATGGTAGGGACGACTTTCATCGTGTAGAAGTTTATTATTGGTTTTAGAGAGAATTTTCCAAATTTGCTGTTGATTTTTTTTGCTTGCACTGTTAGTTTATTCATTTTTGTGTGTAATTCCTGCTGCATTGTGGTCTCGTGTTGGGAACTGTCCATGTGGACTCCTAGGTATTTAAAGTTTGAGACCACTTCAATTTTGGTTTTGCCCAGATGCCATTGAAAGTTTTCCTTTCTTGAATGGGATTGGAAAATCATGATTTTTGTTTTGTTAATGTTGATTTCCAGATGATTGCTATTGGCGTAGATTAGGAGGGCGTCGAGTTTGCGCTGTAGGCCAATTTGGGTTTGGTCAAAAATCGTTAGATCATCAGCGTAAAGTAGGTGTCCAATTTGTGTTTTACCTAATGTTGGTGGGAAGACTCGTGTTGGACTTCTCATATTTTGAATATCACCTATGTAAGTGATAAAGAGTGCTGATGCTAGTGGGCAACCTTGTTTGACTCCTCGTGTGGCGTTTATTTCAGATGATAGATCGCCTTCACGACTGAGTCTGACTCTTATGGATGTTTCTTGGTGCAGTGCTTGAATTGGCTCTAGCAGAGCGTGGGGACATTTCCATGCTTCAAGTTTGTTCCACAGGAGAGATCTTTCAACTCTGTCAAACGCTTGTGAAAAGTCAATATAAGCTACAAATAGACGGCGCTTCTTTTCTAGGGTTTTTGCTTTTAGTATGCTGCACACTAATATGTTACATGTTGTGCCTGTGTGTTTCTTGAACCCCGTTTGCATTTCGTCATTACATTCTGCAGAGGCCGCCCATTTTTGGAATCTCGTCAAAAGTAGTGAGGCGTATACTTTCCCCATGACGTCTAGTAAGGCTATAGGTCGGAAGTTTGATGGATCCGTAAGACTGCCTTTTTTGTAGATTGGTACCACAATTGCTTTGGACCAGGATTGTGGTACTGATCTCATTTCGTTGCATCGCTTAAAAATGATGCTTAGCAAAGTGGCCCATTCCTCTGGATGATTTTTTAATTCTGCGTTACTGATGCCATCTGGGCCTGGCGCACGTGAATTTTTCAATTTGTTAATGATGTCAATGATGTCTTCTTTGTTGTCTAAGTCCACCCATTGTTCACCTGTTAGTTGTTGTGCCTGTGGTTTTGGGTTTAAGTCAGATTTAAAGACTTTACTGAAGTGATTTTCCCATATATGTTGACTGATGTTATTTAGAATTTGATTGTCTTGTGTTTGTTCAACATTATGTATTAAGGACCAAAAGTTCCTGCTATTGTTGTTAATGAGCGCTTTTGTTATTTGTTCGGCGTCCTCTTGGTACAAATTGTGTCTATATGATTTTACCCAAGCTTTGTATTTTGTTTTGATATTTTGTATCTCTGATGTGCCATTTGTGGGCATTTGCTTGGTGGCTATTCGAAGAAGTCTTCTGTATTCACGTCTTTTGTCAATTAGAACTTTGTTGTATGCATGCCTTGGATTTTTGTTTGTTGCATTTCTTTTTCTTTTTGTTGATTGTGCATACGGCAGCAGTAAAGGTTGGTAATCAATACTGAGGCATGTCGCTGGGGTGGTAATGGCTTTGTATTTAGCTGTGATTTTGAGAATTTCAGCACTGCTTAATTTAATTCTAGTGCCTTTCGCGTTTGCCTCGATTTGTATGTTCATTTGACGATTTTTTTTGATTTTGAGGTTCCATGCAGTTTCCAGCAAGTTGTGGTCACTTGTTGGAGTGTGTCGTACTTTGAAGAGTTGTAGGCGTTGCAACATGGATTTGGATACATAGATATAATCGATCGTGGAGGCTGAGGATGCTCTCTGCCAGGTTGCTATTCTATCTATTTCCACGAACACTTCGTCCAAGTTGTGTAGCTCACTCGAGTCGGTGAACTTTCGCCAGATTGTGCCACGGTGTACTGACGCCTTTTGTGATTCCGATGCGTTCGTGTTGATTATTTGGATGACATTTAGATCTCCGCATATCAGGATGTTCTCTATATCGTGCTCGGTTCTTATTGCGTCATTTGTTGTTTCACAGAGATTTATGAATTTTTTTGTAGTGATTGCAGCTGGGTTCCAATAGAGATTTATTATAGCCAGTTTTGAAAAATCTGTCTTATGGTTTACGTCACCTTGCCAGGCAAGTTCTACTGCCAAAATTGATTGATTTGCAATGATCGTCTGTACAATGGAAACTCCAGAACCGTTTCGGCAGGCTATTAGGAGACCTGAAGTTGGACGTCCTTTGGAACCTCTTGCAGCAGGGGATAGAATGATTTGATAACCTTCTAGTGTGGGAGTTTGCTGCAGCCAAGTTTCCTGTAGACAGATTATATGGAATTCTCCAAGATTGGGACCTCCCGGAGCAGTCAGATGTACATGACCTCGCGTGTTCCATGAACATAACTTGATGTCGTTGTTGATTTCTGTTGATTCGTTACATGTGACTGCTTCCGCTGTCTTGAGTGGCTATTGTTTGCGATGTAAGTTTAATACGCGTGGCAACCAGGCCCAAATTCCTGTTTTATTACTTGTGTTTGGACTTTGTTTGCATTGAGCCGTAGATGTAGAGCCGACTCTTTGTGTACAGGTTATTTTTATGGTGCCATCTGTAGTAGATTTCTGTTGTTGTGTTGCTGTATTTTCTTTCTTTGTTATTTTGTTGTGTACTGAGTCATTTTTGGTTTTGTAGTGCTCATTTTTGCTCTTATCATGGTGTGATCTTTGATGTTTTTTCGATATTTCAAATTCTGTTATTGCTTTATAATCTTTCTGAGGGTGATCCTCTGTGTCTTTTGTGTCATGCTTCTCATGTTTTGTGATTGAGGATTTACTTGCTGTAGCATCGGTCTCTCTGATCTTAGTTGATTCGATGCGTTCTTCTTTGCTGTAAGTTGTGAGGTCTTCCACGTAGTAACCAGAATTGTAGATCTCTTTTGTTGTTTAGAATTTTTTTGAATGTTGTAGGAGACGTTAAATGCAGTATTGTGACTGCCCCATGTTGCGTGTGCCATGGTTCGACAATATTCAAGTTGTCTGTGTGAAGTCTTTGTAAGTCTTTAAATTGACGTAATATTTTTAAGACCGTTCTTCGATTTAAAATGATCTCTTCTTTTATGCAACTTCGTTGGGTCAGTCTGATAAGGTATCTTGAAGCATTTTTCGTGGAATGTAACTCGTCGTTTTCTTCGGTTTCTGTAAATCTTGTTTTTGAAGCATGAGATGCTCGTTTGTGTATCTCGTTCTGTTGTTTGGGTCTTGAGCTTGTATTATGTTTGGTGTTATTATTAGATCTTTTTACTTCATAATCTCGTTTCTTGGGTGTTTCTTCGTACACCTTTGGTTTTCGTTTTTTGTCCACTTGAAGTTCTTGTGTTTTATTTTGTACTTGTGAAGTGGTTTTTGGTTCTCTATCCATTTTCTTTTTCTTTTTTGTGGAAAGTTCTTCTGATTTGTTTCTGGTGTGAGTTGTTTTGTCGATGTTCTTGCTTTTGTTAATTTCTGAGTATATGTCTGTGATATATGTTTGCTTATGCTCTTTTATATTCTCACGGGATGCTGCATGGTTTATTAAACGATTTCGTTTTTGTTCTAGAGTTTCATAGTCACGTTCTTGCAGCATTTTCACGCGATTTTTTTCTATGGTTGCTGTAGTTTTTTGTTTCAATGATTGGGTTTGTTCTGCCTTCTGAGTAGCTGTAGTTAGAGTTGTTGATGAATCACTAATTTCATCCGAGTATATACTCAGATTTGTTAGAGGATCTGTTGAATCCAGTTTATCCTTGAAGTTCTGATTTTTGCTTTGTTTACTTTTATTGAATGTTACGCTTTCTGAGTTGCTGTTTTCCCCTGTTATGATGGGCGTTGAACTACTCGTGTTCCATTTTGGTATTGCGACTGGTGCTATTGTTCCAAGACTTGGGTTCGATTCTTTTTCTGTGCTATGATCATAGGCAGTGGTTTTTAAGACCTCCTCGTTGTCGCAGATTAGGACTGTCTTTGGCCCTTTGTTCGGTTTGTCTTTTCGGCCAGGTGTTTCAAAAATGTTAAATGAGGGTGTTACAAGTCTAGTCTCACATTTGTCATTAGCGTTTGCTTGGTTTAGCACCAACATTACCGATGGCGTTTGTTGTTTCGTGGCCACATTGTTTTTGATTTTTATGGTCTCGTTGTTGTTTACTATGTTTTGCTGGATTTTTTCTTTATCAGTTGCTTTTCTGTCAACTGTTAAGTCGATGATGGTCTCTGTTTGTGTTCCTACTTGATGTTTATTGATGGACTTGCTTGGTTGATTAGACAATATTTCGTTTATTGTTTCTGTGCGATTGATAATCGTGTCATTACTACTTGACTCTGTTGTGCCTTTGTTATTTGTGTGATTTCCTTTTGCTGTGATGTAACCTTCCAAGTATACTATTTTTGTCAGCAGCATTGCTAAGATGACTTGTTGATCTTTTACTGCATCATTCATGGTCTCATATAGTTTGCAGAAGGGATTGAGTGCAATAGTTATGACAGACATGATTCCTTGTAGGTCCGTTTTTTTTGAGGATGGTTCTTGTGCTGCATTTGGCGTTTGTGGGCACGAGGTTCTGCCTGACTGATGTTCAAAATCACTATGGCTTCTCCTGGGTGTTCGTGGGTGTTGAGAACCTCTTGCTTCTGTTTGTATTGTTTTTTCTGTCGGAAAGATCCAATGAGGTCGATCTTTTGTTTTGTCCCCTTGCACATCCAGTTCCGCTATCTTTAGATGTTTATTTAATTCTTTTGTTTCTGTCGCGGGATGACTGATTAAGCGTGGACTGAGACTTTGACTGGATGCAGCTCGTAATGGAGATACTCCTGACACAGCGGTCTGAGGTGTGCTTTCTTGTTCTTGTATTTTTGCCATGACCGTAATGGCCTCTTGAGGCTTTTTAAGTTCTTTGCTGCTTTGGATCGGTTGTTCATCGCTTGTCGCGCTTTCCTGGTTTGTGTTAAGCGATGTTGAGTGCACACCTTCAATGGTGTGTTGATAAGGTACGTTTTTTTTGTTGGGTGGATCTTCGTCTATGTTCATAGATGGATTGACTTTTTCCATTTGGCTTGTTGCATTCTCATTGTTTACGTTTATTTTTTTGCCGTTCTCGATAGTTGAGTCTGTTGATGTACTTCTTTGAACTACGGGTTTGTCTGCTTGTGGCGATCCAGCTTCAGGTGTGGGGTTCATTCTACGTTGTTTTGCGTTTGGTATATTTTCGCTTATGACTGTTAACATTTCTGCATCGGAAATTTCCGTGAAGTTTCGTGGTTTCTTCAGTAGCTGGAGTTCAAAAAAGTCAGTTAGCATTCGCATAGTATTTGTTTTTTTTGATTTCTCGATGCTTGCGCTTTTGCTCATCCGTTCTTTCACAGTGGATGGTGCGTTCTTAGTGGATCGATTCACTTTGGATCTCACATGCATATTTGATTTAATGTTCTTTCGATGGATTGGTTTGTGCATGCTTAATTGTCCGCATGTAATTTCGCAACTATCTCTGCTTCTTTTTTTCATGTTTTGCTCTGATGTTAGTGCGCTTTCTGCGCAATTCGTGTCTAGTGGGGTGTGTTCCGTCCTGTTTGTGCTTTCCTGGGAATTATCTTCATTGTTTGAGGCATGCACTAGAACTTTTACTTGTTGATGGATCTTCATTGATAATTGGTCATGAGTCTGTTTTTCAAATTTTTTCTCTTTCTGTTTATGCGGTTCACAGCTCTCTACTTCGAGTTCAGGTTGTGTGTACTTCGTGTGCGCACGATCTTCGTCTTCTGACGGCAGCTCAGAGGTGACTATTAACAATCGTGAGTCGGTAGAGCTTGCTTGCAGCGTTTCTTCGACGTTTTCATTTTGAGAGCGTATGTCTATTCCCTCACTTGGCTCGAGGCTCTCTTCCTGCGTACACTCCAGCCCCCCTCCGGGGGCTGTCAGTGTGGTTTGCATGGGAGTGCCGAGTTGTGGGGGTGTAGAAGTCTTGCCGTCCTCGCTCTCTTCGTTTTCCAAGTATTTGCGGTTTTGGACGCTGATTGTTGCTTCCTTGTTCGCGGTAATTTCAAAAATTGTAGTGGGGGTGTGCGCGGATTTATAGTTTCTTTCCAGATTGACTGTCCGCGGGCCAGTATGCTCGCGACTCGTCTGTATGGGAGATATTAATGGTGCTTCAGTGACTTCAGAGGTGGCATCGTTCTTCTTTGTCGATCTGTTTGTCTCGTCTCTTTCACTAGCCGTACCGGTTCTAGGCCCTCCTACTCCTTTCCTTGAGCTGCGAAGACGACGCCCGTCATCTTCATCCATTTCTATAATTTTGTGCGCTGGGGACTTAGGTGCGTGTGATGAATTGGTAAGCTTTAATGCTAGTGATTTTAAGTGAAGTAGATGTTAATATTGGAGTCTATGGACTGGATGTAAGGAGGGAAGACTAAAGAGCTTGAAAGGGCTTACCGTATGAACTTGAGCTTCTGGGTCCAGGCAACCGCGGCCCTCCGCCAGACCGCTTAGACTCCACTTCGCACCGCCACCGCCACTTTCTGCTTTTGCTCCGATCCGAGTGCAGCTGACTACTCTCTAGGAGTAAGGTGGCCTGCAAAGCTACAGCAAGCAGCCAAACAGCACAACAGCAGGTAGTCCTGTAAACGCCCTTTGCACACACGGGCTTAGCGCCGCAAGGGTGCCTGGGAAGGTCTTTTATCTGGCACACTTCCTGCGGGGCGGTGCTCGGGGCAAAAGGGGGCGGAGCTTCTCAGCGCAACGGCGCTTCGTCTTCCGCACACAATTCCGCTTGATTCCTGGTTTGTAACAGCTGAACACAGCAGCACAGCTGATATGTGGGCACTCCCACGCAGCCACAGCACAACAGCAGGTAGTCCTGTAAACGCCCTTTGCACACACGGGCTTAGCGCCGCAAGGGTGCCTGGGAAGGTCTTTTATCTGGCACACTTCCTGCGGGGCGGTGCTCGGGGCAAAAGGGGGCGGAGCTTCTCAGCGCAACGGCGCTTCGTCTTCCGCACACAATTCCGCTTGATTCCTGGTTTGTAACAGCTGAACACAGCAGCACAGCTGATATGTGGGCACTCCCACGCAGCCACAGCACAACAGCAGGTAGTCCTGTAAACGCCCTTTGCACACACGGGCTTAGCGCCGCAAGGGTGCCTGGGAAGGTCTTTTATCTGGCACACTTCCTGCGGGGCGGTGCTCGGGGCAAAAGGGGGCGGAGCTTCTCAGCGCAACGGCGCTTCGTCTTCCGCACACAATTCCGCTTGATTCCTGGTTTGTAACAGCTGAACACAGCAGCACAGCTGATGTGTGGGCACTCCCACGCAGCCACAGCACAACAGCAGGTAGTCCTGTAAACGCCCTTTGCACACACGGGTTCCTATACCCAGGCTCTGGTCTTTCAAATTCTACCTCAGGGGAGGTATCTAGGCCACTGGCCGATTGAAGGCAGTCATGAAAAAGGTCAGCTACTTTGGCATTTGGGTCTATTAGTTCCTCAGCAACTTCTCTTGTCCCAAATTTAACACCAGCTGATGTAATATCCTCATCTGAGGAGTGTTCCTCAAAGATAGAGGACATTGATTTAAAGAATTCCTGCCTGGGCTGAGGATGGAAGATTTTATCTGGTAAAGCTGGTGGCATTGATCTAGGTTTAGCCATAGGTATTTCTTTGGGCATCGGTATTAAGATTCTTGACTAAGGCGTCAATGGAATAGACACTGGCTTCGATATGCTTGAAGGAATTCGATGTCATCGAGGAAGGCTTCGATGTCGTCGAGAGAGGCTTTGACACTGGTTGAAGGTATTGATGCCATATTTGGCTTCGACGTAGTGGAAGGACGCGTCTATCCATGTTAGACTTGACGACAACGCCATTTTGCCTCTGTTAAACTTGCTTTATGCACCAGAGGTTTTTGTTTCGTCTCATGAGGCGCCGGAGAATCTTCCTCCGAGGACGCCCTCGACTTTGTCGTATTTTGCGTGTTTAGTTTTATATTTCCCTCTGTCACACTTGGAGTGGACATGGGCATGCTTTTCACGCGACTTTGAGGGGGTCGGGCCGCCTTCTCAAAGATCTTCAGCATTGAAGCCCTAAAGGCCTCCCAATTTTTAGGGGAATCATGCGAAGGACATGAAATAAATCTTCTCTCAGGCGAGGAGGAAAAAGAGTAAGAAGATCTGTGACGTCGCTTCTTCGATTTTTTAGATGAAGAGGAGGAAGGTGGAAAAACAGAACTGAGACCAACGGGCGTGGCTCGAGCCCTTTATACGACGGATGACGACACTCGACAGCAGCCCTCGAGGGACTACAACTACGCGGCCTCGAGCAAAGCACCCTCTGGCGAAAATTTTTCCGAGAAGCAGCAGCAAAGCTGGCAGACTATATCTAAGATGAGGAATACGTGGGAGGACACAATCCATTCGAAGCATGTGTCACACCCCTCCTGAAGAAGCCCACCTTAGATCCCACCATCCCCACTAGTTACCGCCCTATCACCACAGTACCTTATCTCTTCAAAATCCTGGACTGCACTGCCTACACACAACTTCAATCACACCTTGAAAGTCACTACTTACTAGGGTCCCACCAATCTGGGTTCAGATTCTAACAGCACGGAATTTACCCTTCTTGACCTCACAATCCAGCTTCACCAAGTTGGGGATAACTGCGAGCTTGCAATACTCCTCCTATTAGATCTCTCTGCTGCCTTCAACTTAGTAGATCATGAAAACCTATGCAAACACCTCACAGCAACTTTCCATCTTGCCCGGAAGCCGCCCTATGGATCCAATCCTTCCTATTTGGCTGGTCCACTGGGGTCTTCACAGGACCAAATCAGCTGACCCATACCTGTTTCCGACAGTGTCCCACAAGGATCCTGCATCTCCCCTACCCTCTATAATATCTATACCAAACACCTGTTAGGCCACCTTGACAGCCTTAACATACCCTACACCAACTTCGCCAACTCCTCAAAATCACCAGAAACTGGAAACTAGACGCTGCCAGCATTAACCACGCCTTCAATATCATACAGACTTGGATGGCACCTCATCTTTGCTTGAATGACAAAAAAAACAGAGCTCCTTATCGTGGGTTCCCCACACAGCCTCAAACACCTCAGTCCTGCCTTCTCTTCCTTTTGCACCAACGGCAACACCATCCCGATCTGCGCCATGTCAAAACACTAGGCATTTACCTGGATGCTGAACTCAACATGCAAAAACATGTCAAATCAATTGCCTCCTCAGCGGCCTATTCTACCAAATTAATAGACCTTTCCAGAAGATTCTTTACTCCTAACAGCTGCCTCACCCTAGCTAGAGCCATCATAGTCAGCAGACTGGACTATTGCAAAGACATCCTAGCAGGGACCTCGACCAAAAACATCAAACTCCAATTGCTTCAGCATAACGCTCTTAGAGCTGTCTGGGGTATGAAACACTTCTACCAAATCTCACAAATCAGACGGGAGGCTCACTGGCTCCCCATCAAAGCTTGCACCGACTTCAAACTCCTCACCCTTTCTTACCGCAGCCAACATAACACTGCCCCCACCTCAAGAACCGTATCACTAAGAAACAAAAACACACGCAATCTCCGTTCCTCCACCACATCTGCCCTGCACATACCTCGATTTACCAGACAGAGCTGGGGGCTCCTGCTTTACCACCATCACTCCCACACTCTGGAATGCACTCCCTCAGCACATCCAAAACAAAATTACCTAAACGCTGTTTCCTAAGAAAGTAAAAACGCTACTATTCAACAAATGTTTAACTCTTACAGCCTATCTATGCTGGAATATGACCATCATTGATTTAAGGTAACCTTACTGTTCCTAACCTTCTTGTAACATACGATATAATGTCTTCTTGGCGCCGTGATAGCTCTGGGTCTGGGCACTAACAACAAATACAATAAATAAAATTCAATATAACAATCCAGTAATTAAAGTTCTTTATATTCGGTGTCATCAGCACAACGCGTTTCGGGATAAAGGTTTCCTTCATCAGGTGCACTTTCACAAGTCTACAATATAATGTGTCAGTATAGTATGTAACTATATTCTTTGAATATACAAAGACAGGAATATAAGTTGGCAATTTTTATTAAAACATTGTTTGGGACACTGTTCAGTTAACTCTGCGTTATACCTTGTCTAAACAAATTATAATTCACTAAAGATTAGGATATTGCCCGAAGATAAAAGGATAGAACCACTCCCGTGCATAGGGGTAGGTAGTACATGTGCACTGATGGTATTCTTTTGAAGGACAGAATCCCAAGGTCAAAATGGTGTATCGTGTTACACTAGTAGCTTACAATGTGCTGCATGCACAGAATTTGGGTGGTTTAAAAGTGATGGATATGTTCGCAGCCGAAATGACGGTAAGCGTTTTGCCCAAAAATACTCTTTTTAATAGTCATTTCTGCCACAAACATATCCGGCACGACACCTCCCAAACCCCATCCCCCACCTATCCCTACCCCACTTGCACCATTTAATGTGCAACACTCGCACAAGCTGCCCTCTGTCTCCCCTCCTGCGATGCTGGTTCCGACATGAACCGGCACCACAGGGTCCTTTAAAAAAAGAAAAAAAAATATTCATGGGTAAGCGGGGACAACCGTGCAAACCCCGATTACATTGTAGCGAATACGGGAGCAGGGAACACCCACACAACCCCTGCTGCTGTTATCTGTTATAATGGCACCGTATAGTAAATCTGTTTGTATTGGCTGCACGTGATATTCGTACAGCTGAAATTCGAACATGGTTACATACAGAATTTTTTTTATACAGTCTTTTTGGCCAAACCCGCATGCACTTAATATGAATTTTAATGTTGCATGAACCCAAAGATGAAATTTGGCAATAAGCAGAGGAAAGAAAATTACCTTAAAGGCTCAATGGCAGTATTCACTGATAAGAACAAGTTACTTACCGACTGGTAACGTTCTTTCGACTGGATGTGATGGAACTTTAATGGAACTTACGCCAACAGCAACGGTACAGGGATTTGGTTGCAGGCCGCCTGGCCGAAAGCAACACCTCCATCACGTCATCCGGGAGTTCTGAAACCTTATACGTCAACCTTTCAGATACCAACAGGAAGGTTGAGAGTCTTGACCTCTGGATGGAGAACCTGATCCCTGACACCCCTCGCGCAAGAGCAGATCCTCTCGGTGGGGAAGACGGCGTGGAGGGCAGATGGACATTTCAAGAAGGTCTGGGTACCACGCTCTCCTGGCCCAATCCAGAGCAATGAGGATCATGTAGGAACCGAACCTCCGGAACACTTGAGGAATGACGGGGACTGGAGGAAACGTGTACAGCAGTGAGAATGACCAATCCACAACGAATTGTTTCCAGAACCCACGCATCTGAAGTAATGGCTCGCCACTCTTCCAGGTGCTGAGACAGTCTGCCCCAAACCGGCGAACAATGGGACCTGGACTCATAGCTGTTTTGGAGCGGTTGCGGCAGCGCCTGAAGGCAAAGAGGCAGCTGCTTGAGCGGCTTTGGCACCTCTTCCCCGTCCACCACGAGGACCTCTACGGTCGCCCCTTTGACTGGCCATTCCTCTTGCTCTGCCAAAAGAACGAAAAGGAAAAGGAACCACCCCTCCACTGCTGTTCCCTAGGACGAAAAGGCAGAGGTTGACGCAGAGCTGCGCCGTAAGATTTAGCAGCTGCTTTGGAGGACTGCAACCTCTCAAGGCTCTCGTCAGCCTTGCTGCCAAACAAATGAGAACCGTCAAAGGGCATGTTGAGAAGACAGGGCTGCACATCCGGTGCAAACCCAGACTTCCGCAACCACGAAACCTGCCTATCACGGTGCTCTCAGCAGTGGACCGGCTGACACTATCAGCCGTGTCCAACCCAGACTGAAGGTATTCACACATGGCATCCTTGCCATCCTGTACAATAGCATGAAACCCATCCCTTTCTTCCCCTTCGGTAATATGCCCAGCCGCCAAAGAATTCCACAGAGTGCGAAAACTTTGCTAAGGCACAGGTGGAGTTGGCCGATTTCAGTGCCATACTCCCAGTCAAAAATACCTTGCATGTCCATCTATCGAAACGCTTGTCCCCATCAGGAGGGATGGTACGGTATGCCACCTGCCTCGATGTGGCCGTGGCCGCCTGAACCACCAAACTCTTAGGAGTTGGGTGTGTGGGTAGGTAGCTGGGGTCGCTACTGGATGGCCGGTATTTCTTAGTCAACGACTTGTTGACCGCCGAAAGAGACTCGGGCGGGGGGGGTGAGGGGGGGTGTTCCAAGTAAAAGCCACCCTTTTCTGTAACACCATGTGAAAACGCAACACTAGGTCAGTGGACGGACCCTGATCTAAAATGTCATTGAGGCCTTCCTGATCGAATTCAACTGGAGGGCCGGAACACCCTAGGTACTCTAACTCTCAACATCAACCTCCTATAGGAGGATTCAGCATGAGCCCCAGGCTCTGGCCTACCAAACTCCATTTCAAGAGATGTGTCGAGGCCACTGGCATTTAAAGACTGACGCAGATCCTCCATCTGACTGTCCTCAGAAAAGAATGTCAGGAGTTTCAGGTGTTTCACCAGGAATATCAAAAGGCTCCAACTCCACATCAGACATCTCCTCATATGTTCAGTAGAGAATGAAATAACTCCTTCCTAGGCACAGGAGCAGACCTGGATTCAAGAATAGGCTTCACTGTCTTGGAGCCTCTCGGAGGATCCACAGCCACAGGGACCTCCAACGGCTGTTAGGAAAGATTTCATTTTATATGTCATTTTCCCTCCATTTGTACACCCCCAAACTTTTTTCTGCTGTTTAAACACCACAGACTGACTTTGCCAGAGAAGCATAGCCTTCAGCTGCACCACTCAGGGCTTTCGCTCACTTTTAATGGGGAAACAGACATGTCAGTACTGGGAGACTTTGTTTCCCTTAGTCCTTTTCCAATGTTGCAACTTTTCTGCAACATGTAACAAGTGCACAATGTACCTTCCAGTACAGTGCACTTGGGTTTTAGTGATTTCCAAAGGCCCTAGATAATCTGGAGGAACATTTTAGGAGATGTGCAGATGTGTCAGGGACAGCGCTGGTGGGAGCTACCTTTTCGCATATTTTTTAACCCTTTCCTGCCGCGCTAACCACGTTTGGCACGAATAGGTGCCTGGCTCCAAAATGGCCATGCCACGAGGTTCTTTGTCCTGTCCTTTGGCCATCTTGCCCCTTCAGCTTCCCCTGGTCGAGCTGACCCAGGACAGTCCTTATTTGGCCATGCATTTTCCCGAGAAACATCAAGCTTTCGCGTGCTTCTGCATGTCTTGTGTGCGCGCCTCCAGGATGCGGGCTGGAACATCTGGGTCCAATACATCCTGGGCTCTAAAGAGAGTCTGGAGTGCTGTGAATGCCTGGGACCACAGCGGTCCATGACTGGTCCACGTATGGAGCGTGTGTTTGTGAGCAGATCTCCCATTGGGTCCTCTCTGTTTTGCCACGAAGGGAACTTTGGATAAGAGGCGGCCAAAAACACCCATACCATGTCGATCTCTGGAGTTCTCACTGAACAAAGGATAGGATCCAAGGTCCTGAAACTGAGTCGAGGAACCGCTGGAAGGTTTGGCACCCTGAGCCTGCTGTCGTTCTGTGGGACCCTGTCTGCATCTGGTCGTCCTAGAAGGTCTGCGAAGACGCTCTGACCCATTGCAATAGCAAGGAATAAAATAAGCGGTATTGCATCGCTATTTGCGATATATTTAAGCCGTTTGCTGTTTATTTTCATGATCATGTTGCAGTTACTGCGATATGATTTTCCCCCAAAAAAATAAATAAAGGTTCCTTTTAATGTCTGCCTCTGTGCACAGCGTGCACTGCAGGCAAGGCAGGCAAGGCAGGCCGAAGTACCCGGGCTGTGCTCAAAACATTGTATCAATGTGAGCCCAGCCTGGGTGCGGCGTCATGTGAGAGGAGGATCTCCGTCCCCCTCTCACACTCGACTCCGGCTTCAACTTGAAGAGGTAAAGAGGTTTGGGTGGGGGAGCCGGGCCCTTTTTATTAATTAATCTGTGGGTGCTGGGTGTAAGCAGGCAAGAGAAATATTATTCTCAGCCACTTACAACCAGCACCCACCATAATAACGCAGCCTGCTGCTTGTAGAAGGCCTCTTCTACGAGCAGCAGGCTGCGTTATTACGGCGGGTGTTGGGTGTTACAGAGCAGGCGCTCTCTAACACCCAGCACCCGACGTAATTCTACGAGCATTAGGCAGCGTTATTACGGCGGGTGCTTGGTGTTAGAGAGCGCCTGCTCTCTAACAGTCAGCCAGTTCAAATTAAAATATACATATTTCATTAAATTGCCTTTTCACAACCACTTTGCATAGGACAAAAAGGCATTTGCCTTCCATAAAATCAACACGTTAAAATGTGCACATGTAAACTCCAAGAACGAATACAAATGTTTTCCCTGAAATTTGCAGTACCGAACTTGGACATTTCACATTAGTTGTTTTTTCATCAGGTTATTTCGTGCAGTGGTGAGCTGTCCAGCCTGCAAACCTGTTGGCTGTGGTTCAATGGGGCTCCACCCTAACCTGGCAAAAAGAACGAAAGCAAAAGAAACGCACTTTAGCATTGAAAGTCGGCAAAAAAAAATGAAAGGTGATTATTTCGCATCGCCTGCATTCTTTTGGCCAATGTGCTGGAAGCATTAGAGTCATTGCTGCAGCGGTAAAGCCACACTCTGGCAGTGAGTCTGCGGCGGCGCAGTCCTGCAAGCATAACAAAAAAAACAAAAAAAAAAGCAATCAGTGAAGGCCCCCCCCCACCCCCTATCAAAATTCCTGAGATTCCAGGGTCTTTCCTCCCTCCCGTCTCCCTGCAAACTCCCCCCAAACCCCCAACAGACCCCTGTTCTTAATTTCTTTTGTTTGTCTCCCCATTCACCAAATGGCATACACACACATTAACTCCCACACATGCCCTCTCTCTCTTCTGGCCTCGCGCCGGTAACTCATGCAGGCACCTATCTTTCACATCCCATTTCTCCTGCCCTGCACATTTCGTATCTTTTAACAAACCCTTATTTTCAACATTTCACCGTCCCTGGGCTCATTTTCACCCTCCCAGCACTCCACATGCAGGCACCCTTTCTAGCACTCTGCTTTCGCTCATGCACCCAGTCACTAAACCCATGTACTCTGTCTCTACCACCTTCCCACACCCTTTTTCTTGCACCCTGGCTCTCTCCAACACCATCTCTCATACTCTAACCCTGGCTCTTTTGAAGCCTTGCCCAAATTCGTCTCTCACACCATAGTTATTGACTCTTGCACCAAAGCTCTCGTTCTCACACTATAGTTCTCACTCCTGCATTCTAGCTCTCACACATAGCCCTCTCTACATGCACACTCACACTTTTACTTCAGGAGGTATAGAAATCATTACTGCATTCTTGCTATTCTACTTGGTGTACAACTAATTCCGGTGACATTCAATATTAGTACAAAATTGCTATTCAAATTAGTTAATTGCCTTGGAATAGTGGGACCAACTATTCTCGGCACCTTCATCAAAACCTGCAAGTGAGCTTTCTCAGAAGTGTCCCTAGGCCAACCAGTTGACTGACCAGCTTACCCAGGTCCTTTGCTCCGTCACCGCCGCCGTTTCGAGGAGGCCCTCGAAACTTGGTATACTGATAGCTCTGTGTCCATGGCACCCTCACACCGAATTTTGTACACTTGGCATTCCCAGGTCTGAAGTGAGACGAGTGTGCCAGGACCGGAGTAAACACGGTTACCGTGTTGCCCCACCGCAGCAACGACCGTTGCAGGTGCGCTGCATTTGTGACCCTCTTGTCCCTGAAGCCTGCTGCAGTGAAACTGGCCTGATCCATTCATCAGGAGCGGCGAAATTACCACTGTCCCGTTTGGGAATCATTGCTGTATCTTCAGAACTGAAAGCCGCAGAATAGTCCTTTTTGTCGCATTCGAGCCTGCAGGCGAAGTGGACTCGACTGGCAAAATTTGGTCCGGAGTGCACCTGGGGCCGGTGAGTAATCATAACCCTAACCGGTGGCCCCTAGCGCCTCCATCCATTTTTATGCACGAGTGGCCCCTGGGGACCCCTCTCCTTTCCACTGCTAGTGCAAACTATTCCCAAACCTTGGAACAGCCTCTGCCTTCAAGTGGAGGTCCTCCCTGAATAGTTGGAATCTATTCTTAATCGCCTCACTGACCTTCCTGAGCTGCTAGAGACCCCTGAAGAGACCCTGTTTTGCCCACTGGAACAACCGCGTGCGCTTGCATTGCATGTACTAGTGAGCACAAGGCTCCTCTCTTCTTAGGGCTTGGACTGCCTCTTAGGTGTGGGTTTGATGTTGAAAGGGACTAAAGACTACCTGCACTGCCCGTTTCCTTCCCTTCTAGGTTGTGGACATATTTCGTGATATTAACCCTTTAGACACCAATGGTCTTGTATATATCTTGTAGTGATAGTGTTGTGTTGGTTCATTAGTATTGCTGCGATTCTTTAACTGTGTTGAGTTACAAAGGCCTTGTAGGAGTCATTTGTAAGTGTCCTTGTTCTGTGTGCTCATTGAGGTCTTTCCGTCACCCTCACCCCTCCTGAGACCTAGTCTTGACCGCCTGCCATAGTTACCTTGATTGCTCTAGCTTGTCCAGAGGTTAACCTGTTCCAAGAAACTAGGCTGGCCTTCCGAACCTCTGCCCACCAGGTCAGAGTTCAGAAATCCATCTCAACTGCCCTTGGGCCGGATGGTGCGCGTTATAAATAAAGCTAAACCAAAAATTTAGGCCCCGAGGGCGCCAACGGCTTCGGTGTCAACAAGGGCACCAAGGGCTCCGAGGGCAAAGCCCCGACAGCCGCACTAGATGGACACGGCGCTGGCGGTATCGACGCCTTCCTCGCCAACTTCCCAGACTTCAACGGTTTCGTTGGGGACGAAGACCGGGACCTGGCACGTCTCTAGCCATCTACCGGAGTCTTGTCCGAACGGGCCTCGACGGTACCCAATGTTTATCGCACCAACTGCCCGGGATCGAGGCACGCGAGCGTCAGACAGACCGTTCCCTGCCGGCTTCAACCAAACGCGCGGACTGAACAGTTCCCTGAGATTGAAAAGTCTCCAGCATTTTCTCCCTGTGTGCCTCAGATTCCTCCGGAGCAGAGGAATTAGTGGGACGAGCCATTTTCCTTGTGGAACCATCATCCGACAAGGACAATGAAGGCAAACTGACGCTGCTTTCGGGAGTGCCTCGACAAGGACGAGTGGCGGGAACCACTGAGGGGCCAAGAACCCCTAGACTCCCTCCGACGGGGAGAGTCCCCCGTTGAGTCGTCAGTGGAAAGACCAGTCGTCTTACCGGATTCACAGGGTTTGGACACCCAACCTACCTGCAATTTCCCCTTACGCTCCCACAAGACCTTGGCAGTCAACGACTGGCACTTCGAGCAGTCGGTGTCGTGACTCTCGCCCAGACACCACAAGCAAATACGGTGTGGGTCCGTGATGGACATCTTGGATTTACAGTCCCGGCATTTTTGAAGCCAGGGCGCGGGGTAGAAGACGACATTCTCGAAGTCGATAACGAGGCGCGCCGAGTTCTGGAAGCAAACACGGAAAGGAGGCTACGGGCGCCGTGCATGCTATTTACATCATCTGATGAAGTCACCCTCGACGGAGGCCTTCGAGGGACATCGACCCGAAGCCATTGGCGCAGGACACCCACTGCCAAATAAATTTCCGTGTGGTATGTTAAAAGGAAATAGTTATTGATATTTTATTTGTATTGCGCTCATACCCAAGTGTTTCAGAGCGCGACGAGGCAAAGGAAGGGAACAAGAGAACAAAAACAACGATCTTACAAGGCCCAGTGACATTGAGAACACGCAAGGTAAGGGGGAAGTGCGGAGCAAAGGAATAAAAAATAAAAACAGTGGTAGTGCAGCCAGCAAGTGCTAGGTTTAAGGCAGACAGGGGGTGTCTGATAAGTGCAGAAAAGCAGGGGACTATAGGGTTACACAGTCCTAAGTGCAAGGTTTGCCAGGAGGCAGAGCGGGTTGATGGCAGGGTGAGCTACCGAAATCAGAGGGTAACCAGGTGCACGATGCCGAAGCAGAACAGATTAGCAGGGGAGAGGAGGAGTGAAAGCAGAAGGAAAGAGTAAGGTCTTTGAGGTGCTTCTGGAATCGGAGATGGTTCTCAAGTTTCAGGGAGGCTGTTCCAGAGGGAGGCCCCAGTCGAAGACAGATCTACCCCCAGCTCGTTTCTTTGAGAAGCGACTGCCGGTGAGTGAGGTGGAGGAGCAAAGAGCTCGAGAGGGAAGGTATTTACGGAGGGACAGTTAAAGGTATTTTGGACCATGACCCCAGAAAGCCTTGTGGACAATACAAAGGGTCTTGAATTTAATCCTTGCAGCCACTGGGAGCCAATGAAGAGATTTCAGGGCTGGAGAGATATGATCTCGGGGCTTGAGACCAAGGACAAGTCTCGCAGTCCTGCTCTGGATGAGTTGCAAAGGGCGGAGAGTAGAAGCAGGTAGATTTAGAAAGCGGCTGTTGCAATAATAAAACCTAGAGAGAACCAGGGCTCGAGAGACACTGAGCTTTTGGGAGAAGGAGAGGAAAGGCAGAATACCTCTGAGGAGGTGCAGTAGGAAGTTAGAGACAGATGTGGGCAGAAAAGGAAAGTGTGGAGTCGAAGATGATCCAAGGTTCTTAGCCTCACAGGTGGGTGTAGGAGGGGGGCCAAGGGAGGCCGGCCAGAGAGTGACAGGAGGGTGAAGGTGTGCTGATGAGGAGGATCTCTGTCTTGCTGGCATTTAGGCAGAGATCATTGGTAGCACATCAATCCTGAATAGCAGGCAGGCAATCCGAGATGAGAGAAGGAGGAGAGGTGGCCGAGGGAAGCCTGAAAATGAATTGTCATCAAAGCACTGAAAATTGGAGCAGGAAACGGCTATGCAATGGGCGAGAGTTGCCAGGTATTGACTGAAAAGCCAGGGTAAGATATTAGACCTCTGGGGAATCCTAGTTAAGTACATTACCCAAATGTTCTCATTTGCAGGCCTGTAAAGAAGAAGTTACTTACCAACTGGTAACGTTCTTTCAATTGGGTGTTCCTCCAACGTATTCTTCATCTTAGATGTATTCCATCGAGCTTTAGCTGCTTCGGAAAAAATATTTGGCAGAGGGCGCCGTGCGTCGATGTCGTTTAGTCGATGGTCCCTCGAAGGCCTCCGTCGAGGGTGATATCGGGTGTGTAAGTAACACGCGCGGCGCCCGTTGGCCTCGGTTCTGTTTTTCCCCCTTTAGTATTGTATTTGCACTGTGTAGATTGTGCCAACAGACAGGTATCGCCTTGCAAGATTTGAAGTGGCAATAACCCAGAAAAATCTACAGATGGGTAGGTTGGGAGGGCGATGAGGAATACGTTGGAGGAACATCCAATCGAAAGAATGTTACCAGTTGGTAAGTAACTTTTTCTTTGAGTGGATTGTGTCCTCCAATGTATTCCTCATCTTAGATAGACTCCCAAAGCAGTATAGACAATTTCTCTGGAGGAGGGGTTAGATTTTTCGATACCCTTAGATGGCTGAATATAGTACTGCTTTACCAACATTCAGCTCCTTAGACTGGGAAGCATCCAGACTATAACATTTTTAAAGGTATGCAGTGAACAACAAGTTGCTGCATCACAAATGGACCTTATAGGAAAACCTCTTTTTAGGGCTGTCGAAGAGGCAATGCCTCTGGTGGAATGAGCCCTTAGACCTTCTGGTGGGTCTTTTTGTGCTAATCTGTAACATTCTAAAATGCAAAGCACAATCCAGCATGATCTTGTTTGCTTTGTCACCGATTGACCAAATTCCCTTCCTGTGTAGCCGATAAACAGTCGATTGTCCACTCTAAGCTTGGAAAGCCTAGAGATGTAAAAGCTTAAAGCTCTTCTTGGATCCAACCTGTGTAATCTTTCCTCCTCCTTACTAGGATGAGGTGGAGGATAGAATGCGGATAAAACAATTTTCTGACTTAAGTGGTCTCTGATTTTCATTTTCAGTAAAAATGAGGGTTTAGCCCTCAACACAACTCTGTCCTTATGGAACACAGTATAGGGTGGCCCAGAAGACAGTGCCTGCAATTCGCTCACTCTTTTGGCAGATGTTAAAGCAACTAGGAAAGCAGTTTTCTAGGTCAGTAATTTTAATGGACAAGTGTGCAAAGCCTCAAAAGGAAAACACATTAAGAATTTTAGGACCAGATTGAGATCCCAAATTGCCACTTGAAATGGGTAAGGAGGAAACACATTAGTGAGTTTTTTAAATAATTGCACTACCAAAGGAATTTTGAAATAGGAGCATATTTCTGACGAGCGCTTGAAGATGGAAAGCACCGCAAGATAACCTTTAATGGTTCTAACATTCAGACCTCTATGTGCTAGGGACAGGAGGAAGGTTAGTACTTCCGGAATAGAACATAGAAAAGGATCGACATTCTTTTCTCTGCACCAGTTGCAAAACTTTTTCAAACGGCAACGGTATAGCGACTTTGTTGCTGGCCTTCCTGCCGAAAGCAACACCTCCATGACTTTATCTGGAAGGTCCCAATCCTTGCATCTCAGCCTTACAGATACCAAGCATGAAGGTTGAGCGTTTTGACCTCTGGATGGAGAACCTGACCCTCCATTTGTGAGAGAAGGTCCTCTCTCTGAGGAAGACGTACTGGGGGACAGATGGACATGTTTAGATGGTCCAGGTACCACGTTCTCCTGGCCCAATCCGGGCAATTAGGATCATGTGGTTCCCGAACTGTCTGTCCCCTGATTAATGACGGGAATCGGAGGGAACGCGTACAATAGTGGGAAATTCCACTCCACCACGAACGCGTCCCCCCAAGGCTCCTCTCGGGGGAAATTCCTTTGAGCAATACCTTTCGCACTTCCGGTTGATTCCGGTCGCAAACAGGTCTACTTGAGGGGTTCCCCAAAGGGGTAAGATCTCTTGAATGACTTCCTGAGCCAGTTCCCATTCGTGGGACACCGTGCTCTGCCTGCTCAGAGCATCTGCCGTCATTCACCTCCCCGGCTAGATGAACTGCCCTTAAAGAGATTCCGTCCAGAATTGCCCAATACCAGAGCTGCATTGCCTCTCTGCACCACAGAGGTAGTGACCCTACACCTCTTGTTTAGATAATGCATGGGCACTGTGTTGTCCGTCATTATCAGGACATTTCTTCCCCCGACTGATGGTAGGAAAGCTTTCAGCGCTAGTCCGATTGCTCTCAGCTCTAAAAGGTTGATGTGTAGTTTGGACTCTGATGGAGACCAACGACCGCTGATAGTCAGATCGTTGGCATGAGCTCCCAACCCCACGAGTAAGATGTCGGTCACCACTGTGATCTCCAGCTGTGGTTGCAAAAAAAAGTTCTCCTTTCAGGATATTTTCTGTACTAGTCCATCATAGAAAATGATGTCAAACCTTGTTCGGAATCTGGAGCAGATCCGTCATTTGACCTGGGAACTGGGACCTTTCAGTCTTTAGAGCCCATTGAAGGGATCTCGTCCTCAGACGTGCCTCTGGCACCAGGAAGATGCAGGATGCCATGAGGCCAAGTAACCTTAAGAAGTCATAGGCCTGAAGATGTTGGGCATTTTGGAATTTGGAAACCATCTGAAGAATGTCTTGAGCCCTTGACCTGGGAGGAGAGCTCTTTCCCAGGGATGTGTCTAATACAGCTCCTATGTATTTGAGCTGTTGAGGTGGTGTCATTTGTGACTTCTTGAAATTGAGGGAGAAGCCCAGTCTGTGGAGGAAATGGCAGGTGACTTTCAGGTGATCCAGTGCCTGTTCGACAGAACATGCTCTGATCAACCAATCGTCTAGGTAGGGGTAGACGTGAATCCCCCCCTCTCCTGAGGTGCGCTGCCACTACTACCATCAGTTTGGTGAAGACCCTCGGGGCGGAGGTCAATCCGAATGGCAGGACTCGAAACCGATAGTGTGAGTCGCCAACTACGAACCTCAGGTATTTTCTGTGCTTGAGATGAATCGGCACATGAAAATAAGCATCCTGGAGGTACAATGTCGCCAACCAATCCTGAAGTTGAAGGGCCTGAAGGATCTGAGAAAGGGTAACCATCTTCAACTTGTCCTTCCTGAGGAACTTGTTCAAGTTTCAGTCCAAGATGGGTCTCAGTCCTCCATCCTTTTTGGGGATCAAAAAATACAGGGGGTACCATCCCTTGTTTCTCTCCGCTGCAGGTACTGGTTCTATAGCACCTTTCTCCAGCAGGGTTAGAACTTCCTGCTGTAGGACCGGGTCTGAAAACTTCAAAGGGTGTCTCCCTGGTGGATTGCTTTGAGGTTGCGTTAGAAAAAGAAAGCAGTAACAACGGTCTAGTCCTGGGTGCCTCCAAGCAATGCCTACAAAGCTACCAAATTGTACAGAACAACGCGGTAAGAATTGTCAAGCTCAAAACTAAAACAGAACATATCAGCAACTCCAGAAGAGAGCTTCATTGGCTGAAAATCGAAGATAGGGTGCATTTCAAAACCTTAACCATCGTTCACAGATGCATCTACGGAAAGGCACCAATCTACTTAAAAACTAGGATCAAACCATACGTTCCTAATAGAACACTGAGATCATCCCAACTTGTTAAAATTGCTACGTCACCTCACAAACTCAAAAGTGGCTTAGGTAGAGCCTTTCCAACCCTTGCAGCCAACCTTTCGAACAACCTACCAGACCACCTTAGACTGGAAACCAATTACTCGCGTTTTCGCAAACAGGTAAAAACCCATATCTTCAAATAAACGGCCATCACGGCATATGCCTCAGTTAGCTTAATTCTATGTGACTGTCCCGTCTGCTCTGTCTAATCACCATCTGTTCCGTCCGTTCTCGTGTCCTTGTTTCTGCGCCCCGAGGCTTGCGAGCTACCGGCGCAATATAAATATTAAATAAATAAATAAAAATAAGTAACCTTGGGCTATTATTTCTAGAGCCCAAACATCTGAAGTAATGGCTCGCCATTCTTGCAGATGCTGTGACAGCCTGCCTCCTACAGGTGTCTTGTGATGCAAGTCCTCAAAGTGGTTTAGTGGCAGTTGCTGCAGCCGCTGATGGCAAAGAGGCTGTAGCTGGAACTGGCTTGGCATGTTTTGCTCGTCCACTGTGAGTGACCTTTCTCTGGCCCCTTTGATTAGCCATTCCTCTCGCCTATCCATATGAGGAGTAGTAACGATAGGATTGTCCCTTCCAAGATTGACCTGGCGCACAAAAAGGCTGAGGTTGTCTAATAGCAGCTCCCAAAGACTTGGCAGCTGCTTTTGAGGTCTGCAACCTCTCAAGGCTCTCATCAGCCTTGCTGCCAAAAAGGTGAGACCCGTCAAAGGACATGTTCAGAAGGCGGTTCTGTACATCTGGTGTGAAACCAGACTTCCGTAACCACGCAAATCTGCGCCTTACCGTGCTAGTGCCCATGGACCTGCTCACACCATCTACAGTGTCCAATCCAAATTCAAGGGATTCCTGCATAGCCTCCTTTCCATCTCTAACAATGGCTAGGAATCCTTCCCTTTCGTTCCCTTCTGGTATGTGCTCCGCCGCCATTGCAAAGCACTCCCACAGAGTGTACAAAAACTTTGCCAAGGCACATGTGGAGTTGGCCGATTTTAACGCCATACTCCCAGCTGAAAATACCTTCTGTACCCAGTCATCCACACGCTCCTCGTCCCTGTCTGGAGGGATAGAAGGGTACGGCAGTTTGTTAAAAGCTGTGGCTGCCTGTATGACCAAACTCTCGGGAGTGGGATGTTTAGACAGATAGCCGGGGTCGCTACTGGCAGGGCGGTATTTTGAAGTGAGGGATTTATTCAATGGCGGAATAGAATCCGGAGTCTCCCAATTTTTGGCCACCCTATTTTGCAAGGCTACGTGAAAGGGTAGTATTGGGTTTTCAGTAGGACCATAATCCAATATGTCTGTCAGATCATCTTGGATGAATTGCGCTGGTGGTCTGGTCCATACTAAGTAATCTACCACCTTTGTCATTAGCGGACGGTTTGATGGACTGGCATGTTCTCCTGGTTCTGGCCTACCAAAGTCATTTTCAGGAGATGTATCAATGCCACTTGCATTGTGTAGAGATACAACCAGATCCCTCATCCTGCTTTCTTTTGAAATCAGACATTTTGGGACATTTGGTGTGCCATATTCCAGCCCAAAGGGTACATTCTCCTCATCAGATTTCTCCTGTTCCTCAAAGATTGAGGTCAGGGACTTGAAGAAATCCTTCCTAGGAAGAGGTTTGAAAACCTTTTCTGGGAGAGGTGGAGGAGGAGTATTAATGGGTCCTGAAGGCATTTCAGGTCTTGTAGCCTTCTTTCGTTTTTCTGGCCGACTTGTCCCAATTGGAGCCTTTGGCGCAGAGGGCTTCGGGGTTGACGTCGACAAAGGCGTTGGCGTAATACCCGTCGTCAACGGCACCGGCTTCGAGGGCATCAAGGCGCTTTTCGAAGACTTGCCTTCGAGGTGCGTTCGGTCTCGGACGACATCGGTGACCTCGAGCAGTCGACTCGACCAGCTTATCTCGCTCGGCATCCTAGAAGGTGCTCCATCCTTCCTTTTTCGATCACCCGGTGGCGAGGGCGCGCAAGTGTCGGGGCGATGACGCTCCCGGCCAGCTTCATAAGGCTTTGCTTTCTCAAACACCTCCATCATTTTGACCCTGAATGCTTCCCATTCTTCCGTTGACGAATGTTTAGTGGGACATTTCATCCTTTTTGGGGATTCGTCCGAGGACGAGGTGGAGGGAGCCCTGTGGCGTAGATTCTTTGATTTGTTTGTTGAAGACAAGCGATGGGAATCGCTTCGGGACCTGGACCGATGCCTTTCACATCGAGGAGACTTCTCACGGGACCTCGACTCGACGCTAGAGGCTTTACGGTCGGATTTACGACCTACCTGCAGTTTTCCCCTCCTCTCCCGCAAGGCCTTCCCCGTCATCGCCTGACACTTCGTACAGGCCTCCATGTCGTGGCCTTCCGAGGCACCACAAACACTCTGTGCGGGTCTGTGATAGACATTTTTGAACTGCACGATTTGCATTTCTTGAAACCCTATCTCGGGGTCGTAGTCAGCGTCGATGACGAGGACATATTCGTTATATTCACTATTCTCACAGAACTCGAGACGCGCTGAATCTCCGAAGCAACATATACTGTGGAAAAATGGAACTGAGGTCAACGGGCGCCGCGCGTGCTACTTATACACCCGATGACGTCAACCTCGACGGAGGCCTTCGAAGGACCATCGACACACGGCGCCCGCTCCCAGAAATGTTTTCAAAATCAGCTAAAGCTGGATGGAATACATCTAAGATGAGGAATACATTGGAGGACACAATCCACTCGAAAGAAGAGAACATATTCTTCTAAATCACCTACTTCAGTTTAGTTTATAATGCGCGCAGAACCCTGAGGTAACTGGGCACCAGAGACTTGGAGCAGTCTCAACAAGTTACATGCCTTTACATACTATATAGAAAAGGACAATAGCAATAAGTGCAATTGACCAGGGTTACATGATGGTCGCAGAGAAGATATATGGTGACATACAATACAATTGAGATACAGAGAATGATCAAACAAGTGAGCAATTCTTGTTAGCAAGCCAAGACTTTGTCTTTGCTCTAAAGGTCCAGAACGAGGGTTCCATTCTAAGATTAAGGGTTATAGCATTCCATTGTTTGCCCGCTAGGACTGGGAAGCTAGAGCCACCTGCTTTTTTTAGATTGAATTTGGGAATGGTGAGGCAGGCAAATACGCTGTTCTGGTTTGTCGGACTGATAGCCGTTTGTTGAATGCGTCTGTAAAATACTTGGGAGCAGTATTCGAGAGGCACTTCTGGATGACAAGTGATCTAAGGGCGATTGTCTCGTACTGGGAGGCAGTGGGCGTTCTGTCTGAAGCTAGAGACGTGGGATGCTCCGTGCAGCTCTGAGGTCATTATTCTGCAGAACCTGGAGTTTGTTCAGATTGCGCTCAGAAGTGCCTAGGAAGAGGGTGTTACAGTAGTCAATTTTTGAAAGCCCAAGTGCCCTGGCTAGGGTGATGCAACTAAATAGGCGAGAGGAATGATTTACAGGCATTAAGCTTGTTTGTGGGGGCCGTGGAAGATGCAGTGGCGTTCACTTGTTTGAGCGAGAGTAGAGTCTAAGTATATAAAGTTTTGATCCCTTTTGGCCACTTTGATCAGGTTATCAATGTTGATGGAGGCGTAGCGAGGGTCAAGTTTGTTTAAGCGTGGTTTGGATCAGACGAGAAGAAACTGTTTTCTCGTTGTTGAGGCATAAGCTATGTTCAGCCATCCACGCCTGGATTTCCAGGTAGTCGTCGTTTATCTTATGGAATCCTTTCGTAGCAACCTGACATGAGAATATCAGGCTGGGTATCGTCAGCATAGTTTGTATATGTCACACCCAGGCTGTCAAGGCAGTCGAACAGGAGCTTCGTTAAGATATTGTATAAGGTTGGTGATACACACGAACCTGGGACTCCGCAGTAGATGGGGATAGGGTCAGCAGAAGGTGAGAAGACCCTCGTGGTGTGGTTAGAAAGGAAGGATTGTACCCAGGCAGAGGCCTAGCTTGAGAAGGCAGCTGCTGACGCCAGATGTTCGGTGAGTATCCGATGGTCAAAGAGGTCGAAGGCCGTCGAGAGGTCGAGCAGCAGGAGCATGGCTAGTTTGCCGTTGTCCTTTGCCTCGTCCATCTGGATTTTGAGGTCCAGAAAGGCAGTTTCTGTTCCATGCCTTGGCCTAAAGCCCGATTGTCTGAGGCCCAGGAGGTTATCTTCCAGATGTTTCTGGATTTGTAGATCAGCCACTCTAAGATCTTCAGGATGTATCGAACAGTGGTGATGGGCCTATAGTTGGTGGGGTTGTTCGGGTCAAGGGTGTTTTTTTTTTTTGGAGGGGCATGACCCAGGCCTCCTTGAGGCTGCTGAGCTAGTTTCCAAGGAGTTGATTAAGGCGGTTGACAAAGGGGCCAATTTGTTGGCACCTTCTTGGAAAAAAGGAGGCTGGGCAGTGATCCCCTTGGCACCTCGACGCCTTGAGGCCTTTGATGTTTTCTACTTCTTTGGCCGAAACCGGTGAGACGGAGAAGGGATGGCAGTGTTGGCGTGTCGCGCTCATAACGGTCGGAAAAGCACAATTACCTTACCCCCGTCATTTGAGCAGTAGTCTTTTGAAGCGGGTCCATGCTTGGAAAACAGGGATCCTGTGTCTTGTTGCATGTATATAGTTAGCGTACTACCGGTACTAAACATAGGCATAAGACTAGGTTTTTGTAAATGCTGTTGCCATAGCAGCAACATGTATTAGATTGGTTATCCTGTAACGTTGTGTGGTCGGCAAAGATTACTACAACAAAGTGTAAATCTCATATGAAAGGGAAGTAGACTAGTGTGAATAAGTGGAGGGTGACGGACATCAATATCAAAGCCGAGTTTGGTCTAAAGTAGGCTCTGCTTAAAAGTCGTTGATACAGTAAGATGGCCGACATGAAAGTAAAGTAATGAAACAACACGATTGAAGGGAAGAGCAGTCCCGCAAGAGTCAAAGTGTATACTATGGCAAGGCACCATAATATTAAGGGAAAACAGACACCACGTACACAAAGATCTAAAGTACAGATGTGAATAAAGCATTGGGAAGCCTGATTTATTTCAATCAATGATTAAGTGACTCTGGAGAATACCATGTGTGGTAGAGATTTATCGTGGGTCTATATCCCATAAACTCATTAAATGAGAAAAAGGGAGAGTTGCAGGTGTCATGAAATTGAGATTTGGCAAATAAGGTATAGCATCCAAGCTAGCAATTCAACCAATATATTTACAATACATTATGGATTTGCTACTGTGGGTATACATTACTCATTCATATAATAGTGTATGGGACACATTACTCACCTTAATCGTATTTTGGATGCCGGTATCTCCTTAGATTCACATGCTATGCATAGGCCGACATCTAGTGGTAGCCGCAGAGTATTATGTTTTTGAATTTATGAAACTCAAAAAAGGGACGTCGACAGGACGTGCCAGTAATAATATGCCTAGTGGGATGTCTCCAATACCCATGGTCCTTCACACGGTGAGGTCCCTCAGATTGCCTTGTTTCAGACATGAAGCGTAGCCTGAGTACAGATGTAATAAAGCAGATAAGCGTAGATAAAACCAGAAAATATCTATGCACCTACTACTCCCGTAGGGGATGAGGAGCATGTGAATCTAAGCAGATACAAGCATCAGAAATACGATTACGGTGAGTAATGTATTCCTTCTGAGGCTTGTGGATCTGCTTAGAGCACATGCTTTGCATAGGCTAGCGAGCAGCGTCTGGAGAAGGTGGTGGGTTGTGAGAAGGTACAGCATCAAATAGATGTTTTAGCACCGCTTGCCCCACCTGTTAATCTGCTTTAGAATGTGTGCCAATGCAGTAATGCAGAGTAAAAGTATGTATGGAATTCCATGTAGGAGCTCTTGGTGTGAACGGCTTAGAACCGCTCTCCTTACATCCAGTGTATGGAGGCTTTTCTCAGCCGAGTTTGAAGGACTTTGAAAGAAAGCGGGTAGTTCAATGGATTGGTTTACACGGAACTTGGATATAAACTTCGATGAAAACCTAGGGTGTGTTCTTCGCCCCAACTTGTTTTTGTCAGTACAAGACACTTTCTTTGTTCTCCACAAAGCTTGTAGCTCACTAACCCTTCTTATTGAGGTGATGGCTACTAGGAAAGCTTTCTTGTAAGATGTTTAAGGCTGGATTTGTGCACAGGCTCGAAAGGAAGACCTATGAGCTTTTGCAAGTACCACATTGAGATCCCACCCTGGAGGTGGGCTGGAAATGGGGGCAGGGGTAAAGTCATTTTACTCCCTCCATGAAAGCCTTAACAGGAACCTTCCACCAGGACACCTTGTTTTGTGAAGTGGTGTACGCGGACAGAGCCGCTAGGTGAACCTTGATGGAGTTGAATACTAGACCAGAGTCTAGTTAGTGGAGCATGTAGTGAAGAAAGTGTCATGGGGTACAGTCAATAGGGTTCACATGTTTTGACTGGCACCATATTACAAATCATTTCGATTTGTTGAAGTAACAGTGTCTGGTGTTAGGTTTACGTGTCTCGCACATCGCCAGTTTGAGCAGATGTGGAAACCAAGGCTGTCTCGCTACATTGGAGCAACCAGGATTAGAGTTACTTGTTCCTGGTGCATTTTGAGAAAAGCGTAAGCACATTTTTCTGTCTAGCTCATCTATAGGGCGTTCCCCTTGCATCTGGGCTGGGGAAGCCTGGATACGAAGTCTGGGCATTGTGTGTTTTGGTTTGTGGTGAATAAGTCTAAAAAAGGAAAGCCTCAGAGAAAATAGCTAGTCTAAAATTCCTCAGTTGAGATGGCCCTCGTGTTCTTCGGGTAGGGGACGTCCGCTAGAGAATTTAGTTACCCTCAAACGGTTTGAGATACTAGGAACATGTTCCGCTTGAGTGCCCACTTACAAATTCTTTGGGCTAGCCTGGACAGACTTGGAGTGTGCCTCCATGCCTGTTTATGTAAAACTTGGCAGAGGTGCAGACTGAGGATTTGCACTGTTTGACCTGTTAGATGCACCTGAAAGGCTTGTAGGGCCTCAAGTACTGCTAGTAGCTCCAAAAGGCTGATGTGATTTTGGGTTGTGATCTGTGTCCACAGGCCATGGGCTGTGTGGTGAAGGTAATGGGCTCCCCATCCGGAGAGTGAGAGTCTGTGGTAACTATTGCTTCCACTGGAGAATTGTGAAAGGGTTTTCCCCCCTTTAACAGATTCTCCTTTGTCCACCAGAGTAGGGCTTGAACTAGGGTTAGTGAAACAACCACTAGATCATCCCAGTGACCGATTGCCTGAGACCACTATTTCGCTAACCATTCTTGCATTGGGTGCATGGGCAACCGTGCATGGAGAACCAGGTAAATGCATGAAGCCATCATCCCGAGCAAGCGCATTGCTTTGCGCATGGTTATTTGGCAACCCGCCAGTTACTGAGGTATTTGCAGCAGTCAGTTTTGTACGCTTTCGTTTGAGGGAAAGACTAGACCCTCTTCTGTTTATATGGCAGCTCCTAGGAACAGTTTGCCTTTGCTTAGAATGAGACTATTTTTTCTCGTTGATTGAGCATCCCAATTGGAACAGAAGTCCTTTAGGCATTTTGCTTGCAAATTTGAGGAGATTCCCCTGTTATCAGTCATCCATCCAGATAAGGGTACACTGCAATTAATTCTCTGCATAAGTGTGCCGCTACTACCACTCTTTTTTTTTTTAATGTTTATATGGTTTTTACAAACCTTTAGAAACGAGTGCAAAGAAATGTATATGCAGTATATACCACTACCGCTAATACTGTGGTAAATACCCCTGGAGCAGAGGATATGGCAAAGAGAAGCATCTTGAATTGGTAGTGTTGATTTGCTATTTTGAAGCGCAGGAATTGTCTGTGCGCTGGGAACATTGAGATATGAAAGTATACATCTTTCATGTCCAAAGTTGCCAACTAGTCCCCCTGCTTTAGCAGTGGGCTTACTTCCTATAGCGTGGACATGTGTAATTTCTAAGGCTTGACATATGTGTTTGCACGGCGCAGGTCTAAGACAGGGCACATTGTATGGTCTTTCCTTGGCACAAGGAAGTATATTGAATAGATACCCTGGTTTGCCTTGTTTTCTGGGCCGATTTCTATGGCGTCCTTTAGTAGCAGTGCTTTGACCTCTTCCAGCAAAATGCACTGTTCATCCTGCGTAGTTTGTCTTGGCGGGTGGTGTTTGGATGAGTTCTATGCAATAGCCTCCCACCACAGTGGAAAGTACCCACTTATCTTATGTGATTCCCCTCCCATGCGTGGGTAAAATGAGAAATGCAACCAACTGGAGAGGCATGGGAGGGGATCTGGAGCAGCTGGTCATTGCTTTCGTGGGGTGGAGCCTCTGGAGGAGGATCTGCCTTTACTTCACGACCATCTGTGGCCCTTTTGAAAATGTTGGGAGGCTTGCCCCTGCGTGCAACCCCAAGATGAAGTCTGCCCGCTCTGGTTGCATTTGGAGAACTGCTGGGAGTTTTGTCCTCTAAAACTGTGTGCATTAAATGAGCCTCTGTTCAAAGGGTTTGTTTGTGAGATGCCCCAAGGATTTGAGGGTGTCATACTCCTCCTTAGCACTTTTTAGTGCGTTCGACCACTTTTCCAAATAAGGCGTTCGGCTCAATTGGCATATTGAAAAGGGTGGCTTGGGTTACCAGTTTAAAAACCTGATTGACATGGCCTTTAAGGAGGGTACCCTCTGCTAGTATCCAGCCTGCATTATCCGCCGCGTCTACATTTTTCAGGATGCAGCTTGCCACCTGTTTACCTTCAGTTACAGTTTTTCAAAGCTTTTTTTATTGGGCTCTGGCGCAGAGTCTATTTGTTGTGAGATCTCGTCCCACTTATGGCAATTATAACTTGCAAGGAGCAGTGTTGTTGGCTATCCTTACTTGGTAAGCAGCCGATGAAGCTACTTTCCTGCCCAGTGTCTACATCATGTTGCTCCCCTTGTCACAAGGGGTTTCGGCAGAGGCTAAAGGTATGCCGCCTCTTTTCCTTGTGGTGGTCAGCACGAGAGAGTCGGGCTTTAGCTGCCCCCTGATGTACAATGGGTCTGACAGGGCTGGTCTAAACATCTTAAAGCAAGGGTTGACTGCCCTTGTCATGTTGGGGTTAAGTAAAGAAGGCTGAATGCGCTTTTGGATAGACTGGAGCAATGGAATCAACTGTGCTGCAGATCTCTTATCCCCAAGGATGTCCTCTACAAAGTCTTTGTCAACTTGTGCCTCCTAGGCATAGATTTTAAAATGTTCTGCAGCTTTTAAAAAGTTTATACTGCAGCTGCTTATCCACAAGGGAATCGGCCACAGGTTGGTGAATATGGTCTGAAGATTGAATGATGTACACATCATCATAACATTGGTCTGTATCCTCCATGTCCCCTTGGTCTGCTATTGTGAAAGGGACCTGCTTACCTGAAAAAGGTTTAGGTCGTCAGATAGCTTTTCAGAGGTAGAGGTACTAGGCTGTGCCCTGTCTAGGCAGGGTCTTTTGGCCCTGGGCTGCTTATTTGCTTCTTCACCTTGACGGGGCCCACTGGAGGTTGGTAAGTTGATCAGGGTGTTTATCAAAAAAGTTAAAGCTTAACATTCTCATTATGCTATCAAATCTTTTCGGGGTCCACTCAGTGGAGCTTGGTAAAACCGTGGGAACAGGGATAGGGAAAGGCTCTGGTGTAGAGGGCGGTTTGTGGTACATTGCCCCTGAGAGGGTGTCACTAGGGGCAGACTGTTCTTTATCCTTTGTAACCAGTGTTTTTGATTATAGGGGCTTTGAAGATTTGGAGAGTGTCTCGGACATGTTTTTAAATAAGTCATCTCATTTTTTTTTTATTATTAGCAAGGGACGAATATCCCTTCGACGCTGCACGTGGCTCATCGGTCGAGGACGCAGTAGGCTATGGGGGGCATTTAGTGTGGGTGCTTGAGCCGCCATGTGTCGTCTCCGTAGCAGAATCACCAGCCTGCCTGTTTGATCAAGTCAGGGTGGGGGCTCAGTTTGCACGCGGGAAACCATTGGGTCCCGGAACAACCCTTGGTGTCACTTAGGACGCAGATGCTGCCATCGCTGGAGGCTCACTCAACGTCTGTGGTGGCCTCAGCCTGCATGGCGTGGTGGACCCAGTGTTTAATCTTCCGGTCCTTTAGTATTTTGGGACTAAATAGTTTGCAGAATGGTCCCTAGGAAGGCAGAGATTACACACCCTGTGCAAGTCATTCCAGGGAAGCTTCCTGTTACAGGAAGAACATTTAAAACTGTTTTCCATAGTATGGAAAGATAGCAGCTTGGCAATGTAAAAGGAAAAATAGGGAAATGGGCATTTTCTAAATGAGCTTAAATATGACCTCCCCGCCCACTCTCCATACTGTGCAGGGCCGAGGCCCGTTGGGACCTACCTATGTAGGCCACAGACAATGTTCGTTGAGATGGGTGACTAGTTGTCATCGAAGGGTCTTGTCCTCGAAAGCAGTCGGCGATCTTGCAGTGTACGGCCGTCGAAAAGATAGAAATAAAGTCTAAAATATGTATAAGTAAAGGTTGTAGCCAGAAGAAAGAATTCCACATCTTGTGTCCGACTATGAAGGACCTCGACGCATGAAGGACCATGGGTACAGGAGACTTCACATTATGGATAGTATTACTAGCACGCCCCGTCGACGTCAGTTTTGAAAACAAAAAAATGTAATACTCTGCGGCTACCACAAGGGCCTGGCTTGAAACCCGAAAAGGGACATCGACAGGGCGTGCCAGTAACACTATCCCTAGTTTGACGTCCACTGTACTTCTGGTCCTTCTCACATCAAGGTCCCTCAGATTGTTTTGTTTCGGACATGAGCTTGCATGAAGTGTAGCATGAGTACAGGTGTATTAAAGTGGATATGTATCAGATAAAGCCCAGATAAATCATCTATGCAGCTTCTACTCCAAGGGGATGAAGGTTGGCCGCATGTGAATCTAAGCAGATACAAGCATCAGAAATACGATTAATGTGCATAGATTAGAGAGCAGTGTTAGGAGAAGGTGGGTTGTGAGGAGGCCCAGCGGCAAGTACATGTTTTAGAACTGCTTGTCGTACCCGAGTATCTGCTTTACAGTGCGTGTCAATGCAGTAGTGCTGAGTGAAAGTGTGTACTGAGTTGCATGTAGCTGCTTTGCTAATGGCGTCCAGCGGGACGTTTGCGATACAGGCCAGAGTAGCGCCTGTACCCCTTGTGGAGTGAGCTCTTGATGTGAAAGACAGTTTTGCTTGATAAAGAGTAGCACAGCTGTATGCATCTGACTATCCACCTGGATATGGCATTTTCGGAAATGCGGTCTCCTCCTATGCCTGTTGCTACGGAAACAAACAGTTGGTCTGTTTTTCTGAGCGGTCTTGTTTACATAGTAAAGGACCGCCCTCCTTACATCTAGTGTATGTAGCTTCTTCTCAGCTGAGCTTGTTGGGTTCTGAAAGAAGGTTGGTAGCTCAATGGATTGGTTTATGTGGAACTTTGAAATTAAGTGAAAACCTAGGGTGCGTTCTTAAAACTAATTTGTCTTTGTGGATAACACAGAAAGGGTCTTGCACCGACAATGCTTGAAGTTCACCGACTCTTCTTATGGAGGTGATAGCCACCAAGAAAGCAGTTTCCATACGTGAGATGTTTAAGGCTTGACTTAGGCATAGGCTCAAAGGGGGCACCCATGAGTTTTGCAAGTACTACATTGGAAGTTCCATCCTGGCGGTGGGTTTGATATAGGAGGGTGGAGTTTCTTTACTCCCTCCATGAATACCTTAATGACAGAGATCTGACAGAAAGAAACTTTACTGTGAGAGGTGGTGTATGCGGATAGAGCCGCTAGGTGAACTTTCATAGAGTTAATGTGTGATGGAGTACATTCTATCGGGTTTATTAGTTTTGACTGGCACCAAATTACAAATCTTCTCCATTTGTCAAAACAACAGTGTCTGGTGTTTGGTTTACTTGCCTCCTTGAGGATATCCATACACCTTTGAGGTAAATTAAGAGGTCCAAATTCTATGACCACAGAAGCCATGCTGCCAAGTTCAGCGAGTGAAGTTGAGGGTGTAATGTGCCCCTGTGCTGGGAAAGCAAGTTGGACTGGTACAGGAGTTTGATCGGATTGCACATCGCCAGCTTGTTCAGATGTGGATACCAAGGTTGCCTCGCCCACATGAGAGCAACTAGGATTAGCGTAATTTGTTCTCTGTGAATCCACCACCCTGTTCATTAGTGGCGTTTGGGGGTTTGGGGGGGGGCGGGGGGGAGGCATCGGCAAATTTCCCTAACCAACTCATCCATAGGGCGTTCCCCATGGAGTATGGTTGGGGAAACCTGGACGCTAAATCTGGGCATTGCTTGTTTAGCGTGGTGTAACCCCACTGTGAGAAGATGTGCTCTACGACATTTCTGTCGAGTCGCAACTCGGGATCTTCTGGTAGAGGATCTCTGCTTAGCAAGTCCGCTAGGATGTGCAGTTCCCCTGGAACATGTTGGGAAGTTATGAACAATCCCGTTTGAGTGCCCATTTCCAGATTTTCTGTGCTAGCCTGGATATATTTGGAGAATGTGTGCCCGCCTGCTTGTTGATATAGACCATTGCAGTGGTGCCGTCTGAGAATTTGAACCAACTGATTTGTCAGGTACGCTTCTATGGCTTGGAGCACTTTGAATACTGCTAGAAGTTCCAGCAAGTTGATGTGGTTCTGTGCTGTGATTTGAGTCCACAGACCATGTGCTGTGAGATGAACATGATGGGCCCCCACCTGAAGAGCGATGCATCTGTTGTAACCACTGCTTGCACAGCCGAGTCGTGGGAGGGTTTTCCCTTCAACAGATTCTCCTTTGTTCACCAGCGTAGAGTTGGTACTAGTGTTGGTGAAACGACCACTAGATCGCCCCACTGACCACTTGCCTGAGATCACTGTTTCGCCAACCACTCTTGCATCGGCCGCATGCGTAATCTTGCGTGTGGGACCAGGTAAATGCAAGATGCCATCATGCCGAGTAAACGCATAGCTTTGAGTACGCTCATCTGGTGACCAGCTTGATACCAAGATATTTGCAGCAGTATGTTATGCATGCTATCCTTTGATGGAAAGAATAGCCCTTCCTCTGTTTTTATAACAGCTCCTAAGAACTGTTTGGTACAAGGCTGGACTTTGTTTATCGAGCAACACAACTGGAAAAGAAGGTTGATTGTTCTTTGTGTATTTTGCTTGCAAATATGGGGTGTTTGCCCCATGATTAGCGAGTCGTCCAGGTAGGGGTACACTGGGATTGCCTCCCTGCACAGGTCTGCCATCACCGCCAGTACCTTGGAGAAGACGCTATGCCGAAGGGTAGCACCTTGAACTGGTAGCGCTGGTTTGCCATCTTGAAACGCAAGAATTTTCTGTGTGCTGGGAACATTGAAATATGTAAATAGGCATCTTTCATATCCAAGGTTGCCATGTAGCCCCCTTGGTTTAGCAGTGGGATTATTGCCTTAGTGTTGTCATGCAGAATTTTTGTGGCTTGACATAGGTGTTTGCAGGGCGCAGGTCTAATACAGGCTCATTGTTAGATCGTTTTTGGGCACAAGGAAGAATGTTGAATACTCTTGTTTACCTGGTTCGCCAGGATGATTTCGACGGCGTCCTTTAACAGCAGTGCTTCCACCTCTTCCAGAAGTATGCGCTGTTCCTCCTTCGTGGTGGTTCTCCGTCGCGGGGATGGAAGGAGGGTTGTAGTAGCTCTATGCAATAACCGCCCGCCACAGCAGAAAGCACCCACTTGTCTGAGGCGATTCCCTCCCATGCGTGGGTGAAGTCTGTTGTCGTCCTACTGGAGTGACATGGGAGGGGACCTGAAGCGGGTGGTCATTGCTCTGGGGGTGTGGATCTACCTCTGAAAGAGGAGGATCTGCCCCAGTCGCAAGATCTTCGTAGGCCCCTTTGGAAGCCTTGTGAAGATTGGCCTGGAGTAGAACCCCAGGCTGAACCATACCTTGGTTGTATCCAGAACCTCTTGGCAAATTCTGTCCCCTGAAACGACTAAAATCCTGGCCTCTCCTTTGACCTGAGGGTTTGTAAGTTGACCTAGTGACTTCAGAGTGTCATTCTTTTTCAGTCCTCTACTGCTTTGCCTAATAGAACAGCCTCGATCGGCATATTGAAGAGGGTTGCTTGGGTCTCCAATTTAAAGCCAGACTGGCACAGCCATGCAGGGAGCTTTTTAAGTCTGCCCTCTGGGATAATTCTTCCAGCATTATCCGCTGCATCTAAATTATTTTTCAAATTGCAGTTAGACACAGCCTTCCCTTGTGCTACTGCTAGGGAGAGTAGGGATTTTAATGGCTCTGGGGCTGAGGCCATTATTGTGGCTATTTCCTCCCACCTGTGTCAGTTGTAGCTGGCCAGCAGAGTGGTGTGTTTGTCAATTCTTGCCTGGTAGGCTGCCAAGGTGGCCACCTTCCTACCGAAAGTGAATATTTTTTGCTTTATCGGGGGTGCCTCTGATGAAGCGAGATGTGTTCCTGCCCTTTTCCTGGTGGTGATAACGACCAATGAGTCCGGCTTTAATTGACCCCTGATGTAGAGGGGGCCAGAGGGCACTGGACGGAACATTTTTCAATGCAGGGGTTTACTGCCCGAGTTAGGTTAGGGATTACCAGAGAGGGTTGTATTCTCCTTTGAACGGATTGTAATAAGGGGATGTAGTGGATATGCAGCTTTATCATCAACCAATATGTCTTCGTCAAAATCCTTGTCAACTTGCGTTTGTGTCTGAAGTTATCAGCTGCCTTCAGGAGCAGGTCAGTGAATTGGAGAAGTGATCTACTGGTGAGTCTGCCACCAACGGGTCTACAGTATCTGGAGAGGGTAAGAAACATCTTAATCATCATCCAAATAATAATGATGTACCTCCCTCATCTCTCCCTGATCCTCAGAATCTGTATGCGTGCCAGTCTCCTGGAAGCTTCGGTTGGGGTCAGAGTTCAAACTGGTCTGGGTCCTGTTGTGGGATGTCTGCTTGAAGGGTGTCTGGCCGGGCTCTATTTGTGGGGGGATGTGACAGTGTCACCTGTTAGGCAGAATCCTGTGCAGTGCCCTTAGGGACCACTACACACAATTAAGACTACAGGTGGCAATCCAAGTTTTACCTTTGGTACAAGCCTGTACTACTATGTTAAAGTGGTAGCAGTAGCGGAGCAGCCAGGCTTATCTCAAGAGTATATGAGCAGTAGCAGAGATTACACAAAGGGACCACAATTACTGTGACTCAAGCAAACACTGACTCAAGGTTTCATTTATTTTTAAACCATTTGTTATAAACAACACTTCTATTAATTCAGAATCACACGTAAAATACACTACAACCTACCAATTCACTTTGGTACACTCTAACTCAAGGTAAGTACCCTATGTTTTAATGGACCGGTGTTGTGAAACGAAAGACGTTACCGGGAATACATTTGCGATCACTTTTTGACAGTAATGACAGTTCGGTCTTACTAAAGAAACGCATACCCGCGGCAAGAAATGTTACTGGGGCAAAAAAACACTTAGCACCCGAGTTAACCAGAGAGAGTTGGGGGGCAAAAATCATAGGCAATACTTTTGTCAAGGCAGACAGAATCAGAGAACACTAGTTGACAAGAATTCAAGAGTCAATAGGCCGGAGCCAGTGTCAAGTGGAACCGGGTTCCCATTGTCGAGGATCGCACAGTCGGACAGTTCAAGATTCAATGTTGCCAGTACTTCAATATTGTCAACAGAGGAAGCAAAAGTAAGAAGGAGGGAAAACAAGGGAAAGCCTTGGAGGCGAAGAAAAGGGGTTCACCCTGGTTCTTCAAGCAGAACACAGTACCTTATTCAATGAAGAAGCTGGTGCCACGGCAGTTGTTCCTGGTAGTTTCCTGCAGACCCACGGTTCCTGGAGCTTTGGTGCAAAGGAGGACGTCTGGAGGGGTCTGCACCACACAGGGATGACGCTGGCAGCAGCGACAGTGAATGAAAAGGTGTGCTCCTTAAAAACAGGAGATGCTCTTCAGATGGCTATTCGGACCACTACAGCTGTGTGCAGCGATTTCGACCAAGAAGAGGATCCTCTGGCTGTGGAAGATGAGCTGGTTATCCCCACCAGGCTCAAGTGAAGAAGCCGCCGACTGGATCTTCTCTGGTCGAAGGGTAGATAGCTCAGGACTGCAGCAGGGCTTCACCAGGACGGGGTAGTTGCAGCAGCCGTTGTCTTCTCCGCTTCTCTTCGGTTCGTTGTAGTTCCAGTGGCGACTGACTTCTAGCCCAAGAGACCTGCCATTTACGCGAAAATCCCCCATTCACACAACCTGGCTGTCAATCACGCAGCAGGGGGGTTGTCCAGCCCTGACAACCACCTCAGCCAACCATGGCAAAGTGTGACTTGGGTTTCCTAGGATGCCCTGTGCAGGGGGTGACTACAGCCCTCCCTCACATTCAGCCCACCTAGACACCCAGGCGCCTGGAGGAGGGCTTCTTGGCAGAAGCCCGCCAAAAGACAGTGAACAAAGGAGGCAAACCTGGTTTGCAGCGCAAAGTAAAACACAAGAAGGACTTTAACAAAAAGAAATGGCGAATAAACGCGACCAGAGCCAAAAGAAAAGGTATTTGGTCAAGCGGGTTTAAGTTAGAGGCTAATATAATAGCCTAAAACAATACCACGTTTATATAGTATAATCGCGGTAGAAAAGTTAGGGTAGATACCACTGCCACCAGCCAAGTCTAAATGTTAAGAGACAAAATGCTCTAGGAGGTACAGATAAAAAGGGCCAAGGATCAACCCTTTCCAGTACTCCATGGAAGATGGGGTGTACTGGATCTGTGGTTAAATGACCAAGTAATGTTAATGGCAACTTTACCCTTTTCTGGGGGACAGTAGTTCGCCTCAGAAATGGAGTCGGTGGGAAGCCTAAAAGACAACCCTGTGTCACTGCACTGAAGGTGCTGTGTAACACACAAAAGAAGGGGGCTACTGAAGTGGTGTACTCCAGAGTCCACAATCACAAAAGCAGATGAAATACACATGGTAAAAACACAGGTAAGAGTGGAAAGAGAGGCACACTCTTACCAAGTGAAAAAAATAATTCCAGAAATCCAGCAAAATGAGGTGAGGGAAATTAGCCATAAAATGAGAATTCGCCCTAACATCACCCCACTAGCTGGTTGTGTGTTCTGCAAGTTGTCTAGAGCTTGAGGGTTTTTCCTCGAAATAATCGTCCATTAAGGACATGCATCTCGTGACTATCTTCAGCAGACCACTGTGACGAACTTGGTATAGTTGAGGGAGTGGGCGGTAGTAGGTGGGGCGGGGGGGGTGGAGCGTAAGCAAATTTCCCTGACCACCTCATCCATAGGGCGTTCCTGTTGGAGTCTGGTTGGGGGAACCTGGACGTGAAGTCTAGGCATTGCTTGTTTTCTTTTGTCACAAAGTCTAGAGAGGGGCAGCTCCATAGAGAGAAGATTTGGTCTACCATGTCTGTGTGAAGTTGCCACTGGTGTTCTTCTGCCAGAGAATCTCTGCTGAGGGAGTCTGCTAGAGTGTTAAGTACCCCTGGAACATGTTGAGGACAGGGACATCCTTCGTTTCAGTGCCCTCCTCCATATTCTCTGAGCCAGTTTGGACAGATTTGGAGAGTGTGTACCTCCCTGTTTGTTGTACTGACTGGTTAGTTAGGGGGGTCTCTAAAGCTTGCAGTGCTTTGAAGATCGCCAATAACTCTAGTAGGCGGATGTGGTTCGGTGCAGTAACTTGTGACCACAGGCCGTGTACTGTGTGGTGAAGGTAGTGGCCCACCCCCCAACCCAGAGAGTGACACGTCTGTTGTGACGACCGCTAGCGCTTCCGGTTCATGGAAGGGTTTCACCTTAAGCAGATTTTCCATTGACCACCAGCGTAGGTTTTGAACCAGTGTAGGGGAAACAACCAATATATCGTCCCACTGACCACTTGCCCGAGACCATTGCTTCGCCAATCTTTCATGCATTGGTCGCAGGTGTGCGTAGGTTACCAGGTAAGTGCACAATGCCATTGTGCCTAGCAGACGCATAGCTTTGCGTACGCTTATCTGGAGACCGGCTTGATAATGGGGTATTTGCTGAAACATGTTTTGTACGCTTTCCATGTATGGGAAGGCTAAGCCTGTTCTTGTATCCAACACAGCTCCTAGGAACTGTTTTGATGCGTTTGGTACCAGACTTTACTTTTTCTCGTTTATTGGAAAAGAAGGTCCATCGTTCTCTGCGTGTTTATTTTGCAAAGATGGTAGGATTCTCCCGTGATCAGCCAGTCATCCAGGTAGGGGTACACTGGGATTGCTTCCCTACGAAGGTGCACCACCACCACTGCCAGTACCTTGGTCAATACCTTTGGAGCCAAGGCTATCCCAAAGGGCAGCACTTTGAACTGGTAGTGCTGGTCTGCTACTTTGAATCGCAAGACTGTGCGCTGGGAACATTGAAATATGAAAATAAGCATCTTTCATGTCCAATGTTGCCATGTAATCCCCGCCCCCGTTTTCACAGAGGGATTACTTCTGTAGCGTTGTCATGCAGAGTTTTTGAGGCCTGACAATTGTTCACAGGGCGCAGGTCTAATACCGAGCGCATGGTTAGATCTTTCTTTGGATCAAGGAAGTATGTTGAATAAATAGCCTCGTTTACCTGGTTGTATGGCAAGATTTCGATGGCATCCTTGAGGAGCAGAGCTTCGACTTCCTCTACCAAGATCAGTTGTTCCTTTTGACGGTCATTTCTGTCGCGGGGGGAGGTTTGATGGGATCTGACGAAGTTCTATGCAGTAACCTCCCGCTACCGTAGATAACACCCACTTGTCTGATGTCTCCCCTCCCATATGTGGGTGAAGCGAGAAATTCATCCCCCCGACTGGGGAGGCATAGAAGGGGACTAGTAGCAGAGAGCCATTGCTTGGAGGATGTTCCTCCATCTCTGGTGGGGGAACCTCTCCCTTTTCCGCGGCCTCGTCGCTGGCCTCTGGGATAACCCTGGGAAGCCCGTTTGTTGTTATATGAGGAACCCTACTTTGGACTATAGCCGGTGCCTCTTTGTGCATTTTGTCCCCAAAAACGCCGAAAATGATTGCCTCCTCTTTGGTCTGTCTGTTGGTTAGTTGGCCAAGGGACTTGAGTGTTTCATATTTGTCCTTGGCGGACTTCAGCGCGTCCTCAACTGCCTTTCCAAACAAAAACATCAGGCTCAACAGGCAGGTTGAGCAGGGTAGCCTGCGTTTCCAATTTAAATCCCGACTGCCTAAGCCAGGCATGTCGTTTTAGGATGGTGGCCTCAGCAATAACGCGTCCAGCGTTATCTGCTGTGTCGAAACTGTTTTTGAGTACGACGCTTGCCGTTGCTCTACCTTCAGCAGCCACGAGGGAGAGCTTAGACTTTAGTGGTTCCGGCACTGATTCTGCATGGGCCTTAACTTCATCGCACTTAGTACAGTCATAGCTTGCTAGCAAGGTGGAGTTATTAGCAATTTGTGCTTGGTAAACCACCGAAGACGCCATTTTTCTCCCCATTGTACATCGTTTTTTTATTCTCCTTGTCCGGAGGAGGCTAAAAGGGTACCCGCTCTTTTCCGGGTAGTGGTAACCACTAAAGAGTCTCGTCTAAGTTGGCCCCTTATATACAAAGGGTCTGAAGATGCTGGGTGGAAAAGCTTTTCTATTCTAGGGTTTACCGCCCTAGTTTGATTAGGCATTACTAGAGAAGGTTGAATCCTCCTTTGTACCAACTTGAGTAAGGGAATAAACTGAGTTGCTGGTTTTCTGTCATCCAAGATGTTCTCTGCGAAATCCTTATCTTGCTGGATTTCCTGTGTCTCGATACCAAAATGTTCAGCAGCCCTGAGAACTATGTCATTAAACAGGGGCTGGTTGTCTTGTCCACCAGGAATTCTGGTATGGGAGAGTCCATGGCAAAGACTACCAACTTGGTGTCACCCTGGTCGTCCCCTTCATTGACGTTAACCCCAAAGTCTTCATCATAATAGGCATCTTTGTCTAGGTACTCGTCAGCTCCTACGTCTAGGTCGTAAAGGCCAGTGGAGAGGCGTGGTATCTTGTGGACTGGTTCGTCATACAGTTCCACAGGGGGTTGAGATCTCTTTCCTGACTGGTGTGTACCCAAACAGGACTGAGAGGCCACGGGTGTAGCCTTAGAGCTTGACGTCTGGGTAGTGGGATGCGTGTTTATTAGGCTTTCTAAAGCCTGTGGATGGTGCATCGAATAAATGTGCAAAAAAGGACATACGCCCCATAACCCCATGTATATCTTGGGAAGACCAGGTTGCTGAACTGGGGATAATCACCATAGAGTCGGGGTAGAGAGGGTAGGTAGGCTACTGTATAACTCCTCTACCTCTTCCTCCTCATCAGGCGGATGTGGGATGCCCGAGTAGGAATACCCTCTGGTTCCCTTGGGGTGGCTTTGGCAGGGGGGTGGGAGGGGGTCTTTTCCCTAGGCTTGTCCCTTTTATCCTGTGTGTGTTTGTTCCCATCTCTATGAGATGAATCCCTAGATGTATGTTTCTCCCTATGATCTGAGCTCTAAGAAGCTGACTTCTTAGTGCTAGAGACTGTAGTAGGGGCCTTGGGGACATGTATAGACTCCCTGGGCTTTTCCCTGGGTGTGGGTCGGGTTTCGACTACAGGAACGGCATGCGCGTCGACTTTCGACATCGCAAGGCCAGCAGAGGGAGTTTTATATCCGGCGTCTTTTGTCCTTGCGGGCTGGTCATGAGGCAGCCACTCGGGGTGCCCAGAGGACCATGAATCTGAAGATTTGCCCTTAGACGTCGGCTGGGGGTATGTGCTTGGTGTGGGGGAGTGTGGTGCCTTTGCCGCTGGGTGTCATCCCCATAACAGGACTGCCGGCCTGTCTGCTAGGTTCGGGGGCTAGCACTGGGGAATGCAGAGGTTCCCCGTCACCCTCGCCGTCCGAGAAGACAGCTTCGCTGGATGCTCCTTTGACGTCCATTGAGGCCTCGGCCTGCATGGCGTGATGGGCCCAACGTTTTGTCCTCCTGTCTTGAGGGTCTTGGGTCGGAGCAATTTACAGGCCCGACAATGAGCCTCGTCGTGGTCCCGATTCAAGCAAATGTTACACACCTTGTGCTTGCCGAACCACATGTATTTTTTATTGCAGGACGGACAGAATTTAAATGGCGTATGTTCCATATTGGCGGTAGGCAGCCGGGCGACCTAGAGAAGGGGTGGGAAAATACATGTTATGACCACCCCCCACTCTCCCTACTGTAAGGCCTAGGCCCGGTGGGCCTTCCGAGGCCGGATGGTTCCATCGAGATCTCCGTTCAACAGCCAGTTCTGTCCTTTCTTGAAGTCTTTGTCGCTTCGAGGCCCGGCATCGATAAAGGACAGAAAGATAAACTAATATTAAACTTTTTGTAAGTCAATGGCGTAAGCCGAAAACTCATTCCGTTTATATGCTTATATGCAAGCTCACGATGGCGGCAAAAAAAAATAATCTGATGGACCTCGACGCGCGAGGGATCATGGGTACAGCGGACGCCACACTAGGGATAGTATTACTGGCATGCCCTGTCGACATCCCTTTTCGAATTTCGAAAACAACAACTGCAATACTCTGCAGCTTGCACTAGATGTCAGCCTATGCATAGCATGTGATCTAAGCATACACAAGCATCAGAAACAGTTATCCATTTACTTTTAACATACCACAAATGTTTGCACAGACATTCTTTGTCTAATGGCTTCTGGTTATTTCTGATCAATTAGTTATTTGCATCATGACCGAAATCTGAATTCACTCGTGAATTACCTCAAAGGGAATACTGCTTCACAGTGAATACTGACATTGATCATTTAAGGTAGTTTTCTTTCCTCTGTGTATTACCCAGTTTCATCTTTGGGTTCATGCAACATTAACAGTCACATAATTAAGTGCATGCAGCACATTTTACGCTACTAGTGTAACACACGATACACCATTTTGACTGTGGGATTCTGTCCTTTAAAAGAATAATGTCAGTGCATATATACTTCCTACCTCTACGCATGGGAGTGGTTCTATCCTTTTATCTTGGGGAGATATCACCAGCTTTAGTGAATTATAATGTGGCGTGCAGCCCACGTTATCGGTCTGAGCTAAGCAAGGGCGGATAACGAGGGTTTCGGGCCGTTACCCCCGTTCCAGCCCCTGGAGCAGGGGATGGAGGCCATTAGCACCCCGGGTTGTCCGAGCGATAACCCGGGGTGCTAAAAAATAAAGGATTTTCCTTCCTACAATGGGACGCATGTGGCGTCCTGCTGTAGGAAGGAAATTCCTTTCCCAAGACTGCCGCCATGGAAAGGGAGCTGATGGGCGGTAGCACCCATCGCAATAAGTTAAGTTGGGGAATCATGGGGGTGAAAACAAGAAAATGGGATGGAAGGGGTGGGGGATGGTAGCGATGGGAGGCCGGTCGTCAGGCTGCTTGGAGCACGGCCTTATCCACCCGATTGGCTGGCACACCCGCCCAGGGTGCCAATTTGTTTTAGACAAGATCTAACAAGGTTAACTGGACTGTGTCCCAAACAATATACAAGTTTTCATAATAATTACATAGAAATAGTCCTGTTTTTGTATATTCAAAGAATATAGTTACATACTATACTGACAAATTGGTATATTATATTGTAGGCTTGTGAAACTGCACCTGAAGGGAACCTGTAGCCCCAAATGCGCTGTGCTTGCACTGAAGGATTGTCGCTTCATAGCAAGAAGTATACGATTTCATCAATATTTCTCTAAGTCTTGGCTGATTTTCATCAGCATTTAGGTGTGCAGGGACGGGAGTATACGATAATTTTGGATACTTTTCAGTTGCTATTGTACTTCTAGCATCTCGTCATGGTTGAGTTTCCTCCTCTGCACCCACATTTTATGTATTACATTGACTACCACTAATTCCATACATAGGGTGTGCACATGCACTACCTTCTATGCACATGTGGGAGACTGGCCAAGCCCAAGGTACAAAATAGTTGGATGCAACCAGGGGTCTCTTTCACCCGACAGCCATGAATCCCTATAGACCACAGTTAAGGCGGTGGGCAGAAGGTCTAGTGTTGGTGGCAGCAACATTGGTGTAGGCTCTGATCACTTCACAGTGATACCTTCCCATAGATGGGGCATAATATTGCCAAATCGGCATCACCCCCAAAAGACACTGCACGTTCTTGAATCACGGGCAGAAGAGACGGCAGCCATTTCGCACTTTTTGCCCAACTACAAGTCATTTTCTTTAGCACTGCGATGTACTCTACTGGAGTGCGACATACATTTGAGTCAGTTAAGCAGACACTTTGGATGACAGCAGCAGCAGAACTTGCATATTCCCACCAGAAAGCAGCAGCCAGGTTCTTTCAGAAGGGTCAGAAGCAGATTTGGCCCTTGGTTTAGCTCCCTTAGGGGGGATCCTTCGGTTTTCAACAATACTTTCTCCACTTGGAGAACCTCAATGTGGGATTCAGAATAGGACTGGTATCTTCAGGGCTGCCCTGTTATTTAGCCACACTTTAGGGAAACTCTGCATTGCCTTCTGTTTTAGCACCAGACATGGGACCCTCAGTTGTCCCAGAAAGAGAAGAGGTGTGAGATGAGATCTTCCCACTGGAGGTTCAGACTCGTCTGATGCAGAGAAAAGGACTGGCAGTGTGAGCAGATGCCTGGAGGGGTGTGGTCTGATGCACAAGACTACACCATCTGTTTGGATGGACTCATTTTTGTTGGAAATAAATGGCTCCAACCTTGTCCCTCTGAACAAGGACTTCCAAGAGAATGATGAAGGGGGATGGAACAACAGTATTATTGGAACAAAGGTATTATTTGAAATGTCATATGGCTGCCCTACAACACGGACATTCCTACCTTCGCCCAACACTTAACTAAAAGTTGATAGAGTTGGTTTAATAAGTTGCTTGTACATTCCATATACCCCTCTGTTTCCCTCCCCCATGGACTACTCGCTTCCTTTGAATGCATTTCCCAAATTCTTACTTACTCCCCCTCATCATACTCTTCATTTACCCCCCACATGCCACTCGCAAACATTTTTCTAAACTGGAACTATAACTTGAATCTCGCCCAGCTGATTTTTCCCATAGCCATCATGATCAACCTCAGTCTCCCTAATATTTTAGGCTAATCAAGTATAGCTAGACTACTCTCTGCTTAACACCCAAGAAGGGCTTGGCAAAAATAGTAAAGTCTTCATTTAGCCACATTGATTAACACAGAAGATAAATATTGCAATAGCAACTTAAAATCTCAAAAAACAGGCAAGAATTACAGAACCTAAGAGGAGCATCCATTAGCCCCAGAGAAGTAGTGGCATGCAGACTAGCTCAAAGACTGCTGGGGAAAAATCAGCTAGAACAATCAAGAGTCAAGTCAACCAGGAGAGTACACAATTCTTTAAGTGAAGTAATGAACCAATGAAAACATTATCCTCCTAGTACTTCTTGAGATGAGGTATTTTGTGGATTTCAAAGAAACTGAGGAGAGTCATCCGATATAAACTTGTCACCCCCCCTGCGCCCCCCCACCTTGCAATAGTGTTACAGGGTAGACACTTCGGTTAACCTGGACACGAAAATCCAGTCAGCAAAATAAAACATTTAAAAATGATCAAGACTGGGAGGATCAAGTTTCATTGGTTTATTACTTGACATGGAATGGACACCTGGTGGTTCGAGGTCTTCACACATTTTAGTGAAAACTACAATGTACTCACCTTGTAGACCTTGGATAGCCGCTACTAGATTATCCCAGTGGATGTTTCTGCCAAAATAGTATTTGATAGTGGGAACACCATTGTCTGTCTCCACTCGGACAACAATGTAGTGAACAGATAGAACCTATCCCAAGATAACTTGATTACATCTTCCCATCATCCACCTCTGCTCTCCCCACTAAATCCTCCCTCTGGCAATTGATCTACTTCATCTCTGCCCCCTCCCATCTATGGCCCCCTGCCCCCTCCAACTATCACCAATATTAAATTTTGGCCAGAGGCTAGCTATGGTGCCCTATAGTAAGCAAGTCAAGATCTTCCCCTCTTACACACACCCAGTCGCCTCACTTTCATCAAGTTAAATACTGCAATGGTTAACCACCGACGGTCACCACACCCTCAACCATGTATCTACCCAGCTATCCGAGAGCGGACTACAACCATTCACATCCACCAGCCCCAATGGAGTAAAGATAGACCCCCCCCCTTATCTTCCCACTGGTTAAAAAACTTTCCTTGCACTGTGGCTTTCGAGTGCCAAATCCTCATACTAGAGAGGTATAATATCTTCTCACAGCTTGAACTCCCAAAACGTTCAGGCAATGCCCTCACAAGGAATTACTCATTACGCTCCTTCTAAAAAATCATGGAAATATGCAAAACAGTGTCAGTTTCAATCTCCACTATCACTTGTTGCCTCCCATCAACCCCACCCTTTTACTATACCACTTCTCCTTCACTACCCACACTGAACTCATACCCTTCCTAGGGCCAGCCAACCTACATTGAGCTGCCACCGATTCCTTTGCACCTCAAACCGCTTCTCTCTCATACCTTACCTCTTCTCCCTCACCCGATATCTTCCCAGACTTTATGAAATAGCCGTCGTCATAAGACGCCACTCTTAATTGGTGGGTGTGGGGAAAACTCAAACTGCTCCTCCATGCCCATCCCTTGGAACTTCAACACCTGTTCCTCAGCACCCCTTCTAATCTCTGTCCTACAAGGATCAGTCTTGGGCCCACTAATGTTCACCCTCTACACCTGCTTCCAGGGCAAACTTGGCTAATCCTTTACCTTTCTCTACCACCTCTTTGCTGAAGACTTGCAAATCTTTTTTGCCTTTTTATCCTTTACTGCTGCCATTTCAGAGCAAGTCACCAGCTTAGACCTCCAACCATCAATACACTGCTTTATGCTGCCTAATGTTAAACTCCTATGACAGAAGTTCTATTTCACTCGGCATCCAAGGATTGGGGTTGTTTGTTAGTGTGAGATTTGATCGCGGAGAACTGACCGTAATAAATATGCTCGAAGTAGTGGATTGTACGTACATTGAAGTAAACTGAAAAGGCTTAATACAATTAGAAATAGCTGTTCTGCAGCGACAGACAGTAAATAAATTTAAAAAAAACCCCTCGCCCCTACTTACCTGCCTGCTCGCTGCCGCTTCCCCAACAGCATCAGATCCGTCCCTCCAACACTGGTCTGATTTGACACCAAAGGCACCCTTTTTCTTATTTATTTTCCCTCTGGTCCCCCCCCCCCCCTCCAATGTTGAGTAAGCAGGGGAAACCCCTGCAGCACCAAAAATACCCAACATGGGGAGGGGTCACCCCTGCTCCACATGTTCGGTATTTTTAAAAAAGAAAATCAAATGATACTGGCCGAATTCGGTCAAATGTACCATTTGATCCATTAAGCATCAAATTGGGTAATTGCGCATCCAACACTAACTCACAATCCCTTTTCCCTTCTCCTTCACCCATGACTCGCAACAAGCAGACTTTTAATAATTACCTTAAATTATCAGTTCATCATGGCCATAGTAGCCAGGATTACCCTTCTATTTTTTTTATAACACATTCTATTGCATTTTTTAAAATATTTCTTACAAGAACCACAAGCATAACACCAAGTCCTGACATGGACTAACAAATTGATATATGATGTGGCATTTATAACACGTATGTACACAAGTGTTTCTAGAGCGAACCTATTAAAGGTGTACAGACCAAAATAAACCCACAATATTCATAAGACATGCAATACTTGTAATCAAAACAGTCCCATCATTTACAACCATTAGTCCTCCCATTTGTCCCAAACTTTAATGAACTTCTACAGGAATCCCCTAGCTATATACACTTGTTCCTCCTTCGACATGCATTGATCCATATCCTGCAAACATTTGGAGATCTTCGGTATTTTCAGACACACCATGTCATATCAATATTTCATATAGCGATAATTAGGGTGTTTGATATTAGAGATTTAGTACCAGGTGGAGAGAGCCCCCCCCTCCCCCCGAACCTCTTGCATATTCCAAGCAGGACTCGTTGTGGACCGTCGGGGATAATTGCAGAGAGCTCTCTGGATATCGGTCTCTGTACCACAAGCCAGAATTTCTTGATTCTTGGATACTGCCAAAATATATGGAAGAAGGTACCCTCGATATAGAGTTTGAAAAGCGGCTGTACTTTAACAGTGCATGCATATATTAAACCCTGTGAAGGACTTTTCAGAAACTAGCCAAAAACGAGCCGATAGCCACTTCTCCAGGGACATTAGGGCTCCCAACACTACTCCCCATCAATGGAGCCTACATCCCTCTTTGCATCTCGTCTCAAGAGGGTTAGAGGTGAATTAATGGCCACTTGATACAAAGTGGCGATAGCCTATCTGGGAAAGACTACAACATTAAGTACGTTTTCAATGGGGTCAGCACAGGGTAGTCGTAAACTCACCAGAATTGTGTGTACATTGCATGTCTAAACAGAGTATCTGTCCGGTGTTAGTACCCAGTAGTCATTTTGCAACTCCTGGAACGTCCTAAATTGCCCTTTTGTAAGCACATCATCCACCAGTCGAATACCCTTAGCCCGCCAGCTCCCCCCGAAATATAATGTACGGCTTTCTGGCAAGTTCTGGTTATTCCATAGGTGGGCCAGAGACGATTCACCTGAGATTGCGGGACAGGAATGCTAAGGTACCTAAAGGAGTCTCCTGCAACTGGACGGGGCCAATCAGGGGAGATTGACTCTGGGCCTCCCTGGACTGGAAATTTGTTCTAATTAACTCATAATCCACTGAATTCCCCGAAAGGTTGCAAGATTTTCATGACCCACAGGGTGGCTCTGCATGGATCCCCTACATTCAATAGTAGGTCATCTGCATATAGTCAAAACTCTTCCCGTCCTGATGGTCACAAAAAACCAGTCAGCAGAGGACCACTCCTCAACCATATTGCCAGTGGTTCAATGGCCCCAAAAAAATAAAAAAATAAAATAAAAAATGGGAAAGGGGGCAACCCTGGCATGTACCACGTTCCAGAGTGAAACATCAAGAAGTCACTTTATTCACCCGGAGAGCACCACTCCTCCCATAGGGAGTACATACAGGAAGCCCTGTGCATAAGACCCAGCTAAGGCCTCACTAATCTCAGAATCTGAAACAGCTTCTGCCTCGGCATCTGTCTTGACCTATCAGATATTCCGTGAGGCAGTTTTACCTCCGTTCCATCCATGCCAACATTTTCCCAGCCTTGTCCCCACTTCCGTATATTGTGGCCGGAGAGGCTAGGTATAATGGACACGCCGTGTCCATTGAACAATTGCTGTATGACGCCTGTGACTGTAGCAGGACTCTGCGACATCAGGTAACAGTCTGCAAGGAAGGCCTCTTCCTGGCGTTCATTTTCAAGTCCTAACACCAACATCCTCTTTAGTCTTTTTCCCCTCACCCCGAGCATGGACGTGGCTTCCCCTCGTATAGAGGCCTTGCGTATCCCCTCCTGCAATATTCTCGTATCTTCAACTGAGGGGGGTGTGGTGTTCGAAATATTCCCATGTTTTGTCAGCAAATTGTTTTGAAACATCTGGCAAACCAAGATAGTAACCATGTTGCTTAGCCAGCATGTTTTGATCTAATCATCGAGAACGAGAGGAGAAACCAACATCTGTGACCCTAAATAAGTGTGTTAGGCAGAAAAATAGTCAATTGGGGACAAGGAGACATGTGCAACCAAGTGAAATGAGAAACCCTGAAGATGGGGATGAACTGATTAAACATCCACAAGTCCCATAGCTTGTGCAAATTCACAGCGTTTAGTTTGAGTCGGTTCTCGACCGTCAGGCTTGGAAATCTGTGGAGCAGTCCAACACATGGTTAAAAATCACCTCCCATCACTGACAAATCAACAGGATGTCCCACCAGCAGCCCTTGCAACGTGTGATGAAAATCAATGCTAGGTGATGGGGAGTGTAGACGTTGAGACCCATAGTTTCTCCCTTAAACAGCTGTGTCACGAAAAGGCACCTCCCACCATATACGAAGAGTCATGACACACCCCTCAATCCCCAAGTGAATCTCACCTGCCACACCGTCCCATAATTAGTTCATTTAAAAACCCACATTCCTCCCTAGATAAAGTTCAAGTTACTTAAATGTAACTATTGTTCTCCAGCATGGGTCTGGCATAGATTCACATGCTCATGAATATTCCCAGTCAGGCTGGGAATCCTCAGTAAAAGAAAAAAGTTTCACTTTCACTTAAAAACAGTATTCCTCCTCTAAACCAATCACTGTTCTCTGGGTCATACTGCCCCCATCCTCTCCCTAAGCCCCTCTCCTCTGGCAGCCATCTTCAGATTTGGTGAGCATGTAAAGTAGCAGTATGATCAAGAGCCGCTGCAGAGGGATCGGAGGGGTTATGGGCGGGTGGAGGGGGATGTTTTGCATGTGAATCCATGCCAGAACCATGCTGGACAACAATAGTTACAGGTAACTAACTAAAATCCTCGCCAGCATGGGGTCTGGCATGGATTCACATGCTCATGAATAAAGAACACATAGCAGTACAACATTACACAACCACGGGAGCTGGCAAGGCTCAACAGAAGCTATTACATCTTACCTCTGGAATAGGCTCACCTCAAGCAAACAGGTTGCGTAGCACTGCTTGGCAGACTCTGGACTCCTCCCTGGAATCCCTGTTGATACAGTAGAACTTTGTGAAGGTGTGAGTGAACCTCCACATAGCAGCTCTGCAGATGTCCAACAGGGGCACACCAGACAGGAACACCGTTGTTGCAGCGATCGCTCTGGAGGAGTGGGCTCTCAGACAGCCAGTACTTGATTCAGCCGGAGAGCCATCTTGAAATGGAAGCCGTGGACAAGGCCTTCCCATGGTTCACAGGACCAAAGTTCAGTGAAGTTTTCCGAAAAGCTTGTGCGTCATGTAAAACTTCAGAGCACGAGTAACGTCCAGCGAGTGCAAGGCCCTTTCCGCCAGCGACAAAGGTTTCAGGAAAAAACAGGTAACACCAAAGGCTTGTTCAGGAATTCCGACGGGAACTTCGGCATAAAAGATGGATGCATACGCAGCACTACCCTCGATTCGTGGAAAGTCAGGTACTGTTGCTTACAGAAGAGGGCCTGGATATCACCTACCCTTCTGGCAGAGGCGAGGTTCACAAGGAAAAAAACGTTTTAAATGACAGAAACTTGAGCGGGGCCTGGTGCATAGGCTCGTAGGGCTCCTCCCGCACCCCCCAATGAGCATCATCAGAACCACTGTGTTCCCTCAGTTTCGCCTCCACTACTCAGAGAGGGCAAGTGCCCCTCCCTCCACGCTGCAACCCTGACACCGGTGCTGCGGTGCACGTGCTGCAGGAGCAGCTGTGCCTACACCTATGACCCCGGAGCCGCGATCACCACACCCACGGTACCTCAACTCCACTGCTACACGTGCATCCGCTGCAGGAGCAACTGAGCCTATACCTTTGATCTCGTGCCCTTTGCCACAGTTTAGGTGAGCACATCGGTGCAATTAAGAAGCACTGTATCATAACTTTTTGTTTTGCGCTCACGTCCTCGATTGAATGTATGCAGAGATAGCCTGATCTAAGATGGCCGCCCCTCCTAAATCGAAATCCCCCGATTCAAATACCTTACACATCTGCCGGCCTGCAACAGACAAGGCCCGCTAAAACAAAGGTCCTGTTTTGCGCCCGTTTGCGCACTGGTGCACGGTGCGCCCCACCCTTTTGCTCCTGAACCTAAGGTAAACTAGGCACTTGCCCAAGTCTACCCGAAGACCCGACCTGAGCCGTCCTCCATTTGACTTTCAAAGCTGACATTCTCTTACCTAGCTCATTGCTTGCTCTAACACATGTTATCATGTCGCCCTACCCCTTGATCCAAGTGTACTACTGTCGAAAGCTACCTATATGCCTAGTCTTCTCTTACAAACTAGAGGCTCAGCATACTATTGGGGATTCCCTGTACGCCATGCAGCCGTACCGTCATCTTATCGTCCTACAATGTTTGTGCCACTTCCAAAACCAACCGTCACATGAGTATGCCACATTTGACTATTATACTATGCCTGCCAGATCAGTATGACTGTTCTGATTACATGCTTGCCTTGCCCACTGCATAGTTTTCCGTATTGCAGCCATCCGTGTACTTAATCGTGGCTGATTATTTCGCTGTACATCCACTGCATGGCATAATGTGTTCCTTTAGTTCATGCAATATTGGAATACCTTGGGTGAGCCTGTTCCTAGCAATCTGCATCTCGAGCACCATGGCCCCCATGTCTCTGCTTGCTCACTCTATGCCCTGACCACTGACACACCTATAGACTATTGGCATGCCTGAACTCAATGCTATTGACAACACCGTCGAACCAACATCATTCCTCCCACCATTACAAGTTGGCCATAATATTAAACCTACATCCTTCTTACCCCTGCTGAAGCAGGGATGCACCAATGGCTTGCAGTGCCTTGCCTCACATTCTTCAGCCCCCCTGAACCACATCTTACCAAGGGAAACAACCTTAGACATTAGCCCAAGCTCCACTAACATGAGTACTAGAGTACAGACCTCGAATATCCCTTGCCCAACCAGAGTAAGAAACTCTAGATTCAGTTCCAGATAAGGTAGATAATACATCCTACCTACCACCGCTATTCCGATTAACAATTATAGGACGAGGACTATAAAGTTACCGCCTAAATATTGCAAATATGCCACTAAACCTGCATACAAGCCTACATTACTTAAAGCTTCCGACATCTACACTAACTCCACCATTAGCAGAGCATTAATTAACGCAAGATCCCTAGTCGCCCATGCAGCCGAAATTGCTGATCTGATACTGGATAGGAATTTGGACTGTCTGGCAATAACCGAGACCTGGTGAAGCGCTACATAAAGTTAAATACCTATCTGGGTTATAACAGGGACAGGTTTTGCTGAGTTTCTATTTCAATTACCAATGTAACTTTCATTTGTTGGTTTTTGAACAGCGCTTGCACTTCCTGCAGAGTCAGGTTTTGGATGTTTTAAATGTGGTCTTGAAGATTTGAGAGGCTAGAACACCTGTGATTGGTATAATGACAATCGCCCCCCCCCAGTGAACAAAGACTCTGCTGCCACTGACCATTTATAGTAATGTACCCCATTGACTGCAAGGTTGAATGGATATAAACTAGACTGCATAGTCATCATTTTACACACTTTTTATAATTGGAGTGTAAATTAAATTGCAAGTGTAAAAATGATCTGCCACTGCATGATTATGCACACAGCACCGTAACTCTGAAAAATACAACTGTGCAATACTGGTTTGCTTTCACTGGAAAAAAAGCATAATTTGTTACAAAATATTAATTCTCAATTGCAACTTAGTTTTCCACCTTATTAATTCTACAATCCTAAAATGCTAGGAAAATCTGCACAGTGCTTCTGAAGCCAGAGAAATACATTGTTTCAGAGGTGGCTTGCAATTACATCCATGTAGATAAAAATCAAAAGAAGCCTTCTGGTTTCCGTCAAGTAACCGGACCTTTGCACCGCCCTCTGCTCTAAACCTGTGTGGAAATGTAAACCAGAAAATAATAAAGCTGTTGTATTTACAAGGGGAGAAACTCCAGAATCGGCCCCAGTTTGTACCACAGCTCTGTCGTACCTAGGATCACCTGTGGTGACTAGGATCACCAGCGCATTGGCCGCCTTTGATGGTGGATGCTGCGGTGTAAATCACCTTTCCCATGGTATGCTTCCTTTTCCCCCTCTGAATCTGGTGATGGCTGTGACCTCAGGCACTTTGATGTGGAGTCTGGTACCCTATACTACTTCTCCATCCTATCCTGCTTGGCTGGAGTCGTGCCAGGGTTCTTCATGAGGGCCAGGCCCTCCCACACATCGTCCAAAAAGGGCACTGTCATGATCATTTTCCTCTTGGCCTTGCCCCTTTAAAACAAGAAGCCATCCTTTTTGGTTTCCTCTGGCACCAGCTGGAATAGGCTGGGGGCCCTGGCGATCATGGAGTGGAATTAACCCACCTTGTCTGGCAGGGAAACCCTATGTGGGGCATCCAAATGTGGCGACTCACCGTCCGCTGCGACAATGTCTTCGGCATCCACCATCATGGCCGTGTCTGTTCCTGTACCCATGTCTGGGTCTGCTGGGGGAGTTTGGTCCTGACGTGGTGGATGAGGTTGATATGGGGGCATCAGATGACTCTTCCTGTTCCTCAGCAGAGGCTGGTCGGGGACCTGGGGTACCACAGGTACTGGTGGCATTCTCATCTGGATCTGACACCAAATTGTCGAGTCTCTATAGACTATCCAAGGAAATGTCCCTCTGCTGAGCAGGCAAAACTGGAAAACTAGTCCCTGCGTCGTCATAGTCATCGTCCTCATGGACCGTATGCATGGACTTCTGCTCCTCGTCCTTGGACAAGACCTCCATGGCTTGGGTCATGGCCTGGGAGGGTTGTTTTGGGGCCTCCTAACCCCCCCCTCCTCCTCCCCCTGAGGGTCTTGAACCCGGGTCTGAGCTGGTTTCACTCCTTCTGGTGTGCCTTTAGACTTTGCCAAAGTCACTGCAGCAGTGTCACGCCTTGGGGGTAGGGACACCTGAGCCGTCAGAACTACCCTCGCAGGATCAGCGCCCTTAGCCATTGTGGCAGTAGCAGTCGACTGGGTCGCATAGAAGCTCTGAAGACTGTGCCAATTGAACCTGCTTGGGTTGTTCGGCCTTTTTCTCCTCAGTCTGCGACTTCTCAGGTTTCTCATAGTTTAGCCGGGGAAGAGGACTGCCTCTTTGAAGCGGAGCTCAATGGTAGGCTGGCAAAAGAGGCGGACGATGATGCTGATCGTGCCCTGTCCACTTTGGGACTCGCTTCCGCAGCGAACCCGGTGCACTCTGACTTGCGGCTCTAGACCTGGTCTTGGACCCCCACGGGTGAGACGCCATTAAAGGACTTAAAAGACCGCTCCTCGGACTGGCCGGTCCTGTGTGCGGCATTACCCTACACAGAGCACAGGTCAGAGGTCTTGGTGTTAGGCCATGCCGCCAGCCAACTGTGCCTGTCCTTTGTTTTCTTTGAAGATCTGAGGCAAAACTCGCACTCCATCTCCTTGTGGTTGGGTGTAGTCATTGTAGGTGCTTGTCCTCCACAAAGGCATTCCGTAGCACGCATTTGGTGTAGGACCTGAAGAGAGATCTTCCCTCCTTCATGGTCTGAGGGTGCAAAGTAGCCCAAAGGCATTGTATAATCTTGGATGATCTACGCCCTTGAGGGGCGCGGAAGTTCAGACAACGGATCCCTGCTGTAGGCAGATGAAGAAAAGAGCACATGGGCTTCTTTGAAACAAAAAACAGAACTTTTCCCATCAAAACACAAAAAATAGCTCGGAGAGCCCACTCTAGGACTCCCAACACTGAAGCGTGCAGAAAAGAAATCTGAAGATGGCTGCCAGAGGGGATTAGGAAGAGGACAGTCACTGGAAGGGAGCAGTATGACCCAGAGGCCAGTAATTGGTTTAGAAGAGAAGAACAAGTTACTTCTTACCTTGTAACGTTCTTTCGACGGGATGTTCCTCCGACGTATTCCTCATCTAAGATATCTCCTTCCAGCTCCGCTGGCCTCGGAAAATTTTTTCTGTAGAGGGCGCTGCGCGTCGACGTCCTTCGAGTCGATGTCCCTCGACAGCCGCCGTATCGACGTCATCCTGCCTATAAAGGCCGCGCGCAGCGTCCGTTGCTCAGTTCCGTTTTGTAGCCCACAGTATTACTGTCTGGACTAGACTAATCACCCTGAAGGAGCGTAAGCTGCAACAACAAGGGAAGTAGAACTGCGGGGATGGATGGGAGGGTCGATGAGGAATACGTCGGAGGAACATCCCGTCGAAAGGACGTTACAAGGTAAGAAGTAACTTGTTCTTCGAAGGGATTGTGTCCTCCGACGTATTCCTCATCTTAGATAGGCTCCCATAGCAGTATTCTATATTCGGAGGAGGGAGTACTGACTTCACGCTGTCTTCTATTGATGAATAGAATGCAGTACAGCCCTTCCAAACCTAGTCTCTTGACTGGAGGAGGAATCCAAATTGTAAAAACGTGTAAAGGTATGGACAGACGACCATGTAGCGGCCGCACAGATGACTTTAACCGGCACGCCTCTTTTGAGGGCCGATGAAGCTGCAATACCTCTGGTCGAATGAGCCCTAAGGTTTTGAGGGGGCTCTTTCCCTGCCAGTTTATAACATTCCAGAATGGCTAGAATGATCCATCTGGAAATGGTCTGCTTAGTTATTGGTAACCCCAGCTTGTGACCTGTGTAACCTACAAACAGCTGGTCTGCCTGTCTTATCCTGGCTAGTCTACTAATGTAAAAACTTAAAGCCCTCCTAGGGTCTAGTCTGTGTAACCTCTCTTCTTCTTTCCCCGGGTGAGGAGGAGGATAGAAAGATGGTAGGGTAATCTTCTGAGTGATATGGAATTCAGAAACCACCTTTGGGAGGAAATTAGGCTTCACTTGCAGGACAACTTTGTCTTTGTGAAAGATTGTATGAGGGGGGTTTACAAGAAAGAGCTTGTAATTCGCTCACCCTTCTAGCAGATGTAAGTGCTATTAATAAAACAGTTTTAAGGGTAAGGAATCTTAACGAACAAGAATGGAGAGGTTCGAAAGGTGTACCCATCAGGAAAGTTAGTACTAAGTTTAAATCCCATAGGGGAACTTGGAATGGTCTTGGGGGATAAACATTGGTTAACCCCTTTAGAAACTGTATTACCAAGGGTAATTTGAAATAGGATGGTTCTTCCGCAGTACGCTTAAAGATGGATAGCGCTGCGAGATAGCCCTTAATGGTGCCAACTTGAAGGCCTGAATTTGCCAAATATAGTAGGAAGGACAAAACCATTGGTGTACCACATGAAAATGGGTCGATATTCTGTTCTCTACACCAGCTGCAAAATCTGTTCCAACGGCAGCGGTATAAAGACTTTGTTGCTGGCCTCCTTGCCGAAAGCAACACCTCCATAACATCATCAGGGAGGTCCCAATCCTTGTACCTCAGCCGTTCAGAAGCCAAGCGTGAAGGTGGAGGGTTTTGATGTCTGGATGGAGAACCTGACCTCCCTTCTGTGAGAGTAGGTTCTCTCTGAGTGGAAGTCGAATTGGAGGGCAGATGGATAAGTCTAGAAGGTCCGGGTACCACGTTCTCCTGGCCCAATCCGGGGCAATTAGGATCATGGTTCGCCGGAATCTTCTCAACCTCCTGATCATTTGAGGAATGACAGGGACCGGTGGGAACGCGTACAGAAGCAGAAACTCCCAGTCCACTATGAACGCGTCTCCCAGAGCTCCTCTCGGAGGAAATTCCCTTGAGCAGAACAGGTCGCATTTCCTGTTTAGGCTGGTGGCGAACAGACCTACCTGAGGGGTTCCCCAAAGGGCGAAGATCTCTTGAAGGACTTCCTGAGCTAGCTCCCACTCGTGGGAGACTGTTCTGCCTGCTCAGAGCATCCGCTGTCAAGTTCTTCTCTCCGGCTAGGTGAACTGCCGCTAGAGAGATTCCTTCTTGGATTGCCCAAAACCAGAGCTGCATCGCCTCTCTGCACAGGGGTAGTGATCCTACGCCTCCTCTTTTGTTGAGGTAATGCATGGCCACCGTGTTGTCCGTCATTATCAGGACGTTCTTCCCTTGTACAGCTGGCAGGAAAGCCTTCAACGCAAGTCTGATGGCTCTCAGCTCTAACAGGTTGATGTGTAGTCTGGACTCCGATGGAGACCAACGACCGCTGATGGTCAAGTCGTTGGCGTGGGCTCCCCACCCCGTGAGTGAGGCATCCGTGACTACTGTTATCTCCGGCCAGGGTTGCCAAAACTGTTCTCCTTTCAGAATGTTCTCCTGACAGGCCCACCACTGAAGGTCTCGAGCTACTCTGTCGGGAACCTGAAGAAGATCTGTCATTCTCCCTGAGAATTGTGACCACTGAGTCCTCAGTGCCCACTGGAGGGATCTCATTCTCAGGCGAGCCTCTGGCACAAGGAAAATGCAGGATGCCATGAGGCCTAGCAACCTCAAAAAGTCGAAGGCTGGGAGACGTTGGGCATGCTGGAACTTGGTAACCATCTGTAGAATATCTTGAGCCCTCACCTCTGGTGGCGAGGCTTTTCCCAGGGAAGTATCCAGGATCGCTCCTATGAACTGGAGTCTCTGCCATGGTATCATTTGTGACTTCTTTAAATTGAGGGAGAAGCCCAGTCTGTGAAGGAAGTGGCACACGTGATTTAGCTGGATCTGAGCTTGCTCCGGAGAAACAGCCCTGATCAGCCAATCGTCCAGGTAGGGGTAGACGTGAATCCCTTCCCTCCTTAGACTTGCAGCCACTACCGACATTAACTTGGTGAAGACCCTCGGGGCGGAGGTCAGCCCAAATGGCAGCACTCGAAATTGATAGTGAGAGTTGCCAATTGCGAACCTCAGGTATTTCCTGTGTTTGAGATGGATAGGCACATGGAAATAAGCGTCCTGAAGGTCCAGAGATACCAACCAGTCCTGGAACCGAAGGGCCTGGAGGATCTGAGAAAGAGTGACCATCTTGAATTTGTCTTTTCTGAGGAATTTGTTCAATTCTCGCAAGTCCAAGATGGGTCTCAGTCCTCCGTCTTTCTTCGGAATGAGAAAGTAAGGGGAGTACCAGCCCTTGTTCCTCTCCGCTACAGGTACCGGTTCTATGGCACCTTTCTCTAGCAGGTCCAAAATTTCCTGCAAGAGGAGCGGATCTGGAGCTTTCTGAGAGCTGATCCCCCGGTGGATGACTGAGGTATACGTAGGAAAGGCAGGCAGTAACCTTGGGCGACTGTTTCCAATGCCCAAGCATCTGACGTGATAGCCTGCCATACCGCCAGATGTTGAGTCAACCTGCCTCCTACAGGTGTCCTGTGAGGGGAGTCCTCAGAGTGGTTTTGGGGCGGCTGATGCAGATGCCGATGGTAAAGAGGCACCTGCTGTTGCTGCGGCTTTTGAATATCTACCCCGTCCACCTCGGGTAGTTCTTCTTTGACCCCTTTGAGCCGGTCGTCCTCTACCTCTTCCGAATGCGGAGTAGAAGCGAAAGGACTTGCCCCTCGCAGAGGTTCCTGTGGGACGAAAAGGAGTCTGACGGATTGCAGCTCCTAGGGATTTTGCTGTAGCTTTTGAAGTTTGCAGTTTCTCTAAACTGTCATCCGCCTTTTTCCCGAACAAAGAAGAGCCATCGAATGGCATGTTCAAGAGCCTGGCTTGCACATCTGGGGCAAAACCCGACTTTCTCAACCAAGCAAATCTCCTGGTTGATGTACTTGCCGCCATTGCTCTGCTGATACTGTCAGCCGAATCAATGCCCGTCTGGAGGGATTCGCACATAGCGTCTTTACCGTCCTGTATAATATTCAGGAACGCATCCCTTTCTTCTCCCTCCGGGATGCAGTCAGCCGCTGTAGAAGGACACTCCCAAAGTGTATGGCTGAACCTAGCAAGGGTGCAAGTAGCATTAACAGACTTTAACGCCATGCTACATGCTGAAAAGACTTTCTTTGCCATAGCATCATATTTTTTATCGTCCCTGTCCTGTGGGACTGTAGGATAAGCCGTCTTGACATCGGTAGAGGATGCTGCTTGTACCACCAGACTTTCTGGGGATGGGTGTTTAGACAAAAACTCTGGGTATGTGGAAGATACCCTGTACTTTGTAGACAGTTTTTTATTTACTGCAAGTATTACATCTGGGGTTTCCCAGTTTGCCATGATCTTTCTCTGAAGAGCTTTATGAAAGGGCACCACAGGATCCTCTTGTGGGCCTTTGTCAAGAATATCCGTGAGGTCATCTTGTTGGAAAGATTGTGAAGGTGCAGACCACCCCATGAACTCTGTAATCCTGGCCATTAAGGCTCTGTAGGGGGTTTCAGCATGCTCCCCCGGGTCTGGCTTAGCAAACTCCACCTCAGGGGAAGTGTCTAACCCACTTGCCTCATGTAAAGAATCATGAAGATCCTTTAATCTGCGCTCTTCAGAGGAAAATTCCTCTCTAACTGGGGTTACAGGTCCCTGTAACTCAAATGTGTCTTGTTCAGACAATTTACCCTCTTCTAAAATTGAGGATATAGTTCTCAATTGTTCTGAACTCATAAAGGGAGTAAATCCCATTTCCAAGGCAGAGGGTGCCGAACTTGTCATTATTGGCCTCGAAAGCGTCGATGTCGTCGACGCCGACGTCGAAGGCTTCGAGCGTGGCGTCGAAAACAGAGGTGGAGGCCTCGAGGACCTCGACAGAATTGGAATTCTACTCGACAATATCGAAGTCATCGACATCGAGGGCCTGGGGATAGTCACTGGATGTGTGGAAACCGTGACTTTCTTTGGCGTCGACGCCGGTGTCGAGGCCGGCGTCGAGTCGACAGACCCGTGTGTCGAAGGTCCCCTCGACAACGGCGTCGAAGACCTCGACGTCGACGGGATCTTCGTCGACGGCATCGACGGAACCTTCGAGGAAGGTTTGGAGGTCATAGTCCTGCTCGAGGGTTCGAAACGCGCTCGAGAGGTTTCTTTCGCCGGGTACTGCGACTCGCGGCGTTTTTGACCTTCGGGTCTTTCGACCAGAGCATCGCTCTCGGCAGTCTTCGAGGGGGTCGAGGCTGCTTTCTCGAAGACGCTCATCATATTCTTTCGGAATTCCTCCCATTCAGCCCGGGAACTATGTTTCGTGGGGCAAGGGATTCTTTTTGGTGAAACAGAGGAAGAGGAAGACGGAGAAGGGGATCTTCGACGTCTCCTCTTCGAGTGCTTCGATCTCGAAGAGTGATGAGACCCACTCCGAGACCTGGAGCGCGAATGGTGACGAGGAGACGAATGTCTCGACTTCGTCGACGAACAAGAAGCTTTAAAAGTCTTACCTTTCTCCAGCTTCCCCCTACGCTCCTTCAGGGCCTTAGTTGTCATGGACATACAGTCCTCGCATTCCGAACAATGGTGTTCAGCTCCCAAGCACCACAGACAAATTCTGTGAGGATCGGTCAACGACATCTTTTTCCCACAATCTCGGCATTTTTTGAAGCCGGATCGAGGAGTTGTCGGTTCCGACGAGGAAGCCATCGAGTACGGATCGAATAACTCGAGGTAAATAGGATTATCTGACTAAGAACTGAGCAACGGTATTCCGAGGCACAGAGTAAACGCGGAAAAACGGAACTGAGCAACGGACGCTGCGCGCGGCCTTTATAGGCAGGATGACGTCGAACGTCGATACGGCGGCTGTCGAGGGACATCGACTCGAAGGACGTCGACGCGCAGCGCCCTCTAGAGAAAAAAATTTCCGAGGCCAGCAGAGCTGGAAGGAGATATCTTAGATGAGGAATACGTCGGAGGACACAATCCCTTCGAAATACAGTTTTTATGTGAAACTGTTTTTACCGAGGATTCCCAGCCTGACAACGGGGAATATTCATGAGCATGTGAATCCATGCTGGAGAAGTGAGTTTCATGAAGGTTGTTTGCATTACCATGCCCCTTATGATTTCGTCATAAAGCCCACTGACATTCCAAAACATGCAAGAGTATGGAGCACTGGCAGCATCACTCATCTGGGAAACCCAGAACCCTATACAGGACATTCGACCCACTCTAGCGTCTAGTTCTATGCACGAGGAAAAAAACATTCCCCCCCATAGTGCATAACTGAACTCAAACATTACCCAATTCACCCCATACATCCAGTGCAATAAATGCATCTGTTGCCCGAATATGAACCACAACTTTCAAATAATGGTGGAGGCGGAGGTGCCCTTCAACCTAACACCCAACCACCAGCGCATCAGTGTAACTTAATTGTGAGGGGAGCTGTTGCTACCACCTGGATTGGACTGCCCCATCCTCGCACCGTTTTATATGATATACCCTTGACCAAGTTATCTTTTGCAGCCTGTATTTTGTCTTATGAGAATCATTCAGCACAGATTTTGCAGTGACTGCGTATTGTCTAAAACATTTGCAGATTCATCAGGCGGAGGCTTCGGGGATATGGAGTGATCAGGAGCGTGCAGGGTTGGTAGTTTTGCTCTTTGCTTCCTTCCCGGACTGTTGTCTAAATGAAGTTCGGTGCAGTGCCATGCATCATTAGGGTCAGTAAAGAGGATTGTCTTCCCGTTAAGGTAGACCGGGCTGGACTGGGAAGAAAAAGTATTTAGCATCTAGGGATTGCAACCTCTTGACCGAGTCGTACGATTGGCGCGCCTTTTAAACATTTCTGGTATAGGCCAGTAAGAAGGCGATTGTGGCTCAGTTATAGGTTATGGGCCCTATAATGCATGCCACCTGGAGAATCGCATCAAAGTCCTGGTAGTCCAGCAGCTTGGCCACAACAGTTCTTGGTGGAGCACCCCGGGGCGCTGGGCAAGTGGGAGTATGATGGGCATGTTCAATATAGAATAAATTCTAGACACCCTTCTACTTCAGGTTGTCAACGAGCCATCTCCCAAGGAATAGCTCCAAGCATGGGCCTTCTGATTTCTCTGCGAGGCCAAGCATTCTGATGTTGGTGTTTTGGGATCTGCCTTCCGCTTCTTCTACCCTGTCGTCCAGCACTTTAATCTTCTGTGTTAGATCGGAGACCTTTCGCCCAAATCCTTTGCCAAGCAAACAGGTGAGTGCACTGCTGCTCGTGCCTCCATCTGCCCAAAATTAAAAATTTTAAACACATCTGATTAACCCCATGCCCCTCGTATAGTGCTTTTGCCCAAATTGAATTTAAGCGCATTTGACAAACCCCAGGCCTCTTGTATAGTGCTTTTTTGCCCACATTTGACTTTAGAAGCCATTTGTAGGCCCGTCGTGCGCCCGCATCTCCCCATTGCATCACTTCTCCCTCCACCTCCCACCCTGCCCACCGGTCCCAAATGGCTCTCCACAAAGGTCACAAGTGACTTCCCCAGTGTAGCCCTCTGCCCGTACAGCCCCTGCGGCTAAGGGCCCCGAGGGAAAGGGCGGCTCCGAGGGAAAGGGCGGCTCCGACTGAGGTGGCTCCATGTAGTGTCTGCAGGGGAAGCCAGTGGCCAGCCATCAACCAGCAGCTACTAGGACCAGTACGGTAAAGGCCTAGAAGCCCGTCCACATTCCAACTAGCCTACACCAGTGCAATACTGCACTTCATTCCACCGCCTCCCTCCTGCCACTATATAGGACACTCAAATCTAGCTGTGTCCCATCACAAACTGCCTTCTACCCTTAGATTAGCACTCACTGACTGGATTCACACCTGGAGGGCTCCATTGCAGAATAGCACTGTTTACACTAGCTTGTGCCCTCTAAAACAGTATTGTAATTACTAGCTTGCGCCCTCCCAGGACAGTACTGCGATTATTGCCTCTTCCCTAGGAAAATAATGTAATTGATAGTTGGACTGAGCACTAACCTTGGCGGTTGGCTCACGTCGACCTGATTCACGCCTAGAGGGCATTACTGTGAAATACTACTGTGATTATTAGCTTGTGCCTCGTAAAACAGCACTGCGATTATCAGTTTGCGCCCATTATGATAATTCTGTAGCTACTAGCTATACCCTTCTTCACAACAGAGTTTGCTTACTGCAGTAAGCCTCTTCCAGGAAGACACATTAGGGACAGCCACTGGAATATCCCAGCGATATATCCCTAATAGACCTCCAAACCGGACAACCCTAACTTGAGACAGTGACTGAACTACCCCAGCAATATCACCCGACTAGGCCACCCCAACAGACTAAGCCCAAACGTATACTGGACAATCCCTCACACCCAGTCCAACACTACAAGGCAGCCGGATCAAAAGGAAAAAAGACAACTCTGCACCGACAAATAGGGGGGAAAAAAACGCTCAGGCTCAAAATGCAGTGCAAACGACCTGGACCAAAGGAAAGACCAAGACAAAGAGCAGAAAGAACAAACACAACTGAACACCACCGAAGACTCAACCGCAGAACACAGCCCCCACAGACAGGAAGAACAGAACCAGCGCAGAGAAGAGAAAAATCCCTCTACCTAACACCATACCTCGTAAATAACCACTCACCATAATTAACAAACCCAACATACAAATAACCGACAACCAAACAACCACACAGAAGAACAGACAAAGCTAGAAATATCATAATCGACCCACTAACACCTTACATCACCAAAACAAGAGGACCTTCGACTCGACAGTCACAAAATTTAGAAGCAGATGGAAACAAAAACTCAAAACTGTACCTCGAAGAACTTTGAGGACACTGACAACTGTACCAACACCTCAACTAGAGATCGACATGGAAGGAAACCTTACCACCAGTCAGAAGACAGCGCTGACACTAAATCACAAACCAAACACCACCTATAAAATCCACTGCAACCTAATAAATGCAAGATCCATGTCAAAACACTCAGATCTCTGACCTCCTCTGTGACAACGGCATTGACAGCCTATTCACCATAGAAACATGGCTGGATGACAACTACAAAATCACACTCCAAAGCGGCCTCCCCAACATCTTCAAATGCCTTAAAGGCATGGTCTAGTAAAAAATGTTATTTAAAAAATAGATTGGCAACATAAAAAAATAAATACTAGCATTCTCTTTTTTAAAACTTCCTATGTAAAATTTTGAGCTATTCAAGCTCACAATTTGCAAAAGCAAGCACATGGGCGCATCCATTTTGTGAAATGGATGCCCTCCTGTGCTGGCTTTTGCGGCACTAATGAAGGAAAAGCCAGCCAGCTGTAGTAAACAAAAGCTACCGCTGGGTGGCTTTCCCTTCATTAGTGCTGTACGCGGAGGACTGGGACCAGAGACCAGAGCAGGAAAGCTGCAGCTGAATCTCGGTAAGTGCTATTTATTTATTTTTAAAAATAAGCACTAGCTGCGTTTTTTTTTCTAAGTTTTCCGGGCTGGAGGAGCCCGGAAACACGGTTGTTTTCCGCAATGCTGCGTTGTTTCTGCTTGAATCTGCTTTCCCATTTGGGGCTCTCGGGCTCCCCAGAGGGAGCCCGAGAGCCCCAAATGGGAAAGCAGATTCAGGCAGAAAACGCGGCTGTGTTGGAAAATGCTGCGGTTTTTCTTTCGAGTTTCTCAGGCTCCTCCGAGCCGGAGGAGCCCGAGAAACTTGGAAAGAAAAACCGCAGCGTTTTCCAACACAATAACGTTGTATTTATGTTTGCGGTCGCTTCAAAAGCGACCGCAAACATAAATACGTTTTTAAAGCTGCGGTTTTATTTCTAAGTTTTCCGGGCTCCTCCATAAATAGCACTTAACGAGATTCAGCTGCAGCTTTCCTGCGCTGGTCTCTGGTCCCAGTCCTCCGCGTAGGAAGGAAGTTTTAAAAAAGAGAATGCTAGTATTTTTTTTTATGTTGCCAATCTATTTTTTAAACAACATTTTTTACTAGACCATGCCTTTAAGGTAAACAGGAAAAAAAAATACAAAAAAAAATAAAAGGAGGCCTCGCAGTAGCATTCAAAGAACACCTGAAAGTAAAAACAGACAAACCTCTTAACTTAAACTGCAAAACCAAGGTCATACAGCTATCAGCGAACCCAAAAACAAACAAATTCATACTTATTTACAGACTACCAACATACGATGCAACCTTCGTTGACAACTTCATAGAAGCCATCACCAATATAGCCATCGAGCACAGACATCTAATAATCATGGGGAACTTCAACATTTGGTTTGAAGAAAAAACGACAACTCTCAAAACTCGCTAATTGGGCAGCTAACAACCATGAAATTACAACAATTGGTCAAATGGGCAACACAATTGGCAGGACACCCTTGACGCAATCTTCGCCAAGAAAAATCGTATCACCACGGCACCACCAATACAAATACTGGGGAGCGACCATCTCATCATCCCATTCGTGATCAAACACCCAACCCAAGACCGCATCCAGCCCTTCAAGCTCACAACCACCACAAAAAGGAACTGGAAAACCGTCAAAGCAAGCAGCCTAATGGAACTCGAGATCACCAAACATTCAAGAACAGAACTGGAGCTGGCAGACCTAGATGGAAAGCTGAGCGACTCAACAAATGTGTTGCGAATACACTTGAAAACATTGCCCCGGAAAAACCATTTAATCCCTGAAGAAAAAAAGAGCAATGGCTAAGTGGTTCACCCCACTACTTAGCACCATGAAAAAGAACAAGAAACTGGAATTGGAATGGAGGAAAGAATACAACCAAGACAAGAAAACCCCATTCCAGAAACAAATCCAAGCATACAAGAAGGACATTCAAAAAGGTGAAGAGAAGGCATTATGGTAACAGAATCACCAATGCCACCAACACACAAAAAGAAATGTTCAACATCATAAAAGAAATGAGAAACCCACCTGGTTGCGACAACACTACAACCCCCTCAGAGAAACTATGAAACCACTTGGCAGACCATTTCAAGAACAAAATCAAAGACATCCGACAAATCATACAAAACAGACCAACCAACTCCAACACTCAACAAACCAGACGAGGAGCCTCAGCACAAACTGCCCCCCTGACATCTACAAATCAATCCTCGCACAAAGAATGCCATCAGAATACTACAGAAACCTCCTAAATGTTTAACTTACAACAGGTACTGTACCACGATCCTTCAAATCAGCAATTATTAAACCGCTTTAAAAAAAAACGTGGTGATGTGGATGACCTCTCCAACTAAAGACCAATTTCAAACATTCCCTAGCCAGCAAAACTCCTAGAAACTTGCGTATACAAATTAACCCAAGAACATGTAGAAAACACAACTTGCTAGACCAAGCACGGAACAAGTTACTTACCTGTAACTGTTGTTCTCCAGCATGGGTCTGGCATGGATTCACATGCTCATGAATATTCCCCGTCGTCAGGCTGGGAATCCTCGGTAAAGAAAAAACCAGTATCAGTTTCGTTTCTGATCTGTCTTTCGTAGTAACAACCAATCACTGGTCTCTGCGTCATACTGACCACAGCCAATGACTGCCCTCTACCTAAGGACCGCCTCTGGCAGCCATCTTCAGATTTGGAAGCACGTGAAGTGGCAGTATGACCAAGTGAAGAGCCGCAGAGGGGTAGGCGGGAGGGTTCGCATGTGAATCCATGCCAGACCCATGCTGGAGAACAACAGTTACAGGTAAGTAACTTGTTCCTTCTCCAGCATGGGGTCTGGCATGGATTCACATGCTCATGAATAAAGAATACATAGCAGTACACACATGCACAACCACGGGAGGTGGCAAAGGCTCAACATCAAGCATCACATCAACTCAACATTAAGCATCTTACCTCCTCACCAGGCTCACCTCAGGCGAACAGGTTGCGCAGCACTGCTTGGCTGACCCTGGACTCCTCCCTGGAATCCCGGTCGACGCAGTAGAATTTCGTGAAGGTGTGCGTCGACCTCCACGTAGCAGCCCTGCATATGTCCAGCAGGGGCACACCAGATAGGAACGCCGTGGTAGCTGCGATCGCTCTGGTGGAATGGGCTCTCGGACGGCCAGGCAGCGGTCGGTTTGCCAACCGGTGACAGCACATGATACAGCCGGAGAGCCATCTGGAGATGGAAGCCTTCGAGAGAGCCTTCCCCTGATTGACAGGTCCAAAGTTCACAAAGAGTTGTGACGTCTTCCGAAAACCCTTCGTGCGGTCCACGTAGAACTTCAGCGCTCTAGCTACATCCAGCGAGTGCAAAGTCCTCTCAGCCGGCGACGAAGGCGACGGGAAGAACACAGGTAACACCAAGGGTTCGTTGAGATGGAAGTCCGACGGTACCTTGGGCATGAAGGAGGGGTGCGTCCTGAGCACTACCCTTGTGTCGTGGAAAGTCAAGTACGGGGCCTTGCAGGAAAGGGCCTGGATCTCTCCCACTCGTCGTGCGGAGGTGATGGCCACAAGAAAAGCTGTTTTCCACGATAGAAACTTCAACGGGGCCGAGTGCAGAGGCTCGAACGGAGGTCCCATGAGCTTGGTCAGCACCACGTTGAGCTCCCACGCCGGGGCCGGAGCCTTCACCGGCGGGAACGATCTGAACAGTCCCTTCATGAACTCTTTCACCAGACGATGAGACCACAAGGACGTCCGCCCCGTGGTTCTGGTGTATCGGGAGATCGCAGCAAGATGAATCTTGATGGACGCGTGTGCCAGACCAGCTTTGGCCAGCGTCAGCAGGTACGGCAGTACTTGGGGAGCCGTAATCCGTAGAGGGTTAATCTTCTGTGCGCGGCACCAGACAGAGAACCTCTTCCATTTGTGTCCGTAGGAGTCGAGGACGCCCTGGCCTTTGCAGGAACCTCTCTGCAATCGGCCGGTATGTCGTATCCTCCAAACTCTAGCGCTGCAGGAGCCAGGCCTGCAAGTTCAGCGACTTCGGGTCGTGGTGGAGGATGGCGCCTCCTTCCCTGGAGAGTAGATCCGCGTCCGCCGGCAGCTTGATCGGCGGGGACGCTGACAAGTCCAGCAAGTCCGGGAACCATATCTGCCTCGGCCACGCAGGTGCGACGAGGATCATCCTGCACCGTGACCTCTTGAGCTGGTTAATGAGCCGGATTAGCAGAGGCAAAGGAGGGAACGCGTAGAGGAACAGGCCCTCCCAGGGGAACGAGAAAGCATCGCCCATGCTCCTCGTCTGGGGAAACCTGCTGGCGAACCTCCGGCACTTGGTGTTCGTCGCCGTCGCGAACAGGTCGATCCGGGGTGTGCCCCACCGTCGGAAGAGGCGATCCACCAGATCCTGCCGTAGTTCCCACTCGAGGCACGAGCGCAGCTCCCTGCTGAGTGAGTCGGCGATGGTGTTTTTTATCCCTGCCAGATGAAACGGCACCAGAAAAATCCCTTGGGCGACGGCCCAATGCCACAGGTCCTGCGCCTCCTTGGACAGCGCTGGGGACCTGGTGCCGCCCTGTTTCCTGATGTAAAACATGGTGGTGGTGTTGTCGGTGAAGATCCTCACCACCTTGCCCTTGAGGGACGGAAGGAAGGACCTGAGGGCCCAAAACACTGCACGGAGCTCCAGGACGTTGATATGCAGGGACTTCTCCGTCGGGAGCCAGAGTCCCCTTGCGTGCAGATTTTCGGTGTGCGCTCCCCACCCTTCCAGGAAGGCATCCGTGGTCACAGTCTCCTGGTGGGCTGGGGCCTGGAAGTCCATGCCCGCCGTCAGATGCGCGCGGGTGCCCCACCACCGGATCGCTCGTCGGAAGCTCTCGTCGAGCTTGATCCTTTCCTCGAAGCTGCCCGTCGTCTGGATCCAGCGCGCATCCAGGAATTCTTGCAACGGGCGCATCCGGAGCCTGCACATGGGAATGAGGTAGATGCAGGAAGACATCATCCCGAGGAGGGACTTGATGGACCTCACTTTGGCCGCGTCGGCCACCAACATCCGTTGCACCTTGCCCAAGATGGTCCTGGTCCTCTCCTCCGACGGGGAGGCCAGAAGGGACACTGTGTCGAGCCTCGCTCCCAGAAACAGTGCGACTTGCGCGGGCACCAGGTGGGATTTGGCGTAGTTCACGGAGAATCCCAGGTCCGTGAGGAGTTGGACGGTCCTTGCCGTGTGGACCACGGCGAGCTCCCTCGTCTTGGCGCGGATGAGCCAGTCGTCCAGGTAGGGGTAGACGTGAATCCCCTCGCGGCGCAGCTGCGCCGCCACCGGTGCGAGGCACTTGGTGAATACCCTGGGTGCCGACCGTAGTCCGAAGGGAAGGGCTTTGAACTGGTAATGACGCCCTTGGACCACGAACCTGAGGAATTTCCGGTGCCCCTTTAGGATGGGAATGTGGAAGTAGGCATCCTCCAAATCCAACGACGATAGGAAGTCTCCTTCCTCCAGCTGACCCAGGACGTGCTGGAGGGTGACCATCCGGAACTTCTGCGCCTTGATGAACTTGTTCAGACGTCGCAGGTCTAGGATGGGGCGCCATCCTCCCGTCTTCTTCTTCACGAGGAAGTATCTCCAGTAGACTCCGGAGCCCCGAAGCCCCTTTGGGACGAGTTCGATGGCGCCCTTCCTGAGCATCGCCTTTACCTCCAGGAGAAGTTGAGGGGCGTGAAGTTCTTTCCTGGCCACGGGGGGGACGCGCGGGCACCTTCTTTGAAACTCGAGCGCGTGGCCCCGGGCCAGGGCGTCCAGCACCCAACGGTCGGTGGAGATGGACTCCCACACGCTGACGAAGCCCGCCAGCCGGCCTCCCACCGGGGTGCTTCGGTGGGGGCCCGACCCCACGGCCGGTTCAATCCTGCTTGGACGCGGCCTTGCCGCCTTGACCTCCTTGGCGACGACGGCGGGGTCCGCTAGACTTGCCTCGTCCTCTGTAGGCCTCTTGCGACGACGAGCGGGCCGCTTGACGGTAGGAAGCGAAACCGCCGCCGGAACCTTTGGAGGCGCCCTTGCCTCCGCTGCTCGGAAAGGGCGTCCGTCGTTGCTGCAGAACTCCAAGGGCCCGGGCCGTCTCAGTATCCGCCTTGATGGCCTGAAGGGAATCGTCCACTGTCTTTCCAAACAGATTGTTCCCGTCGAAGGGCATGTCCAGGACTCTGGTCTGGACGTCCTGCCGGAAGTCCGTAGCTTTGAGCCATCCACGACGTCGAAGGCAAACGCCGTTGCCCAGCTGGCGGAACCCAGTGTCGGCGATGTCCGTCGCCACGGTGATGGCGTGGTCCGAGGCCACCTCACCTTCCTGCAGGATCTCCAGGGCCTCCGCCCTCTTGTCGTCCGGCAGAAAATCCAGCAGGGGAGCTATCTTGTACCAGAGCTCCCTGTCGTAGCGAGCCACGATAGCCAAGGCGTTGGCCGCTTTAATCGTCGTCGCTGCCGACGAGATGACTCTACGTCCCATAGCATCCAATTTCCTTCCCTCGCCGTCCGGCGGGGAAGTCGATGTGGAGGCCGCACCCCCCCCCCCGCTTTCTTCCTGGCTGCCGCGGAGACGACGCAATCCGGGGTAGGCTGCGCCCGGAGGCACAGGGGGGCCGTGTCCGGGACCCGGTACTTTTTCTCGTACCGGTCTCTTCTAGCTGGCGTCGTGGAAGGGTTCTTGAGGAGGGAAAGGCCCTCATCCCAAATGTCGTCCAACAGAGGCACTGCGAGGACCGTCTTCCTCTTGGCCTCGCGCCGCTGATAAAGGAAGCCTTCCTTTTTCTTCTCCTCAGGGCAGAGTTGGAAAAGCTCGGAAGCCCTGGAGATCATGGAGTGGAAAGATCCGATCTCGTCGGGCGGAGAAGCCCTGGCGGGAGGCGACGACGGAAAATCCTCGTCGTATGCCTCGTCGTCCGTACCCGTCGCTGCCGTGTCAGTCCCCGTATCATCCCCTCGGGTGGACAGGGAGGAGGGCTGGACGGGGCGCGACGGTTGAAAAGGAGGTGGTGGATGGATCCTTCTTTTCTTGGTAGGGGGAACACCAGAAGGTCCCGGTTCTGGATCCCCCGACGGGAGAGGTTCCTCCGTCGGTAACGGTAGCCTCGTCCTTATCTCGGAGCATAAGGACTGTATGGCCAACAAAATGGCCGCCGAGTTGTCTTGCGGCGCTGGCAGAGGGGAGTCCGACGGGCGAGCAGGGGCCCCGTCGGTATCCTCGACGATGTCGTCGTCACCTGCGTCGGGGTCCATTCCGACGGGCTGGCCTTCTTCCACGCCTAGGCCGTGGCTTAAGACCTCGATCAGCTCCTCTTCTGAGGTTGAGGCCGAATCTACGACGACGCCCTGCCCCCCCCTTCTTCCCCACGGAGGGTTTCACGGGGGTCCTACCGATGGGCACAAAAGAAGACTCCCTCCGAGGAGGCAGGGAGATTCTGGGCCCCGAGGTCGCCACCACTGGTGCAGCCTCCACAGGCTGAGCCAGGGCCGCCGCGACCGTTTCGATAGAGGGCTTGGTCGGATGGATCAAGGCCTTCACCACCTTAGGTGCGCTCACCGCCTTATCCTTGAGGGAGGGGGCACTGCCACGCTCCTCCTCTGCCTTAGAGCTCGACCGGGGCCTCTCCAGGAGCTTCGCCGGGTGCTCGGCCTTCCTCTTACCCGACCCAGAGCGTTGGCTCGTGGTTGATGGTGCCGGGGAGGGTGCGCCCTGCCTGGCGCCCGTAGAGCCCGACCGTTCGGCGCTCCCGGTGCCAGCGGACTCGCGGTGCTTAGCCTTATGTTGGGCCCCCGTCGCCGGGGCGCCCTCAAAGGTCTTAGAAGACCGCTCGGATTTCTTCTTCTCGCCAGACGGGCTCTTACCCTCCAGCCAGTTGGCGAGACGTTGATGGCGGTCCTTCATGGTCCGTTCCGACATGTTGCCGCAAAACGCACAGTCCTTCTCCACTTGCGTCTTGTCCTCATGAAGGCAGTAAAGGCAGAAAGAGTGTTCGTCCTCCTTAAAGACGTTCTGCAGCTGGCATCCAGGGCAGACCCTGAACAGCTTTCCGGGCGTCGAGCTTCCCTTCTCCTGGGCCATCTCCGAGACCGGGCCTGAGAAGCTTCTGGAGTCCTCCGAAGTGTAGCTCGACGAAATCTTCACCCTTGAGGGGCACAGACGAATCCGACACGGGTCCCCGTTGATCGGATGTAGGATCGGTGGAGCTTGAGGCTCTTTTGACCGAAAGAATCGAAGTTTTTTGTGAAAAAGCGCGAAAAATAGCACTAACGCTCGAGAGCAATAGCACGAGGATCCCAACACATGAACGTGCGGTAAAAATCTGAAGATGGCTGCCAGAGGCGGTGCTTAGGTAGAGGGCAGTCATTGGCTGTGGTCAGTATGACGCAGAGACCAGTGATTGGTTGTTACTACGAAAGACAGATCAGAAACGAAACTGATACTGGTTTTTTCTTTACCGAGGATTCCCAGCCTGACGACGGGGAATATTCATGAGCATGTGAATCCATGCCAGACCCCATGCTGGAGAAAAGTTGGTTTCAGACCCGCAAGCGGAACAGAATTGGCAATACTATCCATCTTGGACAACCTAAAAACAAACTCAGACTCTACACAACCTCAGCTCTGATTCTGCTAGACCTCTCCACAGCCTTTGACACAGTAAGCCATGACACCCTAACCAAAAGATTGGAAGATATAGGGATAACTGACATGGCACTACTCTGGATTAAATCATTCCTAGAAGACAGAACAGAAACCGTATGGATAAAACCCTTCAAATCCACTCCACGAGTTAACGACTGGAGTACCACAGGGATGCTCACTATCACCACTATACTTCAACATCTACCAGACTCCAGTAATCAGGATCTCCAAAATATACAAAATGACATGCTACAACTATGCAGACCACACCCAAATCCTCTACAAAATCGAAGACACTCAAGCTGATCACTCAACTCTAATAGAATGTCTAAAAGAAGTCCAACTAGATGAACGCCAACAACTTGAAAATCAAACCAAGAAAGACAGAAATCCTGATTATATCTGAAAACCAAGAGGACACCACCTACATTCCCTGGCCGACAGAAATGGGAACCACGCCCACACCATCTAAGGTTATAAAGAATTTGGGAGTCCTGATGGACAACACCTTAACCTTAGAACCACAAATAAATGCACCAACAAAACACTTACAATCATCGCCGTCATCATGTCAAGAATCTACTACACAAACAGCCTCTGCCTCAGGAAGCCAGAATACCTCCTGAAGTAACTACAACACATCCAAAATGCAGCAGCCAGTCTCCTCAAACTATCCAGAAGAGACCACATCACTCCAGCACTAAAAAATACTACATTGGCTCCCAGTCAAACATTGTATTGCCTTCAAAACAATGTGCATAACACACAGGGCAATCAGTGGACCAGGAGCTGAATTCCTACAAAAGAAAATCTACAAGTCAACGAGACTCATCAGATCAAGCAATGAAATCTGCCTGGAACCAAAACCATACGTCAAGAAAAAAACAAGGGGGTTCCTCTTTCTCCCACCTGACTGCAAAGACCTGGAATATCCCAAAAGAAATAAACACCAAAGACCACCCACAATTTAGGAAATTACTATAAACCCGGCTCTTCAATACCTCAGAACCAAATTGAAACTAAACAATCAAACAGGAAACACAAAGAACAGATTGACAGAATTTAGGATGACAAAGACAACACCCAGAACTGACTGCAGGAAACTCCCACAAGAGAAACGACGCTAGGTGGAATAGGACACAAGCGTCAACCCCACAAGGACAGAATTAGCATACCAGCCCAACACCATCCAACAACCTCTCCCACCCAATGAATGTTACAAAGTGCCATACCGGGCTAGAGTTCCGAGTGTTGGCAGGTGATGGATTTGTGAACATGAACTTGACCCTGACAGTTGTGAACGGTGGCAGGTGCCGCACTGGGATTGTGAACAGTGGCCTGCATGAACGGTTGATGGGATTGTGGGTGTCGGCCAGTGTAACGCTCACCTGACTCCCACGGAGGCGCTGGTCTAGTCTGGGTTGCTGTGGCCTCTTCGAGCGTGATGCGCAGAACTCGGAACACCGACTGAACAGGACCCTCAAATCTTGCTTGTCTGGCCCGTAGGAATATCCTTCTGCAGATGAGAAAGGGGATTAACAGTCTGCAGAATAGTGTGCTTGCTCCCCCTTTCGTTCTTCTCTAACTTCCTCCGAAATCCCCGGTTGAAGCTCACCTTATGATTTGAAAGGATGAACTCTCCATCCTGCTTCTGGTGCAGGGGCGCGTGTTTATCCAGTTACTTCACTGGTTTTCAGAATGGCGCTGGCAAAATCCACTTGACTTTTCCGAGCGGAACGCCGCAAGTATGAAGATTACAAAGGTTTAAGTGTAGAGCCTCCTTTTCTGTTGCCTTCCTAACCTGTGATATGTCCTTTATTTCAGGTGCAGAATGAAGGCGATGCGTTGAGGGATTGAATTGCTGATGGTAAACTCAGGTGAGTTAGCGATGGGGGCGATCCCTCTTAATGTCTTTATATTCCTCCAGTAATGTCTTTTGTCCTTTCCCCATAGGGGCCGGGATGCGGTACCTGCCAACGAAGCGGCGCCGACCCGAAATGAGGAATGGTCCACCAACAGAAGACCGGTAAGTGTTATGGCGGAAAATTAGGCTTTCCTCATATGTTCCTTCTGCTCACCTTTTGTCTCTTCTTCTCTCCCCTAGGCGCAGAGATGTGGCGACCGGTGCAGACAGTCGCGGTGGAGCCAGAAGAACTCCCGGAGGACAGGTGAGTGAAGCGTGGCGCTGCAGCGAGCAACGCAGTGCTTTTAAATGCAAGTCTTTTCTCAGGAACGCTGGCGTGAAGGTTCCGGATGCAGGTAAGAAGTTTGATAAAATTTTGTTTTTTACCTTTCTCTTCTCTTCTTTCCTTACAGGTGTTCCAGGATCGAGGCGGGCGTGGCTGGAGACCAGATGCAGGAGCAGACACGGTGAGCGTTCAGCTGCTTGGATGCAGAACAACGCGAAGCGTGAGCTACTGTCTGGGTGTGGCTTAAATAGCCCCCAAAGTAGTTCCAGGTAAGTATCCTTCCCTGGCCACGCCCGAGTGGCAAAATAGTCCCTTTCAGGTCTCAGGGAGGCCTGAATCTTGCAGCATGGTCTGCATCAGGTAAGTGCACAAAACACCTTCCTTTATGAGCCTGGCGCCAACGGCGCCAGGACAGAGTCCAAAGAGCCCCTATAAGGGGCCGCTGGGCTTTTACCCGGGGGAATGATGCCTGCTCCTGGGGGTGCTGGGCCTGGCCTGGTGCTCCGGGGGTAGGCATCATGACAGCAAGTGCCGCATCTGGATGGAGTGGCGATTGTTGGCCAGGGCCACGTCAGGTGTGCATTGGCAATGCTCTTGAGGCCAGATCTGTATAGAGTTGTGAATGCTGGCTCACCTCACATATGCACAGGATCTTTCAAAGTTGGGCCAATGCCATATTTGAAAACAATTGTGGATATTGATAGACGTCACATAAGGAAGGGATTGTGAATGTCATTGAGATAGTCACACGCCACATCTAGAAAGAATGCAGAAATTTATCACATCACTCCTAGACAGCGATGCCAATAAACAACCCACTAACAATTTCACCCCTCTGCATACACCTCTCAAACTCTAACCAAACAACCACAACCCTATAGCACAAAAAAACGCACAAACTTCACTACACTGCAACAAAACAGACTCGCACAACAGCTACCGACCGGAAGACACCCCAAGCCCAGCAAACTGTTAACTGGGCTAAGGCTGCCAACGGCACATCACTGCTCTCTTGCACTTTTCCCGCTTGTTCCCACTAACTCACCACCCCCTTCCCTTTTCAGAGCCGCCAAAGCGCCACTCCAGTGATGATAATGTTAAAAGGATATTTGTACCGCGCACTAAGTGTCAGGAGGGTGTCCTCGGATTCAGCAATACTCTTTTTGGCTTCACTCATATGAAGGATTTCTTCTGAATGTCTTGATGAAGCAAATTGACAGATGAAATGGAGTAGATTTTATTTTCCATGGAAGATCTTCAATCCGCGATAGCCGCCATTACATCCATGAGCGAGAGGCCACCAGGCAGCGAATTGCCAGTATTCATTACTTCAGTCGAGACCTGTGCCTTGATTGTTTGGGAGACTGTATATTGGTCCATTTTATTCAGTGTGCTCTCTTTATTTTATCTTTCGCCATCTCTTCTCCAGCACTACCCTCTATATGGGTGTGTGCGCCTCGGCCTGCAGTGCGCCCATGGGCCTTTATCCTAACCCTGTGTCTCGCACAAGTGGGTCCAAGCGGTCAAGCCATGCAAGCAACACTCCTAAACAGGCAGTTCTCCAGTCCTGGCTCCGATTTTACCTGGGGGGGTGGGGAGGATGGGGTATCTTGCTGGCCCGAGCCCACCTCCCTTCACTACAGTCTAAGAGTAACCCCCCCCTGCCCCTGGTCGTCGCTCCCCAACCCCCAGTGATGGCTGGTCCCCACAGCAGTATTCACTCCAACGTATGGGAGGGTCCACAATGGGCTTGCCCGGGCTTACCACCGTGCCAGACAGCCCCTGTGCCGCTCCACTGCAGCTGTTCCGAGCAATTCCAAATCCTGGCTCTGCCACACTCCTCCACCCCGGCACTGCTTCAGATGCCCAGTGTCACCAGGCATCAGCGGGTGGGACACCCTCCCAGACCCAGGCGACCCCCCCCCCAGCTAGGTCTTTGAATAGAGCAGCACACCACTGCCAAATGGCCCCCGCATAGGTCCAGACTAGCCTTTAGGCCGATTGGGCCCTGCAGCAGTGCAGCACCACTTCTCTGCCACCTCCTGCACCAGCCTAGTTGCAGGAAAAAGGTTAGTTATGCCAGGATGTCAGCGGGCCAGGCATGGAGCACCGAGAACTACGTCTCCATACTTAGGCTGTGCAACAACCCCCCTCTCCGAGATTGCTCTTCTCAACATAAGGAAGATTCCCGCTCACCCCAACCTCCCTGATCACTTGCCAAAAACGGATCCCTACATTGTGAAACTCCGCAAAATTGACTAGTCGTTGGGTCTACTCTTAGGGCTTCCCCTCATCCTTCATTTTCCTAAAGAAAGTCCTCAACTTTGTTACACACCCTCTATGGCCTAGCCAGTTCCTCTTCCAATTTAGGACACCAAGTTTGATTTCCCTTTATGCCTTCCACGTTCCTACTCTCATCTACTAATGGGCCTTTACCCCCCCCCCCCCGCTCACCTTTTGCCTTACCCACTCCTCACAGGCTCAGTAACCCTAATATTTAAATAACTTGTTGTCCCGTGCCCCCATTGTGCCTCCTCCAAATCTACTTCCTACTTGTTTCCACCATTTCCCCTGTGCTGGAATTCTGTCCCCCTTTCCCCCCGAACAGCCAGAGTAATTCCATCTATAGATTTAAGACCTGGCTGAAGCTTCCATTTCTGGCCGGTAAAGATGTACCTCAAACCACCACGCCATCCCTCAACTAACTGGCCAGCCTGCCTTCCTTTCCCGGTAATGTCCCATGTATGTAAAATTGCACCTCTAAATACTAGCCCAATGCTCTGAGAGCCATCCTGCTTATATTCTGTTCCCGATTCATGCTCACTCACATTACCACTCCTCCACATGGTATACATATCCTGACAACCATTGAAAACTGCAAGGAAACCCTACCCAGGTACTACCTCCACCATATGAAACAAATCTTCTGCGTTTCCTATGTTAGAAAGGACTTCCTTACTAAATAAATACACATTAGAAGCAGGAACCCATCTTCCCTTTTAAATTAAGGTAATATCCTAGACTCAAGTAATTCTGTCCAACCCCTGGCTGTCCTAGGAAAGTTTTGCCAGTGCATGCTGCCTGTGTAATCAGAAACATAGGGAGAATCAAAGTGATAACAGCCCAAATGTGATTAGAGTCAAAGTGTTGGCTACTCAATGCGTGGTAGAGCGACATAAGTAGTTACTCAAGGGGCTGAATAAGCAGTAGTCAGTCTCTGTTACAAAGAAATTGCTTGACAAGGACTATTAATGTATTTGGGGCTGAGTGGGCCACGGGGGGTGGTTTAATTCTGATTCAGCTGCACTTAACTATTGCCATTCAGAACATTGTGCAAAGTTTGTATATGGCAGTACGTGTCGGAGATCAGCACTGGACCTCAGTCCGCCATCTGTCCTCAAAGTACACACTAGGTCCTTCACAGTAGCTCAGCCACATTGCGTTATTTTCAACTCATCCCTGGCAGTAGTCACATAATACTTAAAAGTACTTGGCCTTTCAAAACTTAAACCATCTGCTGGACCCAAAAGGTTTGTAAAAGATTGATCTAACAAAACTTCAACTAGGAAGCCAGGCCAATCGCAACATTCTGCAGAGATTGATAGAATCATGGACGCCTGACTTCCCACCCCCTCGCGCATGCCTTAGTCCAGACAGGGGACTCAACCCTGTATTGCCTTAGGGAACAAAGCAGACTATTGACATGCATGCCTCCACTCTGTACTCTTGTACCTTTTAGCTGCCCCTCAAAATGGTCACAATAGTGTTGTGTAATCAACTGTTTAACCTGAGTCAGTAACACAACAAATGCTATGGGACAATGCAAATACACCGGAGGCATTGGCACATTCAAATAGTGAATGCTTGCCAATATGCTCAAACTGAATCGACCTAAAACAAATTGATAGTCTCAATCTGTTCACACCCAATCCACTCCATATTGAACATTTGACCCATCGGCTTCGGATGGTGCCCCACTGTACCTCAACACATAGGCATCCTTGATTGAGCTTTCTTTGGAACGCTAAATGTAACCTGTGCCAAAAGGGAAGACATTTCACCACTGGTCGCAGAAGGGCATCTGCTCTTACCTCTCAGAGGAGAAAATATGGTCATGGCCCTTTAACACTACTTGGTAGTGCCAACAGCCTTCACTGGGATCTCAGGAGTTCGGAAGATAACGGAATGTCCCCTGTGTGCTTAATGCAGAGACGATGCATCTCCAGCTCGAGGACTTGCAGGTTTTCCATTGCTAAGTAGATGGGTGACTTAGTGGGACACATCAAAAGGTCTACAAGACAGTTGCCTTTCCCCACACAAACTCTTGCTGGCATGAGCTAGAACATCATGCAATGGTCGAACACTACATAGCCCCACAATCTGATATATGAAATCTAGGGACTATTTGTCTATGTCCAGCCTGTTAACATGGAATTCTCACTTTATCACGCAAGCCATCAATGGCAAAAATCTCTTGAAAAACACCTGAAGACACGACTATTTCCTGCTTGAATTCAAGCAGCACCCCACACTCCCAAAGCTGGATTAGTAAATTATCTCCCCATTGTCATGTCTTGGTGCCAAGAGTCTGCAAGTGCATGGTAAAGCACTATATGAGCATTCTTTACTTTGCTCTTATGGCTTGCCGATTGAACGCTACTGAGATATTCCATGAAATCAGTGTGAACGGGTAAACACTTCATTGCCCCATATAAATGACAAGATTCACAGTACATAGATGCATTAACAGCAGTAGTATAGAAGGCAATCCCTAGACTGGTTACCTTGACGTAGATCATTGGGAGTGTCTGTTTGGCTCGACTGTAATGTCTGGCAACTCTGTATACCGTTTCAGGAACGTAGTCTAGCACCAAGTTAAGATACACCTCATCTTTCTGAAAAAGAAACAAAATGAAAAGCAATAAGACTTTAATCACATAGGCATTCAGACTCTGACCAAGGTGGTAGAGGTACAGGCCTAGCGCTCAGTGGAGTAAGCAGAAATCTATGCATGCTGTTGTGTGGGGTCTACGAGGAGGTAGATCCCCTAGTCCACTACTCCTCCATCAGACAGTGGCCTTAAGGTGTGGAAGAGTACCAGATCCTTCAGTTGGATCCAGTGAATATTACCAAGTATAGTCAAGGGAGGTAGCCACCACTGTGCTGTGTACTCAACCAACTTTATACATCAAGAAGAGGACAATTACTTGCAAAAACAAAATGGTAACAATTTATATGGCCCATAAACACTCTGCTTGAATCCATGTTACTAATCAGAAAGGAAGTGAGTGAATCACACGTTCTGTTTGCCATATACACTTTTGTCGATGCTTAACATGCGTCAAAAATACAGATCATGGCCTTCACTCAGCGGGGAAAATAACCATGCCACTATTTGCCCTCCACAATGAATTTCTACTTTCTCACTTCCTTAGGTCTTTCACCCCTACCCCTCCACCCTGTGTTTTTCCCCTGAGCAATTTAAATACCAAAAACGGATCAATATTGGCACAAAGATTTAGAGGATTACTTCACTTATCAATAGGATAAACTCATTGGGGTCATATCTGAAGGCATATACATTTTCAAATGTCAACCATACCTTAAATAAGACCTTCTGGGGGAAAACTATTACATTTGTTCACATAAATGAACTATATTGACCCAAAGAACAGTTTCCAAAAACAAATGTCACTAAAAAAGGGCGCAACAACTACTTGGGGTTGGTGGGCAAAGAGGGAAGTGCTTTTTTTCTGTAATTTGTGCCAAAAAATAGACACCAACATCAACCTGTTTTCAAGATTTCTAAAGTCGTTAGAGGTTCAACTGGATTCCTAAGCGCATCACACCTCCTGTAAGACATGCTCAGTTTTTAATTCTGGCGATTGTTGCCTCTACTGCACTTGCATAGTACACTGGATAAGAAGCAAATATACATGAGAATGAATGCCTTGGCAGACTGCATTCCCAAGAATTTGGCAAACTCCGGCCCACATCATTGCACTGTATAGAGGGGCATTCTATAAAGCGGGACATTCAGTGTGCCTCCAAGTCATGCGATTGCAGTGTGCCTATGCATGAGAACAAGTTACTTGGCAACGTTCTTTCGATGGGATGTTCCTCCGACATATTCCACATCTATGACAGTAATTACCACAGCTTTGCTGTTTCGGAAAACTTTCGGCATAGGCGTCCTGCGTCGAGGACGTCGACACGATGTCCCTCGAGGGCCTCTGTCGAGGGTCGACGTCACTGGATGTTATATCTAGGACGCATGACGCTCGTAGCCTCAGTTGTAGTTTTTTCCCAGAACGTGTGGCACCAATCTACTGCCAGTATGACTGCAGAAAGCCTTGCGGAAACATAAGCTGCAATCACATAAGAAATTCTGTAGAGGGGCATGCAGGGAGGGTTCGATGTGGAATACGTCAGAGGAACATCCCATCGAAAGAACGTTACCAGGTAAGATAAGTAACTTTTTCTTCGAAGTGATTGTGTCCTCCGATGTATTCCACATCTTTGAAAGACTCCCAAAGCAGTACCAACGTATGGAGGTGGGAAAAGAATGTACAATTACATCAATTTAGAATGCCCAATCAAATTGCAGAACAGAGGACTGCCTTACCAAAGGCCAAATCCTGCCCATGTATAGAGTCCAAGGAATAATGTTTCACAAAAGTATGGACAGAGGCCCATGTGGCTGCTTCGCAAATATTGCGAATTGGGCGCCCTTCTGTAGGGCACTGGAGGGTCCTTTCCGGCCAAACGGTAACACCCAGATCGTCAATATGATCAATCTGGATAAGGTCTGTTTGGAAACAGCCTGCCCTAAACGCCTTCCAGCATAACCAATAAAGAGCTGATTGTCCACTCTGACCCAGGACATCCGTGAGAGATAGAAACTCAAAGCTCTCCTAGGATCCAACCTATGGAGCCTCTCCTCATCCTTACCAGGATGCCGAGGATAGAACGCCAGAAGAATTACCTTCTGGCTCAAATGGCATTCCGATACAACCTCCGGAAGAAAAGAAGGCCGCACCCTAAGGACAACCCTGTCCTTATGGAACACAGTGAAGGGTGGTTTGGCGGAAAGTGCCTTCAACTCACTCACACTGCATGCGGAAGTAACCGCAACTAAAAAATACAGTTTTAAAATACAACTGTCGCAACGGACAAGAATGTAAGGGCTCAAATGGAGCTCCCATTAGGAACTTTAAAACCAAGTTCAAAATCCAATCCCGGCACCTGGAAAGGCGACGGCGGAAACTTACTAGTTAGCCTTTTTAGAAACTGAGCGATTAAAGGAATCTTAAAATAAGAACATTCCTCAGACGAGCGCCTACATATAGACAGCGCCGCCAGGTAACCCTTAATGGTACCTACTTGCAGGCACTTGTGGACTAAGGAAAGCAAAAAAGAAAACCAAAGGAATGGAACATTGGAAAGGATCCACATTCTGTACCCTGCACCAGTCAAAGAACTTTCTCCAACGGTATAGAGTTTTCGTTGCTGGCCTCCTGGCCGAAAGCAACACCTCCATCACATCTTTGGGGGGTCCCAACCCTTATACCTCAACCTTTCAGATACCAAGCGTGAAGGGTGAGGGACTTGACCTCTGGATGGAGAACCCGACCCTCCTCCCGTGAGAGCAGATCTTCTCGGTAGGGAAGAAGGCGTGGCGGGCAGATGGACATGTCAAGAAGGTCCGGGTACCACGCTCTCCTGGCCCATGCCGGAACAATGAGGATCATCCAGGAACTGAACCTCTGCAAAACCTGTGGAATGACGGGGACTGGAGGAAACGTGTACAGCAGTGGGAAGGACCACTCCACTACGAACGCGTCCCTAAGGCTCCTCTTGGAGGAAATTCCTGCAAGCAGAATCTTTCGCACTTCCAGTTGACACTGGTGGCGAAGAGATCCACTTGTGGGGTTCCCCAAAGGGCGAAGATCTCCAACAAAACTTCCGAGGCAACTCCCACTCGTGAGACTGCTCTGTCTGCTCAGAGCGTCCGCTGCCACGTTTTCGTCTCTGGCCAGATGAACTGCCGAGATCGTAATTTCCTGCTGAATGGCCCAGAGCTGCATCCCCTCCCTGCACAACGGGAGTGAGCCTGCCCCCCCTTTTTTGTTGAGGTAGTGCATGGCCACTGTATTGTACGTTGTAATCAGGACATTCTTCCCCAGCACAGACGGCAGAAAAGCCTTCAGGGCTAGCCTGACAGCCCGCAGCACTAACAGATTGATGTGGAGTCTGGACTCCGACAGAGACCAACGGCTGCTGGCCGTCGGCATGAGCACCCCAACCCGTGAGAGATGCTTCCGTCACGATCGTCACCTCAGGACACGGTTGCCAAAATGAAGCACCCTTCATCAGATTGCATTCAACGGGCCACCACAGAAGATCCTGTGCGACCGAGGGGGGAATCTGAACAGGATCCGACATCCTGCCGAGGAACTGCGACCACTGCATTTTGAGAGCCCAATGCAGAGATCTCATCCGCAGCCTGGCCTCTGGCACCAGGAAAATGCGGGATGCCATGAGGCCGAGCAACCGCAAAAACTCAAACGCCGGGAGACTCGGCACCTTGAAATGTGTCCACCATCTGCAGAAAGTGATGGGCCTTCACCTGGGGAGGCGAACACAGCCCCAGGGATGTGTCGCGCACTGCTCCGATGTACTGGAGCCGCTGGGTAGGTGTCAAATGGGGCTTCTTTAAATTGAGGGAGAAGCCCAGCTTGTGAAGGGAGTGGCAGATGGACAGATGATCCAGGGCTTGCTCGGGAAAACACACCCTGATCAACCAATCGTCCAGGTAGGGGTAGACTTGAATCCCCCCTTTCCTGAGATACGCTGCCACCACCACCTACATCAGCTTGGTGAAGACCCTCGGGGCGGAGGCCAATCCCAACGGCAGGACCAGAAAATGAAAATGCGATTCACCAACCGCGAACCTCAGGTATTTCCTGTGCTTTGGATGAAGCGGCTCATGAAAGTAAGCATCCTTGAGGTCTAGAGACACCAACCAATCTTGCAGTTGAAGGGCCTGGAGGACTTGAGAAAGCGTTACCATCTTGAACTTGCCCTTGCTGAGGAGCTTGTTCAGCACACACAAGCCCATGATGGTTCTCAATCCCCAGTCTTTTTTCGGGATCAAATAATAAGGGGAATACCACCCCTTGTTCCTCTCCGCTACAGGCACCAGTTCTATGGCGCCTTTCTCCAGCAGGGATAGGATTTCCTGCGCAAGAGTGGATCCGGCCGCTTCAAAGAGCTTCCCCGGTGGAATGTCGTGCGGCCTCTGCTGAAAGGAGAGACAGTAGCCATGGGTTAGGATCTCCAGAACCCACACATCTATTTGTTTTATTATTTATAATGCACAAATATACCCTAGGGTAACAGGGCGCAGTAGTTACAAGAATATGCGAAGCTTAGTTACACAGTATTAATATTTACATACAGATATTAAATACAAAAGGTATATACAGATAGATGTGTCCTCTGACATATTCCACATCTATTACAGACTCCCAAAGCAGTACCACACTATGGAGGAGGGAAAGAATTTAGAATGTGAAATTTAGAGTACCCAATCAAATGGCTGAATAGAAGACTGCCTTACCAAAGGCCAAATCCTGTCTATGGATGGAGTCCAGGGAATATAGTTTTACAAAGTATGGACATAGGCCCATGAGGCTGCTTCACAAATATTGCAAATAGTAACACCCCTTAGTAGAGCAGTGGAGGCAGCCACACCCCTAGCAGAGTGAGCCCATAAGCCTACCGGAGGGTCCTTCCCCGCCAAACGGTAGCTTTCAGTGATAGTCAAAACAATCCATCTGGACAAGGTGTGTTTAGAAAGCCTGACCCAAGCGGTGTCCAGCATAACCTACAAACAGCTGATCGTCCACACTGACCCGGGACATCCGTGAAAGATAAAAGCTCAAAGCTCTCCTAGGACCCAAACTATGGAGCCTCTCCTCTTCCTTACCAGGATGCGGAGGAGGATAAAACGCCGGAAGCACCACCTTCTGGCTCAAATGAAATTCAAACACAACCTTCGGAAGAAAAGAAGGTCACACCCGCAGGACAATCCTGTCCTTATGGAAAACAGTAAAGGGTGGCTTGGCAGAAAATGCCACCAATTCACTCACTCTATGTGCGGAAGTAACCGCAACTAAAAACAGTCTTAAAAGACAAAAGTCTCAGTGGACAAGAATGTAAGGGCTCAAACAGAGCTCCCATCAGGAACTTTAAAACCAAATTCAAATCCCAACCCGGCACCTGGAAAGGGGACGGTGGAAACACAGACAGTCCTTTCAGAAACTGTGAAACCAAAGGAATCTTAAAGTATGAACACTCTTCAGACGAGCGCTTAAATATAGACAGTGCCGCCAGGTAACCCTTAATGGTACCCACTTGAAAGCCCTTGTGGGCTAAAGAAAGCAGAAACGACAACACCATAGGAATGGAACATTGGAAAGGATCGACATTCGGACCCCCGTACCAGTGGCAGAACTTCCAGCAACGGTACAGGGATTTCGTTGCGGGCCGCCTGGCTGAAAGCAACACCTCCATCACGTCATCCGGGAGGTCCCAATCCTTGTATCTCAACCTTTCAGATAACAAGCATGAAGGTTGAGCTACCCGACATCTGGATGGAGAACCTGCCCCTGCACCCAACCAGAGCAGATCGTCTCGGTAGGAAAGACTCATGGAGGGAAGATGGACATGTCGAGAAGGTCCGGGTACCACACTCTCCTGGCCCATGCCGGAGCAATGAGGATCATTCGGGAACCGAACCTCCGTAACCTCTGCAACACCTAAGGAATGACGGGCACTGGAGGAAACGCGTACAGCAGTGGGAAGGACCACCCCACTACGAACGCGTCCCTTAAGGCTCCATCTTGGGGGAAATCCCTGCGAGCAAAATCTCTCGCACTTCCGGTTGACACAGGTGGTGAAGAGATCCACTTGTGGGGTCCCCCAAAGGGCGAAGACCTCCAAAAGGATTTCCTGAGCCAGCTCCCACTCGTGAGAGACCCCACTCTGCCTGATCAGATGTCCACCACCGCGTTTTAGTTTCCGGCCAAATGAACTGCAAGATCCGAATTTTCTGCTGTATGGCCCAGAACCAGAGCTGCATCGCCTCCCTGTACAACAGGAGTGACCCTGCCTCCCCTTTTTGTTGAGGTAATGCATGGCCACTGTGTTGTCCGTCATAACCAGGACAGTCTTCCCCCGCATAGAAGGCAGAAAAGCCTTCAGGGACAGCCTGATGGCTCTCAGCTCCAACAGATTGATGTGGAGTCTGGCCGTCAACTCGTTGGCATGAGCGCCCCATCCTGTGAGAGGCATCCATCATGATAGTCACCTCCAGCCACGGTTGCCAAACCGGTGCCCCCTTCATCAGATTGCCTTGGTCGGCACAAAGATCCCGGGCGACCGAGATCATAATCTGAACAGGATCTGAAATCTTGCTGGAGAACTGCGACCACTGCTTCTTGAGAGCCCACTAGAGAGATCTCATCTGCAGTCTGGCCTCTGGCACCAGAAGAATGCAGGATGCCATGAGGCCGAGCAACCTTAAGATTTTGAAAGCCGGGAGACTCTCGGCACGTTGAAATTTGCCCACCATCTGCAGAATGTGATAAGCCCTCACCTGGGGTGGCGAACACTGCCCCAGGGACGTGTCGAGCACTGCTCCGATGTATTGGAGATGCTGGGAAGTTGTCAAATGTGACTTATTTAAATTTAGGGAGAAGCGCAGCTTTTGAAGGGAATGGCAGGAGACGGAGAGATGATCCAGGGCTTGCTCTGGAGAACGCACCCTGATCAACCAATCGTCCAGGTAGGGGTAGACATGAATCCCCCCCCCCTCTCCTGAGGTATGCTGCCACCACCATCAGCTTGGTGAAGACCATCGGGGCAGAGGTCAATCCGAACAGCAGGACCCGAAACTGAAAGTGCGAGTCGTCAGCCGCGAACCTCAGGTACTTCCTGTGCTTGGGATGAATCGGCACATGAAAGTAATCATCCTTGAGGTCCAGAGACACCAACCAATCCTGAATTTGAAGGGCCTGGAAGACTTGAGAAAGAGTGACCTTCTTGAACTTGTCCTTCCTGAGAAGCTTGTTCAACCATTGCAAATCCATGATGGGTCTCAATCCCCCGTCTGTCTTTGGGATCAAAAAATAAGGGGAACACCATCCCTTGTTCCTCTCCGCTACAGGCACAAGTTCTATGGCGCCTTTCTACAATAGGGATAGGATTTCACGCGCAAGGAGTGGATCCGGACACTTCAAAGTGAGCTTGCCCGGTGGATTGTCGTGAGGCCGCTGAAGGAAGGGAAGGCAGTAGCCGTGGGCTATAATATCCAGAACCCACACATCCGAAGTAATGGCACGCCATTCTCCAAGATGCTGCTCAAGTCTACCCCCAACCTGCAAACCATGGTACATGGCCTCATGACTGAGCTGGTGTGGCTGCGGCAGTGCCTGAGGGCAAAGAGGCAACTGCCTGAGCGGCTTTGGCACCGAGCACCCTGTTTTCCACCACAGGTACTCTTACAGTGCCCCCTTTGACTGTCAGCCCCTCTCGATCTACCGAAAGAGGAGTAGAAACGAAAGGAACCTCCCCTCCATTGCTGTCCCCTAGGCCGAAAAGGCAGAGGTTGACGTACTGCAGCGCTCAAAGACTTTGCTGCAGCTTCAGAGGTCAACAACCTCTGAAGGCTATCGTCAGCCTTGCTGCCAAATAAATGAATGCCATCAAAGGGCATGTTCAGAAGACGGGATTGCACATCAGGAGCAAACCCCGACTTCCGCAACCACGCAAACCTGAGTAATACGGTGCTCGCAGCCCTGGACCGGCCGACAATCTGCCGTGTCCAACCCCGACTGAAGGGATTCACACATGGCATCCTTGCCGTCACGCACAATTGCTAGGAAGCCATCCCTTTCCTTCCCTTCTGGAATATGATCAGCCACGTAGGAAATACAGGTCCACAGAGTGTGTGTAAATCTTGCCAGGGCACATGTGGAGTTGACAGCCTTCAGTGCCATGCTCCCTGACGAAAAGACCTTCCGAGCCCATCCGTCGATGCGCTCGTCGTCCCTATCCGGAGGGATGATAGGGTACGCCTGTTGCCTCGAGGTGGCCGTAGCCGCCTGAACCACCAAACTCTCAGGAGTGGGGTGAGTAGACAAATAGCTGGGGTCGCGAACAGATGGGCGGTACTTTGACAAATTCTTATTGACCGCCGGAAGCGATTCCAGAGCCTGCCAAGCCAAAGACACCCTTTTGTGCGATTTAAGATGGAAGGGCAATACCGGGTCAGAGGGTCCAAGATGTAAGTAAGGTCAACCTGAATAAAATCCTCAGGGGGACTGGACCACCCCAGGTATTCGCAAACCCTACATATGAGCTGCCTGTAGGCAAGGTCTGCATGAGCCCCCGGCTCAGGCCTACCAAACTCAACCTTCCGGAGACATATCCAGGCCACTGGCGTCATGTAGGGACTGCCTCAATTCCTCCAATGGACTGTCACCCAACACTCCCGGAGCCTCATCCTGAGAAACAGGATCTCCAATGTCTGATCTTTCCTGCTCTTCAAAAATGTCAGGCAAAGGCTCAGAAAACCCAGCCACAGCGACAGAAGAGGGCCTGGCGCCCAATATTGGCCTCCCAGCCATAGAGGAAGCCCCAGGAAACTCCTCAGACACAGTAAGCCCAAAAAACGCAGAAGGCATCGAGAACATAGACGTCAAGACCACCGAAGGCTTCGGCACCGGAATCCGCCCCAATGGAATCCACGCCGACACCTTCGGCATCAACGCCGCTACAGGTGTGGGCTGATGGGATGGAACAGCATCGCCAGAGTCCGACTGGACCGGCACCAAACGAGTCGGCGCTGGCATCGGTACCTCCACAGGCTGCACCGGTCTCGATGGGGACGAGGACCGAGACCTGGACGCAGGGCTCTTTCAACTGCTCTTGTCCGCACGGGACCTTGAGGGCTACCGGTGCGAGTCGCTACACGAGCCCGAAGGTGTGCGAGCCGCAGATCGAGAGCGTTCTCCGCCAGCTTCGTGAGAAGGCACGACAGGAACCATGGCTTGCGACTGAAAAATCGCCATCATTTGTTTTTTAAACGCCGCCCACTCCGCTGGTGTCGAGGACTTCGTGGGACAGGCGACCGTACGCACGGCTCCATCCTCCAAAGAGTGGAAACCATAGAATTCGATCCGGTCTTACGCGACTTTTTCGAAGGCTTCCCTGCACGGTGCCTCCCCTTTCTTTCATGCAAGGCCTTGGCTGTAAGAGACTGGCATTTGGAACAGTCAGTATCGTGCGACTCACCCAGGCACCATAAGCAAATACGGTGCGGGTTGGTCAACGACATCTTGGACTTGCAGTCCCGGGAAGTCTTAAACCCAGACCTTGGAGTCGGAGGGGTCGAAGAAATACAGATTCGAAGAATCCACGAGGCGTGCCGAGTTTCACAAAGCTAACGCGTTCGCTGTCGGAAAAAACAGAACTGAGGCAACTGGCGCTGTGCGTCCTATATATTAACATCCGGTGATGTCGACCCTCAACTGACATGGGATCGACGCAAGACGCCCTCTGCTGAAAAGTTTCCAAAGTGCACAGCTGTGGGACACAACTGTCAGATGAATACGTCGGTGGACACAATCCCTTCGAAAGAGCAATGCAGAACTCCCAATCAGGTAGTGAGTGATCTAGTCTTTTTGGGACCAATCAAACTCGTAGGAAGTTTAAAAAAAGTGACATGAACAGAGAAGATGGGGGCCGCTGGAGAAGCAGGTCGGACTGCTGGAGGAGCACAGACACGTAGTGGAAGGCAGCGTGGCAGAAGAAGCACTCAAGACTAGACTACGAGACAAATGCAGAGCATATGCAGCGAGAAGCAGAGTTGAGTAGCTTGAACTCCGTGGCAGACTGCAGCAAGGAAGCAGTCGTAACCCAGCAGAGCTTTGCGGAGAAGCCCGAGCTGCAAGAAACGCATCAGTGGCAGACGCAAAACTACAGAGAACCGCTGTGGAGAAAACGTGAGGGGCTGCACGACAGAAGGATCATGACAGTCGAAGTCTTGCTTTATCACTGTGTACAACTAGTGAGTCAGCCAACAAAAGGGGGACATCGGGCACGGCAAACCGGCTTGCAAAACCAGGACATTTGTTTTGAATACCGATATGAATGTAAGCCAAAACCAGTACTTTTGAATAAAGATTTAAATGAAAGCAAAAGCCGATGTGAGCAATACTGAATTAAAAAGAAAGATATTAAAGATCAATTGTGAAACCATTGAAAAGACCTCATGAGGAAAGGAAAGGGGGACCCTTTAGCAACCAGCATTTCCTATGAAGGAAAGTTATAAGTTGTTGAAACGAACACTGGCAAAGCAATATGAATGCAGGAGCACCAATCTTGAAACTGAGCGGTGCATTAAGGAACCGGAATACCTGGGGCATCGGGTACCACTTTGTAAAGGTATTTTGGTTGGGTCTTGAACCTCTACTACCTGCGAGGAACAACAAGCAGAATGATGCCAAGATGGCCACCACCCGCCTCGAGATCTAGAGCGGCACAGCGAGAAGTCTGCGTTGGACTGGGCAGCTGGGCTCCGAGGCCAGACCAGACTTGGGGTGAACAGACTTGTGACTTCAAAGGCTCACATCCACACAGCGCGGTGGAATTCACCTCGAGGGGCACAGCAGAATGAGGTGGCATGTACAGGGCACGCAATCGGCCCAGGTTGTATAGTGTACTGAGGGTGCTGCCAGCTCAATGCGGATCTAGTATTCATGCTGGCATTGCTGTTGTGATGCAGAAGACTGCAGCTCTGTGGTCGGAGCTATCCAGAGGGTGAAAAGACCTGCAGGTACGCTGGCGCTCACTCCCACGGATAAGCGGGATCAAACGCAGACTTTCCGGTGTCGCTGATTGCCAGGTAGTGCAGAGGTCGCATTGTCAGAGGTGAGCGGCATGTTTGTTTCACTGCGCACTGGCTCATGGGGATACAAGATAAATAAGGAGGGGCGATTACATCCCGTAGCCGTTCTACTCATACCTGTGATGGTCCTTAACTTGCATTCTAACAGTAGGGTCCAATGGCAGTAGTATCAACACCTCTTGTGGAGGGGCGGGGGGAGGGTCCTCATACACCTCTGGCGGCCTCAATGCTACTGCCCCGAGCACCCACACAGCTGCACTCCGCATGACTGGCCCAATAGCACTGGGACTTGGAACATGGTATGCTGAATGTGTCTGCACAGATACTGGGAGACTCTCTTGATCGCTCCATGCCAGCGTGGCTGATCTGCTGAAGTCTGCCAGACTTGGTCCTGCACTGCCTTGCACCGCTGTTGACTTAGTGATACGCTCCACAGAGGAGCAATATAACCGGAACACACTGGGTTGCCAGCATTCTGGGGACCGAAGGCGATCTTGCCCCACTCCTGGCAGGCATGTTCGCCGAGCCCAATTCGGCCGCCATCGTATCGTGGCTCGATTTGAAGCATTGGCGGACCTGTTCACTGAGCTGAAAAATTGGGAATTGTCGAGGTTGGCAAGAGCTGTGTGCACCTTGGAAATTTGCTGGCTTGTGAAGGAGGTGGGGAGGCCCCGACAGGCTTGCGGATTGTGTGCTTGCACATGCTTTGACACTTTGCTGTGTGCTCTGGTGTGAAGGGCAGTCTGCAGCTGGGGCCTGCTCAACTCCTCTGAGCACCCCTTGGTATGTGTAGTGGGTCCCTTATCAGCACAGGTTCCACACTATAGCAAATGCACAATTGTTGCTGGTGACTGTGTGGAGGTGGAGACCTGGCAGTCCATCAACCTGGCAGGACCTTCAGTGCACGCTATACACTACTGGTGCACTGCCAATCACTTGTGCTTAGCCTCTTCGCTAAGCTCGCCCTCCACCTGCCTCAGGACTCTTCAATGGTCGACTTTCCTTCTTGTGCACCCGATTCGCCTGCACCAGTCTTACTGTTAAGCTGCCTGGTGAGGTTGTCGTGCAGTTTTAGTCACGCTTTCTCCCCCTCTCCATCACTCAGCTCTCCCCTCCATGGTGCTCGGAAAAATTTCAAGCTAGATCTCCCAGTCTCCAATCCAGGCCTGCCAATCGTTGACCCCTACGTCAACACTTCTTCCAAGCAGGTTGTCACAGACCTTCTCTGTCGTTCCCTCCCTGGACCTTTGGATTCCCCATATGGTCACCGTCCTCTTTCCCTTTCTGTTCTTCACCCATTAATGGTGGAACCTGTTGGGAGGTACTCCTGGCACACTTCCCATCCTCTAGGAGTATCAGTTCTATCAGAATGGCACCGTCATGGCCCAGGGCTCTCGGCCCAACCACCTACTCCTTGATAGGAGTCTTGTCTCTCATCAACTCACCCCCATTCTCCTGCTACCACTCCTGACCCTTTGCCACCACCGACTGGCATACCACATTCCTGCACTCCTCCTCGGAAGGCCTTCACAGTTGGCAACCAGCGCCAATGAGCTACCCTCAACTCTCGGTCTGCCATTCAACAATCCTCTGACATCTGCCACCTACGAAGACTTCGACGACCTTGCTCTCACAGAGACATGGTTCACTGTCAGCTCAGTCACTATTTTGACACTCCTCCCGAAGGACTACAAGTTCCTCTCTAACCAAGGCCTAACCTGCCTGGGGGCGGTCTTGCCCTGATCGTCCCTGAATGGTTCCCTGCTACTATCATTCCCACTCAGACCTACTATTCCTTCCAATGCCTCGCCTGCAGGCTTGGTGTGTCGACAATCCCCTCGCTGACACCACATATCTACAGGATCACTGGTCCGGCCTCCCTCTTCCTTTCCGAGTGGTCTGATGCATCCTGACCGCACTCTCCTGATGCAGCCTCTGGACTCTTCCACGGCCTCCGACTCTCCCTCACCATTCTTCCCTCCGGTCCAACACACTCTCAGCCGGACACACCTTGGATGCTCTCGCCTCAGTCATCCCCATCTCCAACCCTCTCCTAGTCAGACCATGCCCTCCTGTCCTCTCACCTGAATCTCTTGGGTCCCCCAGCTAAGCCTTTGAACGCAGTCTCCTTCTCTGTCATTCATCCGATGAAGCAAGTGCCAGTTGCTGCTTTTGCCGCCACTTTCATTCCCCCTCCGGCCACTGACTCACTGACACACCCCTTGCTAACCTTCGCCTCTCCATTTCCAACACCCTGGACATCCTTGCCACAGTCATGATCTGCATGAAGCATGCCTCCAAGCGCAACACCTGGTATGATTCTGACCTAGCCTGTGCAGAGTTGCTGAACGAAGTGACAGGCCTCATCCTTCAACGGACTGGCCTGCTGGCTGCTCCAAAGGCAATACAGGCTTCATCTGCTCGAAGGCGGCCTATATCCAAGCCTGCATCTCGGGTGCCACCAAAACACAACTGAACTGTTCAAAATCTACAAGGAACTCACCAATCCTACTGCAGTCTTCACCTCTACTCTGCCATCCCCGACTCTCTGCACTGCATTGGCCCCTTACTTGACAACCAAAACTCGGGACATGTCCTCACTCCCCTTTTCACCCCTCCCTTCTCCCTCACCCTCTCTCAAGGCCTCCCTTGGACTGGGAGGGATGGATGGATGGATGGGAGGTGTGAGGGGAGGGTTTGTATATTTGGCACCCCATCGTTAAGTGCCTCACCAGGGGTAAGGGGTGTTTTATGTGCTGCCCCTATCGTTTAGGTATGATGTTTTAGTCAAGACCGCTACAAATTGCAAAAAATCCTAATTAAGCACTGGCATCTGCTTGTAACGCTCACCTGATTGCCACGGAGGCGCAGGTCTGGCTTCGAGTGCTGATGCTTCTTCAATGGTGAAGCGCCGGACTCGGAAGATGGACAGGAAGGGCCCTCTACTCTGGCTTCTCCGGCTCGCAGGAATATTCCCCTGTGCGTGAAAAGGGAGCATTACCTACTGACTGAGTCTCACCTTAGGGTCAGGAAGGATGAGCTCTCCATCCTGCTTCTGATGCAGGGGCGCGTTGAAACCCAGTTACTTCACTGGATTGAGGATTGATGGGAGTTCAGGTAAGCTTGACTATTCAGGTAAGGCTCTGTAAAAGTTCTGTTGCAAGTTCAAAAGTCCAAGCTTAATAATAATGTTCATTGTCTTTTTGCAGCAAGCGCTAATGCTTATGTCTTTTTTTCCCCTTAGGGGCCGGGGTTCGGAATGCCGGAGATATGGCACCGACCCGAAGTGAAACGTGCAGTTCCAGTTCCAGTAAATGGCAGGTTAGTTCTGGATGAGCGCTCGGGAACTGACTTTGGATACGCTCATTCAATGTCTTTGTCTTTTTTCCCCATAGGGGCCGGGGTCTGGAAAATGCCTGGAAGCGGCAAGACCCGAAATGAAATGGGAAAGACCCAACAGGTAAGTCTTATTCCCTTCCTTCTCTCACCTCTTATTCTTGTCTTTTTCTCTAGGCTCTGGGAAGTGGCTGTGTATCCGGATGATCGCTGCTGAAGATGGAGGAACCCAGGAAAGGTGAGTGAAATGCAGCGCTGCAGCGATCGTAACGAAATGCTTTTAAAAATGATCGTCTGTGATGTCTCTGTGGTGCAGATTTAGCTGGTAAGGTCTCTTGTCTCCCTTTGCAGGTGACCCAGGATGCTGACAGGCGTGGCTGAAGTCCAGATGCAGGAGCTGACTAACGCTCACCTGATTCCCACGGAGGCGCGGGTCTTGGCAGGAAGCTGTCTGTGACTCGAAAAGTGATGTGCAGGACTCGATTGGCTTCTGGGGTCGAACCTCTTCGCACTGTGTGTCGGACTCGAAGAGTGAGGTTTCTGCAGGTGAAAGAATATGGGGGTTAATGGTCTGGGTTGGTGAATGTCTCTCTCTCTCTCTCTCTCTCTCTCTCTCTCTCTCTCTCTCTCTTCCCAGCTTTTTCGTAGAGCCCCCAGGTCAACGTGCTCACCTTATATAGGTGAATGCTGGGCTCTCCATCTGCGTCTGGTGCAGGGTGCCGTTGCCAGTTCCTTCACTGGTGAAACACAGGCCTCTTGAATTCAGAGGATGGTTACCGTCGTTATCTGCACGAGCGGTGAGTTTCTGGACACCTTTTGTCTTTATAGTCTTTACATGCGTGGCACGTTTATATGCAGACTCTGTATAATGCCTTTCCCTTATGTATTGCAGGGCTCTTGAGATGAAAGATGAAGTGAAGCGCTTGGAAGTTCGTAAGTATGGCAAGCGCTCTAGCTGTCTCTTTCCTTGCAGCTTAGTTCGTGTTAAAGAGACGCCGGAGAATTCGCAGGCGTTTTATTGCGACGAGCGTGATGGACGTAAGTAAATACCTGCTTAATGTCTTTTCTTTTGCCTTTCAGATGTTGGGTTGCAGGGCCGGAGTCCGCGGAATGCCAGTAAGTTGTTAACGATACTTTGTCTTCACAGGCGGCGATGCAGAACGAAGAAATCCGGAATTCACAGCGTGCCGGTAAGTATGGCAATGCTTTTGTTCTTGCAGGTGGAGATGCGGCGTGAAGAAACGGCGTGAATAAACGGCCGCAGCCGATGGATCAGGTAAGTAAGCACTGCGTGTAACGTTCGCCTTGCTAACCTGTTGTTTCTGTTCTTTGCAGGTGCTGATGATGTCTGGATACTGAAATGGTAAGTAGGATTCTTGCAGGTCCAGGATCGGAAGAAGAAAGGCCGGAGCAGACTCGGTGAGCGTTCTGCTGCAGATGCAGAATAACGCGAAGCACGCTTCATCTATCGGGTGTGGTTTAAATAGCCTTGGAGTTATGAGGCGTCTTCTTCCACGGCCCCGCCTAGGTAAGAAAAGAGTTCCAGTTTCCAGAAGAGTTCCAGTGCTGTATCCAGGGAGTGGAGCTGCCCCACCCAGGTAAGAAAGTAGTTCCTGTTCTCAGATGGCTTCTAAGTGGCTGGTAAGTAAGCAGCATGGTCTGCTGCAGGTAAGTCCACCCAAGCATCTTCACACCTATTATGAGCCCGGCGCTTCCAGTGCCGGGACCAATGGTCTTGATGAGCCTGGTGCCACCGGCGCCAGGACAAGGTCCAAAAGGTCCCAGTGGGGACCGGCTGGTGCTTAGGCTTAGGGTTAGGGGCCTGCTTCCAAGGACGTTGGGCTGGTCCTGGCTCCTTGGAAGCAGTGATCATGACACTGACACGGTGAGCGTCCAGCTGCGAGGAGCTGAACAACACGAAGCGTGAGTTGCTGATCGGGTGTGGTTTAAATAGCTTTGGAAGAAGTCCCAAGTGTGTATCCTTCCTCCGATCAGGTATGTATCCTTCCCCGACCACACCTGGTTGGAAAGTAGTCCCACAGGTAAAATAGTTCCATTCAGGCCTCAAGAGGGCCTGGATGTGGCAGCATGGTCTGCATCAGGTAAGTGCACATTAAAACACTTGAACACATGTCTAGCTTTATGAGCCTGGCGCCTAAGGCGCCAGGACTGCGTCCAAAGGGCCCCAGCTTGGGCCCGCTGGCACTCCCCTGGGGGAAATGATGCCTGCCTCTGGGGTCGCTGGGTCGGACTTGGCTCCTTGGAGGTAGGCATCATGACACTGCTGTCGATCGATGAAGACATCCGTAAAAGAGTCCCAGACAAACCTCAATTCTCCTTAACTAAGGCCCTGACTCTAAAAATAATACTCAGCCCACCATAAATGGCGCCATTGAAACATATGCCGTAATTAGCTCACTACCTCACAAGTGTCTGGCTTTCACAAATTTGGCACGTGCTCCATGTGACCACACACAAAATGCAAAATCAGTAACTTTCAATGACAGCCATTGCCATCAAATTGAACAATTCATCAACTACAAAACAAAATGTTATCTTATGTAATCAGATGTGCAGGTAAATTGATGTACATTGGGAGTACCATTAGGGAAAGGAGAACCAGAATTCGCGAACATCTAAGCTTCCTAAGCTCCCAGGATGCAAGATATCCACTGGCCACCCACTGGCAAGAGGCACCATCTAGACAACAAAAGAAATATAATTAATCGGGATTGTATCAGTTAAAAGTGACCCGAGAGGTGGTGTCTGACTGCGACAACAGGAAGCAAGACTAATATTCAAATATAGATGCGTCAGCAAGGGTCTCAATACGGACCATGAAATAAATGTTTCTATGAACTGTGTCTATGCTATTCCCCCATTGCAGCGTTCCTCCCACCCTAATTGACCTCCCAACCCTGCTTTTACTATCATACACATGATGGGCAAGCCGGCTGCATGTAATGAAGCCAACCACCACCCACCCCCTTCAACCTCATCAACCACTCCCGACGCAACTTTCACCCACCCACAAACCACCCCACCCGTGCAATTTTGGCAATGGACAACTGCCACCACTAGCACACAAGCTGGGCCACCACTTAGCCACATATATGTGACCCAAGGCATCCACAAGTACAGGTGCATTCGCACCACCAACTATCTCCATAACCTACTCCGTCACAGTCCCATTAGAGGCACTGCGAGCACATGCTTGCACCATGCACCATTGGAGGCTGTTTGCCTGAACATACCACTTGGATCATCCCCTTGCTTCCCTACCCCATGGATCGGCAGCACATCTCAATTTCTCAGAAATGCTTTTATTCAGAGACTTATTGCCATATTTTTAAAACAAAGACATTTTGGACTGTTTTCAACCAGATATACATTTCATAGTTTGAAAAGTAGCCAGCTCTTTCCTATATTTTAGCCATTCTTGCCAGCTTTGCTGAGGCCATGGCCCAAATCATCTTTTCTCAAATTAAATTTTTAGCTATGAAGTCAATTGATCAGCGAGTGCAACCCAGGCACACCCACCACCTCCTAACCTGGAACCACCTCCGAACCTGGACCGGGCCAAGGAAGAGGCTATTGTTTGGAAAAGATTTCTGAATCTTCCAGGTGGTACTCCGTTCCCAACGGTAAAACATTTTGGGCATCACTTCACTTAATGTGAAGGTTGATTGGAGAAGAATACTGCTTTTGCCAGTTATACCGTTTCCTCCTGTATCCAATCTGTTTACTAAACTTAATGCACTGCTCAATCAGGGTAACCGTCAGGGACTTAAGATTTGGGTGAACTCTGTTTACTGTGGTCGCTGATAAATTCATTTCCTTGGAAGATTTAGACCGCAATCCAGGCACGGTCAAGAAATTATTATTCAAAGAAGACTGGATTAAAAATATGTAGCATCTTTCCTCGTATAAAGTGTTTGAACATTTTTCTATGGATATCAAACCATTTAATGTTCCACAGACATACATAACCAAGCACGCCTTACAACATCTTAGAAACCTTTGGCTACGTATTCAATTAAATCTTTTTTTAAACTAAATGTCGTAGGTGATCGGTCAAGGATGCCCTTGGCTGTTTGTCGTAAACTAAGTGGTGAAACTTTGAAGCACCTCATTAATTGTCCAGTTTTTACTGCTCTTCGGGGCGAAACTTAAACTCTATTTCATTACTCGACCCACTTTTATCTTGGGAAGAGTAACAGGCTGTAAATTAATGTATTGAATTTATTGCAGTTGCTTTTACAGTTGTATGAAATTTCTTTGTTCTGAATGGGTTTTCTCTTCAGTTTGAAACTGTGATACTATTGTATTAGGATTGTGTATATATATAGGTGTGTGTGTTTGTGTAAAGTTTGTGTTATAAACTAATTCACACAAGAAATATTTAAAAAAAACAAAAACCCCTTAAATTAGCCACTGAGCAGATTTGTAAGGATGGCATGATCCTGAATCCCACTTTTGCAGGATTGTCACAATCATGGACTCTTTTTAACTTTATTTTTGGCTTTTAACATATCAAAACCAAACAGGCCATGCACCGGCCTCAGAGAAGTCCCCAAACAGTCCCTCGTCCCGCCCCCGTCCCCCTCTCCGGCAGTTCAACCGCATTTGAGTCTCTTGGGCCAGATTCAGGATTACACCTTTCCACTGTCCTCGATGTGGCGGTGATCGTTGGGTTGCGAGCGGGGACGAGGATCGTGAAGAAAGTGAGTCTGTAGTGGAAATCGGGTATGATATATATGGTCCCCAGATGTCCGGTGGGCGAGCATGGATAGGTAGGGTCTTTCTAAAGCATGTTTCAACATCTTGGCAATGTCACATCGCTTAGCCAACGTTGTAGGCTTGGTGGTGGGCCGCACCCCCAGCCGATTGCGATCCTTCTTCGTGCTAGGACCAATAACAGATTTGCTAGCCTTCGTCCGTGAGCTAGCAGGTGTCTGGTTAGCCCCATTAGTGCCAGGGTAGGTTTAGGGTCTAGTTGCATTCCTAGGATCGCCGAGATCCTCGAGTACCTGACTCCAGAATGAGGAAATGCTTGGGCATGACTACGCTAGGTGCATGAAGTCTGCTTCTAGAGCTCCGCAATGGTTGCATGCTGCCGAGATGGTCGAGCGTTGAGTGAAGTTTGGCTGGAGTGTGATATACCTGGTGCTGGTAGTTGAAGTGTATTTTCTTGTATCTTGTGTTGAGGGAAACTGAGTAAATTGTAGAATGTAGTTCCAGTCTTCGTCGGCTATCCAGTTGCCTAGGGTTCTCTCCCATCTTCTGGGGTTTGTGGTTAGAAGTGTCATTTCGGTGACGAGCGCTTTGTAGATTCTGGAGACTAGTCGTACATCACCCTGAGATTGCATCACCCTGTGGAGGAGCTGCCACGTGGGTGGTTGTTGCCGGAAGGTAGTCAGTCTGGTTTGAAGGGTGTGTCGCAAACAGAAATAGATATACATGTTTAGGCGGTTGTCGCATTCTTTGTCTCGGGCTTGTTGTGTTAGAAAAAAGCCCTTGACGAAAAGGTCACTTATTGTTTTTATTTTATCCGTCCATTGCAGGTATATTCTCCCTGTGGTTATAGGCATTCCCGGTATGTACCTCGCTGGAATGAGAGGGGAGAACCTGTCCTGCGTGTTGCTTTTTAGGGCGATCGTCTTCTAGATGGCGTATGTGTTGAGTACTGCATTAATCGATGTGCGCGGCACCTGTAGTTGCCTGAAGAGAACGGCCCTGAGGAGATAGGGTGTCGCTAGGGCTCTCTCGACCTGGACGTGGGGCCTGATAAAGTGTGTGGTGTACCAATGGCCAAGGAATTGGGCTTATTGGTCCCAGTAGTATCGCTCTAGGTCCGGGAGTGCAAAACCACCTTTCATCACGTTTTGGATTGTTAGGGAGAATTCTCTGTGAAAGCTAATTTCCCAAACCTAGCGAGTCCCCCAGCAGCTTTCCTGGATTTTTGGGGTTTATTTTTTTCTCCTGCTAAGAGCGAGACTCTTTCTCCCACTCTTAGGCATGATTTGAGAATGTCCTTTGACTGCGAATGTGTTTTATGGGCTATGGGGTCTTTTACTCCATAGGGTTTCATGTGTTTTTGGTATGTGTGTTACACAGCACCCTCAGTGCAGTAACACAGGGGTGTCATAGTGACCGCCAAACAGACTCCATACCCTGGGACTGACTACTGTCTCCCAGGGCATGTAAAGCCACCATTGGCTTTACTAGTCTCAAATTGTGAACAGAACCAGTACAAACCATCATATTGTGGAAGTACTGGTAGGGGTAATTCGATTACCCCTGGGTCTGTTTTCCAAGGGGGCACTGTCCAGTCCCCCCCTTGTCGAGTTTTTGGCTGGTGGCAGTGTATACCATGTGAAATATTCCACCGGAATATTTCTTATGGGATTTTCCCATTGATTTTAAACGCACCACTTTTTGGTGCAATGTTAAAGATACCGCCGGGTTATTTATTTAATATTTATTCCCTGGTTGGGTCTTTTTGCCAGGACTCTATTTCAAAATGGCGTTTGTGTTCGCCTCTGAAACTCTAACCCAAGTCGAGCCCTTTGTTCCACTTTTTGGCGGGCTTCTGCACAGAAGCCCTCCAAATGGTGCCACTCTGTCTGGGGTCTACAGGGACCAACACTTAAGAAACCACAGCAGGTCAAGAAAGGCAGGGTCTACTGTAGAGCCTGTGTGCGAGGGGGATTAGGCACCCTGGACTGAGTTGCCTTGGCAACTCAAGTCGCACTCTTGTGCGATTGGCCCAGTGGTGAGCCGCCCGGCTCACCACTTAGCATGTTTAAGTGACAGCTAGGCTGTTGAATGGGGGGGGGTTTCTGCATAAAAGCAGGGCTTTTGGGACTGGAACTTCAGAAGTCGCCACAGGACCTAAAGAATCCAAAGAGGAGAGAAGCTGAGCCATCAACAACGACACGACCGGTGGAGCCCTGCTGTACGAACTCGCCACTTCCCAGACGACAGAGGCGATCTTCTTCCAGGAGAGTCTTCTTCACTTTGAGCTGGTGGGACCAACCAGTTTGCCTTTTTCGCCTTCCAGGATGTCTCGTGGTCGAATCGCCCGTGCCCAGCACCCCAGCGGCCTGATAGCCACGCTTCACCACTGACCGCGAATAAAAGGGTCATACCTTTTAAATCGGGAACTCCGCGGCTGGTTTCTTCCCTGGCCGTGCAACGACCTCCAGCTTTCTTCCTCGTCGAGATGATCTCTTCCTCTGGTCGAAGCCACGACTTGCACCCGCTGCCAGGAACAACTGCCCCCGCTGGAGTTCTCACCATTTCAGGGACTGTGTCCCGCGTGGCCTCCCTTGCAACGGACTGTCCAAGGTGTCCCATAAATCCTTGACTTTCCAACTGGGTTGGCCTCCCAACCTGCTAACTTTGCCTTTCTGAACTGATCCAACCTCTTGACATTTTCTGCAAAGACTTTGAGTGCATTTCCACTGTGTGATCTTGGGCACATTCCGCCTTGCTCTCTCCAAGAATGGGCCAGGCCTATGAACTTTGGCTCTACAGTAGACCCTGCCTTTCTTGACCTGCTGTGGTTTCTTAAAAGTGTTGGTACTGTGTTATTTCCATACTCTGCCTTTTCTCTCCATTTTTAATGAATTATTGGAGTGCCATCTACGGTAACAAATTATTGGAGTGCCATCTACGGTTACGCGCTCACCTCTGTTGTGCTAATAAGTGGTGTATTAACCTAGACTTGTCGAATAATTAACTAGGGAGGCGTATATACTTCTAGTGACTGTTTGAACTTGCTTGATATATTAGTGCCAGTGTATTTTCATAAGTGTGTTTTAAATAATTATATACTTCTAATACCAGAGCTCTGGTCAGTGTTTGCTTGTTCTACTGTATTTTTAGCCCTATTGTGTATACTCTATATACTGCTTAACTGTTCTTGAGGGAAGTCTGACTGCTCAGCCACAGCTACCAGGTAAATCTGGGTGGTGCAGACTGCTACCAATTGGGTTTACTCCTTACTCCTGTGGTCTTAAACATTTTGCGGTGGTCCCTAAGGGAACTGCACAGGTTTCTGCCCAACATGGATCAGGGTGGTGTAGGCTACTCTTGCCGCTTTGCCTGCCCACAGCAAATTGAGGATTAGGCTGCTGATGCTTTGAAGGAATTGTTGCGACAACATCAAGGGGATATTCGATAATAGGTATAGGAATTTAGGCAAGATGACCATTTTGACTATAGCTACTCTACCCCAGAGCGTAAGCGGGAGGAGTTTCCACCTGTTCACTTTGCTTTGGATCATCTCCACTGTCTTTTCGCAGTTGTCTTGCATGACGTCTCAGTGGGATCTTGAAAGGAGAATGCGGAGGTATCTGACTTTCGAGTGCTGCCACTGGAATCCAAAGTCACCTGAGAATTCTTGGGTGCTGGCGGTCAGAGCAAAGATTACGTATTTCGAGAGGTTAATTTTCAGTCACAAGAAATTGACAAATTTCATCACTGCTCGCATCACTGTGTTCAGGTTCTAGGCGGAATTGCACAGGAAGAGGGCTACGTCGTCGGCATATAGGAGATTATCAGGTTTTGTGGACTGAGCGAAAGGCCTTTGCCCAAGTGGCGGCTGAGGAGATTGGCAGCCAGATGTTCCATCACGTGTGCGAACAGCACTGCTGATAGTGGACAGCCTTATCTGGTCCCTCTCTGTAGGTGTATGTCAGTTGATCATGTATTCCCTAGAATGATGTTGGATGTCAGGTGCTCGTACAACAGGGAGACTAAGCGGATGAAGTAGTTGCCGAGGCCCATGCGTTTCAGGATAGCAAAGAGGAAAGCCCATTCGATAGAATCGAAGGCCTTTTCGGCGTCGAGCGGGATGGCACTCTGGGTCGAGAGCGTCCATGACTCCAAATATCCTTCTTATGCCATATGATTTATTTCACCATGGCAGGCATCAGGGGAAGTACTCTTGAGGTCAGGATTTTTTCCAGTATTTTGTCGTCTAGGTTTATTAAGGAAATCGGTTTGTATGAGGCACAGTCTTCCTTTGGTTTACCAGGCTTGTGGAGAAGGATTACATTAGCCATCCGGAGGGTTGGGGGTAATGTCCCGCTGGCTAGCACCTCGTCATACACCTGCAGCAGGAGTGGGGCCAGCAGTTGTGCGAAGGTTTTGTAAAATTCACCTATTAGGCCGTCTGGGCCTGGAGCTTTAGTGTTGGGTAGTCCTTTAATTGTTTCCAGAATTTAATCTACGGTGATAGGCTTGTTGAGTTGTTCTCGGAGTTCGGCGCTCGTCCAATAGAGTTCAATGCTGTCAAGGTATCTGGCCAGGTCTGTCGAGGCAGAAGAATAGTAGGCGTTGTATAGCTTTTGGTAGAACTTACGGAAAGTTTCAGCTACTTCGGTATATAACAGGGTGCCGTTTTGGTCATAGATACTTTCGATCATGGTTGGTTTCCTTTCAGCTGCCACAAGTCTTGCCAGGAGGGCTCTGGGTTCCTGGCCTTTGCCTTATTGGCATATTTTGCGGTTCCTAGTTAGAAATGTCACTTCTCTCTCAGCGATAGTTCTGAAGTTTTCTAGTTCTGCTTTGAGTGCTGCTAGAGGTTGGGGGTTGGGCGACGTTGAGCATTCACGCTAGAGTTCTTTCAATCTGAATTCGCTTGTCGCTAGTTCTCTCCTGATCAATTTCAGCATCCCGTTCTCTTTTGCCATGCATGTTCCCCTGACGTAACATTTCAGCGCTTCCCACAGCGTGCCTGCTAGCGATACTGAGCCTTGATTTGATTCAATATAAGGACAGTATCTCTGTTCGTAGTTCATCTGCGAAAACCTGATCTTGGAGGGCTCTTGGTTTGAATCTCCAGTGAGGTCTGTTCTTGTTGCCTGGCACCTTGCATTCGAGAATTACTGCCGAGTAGTCCGATAGGGTTCTGGGCAGGATTTGGCTTTGCCCGCAGTGGAGTTGACTGTGAGAATACAAGCAGGTAGTCGAGTCGCAAGCTAGTCTTGTGGACCCATGAGTGATAGGTAAACTTGCGGGACCCAGTGTTCGGGTCTCCAAATGTCTGAGGTTGTGGACGTCGCATATTTCAGTGATCTGAAGACTGGCTTTGGAGGGAGCCGGGGGGACGGTCGAATGATTGAGATTTGTCCTTTATAGAATCTAGCTGTGTATTTAAGTTGCCGCCCCATATGATTGTAGCCGATCCTGCGGTTTCCAGATGTGACATCACCCATTCAAAGTTATTTGGGCCATCAGTGTTTGGGCCGTAGGAATTTAGCAGGATGATTTCCTTGCCTTCTATGATTCCTCGCACAAGGAGTGTGCTGCCCACTGTGTCTTTGTCTGAATTTTGTTTTTTTATCAATCAGGATAGCAACCCCTCTGGCGAAGGAGGAGTAGGACGAAAAATATCCGACAGCCCCAGTCTCGGGCCTAGCCATTTTCAGTGCTGTGGAGAAGGCGTGTCTCTTGAACCAAGGCTATGTCAATCTTGTGTCTTTTCAAGTATTGCGTTATTTTACAAGTTTTGGTCGGCTGATTGCCTCCTCCTATGTTCCATGTAGCTAGGTTGAAGTTGCTGGTTGCTGTCTATTGTTCTGGCGGATTTTCTGGTGGAGTCGGTTGTCGTGCTTAAGGTGTAATATCTCTTTATTATGTGTGGATCTTGGGCGCTTAGTCTTGGGTGATCCGGGGACATCAGGTTTTGGCAGTGTCAGATGACTGTACTTCGAGCGGTGCATGTTTGGAACTGTCTCTTCTTGGTCTGGGCAATCCCTAACTTGCCCTTGTTCTCCCTCCCCTTTACACGGGCAAGCCCCAACATGCCCATAGTTTTGCCCCTCCCTAATAACGGTGGATCTTGGCTGTGCTTGGGGCGCTAGTGTCCTCCCAAGTAGTAAGGCTCCCTTTCGACATGGGCTTCCAGTGCGTGTCACTGAGTTCTGGAAGGTGGATCCTGGTCAGGTGTAAAAAGATTTCATGGTGGGTTCTTCCTAGTGCGTTCTCTTCTGGGTGGCCGTGGATTATTATCTGCCGGTCTGCAGCCGACCCGATCTAGGACGAGTTACCCTTCTCTGATGAGGAAAAGGATTGTGGTGTCCCATCATTAAATGCGTAGTTTGGCTGGGAATATCATGGAGTAGAGTAGTTGGTTGTCTTGGAGTCTACACTTCACTCCTGCAAATAATCTTCTCTGGGCTTTGTTATGCTCTACTTGAAATCGCCGGGGGTGCCTGGAAGGCTCTGAGATCTGGAACCCTGGCTGCGTAGTTGCCCAGTGCTGAATAATGAATCTTAGTTATTTGTAGGGTGAGCTATCCGTCCTGCGTTTCTTGTGCAGGGGCGCTTGACGTTTGCTGGTGAGCTGCCCAAGTTGCTTCACTGGTGCAGTACACATTCCTTGGGCCCAAGCCTGCTGTGACCCCTACCTGCCTACCAGCAGATTCGGTTTGTTAATTGTAACTTTGTTATCTTCATCTCCTTTTCAGGTGCAAAGGTCTTGATGCTGGCGTGCTGGATGGAGAGGCACATTTCTAGGTGAGAGAAAGCGCGAAGTGCAGCGCCTTTATTGTCTTTTAAAGCTAACCTGTGTTTTCTTCTCCTCACAGGCCGCTGTGGTGCTGCGCGTGGATGAGAGCACGATAAAAAACAGGTCCCCGGAATCCGTTAAGGTAAGTACAGCGCTGTGCGGTTGTTTAATATTGAAAGAGAACCTGAATAGGTATTTTTCCTTTGCAGATGTTGCTGTGGTGCTCTGGATGGAAGCGCAGTGTAGCACGATGGAATTCAGTTAAGACTGATGGAATTCAATGTTTTTGGAAGCGCACGCGTTCTAATATTGTTTTTCCTTTTCTCATTATTGCAGGTCGCGATGTTCAAGCAGCAGCTGTGGTAGCGGTTCGCCGGAAGTCCTTAAGCTAGTACTCACAGATGAGTGATGTTTCTTCTCTTGGTTTCCACAGATTGCAGCCCAGTTGAGATGCTGAGTGCTGGATGGTGTTTTCTCAGGTAAGACTGAATAATCGTGTTCTTGCAGGACTACAGGAAGATGCTGAAGACCAGGAGCTGGACACGGTGAGCATCACGCTGCTGGTTGCAGAACACCACGAAGCGTGTTCTGCAGTCAGGGTGCCGTTTATATAGCCCAGGTAAAGTAGTACCAGGGAAAGTAGTTCCAGGCCTGCCACACCCAAAACACTAGACCGCATGGCTTGGTTCTTAGAACTAGACTGTGTGGGTGCTTCCATGTTGGATTTAAAGGCCCATGTACATAAATGGGACCTAGTTTGAACAGCCTTTCCTTCCTACATATGAGCCTGGGGCCAAAGGCGCCAGGACTGGCTCCAGGAGCCCTTTTGCAGTAGTTTTAAGGCCCTCAGGGTTCTGGTGGGAGCCTGCTTGTGGCACAACTTGTGCCCCCTCACAGTGGTCATGACAGGCTTGAACTGCTGGAGAGAAGTATGGGAACAGCTAGATGGCGTCGCTGTCGTAGTGGAGTTCGCCTTCATCTCTGGCCAGGCACAGGATGTCACGGTCCTTATAGTTTAGGAGCCTGGCTAGGATAGGTCTTGGAGGGGCTACAGGGATGGGGCGGGCAGCGGGGACCCTATGGGCCCTCTCGACCACAAATAGTTGAGATCGAGCAGACGTTCAAAACAGTTCTCTGCAAATGTTTTTTTACCAGGTCTTCAATTTTTGGGGGATTTTGTTGCCATCGGACCCCGACCAGCCTAATGTTGCATTGAGAGCGTCCTTCCAGATCTTAATTTTTGGCGATGACGGCCTTCATCTGTCCAAGTAGGAGACTCTTGCTGTGATTGAGGTTGAGCTACCCCCCGTTCTACTGCATCTAACCTGTCGCCATGCTTATCCAGTCGATGCTGCAATTGGTCCACTTTTGGAGGACAGGGCATCTATTTTATTGTCTATGTTGCCAATGCCGACTTTCAAATCTAGCAGGATTTCCCATATTTCTGTGTTCAGAATTAGTGCCTCGTCTTCCTCTATGGACTCGGTGGGAGATTCAGGTCGGTCGCTGGGTTTGGGGGTCTTTGCCATTGCCCCTGCCACAAAGTTGAGTTTGTTGGGATTTATCAGTTTTCCCCCATGATGAGTGAGGCATGGTTGTTGCTGGGAAGTTGATGGCGTTGATGTCTTGCTTCGCTGGTTCACTTAAGGAGTGCAAACCCACGGTGGTGGATTTTATAGTACATCCTTAGTTATGGTGGTCAAGCTGAAGTATGTAGTAGTACTGTCCCTGGGGTATGTTACCGTGATAACTTCAGGAAGGGATCACAGAGATCTGTGGTCGTGCTGGAAGTTACCGGCTTTGTATGGTCCCTCTTGGTGTGGCAAAGTGGTTGGGGCGCTCTTAGAACTGATTGAAGGGGGGCTGAGAGTTCGCTTGCAACAAGGCGAATGGACCAAAAGGGTGATGAGTTTGCAGTCAGCCGGGGCACAGGCAGGCAGAGCGGAGATCTGAATTGATGCGGATGGTCGTCTGGTGGGGCGGGCAGGTAGACTAGGGTCTTCCCCTCTTTGTCGTTCTGTGCACTTTTTAGGTTAGTCTGCGTCTCGCCTGTTTTCGCTTATGGGTGTTGTGCGGATCTGGGGCCTGCCTTAGATTGCAGCTTGCGACATCCGCTATTGGGGCCAGTCTGGTCCGCACTGCGCAGCCGGCTTTCGCTGTTCTACTTTGTGTTGTGGGCTGTGGCACCTGTAGCGTGGCTGTTATTTCCTCCACCAGGTGCCTCAGGGTTTCTGTCGCCCCCTCTGTCAGAGTGATTGGCTCTTGGTCGCTGGTGATTTGCAGTAAATATTAGGCCTAATGCGCAGGGGGGGGTGAGGGGGGCCTCTGGCAGCTCGGTTCCAGGATGTAAGGGAGACACGGAGGGGACCAGCACGACGCCCACCCGCCCCGGGATGCGTATTATAGTGCCGGGGACTGGGGGGGGGGGGGACCCGCTCCAATGTACCAGAGTTTGATGGTGAGGAACAGGGTAAGTTGTGTGGTCAGGGGGGGGGCGGGCAGCAGGCCTCCTCCTCACCTCTCTGTAGCAGGAGACTATTCGGGAAGGCAAGGAGTCCACTGTGGGCCGTGTTTCTCTCGTGTTGTTGCCTAGTATTCCGCCGAGCTGGCGTGCTGGTCTCCTCGTCTGTGTGCCGCCAGTTCGGTGCGGACCATGCACAGCTGGGCGCGGGGCAGAATCGGTGAAGGGCCCAGCTTCAGCGCCTCTGTCCGGGGGGAAAGGGGGGGGGTGAACTGCGGCACGGCAGTTGTTTGTTTTTCAACAGTCTGGGCCTGACTGACTGGAGGGCAGCTCCTGGATGCGTCTGGGTTCTTGCTCGGGCCGCCACCCCCTTGGCAGTCGCTGTGGCTGTTGGTTCTGCGTGGTCTGGGGGTCTTAGGTCGGAAGGCTGGTCGACCTGTCAAATTACATCATTTTGTTTAGATGATTTTGCAAGGGTACTATCCTGAAGTCCTAACCAGAAAAGATCCTACCTTTTGTGCATATTACGAGACTTTGCGATCATCCTTCGGAGTCCCCCTCTCCCCCCAAAAGTCCCCACATTAAGCCGGAATTAGATTACTTTTAAGTGGTTGGTTTTTCCATTGTGCATCATTGGTAATGCGGACACCCAGATAATCAATTTCTCACCACTTGAGGTGTTAACCATTCTTGAAGTCAGCCTTTTGCCCACATTCATTAGTACTCATGGAATTACATGTATCGTAAGAGAACACCCATTGTCTTGCTGTCTAGAGTACAGGCCTCTGCCTCAAGGCTAGTAATGAGAGTTCACCGATTTAGAGAAATGGCGTGCCAAATCACACGCTGGCCCCAACGCCAACTGAAACATGAAAATGCTGGGTTTGTTCTCCATCAGACCCTGAATAAACCACAGCATAATTATTCTTGTAAAGGGATTCCACGGTTTTCATCGCAGCAATTTTCACAGTGGCTGTTTTCACTGTGATGTTATCACCCAGGACCTTTTTGGAGATCTACATTTTTTAAACTTATTTTTGAATGGGGGTCTCCACCCCCCACTACTTCATCCACCACCCCCAAAAACCCTACACAAACCCCGCATATATTTGCTAAAAAAAAAAAAAAAAAAAAAGGAGAAAATGGCAGTTACAGTAGTACCTTTCATCTTAAGGTTTCCCCAAAAGCAAGCATGTCTTACTGTATATAAAAGGCGCTCACTTAGGCCCACAGAGAACAATTAGAGCTTGGTTGCCGAAGACTACATATTTTTGGAGAATCAAGCTAAGGCAAAAGGGATTATCAAGTGTAGAAATACACCTATTAAAGCTTGCCTGCAGATGGGAGATTGTGCTCCATACACCAAATCTCTAACAGTCCCAGAAGATCTTGTAAGACATTTCAGAGGAGATTTGCAAGTGGCTAGCCAGCCATAAAAAGGTCCCTTGCCACCGCAAACCTATACAGACACGGGGCACGGTTTCATACTCACCAATAGTCAATCATCAATAGTGGCGAGTGCAAATTTCGTTCCCTGCTTTAGACAATCTAGTGGTGCTATAGAGCAGTAGTTTGAAGGATCCTCTGGTGGTCCTGCTTTTATACAGGGGATTAGTTGCCTCTTCTGCAGTTTTCTGGGAAAGAGACGAGATATTCATGCCGTTAAACAATGTCAATGTATACGGACCCCAGGGCCTTCCATAAGATCTCCCACCTTTGGGTAAACTTCTCTTGCATCTTAAAACGGGACCATCTCCTTGTATTGTGTCCCCAAGTAATCTAGCCGTACCTTCCTCCAGAATTTTTTTAAAAATTATATTAAATCGTCAAAGCAGTCAATACATTCTCAGCTGACCTACAGAACAAATCGAATGAGCGGAATACAATAAAATGTGTTAATTCCACCCCTCAATCTCGTTGCTTTTTTTGTTTTCTCCTGTGGATAGATGGCAGAAATGGTGTGAAGCACCTGAAATCAATTTTATTTCAGTGGTACACCCACCAAGCTATTAATCACTTTACCACAAACCGAGAAAGCAGGATATTTGCAGAGCTGCACATGAAGTAGGAGCATGCACTAGGTGACCAGGAGGCGGTCTGGAGCAATCCCCTGCAGTGTCCGCCCGACAGATGCTTCCAAAGGGCTCAGTATGTAGCGAGCACTACCTACTGGGCTTCACTCCCCACCCGCAACGAGGCAATTGTGCGTCCACCTCCGCAGAGGTAAGCAGACATTTCCCTATGTGATGGAATTACCCAACACCAACTTTAACCAGAGTACTTACACCAATGTGGTTTGGAGTATGCACAAAACCGACTTATTGATCTCGGCATTGAAAGAGATGGGCCAGTGCAAGACAGGAGACATGTGAAAGAATCCCTTGCAGTACCTTCATGGCAGACGTTCATATGATGCACATAGGGGTAACTAGCTTTGCACTTCCTTACTCCCTACATCATGAGGCGATGAAAAGTATGTGGCGGTCCGAGAGGCAGGTCTAATATTGCAGCAGACAACCATCTATGACAATATGAAAAGTGAGCGACCTGGAAGCTTCAGCTGTGCTATTCAATGCAACAAATCCTTGAAGTTAACATATGCACTATCCACACAGGACAGTCCCTCTACGACAGCCAGACATAAGTAAATCTCTTCCTGGTGCAAAACACTCCTGACTTACGCCAACCTGCAATGTGACATCTATGTAATCTTGACAGGGCAATTGCAACCTATGCCAACGCAACCAAGCCCACAAAAGCCAAATTCAATGCAAGGCCACTCAGCAAAAAAAAGGCACAACTGACATGTCAAACTCACCCAAATAGCGAGCCATGTCAACAAGAAAAATTTTAACATTTAATATAAAACGTAAATGTATGCAAACATTAAAGGGCATAAATATAAAAAGAAAACCAGAAAGCATTAAATACAAACAGTGAAGGGGAGGGAATGACCACGCCAGTAAGGGCAAACCCAGTAACGGGAGTACAAATCTTAAAAAGAAACCAAAAAAGGTTCAGGAGATGGTTTCAACAGCCCAAAATAAAACATTTAATTTGAGATGGTTTGACTAAAATATGTGCATTGGGTTGGCCTTCATAAGGTTTAACTGAAAGGTCAGTTAAAGCTCCCCCCCTTAGTATTGCCCCTGTAGACATTGGATCACAGCTGAATCCTTTCCATTTAGACGGGTAAGCGTTCGGTTTTAAAACGTCTTCTCGGGAGGGGTGGGGTGAAGTTACTCAAAGGTTCGGGGTAACGTGCTGCACTGTCTGAATATCTGAATTATAACACGGACACATCTAGCACAAGTTTCATTACTCTCCCTCTGTACCCGTTGAGACAAAAAATCACAAAAAGGACGATTCATAATAATTATGACAAAAACAGTGCATATTAGCAGGGGAATTCCTTCTATACAAATTCTGTAATTAAACAAAAGAGAAACGCGGTGTGCGAAGCAGTGTGTCTTGTGAAGGAGTGAAGGCAGACCGCTGTTGGACCCACCTTCAGTTTTCTACACGGACCTGCAGTCCGCTTTTGATCTCCACAGAACTTTTCTACAAAAACACTGCGCAGGCGCAGAGCGCGGCACGGTGTGCGAAGCAGTGTGTCTTGTGTCTGGTGGCGGGTGCCGGGAGTTTGGAGCGGCAAGACTCTGCCCCCGTGAAACAGAGCATTTTCATCTTCTCATCTTTCATCGTAACCCGCTTCCACTCCGCCGGCATACATGGCACCACTTTCCCCCCTGTGAGGACGACAGGACCTTCACGAAGCGAACAAAAAAGTTTGCAAGACTGGAAAAGGTCCTTTCACAACTACTGCCTTCGAAAGCCCTACAAATGCTAGCACCCTCCCTCCGGCACCTCAACGGTCTCTGAAATCACGGACCCAGCCAGCGGGCCTAGGTGTGTCAAAGGTCCCCCTGAGGTACTGCGAAAAATTCCCTGACAAGGAGCTGTCGGAGGACGGTCGCGGCAGGGATCTAAAAGGCCGGGTGGGGTGACTGACAATCAGCTGCGCACAAGCCCTCACTTAAATACACAGCTCCATTCTCTGGAGCGCCCAAACTTGCCATCACAGGCGGGCAACACCAGCGATCAGGAGGACCCGATGGATCCGTTTGACTATGGCGCACCACTGAGCAACACAAGAGGCTCAAACAACAGCTGAGGAATATCGATTACAGCCCAAATTCATTGTAACCCAACGCATCATACAGGTCTGCCAAATCGGGCGCATCACCACAGGTCGAAAGCCGCCCCCCGGAAAACCAGTGCTAACGACTCTTGGGACACCGAAACTGAGGACCAGGTGTTCTCACCTAATGACCAGTTGGATGTGCCTCTCGGGGGCAAAGGGAGTCATGCGGCAAATCTCATGAATCATGACCCAGAACTTGACCTTCGAGCTTGCCCAGACCAGACGGCGGCCGACGTAGTGACCAGCGGAGGAGCAGACCCTCACCGGGGCTTGGCTCTTCACACTGCACACTAAAATCTGGACGCAGGCAGCCTCTCAGAACTAAGCGAAGTCCATCAGAGAAATTCAGAGTCTCTTGGCGTACCCGCCAAGAAGACAATCCTGGCACCTAAGATCCTGTTTACCAATGGAACTCTCAATCCAAAAATAACGCTGGAAAAGCAGCCCTTAAAGAAACGAAAGAAAGCTACCCTCAAACCGCAGAGAGGCAAAAGGGCTGCCTAGCTCCGCTGATCTCATCTTCCCTGAAAGAATATTTTATCAAACAGCACAAAAGAAAATTAGGCCAGGAGCTAAGCTGTCGGATGCAGAAATCCTAGAGGCTATACAAGACCACTCCCCCCTGACCAAAGCACACAAAACTGACTCAAACCATCGTGGGCACCCCTCAAGCTCCAAATCGCCTCCTAAACCAGACCCAGCCCCGAATCTGAGACCAGAGACAGAGTCCACCACTGCCAATAGTCACCCGTATTGAAGTAGGACAATCTCATAACACGGAAACGGGAGCCGGTTCTATTACAAGAGAAATCTCAAAAGATGGCCCGAGCTTGGACCAGAGACCTACCATAGTACTTCCAAATTCTCCTGCTAGTGCAGGAATAGACAAGTCCAACCAAGACCACCGTCTCACCAACAAGGCGGACCACTATGCATGGACCCGACTACATATTCAAGGGAACTCAAGTAGAACGTTGGAAGAAAGGCCACACAGCAGTCAAGAGTCCACCTCTATCTCAGAAAGGAGGCTCTCGGAGATTCACGCCGTTCCAAAGCGATAGAGGCACAAATATGCCCCTTAAAAACAGACGGCCAAGTGAAACACTGACTACGTCGGAAAAGGACATCCCCCTCAACAAAAAAAACAAAAAAACTGACCTATTGTCTATTATGTCAGCATTCACGATAGCTTTAAACCCTTTCGGAAAGCTACATGAATCAATTCACGAGGCCCTGAAAGACAATACAACAATGATCACCGAATTGAAGGACAAACTGACTTTCATTGAAGGGTACCTAACTGCCACTGAAAAGATCTCGAACAATGCATACTCAAAACTGGAAGAAAAAAATAGAAAAGCTGTCTGAAGATTTTAAGAGCAGAACCAACTTACAGCATACTAGTGCACTGACCATAAGCAAAGACTCGCAGATCACTCAGAGTGAGCAGATCAAAGACTTGGCCCCAATATTTGCAAAAATGCCTTCAAAGCCAGCTTCAAAACTTGTTCCCCTGGCTACTGGTTCTACATCTACAGGGAGTACCAAGCAGCGCAAAAAGTGTAATTTACCTACTGCGCTCTTACGCACCCAAGAAAATCTACCAGAACCTTTGCTTTCACCAGGCCTCAATCAAGGGGTGGACACCCCAGCGATCGAACGGCCACAAATCAAAACGCAAACGTCATCCGGTCAAGCTAACGCAATCACACTGATAACTAATGATTATCCGGACTCCCCCTCAGAATTGATGAATATATCACAGCACCTAGCTGCTGTAGGACCAAATTTGCCACCTTCGCCTAAGGCAGGAGCACCACCAAAGCCAACGGAACAAACTCATCACAGAAGTGGAGCATCTCCCCCAAGTGGAAAATAAACGCAAGGCCGAGGATTTCGTAGCCTACACCCATCTGGCTCGTTCGAATTCCCGAAGCGTAGCACTAGAGGCATTAAGAAACCTAAAGAAACCACAAAAAACATCTGCTCATGATTCTCCACGAACTAGTGATCCAAGACCAGATCAAAATAACAGACCACGACTTCCATCTCGAAAGGAGGCTAAAAGACCTACGACAGCCTGCCCAAGGAAAGAAATAAAGCTGGCAGGGACGTCGCTCTTCAAACTGGAACAAACCTCGGCAAAGAACAGTTACCTAGTTCTGAATCGAAGAACAGTCCTAAACATACTAGGGAAAGTCGACAAGCTTCGCCATCTAAGAACGGCCGACTTGATACTTGTCGAACCCTACCACCGCGAGCACAGAGCTAAGGCGTACCTACACATAAGAAGCAATGCCTTAAGAAAACTTTCCACCGAGCTCATAAAAGATCTGCATCGCTGGGGCTTAACATTACACCTGCTGCAGAAGCCTGACCTTGCATCATCACATCAGGGTAGGGACACAAGGGAATCCTCGAGTCAGCACAGAGACCAGTGCAGAGAAAGGGACACGCTAAAGGACCCCAGAAGGCCTTCCCTTCCAAACAGAAAGGACCCGGAGTGGAAGTCCCACCACGCCGCCCACGCAATGAATTGGACAGACAACCATGAAACACCAAAAATCCAAAAAAGACCTGCTGAAAGTACCCGGATGGAAGCGCACACGGAAATAAAGGGGACCTCGTCGAGGCGGGAACCGAACAAATCAGCTGCGTCCAAACCGTGGAGATGGATATCCAACACTTTCTCCCGCAACCATAAGAATTTGCAACGACTGCAAGGCCCCGCACCTACGAAGACTCACCCAATCGGACCTCAGACCCATCTAAACAAGAGCATCTTCCATATGGCATCATGGAACACTAAAGGCCACCGCCACTTAACTACACCGAGCAATGTAAATTTGAGCTCATTTGAGCTGATATGCCTCCAAGAAACATGGCTCCTGGGAAAACCATCCATGGACAGATTTGCAATTGAAGTCTCGCCGGCTTCCAAGTCTATTTTGGGCCGTCCATCAGCAGGCCTACTGACAGCAATTCGCCTGGGTTCGGGGATTACACCAAAGGGGAAAATCGCAGAAGAGTACGGCATGCTAACTACACTGACCTTATGGTTCCATCAAGACCGAGCCCGTGACTCTTGGATAAACTCCGAATTGGGCATAATTAATTTGTACTATAATCCGGACAAAACCATCAGAGAATTCTGTATACTGGTCGCCAACACAATCGACTACCTAACTGTCGACAGAGAAGTGGCAAACATAATATGTGGGGACCCGAAAGCTAAATGCGGAGAAAATTCGGCCGACGACAAAGGCCTTATGACCACCACGCGGATGGATGAAAGAGGGTGAGCTTGGTACGACCTAATGAAGACGAGAAAGTTCCACAACGTGTCGTCCCTCCAAGAGAAGAAAATCCAAATTTCAACGTGGGAAAGGCCAGGCTTGGCCGCCACCCTCGACTATATCTTTATTACGGAGCGTTTGATTCCATACTTCATTGACTTTGTAGCCACAAAAACAACTGAGTGATCATAATCTACTTCATATGTCGTGGGGGGGAGGCTGCGCCGATAAAACAACTCTACACTCCGGCCATTGAGTCAAACCTAACCGAAGCATGGACCACGTACCACTCCGAACACAAGCTTTACAAATCCTGGCTCAAGCAACAGAGGCAAAAGATCTATCAAAATGATGCCGAAGCTATGCTACACACCTGGGCCTCAAGAAACACGAGAGACTTCTGGTCATTGCTAAAGAGTATAAATGGACAGAAGGCAAATTCACTCTCAAACTCTGTCCCAGAACAAAAATGGATCTCGTATTTCACCGAGCTTTATCGACAACCTCTAAACTCATCTTCATCGCAATTCTCGTTGATAAATGCCCCATGGATCCACTGGTCGCACATCAAAGACATCCTGGAAGTTATCACAAACTTAAAATCATCCAGGGCCCCGGGACCTGACGGGTTGACTAACCTAGATCTCAATTCCCGCAAGCCTGGGCTCAAGCGATCGGCGAGCTATTCACCCACTGCCGGAAAAAAAAACAAATTCCGAAAAGTTGGACAGAGGCAGTTTTGGTACCAATTTTCAAAAAGGGGGGGGGGGAAGAGAAATCCCAAGAAACTACAGACCTATAGTTCTATTCGAAATCATTGGTAAGATCTTTCGCATCCCTGCTGCTACGACAATTTAAAGGCTGGGCCTGTACTTCCCCCGGCAGCCGACACCTTTCAAACTGGCTTTCAAAAGGGCGCCGGTACAGCGATAAACTTGTTAATTTTGAACATCATTAAAGCAAAGGTGAAGAGTGGAGCGCCTACGGTCCACATGGCAATGGTGGACATTTCTCAGGCCTTTGACACTGTAGACCGTCAAAAACTTTGGTCTAAACTAACTTTTTGGAAATGCCCGGGACCGATTCTTGACCCAATAATGGCACTTCACTCATCAACCTCGCTCCGAGTGCGCCTAAATCAGCAAGGGCTTCTCTCAGACCAGATTAGCACGGAGTGTGGCGTAAAACAGGGCTGCCCTTTGGCTCCAGCCCTCTATTGCCTTTATTGGGGACTTTCAAGAATCTGAAAAAATGGTAAGATCCTTCCCACCAAAAGTTGGAACCTCCAAAGTGTCCAGACTATGGTATGCAGATGACCTGATCCTGATGGACCAGACGGCGATTGGCCTGCAGAGGCAACTCACAAACCTGTCCGCATACATGGAAAGCAATAATCTGCAAATCAACAAAACCAAGACAAAAATTCTGTCATTCTCCAAAACATCAAAGAAGAGTCAGGCCTGGCCATCCTGGTTCTTGGACAAAACTAAAATCGACGCAGTCACAGAATTTAAATATCTCGGAGTTCAGCTAGATAACACACTCAGCAAAAGCTCCCTTCAAAATTCGCTGTGGTCCAAGATGAGAAATTTGACAGCACAAACCCGCGGAGTGGACCGCAAATTCGGAAAGTTCTCATGGACGCCGGCGCTGCAGTTCTGCAAATCAAAAGTAGTCCCTGCGATTACATATGGAATGGCGGCAAAACCTAAACCTCACTGTGGAGTTTTGGACTAAGCTAGAGGGATTCCTGTGGAAATCGCTGCTAGGCCTTCCAAAATCAGCCCCAATGCCAGCCATCCGACGCGATCTTGGTCTACTATCCCTGACTTGAGTGGTGATGCAAAGTGCCATACTGCCCTAGAGAAAAATCCGGACGCCAAGTGCTCTCCCGATTTACCTGGTCGTGGCCGCCGAAATCAGTAAAGGAACCTGCAAACCACTAGTAGAGTGGGTTAAAAAAATACAAACAAAGCTGGAAGAAGTCAACTGCAACGAGGACCTGCTTATCTCCAATCCTGGATGAGTCAAGACCAAACTCCTCCAACAAGACTGGATTAACACAAATGAAAAAATTCTCCAGTACAAATCCCTAAAACATCTCCCGCCAAGCCACAACCAACTAAAGGCCCCCCCTGAGGTACTGCGAAAAATTCCCTGACAAGGAGCTGCGGAAAGTATACATGCGTGCTGGTTTGAACTTACTTCACACCAGGGACGTTTGGGCAAACAGAGCTCTTGCGTCAGTTTCAAACTGCCGCCTATGCGGAATTGTGGATCAAGTGGAGACAGAACGTCACCTCCTTACATCGTGCACAGCATTAGCGCTGGAAAGGCAGGCTTACTTGGAATCACTCATTACACAGCCGTCAGTCCTAGACGAAGAAAACATGGTTCCGGCTGATTGCAGGCGACTCCAACAGATGGTCGAGATCGGCAGAAAATTCTTGGAACTGGCCCTTAAAAAAGCCACCGCTCCAGGCGTCACCTCCCATACGGCACCTGGCAAATAGCCTTTCCGACTATCTGACTTCTAGTAAACTTTCGAAAAAGGATATGTCTCGTTGATCCAGAGGGGTGTCCTGAGGAGCCTTCATAAAACAGGGAAAATAGTTCGACAGGGATTTCTTTTGTAAAAAACCAAATTGGGTTAATAAACAAAAAAAAAAAAGAGAAAAAAAAAAGAAAAACAGCTTCATGAACTTCAAGCCAGCACCAATCCCAATGATCAAGGAAGTGCAAATATTACAAGCCCACCACCCCCACAGACACATGGTAACAGATTTTCCAATGGACAAGGATTACAGTACAACTCTTCCAGGTCTGAATGATCCAAGTGCCAATCTGCTCACACGACACCACAGGTACCTGGGCCATAGCTCAAATGCAATTTCAATATAAAAGGGGGACAAGCAAAGTTGAAAACTACAATACAAAGCATACAAATATATACAGGACAAGTTTAGGATTAAGAACGGATGAATGGTTTGGCAGGCAAGAAAGAGGGAATGCCCTAGCCCCAACCCCACCCAATCTAAAAGTGAGAAAAAGTAAGAAAGGTGAAAAGGGCATTGGGGCAGTGGCATGGAAAGGAGGCACTGGGTAGTGTCCCATTCGCTAATTGGAAGCGTCAGAAAGTACCATTGGGCTGTAGAATCAAAAGCAATTTGGAGAAAAATGGAAACAGGAAAAAAAGAAAGCTTTCAATTCACAGAGGCCTTAATTCAATGTATAGGGAACGGCATTTATATATTACTGGGTTTTATTATTCATTTTAGGTTTCGCCAAGTTGAGCGCCTTGAAACCACAGAGCACATGCTCCACGATGGGCAGGTGTGCTCGGCTGACGGCCTTTTAGTAAACTCAAATCACTGTATGCACACAGGCGGTGATCAACGTCGGCCAGGTTTGTTTGCTCGCTAGGTGGTGTATGTACTTATCGGTTTTAGAGAGTCAGCGCTCCGATAAAGAAATGATTCAGTGCAAACACCGTCGCCAAGAACTGTGCACAGATTACACCACGGCGGAATAGTTGAATCCTTGCCCAAACCACACTGGGCAATGGAGAAACGATCCGCTAGAGGAGTGACCGAAAAGTCCACTGCAAGCCACCTGCAAGTCTGCTGCTCCAGCAATCTTTAGTCTGCTCCATGCCAATCCCGCTTCAATGGGTATGTATGTGCCAGCAGGGGACAAGCGAGCCTTACAAGGATTACTTCCCATTGAAAGCACACAGGGACTTCGTACCATCTCTTCAGTCCTGAACCCCAGTCTGGTTACAGAATTAGAAATAGGACCTAGCAGTGCAGGCCATACATTATACCACTGCCTGCTGGCCTCCCGTGCATCGCACGGCTCTACGTCGTTACAACAAATTCAAATACTTGGTGGCAATACGTTGTAGTTACTTCCATTTTGGGGGTGTGTGGAGGTGGTCTCCCATGCCTCTTTCCCCTTCACTACCACTGCCTACCCCAACCACTCTCAACCCTTAAATACATGTACATAATTACTTCCCATCCAAGTTATAGCAGTGAAGTAAATCACCTTGAAGTAGTTTACTTTGTTTAAACAACGGGAGAGGACACATCCGACTGCGCTTTCAAAGAGGGAAAGAAAGCAAGAACAACCATTAAGCATAGAATTGCACCGTGGGTGGAAGGTGGACATTGCCAATGGCAGAGTGCAACAGTTGGCACAGGTCATTAGGTTTACTCCTATGCCAAACCCCTATCTGAGAAGGTTGTAAGAGGCCAGCGAACCACCACCTACTTATGAACTTCCATCTAAAAGCCCTGGTGTATGGCATGGCGACTCTACAGACCACTGTGCTGAAGAGGTGGACATTCTGGCATTCGTCAATGCACAACTCGGGAAGGCCCAGCAGTGTTACTAGGTTGAGGTCATTTGAATGTTGTGGTCTATGGAGTATTTTTTTTCATTCTCAAATGTTTCAGAAAGGCATTTCAACCGTATTAAGAATTATGTTATTTCCATGTGCCATGATCACCTTCGTGAATCACAACCCCTCTAGTCTTCATTATCTAAAGGATTTTACATGAACCAATTCCATGTCTTGAAACACAATGCCAAACAAAAAGTAACATTCCGGCTATGTGGAAAACCAAAGTGACAATATTTTTATCAACTGCGACATAATTATGAGGTGTTTAAAAATTAGGTAGATTAAATGTTTGTCTACACCATGCAGGTGTGTAAAAACAAAATCATAATAAACCAGAGTACCCCAGAGAAGAACGTTCTTGTGGATGCTCATCAGTCTAGAAATGCCTACATTCCCATGAATAAGGATTTAGCGCTCCACCAATTCACGGCCAGTGAGTCTACAAGTGGAGAAAACTGGATGCCACAGTCACACTACCCAACAGTGGGTCTACTACCAAAAGCACTGATCTTAAACTGCCAAATCATCGCAGAATTCTCAGAGAACCCAAGAGTACCAGCCAATACACGCAATCCACACTAACCTTCGCTAATGAGACCGTTGGCACTCAAATAACAGAAGAACAGAAAACAAACCATACTATTGGTTCACGGAAGGATAGCCAAGAGGCAATCAATATATAAGCACCCGTACTGTAGTTTCAACCGGGTGGTAAGGGCCCAATTTCCTCTTTTTGTTTAATAATTTGTATCACTTAATAGTATTAACAGTGAAACTGATGCATGATTAGATCAATCTTTTTGATAGGTTTAACATGGTTAGGTGATATTACCAAAAACAAAGGTATCACAATGTACCATGACTATAGTGATAAGCGAGAAAGATGATCATCAGCATGCAATAATTATGAATGGACAAACATGGGAAGGACAAAAAATGAGAGACAAAGGGAGAAGGGAAGGGGAGAGATATTCAAAGCATACAGGGCTGGTTATAGATAATAGGAGTATACATCTAATCACATATTTGGAGCATTAAAACAAAAGATTCACAAACCATGTGTTGACATATTATGAAAGGAGCGATATTAAGTAAAGAGGGACCATTTAACATGTTTGAATTTTATATTAAGACGTGCTGCCATACAGTGTTCAAGTCTATGTATATGACATTGTTCCACCAGCGCTTTACCGATACATTTTTGGAATCTTTCCAGTTGGCTGTAATGAGTTTCATGGCAAAAGCAATAAATAGATTGTAGAGATTATAGGCGGGTGCGTTTTACTCCCTAAGAGTATGTTTGATAATATAAGGGGGAGATTGACCTCTAGAAGAGACCATACCTCTCGCCAGAATAACTGAACAAAGGGACACTGAAAAAACATGATGATAGGATCCATAGGTATCACCTCAAGGCCAGCAGCTGCCATCTGAGCCCGGCTTAGTTTTCAGCAGACGCACTGGGGGTTATGAAGGCCCTATGGAGAAAGAAAATTAAGTTGTGCAATATATTGTCTGCAGTAGAGATGGTTTTGACCCTAGACGAGTGATTCTCGGGTATTCTCGTCAAACTGCCTCCCACAATCTGTTTCCCATTGAAACTGGATTGACCATCTGTCAGAGTTCTTGGCACCCAATAAGTTGTAAAACTGTGCCGCTTTGACGTTGGTAGAAGAGGTCATAAATAGAAGTCTTGTGGGGTTAGGCGTGAGTTCATTCTGGGTAAAATGAACGAAGATGTGAAGGCAAGCATTAACTAATTTTTTATAGAATCGAATGTATGTAAGGACATTTTTTGTGGAGGCCTTGGAAGGACAAATTGTGGCGTGGTAAATTTGATGGATAAATATAAAAACCTTGACGATCCAGGACTTCCTGTAAAGTGTGTGATGCGTTTGTTATTCCATAAAAAAAGGCAACAATTTGAGAGATGGTGAGTGGGTAGGATGGAATAGGAAGCTTCTGAGGGCGGACAGCTGCCTTTGGTCAGGTTAGTGAGTGTAGAAGGTAGAGATCCAAATACATATATGCAACAGAACTTGAGTTTTAATGGGTGTAATTAATTCTGTTTCAAGAAAAACCAGGAAGTGTGGTTGTCTGCTTCAGAGGACGTGGGTCAAATGCATGATTGTTTAATAAGGAAAGTGTTGTGCTAGTATTTGACACTAGGAAATATTACACCATCATGTGCTTACTGATGGCAACTCTTGCTTTTGCCAATGCCTCATAAAATTGATTAGGATAGAGTTGATTGCAGAAAAGAAGGATATGGGGCGCATTTGTAAGTGGTACTGAATGATGGGAGACAGTAACATCTTGATATTTCAAGATGCCCCACCAAGAAAGATATAAGGGGGACCAGAGAGGCAACTTCTTTTAGTCTAACAAGGAGATGAAGAATTCAGCTTAATTGTGAGCTTAGTGGAAGAGGCATAAACAAGGATAGGTGTGTAAGTGAATTCCATTTGAAGCTAGAACTAATCAATTTCATGCTTAAGGCAGAATGGGTTAAGAGGCAAGATCTCCGATTTATCCTTCATTTATATCCGGAGGCTAGAGAAAAATCATTTAGGGCTAACCGTAAACCTGGAATATGATCTTTTTGGTTTTTTAAAAGCATAAGAATGTTATCGGCGTATGCCGCTATTTTGAATTCCAGTGGACCACAAGTTACTCCAGGGATCTGAGGATCCATTCTCGTACGTGATTTAAGTACCCGCCGAGGTAGAATCAGAATGAAAACCATTTTGATTGGCCCTTGTGGCAGCCCCTCAGCCAATGAGGATGCTCAAAGCGGGCCATCATTGCTCCGAGCCTCCACGCGGCAGGAGGCTGCCTTCATCCCCCGCCGGGGATTCAGGTATGTTTTTTTTGTTGTTTTTCCTCCCCCCACCCTGTCCTCCCAACCCCAATTACATTCTGCTTGCTTTGTTCCCGGCGGGGGATGATGGCAGCCTCCAGCTGTGTGGAGACTCGAAGCGGGCCCACCCTTGCTCCGAGCCTCCACACGGCTGGAGGCTTCCATCGTCCCCCGCCGGGGACCCAGATACGTTTTTTCCCCCCCATTTTTTTCACCCCCCCTCCCAACCCCATTTACCTCCTTTTCTTTATTCGAGAGCGGATGCGCTGGGAACAGAAGTGTTCCCAGAGCATCTGCTCCCGATGGCCGGCATGGAAACGGAAAACTGACTCTGCTTGATGGCATTGCTGTGTTGACAGAAAGATGTTAGACCATTCTGGTGGAATCGACTTTCTTGCTGTTTTTATCCAGTAGGGTTGACCTATCACAATTTCTCTCCCTCTTCATACTTTGTCTGAGGGTATGATTGGTGTAACCCCTGTCTGAAAACCTCTCTAAGGCAATCTCTGCCCCTTTCTTAAAATCCTTGACCAAAGTGCAGTTTCTCCTAATTCGGATAAACTGACCAAACGGTACATTGTCCCTGAGTGTCTGATAGTGGAGGAGGGTGTTCCGATCTGTGATCTTTGTATGCAGACTCACCCCTAATCTTCCCTCTTTGATCTCTAAATCCAAAAAAGGGATCAATTCCTCACTCAGGGCCAGGGTCAATTTGAGAATAATGTTTAACCCATTGATCCACTCCTGGAACTCCTCAATATTGGCACTGGTGGTGTCCCATATGAGGACATCATCAATATGCCTTTTGAATATGTGTTTGGCTAGAAAAAAATAATTGGAATTGTTTGGAATAAATAATTCTTCGAACTTGGCCATATACAAGGTGGCCAGATTGGGGGCAAAAACAGCCCCCATAGCGGTTACCTGAACTTGGATACAAGATTCTTTTTTTTAACTAAAAATGTTTTTATTCAATGCAACGTCCAAGGATACCAATGTGAAATTAGTAGGTACAATGTGGGGTTGAATCCTGCTATTTAAATAATCCTTACATACTCTGAGGGCTTTGCCCTGTGGGATGTTTGAGTACAAGCATTCAACATCTAGGGTGACCAACAGGTCATTCGCTGGATCAAAGGATTAAACCTTGAAAATGTTAATCACATCTCTGGAATCAGCCAGAAAGATGGTGGTCTTTACAGCCAAAGGTCTCAATATATTTTCCGATGTGCTCCAAAATGGTTTTACATAGGGAAACAATGGGCCTGCCCTGGGGTTCCTGGCATCCTTGTGAATTTTAAAGAGTATGTAAAAAAGCAGAGTTCTCTTGTCGCTGGGAGTCAAAAATTAAAATTCCTTGTTGGAAAGGAAACCTGCCTCAAGGCCAGACTTGGTAATTTCACTGATGAGATCTTTGATGGAACTTGTGGGGTCTCCTTGTAATACACCGAAGGTGGCTTCAGAGTTGAGCAATCCGAGTGCTTCATGGTCGTAATGTGTACTGTCGATAAGTAACAAGTTACTTGCCTCTAATTATTGTTCTCCAGCATGGATTCATATGCTCATGAATATTCCTAGTCAAGCTGGGAATCCTCGGTAAAAGAAAAAAAACTCACTTACAACTGTCTTTCTCCTTTAAACCAATCACTGAGCTCTGGGTCCTACTGACCCCAGCCAATGACTGCCCTCCCCCCAAGCCCCTCCTATGGCACCCATCTTCAGATTTGGTAAGCACGTAAAGTGGCAGTATGACCAAGAGGAGCCGAAGAGGGGCAGGAGGGAATGTTCTCATGTCAATCAATGCCAGACCCATGCTGGAGGACTAGTTACAGGTATGTAACTTGTTCCTTCTCCAGCATGGGGACTGGCATCGATTCACATGTTCATGAATAAAGAATACATAGCAGTACAACATTACACTACCATGGGAAGTGGTAAGGCTCAACAGAAGCAATTACTCTTACCTCCGGAACAGACTCACCTTCAAGCAAACAGGCTGCGTAGCACTGCTTGGCCGACCCTGGACTCCTCCCTGGAATCCCCGTCGCAGTAGAATCTTGTGAAGGTGTGCATGGACCTCCACATAGCAGCCCTGCAGATGTCCAGCAGGGGCACACCAGACAGGAACACCGTCGCTGCAGCGATCGCTCTGGTGAAATAGGCTCTCGATGGCCGGGCAGCAGTCAGTTGGCCATCCGATGACAGTGTTTGATACAGCCAGAGAGCCACCTAGAGATGGAAGCCTTGGACAAGGCCTTCCCATGGTTCACAGGACCAAAGTTCACAAAAAGCAGAGACGTCTTCCAGAAACTTTGTGCATGCCACATAGAACTTCAGAACACGAGACACATCCAGTGAGTGCAAAGTGCTTTTCGCCGGCGATGATGTTTTCAGAAAGAACACAGGCAACACCAAAGGCTTGTTGAGGTGGAATTGCGATGGAACCTTGGCATGTAGGAGAGGTACATCCCCAGCATCACCCTTGTGTCGTGAAAAGTCAGGCCTGGATCTCACCTACCCTCCTGGAAGAGGTGATGGTCACGAGGAAAGCGTCTTCCATGAGAGGAACTTGAGGGGCCTTATGCATAGGCTCGTGGGCACCCCCCATGCCCCCATTAGCTTTGTAAGCACCATGTTGAGTTCCCACACTGGGACAGGCACCTTCACCAGCGGGAATGAACAAAACAGTTCTTTGAAGTTCTCCTTGACGAGACGGTGGGACCAAAGAGAAAACTGTCCGGGAGACCTGGTGTAGCGGGAGATAGCTGCCAGATGTACTTTTATAGAGGCATTCTCCAGTCCCGCCGTGGCCAAGGACCATAAGTATGGAAGAATCTGATGGGGCGTGGCCCTCAGAGGGTTGATCTTCTGCGTCCAAAACAACGTTGCAAAATGTTTCCACTTGTGTCCCTAGCACTTAAGAGTTGACGATGCTTTGGCCCCGGCAAGGTCCTCCCTGCAGTCCAACGGCAGCTCATACCCTCAGAATGTTAAGACTGCAGGAGCCAAGCTTTCAAGTTCAGCAATCCTGCATTGTGATGCAGTATTGCGCCTCCTTCTCTGGTGAGCAGATCCGCGACCACTGGCAGCTTGACCGCAGGAGATGTTGACAGGCTGAGAAGGTCTGGGTACCAGATCTGCTTCGGCCACGCCAGAGCTTATGAGGATCATCCTGCATCAGCGCTGTTTGAGTTGAGTCATGACTCGCAGCAGGAGAGGCATCAGAGGTAATGCGTACAGGAAGAGGCCTTCCCACAGGAAGGAAAACATGTCCATGCTCCTCGGCTGGTGGAACCGGATGGTGCATTTCTGCCCCATTTGAGGAAAATGCTGTCCACTTGATCCTGATGAAGCTCCCACTCGTGGCAAGAGCGCAGCTCCCTGCTGAGGGAGTCGGTGATGGTGCTCTCGACGAGGTGGAAAGGAATGAGGAACATTTCCTGGGCGACGGAGCAGGGCAACAAGCCCTGCGCCTCTCTGGAGAGCACTGAGGATCGGTTTACCCCCCGCTTCCTGATGTACAACATTGTGGTGGCATCGCCGTAAACACCCTTTACCACGTTGCCCTTGAGGGATGGCAGGAACGACATGAGGGCCCAGGACACTGCCTGCAGCTCCAAGACACTGTTGTGGAGATCCCTCTCCTCGGGCCGCCACAGGCCTCTGGCGTCAAGAAATCCGGTGTGGGCTCCCCAGCCCTCCAGGGAAGAGTCCGTGGTGACCATCTCCGGGTAGGCGAGGCTCAAAGTCTGTGCCCCCGGCGGTGTAGGAGCGCACACCCCACCACCTTATCGCTCAACAGGACGCCTCATCGAGAGCAATCTGGTCTGCAAAGCTTCCGGACACCTGGATACACAGAGCGTCCAGGAATTCGTGAAGGGGTTGCATCCGCAACCTGCAGAGCAGTATCAGGTAAATGCACAACATCATGCTGAGCAGCGACTTGATGGTCCGCACTGTGGCGGTCTTTAGTTTCAAGTCTTCAGTGTCAGCCGTTGCACTTTGCCCAGCATAGCATCTAGCTCATCCGGGCCAAGTCAAGGGACGCAGCCGTCGAACACACTGGTCTCTGGGTCATACTGCCCCCAGCCAATGACTGCCCTCTCCCTAAGCCCCGCCCCTGGCAGCCATCCTCAGATTTGGTAGCACGTAAAGTGGCAGTATGAACAAGTGAAGAGCCGCAGAGGGGTAGGTGGGAGGGTTCACATGTGAATCCATGCCAGACCCATGCTGGAGAACAACAGTTACAGGTAAGTAACTTGTTCCTTCTCCAGCATGGGGTCTGGCATGGATTCACATGCTCATGAATAAGAGAATACATAGCAGTACACACATGCACAACCACGGGAGGTGGCAAAGGCTCAACATTAAGCATTACATCCAAAACTCAACATTAAGCAACTCTTACCTCCTCACCAGGCTCACCTTAGGCGAACAGGTTGCGCAGCACTGCTTGGCCGACCCTGGACCCCTCCCTGGAGTCCCGATCGACGCAGTAGAATCTTGTGAAGATGTGCGTCGACCTCCACGTCGCAGCCCTGCAGATGTCCAGCAGGGGCACACCAGACAGGAACGCCGTGGTAGCAACGATCGCTCTGGTCGAATGGGCTCTCGGACGGCCCGGCAGCGGTTGGTTTGCCAACCGGTGACAGTGCATGATGCAGCCGGAGAACCATCTGGAAATGGAAGTCTTCGAGAGAGCCTTCCCTTGATTCAGTCCCAAAGTTCACAAACAGCTGTGATGTCTTCCGAAAACTCTTCGTGCAGTCCACGTAGAACTTCAGCGCTCTAGCTACGTCCAGCGAGTGCAGAGTCCTTTCAGCCGGTGACAAAGGAGACGGGAAGAAAACTGGCAACACCAAGGGTTCGTTGAGGTGGAAGTCCAACGGCACCTTGGCCATGAAGGAGGGGTGCGTCCTCAGTTCCACCCTCGTGTCGTGAAAAGTCAAGTATGGCGGCTTGCAAGATGGGGCCTGGATCTCTCCCACTCGTCGTGCGGAGGTGATGGCCACGAGAAACGCTGTCTTCCACGACAAACTTCAACGGTGCCAAATGCATAGGCTCAAATGGGGCCCCCATGAGCCTGGTCAGCACCACGTTGAGCTCCCACGCCGGGGCAGGGGCCTTCACCGGCGGGAATGATCGGAACAATCCTTTCATAAATTCCTTCACCAGTCGATGAGACCACAAGGACGCCCATCCCGTAGTTCTGGTGTATCGTGAGATGGCGGCCAGATGTATCTTGATGGAAGCGTGAGAAAGTCCAGCCTTGGCCAATGACAGTAGGTGCGGCAATACTTGAGGGGCCGTAATCCGCAGAGGGTTGATCTTCTGTGCGCTGCACCAGACAGAGATCCTCTTCCATTTATGTCCGTAGCACTTGAGAGTTGAGGACGCCCTGGCCTTTGCAAGAACCTCTCTGCAGTCGACCGGGATGTCGTACCCTCCAAACTCTAGTGCTGCAGGAGCCAGGCTTGCAAGTTCAGCGACTCCGGGTTGTGGTGAAGAATGGCGCCTCCTTCTCTGGAGAGAAGATCTGCGTCCGTCGGCAGCTTGACTAGTGTGGACGTTGACAAGTCCAGAAGGTCCGGGAACCAGATCTGTCTCGGCCACGCCGGTGCGACGAGGATCATCCTGCACCGGGACCTCTTGAGCTGGTTGATGAGCCGGAGCAGCAACGGCAGCGGAGGGAACGCATAAAGAAATAGGCCGTCCCAGGGGAACGAGAAAGCTTCGCCCATGCTCCTCGGCTGGGGGAACCTGCTGGCGAACCTCGGGCACTTGGAATTCGTCGCCGTCGCGAAGAGATCGATTTGGGGTTCGCCCCATTGGCGGAAGAGTCGATCCACTTGATCCTGATGTAGTTCCCACTCGTGGCACGAGCGCAGTTCTCTGCTGAGTGAGTCGGCGATCATGTTTTTTATTCCTGCCAGATGAAGAGGCACCAGAAACATCCCTTGGGCGACGGCCCAATGCCACGGATCCTGGGCTTCCTTGGATAGGGCAGGGGATCTGGTTCCGCCCTGCTTCCGGATGTAGAACATCGTGCTGGTGTTGTCAGTGAAGATCCTCACCTCGACTGACCTTTGCTGACCGAGGGCTCCTACTTCCTACGAACATCTTGACCCCCTTGAACTTGTATACTTGCTGTAATTACTGTATGCCTGATCTGTCTAACCCAATGTAATTTTAATGTACATTTTGCCATGATGTAACCTGTAAGTTTCGTATTTCCTTGCCACTGCGCCCTGTTACCCTTGGGTCTGGCGCGCATAAAAAGTGAATAAAACAAACAAACAAACAAACAAAACCTTGCCCTTTAGGGACAGAAGAAAAGAACTGAGGGCCCAGAACACTGCGCGGAGCTCCAAGATGTTGATGTGGAGTGCCTTCTCCTCCGGGAGCCAAAGGCCTCTCGCGTGAAGATCTCCGGAGTGCGCTCTCCAACCTTCCAGGGAGGCGTCCGTCGTCACCGTCACCTGGTGAGCTGGGGTCTGAAAGCCCGTGCCTGCCGACAGATGAGAACCGGTACCCCACCACCGGATCGCCTGACGGAACGTCTCGTTGAGAGGGATCCTGTCCTCGAAGCTGCCCGTCGACTGGACCCAGCGGGCGTCGAGGAACTCTTGTAAGAGGCGCATCCAAAGCCTACAAAGGCGCACCAGATAAATGCAGGAGGACATCATCCCGAGGAGGGACTTGATAGATCTTACCCTGGCCATGTCCGTGGCCAGCAGACGCTGCACCTTGCGCAGAATGGTCCTGGTCCTTTCCTCCGACGGCGAGGAAGCCGCGCCACTGTGTCGAGCTTGGCTCCCAGAAACAGGGCGACTTGCGACAGAACCAGGTGGGATTTTGGAAAGTTGGAGAACCCCGGGTAGTGAGCAGCAGGACGGTCTTCGCAGTGTGCTCCACCGCAAGCTCCCTTGTCCTTGCCCGGATGAGCCAGTCGTCCAGGTAGGGGTAGATGTGGATCCCCTGTAGGCGCAGCTGCACCGCCACCGGTGCGAGGCACTTGGTGAACACCCTGGGCGCCGACTTCAATCCGAACAGGAGGGCCTTGAACTGGTAGTGCCGCCCTTGGACCACGAACCTGAGGAACTTTCGGTGTCTTTTTAGAATGGGGATGTGGAAGTACGCATCCTCCAAGTCCGACGACAGTAAATCGCCCTCCTCCAGCTGTCCCAGCACGTGCTGGAGGGTGACCATCCGGAACTTCTGTGCCTTGATGTACTTGTTCAGTCGTCGCAGGTCCCGGATGGGGCGCCATCCTCCTGTCTTCTTTTTTACGAGGAAGTACCTTGTCCCGCCTCTTTGGGACGAGCTCGATGGCACCCTTCTTGAGCATCGCCCTTACTTCCAACAGTAGTTGAGGGATGTGATTTTCCTTCCTGGCCACGGGTGGAACACGAGGGCACTTCTGAAACTTGAGGGCGTGCCCTTTGGCCAGGGCGTCCAGCACCCAACGGTCGGTGGAGATGGACTCCCACACGCTGACGAACCTCGCCAGCCGGCCTCCCACCTGGGTGCTTCGGCGGGGGCCCGACTCCACGGTCCGTTCAATCTTGTTTGGAGGCCGCCTTGCCTCCTTGACCTCCCGGTCGACGACGGGCACCACCTGACTTGCCGCGTCCCCTGTAGGCTTCCTGGGACGAAGATCTTGCCGCTAAGTGGAGGAGCCACTGCCGGATCCCTTGGCGGCACCTTGTCCGCCTCCGGAGCTCCGAAAGGACGGCCGTCGTTGTTGGAGCACTCACAGTGCCCGGGCAGTCTCCGTGTCTGTCTTGATGGCCTGAAGGGACTCATCAACCGTCTTCCCAAACAGGTTGTTCCCGAAGGGCATGTCCAAAACCTTGGTTTGTACATCCTGGCGGAAATACGTCGCCTTGAGCCATCCTCGTCGTCTCAGGCAAACGCTGTTGCCCAACTGACGGAAACCGGTGTTGGCGATGTCCGTTGCCACCGTGATGGCGTGGTCCGAAGCAATCTCACTTTCCTGTAGGATTTCAAGGGCCTCAGCCCTTTTGGCGTCCGGAAGGAAGTCCAACAGAGGGGCGATTTTGAACCACAACTCCCTGTCGTAGCGGGTTACGATAGCCAGGGCTTTGGCCGCCTTGATAGTCGTCGCTGCGGATGAGATGACCCGTCGTCCCATCGTGTCCAGCTTCCTGCCCTCGCCGTCCGGCGGGGAAGTTGATGTCGAGGCCGATGCCCCCCCCCCAACTTTCTTCTTTGCCGCCGCCGAGACGACCGAATCCGGGGTAGGTTGTGCCCAAAGGCACAAGGGGGCAGCGTCGGGGACCCGGTACTTCTTCTCGTACCGGTCCCTCTTTGCCGGCGCCGTGGCAGGGTTCTTGAGGAGGGCGAGCCCCTCATCCCAGATAGCAAGAAGTGATACGGCGAGGACCGTCTTCCTTGTAGCCTCGCGCTGTTGGTAAAGGAACCCCTTCCTTCTTCTCTTCTGGGCAGAGATGGAAGAGCTCGGATGCCCTGGAAATCATGGCATGAAAGGATCCAATCTCGTCGGGCGGGGACGCCCGAGCAAGGGGCGACGGGGGACACGTCCCGTTGTCGCCTCCGTCATCATCCGTACCTGTTGTAGCCGTAGCCGTGCCTGTATCATCCCCGTGGGTAGTAGACTGGGGGAGGGCAGAGCAGGCCGCAGAGGTGGGAGAGGTGGCGTAGGATGCGTCGTCCTCTTATGCGGTGGACTTTCCGAAGGTCCCGGCTTCGGTTGCCCCGTCGGATCTGGCTCAGGTACCTCCGTCAGGGGGAGGGGCAACCTTGTCCTCATCTCCGAGCATAAGGACTGAATCGCTGACAAAATGGCCACCGGAAATGACGGGCGCGGGGGCTCTTGAGGAACCTCGTCGGCGACACTTTCGCTCTCGTCATCGCCCTCATTGGGATCCCTCCCGATGGGCTGGGCCTCTTCCACGACTTCGTTGAGCTCTTCTTCAGAGGTCGTGTCTGTATCCACGATGGCCACCTGCCCCTCCCCCACCTTTTCCAACGAGGACTTCGTGGGGGTCTTCTCAATGGGCCTGAAATTCCCCCCCCCCCCCGCGGTGGCAGGGAGACTCTGGGTCCTGAGGTCGCCTCCACTGGCGTAGCCTCCACAGGCTGAGCCAGGGCCGCTGCGACATCCTCAATCGAGGTCTTAGCAGGGTGAATTAAGGCCATCGTCACCTTCTGTACGCCTGGGGCCTTCACCTTGCGGGGGGAGGGTCCAAGCCTCGCTCCCCCTCTGCCGGAATCTTCGAGATCGACCGGGGCCTCTCCAGAATCTTCGCCGGGTTCGCGGACTTCCTCTTACCCGAGTCAGAGCGTTGGCTCGTGGTTGATGGCGCCGGGGAGGATGCGCCCTGCCTGGCAGTCAAGGAGCCCGGCCGTTCGGCGCTCCTGGTGCCCGGACTCGCAGTGCTTGGCCTTTTGTTGGGCCCCCATCGCCGGGGCGCCCTCACAGGACTTCGAAGACCACTCAGACTTTTTTTTCTTCTTCTCGCCTGACGGGCTCTTCCCTTCCAGCCAGATGGCGAGACGGAGGTGGCGATCCTTCATGGTCTGCTCCGACATGTTCCCACAAAACGCACAGTCCTTCTCTGTGTGCGTCTTGTCCTCATGGAGACAGAGGCATAACGAATGCTCGTCCTCCTTGAAAACATTCTGAAGCTGGCATCCAGGGCAGGTCCTGAACAGCTTCCCGGGCGTCGAGCTTCCTTTATCCTGGGCCATGTCCGGGGTAGGCCTCGGAACTTCTGGAATCCTCCAAAAGCGTAACTCGATGAAATCTTTACCCTTGAGGGGCGTAGAAAACTCAGAAACGGATCCCCGTTGATCGGATGTAGAAACGGTGGAGCTTGAGGCTCTATTTAACCGAAAAATGAGAAAAATCTCCCGAAAAAGCGCGAAAACGCAGCAAAAGCTCGAGAGCTAAGCACGAGGACTCCCAACACTTGAACTTGCAGTAAAAATCTGAGGATGGCTGCCAGAGGTGGGGCTTAGGGAGAGGGCAGTCATTGGCTGGGGGCAGTATGACCCAGAGAGCAGTGATTGGTTACTACTAAGAAAGACAGATCAGAAACGAAACCGATACTGATTTTTTTTCTATACCGAGGATTCCCGGCCTGACGACGGGGACTATTCATGAGCATGTGAATCCATGCCAGACCCCATGCTGGAGAATCGCATTGCCCCCTCCGCCCTTATCGGATCCTTTGATAACAATGGTGGGGTCATTGTGAAGGGAGGAGAGGATCTCTACGTTTTTTGCCAAAGTTAAAATTGTGCCTTGCTACCTCATCTCGGATCGTTCAAAACCCTTTAGGATGATTCTCTCAAAAAACCTCCTTGCCACCATATTGTTGATGGGGTTAAAGATGGATTTAGGGCGAAATGGGGTATATCCTTGCTTGGAGGATCGCACTTTCAGGAAACATTGATACATTTCTGTCTCCAGTCCCATTTTAGGGACATTACACATGGGTACAAAGGAAAGAAACAGCTCTAAGACAACTTCTTCCTTATTCAAGATCCTCTTTGATATGTTGAATACAGGGGAGATCTTTCTCATCTCCGGTAAACTCTTTTCCTCGTTTTGAAAGGTGGAAAATGATAAGTTACTCACCGTAGTGACTAACGTACTCTTAGTCCTTGGTCCCCTTTCCTCCATGCTGCATGGGGCGTCCCTTCCAAGGGACGGGAGATGGAACCTTTTTCACCAGAAAAACCTTTCCCTTTAAATTTAGAGGCGCACAGAGGTGCGCCCCTGGGAGCAGAGCTGCCCGACTCCGGCACCACGTCTCAGTTCCCATAGACGCGTCGACAATAGATTAACATTGCCTAATGACACCAATTTTATTAGGGGGTCGGATGGTGGGACATATGGAGGAAAGTGGACTAAGGAGTATGACTAAGAGTAGGTTAGTCATTACAGTGACTAACTTATAATTACTCTTACGCCCCATCCCCTTTCCTCCATACTGCATGGGCGATTACAACTGAATGTAGCCCCAAGCTGGAGATGAGAACCTCCCTAAGCAAATAGGTTCCTGAGAAACGCCTGTCCGAAAGCTGCATCAGATCTGGAGCCGGCAACCAAACAGTAATGCTTGCAGAAAGCCGAGGGAGTAGCCAAGTGGCTGCCCTACTTATGAGCTGCCAAGGGATATGGTGCTGGAAAGTGATGGCTGTTGCCTTGGCCAGACTGCGTGGACATGCATGTTTGCTGGAAGAGGCTTGTGCTGCCCCTCGTATGCTTCTTTGATGGCCGAGACCATGCAGTGGGATATGGAGGTCTTGAAAACCAGGTCTCACACCTCTGAAAGTGACGAATAGGGCATCTGACTTGTGGAAGCCCTTGGTCCGGTCAAGGTAGAATTTCAGGGCACGCCTGACATTTAGGCAGTGCAGAACTCAGCCTCGTCCTTAGGATTGGGAAACAATATATGAAGCACTATTTCCTCATTTAAATGGAAAGCAGATGGCACCTTCGGCAGAAATGTTGGTGTCCCCGCGGGACTACTTTGTCCCTGTGGAAGGTAGTATATGGTTCTGAGGCGACCAGCGCCTCGATTTCACCGACTCTGTGAGCCGAGGTGAGGCTGACTAGTAAGGCCGTCTTAATGGTGACCAGCTGATGTCTACAGATGCCATTGGCCCAAACGGTTTGTGTGTCAGGGTGCCCAAGACTGTTGAGGTCCCACACGAGGTGCGGCCTCTTGACGGGCGGGTAGAGCCTTGCGAGCCCCGTCAAATGTTTCTTGATAGGATTGGAGGAGAAGATTCCCCCCCCCCTCCTCAGAGTTCCTGTAAGCCCCGATGGCTGTGAGGTATGTACGGCAGGTGTCCACCGGCACACCAGATTGGGCGAGGTAAGCCGAGATGGAGAGCACGTCGTCCAAAGTACATGCCAGGGGGGTCAATTTCTTTGGAGTCTGCCCAGTGGCACAATCTGGTCCAATATACTTTTATACTGGGCCCTGTTAGCCTTGCTCCTTGCCCCCTGTATGATTCCCAGATTAGCCTGGGAGAGGCTGAGGTGCCGCAGCATTACCTGCTCAGGTATCACGCTGTGAGGGCTAGTTTCTGTGGCGCAGGGTGAATGACCCTGCCCCCCTGCTGCACCAGAAGATATGTTGGGCCCATCAGGAAGTGAATCGGAGCATCTCAGAGGCTGCGCAGCTCCGAAAACCATGGCCTGGCCGGCCACCATGCAGCTATTAGAATGATGTTGAGTTGGCAAGACTCCTTGATCTTGTAAATCACTGAATCAGCGGTGTGGGCGGAAGGCGTAAGCCTTCATGCCGTTCCACTGAAGCTGAAATGCATCGGCCAGGGAGCCAGGGCCCTGTCCCTGCCAGGAGGCCAACTGAGGGCACTTCTCGTTGTTCCAGGTATCAGAGATCCACCTGGGGAGGACCCCACCTGTTGAAGATCTCCAGAATAACGAGGTAGTTTAGCTTCCACTCATAATTGTCCACTCCCAACCTGCTGAGACTGTCCGCCTCCAGGTTGGATTCCCCCAGGAGGTGGACTGCCGTGAGGTAGAGGTCATTTTCCAGGGCCCACTCCCACATACTGAATGCCAGTCTGCACAGAGGAGGGGATCTGGTGCCTGCCTGCTTGTTGACGTAGTATATGCCGGTTGAGTTGTCTGTCTGCATGAGGACAACCTTGCCCCTGAGAAGTGGTAGTAATGCTCTGAGCGCTAGCCAGATGGCGTTCAGCTCTAACCAATTGATGTGGTACTCCTGCTCCTGTCGAGTCCAGGTGCCGTGGACCGAGAGATCATCCAGGGTGGCTCCCCAGCCCTAGAGTGAGGAGTCTGTGGTGATGGCGGCCTGTGGGGTGGGCGGCCGAAAGGGCTTGCCCGTCCGTAGGTTGCAGTCCCTGGACCACCATCCATGTTAGGTCCGGGTGGAGCGATGGGAGAATGTTGATCATCTCGGATTGAGAGCCCCACTCCTGGTTCCATGAGGCCATGAGGTGCAGCTGAATCCTCATCCTCAATCATGTGTGGGGGACGGCTAATAGGACCGCCGCCAAGAGATCCAGGAGACGATGGTTCCACCATGCCAAGGTCGCCTCTCTGCTGAGGAAGTGGGAGGTGGCCCTCTTGATGGCCGAGATATTCTCCTTTGACGGAAATACCTTCTTGGAGCACGTGTCCCAGATGAGGCCCAAGAATGTCAAGAGTCTGCATGGTCTGCAGCTGCGACTTGAGATTGAGCGAAAAGCCCAGATTGTGCAGTGTGTTCATATGGGCATGCGAACAGCAGTGAACCGCTTCTGGAGATGTAGCCCTGACAAGCCAGTCGAGGTATGGGTAGATGGAGGCCCTGCGCTCTGAGGAGGGCAGCCACCATATATTCATGAGCCTGGTCAAGACCCTGGGGGCTGATTTGAGGCCAAAAGGAAGGACTGTAATGAAAATGGTAGCCCATTAGCCTGAACCGTAGTAAAGAACGATTGGGCTGACAAATCGGGATGTGTACGTATGCGTCCTTCAGATCCAGGGAGCACATCCATTCTCTCTTGCACAATGTCTCCGATATAAAAGCTGGCGTAACCATCTTGAATTTTTGTAGGGGTAAGGAGTGGTTGAGGGTGGAAAGGTCCAGCACAACTCTCAGCCTGCCTGGTTATTTTTCAGGATGGTGAAAATCATGGCTCTCTACGAACAACCAGATCTCCGCCACAAGAGTTGCGGTCCCAACTTGAGGGAGACAGCGGGGGTGGGAAGGAGAGGCTGGGATGGGTAGTCAGTACCCCGTGGATACTATGGAGAGGATCCAGGGGCCCTTGAAATTCTGGTGCCAGAAATGTGCATGGAGAGCAAGCCTGCCCCCCACTGGTGACACGTGGACCTGAAGGGGTGTGTCATGCCTTCTTTCCCTCTGAGGCTGTCGTGGAGGCGGGGGACTGGAAAAAGCCCTTACTCTTTCCCCCCGTCCCCTCGGATGGCAATCCGGTACAAGACCCTTCCAGTCCCTCAGTCCCTCAGCACTGTCACCGGGAGGATCCAAGGATCCCTCGACTGAAGGCCGGTAGCTGGAGCAGCCTCAGTGAATGGTCCCTCCCGCGCGGGAGCGTCCTTGGGAAGGAGTCTCTTTTGCAGGGTGCGATGGAAAATAGCGGCCCTGGCTCGGTGTTTCATGAAGTTCTTGAGGTCCTCTGGAGGAGACGTCTGGAAGAGCTCCCTCCACCTGGCTAGTCTGTTCTTCAGCGATTTCGATGACAGCAAGCCACACGTTGTACAAGCTGTCCAACCGCGGTCTGGGCCAAGGCAACATAGGCTGTGGGGGTCTGAAGTTGGGAAGGGCCCATTGCAGGATGGGCACCCGCTGAACCCTGTGGAAGTCGACATGCGTCAGGGAGGAGTGTGGTGCCTGAGGACCAAGTACCTGAATGATAGAAAGACAAAAGAAAAGACAAGACAAAGAAGTATCCACGCGTGGAATTACATGGCCGAAGCCAAACCCAGGAGCGCTGGTGAATTCGTCCTGTTCCCGTTGACGCGGAAAAGGGGACTTGGGTGTGGCGGCGGAGTCAGGGCAGTGCATGCTCCCAGGGCCGCACCCCCGCACGCCTCTAAATTTAAAGGGGAAGAACATTTTTTCTGGTGAAAAAGGTTCCGTCTCCGGTCCCTTGGAAGGGACGCCCATGCAGTATGGAGGAAAGGGGACGGGGCGTAAGAGTAGTAGTCCGATAAGTGGTGGGTGTCATTGGGGAGTGCCTGTGTCCACACTAGTGGTGGGAGATATACGTACCGTAAGCTGTGAGATTGTTCGGCTGGGGCGATATTAGTCCAGATATAGAATTGAGAGTCCTATACCAACGGGCCTAGGTTTCACAATGTAGCTGGTATCAGCATATATTAAAGAAAGAGGCTACACCTAGATTTGAGACTCCTGCACAGTGGGAGAGAGGCCAAGTTTTCACAAGGCCATAGGTTTCAGCATATAGTACAGTCATCAATGGTTTGTTGTACCTAGATTTGGAATATATTTGTAGTGGGAGATTGCTATTATTGGGAATTCCCTGAGTAAGCGATGCAGGTTAACAATTGCAGCGATTCCATAGTGATGGGTGTGTGCTACCCTGAGCTACCCATCTCATTGTTTGTGGTCTTTCATGTGAACCGGCGGGCGCAGTGGGTATGTGGGTGTGCCGCAGCGAAAGCTGCTGGTTTACCAGGAGTACTTGTTGGCTGGCAGTGTTGTTGAGCAATTGGTGGTGGTGTGTCAGGTGAAACAGCTGCGAGAGCTGCCGGCCCCTGTGTTGTGATTGATGCAGGGGAGTTTACTAGTGGTTTATTCTTGGGGTGCAATGGGTTAGGAGAGCATTGGGAAGTTCCATGGTTTTAAGGGCCTTCCTGAATAGTGGTTTACAGTGTTGCGAATGTGTAGGGGAAGGCAATTCCAGATGATTGGCGCTTGGATGGAGAAGGAGGAACCACCAAGCCTTGTGGAGCTGTGGGGTGGTATCACTAGGCGAAATGCTGTGCGAGATCTGAGATTCCTGGAGGGTTGGCAGGGAACAATTTTCTCTGAGGAATTCCAGGCTGGTATTGTGGACTGCACGGTGGGAGATCCACATGGCTTTAAAAGTGGTGCGTCGAGCAATAGGGAGACAGTGGAGGAATCTCAGGGTAAGGCTGATGTGTTCTCTGGCGAGCAGATTAATGAACAGGCATGCTGCCGCGTTTTGGAATCTTTAGCGTTTCCTTAGTTGGGATGCCGTGGCTCCTAGGTAGAGGCAGTTTGCGTAGTCTAGGCAGGACGGGATGATCGAGCTGATGGCCAAGAAATGATGGGGATAGGTAAGGTAGCTGAGAATCCGTAGGTGGAAGAAGCAGGTTTTGTATAAGCATGTGAAGTGTTGGGTGAGGGATAAATCAGTGAACGAATCAGCATGATTTGCTCGTCCTTGTAATGGACCCATTCTTTCCGACGTGAGCCTCTGAGGACTCTTGTTGGCGCTATATAAAAACAAATAGAATCGACATAACCGTTGATAAATCACAATTTCACAAATCATAAGATGTGCCCTCAAGAAAGTCCACATTATTTGCAGCACAGTACATAAATCTTTCTCCCACATGGTTCAGTGGTACATGCACGCCTCAGTTACCATCTACACAGTGTAGAGCTTGATTAGCTAAAGCAGTCTCAAGCTGAAGAATTTTATTATAGGTGATCAAGGAACTCAAGCGAGGTATATAAACTGCATCAAGAATTTACTGCGAGTTTTGGAATGCATTGTTAGGTCAACAGAAACCAGAAGTGGAACTTCATGTGCGCTTCTTAACTTTACTGCAGTTAAGTCACGAAACGAAGGCTGCCTTTCTTTTGGGCACAACTATACAAGATCTTGTAACAAAGCAGTAGCAATCTGGTTAAGTGTGTATTTTCAACCTGCAACCTATCAAATATTCTTCTGCCACCTACACATCATTTGGAAAACAATGACACTAATTGTGATAGTGTTTATAACCGTTTCCCGGGTGATGTAAAGTGAATTTCCACCTTTGATACAATTGCTTTCTGTAGTAATTTAGCAGCCTAACAGCCTTCTCTATACATTTATGGTGGCACGTGCTTCGCAGGGTGAAAGCACAGCAATGTCAACAGATGTCAAACAAAAGCACGTTCATTGGATTCTGAAAACAGGATTGCTCCATAGTACATCCATGCCCAAATATTCATTTTCATTTCACACCTTTTGAGCAACTTTTTTTTGTAGTGCTGCTCAGCCTCTGCCATTTAAAAAAAACGTACCTTTCCACAGAGGCGTTGCTGGGGTGGGGGCGGGGGAGCAGGACTACAGGGGCTACAGCCCCAGGTCTTTTGGCTGGAGCCCAGAATAACAACTCCGGTGCTACAACCAAAAGGCTAGCTAGCGCAGTCTCCCGACAGACCCGACATTAGCGTTGCCCCGGATCTTTTCCAGACCTAGCAACACCCCTGCCTTCCCAAAAACGGCCTCGAACAGTCAATGACTCCCGTTTTGTGGCGTGCGAGGTGTTTTTTCTGCACTTCGCATTCTTTGAGCGAATATGTGGAGCATCCTTTGGATTGATGCACCCACCCAACTTTGGCTTCCAGTGGCTAGTTTCATTAACCTGAACAGCGTCAATCTTCTGACCTGCATCTTCAGTGCCAACCGTGCCAACAGCTGCCTTCTAGCTTCAGGTCCATCGCTAAATAAGCAGGCCCTCCTGCAATTGCGTACTGATGCCATGTCTTTGCAGTGAAAGCCCCATTATGCCCACTGAGCTTGCACCAGCATCTGCTCATTCCACCTAGCATTACATTCGTTTATTTATTCTGCATGTGCATTATGAATTGCTCTGCAAAGCGTTCATAAGGGGTTTCACACTTACAGCATGAAATAGCCTTTTCCTCGAGTTCTGAACCAACGCCTGCTTTTGTTGGAATTGACACCATTCAACTATGCCACTCAACTTGCGTTCGGACGATGGTTGCTCCATCAGCATTAAACATCCCCTAACGTCCGTTTTCTGTGCACGAAACAGATCCATTAACCATTCAGAACACTAGTGCTATAATTGCATACATTTGCTATAAATGCGGATTTATAAAGGCAGAACTGATTTCAGAGTAAATATTGGGAAATATGTGTTATACCTGAAAATAAATATCTATGAAATAAGGCCTTAGACATTAAAATCCATCCATCCATTCATCCTAACAGACTGACTTAATGGCCGCAATACTGCATGCAATGCAGCATAAAGGGACACCATGGAAGTCACTCGCCTTTAGTTTTGGATCACGAACAGACATGGAGTAGAAATGTTCTGAATATGCTATATACTAGGAAGCTTTTCGTGCCACTAGCTTCATATCCACGGTTGCCACTGCTTGAAGGGTCTGTCTGATAATGCCATAAGCGCCACACTCAAGGCCCTGTTCTGCTGTTGGGGCCATCAAAAGTATGCAGAATGACTGGATTAAAAGGTAGGAGACAACATTACGCCCAGGCTCCAACAAGGAGTTACGGCTGCCAAAAAAAAGGAGCATAGTAGGGGGATTAAGCCCCCCCCTATCCAGGCATTAGCAAAACTGAATCCACTTGCTCCAGAAAGGATTCCTAGTGGTCTCCTTCCTGGTTTCCTGAATCATTTCCACATTCGTCCTGGAAAGCCCTATATGACCTATAGTGGGCTCCATAGGTAGCAGGCAATTAAGTTAATCCTTTAAGGGGAGCGACTGAGAACCTTCCAGTCTCACGGTGTTCAAAGTTGACAAAAACACAACTATCGACCTTGCTGAGCCAGAGCCTTCAGTTGTCAAGTCTGCCCTGGCCAAACAGTGGGGAGTCACCGGAATCCACTTGAGGATCTGCTTGTGGACTAAAGGCATGGGGGGCATGGAGACAGGGGAGGATCAGATGGACATGGCAACATCTGCAGAGGTGAAGACATGCCAAAGCAGAGTAGTCATGGATTTCAAAATGGCACCAGAGCATCCCTCAGCGTGACTCATTTTGCTGAAGAGGGGCTGTGACGCACTAGGTGCGAAAATCTCAGCTCCCTTTCCGCCCAGTCAGATCCTCTGCCCAAAACCCGGTAGAGGCGTCAGAGACCTGTGAGCAAGCTCTGGCACGAGGTGCACGACTCTCGGAGTGAGGTGCACTGGTCGAAGTTTGCTCTGGCTGAAGATGTGTACTAGCCTGAAAGAAGCCACAGTGTCATCACCGGCACAAGCTCCGAACCTCAGGGTCTCCCCCCAGTAGAGCAGCGGTTAGCCACAAGACAGCTATGATCCATTCCTGATGCGGGACCCCTTGGAAAGGTGTTGATACACCAGGGTGCCAAGTAAAAATAAGAAAAAAAAAAAGGACTATTACTTCGGTTGTTTCCCAGTAATATAACAAATGCTACAGGTGTTCAGTAGCAATACAGAGAAGTTACTTTCTAACTCTGGATCGTCGTTGCGAGCAACCAATGAGACCCGTGTCCTTGCACAAACGCGCCCCCAGCAGTGTTCCTATCCCAGATACTCAAGACGGGTCTTGTGGTGATAGAAAGCTACACACTGCTATGTGCAAGCCCCACATGCAGAGGAGGTGGTTTGCAAGTACAAGTGGGAAAATAAAAAGGAATAAAGCTGCTGCAGCCCAGGCCACTGATCTAGACAGTGCATACAAGGGCGCTTGCTGGTGTTGCCGGGAAAGCTGGCAGGGGGCGGCGGTGGTCATGAGTCTGTGTGGTGGCTCTGCACATAAATTTAAGGCCAATGGATGTGAATAAGGCTGTGGTGCCATCTCCATGGGCCTGCTGCCTGTATGTATGGAGCCATGGGGGAGAACGTGGAGTTCAGGTCTCTTCCCACCACCCCCTTTAATTTCCTATGCCACTTAAAGCACTGTACACATAGTAAGGAAGTACAGTACTACCGCTTCCAGATTCTTTATTGCAAAGGCAGGTTAACAAGGTAATAGAGGGGTCATGAAGAAAGGGGCCGGCAAACCTGCAGTCCCTCGGATGGATGGTTGCTTCAAAACGTTGCATAGAATGTGAAAACGATGACAGGCCAGAAAACAAGGAGAGAACTAACATTAAGGAGAAGTACATTAGCCTAAGCATCCATTAAAAAAATGCTGACCATCACTAACTCCTGACAGCAGAGCATCTTGCCCATCAATATTCTAGAATTAACATCTTTAGCTTGCAAAATGCAAACCGTACCTCACAATCCTACTCGAACAGCAACAGACAACCGCTATAGACACAGTGGGGGTGAATAACAAATGGCTGCGAGGAAGAGCGAACGAAATTCCCACAACTAGAAACCTGCTCTAATGTTGGTCAGTCATCCAATAAAAGGGCATGCTATATACGCCAGAGTCCCAATGCTCTATCAGGTAGGATTGCAACCACAGAGGTTTCATTTCCATCCATGAACGCATTCCTTCTGAAGTCCTTCACACTGGTGAGCTTCTCCCCGTCATGCCACCTCACATACACCAGATTGTGTTACTGCAGCACTCGCCTCACGTGCTCCACTAGATCTGCACCCCTTGCAGTAGTCACACCACAGTTGCTTTGCGGTCTTCACACACACTGGACACGTGAGCAGGCGATATAGGTGAACGCTCGGGAAAAACGCCAAGGATGCAGCCAACCCGATCCTGCAACAGACAAGGAAGCAGGTGGCAGTACAGCACTGCAGAGAGACTGTGGAATGAAGCTTCAAATAAAGGTGATGTTGAGAGCCTCTGTCCTCTTGCTCATCTGGCAAGGTCCCTTTGCGTTTTCCAGGTCATCGCCAATAGATCAGTCATGGTAAACGCGAGACATAAATACCATTGATGCAGTGGCCCGGTTCATAAGGTGACCTTAGCATGCCATGCTTCCAGAAGCATGTATGCCATGCATCGAACTCCTTATTAACATCTAGATTATGAGACTTCTTGTTGAACGTCAGTTATATTACGAAAAATGACCCTTGAGCAGGTTCGTGCTTATGAAGGGCAGTAACGGAATGAGGCACGGTTGTATTTCACAGTTTATCGTTGGTTTCCTCCATGTTACTGCCAGGGCAGTTTCTAGTCCATTTGGTACCAAGGGCGAAACACTAGAATACACTCCCCGCCTCCCATCCACGCTTGCCATGCGCGCCACTCCCAAACTACACTCCACGGGTATATATGCGAGTAACAAAGTCAGGGATTGTATGACACATGGTAGTCAAACTTTCTAGGGCACAGTATCTGATGGGCAAGGTTTCTAATGCACAGGCGAAACTTCAGATTCATTCCCTGGCAGAGTATTCATTTAGGACCACAGTAGCTGACCCGAACCTACTGGCTAACCTTCGCCCTGTGTCTCTCCTTCCGCACTACTCTTAAGTGCTTGAAAGGATTGTGAACAACAGTCGTACCAATTTCTTAAGACACCCAAAACCTTCAACACCCTCTACAAGCAGGTTTCCGCACCAGTCACACTACAGAAACTAACTTCATCGCCTCTTCTAAGCACTCAAATATATCCTCTATCCTAATTCACCTTGACCCGTCTGCTGCCTATAGCACTGTTGATCAACCTGATCTCCTTCAAACTCTTTCTTCTCAGGATTCATGATCAAGCCCTTGCCTGGGTTGAATTCTACCTTAGACGTCGCAAATTCTCGGTCTCCTGGAGCACAGCCAACAACTCACTCCCCTGTTGGTGTTCCACAGAGCTCTGTCTTGGGTCCACTCCTCTTTACACTCTACACTTCTGCTCTTGGGACACTAATCTCCTGCTTTGGGTTCTCATACCAACTCTTTGCAGAGAAAACCCTAATCATCTTCACTTTTCCTGAACTCGCCTCAGATCTCGCTATCAACATTTCCAACTGTCTCTCGACCATCAAATATCGGATGGCTTTGCACTCTGATGATAAACTACCAAAACAGAGGTACTCTTCTTCCCTGCTAAAAGCGCTCTCTCATCTATTACCCTTCTCAGACCTTCTCTACTTCCATCTCCAAAACTGAAAAATTAGCTTGCCTCAACCTCCTAAATATTAGGAAATTCAGCACCTCCTGTTCAACACTGCCAATCATCTCTTAACCATTCTTGTCTTGTGTAAACTGGACTACTGTGCCAGCATACTCTAATCTCCTAAACTATGCTTTCGGGCTTCTCTCAACAATATCATTAAATTTGCTACCAGGACTCTCCTTGAACTCTTACTTCACACCTACTTCCTCGTACTGTCACCAGGCTGGATGGCGGATTATGTAAAACAGGGTCAGATTTAAATGCATTATCCTGGTTCACAAACCTATCCATAGTAAGGCACCACTGCATCTATCCTCTATTAAACGCTATAAACCTTCTTGTAATCTCTGCTCTGCCTCCTGGACTACTCTTGTGGTTCCATGCCCTCCCTGTGCTTCCTCTCACTTCTACTCTTTCTCTCTTCTTGCTCCACTTACATGGAATTCTCTTCCCAGGGATATCTGAGAAACAGTCCACATGGATTTGTTCAAAACCAAACTAAAAGCCTACCTCCTGGTCTCAGAGTTAGCCTCTTAACCTACCTCTGATCTTCCTGGTAGCTAACATTTTCCCCTTGCCTCCAACCTACCTCTGTCTCTCACTTCCTCTTCCTCCATTTTAGCACTTCACTCAGCATGGTAACTTCCCAAGTACAGCTTGCCATACCGCCTACCTGCACTTAAAAATGTCTGTCATCCTCAATGTATGTATGTCCACTTAAGCATTGTCCCTGGTGACTGTTCCATTTACTCCCCTCCACAAACTGGTCAGAACGTCCCTCAAAATCACCCCATTGTAAGAAGCTCACTGCTTCCCATCAAATCTGAATTCTTATCTATTCTACAATCTTTTGTGATCAAAAAAGTATTGTTCCTCCTGTGTATATATAAATAAAATAATTAACCATTAGCCAGGCATGATGTACCCTAATGGATGATGGGCATGCCTTCTGTGGCAGTTGGTATTAGGAATGTTTTGGCATAATAATTGATTAGCATGTATGTTGTGGCATGGACTGATGGGCAGGACTGATGGGCAGGAATTCTGTGACAGAGTAACATTTGTATGTTTAGTTATTTAGACATTACAATGCATGCTCTATATTCCTTCATAACATAATTGAAAAGTGGTGTCTGTAATCGGAGCTCTCAAGTTTTCTGTAGCCACGAGTGTGAAGACCACTCAGCCTATTTTCGTTTTCAATTCTGGGACTTGAGGTTCACAATTTTCCACTGAAAATAAAATCTACAAGTCCCAGAAGCCTTCTCGCACATGGCCAAGGAAAATGAGAGCTCTGCTGTAATGTGCACCTGGGCACAAACCTCAGCTATTTATTCAGAAGTATAGCCATTCCGAATGTCATTTTCTCTGGCACACATATCCTGAAGGATGGACACTGATACTTGGATCTAATAGTTATTCTCCTGGCACAAGGATTGTCTCTCGGACAGGATTTTACAAATGGGTATTATTTTGAGTTTTGCAAATTAGGTGGTGATAGAGGGTTGAAAAGGCATGAGCGCGAGAAAAACGGCCAGAAGCTCTAGTTAATTGATATGGGACTGCCTATCTTGGGTGTCCACAAATCGTACACCTCGAGGTGATGCAGTGTCTCTGCCCACCCTAGTAGGGAGGAGTCTGTAGTAACCGTTACTTGTGGGCAGGGCTCCTGGAAGGAAGTCCCCACTGAAAGGTTGCTGGCGGACAAACACCACTGAAGATCCGCAGTCCTGCAGGATGGGAATGGAATCATCTTGGAGTCGGGATCCGTAGCCTGGGACCAGTGGCTCCGCAGAGCAACTGAGTGCGCCTCATTTTCAGTCGTGCAAGAGGTGGAGCTAACACGCCCAGGAGTCTCTGGAACCACCCGGCCGACATGTGGGAAGACTGGCACATGGTTGAAATGTCTGCAATCCTTAACTCTATAAGGAACACTCTGGTACTGACAGTATCCAAGGGAAACCAAGAAAGATCAGGTCTTTAGCAACTGTCACCGACGATTTCCACCAGTTCAACAGCCTGAGATGGAACAGGAGCTGAAAGAGTGACTGAAGCTTGGCCGTTGCAGCGTGTGGGCAAGGACTGGACAGAAGCCAATCATCCAAGTATGGATATACATGCACTCCCTCCAGTCTGAAGAATGCTGCCATGACTGATATGATCTTCGTAAAGATGCATAATGCCGAGCTGAGACCGAACGGTAGCACTCGATACTGGAAGTGTTCCGTTCCCATGGAGAACTGCAGATATTTTCGATGCAGCCTCCAGATCAAGATATGCATATAGGCATCCTGAAGGTCTACCATGCTGAGCCAACTGCCCTTCCAGAGAGAGTACTTTACCTGGCTGGGCGTAATCATCTTGAATTTCTCGGAGAGGTCAAGGATAGTGCGCAGGCCAGCCTGGTTGGGTATTGTAAACAGACAGGAGCAATAGCCCTCCCCTTGCTCCCAAAAGGGAACAGGCTCCACTAGAATTTCTGAAGCTCGGCTCAGAGAGGGCAACCCAGTATGGTGCACAGGAGGCTGGTGGAGGGGCAAGCAAAAGCCCACCTGGGCAACTGACAAAACCCATCAGTATTCTGTGATAGTCTGCCACGCCTCCAGATGAGACGACATTCATCCTCCCACCGATGAACATGATTTAGATGGTTTATCAGCAGGGAGACCACCCGCTGCTGAAGTGTAGGCAGTTGACCGAGAGAAAAACTGGCCATCTTGCCTTTGCTGCTTGAGGCGAAGGCCACAAGTGGGAATATCTGCCCGGCAGTTCTGAAATCTTCTGAACCCAGAGAAGGACCTTTTCTGAGACCGCTACCTCAGAGTATAAACTTCCTTAGCTGGGGCTTTGCCAGGGACCGACATTGACTAACCAGTTTGCGTGCTTGCCTTTGTTTTGGAGAGTTCCTTCTCAATGGAGGAGTGGAATAGCTCCTTACCTTCGAAGGGAAAATCAAGTACTTTGTCCTGAACTTATCTCGTAAACTTGGTAGTATGCAGCCATGCTTGGCAAGCGAGGTCTACTCCAACCATCAGGCCCAAGCGGAAGTGTTAACATGATTAGCGGCAGCCTCCAGCAGGTCCTGCCCCAGAACTTTGGCATCGGAAAAGCTGCGTTTAAGACTTTGAGCTTGTCAGGAGGAATACATTCCTGAAACTCAACAAGCTCCTTGCGCAGCTTGAGATTAGCACCCGCCAGGATGAGCGCGGTTTTAGCCTGACGAAGAGCTGAATTGGAAAATAATTTTTTCCCCCCAATGGCGTCAAGAAGCTTGTCCTCCTTGGAAAGGATCCAAGAAGCTGCAGTAGAGGATGTAGAAGACAGCTTAGACTGAAACATAGCTGCTGCCACCACCGTTGATGGGAATGGATATGCAGTCATGGATAAGTCTTCAGACTCTTGTAGCGAGCGTTAATTTTCTTGTTTAGGTGTTGACCGGAATGAGATTTTTCCCCAGATCTTGCGGGCTTCGGCCAGGACATCGTTTTGAAGGAACAGGCCAGTGCACTCCTGTGTCGACGGAGTAAAAGCTCCAGAAAGTACACCTTTTGTGGAGTAGGATGCTCAGGAATTGGAATGTCTAGCAACGCTACCATATCCACAACCCGGTTGTGAAATGCTGTAATGGAGCAGGGCGGGGCAGGTCATCGCTGTCCTGGTCCTCTTTATCCAGTGCAGCAGGAACAGAATCCAGATCTGCAACACATGGCACCTCAGGCCAGGATTGACTGTGAAACTGGAGTCTTTAGCACAGGTGAAAGTGGAGGCAGAGGAGGAGGGGGCCCCACTGGAAGTGGTGGAGGAGGTGGCACTACCGGGACCTGCAGAGGGATTGCCAGACCAGGGAGAGGTTCAGGTGGTTTAGGATAAATTTCCTTGAACAAATCCTTAAACTATGCCTTTATTGGATCAGCGTGCATAAGCGTCTGAAACTTGGCAAAAATCGTATCCTCAGAAGAAGGCCTAGGCGTTGGAGTAGGTAGAGGCTGCTCTGAAGGGGGCATACCCGAGGATGGTTGCCAGGATGGCCCTCCACCAATTCGATCTACGTAAACCAAGGGAGCAGATGCAGAAGGGAACGAGACTGTGTGGCAGCGGAACCAAGCATGCCAATCCATTGCAGGGCGGAACGGGTTCTTACCCATGAGACATGGAAAAGGCTGCTCAGCCCAGAAAACAGGCTCTCGGTAACAGCAGTTCTGAACGTTTGTGTGAGAGGTAGTCAAAATGGCCACCGCAGAGGTTGACCACCATTTCGTTGATGCCTGAGGTGAACTGCGTCACATGTGTCAGTGGGGCCGTAGTCATCAAAGGGGTATCAGGCGACTTATGTTCCATTTTAGCCTTGTGACAAGGACCCACGGAAGAGCCAGTGCTAGCAGATCTAGAGTGCTTTTGCGACCCCTTAGAGACTGCTGGCAAATTAGCCCCCAGTGAGGGAACCTCAGCGGAGTCGGTTCTATAAGACTTAAGGTGTTTAACCGGCTTCTTTGCCCCCTCAGCAGGATTGGTTCGACCACAGAGCCGAGTGTGGTAAGGCTTAGGGTCACCCCCTGAAGCCAGAGCCCTCGAAGGGGGCCCCTTCAATCTTGCTCGTCTTAGCCCCAAGACGGGGATCCTCTGGGTTAACCCCAGTATATGGAGTCACCTTACCAGGAACCTCAAGACTAAACTCGGTGCACTTAGTTCCAGATTTGGAAACCTCTGGAATGACCCCGGTGACAACAGCCCCAGGAGTATAGGGCTTAACTTTAGCCCCCAAAAGGCGAAACTTGGATGAAGATCCGGTCCTGGCAGCCCCTTTGCAGGGAACCTTAAGAGTGCCAGATAGATCCCTTTTGGGACACCTCAGGAATATCCCTGGTACCAGAGCCACTTGGGCCCCTCCCGGAACCAGAAGACCCCCAGGAAGGAGTCCCGTGGCAGGGGTGCCCTAAAAAAGGAACAAACTTATGGTTGCTTCCTTTTTTCTTCAATGAACTGCTGTAAATGTGGAGGAGGAATCCGCTGGACCACCTCCTCCCACCTGACAATCTGACGCTGGAGTGCCCCGACGGAGAGTGAGTCGCAGCAGAAGCACAAGTCCAAACAGTGTTCCGAGCCCAAGCACTCTAAGCAGAGAGTGGAGATCCACCCTCGTGAAACGACTTTCGCACAAACAGGACAAGAATCCCAGTTGCTATGGCATAGACTGAAGAAAAGACTGTGGAACCCGAGCAGGGAAACTAAAGACAAGGGAACAAAAAGAAAAATATTCCCCAAGATGCAAATGAGTCCGACCCCCGACCGCGCGGAGAAAAAGACTGAAAGGTGATGCACAGGCCGAGCTCAGGAAGGCAGGGCTGCAGTCACGTGCAGTCGCCCCGCATAATAAAAGGACATCTTTTATGCTTTAAAAGTGCTCCGCTCCATTCCCGATGCATGTAATATCCCACAATTATGGAGAAAAGGGGACGGGATGTAGGAGTAAGGCCTGTTTCTTAATTTGTCTCCATAGCTGATTTGTGGCAGAAGTGTAAAAAAATAGCACCCATAAAGACAAGATGGGCACTACCATCATGCCACGGTACTAGGCATGACCTTGCCAGTGTTTCACTTTCAGATGAGTGAGTGGGTGCCAGCCGGACAGCAGCATGCACCACTGGCCTCAGCAGTCATTGCCTCGCCCCTCTCCTCACGGCCCTCGCATTTCTCTGTGACCAAATACACACATTCCACAAAGGGGGCTCGTTCTGGGGTAATTGAGCGTTAAACGAGTTTGGCTGTTAATGAGGTCTTGGAGTGCACCCTCAGCACGCCCACCATTAAAAGACTACTCTTTAGGGGGGCCTTGTACACATTTTCTGGGAATCAGCAGTGACTGGTGCGCAGAGACCCATAGCAGGAATGTTAATAAAAGCACAAGGAGTTCCCCCAAATGCATCCATAAGAAGAGGGTGTTGTACTTGCTAGTGTGGCAAATGTTCGCGCCCCAAGCCCAGGTTGAAATACATGTTTGCAAATGCATATTCACAGCATGCGAGGCAGCAAGCTGGGTGGGGGGGGGGGGGGTTCTGTGGATTAAGCACTTGTGGCCAGGTCACCACTGGACATTGACTTTACAATGCCTGGTGTTAAGGGGTGACATGGTGAAGCAGGATGAGGCTACTAGGATCACAACAATGCAAACAGATGGCCGGCTAACTTTGAAGGCATGCTCGAAAGTGCTTTTCATATGCGCATAGCACATGGAGAAACCAAACAGCAGGAAGCAGCCCATCCACAGTCTACTCGAGGGTTTTACTACAGCATTGCCTCTTTATCATGCAGCTTGCAACACTATATTGTAAGACTGACCTCTTTCGATGAATGCCCTGGGACGTCAGCACTTTTGTGGGAGTCTCTCCCTTTCAGTCAGTACTCTTGGGCAGGCTCCTAAGTGCATGCACACTCGTGCAAGTTTTCAGAACTCGCATAAGTAATTTGCTTTGGAAAAAAGATGATCCTTAAAACATAAGTATGCAGTTAGGAATGTAGACAGCCTTTGGAAGTGTGTGCAGATCAAGCCTTAGCCCGAGTGAGCAAACCTACCTGTGTGCAGTTTGGGGGCGAGGGACTACTTCATTCGGGCGTGAGCAGTGCCCCCGTAGTCTGTGCAAGTGCACCGCACCAGCAATCAACCGACAGCAAATACTCAATGTGCCTACAATTGTGGTGTGTACAGCAAGCGCTCATCTGAGTGCATGTTGTCTGTGCAAATAAAACAAACTTCTCCGAATGTGAGCATGCGGTACATCTTTGTGTATGTGCGTGGCCAAGAAAATTCATGATGCAGACTCAAACATCCCGGTCTCCTCCAACAAAGGGCCCAGAAGTTTTACATCTCAGCTCCAGCTCACAAGGTGGGTCTCTGTGTATTTTAATGCAGTAATCCATGGCTGCCGTGTACGGGTGCTGATGAAACCAACAGGCGACTTCCCTCCTCGCTTCACGCTCTCCAGGACGTCTCCTCCCCTCTTTGGGTGGTTGTCTATGGGCATCTAACAGAAAAGACAAAACGACTAAACGAGAGATGCTCAGCCTATCCCTGGTGTAATGTCAGAGCAGATAACGTGGTAAGAGGCTTACCTCGAGGAGCTGGTGGCAATAGACTCACCAGCTCCACACACAGCTTGGTCCCCCACTGCGTGACCGACTGTCTGCAAATCCGACTGTCTGCAAATCCGACAACCCTTTTATGTTGCTAATTTCCCCAACAATGGGGCTCTTAACTGAAATACCAACAAATATAGGGTAGAAGCGACTCGGGACACCTGGTTTTCAGTCAGCGATGATGAAGGCTAAACTTGGGGTTTAACTTAAGCTTCGAATAGGGATTGGAGTAAACTTTCAGCCAAAGCTGTATACCCGATTTTCAGCTGAACTTCGGCCAACTACTTACTCGAAGCCGAACTTCAGTACACCTAGATTCAATGGCTTTTCAAATTGAGAAGGCTGTCGTTACACCAGGGTGAGAGCTTTACACATCAAACACTGTTCGAGGTTTTTATCAGTTCAAGCTATTTACCCCAGGTTGCACAACAACCACAAACTCTTTCGTGCCTAGAAACACATGTTTCACATGAGTACAGGTGCGTTACAAATGCCATATCATATCCTGAAAATAGATTAATTCTTTGCAATAGTGCACTTTCAAAGAAGGCAACCCAAGTACGTAAGAGGCAGGGCCAGTATCTGCTGCCGCTACTGGCCCGGGTCGCCTCAGAGCAATGGCAATTGCACCCCTGGAACAGCTGCGCCCTCGGCAGCAATGCCAGCTTTACACAAGCCAAGAAACAGGCCTTGTTACTGTCTTAGCACAGACCCAAAGCTCCTGAGTAAGCCACAGTCATCTCGTCACTTAAGGCTGCAAACAAAAACACACCTGACAATGTCCTCGTCAAATGGCTTTTGGGCCAGGTGGGGCTGGCCGTGGTGACTGTGTGAGACGGAGGGAATTGCACTGCCGAAGTCTGCTTGGCTGAGGTCTGTCTCAAGCAGGGCAGAGGGATAAGAATATGCTGCCTGCTACATATGGAGACAGTTGCATTCATGCAGGCAACATCACGGCTGCAACCCCTTGGCCAGCTTGTGTGCCCAAGTCAGTTTCCAGGGTCTGTGGCAAAGTAAGCTTCTTTGTTAAATTACCTGCTGTGCTTGCATAGACTGGCCGGTGAAATGGCAAGCCTGAGACCTCATCTGTAATTGAAGGCTGGCTCCACATTTAACACAAGTGAAATACTTGCATATAAGTGTTGGGCTGTGCCCACTTGAGGGCAAGAATGTGGCAAAGTGCTGTGCTACCTTATGTCTGGCCAGGGGTTTCCTAGCCTCCCTGCTCCACCTGCCAGTGCCGATGAAGCTGGAGTCACTGCCACCTTGTAAAATATTGATTGTGCAAGCAATTAATGTTTAATCGGATGGAACTGTATGGAGCAGGGACATTTGTACAGGATGCCTCTGCAGCCCACATGGATCTGCAGACGCCGAAGGCAAATAAACCTTTTGGCATTTTTGTTTAATGGGATTAACATGTGTATTCCACATAATAGCTACATTTCAAAGCCCCAGCCCCTGAAAAGTGAATTCCTCCAGTCAGTTATTCGAATGGAACTTTCCTTTAATATCTCAGAAACAAAGCGTTGGCAATTCACTGTAAAGGGCGTTCAGCGCCAGAGCAGTTGATTGCAACATGGAAGTATTGATGGGTGGTCAACTACTGCTCGCACATACTTCGCCATCGTTTGCAATGTACAGCTCCTGATTCCATTCCATCCAGCCTTTTCATGTAGCCCAGACCTTTAGAGAAGGCAGGTGGAGAGGCATGTGTTTCAAAAAACAGTAGAGTGGCTGGATCAACAACAAATTGGAGGAGTGTACATTTCTCAAGGGGACGTAGGGAGGGAGTTCAGTGCTCGTGAAAGGTGGTTCACTCCCTCTCTAGGATGTATGAGCAGCAGAGAGGATGTTGGAAATATCTTCTGCACACTGAGCCAGCAGACTAATGCAGTAGAGATGTGCCCAGATCTCCTAGTGCCCATCCTCTGGTAATCCGCAGCATTCAAAAGGACTTGGAAACTCACAAGCCTCATCTGCTGCTCACACTGGAAACCTTGCTGGACAAGCACCATGGAGATCCAGAACCACAAAGAGGTGACCTGCACAAGCAACTCTCGGAATCTGAATATGCCATCTCTGCAAGCTTCCACCACCAGAAGTGCCTCTGCATCAGACTGGAAAACCATCTAATTCCAATACTCCGCCTCAGATGAATCCTAGCTGTGCCTTACCTAAAGTTAACCACACTATTCTAGAAACAGATAGCAATAAAAAGAAAATAGATTGAAACCAAATGTGATTATCCAAAAATATAAAGTAGAATTAAAAGTGTACAGGATTAATAAAATGGAAAGAAAGTTAAAGCACTTTGAAAGCTCTTCTGTAGTTTAAAATTGGAATACATCGAACCACAGAAGGCATGACGTCCTAACATTTGGGAGCAGCAGATGAAAAAGCTTAATTGGCAAAAATAGTGGTATAGCCAGGAGCTTTACATTTGAGTTTCTCATTCTCATACCACTCGGCTACCTGAAACGGAGAAGTGCCTTTAAGGTGAAGCAGCATAAGTTAAACTATGCCCGAAGCTTAAAAGGAGGACAGTGAAGGACTAACAAAATAAGAGATAAACGGACAAATGTTCATGCTACTAAGCAAGCTGCAGTGTGGAAACAGTTTTGAATGTTGCTATGGTCTAATCATGAAGACACTGAAAATGGAGACAGGAGTGGACAAAGTATGAGCAAGCATTCTACAATCATTGGTCGCCAAAAGCCAGTTGGTTATGATTGAGTTTGCTTGGAAAAGGCTGCAAGAATACAGTAGACTCAATTGTGCCACAAAAGGAACCAGGGTAGGGGAAATCTCTAAAGAAGCTCATGCAGATAGCCAGGAATGTATTGGTAGTCCAGTGGGGAAGAAATTAAACAATTGTGTACTTGTGGATACAATGAGTAAATTCAACACCAATTTTCTATGATCGTAAAACAGCCATTTAGGTGCATGGCATCAGACAATGAGGACACCCTGAGATCTAACTGGGTCTCATCCGAATACCAGAAACAAACCTCTAATCTGAATACCAATGGAAGGCATCAACTCCCAGAACTCCACTCATGCAGCCTCTGACTCCAACAGGAGCAGATGCTCTGATACCAGGATGTAAATGCCAAAGGATCATCAAACCAGAGGTTCTTGAGCATTTAACTGACTAACCAGAGAATGCTTTAGGACCTTCCTGAGCACTAGGTGCAAGGAAGCTAAGCAATTCTGCTAGAATTATGACTGCAAGTCCAATTGCTTTCGTTTTAACTGTGCGGCATTAGGACCACATGAAGATCAACCAACCATAATGAAGTGTCTCCACTACTTTATTAAAATACATCTAGACCATGGTTGAACAAGAACTGGCCAAGCAGCATCTGTGCACCTCCCTCTCCCCCCGCACACTGCATCTCCACCCCGCACAGTGGGCCATCTCTTATATGACCACTTCAAACACCTTTGGTGTACCAGGTATTATCACCCTGCAATTGACCCCAATCATATTAGAAACTAAAATATTCTAACTCTTTGACCTTTGGATTTGCGGCTTACCTTCAAGGATGGAGTAGATCTATATCTCTGTGTATGCATTCCTTGATTCAAAGTGAGATCTGTTATCCTGTATTGATGCCCACACTGCCACCTTCCTGAAAAGCTTGGCCTTAATGGCTCAACCACTACAAGCTAAGGAATGTTTAGGGAACCACTGTACATTCTATATTAGAGGCCAATCCGGGGTTCTGTTGAAGACTCTAATGGAAAGTGCCTGTCTGCAACAAAGCAAAGGGAGATGGGTTTTAAAAAACATTTTATATTGAAACCTAGAAGGAACATAGTGGAGGCATGTTCTGTGGACTCTCAAAGTTTAGTTTATCATTTATAACGTGCTATATGCCCATAGGCCTCAAAGCGCGCTAAAGAGGATTCATCAAAAACATAGGTCTGGTAACGATAAAGGGGTGGTTTGGAAGAGTACACCAAATTTGAATGCGATAAGGGGTATTATGAAAGACTAGACTGAGTTCAGAGTCTTTACTATAGGCCATTTGTATTCTATCCAAACAAAAGATTTTTCCATTGAGAACATACATTAATACTGTAGGAAGCAGGCTGACTAGCTATGGTCTAGTTTGTTAAGATATTAAAGTTACAGTAGTGACTAGAGTACTCATAGTACATAGTCCCCCTTCCTCCATCCTTCTAGGCATCCCCCAACATGGGGACAGTACTGGAACCTTTGGAAGCGAAATATTGAACTTCCCCTTTAAATTTAGAACAGCGTACGGCATCGGGCGTGGGACCGCCCCGCCGAGTTTCAGCCCTCCAGCGCCTCACCTCAGTCCCCTTTGGACACATCGGACGCTTAGATACTTGGCTATTATAATTTAGCACTTGGCAACAAGCGGGGAAGATGGGTGGTCATATGTAGGAAAGGGGTCAATGGACTAAGTACTCCAAGTGACTACAGTGAGTAACTTTAATTACTCATACGTCCTGTCTCCTTTCCTCCATCCTTGTGGGCGTTTGTACCGAACAAGACCATAGGGTGGAGCTGTGACAACCTGCCTCATATCCAGGATGAAGCAAAAAGGTTCGAGAACCGCCTGACCAATTACTGCATCGCGCCTGGCGCTGGTATCCAGGGAATAGAGCTTACAATAGGCCGGAGTGGCCCAAGTAGCCGCCTTGCTGATGACAGCCCAAGAAGCATGCCTCAAACGCGACAGCTGTGGCCTTGGCCATGACCGCATTTGCATGTATCCCCTGGGTGACCAGTTTGCCCACAGAGATATATGCCTCTGAAATGGCCTGAACCTCCAACAGGCGATAGAAGCCTGAGAAGCAGGGAGGAGCCCCCAAAACTGAGAAAATGCCTCAGACTTCCTGAAGAATTTTGTCAGGAGGTAAAACCTAAGGACCCTCTTCAGGTACAAAGAATGAAGGGCCCTCTCTGCCTCAGACTGCGGGCTCGGGAAAAACACTGGCAGGTAGATCTCTGGATTCAGATGAAATGGAGAGGCCACCGTGGGCAAGAATTTTGAGTGACTGGACAAGATTACCTTGTCATGAAACGTGAAGGGCTCGCACCAAGACTGACCCTGCGTGCAGAAGTGAGAGCAACCACCTAAAGGGTCTTCAGCGTTACCAGCCGGATGTCCACCAAGGCCATCACCTCAAAGGGTTTGAGCTGCACAGCTGCAAGAACCACATTGAGGTCCGAGACCGGGTGTGGCCTATGCACCAGAAGACTACGCCTGCACAACTCCTAGAGGTGGGACTCAACCTCCAGGATGACTGCCGACAACGCATGCTCAGGGGAATTCCATTAAGCCCCAATAGCTGCCAAATAAGTGCGACAAGTATCCACCATAACTCCAGAACGAGCCCGGTGTGCTAAAAAAAAAAAAGACAGTACGTCAGAGCACAGGATCCAGACACTTGTCATGATCCCAATGGCAGAACCTAATACATTTGCTCTTATACTGGTACCGAGTAGAGGGCCTCCTGGCCTGTTAAATTATGTCCCAGTTGTCATCCGAAAATTGCTGTAGCCTTAACTGGTCACGAACCAGGCCTGCAGTGCCAGCCTGGCAGGTTCTGTATGTTCCACTGCCCCGTCCTGCTGTGTCAGGAAGCCCCCCGTTGGGGGATCAGAAGGTGGACAGGGCCCTGGGAGCACAATTGCAGCAGAGCCAAACACCAGGCTCTTGAAAGCCAGTGAGGGCAACCCGGATGAGGCTGCAGCCCACCGAAGCCCGGAACTTGGAGAGTCTGCTGGAGAAGAGGATGGGGTCAGAAACGCATAACACCCGCGGCTGTGCCAACAGATCTGGAAGTAGTCTCCCAGAGACCCCTGATTGATTCCTGCCCATGAAGCAAACTGGGGGCACGTTGAATTCTGAGGAGATGCGAACAAGCCTAGGTCTGCAAACACAGCCCCCCCTCCACCAAGCCCCCAAACGCTGGAACAGCGGCAATAGGAAGTTGGTGTGCAACTCCCACTCATAGGTGTTGAGTGTTGGCACGCTTCTGCATTGCTGTCACCTGGGAGGTGGGACTGCGGAAATCCAAATCTCCGTCAGCCATTCAAGATCAATGCCACCTCCATGCAGAGGAGGGTTGGGGAGTTGCGAAGGGAGAGGAGCCTCATGTGTGGGAACACCTGCTGAACATCTGTGATTCAACACACACCCTCTGGGAGGGGCACAACTATGACTTCCTCTGGTTGAGGGAGAACATCTCCCAATATCTGGCAGTATGTGCCAACCCCATCGGGTGAACCGAGCCTCACCAGCCAGTCGTCCAGATAAGGGTAGAGGTAATTGCCTTCTGAGCGGAGGAGCCCCACCACTGCCCTCATCAACTTTGTGAAAGCGTGAGGTGCCGAGTTCAGGCTGAACTGAAGCACCTTGTACTGAAAATGGCACGACCATCGTGAACTGCAGAAACTACCGATGCGGCTGGTAGATGGGGACATGCAGGCAGGCATCCTTGAGGTCTAGGGCACGCATCCCGTCCCCTGCACACAGACTCTGCAATGTGCGCTGGAGTAATCTTTTTAAGTGTTCGTGCATTAAAGACAGATTGAGAAAGGACAGGTCCAGGACCAACCTCAGGCCCGCCTGGTTGTTCTTGAGTGCCGCATAAATCTTGGACTAGAAACCGGAGCCCCTGCCTGAGGAACCAGTTCCACCGCCTGCATCTCCAAGAGCGAAAGGATCTCCTGCACAAGAGCCAGGGACACAATCTGCCGAAGAGGAAGAGAGGATGGTAAAGGAAGAGGAAGACTGAACCCCGTGGAGACTATGGATAGGATCCAAGGGTTCTTTAAAAGATGCTTCCAGCTGTCCTGGTAAAGAGCCAGTCGGCCCCCTACTGGGAGCTGTGTTCCCAGACCATGATATCACTGTTTCTTGGCGTCGGAGGTGGGAGCAGAGGAGGGGTAGCGGAACAATGTGTGCAGAGTCCTCCATTTCCTCCTGTTGTCGCTTGGTGACGTGATGGGCCTCTCTGTACCTAGGTCCCAAAACCGCTTGAAGCCACTGAAAGCCGTGGGTTTGAATTTGGTCCTGTCCCATGTCTGAGGGAAGGACTGGTGCCCTGGCTTGGTTAGAATGGCAAGGACTTGGCGGTTTGACTGGAGATTTTTTTTTGTCAACTCGACACCGGTTGATGAATGGAAGAGGTCCATGCCCTGAAAGGCCAGGTCTAGGATCCGTTCTTGCACATCAGATGAAAATTTAGTGGCATGCATCCACACAGTCATCCTCACCTTCACACCCAGGCACAGCCCTTGCTGGCTGTCAATGTGGGAGACCGAAGACTCCATAAGGTCCTGCGCAACGGCCCGGGCATCTGCCAGACCGCCCTTGAAGGAGGCTTGCCTCTGCAGGGGGCGGTCAGGCACAAAATCCCTGAGCTGCCACCACAGCTTCTGGTGTTGGGTGCGGCTAAAAGGGCGTTGGCATTGGCTTGCTGCAAAAGCAGTCCTGATGTTGCTTAACAGTGTTTTCCCAAAGACGAAGGATCTGGTCTACCTTGCAACCACGACTGGGGGGTGGCTCCCAAGGAGAAAGACTATGGTTTAGAAAAGAGTAAGGATGCTCCACCACTGAAGAATGTGGCTGAGGATGGAGGGCCAGGAGGATTGGCTCCCTGTCCATCAGCCTAAACCTGATGTCCAACTTCTTGTTCAGCTGGGCCTTGCCCCAAGGCTTCTCCCAGACTGTTTGGAGATGGATGCCAGACCAGATCGTGGTGCGCTTGCCCAAAACCTCTGCTAGCATGCCCGATTCCTGGGGGGCTTCCTCAGGCAGAGGGATCCACCAGCCACCCCCAAGAACTCTGCCAGGTCCTGAAGGTGGTCATGAAAAGCCTTAACAGATGCGGGGGAGGGAGAGGGGGTCATCTTCCTGGGTGTCATCGTACCCCCGCCCCCCCCCTTTTTTTTTTTACAGACCGAGGGGTGTCTGAGCGCTGGAACGCAGGTGCCGCTGACACCCCCCACCTCCTTGGTCCAGAGCCAAAGACCCGTCCACTGGCTGTTGAGGGGGGAGGCATTGGTGGGACAGGAGAGCTGGAGGAAAAGGCGGTGGGGCCCTGAGAAAGGCCTGGGGGATAAGCTACTTCACTGTATCCTTCAGGAGCGCCATCATCTGAGGAGAAAGTACTCGAAGAAGCGATTCTTGGTAGTCGCCGGATCCCTAGAGGCCCGGCCCTCCGAAATGGTGGGCTGCCACTCCTGGTCAAAGCGCTGAGGCGCTAGTGGCATGTAGCCGTAAGGCTGTGATGGGTAGATGTACCCCCGAGGAGACTAGATGCCTGCATTATACAGTCCACTGCCGTTTCCAGAGGGAAGGGGACTGCACCTTCTTGCATGGCCCATTCAATGAGCGAGAGCACGGGCGGGCTCAGAGTGGAATCGGAAATGGCCACTGGTCTAGCAGGCTCTGCAACGTGCCCATCTGCCATTTGGAGCCTTGCACCAACCCCCTCGGCGGGAGGATGCGAAGGCCCAGAGCCACGTGCAGGCCTAGACATGGGAGGACACATCCTGGGTCTCAAATCCGAAAACAGCTGTATCGAACTCCGAGACCACTCTGGTAGGCGCTGAGCCCTCGGCCGATGGGCCGGTAGTCAAAACACCCTGACTCAAGACCTCAGAGCGAACTCTGGTAGGCTGTGCGCCCTCTGCACCTGCGCAAGTAGCCGTGCTGGATCATGCAGAGGGCTAACTCTTGGCAGCACCAAATGATCCTTTACAGCTTGGGAGAGGGGGGGGGGGGGTCAAAGAAGAGGATGAACTGGATTGCCCTTTTGAGGACAGCCTGGTAGGGCCCCGGAGACCCTCTGCTTGGGAGCCGGTAGCCTTGACAGCCTCAGGCCTGCCCACAGAACGCCCAGAAGAGACCCCGGGCCCCTTGGCTTGGAAGCCAGTAGCCTTAAAGGAATCGGGCCTGCCAGAACCTGAATCCAAGGAACCCTTGCCCATGGGAACCCAGGAATGAGTTGCTGTGCTGAGAAGCCGTGCTGAACAGAGGGCCTACCTTGTCTTGACAAGAGGTCCTGGAGATCAAGTCCCCAAGGTACACCCGAGAAGTGTGTAAGATTTCCCTTCAACACGACAACCAATTCTTCAATGCCCTGTGAAAGCACTGCATCCATCCCAGCGATACCAGAAACACTTGTGTACGAGCGTGATAGAAATAAAATATCAATCGATGGTCGGGCCCCAGGCTGGGAACGAGCAGTCGAATGAAGCACATCTCATGAATCCTCCTGCAGCAGACATGCGCCAAGGGAGGCGAGGCACCAAAGCAAGGTTAAATAGATTGAAAAACAAAGAAGGGGAGCAAGCAGAAAGTTAATGTCTCTCTGCTGGCTGCCAGGTCCGAAACAGTCTGTGTGCGCAAAATGGGGCTGGGGTGAGAAGCTGGAGGGAGAGTCCTCGGTGGTGGCGTTCCCACGCCCCTGGGAAGCTCAATTTCTTCGGTGCCAAAGATTCCGGTACCGTCCCCATGTTGGGGGTGCCCAAAAGGATGGAGGAAAGGAGAGAAGATGTAGGAATAGCACAGGAGTGGGAAGTGTTGGGTTTGGCTCACATCACATCCTCCCCTCCAGTCCCTTACACCTTGGTCTTCCACCTTCTCCCACAAACTTCTACCCACCCTGTCCCAACTTTCCTGGTTCTATGTTGCATCACCAGTGTTCTAAAGTAGGTGGCCTAGTGAGTTGAAATTCACTGAGGCTGTGGGCCAGTGAAATCAAGGTACCTGTTCTGACCTCGGGGTCCTGTCTTCATTTGCAACAACGTCAGCACCTAATACAGGGCCACTTAAAACCTTCACAACGGAGAGTCATCCACAAAGGGTTGAGAACCGGGGATGAGGTTTGTAAGCTAAACTACTACTACAAGCATAATGAGATCATCTCACTGTTGTATGTTAAGTTTTATATTGGTGCAAACAAAGAAAAACAAAGCCATGTCTATACCCCCAATAAATCCTTACTGAGCTACTGTTGCTTGCTGATCCTACTTGGCTTTGTTAGATAGTATTCATGATGGGGACACAGGTTGATTCCCATCCCTCTGAAGCAAAGTAGCAAATACCCAGAGAATGCAGCTGCTCAAAGTGAAGGACTTCAAAGATGCGGCACGCTTCCAGACACAAATCGGAGTACGTTTCTGTGATGGGGCCAAAGGGGTGTATGCAGGTGTACATTCAAACAAAAACACTTCCTTTGGAAAATGCCAGAACATGGGACATTAGCATCTTGAACTCCTCTAGAGGAAGTAAGGCAATTAAGTGTCAAAAGGTCTACGATGGCATGCAGACTTGCGTCTCCAGAGCATGAGGAAGGAAAAGCAGCTGAGTTGAGTGACCACCCTTTGAATCCCATGCCAAAGATTTCAACCCCTTCTGCAGTAGTAATTGAGACTGCACGGGAACAGAAGTAAGGTGGGGAAGGTGTAGGAAGGGGACTAATAGTATCCTCTGATCACCACAGACAGAACTCTGGGAGGTTTTGCGATTAGCCTTCCAGCAAGGACGGCAATACTGGTCCTTCCCTAACTAGAGTGAGAGGTTTGTCGGGACCACTCCGGTGGTGATAGTGTGTGGTACAAATATCCTTTAACATTTGTAGACTTCTAAAAAATAAAATGTCAAGGAATTGCCCAAATACTCAAGAAGGGGTCTTAAAAGGGTTCAAAGCCTGGGAAGAGTGGTGGGGGGTTGGACCTTGGCAATGTGGATGATCTGGTATTGAAGGTTTGGTGCTGCCAGGCTAAGGCGGGTCTATTGGTGTTGGCTTTGATAGGACTGCTTTAATAGCACCAAGTTTGCATTTTGTCGTCAACTGTTAGCCCAAGACATAGGCCTAAAACGTGCCTTTGCAATAAACGGTAAGTCCAGACGCTTCTCCTGGGCAGTTTGGGAGCATGAAAATATATGCCCAAGCACTTTTCAATGGGATCCATACAATCCTAAGCGGAGTTAAGCAGCATGTGTCAGGTGCATAACTTCAGAAGGGGCCTGGAGGCATGCAGGAAGCTACTTAATGGTTCCCCCAATCTCCCATCACAAAGCAGAATTGCCTGCAGCAAGGAAGTGCTCTGCATTGCACCCACTAAGGTGGAGAGCATACTCCTGCTGAGTTCTTGCAAGGCCTTGTGCTCTTTGCTTAGAGGACTGGATGTGGCGGCAGACAGCAACCAAAGGACAGCTGCTACACATACAATTAAGCAGATTAGTAAAATCGGGCAGATGTCTTCATCCACAGGTCCTCTGCATTTGGCCACAAATGTACAGCTTGCAGTCTGTTCTGGACGGAGTTTCAGAGAGATCTCCACTGATTATACCTTGATGCCAGTGACTGGTCTAATACATAGGAGGTGGGAGCCCTATCCATTGGTGTATGCATGCTGCAAATCAGTGGAACCTATTAGCCGAGCACCTTTCCTAGTCTAGATGCTCATTTGATAGGGGCGAGCCAGTATTCTAAACCTTGGAATGGGGCTTAAGAGTTTCATGGAGCAATTTGCCGTGAGGATCTTTGGGAATGAACTCAAACAAGGGGTCTGCACAATGCTTCTGACAAAGTCGGGGAGTAAAAGGTGTGGCTTACAATCGAGGCGTAGGCTGTGTTGTGTTCCCTGAAACCGGTTGTTGCAGAGGCTGCAGAGGGGTTGGTAGTGCCAGAGAAGGAAAGGGCTGGAGTAGAGTTTCACCCGAAAGGTCTGCTGTGGTTTTGGGAAGCGCCTAAGAAACACATTTGGATTAAATAAGGTGTTACTCTCATGATGGAGGTTGACGGTGCAATGAAAGTATTTGAGTAAGTGGACCTTCGCCATCTGTGGCCGAGGCAAGGGAGTGCCCTAGGAAGAATGTCCTGACCATTAAGTTTGTCCCGAAAAGTGGTGTTGGGCAATGGTTCGGTGGAGCAGACCCTTGTATTGCAGTTTGACGCAAGGGGTAGGTAAGGTTACCAAGGTCATGTATCACGGTGGCTGATGGGGGAGCTGCATACACACTTCGCATCTGTGTACAAGATACCTTCAGAAGTGGTTCAGTTGAAAAAGAAAATGCTCCAGAGAAGGGAGTAGCCATAGACCCTGCTGACAGACATGTGTGCTGCAATAGCAGGTTCCAGTGGACCATGGGAGGGAACTCGGTTGACAATTAGTCGTAGGTGGTATGGTCTGAAAACATCTTCATGTCAAGAGGGGAGATTAGGAGGGCCACCTGAACAAGTTACACATTTGAGATCTTGAGCACTGTGGTTCATAAGCCAGAGGTTTGACCAACTCCCACTTCTTGGGCCTGTTGCTCCCATTTGAAGGAGTTTTATGTTGAAGGGCATGAAGCACTCGCCTATGATTCAGAGAGTTCCACCAATCACCAGTGCTCAGCGGTAAAGAATTGCATATGGAAAAAAGAGGAATATTCAACTACATGGACTTTGTGTTGAAATCCTGGAATAGTACCACTTTGTTCTCGCTGGCATCATTGGACCCAGGTAATAAGAGGAAGGCGCACCCCAGCAGATGCAGGGTGGCCACATGTCATCTGGGTTTAACACACTGAAGGCAGAGCCTAAGAGTATAGATTTCAGAAGGGAATTTCGAGAAGACAGACTGAACAAGGTTAAAAACCTATAACCCTCATGAAAATATATATATATATTTTTTTTTTTTAAAAAGGGAGGCCCACGTTTTCCTTAGGAAAATAACATGCGTTTGAACGCGAGTGGGACTGCAAGTGCAGGCAAACCCCTTCAGTCCGCAGCGCAGTGCTGAAAGAAAAGATCCATCAATGACCTTCTGAGAGGACAGAACTGGCGTGGTAGTTCTATGCTCACACGCTCGGTTTTCATAAAGTGATTCAGCAATTACATGGTTAGGTGGTCTACGCACACTCCCATACTGAACCAGCATCCTAGATTCTCCAGGATTGGTGGGAAAAGTGGCCAAGGTGATCATACAAATCTTATGGTTTCACTCTTATCTTTGCAACTAAACCGCATCTCCTCCATTGAGACCTTTGAGTGCACCGCTGCTGAAAACAAAAAGCCTGCACATGAATGTTGTCTGCAAAGGATAGATTTTTTTAAATAGAATGTTTGAAATTGTTCAGGGAGCACAGAAAAGGGAAAATAGGAATGAGTGGGAAACTGAAGACAATAGCAAGAGACGGCAACGTTAAACGCACCTGTGCCGCTGCAGACTGAAACAGTCAATGTGAACGCATTACAGGGCACAGAATAGTAGACTGCTACAGGACTGACCGACGACTGTCACCACTTAAGAGCCCAGAGGCATACCAGCAGAAGCTGCCGGGAGTCTCCCGCAGCAATGCAGAGCCATACAAGTATTTCCTTAAAAAGGAAGAGAACCGGAAATAGTAGAAGTGTTCTGGCCTCCACGTTCAAGAGTTGCATAGCTGAACAGTTATTTTTGGACACTCACTGCAAAGAAATTAGATGCATATAAACATATTTCAAGTCCCTCGAGGGAGTATCAATTTACTTATTTAAAGTCTGCACAAGTCTTGATCGTGGCTCCTAAATATTAGTCATGCTCTCTGTGCAAGAACAAGGCCAGCTGCAAATCATTTCAAAACTGAATGTATTGCTACAATGGAACCTGTTTAAAATATCTCAATGGAGGCGATTCTTGTATCGTCAGATTTGCAGAGTCTAAGCAAGCATTTGAGAGACGGTGACATATGCAATTCTGGATGTCTGCCTGGTTTACCAAACTTTCACTAGCGAGTCCCCATCGCAAGCTTCAGAAAAGCATTCACGTGTGCCCCACACAAACCTAAATCTCCCTAATCGTCATGGTACACCGAACACCCAGTTTCCCACTGTGAGCATCTGCATGTGGTTTGTATCCTACACTGATGAAACCCAAACCTTGCCCGACCACGTTTCAGAAAAATGCCAAAGATGGGCTAAAGCAATTGCCCACCTGCAACATTGCCTGTATCTTGGGGACTGCATAGGATGCGGACAAGGGCCCAGCTCTCTCTCAACATTGCCAAAGACTAAGCCCAGTTGAGTACAAGTCCTACAGTGCCTCCAGAGCACCCTCTAATGGGACACTTACCTTAACACCCCTGTTCACCTTGCACCTTATTTATGTTCCTCTGAAAGGCTCGATGCAAATTGCCGGTAATTTGGATTCAAAGTCTTAACACCTTACTTAATTGCTTTACGAGATACACAAAATGCTCATACCTCTGTGTGGACATTGCCTTAGACAAATAACGCCCGTTTCCCATATTCTTGTCTGATTAGCACCCTGCTTAAGAGGTGGCAGTTGTCGATTGAGTAGTGGTCAGTAGATGGCTTAAGAAAAGCTTAAGGATAGCCTATTTACCTGTGTTTAAGAAGGTAATCCAAAACAAACCGAGGGATGGGAGGTTATTTCTAACATCTGTCGGCATCTGTGGAGATGCAGTGACCAACCTCAGGCAATTCATCATTAAGGGTACGAGCTACAGTCTCACTACAACACGAGAAGGATGGGGCCAGGGCAGGTGAAGACAGGTGAACTCTGATGAGCACAGATTAGGAAGCTCAAGACAAGACACCAGACAAAAGCTGAAGCTTTGGAAAGCCAGAGAGTGCCAACACAGGCTCCCCGGGAGATAACCGGAGACCCTAAAAGAAGCTGAAGAGTAGAGCTCGACTACTAATTAAATCTCATCAGGGCCTCAGCCCACTCGTCTTCTGCAAGAGCCACCGACCAGACAGCCGCAATCCTTTAATCAGGATCTCATCGCCCGAGGCAAGTGAAACTGGTCAGCCCAAAGGGCACTCTGCAGCAGGGGGAGGGTCGGATTCAAATGGAGCAGAATAAGCTGCAGGCTGAACTCTAGGTAAATACTTTCTGGGCACCAATTGTTCTGCTTCTACCTGTGAAGTGAAAGTGAAAGTAAAAAGTGAAGTTTGATTCTGAAGAAAACTAATGTGAGTTTCTCAAACACACCAAAAATTAAAGAGATGACGCATGCGTTGCAGCACACCACGAGAACTACTTATCCCCAGACGGACCTGCCACAGCAGTGACGGACTGGATGATAAACAGCCTCAACAGCTATGCCTCACATGCTAAAGCCTCACAGCAAACCAGTATAAAAGTTGCCCGGATACATTGAGAAATCCGAAATGGAACCCAGACACAAAACAAGCGTTTGGTCATTTATAGGAGATACAGGCTGGGATGCAAACAGCTTTAGAGCGCCAAAGCTGAAAACAGCAGTGGGTCAAATAAGACCTTTTTGAAACAAAAAAACCTTTTAATGTACCATCTGCAGCAGACAGGCTATTCTTGGAGAATGATGTTACCGCTTGGCAATCATGTTGATCGTAGCACTTCCAAAGGATTAAAATGATCTTAAGGATACCAATTACATTGTGCGAGCTCAGGAGTGTACAAAATGAAAACCACCTTGGTGCCAGGGGAATGCCCAGCACATTCACAGTCCGCCCTTTTGGACTGGGAATTTACCAAATGAAAGGGTGCTCATGCAACGGGAAAGGAAGTAAAGTCTGGCTCAGGCATAGCCTCAATAGAACAACAAAGAAAATCATCTGTCCTTGTACCCTTACTGGCAGGGGAAGTATATAAATTGCTTGCATGACTAGCATTGATGGGTGTAATGTGCAAATCATCTTCAAGGTTTGAAGGTTTGTGAATTAATCTCAACTATGATTAACACCCTGCGGTGGGGAGCCAGCCAATCAGAAGGCCAGGAACATGGGCTGAAACTGCCAATCTCAGGCTGCTTTCCAAGCCGCCTGATGGCTGGTTCGCCCGCCATCTTTCCCTCTCCCCACTCTGTTCTTTTTTTAAACCCCCCCCTCCCCACTTACCTCATTGCAGCATCGGCCAGTGCCACTCTGCCGAGTTTGGCCACCATGGAAATGGAGGAGGGCTCCATATGGAGCCTCACCTTCCCATTCCATGGCGGTCATCTTTGTACTGTCTTCTTTCCGTGAACGGGACGCCGCAAGGCAATCATTGTCTGAAAGAAAATACTTAAAATTAGCCAGGGCGCCCAAGACTAAGTTCAGGTCCCACATGGGTTGTGGCCTCTTGATGGGTGGCTAGAGCCTTGCAAGCTCCGTCAAATATTTGACAATCGGATTGGGGGAGAAGACCCCCCTCCTCCGAGTTCCTTTAAGCTCCGACGGCTGTGATTTAAGTGCGGCAGGTGTCCACCAGCACGCCAGAGTAGGCGCGGTGCGCAGAGAAGGAGAGCCCATCGTCCAGAATACATGCCAGGGGGTCGATATCCTTGGAGTCTGCCCGGTGGCAGAACCTGGACCATTTACTCTTATATTGGGCCCCGCTAGCATTGCTCAGTGCGCCCTGTATGATTTCCAGATTAGCCTGGGAGAGGCTGAAGTGCCTTAGCGTTACCTGCTTAGGAACCACGCTGTGAGGTCTAGTTTGTGGCGCGGGGTGGATGACCCTGCCGCTCTGCTGTGCCAGCAGATGTGCTGGGCCCATCGGAAGTTGAATCAGCGAGGCTGAACAGCTCCGAGAACCATGGCCTCGCCGGCCACCATGGAGCTATTAGAATGATGTTGAGCTGTCGAGACTCCTTGATCTTGCAAATCACTTGGTGAAACAGCGGAGTGGGCGGGAAGGCGTATGCTGTCATGCCATCCCACTGAATCCGAAATGCATCGCCCAGGGACCCGGGGCCCTGTCCCTGCCAGGAGGCAAACTGATGGCACTTCCTGTTGTGCCAGTTGGCAAAGAGATCCACCTGGGGAAGACCCAATCTGTTGAAGATCTCCTGAATAACGAGGTTGTTTAGCTGTCACTCGTAATTGTCCACTCCCAACCTGCTGAGCCTATCCACCTCCAGGTTGGATTCCCCCAGAAGGTGGACTGCCGTGAGGTAGATGTTTTCCAGGGCCCACTCCCACATGCTGAAAGCCAGTCTGCACAGAGGAGGGGACCTGGTACCTCCCTGCTTGTTGACATAGTACATGCTGGTAGAGTTGTCTATCTGGATGAGGACGACCTTGCCCCTGAAGTGGGAGGAATGCCCCGAGAGCTAGCCAGATGGCGTTCAGCTCCAAGCAATTGATGTGGTACTCCTGCTGTCGAGTCCAGGTTCTGTGGACCGAGAGATTATCCTGGGTGGCTCCCTAGCCCTCGAGCGAGGAGTCTGGTGATGGTGGCCTGTGGAGTGGGCAGCCAAAAGGGCTTGCCCGTCTGTAGGTTGCAGTCCATGGACCACCATGTGAGGTCCTAGTGGAGCGATGGAGGAACGTTGATCATCTCGGACGGAGAACCCTGCTCCCGGTTCCATGAAGCTGCGAAGTGCAGCTGAATCCTCGTGTGTGGGACAGCTAGTAGGACTGCCGCCAAGAGATGCTGGTACCACCATGCCGAGGTCACTTCTCTGCTGAGGAAGTGGCCCTCTTGATAGCAGAGATCTTGTCCTCCGACAGAAACACCTTCTCGGAGCATGTGTCCCAGATGAGACCCAAGAATATCAGTCTAGTGGTCTGCAGCTGCGACTTCTTGAGACTGAGCGAAAAGCCCAGATCGTGCAGTGTGTTCATAAGGGCATGGGAAGAGTGGTGAACCGCTTCCGGAGATGTAGCCCTAACGAGCCAGTCGTCGAGGTATGGGTAGATGTGGAGGCCCGCGCTCTGAAGGCAGCCACCGTATTCGTGAGCCTGGTAAAGACCCTGGGAGCCGAGTTGAGGCCAAAAAGGAAGGACCTTGTATTGGAAATGGTAGCCCATGATCCTGAACCATAGGAAAGAACGATGGTGCTGCCAAATCGAGATATGTAGGTACGTGTCCTTCAGAACCAGGGAGCACATCCAGTGTCCCCTACACAATGTCTCGCTAGAAAAGCTGGCGTAACCATCTTGAATTTTTTTTTTTTTTTTTTTTTGAGGTAAGGAGAGGTTGAGGGTGGAAAGGTCCAGCACAACTCAGGCCCACCTGGTTCTCCTGAATGATGAAAATCCTGGAGTAAAAGCCCAAGCCTCGCTGGGAGGCTGGGACTTCCTCTACAGCCTGGCTCTACAATCAACCACCGGATATCTGCCAGAAGAGTTGGTGTCCCAACTTGAGGGAGTGGAGGGGAGGAAGGAGGAGAGGCTGGGATGGGTAGGCAGTACCCTGTGGATACTACGGAGAGGATCCAGAGGTCTGCGAAATTCTGGTGCCAGAAATGTGCATGGAGAGCAAGCCTGCCCCCCACTGGAGACACGTGGACCCGGAGGGGTGTGTCATGCCTTCTTTCCCTCGGAGGCTGGCGCGGAAGAGGGGGGGGGGGGCTGGAAAAATCCCTCATCCCCCACCCAACCCCCGCCTTTTTGTTGCTTGTGCAGATTTGGAGTCGGCAAGCAGTCCGGCTGTCGGGATCTCCGTTCCTGGAAGCCGCAGAACCCTCCATATGTACGCCCCTTGTCGGAGCACTGCTGTGACTGGGTGTTCGATTTGGGCGTGGTCTTTGTCAAGATGGATAAAGACTTGGCCGTTTGTGAGCGATTTTTTTTTTGTCCAGCTCCTCGTCCGTGCTGTAGGGGAAGAGGTCCCCCCCCACCCCCCTTGAACAGCAGGTCTAATATGCATTCCTGGACGTCCGGGTTGAATTTCGTTGCACGGAGCCAGGTTATCCTTCTCATGTCCGTGGCGATACAGATGGCACGGCCAGAGGTGTCAATATGGGCCACGGTGGATTCCATGAGGTCCTGCGCCACCAGCTTGGCCTCAGCCAGTCCCGCCTTGAACCGCGATTGGCTCTGCGTAGGGAGTGCCGGGAGAAAAGTCTGCAATTTCCCACCATAACCTTTGATTAGCAGCAGCCAGCATGGCATCAGCGTTGGCCTGACGAAGATGCAAGGATGCGTTGGAATACAGCCTCTTTCCGTACGCCTCCAAGATCTTCTCCTTGCCTAGCAGCATCTGACGAGGAAGCGGAGGACGACAGGCTTGGAGTATAGTGATGCCGCAGCGATCACAGAGGAGTGCAGCTGAGGACGGGCCGATAACAAGAGTTTCCGTTACGGAAACTTGGCTGCACGCAGCCTCTGGTCCCCTACTTTCGTTAACCATTCCAACAGGCAAGAATATCAGACATGACCGCAATACCAGCCAATCTAAAGGTGGTGGCATTGCCATCATCCATAAAAACTTCCTCAACTTCCGCCTCTCCACAGTTCATCAAATCTCATCCATGGAAGCCTTAACAGCCAAATTTGCCCTTACACCTAACCACACCATCTCATTCCACCTACTCTATAAGCCACCACGGCCATTATCCTCCTTCACTGAAGGCCTCTCTAAAATTCTGACAAACACTAAAACCAATTCCCAAATTATTGTACTAGGCGACTTTAACCTAGGACGTACTGACCCTAATGACACGGCTGCCATGACAATTGACAACCTGCTTACTAACGCACATTTTACCCAGCACATCAACACCTCCACACACACCAAAGGTAGAATTCCTCGATTGGATAGCCGACCTTAATTGCGGAATCAATGTGGTAGCTAACCAACCTTGTGCTTGGACCGACCACCACTTAATCACCTTCAACATCCCTGCTAAAACCATTAGCCCCACTCCAGACGTTGCGCCTGCCATCCCCACACGTAATAAGCGTGACATAACTTGTGACAAACTCCTCCCTCTCATCCTCCCTGTCCTGAATGAACAAGCACCATTATGCACTGACCCTACTGTTCTGGTTGACACCTTCAACCATACCATGCTCAAAGCCCTCTACTTCATTGCCCCCTCAAAACTGAGAAAACCTAAACCACAAGGTCACCTCAACTCCTGGTTCACACCCCAACTAAGAATTCTTCTCAAAGAAAAACGAATCGCTGAATCACACTGGAAGAATAACCCTACTGAAGCAAATAAATCTAGCATCACCCTAGCTACACTAAACTATAAGGAAGCTATACTCCAGGCGAAAAAAGGCACTTAAACGTATCGAGCAAGCTAAATCTAATACGAAAGAACTCTTCAGAATCCTGAAAGAATTGGAAACCCCCTGTCACGGCACCGGACACCTCCATCAAAGATAGCACCTGGTGCACTAATATCCAAAATGCTCTGCTTGGGAAGATAGCCACTCTCCAAACCAATATTAATGATAAACAGACCAATCTACAATCCAACTTGCAACCTAACACTCTCCCAACTATAAACCACTCCATCCCAGAATGCTGGACTCCTTTCAGCTTCTCTTCCTCATCTATCACTGAAGTGGAAAATATCATCAATAGCCTTAAAACTAACTGCCAAGGTGACCTCTGCCCAGCGCCTATCAAGGAAGCGGCCCACGAGCTAGCTCCATTCATCACTACTCATCAATTCTTCCTTCAACACGGGGACTGTACTGGACAATTTGAAGGATGCCTGGGTTATCCCACTCTTAAAAAACCAACCTTGGATGCCAACATACCTACAAATTACAGGCCCATCACTACGGTGCCGTTCATACTCAAAATCCTTGACCGAGCTGCATACCTTCAGATTGAAGACCATCGTGAAACTAATAAACTCCTGGGGCTAAGGCAAGCACAGAACTGAAACTGCCCTTATTGACCTCAAAACACAGATCGAAGATTTAAGAGACAAGGACAAACTTGCTCTACTACTACTTCTCGATCTTTCTGCGGCTTTTGATCTCGTCAATCATCAAATCCTGTGTCGGCATCTTAAACTTGCCGCACATTTTTCTGACAAAGCCACAGCCTGGATCAGTTCATTCCTGGACAACAGATCGATACGTGTCTTCTCTCCACTAGCAGCAGCAGCATCATCATCACCGGCAGCAGTCACCTGCGGGGTACCACAAGGTTCTTGTGTCTCCCCCACGTTGTACAACGTGTTCACAAAACCTCTATTTGATATTTTGGACTATCTGGGTGTCACATATACTAATTATGCTGACGACACCCAGATACTCATCCCAATCTCAGGAGATTACGTCGCCGACTCTCTCTGTAAATGCTATCTACCTAGTCATCCAAGCCTGGATGGCTCAACACAGACTTTGTCTAAACGACAAGATGACAGACGACCTCATTCTCGGCTCTCCTCAAAAACTATCCAAAGTGGCCCCTGATTTCAACTCCATCATTGATGGTAACACTATCAAGGCCTAAAACGTTAGGGATTTACCTCGACTCTACCTTATCCTTGGCCAGAAAAACAAATGCAGTTTCCTCTGCAGCGACATACACCTGAAAACTTATTACAGCCAGCCGCCCTTTCCTTTCACCAGGCAACTGTGTCACACTTGCCAGGACTCTCGTGCTGTCAAAAATGGACTACTTTAATGCCCTTTATCTAGGCACCAACAAATGCAACTTAAACAAGCTACAAATCATCCAAAACAATGCTATTAGAGCCGCTCTCAACATCCCTAAGACCCAACACATCTCAGATACAAGACGTAACCTGCGCTGGCTCTCTGTCCCTCAACGAATCACACTGAAAACACTTGCTCTCACTCATAAATGCCTATCCAACCAAGCTCCCTCCTACTTAGCCAACAGATTCACCCTCCACAACACTAACAGACCTCGCAGAACTGCTCAGACTAACTGCCTCTCTATACCTCGTTTCAACCTTCAAAGAACTGGCAGAGCCAGCTTCCCAGTAATGGCGGCGAAACTCTGGAACACGTTTCCAGACTTGCTAAGATCTGAACTATCCTTCCACAGTTTTAAAAACATGGCTAAAGCCTGGCTAACCACCCAAGACCCTCCACCTACTTGCCAACCACCTCCCGTGTGGTAGCCAACTCTTGTACATAGGTTATGTCCTCCCGATTACCCGTAACTGCATTATGTATATATGTTTATAAATGTTATTATAGTTTTAAACTGTAATTGTACTGCCATGTCTGCCTTATGTTGCAACTAAAATAAGTGCCTGGATGCCCTCGGGCCTGGTGTGCTCTATAAATAAAACATACAAATGTATCCCCCTCCATCTGCATGTACTTCACTTCCAGGCGTCGACTGACCGGCTGGCTAGAGTGGGGCTTGAACCAAACCTTTTTGGCCAGGGAGACTACATAGGTCTGCAGTGGAATTCCCCTTTTAACAGAGGGGCGTCTCGTGAGGACCTCAGCAAGCACCACCTCTGCTAGTTGCTTGATCTTGGGTTGAGGTAGGCCCAGATACTCCACCAGCCCTGCAAGATATTTGTGGAAGCCCTTGGCCGATGAGGGCGTGTCAGGATCCTCCTCATCCGTATTCTGTGGGTCAGGAGGATCCTGCGTAGTTGGAGGAGTAGCAGGAGCCAGAGGCTGGGGTACAGGGACCGGAGTCAGAGGCTGTGGAGGAGGCTGGTGCGGAACCACATGAGGAATCGGCTGGGGGGGGGGGGGGGGCTGGAGCCAGAGGCTGCGACGGGGCTGGGGGCACCGGCGGACAAGCCTGTGGTGCCGGAAGCATTAAAGGGAGCAGGTCCCTGATGGCATCCTTTAGGATAACCCCCATCCGAGGGGACTTTACAGGCCAGAGGCATGGTAGGGGATACAGATGGGATAGCGGGAGGCTGCAGGAGCCGCTGCATACCCTGCCCATACGGATGCAGCGGGAACCTGCCCTGCGCAAATGAAGGATAGGCTGTAGGCCATGTACCTAGTTGAGGCCAGTCCCACCTTGACACTTGTTCCTCGCCGAACTCCTGGAATGGTGTTGGACGGGTGCCGATGTCTGACGCGGGGGCCATTTTGTCGAGCTGCCTGCTATGAGCCTGCATAGTGCTGCTCAGCAGGCCCAGCCTCCTCCAAGACTCTTGAGTGTGGATTGCGAGGCCTACCCTGATCCTTGGACCTAGACCCGGTAGGTGTGACACCCTTGGCCCGGTAGAGCTGTGTTTAGACACCCCGTCAGACTTATAGCCGGTACTAGGGCGTGGCCCCTCACAATGCCTGTACTAGGGCGGAGCCCCTCAGGTGAAGACCTGGTAAAAGAACCTTCCGGTCCCTCAACACTGTCACCAGGAGGATCCCTTGGCATGTAGGCCAGTAGCTGGAGCAGCCTTAGTGCATGTGCTGGTACAAGGACCTGAGCGGTCCCTCCTGCGTGGGCGAGTTCTTGGGAAGGATTCTTCCTTGCAGGGTGCGATGGAAAATGGAGGCCCTACCTTGGGCCTGGATCGATGTTTCACGAAGTTCTTGAGGTCCTCTGGAGGCGACTTCTGGAAGAGCCGTCTGTTCTTCAGAGACCTCGATGACAGGGCGTTGCACGCTGTACAAGCTTGCCAACCATGGTCTGAACCAAGGCAACGTAGGCAGAGGGCGTGGGGTTCTGAAGTTGGGAAAAGCCTGTCGCAGGATGGACACCTGCTGGACCCTGCGGAAGTCAACATGCGTCAGGGAGGAGCGTGACGCCTGTGGACAGAGTACATGAATGACAAAAAAAAAAGACAGCAGTAGTATTCACGCATGTCATTAGATGGCCGAAGCCAAACCCAGGAGCGCTGGTGAATTCGGTCCGTTCCAGTCGATGCGGAAAAGGGGACCAAGGTGTGGCACCGGAGGGCGGAGTCAGGGCAGTGCATGCTACCAGGGCCACACCCCGTGTTCCTCTAAATTTAAAGGGGAAGGAACAAGTTACTTACCTGTAACTGTTGTTCTCCAGCATGGGTCTGGCATGGATTCACATGCTCATGAATATTCCCCGTCGTCAGGCTGGGAATCCTCGGTAAAGAAAAAAACCAGTATCAGTTTCGTTTCTGATCTGTCTTTCGTAGTAGCAACCAATCACTGATCTCTGCGTCATACTGACCACAGCCAATGACTGCCCTCTACCTAAGCCCCGCCTCTGGCAGCCATCTTCAGATTTGGTAGCACGTGAAGTGGCAGTATGACCAAGTGAAGAGCCGCAGAGGGGTAGGCGGGAGGGTTTGCATGTGAATCCATGCCAGACCCATGCTGGAGAACAGTTACAGGTAAGTAACTTGTTCCTTCTCCAGCATGGGGTCTGGCATGGATTCACATGCTCATGAATAAAGAATACATAGCAGTACACACTAAAAGGCTCAATGTTAAGCATCACATCAAACTCAACATTAAGCAAATCTTACCTCCTCACCAGGCTCACCTTAGGCGAACAGGTTGCGCAGCACTGCTTGGCCGACCCTGGACTCCTCCCTGGAATCCCGATCGACGCAGTAGAATTTCGTGAAGGTGTGCGTCGACCTCCACGTAGCAGCCCTGCAGATGTCCAGCAAGGGCACACCAGATAGGAATGCCGTGGTAGCTGCAATCGCTCTGGTGGAATGGGCTCTCGGACGGCCAGGCAGGGGTCGGTTTGCCAACCGATGACAGTACATGATACAGCTGGAGAGCCATTTGGAAATGGAAGCCTTCGAGAGAGCCTTCCCCTGATTGACAGGTCCAAAGTTCACAAAGAGTTGTGACGTCTTCCGAAAACCCTTCGTGCGGTCCACGTAGAACTTCAGCGCTCTAGCCACATCCAGCGAGTGCAAAGTCCTCTCAGCCGGCGACGGGAAGAAAACAGGCAACACCAAGGGTTCGTTGAGGTGGAAGTCCGACGGCACCTTGGGCATGAAGGAGGGGTGCGTCCTGAGCACTACCCTCGTGTCGTGAAAAGTCAAGTACGGGCCTTGCAGGAAAGGGCCTGGATCTCTCCCACCCGTCGTGCGGAGGTGATGGCCACAAGAAACGCTGTTTTCCACGACAAGAACTTAAACGGGGTCGAGTGCAGAGGCTCGAACGGAGGTCCCATGAGCTTGGTCAGCACCACGTTGAGCTCCCACGCCGGGGCCGGAGCCTTCACCGGCGGGAACGATCTGAACAGTCCCTTCATGAACTCTTACACCAGACGATGAGACCACAAGGACGTCCGCCCTGTGGTTCTGGTGTATCGGGAGATCGCAGCAAGATAAACTTGATGGATGCATGCGCCAGTCCAGCTTTGTCCAGCGTCAGTAGGTACGGCAGTACTTGGGGAGCCGCAATCCGCAGAGGGTCAATCTTCTGTGCGTGGCACCAGACAGAGAACCTCTTCCATTTGTGTCCGTAGCATTTAAGAGTTGAGGACGCCCTGGCCTTTGCAAGAACCTCTCTGCAGTCGGCCGGTATGTTGTATCCTCCAAACTCTAACACTGCAGGAGCCAGGCCTGCAAGTTCAGCGACTTCGGGTCGTGATGGAGGATGGCGCCTCCTTCCCTGGAGAGCAGATCCGCTTCCACTGGCAGCTTGATTGACGGGGACGCTGACAAATCCAGAAGGTCCGGGAACCATATCTGCCTCGGCCACGCAGGTGCGACGAGGATCATCCTGCACAGGGCCCTCTTGAGCTGGTTGATGAGCCGGATCAGCAATGGCAATGGAGGGAACGCGTATAGGAACAGGCCCTCCCAGGCGAACGAGGAAGCATCGCCCATGCTCCTCGGCTGGGGAAACCTGCTGGCGAACCTCCGGCACTTGGAGTTCGTCGCTGTCGCGAACAGATCGATCTGGGGTGTGCCCCACCGTCGGAAGAGGCGGTCCACTAGATCCTGTCGTAGTTCCCACTGGTGGCACGAGCGCAGCTCCCTGCTGAGTGAGTCGGCGATGGTGTTTTTTATCCCTGCCAGATGAAACGGCACCAGAAACATCCTTTGGGCGACGGCCCAATGCCACAGATCCTGCGCCTACCTGGACAGGGCTGGGGACCTGGTTCCGCCCTGTTTCCTGATGTAGAACATGGTGGTGGTGGTGTCGGTGAAGATCCTCACCACCTTGCCCTTGAGGGACGGAAGGAATGACCTAAGGGCCCAAAACACTGCACGGAGCTCCAGGACGTTGATATGGAGGGCCTTCTCCATCGAGAGCCAAAGGCCTCTCGCGTGCAGATTCTCGGTGTGCGCTCCCCACCACCCTTCCAGGGAGGCATCCGTGGTCACTGTCTCCTGGTGGCCGGGGGTCTGGAAGTCCATGCCTGCCGTCAGATGTGCGCGGGTGCCCCACCACCGGATCGCTCGTCGGAAACTCTCGTCGAGTGTGATCCTCTCCTCGAAGCTGCCCGTCGTCTGGATCCAGTGCGCGTCCAGGAACTCCTGCAACGGGCGCATCCGGAGCCTGCACAGGGGGATGAGGTAAATGCAAGAAGAAATCATTCCGAGGAGGGACTTGATGGACCTCACTCTGGCCGCGTCCGCAACCAGCATCCGCTGCACCTTGCCCAGAATGGCCCTCGTCCTTTCCTCCGACGGGGAGGCCAGAAGCGACACTGTCGAGCTTCGCTCCCAGAAACAGTGCGTCTTGCGCGGGCACCAGGTTGGACTTGGCGTAGTTTACGGAGAATCCCAGGTCCGTGAGAAGTTGGACGGTCCTTGCTGTGTGCTCCACGGCGAGCTCCCTCGTCTTGGCTCGGATGAGCCAGTCGTCCAGGTAGGGGTAGACGTGGATCCCCTCTCGACGCAGCTGCGCCGCCACCGGTGCGAGGCACTTGGTGAACACCCTGGGTGCCGACCTTAGTCCGAAGGGAAGGGCTCTGAACTGATAGTGACGCCCTTGGACCACGAACCTGAGAAACTTTCGGTGTCCCTTTAGGATGGGAATATGGAAGTAGGCATCCTCCAAATCCAACGACGACAGGAAATCGCCCTCCTCCAGCTGACCCAGGACGTGTGGGAGGGTGACCATCCGGAACTTCTGTGCCTTGATGAATTTGTTCGGTCGTCGTAGGTCCAGGATGGGACGCCATCCTCCCGTCGTCTTCTTCACGAGGAAGTATCTTGAGTAAACTCCGGAGCCCCAAAGCCTCTTTGGGACGAGCTCGATGGCGCCCTTCCTGAGCATCGCCTTTACCTCCAAGAGAAGTTGAGGGATGTGAAGTTCTTTCCTGGCCACAGGGGGGACGCGCGGGCACCTTCTTTGAAACTCGAGCGCGTGACCCTGGGCTAGGGCATCCAGCACCCAACGGTCGGTGGAGATGGACTCCCACACGCTGACGAAGCTCGCCAGCCGGCCTCCCACCGGGGTGCTTCGGTGGGGGCCCGACCCCACGGCCGGTTCAGTCCTGCTTCAACGAGGCTTTGCCACCTTGACCTCCTTGGCGACGACGGAGGGGTCCGCCTGACTTGCCTCGTCCCCTGTAAGCTTCCTGCGACGACGAACGGGCCGCTTGACGGGAGGTGGAAAATCCGCCGCCGGAACCTTTGCAGGCACCCTTGCCTCCGCCGCTCCGAAAGGGCGGCCGCCGTTGCTGGAGAACCCCAAGAGCCCTGGCCGTCTCTGTGTCTGCTTTGATGGCTTGAAGGGAATCGTCCACTGTTTTCCCAAACATGTTGTTTCCATCGAACGGCATGTCCAAGACTCTGTTCTGCACGTCTTGACGGAAGTCAGTAGCCTTGAGCCATCCACGCCGCCTAAGGCACACGCCGTTGCCCAACTGGCGAAATCCAGTGTCGGCGATGTCCGTCGCAATCGTAATGGCGTGGTCCGACGCCACCTCACCTCTTCCTGCAAGATCTCTAGGGCATCCGCCCTCTTGTCGTCGGGTAGGAAGTCCAGCAGGGGGGCCAGTTTGTACCACAGCTCCCTGTCGTAGCGGGCTACGATAGCCAAGGCGTTGGCCGCCTTAATCGTCGTCGCTGCAGACGAGATGACCCTGCGTCCCATCGTATCCAATTTCTTTCCCTCGCCGTCCGGCGGGGAAGTCTATGTGGAGGCCGCACCCCCTCCCCCCCGCTTTCTTCCTGGCCGCCGAAGAGACGGAGTCGGCGGTCGGCTGTGCCCGGAGGCACAAGGGGGCCGCGTCCGGGACCCGGTACTTCTTCTCGTACCGATCCCTTCTAGCCGGCGTCGTGGATGGGTTCTTGAGGAGGGCGAGTCCCTCATCCCAAATATCGTCCAGTAGAGGCACGGAGAGGACCGTCTTCCTCTTGGCCTCGCGCCGTTGATAAAGGAAACCTTCCTTCTCCTCCGGGCAGAGCTGGAAGAGCTCGGATGCCCCGGCGATCATGGAGTCAAACGATCCAATCTCGTCGGGCGGTGACGACGGCAGATCCTCGTCGTAAACCTAGTCGTCCGTACCCGTCGCGGCCGTGTCAGTCCCCGTATCATCCCCACGAGTCGTGGACGGGGAGGAGGGCTGAACAGGGCACGATGGCTGAAAAGGAGGTGGAGGGTGAATCCTCCTTCTCTTAGGGGGAGGGCTCCCAAAAGGGCCTGGCTCCGGGTCCCCCGTCGGGAGCGGTTCCTCCGCTGGTGGTAACGGCAGTCTCGTCCTTATCTCCGAGCATAAGGACTGTATAGCCAACAAAATGGCCGCCGAGTTGTCTTGCGGCGCTGGTTGAGGGGAGTCCGACGGGCGGTCAGGGGCCCCGTCGGCACCCTCGACGATATCGTTGTCTCCTACGTCGGGATCCCTCCCGACGGGCTGGTCTTCCACGCCAACGCCGTGGCTGAAGACCTCGATCAGCTCTTCCTCAGAGGTTGAGGCCGAATCCACGACGACCTCCTGCCCCCCCTTTTTCTTCTCCGAAGGTTTCACGGGGGTCCTGTCGATGGGCATAAAAGAGGACTCCCTCCGCGGTGGCAGGGAGACTCTGAGCCCCGAGGTCGCCACCACTGGTGTAGCCTCCACAGGCTGAGCCAGGGCCGCCGCGACTGTCTCGATAGAGGCCTTGGCCGGATGGATTAAGGCTTTCACCACCATAGGTGCGCTCACCGCCTTCTCCTTGGGGGGGGGGGGGGGGGAGACACTGCCTCGCTCTCCCTCCAATGGGGCCTTCGAGCTCGACCGGGGCCTCTCCAGGAGCTTCGCCGGGTGCTCGGCCTTCCTCTTACCCGAACCAGAGCGTTGGCTCGTGGTTGATGGTGCCGGGGAGGATGCGCCCTGCCTGGCGCCCGTAGAGCCCGCCCGTTCGGCGCTCCCGGTGCCAGCTGACTCGCGGTGCTTGGCCTTGTGTTGGACCCCCGTCGCCGGGGCGTCCTCAAAGGTCTTAGAAGACCGCTCGGATTTCTTCCTCTCGCCTGACAGGCTCTTCCCTTCCAGCCAGTTGGCGAGACGTTGATGGCGGTCCTTCAAGGTCCGCTCCGATATATTGCCGCAAAACGCACAGTCCTTCTCCACGTGCGTCTTGTCCTCGTGTAGGCAGTAAAGACAAAAGGAGTGTTCGTCCTCCTTAAAGACATTCTGAAGCTGGCATCCAGGGCAGACCCTGAACAGCTTTCCGGGCGTCGAGCTTCCCTTCTCCTGGGCCATGTCCGAGATGGGCCTGAGAAACTTCTGGAGTCCTCCAAAAGCGTAGCTCGACGAAATATTCACCCTTGAGGGGCGTAGACGAATCCGACACGGGTCCCCGTTGATCGGATGAAGAATCGGTGGAGCTTGAGGCTCTTTTTGACCGAAAAAAATCGAAGTTTTTGAGAAAAAACGTGATAAAATAGCACTAACGCTCGAGAGCAATAGCACAAGGATCCCAACACTTGAACGTGCGGTAAAAATCTGAAGATGGCTGCCAGAGGCGGGGCTTAGGTAGAGGGCAGTCATTGGCTGTGGTCAGTATGACGCAGAGATCAGTGATTGGTTGCTACTACGAAAGACAGATCAGAAACGAAACTGATACTGGTTTTTTCTTTACCGAGGATTCCCAGCCTGACGACGGGGAATATTCATGAGCAGGTGAATCCATGCCAGACCCCATGCTGGAGAAGTAGGTTTTTTTCTGGTGAAAAAGGTTCTGTCTCGCGTTCCTTGGAAGGGACACCCATGCAGTATGGAGGAAAGGGGACGGACGTAAGAGTAAGAAGCTGTCGGAGAAATGCATAGTCACTGTTCAGATGCAGTACCGATTGTGCTAATTTCTTAAGATTGCATCATCCATCGCAGTCCAGATTAACTGGGCATTTGATAAGGGAGTAGTTATTAGCACACTTACAAGTCCTTAACTTTCCATTACAAAGACCACCACAAGCATGTGGACTCCAAAATCCTGTTAAGTGTTCGACCCCTTACAAACTTGCGTGTTTTGTCCAAAATGATTCCCACAACTGCCCCCTTGGTTATGGGATAATGCCCTGGGCACTGTAGACGAGGGCCAGAGGGTACCATTGGTAATGTAATACATCTATGCAGCCGACAATACTGCTGGCCACCACACCCACCTCCCATAAAGGAAGTTTTCAACAGTCCATATGACGCCCATCATAATCAAATTTGTTTTTCTAGATGGGAGAATGCAACTTGGTCATTTTTACTTTCAAGAAGTGCCTTTAGCCCACAAGGGTCCCACTTAATTCTCTGTAAATCTACATTCACCTTAATTGCTGGTTTTCCATATAGGTAACTCTTTGTAGTAAGTCAAATTTAACACAGATGACATCTTGATTGGCTTAGGGATGTATTTCCTTCTTTCCATGTATAACAATTTTTTGCCTCAAGTACTATAAATTACCCCCACGGCTATTTGGTTAAATGCTTACACTTCCTGCAAAGGCAAAGCAAATGGAGGTCTGTTGTAATACAGATATGCCAATCAGATCGCAAGCAATTCAGCTGCAAGTTGAGAAGTTTAGGAGTTGCATTATCGAAGGCCTGTGTGATTGCTAAAGCACAGGATGCGGTTAACAGACATTAACACAAGAAATATTAGACGAGAGGTACTAGACACTGGTCTGTCGAATTGGGCAAATGGGAAAGGGTCTATGCTTCTGCTGTCTAACTACGGTATGGGCTGGGGGAAATGAATGGTCTCACGAGTCTGGATATTCAGTGCAATGGGTCCCTTTGGAAAAGCGCATTTGCTTAAACTAGACTACTATACCTTGAAGTCAGAAAGCTAAGCAGCTCTGCTAAATTCTTACTATATGCACCCTATTTAAAACTGTCTGCTAGGGCTGGATGAATACATTTGCTGTGCAAGTAGTTTTTCTACAGCACCAAGAGACTCTTGAAACGCAAAGCTATAAACAGATGTGTTTTTTTCCATGTCAAGTGTCTGCTAAATAGCAAAGATTAGAAACTGATAAAGAGCACGTGCTGTGGAGCGACCCTCACTGATGAAAGTGGAGCATCTCAGGTGAAGGCTCCATAGTCATGCAAAGCATTGAAAGACAATTCAAGTCAAAGTGAAGCAGTTCTCGCACACAGGTGGGAGATGAATACATTCATCTAAAATAGCGCAAGTATTTCCTAGATAGGTTCCTGGCTATCCTCCCACCTTATACTCTGTCCCCAGGTGAAGCTGACCCCAGCACTGCCACCCACACCTGCTCGGTCATTCAGCCCATGAGGCCTGTGTCAGTGGAGGCTTTGCCGCTACCTGGTCACCTCCTCCTACGCCTGCGGCTGACTCGCACTGAGACAGCCTTCTCCAACCTCCTGCATCTCCATCTCTAACACGCTTGATTTCCTTTCCCTTGTCATGAGGATCCGTTTGAAGCCCAAATCCAAGTGCAACTCCTGGTAGGACTTCGACCTCACCACCCTTAAAGCAAGTGTAGGGTGGCTGAGAGGAGGTGGAGGGCATCGGGCTCATCCTCTGACAAACTGGCCTGCCGTTTGCTCCAAATGCAATACAGACTGTCCTGTTCAAGAAGAGAGCTTACATCCAAGCCTGCGTCTCTGCGGCCTCCAACAAGGCCAAACTCTTCAACGTTTGCAAGGAGCTGGCCAATCCTGCTGCAGTCTCCACTTCCCTGGTTCGCTCCCAGGCCCTTTGCACAGCACTTGCTTCTCACTTCACTACTAAAACTCAGGGCATCCTGTCTCCTCTACCTCTCCAGCCATCTCTCCTCCTCCTTTCTCCTCTTTGCCAGTGTTCTCGCCTGGCGATGTTTCAAGATAAGTGATCTATGAAAAGTCTCATCCAAGCATATGCTCCCCTGCTCCTCCAGGACCAGGACCACATCAACACCCTCGCTCCAACCTTGGTCGATTTCTGCAATCACTCTTGTCACTGGAATTTTCCCCTTAAAACCTCCCTTGTGCACCCCCTCCTTAAGAATCCTTCTGCCAATCATTCCTTTCCTACAAACTACTGGCCAATCTCTGACACTCCTTTCCTAGGCAAACTCCTGGAACAGCTGGCCATCTCCTAGCTTACTCTCTATACTGAATTTGTTGGTTGTCACCATGACCACCAGCATGCCTTTAAAGCAGCCAGAGCACATAAACTGCTCCCCTGAAGACCCGTGAAGACATGCGCTCTAATCTTGACGCTAGCCTTCCTTCTGTCCTCATCCTCCTGGATCTATCCTCTGCTTTCGACACAGTCAACCACACCACCCTGATCAATCGTCTGTGACAAACTGGGCATAACGGATCAGGCCCTAGCCTGGTTGACCTTCTACAATCAACCCTCCCTCCGATGGGGCCCTTTCTCTCCACCGCCCCTCTCCACATGTGGTGTTTCCCAGGGTTCTATCCTCTCACCTTGGCTCTTCAATCTTTACATGGCACCTCTGGCCCAACTCCTCTCTAAATGCTCTCCCAACTTTCAGTGTTATGCAGGCGAAACTCCGCTCTCCGTTAGGCTCCACTCTCACTCATTCCTGACTGTCTATCCGCGATTCAGGAACGGTGCGATTCCAACAAGCTCTGCCTTAATGCCAGTAAGACAGATCCTTCTCGTTGGGACCCCTGCTCCCACTTTCCCTCTCACTCTGGCCACCCTCCTTCGACCCTCTACCTGCACCATCCTGTGAGGCAAAAAAGCAAACAAAATCTTGTGTCATCCTTGACTCCACCCTCTCCTTCTCTCCTCACATCACGTACATCTCTAAGTCGTCCCACCATCGGCTGCACCTCCTCAGAGTTATTCTTCCTTTTCTCACTTTCGCCCAGAAGCTCAGTGTCTCCAGAACTCTAGTTCTTGCTAGGCTGGACTACCACGACAGCCTCTTTATAAATCTGCCTGCCTCTAACTCTTTGCCCTTTGCAACTAATCCAGAACAGGACTGCAAGACTTGTCCTTGGCCTCAAGTCCAGGGATTGCATCTCGCCACTGGCTCCCTTGGCTGCAAGGATCAAGTCCAAGACCCTCTGCATTGTCCTCAAGACATTCTGGGTCTCGGGTCCACACTACATCCACTTCTCTCTTCCTAAGCATTTTCCACCAAGCCCTCTGCTCATCCACCTCCAACTCAAATGCTTCTCCAGGCATAGTCGGGGTAGATCTCTATCCTGAGCTAGCGCCTCCCCCTGGAACCGCTTCCCTGCCTCTCAAACTTGAGCAGGACAACCTAAGGTTCCGGAAGCAACTCAAGACCTTCCCTTTCACTTATCCCTTCGCTCTCTCCCCAATTGATATACTAGTCTGCTGCGCTAACTGGTTACCTAGCCAACCTCTGAACCTTACCGGGCACCAGGCTCCTTCACGACCAGTAACCCCTTGCACTGCCTCCTAGCCTACCACGCACTTAGCAACTATCTGCAACCCTAAAGTCCCCTGCCTCATTTTACTTACACGAGCCGGCCAGCCCAGCAGCACTTCCTTGAGCTTTGCCTAATGCACCATCCCACCTTCACCCCCCTGGCACTTCTCTCCCCCCGACCCCCAATCCCCCCGCACGATCTGAATGAAGCAAGGCCTATTAAAATAGTTTGTTTTGTCTCCCCTTCCTTTTCTTGTCACGCCTAGAAACACTTGTGTACAGGCACGTTATGAATAAATATCGTATCAGAATGTGCCCACGTTTGACTGCTAGGAATTAGAGTGTGTGTACTACACTTAAGCAAGACTACGCCTGAAGCATAATGGAAAATGTTAAACTAGCATGGCATGTATAAAATGGAATGTGCAGTTACGTTTCCTGAGTTTTACAACTAAAACTTTAAGGATACAATGTGGGCTGGTATTTATTAGGACTTTGATGCCTAGTTCCTGCAAATTCCACCTTCATATCACTTATTATATAACATTTGACATCTCACAATTTGGATAGATTATATAAATATACATACAGATACGCGCACACACCGTGATTTATCATGAGAATTGTAATTTTATATTGTCAAATACTGGTGTTTTCTGGGATTACAAGCTCTTTTCAACCCTCTAAATACCACAATTGAATGGCGAGAGCTGCACAGAATAAATACCTGGAGAGTTTAGGTTTAAACAATATACACATAGGCAAACTTACAGAGCGCTTTGGGTATGTTGAAAAACCTAAAGTACTGTCTTTCAATACAGTGATTAGCACAATGTTACATTCTGTAAATCCAGTTATACTGCACCCATCACCATTGCAGTAGTCGTACTGCTGGGCTAGTCTGATAAATTGGCATATTGTGGCCTTGCCCGGGTGTCGTCAGAGCGTAGATTGTAGAAAGGAAACACTAGCGATAGTGACGGGGTTGATAGGAAAGGAATTAGTTGCTTACCTGTAACTCTTGTGCTCTAGCATGGGTCTGGCTGGGACTCCTCAGTAAAAAAGTTTTGCTTTAAGCTTAAAACAGCTCCTACCCTCTATAAGCCATCAGTGTCTTTTGGGTCATACTGCCCGCAGACAATAACACTCGTCCTCCTAAGCTCCACTCCTGGTGGCCATCTTCAGATTTGGGAGCACACGTAAAGTGGCAGTATGAACCAAGAAGAGCCAGAGGGGAAGGAGGGACGGTTCACATGGGAATCCATGAAAGACCCATGCTGGATAACAAGAGTTACAGGTAAATAACCTGTACCTTCTCTAGCATGGGGTCTTGCATGGATTCACATGCTCATGAATACGATTACACAGCAGTACATATGCAAAACCACGGGAGGTTGCAAGTCTCACAGAAGCAATACAGGTACTCCTGGAACAGACTCGCCTCGCAAACCGGTTGCGCAGCACTACTATGACAACCCAGGACTCCTCCCTGGAATCCCTCTCGACGCAGTAGAGTCTCATGAAGGTGTGGGTAGAGCTCCACGTAGTGGCCATGCAGATGTCGAGCAGGGGAACACCAGATAGAGAGGTTGTCGCTGCGATAGGCCGGCCTAGAAGAGGGCGGTTGGCCAGACGATGACGTTGCATGATGCAGGAAGAGAGCCACCTTGATATGGAAGAATTAAACAGCACCTTCCTGGGTCCCACCGGAAAAATAAAATTGATAAACAGCTGAGACGTCTTCCGAAAGTCTTTTTCTGTGTTGAGCCGGGTGCACAGGAACTTTACGTTCTGCGTCAGCAGCACGTAGGATTTCGGATAGATGGAGAAACCGAGTCAGTCCGAAGATGTACGGGCTCTGCCGTGGCTTGGTCGCAAGCCCGTAATAGCGGGATCGAACAAGCCAGCCGTCCAGATTCAGGTACAAGTGTATCCCCTAAAGTATAGCGGCGCCGCCAACAGGGCCGAATATTTTGTCAACACCCTTTAGAGCGGATTTTAGGCCAAAGGCAGGGCCTTGAATTAGTCTTGCCCCTAGATGACAAAACGCAGGGACTTCAGGTGCTTGCGATGAATGAGGATGTAGAAATATGGATCCTCCAGGACAGGGACGAGAGTCGCTAGAAAATGCCCCTCCTCCAGCGGTTTGAGAACCTGCTGCAGCCTGACTATCCTGAGTTTTTTTTGGTGACTAGATGACTAGATGTACTTGTTTAGCTGCCTTTTGTCCAGGATCGGCCGCCACCCTCCTGACTTCTTCCTTACCAGAAAGTATCTGGAGTACACGAGAGCCACAGAGGCACAGAGGGACCGGATCTATTGCCCCTTTTCTCAACATGGCCTGAACCTCCTGTTGTATTTGGGCCATGTAAAGTCCTTGACGTGTGACAGGAGGAATGAGTGGGCACCTGCCTTGGAATTCTTAAGTGTGCCCCTCTTGAACATCCAGCACCCATTTGTCCATAGTGATCTTGCTCCACTCCTTAGCAAAGTTCGATAGTCGGCCTCCCACTGGGGTGCGAGGGGGCGGATCCATGGCCGGTTTAGCCCTTCTTGGGTGTCTGCATCCTGGAGACGATGACTAAATTGACCTCCTCTGCCGGAGGCCTGGGAGTTGCCCCTGTAGGCTTCCTGGGTGGAGGAGTGGGAGAGCTGATGTTGGGGGGTAGAGTACCCCTTGAAGACTTGGAAAAACTCCCCCACTGGGACCAGAAGGATGACCTTTGCTGCAGGGTCCCCAGAAAGCATATCATCTGCCTGGATAGCCTGGAAAGTCATCTACTGCCTTCCTGAAGAGGTTGTCTCCATCGAAGGGCATGTCCACAACCGTGGACTGCACATCTACTCTAAAGTTCGTGGTCTTCAGCCAACCCTGCCTTCGAAGGGCCACAAAGTTTCTCAGCCTGATAGAAAAATCAAATCTCATACATACCATATCACCATATCAATTTACTTACGAAATGGAAGGAAGATCCACTAGAAGATACTTCAGTCATTAACACGCTTATTTATTGTCTTCAGAAAGTGATGCTAACCAGTTAATTTCTACTGACATACCCCAGAAACAAACAAGATTCATTAGACCCATTACTGCAATTTCTAGATGTGTTTAGAACTGAATCAGGAAGAGTAAAAGTAGTATATCCCCTGGGGCAGGTAGTTCACCAGAAACCATATGGAATCCCTGAGAGCAGAAAACAAATTATCCCCGAGGAGATGGAGGCTATGAGAAAAAGCAGACATTATAGAACCATCAAAGTCCACGGTCATCTATTGTATTGGTTGAAAAACCAGATAATCCCTGGAGGTTCTGCATTGATTTTAGGAAGGTCAATGAGCTATCAGTTTGACAGCCCCGTACCCAGGATAGATTACTTAATTGACAGATTGGGTGGTGCCGTATATATTTTGACTATTGACCCGACGAAGGGTCTTTGGCAGGTGCCAGTTAATCCCATAGATAATCCCAAAACAGCCTTTTCTACTCCTCTTGGGCCGTCGCAATTCAAAGTGATGTCTTTTGGGTTACACGGAACCTCTGCTATTTTCAGAGATTTATGGACCAGGCGAGTCCATATTTGTCATTCTGTGTGGTCTACATTGATGGCATTATTCATAGAAAAACATGGCCTGAACATATGTCACATTTATACCAGTTTATGAAAAGCTGGGCTCACTGCGAACCCGAAGAAATGTCATCTAGCTAGATCTGCAGTAAAAGCTGCGTTTATTTGTGGGTGAACTGAAAAGGTTAAAGCTGTTAATGAAACACCAGCTCCAAAGACTAAAGGAATTAAGGGCATTCTTGGGGTTAGTTGGTTATTACCGTAGATTAATTCCAAATTTCTCTACCACTTCTGTGCCTCTTACGGATGGGCTTAAAACTGCAGAACCCCAAAAACATAGTGCCGTCCGGAAAACCAAACCGGTTTCAATACAGTTTATCTTACAAAAAGACACCTCACGTTGGTCTTGGGACAGTATAATCACAAAATCATGACTGTATAGAATATCCTATCCTCTACATTAGGGGGTGGTCTTCTGCGGGAGAATCACGTGGGGGGTGGAGGGGAGCAGGTCAGAAAGAGTGGAAGACCCTCTTGTATAACTTTTCCCAAGACCCCAACCTTCTAATGGCCTATTGTAAAATAGAAACTGTTGAAAAAGCACATTTGACATTGTGGACGCCATGTCCCACAATTCTTAAAGTACTGGGACGAAGAAGAGGACTACAGAGGCACAGGAAGGCAAGCTACAGCCTTTTAGGGATAAAGGCCTACACCTGAGGATGCTGGGGGCATACAAAGCTCCCCTTTGGGTGCAAGCAATGAAGAGCAATATGTAATTTTGTGTTTTACCTTATTTTATTGATGTTAAAGCATAAATCCTTGGACAGTATATTGATGCATTGGAAATGTGCTACACTAATGTTGTAACCTGTGAACCAAAGTGATTAAAACAGTTTTAATAAAATAAAAAAAAAAAGAGAAACATACCAAGGCAATTTATAAAGAACTAGAATTGCCCAAGCCAAAACAGGCATTTGGGAATGTCAGTGTTTGTAAAGATTATTGCCCATATGTAAAGGAAGTCATAAGAGGAAGTTGCTTAAACCCACATCGCCAAAGTCAAACAAGTGTACGAAAGTGAGAATCATTATCAGCATTTGGTTAGTGTGGAAGGGGAGAAACAGGATTGGCACGAGGGCTGCCCTTCTGATAGAAGGTATTCAGAAGTAGTGAAGATGACTTGTATCGAGTGTGGCAATCACAACTGTGTAACAAACAGCACCGTGTGGTTCTCGTTTCCCGTGGAGACATTTTTAAACTTGATGTTGTGGAGCAATAAGCAATAGACATTGCTAACCTGTGTGAAGCTAACCCTTACCACAGAAGTAATTGTAGTTGGCCCTAGACTGGCAGAAGAGTACACCAGAGCATACAACTTTGCAGCAGTAGGCCTGGCAGGTGAGTAGACCATTGAAGTTCTGGGGTGTGGTTAAAATGCTTGAAGACGAAGAACCACCAATGTTGTGGATTAAGGCAGAATCATCCTGACAAATTAATATCACTGAAGCAAGTGTGTAAACTGCTGCAGAATTATTGTCAAACAAGTGGATTTGTGAACTGGTACAGAAATATCCTGACAAAGACCTTTTTGTTGAAACTAATGAAATACGAAAATATTCTTTGATGATGAAAAAAGTTGTTTTAAGATCTTTGTCGCAAGTGGAAAAGAGGAGAACTTTGTTTAACACTTGTTAACTGTTGGTTAAATCCAAGTTGGAACTTTATGTTATCAAGTTGGAACAAAAAGATAACTGAAGTGGAACTGTTATGAGACAGGAAATGCTTATCCTTTTGGAACTATTGAACAAAATGCTGATTGAATCTGGGGAGGGGGTATTTACCCAGATAAGGAGAAACCGTCATGATGTGAACTGAACGGTTACATTTGTTGCATTTGATCTGCCATATATTACCTTAAGTTGGTTTATGTATAAATGTGATGGACAGAAAACATGAGTGTTTCCTTTAGTTTATTATGGGTGGGGAGATATTCGTCAGGGTAGGGATAGTGAGGGGGTGCGTGGCCAACCGCCATGTTGAGCGGACGGGTCTCCTGAGAGCTCCGTGCTGTTGTGCCATTATAAGCTGTTTTAAGTGACTTTAACGTGCTCCGGAACCCTACAAGTAGCACCATTCGCCGCAGAACCTCTTCAGCAACTTTTCAAACCGTCTCCCAGGTGAAGAAGTGACGGCCAACGCCTTTACCCGGCGTGCGAAATGTGTCGGTGAGCAGATCCAAAATGGCGGCTCCTGCGCCCTGATCCCTCAAAAGACCGGAGTGCACTATCACCACCGAGGACGCTGCCCGCCGGTGGGGGAAGAGGATCCTGGGCTGCTGATCTGTGCCAGGCCTGGGGGAGGGAGAGGAACAGCTGCACTCATCGATTGAGAGGACCGACCCCAACGCCCCTGCCTACGGCGCGCGACTAGGCTGAGGTGTGCCCTGGATAGTCGCGGGAGGCCCCGGCGTGAGCGGTGGCCGGCCGGCGCCGCAGAGGTAGGCGGCGCAGGGGAGGACCAGCACGGACATACACATTGGCGGCTGGGTGCGTGGGGCCCGTGGCCGCGCATTACTCTGCCCCCCTGCGCCTGACCAACGCAAGAACTTGGGCTTGCCTCCCTGGGGCGCTGAGACCCCGGCTGCTTCCCCCCCCCCCCGTCTGCACCTGGCCCCTGCCTGCAACCTGACGTTCCGGCGGACCGTGAGGCCCACTCCTTGGGGAGTCCCCGTGCTCCCACACTACCCACAGCCGACAACTGGGAGGGCCTTTCCGGCGCACAGCGCGCCTGCTGGAACTGAGGTACCCTTTTCTTCCCGAAATTGGCCTGCTGCCCTGCAGCTTCATATCATTGCTTCGTGGGTCCTGCGGCGGTAACGAGACACCCCTCCGAGGCTGCTGCCGGCGGCCTCCCGCCTACGCTCCCGGCACTCTGTGTGGTGAGGCCCTGGGCTAACGATATGTCTGGGATAAACAGCAGGCCAAAGCAGCGCCAGACCACGATGGACACCTTTGCAGCCAGCGAATCCCCAAATTCCGAGGGCCAAACAAGGCGGTCTCGGACGCTCAACCTAACCCCGCGGTAGCTGCGGCTACAGAGCCTAGTAACACCCAGATTCTCAAAGCCATCAAGCTTTTCCAGGCAACGATGGAAAACAAAATCGACGCCGTTGCCACAGACCTGGGCCTCCTGCATCAGGACGACCGTACCTGGCTGGCAGAACCGAGGCGCTGGAAAACACAGAATCCAAAACTCACCTCCTTCGAGGCGTCGATGAGCTTCAGCAAAGGGTCAAAAACTTGGAGGACAGAGCCGAGGAGGCGGAAGGGAGGGCTCGCCGGAACAATATTCGTCTCCTCGGGCTGCCAGAGGGTTCTGAAGGCTCCAACCCCACTAACTACATAGAGAACCTTTTCTACACGAGGTGGGAGCTGGAAAACTCTCCTATTGGTGATGTAGAGCTTATCTAGCTCTACATCACCAATAGAGCGTACCTCACACCTGAAGCCATATCCAGATTCACAGGTGCTGGAACCCAATTATGCCCCAAATGCAGTGAACCCAGGGCAGGAATGACTCATGTTCTGGGGCTGTCCAGTGATTAGGGAGTTCTGGTCACAACTGAAGGACAGAGTGGCCGGCGCAGACATCGAAGTTGAGGTGGACGAGCCTACGGCCTGTATCCTGGGCAGATATAGGCGAAACAGGAAGAACAAACCCCTAACCAAGCTCACAGATCTTATATACATAACTGACAAAAGACGTATTGCCATGGGGTGGAAAAGCCCCAGAGGTCCACATATGCCCCTATGGTGGGGAGACCTTACGAAGTGGATTACAGCTGAAACCGCAGCGTGGGAAACGCCTATCCATGTGCACAGACTAGATTCCAGCGAGGAACTACACCGTTGGGTGGCCCTGACAGTGCCCTTGCTCCACCCTAAGGTGGAGGATACTGAGCGGAGTAGAGGGTTGCCCGGACACGGGCACAGACTAGAGAGGAACAGTGAACTAAACGTGGTCTCGGGGGTGGGAGATGGGTGGGGTAGGGTTGTGGTTATTACCTTGATATGCTTGACCAATCTCTAATGATATCAGTTTGTTACCTCATGTTACTAAACCAATAAACACATTTTAAAAGAAAAGGGTAGGGATAGTGAGGCATTTACCCAACCTTTGAAGTTAATAAAATGGCATCTTCTGAAAAACCTTCACCAAGTTGTCCGCCTCATATTCTGACCCCTCACAATACCCCCACCGCGCCTCCTTGCAGGTGTGCCTTTAATGTAAGGTTCAGGCAACAGGCTTAGCTTTCTTCTAAAGTGTGAAAAGGTAAACTTGGGAGGAAGTACAGGAAGGCTATATCCCAAGCACAAAGAAATAAATAAGTCAGCATGCAGCAGCTACACCGCTGGTTACATGCCCCAGTAGATGTGCAACTTTAAGGGGTCTCGTATAGCACAAGATGAGTGGGAGCAAGAAGCTAAACACAAGGTGTTGAGGAGTGCAGACTGGGAGAGCCAGTTTACTATGTGCTGGTATGTTTCTACATACATTGTGTATGGAGCCATGTGTGCGTTATTCAGCCGTTTTGTGAATCTGGCGGGAAAGGGTTAGTGTTCATATGGTGATCATGCAGGGAGTGATGGACCTGGTGGTGTTCCCCTGCAGCACGAGTGTCAAATCAATGTGTATAGTATGAGGCACCATGTAGAACTGGGAACAGGTTAGTGAGGTGCAAATAATATAAGACACGCATATGGGAGGCATAACTTTGGATAGAAGGCTACAACTTTAGAGGTAAAGATACAAGAAGCTGCACCTTTCACAGATGAAACCGCAAGCAGTTGCTATAAAAGACATTTCTTACAGTAAAAACCTCAACATCTCTTTATGACTGAGCACATCAAACAATTTGGAGCGAAAATCAGCTAGTGCTTGCTCCAATTCCAGCGACACTGCTCACCCAGGTGGATAAACAACGACAGCGAGAATGGAAAAGATCGGAAGAATACAATTCTGCCCAAAAGGACAAGAGAACTAGTTTGCTCAACACCAGACATTAAGTGTTCTCTTTAGCTTGGTACTACGAGGAGGGCATTCATGTTTAAGAGCTTCATGGAGAGTACAACCCACCTTCTCACCGCTGGAGTAAAAGAAGTAGCGCAATCGGACGATGTTGCAATGGTCCAGCTTCCGCATGATCTGGAGCTCTCGGTTCTGTGTATGAGAAAGAATGCGTGTTAGAGAAGATTCACTAAACAAGAGCAGCCTAGTTTCTTCAACCCCCCTTCCTGCAATTAAAAGCAAAGCCTTCATTTTGGTTTACTAAAAGGGTATGTAGTCATTGCACTTCCCCCTCCATTAAGGTGCATCACAATCGCACACCAAAACATGTTTTTGAGCTTCGCAAACTTGGCACTGCCCCTAAATACGTTTTCTGTATGGTCTTTAATGACATGTTCTACGTTAAGGGAACTTAGTCAGTGTGGAGTGTTCCATTAGGGACCTAGCAATTCAGGGTTTTCCATCCACTCCACATTTTACAGTACACCTTTACAGTATACCTTCAAGTGCAGCGCCATTTGATGCTTATGCCATCATGAACCAGACTACTCAGTCACAATATACAGAAGTAAGCAGAAAAATGTGACTCTAGAAAATGCACGGTCAAACAATGGGGACGAATGGCAAGCAATAGGTCAGGAAAAGTATGACTACATGACTTCCTGAGAAACGCCCAAAATCAGAATACAAAAGGACAAGGACGTCTGGTGGACAGTGTGAAAAAAATCTGAAGACAGAAAAATCCAAATTTCTCAACTCAAATGCCGAAAAAAGTAATACAACCCACAAAAACGATTATTGCAAGATTGCCGTTATATAGCAAAACATCCCAAACTCAAAAATGTGATTAAGTACATGTTGGTTAACAAACCAAAGGCACACATTATAAAAACACATTAAGATGCGTATACAGAGCCCTAAATATATCAGTCCCTTAAGACATACAAAGCCTCCTTCTAGGGCAAATAGTTATTGGTGTCTATACAAAATACATTTATAAAGCAACCTGCCTATAGAGACATACAAACATTGGTGAGGGTTGACAAAAAAGAAACAGTTTGTGTAATAACTACACACTGACAGGAAGTTAATTGACAGATTATCTTACTTTTCTCCACCTATTTACCTCTATTGAGACAGTTCACACCAGAAACTCCAATCAAATAATTGAATTCCCTTAAGGGTACAAAAAGCGTGACCCGGCTCTATAGAGTCTAAACAAAGAGGGGAGTGACATGGGACAGAAATCATCAACAATTGCCAAAAAATAGAAAGGGAAGTATTTTATTCATTTAGTGTGCATTTGGTAAGGTGCTTATACATCAAGTAAATTGTGTTTTAAAGCGCCCTTAGAGGAAGACTATCCACATGTGGGAACTGAGAAATATGCACAGTAGTTCAGAAGGATCTGTGGACAAAACTTGAGAAAAATTACAAAACGTTTTTGAAAAGGAGGCAGTCGCACTGGCCATAAAAAGTAAAAAGTAAACAATGGACAGTTAAAATGGGAACGTGAATTTAAGATGAGGTGAGAAACAGTAAGGTACATTTGAAGCACCCCAACAAAATTAAATAGTAAAGAAATAAGCAGGCGAGAGCAAATATTTTCAGTGGATAGACGTTGCTATTTATGGTTAGGAGTGCTCCTATGTGCAGCATGCAGGTTGCGATTTCCATTAAAAACGGACACCGCACAGGAAACATGGTTAAAAGGGGAAATTGCTGCTGTTAAAGACAACCACTAGACCGATACCAAGCATATAAATGGCTGGCCAAGGTGGCACAATTCATGTTTGTTTAAAGGGAAACGAGACGGATGAACAAGATAGCCGGGGCGGCCATGCTGGAAGCACAATACTAAAACCGAGATTGTATCCATGGGCGATATAATAGCAACAACAAAAAAACAACAGGGAGCAGGGAAATGTAAAAAATAAAAATTGATGAAAAAAAGGGGGGAAATTTAGAGAAAAAAGATTAAAAACAGTTAAAGATTGGTTAAGTGGAGTACAGGGGAAAGCGGTAGTGAAAAATATTTTTTTTTAAAAGAAAAATAACCAAAGAGAAAAATAAGTGGCTTGCAAATATTGGTGGTAAACCAAAACAAATCCAGTACTAAAACGGACCTAAAATACTTGTTTACACATTAAAGAATACTGCTCATGGACTTACTGTGGATCTATTCATTGAGTCCAGTAATGTGTGCGAGAGTCTTGAAAATGAGGCATTCCAGCTCAAAAAGAAGTTTCTCACCCAGAGGACATGGATCCACAGATGCAGGAATGGACCAGGACAAACCGTTCGAGTAGTTTTTCTCTAGGAAATGCTTGACCAGTGGAGTTGCCACATGGACTTTGCATATACAGCTTCTGTGTTCACCTATACAGATCTTAATCTTACTCATAGAAATGCATCTTACTCGTAATTCCGCAGTACACCAAGTGACATGCACAATGAATAACATGCACATCTCTCTGCTGCTATTGTAATTGGTGAGTACAAGTTGTTTCAACTGTGATTTGAAACCCATATCCATTTCTTTACCACGTTAAGTGAAGAACTGAATAGATCCCAAAGGGACATGGCAAACCCCATCTTTCGGTAAGAGTGAGTCGACTATTAAATGTGTTGGATGTCACTTCTGTATGAACAAGGTAATCCTTTAGATTAGTGCTACCAACAGCAAACCAGGGCTACTGCAGTTCAGATCGACCAATGTTTTAGGATGATTTTCCTATTATCTGAAAGGCATGAATGCATTTGAACACCAATTAAATCCATTTGTTATGTGCTAGCAGACATCTCTAAAAGTGCCTCCCTGTGATTATTCCTAGCTCATTTGTCACTTTACTAATCTGCTTGGGTAACCACAGCTAGTTAACTTGTCCATCTAGATGGACAAACTAGAGTAGAACCGAGGCAGAACGTTTATATAACTGTTGCTTTAAGAACTTACCATAGGGTAAACTATCCTTAGGCTGCGAGAATAGAAGCTACCAACACCAAATACTCAATTTCTGGCCATGGGTTTAGTATATGCTGAGAGTAAAAAGTGAGATCAAGAAAATAAACCTCTAGTCGACCAATATGGCTGGTGAACCCAAGACAATTATTGAGCCATTCCAGAAAGGAGGTAACCTTCCACAACTTTCAGTAGGTCTTCAATGCAGCGGTTCAACATTGAATCACTGCATTGAACATTGTGAATTTTTTTTGAGGAAGAGATGGGTAACAGTGTAAACAGTTCTCTTAAAAGAGCGGCTATGGTACCACCTATTGCTGTGCCACTGATTTGAACACCACCCATAAAGAAATGGCATCATCTCAATGCACAGGGGATGACGTTACGCATCTCTTCTCTCAGATGGTGAGGCTAGGGATCAAGATATTTTACAATTTCAATAGTGTGGTGCTGTAGTATACTGGTGTAGAGAGATTCTATATCACAGGTAATGAAGCGATTAGCAGAGTCTTCAAATGACATTCATCAATGATTTTTAATGCCAGTGGCAGCTTTGATGAATGATATCTAGGAACATGTCACAAAAAGAAATCTGTAAATTTGGATAGTGGTTCTAAGATGGAACCTATGCCTGACAATTGAACAGCCCAAGGGATTCTGTAAGTATTAATGTGATTGTACTTATTCTAGTGCTGTGTAAGAAACGCAGCTTCATTGTGGCATTGACGCCCGATCCAGCACGCCGGATGGGGTGTTATTGGCCCAGGGCCCAGAGTTAAAGTCCTGAGCGGAGCAAGGGCCTTTAGGGAGTGCCCTGAGCCGAAAACATCTGATCCAGCCAGATCGGGTGTTAAGGTCATTAGCACCCCAGGTTACCTAAGCAGCCACCAGGAATGCTTAACATTTTTTTTTAAACATTAAAAAAAATGTAAAAAATGTTCCTTCCTACAGCGGGATGCACAAGGGAAACTCCTTTACCAACATGGCTGCCATGGAAAGGGACGGTGGGGCGCCGTACGTCTTACCTTTCCATTGCGGCCCTTCTGCACAGAGAGGAAGTGCTGCAGCGAGTGTTGCTGCAAAAGGGTAAGTTGGGGAGGGGAGTTAAAAATAAAAGGGGACGGGTGGGAGAAAGATGGTGGGTGGAGCCAGTTGTCAGGCAGGTTGGAACACAGGCTTACACCAGCGGTTGAAGCCTGCGTGCCTAACCACCGGTTTGGCTGGCCTCCCCCACCCGGGTGTTAATGTCAGATGTAGCAATCCTGACAACTTCTTGTTGGACCTGGATCTTAATAGCAAGAAACGGTTCTGTTGTAGGATCCTCAGAAATTGGTAGGTAACTCCACAATCATGAAGTTGACATGATGCTAAATCAAACTTGTCTGAAAGGACAACAGCCTGACCTTTACAGCAGGATTTACTACAAGTGTGGTTTATCCAGAAGCGGTGCAAATTATTGTACCTTCTACGATTTAAATCCACATTTCTAAATGACATCAAGACACTGGATTATAAAGACTTGATTCATGAATGACTGACACAGAGCAGGCGGTAAGCTGTAGAGCAGTGCGGTCATGCACATTCAAAGTAGAAGCAGTGAAGAGAATAGGTAGATGTATTTTTTCATATTCGCCTTCGAAAGAGGAAGGGTCATGTTTATATGTCAAGACTAAAACCAGGACATTTTGAAGGAGTGTAGCCAGTGGAAGCGAATAGCACCGACGGCCACTGCGTGTTGTCTCGGATCTCCCCACTCTGTGGCCACTCACTCCCTGCCTTGGTGTTTTTGTTGCTTCGAATTCTACCTCTTACCGTGCTCGTGTGCGCCCCTTCTGTGTGCTTGCAGAGGTGGAAAGACTGGTTGCAGAGGGCCTTCTAAGGCCAGGCTCCTACATCAAACTGCAAGACTTGCAAAGACACGGTTTACGCCGTCTCATCCATGAATAAGGATCATTTGAAACTAGATTCTGAAAGGGTAGCTAGTGAGGAGTCACAATCTGGACTAGAATGTTAAGCAACTTCAATGGCGAAAATAGGGACAGATGCAAAAATGACATAGGCCTTTAACAATTAAAATGGATCTAACAGCAAAACAGTGTTAACAGTGCTTCCTAAACAAGCATAAGTTCCGCCAAAATATTCAAACAAAAGACCACGACAACCACTCCGCATTCCAGTACTTTTTTTGTAGGTACTTTGTAAAGGGTTTACAGCAAGTTATTATTGGGTTGCAAGAGGTTCGTTCTTGAGAGTACCTATAGCTCCCTTTTATGCTTCTAGCAGGTGGAGGCACACTATACAGATATATTTGTGTATGAGAAGAAGTTGCTGTCCCACCATACCAGTACACACCTTTCATTCCATCCTGTTCACATGTAACTCTGGTGTTATTCTGCGCCCCCATTAGTGTGTTTTCCTCAGACAGGGTCATTCAAAACCCCGCTGAAAAAAAGGATTCTCACAGTAGAGAAACGTATGAATACTCAGGCCAAGGTACTGGTTCTTTAAAATGACAATATCAGCAGATACGTGCAGAATAAGTGCCTTTAGTGAAAGCCTTCAGTCAAAAGTATTCAAAAGCTGTTAACCATTGGGGTTAACATTGGGGCCATCACAGGCATGGAAAGCACCATGTTCAATGTTCCCCTAGGCTAGGGCTCCATAATCCCTCACCATTAGCTATATTGGCTTGGGCTGACAGGAGTTTGAATGCAGCACATCTGGAGAGCGAAAGGCTGTAGACCCCCTGTCCTATGCAGTAGGCATTTTAGCCCTAGAGGTTGGCCACTACAGCTATCCTTGCTGCTGTGCTGGCTTGAGCATGGACCCAATCGACTGGGTACAGGGTCAGAATTTCAACTTAGCCCGTTTCTGGAAGGTCTGCCTTTGTGTATTTGTCCCTCACAGTCCACGCCCCCTACATCCTAAACTTTACAACTTCACCACACTTTAGAAAGTGATAACAAAATTAGTCAAGAGACAAAATTGGGATGGGGCATCATGGTACCTGGGGCTTGACAGGGTGCATGCTGGGAGACTAGGTCTCAGGGTTCACACCCCAGGAACGATGGAGAGTTCTCTGGGTCAGTTTGCAAGGAAACTGTCCAAATGCCAATTCAATCCAGATGGAAAAGGCAGAGACATGTAGAGAAGCTGCAGAGGGGCGCGTGTGTTCCCACAGGCAGTTTGTGCCGCTTTGACAATCCCAAACAAATAGCATGCATACCCCAACCGTGGTTCAGTTCCCACTGTTAACATGAGCTCCCATAGAGGCCGCTGCCAAGATAGCGGCCCTGTATCCTCCGGATTAACGGTGCCAGGTCATATTTCCAGTCTACTAAACGCGCTAACCTCGGGCAAGGAGGCTGGCTTTATTCTCCAACTGCATGCTGACGGGGCTGTCACCGAGCAGAAAGCGCTTTCGGCATTGATTTTCTGCTGTACGCACAGAAGACGAACTGCAATGCTAGCCGTGATTTGCTCGGATTCACATCTCATAGCCGTACATCACTCCAGTTAATCCCATTTAATTCCAGAGCAGCACAAGGAACCAAAGCGAACTTTAAAAAGATATGGGCAACCGGCTATCAGTAAGTGTTTCCCACAGTGTACTGTACAGGAGCGCTTCAGTACCCGAGCAGTTGGAACCGTTTACACGCCAGGGTCACTATAGGTAGTGTGCAGACATATGGGGAATACGATCAATCCAAGAGAATCTAATGACAGGGTACGCAGTGGCCTCTCCACACAGAAGACTCGTGCCAGTAAGGCTGCAGGTGTTGGTTGGAGTCGCTCATCCTCACCCTCCTTTTCAACAAAGACATACAAGGAATTAACTCGGCAACACAACAGCAGCTCAACTAAGTGGCGATGAAAGCAACCACTTTCCAGTAGCCACGTCTTAGACCTCAACTGGGGGCATGCTCTAGGAACATTTTAGTCAAAACCCTGGCCCAATGGGAGGTGTTGCAGAAAGAAAAGCTGGGATTTCAGCTGCCCTTCCTGCAAGTCTACAAGCAGCACTAGGCCGCCCAAGTGAAACCAAGGGCATCATTAGTACGTTCCCTTTGCGGCAATGAGCAACCCTTCCTACACCAGATGCTTCAGAAGAGAAGATTTGGGGAGTCTTGTCCAAGAACATCCATCAATTGCCGCTCACCAAGCTACCTTCAACTCCTATGGAAACCTGCAGATTCTGGGTCAGGCAAGGGTTAGAGATTGTATACCCCTGGACCAACCCTAAAATGATGGGTCCAAAGAATGACAATACAAGTGCGTGTTCCGATTTGGCCTTAATCCACCCCCCTTACCTGCTCCTTTGGTCTGAAAAGTCACAGAAGCTGAAAAACTCAAGCCATCAGGTGCAGGCCCTTCCCAGATACAACCAGTATGTTCTACCGTGAACTTTCAAGATGGTAACCCTATACCTGTCCTGCATTCACTAGGGAGATGGGCTGGTCTCAAGTGACCCATAGGATGTCAATTCATAAACAGTCATCTGAAAGTCTGCAAGTGAACTCAAGACAGGTGGTGGTGGGAGGGGAGAGGATTTGGTACACTGCTTAAGGTTGGGTGAGCAGTGGCACTTTGGATTATGGCTCCTGGTGCAATCAAAAGGGCCATATAATTCACCCAGACGTACATTCAAGAATAGTTTCTTTGTTTAAAACCTGAAGAGGGGGGCTTCCCCCCCCCCCACCCAATGCACTTACTCCCACAGGCACAGACTTCCTTGGCTCTGCCGTTGGATAGCTTCCTTTGCACCCCACCATTTCTAAAAACTTGTGCAGTGGTGGAGCTCACATTACGATCGTCAGGATGCACTCTCAGGCAGGAGTGATTACAAGCAAATGGTGCCCTTCTTGTTGCTTTGGGTTGAGAATCTGTATGGCTATTACCCTCCCAAGCCTCGGTTTTGATGTCCTGAGGTAGGGAGACTTTGTACTGTGTCCTTCTCTGTGGCAGGAAGCATTGGGAATTTGCAAGTATCTATTGATCAGTCTTGGATTCTTTAGCAATGAGCGTTGTAACTTCCGGCCAACCGGCACCAGGGAATTAAATGTGTGCCATTCATAGTGCCGATCTGCCTGCACCAAAATGTGTGCCTTGTCATTACATGGTTCCTGTCCATATTTCACCCTTCGTGCATTTCTGGGTGGAGTTTGGCGAAACGGGTCAGGATAGTCACTGGTAAACCAGTCGCACAACCCAACCTCCAACCTTCCACTAGTCTAGACTGCAGGCCCTGCCTTTCACAAGCACCATCATGTAAAGCCACCTATACCTCTGATCTGCTGCCTGCAGACAGGCTGCTTGGTGTAGCAGTAATCACACGAGGTACCATTTGCCTTCGATGTGTCATTGCTTCCACCCCAGGCAGTATCCAAGGCCCCACGTGCTGTCCGCTATGAGCTCAGCATTTAACACATCGACTCATAGTCGATATCCTGTGCGGATTTCTGCAGCACAACTGCTGGTTCGTCGCCAGCCATGGATCCTCCCTGCCCACCCAGCAGCAGGCGCCGATGCTGCACAATGCACAGTAAAAATCAATGCCATGAAGTGCAACCAGCTCGAGTCAGCTCCTCAGGCACACGCCCTTTCAAGAGGCCAGAAGCTTAGTTAAGCTTAAACAGGACACCCCTCTGCCGCAGCCATCGTACCGAAATCAAAACAATTGCCACTGTACCATGTTCACATAATATTAAAGTAGTGGGGCAAACGCTCACTAATCGCACCCAAGCCAAAAGCACTGCACTCAACCCGGGTCAAAGCAGCAAGAGAAAGCAAAACGACCTAGGCCAGGCACAGCGGAGCAAGAGGAGACCGGCACACCATGCATAAAGGCACATTTACCGAAAAGTGGGACAGCAAAGGCAAAAACCGCAAACTCGAGCAGGATCTGCATTTAAGGACCTGCAGGGGACGAATAGCTGCGTCATGGCCCGTCCTCTAGAACACATATCCCTACCAATAGCTAAGCAGTGACCGCAAGGCTGAAAGCCTTGAGGGGGTGGCCCGATATCTGATTGCAACCATAACTTGTCCCGCCTTCAGCCAAAGGACTTTGAACACAAATAATGTAAGCATCCATAGACTACTACACACTGCAATAGAAACGCGCACATTCTCAATGTAGCTCTGGCATGAACAAGAGTCAAGTGGACCATCAATGCTTGGCTAGTGAAAGCCAGGCGATACACTGAGAAGCGCTTCATGCCTTGGCTTACAGTGGCAGGCACAGCCCATGAATTTGAAGACTTGCTTGGAGATGGGCCTAATCTAATAAATCAACACCGATTTCTGCGCCAGTCAGCAATTGTGTGGATTTGAGTGAAAGCAAATCGAAGGATTCTCTGGCCAATGCCAGCTCTCATTCGGTCTATTTTGCTGACTTTTCTACAGAATCCCTGCATCTGAGGTGGGCAAACTTTCGGAAGAAATGCTCGCAAATAAAAAGCCCATTGCGCATTCAGCTCGGTAAAAATAATCTTAGGCCATAATGGGATATCCCCTGCTCCCCTAGTTCGGCGTTATGGGCTAGAGGGGGGCGTCACCTGCATGCATTAAGTGTGTAGCCGGGGACAAAAATGACAAAAGGCTCGAGTTACAAATGCAAGCAAGTCGGCTCTGCTATTTTGCAATTTGAGCTTTTCAGGAATACGAACTTTCAACGCAGATCTGGGCAAACCACAACCTGACGGCAGACAACCCACCCTTTCCCCCCTATTGCTTCAGGGATAGTGATGCAGTCCTCGTTTAGAAAAGAAAACTTTGGTCATGAGGTAGAGATTTCTCCAGAGTTCGTATGGCACTGTTGCTCACTGCCCTCCCAAAGACTGTTGCGCTGATCTCAGGCATGGTATTTCAGGTGCCAGGATCCCATTTGGATCAAGGAAAATTAAGAATGCTGCAACCACTGTTGTGATGCCCAAGAGTAGCTTCCATTGCCAAGTCGAGGAAGCTTTTTGCCCATTCTTACAGCCATCTAAAGATCACAACCTTCCATGGTCCACGCTGACTTCAGGCCCAGGACAGAACCATCCGGATACAGCTAAACATCTCCGAATTTACAGTGCTGTACACCCTGCAGATGCGAGCAATTGTACATACTCTTTGTTGAAAACTAACAAGGAACAAGTTACCTACCTGTAATCTCGCATGGATTCACATGCTCATGAATATTCCCCATCTTCAGGCTGGGAATCCTCGGTAAAGAAAAAATCAGTATCAGTTTAGTTTCTGATCTGTCTTTCTTAGTAGTAACCAATTGCTGGTCTCTGGGTCATACTGCCCCCAGCCAATGACTGCCCTCGCCCTAAGCCCCGCCCCTGGCAGCCATCCTCAGATTTGATAGCACGCAAAGTGGCAGTATGACCAAGTGAAGAGCCGCAGAGGGGTAGGAGGGAGGGTTCGCATGTGAATCCATGCCAGACCCATGCTGGAGAACAACAGTTACAGGTAAGTAACTTGTTCCTTCTCCAGCATGGGGTCTGGCATGGATTCACATGCTCATGAATATAAGAATACATAGCAGTATACACATGCAGCCACGGGAGGTGGCGAGGCTCAACATTAAGCATCGCATAAACTCAACATTAAGCAACTCTTACCTCCTCACCAGGTCCACCTTCAGGCAAACAGGTTGCGCAGCACTGCTTGGCCGACCCTGGACTCCTCCCTGGAATCCAGGTCGACGCAGTAGAATTTTGTGAAGGTGTGCGTCGACCTCCACATAGCAACCCTGCAGATGTCCAGGAGGGGCACACCAGACAAGAACGCCGTAGTAGCAGTGATTGCTCGGGTCGAATGGGCTCTCAGACTGCCAGGCAACGGTCAGTTTGCCAACTGGTGACAGTGCATGATGCAGCCAGAGAGCCATCTGGAAATGGAAGCCTTCGAGAGGGCCTTCCCTTGGTTCACAGGTCCAAAGTTCACAAACAGCTGTGATGTCTTCCGAAAACTCTTCGTGCGGTCCACGTAGAACTTCAGCGCTCTAGCTACATCCAGCGAAAGGAAGAAAACTGGCAACACCAATAGCTCGTTGAGGTCGAAGTCCGACGGCACCTTGGGCATGAAGGAGGGGAACCAGATCCGTCTCGGCCACGCCGGTGCAACGAGTATCATCCTGCACCGGGACCTCTCGAGTTGGTTGATGAGTCGGAGCATCAACGGCAACGGAGGGAATGCATACAGGAACAGGCCGTCCCAGGGGAACGAGAAAGCATCGCCCATGCTCCTCGGCTGGGGAAACCTGCTGGCGAACCTCTGGCACTTGGAGTTCTTCGCAAACAGGTCGATCTGGGGTTTGCCCCATCGTTGGAGGAGTCGATCCATTTGGTCCTGACGTAGTTCCCACTCGTGGCACGAGTGCAGCTCCCTGCTGAGTGAGTCGGCGATGACATTCTTTATTCCTGCTAGATTGAAGGGCACCAGAAACATCCCCTGGGCGACGGCCCAGTGCCACAGATGCTGGGCCTCCTTGGACAGGGCTGGGGATCTGGTGCCTCCCTGCTTCCGGATGTAGAACATCGTGGTGGTGTTGTCGGTGAAGATCCTCACCACCTTGCCCTTAAGGGACGGAAGAACGACCCGAGGGCCCAGAACACTGCTCGGAGCTCCAGGATGTTGATGTGGAGTGACCTCTCCTCTGGGAGCCAAAGGCCTCTCGCGTGAAGATCTCCAATGTGCGCTCCCCATCCCTCCAGGAAGACGTCCGTCGTCACCGTCTCCTGATGTACCGGGGTCTGAAAGTCCTTGCCCGCCGCGAGATGCACACGGGTGCCCCACCATCGGATCGCTTGGCGGAAAGCCTCGTTGAGCGGGATCCTGTCTTCGAAGCTGCCCGTCGCTTGTATCCAACGGGCGTCAAGGAACTCTTGTAGAGGACGCATCCGTAGCCTGCACAGGCGCACCAGGTAGATGCATGAGGACATAATTCTGAGCAGGGCCTTCATGGATCTCACCCTGGCCACGTCTGTGGCCACCAAGCGCTGCACCTTGCCCAAGATGGCCTTCGTCCTTCCTCCGACGGCGAGGCCAATCGCACCACTGTATCGAGTTTGGCTCCCAGAAACAGTGCGACCTGCAACGGGGCCAGGTGGGATTTCGAGTAGTTGGAGAATCCCAGGTCCGTGAGAAGTTGGACAGTCTCCGCTGTGTGTTCGACAGCGAGTTCTCTTGTCCTTGCACGGATGAGCCAATCGTCCAGCTAAGGGTAGATGTGGATCCCCCGCAGGCGCAGCCACACCGCCATTGGTGTGAGGCACTTGGTAAACACCCTGGGTGCCAACTTCAGCCCGAATGGCAGGGCCTTGAATTGGTAATGCCGCCCCTGGACTACAAATCTGAGAAACTGTCCTTTTAGAATGCGGATGTGGAAGTAAGCATCCTCTAAGTCCAGCGACGATAGGAAGTCGCCCTCCTCCAGCTGTCCCAGCACGTGCTGGAGGGTGACCATCCTGAACTTTTGCGCATTCATGTATTTGTTTAACCACCGCAGGTCCAGGATGGGGTGCCAACCGCCTGTCTTCGTTCTGACGAGGAAGTATTATCAGGTTACTCACCGTAGTGACCACCTTACTCCTAGTCCATAGTCCCCTTTCCTCCATACTTATGGGACATCTCTCCGTCCTGTGGTACGGGACCGGAGCACTTTTGTAAAAAGCATCCAAATTCTTTTCAAAAATGTGTCCCTCCTCTCTTTCCTGCGTGGGGCCCGGCACGCGGCCATAACCCCACCCACCTTGGCTCCTCCCCGCGCATCGCCCATCAGTCCTTTTCTATCGCAGGGTCCAAGACCCATTAGCAATAGCAGAGGAACCTTATTAGAGGGGACGGCGGGCGGGCATATGGAGGAAAGGGGACTATGGACTAGGAGTAAGGTGGTCACTACGGTGAGTAACCTGGTAATACTCCTACGTCCCGTCCCCTTTCCTCCATACTTATGGGAGATTCCCAAGCACTCCTTACAGGAACTATGGGTGGATGGAAATACCCCTTACTGAAACAGGTTCTTCAGCACAGCCTGGCCGAACTGAGCGTCAGTCCTAGAGCTCATATCGAGGCAGTAATGCTTACAGAAAGTAGATGGGGAGGCCCAAGTAGCTGCTCTAGCGATGGACTCCCAGGGAACATACTTCTGAAAAGCAACCGCAGCTGCCTTGCCTCGCACCGGATGTGCATGGATACCCTTAGGAGGTTTCAGCTTTTGGACGGTGAAAGATTCCGTGATACAGGCAGCAATCCATCTGGAAATGGATGCCTTAGACACCGGCCTGCCCTGGGGTTTACCGAAGGTCACAAACAGTTGGGAAGAGCTCCAAAGCTCGGCAGTCCTGTCCAGGTAGAACTTAAGAGCTCTTCAGACATCCAGGCAGTGTAGAACCCTTTCCGCCTCCGAGGCAGGGTTCGGAAAAAAGACCGAAGGGAAGTCGACTGATTCAGATGGAATTCGGTCACTATCTTTGGTAGGAAAGCTGGGTTCGTCCGAAGGACTACCTTGTCCTTGTGAAAGACCAAGCAAGGATTCTCAACCGACAATGCCTCGAGCTCACTCACTCATTCTCCTCGTTGACGTAACGGCTACCAGAAAGGACACTTTCCAGGACACGTACTTGAGGTCAACCGTAGCCATTTGCTCAAAAGCTTTATGGCTCAGCGACGTCAGGACTACATTTAGGTCCCAGGGCCGGTGCAGACTACGAACCGGAGGGTAGATGCGTGTCAAACCCCTGACTCTGCTAGGGAGGAGACGAAGGACGGCACCGTGTCAATCGTCGCCACCCTCTGGTCCAATTCTTTCTCCAAATACCAATGACAGAACCTGAGCCATTTACTCTTGTATTGAGATCTGGTCGAGGGTTTCCTGGCTGCCTTGATAATGCGCATGTTTTCCGGAGACAAACCCAAATGCTCTAGAGCCGTGAACTCAGGCACCATGCCGCCAAGTTGAGCGATTGTGGGGAGGGGTGCCACATCTGCTGTTCCCCTTGGTGAAGATCAGGAGTTACTGGTAACCTGATCGGCGGACACACCGACAGGTGTTGAAGTTCTGAGAACCAAAACCTGGCCGGCCACCACTGAGCTGTCAGTAGAAGAGAACAGTTGACGGAGCTCTTCAACTTCCAAATTGCTCGATGAACCAGAGGAAGAGGCGGGAAGACGTAAGCTCTCATGTTGTGCCATGGGATCTCGAGTGCGTCCCCCAGAGAGGAGGCTCCCAGCCCCCCTCTGGAGGCGTACTGAGGAAGCTTCTTGTTTACCGCCGTGGCGAAGAGGTCCACCTCCAGTGTGCCCCAACGCGAGTAAATCCATGAGAGGATCTCCGCCTTCAACTCCCACTCGTAGCTGACCACTGTCCGCCGGCTGAGGGCATCCGCGGTGACATTCAGCCGGCCCGGGATGTGCACTGCAAGCAGCCAGACCCCATGAAGCACGGCCCACTCCCAAATCTGGATGGACAGATCCACGAGAGGGGGAGACTTCGTTCCCCCTTGCTTGTTTATGTAGTACATTGACACCGCATTGTCCGTTCTTATGCGGACCACCTTGTTGACAATGAGAGGTCTGAACGCCTTGAGCGCCAGAAAAATCGCCAGAAGCTCCAATTGATTCATGTGCAGGAGCTTTTCCTGAGGTGACCAGACCTCCGAGACCTGAAGATCTAACATCGCGCCCCACCCGAAAAGGAAGGAGTCTGTCGTGATCGTCACCATGGGGGCTGGGCCCTGGAACCCCACGCCCGCTGAGAGACCACCACCAGTCCAGGTCCACTCATGGAATCCGGAATCATTATCCGTTTGGAATCCGGGTCCACAGCCTGACGCAAGGAACTCCTAAGAGCCATCTGGGTCCGACTCATTTTGAGACGAGCAAGAGGAAGAGCCAGTACACACGAGGCCATGAGGCCCAGAAGCCTCTGGAACCACCAGGCCGACATGCACTCCGACTGTGTAAACATCTGACACGTGGCCAACAGATCCGCCATTCTATCCCCGGTCAGATACACTCGGCAGTCTATCGTGTTCCAACGAAAACCCAGGAAAGTCAGGTCCTGTGAGACCGTCATGGAGGATTTCCGCCAGCTCACGGACGGCCCAAGATGGAACAGGAGCTGAAGGAGAGACTGGAGGTTGCCCGCTGCTGCCAACGGACAAGGGCTGCGCAAGAGCCAGTCGTCCAAATAGGGATACACATGGATACCCTGGAGACTAAGATAGGCTGCAATCACCGACATCATCTTCGTGAAGACACGCGGCGCCGAACTGAGGCCAAAACGAAGCACCCGAAACTGGAAGTGCTCCCCTCCCAAAGAGAAACGGAGGTATCTCTTGTGTGGGTTCCAAATCAGGATATGCATGTACGCATCCTGAAGATCCACCACGCTGAGCCAGTCGCCCGCCTGTAACGAGGAGCAAATCTGGCCGGGCGTGATCATCATGAATTTCTCTTGGGGTAGGGAAAGATTGAACTGGGAAAGGTCTAGGATGGTGCGCAGGCCAGCCTGGTTGGGGCACCGTAAACAGCCGGGAGTAGAAGCACTCCCCTCGCTCCCCAAGGGGAACGGGTTCCACAGCTCTGAGGAGCAGAAGTTTCTGAACCTCGGCCTTGAGGGTGAGCCCGACAGCTGAAAAGGAGGGTTGCGGGGTGGGGTAGGGTAGGGGTAAAGGTAAGCGGAAGCCCGCTCGAGCGACTGACAAGACCCATCTGTCTTCTGTGATGGCTTGCCACGCCTCCCAATGAGATGCAATGCGGCCTCCCACCAGGGTCTCGTGCGAGCGCAGAAAACCCTCATTTGGCAGGTTTATTGGTGGTGGTGCCACCTGAACCTGATGAGGAGGCTGAGGAGCGGGAGAAATACCGCATACGCTGTTGTCTACGGCGGTTATTCCCTGCAGGAGTATCCACTCTGCGATTTTTGCGGTCGAGGAAGCCCCTAAAACCAGAGGAAGGTCGCCCTTGCAACAACGCCCTTTGAGCCTTGAAGGGAGCTTTGACCAGAACAGAATGATTTAGCAGTCTGAGTGCTGTCTTTGGTTTTGGTGAGTTCTACATCAGTAGAAGAGTGAAAAAGCTCCTTACCATCAAATGGAAGGTCCAGAACCTTGTCTTGCACCTCCTTCGAGAACTTAGTGGCATGTAGCCATGCTTGCCGTGAGGTATCAACCCCAAGCATCAGCCCCCGAGCCGAGGCGTTTACGTGATGAGCCGCAGCCTCCAGGAGATCCTGGGCCAAGACCCTGGCATCGGAAAGGCCTCCTCTGAAATCCTCCAGCTTCTCGACCGGAATGTGCTCCTCAAACTCCGACAGACCTCTCCACAGCCGCATGTTAGCTCCCGCCAAAATCAATTCTGCATTGGCCTGCCTGAGCTGCAAAGCCGAATTGGCAAAGATTTTCCTCCCTAGGGAGTCCAGGAGCTTGTCCTCCTTTCCCAAGACCTAAGTAGCCGTCGCGGAGGAGGATGCTGCAGGTCTGGATTGCAACGTGGCCACAGCCACCACTGTGGAGGAGGGAGGCGGACAAGACAAGGCCACTTCTTCCGAGGAATGTAGCCTGTACCTCGCATCAATCTTTTTATTGACAAAAAGTCCAGAGTGTGGCTTTTCCCAAACTCTTCGGACCTCGGCCAGAACGCCCTTCTGCAAGAACAGGCCGGTACGCTCCAAAGGAGACAAGGTGAACGCCCCAGAAAGCACGCCCTCTGGCACCGGAACATCTAAGAAGCTCACCATGTCCAGTACCCGGTCATGGAAAGCTCTGGTAGAGCGGGGCAGGTCCTCGTTGTCCTGATCGCCTTGAGGGTCATCTGACAGGTCAGGATCCTGCTGAGCCGTGTCAGGCACTGCCTTGTCCACTGGGGACAATGGTGGCACAGGCGGAAGCGCAGGGGGAGGCACCACGGGCAAAGGAGTCGCCGGCGGAACCACCGTCGGAACGGGTGGAGCCGGAGGCGCGGGTGGACATATCTCCCTGAAAAGCCCTTCGAAATATTCCCTCATGGGGTCGGTGCACATAAGCACTTGAAATTTACCGAAAAAGCGTCCTCAGGAGATTGTTTCGGAACCTGAGGAGGCCTCTCATGAGGTGGACAAATCCAGGGACGCAACGGGGAAGGGTGCCACACCGGCCCCTCTGCCGACGTATCCACATAAATCAAGGGAGCCGCCCCCGCGGGCAACGAAACATTGTGCAGAAGAGGCATCCGGGCGTTCCAATCATAAACCGGCAAGGATGCGCACAAGGGACCTTAGGTTCACCTGAAGGACCGAACCCTACACCAGGGGCTGATGGCGTAGTTGTAGGGGTAGTACCTAAAATGGCCGCCGTGGCGGGAACGGCTGCCATTTTGTCCTCATCTGAGGGGAACTGCGGCACGTGAGGAAGTGAGGCAGGGGTCCCCGTCGATGGATCAGGGGGGTCTTAATTTTAGCCTTAACGTAAGGAACCTCGGCAGAGCCGATACTATGAGGCCTGGAATGTTTCTGCGACATACCAACCGCCAACTGAGCTTTCAAAGGAAGAGCCTCGGCACTGCCGGTAAAAAGAAACTTACTTCTTTGCCCCCTCAACAGATCTGGTGTCACCACAAGAGCGGGAACAGTGCGTGGTCACTGACAGGGCCTTGCCTGGCCCCTCAGAACTGTTGGTTTCCTTAGCCTCTGTACGAGGGACCTCAGACCTAGGCCCGGTAGAAGCCTTATTGGCACGGGCCTCGAACACCCGTTCGGTAACCTCATGCCCAGACAAGACCTCAGGGCGTACCCCGGTTTTGTTTTTGAGGGAAGCCGAAAGAGCGGCCTCAGAGCAAGCTCCGGTACCCCACGACTCAGTAGAACTGGGTCTACAAACAGTCCCCACAGGGGGGGCCTTGGAGCGTACTCCGGTGTTCACAGGCCCCTTACAGAGACCCTCGGAGAAAACTCTGGTAGAATTATTAGGCCTGACAGGCACCTCAAGGCGAACCCCGGTAAAAGAGCAATCAACGCCCCTCCTGACTCGAGAGGAACCCGGGAAGTTATCCCCCGGCCAGGGTGCTCTGAAAATTAAAGCACTTACCGGGCGGGAGTTTTTTCTTCTCGTCGATGAACGCCTGAAAATGAGAAGGAGGAGTCCGTCGGAACACCTCCTCCCACCGCTCCAACCGACGTTGAAGTGCCCGGATCGAAAAGGAGTCACAGTAAAAACAGGAGTCCCAGCGGTGTTCTGGACCCAAACACTCTAAACAAAGAGGATGGGGATCCATCCTCGTGAAGCGACGGTGACACGATGAACAGTATGGAAAATCTAGTTTAAAAGACAGACATACTAGTAAACTAACGCTAGTGAGAGCCAGAGAGGGGAAAAAAGGGAAGAAAATCTTCCGAGGATGCAAGTGGTCCGGCCCGATCGTGCGGAGAAAAGGACAGATGGGCGATGCGCAGGGCGGGCCAAGGTGGGCGGGGTTACGGCCGTGTGCCAGGCCCCGCGCAGGAAAGAGGGGGGACACATTTTTTAAATAAATTCGGATGCTTTTTACAAAAGTGCTCCGGTCCCGTCCCACAGGACGGAGAGATGTCCCATAAGTATGGAGGAAAGGGGACGGGACGTAGGAGTACCTTGAGTATACTCTGGAGCCCGGAGCGTTTTGGGGAAGCGCTCGATGGCACTCTTGAGCATCACCCTTACTTCTAACAGCAGTTGAGGGACGTGATTTTCCTTCCTGGCCACGGGAGGAATGCAGGGGCACTTCCTTAGAAATTAGAGTGTGCGCCCGTGGGCCAGAGGATCCAGCACCCAACTGTCAGTGGAGAGGACTCCCACACGCTAACAAACTTTGCCAGCCGGCCGCCCACCGGGGTGCTCAGGTGGGGGCCCAACCCCACAGCTGGTTCAGTCCTGCTTGGAGGCGGCCTTGCCGACGAGATCCTCCCGACTTCCTGCGTCCTCTGTAGGCCTCCTGAGACGAGGAGCGGGCCGCCTGGCGGTACGTCGAGGAGCCGCCACCGGATCCCTTGGAGGCACCCTGTCCGCCTCCGGCGTTCCGAAAGGGCGGCCAGCGTTGCTGCAACACTCCCAAGGCCCAAGCCACCTGTCGGTCTTGATGGCTTGAAGTGACTCATCCACCGTTTTTCCAAACAGGTTGTTCCTGTCGAAGGGCATGTCCAAAACTCTGGTTTGCACGTCCTGGCGGAAATCAGTTGCCTTGAGCTATCCCCGCCGTCTAAGGCAAACACTGTTGCCCAACTGGCAGAATCAGGTGTCAGCGATGTCCGGTGCCACCTCACCTTCCTGCAGGATCCCTTGTCGTCCGGTAGGAAATCCAGCAGGGGAGCGATCTTGTACCACAGCTCCCTGTCGTAGCGGGCCACAATCACTGGGGCGTTGGCCGTCTTAATTGTCGCCGCAGACGAGATGGCTCGTCCCATGGCGTCCAGCTTCTTCCCCTCTGCGACGGGTGGGGAGGTCGAAGTTGAGGATGACGCCCCTGCCGCCTTCTTGGCCGCTGCTGAGACGACTGAATCCGGAGTCGGCTGTGCCCTAAGGCATAAAGGGGCGGAATCGGGAACCCGGCACTTCTCGTACCGATCCCTCTTGGCAGGCGTGGATAGGTTCTTCAGGAGAGCAAGTCCCTCCTCCCAGATATCGTCAATCAACGGTACCGCAAGGACAGTCTTCCTCTTGGCCTTGCGCCGCTGATAGAGGAAACCTTCCTTCTGTTCCTCAGGACAGAGCTGAAAAAGCCCTGGCAATCATGGCGTGGAAGGAGCCAATTTCGTCGGGCGGGGAGGCCCGAGGGAGTGGTGATGGAAGGCCCACCCCGTCACCACCGGCATCATCCATCCCCGTCGTGGCCGTATCCGTTCCCGTGTCATCCCTAGGATCAGGGGAAGGAGATGAAGGCTGGGCGGGCTGCGATGGCTGGAAAGGCGTGGGGAGATGAACTCTCCTTCGCTTGTTTGGAGGGCTTCCCGACGTGGCCGGTTCTGCTGGGTCGTCCGTTGGGGTTAGGGGCAATCTCGTCCTCATCTCTGTGCGTAAGGTTTGGATTGCCATCAAAATGGCCACCGAGTTGTCCCGAGGCTCGGGTACTGGCTGCGACGGGCACGATGGTTGCGCCTCCTCCACGGGAGCCTCGTCGGCACCACTCACTCTCTTCGTCCGCCTCCTCGGGGTTCCCCCCCGTGGGACCGGACCTTCTCGAACCTCCACGACTTCAACCAGTTCGTCCTCAGAGGCTGTATCTGTGTCGGCCACCGCAACCCCCCTCATTTTCCACTAGGGTCTTCACAGGGGTCTTATCGATGGGCTAAAAAGAGGATTCCCTCTGTGGCGGAAGGGAAACTCTGGGCCTCGAGGTCGCTTCCACTGAGTTAGCCTCGACAGGCTTCGCCATGGCCGCCGCGACTCCCTCAATAGAGGCCTTCACCGGGTGAATCAAGACCTTCACCAGCTTGGGCGCACTTGAGGCCTTCACCTTGGGGGAGGGGTCACCGCCTCGCTCCCCCTCGGCTGATCCCTTCGAGATCGACAGGGGCCTCTCCAGAAGTTTAGCCGGGTTCTCGGATTTTCTCTTCCCCGAGCAAGAGCGTTGGCTCGTGGTCGATGGCGTCGGTGAAAGTGCACCCTGCCTGGCAACCGAGGAGCCGACCCTTCGGCGCTCCTGGTGCCCGCGGACTCGCAGTGCTTTGCCTTCTGTTTGGCCCCTGTCGCTGGGGCGCCCTCACAGGACTTAGAAGACCGCTCGGACATCTCACCTGCTGGGTCTTTCTCCAGCCAGCTGGCGAAGCGGGACCGACGATCCCTCATAGTCCGTTCCGACAGGTTCTTGCAAAACGCACAGTCCTTTTCCACGTGCGTCTTGTCTTCGTGAAGGCAGAGACATCTCGAATGCTCATCCTCCTTGAAAACATTCTGTAATCCGCATCCAGGGCAGTTCCTGAACAGCTTGGATCCGAGTTTCGAGCTTCCCTTGTCCTGGGCCATGTCCATGAGGTAGGCCTCTGATCTTCTGGAATCCTCCAAGAAGCGTAACTGACGAAAACGTCGCCCTTGAGCGGCGTAGAAAATTCCGAAACGGGTCCCCGTTGATCGGAAGCAGAAACGGTGGAGCTTGAGGCTCAATTGACTGAAAAAATGAGATTAAACTCTTTAAAAAAAAATCTCATAACGCAGTAAAATCTCAAGAGCTATAGCACGAGGACTCCAACACTTGAACGTGCGGTAAAAATCTGAGGATGGCTGCCAGGGGCGAGGCTTAGGGAGAGGGCAGTCATTGGCTGGGGGCAGTATGACCCAGAGACCAGTGATTGGCTACTACTAAGAAAGAGATTAGAAACAAAACTGATACTGATTTTTTCTTTACTGAGTATTCCCAGCCTGACGATGGGGGAATATTCATGAGCATGTGAATCCATGCCAGACCCCATGCTGGAGAATCAAGGCCTCCTTCCTCGACCATAAAAGCAAAGTCACTTCCCCTTGCAGAACGGTTATCGACCTCTCCTCGGCCTATCTTTTGAAAAGCAGCACTAAAGTCCAGGCCGCAGGCAAGTTGTGTTCCTTGGAAGAAAGCCCAAAGCAGAACATTGCACCAGGACCTGGATCTGCTTCAGACTATCTCATCCAGTTGGCAGCTAGAGCCTGCTGCACTGCAAAAACACTGTCCAGCTACGCCGTTCCCACAAGGGTGTCACGTGGTTGTAACCAGCACCCTGTGCTGGAAATCTGGCTGCATGGAGAAGCAGCGCTCTCCGGCACCCAGAAAAACCACAGTACAAATTAGATGGCTGGTAGGTTAAGCGGATGCACCCACTTATAGACTTCACAGATTGACAAAAGGGGTTCATTGCATCCCTGGTTAGACGTTGATGAAGGGCAGGTTCTTGGCTGTCATGCACCAAAGGTACACCCAATTCCAAATGCACCAATCGAATTTGCTACTATTCACCCGGGAAGATGTGTGTAAAGTAAACTTCCGAAGGGTCAGTATAGACGTGTGCATCTGTAGAGTACTTACTGCTTAATTGTTCATAAAGCACTCGCAATGGTAGGCATCGTATGGCATGCCACCAAAGCAATTCAAGTTTCTGAAAATTGAGAAGAATCTTCTGAGGAGACCATGAAACCAGACAGCTGCTCTGAGTAATCAACTGGGGCAATGGGTGGCAGGCGACCCCCAATATATGCTCTAGTTTCTGGATAGGCAGGAGCAAAGGGACAGAGAGGCTTCCACTCAATTGCTGACCAACTCCATTGTCGAGACCGCTGTACACCAAGACTTTGAGTTCACAGAATGTGAATCTTCTCATTGAGCATGGAGACATTCTAGCTATAAAATGCTACTTTACGTATAGTGCGTACACACACGTTATATGGTACGAGCATTCAGTAGAAGAGACGGCCCCCGGAGCTTTAAAGGGTGGCCAGTGAAAACAGTGGGCTTTACGAGGTTTACAGAAACTAGCGTGAGTAGAGCCGAGGTGCAGATGTAGAGGCTTCCATTCGTGGGCAGTAACCAAGGAAAAACTATCCATGTGTAGGTCGCCTGAAAAATGTCAGGGAGGCGACTCTTTTCCTGACCCCTAAAATACTTTCAAACATTCTAATAGAGGGGTGTAATTTATTAATATAAATTCCAATTCTAGAATATTTGGGAAAGGGTTCGATTTTATTGTTTGTGGATATTTGTGGAAATATCTTCCCCTGGTGGCATTTTCCAACACGAGATGGAAAGGTTCCTGTGAATATGTCCCTGAAAAATGTTGCACCATACTGGGAGGAAAATCGAGGAATGGGAAGAAGAGTTGAGGGGATCTGGAGTGCGGACAGGAGTATTTTAAAGAAACAGATACTCAAAAATGTTGGGAGTGTGAAAGCTGCAGACATTGAAGGGTGGCATGGAAGAACTAAGGGGAGTTGCTGATCTGGCTTGTAACAACATTCTGGATGATTTGCAAAATATGGAGACAGCAAGTCGAGATGCAGGTCTGCAGTCCAGTGGAGATTGGAGAAGGGGAAATGCAAAAATGCAGATTAGGGAAGCGAAGTAAGAGGATGCCACTTAGATTGTGGTATGAGTAAAGAGTGGAGCTGAGGCGGATTACCAGGGTTCTTTATTGTGCTACATGATCATTGTACAGCCTGGGAAGTGAGCACTCTGAGCCTACACGTTCCAAAATGGTGGCAGCGTCAGCCGACGCTCTACTCAGAAGAATTATGTTTCCTCTCTAAATGTATGTTCATCAACAAGAGCTGCCCACCAGAAGAGTCCCTAGGAAGTAGAGTGCACACTGAACGCTCCTCCATTAAAATCCTTCCCACCCACATGCCATTTCCCAGAATGGAGGTAGCTGTGCACAAAGTGTTTGGGGGCAGACTGGTTCAAATACATTTGTGAAGTAAATACCGAGCTCTGTGGTATAGAGTCTAAACTGCCATATCTCGCGGGCCTCTCACTGTTGGACTAAATGAGACTAAAATAAGTTTAGGAAATTTCTGTAGCATTCCCCAAACTTATTCCAAGCGGTCGTGTTGCAGTTAGTAATGTGGCATTGAGACCCCCGTTCCAAGGGCTGGAACAGGGTGTTCACGCCATTAGCACGCCAGGTTACCAAAGCAGTAACATGGGGTGCTAAAAAAAAAAAAAAAAGAAAAAAGGGTCTTTTCATTCATTGAACGGGACCGCCCATCCTTGTCGGTGTCCCCCAAAATGGGGACAGTACCATACATGGCAGCGAAAAATTGAGCTTCCCCTTTAAATTTACTACAGCGTGCAGGGCGCAGGGAATGCCCCCCAGACCATGCCCTCTGGCATCTCACCTCAGTCCGCTTTTAAACACACCTGACACTAATACCCAACTATGGTAAATATTTTAGCCCCTGGCATAAAGCAGGGAAAGGCATGTTGAACGCATGGAGGAAAGGGGACTAGTAGTACTCTAGTCATTACGGTGAGTAACTTTACCCCTACGTCCCGTCCCCTTTTCTCCATCCTTGTGGGCGATTCCACCAAACAAGACCATAGGGTGAAGCTGACACAACCTGCCTCGTGCAGACATCTACTCGAAACTGCCTTCCACTGAGACAGGAATGGATCACCCAGCCACCGTGCATACAATCTTGCACTGTTATTTCAAACAGATACATTGTGACTTGCGCAGCTGACAAATTGACAGACTAGCACAATGGACACCAACCGCGCGCAGCTCATGGCAAAGGTGCCCGCTGCAATTGTTGAAGTGAGGATGTTCTGCACACCTTGAAATTAATTCGCCTGTCGCCTTAACTGAAATTCCACAGTCAACGCCGTACTTTCGCATCTCCACCATCCCCGCTTTCCTCTTGCCCTGAAGGTGGTCAATTGTGGCCCACGCAGGCACCAATCTGAAGGCTGAAAGACAAATTGACTGCAAAAACTTGGTTTTACCACTATCGATTTAGGTAGTGTATGAACATTGCTCTAACAAAATTGAGACGTAAGCTCTGTACCCATATCAGTCACATACGATAGAGGAATGGTGCAGAATGTTCTTTGATCAATGGCGCCTACTGAAATTATAAACCAGACAAATAGAAGCCTGCTTGATTTGCGAAGTCTCCTATTAAACCAAAATAATTTCTCTTCGATAGTGTTGGTTTTATCAATTATCACTGTTTCTTCCTTGTTAAGTTCATGTGTATGAATGAGAGTATGGATGGGTGACTGATGTACGAATGCACGCAGTTAACTTTCACACAAGGTAACCCTTTTGGATTTTATATTTCACCATGTGCGACAAGCATTTACACTTGTATTCATTTGTGCTTTAGACGCCAAATGTCAGACACTGTACTAGATTACATTATTTACACAGGGCCTCCTTTTTTGCATCATAAGAGTAAGCAAAGTGGTTCTTCTGAACCACCTGACAGAACTCTGCATCCCGCCTGATATCCAGGGAATAGTGCTCACAGAACGCAGACGGACTGGCCCAAGTAGCCGCCCTGGTGATGACATCCCAAGAAGCACGTCTCTGAAGTGTGATGGCCAAGGTTTTAGCGCTGACGCATGGGCAAGAATCCCTGCAGGAACCGGCTTGTCCATGACCGTATACACCCAAGAGATGTCTTCGACCATCCAATGGGCAATAGAAGCTTTGGAAGCATGGCTGCCGGAAGACGTGCCCCCAGAGGTGATGAACACCACCCCAGACTTCCTAAAGGATTCCATCAGAGATAGAACCTGAGGACTCTTGATGCCCAAGGAATTCAAAGCCGTTTTAGCTTCCGACTGCTGGTAGGAAAGAACACCAGCAGACAGATTTCCTCTTTCAAATGGAATGGAGAGACCACCTTGGGCAAGAGGTTTGGATGTGTTGAAGGGCTCATGATGACGGAGCCCGCAACTCGCCGAACCTGCGCATCGAAGGGAGCATCACCAATAACAGTCTTCAGTGTCACCAGCTGGATGGCCACCAAGGTCATAGGCTCAAGGGGCTTGTGATGCAAAGCCGCAAGAACCACTTTAAGTTCCCAGTCCGGTTGTGACCTATGCACCAGAGGAAAGAGCATGGACAACCCCTTGAGGTGGGCCTTAACCACCGGGTTGGCTGCTGAAAAAACATGCTCTGGGAATTCTTGTATGGCCCAATGGCCGCCAGATAGGTGCGGCAGGTGCCGACCTGACCACCAGAACAAACCAGATGTGCAGAAAAAGCGAGCACGTCATCCAGGGAGTAGGTCAGGTGGTCCAGTGACATCTAGTTCACCTACTCTTGTACTGGCAATCTCAGCTGTCCAGGAGCCTGGCTGGTTCTGGGTGCTCCAACACCCCGCCCTGCTGCGTCAGGAAGCTCCTGCTGGGGATCGGAATATAGACTGGTCCCTCCGAGCACAACTGCAGCAGATACGAGAACCAAGCCCTGGATGTCCAGTGAGGGACAATTAGAAGGAGGCTGCAGCACAACGATGCCTGAAACTTGCAGAGGGTCAGCTGGAGCAACAGAGGAGGACAAAACATTTTTTGTTTTTAAAAAACATAGTACCTGCAGCCATGCCTGCGGAGCTGCAACACGTTCCCACAGAGACCACTGACTGCGTCGTGGGCAGGGACACTTGGAATTCAGAGGAGATGCAAATAAATCCAGATCCGGAAACTCCCATCTCAGGAACTGGGGCAACAAACAGTAGATGTCCAACTCCCACTCAGTGTTGAATCCCAAGCGGCTGAGCTGGTCCGCTTCTGCCTTGCTGTCCCCCGGGAAATGGACAGGAAATCCATATCCCCTCAAACGGGGACCATTCCCAAATCGACACCGCCTCCATGCAAAAGAGGGGGAACCGGATGCCACCCTGCTTGTTTAAGTAACACATTGTCATAGACTTGTCGGTCCGACAAGAACTGCCTTGTCCCTGATGAGCAGCAGAAAAACCTTGCGAGCTAACCCCAAAGCCCTGATTTCATACAAATTGATATGAAGGAGGGCTTCTGCCCTAGACCATGCGTCATGAATGGAGTATCCCTCCAAACTGAAAGCAAGGAATCCCTGGTCACCATAATGTCACCACCAGAGTAGGCTTCTGAAGGGTGAAGGGGGCTCCCACTGCCACCAACAAAGATCTGGTAGGAGGGACAGGCACTGGACCGGAGTCAGCTGCAACTTCGGCCGGTTGGAGAACCCCAGCTGGTGAATTACGTCTGCCATTCATTGGCAGGAGCACAACGCCCCAACAGCCGAGCTGGCATCACCACCCATTGGTCCAAATAAGGGTATAAGTAATGGCCATCCAGGCGGAGAAGACCAGACACTGCATTTATCAGTTTCGTGAACACAAGAGAGGCCGAGTTGAGGCCGAAAGAGCACCTTGTACTGAAAGTGGTACAATAATCGTGAACTGCACACATTTCTAATGTGGCTGGTAGATGGGGACATGAAGGTGCACATCCTTGAGGTCTATGCAACACTTCCAGTCTCCAACGCATAGAGACTCGGATGTGTGTGCTGGGGTAATCCTATTGAAGCATTTGAGCGGTAAAGTAGGTTGAGGAATTCCAGGACTACCCTCAAGCCAGCCTGGTTCTAGGTTAGAGCAAAAATCCTGGAGTAGGATCCAGAGCCGCTGTCTGAGGAACCAGCTCCACCGCCTGCATCTCCAAAAGAGGATCTCCCGTAAAAGGCCTGGGGACCCTATCTGAAGCAGGAGTGTAAGGACGAGGAAGACTGAAGCCCTTGAAGACTATGGAAAGGATCCAAGCACTCTTGAAACCATGCTCCCAGCTGTCCTTGAAGAGAGCCAGCCGGCCGCCTACCTGAGGGCGGGGTTCCCCGACCGTTACGTCATTGCTTTTTGGCATTTGAGATGAGAACGGAGGAGGGGGAGCAGAAAAAACAGTACAATGTCCTCTGCTGCTTTCTCCTGTGGTCGCGGGGGAACTGTCTGGCCTTGAAGATGCTGAAAGCGCTGGGTTTGAAGTCAGTCCTGCCATGGAACAGAGGGGACATCTGCCCTGGTATAGTCAGTATGGCGAAGGACTTTGAGGTCTATGTAGAGGTTGTCTTTTTTGTCAGCTCTTCATCCACGTACATCAGAGGAGAATTTAGTGGCATGCATCCACGCCATGTGCCTCATCTTGATCCACAGAGACAGCAGTCTGCTGGCTGTGTCAATGTTGGAGACCGAAGACCCCATGAGGTCCTGCGCAACTGCACAAGCCTCTGCCAGGCTTGCCTTGAAGGAGGCCTGTCACTCTAGGGGAGGTCTGGCAGGAACTCCCCCGATCTCTCGCCACAGCTTCTGGTTTGCTGCAGCTACGAAGGCATTGGCCTTCTGCAAATGCAGCCTGGAGTTGAGGTAGCAACGCTTGCCAAAAAACTCAAGGGCTTTGCTCTCCTTGGAAAGAAAAGGAAGGAGCACCTGCCGAGGAAGACAGACTATGGCTTGGAATACAAGGAAGTCGCAGCAGCCGCCGCCACAGAGTGCTGCTGAGGGTGGGAGGCCAGGATGACTGGTTCCCTATCCAAAAGCCTCAACCGGTTGTCCAACCTCTTGTTTATCTGAGCAGCGGCTCTGGGCTTCTCCCAGACCTTTCTCACCACCTGCAGAACATCTTTCTGAAGGGGATTGCCCCAACAGCTCGTGGCACGCTGGGCCAAGAACTGTCAACAGTGCCAACTCCTGGGATGGCCTGCTCTGACTGGGGGACCCCAAAAAACCCCACTCCTCCCAATCCCACCCCAGAAACTCTGCAAGGCCCCGAAGACAGTCATGAAAGGCCTTCACTAACGGCGAAGGCTTTTCGTCCTGGGGGCCGTTGTGATCGTCCCTCCCCTTTTCTTCCAGACACAGGGGAGTCTGGGTCGTGGGAGACAAGGGGCCGGCGGGTTCCCCCCTCCCTGATCCAGACCCAAAGATAGCTGTAGATTCATAGGCGACTGCGGGGGAGGCATTGGTGGTATAGGAGGAGGAGGGCTCTGAAGTACTGGCAGGGCCTGGAACTGAGGAGGAATAAGCTGCAGGACTGGCAACGCCACAGGAATTGGAGTAGGGCCCAGAGAGTGAGGCCTAGGAGGCAAGACCTCTGGGATAAACCTCAATGTCTTTGAGGAGCCCCGTCATTTGTGGGGAGCGCATGCAGAGGATGAAGCACTCAAAGATCCTTGCACACCACCGGATCGTAAGGGGCACAGCCCTCAGCTGCGCTGGGCCTCCTTTCCAATCGAAGCATCTAGGAGCCTGGGGCATGAGGATGAGCGGGGTAGATGTAACCCTGTGGAGAACATTCGTCTGTACCATAGGATGCACTGCCGCTTCCCGGGGCAAGAGGACTGGAAGCCTCTTGCAGGGCCCAATCTGTGGGCTGAGGCCCCGAATCCAAGAAGGCCACCAGCCTCCCAGGACCTGCACTACGTGCAGGCTCAGACATGGAAGGGCCTCCACACCCTGAGGCAAAAGAGTCAACTTCTCACCCTGCAGGCCATTAGCAGAATCGCCCTGCATACCTACCTCGGAGGTGCCTCCAGTAGACTTGGCGCCCTCAGCTATGGAGCTGGTAGTAGTTTTGGATCGTGCTTCGAACTGACTGTTGGTTAGAACATGACAATCCTTTGCCCGCTGGGGCAGAAGAATGCGAACTGGATTCTCCCTCCATGGACTACCCAAAGAGCCCCTGGGCTTAGGAGCCGATCGCCTTAACTGCCTCGGGTCTGCCAGAACCAGAATCCAAGGTCCCCTTCCCAGTGGCAAACCCCAGGAAGGAATCTCTGTACGGAGGAGCATTGCTAAACAAAGGGCCTACATGGGTCTTGTGGGGTCCTGGTGACAAACTTTCAGATGCCCCGGAGGAGAATGGAATGGAATAGCTCCCTCCAGTGGGAAAGACAATTATTCAAAGCCTGGTGGCCAAGAGCGCGCAGGCTGGGCAAGCGCCGAGCGGTGGCCAGGCCCTAGGCACTCAAGACATAACATGGGTGCCCGAGGCCAGGAACGAGCGATCACAGGACGCGCAACTTGTGAAGCCTCCAACAGCCGACATACGCTGCGGTAGGCAAGGCACCAAAAGTGGGGTGAAGAACATTTAAAAAACCAAAGAACCGGGAGAAGTCTCGGTGCCTAGCTGACCAGTCCGACACTGTCCCTTTTTCTGCTCGGACAGAGTCGAGTCGTTGTCTCGGGGCGTGACCGCGCCCCTGCAAAAATGTACTAAATTTAAGGGGGGAGCTCAATTTTCCACTGCAAAAAGGTTCCAGTACCGTCCCCACAAGGATGGAGGAAAGGGGACGGACAAGTACATCATTCTTCAGTCCAATGCACCACTACTGCCAATATTATTCTAAGAAGCCTGTTGAGAGTTAATGGCTTACTTGTAGCTGTGAATGGCTAGTGTAACAAAAATGTCAACCAAATGTACCTTTAGCCACTTGCTTTTTATCTCTTCCATGCACTGAAATCCTGTTAAAAACAAGCAACAGCAAAGCCAACAGTTTTGGCCTGTGATTTAGATAAACATTTACCAGGTACTGACATGTGCACATTTAATCATTTTTTTCCTACTGTTGGGATTTTATAACCAAATGACACCATTATATCCATGCCTAACTAATGCCTATCCCACACAAAACAAACATTGGCAAAAACCACAGTTTGAGTGTTTAAGTACTGCAGATTTATCAGTCTAATCGAAGATGAAATAAATGGATGCAGTCTATTCACTCAAGATCAGTATTGTAATGCGGTTTCCTTCGGACAGAGGACAGAGTTGAAGCACAACTAACGAGCAGGCTGTTGACATGAATTATTAAAGGATTTCAATTGGTGCAGCAGGTGACATGAAAGCAGAAGTAGTGTCTTGTACTCCGACCAGAACTGCTTAAGTCTTCAGACCCTGCAGTAGGTTTGAGGCAACAATTGCCTGAAGCATGGAAGAAGCAAAGGCATACCAATATCCTCGCTAACTAAGCGACTTGGTGAAATATACAGAATATATGCTCACTGAAGCTCAGTAGGTAAAATGTCTGTCCATGCGTCCTGTATGATGGTCCCTCCATCACCACTCTCCGCCCAGAGGAGCAAGGAGTCAGTTTAAAGGGAATAGTTTTAGGAGCATAAGCAAGGAAAGATCACTGGAAAAACAGGGATGGGACCAGCAGTCTTACTGCACCTCCCAAAATATATGGCAGGACTGCAAAAGCGGTCCATAATTCGATGGGTTTCATAATAGGTGAGCCATTTATCACACCAGCGTATTGACTACCTACCTCCCATTTGCATTCTTAGATTGTCCTTTCCAATGAGCATCAGGGATACAGCCGCACATTGCTTCTGTCTGCCTCAGTCACACTATTCTAGCATCAACTCGCTCTTGATTTACCCTCCCCCCAAACAATCCCAAGGAATACAGCACCCATCTCACTACTGTAGGGATACTGTGCCCAGTTAGCTTTCCAGATATTCCAGTGTGCTGCCATTGGTTTCGATTGCACCCATTGGCAACCCTTTGGTTGCCCATAAGCTCATTCAGGTCTTTTGCGCCCCTTGGCATTGTGCGCTCTGCCACCTCCTGCTTAACTGCCATCCACTCAGGCAGAGACTCCCGATTGTGCCCTTCTGCTCTTTCATAGTAATCCTTGTCATTACATGATCCAAATGAGGCCTAGTATTGGTAGTACCTCCGACCCTTCTTTGCTTCAGATTGGTTAATCTCCAATGCGATGATCTGTTCTACGGTGGACAGTCATAATGTCGACAGTAAAAATGTCGACAGTCAAAATTTCGAAAAATAAATGTCGAAAAAAATAATGTCGACAAACAATGTCGACATTTTTTCGAAATTTTGACTGTTTATTGTATGAATAAATATATATAACTTAGATGTGTTGAGTATGAGGGGTGGTGGGGGGTGTGGGGTGGTGGCAGGGGGGTGTTGGGTGAGGGGGGACCCCCCCCCATAGTAAATGATACTCTTTATTTAATTATTGAATAAATAAATAAAAAAATAAATATATATATAATTAGTATGTGTTGAGTGTGAGCGGTGGTGGGGGGTGTTGCAGGGGGGTGTTGGTTGAGGTGTTGATAGTCCTAAGTGACATTTTTGTTTGTCAACATTTTTTTTTCGAAATTATGACTATAAACCCTGTTCTACATGTCGCTCCTGCCTTCGTGGCCGCTCGCAAGTCCTCCAACTACACTGAACGCTCGAGTACAATGGTTCCCAAGTGGCTACTGAGCTAACAGGATATTTTTAGTACAAACATCTAGTTTGGCTTGCTGAACTGTTCCCCATGAGCCTGCTGACTTTTTTGCGTGTAGCGAGGACCCCCATAGTGGTGAATGTCTATCAAAGTTTGCGTTCCATGCAGTGCCAAAGGTCTGGTTCAATGCATCTTCAGGTTTATCAAGGACCACATGAGTAACTAAGTGACTGGGCTAGAGGAGGAGGCGAAAAAGGTCATTAAACCGGCAATTTCTATGCCATTCACTCAGAGGCAGAAGTGACTTGTGAGGCAGACCCTCCAGGTAGCTAAAAGCAATTGTCCAGGGAACCTAATGTACTAGATGTCTGTACAGTGCCCTACTGCTTTAGGGATCGATTCAGGTCACCCACTTTGAAACCAAGCATAAAGCCAGGTGGAACAACTCAAGTACATGCTTTGGCAAAAACACTTGCGCTGGTGAAAGTACTTGCTCCCTAAAGTTTGAGTTTAAAAAGGAAAGTTCTGGGCATGTCCAAATTTCAAAAGGGGATACATTTTCAAGGCATAAAATAAGCGGTGTCGCATAGCAATTTGCTAAGCAACTCGGTAGGTTTGCTAAACAAAGCGACACTCGTGTAGCAAAACTAGCTATTCAAGTTGCCCTGTTCAATGAAAACCTAGCTCACCCTGTATTCCTCTTGCCCGCAGGGCTCCTTTCACCCACTTTTGTTAACTGCAAATTCAAAGTGGGTGGATGGAGAGAGTGCAGAAGTACTCCTCTCCTCCACTCTTAATTGCCAAATGCCCATGTAGGAGTGCAAGGCAAGTTTGTTTTGTAAACTAGAAGTAATGGAGGATGTTACTTTTATTAAGCCAACTATATCCTGCCTGGCAAAGACCAGTATGTGGCAACTTTTCTTTCTTTTTTTTTAAAGACAGTCCAGAAATTCCATTCCTAAAACTATAAGTTATGTAATGCATAGTTACAGAATTTCTACTCTAAAGAAAGACTGCATGATCTCCATGCTACAGTAAAAATTAGGTTACTGTATCTAAAGCTCATAGTGTCAACTATATTTAATTTTGTTGGGGAAGATTCATCACATGGACTGAAAACCTTTGAAAATGTGCATGATCACACAGACAAATGCTTTTGATGGCAACACCGGTTGCGTTACCGGCTGGTTGCATACATCTGTACAACTGGGTCTCAACCAATAAGCTGATCCCATACTCCTTGACATTCTCTCTTATCACCTAGCATTCACTCCGCTTAAGTCTCTAACCTTCTTTCCTCTTGCATAATGAATAAACAAAGCTAACTAGAGGTTAACACAAACTAGCGATCAATCGTTCCATCCAGTCTGTACATCTACAGCTCTACTGCCATACTATAATACTGTAGGTAGCCTCCAGAGCTCGCTTTGTGCGGATTATGATTGCATTATATATTAGAACCTGTGGGAGCGAGCTGATCAAACCATTTTCAGAGCCTTTATATCATATCCATTTACTTTTGTCCATTCATGCAGGTAATCTTTCACATTTTACAGACATTCATACAGTGTCTGCAAAATGTACTTGTCCGCTCTCAGTCAAGTGGATTTTATGAAGGGCAAGTACCATTTGCAGGGGATGTTTGAGACTTTTATTTAACATTTACTTTGCAATAAATGTCAAATAAAAGTTTCACTGTGAATGGATGGCCTATGGGTGGCAGCACTGTGCCAATAAACGTGGATTTGTGGTGAAACTAAAAGTTACTCATCCATGTGACTAATGTACTCTTAGTCCATAGTCCCCTTTCCTCCTTACTGCATGGGCGTCCCTCGCTAGGGACAGGAGACAACCTTTTTCACCAGAAAAAAACCTCTTCCCCTTTCGCGCCTTGAAACACTTGTGTATAGGCGCGTTACAAATGCCATATCATATCTTTAAGTTTAGAGGCAATCAGGGTGGCGGCCCGGGGAGCATGCGCTCTCCAACTCCACCCACCGGCCCTACTCCTCAGTCCCCATTGACACATCGACAATATTAATGACCCCAGAATTACGGGGGAGGATGGTGGAACGTATGGAGGAAAGGGAACGAAGGACTAAGAGTACATTAGTCACTACATTAAGTAACTATTAATTACTCTTACGGCCCGTCCCCTTTCCTTCATACTGCATGGGCGATTACAACTGAATGTAGCCCCAAGGTAGAGAGGAGACCCTCCTTAACAGATTCCTTCGAACCGCCTGTCCGAAAGCTGCGTCTGACTTAGAGCCGGCATCCAAACAGTAGTGCTTACAGAAAGCCAAAGGGGTGGCCCAGGTGGCCACCCTGCTGATAACCTGCCACAGTACCTGCCGCTGGAATGCGATGGCCGTGGCCTTGGCTCCGACAGCATGGGCATACATGTTAGCTGGAAGTGGTTTGTGCTGCCCCTCATAGGCCTCCTTGATAGCCGAAACCATCCACCTTGCTGTAGAGGCCGTGGATGCCTGATAACTGGGCCTTCCTCTACCCCCCCCCTCCCAAAAGGTGACAGAGGGTTTAACTTGCAGAAGCCCTTGGTCGTGTCCAGAAAGAATTTCAGAGCGCGTATGACATCCAGACAGTGGAAGACCCTCTGAACATAGTCTTTAGGTTCGGCAAAAAACATAGGTAGGACTATCTCCTCTTTTAGATGGAAAGCAGAGGCTACCTCAGGGAGGAACGCAGGGTGTGTCCTCAGGTCCACCTTATCCTTGTTAATACTCGGCAAGGTGTGCCGAGAAGGAGAGCACATCATACAAAGTGCATGTAAGGGGGGTGGTGGGGTCGATCTCTTTAGAGTCCGTCCAGAAGCCAACAGTACCTGGATCGCCGACTGAGCAGAGGTGAGGCCCACCAACAGAGCTGTTTTAATGGTGACCAGCCTGATGTCCACAGATGCTATTGGCGTGAACAGTTTGTGCGCCAAGGTGCCAAACACTACATTGAGGTCCCACACAGGATGTGGTTTTTTGATGGGTGGGAAAAGCCTGGCAAGGCCCGCCAAATGTCGCTTGACCACCAGGTTGGAAGAGAAGACCTCTTCTGAATTTCTGTAGGCCTCTATGGCTGCCAAATAGGTGCAGCATGAATCCACCTGCACACCCGAGTGAGCAAGGTGTGCCGAGAAGGAGAGCACATCATACAAAGTGCATGTAAGGGGGGTGGTGGGGTCGATCTCTTTAGAGTCTGTCCTGTAACAGAACCTAGACCATTTACTCTTCTACTGGCTCCTAGTAGAATTGCTCCTAGCACCCTGAATGATTTCTAGGTTAGCCTGTGATAGACCCAGGTGTTTCAGCGTGACCTGCTCAGGAACCATGCTGCAAGGACCAATTTCTGTGGAGGGGGGTGGAGGACCCTGCCCCCCCTGCTGCGCAAGGAGATGAGCAGGGCCCATCGGCAGGTGAATGGAAGGCTCGACCGAGAGGCGGAGAATCTTCGCTGGCCACCACCGAGCTATCAGAATGATGCTGATGTGACAAGATTTCTTTATCTTGCAGATCACCCTGTGGACCAGGTGTGGGAGGGAAGGTATATGCTGTCATGCTGTTCCACTGTCTCTGGAATGAGCTGCCCAGGGAGCCGGGGCTCTGCCCATGCCAGGACGCAAACTGCTTGCACTTCTTGTTGTCCCAGGAGGCAAAGAGATTCACCCGAGGATGCCCCCCATCTACTGAAGATCTCCAGTAGCACCCGATCGTTCAGTTGCCACTCAATGGTCCGGTCCCAGTCTGTTGAGCCTGTCCACCTCCAGGTTGGACTGATGGCCTTCAGGTAGATGTTCTCCACGGCCCATTCACACAAGCTGATTGCTACGCTGCACAGTGGAGGGGACCTGGTACCCACCCGTTTGTTGACCTATTACATGCTGGTGGAGTTGTCGGTCTGGATGAGGACATTGCCCCCAATGAGCGGAAGGAAAGCTTCGAGAGCTAGCCAGATGGCTTTCAGCTCCAGCCAGGTGATATGAGTCTCCTGCAGGGACCATACTCCATGGACACTGGTTGCCCAGAGTGGCCCCCAGCCTTCCAAGGAGGAATTTGTGGCTATTGTGACTTGCGGGGCCAACGGCGGGAAGGGCTTGCCCGTCCACAGGTTGCAGTCCCTGGACCACCATGTGAGGTCCGGGTGGAGAGAAGGAGGAATGCTGATGAGCTCCGCTTGGGAGCCCCGCTCCCGATTCCATGAGGCTGCAGAGTGCAGCTGTAATCTCCTCATCGAGTCTTGTGTGGGGTACGTGCAGTAGGACCGCTGCCATGATAACCAATGGATGTTGGTACCACCAGGTCTATGTCACTTCTTGGGTGAGGAAGTGAGTAGTGGCCCTCTTGATGGCCCTGACCTTGTCCTCAGAGAGGAAAACTCTTGTGTCCCATGAGGCCCAGAAATGTCTGTCTCTGCGTAGGCTGCAGCTGAGACTTCCTGAGGTTGATCCAAAACCCCAGCTTGGGGAGTGTGATCATAAAGGTAGAGAAGTGTGATGAACCGCCTCTGGACATTTCGCCCTAACAAGCCAGTCATCCAGGTATAGATCGACGTGGTGGCCCTGAGGAGGGCTACCACTGCATTCATGAGCCTGGTAAATACCCTGGGGGCTGAATTGAGGCTGAAGGGTAGCACCTTGTATTGGAAATGGCAGCCCATGATCCTGAATCGCAGAAAGAATCTATGCGGCTGCCAAATCGGGATGTGTAGTTAAGCGTCCTTCAGATCCAGGGAGCAGATCCAGTCTCCCCTGCACAATGTCTCCGCTACGAGTGCTGGCGTAACCATTTTGAATTTTTGAAGAGGGAGGGAGAGGTTGAGGATCAAGAGGTCCAACAACTCTCAGGCCAGCCCGGTGGTTCTTTTGTGTGGTGAAAATCCTGGAGTAGAAGCCCAAACATTGCTGGGAGGCTGGGACTTCTTCCACTGTCTGGCGCTCGACGAGCGACTGAATTTCTGCCAACAGAGTTGCTGTCCCAATCTGTTGGAGGAGAGGACGGGATCGGTAAGCGGTACCCTGTGGATACTACAGAGAGGATCCAGGGGTCTGCAATCCTCTGACACCAAAGCTCTGCGTGAAGGGCAAGCCTGCTCTCTCCACCAAAGACACGTGGACCCGAAGGGACGAGTCATGCCTTCTTTCCCTCCGAGGCTGCTGGGGGGGGGGGGGACTGAAAAAAGCCCTTGCTCTGCCCCTTTTGTTTGCACTGGTGCTGAAAACGGTCAGGCTGCCTGGACCTCCATTCTTGGAAGCTGTGGAACCTGCCGAACGCCTGCCTTTTGTCAGAGCGTTGATGTGACTGGGTGTACGCCTTGGGCGTGGCCTTCGTAAAAATAAAGACTTCACAGTTTGCTAACTATTTTTCTTTTTATCTAGTTCCTCATCAGTGGTGGAGTGAAAGGTCACCACCCTCGAAATGGAAGGTCCAATATGCGTTCCTGGACGTCTGGGTTAAATTTAGTGGCCCGAAGCCAGGCAGTCCTCATGTCCGTGGCGATGCATATGGCCCGGCCAGGTGTCAATGTGGGTCACTGTGGACTCCATGTCGTCTTGCGCCACCATTTTAGCCTCTGCCAGTCCCGCCTTGAAACGCGACTGGCTCTGCACCGGAAGTTCTGGAAGGAAGTCGGCTATTTCCCACCAAAGCCTCTGGTTAACGGCTGCCAGCATGGCATCCGCGTTGGAGTGATGAAGATGCAGCGAAGCCTTGGAATAAAACTTCCCGTACACCTCCAAGATCTTCTCCTTGCCTAGCAGCGTAGAGGACGAGGTGGCCAAGGACGACTGAGGCTTTGAGTGCAGTGACACTGCAGCAATCACCGAAGAGTGCGGTGTAGGGTGGGATGACAGCAAGAGTGTATCCCCCTCCATTTGCCTATACTGGGCGTCCAGGTGTCGATTGACAGGCTGGGCTGAGTGGAGTTTGAGCCACCCCTTTTTGGCCAGGGTGACACTGTCCGTCTGCATCGGGATCCCTGTTTTAGCGACGGGGAGTAGCGTGAGGACCTCAGCTACTACCCACACCTCTGGTTGTTCGACTTCAGGTTGAGGAAGGCTCAAGTACTGTGCCAGACCTGCGAGTCATTCGTGGAAGGCTTTGGCCGACGATGGTGTGTCGGGACCTTCTTCCTCATCTGTGTCCACCAGGACGTCCGGCTGGTCCGGAGCGGCTGGAGGAGTCCTGAGCACCAAGGGCTGAGGTGTGGAGACCAGAGCCTGAGGCTGCAGTGGAGGCTGTTGCGTACCTGCCAGAACTGTGGGAGGCAGGGGGGCTGGAATCTTGGGAGCTGGCGTGAGCAGCAGGGGCTGCACCAGGGCCTGTGGCACTGCAGCTATAGGAGGAATGACTATAGGCGGAGGGGCCAGAGGGAGCATGTCCATGATCACATCCTTAAGGATGGCCCCCATCTGAGGAAATCTCATGCGAGTGAGGAACCTTTCAAAGAACCGGTCCTCGCAGGCCAGTGGTGTGGCAGATGTTGACGGGGTAGCGGGCGGCTGCTGGGGCCTGTGCATACTCCGGATGGTAACTTGTTCTCCCACCTGCTCCATTCCTCTGGATGGTATCGGACGAGCGGCCATCTCGTCGAGCTGCATGCCATGTTCCAAAGTCTTAGTGCTTGTCTCATTGGGCCTGGCCTCCTCCAGGACTCTTGGCAGTGGAGCACAAGATCTACACCCTGCACCTCAGGGCGAGGCGTGGTAGGTGTGTCACCATCGGCCGTATCGCCAGATGTGCAGTAGAGCCCTCCCAGCCATGGTCGGGGCCAAGGCAGCAGAGGCAAAGAGCGTGGGGATCGGATGTAGGGAAGAGCCCCTCACAGGCTGGACACCCACTAAAGTCGACATGCACCGGGGGAGGAGCCTTGCGCCGGAGGCCAGAGTACCTGATTGATAAGACAGAAGAAAGTATCCAGGGAAGAGCGTATGGTATTACATGGCTGAATGACACCCAGGAGCGCTGGTGAAATCGGCCCGTTCCCGTCGATGCAGAAAAGGGGACGAGGAGTGGCACCGGTGGGCGGAGTCGGGGAAGCGCATGCTCCCATGGCCACACCCCGTGTGCCTCTAAATTTAATGGGGGAAGAAGGATTTGTCTGGTGAAAAAAGTTCTGTCTCCCATCCCTAGCGAGGGACGCCCAAGCAGTATGGAGGAAAGCGGACGGGACGCAAGAGCATTTAAATTTTTATGGCATCCGTTGCCATGGTTCAAGTGCCTGTCTCTTAGGTCGAGTAGGTAAACTTAGTTACACAATCTGCAGGTCTAGGGGCATTTGAAAGACTTTGGAAGGCTTGAGCCATCTTAGTAATGTAATACTTTAGCGGTACAAAAAAAATGCTGTAGATATGCTCATTTTATGTCTTGGGTGCAAATACCTTCTGGTGACGTTAAAAATATTAGCACAACACTGATAATCAAGAACATTTTAATTAGCAAGCTCTGCTAATCAATTTTGGAAATGTATGCCTTGATTTTTCACATGAGGGCTAATCAATCATTGAAGGAATGTGCGTTCCATCACTGCTATAGACAAACTGCACTGGCTGCACTGTGGCTAGCTACACAGCATGGCGTAATGTTCCAAACGTTATCTGCAGACTGGCAGCTAACGAAGATGCTCCAATCATCAGATAAGAGTTTTATCCAGAGTAAACTTCAGATTAAATGTAAATATACTTGCTAATGTAGCTAAAGGGTGTCTTGTGTTCTGGGCTTATAATGTGCTCCAGAACATGGCTCGGCAAGGCAAAGCATGAACAAAGATGCATTTATTGCATGGTCGGGATTTTCAAAGAAGAGACTGTGAAAAGGGTTCTTTAAAAAGCAAACCCCAACATTCATGCTTCACTCGACGCATTAGCCAAAACGAAAAAGTTACTTCTTACCTTGTAACGTTCTTTCGATGGGATGTTCCTCCGAACCTCGGAAATTTTTTCTGTAGAGGGCGCTGCGCGTCGACGTCCGCCGAGTCGATGTCCCTCGACGGCCACCGTATCGGCGCCAACGTCACCATGCCCATAAATAGCCACGCGCAGCGTCCGTTGCTCAGTTCCGTTTTGTAGCATAAGAAAAGTCATGCCTGAATTGGTTATTGACCTTGAAGGAGTGTAAGCTGCAACCACAAAGGGAAGTATTACTGCGGGGATGGATGGGAGGGGCGATAAGGAATACGTCGGAGGAACATCCCAATCGAAAGAACGTTACAAGGTAAGAAGTAACTTGTTCTTCGAAGGGATTGTGTCCTCCGACGTATTCCTTATCTTTGATAGACTCCCATAGCAGTGGCATGTAATTGGAAGTGGGAGTAAGAATGTCATGTATCCCTTTAGGGATGGACCGAGTAATACGGCTTTGCGAAATCTGGTCTCTTGACTAGTGGAGGAATCCAGGTTGTAACATTTTGTGAATGTATGTGCGGACGACCATGTGGCAGCCGCACATGTCTCTGACCGGTACCCCTCTTTGGAGGACCGAAGAAGCTGCGATACCCCTGGTTGAATGAGCCCTAAGATTTTGGGGTGGTTCTTTCCCTGCCAGTTTGTAACATTCCAGAATGGCCAAAATAATCCACCTGGAAATGGTTTGTTTTGTTATGGGTAATCCCAACTTGTGACCCGAGTATCCTACAAACAGTTGGTCTGCCTGCCTGATCCTAGCCATTCTGCTGAAGTAAAAGCTTAGAGCTCGCCTTGGGTCCAGCCTATGTAGCCTTTCTTCCTCTTTCCCCGGATGGGGAGGAGGGTAGAACGAAGATAAGGTAATTTTCTGAGTAAAATGAAATTCAGAAACCACCTTTGGGAGGAAATTAGGCTTCACCTGTAGGACAACTTTGTCTTTGTGGAAAATTGTATGTGGGGGTTTACAGGAGAGAGCTTGTGGCTCGCTCACCCTCCTAGCAGATGTTAGTGCTACCAATAGGACAGTTTTAAGCGTGAGAAATCTCAGCGAACAAGATTGAAGTGGTTCGAATGGAGTGCCCATTAGGAAGTTTAAGACTAAATTTAAGTCCCATAAGGGAACTTGGAATGGTTTTGGAGGATAAACAGTTAATCCCTTAAGAAATTGTATCACTAGAGGTAGTTTGAAATACGATGGTTCCTCCGCAGTGCGCTTGAAGATTGAAAGCGCTGCGAGATAGCCTTTTACAGTGCCAACTTGAAGGCCTGAGTTAGCCAAGTAGAGTAGAAAGGATAACACCGTTGGTGTACCACATGAAAAAGGGTCGATATTCCCTTCTCTATACCAGCTGCAAAATTTGTTCCAACGGCAGCGGTATAAAGACTGTTGCTGGCCTTCTGGCCGAAAGCAACACCTCCATGACGTCATCAGGGAGATCCCAATCCTTGTACCTCACCCTTTCAGAAGCCAAGCGTGAAGGTTGAGGGTTCTGATGTCTGGATGGAGAACCTGACCTCCTTCTGGGAGAGAAGATTCTCTGAGTGGAAGACGGATTGGAGGGCAGATGGACATATCTAGAAGATCCGGGTACCACGTTCTCCTGGCCCAGTCCGGGGCAATTAGGATCATGGTTTTCCGTAATCTTCTCAACCTCCTGATCATTTGAGGAATAACAGGGACTGGTGGAGACGCGTAAAGGAGTGGAAACTCCCAGTCCACTACGAACGCGTCTCCTAGAGCTCCTCTCGGGGGAAATTCCCTTAAACAGAACAGATCACACTTCCTGTTGGTGCTTGTGGCGAACAGATCCACCTGAGGGGTTCCCAAAAGGGCGAAGATCTCTTGAAGGACTTCCTGTGCCTGCTCAGAGCGTCCGCTGTCAAGTTCTCCTCTCCGGCTAGGTGGACTGCCGATAGATTCCTTCCTGAATTGCCCAAAACCAGAGCTGCATTGCCTCTCTGTACAGTGGCAGTGACCCTACGCCTCCTCTTTTGTTGAGGTAGTGCATGGCCACCGTGTTGTCCGTCATTATCAGGACATTTCTCCCCTGTACTGATGGCAGGAAAGCTTTCAGCGCTAGTCTGATCACTCTCAGCTCCAATAGGTTGATGTGTAGTCTGACTCCGATGGAGACCAAAGACCGCTGATGGTCAAGTCGTTGGCATGGGCTCCCCACCCCGTGAGTGAGGCGTCTGTGACTACTGTTATCTCCGGCCATGGTTGCCAAAACAGTTCTCCTTTCAAGATGTTCTCTGGATAGGCCCACCATTGAAGGTCGCGGGCTACCCTGTCCGGAATCCGGAGGAGATCTGTCATTCTCCCTGAGAATTGCGACCACTGAGTTCTCAGTGCCCACTGAAGAGATCTCATTCTCAGGCGAGCCTCTGGCACAAGGAAGATGCAGGATGCCATTAGGCCTAGCAACCTCAAAAAGTCGAAGGCTGGGAGACGTTTGGCATTTTGAAACTTGTTGACCATCTGCAGAATATCTTGAGCCCTCACCTCTGGTGGCGAGGCTTTTCCCAGGGAAGTGTCCAGGACCGCTCCAATGAACTGGAGTCTGTGATGGTATCATCTGACTTCTTTAAATTGAGGGAGAAGCCCAGTTTGTGAAGGAAGTGGCAGACATAATCTAGCTGGGTCTGAGCTTGTTCCGAAGATACAGCCCTGATCAGCCAATCGCCCAGGTAGGGGTAGACGTGGATCCCTTTCCTCCTTAGACTCGCAGCCACTACCGACATTAGCTTGGGGAAAACCCTCGGGCGGAGGTCAGCCCAAATGGCAGAACTTGAAATTGATAGAGTCGTCAATTCCGAGCCTCGGGTATTTCCTGTGTTTGAGATGGATTGGCACATGGAAATAAGCATCCTGGAGGTCCAGAGATACCAGCCAGTCCTGGAGGGCCTGAAGGATCTGAGAGAGAGTTACCATCTTGAACTTGTCCTTCCTGAGGAACTTGTTCAATTCTCGTAAGTCCAGGATGGGTCTCAGTCCTCCGTCCTTCTTTGGTATGAGAAAGTAGGGGGGGGGGGTACCAGCCCTTGTTCCTGTCCGCTACAGGTACCGGTTCTATGGCACCTTTCTCTAGCAGGTCTATAATTTCCTGCAAGAGGAGCGGATCTGGAACTTTTAGAGAGCTGTTCCCCGGTGGATGACAGGGATGTGTAGAAAGGGTAGGCAGTAACCCTGGGCAACTGTCTCCAATGCCCAAGCATCTGATGTAATAGCCTGCCATTTCATCAGATGGTGAGTTAACCTGCCCCCTACAGGTGTTGTGCGGAAAGACCAGAGTGGTTTGGGGGCGGCTGATGAAGATGCCGAGGGTAAAGAGGCACCTGCTGCTGCTGCGGTCTTAGTACTTTTGACCCATCCACCTCGGGTGGATCTCCTTTGGCCTCTTTGAGCCGGCTGTCCTCTGCCTTTCCCGAATGCGGAATAATAGTGAAAGGACTTTCCTCTCCCAGAGGTTCCTGAGGGGCGAAAAGGAGTTTGGCGGATATCAGCTCCTAAAGATTTTGCTGCTGCTTTAGATGTCTGCAACTTTTCCAGACTGTCATCAGCCTTTTTTCCGAATAATGAAGAGCCGTCAAAGGGCATATTCAAAAGTCTGGCTTGTACATCTGGAGCAAAGCCAGTCTTTCGCAACCACGCATGCCAGCGGATTGTTGTACTAACCGCCATGGCCCTGCTGATACTGTCAGCGGAATCGATGCCAGTTTGAAGTGACTCGCACTTAGCATCTTTGCCATCTTTAATAATGTTAAGGAAGGCTTCCTTTTCCTCTCCTTCGGGTATGCAGTCAGCCGCTGATGAAGCACACTCCCACAGTATGTGACTGAACCTGGCGAGCCTGCAGGTGGCGTTGATGGACTTCAACGCCATACTACAAGCAGAGAAGACTTTCTTTGCCATAGAATTGTACCTCTTATCATCTCCACCTGTGGGACAGTAGGGTAAGCGGTCCTGCTGCTTGATGAAGTTGCTGCTTGGACCACCAGGCTCTCTGGAATCGGGTGTTTCGTTAAGTATTCAGGGTCAGCTGCAGCTACCCTATACTTGGCTGATAGTCTTTTATTGACAGCAGGGATAACTTCAGGAGTTTCCCAATTAGATGCAATCTTTCTCTGTAAGGCTGCATGGAAGGGGACCACAGCACCCTCCTGTGGACCTTTGTCTAATATGTCGGTCAGGTCATCCTGTTGAAAAACGGGCGAAGGCGCAGACCAACCCATGAATTCAATAATTCTTGCCATCAGGGTTCTATAGGGTGTTTCGGCATGTTCCCCTGGGTCTGGCTTAACAAAATCCACTTCTGGGGAAGTGTCCAGCCCACTTGCCTCATGTAATGACTCCTGTAGGTCTTTCAACCTTCTTTCCTCGGAGGTGAAATCCTCTGAAACAGGTAGTGGGGTCCTCTGCTACCCGAAGGTTTCCTGGTCAGAATCTTCCCCTTCTTCATAAATTGAAGATAATCCATCTGACCTCTGAAATGGTATAAAACCCATTTCTAAGGCAGAAGGAGCCAACCTCGTCATTATTGGGCAAGAAAACGTCAATGTCGTTGACGCCGATGTGACAGGCTTCGAAGGCGCCGAGAAAACCGGAAGAGGCCTCGAAGAACTCGAGAGGATCGGGATCCTACTCGAGGATGTCGACGACGGAATCACCGTTGGCTGTGGAGTAGCCGTGGTCTTCTCTTTCATCGGCGTCGATGTCGGCGTCGACGATGGCGTAGAGTCGATCGACCGATGCGTCGAAGAACCCTTCGACAACGGCGTCGATGGCGCCGATCCATGCATCGAAGGAATCTTCGACGACTGCGTCGAAGACGGTGCCGTCTTACCCAATGGTCCGTGGTGCTCTCGGGTGGAATGGGTGCTGCGACTCGCGGCGTTTTGATTTTTTGGGTTTTTCACCCGGGGTATCACCCTCAGCTGTCTTCGAGGGGGTCGAGGCCGCTTTCTCGAAGACGCTTAACATTTTCTTCCTGAATTCCTCCCACTCAGCCTGAGAGCTGTGTTTTGTGGGGCAGGAGACCCTTTCTGGGTAAACAGAAGATGACGAGGAAGGGGATCTTCGACGTCTCTTCTTTGAGTGTCTTGATCTCGACGAATGGTGGGAGCTACTTCGAGATCTAGAATGGGAATGTTTGACGGCGAGGAGACGAATGCCTCGACTCTGCCAAAGAAACTTTCGAGGAGGTTTTGACTGACTTACCTCTCTCGAGCTTCCCCTTGCACTCCTTCAAGGCTTTCACCGTCATGGACAATGGTGCTCGGCTCCCAAGCACCACAAGCAGATCCTGTGTGGATCCGTTATCGACATTTTTTTACCGCAGTCTCGACATTGTTTTAAGCCGGATCGCGGCGTTGTTGGTACCGATGAAGATGCCATAGAGAACGAGTTGGTATATTTCGAGTAGATGTAGATTAGATTATCTGACTGAACTGAGCAACGATGTCCGAGGCCCCACGAAGCGCAGAAAAACGGAACTGAGCAACGGACGCTGCGCGTGGCTATTTATGGGCATGGTGACGTCGGCGCCGATACGGTGGCCGTCGAGGGACATCAACTCGGCGGACGTCGACGCCCAGCGCCCTCTACAGAAAAAATTACCGAGGCCAGCAAGCTGGAAACATTATCAAAGATAAGGAATACGTCGGAGGACACAATCCCTTCGAAAGAGCAAATACACAACGTCCTTGACAAAACATTCTAACACCTTTCAAAAATAAGGGACATGTCGTCTTGCACATATTAATCCTCCTTTGGCTTACTCTGTGTTATCAGTGTTTGGAAAGAGTTCACTCAGATTTGCTCAAGGTGGTGTTGGGTATCAGTTTCCAGTCTCCTTGGATTTTGTCTATACTAGCCGCACAGCTCATCAGGGTCGCACTGGTCGTCTGTTTGTAAGTCTTGGTCAATTGTTCCCGATTTGTCCTCATTTAGGGGTGTAGTTTTTCCTCGCGCTGTAGCCCTTCCAATTTCCAGATTTGTACAGAGTTTCTGGTGTCTTGTCTATCCATTCGGCTCACCATTACCTTCAACCCTTGGTTCTGCACAAGGTCAAGTGGTGTAGCCTTAATAAGCAGTTTCTTTTCCCTTGTGCATTTCATTCCTTCATCAGCAGTGTCCAGTCTCCACAGTCATTTCTCTGACATGCCCTTTGCCAAAGATTGTCATTATTTGCAGTTTCATTTCCTCCTAGCCAATTCCTTGGGGTACCACACCGAGTGAGTAGGATTATTCGTTGTGACTGCACAGCCTTTGAGCATCGGTGAACATATCGGACAAAACACACAAATCGGTCTGCATGCTTATCAGCCTTAAGCTAGTATGGCTTGGCTTTCACCAGCATCAATCCTAGATGCTCTGTAGTTCTTGAGTTCATTAATCTGAAAATGCTGCCCACGAGAGTTCTCAATTCTGCTGGGATTCCTTGCATGCCAATGATTTTTTTCTAGCATACTCCCTCCCAACACTCCCACTATTCTTTGGTGGTCTTCATGTACTAGCAGGGTCCTTCTTTCCAAGATGGAATCAGGTAGGAAAATCCTGGCGACTCTAGGGATCAGTCCTTCGCCAGATCTGGAGCACTTTCTGCATAGTCATTGACAGGCTAGCCTTGGCTTCCAATTTGTAATGGAAACTGTCCTGCAGGCTCCTCTGGAAATGCCCAATTGCTCACAGAATGATTTGCAAGCACTTGTATGCTTACCAATCTCCTCAGTTTCATCTATATGTATAGAATTTGGTTGTATACGAATTGTTCGTTTTACAACTGTTCGAATGACAATTGACCTTTTCACAATTGACCGAATTGTGAAGGTCAAATATATATGAGATACATTACTCACCGTAATCGTATTTCTGATGCTTGTATCTGCTTAGATTCACATGCTGTGCATAGGCCGACATCTAGTGGAAGCTGCGGAGTATTACAGTTTGTTTTCCGAAACTCGAAAATGGGCGTCGACACAGGCGTGCCAGTAATACTATCCCTAGTGTGACGTCGACTGTACCCAAGATCCCTCACGCGTCTGGGATCCTCAGATTGTATTTTTTCTGACATGAGGAAGCATGAGGAGTAGCGTGAGTACAGATAATCCAAGCAGATAGACAGAAAGGTAAGACTACAAGCAATCATGCGCCTTCTCTCGGAGGGGAGGAAGGGTGGGTCGCATGTGAATCTAAGCAGATACAAGCATCAGAAATACGATTACGGTGAGTAATGTATCCCTTCTGAGGCTTGTGGAATCTGCTTAGATCACATGCTGTGCATAGATTAGCGAGCAGTACCCGAAGAAGGAGGTGGGATGTGAGAAGGGTCATGAGCAAACAGGTGTCTTAGAACCGCTTGTCCCACTTGTGTATCTGTCTTGGAATGAGTGTCAATGCAGTAATGCTGAGTAAAAGTGTGAATAGAGCTCCAAGTAGCTGCTTTGCAAATGGTGTCGAGGGGAACATTTGCAATGAAAGCCAGAGTGGCACCAATGCCTCTAGTAGAATGGGCCCTTGGCGTAAAAGGCAGAGTTTTTCCAGAAAGAGAGTAACACAGCTGTATACAGTTGATAATCCACTTCGAGATCACGCCTTTAGAGACGCGATCCCCCTCTCTGCCTGTAGCTACGGAGACAAACAGTTGATCTGTTTTTCTTAGCGGTCTGGTCTTATTTACATAGTAGAGGACCGCCCTACGCACATCAAGGGTGTGTAGTTTCACCTCAGCCGAGCTTTGCGGGTTCTGGAAGAAAGCCGGAAGCTCGATGGACTGGTTTACATGGAATTTAGATATGAATTTAGGTGAAAACCTAGGGTGTGTGCGTAAAACCAGTTTGTCTTTGTGGATAATAAAGAAAGGATCCTGCACTGAGAGCCTGAATTTCACTGACCCTTCTTATGGAGGTAATGGCTACTAAGAAGGCCGTTTTATAAGTCAGGTGTTTGAGACTACTTTTATGCATGGGTTCGAAAGGGGGGCCCCATGAGCTTAGCTAGCACCACATTGAGGTCCCATCCTGGCGGTGGGTTCGAAATAGGAGGGTGAAGTCTCTTTACTCCTTCCATGAAGGCTTTAACTACTGGTACTTTCCACCACGATACTTTGTTATGGGATGTGGTGTAAGCCGAGAGGGCTGCCAGGTGTACTTTCAGAGAGTTAAAAACCAAACCTGCGTCCAGCAGGTGGAGCATGTATGTTACCACGTTGGAAGGAGTGCAATCAACTGGGTTGATTTGTTTATTCTGGCACCAAATAACAAATCTCTTCCACTTGTCAAAGTAACAGTGCCTTGTGTTTGGTTTCCTGGATTCTTTTAGGATGTCCATACACCTCTGTGGTAAATTGAGATGCCCAAACTCTATGACCTCAGGAGCCATGCTGCCAGGTTCATTGAGTTGGGTTCCTGGTGCACTGTTTGACCTTGTTGCTGGGACAGTAGGTTGTACCAGGCTGGGAGTTTGATGGGCTCGCACAGCGCCATCCTGCGTAGGTGTGGAAACCATGGTTGTCTCGCCCACATGGGAGCAACTAGGATGAGCGTCATCGATTCCTTGTTCATCTTGTACACCACCTTCCTGATGAGGAGTTGGTGGAAAAGCGTACGCAAACATCCCTGACCAGTTCATCCACAGGGCGTTCCCTTGGGAGTCTGGCTGGGGGAACCTGGATGCAAATCCTGGGCATTGTTTGTTTTCGCTTGTGGCGAATAGGTCTATAGTGGGGAAACCCCACTGAGAGAAGAGATCTTCTACGATCTCTCTGTGAAGGACCCATTCGTGTTCTTCTGGAAGTGAGTCTCTGCTTAGGGCATCCGCTAGGGAATTGAGCTCCCCTGGAACATGTTGTGCTGATAGGAAGATGTTCCGTCTGAGTGCCCATATCCAGATTTTCTGGGCAAGCTTGGACAGATTTGGCGAACGAGTCCCTCCTTGTTTGTTCAGATAGAACATGGCTGTCGTGCTGTCCGTCCGGATCTGCACCGACAAGTTTAGTAGATGGGGCTCGAACACCCGAAGCGCTCGGAATACTGCCAGAAGCTCTAGCAGGTTGATGTGGTTCTTGGCTACTGAGTGAGACCAGAGACCCTGAGCTGTGTGGTGGAGATGGTGAGCTCCCCACCCAGTCAGGCAAGCATCTGTAGTTACCACTGCTTGTACTTCGGGATCGTAAAAGGGTTTTCCCCTTGCAAGATTCTCTTTTGTCCACCAGTGTAAGCTCTGTACGAGTGTTGGCGAAACGACCACTAGATCGTCCCACTGACCACTTGCCTGAGACCACTGTTTCGCCAACCATTCCTGCATGGGACGCATGCGCAGACGCGCGTGGGGGACCAGGTAAATGCATGACGCCATCATGCCCAGTAACCGCATTGCTTTGCGTACAGTTACTTGTTGACCTGACTGATAATGTGGAATTTGCAGTAGTATATTCCGAATTCTCTCTTCCGAGGGGAAGGTCAACCCTTTCTGAGTATCTAGGATTGCTCCTAGGAACTGTTTTGAGGTGCTTGGCACCAGACTTGACTTCTTCTCGTTGATAGAGAAGCCTAACTCGTGGAGGAGGTCGATAGTCCTCTGAATGTTTGACCTGCAAATTCTTGGGGTTTCCCCCGTTATGAGCCAGTCGTCCAGATAAGGGTACACTGGGATTGCCTCCCTGCGTAGGTGTGCAGCTGCCACCGCCAGTACCTTGGTGAATACCCTTGGTGCTGAAGCTATCCCGAAGGGCAGTACCTTGAATTGGTAGTGGCGCCTGTCCACTTTGAAGCGCAAGTATTTTTTGTGCGCCGGGAGCATGGAAATATGAAAATAAGCATCTTTCATATCCAAGTTTGCCATGTAGTCCCCTCTTTTTAGGAGGGGGATTACCTCTTGTAGCGTGGTCATACGGAATTTTTGGGGCTTGACATACTTGTTGGCAGGCCGTAGGTCCAATACTGGGCGCATTGTCAAATCTTTCTTTGGCACAAGGAAGTAAGTTGAATAGATACCCTTGTTTACCTGGTGTCCTGGGACGAGTTCTATCGCGTCCTTTTCTAGCAGAAAAGCGATCTCCTCGAGAAGGATCTTCTGATGTTCTAAGGAGTGTATTCTTTGTCGTGGAGGGTGGTTCCGGGGACGCTGCAGTAATTCTATACAATATCCTGTGGACACTGTTGACAGCACCCATCTGTCTGAGGTGATCCCTTCCCAAGCCTGGGTGAAGTTGGAAATGCGTCCCCCTACTGGGGTTGCGTGAGAAGGGACCCTGAACTGAGCGTCACTGCTTTGGCGGAGGCGTGCCACCTCCCTTGTTGGGGCTGCCTCTGCCTCTTCCACGACCTCTCTTGTTACCCTTGCTGTAACTTTGGGTAGACTGCTGGTAGTTGTTCCATTGTGTACCCTGTCCTTGGGCATAGTTGCCTCTTTGTGAATTTTGGCCGCGGGGGCGACGAAAATTACTGTTCCCCCTCTGGTTCGGGGGTTTGTTGGTAAGCTGGCCAAGGCATTTGAGAGTCTCGTACTCGTCCTTGGCATTCTTAAGTGCGTCTTCGACCGCTTTCCCAAACAATAGATCTGGTTCCACCGGCTTGTCTATTAATGAAGCCTGTGTTTCTGTTTTGAACCCCGACTGCCGTAACCACGCATGTCTCTTGATAACAGTACCTTCTGCTATCAATCTTCCTGCGTTGTCCGCGGCGTCGAAAGTTGCTTTTAATATGCAACCAGACACGGCTCTCCCTTCTGCCAAGATCCGAGCCAACTGGCCCTTTAACGGTTCAGGAGCAGAGGCTATGAGCGCCGCGACCTCTTCCCATTGATGGCAGTTGTAACTTGCCAACAGGGTGGTGGAGTTTGCAATCCTTGCTTGGTAGGCGGACGTTGAGGCTACCTTCCTGCCAAACCCGTACAGTCTTTTGCTCTCCTTGTCGGGAGGAGCTTCTGACGATAAGGGTGTCCCAGCCCTCTTCCGAGTGTTGGTAACCACTAGGGAGTCTGGTTTAAGATGACCTCTTATATAAAGAGGGTCAGACTGGGCTGCCCGAAAAAGTTTTTCGACTCTGGGGTTGACGGCTCTGGTGAGGTTAGGATTCACCAGGGATGGATCTATTCTACGTTGGATGGATTTAAGGATAGGGATGGTCTGAGCGACCGGCCTCCTCTCTCCCACCAACTCTTCTGCGAAGTCCCTTTCCTCCTGTACACCGTGGGTGTCGATGTGAAAATGTTCTGCTGCGCGAGCAAGAACTTCATTAAGGAGGGGTTGGTTATCAACTGGCGAGTCGGTAACTGGGGCTTCGCTCTCTACCGGGGAATCTACTCTGTAAATTTCCTGCTCATCTTCTACCTCCTCCAGGTCCTCATCCTCCGCATAGTATTCAGACCCGGTTCGTTCCTCCATAATTGATAACTCCTGGTCCCCTTCAGGGAAAGGTTGTCCTTGGTATCTGGGGTGTAGAGTATGGAGTAGAGTAAGGCTGCACCTCGAAGGGGTCAGGTCTTTCGACCCGGGCCTTTTTACTTAGGGGGATAGGATCAGAGGAGCCTGAGGGTGTGGCCCCTTGAGGGTCATACGAAAGGAAATGTTCTGGGTTTTTGTCATAAAAATCCGCTAAGGAAGACATCCTTGACATGACCCTGTCTATATCCTCACTGGACCATTCTTTGGAACAGGGTATGACTTTAGTAGGCAACTTAGAGGACTTATCAAGGGCACCCTTGCTGGATGTTGATGTCCCAGTAGATTTATGTTTATCTGTCTGCTTGGGGTGGAAGGATGGTCTTACAGGAGTGGAAGGCTGAGCTTTCCGCTGTTTCCCTCCCTCCCCGTGCGTGGAAAAATGTTTTCCCTGCCCCTTGGAGGCCCCAGAGACTTTCGACGCCTGGCGCCGAGGGTCGGGAGAGGTATCTTGTTTCGAGCGTGGGGCCTCGCTGGTGTTAACTGCGCTCTCGGTCTCTTGGAGCGCGGCCTGGGGGTGGAAGTCGTCTTCCGACGATCGAACTTCCGTTAATCTAGGGAGCGAGGCACTCTTGGCAAGAGTGGATGATTGCCTTGCGTCATGAGGCGATCTCGATCGAGAGCGCCCAGAGGACACCGAGTCGGACCGTTCTATCCGTGCCTCTTTCCGAGAAGTCGACGTCGTCGAGGTTCGGTTGGACTTAGTGTGCTTAGTGTGTGTAGGTGTAGCGCTTGCGTCGCCGGGGGTCTTCCCCATAGCCGCCCTGCCGGACAACCTTCCGAGGTCGGGGACCTGCGCTCGGCAGTCTTTAGACGCCGTAATGCCCTCGCCGTCCGAAAGTACGGCGTCGCTGCCATCGCTGAAGGCGCCCTCCGCTGCCATGGCTGCCTGCCTGGCGTGGTGGGCCCAACGCTTTGTCGAACGGTCCTCAAGTGTTTTAGGTTTAAACCTACTACACGCTCTGCAGTTCGCTTCGGGGTGGTCCCTCGGCAAGCAGAGATTGCATGTGGCGTGCCTGTCGACCCAAGGGTATTTGCGGTTGCACTTGGGGCAGAATTGGAAAGGGGTACCCTCCATACGCACCTTGAGGCAGCGGGCTGGTAAGTGTAGGAAATATATAAGGTGTACCTATATACCAAGAGTGAAGAGTATGTACCACCCCCCACTCTCCCTACTTGCAGGGCCGAGGCCAGCGGCCTACTAGGCCCGGGCCGAGGCCAGCGGCCTTCCGAGTCCCAGATCCGTCGTGCAGCAGCCGACGGTCGATGTCTTCTCCAGCCGTCGTCGGGGTGGGGAAGGATGTCAATAAATAATTTTAAATTGCAATAATAGCAAAAGTATGGCTAAGGCCAGGGGACTCCGCAAGATGCTTCCGACCAGTATGGCGGAAAAAAACAATCTGAGGATCCCAGACGCGTGAGGGATCTTGGGTACAGTGGACGTCACACTAGGGATAGTATTACTGGCACGCCTGTGTCGACGCCCATTTTCGAGTTTCGGAAAACAAACTGTAATACTCCGCAGCTTCCACTAGATGTCGGCCTATGCACAGCATGTGATCTAAGCAGATTCCACAAGCCTCAGAAATATATATATCAATTGTGAAAAGGTCAATTGTGACCCTTTAAATTCGGTCAATTGTTCATTCCAACAATTGTAAACAAAGAATTTGGGTAATATCTAGAATTTGGCATGCCAGTTCAACCCATCACTCATGTTCATTTGCGCATCCTCAACCTTAACTGGCAGTGACTTCACGTGGGCATCTGTACAAGAAAACTGCTGGAGTGTCTACTGCGCACAGAACTCTAAAAAGTCATAGCCCTGCAGCCGCAACATCTAACTTGAAGGGAGGGTTGGTTTTTGGACATACCCCATGCAGACTAGACTAGAAATTAGAGCTTTTGTGATGGCCCACGACAGACCTTTAGAATCCAAACTGGAAAATCATGATGACTAGCCGTACACTATAGACTACTCCAACATCTAAGAATGCATTAGAGTACATATAGACATATTTTATCATATCTTTCTCTTCACTTAACACAGGTTTCTTTAGAACATGGGCAATAGCCTACTGTAAAGTGACTTTGTAATAGTAAATGAGGATGTTAACATCAAAGTGCATTTATGATGTATTAAGAATATATGCAATAATGCACAATTTCGGATAGAAAAAAAGACTAATGGTTAGCATCTTAAGATTGTGAAGTAATGTCAGGACGGTTAAACATTCAATGGAATGTCAGACTGTAACCAAGGACACACTGTATGCTAATGAAATCTAGAACATAAGTACTATTAGGCAGGGAATAATAACTTACTAGAAAGTCTTAATTCTATTAAATACACGGAGGCGAGCATTATGCGTCTTTCTTTAAATATTTAGAGGAAGCTCAGCAGCAAGATATGTTCAGTGCACAGAAAATATAGAACCATAAGGTTAACATTGAAGTACATAATATGACCTATAAGTCCAGAAATAACACAAGACTTCATTTCCCAGAGGCTTGAGGGAAAGTTCAATATGAGGTCACCAATGTGACCAGTATCCTCCAATGAGCAAACAAGTCCCCACATAAACAGTCTTGAATATGATGCCACTTCCTCTTTCAAAGCTGCGAACTTGACAGATAGAAGATTTGAATTGAAGTCTACTTGTAGTAACAGAGAAGAGGTGCCATGAATTAGGCAGATTTGTCGGTAGTTGCTGTCGAGAGAGATATAATTGCAGTTAGTTCATGCGTATTACAACCCTAGTTCCCTTAAAGGGGTGGGAGAGAAATAAGTTGTGTTATTTTGAAAAACAGTCATGCATCCAAAATCATATAACAATTAGCAATGCGCATATAATCAAACGTGATATATTTCCATTTCTCGCCGGGTAGGATAATGCTCGCCTCCATGTCTTTAATAGAATTAAGACTTTCTAGTAAGTTACTATGGAAAATCTTTATTCTATGTCAAGACCAGAGGCTCACATTATGCTTGTTTAAAGCTAGCTTACCACGATAGATGCCAGCTGTTCTACCGGTTTCATGGAGAATTGCTTAAATACAAATTCACTTGCCCACTCTGCCATTTTCATGATATCTTCCAGTCGGATTCCGACTTGAAAAGCCTTAGAGGCAATGGCTCCTCTCACAGAGTAGGCTCCGAAGTGCAAGGTATCTATTCCTGCTTGGGTTAAAGTCCATCGTACCCAGAGCGCTAGAGTCGGAGCGGAGACCGCTTTATGAGGTTTACGCAAGGCTATCAACAGTTGCCCATCAGGAGAGGCTCTGAGAGGAGCCGGAACCTCTTCGTAAGCCTTCAGACATCTGACTAAGCAGAGCTTGGGCTGGTGCCTAAAGGCAGGATATGAAATCACTCTCGAGTTGCACTTCGTCCTATGTATGGGGAAGACTATACCATCGGGGGAGAAGGTTCTGCCCACCAGATCGAGGGCTCCGACATCAGAAACCCTCCTGCAGGAGACCAGGCAGAGCAGTGAACTGAGTTTGCCGGACAGGGCGGTGCGGGATAACTCCTCGTTATCGGGCCAGGATAGGAAAAGGTTCAGCACTTTAATGTCCCAAAGTTTACCGTAGCGAGACGGAGGCGGGACTGTAAGCCTGACGCCCTTGAGTAGTCTGCAGACTAGGTGGTCTCCTGCTGGAATCCCTTCTATGGGGTTGTGGCCTGCCGAGATAGAGCGATATGCGTTAACTGTTCTGTAGGCCAGACCCCTTTACAATAAGGATGCTAGGAAATTAAGAATTTCATCTATAGGTGCTGAAACTGGATGTAAGCCTTTGCCTTGGCACCAGCTCCTCCAGGCGTTACATGAATTAGAGTATCTTCTGAGAGTGGCTCAAGCCCAACTCTCTTCGATGAGGCTGAATGCCCTGAGAGACATGCCTGGATCTCTCCACCTTGACCTGAAATCCTCCAGGCCGCTAGGAACAGCGTTCCTTGGAGGAGAAGGGGGTGACGCTGCCCCGCAGGATTCAGCAGGAGATTCGAAAATTGGGGAAGGATTGGAAAATCCGAAGAAAGTTCAAGAAGAACTGGATACCAGGTCTGAGAGGTCCAGAACGGGGCTATGAGAACCAATTCTGCTCGTTCCCAACGGGCCTTCGACAGGGTCCTCGCGATCATGTTGAAGGGGGGAAAAGGCATAATGTACCCCCTTGGTCCAATTCTGGAGGAAAGCGTCCGTTGCACGCTAGATCTGGATTCCAGCTGAAGAACACTGGCAGCTGAGTGTTCAGGCGTGAAGCGAAAAGGTCTTTGGACATGGAGCCCCAAACTTGTTGAACTCGAAGGAAGACTTCCCTGTCGAGCCTCCAGTCGCTGTAATCGACTGCATGTCGGGAGTACCAATACGCCATTACGTTTGTAAGGCCTGGTAGATCTTCTGCCGTGACTGAAATCCGGTGCTCTAGACAGTAATGCCAAAAATCTTTGGCTAGTTCTGCTAGGGGCCGAGATTTGGAGCCACCGAGATGATTGATGCATCTTACTGCAGAAATGTTGTCCATCTTTAGTAAGATACAAAAGCTCACTCTGTCCTTGGTAAAGGAGCGTACTGCGAAGGAGCCCGCTAGGAGCTTTAGGCAGTTTATATGCATCTTGAGTTCCATGTTCCACCTGTGGCCACTGGACCGCATCTCGCTCCCCAGCCAGCACGGCTGGCGTCTGACTATCACTATATCTGGGGAAGATCCGAAGATTGCTCGGCCATTCCAGGCCTCCATGTGTATGAGCCACCAGTTGAGTTCTGTTCTCGCCTCTGATGATAGGGTCAGACGCTGTGAATAAGAGATTGTGTCTCAAGTGCCGTCCCTTCAGCCCCTTTAACTCTCGATAGTGAAGAGGTCTGTGGAAAAATTGCTTGGATAGGAGGAGGAGAGAAGACCCATCACCCTCGCCAGGTCTCGAAGGGATATATATATTCCCTCTGCAGGAGTCTGCGGATTTCCCGTTTGGTGGAGTGAATCTTGGTCGCCGGGAGGCAAAGCTGAGCCATCTCGGTGTCGACGACTAACCCTAAAAATTCTAGGTTTCTGGATGCGTGCAGGAAAGATTTCTCCCAATTTATGAGGAATCCGAGACTGTAGCAGATCTATGGCCAGCTTGATCTGCTGTTCTAACAGAGCTGGAAATTGTGCCATGAAGATAATATTGTCCACATATATTATCAGTTGGACACCTTGTTCTCTTAAATGTGCCACTACAGGCCTCAGCAGCTTTGTAAAAGCCCAAGGAGCTGAGGTGAGACCAAATGGTAGGCTCATGAATTCCCAGTCTCGGTGTTTCCAGGAGAATCTCAGGTAGCTTACGTGGTCCTGATGTATGGGCACAGCCAGGTACGCATCTTTCAGGTCTAGTTGCATAAGCCGGTCTTTGGGTCTCAGGAGGTCCCTGAGCATATGAATACCCTCCATTATGAAATGGCGATAAACTATGAAATCGTTGAGCCCTCCGGTTTATCACTGGACGCACCTTCTGCTTCCTGCGTACCAGAAATATGGGGCTGAAGAAACCGCCTTGATTTGTGCAGGGGCGAATCGCTTGTTTCAACGCTAAACTGTGAATTTCCCTGTCCAACGATGCCTCGTCCTCTTTGGACATTGTAATTGGAAGACCTGTCTGAAAAGGTTGTGCGAAAAATTCTAGGCGCATGCCGCAAACACTGTCTCTGACCCAAGCGTCCCCTGATAAGGAATCCCATAGATGCGCAAAAGGAGCTAGCCTCCCTCCTATAGGTGTTAATGGCGCGGGCGCTGCGATAGGTAGACTGACCTGTGGTTTGTTGCTGTGTGGGTATCGGGCGGCTCTCCTCCAACCGCTACCTCTTCCTCGCCCTCTCGAAGGGAAGAAGGTGCCTGTGCGATCCTGCCAGGTGTGATGATCCCTGGATTGCTGAGGTCTTCGATCAAGAGTATCGGCCGGACGAGCGACCTCTACCTCGTCCGGCCCTGGTGAAAATTTTTGAAGAGTAAACTCTTGGAGGATTGTGCTTTGTCTAGTGCCGTGAAGGTGCCAACAAATTTAGACATCTCCTTCACAAAGGAGTCGCCGAAGAGTAGACCCTGTGCAGCGGCTCAGGATTCGGTGTCTGCTAACTTGCTTAGCTTGGCGTCTATTTTGTAAAGGATACCCTTGCGGTGCTCGGCTGAAATGGCACAGCTAGCGTTGCCCAACAAACAAATGGCTCTTTGAGCCCAGCCTGAAAGGATCACCGGGTTGATAGGATTACCAGTGGCAATGGCTGCTTCAGCCAGATCCATCATTTTTGCTAGCAGATCAGTGACGTCCAGCACCCTGTCTTGGCAGGATTTCCAGGCCTGATCTATGCCCTTTCGAGGGTCTTTGGCATTCTTTCCCAAGAAGGTGATCATCTTGGAGTCCAACTCCGGTGTCAGGGCTACCTTGTATGGGATTCCCGGGCGTGGGCATTCTGCTTTAAGTCTCGCTGGGCCCTTTGTCCAAAGGCTTGCGCAGCCTGTCTTTAATGTACTCCATTGTCCTTGGAGATGGTTCCCAGTCAGACGATCTGGGATGGACTAAATCTTCTGGGTAAAACATCCCGCTAGAGGCAGAAAGTTCTTGAGCTGGCTTCTTAGGGATGGGGGTTGCCACAATCCCTGAGGTTGAGGGTCGTGACCCTATTGTTTGTGTGTCTTTGTTGGAGGAGACGGGAGATAGAATGTTGTAATCATCACCTTCTTGATATCCCTCTGGGCTCGAGGGTCTGGTACCCCCGTTTTCTTCCACGGGGCAAGAGGGTCCATCAGCGAAAGGGGTTTCCTTCCTTTTCAAAAAGGCCTTTTTCAGCCTGGAGAAGGCGTCTAAGAGGGCAGCAGTGGGGGTTCGTAGAGTCTTTTTTCTTGGTAGGAGTTCTCTCGTAGCTGCTCCTCCATGCGCTGCTGGATAGGCAGGAGATCTCCCTCGATCTCCCTCGATCTCCGTCAGTGTTATACTGTCTCCCCTTTTCTGTTTTTTTTTTTTAATTCAATTAAAATGTGGATAAGAATGAGGTTGTAGGTAGTAACACCTCCTGGTGCCCGCAATCGCAAAGTTCTTTATAGAACGTAACGAAAATTGCGCTCGTGAGCACCAGAAAGCTGAAAAAGGCAGAAGCAGGCACTCCCTCTGGTGACCGGGGGGAGGAACCGCAGTCACACAGAGTTTCAAGCTGTCATTTCCCCAGGCTCTGCCGCACAAGGCGAGTTGGGGATACAGACGTAGAACGCGAGTGGGGGCTCGCGAAGGCGGGCCCTCGAGATAACAAAATACACGGCTTGCTAAAGCCAAAATACTAAATTGTAATGCTGCGCAGTACTCTCCAATGCCAGCAGGAAGTAGCTGGAGTCAGATTTAATCGCAGAGCTGATGACGCATAATGCGTCCACTGACTAGAAAAAGAAAATACAGTCTTTAAAGACGCGCGGCGAACGTTAGTTCCGAAGCGAAGCTTCAATACAAACTTATGAACAATGCAACAAATAGCAACTAGCAGATAAACAGTTTTGAATATGATGTACTTATCTCTTGCTGTGAGCAGCAAAGAAAGAGGAAGTTGCATCCTATTCAAGACTCTTTATGTGGGACTTGTTTGCTCATTGGAGGATACTGGTTACATGTTGGTGACCTCATATTGAACTTTCCCTCAAGCCTCTGGGAAATGAAGTCTTAAGTTATTTCTGGCCTTAGAAGTCATATTATGTACTTCACTGTTAAATGTTAAACTTATGGTTATATATATTTTCTGTGCACTGAGAAAATATCTTGCTGCTGAGCTTCCTTTAAATATTTAATTAACGAAAGAGAAGCATAATGTGAGCCTCCGGTCTTGACATAGAATTGGCTTTACACTATTGAATTTTTTTGCTATGCCTTTACAAAGCCCGGTCATGTGAGAAACATTAGCATGTGCAGCCCTTTGAATGATGTTGGCTTAGTAAGGCTTATTTTAACTTGGGTAGACTTCGGACTGCATTTAAGTTCCTAAGGACATACGTTTTGTTACAATGAATACCATTGGTTTATATACTTTTGAATCGAGTTAATTTAATTCTGGCACAGTACCCAACTACTCTGCATTTTTACCTTATTTCTTGGACTAAGTGAATATCAGTCAGGTGTCTGCAGTCAAGAACCTCCTTATACTATATATCAGACCCATTATACTTCATTACTTTGAGTGGCGCACAGACATTCACTCAACCTTTTAACCCAAAAAGTAAATTGGACAAATGTTTGCTACCCCACAAAATGGGTATAGCTTCTTTCTTGATCTGTGAATAGCATTTTTTGAAGAATTGTCAGGTCTGCTGGAATCATGTGGGGGTCCTGCAGCACCTGCAAAAGGCCACGGGGGAAACACTTCAAGTGGCGAAAGAGGTGAGCCAAAACATGTACCAGGTGTCTGTGCATGGCACGCAGGTGGGCATGCAGCAAGCACGGGCAAACTGGGAAGGGGACAAGGGAGCAAAGGGAGAGGGACGAAGCCTCGCTTCTCATTCTCAGGATACCTGAAAATGAAAAGCAGTGGGGTGCTTGGGAGAAGCGGCGTGCTGGGCACTGGAACAGCATCATTCATTAAACAATATTGTCAGTGTAGTGAGCAGCCAGATGAGACAGAACCGCTGGAATATGTTACTTTTGAAGTGAGCAAGGCAGCTCCACGGCCACACATACGTCTGATCAGCAATCTCTGTGCATGTAGAAATAGGCCATGGTGTTTCAATGAGAAGGATCTCCTTGAGGAATGCCACCTGCTGAGGTCAGCCTCATTCTCATCTGATGGTCAGATCGCTGAACAGATCACTTATTATGGACAGAGGTGGAATGAAACTGCCAGAATAGTTCTAGAAAATGCATTGCTGACACCGATTAGGCGGCCACAGTCGTATGTCCTTTCCCTTCTTTGGATCAGGTTTCATGCCATCTTGGTCTGATACACACCAGGAGAATTCCAGAGTGCTCTTTCTCTACTTGCAATATTCTTTGAGCAGCATATAGCTGCAGTCCTTGATTTTTTAATTACTCAACGCAGCCTATAGTCTTCAGACTAGAGTACACCAAAATATCAGTGCTTGTAAAGACCACTCCGGGTCAAAGATTGCGCACACGCCTTGGGGCGTAAGAAGTATTGGGGAAGTACATCTGGGGCACACGATTGGCTTGGGGAGGCATCAGGGACGGGAGTGGCTTTGCATGGGGACAATAGCTCACTAAGCAGAGTGGAGAACTTAAACTAGTGCATTTTTAGCTACAATTCCTATGGAGTTTCAGTAAGCAGCGTTTCTCCACTTAAGAATAACCGAGAAAGCCTAGAAATTACTCGCTGCGCGCGTGATGAGAGAACTCTCAATTACCTTCTCAATCCAATGTGTGCAATTCAACTAAAACGCTTTAAAACCATATTTTGTGAAAACATTCCTTAAGAGACTTTGGCTCGTTATGAGGAGCGGTAATAACCTACCTCATGTGGCACAGTGTCATTTAATTCGATAAGTGGCTATACACGTGAATTAGAGTAGACCGTGTTGCAGTCCTCGCGGCACGTTACTACTTGGGATGGCAACATGTTAGAATATCATAGGTAGCGTTTACCTAATTTGGTGTTGGCACTTTGGATGAATACATTGCGAGAACGTAATAGTTGGAAAATAACCCACTGAAGATTTAGGGTCCGCGCATTTACCCAAAATTAAGTGCCCCTCTGCTGAGAACGAACTAGGTACAATAACCTTTTTTCTGGGATGGTGCTCACTAGGGCAAGGGACGCAGGCCTGGGTGCCTACAATCACATTGAAGGTCTGTGCCGTACCAGTGAAATAATTCCATCTGTATAGACCAGTCAAAAAACGGACTGTCCCTCATCGAAATGCCAGGCAATTCTTCTCTGAACAAGACTACCAACAGCAACCTCGGACATGCATTCCAAGCTTGTTGGGCATCAGCAGGCAGTGGAACCAGCCCTTTTGAGGTAAGAGCTAAGAGGACAACATAAAAGTGGGTTACCAGTGATAACGGGAGGTACCCCTTGAAGTGCTAGAAACAGCTTGATAGTTTGACGGTGTCCAGTCAAAGTTTTGACTAGATAGTGTTGAAATACAATACTTTCGAAACAAAAGGATCGGAAAAAAAACAATTTCGAATGCTTTTTTTTGGGGGGGGTTTGGTATAGGAAAAATTAGTGGGGTTTCCCCTAAAAAACGGGGGTTTGGTGGGGGAACCCCGAATAAAAAAAAGTGCATTCGAATTTTTTTTCTTCATCCTTTTGATTCAAAAGTATTGCGTTTCGAAACTATGTATTCGAAACTTTGACTATAAACCTTATTTGACCACTCATTTACTAATGCCCCACGTTCCCATGGAGGACCATGCAAGCCAGGGATAAACTAATTTCAAAATTCAGTCAACATATGCCTGGAAAAACCTAGGGCAATTCACAGAAGCCTTTTATAATGGCACAATCACATTGGAAAACGCTGTTAATCAGGCCCTTAATTAGCACATGGACAGTCTGAAGTTCCAATACACAGGCACTGGATGCATGTGCCCAAACCTAGCCTTGCTTGCCGGTGTGCTACTACTGAATGCCAGGAACATGGTAAGAGGCTGAGCTTTAGCTGCATGTGCCCATGCTCAGCCCCATAACCTAGGGTTAACCATCATATGCACAGCTATTTCCTCATGTGGCCATATAATAACATCAAATGCCTGCACCGAGTCATAAGACCAGGTGCAGACTCCTTTGGAAGTATACTTCATATTCCCAGTAATATCCTTGTGTGTAATTGCAGCTTGATACTACACCGACACCTCCCATGTACATATGGTGACAAATCACCTTCCGGGGTAAGAGTGGTCCAGGGGTGAATATCAGTTTCTAAACAATCAATCAGCCCCACACCTCTAATACACCAGAAGGGATCCGAACAGATTGGAACAACAAGCAAATTATAAGCCTCCTTGTCCAATTTTGGCAACGTGGACGGAACAGCAGGCTAATCTCCGAAAGGTCAGGAATCGTGGTTAGTTGCATGAAAGCGAAAATGCAACTATTACCCATTGATAAAAGGAGTGTCCAGTCAAGGTTGCATTCAAAATATCTACTTTATCACAACAGACAATTCTAGCAACACTACGAACTACAACGCATCCTGTATAGGAATGCAGATGAAAAACAGTTTCAAAGAAGGAAAAGGGATTCACTCTGCACACCGACAAGATGTTAGGCGGTATGGACAATAACCACACCAGTTTAAGGTTAGTTTGCTTTAGCATAAAAGGAGCAATGGATCTTAATGTGTCTCTAGGCGCTTTCCGGGAAGGACCAGGGGGACAGAACTACAATGTACCTTGTGCTGTATGTGTTCTTGGTGGTCAACAGGGTTGAATCGGCTTCAGGGCCCTTTGTAGGCTTATGCGACAGAGTTCACGATGGGCGTCAGCTGCGGGTATCAGGCAGCAAGACCGTTCTGCGAGCAAAGCTGGATGAACAGTTGCAGGCTGGCCTACATAGAGGATCAGGATCAGTGGTTCTGAAGTACTGGTCGAGACGTTTAGAATGTCCAAGCAACTGCGGCTTGAAAACGGTCAGTGTTGCAGCTCGAGGAACTCGACTGGCTCGAAAACGTCCTTTAAGGCGGAGGGGAGTAGCTGCTTGGCGAGGAAATTCTCCAAGGTTCGACAATGGGTTTGTATTGTCCTTTAAGATGTGGTGCATGCTGCTGCCTTGTCCTTGGATGTAGGTTCTGAGACCTTCTGGCACTCCCTAACCAGGGAGCTGGCTGGAGGGTCCTCTTCGGTCTGTTTCTCCCTCTGTTCACTGGAAGAGGTTTAGGGCAGGTACCCTGCTTCCCTCTTTGGATATCCTGGCCTTTCTTCAAAGGCAGAATATGTAAGGCACTTCCTGATAAAAGTGGCAGGTCTCCCTTGAAGTTGCAGGGAGACCAGACTCTCTGGCTCATCCAAACCACATTCTCGTACCTTATGAATGGGTCCCCCTCCCGGGCTGGTCTACTGTAAACACCAGTCCCAGACATGACAGTTCACGGTCTGATACGGAGGATGGCAGCTGGCTTCAGGTGGACACAGTTACATATGAAAGGTTATTGGGTTTCCCCGTCTCCTTTCTCAGCCTCTGCAGCCAGGCCCCATGTGGGCTTGTTTGAAGCACACTCAGTGTGTTAATTGATACCACTAGCTGCAGGGCGGATCCATGGGGTCTTTGTTAATCAGGCTGGCCATTGTAGGGGGAAAGGTTAGCCCTCCCCTTTCCAGGAGATGACATAGTACACTCCTGGCTGTCACATCCCAACTAAATAGGATAGGGCGGACTGTACCTGTAGGCTCTGTCCACCTACAGTACTCTATGCGTTTGTCACGATGGTAGCATAGGAAAATGCATGTGGATTAGCCCCACACATTAGCCTGGGGTTGTCTACAATCATTCCATTTAATACAAAATTCAAAAAGCCCAGGCAAGCACATGCCCATGGTGTCCGGTCAAATGTTCGAATCAAAAGTATCGAGTGACCTTTTGATCGACAGTAAAATGACCGAAAAAAAGGATCGAATTTTTCAAATTTATTTATATATTTTTTTAGTTTATCATGTATAAAAAAAAATTTATAAAAGGAAAACAGAGGGCTGGGGGGGAACCCCCCCCTTAAAAAAAAAAAAAATCGTTCTTTATTCGGTCCTTTTACTGTCGAAAAAAAGGCAGTCGAGCCTTTTGTTTTCGAACATTTGACCTATAACCCATGCCCATCACGCGGATGGTCGTATTCCTCACACATACTCTCGCTTGAAATGACTTAATGTGCGTGGGCTGACTCTCACCTTCCTATATACTGCATATTTTAGTTCAGTACACATTCAATTGACCGTTTCTACAAGGAATCCAGAAAAATGTCATGCCCCTTTACCATGCTAGATGCAGCAGTAGAGCTAGCGTCCCTCACATGTACTAAAGTACAGAACAGGTAGCAGCAGCAGCACAAGCTTATGTCACCAAAAGATATGTCCAGCACAAGCAGCAGCAGTGGCGTTTGTTCATGTAGAACAGTACCGCACAGGCAGTGGCAATGCTTGCTTCAATCATACAGAACTGCTCTCCAAGCCCTACGTACCCACGGTTACATAAGTGAGGTGTGGCATGCCGAGGCAGGACTATCCCTACTAATTTCAGGTGACATGCCAAGAATGGCAACATTTGCCAAAAGTGCGAGACCCCCTTCCGAGAACAAACGAGGCACATGCGAATGGGTCCCATGAGATGACGCACAGTGAGGAGAGCCTCCAATCATATTGCAGCACTCCGTGGCATTTCAGGGGAGAAAAAGCCCTCTGCATATCAGTGCGGCGTGCTTTTCGGCGTTTGGGTGCCCTTTTGAGCAGGACCAATAATGGGAGCAGAGCCAGAAATAGCAACAAGAGACTTGTCTGCCTTGGTGGTCGCCATGATGGTGCAAATGAGATAAAACTTCTCGTTGGGCATTGAGAGAAGGGGGGTAAATGACTGAATTACCCTTAGAGTGAAGTGGCGGGCCTCGATCTAGCTCCAGCCTGGTGTTTGCACTTCCATACATCGCCAATATTAGATCTGGATCAACACTAATCTTTAAGCCCGGCAGAAGGAAGTGTTTTATAGTACCCATGCTTCAGTCGATGGCAAATTAGGCCTAGTCATATCTCCATTCTATCTGGAGTTTTACATTAAAGTACAATGCTTTCTGTATAAACGCTAAAGTGCACGGTAAACTAACGTAATATACGCATTCTTTATAGTAGAATGTTGAGGGAAATTAATATCATTTGGTCGGAAAGGGCAAAAGAGGGCAGCAGAGCGTGTGTGGCTGCAAAATGACGACAGGCAACACAGCAAACTCAGTGCATTGAAAATGAAAGCATGTCCTCCGCAATACACGGCCTTTTACAGGGAAGGGAAACGGGTGTGGACATCAGTGAGCTCCACTAATTTACCCAGAGAAGTGGACAAGTTGATGAAGCCTACTTCACAGGATGAGTGTGGTTTGGGAGATGCATCTGCATATAGGCATTTGTACCTAGCATCAGCAACGGTGGAATTAGCACCAATTGCCCCCTGAAGGCAATCCTGAAATTTCACCTAAATATACCAGGTGCTTTTTGGAGTCGGGGAAATCAATATCATTTGAAGAAAGTCATTTATTCCAGCTTGCCCGGGGAGAGGTGGAATACACCTTTATTAGATTACCTATAGCTACACATGCATACTACTGTGTGCTTTAAGGTACACAGTACATACTGGAAAACGGATGAATACATAAACAGTGAATGGCATGGGTCAACACACACTGTAATGTGTTGTGGCTCCACTGTCTGGAGATGGGCACGTTGAAAGTGGTTGGAGATCTGAACCGGATACTGACTTAGCAATGGCATTGGGATCTAACATTGACCACCATGACCATGTGTAAGTGTTTCTGGACATCTGGAACATGGTGCTAGCTGGTACAAATGCACACATCACAGTGGGTGTGCGGCCCGGAAAGGGGCGTAGGGACAGTTGTGCTTGTACCAGCATTCTTTTCCCCATGCACACTAGTTTTTAGCAAAATTCCGGCAGGTGGTTGTGAATTTTGTGGCATTGTGTGGCTTATTCTGACCCTGGGTATTTGAGCCACCCACGGCTGATTTTTACAAAAGGGCCGTTTTCCCTTCTTGTGTTTATTTTCAGACACCTTGTTCACCCCTTGAGGGTTTTTACGCGTTTTATTGGCTGCTTGTGAGATCTCCTCTGATGGAGGCCTGCCATTCCCATTCATTACATGTAGATAATTCTGAACTTCATCCTATTCAATGGTTCTTTCAGCCATGTTCCTCCTGAATCTTATGCCGCATGCTAGCCAGCCAATCCCTTCAAAACCACTTTTTACTTCTCTTATTTTGTCGATATAGGCCAACATTTTTATCCCATCCCCTGGATACTTCTCTAGATAAATAGAAGCTAAAATGGTAAATGCCTTGAGCCAATTGTCCCAGGTTCGCTCGACATGAGCGTTTCTAGTTATGGCCTTGTCTTCCATCTTTTTCGGGTCTCTGAAAGCATCCCTCACTTTGCGTTGTGCCTCAATGAGGGAAAATATCTCTATGAATTCTTTAGTCCATATCGCCTCCTTTATAGACTGATGTTCCATGCCAAGGAATTTTTGTACCTATTGAGTATTTGTTTCTAAAGCCTTTAGTTTTGCGTTTAGCTGTGCACTGGTGATCATCATCACTTCAGGTGGTGGGTTGGTAGTAGTGTCGCTTGATCCCGCAGTGCTGGTCTCGGGTGCCACCCATGCTTTTAATGGCCCTGCTGCATCTGCCCCAGTCACTGCTGTTGCAGGAGTCTCAGGTTCTGTGGATGCCCTGGTTTCAAAAACCACCATGGGCTCCAGAGGTATGTCATTTCCTATTACCCTTGGTAGGTTTTGGGTGTCTGTTTTTCCATGATCTCAAAAATCATTTGCTCCATTTTTTTCATATTATCACACAGTAAAGAAAATTGCTTCTTTTTATTACCTTTTGCGTTGTTGACCGTTGGCGTCTTGGGCTTCTTTGTGGGGGGTGGGCTGTCATTTCCATCTGCAGATTCTGGTGCCGCTACTCTCGGTATTCCATATATGTTTTCCCGGACCCATTCCCAGCCATAATGATCTGCAGCATCTTCTGCTGTCCTGAGAAGTTGGGGCTTCTGTTTAGGAAGATTGTTTTTCTGCTCCTGTGGTTTCCTTATGGGTGCCAGGGTGGAAAAGACCTTGTGTGAAAATATGATCAAGAAATGCACCTTGTTTTCAGGGTGCTGTAGCTGTTGTGCCCCATAAACAGGGTACCGATTCCATATGTTTGGGCTAATGGAAAGATTAGTCTTTTCTTTGTCGGGCCTAATGTTATATGCTGCTCTGCTTGCCCACAGCACGCTGCCCGTGTTAATCTTATTTTGCTTTATTTGGCAATTGTGCTGCGCTTTTTATGTATTGTGTTTTTTTTGCCCGTTGGGTTCTGTTTTCCAGGCTTCCCGGAGCAGCTAAAATTAAAGAAACAAGTTTGTTGTGTAAAAAGATGCTGTGTCGTCCTGCTTCCCTATGTTCAGCCTGTTGTGCAATAGAAATGAAGCTTTTCAAATATTGCGTTCTTTTAGACTGACCGCTTCGACCAGCTTCTTGACTTCCTGGATGCCGCCTATGTGGTTTAAAATCAAAGCAAACTCTTACTTGTTATGAAAAAAGAATGCTCCGTGTCGTCTTGCTTCCAAGTATATTGGTCGGTGCGCGTGGTTGCTGTGGTAACCCCAGCCCGGGCTTAACAATGGCTACAAATTGTGTTCTGCCACTTTAAGAATGACGCAGTGTCCTGGACAGTTTTGAGCGAAGTATTTCCCATCGCTGAAAATGTGAGCGTACCGCCGGCTACTGTCCTTGCTGTGGGTGACTGCACCCAACAGTTTCTTACAGGTGCTTCTTATGGATCTTCACTCCGCAAACGTTCCTCTTGCTGGATCGTCCGTCGGGTGCACGCGGCAGTCATCCGGGGAAATCTTTTCAGCAGCCTCTCCGCTTTACAACCTGCACTCCGATCGTTGATGAGCTCGAAATTCGGCAACGACTCCTTCCTCAAAGGACAAAAACGCTCGATCAGGACCGGCTGTCCTTCTGCCAACTCGGACAGTAAGTAAACAAACCCCAGTCGTGAACGTAAAGCTAAAAGAACAGGACAATGTTCAAAAAGAAAAAGTAGCGAGACGCTGTGTCCACAGTGTACTCACTTGTGTTTGGGTCCCTGTGCAGGGTCCCAAACTAACTGCTCATCTTGCTGCATGCAGCAAGTTATATAGTGTTGCATGGCACCCCTGTGAGGGGCCATGGTACATTCCACGGTGTTGTGTGGTCACATGGTTACCCATGTGACCAACCTAATAAAAGGTCCGAGCCGCTTCCGGCTCGGCAGTCACGAGTGAAACTGACTCCGCGTGTGTGTGTTGTGCTGGTGCCAGGATGGTGCCTCGCCACGTGTGCTGGGCCCAGGGGAGTTGCTAGGTCTGGAAAAGACCCGGGGCTAAGCTGCTGTCAGAACTGTTGGTACTGGGGGCTAGCTGGTCTTTTGGCTGTAGCTCCTGAGATTCTATCCGGGGCTACAACCAAAAGATCAGGGGCTATAGCCCCCTTAGCCCCCCCCTAGCAACGCCCCTGGCTGGGCCCAAGGACGGGGCCCAGCTTGAGGACGGTGCCCCTGCCGGGCAACGCCGTCCGGACGGTGCCCCTGCCGGGCAACGCCGTCCGGACGGTGCCCCTGCCGGGCAACGCCGTCCCTGTGGGTCCCCCAACCATGTGAGGTGGGTTGGCGAGGCGACCCCGGCCTGGGTGCCCCCAGAGCCGGGGCTGTGGTAAGCCGGTTGCCACCCGGCCATGTGCGGAGATCCGGTGATCCGGATCGGGTGGGGTGACCCCCACCCTTTGTGTCCGCGGCGTGAACGCCGCCCCTGTTGGATCCCGTCGGGTGCCCCTGACATGAGTATGGGGCTGCCCGGTGACCCGGAGCAGCCCCCAACATATAGGACTCAGGGGTGGCCCTGGTCCCTGTTGGTGTGGGGGGGGCTGTGAAGCTAGCCCCCAGGCCGGCATGGCACCAACTGTCTAGGCCCCCCGAGGGGCACATCCTTTGTTGTTCCCTGATCTCCCTGCCTCCGCATATCCTGGGTGCTTGTCACCTAATTGGTAAGGAAGGGCGAGGTGTTTCACACCTTGCCCTTCCTTCGGGTCCTGTCGGGTTGCGACTGCGTGTTGCCTGGGCAGGTAAGGGGAGAGGGGGAGCCAGCCCTTGGTTGTGTGTTGCTGCCCCTCTCCCTCGCCTGCTGCCATGGGGCACCCAGTTACTAGGCCTCGCTTGGTACTGGGCAGCGTTGCCCAGAACGCGTGGTATTACTGGTGACACTGAAGCACAGCAGCCGAGCTACCTCATGAATGCTGAGTGAAGGCCACTTTAACGACTTGCAGCCTTTTAATAAGTGAATAACTGTGGGATCGGTCATTTAGCACAGACCAGGACAACCGAGTACCTCTGTTATTATTTGATAGCAGTCATTCCCATTATTTGGGTTTTTGTAGTCATTATTAGGGTTCTATGTGAATAATCTATTTATTCTTTAATGATTATCTGTGGAATTAGCATTTTTTCTATGATTGAAGTAAAGGTTAATTTGTGTATGCAACTTCCGCACAAAGATTTTTTGTTCATCTTAATTTTTTTTTTGCACTCTGTTTTTGAGTTCCCAACTTCTGCAATCTGCTCACTTCGCCTGACCCCACTTCTTTGATCAGGTTCATACATTTATTGCTGATGCCGGGGCAGTGGCACGAACTCACCAACACGAAGGGTTCGCAGAAAGCCTACAGATTGGTGGTGATGGGCCTCAAAATGAGCAACTACCCAAGTCAGTCAATGGAAAAGGAGTGTGCCTTCAGTAATGAAACTGCTCAAAAACAGTGCTGTAGCACTGCAAGATCAAACAAGGAGCTATGAAATTGCAATCTTCACTCCAGTGTCCCTTTTACCTCAGTCATTAGCCAGTGCGGCCGGTGTGCGACACTGAGACGCAACATGGGGTTCATGATCAGCACATGTGAATACAGCACAGTTTCAACATATGGCGCTAATCAAAATCCTTCCCAAATAAACTGTTCAGCAAGCCATTGCAAGTTCAACTATGCCCTCAAAATTCATCTGCCAGACTAGTGCATCCCGCCAATGTTGCGTGTGGTGGGACGGGGGCCCCGGCAGGGCCCCGGCTCAGTCCCACTTTTTGGAGACTGCCGGCCCACTTAAAGCCCTGGCAATTATATATGCACGTTATTGGGTGGTCGCAAAGTAATACCCTTACAATGAGCACTTTGTGTCATTCCAAGAACGTTCTGATCAATTCATTGATGAAACTAGATTGAATCTGAGAGATAATCACTCAGCGTACTGAAACAGGATCTTGTGTGGCACGATGTCTGCGTTTCGCCTTAGCCAGAGGATGGTGCTGGTTACTTAAAAGGGGCAGTTAGTGGGTGCAGAGGAACAGGCAAGGTGCGAATCCTAAAGTACTGACACATGCAGATTTGGAGAGTCTAGGCGGTTTGGGACACGTAGGGCATTTTCCTATGAACCCCAGGCACTATTGTTTGTTGCATACCAACTATGAGCAGGTGTAGATGTGGAGCTGTAACGTGGTGGGATGTTATAACAGTTCCCTTTGCTGTGGGGTGCTTGCTACATGTGCACCCAAGCTGCTGCTGGCTCCCTGAGATTTGAGCTAAATCTATATTTTTTTCTCAGACACCAAGGGCCTGACTCACAGAAGCGCTTTATAATGGCACAATGTTATGTTATCTAGACTTGTAGAGCACACGGTCGCCCGAGGCCATCATGGTGCTAGAGAGGAGAGCTACTCACGGAAGAGGGGGCCAGAGAGAATGGAGAGCTAAATCAAATTGGTCTTAAGGGCTCTTCTGAAACCAAGGTGGTTGGAAGCACTTCTTAGTGCCAATGGAAGACTGTTCCAGAGTTTAGCAGCTGCGATGGAGAAGGCCCTACCGCCGACCCTTTCACGGTTAAACCTTGGACCAACAAGGATTAGTGGTGGAGAAGCGCAAGGCACGTTCCGGGATATAAAGAGAATTTTGATTGCAGAAACTCAGCTCCTTGGCCGTGGACTGCCCAGTGGACAATACACAGCGACTTAAAATGGACGCGCTGGCCCACCGGAAGCCAGTGAAGTCGGCGGAGCACTGGAGAGATGTGGGCTCCATAGGGAGTGCCAGTGGCTAGCCTGGCCGCCAGGTTCTGTATGCGCTGGAGCCGCAGTATTAGGCCAATCGGCTGCGACAGGTATAAAGAGTTACTATAGTCCAACCGCGAGAGGACTAACACAGCCACCACAGGGGGGGGGGGGCAAATGGCTTCCGGTATCATGGGTAAACCCTCTCAAGGACCCTGATCTGATGGTCGGCAGCTTAGCACACAATCCCACAGGAAAACATTCTGTGAATAAGACCCCAAGGGTTTCTCCAAGCCGCTCTGTCTGCTAAATATGGGTGCTGTAGAGTGCGGTCAGAGACAAACCACTAAAAAGACAGGCAAACAGGAGTTGGCGGGTAGGTCACTTCATATAAACACTACCGTACACCAATACCAAACATACTCCAGCACTTGGTCTTTAAAGTGCAAAAATATATTTATTCAGCAAAATATTTCATTGAAATTCAGGCATACTCCAGCATTGACTTACTGCACACATGTAATGTTGCTCAGGCTGTCCGCATTTTGCCACACGTGTCCTCTCTCTTGCAGAGACTTTATCAAGCAATCAACATCCTCCAACTGCAAAGCCATTTTTTATTGCTATGATCCCTATTGCAGTGTACTTCCTATAGCAGCCACAGACCTCGCTAAGCCAGAGCCTGTGCTCTACTAATCTCGCTGCCATTTTGGCATGGTGTAGATTCTTACTAACTTCCTACATACTTGCAAAATACATTTGTTTTGTTTCTGTTTCAATAACTATTACTTCATAATTATACACAGTTTAAAACCACTCGGATTCCAATACTGTTAAACAAGTTTAAAACTCAACTTATTCAAAATAAGTGTTTCAACAAATTCATTATCACCAATACAATATTCTATTATAAAATGTACTAGTGGCTTCAGCCTGGGCAATAAAAACTATTCTCACGCACCAATTCCGTCCCAGTGGACTTATGTATTTATAACGCGCTGGAAGTATTCAATTTCGTCCTAGTGGGCTTAGCAGCAACTTGATTTACATAATGAAGTTGCTAATTTGCACACTGTAAAACCTAGTCAGTAATGCATTCTCACACACAAAACACTTCCCAGTGGACTTGTATTCAATTTTGCCCTAGTGGGCCAATTCCTAGCAGCAATTTGATTGTGCAAATTAGCAATAACTAATACAGTACATATTTCAGAAGAATCATACCAGCTGTTCAGGTTTTTCAATTTATAGGATATTAAAAAAATATTTTTTAAAAACAAAACATTATGCATGATGTTCATAATTATAAAAACATTGTCATTTTGAACCAGCCATTCATCTATATTTGAATTAATTCATTATACAGATGGACAATTCATCAGAATTTTAGGACCAAAAGGCTTCATTGTATTAAAGTATATAATCCGCTTTGACTCAAGAACCCTTATCACTATTTCCTTTTTGCCTATGTTCTGATATATGTGGCAGAAAATTGAATAAGTGTGCATCACTAATGGAATTCTGCGAAATGCAAAGCTAAAGGATAATTCTCATCCTATTTTATAGCCCTGCAATGCTGTAGAATTCTCACTTTAAGCATACATATGGTTGAACCTAGGAATACATTATTACAAGGGAAACTGACTGCCTAGACCACATACTTGGTCATACTCAACTAAATGCAGTGTTTCCAAACATTCTAAAATCTGTTTAAACTGAGTTAATGACCAATTCTTTGGACTCGAGGATATTACAAAAACCATAGATCCCTTAAAAACAAAACTTTAAAAGACATGTAAACCAGGAGTTATTTTACCATCAAAGCTGAAAAAAACTTAAAATGAAGATTAAACATTTTTATGCCTTGAAATCTAATCAGGATATAAATACTCTGGAATCTTAGAATGCAGCGGCAAAGGGATATAAACTAGCAGTTATTGATGCGAAGATAGATATGTTTAACAGGAGAATATTGAACTCGCAATCAGAAGCTAAGGAAGGACAATAGCATCCTGCAGACGGATGAAGCCTTGTGCACCTTAATTCAGGAATATGCAAAATAACGAAGACGGATTACCCCTCCATTTGTCAGTTTGATTCACCACTGATTGACCGTTATAGATTTTGGTTGTTCACAATACATCAACATAAAGCTTCCTTAGTTTAGTCAGCATTAGAGCTATATGTTCCAACCAACCAATTGACAAACCTAAATAAGACCAACATTCCGGTCTGTGGTACGAAAAATTTTAAGAAATGCAACTATAACTGGCAGTTGCATGACACCAATGTTGAATGTATAAATGCATACTGTTACCTTGGACTTAATGCAAACAATAACTCAGCGGACCATCCGTACATCCAAGAAAAAAAAAATAAGGAAAACAAACATGGCTGCTGCTCAAGCATCAATAATACACAGAAAGTACGGAAAATTCACTTTAGAACCACTGTAACGTTTTATATACAAAAAGTGGTACCAACTTTGACGTATGTTCAGAAACGAGAGCATACCAAAACAAAGTTTTGGGCATGACTTGAAGGCAGATTTTGGAAAAGAGTTCTGTCCCTCCCTAAATGCCAACCATTGAGAATTATTAGACATGAACTGGGCTTACCATCATCACTGAATACACTTTGTACATGGAAAATGCTCAACCTATATAGAAAAATGCATACCAGATAAAGCAGAGGGCTCAATGTTATCAACGCTATCAATCTATTTTAAAACTATCCTGAAGGATACAATTCCATGGCAAGAACACATTGCTGACTCCATGTTCCAAGCAGGAATTTCGTTAAAACTACTGCAAACAAACCCAAATCGTGCAAAGAAAAAACAATGGTTGCACGACTGGATTTTAACGCGTCAGCAAGGCCTGCGATATAAAACTTTCAATGGTGCAGACAAGTGTACTAAGCCCTACAATACATGATGAGGGAGGCAGAATTCATAGGGACCGGCAGAAAATAACGGAATGCTTTGCTGACTACTACAGCAAACTTTATTCCAGGCAAGTGGGCGAATCACAGGAGGATATTTCCTCCTACTTGGCGGAACACCCCCTCCCCAGGCTGACCGACGAAGACCTAGAGGCCCTCGAAGGGGAAATCTCAGAATAAGAGGTGGAGGGAGCCATCAAAAGACTGAAGGCCGGAAAGGCACCAGGCCGAGACGGCTATACAGCAGATTTTTACAAACAGACCCAATCGATCCTGGTGAAACCCCTGGCTAAACTGTTCAACCAGATTAGGAGTCGGGACACAATCCCACCGACATTCCTGCAGGCCCTCATCACCTTCATACCCAAACCAGGCAAGGACCAGACGGACTGTGGGTCTTACAGACCCATCTCACTTCTTAATTTGGACGCCAAGATTTTCGCTAGGATCTTGGCTTCCAGACTGGAAAACTCCCTCCCACGCCTGATACACCCAGACCAGGCGGGATTCGTCCTTAACAGACAGGGCTCCGATAATTTAAGGAAAACGCTCCACATACTTGCCACAACTGAGGCCAGAAACGAGGGCACACTCTTACTGGCTCTCGACGCGGAGAAGGCTTTTGACAGGGTCAGTTGGGCCTTCATGAGGGAGGTCCTCACATCTATGGGGATGGGCCCAAGGTGGTTGGGATGGATATCTGCGCTTTACTCCTCCCCCTCGGCCAGAGTGGTGGCAAACGGAATGGAATCAAGAGAATTCCCCCTTGAACGTGGTACGAGGCAGGGATGCCCCCTATCCCCGTTAATCTATGCATTGGTAATGGAACCGTGGGCAATCTCTGTCCGCAACGATATAGCCATCAGGGGAATACAGATGGGGGACATGCACTGCAAAATTTGCCTCTTCGCAGATGACGCCCTGCTCTATGTCACCAGACCGTCCCAAGCAATCCCCCGATTGCTACAGGGCCTCACGCGATATGGGGAGTTATCGGGGTATAAAGTCAACCTGGACAAATCGGTAGCATTTATTGGTGGGAATCTATCGTACCCGGGGATGGCCTTTGTGGAGGGACTCCCCTTCAAACGGAGTGAGGAGGGGTTCCGGTATCTGGGAGTCCAGATCACGCGTGACCTTGAAGACCTGTATACGGCCAACTTCCCCCCCCTCTGGTCAGCAATCAGGAGAGACATAGAAAGGTGGGCGGGAGCGGGTCTCTCGTGGATGGCACACCTCAATCTCATAAAAATGGTGATTCTCCCAAAATTCCTGTTTCTCTTCCAGATGCTCCCGGTGCAGGTCCCGAGGGCCTTCTTTGAAGAAACAAAACGTGTCCTCCTTAATGTCCTCTGGCAGGGTAAAAAACACAGAATTTCATACGAGGTACTGACCAGGGCCAAGGAGGACGGGGGGTGGGTTACCCTGACCTGGAGACATATTACAGGGCATCCCAGTTGAGGATACTGGTTGATCACTTCTCACCGGGAACGAAAAAACAGTGGGTAGCCATGGATAATAGGCCCCTTGCACCTGTCACAATAGAGGAATGGCTCTGGGTCCCAAGGAATAAGATCCCCAGAACCGTCCTGAACCATCCGATTCTGAAAGTACTGTGTTCCTTATGGAGAGAGGGAGGCTACTACAGATGGCTCACATCATGGCCCTCCCCCTTAAGCTGCATTTGGGCCCCTCCTTTCCTGGCCAAAATAGCAGAACCAGCAGCATACCAGACAAGGTTCGAGGCAGGCCTTAGCAGGACTGGTCATATGTGGGTGGGGGGCTCTTTCTTACCCCTGAGTGACCTTGAGGAGTCCCTGGGAATAGGCACGCTCTCCCCTTTCCGTTATCTTCAGCTCAAAGGTGTCCTCACTGAGCCATCCTGGGGCGATACCCTCAGGAGGGATCTTACAGACTTTGAAAAGCTCCTCCTGACCGCGAGGGGCTCCCAGGGGATAATATCCCGCCTCTATAAGCTCTTTCTGTTCTCTGTCCCTAGAGACCCACCGCCAGCACGCACACAATGGGGTAGGGACCTAGGCGAGGAGATCGATGACGAAAGATGGACGGAGATGTGTAGACGGGCTAATCGATCCACGGCCTCCCTCCAGTATCGCCATCAGGCCCTCAAGATACTACACCGATGGCACTACCCCCCGCAGAGGATAGCTAGGATGAGGCCAGGATATGACCCCCACTGCTGGAAATGCAGGACAGAAAGAGGAGACTACCTTCACATGTGGTGGGGATGCCCAGTGGTCCAAAACTATTGGGACAAGGTACGGGCCTGGATCAAGGGGGTGGATGGGGTTGAGCGACCTTCCTGCCCGTGGCTCCTCCTCTTCGGAGTTGACATTGGGGAAGGCCAAGAGGGCACTCAAGACCATATGCTTCAGGTTATGCTGGTAGCAGCCAGGTGTTGCCTGGCACAGAAATGGAAACATCCGGGAATGCCAGGGGAAAAAACCTGGGTAACCAAGGTACGGGCCATCTACGACATGGAGTTCCTCACACACCTGCTTGATGAGTCCAAATCCAGCATCGAGGAAATCTGGCTCCCCTTTTTTGACAAATACGGTCGAGCGGTCTAGTGCCTAATGGTGACGCCAGGGGACGCCCCCCCCCCCCCCCCCCCCCCCCAAGGACACGGTGCCATGACCCGCAGACCCGTTAGTGAACTTTACCCAGTTGGTCCACACGACTTCGACGTGCCAAACGCACAGTCCACTGACACTTTTGTTTTCTAAGGAACCCGTCAAGCAAGCAATTAACCAACCTATGAACATTTGAACTGAAGGGGGGTGGAGGGAGGGAGGGAGAAGGGGTGTGTTGCGTTTGGTTTTTTCCTGTTAACTCATATCTGCAAATGTAATGTAATTTCGTAATGCACAAATGAAACTTAATAAAATCGATTTTCAAAAAAAAATATGGCTAGGCGACAATTATAAAATCACACTCCATAACTGCCTCCCTGACAACTTCAAGTGCGCACAAGCAAACAGGAAAAACACAAGGAGGATGACTTGCAATAGAAGACCCATTAAGCATCCGAAACTGTGAATCTCTAATCATTCGTCTACCAACAAATCCCAAAACAAACCTCAAATTCATTCTGGTATACAGACCAACTTACAATGCAACCTTTGTGACGCCTTCATGGAAGCAATCACCAACCTAGCCATCGAACAGGAACACCTGATAATCCCTGGTGACTTCAACATCTGGTTTACCAAAGAAACCACAATAGCACAAAAATCACTAGCCAAACAACTGAAGACAATGAAACTACATCAACTAGTCAAAGGAGCAACTCAGGCGGCGGGACATACAATAGACAATCTTTGCCAACGAAAACCTCATCACCACTGCACCACCAATTCAGGCCCTCTGAAGAAGCCACCCAACCATCCCCTTTGTGATCACACTGGCTACACCAACAACCAAACACCACGATAATCTGCCAACTATCATGAAAAGAAACCAGAGGACCATCAAAAATAGCAAGCTAACTACTGGAAATCAACAAACCACCGGCAACCATGGATGAAGCTGACCTTGACAGAAAAACAGAACTCCGTCACAAGTGGATCACCATAACTATTGACAAGATCTCCAAGAACAAACCTTTTATCCACATCACGCAAAGGTGCAACAGCAAAATGGCTTAGCCCGCTACTCAGTGCCATGAAAAGAAAAAACAGGAAACTTCAACTGGAATGGAGGAATAAAAAAACAACCAGGCCAAGAAATTTCAATTCCAACAACAAATCCACTCCTACAAAAAGGGCAAAAAAATACTTTAACAGAACCACCGAAGCCCCTCGCGCCCCCCAGCACCCCCCAAGACCCATAAAGAATGGTTTTAAAAACAAGCGAAATGAGAAACCCCTCCTACCTGCAACTATACAGATACCTTCGCTGAAACTATGCAACAACCTTGCAGACCACTTTAATAACAGCATCAACAGATCATACAACGCAGACCAAGCAACATCAACTTGCAACCCACCCATCAATTTGAAGACCACCAGAACAAACTTCAAAGCTTCCTGCAAATATCAGCAGAGACATTTGTCAAGATGGTGAATAGCAACAAAGCAGGCTCCCCATGGATGCCTGCCCCCCAGACATACACAAATAAATCCTCACACAAGGAACACCCATGGAATACTATGGAAACCTTTTCAACCAATCAATTTCAATAGGGAAAGTACCACAATCCTTCAAATCAGCATACATCAAGCAATGTGGAGAACCTCTCCAACTACAGAACCATCGCCAAAATCCCATACCCAGGGAACCTTCTCAAAACATACATTTATAGAACAACAAGAAATTATAGAACAACAAGAATTCATAGACGAACACCTAATGCTGGATCAGGCACAAGTAGGCTTCAGACCAATGAGAGGAATAGAAACGGAACTGCTTTCAATCTGGGACAATCTAAAGGCGAATGCGGACAAAAGCACATCTCTGATACTTTTGGATCTCTCCGCAGTATTTGACACAGTCAACCAAACCATCCTCATCAGGAGAGTGGAAGAAATGGGAATCACCGACCTAGCCTTACTATGGATTAAATGCTTCCTAACAGACAGAACAAACCATATGTATCAAACCTTTCAAATCCACCTCAAGAGAATCCACCTGTGGAATACCACAAGGATCATCCTTCTCCCCATTGCTCTTTAACATATACCTGGCTCCACTAACCAAGCTCATTAAAAGACAGCCTCACATGCTACAACTATGCTGACAGCACACAGTCAACAAGATACAAGTCAAACACAAAACACTGGAGGGCTGCCTCCAAGAACTTTATGGCTGGATGAACTCAAACAACCTCAACCCGGGCAAAACAGAAATAATGATCATATCCAAAAGCGGAGACAACCACCACTACATCCCATGGCCGATGGAACTTGGTACAGCGCCAGCTCCATCGACGATATCAATGAACCTAGGAGTTTTAATGGACAACCAACGCTAGAGCCAAAAGTCAATGCTATAATAAAGAAATGCTTCTTCCTCCTATGCACAGTACAAAGGATCCTACCACTCATCTTTCACCCACAAAAAGCTCACCATCAACGCTCTCATGTCCAGAGTAGACTATGCCAACAGCCTATATCTAGGAATGCCAGAACGACTCCTAAAAACATGTCAACACATCCAAAACGCTGCGGCCAGACTCCTGCTCAAACTACCAACAAGAGAACATTACACCAGCACTGAAAATGCTACACTGGCTACCAATAAAACAAATAAAGTTCAAATCAGTGTGCATAACACAGAGCAATTCACACACAAGAAGCAGAGTTCCTAAAAGATAAAATAAACGTCTAACACCCAACAAGACCACTCAGATTGGCATAGAACCAAAACCATACAACAAAAGAAAATTCGGGAGGATCATCTTTCTCTCACCAATAACCTGGAATGAGCTACCAAAAAACATACGCAACACAAGAGATCTTCAATTCCGAAAACTACACAAAACCTGGCTTTGCTCCAGAACCAGAAGGAAACTACTAGGAAGCATATATGCAGCAGGACACAAGAATCCCAGAGAGGGAACTCATCCTCCCTAACTTCCCAACTTCTCTTCCCTAACCCGTGGCCGGGGGGAGGATGTCATTATGCACACCACTATGCCAAAGAGGCAACGTAGGTAGGCTAGGATCTCACTTGGAAATGGGCACGGAGGGTCCAGAAGGGAACGGGGGAGAACGCCATATCCACATACCGCTAGTTCACAGAGGAACCATAGGCAGTTAAGGACTAACCAACACTGCAATGGGTAGGTAAAGGAGCGGAATCCCCTAAACCATAAAATCGCAAACATCAGGATAGGGGAACAAGCCTGCTTCAACCAGGTACATAAACCAATAAAGTAGCGCAGAGGAAAATTGTCACCCCATCATACCTGCCAACTAGACGGACAAACTACAATACCAAACTCACAGGATAACCATAGATGTGGAAGAAATGCAAAGACGAAGAGATTAGAAAAAAACAAAAACCCACTAACCCCAGAAAACCTCAACTTTCCCCATACACTTCTCACACAGACACCCCCACAACCACTTCTCTCTACAGCAATCTGCACATACGTCACCACACTGCAACAGTATCAACAGCACATGGGCACTCTAAAAGATCCGATAACCGCACTCTAGCTCCGTGCACAGTGAAAACCGAACTGAAGCTGCCAACAGGACATTACAGCTCTCACTCGCCTACTCCCACTAACACCCCCCCCCCACACTGCTTTCAGATCCGCCAGATGGACTGGGGACCACTTCTGGTGGTGACGGTGGCTGGTACAAATCCATTTGACATTTAGCAAAAATCATTTGAAGTGGGATTTGATCCCAGCCTCCCTGGTTTTGCAATTTGGTAGCAGATCACAACTCCCGTGCCATTTTTACTTAAACCAATGTACAATGAAGGAGTTATGCATAATCGGCCAATTAGTACTAAATACAACTGATTCAGCGGACACATGGCAAATCAACCAGACAACAGAACTCTTCATGGGAAACATTGAGCAAAACTACTACGGGCCTTTCAGGAGGAAGAGTTAGAATATTATTTAACACTTTTAAAGAGCATAGCCTTCAATGAAAGTGGCAGTGCATCAATTAAAAACAAGCACATTAGATGTTTTTTAAATGTTCCTATAAAACACATTTTAGTTTTTTTTTATGTGAATAAAGCAGGTTTTTAAAGTTCATGGTTTTCCCGTCATACTTTCACTGGCGGAGATTACAGATTTAGTCACAATATGGATGGAGGAAATGGCAAAACTGGCGATGCACAAATGTACGCTTTAGTCTGTCGTATGCAGCCTGGCAATGCCTCAATACTCTTTCCCATCTGGAAACACTAGCGTCATCTTAGTCTATTCTCATTGCATTTACCAATCATTCGATCAGTCAGTCTTTGATTGACACGGTCTGCGGTATAACAGATCACGGATAGGGAGCCCAGGGTCCTTTCCACTATTACAGAAAGGTTCTGATTTAATAGAAACGTATAGTCTACAATTATAAAGGAAATTCATATCAAAACAGGGATCACTGTCTCATCCATCTAGTGACTGAGCATGTTTGACATTAGGGAGGGGAGACCGAGATATACACCAGCTTCACTCGTCTTCCTTGCAATCACCGGTGAACTTCCAAAACGTTGGCCCTGGCACTTACATCAGTAGTTTTGTCCCACAGGCCATCCTGTGGATTTATCAGGAATAACCCTCACTTCAAATGAGCACATCTCAAGGCTATCACACAAACATGCTCTTAATGCAACTCCTGCATTTAACTAGACACTTCCTACATGAAAATGGGTTTCCATCATGTGTTGGTCTTTTCACTCTCAATCAACTTCCATATGATCCAGTTACCACGGACCGCACCACTGCATCTCTGCAGCCACCATCATGAAGCCCTACCCATCTGGTTCATTTGTGTTTCTTTCCTTGTTGTCTTTCCCTCTCAACCACCACTTTCCTCTCCCACCCCCCACAGACCACAGTCTGGGTTACCCCCCCAGTAGGGGCACAGAGCGCCATTCTCCAGACAAGGTTATCATGGGAAGACCAACATGGTGATGTGTTGTGTAAACCCAGTCACTTCCCCTTACTTTTCTCTTGGCCGTTTTGTACACCATTTTCTTTCACTCTACTTAACACTTTCTCTTATTGTTCTTTTCCCAATACTCCATCCCTCTTTTAGCCCAATCCCCTGTGTGTCTCCTCGAGCAATCCCTCAATCAGTAAGGTGTTCCCCCAAGCAAAGGACACAGCGACCACTGGTCCTTCGTTTCCACTGCAGTCTGCACAGACCTACTGCATAGGCAGCTGATGGAATACTATACGGGTTAGCACCTTTATAAGAACACAAATGGTTCAGCAGCTTGGAAAGCAGTGGTCATGAAACAAATGTACCTGGCAAGTGGCGTCTGTTATATCAGGAGCGGGGCGCAGATCTAGTGTAGGACAAAAACAATTGAATCCACAAATGGATCACCCTTGCCTAAAGCACAGACAAGAACTCCCACTCAGCATCAGCACCCTTTCTTACAAGAAGCCATCACTTGTACATTTATAAAGTTGTTGGCTTCTTTTGCTTTGTTAAAAACGGTGCAGATGCTCAGCATGCGTTCTGCTGTGCTTTTCAAAGCTGGCATACGGGGCTGCTGATTTTGTCCATAGTCAATTCCCCAAATTCCCAGCTACAGGAATCATTACCAGTTAAAACCATATTCAAAATTTCAAATGCATCATAGCCTTTGAGTACCACCTTTTCATAACCTAGCCATGTACTTCAAAATGGTTTTGGAATGCAGACTTGTAAATGGGAAGTTTTCTTTTAATTATTTTATACGGTTTGTTACAACCTTTAAAATATACATTTCATATCGCAATGTATCACAATTAATCAATTTCTTTCAGAAAAATTATTGACATAAAACCGTATTACTTTATATCAGAACTGCCAACCTTCATGGTTGGTCTCTTCATTGGCTGCCACTGTTGGATGCATGTGCTTCATTCACTAAATGCCCTGGGGCACATAACATGATACCTAAGGTCTGATGTATCAGATGAGGTCACCACTCCTTTCCCGGGGGAACCTTTCCCATGTGGCCAGGGGACAGAAGCCACTTCCTGACCCTGCGGGTGGCTATATGAGGGAGGACCACATGGGAGAATGACCCTCAGAGGGGTGATGCATCTGAAGCATGGTATCCCCTTTCCCTTTTAGGGATATCCCTTCCATTCCCCATGCCTTAAATGGCAGATGGTCACGACTCCCTTAATCAACCCATGGAAGTTGCTGAGGATACCTGTCAAAGTTCTGTGCATAGGTTACCAGGAACCGACTACCATTCCATGCATGTGAAAGTACGGCAACGAGAAAGCTGAAGAGAGCACTGAAGATCCATGAATGTGAAAAGCACAAGACGCAGTCTAGCTATGAACAATTGATAGGTGCCGGGACATTTAAAAGCCACATCCAGCATGGCTGGGGGAGACGCTGCCTGAAGGAGTCCCATGAAGCCAAAAATGCAGAGAGGGAAGGCAGGCAAGTGCGAGAAGATCAAAGGAGGACCACCTCCTGGACACTACCCAAAGCAACCCATCGGTAAAGCTCCGATTTTTCTATGGCGGGGGAACGATAACACCAAGTGAGATGCAAGCAGCTGAGACTGCCGCCCCTGAGCACCCAGATGCAGGTGGGAAGCCAAAGCAACAAGCAGGAAAGACAGTGGCATCCGAGCACCTGGACGTGTGTGGAGAACCGAGTGAGAAACAAGCGGCAGAGATAGCTGCACGTGAGAACTCAGACATGGGTGTAGCGGCAAAGACCGCTGCATCCGTGCACCCGGATGTAGGTGGAGAACCGAAGAAGCAAGCAGCAGAGAAGTCGCCAACCGCAGAAGCCACCCCCAGAGAAAGAGGTATGCAGATGGAGAGACTTGTGCTGAATGTCCGTGAGGTACTGGGAATCCCTGAGTGAACAAGAGTACTGGGTCGAGGGACCCCAAGGGAGAAAATAAAGCAAATAAAGCACAACCAAGATTGGCAAAGAGGGGAGCCAAGTCGTAACGGAAATAGGCATATATTCGGTTTTGAACCCGCTACCAAGTACTTTTGTGAATCAAGTAATCAAGTGTATAAAGCAGGCCACATAAAAAGCCCTGGCAGGAGAGCATACCAGGCACAGTTGTCTATTAAGTGAAACATGAGAAAGTCCTGGCAGGAGAAATATACCAGGCAAAGGCAAATTGGCAAGTGTTATAACATGAGGAAGTCCTGGTAGAGGAAGACACCAGGCAAAGCAAAGACTGAGAAAAAGTTATATTAAAGTGGAAAAGAAACCTGGCAGGGGCTACACCAGGTATCCTGTGAATTTGAGACTTACAGCCAAATTGTTTAATTTACAAGTTGTTTTGTTGATCAGAGAAAACCATACCTTCAGGCTCATACACTTAAGAGTTTAAATTATTGTGCAAGAGAAAAACTAGCAAAGGGAGCAATCCCCTGCAACTGTGAATTTGACCCATTGGGAACATTTGTGATGGAGTTCTGCCTTTTTCTTGTTGAATTTCAACAATTTGTGCACTTCAAAGGCCAATGACATTCACCTTAGAATGTGAGGGCCATAATAGTATTTCGGACACAGGACATTTTTGCTTTGGACATCTTGACAATAGACAGAACCTTAGGGGGGAGTGGCCTGGTGCTCCTGGTGTGAGGAGGTAGAAACGCTGAGCTCCAGCCGAGATCCTGTGAACTGATCCTACGAGGGCAGAAACCAACACTAACCAAGATAAAAAGTGCTCCATCGAACAGATAAAGCATTTCCCCTCATCTGCGCAATAAATATGAAAAAAATAGGAATTGGCAAACGTGGAATAGACCTTCCGAAGAGTTCAGCCTCGGGCAGCACAAGATGGCATATGAGCCCGAGGTGAAGTGCGGGATGGGCACAGAGCCGCTGCGATTCCTCCGAGGGAGGGATTACCTGTAGAAGACCAGGCTGAGCCCCCCCTACTGAAGGCAAAATAACTAGCAGAAGTTGAGCCTCCGGCCCATGGTTGGGAACGCAAGAGGGCAGACGCTGCTTAACAAGGAGGCAGGCAGCCACGAGCTACAGTAGCTGGGGAGCGAAGAAGCCATAAATACGAAGACGGCAAGCGCTGCGGTGGGGTGGGGGGGGGGGGGGGAGCACTGGCCCGATACGATGTGCTTTGGAAGCGCGCTTACCAAAAGGCAGGCTCTAACTGGATCTGTGTCCCACACCACCACACCACCGGCTACAGAGGATTGGAGCACAGCGAGAGGCTTGATATTGGACACCAAAGACCCGAGCGGCACGGGGGCATGAAGACACTGGCTGTTTGGGGCACGCAATAGGGCCGCTAAAGTTCGAAATCTCATACGCACCCCAGGGGCTAAATGGGATGCCGGAAGTGTGGCGAGAACCCCCCATAAGTGGCACCACACGAAGGAGCTGCCACCATGAGGCTTGAGTCCTAAGCAGCAGCAGTAACACATACTCAAGGACAACACAACAAGCTTGTGAAACCCAGCTGCTATTTAGAACTGTGGTGCAGCATGGTACATCAATAGGAGACCAGTACAAGAGGCCACGGGTGGTACGGTGGAGCGGTCAGAGCAGCGAATTGTAGGATTGGGAAGCCTCTTTATTTCAGATAGCAGGTGGGCTAGAGGAACATGTAACCAAACCTGCAATATTACTACAAGCTAGCGAAGCACCACAACAAAAAAGGGAATGGCCCCAATGAGCACCGAGAACCGAAAATAATCAGACACTGTGCATTGAGGGTGCACTGCGACATACAGCCCGGTACGGAGTGCGACAATGAATGAGGCGTGCTATCTGGCATCCGGAGAAACGAGTACTGGTCGTAGAACCCCAAGGGTGCCTCACAGACGTGCAACACACCAGCATATGACGGATAACCAGCGGAAACAGCTACGAAGCCAGATAGGTGGGCTTGAGTAGTACAGGAGAAGGGAAGAGCCAAAATAACTTGGTGCTTCGGTGGGGACTACACGGGAACCCAGTAAGTGGGCAAGGTGAAAGTACATAGGATACGTAGTCAATCTGAGTCCGTATTAGATCTGGGCCTACCAGGAAGAGCAGAAGCATATCCAAACACATTACCAACTCATAGCCATACCGCCCCCTACATTTAGTGGAGATCGAGATCAGAAGCATTAGACCACTCCAACCAGCTCTACACCATCCTGTGCAGCACCCAACCAATAAGGTCTACCACTAAAGGTAAAATGAAAGCAACGATAATGGTCTTTCTGCAACTAAATCACGAACCTCGCTGCAAGAAGTGGCAACTACACCTGAAGCTCAGAAGATAACAGATGCGGACATCCAGGATGGACAGATACTCTAGGCCATAGCTGCACTAAGGGCATTCATAGACAAAAAAATAGATGAAGTTAAGTCAGACGAGCAATTAATGCGACAAGATGCACAAAACTTGACGAAGAGTAACCTTTGCTGAAACCAGGCTGAAGGAAACATCGGAGATCACAGTGGGCCTGAAAGCTAGAGTGATTGAACTGGAAAGGAGAGTCGCGACATGCTAAGCAAGATCAGAAGAAGCGGAAGGACGAGCCAGATGCAGCAACATTAGGCTACTAGGGGTTCCTGAAGGGATGGAAGGACCGAACCCAACCGGGTAAGTGGAGACCCTACCACAACAGGAGATCGGCGCAGGCCGACCCTCGCAAGGCTTTGCATTGGAAAGGGCCCATAGATCCCTCCAAAAAAAAAAAAAAAAAAAAAAAAAAAAAAGACTACCACCGGGTTCACATCCCCGCCCGATGATTGCAAAGATCCTAATTTCCAAGATAGGGAGATCATACTCAAACATTCAAGAGAGGGCGGAGTGATAGAGCGTGAGCTCTAAAATAACAATTTACCCTGACTAAACACCAGCTGTACAAAGAGCGAGGAACTCCTTTGTCCTGATTAAGGCCAGGCTCAGACAACTGAACCTAAAGTACATGCTACTTTACCCGTCCAGGCTGAAGGTGATCCATAAAGGACGAACTGTATTCCTAGAAACGCCAGCCGCGGCCAACATGTAGATGGACCATAACGTGGCAAAAGGGGAGGAAGTGGTCACCTGAGCAATTTTAACACTGGATAGGAGAGTGACCAAGCAGGAGAGAGGTTACTCCAAGATGCCATGGATGGAGTGATTCATTGCTGCTCCATATTCGTCGCAGCACTACACTAGTGGTTGATCGGCTGAGGGACAAGCTCAACCTCTAAACCTGGACATTTAGAACCCCACGGAATGATGTGTGCGGGCCTGTTGCCAGCACCGGAACACTCGTGATTGATGCCCTGGATGGGGCAAGATAGCGCGGGGGCACCCAAGCACTGCAGGAGAAATGCAGTTGCTGGGCGCTGTTTGGTTCTAGTTACCCGTTCTAATTGTTATGTCTTCAAGCTGAAAGTGGGAGGAGGGGATAGGGCCATATGTAATGGAAACAATTGGGGAATGAATGGGGGGGGCATGTGTTATGGAAGGTGCCAAGCTTTCATTATCAGGGGTCTGCGGGGGAGGACTGGAGGCTGCTCAGAGGATTGATCTTAATTTACCATGGCTACACAGCTTAGAGTACTGACGTGGAATGTGCGGGGGATGGGCACCTACTTATGCAGTAATCTGGTCAAATCCTTCCTACAGAGGAAAAAAGTTGCCATAGTCCTGCTCCAAGAAACCTCTCTCGCAGCTAAGGCCATGTCCAAACTAAAGGAATGTGGCGGGTGAGAAGGGGGGCAAGGACATGGAACTACCTACTCCAGATACGCAAGGGTTATAATTCACTTGAATAAGCCTTGAGGTGCCCTTTCGACTGTTGGTGGTTGAAGCAGACAATGAAGGCAGGTACTCGATAATCTGGGGTGCCATTGAGCAAATAGAGGTCTGCATAGTGAATTCCTACTTTCCTAACCATGGCATACCCACACATCTCACACTTTGCGTCAGAATAACTCACCACCGGGGAGGGCTTCTTCATTTGGGGGGTGGGGAAGACTTCAATTGTGTTAAAGACCTAGACCTTGACCAATCTGAACCGCCGCAAATCTGATGGCGGGTGCCTCCCTAGCACTAAATGCAATGCTCACTCAGCTAGATCTGGTCGATGTCTGGAGAGAGCGAACCCCTGGCCATACTTTTGCTTGATGGTATTAAAGCATTTGATTCCATATATTGGGAATGGTTGATCGAGGTACTGGGGGAATTTGGGTTCGGGGAAGGATTTGTAAAATGGATAAAGTACTATACACTGCCCCAACAGCCAGAGTGAAAACGGGGAGAACGGCATGGTCAGCCTGGGCTATACAGGGAGGCACCAGATAGGGCTGTCCACAGTCACACATGTTATATATCCTGTGGCTTGACCCCATTGCAATATACTTCACAAAACAGTTCTTTGATGCAGGGATACGGGTAGGTGGGAGATACCATGAAATCTCACTCTATGCTGATGTTCTGCTGTACGAGACACCCACGCACAAATAGCCCTATGATGCTGGATGTACTGGATAGATACGCAAGTGTCTCTGGGATACGCTTTAGCAAACTGAAATCCTGTATATTCCCACTGGTGGGTCTAAGGGGGAATCGACATTGAAGACTTACCAGAGGTGGGTGTCCAATGGCAACTAGACACATTCAGGTACTTAGGGGTTAAAATCAAATACGCCTGAGCTATTTCATGAATGCAACACAGTAGCCGTAATAAAAGTCCTGCGGAGTTCGATGAATTTCTGGTCTAAGCTACCACTGTCAATGATGGGTAGGGCATCAATCACCAAAATGATCATTATCCCGAGGTTTTTATATTTCCTTCACACCATATACTACTACATCAAGTCACCTTTTTTCAGACACTGCTCCGAGAGTTCTTATGGTGAGCGACCCAGCACAAACCATCACTGGCCATATTGACACTACCCTACAGGGAAGTGGGTATACAACTTCCCAACCTAGAAAGGTATTACTTGGCGGCGCAGCTCAGCCACATAGCTTGATGGCTCTCAGACGAGACCACCGCTGAAACCGGACTTTTACAGCACCTGGTTGCCCCGGTACACCAAAAGGAAATACTATGGTCCCCACTTACTGACTCATGGAACGCCCTCATGATTGCAACGCTAGGTAGACAAATATGGAGCAGAACTAAGTCAGTGCTCTGATTAGAGCAGCCCTACTCTCCCAATACTCAGATTATGGCAGATGTATGCAAAGTGGACACTGATCTCCCCACTGTGAGACACTGGGAAAGGCTGGGACTATACACCTGGGATGATATGTATGAGGAGGGGATCTTCCGGGAATTGGAGTCGCTAGGCGAACATGAAGGGTTGACAAAAAGGGCAATTTTTGTAGTACCAGATAATCGAGCCTGTGGCTAAAAGGGAAATGGGATAATTGGCCGGAGGAGCCGACAGTTAACCACCCCTATTGGCAGTGATGTACGGCTTGAGTGACGGTTGGAGGCCTGTGTCCAGGACGTATGGTCAGTTGTCTGACAGGCTCAACCCCAGAAGTGCAATATTGAACGAGCAATGGGAAGAACACCTAGGTGAATATTACTGAGAAAGAATGGGAGAGGGTATTAATGCACCCTAAAGAAGTGCCCAGGAACGCCAGGTTCAGATTGATTCAGTTGAATGTCGTACATCGAAACTATATGACCCCACTCAGGGTAGCAAGTTTCACCAAGCAAGCTAGACCAACATGCCCTTGGTGTGGTAGGGGAGAAGCGGACTTGATGCACATGTTCTGGGGGTTTGGTGAGGTGCAGAGTTGCTGGGCTAAAATAGAGCTAGCCTGCAGAAAGGCTGGAATAAACAGGTATGATTGGTCCCCGAAGGAGTGCCTTTTGGGCACATACCCCAGGTTAAGGAACAAGTTACTTACCTGTAACTGTTGTTCTCCAGCATGGGTCTGGCATGGATTTACATGCTCATGAATATTCCCCGCCGTCTATATCCTCAGTATAGAAAAAAATCAGTTTGTTTCGTTTCTGATCGGTCTTTCTTAGTAGTAACCAATCACTGGTCTCTGGGTCATACTGCCCCCAGCCAATGACTGCGCTCTCCCTAAGCCCCGCCTCCGGCAGCCATCCTCAGATTTGGTAGCACGCCAAGTGGCAGTATGACCAAGTGAAGAGCCGCAGAGGGGTAGACGGGAGGGTTCGCATGTGAATCCATGCCAGACCCATGCTGGAGAACAACAGTTACAGGTAAGTAACTTGTTCCTTCTCCAGCATGGGGTCTGGCATGGATTCACATGCTCATGAATAAGAATACATACCAGTACACACATGCACAACCACGGGAGGTAGCAACAGGCTCAACATTAAGCAACTCTCACCTCCTCACCAGGCTCACCTTAGGCGAACAGGATGCGCAGCACTGCTTGGCCGACCCTGGACTCCTCCCTGGAGTCCCGATCGATGCAGTAGAATCTTGTGAAGGTGTGAGTCGACCTCCACGTCGCAGCCCTGCAGATGTCCAGCAGGGGCACACCAGACAGGAACGCCGTGGTAGCAGCGATCGCTCTGGTCGAATGGGCTCTCGGACGGCCGGCCAGCTGTCGGTTTGCCAACCGGTGACAGTGCATGATGCAGCCGGAGAGCCATCTGGAAATGGAAGTCTTCGAGAGAGCCTTACCTTGATTCACAGTCCCAAAGTTCACAAACAGTTGTGACGTCTTCCGAAAACGCTTCGTGCGGTCCACGTAGAACTTCAGCGCTCTAGCTACATCCAGCGAGTGCAAAGTCCTCTCAGCCGGCGACGAAGGCGACGGGAAGAAAACTGGCAACACCAAGGGCTCGTTGAGGTGGAAGTCCGACGGACCTTGGGCATAAAGGAGGGGTGTGTCCTCAGCACCACCCTCGTGTCATGAAAAGTTAAGTATGGAGGCTTGCAAGATAGGGCCTGGATCTCTCCTACTCGCCGCGCGGAGGCGATGGCCACGAGGAAAGCTGTCTTCCATGACAGGAACTTCAAAGGCGCCGAATGCAAAGGCTCGAATGGGGCCCCCCCCCCCATGAGCTTGGTCAGCACCGCATTAAGCTCCCATGCCGGGGCAGGAGCCTTCACCGGCGGGAATGATCGGAATAGTCCCTTCATGAATTCTTTCACCAGGCGATGAGACCACAAGGACGCCCGTCCCGTCGTCCTGGTATATCTGGAGATTGCAGCCAGATGTATTTTGATGGAGGCGTGAGCCAGTCCAGCTTTGGCCAGCGACAGTAGGTACGGCAGTACTTGAGGGGCCTAATCCGCAGAGGGTTAATCTTCTGTGCACGGCACCAGACAGAGAACCTCTTCCATTTATGTCCGTAGCACTTGAGAGTTGAGGACGCCCTGGCCTTTGCAAGAATCGCTCTACAGTCGGCCGGGATGTCGTACCCTCCAAACTCTAGTGCTGCAGGAGCCAGGCCTGCAAGTTCAGCGACTCCGGGTCGTGGTGAAGAATGGCGCCTCCATCTCTGGAGAGAAGGTCTGCGTCCGTTGGCAGCTTGACTGGTGGAGACGTTGACAAGTCCAGAAGGTCCAGTAACCAGATCTGCCTCAGCCACGCCGGTGCGACGAGGATCATCCTGCACCGGGATCTCTTGAGCTGGTTGATGAGCCGGAGCAGCAACGGCAGCGGAGGGAACGCATAAAGAAATAGGCCGTCCCAGGGGAACGAGAAAGCTCGCCCATGCTCCTCGGCTGGGGGAACCTGCTGGCGAACGTCCGGCACTTGGAATTCGTCGCCGTTGCGAAGAGATCGATTTGGGGTTCGCCCCATCGTCGGAAGAGTCGATCCACTTGATCCTGGCGTAGTTCTCACTCGTGGCACGAGCGCAGCTCCCTGCTGAGTGAGTCAGCGATCGTGTATTTTATTCCTGCCAGATGAAGAGGCACCAGAAACATCCCTTGGGCGACGGCCCAATGCCACAGATCCTGGGCTTCCTTGGACAGGGCCGGAGACCTGGTTCCGCCCTGCTTCCGGATGTAGAACATCGTGGTGGTGTTGTCGGTGAAGATCCTCACCACCTTGCCCTTGAGGGACGGAAGAAAGGACCCGAGGGCCCGGAACACCGCGCGGAGCTCCAAGATGTTGATGTGGAGAGACTTCTCCTCCGGGAGCCAAAGGCCTCTCGCGTGAAGATCTCCAGAGTGTGCTCCCCAACCTTCCAGGGAGGCGTCCGTCATCACCGTCACCTGGTGAGCTGGGGTCTGAAAGGCCGTGCCCGCCGACAGATGGGAGCGGGTACTCCACCACCGGATCGCCTGACGGAACGTCTCGTTGAGAGGGATCATGTCCTCAAAGCTGCCCGTCGACTGGATCCAGCGGGCGTCGAACTCCTGTAAGGGTCTCATCCGAAGCCTGCAAAGGCGCACCAGATAAATGCAGGAGGACATCATCCCGAGGAGGAACTTGATAGATCTTACCCTGGCCATGTCCGTGGCCAGCAGACGCTGCACCTTGCCCAGAATGGTCCTGGTCCTTTCCTCCGACGGCGAGGCCAGCCGCGCCACTGTGTCGAGCTTGGCTCCCAGAAACAGGACGACTTGCGACAGAACCAGGTGGGATTTTGAAAAGTTGATGGAGAATCCCAGGTCCGTGAGCAGCTGGACGGTCTTCGCAGTGTGCTCCACGGCGAGCTCCCTTGTCCTTGCCCGGATGAGCCAGTCGTCCAGGTAGGGGTAGACGTGGATCCCCTGTAGGCGCAGCCGCGCCGCCACCGGTGCGAGGCACTTGGTGAACACCCTGGGTGCCGTCTTCAATCCGAATGGGAGAGCCTTGAACTGGTAGTGCCGCCCTTGGACCACGAACATGAGGAACTTTCGGTGTCTTTAGAATGGGGATGTGGAAGTACGCATCCTCCAAGTCCAACGACAACAGGAAATCGCCCTCCTCCAGCTGTCCCAGCACATGCTGGAGGGTGACCATATGGAACTTCTGTGCCTTGATGTACTTGTTCAGTCGTCGTAGGTCCAGGATGGGGCGTCATCCTCCTGTCTTTTTTACGAGGAAGTACCTTGAGTAAACTCGAGCCCCGAAGCCTCTTTGGGACGAGCTCGATGGCACCCTTCTTGAGCATCGCCCTTACTTCCAACAGTAGTTGAGGGACGTGATTTTCCTTCCTGGCCACGGGTGGAACGCGGGGGCACTTCTTCTGAAACTCGAGGGCGTGCCCTTGGGCCAGGGCGTCCAGCACCCAACGGTCGGTGGAGAAGGACTCCCACACGCTGACGAACCTCGCCAGCCGGCCTCCCACCGGGGTGCTTCGGCGGGGGCCCGACCCCACGGTCGGTTCAATCTTGTTTGGAGGCCGCCTTGCCTCCTTGTCGACGACGACGGGCACCACCTGACTTGCCGTGTCCCCTGTAGGCTTCCTGGGACGAAGATTTTGCCGCTTGGCGGTAAGTGGAGGAGCCACTGCCGGATCCTTTGGAGGCACCTTGTCTACCTCCGGAGCTCCGAAAGGACGGCCGTCGTTGTTGGAGCACTCCCAGTGCCCGGGCAGTCAGTCTGTCTTGATGGCCTGAAGGGACTCATCAACTGCCTTCCCAAACAGGTTGTTCCCGTCGAAGGGCATGTCCAAAACCTTGGTTTGTACGTCCTGGCGGAAATCCGTGGCCTTGAGCCATCCTCATCGTCTCAAGCAAACGCCGTTGCCCAACTGACGGAAACCGGTGTCGGCGATATCCGTTGCCACTGTGATGGCGTGGTCCGAAACAATCTCCCCCTCCTGTAGGATTTCAAGGGCCTCAGTCCTTTTGGCGTCTGGAAGGAAGTCTAACAGAGGGGCCATTTTGAACCAAAACTCCCTGTCGTGGCGGGCTACGATAGCCAGGGCGTTGGCCGCCTTGATAGTCGTCGCTGCGGATGAGATGATCCGTCATCCCATCGTGTCCAACTTCCTGCCCTCGCCGTCCGGCGAGGAAGTTGATGTCGAGGCCGATTTGCCCCCCCCAGCTTTCTTCTTTGCCGCCGCCGAGATGACCGAATCCGGGGTAGGTTGTGCCCGAAGGCACAAGGGGGCAGCGTCGGGGACCCGGTACTACTTCTCGTACCGGTGCCTCTTTGCCAGCACCGTGGCAGGGTTCTTGAGGAGGGCGAGCCCCTCATCCCAGATGTCATCAAGAAGCGGTACGGCGAGGACCGTCTTCCTTTTAGCCTTGCGCCGTTGGTTAAGGAACCCTTCTTTTCTTCTGGGCAGAGCTAAAAAAGTTCGGATGCCCTGGAAATCATGGCATTAAAAGGTCCAATCTCGTCGGGCGGGGATGCCCGAGCAGGGGGCGACGGGGGACACGTCCCGTCGTCGCCTCCGTCATCATCTGTACCTGTCGTAGCTGTGTCCGTGCCTGTATCATCCCCGTGGGTAGTAGACCGGGGGGAAGGCAGAGCAGGCCGCAGAGGTGGGAGAGGTGGCGTAAGATGCATCGTCCTCTTATGCGGTGGTCTCTCCAAAGGTCCTGGCTCCGATTCCCCTGTCGGGTCTGGCTCAGGTACCTCCGTCGGGGGAAGAGGCAACCTTGTCCTCATCTCCGAGCATAAAGGACTGAATCGCTGACAAAATGGCCGCCGAGGTGTCCTGCGGCGCCGGAAACGATGGGCGCGAGGGCTCTTGAGGAGCCTGGTCGGCGACACCGTTGCTCTCGTCGTGGCCCTCGTTGGGATCCCTCCCGATGGGCTGGGCCTCTTCCACGACTTCGATGAGCTCTTCTTCAGAGGTCGTGTCCGTATCCACGATAGCCACCAGCCCCTCCCCCACCTTTTCCAACGCGGACTTCGTGGGGGTCTTCTCAATGGGCCTTAAAGACGACTCCCTCTGCGGTGACAGGGAGACTCTGGGTCCCGAGGGCGCCTCCACTGGTGTAGCCTCCACAGGCTGAGCCAGGGCCGCGGCGACATCCTCAATCGAGGTCTAAGTAGGATGAATTAAGGCCATCGTCACCTTCTGGACGCCTGGGGCCCTCACCTTGGGGGGAGGGTCCGCGCCTCGCTCCCCCTCTGCCGGAATCTTCAAGATCGACCGGGGCCTCTCCAGAAGCTTCGCCAGTTTCTCAGATTTCCTCCTACCCGAGCCAGAGCGTTGGCTCGTGGTTGATGGCACCGGGGAGGATGCACCCTGCCTGGCAGCCAAGGAGCCCGACCGTTCGGCGCTCCCGGTGCCCGCGGACTCACAGTGCTTAGCCTTTTGTTGGGCCCCCGTCGCCGGGGCACCCTCACAGGACTTAGAAGACCACTCAGACTTCTTTTTCTTCTTCTCGCCCGACGGTCTCTTCCCTTCCAGCCAGTTGGCGAGACGGAGGTGGCGATCCTTCATGGTCGGCTCCGACATGTTCCCACAAAACGCACAGTCCTTCTCCTTGTGCGTCTTGTCCTCATGGAGACAGTAGAGGCATAACGAATGCTCGTCCTCCTTGAAAACATTCTGAAGCTGGCATCCAGGGCAGGTCCTGAACAGCTTTGCGGGCGTCGAGCTTCCTTTCTCCTGGGCCATGTCCGGGGTAGGCCTCGGAACTTCTGGAATCCTCCAAAAGTGCAACTCGACGAAATCTTCACCCTTGAGGGGCGTAGAAAACTCCGAAACGGATCCCTGTTGATCGGATGTAGAAACGGTGGACCTTGAGGCTCTATTTAACCGAAAAATGAGAAAAAATCTCCTGAAAAAGTGCGAAAATGCAGCAAAATCTCGAGCTACAGCATGAGGACTCCCAACACTTGAGCGTGCTGTTAAAATCTGAGGATGGCTGCCGGAGGCGGGGCTTAGGGAGAGGGCAGTCATTGGCTGGGGGCAGTATGACCCAGAGACCAGCGATTGGTTACTACTAAGAAAGACAGATCAGAAACAAAACTGATACTGATTTTTTTCTATACCGAGGATTACCGGCCTGACGGGGAATATTCATGAGCATGTGAATCCATGCCAGACCCCATGCTGGAGAAGTAAATTTAAACATGCAGTGAAGTTCATGTACATGGTCTGTATACTGGCAAAACAGGCAATTGCAATGGCATGGAAATCGACTGGGGGCTCGCAGTATGCAATGTGGAGTAGGGAACTAGAGCGCTGGCCTGCAGCAAAAACAGCGGCTTGGGACACAGGAGCTACTGGTACAGAGGGAGAGCCCAGTGTCACATTTGAGACATGGAAAGCATTAATAAGAGACATGTTTCGTCCATCAGACGACAAACCTCCCTGATACCGCAGACTCATTGTATAACATGTTTGACATTTCAGATCACGGATGATGAAGACTCCCCCCACCTAAAAGAAAAAAAATAACTAACATCCCTGCGATGAGCACTATGGTCTACAAAAAACACTCAAATGGGAAAAAATTTGCTACGATACTACCTTTTTGAAACAAGACAGTTAAAGTTTGTTGTTGTTTATTGTAGTTAAGTAATAAGATTACAAAACATGACATTGCGATGTATATTCTGCGGATTATTGCTGGCTTTCTCTTCTGCAAATACCAATAAAAATATTTAAAAATAGACACAACCTTAGTTTTGGTTGAGTTAGGGAAACCCCTCCTAGAATAGGGACAGTGAGGCCTTTTTCAACCCCCTTTAATTTAAAAAAAAAGGCTTATAGCCAAAAATATGAGCTCTGTGTCCAAGTCGCTTTCCTGGCTCCTCGCAGGTTACAGTGAATAATTACAACCCTGAAATGATTCATGCATAACAATGGATCCAGGGCCTATGGTGCGTATATTGCACAGCAGTTCATTCCCATCACTTTCACATAGCATAATTTGCCATTTGAACTGCATACAGAAATTCATTCACGCCAACACTATAGCAGGATACGAACCATGCAATCTAAACAGAATACACACCTAAACCCTCAAGGTTGCCGCACTGGGTATGAAAAAGCCCTTTATTAACTAGGTTTGTAAAAAGGTGCAAAGTCACAGTGCGACTCCCAACAGACTATCAATTAAAATGCTCCACTCAGAATTTCCGGTTTCTGCGCATCCACTTTAAGCTGCTGGAGCTACCTCTGGGGTACCTGATGTCTGGGATCTGCCTCTTCTGCCATGCACACTCAGTGGAGGCACATGTGGGCCTCGAGGCATGGGCTGGGCACATATGCGACCAAGGTGTGCTTACAGCACTCGCATCATCAGCGATTCAAACTGTAAGCCTGTCTGCCAGGCAGAGGGGGCCAGCCCATCTTTCTACACTAATCTAAATCTTTCCACCACAAATGTGACATCAAATAATTGATTTTTAAATAATCAATGCAGCATCCAAGCCTAATCAGTCTTCTCTGTGTGCAGTCTACTGTGCAAAGTCAAACTCAAAGTCCTAAAAAGGACAGAGCATGGTAAACGGCAATGGATCACCTTTATAGGGTTAAGAAAAGCAAATGCAGTATTACGCTGGAAGACTGGAGTCAGGGAGATGTAGAATAAAAGGGGACAAGAGTCAGGTTCGTGGGTAGCAGTGTCGTTGAGGAGCGCAGCAGGACTGATTAGGGATGGCTATATACCATCTTTGACTGGTCTGTGTTCAATATTACGAAATGCACACGTTTTATGTAAAGAAAGAAAAAGGAAAAGACCACCGAGGGTTCAAGACCAAGCAAAGACCCAATAATGGGGAATTAAAATAAATAGAAGAGAGCTTCACAAATGGTTACCAAGACATCTACTGTAAAATATTTAGACATGAAAGATAAGAAACTCCCCATCCATTTAAAATTAATTTGGCTGCATTTTACAGCTCTGGCTGGTTTTATAGTGGCAGGGGCTTCATGAAAGGTATAATGGAAAAGGGGGCGAGAGGCTGCGGGTAAACCAACAATGAAGTAAGAGCAGTAATGTATGGAGACAGGACAGTGGGAACAATATTGCTACAGCTGCCCTTCAACCATCAAATTTACATTTGGCCAATTTCAAATTAATTTCTTTCTTTTCATAAAGGGACATTGGCATTTTATTTTCAACGTAGCTACATCGTGGACCACAGGGGCTTCAGCAGGAACACTCAATAGGCCAGTGGTTCTGGAAAGCAAACTATCACAGGCAGCGTGAATCCAACATGAGGCAACTGACTGGTAGATGGTCGGGCTAGAGGTGGGTCTGTCCACAGCCAGGCATAATAGGGGGCCTTTAAAGAGGCGCACGAGCTGAAGGCAAGGCATGTAGGTCCTCAGACCATGCTTCAGAGAAAATGCTTCAGTGAATACATCTGCTCCCACCAACCACCCAGGAAAGAATTACAGATCCGAACTTGTAAAAATTCTTGTCGCTCCGTCCCCATCCATCAGCTACACATTCTGAACGTCAATGTACACAACATCCTACCCGGCACTGGTTTTCCAACATTATAGGCTGCAATAAAGACACAGTAACATCATTGCATCCAGCCCATGGTTTGCCTGAGAGTAGCACCATAACCAGCCCTGACCCTCGTGAGAGAGTAAACACTTAGGAACTGCCAATTCCCAAAGAAAAAAATGTATATGGGACTGAATCCCCTAAAATGCATCTGTTTAGAAATCCAAAACCAGGAACACAATACGTAAGATCTTCCAGTGATTCAGAAAAATATGCTATGGGGAAACAGTAGCACATCCAAAAAGGTATCTTTGTCAACAGGTGCCGATCCTCAAAGGGAAATGGCTCACTTATCCCAACCCCACACCCTTCGAGCAGCAATGCTTGTGAAGGGGAACAGTTTTCTTCCTCCCTTTGCAGCATTTAAGGAAAAATACTTCCTTCCCAAAGAAAAACAAAAACAAGGCACTTAATAGAGTTTAGCCTATACCTTCTGGTGGCCTTTCAACAGAAGCCCACAAAACTAGCTTCTGTAAAGGGGGAGGGTCATAAGGTAAGACCTCAGAAGAGCAGCAGGCAAACACCCGCTCCTATATGGGAAACTAACTGAAATAAATACAAAACTGAGGTAAAACGAGACTTGCCTCCGACTTGGAGCAGGAAGCCAATTAACCAATCAATTTGAACGTTTGCCAGTGCCAATGGGAGGGCTTTGAAACTGAGGCCAAAATCCTCAGCAAGCTGAGCTACCAGAGAAGGAGGACCCTTTGAGACCCAGAAGAGGGATCTGCTCCAGTGAGTGAGAGGAGCCTTTTGAGCCCCAAAAGAGGGCTGTTTGTCAATATTGAGGGGACTCGAGCCCAAAGGGAGGGGTGTGCTACAGTGAGGGAGGCGATTCCAGTGAGCCCAGCACAGGTGTACTTCAGTGATGGGGAGGCAAGCACCTTGAGAGCAGACAAAAGAGCCCCCTGACCCAACAGTTGGGGGTAGGGTGTGAAAAGTAGTAAGAACTACTGATCCCTGGAAGAGGGAGTGCATAACAGAAGAGGATGGCCCCTTGGGCCCTCGGGAGGGGGGTGCACCAGCGACTGGCCGTGTGAGCACAGAATAGGCATGTGCTTATAGTGAAGAGAATGTGTGGCTGACCCCCAGGAGAGGGATGTGTAACAGAGGGGGAGATCCCCATGGCACCAGAACAGGGAAGTAATGGAAAGGAGAGCACCAAGAAGGGGGGGTGGACTTTTTGGACTCTTGGCAAAGGGAGTGAGGCCCAAATCCCAAGAGAGGCCTTGTGGTCCCCCAAAAAAAGATCAGAACAGATTTGTTAAGCAGGAGACCTTTCTGCCAGGATCTTCCAGGATGCCTTTTCATTTGCCATCCTTCACACATAACCCTGCTTCCAGGAACCGGGTTTCCCCAGAACCTTTATGCTACAGTCATCCTGAAACAATTTCTATAGAATGGTTTTGGGTTTCACTTCTTAATACAAAAAACCCGTTCACTTTAATCTGGTGTCAGTAGTTGGATGCTCCCTAGGCCATGTGACAACGCTAAACATTTCCTCCCAGACCATGGGTCCTTGTACACAAAGAACATACCCTTGAGTCAGACGTTTACATCGGCACGTAGTTCTCGCCCCCAAGCTCTCCCAGTCCATTTGTCAGACCATCTATTTTCAGCCAACCATCAAATGACATTTCCAACATTCCCTAGGCTATTCAGGAACTTCCTCATTTCGCTTCAGTGCAAAATGTTTGTATATGAACATATTTCCTCTCCTCCTGTCGTACTCGCTCCCTTTTCTCAACTTCCTGTGAGAACTCTTACATATCCAACTGAGTCGCCAATATCTATAGTTATCCAAGCACCTCCCTAAAACAAAAAAAATGTACAAGCAAATGCTACTGTCCCAATAATCCTTTAAATGTTTTAGGCGCAATGCCAGAGGCCTAGTGATGAAACCAATGTCGGAGAATATTTCTAAAACGAGTCATACGATGAAAAAGCTATTTTCATGGTTAAACAAATTTGCACTCTAACAAACTGATGACAAAATCAATTATTTTTGGGTTCACCCAAACATTGCCTTAAAAGCAATAAGCAGCACTAGAAAGAGCTCCCTTTTGAAATAAATCTGCAAAATAAGGGGTGGTGTCCTCTTAGTTGATACACAGGAGGGTACCTTTGTATCTGCTGCACCTCCACCCACTGCGCTAGATACGATTTGGAAATAGGAGTATTTTACTCATTTTTTAAAGCTGGCAGTAAAATTATTTAGGGAGTAAAAATGTAAGTCCAAATCCCAATGAGTATTTTATAATAATAAAAATAGGTTTTAACTGGAAAACGGAAATGTTATACTCCTTTCTTTGCACCTAGTTATTCATGCACATTAATCAGGTAGCTAGAATAGTTTCTCCCTGTTGTACTACTGGTCCAAGCATTCATGGAGCTGTGTGGGTGAAAGTAGGGGCGCACGGGTCTACGTGTTTGTTTCCTATTCTTTTGTTGGGAGTATTTTTACTCCATTGCCCCTATCCTGAATCTCAGCATCTGCACCTTCCTCCATTAATCAAGGATATAAGAAGGCCGTCTTATCCAACTAAGGAAATGCAATTAATTCACCACAAACGCTAGAGCCAATGTATCTGCAAGACTATCAACTCCCGTTTGTCCTTGCAGCTTTCACCAGAAACCAGCTTCAACACATTTTAAACGTGTTCCACCATATGCTTAGTTTCTCCAGTAGGAGCCACATTTCGGCTCATCACGCCACCCACCACTGGCTGTCAGTTAAGAAAATAAATTATAAAAAGATTATTTGTAGTCTTTTTGCATGTGTTCATGCGCATGCACGATAGGGCACTGTACATAATTTGTTTTAGAGAGCAAGGACTAGCTGGGCATGTAGTCTGAACTTTACTTTGGCGCCCTTTCTGACCACCCGCCCACCGGAAGCAGGTATAATGGATGCAGGTAGTACTCAGTACTGTATGCATTTTCAGTGGCACAGATTGTACCGGTACCTCTGAACAGGACTGGTATATAATATTCAGGCAAAGTAGCCTAATGTATCAGCAGAGCCGCTACATGCATGTCATGGCACAGAGTCAATTATTCACAGTAGGGCGGATTGCATCATACCCACATTTAGTAGCAGGACTTATGTTTTGGGACAGTACCTGCATTTCTTAAGAGCTGCTGTAATGACAAAGCACAAACATGTGTTGGAATTTTCTGCAGCGAGCTAAGTATTGATTGAGAAAGAACAGTGTCCGAGCTCTTCCCACCGGTATCACTACAAAATACTGAATCCCATTACTGCAAGGTAGAAAGGCTTGCATGGAAAACGGACTTTCGCCAAAAAATAGAGTGGGGTTAATAAAGTGGGTGGATGTGGAGGGGAGGACAGGGGATGCATGGATCTCCCCCATTAAAAATGCAGAAAATGTTTGTTTTACATGCAAAGTTTTCAACCTCCCAGTTAAAAATTTTGTCTTTTCATTTAGATCCTTCCCACCATCCTCCTCAGCTGGTATGATGCACACCTCGAGTAACGGCCAAAAATCGAGCCAATTTCAAAGCCTCAATATGAATCTCCTGACTCACATAGGATAGTCCAAACTGGCCGAGAGCTTTTGACAAGCCAGCTATGTCATGCAAGCCTCACATGAAACTGCCAGTGCCCTAACCCTATGTGCCTTTCCGAGCCAACATCCTGTTGGAAAAGGTAGTGCCGTGGGTCAATAACCCTGCGGCAGCGTTTATGTAATCTGTTCAAATCCTGATGATGGGCGAGTTAATACATCTGCATCAGAGGAGTGTTTAAGATGCAGGTAACATTCAATTGCAACAGAGCCAATTTCGCTTTTGACTTTTCAAAAGGACTACTAGATGTTCAATGATTCAGAACACACACCTCATTAGGGCTGTTATACCTGTAATGGCATACGGTGCTGGTAAAATACCTGCATTCAAGCAAGTGCTGCATCAGGTGAGTCAAACCTCCAACTCTAATTCCCAGTCTAATGGCCATGAGAAGGTTTGCACACATCTAAAAAGGAGCACCCAAATGGTAAAGCTGCACTTGATTTGTAAATGGAAAAGACAGGAAAAGGCATTTTCAGCTTTAATATATTGGTGCTATTTCAAGAGACATAAAAATGAGAGGGCAACGCTGAACCTAAGCAATACATGAGAACTAAGTGGGGGGGTCGGGAGAGGCTGCAAGAACAGAAAACAGACAATGCAAAACAGTAATTTGAGCAGAAAGACCAATGAGCTACATAAGAGAGCAACAGATTGTGAGAAGGGAACCAGAGGTAAATAAGACAATATAGGAGTGAGGGATAGAAGCAGAGCAAGAGAGATTGTAAAATCAGAAAAAACTGGATTAACAGCAGACAGGGAGAGATGAAAATAGAAAATTCAGATTAGAGAATGGCAGACTAATAACATAAGCGGCAGTGCAAAAAGCAAATCAAAAGGAGTAGGAATCAAAACAGCGAAAATGAAAAAACATAGCCAGAGTAATGACATGAGAGAGGAAGAGGAGTTCTATCAGGCCAAGCCAACTCCAGCACCGCCACCAACTTTCTCAGTTATTCGGCCTATGAAGAGTGCGTCAGTTGAGGCTTTCACTGGCACTTTCTCACCCCCTCCTCCTCTGGCTGACACATCCTGATACAGCCCTTTCCATGCTCCACTCTGCCATCTCTGATAATCTTGATGTTCTTGCCCTTGTCATGAGGATCCGCTTGAACCCAAAGCCAAGTGCAACTCCTGGTACAACTCAGACCTCGTCACCCTTAAACCAAGTGCATGGTGGCTGAGAGGAAATGGCGTGCTTCCTGTGCATCCACTGACGAACTGGCCTGCTGCCTGCCCCAAATGTAATACCGGCACTGTCTGCACCAAGAAGCGAGCCCACGTCTCTGTGGCATCCACCGAACTCTATAAAATCTGCAAAGAGCTGGCCAATCCTGCTGCAGTCTCTACCTCTCCGGTCCCCTTCCCAGGCCCTTTGCACAGCCCCGGCTTCTCATTTCATCTCTAAAATTCAGGACATCCTGTCCTCTCCCCCCTTCTCACTCTACTCGGTTCTACCTCTGCCCCCCTGTGGCCAGCTCTCCTCCCTCAATCTCTGCCTTTCCCCGGTTATCCTCCCAACAAGGTTTCTAGACAAGTCTGATCTATGAAAGTCTCGTCAAAACAGGTTCTCCCATGTTCTTCCAAAACCATCAAGGACCACGTTGACACTCTTGATCCAGTCCTGGCTGACTTCTGCAACCACTCCTTTGCCGCTGGAGCCTTCCCTTCCCCCCTGAAGCACTCTTGTGTAGGGGTGTCACAGTATTAGTTTTATGGCGGTACGATAACCTTCTTGCCAAATGACGGTATATCATGGTTATCGCGGTATAGCAGGTGGAGTTAACTAATCTTAAACATTTTCTAAAAAGGTCATAAATTGTCAGATTTATCATCAAACAAAACCTGGGGCCAGAATTGGGCCTTTCAACATACTTTCCACTGAAATGCTACCCCTTGCTTCCACCAAACGCGTGTGGAGAGGAGGAGGTGGATGGGGGGGGGGTGGAGCACTGCTGCGACTGGCAAAGCAAACTGAATAGCTTTTCTTAAGTGGTCATTTAGGCTTTTAGCTCCCCCACTGGCTACTGGTGAAGATGAACATGTTGCCATCTTGATAACCTGCATGCCACAGATCAATGGAGGCTGATGGTAGTATACGCTTGTGCGCATACACACACACTTTACGTTCCAGCCTTTAGTTTACTTGTGGGCCAAAAGGTGTCCAGTAATCACAGACATGTTACCCTTTGGTATGGCAGCAGGGAATACCCACAGAGCCGAGTGAATTTTGCAGTGTGACTTGTATGTAAATTCAATGATGAAACTGTGATAACCTGCGTATCACTGACCAGGCCCTGGCCTGGCTGACACTTCCTCTCCAATCGACCCTCCCAGGTCCAACTAGGGTACATCCTCTCCTCCATCTCTAGCTCTACCTGTGGTGCTCCCCAGGGGTCTAACCTTTCGCTCTGGCTGTTCAAGCAATACCTTGACCTCTTGCCCACCCGATTGCTGCTCTCTGCCCCAACTTTCAGTGATATGCGGATGACTCCGTTTGTTTTCAGGCTCCCTTTCTGTCACCTTCTCTCATCTCGGTCTGCTATCCAAGAGTGATGTGCCGCCAACGATCTCTGCCTTAATGCCAGTAGGACAGAGATTCTCATCAGCACACCTGCTCCCTCCTTTCCGGTCACTATCTGGCCGGCCTCCTGTGGCCTCTTCCTGCTCCCACCTTTGAGGCCAAGAACCTCAGGGTCATCTTAGACTCCACACGCTTCTTTTCTCCTCACATCTCTGACGTCTCCAAGAAGTCACATTACCAACTGCACCTCCTCCAAGGTATTCTTCCTTCCCTCTCCTTCCCCCAGAAGCTGTCTCCAGAGATCTGGTTCTCTCTAGGCTGGACTACTGCAATAGCCTCTTAATCTACCTGCTTCTACTCTCCGCCCTCTGCAACTCATGGCCTCAAGCACAGGGATTGTATCTGTCCAGCACTGAAATCTCTGCACTGGCTTCCAGTGGCTATGAGGATAATGTTCAAGACCCTCTGCATTGTCCAGAAGGCCTTCTGGGGCCCGAGGCCTTAATACCTCCAACTCCATCTTCATAAATATCTTCCTACTCTAGCTCTTCGCTCCTCCGCCTCCAACTCCCCGAGGGTCAGTCGCTTCTCCAAGCAACGAGTTGGTGGTAGATATCTTTCTTCGGCTGGGTCCCCCCTCTGGAACAGTCTCCCTGCCTCTCTGAAACTTCAGAACCCTCTCCGGGAGCACCTCAAGACTTTCCTCTTAGTTTCTGCCTTCTCTCTTCTCCTCTGGTGAATTCGTGGCTGAAACTGCACTGCCCCCCTGGCTACCCTCTGATCTCGGGCCCAGGACCCCTCCCCGCCAGTTGCACACCTGCACTGCCCCCCTGGCAACCCTTGCACTTGGGTCTATCTGTACAGTCCCCCCCCTACCTGCACTTTGGACACCTGCTGTCTGCACTTACCCTTGCACTTGCCACCAGCTGGCTGCACTTTTATTATTTGATCCATGTACTGCACTGCCTCCTACCCTTTCCCCCCCCCCCTCGCACTTTTCCCCACCCCCTTTCCCCTGCACTTGCACAATCTCAATGTCACCTGGCCTAGTAAGGTCGCTGGCTGTCTTCCCTTTGTTCCTCCTCCCTTGCCTCGTCGCGCCTTGAAACACGTGTTTATAGATGCGTTATGAATGCCATATCATAACTGATACAGCACAATGTAGGAGGGAAACAGCAATAATAGAATGCAGAGATGGGAGAGGCAGAGTGACCTAGCAACAGACCTCAAAACGTGGCAAAGCTCAACACTTCAGGGTGAGAGGTAGAACATCAGAAAGTGATGAGGAAACGGTAGCAAAGGGAAGGAGAGGAGGCAAAAAGATTGGAGTGGCTGTCAAGCAGGCTGCAAAAGTAAGCCGGAGAGGCAGAGAAGCGATGCTGGTAGTGTGAGGGGCTCCGTTTATGATTCAACTAGCTGGCATCTCTACTAGTTCTTAACAGTTTTAGTATCCAAGTATAATGAAGATGAAGCTGGATAGTACATATCAACCAACAAGTTCTTCGTCACTAATGTTTTCGAACAGTTTTAATTTTACGCACACACTGGATGGTTGTCAGACACTTCGTACTCTTACAAAGGAGGAAACCAATTTTGACTCTTCAAATTGGACTACTCTCCAATTCTAGAAACTGGGAATAAAATGCTCCCACACCTAAAATATTATCTGGAGCACAGCTCCAACCTGATTTCTTGCACTACCGAGATCTTCATATGGCACGCGTTTTCAGCCACGGGTCCATCTTTGCCAATCAGATCAGTGCACGAGGTGATTAAACGAGCAGGGTGCATAGTCAATGCACTCACAGGCTGGATTTCACCCAGGAATGGTAAACTGATAATTACGTCCGCAATGCTTTTGTTAGTGGACAAAGCGAAGGCCAGTGCACTGGTCTTTGCTGGACCCTCTCCGCTGTCTTTCATACAGTCAACCATATCATTTTTATTAGACTAATGCTTTGGCATCACCAAAATAGCACAGAAATGGGTTTCATCCTACCTCATAAGCAGTTCTCAGCTAATCTGGGATGTGCTCAATCCCAAACAACTAACCTCTCCTGTGACGCTTCGCATGGTCTCCCTAACATTCAATCTCTCAATGAACTATTGGCTACAAGTGATACGTTTAGTATGCTTGTATGTATGCAGACACATGATTCCAGCTTTGCATGCTGCATGTCCATGGAGCAGAACTGGATGAATAATAATCTCCTTAAACCCATGGTCATGCCGAGTAGAACCATATGGATAAAACCCCGGAATCTGGCCTAAAGATTAACCAAACTCTTTCTTCTGTTACAAATGTGGGCATTTACTAGATAGTGCAATTTCAATACAATGAATCAAGAAAGCAGTAAAATCTGCTGCCCCGTTATCAGCAGATTTCCCTACTCAACACCGACGCCAAGCTCTATGCCAAGGTCCTCGCAACTAGTCTCTCCGAGGTCCTGCCCAAAATAATCCACTCTGACCAAGCTGGGTTCATAAAAGGGAGACATACCCAAGACCATATCAGACTGGCAGTGGATATATTAGATCTGGGAAGCAGGACAGTACAAAGGTTCTCCCCATTGCTGCTCCAGATGCCAGGAGAGCATTTGACAGCCTGGACTGGAGATATCTGGAACTGGTGCTGCAGAAATTCGGATGCGACCCCAATTTTGGCAGAATGGTTCTAGCAAACCTCCGCCTCCCAAGCGCAACAGTTATGGTTAATAGGAACCACACGTCAAAAATCAGAATATGCAGAGGGACAAGACAGGGATGCCCACTTTCGCCCCTAATCTTCGCCATGGCTATGGAGCCCATAGCAGAAACGATACGGCAAGATCCCGCCATACAAGGGGTTAAATGCGAGGGAACCACACATAAGATAGCACTATACGCAGATGACATAATGCTGTTCCTCGGGGACCCCAAGAACACACTGCCAAGAGCACTCGATACCCTACAAGAATTTGCGCAGATATCAGGATTCACCATAAACTTCACTAAATCTGAGGCCCTGAATATCAGAGAGGGAAGAGGTGGCTGAAGCCCTGGGGTTAAGATATCCGCTAACATGGGAAAGGGAATCAATAGAATACCTGGGGATCCAACTAACAAAGGGTCATAAAAACCTCTTCTGAGCAAACCTAACCCCATTGCTGAAACAACTGAGGGAAGACCTACATAGGTGGCACACCCATGAACTGTCCTGGTTCGCACGCATTGCAGCACTCAAAATGACCCTGCTACCACGCCTGCTATATACCGTAAGCTCGCTCCCAATAGAGGTCCCCCCAAAAATAAGCAAAGCACTTCAAGGTGACCTGACTACCTTCATATGGCACAAAAGGAAAGCTAGAATACAACAAAAAATTCTGACTAGACCTCTGTGCTTGGGAGGTCTGGGGGCCCCGGACATGGAGAGATGTCCTTGCCGCACAAATAGCACCAATGCTAGCCTGGGAGGGAACGGACAAGTCAAAAGGATGGGTGGGAATCGAACAGGGGGTAACCACAATCGCACTGAGAACTCTACATGGGCTGCGGGTGAATGATAGGGAAGCTGAGGGTCGGCTGCTCGAAGCAACCAAGCACTGAAAGGCTGGGACCGAGCAATGAGAAAACGGAACATCTCCCCGGGGTTGGGCCCCTTCACCCCAATGGCACATAACCAAAACTTCTCACCGGGAAAACGGCCCAGTTTCTGGAAGAACTGGGGACAGGAACAAACACTATACTTGAAGGACTTCTTTCAGGAGGGAAACCCTTTACCGTTCGAAGAGTGCAAACAGAAATTTGGGTAAGGGAAACAGACTGATATACCTAAATTCAGATCTGGCACTGGATAACACACAAGGAAATCAAGAAAGCAGCTACAAGAGTACCGGTGGGCCTGGAACGAACGCTACACGATGGGGATGAAGCAGGAGCTGTCTCCAAAATGTACAAGCTGTTGGATAGTGCACAAGAGAGGGACTCCTTCCCATACATGGACAACTGGGCAAAAGACATAGGTGACTCCATCACCGAGGAAGAGTGGACCCAAATCTGAAGGAAAGCACAGAAATCCTCCAGATGTACAGCCATTAGAGAGACCGCACACAAGATAGGCTTTAGGTGGTACATGACCCCCCCCCCCCTAAAGTTGCACAAGATGAACCCCAATTACCCATCCACGTGCTGGAGGAAATGCAGAGGCAAGGGTGACTTGTACCATATGTGGTGGTCCTGCCCCAAAGTGGCCATGTACTGGAAGGAAGTTCTGGGCCACAAAGGAAATCACAGGAAAACAACTGCCAGCAGCACCAAAAGTCATACTCCTGGGCATTGCGGTCGAAGATGTATACGAGGCAACCGGCAACAACGCAACACTTATCACCCACCTGCTAATGGCAGCTAAAATAACCCTGGCACAAGCATGGAAAAACTCAGACAGCCCAATAACAGCATGCTGGTGGGTGAAAATATGGAACGTAATGGCCATGGAAAAGGTAGGGGCCCTGAAAGACAGCAAGTACCTCAAATTTCGAGCAATCTGGGACCCCTTCTTCGACTATGTCAGAGAAGCATATTTTTTAGGCCAAACCTGTTAAGAGCAATCCAAAACAGAGTACTGACAAGCCAAGCCCAGAAACTCTGCTTCCATGCCAGAACTAACAACTAGCCAGAACACAACAATCCCTTCGGAAAACAGATGGACCGATCCGTGCCATCGGGGAACCAGGAGCGGGGAGGGGCCAAGAGGAAAGGACATTGAATGATTGTAGTCAAAGTTAAGCTAATGTTCAAATGTACACCTAAAAACTAACACCAATGGTTAAGATGTGGCCATAGCAAATGCTATGTGTTAAATTACTCACATTTTTGGCCAACACAATATTTGAAAATTATGGTGTTTGAATAAAGTTGGTTAAAAAAAAATTAAAACCTGCTGCCCCCGACACTCGCCCCGCCCTCCACCCCCAAATCTTCCACTGCTGAAAAGGAGCCTGGACAGTTAGTTTTCCTCCAAAGTTACGGTGGCCAACAAGCTCATACACATCCGCTATATGACAATCATCTTTCTTGGTCTCGCAGGTTGGGAATTTGTTAAAGAGTGCAGAATGCAGAGGCCAGATTACTTCTGAAGCAGTGCCATAGGAAACAGGATGCCGAGGGCCAATGCATGGAGTTTAAAGGTGTATGCTTCGTTCACAAGGCTGTTTACGAAAAGTCCCTTGTTAAATGCATAAAACCTCGACACAGTTCCTCTCTCCATTCAGTCGAAATGTCTGCTGAACATTTCAAAATCGGCATGAGCAATTCAGCGGTAGATGTGGGTCTGTACACACAGAATTCCTCAAAACCTGAGATTTACAACACGTTACTTGGGGATCAAATTTATTTTTCCAAAACATTTTTGCAATCGGCGGGACTTTTCATTTGCCTTGTTGATGTTGCTGAGGTACATACAATAAACAGCTGTGCTGCGAGGAGCAGCTCAAGAGGCAATGGGAAGGCAGTGTTCAGGAAACAGCAGCCCAAATGACAGGCAGTGCTCAGAAGATGTTGCTGCTGAAATGTTAAGAAGAAACCTCTTCTGAGGGGACTACTAAGCAAATGGCGACAAGGCTAGAGACACCTGAAACGGAGAGCAAGGGCTTTAAGGTCTGGGGTATCGTTGTACCAGTGATTTGGATCTGGGTATCTTCAAGGCTATAAATGCGGTCAATGCAACCTTTTCTTCATTGACGTGCCAATCATTATTAAAGGTTCGTATGGGGAAGGGCAGGACGTTCCTTCGGTTAGGCCCAGACAGGACAGAAAAGGTTGACTAGCAGTCGCGTAGGGCGTTGATACAAAGTCCGTGCCTGGTTAGTGCAACCCATTGACAATAAAACTTGTTTTCATCAGGAAAGCAAGCCAACTGGGTAGAGTGTAACAAATGTTTTGCCCGAGGGCAGCAAAAATAAATTTAAAATGCCACGAAGTGCACAGATGAAGTGTCAAGTAGAAGATGCAGTAAGACATGCTAGTTGCCAAGGGCAGCTAGAGTTAGGAATACATGGGGTAGGGGTGACCTGTGGCATTCATACTAAATAGTCCGTATGGGGCAGCGGGGGCATGGCCGCTCTTGTGCAATGCTTCCCCACTTCACTTCAATTAGATCACACTTCCTCAGTTGGACAACCAACAGACCACACTGGTTTACGCTGGCCACAGGCAGGCTCAGTACTCCATTATAGAGACCGGGCTTGACACCGTAAGACTACTACAGCGATGGGTTTAGTGAGAAAGCAGATTAACATAACAGAATCCTCATTTACTCAACACATTTAAAAAGAATAGGCCCTCGTATTAGGACAAAACACTTGTTTGACGACAGACCCAGACCCAGTCTCTAAGTGATTACACTCCAGTTCCACTATCTTGGTATGTAACATGTTGCCATCAAAAGGGATGGAGCTTGGAATTTTACTTTGAGGGCTTAACACCCTAAACATTTTTGGAGGGATCATCAGAGTTCACAGTATTAAGATTCAGTAAAAATAAAAAGCCGGCTAGTCCGACAATTCCAAAATAGTTGAATCGCAAAATACACATTTTTCTTTGAAATGCAATCACTCCTATCCATTTAACAGATACTTCAAAGTATTAACTGGTCTATGCCCTCTTTATTCAAAGTCCAGAGAAAGATCAATCAATTCTCAGTGTAAGGTCCAGGAATATGTTTGACAAAGACCTTTATGTGTCGAGTCAATGAACACACGGGCCTGTTAACTGCCCCAAACGCTATTACGTGTTAAAGTCTACACTTTGATTGGGCACTTTTGGTCGGAATCAACCAATAAATTATACATGTCTATGTGCGAGTGTGAGGGCATGGGCGGGGGTACTCCCCACCCCATTAAAAAATTTTTTAAAAAAAATACATTTTTAAAAAAGGGGTTGAATTCAGGTCGACCAAAATTGCACGGACAAAGTGCAGGATATTGAGGTTTGCATCATAAAAATGTCAAATACAAATAAAAACCAATACAATAAAACCTTGATTAAATAAGCAGTCCTTCAGGAATTGTTTTAACATTCACTCAATTTTGGACCAAGGCCAGAGCAACCTATTTAGGCAAAGGGTGAACACCAGAATCTCAGGGCCTAAAAAGGAGGTGGTCCCCTTAATTGTACCAGCAGCATGAGAATGAGGAATGTTACTTACCATGTAACACTCAGTGATTTTTTATTTTTTTATAAAAAAAAAAATCGGTGTCTTGGGTGCCGACCATTTCCGGTGCTGTGTGTTTGCTGCGTTGTCCTTCTGGCGCACACTGGACAGTGGCCAGCAGGGCTCCGATACCTTCAGCGCTATGCGTTTCCTTAAATATATTGTCATCCCAAACACTAATACATACAGTGGTTAGGACGACTGTATATAGAGAGTATAGAGTTCACAGTCATACTCGGTAAATGGAGCTGAGCTTGAACTGAAAACTCCACTCACAAATAGGTTGCTGTGTCCTGCATGTTATGACATGCATGACATGCAGAACACAGCAACCTATGTATTGTTCCGTTAAAGCACTGCCCCGTTTACTAGGCGTGCAGTGTATTCATTAAATATACAGTCATCACACCTGGCAAAAAACACCTGCATAGACTGGTCGTTTTTTATAACGATAGAGCACCATTTACATGGTACTCAACCTTGCTGGCGAGTACAATGGAATTTTGGGATGTTTGAATCTTTTGTCTTTTACATCAAAGAAACTTTCAAACACCAAAGGGAGCAATCACGTATCATTAAATGCCGGTTAGATGGGCACTGTGGAGCACAAACTTGCAAAATGCAAGAAAAAGTTTCGCAGAGAGACGAGGGTTACAAAATAGACATTTCCTCACCAAAACAAGAAAAAGACGATTTGCTGTTTCCACAGCTTGATCATGAACGTTAATTACAGTAAATGTCAAATAAAGGTTTTAATTTGTGTGGTTGGCGGCAGCAGCAGCAAACACCAAGTCGGCTTATGGTGACATGCAGTTTTACAGAAAGCACATGCAATGTGTCACCGTTACTATGGGCTGAGTGCATTTCCTGTAGATCCAGTAGGTAAACTAAGATACTCTACCTGCAGGTCTAGCAGAAATGTAAAGAATTTGCAAGGCCTAGGTTATCCTAACCATTTATAAGTCACTCACCGTAGTGACTAACATACTCCTAGTCCATAGTCCTCTTTCCTCCATACTGCAAGGGGCGTCCCACGCTAGGAACGGGAACAGAATCTTTTTCACCAGAAAATATTGTAAAGACCGCAGGGGGGTGTCTGTACTTCTGCTCTCTATATGGTAGAGGAGAGGCACAGAGGACCCCAGCCAAGATTCTCTATTATTGGTACGTGGTCGAGCAATCAAAGCCTCAATTCTCAGGAGGTGATGCAGGCTGGTTCCTAAGTATAGTATAGTCCCCAAACCCCCACACATGAATGTCCACACACTATTAGTTAAAACAATCTTTATATAATTAATATTCAAGGTTATGTACAATATCACAATAACTTACTTTGTACTCCGTTATCTACAATGGCAAATATACAGTTCTACGTGGTACCACTATTACTATTCGATCTCTTTAAAGTGCATCAACTATACGGTTAAATGTCCCACAAATCAGTTTGTAAAGGAAACCAACAATAGATGAGGAAAGCAGTTGGTTAGAACAATTGCAGACTACTGGCCCCTACCACTAGACAATTCTGTGTGGAGATACCCCCACCTGGGCAACCTGCAAAAAGAAGATCACAAGCCCAGTCCTTCTATTGTTCACAAGAGTCTTCAGAATAGTTCAGCAACCCCAAAGTACCTGGTGTTGTAGAGTTCCTCGTCGGGAAATCGATGGCCCTTCTCGAGTGCACTCCCTTTAAGGCAGGAGCCACGGGTCGTTGAACGTCCGTCGATAAAAACTGAACTACGGCGGCGAAGTGGCAGCTTCGTTCCTAGCAGTGCTAGTCGACAGGGAAGCGTAAACGTCCTGCAAGGAAGAGGCGTGCGGGGCACCTCGATGTCGATAGTTCTGGACAGCAAAGAGTTTGAAGAACTGTGGCCCAGCAAGGGCGTCGAGTCGTCGGTGTCTGTATTTGGGTGGCGGGAACCCACTGGAGGATGCTCCTCAGCGTGTCGACGGCCTGGCCTTCTCCGGCAGGAAAAGTCAGGCTGCGGTGCAGGCAAGAGCGTCCTTGGATCAATGAAGTTCTTAGGCAACGGGAGCAGTAAGTGATTTCAATCCAGCACTCCAACTAAGTCAATGCCTAGTATGGGATGCCAAATGGAACCCCTTATTTATATATTTTTATGTCAAAAGTTTGTTTAATTCTGGATGATGTACCCTTATATGACGCCCCTCTCTTTGAATTCCCCCGGTCTCACTGAACCAAGAAATAGGTTTGTTTTGCAAATTAAAAGATTTGAAGAATTGAACAATATATATGGGATACATTACTCACCGTAATCGTATTTCTGATGCTTGTATCTGCTTAGATTCACATGCTGTGCATAGGCCGACATCTAGTGGAAGCTGCGGAGTATTACAGTTTGTTTTTCGAAACTCGAAAATGGGCGTCGACACAGGCGTGCCAGTAATACTATCCCTAGTGTGACGTCCACTGTACCCAAGATCCCTCACGCGTCTAGGATCCTCAGATTGTATTTTTTCTGACATGAGGAAGCATGAGGAGTAGCGCGATTACAGAAAATCCAAGCAGATAGACAGAAAGGTAAGACTACAAGCAATCATGCGCCTTCTCTCGGAGGGGAGGAAGGGTGGGTCGCATGTGAATCTAAGCAGATACAAGCATCAGAAATACGATTACGGTGAGTAAGGTATCCCTTCTGAGGCTTGTGGAATCTGCTTAGATCACATGCTGTGCGTAGATTAGCGAGCAGTACCAGAAGAAGGAGGAGGAGGTGGGATGTGAGAAGGGTCATGAGCAAACAGGTGTCTTAGAACCACTTGTCCCACTTGTGTATCTGTCTTGGAACGAGTGTCAATGCAGTAATGCTGAGTAAAAGTGTGAATAGAGCTCCAAGTAGCTGCTTTGCAAATGGTGTCGAGGGGAACATTTGCAATGAAAGCCAGAGTGGCCCCAATGCCTCTAGTAGAATGGGCCCTTGGCGTAAAAGGCAGAGTTTTTTCAGAAAGAGAGTAACACAGCTGTATACAGTTGATAATCCACTTCGAGATCGCGCCTTTAGAGACGCGATCCCCCTCTCTGCCTGTAGCTACGGAGACAAACAGTTGATCTGTTTTTCTTAGCGGTCTGGTTTTATTTACATAGTAGAGGACCGCCCTACGCACATCAAGGGTGTGTAGTTTCACCTCAGCCGAGCTTTGCTGGTTCTGGAAGAAAGCCGGAAGCTCGATGGACTGGTTTACATGGAACTTAGATATAAATTTAGGTGAGAACCTAGGGTGTGTGCGTAAAACCAGTTTGTCTTTGTGGATAGTAAAGAAAGGATCCTGCACTGACAAGAGCCTGAATTTCACTGACCCTTCTTATAGAGGTAATGGCTACTAAGAAGGCCGTTTTATAAGTCAGGTGTTTGAGACTACTTTTATGCATGGGTTCGAAAGGGGGGCCCATGAGCTTAGCTAGCACCACATTGAGGTCCCATCCTGGCGGTGGGTTCGAAATAGGAGGGTGAAGTCTCTTCACTCCTTCCATGAAGGCTTTAACTACTGGTACTTTCCACCACGATACTTTGTTATGGGATGTGGTGTAAGCCGAGAGGGCTGCCAGGTGTACCTTCAGAGAGTTAAAAACCAAACCTGCGTCCAGCAGGTGGAGCATGTATGTTACAACGTTGGAAGGAGTGCAATCAACTGAGTTGATTTGTTTATTCTGGCACCAAATAACGAATCTCTTCCACTTGTCAAAGTAACAGTGCCTTGTGTTTGGTTTCCTGGATTCTTTTAGGATGTCCATACACCTCTGTGGTAAATTGAGTTCATCGAGTTGGGTTCCTGGTGCACTGTTTGACCTTGTTGCTGGGACAGTAGGTTGTACCAGGCTGGGAGTTTGATGGGCTCGCACACCGCCATCCTGCGTAGGTGTGGAAACCATGGTTGTCTCGCCCACATGGGAGCAACTAAGATGAGCGTCATCGATTCCTTGTTCATCTTGTACACCACCTTCCTGATGAGGAGTTGGTGGAAAAGCGTACGCAAACATCCCTGACCAGTTCATCCACAGGGCGTTCCCTTGGGAGTCTGGCTGGGGGAACCTGGATGCAAATCCTGGGCATTGTTTGTTTTCGCTTGTGGCGAATAGGTCTATAGTGGGGAAACCCCACTGAGAGAAGAGATCTTCTGCGATATCTCTGTGAAGGACCCATTCGTGTTCTTCTGGGAGGGAGTCTCTGCTTAGGGCATCCGCTAGGGAATTGAACTCCCCTGGAACATGTTGTGATGACAGGAAGATGTTCCGTCTGAGTGCCCATATCCAGATTTTCTGGGCAAGCTTGGACAGATTTGGCGAACGAGTCCCTCCTTGTTTGTTCAGATAGAACATGGCTGTTGTGCTGTCTGTCCGGATCTGCACCGACAAGTTTAGCAGATGGGGCTCGAACGCCCGAAGCGCTCGGAATACTGCCAGAAGCTCTAGCAGGTTGATGTGGTTCTTGGCTACTGAGTGAGACCAGAGACCCTGAGCTGTGTGGTGGAGATGGTGAGCTCCCCACCCAGTCAGGCATGCATCTGTAGTCACCACTGCCTGAACTTCGGGATCGTAAAAGGGTTTTCCCCTTGCGAGATTCTCTCTTGTCCACCAGTGTAAGGTCTGTACGAGTGTTGGCGAAACGACCACTAGATCGTCCCACTGACCACTTGCCTGAGACCACCGTTTCGCCAACCATTCCTGCATGGGACGCATGCGCAGACGCGCGTGGGGGACCAGGTAAATGCATGACGCCATCATGCCCAGTAACCGCATTGCTTTGCGTACCGTTATTTGTTGACCTTACTGATAATGTGGAATTTGCAGTAGTATATTCCGAATTCTCTCTTCCGAAGGGAAGGTCAACCCTCTGAGTATCTAGGATTGCTCCTAGGAACTGTTTTGAGGTGCTTGGCACCAGACTTGACTTCTTCTCGTTGATAGAGAAGCCTAATTCGTGGAGGAGGTCGATAGTCCTCTGAATGTTTGACCTGCAAATTCCTGGGGTTTCCCCCGTTATGAGCCAGTCGTCCAGATAAGGGTACACTGGGATTGCCTCCCTGCGTAGGTGTGCAGCTGCCACCGCCAGTACCTTGGTGAATACCCTTGGTGCTGAAGCTATCCCGAAGGGCAGTACCTTGAATTGGTAGTGGCGACTGTCCACCTTGAAGCGCAAGTATTTTCTGTGCGCTGGGAGCATGGAAATATGAAAATAAGCATCTTTCATATCCAAGGTTGCCATGTAATCCCCCTTTTTTAGGAGGGGGATTACCTCTTGTAGCGTGGTCTTACGGAATTTTTGGGGCTTGACATACTTGTTGGCAGGCCGTAAGTCCAATAGTGGGCGCATTGTCAAATCTTTCTTTGGCACAAGGCAGTAAGTTGAATAGATACCCTTGTTTACCTGGTGTCCTGGGACGAGTTCTATCGCGTCCTTTTCTAGCAGAATGGCGATCTCCTCGAGAAGGATTTTCTGATGTTCTAAGGAGTGTATTCTTTGTCGTGGAGGGTGGTTCGGGGGACGCTGCAGTAATTCTATACAATATCCTGTGGACACTGTTGACAGCACCCATCTGTCTGAGGTGATCCCTTCCCAAGCCTGGGTGAAGTTGGAAATGCGTCCCCCTACTGGGGTTGCGTGAGAAGGGACCCTGAACTGAGCGTCACTGCTTTGGTGGAGGCGTGCCACCTCCCTTGTTGGGGCTGCCTCTGCCTCTTCCACTACCTCTCTTGTTACCCCTGCCGTAACTTTGGGTAGACTGCTGGTTGTTGTTCCATTGTGTACCCTGTCCTTGGGCATAGTTGCCTCTTTGTGAATTTTGGCCGCGTGGGCGACGAAAATTACTGTTCCCCCTCTGGTTAGGGGTTTTGTTGGTAAGCTGGCCAAGGGATTTCAGAGTCTCGTATTTGTCCTTGGCATTCTTAAGTGCGTCTTCGACCGCTTTCCCAAACAATAGATCGGGTTCCACCGGCTTGTCTATTAATGAAGCCTGGGTTTCTGTTTTGAACCCCGACTGCCGTAACCACGCATGTCTCTTGATAACAGTACCTTCTGCTATCAATCTTCCTGCGTTGTCCGCGGCGTCGAAAGTTGCTTTTAATATGCAACCAGACACGGCTCTCCCTTCTGCCAAGATCCGAGCCAACTGGCCCTTTAACGGTTCAGGAGCAGAGGCTATGAGCGCCGCGACCTCTTCCCATTGATGGCAGTTGTAACTTGCCAACAGGGTGGTGGAGTTTGCAATCCTTGCTTGGTAGGCGGACGTTGAGGCTACCTTCCTGCCAAACCCGTACAGTTTTTTGCTCTCCTTGTCGGGAGGAGCTTCTTACGACGATAAGGGTGTCCCAGCCCTCTTCCGAGTGTTGGTAACCACTAGGGAGTCTGGTTTAAGATGTCCTCTTATATAAAGAGGGTCAGACTGGGCTGCCCGAAAGTTTTTCGACTCTGGGGTTGACGGCTCTGGTGAGGTTAGGATTCACCAGGGATGGATCTATTCTACGTTGGATGGATTTAAGGATAGGGATGGTCTGAGCGACCGGCCTCCTCTCTCCCACCAACTCTTCTGCGAAGTCCCTTTCCTCCTGTACACCGTGGGTGTCGATGTGAAAATGTTCTGCTGCGCGAGCGAGAACTTCATTAAGGAGGGGCTGGTTATCAACTGGCGAGTCGGTAACTGGGGCTTCGCTCTCTACCGGGGAATCTACTCTGTAAATTTCCTGCTCATCTTCTACCTCCTCCAGGTCCTCATCCTCCGCATAGTATTCAGTCCCGGTTTGTTCCTCCATAATTGTAAACTCCTGGTCCCCTTCAGGGAAAGGCTGTCCTTGGTATCTGGGGTGTGGAGTAGAGTATGGAGTACAGTAAGGCTGCACCTCGAAGGGTTCAGGTCTTTCGAACCGGGCCTTTTTACTTAGGGGGCTAGGATCAGAGGAGCCTGAGGGTGTGGCCCCTTGAGGGTCATACGAAAGGAAATGTTCTGGGTTTTTGTCATAAAAATCAGCTAAGGAAGACATCCTTGACATGACCCTGTCTATGTCTTCACTGGACCATTCTTTGGAACAGGGTATGACTTTAGTAGGCAACTTAGAGGACTTATCAAGGGTACCCTTGCTGGATGTTGATGTCCCAGTAGATTTGTGTTTGTCTGTCTGCTTAGGGTGGAAGGATGGTCTTACGGGAGTGGAAGGCTGTGCTTTCCGCTGTTTTCCCCCCTCCCCGTGCGTGGAAAAATGTTTTCCCTGCCCCTTGGAGGCCCCAGAGCCTTTCGACGCCTGGCGTTGAGGGTCGGGAGAGGTATCTGTGTGTTTCGAGCGTGGGGCCTCGCTGGTGTTAACTGCGGCCTCGGTCTCCTGGAGCGCGGCCTGGGGGTGGAAGTCGTCGTCTTCCGACGATCGAACTTCCGTTAATCTAGGGAGCGAGGCACTCTTGGCAAGAGTGGATGATTGCCTTGCGTCATGAGGCGATCTCGATCGAGAGCGCCCAGAGGACACCGAGTCGGACCGTTCTATCTGTGCCTCTTTCCGAGAAGTCGACGTCGTCGAGGTTCGGTTGGACGTAGTGTGCTTAGTGTGTGTAGGGTGTGTAGCGCTTGCGTCGCCGGGGGTCTTCTCCATAGCCGCCCTGCCGGACAACCTTCCGAGGTCGGGGACCTGCGCTCGGCAGTCTTTCGACGCCGTAATGCCCTCGCCGTCCGAAAGTACGGCGTCGCTGCCATCGCTGAAGGCGCCCTCCGCTGCCATGGCCGCCTGCCTGGTGTGGTGGGCCCAACGCTTTGTCGAACGGTCCTTAAGTGTCTTAGGCTTAAAACTACTACACGCTCTGCAGTTCGCTTCGGGGTGGTCCCTCGGCAAGCAGAGATTGCACGTGGCGTGCCTGTCGACCCAAGGGTATTTGCGGTTGCACTTGGGGCAGAATTGGAAAGGGGTACCCTCCATACGCACCTTGAGGCAGCGGGCTGGTAAGTGTAGGAAATATATAAGGTGTACCTATATATCAAGAGTGAAGAGTATGTACCACCCCCCACTCTCCCTACTTGCAGGGCCGAGGCCAGCGGCCTACTAGGCCCAGAGCCGTCGTGCAGCAGCCGACGGTCGATGTCTTCTCCAGCCATCGTCGAGTATCGAGGGTCGACGTTGGGGTGGGGAAGGATGTCAATAATAATTTTTTTTTTTTTTTTAATAATTAGTAAAGTATGGCTAAGGCCAGGGGACTCCGCAAGATGCTTCCGACCAGTATGGCGGAAAAAAACAATCTGAGGATCCTAGACGCGTGAGGGATCTTGGGTACAGTGGACGTCACACTAGGGATAGTATTACTGGCACGCCTGTGTCGACGCCCATTTTCGAGTTTCGAAAAACAAACTGTAATACTCCGCAGCTTCCACTAGATGTCGGCCTTTGCACAGCATGTGATCTAAGCAGATTCAACAAGCCTCAGAAATATATATACACACACACATATGCACATACACACACACCTATGGACAGTGGAAAGGGTACAATTGGAGAGGGGCTAGCGTACGAGTGGAAAAGGATGAGGGGTACAGGGAAACGCCAATAAGTGCAAGGGGAATGGGGAAAGAAAGGTCAATCAATAGAACAAGAAAGTAAAGAAACATAGAACCAACACAATTCCACACAAAGCATTTGGGGTACAGGAGGTTTAAGATGTTAAAAAAAAAAAATCTACTTTTGGTCATCTGGTTAAACACTATCCCTTTAAATTGAACAGCAAAAGGGCCCAAAAATAACACTATTCTGGTGCGTGTGGAAAACAAATTCAACAGCTCACAAAAAAACTGGCTCGGGTGAAGATTTCCAATTTTTCACAAGCTCCAATTGTTCTAAAAAAATGACATACAGTGGAGGAAAGAGGCCCTTTCGAGGACTACTCCAAACAGTGGCACTGCTTTTAAAATAGGACCCTGCATAAGTACTTGCATGAACACTTTCTCGGCTTAGTATTAGACGCCTGAAGCACAAAGGAGGCGCTAGATCATAGAGGATCAGAGCGGCTTCCCTGCGTAAAGCCTTTCTACACCAGCTGAACGGGTAACCGAGCGCACTTGCCATCACAGATTCTTAGAAGAACCGAACAATATGTAATTATAAATACAAAGCTGGTTCAATATCATTAATTTGTCAAGGCAGGGGTGGCAGATATTCATTAAATACATTGTTCTGTGCTAATTTCAATATTATGAAAATATACAGCCTTGCTATTTCAGGACTTGTCTCCCACACACAGGAAGCGTCACACGACCCTGAAAATGCCAGGGAGGAAATTACACGTTACTCGGTAATATACAAGATCGAGAGCTGGAGATCTTTTAACAGCAGCAGACACCGGGCCCAGTGCAAACAAACTCGTCACTGCAGAAGCCATACAGGAACTTGGATCCAAGCATGATTTAAGTGAAGGATCATGGGCGGCGCACAGCATGAAGCGCTTCAGAGCAAGCTGGAGGCGTACATTCGCACGGAGCTATTGAAGCTGGTCAGCAGGAAGCACTGATGACGGAATTTCCAGAAGCACTGCATGGATGACCATTTCATGAAGGTAGACAATGCTCTAACTTTTCATCAGTCGCTGAAGCCTGAAGGAAAACAGTTTTTGGATGTCTCCTTTTTGTGAATGGTACAGGCGGTAAGGGCTACAGAGGGTGGGTCCGAGTGTCTGCCACGTAGGCCCAGCTCTGCACACCAACAATGCCTGTGCAGAAAGGTCTGAAGTGACGTGTGGAATCCGAGGTGCTTCCAACTCTCAAACATACAGGCCCTCAACGTCAGTCATTACACAGAGACGGAGGCAGGGAAATTCGTTCAACACGTCTTTATTCACCTTTCACATAACAGGAACTGACGTTCAACTGTTCCCTGCCCCTCCCCTTCCCACTGCCCCATGTCCCTTCTCATGTGACATAGGTGAAATGACAAGACCCCCCCTCAATACTAAAATATAAAGTTCTGTTTCAAAACATTTCTTCAATGAGTATATGTGGTTTCTTCCAAGTCCTTTGGGGTCTCCGGCTACCTTCTTCAGGCAGCCCTGGTGACATGAGCGTCTGAGCTCGAGTCCTCTTGATCTCCTTCATAGGGTGCGTCCCACTCTGATGGAGATTCTAAGGAGCTGTGGTTTGTAGCAGGTATGAGTCCAGGCATTCTCCTGAAGTGCAAAGAGTTTGTTATAATCTTTTGGTTACCTTCAGCGGTGATAGGAGAATCTTTTGTTCCCACTATGGTGAGGGGTTCTTCGTCAAATGCGGCCATGTTCTTACGACTTTGCGTTTATTTCACAATAACATCCGATTCTAGATCATTTTCCTTCGCCCTTCTTTCTGATCGGCAACTCTTCTTGGAGGTGTCTTGTCTCATCTCAGGATCACCTTTGTACTGGTCTTCAGAAGAGATGTGGGGTAGTCGAGTCCTTATGTTTCTTCCAAACATCACTTCTGATGGCGTTTCCCCTGTGGTGCTGTGAGGGGTGTTTCGGTAGTCTCATCAGCTGGCATAGTAGTTTCTCCAGGGGCTCTCCTGTGATTCGAGCCATTTGAGTGGTTTGCTTAATGTTGCCCATGAATCGCTCTACTGTGCCATTTGCCTGAGGCCATAATGGAGTTCTTTTTCGATGGTGGAAGCCCATACATTCTGCAAATGTTTTAAAGTCTTGTCCGGTGAAAGGAGGCCCATTGTCCGTTTTTAGAACTTTGGGGATGCCATAGGTGGCGAACATTCTATCTAACACAGGAATGGTGTGATAGGCTGCAGTGGATGGCAAAATCTGTAGATCCGGGAAGCGTGATTACTCGTCAACCACTACTAGGATGTGCTCACCTTCCAGTGGGCCATAGTGGTCCACAGCGATTTACTCCCATACTCCTTCCAGAAATTCCATCATGTTGAGGGGTTCAGGTCTAGTATGAGGTTTTACTACTGCACAAATGGGGCAGTTTTTGAGCAGTTCCTACACATGTGCGTCAAGTTGAGGGAACCACAGTTTGTCTCTGCATCCTTTTGGTGGATACCATCCCTCTGTGTCCTTCGTGTGCCAGCTCGAGGACCCTTTGTCTTAAGCTGCGAGGAATTACTAGCTTGGTGCCTTTCAGGCAGTCATCTGATTTCGCAAGCTCTTTTACAGCCAGCAAGCATGTGATGTCTTGACTTGCTTCTTCCCCCACGCTTTCTATGAGTTGCTTTGCGCGTTTCCAGTGGCCCGTTTCTAGGCATCTCATTATGACTTGCAGTTCTTGATCTGCGTTGGATTCTCGTGCTATTTGTTCCGCATCAAGGCCTGGTGGTGTGTTCCCTTGAAACACATAGCTGATGTATTGGTCTGCAATGGATGGGGCTGTCTTGCGCTCTGTTTGGGTGCCTAGACAGGAAATCTGCGGGATTGTGTTCCTTTCCTGGCCTGTGTACTATGTCAAATTAATAGTCTTGTAGTCTCAATGCCCAGCGTACTAACGTTGGGGGCATCTTGGCCTGGGAGTTGCTGTATAGGAATAGCGCCTGGTGGTCCATGACAATAGTAAAGGGCTTCCCATAAAGAAAACAAATGAGTGTTTGCAAGCCCAGACTACTGCGAGACCTTCCTTCTCGGCTTGTGAGTAGGCCTGTTCAGTTGTGGAGAGGCTCTAGTTTGCATACAACACTATGTACTTAGCGTGTCCATCCCGGTCATTTAGTTGTGTCAAAATGGCCCCAAGAACTACAGGGCTTGCGTCTACTATTAGCTCTGTGTGCTTCCTGGGATCAAAGTATGCCATTTTTTTTTTCCATCAGCGGTGCGCTCCTTGATCGCTTGGAATGCTTCTTGGCACTCGTCATAACATTTAAATTCTGAGTTAAGCTAGGTGAGTGCTCTGAGGGGTGCACCGACGGATGCAAAGTCCTTAATGTATCGCGTGCAATAGCTTGCTAGACCAAGAAATTATCAAAGGTGTCAGGTGTCTGAAATGGTCAGGTGTCATTACCTTTTCTGACAAAATGTGAACAAAAAAAAATAATAAATAAGACATTGCCGTGTCCTTTTCTGAAATTCACACTTCTCTTTATTTAGGGTGAGATTCACTTCTTCCAGTGCCATGCAGACTTGCATAGGCGTGTCTTGCTGGTCATGTGTCTGACCAAATACCAAGATATCACTGTAGTTCAGACAGTTGGGTACATGTTTCATCACATTGTGAATTTCTGACTGAAATATTTCGGCTGCAGACGAGACTCCAAAGCGGAGTCGTTTGTACCTATAGAGACCTAGATGAGTGGCAAATGTCGTGATGTACCTGGACCTTTTGTTGAGCTCTAATTGATGGTACCCTTTGTTGAGGTCCAGCTTCGAGAAGATTGTGGCTCCGTTGAGGAGGTGTACCATATCCGTGATTTGGGGAGCTTGGTGATGTTCCCTCATGATGGCTTCATTTTAACTTTGCATGTCCAAGCATATGCGGATATTAGACGAGTCCCTTTTTGGGAAAGGCACTAGGGGTGACACCCATGGTGTGGGCCTTTCGCTGGCTCAATGATATCAGCCTCTAGTAGTTTAACTAGCTCGTCTTCAACCTGTTTTTGTATGTTAATAGGGATTCCTCTGTAGTGTTGGGCCACTGAAGTGATGCTGGTGTTAATGTGCAGTTCGATTTGTCGGTCTTTAAGCTTGCCTAGTCCTTTAAACAAAGCGGGGAATACCTGTTCGATACTCACTGTGGCATCCAGGTATTTATGCACAAGTCTGTATAGGGCGTGAATTAGGCCCATTTCGATGGCTGCCTTGTAGAAGAGGATGCATCTGCTCTCTGTGGCCGCTTCTAGGACATGCATGGGTATGTCTTGGGCATGGTCTCGGTACTCGCATGATGCTGTGAACAAACCTTTGCAGGCCAACAGTGTCTTTGATCCATATGGAAAAATGAGTGCTCTAGCCGGCTGTAGCCTGGGGGCATTAGGTATGCTGTTATATACCTCTTCACTGATAACATTAACCGTGGCTCCAGTATCTACCAGAAATTCTGCTGCCTTTTTGTTGACTTGAATCATTAGGATTGGGCTGTTTTCCTTGGCCGTCTGGTTTCCTAAGGCGTATAGATAACCCATTTTTCTTGGTTATCCTTTGTGCCTCCCGCTTTTCTTAGCGTTGTCCTCCGAGGAGGCACTGGACGCACTGTCGGACTGTGGTTGTTCTATAAGGCATCCAACATATCTTCTGGGTCTTCTCCTTTGTCTTGATGCAGGTTTGTTGTCTTTCCACTCGCTTGAGGGTCTTTTGTCCGTCTGTTCCTCGCAATGTTTGACGTGTGAAGTCGCTCTGGTGATGTGACACACGAGGTGAGCTTGCGTGTCTGATCCCAGTCAGGTGTGTGCCGTTTGTTTATTACAACGCCACGCATTTTGCTACGATACATGAAACAGACCGCTTTGTAATGATTTTCTCCTCTACATGCAGACCATACCTGACCCATGGCAGGGCATTGTTCTTCGTGTGGGTATTCATGTCCAAATCTGTAGCATAATGGGTCATTGTTGCCTCTTGGGCACCTTCCAATTTGTTTAGATTTTCATGTTTCCCATGGGATATCTTGAGGTCATCCAGTCCTTCTACCTGTGCTGCATCTCAGCGGGCTAAGCGTAGGATTTCCTCCAGATTTCATGGTTTTTGTAATAGCCATTTCCTGAGATCAGCACTCTCGCATCAGACTATGATCTGAGAGCGGAGAGCTTCATTGGAATATTTGTTGAAGTAGCAATGTTTCATCTTTATTCTTAGTCTCATTACAAAAGCGTCCATGGTTTCGCCTTTGGTTTGTTTTGTGGTGTGAAAAAAGTGTCTTTCGTGGTCCACATTTGTCTGAGGTGTAAAATAGTCTGAGGGTTATTTTTAGATTTGTGTCCGTCTTCTGGGCGTTTGTCCAGTATGTCCCTCACATTTGAACCTATTGCATAAATTAATAAACTGTTTCTTCTCATCGAGTGGACCCACTGCTTTCAGGCATACCTCAAAGTCTCTTAACCATCTCTTCCATCGCGGTCCCAGAGTGCCAGTGTCGCTGAGATTAAAGTTTGATGGCAGTTGAGGTAACAGGCTGTCAGACATTTTTGTGGGTAATACACAGGCAGGTGTAACTTGTACAGTTAGTGAGTCCTCCCCCAGACTCTGTCATCTTACTTTGCCACTTGTGTGAAAAAAAATGTTTGTGCTACCCTCGTCACAAACTACTTGTCCTACCTTGAAGACTTGTGATGGTAGGGAACTGTTGTGCTTCCACTTGTTGGGTGCGTGCAGTCTTGGTCACATTTTGCTGCTACGCAGGTTTGTTTTGTGAATGAAGGCCTTCGCGCCTTCTACTTTTCCACCACTTGGTGGGGCCTGTAGGTGGGAGATTTCCCCTCCAACTGCCTTAATGTTGATACAAAAATGGGGAGCGTGCACGCTCCGACACCCGTTGTCGTGTGGGAACGGGAGGACTATTCCTCAACCGCTCACTTTGCCCCTCCTCAGCAGAACATTTCCGTTGGCGGGAGATCTCCATCGCTGATTGCCCGGAGTGCTGTGATGGCGGTGAGCCGGCTTGCTCCACCCGCAGGTGTTCCTCGCTGCCGTCGGCGGGGAGCTGCTCACACCCGCCCGGAATTTGGAAGCGAGAGTGGCCAGCTGGCGGGGAGTGTTGCTATTTTTTCTAGAGTTAGTAATGCAGTATGCAATACAATAAAAAACTGATATTTGAGACATCCTGGAAGAAGGGAAGCTAACCTGTTTTGAATGTATATGTTACACTTCGAGTTCCCGCGCAGCGTCCTTTGCAGTATTACATTCATCGGCATGCTCCTTTGTGGAACCGGTACAGGTTGCCATGGCGCCAGCACAAACAGAGGCATCATCCGTGTCAGCTAACACGGCTTGTACGTGAAAGACGTACTACGGGACACGCCCCCATACGGCTATAAATCCCTGTCTTTCACGGACACTCGTTGCTGTTAATTAGCGGTTACTCGCTACCGCGGTTTCATCCGTACTATCTTTGCAAAGTTCTGCCTTCCTGGTTCCGACCCTTCGCCTGGCTATTGGATTGTGACTTTTTCCCTCATTGGAATGGTTTGATTACTCACGGCTTTTTCGACCCGGACTGCTCCTGACCTGCTCCTCTGGTCCCTGGCGTGCCCTCCTGATCTAGACGCGGAACGGCATCGGATTTCTCCTCGCTTCCTCAGCCTTTCGTGGCTCCTTCCCGGCTGAGCATCACGGATCTGCTTCAGCCGCCATCCGCACACTACCGGCAGACGACTTCCACCCGAGCTGCACCCGCTACGCCGCTCCACACCTGAACGTGCGTCTTCCTGAGATTGTAACGGGATTCGGGTGAGCTTTTCCAACTCCCTCCTTCGTTTGATTTTCATCCTGAGTTACGTGAACTTGTTTTGTTTTCCTGTTGGTGACTCTGGGAAGTAGGTGGATTAATAGACATTGGGGTATTACCATCCAAGTGCAGCCGAACGCTTCCAAATTCTGCACCACCCCGGCTCTAGTGCGTCCCTCGTGCCGCCCGGGTTATTTCCCCAATACCAATATTCCTGTTATTTTTTCCTGTCGTTTTCTTCAGAGAAGGACTTACTCCAGCACCGTTATATCCACTACTCAGGTCTGTTCTAGCTTCATACTGTATTTTGGGTATCTATTCCTCGGTTCCAATCACCAAGTCTAGCTCCTTATATTTACACAGATCCATTCCGGGGAAACTCCACTCCAATACTTCTCTAGGTAATTCATTGCCTTTTTTGCTAATTGGTTATTTGGAATACTCAACCACTGTCTAATATTCATTGTGTTCCTTTACAGCTTTGATATTGGCGGTGCGTGTTCTCCCCGCTCTTTTGTTCAATTGACACCTCTGTCTGTCCCAATTGAAACAGCAGAGAAGTACATTGTAGAAAAGAGCCCCTCTTTGAGGAAGCCTGAGTCTTGAACTCAGGGGGCTGGAAGTTAAGGCTGAAGATCGATTCTTGCACACCTATCATCTCCGAGGTCGGCTAGCTACTTCCACAAAAATTCCAACTCCGGGGTACGGATCAGTACCACTACATGCAATTGGCCCACACCCTGAAAACCCACATACCCGCAGAGGCTATTATCCCGCACTACACACCGATAGAACGCAACATGCTACCAGCATACAATCCCACTAGAAGCACTTCCATCCTATACAATGCCATCTCTTCCTTCGCCACTCCGGAATTGATGAACTTGAGGGCTAAATGGGAGGCAGATGTGGGAGAGAGCTCTAGAAGACTGGATTCAGGCGCTGATGCACCCACGGGAGGTCGCCATCTCCTCTAGACCTCGGCTGGTGCAGCTTAAAATCTTGCATAGAGTGTACTATAGAACAACCCTATACGGTTGGGGGCGGGCCTCCAACCCGAACTGCCTCCGGTGTGGTGGGGGGAGGGACTCTTTCACATCTTATAGACATACCCCCGGATCCAGACCTTCTGGAACACGTGCTGCAACTAACTGAATAGGATCCTCGCCCGCACCATACCACTGGACCCAAAGGTCCTACTCCTGGGCATACCGGAGCAGAGTGATCTTAATAAATGGGAAAAGCTGCACCTGACCATGAAGCGCAATATTGCACAAAAATGGGGAGCCCCAGAATCCCCAACACTGGAACAATGGGACATGGACATGGACATATGCGCTATGATAGAGCGTAGAATATGTAACGCAAGAGGCTGCTCTACCAAGGCTTCCAAAATATGGGGGAGGTGGGAAGAAAAGGGGCTCTAGAAACCACGGACATGGGTGATAAGACTTGAATAAATATGTGCACTGTTATGGGAAATGCTTTTGACGATTAGTGACACAAGTACTAACATCAGCCTACGTTTGGATATGCTAGTCCCTTTCTCTTGTTGTTTTTAGTTTTGTTGTGATTGTTGTAAAAAAACAATGAAAAATGTTTTATCAAAAAAAATAAAAAGGACATTAGCTTAGGATACATGGGTCAGTTCCTTCTTAGAACATACAGGACACTTCAATCAATTCACCTTAACGAGTGGCAGGAATAAAACACCCGTTATTGGGAATTTGTCTTGGGGGCCGTTGTCATTGTAAATCCACAGGGGGTTATAAAATCTTTTGTATACAACAATGAGGAGTGGACATTATGTGCCCATTGTAAATCAGAAACAAGTGGTTCATGGGACTTTTTGCCCTTGTGTTTGTTGTCCGTTGGTATGACAGCCTGTTAAGCTGCATTTTCAGAATACCCTGGGGTGGATTCTGAGGGCAACCTATTATGTTGAACATGAAAGACTTTGGTGTCTAGCGAAGCCCAGTCAAGGTAGAGTAGTAGAGCAGTAGAGCAGTAAGGCTTGGACTCAGAAGGGTGGGAGAGCGGCCTAACGCTACAATGAGACACACCCAGAGCACTCCTCCAAATGCATAGAAGAGTACGAAAATATAGGATTATTAGGCCTTTCAGATACACTAAGCAATTATCACACAACTATTGTAGACATTCACCATTGGGGTTTCCGCTAGAACACCAACACTAGCATTAGAACCGTATGCAATAGTTGATAGAGTCAAGATCAACAGTACATAACTGTGTGGTAAAGCAAGCGAGAAAAGTAGAATAGTAATTTAGAAGCAGTTTAAACAGAGCAGTTACAGGGAAACCCAAGACAAGGTCCCTAGACCTTAATGAATCCAACCCTGCTATGAATTGCGACCAGTCTGCAAATTTCACAAGTTCCACAATATGTACCTTTGAGGGCGGGCTTACAATTGGAGTGCGGACAAGAATTGACAAAGGCAATTGTTGAGCAAGGGTCCCAGAAGATAAATTAAAGAGGAAGTTCTCTCAGGAATATTGTCCCAATCCATAATGCATTTTTTTTGAGCATACATCCATCAATCCGAAACATTTACCCAAAGCATCTTACCTTTGGTTCTCAAATTCTCGCAGCTTTCTTCCAATTTTTCAGCTTTTTTTTCCCCTTCCATTACATGTTCGTTCGCCTTTACAGGCTTCACCTGTACCTGGTTTTCTTTGGCAACCCCTGCACTGCTGTCACAATATATTATACAGCACAAGCAAGTCAGGGCTCTTTCCCGTACAATGAATGTGGCGCATAATAAAACCGCTTTTTATTTTTACAACTTAGATTTCTTTTTAATAAAAAGAAAGGCCTCCAACCAGTCTTGCACCCAACCTCCACAAGCATCCCATGTCACAGTAGACTACGAACCAGGCCAGTGTGTTATGAATGAATATTTTATTTATGATTTAATTGTAAAATAGAAGAATTGCAATATCCACCAAGGTGTGGGAACACACATTTCAGAGTCCTTTTTGGTCAAGCGGCACAGACAACTCAAAAATGTATTGCACAAGGATTTACTTTACTGATTTCACCACTACTATGAAAACAGCTCAAAACACCAAGCAAATTATGCAACCCATAGGAAATTGCATGTGCACACAAAGCATTCTTGAATCCCAGCAACCCTCACGCCCCCCTAGACCTCCACTAGGCTTGTCAGTTTACAGAAACAATATGGGAAGCCAGCAATGAATGGCACAATTTGTTTTTCTGCACCAGGAAAAATTGGTTTTTAACTAGTTAGGACAACTGCAATGGGACAGCACAGAAGGTATTTCATACTGCTTATACTTGGAAGACAAGCAGGGCTTTAGAACATACTAGCCAGCACACAAGAGGCAAATCGTTTTTAGAATATGCAACACATGGGGAAAATGGAAAGGGAATGCAATTGGAAATTCATTTTCACATCACAGTAGGGAAGAGGAACAGACTAGGAAAAACGTTTTTTAAAAAGGTTAAGATCAACTTCAAAAAGGAAACGAAAATGTGAATGGGATTTGTTTTTTCTGAGGCTGCAAATGGCAGGCAAGCTCTAGGCAATGGGGAACTCGCAATACGAAAATCGGCTTTGAGTTAAAATGACAGATGCAAATAACAGGTGGGCCCTGAGCAAAGGAATAGCTCACAATGGAAAAAATCAGTTTGGGGTTAAAATGACATACATAACTAGAAGTTCGTTTTGTAGGACACAATTTAAACACAGACAAATTCATTTTTCAGTTCATGAAATTAATTCTTTGGTGGACACTTTACAACTATAATGACCCACAATGCACCGAGAAGAGATAGTTGGTTTTGAATTCATACTATCCCAATCCCTTGAAATAAATGTGGGAATTGATTGACTTGAGAAAAATATACTGAAGATTTACACAAGCAACTGGAGATTCTTCAATGGTAAATGACTAAAATGCACAGGCAAACAAGATTTTTCCATGGGAGAATCTCTATGGCAATGCTGACGAGGATAGGGCTTGCTTAATCTATGGCTGGGGGTGTCTATACTTGGAGGAGAGGGATTGATGTGCATCAGAGCATCATTGCTGAGACAATCAAGGGGTCAGTCAAGGATTCTCTGTCCTTCAAATGGGTCCGAATCCAGCTACTACAGCTCCAAGATTTAGGCCTCACTCTGCTAGGATGGTTCCAGATTGTCAGCTGCACACTTCGGGATTCAGTAGGAAGCCCTGATTTGAGATGGAGTGACTTATTTATAAGGCAAGTGACATCACTGATGTGTCACCATTCTCGCAGAATGGATTGGGCAGTGTTGAACGTTTCCTCCCATCGGTGGGCCGAGAATGTGGGAGTGTTTGGGAAACCATGTGAGGATACCCATCCATCTAACTTGGACAAGGAGCTGGGTCTGGTTTTTGCACATGGAAATCTCACTGTATGACAAATGCCCTTTCTCTTCATATTTCAACACATGACAGCATTTTACCACTATATTTTTCAGTAAATCACATCAACTTTGTCAGGTGTCTGTGCGACCTACTGGTGCGAAGATGCCGTTTTTCTCATTTACACACAAACTACATTAATGAAAAATATGGCGCTTGGAATATGTATCGCAGTTAACATATTTTGTCAAATTTTTATGGTTCTCACATTCATACAGAGGGCCACATTAAGTTTTTCTTCACAACTTTTGGTATGTTGGTGTCACCAAATTTCCTTTTGGTTCACCAGAAGTAGCTGGTAGACAGCTTTTCAGAAATCTGAACATGAATAGTGTGCGATCAATATTGACAAAGTTATACCATAAACAGCTCATCTCCCATTTTGTACAATAGGAGTGAAACCACTCCTTAACGCTGGCCCCAACCATTGGGATGGATCTGTTACTAACTGTGACGTCAACAGGGGTTCCTGCGTTTAGATTAGCTCAGGGCTTCAAAGATTGCCAGCTACGGCCAGTTTTATTGCGGCCTAAGTGGTTTGAGTCATAAAAGCTGGGGAACAGGACAATTCTTTATCTTATCCCCACCACAAAAATGATCTCTACCAGCCTTTCGTTTGTATTTTTAACAGAATGGCCTCATGTTTGAAGGGGGACCCAGACCTTAATTCCCATGACAACAGGCTTTGACATCTAGTTTCACTTTTGAAGACCCACAGCAGAGAAACAAAACCAGAAACCAAGGTTTTGGTCCTGCCTCTGCTGAAAGAATTTTACTTTTAACTAACCCTTGGAAATGCACACAATCTTAACATGTAAACCCTTGCAAAACTAGTTCCCTGCACACAGTGGTTACAGAAGGGAAACAATCACATATTTTTAGAGACTTTAGCTGTACATCTGAATGCTTAAAGTCTTAATTTTAAAGGCACAATTGCAATGTCACTTTGTGAAGTTTCAGCTGTGGAGCCTTCATTCTGCTGCAATTCACATCTCCGTGTAGATTCTGTGAATTCTGGTTTCCTCTGTGATGGGCCCTGGTGGACAGAACTCCAGTTCATCTATTACAACTCTTGCAAACATTGTCACAGTAAACAGGCTCCATTCTGCTGAGCATCCTTGCACATAATCTGGGCATTTTCATTTAACATTCTGGACACTGCTGTTTCTGACAATATGGCTTCAGCTCTCCAAGACTTTTTGCAACTTGCGTCTCATGCCTTTCCCTTATGTAAGGCAATTAACATTTTTCGCATCTCCATGTTTTGATGCTTAATTTTACTCCTTTTTGCTTTGGAAGTGCAGGGCCTTATTTCCATGCAAGTTCAAAGCAGGCCTTACATTTTGGGGAGCCCTCATACTGACTCCGGCCTTCAATTATGGCATTCAGGGGTCATTTCATCCCACAATGCCCTCTTTCCCGCCGGCCTCTTCCCCCGATTTGGCCCTCCTCAGAAGGAGCAGCCTCTTCATAGTGTCCCTCAAGGCAGCTCTGCCCGGTAAGCCCTTGGCTAAGGGACCCAGCGCAAAGAGCAGCTCCTGAAGAACAGCTCCAGTTCATGTTTGCGAGTGAAGCCAGTAGCCAGCCGTCAAACAGCAGCAACTGGCAAGGTTAAGTGTGGTCTAGGTGGGGAGTACAGCAATCGCTGCATTCCAAAAGCCCTGCCACTCTTCTTACCTACATAACCTAGCATACCAATATTAGCCCGCTACTAAATATCATTGCCATCACTGCTGTGTACCAACCTTTAGGTGGTTTTATTTTTACTGTTGTGTCCCAGATGTAGGCATTCCATCTCTATCGTGATCTCAAAACTTGGTGTTGTGCATTTACTGTTTTGTTTCCAATTTAGGAGGTCACCCTCTAGCCAGGTGAATTTTAAGCATGCGTCACACGTAGCTAGAATTGTGAAGACTGACCATGTGTCACACTTGGATAGGAGATTAGTCATTTGTCACAACAGATAGGACAGTGTAGATTAGACAATGCTTTGGTTACTCACTAAATTCTTCCAACACCCCACTTCTACTTCCTCAAACACACCACCCAAACACTATACACACCCACTAGGCTAGCTAACCTCTATCCAAACACACCCAACACAAGCAACACACTTACAACAAATAAACCAGGACACTGACCTGACCCATACGGACACAAGCAAGTGCGCACAACCTTTAACACCTGCCAATATACACATAAACACCCCAACATAACATAGAAACATCCCAGGCATTGGTCCTTACATGTACAGATGTACAGATACAACAAGCCAGTGCACACAACCTATCTGCAAGCCAACACACACGCCAGTTTCTCCTGGTTCTTCACCTATCATACCATTCCTCCCTCACTAAACAACTCAGTCCTCTTTCTTGCAGAGTCACGTGAGCACCTGGAGACTACCCTTGAGTGGCATTGGTGCGTGGTATAAATCAACATTTACATATGAAAAACTCACGGGTCGGAAATCGCCCTTTTGTGCTAATCCTCTCCGTTGATCCACTGCCCTAGGTTCAAGTGCACTAACAGCAGTAAAAATAACACACCCCCCTCAAGCCGACTTCACTAAACACTTACACCCCTTGTCACAATGTCAATGCACGTCTCATGACATCCTCTGTGTACAATCTATGGATCGGTCTCCATGAAAACATCAAGCAGCCCATCAACAAACCCTTTCTGATCAAACATTGGAGTTTCTTCTTCCTTGGTGTCAGTGTATTTCATTCCTAGCCTCCACAAGTGATTTGCTCTATTCAGCCATCTACCAAGAACGATGTAGTGAGAACCCTACCTCTAACACATTAAATGTGTAAGCGCCAAGTCTAAAAAAAATCTCTACTTCACAAATGTTTTTAAACCATATTAAAATCCTATTTCCACATGACTTTTACGTGTGTCAATGCTAAAGTTCACTGTTTGGGCCTATTCCTCTGGTCTTCGCACTATGGGTTTTTGGAACATCTTTATTCTCTCATTTTTCTTTCACATTGCATTTTGAAAGTAAAACCTCTCATTACTTTATGCAAACAACTTTTTTATTTTTCTCACTGTTGATTTTATACTTCAATACTCAGGATTTATAGCAACAAGTCAGCCCTACCCATACGAGCCAGAGTATAGAGAAGAGGAAATGATTGAGAAAGATTTTGTAATGATTGGGAATCTGATGAAAGTCAAGCCCATCAATCACCGGAACCTGATCGCATAGAAGTTTCCACATGGTGTACCTGCCATCAATGTGAGGTGATGCCAAATTTGGTGGAGAACTGCTGTTGCTGAGAACGGTCTGCCGGTTTGGCCTACATAGCCGAAGAAGACACCACTGCTATGCGTTACACAGCTGCATAACTTCAGGGCAACATGCCTTACAAGATCAGTGTTGCGAATTATGGTTCTGATACATGAACTTGGAGCAGTTCGCACTCGTAATCCAAGTAATCAGTTTCCCGTTTATACATGGCATTTTTGACAACCTAGATGGCTAACATTTTATATTATTCTCCTACTACATTGCAACTTCAAAGGTTCACCAACAATAGCATTTTTCTTATATATGCAAAAAGGTCTAGTACTTATCGCAAGCCTAAGTATTCAACATTACAGTTAACGACTTAACATTAAAGTAAAAAAAAAATATTGCCCTATGTACCAAATGTTTATTGCTGGAATGGGTGCTCACAATTCTAGATCATCCCTACTGGAAAAGTAAAGTATTGTCAGTACTTTGCTCGAAAGGGTACTTTAAGCATGCTGTCATGATGCCTACCCCCCGGGGACCCAGACCACGTCCAGCATCCCCGGAAGCAGGCATCAAGTTATCCTAAGCAAGCCCAACAACCCCTGCTAGGGACTATTTGGGTCCAGTCCTGGCGCCTATGGCTCCAGGCTCATATGGAGAGTCAGTCCTGGCGCCATAGGCGCCAGGCTTATAGATTAAAACTTACCTGATGCAGACCATGCTGCAAACTTACCTGATGCAGACCATGCTGCAAGAGCTCCAAGCCAAAAGAGGCTTGGAAGGGACTACTTTACTTAGGGACTATTTTTTACTCGGGCTGGGGAGGAATACTTATCTGGGACTACTTTGGAGACTATTTAAACCACGCCCGAAGAGCAGCACACGCTTTGCGTTATTCTGCATCCAGCAGCATAACGCTCACCGTGCCTGCAAGTCTGCATCCAGCCTTCTGCCACGCCCGCCTCGAGTTTGGAGCTCCTAGAAAAAGGGAGAAAGAAGGAGAAAAGGTTAGAACAAGAGCAATACCTTTAATCCTTACCTGAATTCCCGATCCATCGCGCCTTCGAGCTGGAAGAAAGAAGTTATTTTATGCGCGTCGCCCCGCCTGCTGCAGCGCTGCGCTGAACTCACCGGCCTTCGCAGCATCTTCACATTCCATCGCATCCTCCTGCATGTTCCCGCCGCACTCCGGCACCTAAGGAGAAGACAAGAACAGCAAGGTGAGCTAAGGGAATACACAGAGGAATATTAGTTACCCCCCCCCATAGACTTACCTGATTTTACCACCGGGGGTACCATTCCTCTTCACCGGTCGGCGCAGCTTCCACTGCATCTTCGCCGAACCCCCGGCCCCTAAGGGGAAACAAAAGGACAGCAAGGTGAAGCAAAGGGACTAACAAGGGGAACCCTCCTCACCACAATAGACTTACCTGATTTTACCGCCGGAGGTATTATTCCCCAAGACTTCATACTTTCTCTCAGCGCCTGAATAAGGGAGAAAGCAACAGGTTACATATTGACTTTATTTTATCGAACTGTGTTGGAAAATACAAATCGTTACCAGAATACTACCGGTTGCCACGAGGAACTCTTCATTAGGGTCAAGCTGCAACCTGCAAGGAACCGGACAGAAGTGAAAGTCAGGCATTTGAACTCTTACGAACTTTATACTTGCGGCGTCTTTCCGGGAATCTCGGAGTCAATATTGTTCTGGAACTCACCAATTCCTTCGAGCCAGTGAAGCAACTGGTTATCAACGCGCCCCTGCGCTCAATGCAGGATGGAGAGCTCATCTTTTCAAATCATCAGATGAGACTATAAGAGGGGACATCAAAGGCGATCTGTGGGGAGACCAGCGGGGATGGGGGGATTTACGCTCAACTCCACGGGTGGTTAATTCCCTTTCTCTATTTGCAGAAGAATATTCCTACGGGCCAAGCAAACGAAGCTAGGTGGGCCAGTCCAGTCCGTCATCTCGGCCCTACGCGTCACATTGGTGGAGGCCGCAGCTCTCCAGTTCCGAGCGACGCCTCTGTAGGAGCCAGGTGAGCGTAACATATCAATGCCTTCTATTTTAGAAGGCTGTCCAAACAAGATAAATGCAATTATTCGAATCATTAAAAAAAAAAAAAATTCTGTATCCCTTACACAGATGATACAGGCTTATGGCCTATCAAGTGTTTACATGGTGGGTTCATGGAACACTGAATCTGTGTTCGACGAGTAATATGCCTGTGCGGTTTCAGCCATTCATGAAAAATTCCCAGTGACTCCGGACAATACAGCGGATTTATACAGACAATACCTCAACCGCAGAAGTATAATTTGTAGTTTGGATATGCCATCAAACTTATCTTAAAAAAGTGGCTTATAAAACAAATATTTGTTTTAAATTTAGAATATATGAATATATTTTACATTGGACTTTAAATCCTTTAAAATTGAGTAAGATGCATTTAAAGTTTCAACTTTTTCTTTCTAATTTCAAACCGTCACCATCAACATACAAAAAGGCACAAATCGTTAAAACAAAATTAAAAATTACTTGCATTTAAAGGTCAAGTGCAAATCAACATCAATTAACTGGTTTCTTTTTGCCTTCATGTACTCCATATTGCATTCCATTTCTAAATAAACTACTTTTTCAATAAAAAATAACAATCACCACACTTTCACCGACATCCTAAATAAAATCAATGAGACATGACAAGTGATTAAAACTAAACATTTTAAGTCACCAACACCTTCAAGCATATAAAATTCAAAAATGTATGCTATACCATGAAGATCATGAAAGATTACTTCCATGAACAATTTTAAATATTCTGTTTATCATACTCTAATCAAACAGTTATCCCTTCATAATGCACTTGTGTATTCAATTTGCTTTTATTTTTTGGGCCAGCAGGCTCAGTCTAAGTGAATGTACTACACGTGTATTAAACGTCAATTGTCCACCTAGGCCTTGCTGTCTACAAACCCACCTTACACGTTCAAAACCCTGCAGTGAACCCATCTGTGCCCTTTAACAGGATTCCTTTCATAGTGCACTAGCTTCATCCTTATCCATCCATCCATCCATCCCTCTGTTGACAAAAGCAGCTGTAACCTGGGCCCATGTACTCAGCGGGTTGAGGGGTGTGTGGATGTGAACGCACAAGGTGCTAAATACCAGGTCCAATGCAAAAGGTTGTTCGCGTGGCAACCATTGGCCACCCGAGACACTGTCTGCAGACTCCCCTTTGAAGACCCTGTCCCTTCAAGCAGCATATGTGTCCTTTGACAAAGTACCTGGCCTATTCCGCTCGCCTCATCAACATCAAATACCTCTCCAGTAGTCCCGAACTTGTACAGAAAATAGCAAGGAGGATGCTCTCAGGTCAATCCACGAAACTGTGGAACACCCTACCCAAACCTCTCCACCTTGAAGTGAACTACCTGACTTTCAGGAAACCGCTCAAGACTTGGCTTTTCAAACAACCACTTAGAAAGAAATGAAAATAAATAAAAATAGCAACAAGCAGACTAAAAACTGTGCACCAGAAACTCAGGCTAAACTCCGACCAGCAATTTTTGAAACCATTAGCTGTGGTAAACAAATTTCATTAATGGAAGCTCTACTGCCCGACACTGGTCTGCACAGTGAAATAAACAGTCAAGAGCTGTGAGGTGACAGTCAACCCCTCCCACTCCTCTCTTCATCCCTCAACTAACTTCACTACTAAAATCTTGCATTCTACATCTCCCACATTCCTACAGACTACCTCCATGTCTAGTTTACTTAACAGATTCAGACTCTATCCATCTTCTATCAACAGCCATGCAGTCAATTTATGCACTCCACAATCCGGGTGCCGATTATATAGCTAATCTGCCCCTTCTGTACCAACCAAACAGATTTTTGTATCAGCACACAGGTAGCGGCTATTTCTGACCTACACCCATCAACATTAAAGGTTTCTACATCTGCATTCCTGCTATCCGACTAACACTAACCTCCTTACAGAGCCCGTGCAGCAAGGCCAATATTATTGGCAGAAGGGCAAAATATATACACACACACACACACACAGTAATCATTTCTGATGCTTGTATCTGCTTAGATTCGAATGCCATGCATAGGCCGACATCTAGTGGTAGTTGCAGAGTATTGGATGACTGGTTTTCGAAATGGGACATCGACTGGCCTTGCTTGTAATACTTTCCCTTGTATGGAGTCTATTGTACCCATGGTCCTTCATACGTCAAAAGGTCCCCCAGATTGTTTTGTTTCTGACATGAGGGGCATGAGGTGTTTGCGTGAGTACAAGAAATACAAAGTAGCAAGATAAAGGTAAAGCAAAACATGAACCTTCAACTACAGGAGGGGAGGAAAGGTGGGCACATGTGAATTTAAGCAGATACAAGCCTCGGAAATAAGATTATGGTGAGTAACGTATGCATTCTGAGGCTTGTGGATCTGATTAGAATCACATGCTATGCAGGAGATTAGCGAGCAGTACCTGGAGGAGGTGGGTTGTTTGATGGTACAGTGGCAAACAATGTTTTAATACTACTTGTACCAGCTTGTACTTGTACCGACCTCTCTTGGCCCTCTTCCTGCAAGGCTAAAAACCTCGGAGTCATCTTCGACTCCACACTCTCTTTCTCGCCACACATTTCTGACGTTTCTAAGAAGTCACACTACCAGCTGCACCTCCTCAGAGGTATCCTTCCTTTCCTCTCCTTCCCCCAGATGCTCACTGTCTCCAGAGCCCTGGTTCTCTCGAAGCTGGACTACTGTAACAGCATATACCTAAATCTGCCTGCCTCTACTCTCCGCCCTCTGCAACTCATCCAGAACAGGACTGCGAGACTTGTCCTTGGCCTCAAGCCCCGGGACCGTATCTCTCCAGGACTGAAATCGCTACACTGGCTCCCTGTGGCTGCGAGGATTAAGTTCAAAACCCTCTGCATTGTCCACAAGGCCTTCTGGGGCCTGCGGCCAAAATACCTTCAACTCTCCCTTCCTAAATATCTTCCTTCTCGAGCACTTCGCTCATCCGCCTCCAACTCCCTCAGGGTCAGCCGCTTCTCTAAGCAACGAGTAGGTGGGAGATCTCTCTCCGCTGCAGGGGCCTCCCTCCGGAACAGCCTTCCTGCCTCCCTAAAACTTGAGAACCATCTCCGGTTCCGGAAGCGCCTCAAAACCCTCCTCTTTGCTTCTGCTTTCTCTCCCCCTCTCCCCTGCTAAATCACTGAAATTGTACTAAATCAGCAACTGGGCCACTCACCAATCTCGGTCCTTGGCCCAGCCACTCTCCCCTGCACTGCCTTCCCGGCAACCCCTGCACTGCGGGACTGTCTCTGTATCCCTACAGCCCCTCTTCCCAGCACTTGTCTGCACTTATCTTGCACTTGCCACCAGCAGGCTCTTATTATTTACCTTGTTCGTTACTAACCGTGTACTGCACTTTCCCCTCTCCCTTTCCCCCTTGCACTTTTCCCGTCCCCTTAACCTTGCACTATCTAAATGACACCTGGCCTGGTAGGATCATTGTCTGTCTCCCTTTATTCCCCCCTCCCTGCCTCGTCGCGCCTTGAAACACTTGTGTATAGGCGCGTTACATATGCCATATGATTATATCATACCACCTGTGAATCTTCTTTAGAGTGTGTTTAAGCAGCAATGTTGGGTAACAGTATGAATGGAATTCCAAGCAGCAGCCTTGCAAATTGCATCCGAGGAAACATTTTGAATTAATGTTAAAGTAGCCCCTGTGCCTCGAGTAGTGGGTATTCGGTGTAAATGGTAAGGTCTTTTTTGACAGTAGCAAAGTTGGATGTATTTGACTATCCATCTTCAGATGGATTTCTTAGAGACATTTGCCTCTGTCAATTGCCATGGAAACAAAGTTGTTCGGCTTTCCTTAGCAGTGCAGTCTTGTTTAGGTAGTACATGACCACTCTCGTTACATCTAGAGTATGGAGGCTCTTTTCTGCAGAATTTGTTGAATGTTGAAAAAAAGCTGGAAGTACAATAGATATGGAACTTTGATATGAAGGTAGGTGAACCCCGAGGATGGGTTCTAAAAACCACCTGGTCTTTGTGATCGATAATAAAAAGGATCGAGGACAGACTGCTTGAAGTTCACCGACATCGTACAGAAGTAATAGCCATGAGAAAAGCAGTCACACAAGTTAAATGTTTCAGACTGGCCTTGTGCATCAGTTCAAAGGCTGGGCCCATGAGTTTTGTGAGTAACACATTGAGGTAGCAACCATGTGGTGAATTTGAAATGGGAGACAATAGTCATATCTCCTTCCACGAACGCTTTGATTACTGGGACTTTCCACCATGAAAATGTGTTGCAATGTAGTGTAAGCTGACAGTGCTACTAAATGTACCTTGAGAGGATTAAAGACTAGACCAGAGTCCAAGATAAAGCATATAGTGAACTATGTGCAAAGGAGAACAGTCGATTGGATTGATGTTGCGTGATTTGCCCCAAATGACAAAGCTTATTCACTTACTTTAAGAAAATTGTAGTCTCATGTGTTGTGCTTTCTAGAATGTCCATAAACCTTTGTGGAAGGTTTAAATGTCCAAACTGACTTCAGGAGCCTTGCAGCCAGGTTTAGAGTTTGTGCGGATGGATGGAATGTTGTCCCCTTATGTTGGGACAGCATGTTCTATGGGCACATAAGCTTGATTGGTTTGCACACTGCTAGATTGAGTAGGTGTGGAAACCATGTTTGTCGAGCCCACAAAGGAGCCAATTGGCTTAGAGCATGGTTGCAGAACATGCGGCCCGCGGGCCAGTTGCAGACTGCCATGCTGTTTTGTCCGGCCCGCGAGGCACAAACACTTTCCTAATGGAGGGCGGCCCGCAAGCAGCATCGGCCGCCCTCCATTAGGAAAGTCTTTGTTGTCTTCCGGGCCGGACAAAACACTGGCCGTCATTGGCTCAGCACACACGCACCACGTCGCTCCTACGAGCCACGTAGTGCGTGTGTGCTGCACCAATGGAGGGCCAGCACTACGGCTGGCGTGGCCAGTAAGGCTTGATGCCGGAAGGCATTTCAGCCTTGCTGGCCACGCCAGCCGTATTACCACTCACCACGCCAGCGTTCCAGCTTACCTGCCTTCCAGCACGCCCGGTAAGTGATCTGTTTGTGTTTGTGTGTCGGGTCTGTTCTGCTGTATGTTTGTGTTGTGTATGTTTAGATGGGAGTCTGGGGGGGGGGGGGGTGTCGGACATGCATGAATGTGTGTTTTTGAGTGTGTTGTGTGCGCTGAGTTGGGGGGGTTCGGGTCTGTATGGGTGCATGCTTGAGTGTGTGTGCCAAGTTGGGGAGTGGGGGGTTCGGGTCTGTATGGGTGCATGCTTGTGTGTGTGCCGAGTTGGGAAGTGGGGGGTTTGGGTCGGTATGGGTGCATGCTTGAGAGTGTTTGGGGCATAGTGTTTGGTTGGGGTGGGGGACATGGGCATGGGGCATAGTGTTTGGTTGGGGGTGGGGGACATGGGCATGGGGCATAGTGTTTGGTTGGGGTGAGGGACATGGGGCATAGTGTTTGGTTGGGGGTGAGGGACATGGGCATGGGGCATAGTGTTTGGTTGGGGGTGGGAGCCATGGGGCATAGTGTTTGGTTGGCGGTGAGGGGGCCATGGGGCATAGGGTTTGGTTGGCGGTGAGGGGGCCATGGGGCATAGTGTTTGGTTGGGGGTGAGTGGGCCATGGGGCATAGTGTTTAGTTGGGGGTGAGGGGGCCATGGGGCATAGTGTTTGGTTGGGGGTGAGGGGGCCATGGGGCATAGTGTTTGGTTGGGGGTGAGGGGGCCAGGGGGCATAGTGTTTGGTTGGGGGTGAGGGGGCCGTGGGGCATAGTGTTTGGTTGGGGGTGAGGGGGGCCATAGGGCATAGTGTTTGGTTGGGGGTGAGAGGGCCATGGGGCATAGTATTTGGTTGGGGGTGGGAGCCATGGGGCATAGTGTTGCACTCCGAGAGTGAACCCAATAATAAAGCTAAAACAGGCACAGTTAGGAGATGTACATCCTTTGCTCTTTTGAGGAAACCTGACTCAAAGAAGGCCATACTCCTCTTGGGCAACCCAAACAGCAAACTATAGCAGTCCAAAATAACAGAATGTCCAATCATAGGTCAATAAAATATATAATTTAATTAAACAGACGATACACAATAACTAAATTTAATTAAACAGACGATATACAATAACTAAATCGAAATAAATTATAACAATGGAAAATGTGTAGTACAAAATGTAAGTTTGAAATGCAATAAAAATCGTTACCCCTGAAAAACATTTTTTTCATGCGTTTAATACAAATTGGGGGTTGAAATAGCCTGCCACGCCCCGCCTACCGCCCCGCTCACATTTACTTTTCAGCCCACTATAGCCCTCATATAAGGTACTTTGGGCCCTCTGTCAAAATTAGTTGTGCACCCCTGGCTTAGAGTGACATGTTCCTGGTGCATCTTGTGCACTATTTTGTCCAGGAGTGGCGTTGGTGAAAGAGTAAGCACATTTCCCTGACCAAGTCATCCACAGGGCGTTCCCCTTGGATTGTGGTTGGGGAAACCTGGATGAGAAGTCTGGGCATTGTGCATTTTACTTTATTGCAAATAGTTAGAGGCGAGTGCCCCCTTTGGGTGAAGAGATGGTTTAAAATATCTGTGTGAATTTGCAACTCATTCTGCGGGTAACTGAAGACTTCTTCTTAAAGTGTCTGCTAGTGAGCTGTGTTCCCCTGGAACGTGTTGTGACACTAGGTAAACGCTGCATTAGGGAAACCACTTTCAAATAATTTGGGCTAACATGGACAGACTTAGAGTGTGTGTCCCGCCCAGTTAGTTAAGACAGAACATGTCTGCCCTGCTAAGTGTTGCTGAAATGCTTGTAAGGCTTGTAAGGCTTTGCAGAGCGCTAGTATGATATATGATAAGGCATTTATAACGCACCTATACACAAGTGTTTCAAGGCGCGACGCAGCAAGGGAGGGAGAACAGAGGGAAGACAGAATCCTACTGGGCCAAGTGTCATTCAGATTGCGTAAGTGCAATGGAAGCGGTAAAGTGCAGAGTGGGAGGGGTTGGGGACAGTGCAGTACATGGGAAAATAGAATAAATAAACAATATGAGAAGTAGGGCCAGCTGGTGGCAAGTGCAAGGGTAAGTGCAGACCTCAGGTGTCAAATGCTGGTGGGGGCTATAGGGATAAAGAAAAGTGCCCAAGTGTGGGGGTTGCCAGGGAGGCAGTACATGTGTGTAACTGGCAGGGGGGGACCTGGGCCCAAGATCAGAGGGTGGCAAGGTAACCAGTACAGTTCAGCCATGAATTCAGCAAGGGAGAGGAGAAGAGAAAGCAGAAGCAAAGAGGAAGATTTTGAGGTACTTCCTGAACCGGAGATGGTTCTCCTCAAGTTTCAGAGAGGCAGGGAGGTTGTCCAAGAGGGAGGCCCCAGCCGAGGAAAGATCGACCACCAACTCATTGCTTGGAGAAGGGACTGACCAGTTGGACTGGCAGTTGGAGGCGGATAGTTCTAGTAGGTTGATGTGGTTTTTTTTTGCTGTTGTCTGTGTCCACACGGCATGTGCTCCCCATCCGGAGAGTGAGGCGTCTGTTGTGAGAGTGGCCTGCACTGGTGGGTTGCGAAAGGATCCACCAGTGTAGAGGCTGTACTAAGGTTTTCAAAACAACCAGTAGATCATCCCACCGACTGCTTGCCTGAGACCATTGTTTTGCTAACCACTCTTGCACAAGGCACATGAGCAGATGCATGTGCAGAACCAGATAGATTCAAGAAGCCATCATCCAGAGCAGGTGCAATGCCTTGCACACGTTATATGACGACTGGCTACCTACTGAGGTTCCCCAATCTACCCTTCATTTTCTCACTCTTCCCCAAACGGTCCTATTTCTCCCATCTGCCCTGATTTCCCTGGTCTGCGAGCGTCTCTCGCCATGCATGTGTTTTTCTCAGAACAGATGGATTGTTGCCTGTGTGTTTTTGCAAATTTGTGGCATTTCCCCTGTTATGAGCCAATCATCGAGTTTAGGGTACACTGGGTTGGATTCTCTGCAGGTGTGCTGCTACCACGGCTAGTACTTGTGTACACCCTTGGTGCTGATGAAATGCCAAAGGGGAGTTCTTTGAACTAATAGTGGATGTTTGCTAGTTGGAAGAGCAGGTATTTTCTGTGCACGCACATAATTGGAATATGAAAGCATGCATCTTTCATGACGAATGTTGCCATAGAATCCACCTGTTTTAAGAGCGGAATTACCTCTTGTAGTATGGTCATGCAAAATGTTTGTGGTTTCACATACGTGTTGGCTGGACGAAGGTTAACAGGGCGCATAGATATATCTCTTTGGCACAAGGAAGTGCACTGACTAGATACCCTTGTTTACCTGGTGAGCTGGAACCAACTATTGCGCCTTTCTGAAGAAGAGACTCGATTTCTTCTAGTGGCATCGTCTGATGTGGCAACATCTTCCGGTGTTTTGGTGGAGGATGCTGGGGTTTTTCGAAAAACTTGGTTACGCCTCCACCCCCCACCACTGTCAAATCACACTGACTGATCGGATGTGATTCCCCCTCCCATGCGTGGCTGAATTGAGATATGCGACGTCCAACTGGAGTTATAGGAGGGAACCTGTACTGGGATGTCATTGTTTAGAGGCAGCGGAGCCTCTAGCAGTGGATGCTCTTCCCTTACCTGTTGCCCTTCTACAGCCTCTATGAAAATTGGATTGCAAAGGGGTGGTCTGAGCCCGTGAATTACCCTAGCAAGAGGATTGTCCCTGAACGATGCCCCCTATCTCATTGAATGACTGTATCCTTGCCCGCAAAAGGAGTGGCGTGTATTAAACACTCACCACTGTAGAAAAGGTTTGTTGGTGATCTGACCCAATGACCAAGATTTCAAGTTCCTCTTTTGCACTCTTAGTGCATCAACAGCTTTACCAAACAGAACACTGGCCTTGGTTGGTATACCCAAAAGGGCACTGTGCGTTTCCAATTTGAAACCGGACCGACAGCCTTGCATTGAGTTTTATAAGTATTCCTTCTGCTATAATGCATCCAGCATGGTCTGCTATGTCCAAGCTCTTTTTTAAGATGCAGCTGCAAACCCGTTTACCCTCTGAGACGGACTAATATTTGTAATTTAAAGGGTTTGGGAACAGTGTCAAGTTGTTGCTGCAGTGTCCCAGATGAACAAGTTACTTACCAACTGTAACGTTCTTTCGACTGGATGTTCCTCCCACGTATTCCTCATCTTGTGATGATTAGTTTTGCCAGCTTTGCCCCATCGGAACATTTTTTTCGGCAGAGGGCGCTGTGCTCGAGGTCGTGGCATCGAATGTCCCTCGACGGGCTCCGTACCGCGTTGACGTCACCGATGGTATAAATGGCTCGAGCCGCACCCGTTGGCTTCAGTTCTGTTTTTTCGAGGAAATACTCGTGGAACATCTAGGCGTAGGCTGTGACTGATAGCCCCATCGTGAGAGGAAATTGTAAGAAAATTTAAACTATACTGCGGGGTAGGATGGGAGGGTCGATGAGGAATACGTGGGAGGAACATCCAGTCGAAAGAACGTTACAGTTGGTAAGTAACTTGTTCTTCGAATGGATTGTTTCCACCCACGTATTCCTCATCTTGCGATAGATTCCCATAGCAGTGACCAATTTGGAGGTGGGAATGCTAGTTTTTGTTTATGTGCAGAGTGAAGTACTGCTCTGGCAAAAAGTCCCTCATTTGAGGATGAGGCATCTAAGCAGTAATGGTTGATGAAGGTATGCATTGATGCCATGTTGCAGCTGAGCAAATATCTTTTGCAGGGACTCCCCTCTTCAAAGCCGCAGAAGTAGCCACCTTTTGTGGAGTGAGCATGTAACCCATCTGGTGGGTCTTTTCCTGCTAATCTGTACCATTCCAATATAGCTAAAATAATCCAGTGGGATATGGTTTGTTTTGTCACCGCTAACCCCAATTTACCACCTGTGTATCCCACAAAAGGTTTATCGTCTTGACGTAATTTTGACATTCTTGCAATGTAAAAACTGAAAGCCCTCTTGGGGTCCAGCCTATGTAACCTCTCCTCTTCTTTACCCAAATGAGGATAGAATGTTGGTAATAAAATGTTCTGCGACAAATGGAAGTCGGAAACTACTTTCGGTAAGAAAGATGGTTTTACTTTCAGAATCACTTTGTCTTTATAAAACGTGGTGTATGGAGGTTTTACATGAGAGCCTGTAGTTCACTAACCCTTCGGGCGGATGTTAATGCCACAAGTACAGTATTTAGCGTTAAAAGCCCCAATGGACATTAGTGCAGAGGCTCAAATGGTACACATGTTAGGAATTTAAAAACTAAATTCAAATCCCAGGTTGAAACATGAAATGGTATTGGTGGATATACATTTGTAAGTCCTATTAAGAACTGTATTATTAATGGTATTTTAAAGTAAGATACCTCTTCCGAGGAGCGCTTAAAAATGGACAGCACAGCAAGGTATCCTTTGATTGTTCCGATCTGGAGCCCCAGATTGGCTAGATGTAACAGGAAAGAAAGCACCATTGGGGTGCCACATTGAAAAGGGTCCACATCTCTATCCTTGCAACAGTTTGTGAATTTATTCCAACGACACCGGTACAAAGATTTTGTTGCTGGCCTCCTGGCCGAAAGCAAAATCTCCATTAAGTCATGCAGAAGATCCCAATCCTTGTATCTCAACCTCTCAGAAACCATGCATGAAGGTGTGTTGACCTCTGGATGGAGAGCACAACCTTCCTCTTGTGAGAGAAGATCCTCTTTGTGGAAGATGTATTGGAGGGGCAGATGGACATGTCCAGAAGGTCCGGGTACCACGTCCTCTTGGCCCAATCCGGGGCAATTAGGATCATGGTTTTCCTGAACTTTCTCAACCTCCTGATTACTTGAGGAATCACGGGGACTGGAGGAAACGTGTACAGCAGGGGAAAATCCCAATCCACTACGAATGCGTCTCCTAGAGCTCCTCGGAGGGAATTCCCTTGAGCAATACTGATCGCACTTCTTGAAATTGAGGGAGAAGCCCAGGTTGTGGAGGAAGTGGCAGGTGATCGACAGGTGTTCCTGAGCTTGTTCTGGAGAACGTGCTCAGATAAGCCAGTCGTCCAGGTAGGGTTATACGTGAATCCCCCCTCTCCCGAGACTCGCTGCCACTACCGCCATCAGTTTGGTGAAAACCCTCGGGGCGGAGGTCAGCCCGAATGGCAGAACTCAAAATTAATAGTGAGAACCGCCAACTGCAAACCTTAGGCATTTTCTATGCTTGGGATGGATTGGCACATGAAAATAAGCATCCTGAAGGTCCAATGATACCAACCAGTCTTGGAGTTGGAGAGCCTGAAGGATCTGAGAAAGGGTTACCATCTTGAACTTGTCCTTCCTGAGGAATTTGTTTAATTTTCTCAAGTCCAAGATGGGTCTCAATCCTCCGTCCTTTTTGGGGATGAGAAAATAGGGGGAGTACGAGCCTTTGCTCCTCTCCACTACAGGTACCTGTTCTATTGCACCTTTCTCTAGCAGGGTTATAGTTTCCTGTCAAAGGAGCGGATCTGGAATTTTGGTAGAGCAGGCTGGGAATCCTCGTTAAAGAAAAAATCAGTATCAGTTTCGTTTCTGATCTGTCTTTCTTAGTAGTAACCAATCACTGATCTCTGGGTCATACTGCCCCCCGCCAATGACTGCCCTCTCCCTAAGCCCCGCCTCTAGCAGCCATCCTCAGATTTGATAGCCCGCCAAGTGGCAGTATGACCAAGTGAAGAGCCGCAGAGGGGTAGGTGGGAGGGTTCGCATGTGAATCCATGCCAGACCCATGCCGGAGAACAACAGTTTACCTGTAACTTGTTCGTTCTCCAGCATGGGGTCTGGCATGGATTCACATGCTCATGAATGAAATACATAGCAGTATACACATGCACAACCACGGGAGGTGGCAAAGGCTCAACATTAAGCATTACATACAAACTCAACATTAAGCAATTCTTACCTCCTCACCAGGCTCATATTAGGCGAACAGGTTGCACAGCACTGCTTGGCTGACCCTGGACTCCTCCCTGGAGTCCCGATCGACGCAGTAGAATCTTGTGAAGGTGTGCGTCGACCTCCACGTAGCAGCCCTGCACCCCAGACAGGAACGCTGTGGTAGCAGCGATCGCTCTGGTCGAATGGGCTCTCGGACGGCCGGGCAGCAGTCGGTTTGCCAACCGATGACAGTGCATGATGCAGCCGGAGAGCCATCTGGAAATGGAAGTCTTCGAGAGAGCCTTCCCTTGATTCACAGACCCAAAGTTCACAAACAGTTGTGACATCTTCCGAAAACTCTTTGTGCGGTCCACGTAGCACTTCAGCGCTCTAGCTACATCCAGCAAGTGCAAAGTCCTCTCGGCCGGCGTCGAAGGGAAGAAACTGGTAACACCAAGGGCTCGTTGAGGTGGAAGTCCGACGGCACCTTGGGCATGAAGGAGGGGTACGTCCTCAGCACCACCCTCGTGTCATGAAAAGTCAAGTATGGAGGCTTGCAAGATAGGGCCTGGATCTCTCCCAATCATCGTGCAGAGGTGATGGCCACGAGGAACGCTGTCTTCCATGACAGGAACTTCAAAGGCGCCGAACGCATAGGCTTGAATGGGGCCCCCCCATGAGCCTGGTCAGCACCACATTAAGCTCCCACGCCGGGGCAGGAGCCTTCACCGGCGGGAATGATCGGAATAGTTCCTTCATAAATTCCTTCACTAGGCGATGAGACCAAAAGGACGCCCGTCCCGTAGTCCTGGTATATCGGGAGATGGCAGCCAGATGTATTTTGATGGAGGCGTGAGCCAGTCCAGCTTTGGCCAGTGACAGTAGGTACGGCAGTACTTGAGGGGCCATAATCTGCAGAGGATTAATCTTCTGTGCACAGCACCAGACAGAGGACCTCTTCCATTTATGACCGTAACACGAGAGTTGAGGACGCCCTGGCCTTTGTAAGAACCTCTCTGCAATCAGCCAGTATATCGTACCCTCCAAACTCTAGTGCTGCAGGAGCCAGTCCTGCAAGTTCAGCGACTGTGGGTCGTGATGGAGAATGGCGCCTCCTTCTCTGGAGAGAAGATCCGCGTCCGCCGGCAGCTTGACTGGTGGGGACGTTGACAAGTCCAGAAGGTCCGGGAACCAGATATGCCTCGGCCACGCCGGTGCAACGAGGATCATCCTGCACCTGGACTTGTTGAGCTGGTTGATGAGGCGGAGTAGCAACGGCAACGGAGGGAACGCGTATAGAAACAGGCCGTCCCAGGGGAACGAGAAAGCATCGCCCATGCTCCTCGGCTGTGGGAACCTGCTGGCGAACCTCTGGCACTTGGAGTTCGTCGCCGTGCGAACAGGTCGATCTGGGGTTTGCCCCATCGTTGGAAGAGTCGATCCACTTGATCCTGGCGCAGTTCCCACTCGTGGCACGACCGCAGCTCCCTGCTGACTGAGTCGGCGATGGTGTTTTTTTATTCCTGCCAAGTGGAAGGGAACCAGAAACATCCCCCTGGGCGACGGCCCAGTGCCACAGATCCTGGGCCTCCTTGGATAGGGCTAGGGATCTGGTGCCCTCTTGCTTCCATATGTAGAACATTGTGGTGGTGTTGTCGGTGAAGATCCTCACCACCTTGTCCTTGAGGGATGGAAGGAACGACTTGAGAGCCCAGAACACGGCTCGGAGCTCCAGAATGTTGATGTGGAGAGACCTCTCCTCTGGGAGCCAAAGGCCTCTTGCGTGGAGATCTCCGGTGTGGGTCCCCCCAATCCTCCAGAGAGGCGCCCGTCGTCACCGTCTCCTGAAACGCCGGGGTTTGAAAATCCGTGCCTGTAGTGAGGTGAGCACGGGTGCCCCACCATCGGATCACCCGACCGAACTCCTCGTCGAGAAGGATCCTGTCCTAGAAACAGCCCGTCGCCTGAAACCAGCGGGCGTCAAGGAACTCCTGTAACGGACGCATACGAAGTCTGCAAAGGGGAACAAGATAGATGCATGAGGACATCATCCCGAGAAGGGACTTGATGGACCTCACCCTGGCCATGGCCATGGCCGTGGCTAACAGGCGCCGCACCTTGCCCAGGATGGTCTTGGTCCTCTCCTCTGAAGGGGAGGCCAATTGCCCCACTGTATTGAGCTTCGCTCCCAGAAACAGTGCTACTTGTGATGGAACCAGGTGGGATTTGGGGTAGTTGATGGCGAACCCCAGCTCCGTGAGCAACCAGACGGTCCTCGCCGTGTGTTCGACGGCGAGTTCCCTTGTCCTTGCCTGGATTAGCCAGTCATCCAGGCAGAGGTAGACGTGGATCCCCTGCAGGCGCAGCCGCCACTGGTGCCAGGCACTTGGTGAAAACCCTGGGTGCCGACTTTAATCCGAACGGTAGGGCTCTGAATTGGTTTTGGCGTCCCTGAACCACGAACCTGAGGAACTTCCTGTGCCTTTTTAGAATGGGGATGTGGAAGTAAGCATCCTCCAGGTCCAACGACGATAGGAAGTCGCCTTCCTCCAGCTGTCCCAGCACGTGCTGGAGGGTGGCCAGCCTGAATTTCTGCGCCTTGATGTATTTGTTTAACCGACACAGGTCCAGGATGGGGCGCCAACCGTCTGTCTTCTTTCTGACGAGGAAGTACCTTGAGTACACTCCGGAGCCCCGGAGCCTTCTGGGGACAAGCTCGATGGCACCTTTCTTGAGCATCGCCCCTACCTCCAACAGCAGTTGAGGGACGGGATTCTCCTTCCTGGCCACGGGAGGAATGCGAGGGCACTTTTGGAATTCCAGCGAGTGCCCATTGGCCAGGGTGTCCAACACCCAACGATCGGTGCAGATGGACTCCCACACGCTGATTAACTTCGTCAGCCGGCCTCCCACCGGGGTGCTTCGGTGGGGGCCCGACAACACGGCCGGGTCAGTCTTGCTTGGATGCGGCCTTGCCACCTTGGCGACGGCGGGATCCCCCTTGCTTGCCGCAACCTCTGTAGGCCTCCTGGGAAGAGGAGCGGGCCGCCTGGCGGTAAGTGGAGGAGCCACTGCTGGATCCTTTGGAGGCACCCTGTCTGCCTCCGGAGCTCCGAATGGGCCGTCGCTGTTGAAGCACCCCTAGGGCCTGGGCTGTCTCCGAGACGGTCTTGATGGCTTGTAGAGACTCGTCCACCGCCTTACCAAAAAGGTTGTTGCCATCGAACGGCAAGTCCAACGCTCTGGACGTCCTGGCGAAAGTCGGTCGCCTTGAGCCATCCTCATCGTCAGAAGCAAACTGTTGCCCAGTTGGCGAAATCCGGTATCGGCAATGTCCGTTGCCACCGTTATGGCGTGATCCGACGCCACCTCGCCTTCCTGCAGAATTTCTAGGGCCTCCGACCTCTTGTCAAGTAGGAAGTCTAGCAGGCGAGCTATCTTGAACCAGAGCTCCCTGTCGTAGCGGGCCACGATCGCCAAGGCATTGTCCGCCTTAATCGTCGTCGCCGACGAGATGACTCGTCGTCCCATGGAGTCCAACTTCTTGTCCTCGCTGTCTGGCGGGGAAGTGGAAGTTGAAGCCGCCGCACCCGCTGCCTTCTTAGCCGCTCCCGAGACAACAGAGTCCGGCGGGGGCTGGGTCCTGAGGCACAAGGGGGCGGCATCGGGGACTCAGTACTTCTTCTCGTACCTGTCCCTCTTGGCGGGTGTCGTGGAAGGGTTCTTGAGGACAGCAAGCCCCTCGTCCCAGATGTCATTGAGCAACGGCACCGCGAGGACCGTCTTCCTCTTGGCCTCTCGTCGTTTGTACAGAAACCCTTCTTTTTTTGTTCTTCAGGGCAGAGCTGGAAGAGCTCGGATGCCCTGGTTATCATGGAGTGGAAAGAGACAATTTCGTCGGCTGCAGAAGCCTGTGGGGGGGGTGATGACGGGATGTCCGCTGTGTCATCGCCGCTGTCATCGTCCGTCCCCGTCGCTGTATCCGTCGCCGTATTCTCTCTACGGTCCGGCGAGGGGGATGAGGGGTCCACAGGTCTCACAGGCACGAAGGGCGGGGTGGACTCTCCTCCACTTGTTCGGAGGGCTTCCCAATGGGCCTGGTTCTGGATCCTCCGTCGGGGTACGTGGTAATCTCGTCCTTATCTCGGTACATAAGGATTGGATTGCCAACAAAATGACCGCCGAGCTATCCTGGGGCTCGGGTAATGGCTGCGACGGACGGGATGGCCGCTCCACTGGGCCCTCTTAGTCGATCACGTCAGCAGGGACCGCCACCCGGGATCTAACCTTCTCGAACCTCTCGTTGAGGCCTATGAACTTCTCGTTGAGGCCTATGAACCTCTCGTTGAGGCCCTTCTCGGTTTCCACCAGCTCCTCCTCAGAGGCTGATTCCAAGTCTGTAATGGCCACCGCCCCCCCCCTCTTCTTTTTCGGCCGCGGACTTCACGGGGGTCTTAACGATGGGCTGGAAAGAGGATTCCCTCCGTGGTGGCAAGGATAGTCTGGGCTCAGAGGCCGTTTCCACTGGCGTAGTCTCAGCCGGCTTTGCAGCGACCACTTCGATAGAGGCCTTTGCCGGCTGGATCAATGCCCTCACCACCTTAGGTGCGTCCTGGGCCTTCGCCTTGGGGGGAGGGTCAGCGCCTCGCTCCCCCTTCGAGATCGACCGGGTCCACTCCAGCGGCTTACCTGGGTTCTCAGACTTCCTCTTCCCCGAACCAGAGCGCTGGCTCGTGGTCGAACGTGCTGGGGAAGTAGCGCCCTGCTTGGCAGCCGAAGAGCCCGACCTTTCGGTGCTCCCGGTACCCACGGACTTGCGGTGCTTGGCCTTCAGTTGGGCCCCCGTCGCCGGGGTGCCCACACAGGACTTAGAAGCCCGCTCAGACTTTTTCTTCGCCTTCTCACCTGCTGTGCCCTTCTCCAGCCAGGCGGCGAGGCAGGAACGACAATCTTGTTTGGTCCGCTCCGAAAGGTCTTGCAGAACGCACAGTCCTTCTCCACGTGCGTCTTGTCCTCATGAAGGCAATTTTTACATCGCGAGTGCTCGTCCTCCTTGAAAACTTTTTGCAATCCGCATCCAGGGCAGCACCTGAACAGCTTGGATCCGGGCGTCAAGCTTCCCTTGTCCTGGGCCATGTCCGTGAGGTAGGCCGCAGATCTTCCGGAATCCTCCAAGAAGTGTAAACTCGACGAGAACTTCACCCTTAAAGGGCGTATAAGAATTCCGAAACGAATCCCCGTTGTCGGAAGTAGAAACGGTGGAGCTTGAGGCTCGATTAAACCAAAAAATTGGAGAAAATCTCCTGAAAAAGCGTGAAAACGCAGCAAAAAACTCGAGAGCTAAGCACAAGGACTCCCAACACTTGAGCGTGCGGTAAAAATCTGAGTATGGCTGCCAGAGGCGGGGCTTAGGGAGAGGGCAGTCAATGGCTGGGGGCAGTATGACCCAGAGATCAGTGATTGGTTACTATTAAGAAAGATCAGAAACAAAACCGATACTGATTTTTTCTTTACCAAGGATTCCCAGCCTGACGACGGGGAATATTCATGAGCATGTGAATCCATGCCTGACCCCATGCTGGAGAACTTGGTCTTTTTATGAAGGGTAGGTAGTAACCTTGAGCTACTGTCTCCAGTGCCCATGCATCTGAAGTAATGCCCTGCCATTCTGCCAGATGCTGAGAGATTCTGTCTCCCACAGGTGTTTTGTATGATAAGACACCAGAGATTTGGAAGCGGCTGCAGGAGCGGCTGAGGGCATAGATGCCGTTCCTGAAGATGGCTTTGTAGTCTTTGCTCGTCCACCACGAGTGACATTTCTTCTGCTCCTTTGAAAAGTCTGTCCTCTTCCTCTACCAACAGAGGAGTAGTATCGAAAAGGACAACCCCTCCAGGAAGATGAGCCCAAATAGGGTTTCTGAGGCTGTCGCATGGAGGCACTAAGGGACTTTGCTGCCGCTTTCGAGGCCCTCATCAGCCTTACTACCAAACAGCCTCGAGCCATCAAAGGGCATGTTGAGAAGCCTGGTCTGTACATCTGGTGCAAACCCCAACTTTCTCAACCACGCAAATCTGCGAAGCACTGTGCTTGATGCCATGGACCTGCTAATACCTCCAGTCCAGTCTGGAGGCATACCCCCATTGCCTCCTTACAGTCATTGACTACATTCAGGAAACCTTCCCTTTCCTCGCCTTCCGGAAAATGCTTAACGGCCGCTGCCGAAATGCATTCCCACAGGGTATGTGTGAACCCGGCCAGCGTACAGGTGAGATTGGTAGATTTCAAGGCCATTCTACCCGACGTAAAACTTAAAGAGCTCAGGCATCAACCTTTTTATCCTCCCTGTCGGGAGATATGGTTGGGTATTCGGTCTGCCTGGATGTAAGTAGCTGCCTGGGTCAAAAGTGCAAGTTCAGTACTTTTTTGGGAGATTGCTGTCTGCTGCAGCAATGCTATCAGGTTTTTCCCAGTTTTTCTCAACTGTTCTTTGTAATGCCCTATGAAAGGGGAGAACTGGATCCTTTCCAGGGTCCTCGGACTATAATATCCGTCATATCGTCTTGTTCAAACATAGGGGAGGCTCTTCCCCAACCCATATACTCAATCACCCTATTCATCAAATTCCTATACCCAGAGTCTGCATGTTCTGCAGGATCAGGTGCAGTAAACTCCAATTCGGGTGATGTGTCCACACCACTAGCAGAATGCAGAGATTCAGATTGATAAATCCTGACACAAAAATGAGAGATCTGTTCCTCTAGAACTTGTCTAGTTCCATATTTTACTCCAAAAGGAGTGACCTCATCACCTGAACCAGATTCCTCAAAAATTGAAGACATGGACCTAAAGAAGTCAGATCTTGGTAAAGGTGTAAACCTTCTCTCTTCTTCCTCATCATTTGTCGAAGTGTTTTCTTCAAGGGAGTCTGAGGGAGTCGAAGGAACCTTCGACACACTCGACGAAGCCTTCGACAAAGGTGTCGAAGATAGACTAGGCTTCGTCATCGGAACAGTCGGCGCCGATGAAGTTGCACCCGACTTCGACAATTTGTTTCTTATGAGGGATCCGAGAGGCACTATCCTCGAAGATCTCTCGATGACTTGTCGACTCGAGATCTATGGTTACTACTAGGCTTAACCGTTGTAGTTCCCGACTTCCCTGCGTCGTCCAAAGGAGCAACCGGGGTCTGGCTTTTCTGAGGTTTCTTCGAGGGGGTCAAGGCCGCATTCTCAAAGACCTGCAACATTCTTTTTCTAAAGCTCTCCCACTTTGAAGGGGAATCCGATCTAGTCGGACATCGAACCAATTCTGTCGACGAATCGGACGATGACGGAGATCTAATGTCTCCTTTTGAGCTTTTTAGAGGAAGACTAAGAAGATTGTCTCGACCTGCTACGAGATCGGGATCTCTTTGAGTGCTTTTTATGGCGTTCAGATTCCTTCGAGTCGGACGATTTTTTTATGTTTTTTAGATAAGGCTTTCGAAGAGCCCTTCGACGCCTCCCGCCCCACCGCTAACTTACTTTTCCTCTCACGGAGGGCCTTCTGCGTCAGACTGACAGTAGCCAGTTCGATGATCTGAGCCCAGACAACACAAACGGATACGGTGAGGATCGGTGATGGACATCTTCGATCCACAGTCATTACACTTCTTAAACCCAGTCTTGGGAGTCGAAGCGGTCAAGGAAGACATTTTCTTGACAGAAAATCTCGAAGCGCGCCGTTCACGAGAGCGAAGCAATCGGAAAAACGGAACTGAAGCCAACGGGCGCGGCTTGAGCCATTCATACCATCTGTGACGTCGGTACGGAGCCCGTCGAGGGACATTCAACGCCACAATCCCGAGCACAGCGCCCTCTGGTGAAATTTTTTTTTCGATGCAGCAAAGCTGGCGAAACGAATTATCACAAGATGAGGAATACGTGGGAGGACACAATCCATTCGAAATGTTATGTTAACGGTACTTATATAGCGCACCGTCACCAACGGAATTGGTCCCCATGCGCTCTGGAGGATCTGTAAATGAGAAGGTGGGTTGGGTTAGTAAGGTGAAGAGGGCGTAGAATAGTGAGGAGTGGTGTACTGTTGGCAGCTTCAACTCGGTAGACACCGGGTGCTGAGCTTTGATGCGAGTATTGGATCGGTGTCAGTCCGCGTGTGCTGTTGGTGCGGCTTGTGTTGTTGCAGTGTGGTGAAGTGCATGCAGCCATTTGTACGAGAGATGGTTGTGTGAGTTTTTATGTATGCAGAGAGTCAGTTTATATTGGTTAGTGGGTTATGTGACATCTACCATGCAAGCATTCACAGTTCTAAGTGTAGCACCCGCTGCCCTACACAATTCAGTCTGAGTGTGGCACTCACTAACCCTCAATACCATCCAGATACCGCACAGGCCAATGTTCATAATTCTGTCCAAGTGCGGGACATGCCAATATTCTCAATTCCCTTCTAGTGCAGTGCCTGGCAATCCTCAATTCCGTCCAGGTGTGGCACATGCCAACATTCACATATGACAATTTTACCTTGCTAGTAAGGTTCTGTTGGCGATGTGCACGTGGTACGCTGCCGATATTGCCACCTTTCTGCCCATTGCATGCAACTTCCTTTTTTTGTCCGGCACTGCCTCTGCGGATGATATTGGGGTGCCTGCCCTTTTCCTTGTGATCAGTTGGAGCAGGTTTAAAACATTGTTCAATCTTAATGTAGGATTAAGTAAAGATGGTTGGATTCGCCTTTGTACAGATTGGAGCAAAGGAATGTACTGTGTTACTGCTTTTATCTCCCAGAATGCCGTCTACGAAATCTGCATCTTGCAGGGCTTCTCTGGTATCAATTTTAAAGTGGGGAGCTGCTTAAAATTAGCAGTTCATCGGACGGTATCAGATTGTCTATTGAGGAATCAGCAATTGGCTGGTCTTGGTACTCTGGAGATGGCAATATGTATATATCTGGGTCATCGTCAAAAATAAATACATTTAAAAGAGAAAGAAATCGGTCCACATGTATTGGTCGTCCGAGTACTGATCACCATGCTGTGTGGGGGGGGTCGATGATGTATAGATATGAAGTGCCTTGACTAGGACTAGGTATAGGCTGAGCTGGCAAAGTACTTGGTTGTGAGGTGTGTAACCTTTATAATTAAGCAGGTGGTTCCACACTACATAAAAATTATTCTGGTGGTTGTCCATGACATCTACAAAACATGAAATACGTTTCATGACTTTCTCTAATTTCGCTGTAGTCCACTCAGTGGATTTTCAAAATTGGTACCCGAGGGAGTGTGTTCTGGGCAAGAGGCACGTTTCTCCCGATTCGAAAATCTCTGTTAAAAGTTGGTTTGGAGGGTGTGTAATGTTTCTCCTGTGATGTGGCATCTACAGGGTTCGAAATACAGCATTCTAGGTTTAACAAGTGTTTTTTCGGAATGTGTATTAACCTTAATTGCTACATTTTCAATGTACCAGAATCTTGCGTCGAGAGTTTAATTTTCGGTGCATGTTCCTTCGGCACGTAAAAGAAAGGACTTTTTAGGAGCAGTGTCGGTAATTGGCTTACTCAGCAACTGTTTGGAAATGTGATCTTGCAGTGAAAAAGACGGAGGACCCAGAGGCCAATGGACTCTTGGTAGAAAGGAAGGTTTTTCTCCCCCTTTCGACATGGCGTGGCTGTGTTTTTTCCAATGATGCAGTCGGCGTACGGCTTCGAATTGTGTTTAGTGCGATGATGGATGTGGGTGCTTTAGTTGCAGGGTGTAGTAAACATGACATGGCCGCCGGCCCACTTACCGGAGGCGGGGACTAATGTCGGAACCCCGATAGTCTTCGGTGTCACTATGTGGACCGTAGTTGCCTGGATTGTTGGACTCTTCCGCGCCTGTTAAATCGATGGATGCTTCAGGCTGCATGGCGGAACATTTTGGGTTTGAAGCGCTTACATGACTTAGTGTTTTACTGCAGGGTCTCTAGGAAGACAATTGACAAAGTTACTTACTGTAGTGACTACTTTATTCCTAGTCCATAGTCGTCGTCCCCCCCCTTTCCTCCATACTTGTGGAACATTCCGTCCATAAAGACAGGACCGGAGCACTTAAGCATAAAAAAAGTGGATGAGGTTGCAAGGTTTGATAAAAGTCAAGACACTGAAAATAGAAGCCTGTTGGGGGATCAAGTTTAGCTAGACACCAATGACAGATTTGAAGCCATTTGCTTTTGGACTGAGACCTCGTAGAAGGCTTAGATGCCACCTGAATTATGCGCATGTTATCCTCTGAAAGGTTAAACTGCGCTAAGGATCAGAACTCCGATATCAGGTCGGCAAGCTGGAGGATTGTGGGTAGGGGTACCAACACTGGCGATTGCTCTGGGGAAAAAGGTTGGGAATCTGTGGCAACCTAATCAGGTTGCACATCGACAGGTGCTGCAGTTCTGAAAACTAGAACCTGGCTGGCCACCAAGGAGCTATGAAAAACTGCCAGAAGCTCTAGGTAATTGATATGGTATAGTCTGTCCTCGGGCGTCCAGAAATCGTACACCGAGGTGACGCAGTGTCGCCCCCCCCACCTATAAGGGAGGCGTCTGTAGTAACCGTTACTTGTGGGCAGGGCTCCTGGAAGGAGGTTCCCACTAGAAGGATGCTGGCAGAAGACCACCATTGAAGATCCACCGTCATGGAGGATGGAACTGGAATCATCTTAGAGTCCGTAACCTGAGAGCAGCAGCTCCGAAAAGCAAGCAGAGTCAGCCTCATTTTCAGTCGTGCTAGAGCGAACGTGCAAGAGGCCATAAGGCCAAGGAGTTTCTGGAACCACCAGGCTGACTTTGTGGAGCGGACTGCAGGAAAATATGCACATGGTCAACAGGTCTGCAATTCTGTCCTCTGTCAGGAACACTGTGGTACCGACAGTATCCCAAAGGAAACCTAGAAAGATCAGGTCTTGATCAACCATCTTAGACAATTTCCGCCAGTTCACTGACAGCCCAAGATGGAACAGGAGCTGGAGAAGTGACTGAAGATTGGCCATTGCAGCTTGTGGGCAAGGGCTGCACAGGAGCCAATCGTCCAAGTATGGATATACATGAGCTCCCTGCAGTCTGAGGAATGCTGCAATGACCGCCATCTTCGTAAAGCCATGCAGCGCTGAGCTGAGAAGTAACGGTAGCACTCAATACTGAAGTGTTCCGTTCCCACGGAGAACAGCAGAGATTCCTGATGCTGGCTCCAGATCAGGATATGCATTGTAGGCGTCCTAAAGGTCTACCACACTGAGCCAATCGCCCTTCTGTAGAGAGGACTTTATCTGGCTGGACGCAATCTTGAATTTCTCTTGGGGTAGAAAGAGATTGGAGTGGTTGAGGATAGAGCACAGGCCAACCTGGTTGGGTCTGGGCACCAACCGCAAAGGAAAAAGACTCCACTGCTCTGAAGTCTAGAAGTTTCTGTATCTCGGTTCTGAGGAAGGGCGACCCAGTTTGCTGAAGAGGTGGGCAAGAGGGTGGGGTAGGAGGCAGGGGAAAGCGGACGCCCGCACTGGCGACAGAAAAAACCCATTGTCTTCTGTGATGGTCTGCCACACACCCAGATGCGACGATATTCGTCCTCCCACCAGAGTCTCGTGAGACAGATGGAAAACAATGTAGATGGTTTATTGGCAGGGAGACCTCCAGTTGCTGAAGAGGAGGATGTTGACAGAAAAAAATCAGCCAACCTTGCCTTTGCTGCTTGCGGTGAGGTCCACCAGCAGGAGCTTCTAAACAATGCGCACAGCGGTCCTGGAACCCTCTGAAACCAGAGAAGGACCTACTTTGAGACCCAGACCTCCAAGTAGAAGCTGCTTTAGCTGGGGTTTTGACAAAGACCGACAAAGATTTAGGCGTTTGCGTACTTGCCTTTGTTTTGGCAAGTTCCTCATCAGTGAAGGAGTGGAATAGTTCCTTACTTTCGAAGGGAAGATAAAGTGCTTTGTCCTGAACCTCCTTCGAGAACTTTGTAGCATGGAGCCACGCTTGGCGGAGACGTCTACTCCAGCAATAGGCCGCAAGCAGAAGTGTTGACATGATGGGCCGCAGCTTCCAGCAGGTCCTGGGCCAGAACTTTGGCATCTGATAAGCTGCCCTTAAAATCTTCACCCCTGTCAGGAGGAAGACATTTCTTAAACTCAGCAAGCTCCTTCCACAGCTTCAGATTAGCAGCTGCCAGGATGACCTCCGTATTAGCCTGCCGCAACTGAAGAGCCCAATTACAAAATGACTTTCTTCCAATTGCATCAAGAGGCTTCTCCTCCTTGGAAAGGACTTGAGATGAAGCAGTGGAAGATGTAGATTACGGCTTACATTGGAGTGTAGCTGCTGTCACCACCATCGATCATGGGTAGGTCTTCCGACATGTGTAGCTTTTAGCAAGCGTCAACTTTCCTGTTCACGTGCTGGCCGGAATTATGCTTTTCCCAGACCTTGAGGGCTTCAGCCAGGACATCCTTATGAAGGAAAAGGCCTGTGCACTCCTGTGTCGACAGGCATTGAATATCTAGCAACACCATCATATCCATTACCCAGACATGAAATGCTCTGATAGAGCTGGGCGGATCCCTGGAATACCCGATGAGCGATCAACGCCCCTGCCGGCTCAGGAAGAACCCGGGAAGGTGTCCCCTGGCCAGGGTGCTCTGAAAAGTAACGAATTTACCGGGCGTTTCTTCTTTTCGTCGATAAAAGCCTGAAAATGCGAAGGAGGGGTCCGTCGGAACACCACCTCCTACTGCTCCAACCGACGCTGAAGTGCCTGGACCGAAAGGGAATCACAGTAAAAACAGGAGTCCCAACAGTGATCCGGACCCAAACACTCTAGACAAAGAGGATGGGGATCCGCCCTTGTGAAACGTCGGTGACATGAAGAACAATCTGGAAAGGCTAGTTTGAACGACAGACAGACTAGTACACGATTGCTAGCGAGAGCCAGAGAGGAAAATTCGGAAGAAAATCCTGAGGATGCAAGTGCGTGCATCCCTGAATGAGCAGAGAAAAGGACTGATGGGCGATGCACGGGGCAGAGCCGAGATGGGCGGGGTTACGGCCGCGTGCCAGGCCCGGCGCAAGAAAGAGGAAGGACACATTTTTGAAAAAAAAAATGTGGATGCTTTTTACAAAGTGCTCCGGTCCCGTCCCACAGGATGTCCCTTAAGTATGGAGGAAAGGGGACGGGAAGTAGGAGTACTATGGGCCTAGTGACAGCCACGGGAACTATCCAGAAGGGAGGAGCCACCTTTCTGGAGTCAGGGTAGAACAAGTTACATCATTTTCGTTTGAGGTGTAAAGGACAGAAATATGTTTTGGAACAAAGGACAGTGGACTATTTTTCTTCTGACTGACATTCTGACACCATGCTTAGTTTTGTTTGAGGCAGGGAAACCACCTTAGTTATAGGGACAGATGGGAGTTTCCTTAGTTTCTAGTCAATTTTTCTGCCAACAAGCACGAGAAATATATATCCCTCCAGTAAACAGTTCACTAAACATACAACATGGGGCATACTAGAAAAACCCAAGTACTCAAGACCTTACTGAGTTTGCAAAATTGACTATTTTAAAAAAGTGCATCTCACAACAAAAAGGTAAAAAACAGTTAGCCATCTGGTCTGCTTAGATTGGTTAACAGACTCACCCATCCAGGTGGAAAACATGCATTCTGCTCGAGACTCGAGCTTCCTCAGGCAAGTTCAATCCAGGTTTCTTTCTCTCTCCGTGCATTTTAAACCATTGGTGTCAATGGTAAACTCTGCCCAGTGTATCCCGCATAGCACGCGAGAACATGGCTCCGATACGTTGTGTAGTATCGAAGTAAAATCGGGCCACCATGTTTGACATGATAATTAAATCCATAGATCTATAAAGGATCTTAATGTGTTGGAAATAATATGCAGGTAAATTAGTACAACGGATACACCCGATTTGCCCACCATGCTCTCCAAACAAACAGTTATATGAACAAAATAACGGAGAGTATTAGCGCAAGTGCGCTAATGTTTAAAAAATGTTGTTCCTATTGCAACAATCGAACACGGAGGATCTGAACGTAGCAAAGAGCAGCGCAGCAGTGTTCGAAAAATATAAATGCAGTCTGATGTTAACTTTATTGTGCTTTCGATTTGGCAACCCCAGTGGTGGGTTGGAATAGTGCAGGACATTATGGTTAACATATTAGGAGACAATGCTCACTTGACAGTTAAGAGCAGCAATCTTCTAAGGATTCATGTGTATATATGAGGCAATACATATGCTTATGCTTTACAAACATATCTAGTGTGTGTTACTATGCAACAGTATAGGTTGGAGTGTACCTTATTAATGTTTAATTATTGACTATGATAAACAGCATGTGCATATATCGTATTGCATGAATGTTTGTGCAAAAACACAAATTGTCAAATCACATCAGACACAATCCATCATAGGTAGATGTTCATATGTCTAGAGTGGTAACGTGCAAGTGCATATACCATTCTATAAAGCTGCTATACAACTGGAATATTAGATATAAATAAAAAAAATATTTACACAAATACAATGGAATTAAAGTGCATGTGCATGTATCACAAAGTGCCAATGCCTCGTTATTAACTTTGATAAGGGCAAGTGCATATACCATTCCAGAAATTCATTATGGAAATGGGCAGATTTTCCATTTACATCATAGGAAGAGATCTCTACTAGACACACTTCGGATCAAAGATAATTCAATGATACAAGACCTGGTAAAGTGCAAAAGCTAATATTCAATACAGCTAATGTGCAAATAAGCAATAATGGTAAACAATTTCAGAGTTATAATAGGGATCAAGTGCATATATCACATCCTTAGAAATGGATTCTTCCAATGTGCAAATATCGCAAATTCGAACAAGCAGGAACATGGAGAAGGTAAGGGTTAACCCCTGTGCAAATATGCTTATCCTAAATCAATTCCAACATCGAAAATAATAGGGAGAAAAACCAAGTAACAAGAAGGGAAGAAAAAAGAAAGAAATATAAAATCACAACAATCTATTAATCTACTGGATTATCAAGATAATTTGGATACCATAATTTCATATTCCAGGTCTCTGAAAAACAGTCAATTAACCAGATCTAAGGCACATCCCATCAAGACAGCATGCATCTCAAGTGCAAGAAATTGATAGAATGTTTGTTTATTTACTTATAATGCGCTCCAGACCCAGAGGTTACCGGGCGCAGCAGAAAAGTATATGCGAAGCTTGCATAGTTACATGAATAGTATTTCCAATGTATAAAATTTACAGTAATGAATAGAACATTTACAAAGGTTACATGTATGTACATTTACATAGTTACATGAATAATATTTCCGATGAATACAATTTACAGTAATGAATAGAACAACATTTACAAGGTTACATATTTGTACATTTACAAGCTGACAGTATGTTAGCTGGGGTTGCAAGAGATCAGAAGTGTGCACAAGTATACATGCAGTGTAAAGCGGTTATAGGTCTAGAGGGGCCGCTGATGGTCTCTGTGTACAATAGAGAGGTTGAGCGTACAAGGGAGTGGTCAGTGTTTAGGCAATGTGAACGTTAATGTGTTTGATAAAATTGCTTCTGAATTTTGAGAAAGGTTGGTCAGTTCTTAGGTTGGGTGGCAGGGCGTTCCACAGGTTGGCAGCTCTCACCGGGAAGCTGGTACCACCAATTTTTGCAAGTCTGAATCTGGGTACTACCAGGCAGTTAGAGTTAGCAGTTCTTATGTGTCTATTGGACATTTTTCTTTTTATTTTATCCGTCAAGTAACAAGGGGCCGCATTGTTGAGAGCCTTATGAGTGAAGGAGACCATTTTTAGATTAATTTTATTGTTGGTAGTGAGCCATTTAAGTTGCTGCCTAATAGAGATATGCTCCCTTTTCTTTATGCAGAGTGCAGCTCTGAGGGCATTATTTTGTAATGTTTGAAGTCTGAGTAATGGCTTTGTTAGCACCGCTATAGAGGGCATTACAGTAGTCGAGTCAGGAGAGTATTAGGGCTCTCGCTAGGATTAGACAACTGTCATTGGATAAGAAGGGTTTGCCTGCTCTGATCAGTTTGCAGGTGTAGGCTGTGGTAGAGGCAAGGGAGTTAACCTGTTTAGTGAAAGACATGGTAGAGTCGAGGTAGAAACCAAGTGTTTACACTTCCCTCGAGACTTTGATCATGTTTCCATCAATACTGAAGGCGGAGTAGTCCGGGCCCTGTTTGTTAATGTTTGCTTGTGTGCCCAGAACGATCAGCTCTGTCTTATCAGAATGGTTACAGTAAAAATAAACCCATCGACATAGAATCGCTGATTCAGGAAAAACATTTCAGAATCAATATTTAAACCCTACAGCTTGAAAGTATAACGTTTACAAATTAGTTTGGCTTCTAGTTGGCGCAATTTCAATTCTCTATTGACCAGCCTCTTATGTTGTGGTATGTGGGCCAGGCCTAGAAACATCCATTTGATGTCATTATGCTTTTTCAAGAAATGTGCCGTTAAGGGTATGTAAAATCTCAATTTTTATAGCTCTGTTATGTTGCAGAATCTGCACCTTCAAAGGACCGGTCATGGATCCTATGTAGTGTGGGCCACAACCACATGTAACAGCATACACCAGAAATTTAGTTAAGCATGTGTTTATGTGTTTGTATGTCCATGTTTTTCCATTTGAACTCTCAAACGTTTAAGAAATTAAGTCACATTTTGCAGTTAAAACAATTCTTCAACCCAACAATGTGGTTCTTGGCCATAGGATCACTACCTATTTCAGTGTCTGTTATGACCATACTGGGAGATGGTATATTGCTTTGCGATATTTAACACTCGGCATAGAACCCAAAACCTTGCATAGATCTGCATCTGTCATAAGCACCTTCCAGTGTTTGTGCACAATAGATTTGATTTTACCTGCTGGATGATTAAAACGAGTAATAAATATGATGGTATCCTCAGCTGGTGTAACCCTGGGTTTCAACAAATCTGTTCTGGTATGCTGTACTGCCTTACCACAACACTCTGCCACTGTTTTTTGGCATAGCCTCTGTTTACAAATCTGTGGCCAATACGTTTCGCTTATGTATGAAAATCAATATCCCCTACTACGTATACGTTTAGCTCTTAAGAATTCACCACAGGGTATTGATTTCTTGAGCGCTGTCGGGTGGTGGCTTTTCACATGTAGGGTGGAGTTGGAGCTTGTAGTTTTTCTATATAGGCTGGATTTGAGCATATTGTCAACAACTTGGAATTTGACGACCAAGAATATCAATTCTGTTTTGCTTATTGTGATGGTTAGCTCAAGATTGAGCATATTATGATTATTAAAAAATGTTAATATAGCCACATAGCTCCGCTTTTGTTTCATACCATATAATATACACAAACATATACACAATATATACACAATATATACACAATATATACACGCAAACATCCCTTAATTAAGGTGCAGTTAAATTGTGCAGATTGAGATTCAGTGGCTGTGGAAAGTCACAACCAACTTAACAAAGCACGCTCCCGTTGATGTCACCCATAATGCCATTTTGTATGCGACTGTGAATGCCTTTTCATATGTTCTCATGGACTTTGCAATGGGAATGCGTCAAGTTAATTTAATACTTTTTACTCTTCCAAATGTCATTTTTTCCACTATGTTTTGCGTTAACCCCAGGTATTTCGTGGGTAACCCCGGTTATTTCAGGGACATCCAACAAAAAAGGCGGCTTTTTCATTTCTGAAAACGCCTCTCTGCTGCAAAGCACCAAGGGCGATATAGCCATCATTTTGGGAGAGGGGGGCACCCCCTTCTCCGTCAAAAATTCAAACTACTGGACTAAATAACCCCAGACTCGTCCCAGGAAATCGAGTCGATACTACATGCCTACATTTTTCGTACCTGGCTCAAATACATCCAGCGTTTTTTGCTGTGCGCTGCGCATACAAGTCATCAGCAATTCAATTTGCGTTTCCTACGTAACTTGACTCCTAATAAAATAGTGTGGCAAAAACGTGCTTATAGAAATAAATGCTTGTGTGAGAACCAGTAGTGAATTTCATGTAGGCAGCAAAATTCGTTTCACTGTCCAACTCTTATAATTAGAACATTGCGGTGACCTCCCAGGTTTAGAGCTGGAGACCATCTTTGCGCCTAAGTGGCCTATTCTCCTGAATGCATTTCAAGTTATGAAAATACAAAGTCTTAATTTCACACAATTGTGCGGTGGGGCTGTATACAGGGGACATGAGATTAAACATGTCAATTTAGCGACTTCTGGAATTAAAAAAGGCAACCAATATTTATACACGCTACATTTTCAGGACAGAGCTGTTAATTTCGTTCCTGTGGAAAAGTGAAATAATCTCTTGGAAAAAACGTCAGCTCCAATAGAGCCAAAGCATAAACCAATGAAGGAACGCTTCAGTAACCTTCAGTCTGGAGAGCAAGCGCTTGCAGTACACAATGTCGTAATTCAAGCATCAAGTGAAGTTGCAGCCTTTCCCCGAGTCTATTGCCTAGGGTTACAGTAAGTCGGTCACAATACCACTGAAGCATGTATGCACACGACAGCAGTACAATGCATACGAGTAAACAGTACAGGAATGGGGTGGCAGTTACTGTGATGTCCCATAGTACCATGGGATCTCCATGATTGACATATCAAGATTTAGATAATTTGCTACTTTTTTCCAGCAGTAGGTATTTACCCAGCAACAGCTCTCTTCATAAAGGGGTCCCCTATTTACCCAGCAACAGCTCTCTTCATAAAGGGGTCCCCCATTGAGTCACTGCTCTAAGGGAGTAGGATCAACATTCAATGTAAAAATTACGTTCTGGGTCAGTGTCTCTCCCCCCCTTCCCCCTCCCCACCCTCTCCGGCAGCACATGTATGCAATTTCTATAGATCCTTTTCATTCTGGCCCAGTTGAACACCGCCCTAGCAACAAAAAAAAAGGTGGGTCATGATGATCATCCAAGATGCTGCATGGAATACACAGCGACTGTATTATTCGGTAAGTAAATGGCTCTTTTCCATGCGGTAATCACTACGAAGCAAAGCTACTGGACACTGCCATGCAGCAGCCAAGGAGTGGAAGCGGCCTGCTACATGTATTTATCACTAATTCCACTTGCAGGGATGCTAAGTATCTGTAATATGGCCCTGGAAGTTAATATCTCTTGGAGCAAACAAACCTTCAGAAAAGGGTGAGGAAATATTTGGGTGCCTTTGGGGTAACATGGAGTTTCAAAAAGGTGCACAGTTGCGTCCTTAATAGCAGAAGATAGCTGAGCAAGAGCACACTTCTGCTGAACCAAAGAATGTTGAAATGGGCATCATAATATTCCCATAGTGGAACTATGTTTTGCATGAGTACATATGCAATGTGCTTAGTATGAAATCTACATTTTGATTCTACAATTCTGCAGAAGAGATTTCCTTGCCAAGCAGGGTGTGTGTTACATTCCACCATGCAAGGGCATTTATTTAGTACAGTAGGCTCCTTGCATTCCCACACCACAAGCCACCACTCGTGCCGCAACATCCTTTGCCACATATTGTAAACCCCTTACCTCTGTTGCGCAACATAAAATCCAAATACAAAAAATGGGTAACATTTCTCAATAAATATTGGATGTACCCCACCTGGCCAACCGGTGGTTCAGCCAGCCAAAATAGGATGTCTCCAGAAATATTGGAAAGTCGGCCAGCTGTATTATAATGTGAAATGTGCATCACATCAGGGGGCGGGGGGTGACTTCCCATGAACAATGCTCGACTCAACTTAAGTCACAACGTGTAGTTGGGACTAAAGTAGAAACTTTCACCGAGCGGCGGGGAAGGGAGAACTGAGAAAGCTACTGGGAGCAAGCGAGCAGCCTGTTCGGGATGGAGCTGGCTAGCCTGTGAGAGCTGCGCACAGACCCGCTGAGGCGCGGTGTCCCACTGTCGAGGGGAAACTGCAGAGCAACCACAGACGCATAGCAAAGGGAAGAACAAGTTACTTACCAACTGGTAACATTCTTTCAACTGGATGTTCCTCCAACATATTTCACATCTTAGACATGTAATGTCCACAGCTGTGTACTTCTGAAACTTTCGGCAGAGGGCGTCCTGCGTCGATGGCGTTGGGTCGATGTCCCTTAAAGGCCTCTGTCGAGGACGTCATCAGATGTTATAAATAGGATGCATGGCGCCCGTAGCCTCAGTTTATGTTTTTTCCTCCATAAATGTGAGACATGCACATCTCCAATGCCTGCTTGACTGCACATAGCCTTGCGGGAATGTAAGCTGCAATAGCATAGGAAATTCTCCAGAGGGGCAGGGTGGGAGGGCGATGTGGAATACGTTGGAGAAAAATGCAATCGAAAGAACTTTACCAGTTGGTAACTTGTTCTTCGAATGGATTGTGTCCAACGTATTCCATATCTATGACAGACTCCCAAAGCAGTACCAGAAAATGGAGGGAAAAGAATTTAGACTACCCAATCAGATGGCAGAATAAAGAACCGCCATACCAAAGGCCATATCTTGACCATGGAGCGTATCCAGGGAGTAATGTTTGACAAAGATGTGGCTAGAAGCCCATGTGGCTGCATCACAAATATTCCTAATAGGAACTTACCGCTGCAGGGCTGTGGAAGTAGCCACGCCCCCAAGTGGAATGAGCTTGCAAGCCTTCCTGAGGGTCCTTGCCCACCAATCGATAACATTCAGTCCCACTGTCTTTCAATCCCTAGGTTTAAACTGCAAAAAGCGGGTGGCTCGAGCTTCCCTGTCCTAGCATCTAAGCTATGGAATTCCCTCCCCGTTACAAATACAGCTGAAGACTCTTTCAACACATTCAAGGCCAAAACCAAATCTTGGCTAGTCGACCAACTTTAAGAGATGCAAAGTACCCCTGTCCTACCTCTGACCTGTCGACCTCTGCTACAATTCTTGCTGTACACCCTATGGGTATACCCACTGCTAAGGCTTAGCGGCACTGAAGCTACTGTAATATTTGTAAATAGGTTTCCTTGTTAATATTTGGTTATTTCTGTAATTTCTTATGACTGTATATATGTACTCTTGTAACTTTGTACTAATTGCGCCCTGATGCCTCCGGGCCTGATGGTCTGCGCATTATAAATAAAACAAATACAAATTCAGTAATGGTGAGGCTAATGCACCTGGACAAGGTACGTTGGTAACAGCCTGGCTCAATCGATGTCCAGCATATCCCCACAAATAATTGATCATCCACTCAGACCCTGGACATCCTAGAAATATAAAAGCTCAGAGCTCTCCTAGGATCCAACCTATGGAGTCGCTCCTCTTCCTTACCAGGATGAGGAGGAGGATAGAAAGACGGAAGAACCACTTTCTGGCTTAAATGAAATTCAGATACTACCTTAGGTAGAAAGGAAGGACGTACCCTCAGTACAACCCTATCCTTGTGGAACACATTAAAGCGTGGCTCAGATGAAAGTGCCTACAATTCACTCACTCCGCGAGCGTATGTAACCGCATCCAAGAACACCGTCTTGAAAGAGTCTGAAAGGACAAGAGTGCAAAGGTTCAAATAGAGCACCCATCAGGAATTACAAGACCAAATTCAAATCCCAAACATGTAACTTGAACGGTGATGGCGGAAACACAATGAGCCCTTTAAGAAATTGGGAAATAAAAGGAATCTTAAAATAAGAGCATTCTTCAGACTAGCGCTTGAAGATAGACAGCGACACCAGGAAAACCTTTAAAAATGGTACCTACTTGAAGGTCCCTGTGTGCCAAAGAAAGCAAGATCGAACCATGGGAATGGAACACTGAAAAGGATCAACATTGCACCAGTCACAAAACTTAAGCCAACATACAGGGATTTGGTTGCTGGCCGCCTGGCCGAAAGCAACACCTCAATCACGTCATCTGGGAGGTCCCAATCCTTATGCCTCAACCTTTCAGATACCAAGCATAAAGGTTGAGAGTCTTGACCTCTGGATGGAGAACCTGACCACCCAAACCCCTCACGAGAGCAGATCCTCTCGGTAGGGAAGACTGCGTGGAGGGCAGATGGACATTTCTAGAAGGTCCGGGTACCAAGCTCTCCTGGCACAATCCGGAGCAATGAGGATCATGTGGGATCCGAACCTCCACATCCTCCTCAATACTTGCGGAATGACAGGGATCGGAGGAAACGCGTACAGAAGTGGGAATGACCAATCAACTATGAAGGCATTTCCCAAGGCTTCTCAAGGAGGAACTTCCCTTGAGCAGAATCTCTTGCACTTCTGGTTGACACTGGTCACGAAGCGATCCGCTTGTGGGGTTCCCCAAAGGGTGAAGATCTCCAGAAGGACTTCCTGAGCCAACTACCACTCGTGAGAGACTGCTCTGCCTGTTCAGAGCATCCGCCGCCACATTCTCCTCTCCGGCCAGAGGGCCTGCAGAGAGTGATATTCCTTGCTGGATTGCCCAGAACCAGAGCTGCATTGCCTCTCTGCAAAACAGGAGTAACCCTATCCCCCCCCCCCACCCCTTTTGTTGGTGAGGTAATGCATGGCCACTGTATTGTCCATGATCAGGACGGACACACTTCCCAATGCAGATGGCAGAAAAGCCTCAGGGCCACCCTGATGGCCCTCAACTCTAACAGGTTGACGTGGAGTTTGGACTCCGACTGAGACCAACGACCGCGGACTGTCAAATCTTCGGCATGAGCGCCCCATCCTATGAGGGAAGTGTCCATAACTACTGTCACCTCTGGCCACGGTTGCCAAAACGGCTCCCCCTTCATCAGGTTCTCCTCGTTGGCCCACCACAGCAGATCCTGTGAGACCGACAGTTGCATCTGAACGAATTGCCTGAAAATTGTGATCACTGAATTTTGAGGAACCATTGCAGGGATCTCAGGGCACCAGAAAAATGCAGGATGCCATGAGGCCGAGCAACCTTAAGAATTCAAAAGCTGGGAGACGTTGGGCATGTTGAAACTCGTCCACCATCTGCACAATGTGGGGAGCCCTCACCTTGGGAGGCGAGCACTTCCAAGGACGTGTCCAACACAGCCCTGATTTACTAGAGCTGCTGGGAAGGTGTCCGATGCACCTTCTTGAAGTTGAGTGAGAAGCCTGGCTTGTGGAGGGAGCAGCAGGTGATACCGAGATGATCATCGCTTGCTCTGGAAAACGCGCACGGATCAGCCAGTCATCCAGGTAGGGGTAGACGAGCACCCCCCCTCCCCCCCTCGCCTGAGATACACTACTACCACCACCGCCATTACCTTGGTGAAGACCCTTGGGCAGAGGTCAATCCGAATGGTAGGACCCGAAACATAAAGTGAGAGTCGCCAGCTGCAAACCTCATGTACTTTCTGTGCTTTGGATGTATCGGCACATGAAAGTAAGCATCCTGTAGGTCCAGAGACACCAACCAATCCTGAAGTCGAAGGGCCTGGAGGACCAGAGCAAGAGTGACCATCTTGAACCTGTCCTTCCCGAGAAGTTTGTTCAACCAACGCAAGATGGGTCTCAATCCCCATTCTGTCTTTGGAAACAAAAAATATGGGGAATACCATCCCTTGTTACTCTCTGCTACAGGCACCAGTTCTATAGCGCCTTTCTCCAGCAGGGTCAAGATTTCCTGCACAAGGAGCGGATCTGGAAGCTTCAAAGAGATTCACCGTTGGATTGTTGTGAGGCTGCTTTAGGAAGGGAAGGCAGTAGCCGTGGGCTACTGTAACCAGAACCCACGCATCCGAAGTAATAGCTCGCCATTCTTCGAGATGCTGAGGCAGTCTGCCCCCAACCGGCGAACAATGGAACATGGCCTCATGATTGTTTTGGAGCGGCTGCGGCCTGAGCGGCTTTGGCACCGCTATTCCCCCAATCACAATGGGTACTTCTTCGCTGACCCCTTTTAATGGCGGCTCCTCCCGTCCTACCAAAGGAGTAGCAGTAACTAAAAAAACCTCCCCTCCACTGCTGTCCCCTAGGCCGAAAAAGCAGAGGTTAACGCACAGCTGCGCTCAAAGATTTTGCTGTAGCTTTGGAGGTCTGCAACCTCTCAAGGCTCTCGTCAGCCTTGCTGCCAGGGGAAGAGGACCGAGACCTGGAAGCACGTCTCTTGCAATTATCCTGAACCTTGTCCGAACGGGACCTCGAAGGTTCCTGATGAGAATCACGCCGCGGACGAGCCACTGACAGGCCGTTCCCTGTCGGCCTCTTCTGAAGGCGCGGACAGAACTGTGCCCTGGGATTGGAAAATTGCCAGCACCTGCTCCTTGAAGGCTGCCCATTCCTCCAGAGTCGAGGACTTAGTAGGACAAGCCACTTTCCTCGCAGCGCCCTCCTCGGAGGATGGGGAAGACTACCGGTGACGGCGCTACCTGGAATGCCGAGATGAGGACGAAGAATGGCGGGAACCCCTCCGGGACCGAGATCCCCGGGACTCCTGATGCGGAGAGTCGCCCCTCGAATCGTTGGTGGACATCCCCTTAGAGGTTTTACGAGACTTACTGGGTTTAGGACCGCTACCTACCTGGAGCTTCCTCTTACGTTCCAGCAAGGCCTTAGTAGTCAGCAACTGGCATTTAGAACAGTCAGTGTCATGACTCTCGCCCAGGCACCACAAACAAATGCAATGCGGGTCCGTAATCAACATCTTAGACTTGCAGTCCCGGCAAGTCTTAAAGCCAGACCGCAGAGTCGGAGGGGGTCGAAGAAGAAGACATTCACGAGGAATACACGAGGCACGCAGAGTCTCCGAAGCAAACATGTCTGCGGAAAAAACAGACCTGAGGCTATGGGCACTGTGCGTCCTATTTATAACATCCAGTGACGTTGTCCTCGATGGAGGTCTTCGAGGGACAGCGACCTGACGCCATCAACGCAGGACGCCATCTACCGAAAAAGTTTCCGAAGTACACAGCTGTGGACATTACATGTCAAAGATGTGGAATACGTTGGAGGACACAATCCATTCGAAACGAAGCCCAGCTGGCTTCCGGACGACACGCAGCTGATTGCAGACGTGCAGTAGTCGCTCTGATGCTGAGCAATACAAACTGTTTGCTATGTGCGGCACAGCGGTTACATGGAAGCACAATGAGGACATATATGCGTGACAGACAGTGGTCCTAAAGTGCGCACCTTAACATCAATTAAGTCAAAATACGCGCTACCATTGAGATAGGTGAATGGAAAGGTACTTATCTTGCTGTGAGCAGAAAGAAAGGAAGCCGAAAGAAGGCTAAAGGCTTTTAAGGGACATTTGTTAAGGGAGATCACAGGTTCAGTGACCACAGTTCAGATTGGCTCAGGGCTCCTGGGAAACAGAGTTCAGAAAGTTTCCATGTTATGGTCCATTGGTTTAGTTAAGAGTTTTTCCTTTATCAGGAGGATTTCAGCATCCAAGCAAGTTTGACTTCTGAAACAGTCGCTTGGCTAAAATGGAGCTGCTGAGTTGTTACAGAAGAACAAGTTACATATCCCAGGTACAGTTCCCTTCAACTAGATGTTCCTCTCACGGATTCCGCATCTTTTAAATTCGTATCTTCAGCATTGCTGCTTCGAAAAAAAAAAAATCCACACCAGAGGGTCTATGTCGTGACGTCGATGTCCCTCGAGGGTTGCCGTTGGGTGTCGACGTCGTCAGTAGTACAAATAGCTCGAGCCACGCCGTTGGCTTCAGTTCTGTTTTTTCTTTCCCCATCAATCGAGGAATTTACCAGGCCTACCCTCTCCCCCCCACAAGCTCTCAGAAAGCGCAGAGTGCAAAACAGGGAAATTGTACGGCGGGGTAGGCTGGGAGAGACGATTAGGAATACATGGTAGGAACACCCAGTCGAAAGAACGTGACCAGGGGTAAGCGACTTGTTCTTCGAATGGATTGTGTCCTCCCACGTATTCCTCATCTTTGATAGACTCCCAAAGCAGTGTTTATATTTTTTGGAGGAGGGGGTACCAATTAATTTAGTCATGGACCGTATGAAGAAAGGCCTTTGCAAAAAGACTGAGGCGAGGACGAGTCTTAACCGTAATGCTTTATGAATTTATGCATAGACGAACAAGTGGCCGCCTCACAGATCTTTTACCGGGACACCCATTTGCAGAGCCGCAGAAGTTGCCTTGCCCCTAGCGGAATGAGCCCTTAGCCCATCTGGTGGTTCTTTACCCGCCAGTCTGCAACATTCTCCGATTGCTAAAATTATCCATCTGGATATAGTCCGATTGGTAACTGCCAGGCCCAATTTATGGCCGGTATACCCAAAGAGTTAATCATCTTGTTGAAATTTAGCAAGTCTTGAAATATAAAAGCTTAAAGCCCTTTTTGGGTCTAGCCTGTGAAGCCTTTCTTCCTCCTTACCTGTATGGGGGGGGGATGGGGAAGGGGGATAAAAGGTTGGTAGTGTTAACTTCTGCGACAAATGGCAGTCAGACTACCTTAGGCAGGAATGATGGTTTGACTGACTTTATCCTTATGGAAAACGGTGTTAGGAGGCTTACAAGTGTGCCTGTAACTCGCTCACCCTGCGGGATGATGTTAAAGCCACTAGTAGTACCGTTTTTAACATAAGGATCCTTCGAGAACATGAATGTAATGGCTTGAATGGAATGCATGTGAGAAATTTTAATACCAAATTTAAATCCAAAACAGGCACATGAAATAGGACGGGAGGGTACACGTTAGTGATACCCTTTAGAAATTGCACAATCAAGGGTATCTTGAAATATGAGACCTCTTCAGGGAGCGCTTAAAAATGGAAAGTGCAGCCAGGTATCCTTTTATTGTTCCAATCTGGAGCCCCAGAGTGGCTAAATGCAACAGGAAAGACAGCACCATAGGTGTGCCACATAGGAAAGGATCCACATTCTTATCCTTGCACCAATTACTGAACTTATTCAAACGACACGGTACAATGATTTGGTTGCTGGCCTTCTGGCCAAAAGCAAGATTTCCATTACCTCGTCCGGGAGTTCCCAATCCTATCTCAGCCGCTCAGAAAACGCGCGAAGGCCGAGTGTCTTGACCTCTGGATGGAGAACATGACCTTCCTCTTGCGAGAGAAGATCCTCTTTGTGAAAGGCGTATTGGAGCGCAGATGGACATGTCCGGAAGGACCTGGTAACCACGTCCTCCTGGCCCAATCCGGAGCAATTAGGAGCATGGATTTCCCGAACTTTCTCAACCTCCCGATCACGTGAGGAATGACAGACTGGAAGAAATGCTCACAGAAGCAGAAATTCACAGTCCACTACGAACGCGTCCCCTAGAGCTACTCTGAGGAAATTCCCTTGAGCAATACAGTTCGCACTTTCGATTGACCTCGGTCATGAACAGATCCATTTGAGGGGTTCCCCAAAGGGTGAAGATCTCGAAGGACTTCCTGAGCTAGTTCCCACTCGTGGGAGACTGCTCTGCCTGCTCAGAGCGTCCGCCACCATGTTCCGCTCTCCGGCTAGGTGAACTGCCGACAACTTTTCCTTCTTGAATTGTTCAGAACCAGAGCTGCATTGCCTCTCTGCACAGTGGTAGTGACCCTACACCTTGAGGTAGTACATGGGCACTGTTTTGTCCATCATCAGGATATACTTTCTCTGTATAGAGGGCAGGAAGGCCTTCAGCGCCAGTCTGATTGCCCTCAGCTCCAAAAGGTTGGTGTGTAGTTTGTACTCCACTGGAGACCAACGACCGCCGCTTGTCAGTTCATTGGTGTGGGCTCCCCACCCTGTGAGTGAGGCGTCCATCACGATCGTTATTTCCGGCCACGGTGGCCAAAAAGATTCTCCCTTGAGAATATTTTCCCTGCAAGCCCACCATAGAAGGTCCTGAGCAACTCTGCTCGGAACTTGCAGTAGATCTGACATATTGCCTGAAAATTGGGACCACTAATTCATGAGGGCCCATTGAAGGGATCTCATTCTCAATCTGGCTTCTGGCACCAGAAAAATGCAGGATGCCATGAGGCCGAGCAAACTCAGAAAATTGAAGGCCGTCAAATGCTGGGCATTTTGAAACTTTAACATCTGCAGAATGCATAGAGTTTTCACCACAGGAGGCAAGGTTTTCCCAGAGGAAGTATACGGGACAGCTACAATGAATTGGAGACTTTGGAATGGCACATGGGACTTCTTGTAATTGCGGGAGAAGCCCAGTCTGTCTGGGGAATGGCAGGTGATTCTGAGATGTTGCTGGGCCTGTTCGGGTGAGCGAACCCTGATCAACCAATTGTCCAGGTAGGGGTAGACGTGAATTCCCCCTCTCTGGAGACTCGCTGCCACCATCACCATCAGTTTGGTGAAAACCCTTGGGGCAGAGGTCAGCCCAAATGCCAGAACTCGAAACTGATCATGAGAACGGCCAACCTCTGGTACTTTCTATGCTTGAGATGGATTGGCACATGAAAGTAAGCATCCTGAAGGTCCAATGATGCCTACCAGTCTTGGTAGTTGGAGAGCCTGAAGGATCTGAGAAAGGGTTACCATCTTGAACTTGTCCTTCCTGAGGAATTTGTTCAAATTATGTCCAAGATGGGTCTCAATCCTCGGTCCTTCTTGGTAATGAGAAAGTAGGGGGAATACCAACCTTTGTTCCAATCCACTACAGGTACATGTTCTATTGCACCTTTCTCTAGTAGGGTTAAAATTTCCTGCACAAAGAGCAGATCTGGAATGTTGACAGTTTGTTCCCGGTGGATGATCTTGCGGCTTTTTTTGAAAAGGAAGGCAGTAACCTTGGGCTACCGTTTCCTGTGCCCAAGTATCTGAAGTAATGCCCTGCCATTTGTTCAGATGCCGAGAGATTCTGCCATCCACTGGTGGCTTGTGGGTCAAGGCCTCAGAGTGGTTTAGGGGCAGCTGCAGCAGCAGCTGAGGGTGAAGATAACATTGCTGGGCTGATTAGCACCTCTTCCACCACGAGGTAATCTTTTCTGTTCCCTTTGTCCAGCCTGTCTTCTTCGCTTTCCAAATGAGGAAAAGAAACGAAAAGGACAACCGCTCCAGGAAGAGGAGTCTGAAAGGGGTTGTTGTTGAGGTTGACATATGGAGGCGCAAAGTGATTTAGCCGCCGCCTTGAAGGTCTGCAGCTTCTCCAGACTCATCTGCCTGGCTGCCGAATAACCTCAAGTCGTCAAAGGGCATATAAAAGTAGTCTGGCCTGCACATCCGATGCCAAGCCCGACTTTCTGAACCATGCAAACCTGTGTAGTATGGTGCAAGAAGCCATGGACCTGCTGATACTGTCAGCAGTGTCCAGTCCTGACTGGAGACACTCCCCCATTGCCTCCTTTCCATCCTTCGCTACAGCTAGGAAGCAGTCTCCTTCCTCACCTTCCGGGATGTGCTCAGACACAATTCTAACAGTCCGACAGGGTGTAAGTAAATCTTGAAAAATTACAAGTAACATTAGCAGACAAAGGCCATACTGACTGATGTGAAAATCTTACAAGCCCGGGCATCAACCCTCTTGTCTCTATCCGGTGGAATAGAGGGGTAAGCAGACCACCTGGTCGATGTGGCTGCCTGAACCACCAGGCTTTCAGGTGTAGGGTGCTTGTTCAAATAGTCCGGATCAATACTAGAAGGCCTATATTTTCTAGCAAAGCTCCTGTATACAGCAGGTCCAGATTCTGGAGTTTTACAATTTGCCATGACCATCCTCGGAAAGGCTGCATGAAAAGGTAATACTGTTTCTCTGAGGGCCTTGATTCAGGATATCCGTCATATCGTCTTGCTCATAAGTTGGAGAATTCCTGCTCCAGCCCATGTACTCAATGACGCTATTAACGTGGGACCTGTATGCAGAATCTGCATGTTCAGCTGGATCAGGTTTGCCGAATTCCATCACTAGCCAACTGGAGGCAAGATCAGCTATCTTGGAATCCTAATTAATAAGCTCCTCAGGAGCATTTTGCATGCCATAAGGCAAGCCAAATGGGGGGAGAATCATCTTCAGAGGCTTGCTCTTCCTCATAAATTGAGTCCATAGACCTGAAAGTCCTTCGGCGTAGATTTAAAAACCTTCTACGGACTGGGCAGAGGCCTCGAAATGGTCGAAGTGACAGTCGAAGGCACAGACACTGGTTTCGACAATGGAGTCGACAACGCTAATGGCATCGACAATGGAGTCTATATAACCTTCGACAGCGCTGTTGACGAAGGTTTCGCAATAGCGCCGACTTACTCAGCGTTGCCTTAGACTTATGCGTCGAGAGGCTTCACTCAGTCGACGATTTGTTCTTTTTCTGAGGTATCGGAGAAGGACTATGCTCGCGACAATGCCCTCGATGAATTCTCGTCGGACCAAGAGCGACTTGCCAGTTTGACACTCTGCTATGCCATGGTAGTCTTTGACTTCCCTAAATCGTCTGAAGGAGCGGACGAGGCCTGGCCTTTGCGTGATTCCATCGAGACCGCATTCTCGAATATACGCAACATTTCACTCTTGAAAGCATCCATTTTTCTAGGGGAATCATTTTTGGTTGGGCACCTGAACTTCAGTAGAGTAATCAGATGAAGGAGACATATGGCGTCTTCTGCGAAGATGATTATCTCAACTGACTCCTCGACCGAGACCTTAGACTTTTTGTGCCGGACCAGTCCCTAGACTCTACAGACTTTTTATCCCTCTTCAAAGAGGACTTCAAATCCACCCTGCTCCGCCACCAGTTTACTCTACCACTGCCTGAGAGCTTTTCGCGTCATGGCCCGACAGGACCCACATTAATCTGTTCTGTTTTCGGAACCCAGGCACCACAGGCAAACCCGGTGGCTATCGGTAATAGACATCTTCGCCCCACAGTTACAGCATTTTTTAAAACCAGACCTTGGGGTCGAAAGATTAAGACATTTCTTGATGAAATTGAAGCGCGCTGAAGCAAAGCTTTTGGAAAAATTGAACTGAAGCCAATGAGCACGGCTCGAGCCATTTGTACTACTGATGACGACACCTGACGGCAACCCTCGAAGGACATCGACTGCACGACAGAGCACAGCGCCCTGTGGTGTGGAATTGTTTTTTCTAAAGCAGCAAAGCTGAACATACAAAGATAAGGAATACGTGGGAGGGCACAATCCATTTGAAAGAGGCATATGGCTAGTCTCCATGTCTTTAATAGAATCAAAATATTCTGGAAAATCTTCATGCTTCAGAAATATAGGAAAGTAGGCCAGCTGTATTATAATGGAAAAATTACATCACATTGGGAGGGGTCGCATGAACGATGTTCGACTCAAACATAGTAAGTCACAAGGATGCACGTTGGTAAACAACCACCAAGTGCAAGTGCCATTCAAGAGCTCACAGGTAAGACAGTAGGGAAAAACAGTCAAGGAAGATATACCACTGCACATGGGTTTTTTCACTCCTGTGTGTAAAACTTTGCAAGAACATAGGTTATTCAAAACCCACTGCCTCACCTTACCTACTAGGTGATCCATAACAGAGGCTGAATTTATCCCCAAGTACATCTAGACCAACCGAGGCTAAAAATGCTGAAGATCTTTTGACCCCCCTCATTGCTCCTGGTCACGTAATTCAAGCCATGACTCGATACCCAACCGTTTGAAGGCCCATCTCCAATCCTCCTGAATGCCTTACACTTACTGCTTCACCAGGATAACTACTAAAGCTTCCATCAAGCTTTCAAAATCTGTTGGGTCTCGCCGCTCATCATTGATGCATCTTTTGTTCCATTTCACCTTCAGTACAGTTTCACATTTCCTCGGGCTGCTATTCGATTGTAGCTGGCCACTGCGCTCAAAGGCAACCAGCTGGCTGCACAGTGCACTACTTAAAAGTTACTCTCCATAGTGATTTCTCTGCTTCAAAGTTCCCTTTCACCATACTCATGGTTACTCTGGCCCACAGGCTACTGAAGCTCTGGGAATCCCATGAGCATGGGGGAAAGGAGATGGGAGGGGGATGAACGAGTAAACATTTCCTAGATCCCAAACCAAAATTACAGTCAGCAGCCAGCTACTCAATTGTCAAATTTCTTTCACTTGTTTTTATTGTTTCCATTATACCGCCAACCCCTTAACAGCAGCCAGAGCAGTCTTGCAAACATTTTCCCACCGCCAAACAAGCAATGTATTTGATCCAATCCAGGTGAAAAGTGTGCACATAATCCGTTTCAGCTCTTACAAGTCAAAGCCAAGCACCATTACCATGGTATAGTGACCTCCAGACATTACACAAATGGTATATATAAACTAGTCAAATGATTGGCACCACACCTCAATGTAGCCAGTGTGCTCGGCAGTTACGTCAAGGTCAGTGATTTTTTTATAAATGCCTGATGAGCAATAAATAGCAGTTCCTGATTAGAGGATCTGCAGACCAGAGCAATTGATCCAGCATACAGAAAGATTTACCATTGAAACCCAACACTGCTGACCACTTCACTGGGGTCAAACTCTTTCACCTGCCCCCTGCCCAAGATGCTTCTGTGGGTTGCCAACTATTTGACATGCCAAGAAGACGGGAGCAAAGTGGTATGAGCAAGATCCTTCTGTGCCCTACTGTAGTACTCATAATGCTGGGTTGGGGGTGTGTAGGAAAGGGGACTAGGGACTTCATCTAGGAAACAGACCACTCCTTCCCAGCAAAGGGAAGATCCAGGAGCATAATTGAATGAGGCAAGGAGGCACCCACTTTATACCCAGCCAGACTAATACATCTCGGGAGTCGAGATTGTTTTCAACCAAATTGTTGTTGACCACAGCAGCCAAGTTGTACAAAGAAGCCATCTTACTTGCAAAATTCACCACCTACAACACAAGAATTGACAACAGCAAGTCAAATACTCGTGAGATATTTACCATCCTTAGAGAAATGGAATTGCCCCCCCACCTCACCAAAGGAGGAGGCCTGGTGCACTGAGATACACCACCCTGGACAGAACCGCCACCCATCACAATAAAATCCACTTAAACAAGTCACCCTCAGTACTAACTTAAAGTCCCCCCTCGTAATTCCCCCCCTTCCCCCAAAACATCGCCATGCAAGACCATGCCCCTTTCCGCTTTAACCCCGTCATGGTAGCAGAGGTCAATGCCATCCTAAAGGGCCTGAAACCTTCTAGATGCAAAGTTGATGTGTGCACAGCTACTGTCATCAAGTATTGCTCAGACATCTTGGCCCCTTTCATCACAACCACAACTTTCATCAATGCTTCCTTCTCCACCGGCCTAGTCCCTACCAGCCTCACGGAAGCTTGGGCACTCCCACTGCTTAAAAAACCCTGCTTAAAAAACCTGCCTTAGACCCTACACAGCCCTGAGCAACTACTGCCCCATCACCATTGTCCCCTTCCTCCCAAAACTTCTGGCTAGGGCGGCATACCTACAAATCCAGTAATACATGGACCCCAACCATATCCTGGGGATGCGTGAAACAGGATTCCGCCCTGGGCATGGAATGGACTCTGCTCTGCCCCAAAAAAATTAAAAAATCTTGACATCAAGGACGCTAGAAGGACGGCCCCCTTACTCGTTGACGTCTCAGCAGTGTTTGACCTGCAGGGAACTAGCCAATTCATCTGCAGTCTCTACCTTGCCTCTTCCTTCTCAGGCCCGCTGTATTACTCTGGCCATCCACTTCACCTCTAAAACTCAGGACATTTGAACCTCTTTGCCCACCCTCTCCTCTTCCCTGTCCTGCCTCCCTTGGCTTCTCCTCCCCACCCCCACCCACTCCCCTCCTCATCTATCACTACGGATGAGGTCCCGAGAGAAGTCGGCTCTATGAAGGTCTCATCCAAACAGGTGCCTCCCTGTTCTTCCAGAACCATTAAGGACATCTCCGCCCTCGCACCCACTCTTGCAGACTTCTGAAACCACTCCTTAGCCGCTGGCTCTTTCCCTTCCTCTCTCAAGCACTCCCTTGTGCACTCCTTCTAGAAGAGCCCTCTGCCGACCCCTTGAATCTAACCCACTACTGCCCATTCTCTACTACACCCTTCCTTGGGGAACTCCTGGAGAAGTTGGTGTTCCCCCAACTGACCCAACACACGGAGCTTGCTGATTGTCTACATGACCATCAATCTGGATTCCGAACATCTAGAGGCATGGAAACTGCTCTCCTGAATATCTGAAGAATCACTTGCAAATCTTGACTAATTCTTATGCTGTTCTCATTCTCCTTGACCTCTCTTCTGCCTTTGACAAAGTCAACCACTCTACACTCAAAGCAGCTCCAAGATACCTTGGGTATCTCAGACGGGGCACTAGATTGGTTGAACATCAATGACCGCCCCTCTCCGGTGAACCTGGGTTCCTCCTCCACCATCACTCTCTACACATGGTGTTCCCAGGGCTCCATCATCTCACCTCGGCTTTTCAACATCTACCTTGCTCCTCTTGCTCATCTAATCACCGCTTCCCACCTGCACTCTGGCCCGCATCCATGGGCTCCCCCCCTTTCTCCTTCCACTGAAGCTGGAAATCTCGGGGTCATCTTCGACTCCTGTCTCTCCTTCATTACTCACATCTTGGACCTTGCCAAGAATGCCCACTTTCAACTTACTCTCCCTTTCCTCACATTCCCCCAGAAGCTCAATGTGTCAAGGTCTGGTCCTCTCCAGGCTGGATTACTGCAACAGCCTCTTCCTCAACCTGCCTCTTTCTCCCATCCGTCCTCTGCAACTAATCCAGAATAGGGCTGCAAGACTTATCCTTGGCCTCAAGCCCAGGGACTGTATCTCTCCAGCCCTAAAATCTATCCACTTGCTCCCGGTTGCTGCAAGGATCAAATTCAAGACCGTTTGCATCAGTCTAAGCTTAATCCCTGGCTGTTCACCCAATACCTGGCACCTCTTTCCCACCGCATCGCTGCGCTCTGCTCCAACTTTCAGTGTTATGTGGATGACAACCAGCTCTCTTTCAGGCTCTCCTCGGCCACCTCTACTCCTTCTCTCATTACAGACGGTCAGCAATTCTGGAGTGGTGTGCCGCCAATGATCTCTGTCTTAATGCCAGTAAGACGGAGATCCTCCTCATCGAAACACCAGCTCCAGGGATTGTACCTCTCCAGCTCTGAAATCCCTTCATTGGCTCCCAGAGGCGGCAAGGATCAAGTTCAAGACCCACTGCATTGTCCACAAGGATTTTTGGGGCCTAGGACCGCACTACAGCAAACTCTCTTCCTAAATATCTCCCATCTCGAGCTCTCTGCTCATCCACCACCAACTCCCTCAGGGTCAATCGCTTTTCCAAGCAGAGTGTTGGGGGCAGATCTCTTTCGTCAGCTGGGGCCTCCCTCTGGAACAGCCTCCCTGACCCTCTCAAACTTGAGCAGAGACAGCTCTGGTTCCGGAAGCAAGTCAAGACCTTTCTCTTCATTTACACCTCTTTCTCTCCCCTGCTGATGACCCATCTGCTCCATGCACTGGTCACCTGGCCACCCTCTGAACTTGAGCCCAGGTCCCCATCTGTCCAGTTGCACCTTGCACTGCCTCTTCGCTCCTCCAGGACTGGTGGTCTTTATCTGTAACCTTACAGTCCCTCTCTGCACTTATGAGCCACCAGCTGGCTGCACTTTCAATTACCTGCACTTATTCCCACCACCCCCTTTGCACTTCTCCCCTTCCTTGCGCGATCTGAATGACACAGCCTAGTAAGATCGTTTTGTCCTCCCTCCATTTCCGCCTCCTTGTCTGGTCGTGCCTAGAAACACTTGTGTACAGGCACGTTATAAATGCGATATTTATCATATCCATAAGGCTGTGTTTGCTACCTGCAGCTCACCCTCACTAAAACACTGACCCTTCCAGATCCCTCCCTTCTTGCTCCAACTCTCTGCTGGTCAAACGCTTCTCCAGAGCAGAGCGCTGGGGGCATATCTCTCCTCTGCTGGCTGGCTCCCTTCTCTGGAACAATCTCCCTCTCTCACAGTCTTGAACCGGTTCACCTCAAGTTCTGCAAAAAAGACTTTTCTCCTCCTCTGCCTCCGCTGTTCCCCTCCTGTGCCAAACATCCCCACAGTCACTTCGATTGGTTGCCTGGCCCATATAGAGTCCAAATAGGGTCCTGGCCATCTACCCAATCGTCACCAACATCCGCCCCCACTGCACTGACCCCCCTGGCCCACACCTGCCTGCTGGGTGGTTTGTCTCAGGCATGCACTTACCTGATGGGTGATAGAACCCCACCACCCACACTCTTCGTTTGGGGCATTTCTCTGCCCTTGCACTTACATGTTGCTTCCGCAACAGGCACCTTCAGCACGTCCCCTGGGGAGACCCTCTAGCACTTGCGCCCCCCCCATTCCCCCTCTTCTACCTTTGCACTTGCACGTTCCAAATGTCAAGGCATAGTAGGACCGCTGTTTTATTGTCATTTCTATTGTTTATTTCTACTCTTTTGCCTTGTGGCGCTTTCAAACACCATCTTTGATGTACAAGCGCCTTATAAATGTCAAATAGATAAAATAGACCACAAGATCCTCTGGCAATAGCTCACATCTGCAGCCAACTTCTCACCTGTAGCAACGTCCTGGGTATTTTCCTTTCTAGAGGACAGCTCCATCAAAGTCTCCTGCAGCGCTCCTCAAGGTTCATGTATCCCCAGCCCCATTACATTTTAACCAAACTGCTCTTTGATCTCCTAGACTCAATTGGTATCTTATACCAATTGCACCTATGATACCCAAATCCTCCTACCCTCACAGGCAACTACTCTGAAGATTCTGCCACTTTAAAAGTGGTCTTCCACACCATGTAAGCCTGGAAATCCATACGCCTTTTATGTCTTAACAGACCTAAATCCTCCTCATGGGTCTTCCCACCGTGCTTAAGAACCTTCGCCATCGGGGGGCGCTGTTGCGCACGCTGCAAATGGCCGCCTGATTGCTGAGCTCCCGCTCCACTGACAAATCCTGTTGGAATAAATCCGTCTTGGACCTGCCTAGCGTACCCAGGACACAGGCATCGCTGGCCCAAGTACTCGAGACCATCCCCTGCAACTCCTGTTTGCCGGTGACCGGGGAGGTCGGAGCTGTTCCGGCCCGAACATTAACCAGCCCCTGCGGCGGTCGAGGCCCGGAGTCGGATACCAGGGCGGTTCACTCGAGCGCCGCGGCTTTGGCGCTCGGAGAGGCCGCGTGGGGGAGGAGCCGGAGGCCCATTCCGGCGCCCGCTCTCCGTGCTGGGAACGCGCTGCTGAGCTTGCTGCTGGGGGAGCGGTCCTGGAAGACTTGACCCCGCGACCGGTTGGACACCCATCCTAGAGCGACGCCGCGCTTGGAGCTCCGGTGGGTCCAGCGGCCGGGCTGATCATTTTGGCAGGTTCCCAGCCCGCGACGATCCTCGTACGCGGGGCTGAAGGAGGGAACTGCATACGCCACAGCCCGCCTGACGGAGGTCCCCCGGGAGCGGCTCACATCCGAATAAGGTGAGGTGGACCCACCCGGCGCTCCTACATTTTCGGCTCGCAGCCATCTCCCGGTGAAATAACTTTCGGGGGCCGGAGGGGTTAACATACACCTATAGGATCACGAGTTGGCACCGCCGTTCCACAGCGTGTTTGGGGACGGTCCTTCACACATATTGGGTGGCTTCCCTCAGGAGTCGGGGGTGAATCACCTCATCCCGTCCCGTTTCATACACACAGCACGAGGGTTAGACCACTCCATCGACACAGCCAATATAGCGGATATTATTATGGGGGAACCATCCAAGGCGGCAAGGGGCTCCAAAACCCCGGCAGGCAAGAAGAGGGGCCCGATGGACGCATACACGGGAAGTCAAAACACTGCTACGGTTGAGGAGCTCCATTCTTCCACTGAGGTGACCTCGAACCCTGAACCTGGCGATCACGTTGATAAATTAACAATAATAGTTCAGAGTGGCTTCCTTTCTATTAATACGAAATTGGATGACATTGTCTCCACCATGGGCTCACTTAAGGCCAGAGTGGAGAAGGAAAGTTCACGTGTCACAGAGGTTGAAAACAGAATAAGTTCCAATGAAGATACCATCACACACCACACCCGAGATATCGCCCAGATCAAAGGAGACTTGGCCAAACTGCAAAACAAGTGCGAGGATCTCGAATCTAGATCAAGGAGGAACAACATCCGTGTGGTGGGGGTTTCTGAATCCTTTGGGAAAAGCCAGATGGAGCGACAATTGGAGGAGCTACTGACATTATTTGGGCGAGAGGCATTTTCAGATCACTTTCTGGTCGAAAGGGCACATCGCACTTTGGCCCCGGCTCCTAAACCGGGTGCCCCGCCACGCACTATTATTGCAAAACTCCTGAACTACAGAGATAGGGACACAATCCTATGCAGAGCAAGAGAGAAAGGAACACTTCAATTCGAGGAAAATCGCATTCATATATATCCTGACTTCTCTGCCGGGGTGCAGGCAAACAGGAGATCCTACGAGCCCGTTAAAAAGCTCCTGCGAGACCGTCAAATCCCATATGCTCTCATATTTCCTGCCAAGATGCGGATCCAGCATGCAGGCAGGGCGCATTTTTTTGAATCCCCGGCTGAGGCTACACACTACATCGAAACCTCTATACCTCTCCCTCCCAAGGGGGGCAGGCCGGCGCAAAACAACAGGCCCAGACCGGCGGACTGAAGGGGGATTATGATCGCGTGTGACAAATGCAGATATAACATAAGGGGCTCGAGGGATGTAATTAAGAAGATGAGTAACACTTATTGGTCCAGACACTACGAGCAAGTGGAGGCTGGGACCCAGTCGGCGGCCATGTGAAGCAACATGGCTACCCTCGGAAGGTTCCACGAGTTTGGTTTGATCCATTGTCAAGTTGGGGGTGACAATGAGGGTGGGGGGGTGGGAAGGGGAGTTGGGATTGGACGTTACAGGACTGGATCAGCCCTACTGTGGCACAAAGTTGGTATCTATGATTTGAAACGGAAAAATGTGGTCACACTTGTACCGGTACCGAGCAAAGTGTATGAATACTATAGAACTCCTGTTCATGGCAATGACAGACGCTTCCTTATAATGTCCAGGCGAGGGTCTGAAGGTTAAACTTTTACCATGGAATGTTCGGGGGCTAAATAATCATATGAAAGTGAAAAAGATTGATAACTACATCACCAGACACAATCCCCAGATACTGATGTTACAGGAAACTCACATGGTGGGGACCGATAATATGCGCATATTGCCTAGATGGGGATCCCTTAGATACTACACAGACTATTCGTCTCAGTCCAGGGGGGTCATCACACTCATACATCCAGGACTGGGGTTTAGGCCGGAGGGCCACAGGGTGGACCAGCTGGGGAGGTATGTTTTGGTTTGGGGGGCAATCTCCTCCCTGCGCCTTCTTCTAGTCAACACGTATGGGCCCAATGTCGACGACCCTGCATTTTACCTGGAACTCTATCAGATAATTGTTTCGCTTGAAACTTCAAAGATAATCTGGGGTGGAGATTTTAATCTGGTCCTTGACCCTAGCCTAGACAGGGCCTCTAAGGCTGTTAGAGCTCCCAGCAAAGCCGCCCAGACTCTCACACACATCCTGTTTCAACTACTGTTAGTGGATTCTTGGAGGGAGCTACATCCTGATGGTAAACGATACACATTTTACTCTTCAGTCCACGACTCTGAATCTAGAATTGATTACTGGCTGCTCTCTTCATCAATGATGATGGCGCTGAAGGGATGTGAGATTCTTCCACGCACTATGACAGACCATTCCCCAGTGTTGTTGAACCTATTGCTCCAGAATGTTCCCGCACCCGCCAGAAGGTGGAGGATGCCCGGTGGAATGCTCTCAGACCCCGGGGAAATTGAGACATTGCATGTTGAAATTGTGGAGTATCTGGTGAACAATGTGGGATCGGTTGATAAGATTTCAACAGTATGGGAATCCTTTAAGGTTTGGTTGAGGGGAGTGTTGATATCTAGGTCTGCTGGTATGCTTAAAAGGGTGAGAACCAAGTTAACTGAGGTTGAGTCCAAACTAGATAGGTTGGAAGCTGAATTCACACGTACCCAAAATAAAGACATATTGGGAGACATACAAGTACACCTGCTAGAGTTTAACAAATTGGCCGGCAGAGAGGTGCAATATATCGCAGCACCCATACGAACTCGCAGATATGGGGAGGGAAATAAGGCGGGTAGAACCCTTTCCAATTTACTTAAGCAGGGTAGACAACCCACCCTGATCACCAGTATTCATACAGCACAAGGCGATGTACGCCTCACTGACGCAGAGATAAATGGGGAATTTTCAAACTTCTATAAACACCTCTATTCAAACAAAGATTTGAAGTCACTCCCGGAAATTAGGTCATATTTAGAGGCCCTCTCACTCCCTAAGCTCACTGAGGAGGAACGCCTCACCATGGACCTACCGATAACCCCAGACGAGGTCACGGAAGCAATCAAGGGGCTTTCGTCAGGCAGGGCCCCTGGGTCGGATGGAATTGGGGCCGAATTTTACAAAGAGTTCCGCGAGGAACTTGTCCCTATATTAATACAGGTGTGGGAGGAGGCTCTTGAAAATAAAATCCTTCCTCCAACCATGAGGGAAGCTGTAATAACGGTCCTCCCCAAGCCAGGACGACCACCACAGGACGTTTCGTCATATAGACCCCTGTCACTTATAAACACAGATGCAAAAATATTTGCGAAAGTCCTAGCGAACCGACTTCTCCCGGCTGTTCCCACCCTTGTCCACCCTGATCAGAATGGGTTTATTCCCACGAGGTCCACCGCCCTGAATCTGCGCAGACTTTTTGGCATTATGGCACAGATAGATCCGGGTAAAAGCGCGGTGGCTATAGCCCTCGATGCAGAAAAGGCATTCGACTCTGTCTCGTGGGTCTACCTTCTTGCGGTTCTTGAGGCGTTCGGGATGGGCCCCAATTTTATAAACTATGTTCGGTTACTATATACTAAACCTGGTGCACGAGTATTAACCAATAAAACCATCTCTGATATGTTCCTTTTGGGCAGGGGTACCAGACAGGGATGCCCATTCTCGCCCCTTCTGTTTGCCTTAACCATTGAACCAATGGCGGCCGCAGTCAGACTGAGACATTCACACCGAGGGATTTTGATGAAGGGGTCCACCCAGCTGGTTTCACTCTATGCGGATGATACATTACTATATATCAAAGAACCCGAGGTGAATTTGACACCTATAATGGAAGAGATACAGGAGTTTGCAGCATACTCCGGGTACACCATAAACAAAACCAAGTCTGAGATCTTTCCACTTACCCCGGCCACTGTTAGGCCCCCCACCACTGGAGGGCTTAGATGGTCAGAGCACCACATCAGATACTTGGGGGTTCTGGTATCTAGAGACAAACACACGTTGTACACCGACAATCATGAGACTGTACTGCGTAACGTAGGCGCGAAACTCCAGATGTGGGGGCGCCTCCCTCTCTCGCTGGCAGGTAGAGTCGCGGTCCTTAAAATGGTGATCCTTCCCAAGTTACTGTACCTTTTTGTCAACATCCCCATATGGCCAGGCAGAATCTTTTTCACCAAACTCCGTACTATGGCTGTCACATTTGTCTGGGGCGGAAAAACGGCTAGAATAAGCTGGGAAAAAATGACGGAACCATATTCCATGGGGGGCATAGCTGCCCCTGACTTTGAGCTGTACTATTATGTTTCCCAGGCTCAGTTTGCAAAACACTGGTACGAGTCCCCAGAAAGCACACCACATGCATGGATAGAGAAACGTACCACACACCCCACAAATATACAATCTGTCCTTTTCGACACCAAGTATAGAGATACTTGTGATTATAACCCTGTGAGCTCCACTGTAGGGGCATGGGAGGCGATATTCAAAAGGCTGAAGATTGAGACACCCTATAACCCGGAGGTCCCTCTTTGGAACTTTCCGGGCTTGCCTCCCACGCATGATACTGGTATACGAGAATCGTGGGACCCTGATGGGGAGATGAAAGTAGGTGATATGTTTGTGGAGGGAAAGTTTGCGGATTTGAAGTTGTTCCTGAGGGCACTGGGAGATGGACCACTTAAAACTCTCCAATACTACCGTATGAGGTCTGCATTTATTAAGCGATGGCCGATGTTTCCGGATGAACCGGTTGGTCATCCGTGTATACAGTTAGTAACAACTACCAAAGGCTTGGGGATCTCCAGGTTATACACCATGGTTCAGGCCCATACGCCTACACTTAGCCGCGTCAGGGAGAGGTGGGAGGCAGACCTACAGACACCAATTGAGGAGGACAAATGGGCAAGGTATTGCATGCTTACTAAAAACGTCTCGCTTAACTCTGGTTTGAGACTGATTCAATTTAAGATCCTAAATAGGTTACATTATACACCCTCCAAGGTTGCTAGGTTTGTGCCGGGGGCCTCCGATTCCTGCCCTAAATGCGATTCACCTCAGGCTGATGCCTTCCATATGTATTGGAGATGTCCGGTGGTGGCGGGGTTCTGGGGAGAAGTGGCGGAATTACTGGAGGAAATAACACAAGTTCCCCCGGTTACGACTCCTCAGAAATACTTATTTGGCGATATTGGCAAATGTTCTGAAAAAATACGTAGATTATTTAATATTATCTGTGCCATTGCCAAGAAATGCATACTCCAGAAATGGAAGAGTCCCGCCCCGCCTAGTATGAATCATTTTTTGAAAGAGGTAACGCATGTAAATGAGACAGAGGAACAATTTGTTATTACCCGACCTACAATATGCAGGCCCAAGGACATATGGGGCCCCTTCAGGGTCTATTTGTGTAACACGATTGAGAATGATGACATGCCATTGTAACAGTGTACATAGAACTATGGTTGAACGCACTCATTGTCATACATGCAAGCTCCTTTTTTCCTTTTCCTTTTTTTATGTAATGTGATGCCGATGTACCTTTGTGACCATCAATAAAGAAAGTTTTAAAAAAAAAAAAACCTTCGCCATCAATATGCCTCCTTCACCATTGAACATCTTGATCCGTATTTCCCCAACAGTGAAAACTGTGGGAGTCCACCTTGGTGCCTCACTCTCCCTTACCAGTCATGGCCTCTTCTCCAGACAGCTGGAGATAAGAACAGCATTTCCTGAGCCATTATTGGTTCAAGACAAGATTACTACAATGCCCTCTTTGCAGGTATGTTATCTCGTAACATTCACAAGATACAAGTCATCCAAAACAATGCTCTCCGAGCGACCCTTAACCTTCCCAGACAAGAACATCTCTGCCGCAAGAAGAAATGTCCACTGGCTCCCGATACTAGAGCAGATCACATTCAAAATGCTTTCCACATTGCTGCCTCTCAAACTCTGCCCCCCCCCCCTCACACAGAATATCACGAAAACCAAATCAAGACCAAGCAGATTCTGCCTAAACCCATCGGCTTCTCATGCCCAAAATTAAATGGGGAAAGCCGGCGGCTCGAACTTCCCAGTCATTGCAGCAAAACTTTGGAACGCTACCGCTCTTGAGAGCAAAACAATCTTACTGGGTCTTACGCAAACTCATGAAAACCTGGCTCATCTCCTAGGTTTTGACCCGATCGATTTTCTCCATGACTCCCCTTCATCAATACACAAAATCCATTGTATAACTTAATGAAACTTGCAATGCAACAGCGCTTTGATGCCCACGGGTTTACTGCGCTTTTGAAATTTCTAAATAAATCATGGGAACTTTTTTAGGATTAGGGTCTGCCTGGGGGATGGTGGGGCCACGAGGAGAGAGTGGGGTGAGGGATGAAGACTGGGGTTAGACTGAATAGCATATAATAGAAGAGTAATCTGTACTCCAGAAGAAAACAATCTCGGCTGACTCCAAAATTACCTGACATGCGAGGAACAAAAAAAGGCCCAAGTGAGAACACTGCAGACATGTACACAGTTCACCAAGATCGAGATGAGTGGACTTGGAATTTGAAACCAGAAATGTGTTTCAGCAAGTAACCAAAGAGCCATCTTAAACTTTTGAGGGTTTAAAGTGGCTTGCAAATTATGGTAAACTGACTTAAAAGACAAAACTAGAGAACCACAAGACTTAAAATGGGCCAAAGTGGATTTGCTGCACAACGTCATTTATGCAGAAGAGCTGTAAAAGAACTAAAAACAACGGGCCTGGCGACCCAACGCATTTTAGACTTTGAATGTACCACTTGCAAGTGTGTAAAAACACCTGCAGAAATCAGTGCCTTTGGTGGCGTTTGGCTTCTTTCAGTACATCCAAATGCAGGTCCTCAGGGTATACGCGCCACAGAGAGCACTCTGGTGAACCTCGACAGCACTTTGCAGTAGAATCAGGTTTGGCTACAAAGCACATTTTTGGGTTGTCCCCTGTGGAGAAAACAGATCAAGTACTGGTCGGGCCGAAGCTCAATAAGCACCTTTTCATTGGTCAAGAGCAAGTGTTGATCGGAGAGAGCTCATGAATGAAAGGGAAGCAAAGCCACACCGTCACATGGCACAAGCCTTTCAGTGTGCATCGAAGAAGAGTGCTGCTGCCCAAGGGTGGTGGGGAGGTGGGGAATTTAGAGTTCATTCTAAAGGAATTTAAACAAAATAAGAAGTTTATTGTAAATTGTGCCTTGGCTTGATTTAAGGTACAGATGGTATGAGTTTGACTGGAAACTGTAATCAAAGTTAATTTTAGATTTGGTGATCTGATTATTATGGATTGTCTTATGTATTGACTTTTATTTTCCCCTTTAATGTGTATAATATTTATTCCAGGTGGAGTGGGGTGGCGGATAGCAATGATGTGGCGTAGGCTCGGGGTAGGGAAGGAAGGTAAAGGAGGGCGGTGGATAAGTTATGAAACTATGCATAACATTTGATATGAATAATTGCTGTTCACCGTTGTGTTTTTTGTTGTTGAAATTAAAACAAAATATCTCTCTCTCTCTCTCTATCTCTCTATATATATCTCACCGTAATCGTATTTCTGATGCTTGTATCTGCTTAGATTCACATGCTGTGCATAGGCCGACATCTAGTGGAAGCTGCAGAGTATTACAGTTTGTTTTTCGAAACTCGTAAATGGGCGTCTACACATGGCGTGCCAGTAATACTATCCCTAGTGTGACGTCCACTGTACCCATGATCCCTCACGCGTCTAGGACCCTCAGATTGTATTTTTTCTGACATGAGGTAGCATGAGGAGTAGTGCGAGTACAGATAATCCAAGCAGATAGAAAGATAAGACTACAAGCATCCATGTGCCTTCTCTCAGAGGGGAGGAAGGGTGGGTTGCATGTGAATCTAAGCAGATGCAAGCATCAGAAATATGATTACGGTGAGTAATGTATCCCTTCTGAGGCTTGTGGAATCTGCTTAGATCACATGCTGTGCATAGATTAGCGAGCAGTGTTAGAGAAGGAGGTGGGATGCGAGAAGGGTCATGAGCAAATAAATGTCTTAGAACCGCTTGTCCCACTTGAGTATCGGTCTTGGAACGGGTGTCAATGCAGTAATGCTGAGTAAAAGTGTGAATAGAGCTCCAAGTAGCTGCTTTGCAAATGGTGTCAAGGGGTATATTTGCAATAAAAGCCTGAGTGGCCCCAATGCCTCTTGTAGAGTGGGCTCTTGGCGTGAAAGGCAGAGTTTTTTCAGAAAGGGTGTAACACAGCTGGATACAGTTAACAATCCACTTAGAGATGGCACCTTTAGAGACGTGATCTCCAACTCTGCCTGTAGCTACGGAGACAAACAGTTGGTCTGTTTTCCTTAGCGGTCTGGTTTTGTTTACATAGTATAGGACCGCCCTACGCTCATCTAGGGTGTGTAGTTTCACTCCAGCCGAGCTTTGGGGGTCTTGGAAGAAAGCCAGAAGCTCGATGGACTTGTTCACGTGGAATTTAGAAATAAACTTCGGTGAGAACCTAGGGTGTGTATGTAAAACCAGTTTATCTTTATGAACTGTAAAGAAAGGATCCTGCACTGACAGAGCCTGAATTTCACTGACCCTTCTTATAGATGTAATAGCTACTAAGAAGGCCGTGTTTCAAGTCAGGTGTTTGAGACTGCTTTTATGCATGGGCTCGAAAGGGCCCACGTTAAGGTCCCATCCTGGTGGTGGGTTTGAAATTGGAGGGTGAAGTCTCTTTACTCCTTCCATGAAGGCTTTAACCACTGGTACTTTCCACCACAACACCTTGCTATGGGCGGTGGTGTATGCTGACAGAGCTGCAAGGTGTACCTTCAGCGAGTTAAAAACAAACCCTGTGTCTAGCAGGTGGAGCATGTATGTGACAATTGTGGAAGGAGTGCAATCAACCGGGTTGATTTGCTTATTCTGGCACCAGATAACAAATCTTTTCCATTTGTCAAAGTAGCAGTGCCTCGTGTTTGGCTTCCTAGATTCTTTTAGGATGTCCATACATCTCTGTGGTAAATGGAGATGTCCAAACTCTATGACCTCAGGACCCATGCTGCCAGGTTCATTGAGTTGGGTTGAGGATGCACTTTGTGACCCTAGTGCTGGGACAGTAGGTTGTACCAGCCCAGGAGTTTGATGGGTTCGCACACCACTAATGTGCGTAAGTGTGGGAACCACGGTTGTCTCGCCCACATGGGAGCAACTAGGACAAGCGTCATCGATTCTCTGTTCATTTTGTTGACCACCTTCCTGATGGTGTTGGTGGAAAAGCGTACGCAAACATCCCTGACCAGTTCATCCACAGGGCGTTCCCCTGGGAGTCTGGTTGGGGGAACCTGGATGCGAATCCTGGGCACTGTCTGTTTTCGCTTGTGGCAAATAGGTCTATAGTGGGGAAACCCCACAGAGAATATATCTTCTACGATTTCTCTGTGTAGACACCATTCGTGTTCTTCTGGGAGGGGATCTCTGCTCAAAGCAGCCACCAGAGAATTGAGATCCCCAGGAACATGTTGAGATGACAGGAAGATGTTCCGTCTGAGTGCCCATATCCAAATTTTTTGGGCAAGCTTCGACAGATTTGGCAAACAAATCCCTCCTTGTTTGTTCAGGTAAAACATGGCTGTAGTGATGTCCGTCAGGATCTGCACTGACAGGTTTAACAGGTAGGGCTCGAACGCTTGAAGCGCTCTGAATACTGCCAGAAGCTCTAGCAGGTTGATATGATCCTTGGCCACTGAGTAAGACCAGAGACCCTGAGCTGTGTGGTAGAGATGGTGTGCTCCCCACCCTGTCAGGCATGCGTCAGTTGTGACTACAGCCTGTATCTCGGGATCGTAAAAAGTGTTTCCCCTTCGACAGATTCTCTTGTCCACCAGTGTAGGCTTTGTACAAGTGTTGGCGAAACGACCACTAGATCATCCCCACTGACCACTTGCCTGAGACCACTGTTTCGCCAACCATTCTTGCATGGGACGCAGGGGCGCGTGGGGGACCAGGTAAATAAATAACGCCATCATGCCCAGCAAGCGCATTGCTTTGCGTACCGTTATCTGGCGACTGGCCTGATATTGCGGAATTTGCAGCAGTATATTCCGAATTCTTTCCTCTGATGGAAAGGCCAACCCCTCTTGAGTGTTTAGGACAGCTCCTAGGAACTGTTTGGAGGTGCTTGGCACCAGACTTGACTTTCTCATTTATGGAGAAACCTAATTCGAAAGGAGGTTGATCGTTCTTTGAATGTTTGTTCTGCAAATTACTGGGGTCTCCCCTGTGATGAGCCAGTCGTCCAGGCAAGGGTACACTGGGATTACCACCCTACGTAGGTGTGCCACCGCCACCACCTTGGTGAATACCCTTGGAGCCGAGGCTATACCGAAGGGCAGTACCTTGAACTGATAGTGCCGACTGTCCACCTTGAAGCACAAGTACTTTCTGTGCGCTGGGAACATGGAAATATGAAAATAGGCATCTTTCATGTCCAATGTTGCCATGTAATCCTTTTTTAGGAGGGGGATTACCTCTTGGAGAGTAGTCATGCGAAATTTGTGGGGCTTGACATACGTGTTTGCAGGCCGTAAATCCAATACTGGGCGCATTATCAAATCTTTTTTTGGCACAAGAAAGTAAGTTGAATAAATACCCTTGTTTACCTGGTGTCCCGGGACGAGTTCTATCGCGTCCTTTGCTAGAAGATTGACGATCTCTTCGAGGAGGATCTTCTGGTGGTCCAATGAGTATTTTTTGTCGTGGAGGGTGGTTTTGGGGATGCTCTAACAGTTCTATGCAGTATCCTGCGGACACTGGACAGCACCCATCTGTCTGATGTGATCCCTTCCCAAGCTTGGGTGAAATTGGAAATGCGTCCCCCTACTGGAGATGCATGAGAAGGGACCCTGAACGGAACTTCACTGTTTTGGTGGAGGCGTGCCGCCGCCTTTACTGGGGCTGCCTCTACCTTTACCACGTCCTCTCTTATTACCCCTGCCATAACCCTGGGTAGACTGCTGGTTGTTCCATGGTGTACCCTACCCCTGGGAATAGTTAGATCCTCTCTGGTAATTTTGTCTGCGTGGGCGACGAAAATTGCCATTCCCTATTTGATTCGGGGGTTTGTTGGTTAATTGGCCCAGGGATTTGAGAGTCTCGTACCCATCCTTGGCATTTTTCAGCACATCCTCTATCGCCTTTCCAAACAATAGATCCGGCTCCACCGGTTTATCTATTAACGATGCTTGGGTCTCTGGTTTGAACCCAGATTGCCATAACCAAGCATGTCTTTTGATAACAGTGCCTTCTGCTATCAATCTGCCGGCGTTATCCGCGGCATCAAAGGTTGCTTTTAAGATGCAATGGGACACGGCCCTTCCCTCCGACGCAACTCGTGCCAATTGGCTCTTTAAGGGTTATGGGGCGGAGTCTATGAGTGCCGCGACTTATTCCCACTGGTGGCAGTTGTAACTCGCCTGTAGGGTGGTGGAGTTGGCAATCCTGGCCTGGTAGGCGGAAGTGGAGGCTACCTTCCTACCCAAGCCATAAATCTTCTTGCTCTCCTTGTAGGGAGGAGCTTCAGACGATGACAGGGGTGTTCCCGCCCTCTTTCGGGTGTTCGTAACTACCAGGGAGTCCGGTTTCAGATGCCCCCTTATGTACAGCGGGTCTGATTGGGCTGCCCTGGAAAGCTTTTCGATCCTGGGGTTTACTGCCCTGGTGAGGTTGGGATTTACAAGTGAAGGGTCTAACCTTTGTATCGATTTAAGGATAGGGATGGCCTGGGCAACGGGTCTCCTTTCTCCCACTAACTCTTCGGCAAAGTCCCTCTCTTCTTGTGCTCCCTGGGTGTCAATGTGGAAGTGTTCTGCCGCTCTGGACAAAACTTCATTCAAGAGAGGTTGGTTGTCGACAGGGGAGTCAGTAACCGGGGATCTTTGTCTACTGGGGAAATCTACCCTGTAGGTTCCTGGGTCGTCCTCTTCCTCCTCTTGGTCCTAGTCATCCCCATAGTAGCCAGTCGCAGTTTGGTCTTCCAACATGCCCAAATCAGGATCCTCACTAAAAGGTGGATCTTCGTGATATTGAGTGTAGGGCTGTATACAGAAAGGGTCCGAAGACCTTGTTGGTGCTTCAACCCGGGACTTCTTACTTGGGGGTATTGGGTCCCTAGAGCCTGAGGGTGATGCCCCGTCGGGGGTATACAAGAGGAAGTGCTCAGGATTCTTGGCATAGAAGTCTGCCAATGATGACATCCTTGACATAACTGTCTAGGTCGTCACCAGACCATTCTCTTGAGCTGGGAATGACTCTCTACTGGGAGAGTTTACCTGTTTTATCCTGACTGGACCTATTGGTTTGTGCAGGGGTCTTTAGGATGACAGAAGACTGAGACTTGTCTCTTTGTCCTTGAGGTGTGGAAGAAGGCAGGGGCTGCTTCTTTTGTTGTTTTCCCCCCTCCCCGTGGGTAGAATAATGTTTTCTCTGTTTTTTGGCCCCTTCAGAGCTTTTTGACGTCTGGCGTCGAGGTTCGGGGGTAGTGTCCGCATCTCACATGTGGAGGTTGGGACTCGGGAACAGCCGTTACGCGGTCTGCTGACGCAGACTCCTGGAGTGCAGCCGGGGATAGAGGTCGGCTTCATCTTCCGACAATCGAACCTCTGTTACCTTAGGGAGCGAGGTACTTTTGGCAACAGTGGATGGCTGCCTGGAGTCCTGCGGAGATCTAGATTGAGAACGCCCAGAGGACACCGATTTGGTGGACCGGTCTCTGTGTGCCTCTTTCCGAGAACTTGACGTGTGCGGAGAGTCTCGGTGGGACTGTGTGTTTGGTGGAAGTGCTGTGGGTAGCACTTGTGTCGCCGAGGGTTTTCCCCATAGCCACCCTGCCGGACGACCTTCCGAGGTCGGGGGCTTGCATTTGGCTGTCTCTCGACGCCATGTTGCCCTCGCCGTCCAAAAGCACTGCGTCGCTGAAGGCGCCCTCCGCTGCCATGTCCTCTTGATGCCTGGCGTGGTGGGCCCAACGCTTGATCAAACGGTCCTTTAGTGTTTTCAGTTCAAACCTTCTACACGCTCTGCAGTTCGCCTCTGGGTGGTCCCTCGGCAAGCAGAGGTTGCACGTGGCGTGTGTCAACCCAAGGGTACTTGTGGTTGCACTTGTGGCAAAATTGGAAAGGTGTACCCCTCCATACGCACCCTGTGGCAGCGGGCTAATGTGTAGGAATATATAAGAATGTACCTATATATTTAAGAGTGTAGAGTATGTACCACCCCCCCACTCTCCCTACTTGCAGGGCCGAGGCCAGAGGCCTTCAAAGGCCCAAGTCCGTCGTGCAGCTCTCGACAGTCGATTTCTTCTCCGGTCCGGCGTCGAGTGTGGAAGTTCGGCGACTCAACGTTGGGGTGGAGAAATGGGGAAATATAACGATATTTTGCAAAATTATGGCTAAGGCCTGGGAACTCCGCGGGATGCTTCCGACCAGTACGGCGGAAAAAACACAATCTGAGGGTCCTAGACGCGTGAGGGATCATGGGTACAGTGGACATCCCACGAGGGATAGTATTACTGGCACACCCTTTGTCGACGCTCATTTTCGAGTTTTGAAAAACAAACTAATACTCTGCAGCTTCCACTAGATGTCAGCCTATGCACAGCATGTGATCTAAGCAGATTCCACAAGCCGGAGAAATATATATATTTATTTATTCCAGGCGGAATATGTAAAAGATTATCTACAATCCAACCAACAAAAAAAAAAAGATATCTCTTCGGTGCATTACAGAAGCCCGCCCAAGCCTAGAATTAAGCACTTATGACTGGTTTATAAACGTGTTCTATGACCTCTTCTGACTGACAGAACTGGAGTTAAAAAGACAGGTAACTTTGGACTGTTCGGGAAGAACAAAGCATGTGAAGGGTGCAGGAAAGAGGGCGCACACACTATAGCACGATTAGCCTAAGGTCAACACTGCTTCCTGTGGGCTGTGCCACAAGGCCAGTTGGGCATCGGTCTTCAAAGATAGCAGCAGACACGAAGCAGAGTCCCAGACACAGGGTGTGCAGGAAAAGCAAAGCATGTGAACGGGACAAGAAAGTGAGCACACACTCGATCAAGATGTGCCTGCTAAACTCACCCCCACTTTCTGAAGGCCTCGTGTACTACCTGGCCAGCTGGGCAACGGTCTACAAAGATAAAAGTAGCACAGAGTCCCAGGCATACATACTACGAGGTTTTTTGTTCGCAGGGCATTTCAAGTATTACTTTCACTAGCTGGTTTGCTATGAGCCTCTGCTCACTACACATTCTTTGCTCGTATGCGCTCTTAAAATACGAATTCTATAACCAGAGAAACACGTTTCATCAAACGAGTTGAAATCCCATGAGTAAACCACAGGAATGAGCTGACCGCCATGCGAAACGAAGCTAGAAACGGCAACACTGGCAACAGAACATTCCCCTCCAGTCACCCGCAGACTTTCCCAACAGAACCTCCACGGCTCACAGGAGGCCCGCCAGAAGACCGGAAACGCTTTAGCTCCGACCTCTGCTCCACCGGAAATCATCCAAAGGCCTTCAAATCACGAGACTTCCAACAAAAGCAGCTCCCACTCATTTTAGCGGCAGGGCTACAAAACCAGCCTGCACTGCCAAGATAACGACAAACGAACGTTTCCCAGGAGCTCGAACAAATGCTGCTATAAAGCGGGTGGCGCTCATGTGCTAATTTTATTTAAAAAATTGGTGGCAAAGCTTGGACAAAGTTGATGCCCACAACCACCCAACGGAACAGCGCAAATATTTGCTGGCATAGTGGTAAACCTTCGAGACCTTTATACAAAATGTAGTGTGAACAAGCTTTTATGCTGCGCTCAAGGGCATTGTAGTGGTTCGACAGTGCCAGGGTTTGTACGGATGCTGTGTTCTTGCCCGTGGTTAACACAAGACCATGGTATGCGGTGAATGGCGTCTAAAAGAAGGATTAGAAGAGACAAATTAGAAAGGCACAAGTGTGTTTAATTTAGGGGAATTCGGAGTAGGATTTTGACAGTTGCAGACTTGCAGTGCATGTTATATCAGTAGTGGATCAACAAATGTTGAGTGGGAACAGGAGACTGCAACCCACCTGCGATGCCGAGCCATTGTCCAGAAAATGTGTTTCAAGTACACAGATTGCAAGGTACTGGAAATAGTTGTGCGATTAACTCGATATGTGCTCAGTTGGGATCTTTAAGTGCGAAGGCCTTTTTTCTAAATATTGTGGGTGGCAAATGCAGGGCGGGGAGGGGAGTGTATCCCAGGTGAGTTTTATTTTTGCCCTAACTGCAGTTGTTCACCTGCCCCCAGGCCAAGGAAGGACCACTATGCTCCCTATCCCACAGTACCGACCTTCAACAGGAGTTCACCCAGCATGACTGACACTATCCCATCCCCCTACTGCCTTCCTGAGATCATTCCAACGCGGTGGGCTCTGCGTCCCCCCCCCTCTACCCCTCCCCGGCTTCAAGTGAGCTGGGGCTCACTAGGGCAGAGATTGGGACCTAAAGTTAGGGTGACCAGATTTCCTAAACAAAAAACCGGGACGACCAACAACATAAAAAAGGGACTACCCCATCCCAGCCCACCAATTACCGTCCCTCCACCAACACGCCCCAACAATCACCCCCCCCCAACCATATTTCCAGCTCTTCTCCTTTCTATGAACTGTATATGATGTCATTTGTGCAGTTTTGTCTATGAATCTTGCCCTTTTAATTCAAAATTGATATTACATGGCTTGCTGTACAACGATTTCCAAGCCCGTCTCTGTGGCACGGTCATTAAGTGTTGTGACTTGTACCTGAGAGGTTGGGGGTTCGAGCCAAGCGTCCAACTTCAAAATTCCTTTAGTGTTGTGAAAAAAATTACGATTTTAATCCCCGTAGCCACCCAACCATGCAAACCCCGGACGGGGTTTCTAAAATGAAAAAACTCCCGGGACGGAGGGTGATTTCCCCAGACTATCCCGGGAAAACACGGACGTCTGGTCACCCTACCTAAGGTCACCTGGTAATCCCTGCACGTTGGACTCTAGAAGATGGGGAGTATTTTCTAAAGCCAAAAGCGCTCGCATATAAGCAAGGAGCTTCAGGCTTTAGAAAAAGACCCTCACCTTTTATTTCTAAATGGCGTGCCAACCCCCACCAATAAGCAAAAACCCCTTTGATGCTGTGACCACCCTTGCTTGCACCCCAGGTGAGAGGAGGATCGATGCAAAGGGGTGCCTGGCAGGCGGGTCACCACCAATTAAGAAGAAAAACGTATCAGAATGCCGCCTGCTCGCCACGCCTTTTGTAAAAATTGAGCAAGGTCTCTTACAGGGGACGTGATCAAGAAAGGGGCGTGGTCTACAGTGCAGGCCACGCCCCCGGGTCGACTATGCACTTGAAGCACTGGATTTCTCCCTTCCATTTTTTTTTCAAATGACTGCTGCCTCACTAAAGTGTACCACACTCAAACAGGGAGGACAGCAATGTGTGGGCGGGAGTAGTGTGTGCCTCTGTGAACAAGCTATAAATCAGGTAAACCGAGGCAAATTTAAGCAAATGAGATATCATCTGTGCCTCAAGTGGTCAGGAGCACCAAAGCTTGCAAATGAGCCTTATTAAGTTCTGGACTGGTTTTCTTTTGGATCAACTTGTGCGTGCATAATAGAGTTGATTAAAAAAAAAAAAACAAGGAATACCGGGTGATAGTCTAACCGTCATTTGCTTTCGTGATCTACAGACCACTTCATTAGGCACAGGAAGCAGGATGCTCTTGGAAAAACACGACCGCTAAAGAACTCACTTCTGGATGCGAGACTTGGCTCAAATATTCTTCATATAATGAAAAAGTCACATGCCACTAGCCACCCAGTAGCCATCACTGGAAGTTAAATTTCAGTACAGAGCCACACGAGGAAACATTACATATAATTGGGTCTCAAATTACTTTCCCGGTAGTGTGTTTTTCAAGCCTTTTTAAACCCATCATAACGTTGCTGGTGCTATTGATACAGTAGTACATTGGCTGAACGTTGGTAGCTATGATGTGTAGTGGTCATACTTCAGGTAAGATCAACTGTGTTCCAGGTCAGTAAAGGGACCCGGCATTAGTTTAGTTTCCAGAAAAAAAAACAATAGGTGAGCAAAGACTCCCACGGTCAAAACTGCACCATAACTTGGCCTAGCAGCCCACCCAATTCTAAATGGGAAACGAGCAGAATGCAAAACGGCCACCTCCCACCAGATTTAAGGGCAGACAAGCCCCAAATCAGCTGCAAGACATGAACAATTCTATAGATCCCACAAAGAAGCAAGAATGCATGGGTAGGGTGTCACATGTTTAAGAATGAATAGTCTACCACCAGACTATCGGATTGTATGAATATATGTATGCTTGCCTTGTAACTTGTCCTAAAAGAGTGCCTTGATGCCCATGGGCTTAGTGCGCTTTACAAATGTAAAAAAATACAGTGGATTCCTCTTATGACAGAACGAAGGTAAATCCGGAGCTATGGCAACCGCATAAACACATGTATTAGGCAATGGGATAGTACAGAATTATAAAATTAGAAAACAAAATCTGCAGGTGTCGAGGCACTAAGGATTCGGAGAAATAGAAAACCAGTAGAGCTTCCAAATATTGGCCGCCAGATGCATTTCATTCCCTAATCCAGCTGACTATCCCAGGAATACAAAGCAAGTCTCCCTTCAAATAATCACATAGCAGCTCAACTGACTGCGTGAAGGCTGTATGCAGCACTTAAAACATCCATGACCTGGAAGTAGATCAAGGCCTACCTGAGCGAAGCCTGCCACCGTTATCATTGACCATAGTATTGAAACGTCCTTACTACTGTTAAAGGAATGGTTTGGTCAAAATTTTTTATTGCCCCTACGGGTCGGCCATGTGTTTTTAAGCCTAAATCACTCGATTTTAGAAAAATTTCCTATGTACCTTACCCGAGTTTTCGTCCATTAAACGCACGCGAAAACAGGCAGTAGGGCGCTGCCATTTTGTGATAATCCTATCACTTGCCGCATCGCCCTGGCTGACCTGCTTTTGCGGCACTAAATCATATCCCCAGCCCCATAGCCTGTCATCAGCAGACGCGTACCGCCCATTTCACAACGCCAAAGCATGTCTCGTGTCAACATTCGCTGCGCTTCAGCTAATGACGTGTCGCCATGGAAATGGCAGGACGCCCCTTTCCTCAATAAGTATAAACAGACCGTTTCACAACACACAGCAGCAGATTTTCGATTCCATTCCTCTCTGTGTTACTTTGAGTATTCTGTGACTCGTTTCGGTGCTCTGAACACACAATGGCTACAATAATGCCCTACATGTACGAGCCCGAGTATACCGAGGAGGAACTACTGGAAAGGGAAACACGCGAAAACGATGGGTCTTCGGACGGCAGTTGGGAGGACGATTCAACAGCTGAAGAGCCTGGACCTAGTCGCATGGACGGTGTTTCCACCTGGTGCACATGCAATTGGTGCGAGCTAATGCCAACCGAGGAGGAGAACTGCTGCTGCTGTGAAAACTCGGGATGCGTGGCCTACATTTCGGAAGGCGAGCCACGACCGCAATGCATCACCGAGCTGCCAGACTTCAGGGCAGCCTGCCTCACACGGTCCGTGTTGAGGATAATGATGGTGCTTATGCACGAACTTCGCGCAACTGTTCGTCCTCGTAATCCAAGTAAGTATGCTCTGCTTGTCATGCCACTCCTATTTCATGGTCTTCTACTATATCCAAAATTACATATACATATCATTGTAACGCACAAAAGTCGTTTAATAGTGTGCAGTGTCTAGATAGCATTTGACGAGCAGAATGCCATTAGTTACAAGAATTGTCATTGACAACAAACGTTTATTAAACTTATCTTGGTCATTTAAAAACAGTTTGTTTCATTCCTTTTCACAGGTGGTACAGGCTGGTCGCCTATCGTTCCTTTACATGGTGGCTTCACGGGAGGCTTGGACACCACATTCGAAGAGTGATACCCGCCTGTGCCGTTCGTGCCATAAGAGAAACGTTCCCGAGTGACAGCGGTCAGTACAGGGGATTTTCTCTCGTTGTGCTGCAACCTGAACTGTACAATGTTTAAAGTCTTGTATTTTTGTGTCATCAAAATAAGATACAAAATAAAACACCACATATATTTTAACAACGGTTGTTTCGATTTTTTAAATGAATCAAGTGTGTCTCCATTCAAGGATGGACGTCAGACATCTGTGCTCGGAATGGGTGAATTTCAGGTCGCTGTGAAGCGGGGTGGTCACTATCTAAGCTAACATAATATATTATCAATAATGCATGCACTAAATAACACTTGTTCAAAGTCTTTCAGTCGGTTAGGTCTCTATAAAAGTCACACATATCTATACTATCAATTAACATTCTTAGGTCAAGGGTCTTGACCACTATAATACACTGTTTGAAGTGTGGGTCAGTGCTCACAAGAATCTCTGGTATGTGGCATTTGTTATTGATAGGCAACGATATACTGCAGTAGGGGTCTAATGTTAGTTGGGGATCTGCTAGGTGGGCATCATGGCGTGGTCAGTGGTCTGGCACATGAAGAGAATACCTTGCAAGGACACAGGGTCAGAATGGTAGTAAGTTTCCACTGGCGAGGGTGCGTGGGCAAGGACACGTTTGTGGAGATGTATGAGCTATGTGCTTGGTTCAGGCTGGTTCACATGCAGGACCGTGATCTCAGAGGAAGAGTGATGCGTTACATTTATTAGCTGTTGCAAATACCTCTGGAGTATTCCAGTCAGAGTGGGAACGAGGGTGTGGGCCATGTGCTCTGCGCGCTGTACTATCGCAGTGAGGCCTGGTCACCAAGATGGAGAGGAAAGGGGGTACAAAAATGGATGCCCCGTGTCCTGCTCAGTGTTCCCATCTACGCGAATGTCATCCAAAGTTATCACATAAGGGCAAGGGGCGAACCCACTACTGGAGGCACTTGGTACGAGTTTCTACTGAGAAGTAAAGGATGAGAGGGGCCTGATGGCCCCTCGCTCCCAAACACTGCACGCCCCAGGCCCATCCATCCATCCATCCATCCATCCATCCATCCATCCATCCATCCATCCATCCATCCCACCCCCCTCTATCAAAGGCAGTTCGCACCCGGAGATGAGCGCAGGCATGGGGGGGCTGTCACGGGCGAACGGCCAAGGTGCCAAACAGCATGTACACTTCAAAAGGTATCCCACGCCCAGGGGCCATCGCTCACAGGGCCTCCTCGACCACGTGTCTCCAGGCAGGCCTCCCCTGAGGCAGGCCGCCCCCCTGCAAACCACATACCACGACATACACACGTCATTCATTCACAAACACACCCCTGTTTCTAATACTTCATAAGCCACTTGATATGTCTCATGAGAACATCTTTGTGCTTTACAAGTCAACTCCTGAACCTTCTACCTGAGAAGCACTGAGATCTATGCTAATCTGCTCATTGTCGTGCTATCTGTGACCGCTTCGAGCAAACTCGTCAGTGTGCTACCTGTGGCCATCTACCTGTTCTCCTGCAACATACTGATCGGCCTGCTGAATCCAACTGTTGGTCAAGGTAAGGCCATGTATCCTAGTCAAATTTCGGTCATTTTTACATTTCTATCGATTTGCGATTACAGTACCCAATAGAGCTATGGTCATTGGTCTCATTGCTATTGACTTGAGTTTCAATTGTTATGCTATCAATAGATCTATTTATTTTCATCTGTGTCAATTGTCATCGAATTGCATCCTTCGGGGGTCCAGTCTATAATGTAAGCATGGTTCCTTTTCGTGCAAGACAAAACATCCAAGGGACGAGTCACATGTTCAGAGTTTAGTCACATAATTTAAAACATTTCTGTAACTTATGCAAATACTAAGCCGCACATGATGAACTGGTATAGTTCCGGCGACCAAAACAAACCTTGCATTGAGCATGGTATGTTTCATTTACCATATGCCTTTTATTCATCAAGGTTTTATAATAATCTTGATATTTACGTTTCAGAATTTTCAACAATGCCTGCCTGTTCGATTAGCGGTTGCGCTTCGAAGACCCATGCTAAATCTGAAGGCACTACAATGCATGTATTCCTGAAGACTGTTGATCGAATAAGAGAATGGGTCAGACATTGTGGATATCCACTAGAAGAGTCCAACAAGTCTTTGAGGACAAGAGGGGTGATCGATACCGCATCTACAGCCGGCACTTTCCTCGAACATGTACACCACATCTTGGGTAACAAAGAATTATCGGCGATCGACACGAAAATTGCTCACAAACGCTATTCCCACTCTATTCGTCCACAATCCGCCACTGGTGAATCAAGTGTCCGTTTTTAGCTTTAGGCCTTGCGGTAGTGTGTAGGTAGCCGAATGGATTCATTGATATTTTAGGTGTTTCCAATTTGTAATATTTTCGACATTGATATGAGTGTATAGCTTTTTGAATAATGACATTTATCAATATATTATTTTTAGATTTCATAACCCACAAACAGAAATCTATATATGGGCACAGGGAACTGTTATATTGCGCATTAGTCAAGTATTCTGTCTCCTTACATGGCAATTTTAAAAGTTGGCTTTTCATTATCAAACAATTTACCTTTACAACTTCTTGACTATCCCTTGAATCTGAAGCAAGAACATTTTACTTCCGTCACGTGCTTGCAGTTATCAACCACTTCTAGGTAATCATACTTGGCTATTCCGCTACAGACTTGTTTTATGCATGTCAAGTAAGAGTTTGTATGCATCGTGTGATTATTTTACCAATTGTTTAGTTAGTGCTTTCCAATTGATATACACCTTAGTTGTCGTCCCCTGGGGTTTGTTTTCAGTTATAATTAGTGTTATCCATACTAATGCAAGTACTGTTTTTCAGGGAGATGCTGAAGCGTCCACCACATTGACAACAGCCCTGGATGTTCTTCAGCAGCACGAGGTATGGATACTGACAGCTCAATCGACCGTGATCATCAGGACTGGAACACTTGTCGTTTGATTGTTCTACACCACGTTTCATTCGTGGTTAGCCGTTGATATGTACCTGTGCGGTCGACCGCAAGCGTGTGTTGTGTTTTCAATATTGTAATCCTTACTAATGCAAATACTATGTTTCAGGCAGTTGTTGAATCGTCAACCCACGCATTTGATGCAGAGCCTGACATTCAAGTAATTCCGGTGGAAGCGGGACCATGCAGATACGAATCAGCGCAACAGCTTTCGGAAGTGCGCACCACATTGACAACAGCCCTAGATATTCTTCAGCAGCACAAGGTATGGATACTGACAGCTCCATCGAGCGTGATCATGTAACGTGATTCCAATTGCTATACTTTCTTCCCTATTAACGCAAGTACTGCGTTTCAGGGAGACGATGGAGCTTCCACTACAATCACAAGATCCCATTTAGATGATGCAGATGTAAAGACATCTGAGAAATAAGTTGATTAAATCTGATCATATTTAAATATTCCTTGATTCTTTTAGACTATGCAACATTTGTGGTCATCCTTTATATGTACCTGTGCCGTCGACCCAAGTGTGTGTTGTGTTATGTTTTCAATATTGTAAACCATACTAACGCAAGTACTGTGTTTCAGGGAGTTGCTGATGCCTCCTCTTCAATACAATCATTCGTGGCAGTCCATGCAGAGCCAGAGGTATCGATACTGACAGCTCCAGCGAACTAGGTCATCAGAGCTCGAGTACTTGTCGTTTGATTGTTCCACACAATGTTTAAATCGTGTTTGGCTATTGAGATGTACATGTGTGTTCGTCCTCACGTGTGTTTTATGCTAACAATATTTTGATACACAGTAATGAAAATACTATGTTTCAGGTAGTCGATGGAGCCTCATTCCATGCTGTCTATGCGGATACAGAAAATAGTCGTTGCAGCGCAAGAGGAAGGGGAGACATGCGGATACGTATCAGAGCAACAGCGTGCAGATGTTGAAGGTCGAGTCAAAAAAGTTGCAAAGAAAAGAAACAAAAATAAGGTTAGTTACAAACAGTTCATAACTTTAGAAAACTTTTTGTGCTGGGGACTATTTTGTTTTTTTCAAGTCAATTGTACTATACTTTCTCTTGTGTTTAAACTGAACAGCCCTTTTCCAATCTGTCCTTTAGTTACCCGTGGGTCTACGAACTATACATACACAGACAGTGAAGCGAATGAGAGATGTTGCTTGCCAGACCACACTATGGAGGCTATGGCGGAACTATTAATTCAGACGCGGCGTGTTGAGACTCAGGATGCTCATGTCAAATGTACAGAAAATGAAATTAATGTGTCCGGAGAATCCAGTAAAGTTGTTTTGGACCATTGCTACAGTGCGACCGCACCACCGCAACATGATACTGGATCTATTGAAGATAGCTCTGAAGTAGTCGCAGATCAATTCACAAAATCTACACCCGCCAAAAAATTGCCGCCAAAAAAGCTGTCGACATTGTTGCGTTCTCCCATCAATGTTGAAGTAGCAGATGGTGAAATGACAGAATGAACCAGCAGCGCATTCACCAACGCATCAGAACTTGATAGCAGCGATATTTCTTTCAAATGTGGTGAAATGTGTTCAACGTCACAGGCCGAAACAACTTTGACGCAGGATGACAGTAATGAAAGAGGGCAAATACATAGTATTCGACAGTTGTTTGATGGATATAAGTATGCTGAAATGTGGGCATTCCGTCAGAAAGAAAGTATGTGGGAAGCCATTGATTCATGTGACTCGTCAAAAACAAGGCAGTAACGTCACAATACATGCCGCCTGTAGATTACATCATACATTCTCATGGTCTGCACAACCGATGCTGGGGAAACTGCCAGCAGGCAATCTACTGTGTGCAGCTGCATCACTTTTTAGTAGCTCCAGTTTTAGAAAGTTAAAGTCTTTCTTTCAGTTTGTGGGACTCCATTTCACTTCAAAAACGCAGTACTACAAATGCCAACATGATCATCTGTTTCCGGCCATTAGTGATGCTTGGAAAATTGAACAATTGTCTCTAGCAAGTACATTCGAAGGCAAACGATTCAGGCTAGCCGGCGATGGACAGTGCGACAGCCCTGTATTTTCTGCCAAGTACTGCACCTACCACTTTCAGGACATGGATAGTAAGAAAACTGAGTTCGGTGGTCGTGCAGGTAACAATGTACATCCTCAGTGGCCATGGAGAAACTAGGATTTATAAAATCAGTGTAATATCTGCAATCGAGGGGAATGCACATCGACCTCATAGCCACGGACAGACACGTTTCAATTGCCAAGACAATGAGAGAGCAGTTCCCACATAACAAACATCAATTTGACGTATGGCATCTTGCTAAATCAATAAGAAAATCGTGGCTGCAGGGGAAAAAAAAAGGTTTGGAAAGTATTTCAGAGTGGTCCCAGTCTATCAGCAACCATCTTTGGTGGAGCTCCAAAACTTGTGAAGGGTCAGTGGAAATACTACTTGAAAAATGGCGGTCACTGATGCACCACTGTACCAACGTGCACCGCTGGTCAGAAAACCTACATTTCCACCAATGTGACCATGGCCCTTTGTCCCCAGTGGAGGCACGGAAGAAGAAGTGGTTGAATCCATCTTCATCGACACACAAAGCCATTGAGAAGATTGTTTTCGATAAAACTATCAAGAGATTTGAGGGGACTGACAGAATTCTGTCACACAGGAGGTTTGGAGGTGTTCCACAATATGTGCCTAAAGTACAGGCTAAAGCGCTTGCATTTCAGCATACAGGGCATAGGACTCTACTAGCGGTCTTGGCCCATAACGAGAATCTCAGCCGTGAACAATCTAGGACTAAGGGTCATGTAAGGATGCCTCGCTACACTAAGGTCTTTTCAAAAAGAAGTAAGCAATGGGTGATCAAAACAGTCTATGAGGAAATGGAGTTCGACTTTGTCAAAAGCCTTATTGTTGCTGTATTAGAGAAGCACAGATATGGAATTTTGAACGTTTCTGTGCAGAGCACTGATCCATTGCCACTATGCTATGTCCACCCAAAGGAGAGCTGGTTGTGAAGTACAAATCCCGGTTTAAATAATTGTAATACGATTGTCTTTTTGTAAATAAATGTTATTGTACAGTGTGCATACAAAGTACGCCAACCCTAACCCCTACCTTCACCATCCTGGGTGCCGAACAACCTGAGTGTCATCTTTGAATTCTCTCTCTATTCACCTCATATTGCTGACCTTGTCTATATGTGTATGTATATATTTTTGTTGATGTAACTAATTTTCGCAATCTCTTCTAAATGCTGGGCACTGTTAACCGAGGGGAGGCTTGCGTATTGCAAATAATAAAAACAAACAATAAATCTCACTTTCAACTCAACTCCTTAGGTACTTTATACTTTCCCTGACCTTGCCCAAAAAATTAAAAGTCTCAATAGTTATGGTTCTTTGGGGCTTCAAAGCTCGCAGACAACGAGGACAAAATTGGGGGCCTTAGAACGCGGCAAGCGAGCCGTTGCAGATGGGAGACAAGCCAGTTCGCATTTGCACATTGAGGCGCACTACATAGATGGATTCGAAACTTCAAGTTCTCACAGATGGCTTTACTACGGGATGTTGCAAAGAAAGAATGTATGCTCATTTCTAGTGAAGGTCAGCGGCTTTGATTTTTAGCTCGCGCCCTGAAGAGGCCCACAACTCGCACTGGCAGTATAAGGTTCTATTGTTTGACCTTGAGAGACAGGGACAATGCTGAAAGAACTTCATTTGAAGGGGGGGGGTGGGGTGCAATAACGTAAGAAACGATAAGGCAGAAAATTCTGAAACTAGACCGAGTTTCATGTTAGTTCAGCATACGAAAAATCATTGCCAAGAGCACAGTGGGATTTACGGACTGCATTACGCAGACACACAATGGAAATTGCAAATATAATGCAAGTAACTCTTTAGACGCTTTTATAACGGAATGAAGAATTAATGAATGGATGCATGAATAAATGAATGAATGAGAGCTTTGAAAAGGTTTGTGGGATCGTCCTTGTAGCGGGCACATGGGCATGCAGGTCCACATTCCACACACATGTAGACAAAAAGTAGTTTCTCATTGTGTACTAACCTCGATTTATTTAGTTAGTTTTCGCATTGATTTTAGAGCCAAACATACTCCATTGCACTATCCTTGAAAGCAAATAGTTTCAGCTCGGCCGTAATAAATAAAATTAATAATATTAATAAAGATCGGCTGGCGAGACCAATTATACATTTATGTTTTCAAAACAAGTATATCCTTCCCTTTTGCCACTGCTACCAAGTTCAGACACCAGCAAATGGTTTTTTAACCACCAGCTGCAGCTTAATGTAAACAACTGCACAATCCTGATGATCTTACGGGACGATCGCCAAGGGCCCATATGCCCTTACGCGGTACCAGCGGCTAGAAGCAACATATCCACCTTTACGCTGGCATAGTGCCTACTTGATGGAACAGCCTTGCGGTTCAACGTGCGACAAAAGTGCTTCTTTGAACGAAAACCGACACACTGTGTACCATAAAGGAACAGCGCGTGACTCACAAACTTTTACAGATTTGCGGATAGAGATAAAAGAAAATAAATGACTTTCGGAGTTCATATGGCAATTGCTGAATATTCTACAAACATTTAATGTCAAATAAATGTACTTTACCAAATTTACTGTGTTGCTGTTTGATTTTAAAGTAAAGTTTCGTATTCCGAATTGTGGCGCGCTGTGTTGCGAGTTGATCGGTGTTGGTTTCTGGGTTCTGTGTGAAGTCGCGTAGAAGACGACTGGGCGCATTTGCCTACGCAGCACAGAAATGTCACAGAGAGGCGGGGAATATGAATGTTTTGATAATGTCAGGCTCAGTGGCGGGGGATATGATTTAGTGCCGCAAAAGCAGGTCAGCCAGGGCGATGCGGCAAGTGATAGGATTATCACAAAATGGCAGCGCCCTACTGCCTGTTTTCTCCTGCGTTTAATGGACGAAAACTCGGGTAAGGTCCATAGGAAATTTTTCTAAAATCGAGCGATTTAGGCTTAAAAACACATGGCCGACCCATAGGGGCAATAAAACATTTTGACCGAACCAGTCCTTTAAAGGAATCATTTCAGTGCAACCAGGCACCCATGTGTCGACAGACACAAGTACAGTATATAGGCAAGAAGACCGAGGGGCTCCCTCGCAGTAGCCCACCCATCGTAGCCATTCCAAAAACACCAGCACACTACAGATATTTTTAGTAAAAAGCCCTTCCGGTTCCACTAAGATCCACACTAAGCCAGTTTTCATCAAGTAGTTTGTCACAAAATATTCACATCATACCATAGTGATTTGTAACCACATATGCACCCAGGTTACCCATTATCCGTGAAGTGTGAGAAAATTCAAAATTAGCTGTTGTGCAATATTCATTTCACCAATCACCTCAAATGTATAAACATGGAGATAACATGCCTTGAATAGTAACATTAATTTGTGAATAATGCCCGACTAAGAAACTTATCGATATTTATCTGTATCTGTGGTGACAAACATCCTGGGAATTGAAATCTGCATAAAATGTGTTACATGACAAATGTTTATTTATTTGAATATTTGATTTTTCATGCATAATAATGTAAAGAGATGGCAAGAGTACCTAGAGCCCCGATGACGGACAATTTCCGAAACGCATTGGCATAACACAATAGGTGCTAAGTGGTTGCAGGACGTCTGAGCCTCAGTAATAAAAAGATCTAAATCTTCATGATTTTACTAATGAGTACCGAGTGATGATTTTGGAACTAACGTAATTATATTACAACAGAATTTGAGCAACTCTGGGTTGGAGAGCAGGGGAAAGCACACCTGGGACTAGATTGAATTCGGTTTCCTTTTTCGCCCATGTTCTATTTTAACCTGTGCCAGGGTTTTAAGGTGTGCCCCAAATACATAAGAATTTAATTCAAGAAGGAATTTCTTAACATATAGCAGTGCCCACCCTCTCCAATTTATCTTCTTGTCTTACTGCCATTAAAAATTGGATGTCATCCCACTTTCTCTCTCTCAATACAGACAAGACTGAAGTCTTATTCTTTCCCTCCAACACTATTCCTCCTCCTCCCCCTCCTTCTATTCCCTTTCCTCCCACTAATCTTCCTCTGTGCCCATGCTCGTAATCTTGGCATTCACTTTGACTCCTCCCTTTCCTTCCCCCACCATATCTCTCTCACTTCCCGCGCATGTCGCTACCACCTTTTCAATAACCGCAAAGTACGTTCCTCTCTAACCTTCCACGCCACTAAACTTAATATCCTCCCTTCTCGTCTCTCGTCTTTTCTATTGTTCATCTCTCCTCTTCGGACTCCCTGCTTCTCATCTTGCCCCCCCTAAAATCCCTCTACAACTCTGCCATTCGCACCCTCGGTCTACTCTCACCTCATGACTCCATCTCCTCCTCACCCACAGCTTGGCTGGCTTTCCTTTCATTCCCAACTCAAATTCCACTTACTCTGTCTAGTCTTTAAATCTCTCCATGAACTTGCTCCCACTCATCTCTCCTCATCTCATTCTACACTCCCTCCCGTTCCCTCAGATCTGCAGATCACTTCCTTCTCCTTGTCCCCCCCGTCCCCATGTGCCTCCTCTCGTTTTCGCTCCTTTCAGCTCTTTGCTCCCCTCCACTGGAACTCCCTTCCCCTCTCCATCTGCTCCATCCCCACCTATTCCTCCTTTTGTGGCGCCTTAAAATCTCTCCTTATCCACTCCCCTCCCTGATACTCTGATCCTCTTCCGCCCTTCCCTCCCCCCACCCCTCTTTTACCCTCATCTTGCCCCTCTACCCCTACCTGGTCTCCTCTTATGTCCCCTCCCCCCCTCTCGCCTTCACCTTATCTCACTTCCTCTTCCCCACTCCATTCCCCTGTCCACCCCTTTTCCCCTCATTTATCTCTGCTGGCAAATTGTTCTAGTTGCTGTATTGATGGCTTGACTCATATCTTGTATTTGCTTCTAATGTTATTGTATTCTTGTTATAATGTACAGCGCTTTGGCGTAAAGCGCTATATAAATAAACAACATATAACGCGCCTATACACAAGTGTTTCAAGGCGCGACGAGGCAAGGGGGGGGGACAAAGACGACAGACAACGATCCTACTAGGCCAGGTGTCATTCAGATTGCGCAAGTGTATTGGGGGGGGTGAAGACTGCGAGGGGGGGGGGGGGAAAAGTGTAGTACAAGGGGTAGTAGAATAAATAAAATAATAAAACAGTCATATGGTGGCAAGTGCAGACATAAGTGCTGGTAGGGGGACTGTCGGGAGACAAACAGTCCCTTGGTGCAGGGTTGCCAGGGAAGGCAGTGCAGGTTTGCAGCTGGCAGTGCCTGTGCCCGAATCAGACAGAGTGGGCAGGTGGTTTTGAACAGTGCAGATTTAGCTAGGAATTCAGCAGGGGAGAGAAAGCGGAAGCAAAGAGGAAGGTTCTGAGGTGCTTACGGAACCGGAGATGGTTCTCCTCAAGTTTCAGGGAGGTAGGAAGGCTGTTCCAGAGGGAGGCCCCTGCCGAAGAGAGAGATCTACCACCAACTCGTTGCTTAGAGAAGCGACTGACACCGAGGGAGTTGGAGGCAGATGAGCGAAGAGCTCGAGAAGGAAGATATTTGGGAAGGGAGTTGAAGGTAATTCGGCCCCAGTAGGCCTTGTGGACAATGCAGAGGGTTTTGAACTTAATCCTAGCAGACACTGGGAGCCAATGCAGAGATTTCAGTCCTGGAGAGATAGGATGCCTGGGCTTGAGGCCAAAGACAAGTCTCGCAGTCCTGTTTTGGATAAGTTGCAAAGGGCAGAGAGTAGAGGCAGGCAGATTTAGATAGAGACTGTTACAATAATCCAGCCTAGAGAGAACCAGGGCTCTGGAGACTGAGCTTCTGGGGGAAGGAGAGGAAAGGAAGAATACCTCTGAGGTACACCGCCTCCGTCTGCGATACAACCAATGATCAAACAGGCGTTGAACAAACAGCATCAGAAGAGAGATCCTTCAATGACTCACCAACATGCAGATTCTAAGGTGAGTGCCTTAGTGCCGGCATTGCAAGGGGGACAGGAGGGTGGCAATACTACGATGATTTCCAGCACATCTATGCAAATCGATACACCTCCTGTTGAGCCCAAACCTGCGTCGGGCCCAGTGAACGATAGGATTGTATTTTTGAACCCCCTTTTGTCAGGAAGCAGTGACGCGATATGCAAGCAAGTTTGGGAAGGCGGCTCCGCCCCCGAACCACACTGGAACAATATTCCTTCAGCACGCAACAAGACCTTACCTGGCGAAACAACGAGACGCTTTCAGATTAAAAATCTCTTCTACCTCGCCTTCTGGTAAAGATCCTTCTGCGGACCATATTCTGCTACGAGTGGAGAACAATACCTCTTTACACCAAAAGGGAGTCACAGAAGCAAAAGTCCAGAGTGCTGATACAGTTGACCATCCACTGCCAATGCCACAGCTAGGGGTAAATGTTGACAATTGGGAATTCAGAGAAAATGACAAATTAGAGCAAAGGTTGTCAGAACAGTTCCGACCCGAATTAATCACGGACGGCCCAATGAAGGAGAACTTGGGAACTCCTCACAATACGCTAGAAAAGCATACCATCAAGATGTCATCGGACTATCAATCTAGCTCAGCCCTTCAAGACAACACAGATGACATCCACAGACCAGAACAAGCTCTTGATTAAAAAAGGCACCCTCCACATGTTGGTCTGAAATAAGAGGGGATATAACAAAGAAAGAAACAGCCCTAATGACTAAGCAAAAATGGCAACAAATATATGCCAAGAGGATCAAAAAGGAAGAGACAGCGTCACAGAAACAACCCCCCAATCATCGGGCGGCCCGTCTATCCCTAGATCTAACGGAAATAGAAACTCTTATGAGCAGTCACAAAAAAAGGAGAAGTTTTCGTTGAAATCTTTGACACTAGGAGAAATGACACTCGACTTACTTCAACCCCATTTGATGGAACCACCAATGGCACTCATCATACAACCCAGAGGAAAGAAGTTAAGTATAACACAGACTACAAACAAACCCCGCTGTCAGGAGATGGCGTGGAACCAGATGAAGGGGAGACAGACCAGAAACTATGTTTGAACAACAAGGAGAATAAATGCCAATGTGAAACTGCTGACCCATGTCAACGTGCCCCATTCCGACTAATGTGATCGATCTTCAGAACATGCTAATTGCAATTACATCGCAAACTAAGATTTCCTTCTTAAAGTTAAAAGAAGCAAATATCGAGGCAATCAAGGACCAAGCCACACTGTTGGCTTTGATCCACACGAAACAGATTTTGAAAACTATCATGAATATCCAGAAGCGCATAGAAATAGAAGCAGAGGCAAGTCTAATGTGGCAATCAAGACTGACATGACAACAGCAGATCGGGCCGACAAAACTCATAGGACAACAGCTCTGATGGCCTTGATGAAAGGCCTACCGACGAATATGGTGATCAACAAAGACTTCAAATGACGTCAAAAGAGTTGTGACAGACATCAGGACACAAAATTCAAGATTACCAGAGAGGACTGAAAAAGCATTAAACGCCTCAACGACAGGGAGTCTACAAATGCAAACGATTCCACTATCCAAACCAACGGCCAAGACGCCCTCTTTGAAACCGGTAGACACATTTGAGATTTTTGCGCAACAGAAGAGTAATGTGCAGAATAGACAGACAAAAGAAAAAAAGAAAAAAAACGAATAGAAAACAAACCGGGCCAAGAGCCTTTCTAGGGAAACTATCAATACCACAGATGCGAATATCAAAACAGTCCACCAAAAATGAACCCCCAATATGTCAAAGAAAAAAATCTGATTTAGAAGCAGCAATGACTACTGATAACCGACCTAAGGTGCAGGACCGAGAAGCACTTCTGCAGGATGAAGTAACACAATAAGAAGAGTTTCTAAACTTAACGACACATACAGATGAATCACCATATCCATCATTGATCTAGATACGAACTACTCTTGGTTGATAATTCTAGAATATCAGGAAGATCTCTCCTTACAAGCAGTCTGGAACGATATTTCCTGCGAAGAGATATCGGATACCGACTTACACTGCTCAACAATGATCCAAGGGTCAGTGATAGAACTTACATCTGAAAATGCTTCATCCCGGGACTCTGGGACCCTAGGAAATGGTGAAGAAATGGTTGCGAACCTTCATGAGAAGTCTCAAAGACAAACTCGAGGACAACGAGAATGAAAGAATTCCAGGAAGGAATACTTGAGATCTCCAATTACCGATATTTATAGACCCACAAGACCCAAAAAAGAAATACAGTATCGTTCTAGGAAGTTGCAAAACAAGAAAAGACCTATTGATACTAAATAGAACAAATGTGCTATGGTTATTCCACATGATACATCAACTGAAAGCACTACGCTCTTAAGACTTCAAGTTAGCACAATTTCTAGATGAATATACATTCGATAAAGTAGAGATCAAACTACAAAATATCCAAACAATGAATCTGATAAAAAAATGGAAGAGCATTTCCATCGTCTAGGATTCCTCTGTTCAGGGGCTCGAACGCCCAAAACGAAAGAACTAGACAGATACCAACTCCCAAAACAAGAACCTCAAGAGGGGGACTCGAAAAAGGCACACAAATGAAAAATCCTCTAGACGATCAACATGCATAGATGAAGACTCTTACTACTCCAAGCGAGAAGTACAGAATAACCAGAGCATAACCACTATCGGCAAGATCTAAAATCTTGCAACACTTTATATGGACAGATGAATGACCAGTCCAAAAAGTGGTCACATGAAAATAAAATGTTTATAACTATCAACCACATATCAGACCACTCTTGACTGTTCGTGGAATACCAGAGGACACTAACGCCTGTTCAAAGCAACGCCTGACTGAGAATTTCCATACTATTTGATTGTTAAAAAAAAAAAAAAAAAAAAAAAAAAAAAAAAAAAAAAAAAAAATTGTCCTACAACCGTGCTGTGGTGAATTAATCACGGATGAATCCGGCTATCCAGCGGAACCAAGGCAGACAATCTTCTGGAAGGTTGACTATGATAAAAATGGATTTCAATTGGGCAATAGTCGATACAACCAACTTGAACACTTGGGCCCAATGTTCCATAATTCAAATGCAAGATGACAGACATGACAGCGATAAAGTTGGTAAGAGCCCACAGCTAAGACATTTCTTTGGGATATTCAATCTTTATTGGAGCCCGTGGCCATAAACGATGAAATCTTTAAACAGTGTTTTAACGGCCATTGACGAAGCATCTGCTAAATACCAAAACACAAAAAATGTATCCTGTGTGGTGACCTAAATATATACCTTTTTGATCCTAATGGCCGCCCATTGGAGCAAAGCTAACTTAATAACAGAGCACGTAGATGGTCAAAAGTAATCACAATCAGAAACCTGACCTTAACAGGTAAGCACAAAATGAAGATAATGAAATACCAACCTGGACACGAGGTCAATCTAAAGCAATAATAGACTACATCTATGTGTCACCCGGAATAATGGCCTCGATGCAGAAAACTGAAAATATCTGTGCACCCAACAGTGACCATCATAAACGTACCTTTTCATGGTCGGGGTCTAGTCAACCAAGGAAGAAACTACAGCTCCCGAGCTTGGAGATAAACAGCGCCATGATACGCCACTTTGCTACCAGACCAACTCACAATCAACCTTGCGCTATTACTAATAGAAACCTCAGACTCAATTCTAGAACCACCCCACCAAAATCACGTCCATACCTGAGGCTTTATAATAGCTCATCCCTAGCCTGTAACATCACCAACAACTACGCCCCAACCTTAACATGCTCTTAGCACCGAAGCATCTCAATTAGAAACTCCAGACTAGGAGCACGATTGCGATTCAAAAACCACCAACCACGCGCCCACATGAGCAACAAATGTCGGCGACTTAAAAATACTCTAGCTAATCTGGCCACTGATTTAGACAGCAAGCTAGCTCCCCATCACCATACATGGCCCATCTCTACCATTGCAAAAAACTCCTGCAAAAGACATTCATCAAAGCAGCCTTGGTGAATGCTAGGTCCCTATCCGCCCACGCACTGGACATCGCTGACTTCATAACACATGAAAAGCTTGATCTCCTCGCAGTTACGGAAACCTGGCTTAATGCAGCCTCTGGACCATCTCTGGCCCTTGCTATTCCAAATGACTATGCCATCATAAAATGCGATAGAAACACCAACCAAGTGAAGGGAGGCGGACTTGCCCTCATCTTCAGAAACACCTACGACAGTCATTCAGGACGCTCAAATTCCCTCTGCCAAATCCCTGTCCATCAAACTGCCACCATCACCTAACCACACAGCAACAGTGCACCTTATCTACCGACCACCAGGACCCATTTCCTCATTCATAGAGGATATTGTATCCCTTGTATACACCGACACTAAACCTAATTCACAAACTATCCTACTAGGGGACTTCAACCTTGGTTTTAATGACCCCACGAATAATAATGCCCGCGATCTAGCTAATGCCCCATCAGACTTGGGTCATACCCATATTATTCATGAGCCCACACATCAAAGGAAGAACATTGGACTGGCTCACCAACCTTAACTGCTCGATCGATCTTCTATCCAATGATCCATGCATTTGGTCGGATCATCATAAAATAACCTTCTCCATCAAAGCCAACACACAACACCCTGCTCCCATCATCACTCCAGTCACCCGCACTAGAAAGACATTACACCAGATAAACTCCTACCGCTATTACTTCCCCTTCTTGACAACGTGGCCCCCTCCAACCCCACAGTCTTAGTAGACATTTACAATCAGGCATTACTGAAAGCCTTGAATACCAGCGCCCCCCTAAAATTGCAGAAACCCAAACCACAACGTCACCTGAATACATGGTTGACGCCGCATCTTCGAGAACTACATAAAACTAAGAAAACGGCAGAAGCACATTGGAAAAAGGGCCCTTCATTAAATAAAAATGAACTAATTCTAGCAACTTCTAGCTATAAACAAGCTATTATACTTTCCAAAAAAGACACCTATAACAAAAGGATCGAACAAGCGGAATCTAACACAAAAGAACTTTAAGATTCTAAAAGAATTAGAATCCCCGATTGCCCCTATTGATAAATGTGTCACAGATGCACTATGGTGCAGCAACATCCAGAAGGCACTTCTAGATAAAATAGCCCGTTTACAATCTAAAATCAATGCGAAAAAAGACCAGTTACTCGCTGACCCTGATCACAACTTCCTAAACAAGTCACCTACCTTTGAGCCAACCTGTAAACCATTTAGTTTCTCACCTCTCAATTTTGGAAGCAGAAAACATCATTAGGAAACTTAAACCATCGAATTGCCAAGGCGACGCTTGTCTTGCTCAGATTATCAAAGCAGCAGCTCATGAACTGGCACCATTCATTACTAAGCTTATCAATGCCTCCTTCAAAAACGTGAGTAGTGCCCGATAACTTAAGACGCCTGGGACATCCCACTAATCAAAAAACCCACTCTTGACCCAGCCAACCCGTCTAACTATAGGCCGATAACTGTACCCTTCTTACTAAAGATTCTAGATGGAGCAGCCTACCTGCAAATACAGGCTCATCTAGAAACAATCTTCTGGGACTAAGGCAATCTGGCTTCCGACCTAGACATGGCACGGAAACTGCCCTAGTCGATCTCACTACTCAGATTAAAATTTTAAAAGACAATGGCAAACTAGCACTGCTCTTATGCTTGATATGTCAGCAGCTTTTGACTTGGTCAACCCCCAAACGCTTTGCCACCACCTGAAATCTGCAGCTCACTTTTCCGACGCAGCCACTGCCTGGATCAGCTCCTTCGTGGCTAACAGAACCATGAGGGTCTTTTCTCCTACTGACTCGGCTGAACCCTAACCAGTCCCTTGTGGTGTCCCGCAAGGCTCTTGCGTGTCCCCAATGCTCTATAGTGTATTTATGGAGCCCCTTTTCGATATCCTTGACTATCTGGGTGTCACGTATACTAATTATGCGGATGACACCCAGATACTCATTCCTATCTCTGGCGACTATGAAACTGATAGCAAAACCCTCAATGAAATATACGCAGTAATACAAGCGTGGATGGCACACCATGGACTTTGTCTCAATGACGAAAAAACTGAGTAGATTATCCTTGGTACTCACGCTAAACTCAAAAAACTAAATACTGCTTTCAATGGTAACCCCATCCCTGTCTCTAATTATACTAAAACCCTTGGTATCTAACTCGATGCCACATTATCCTTCACCAAACAAACCAATGCAGTAGCGTCTTCAGCCGCCTACACATGTAAACTTATTACCGCATGTAGGCCGTTTATCTCCACTCCCAACTGAATTACTCTTGCTAGAACATTAGTCTTGTCCAAAGTAGATTATTGTAATGCCCTCTACTTAGGCACTAGCCGCAAAAATATTCACAAACTACAAGTAACTCAAAATAATGCCATTAGGGAAGCCCTCAACATCCCTAAGAAGTCGCATATCTCTGAGACTAGACGTAATCTGCATTGGCTCCCAATAGAGCACAGAATATCCCTCAAAGTTCTTGCCCTTACCCACAAAGCCAGGGCTAACCTCGCACCATCCTACATCTCTAACCAACTTACCCCACACACATCTACAAGAACACTTAGAACAGCTCAAGTTAACACTATGTCTATACCGAGATTTAAACTCCATAACTCGGGAGGAGTTAGTTTCCCTGTACAAGCCTCAAAGCTATGGAACACACTACCTGTTCCAATCAGGTCTGTAACCTCCTTCAACTTATTTAAACGCAACACCAAACATTGGCTTCATGACCTGGACACATTGACAGCGTAACATCCTAGAGCTTAGATTTACTGCCTACCCACTGTACATATTGTAAATAATATTACTATCTGCCTCACCTTCGGCCCACCGCTTTAATTGCAACATGTATGCTTGTACCTGTAATACCAATATAAGTATTTATTTGTAACCACAACTATTGTAACTGTTGCCTACCGCTTGCTAATGTAACTGTACTCTTATGTAACATGATCAAAAAACGTACGCGCCCGTATAGCCCTGGGCCTGGTTGCGCTTTATAAATAAATCAAATACAAATTAATAGATTACGCCTAACCCAATACCAAATCGCCCATCTTCCAGAGACCTTTAAGTGCACCAACAGGGAGGGGATTGCTAAACAATTATGAATGGCTGCATTGCCCCTTCCAACAAAAAGTGAAACCTAACGAAACAGTTATAAAGATACATAAGCATTACTTCAATATTCAAATTATGGAGAGAAAAAAAAAGCTGTGTAGAAAACTCAGTTCTCCGCAAATTGAAGACAGTTTCAAGAATATCAAAGCTGAAAAACAGCACTATCACAATTGGATGAAAATGACAAGAAGTAAACTATACCAAGAATATGCAGAACACATACTCGCAACCCATAACAAAAACTTGAGTTATGGAATCTGCCAAATCCCAATGCTTAATAACGAATGTGACAGAAGCCAAATGGATAGAACACTTTATAGCTCTATATAAACCACAAAGCACGGATCACAACTATGAAGCAGTGGGTAATACAAGGAAACTAACTTCGCATGGGACCACAACGACATCTTGAAGATAATTAATAACCTTAATACGTCTCGTGCTCTGGGGTCCGATGGCCTATCGAACGCAATCATTAAACAAGCTCCAGGCCTGTGGGCATATATCATTAATCAAATATTCAGTTTAATTGTAGAACTCAACCAGATTCCACATGCATGGAAGGTGGCAACTCTAATCCCGATCTTCAAACAAGGAGACAGGAAGGAGCCGGCCAGTTACAGACCAATTGCACCGATGGACCCCCTGGGAGCCACCTTACTCTTGAACAACCTTCGCACCTGGGCAAACAAAAGATTCACGGTTACACAAACTGGTTTCATTCGAAAAGTGGGTACAAATATGAATGTATTCCTACTAAATCTAATCAAACAAGAAGCCATAAGGAACAAAACAAGTTCTAGCAGCATTCGTCGCCCTTGATGCCGTAAACAGGCAAATTCATTGGGACAAACTATTGCGTTGGAAGTGCCCGCAAGATATTATTGAACCTATAAAGCGGCTATATTTGAACAAAAATATCACACTTAGGATGATTAAAGATGGACTTAACAGCACCTATAGACACATGGAATGGTCTAAAGCAGGATTGTCCACTTGCGGTTCCCCATTTTAACCAGAATACATCAGATTTTGAATAACGGATGCAATCATCTTTTACAAATCCACCCAAAATCAATTCAGTCCAGCTCCCCGTTACGATGTAGGTGGATGATATTGTCTTGTTAGACAAATTGGCTAGAGGACTACAAGAAAGCCTGAAGATGGAGGTATACATGATGAACAAATTAAAAATTAGCACTGCGAAAACAAAAGTATGCGCTTGACAAAAGTGCCAACTAAGAAATCAAGATTCCCAATTCTAGCCCTCGAAGGGAAAGCACTACTAGTAGTACCAAATATTAAATACCTAGGTGTACTGATCAACCACTCAAGAGGGGAAAATGAGTGGGCAGGCTGTCTTGAAGAAAAGGCAGTCATTAGCTAGACAAGATTCCTTCACTGCAAATTTGGAAAATAAATACTCCTTCAAACCAATAATTGCCTTTTATAGACAAAAATTAATCCCAAGCCTAATCTTTGGCAGTGAAACCTTGATAAATTTTCCCCAAACTATGTGGCAAAAACTCAGAGATATTCTGGAGGAAATTAGGCTTACCACCAGCATATCCCATGCCAAGAATTAGGTTTGAAATAGCAACCCAGTCTCTCGCTCCGATGGAAACTAGATTTTTACCGAAAAGTGATGACCAATGACCAGACTCCAGCAATTGAAATACTGCGGGACAAGCACACCGCAATGAACGACGAAGTCTTGAATAAGTAGAAACCACATCTGGAAGATAAAATGGAGATCGAAGAAATATCGCTAGAAATGCTAATACACCACCCGCAGAAAGCAAAAATAAAGATCCCATGCAACAATTGGATTAAGAAGATTCAAGAAAAGTTTTGGTGGGGAGGGCAGAACAGGCCTTAACAAAAGCAAGGTGTAAAAGGGTATTGTGGGCACTTTGTTCAATTGGGCAAGACAAATTGAATGAAATATGAATATTTCACTTTGGGATATGTTCACTTACTGTGACGTCACTTCCTACCGAGTATGTCAGTCCCCTCCCACTTTTTGGGGGGACTTGAACCCTGGACAGAAAAACATTACAAATTTGGCAGCAGACGTACCCAGGTGCAAAAACAATCAAATTGATAAATGGCATCAAGTATTGCCAAAACAAAGATGCACACCTCCAACTGTCCACCCCCCCCCCCCGCACTCACACCGCTCTGCCTCGTTTTGGATGGATAGTTCGCAACCCACCAGCAACGCGACAGTTGCCAGGGAGCAGAGCGCCGGACACCTTAAGCAGTGCTGCTCTAGTCGCTTGCCTGACAGTGCCAGAGCAAGGCAAGTAAAAATATGCAAAAACAAGCAAACATGGCCATCTTTCCTAGGGACCCAACATCAAGACTTGGTACAGATGGTGGTTGCTGCGGAAGATCACTGAAACAAATGTCAAAGGTGTACGCTAAACTAGAGCCCTGTAAGCCACACGAGGAGAGCTTCAGGGCTCTGGAGAAGTGGAGACCGGACTTTCAGGATGTTCTCTAACGAGCAATACATAATCACTTGCTCTGAAACTCTTGGAGGAAGGACCATCAGATCTACTACACCCACAACAAACAGAATGAATTCCGAAAATGGCAAAGCTGTTAAGTAGATCCAGCATATGTTCTCCCATGTGACCCATTAAACTGAATCGTGAAGGATACAAGTCCACTCTCCCCAACAGGCATTTTATAGGGCCGGTCCACCCCAAGCATTCCTCTGTGCAACTGAGTCAAATTGTGCAATTCAAAGATGTGCGCGAGTTGGCAGTGGAAGACCACCCCTACCCACTAGAACAACCTTAATCATAGAGTACAGATTAGCACATGGGAATAATATTTCTGTAACCAGTGTAGCCCCCTCCCCCGGCTGCAAACCAAGAGATTTGTATGGCTTTCCAGACCTATTTCTGCTCATTTCAAGACAAGAGCCCTGCCTCATTGATTACCCATGACTGATGCTTTATCCATCTGCACCAAGTCTCCTGGGGACTGAATGATCGATTTAAGCATTGGATACTCCATCAATGGATGCTGATCACTGTACACCTGAATGCAGTGGAGATGGGAATTACATTGCACCATAGCTTGGATAACAACTCTTAAAACGAAAATATGTGTTAAAAAGTAACAAAATAAACATTTTAAAAAAAGCTACACCTAGCTTGGTTTTGGGGGACTTTCTACCCAAATCTGCACCTGCAACCGCAAATTACAACTACAACCCTGCCAGCTCCAATGACAATTACATTGTTACCGCCTCAAATTACTACAACAACCCTACAAGCTCACATTTCAACTACAACCCTACCATCTCACATTTCAACCTATTAAACTGGCGTGTCCAAGATTGATAAAAAAATCAGTTTGTTGTATGAAAAAGGAACAAGTTACTTACCTGTAACTGTTGTTCTCCAGCATGGGTCTGGCATGGATTCACATGCTCATGAATATTCCCCGTCGTCAGGCTGGGAATCCTCGGTAAAGAAAAAACCAGTATCAGTTTCGTTTCTGATCTGTCTTTCGTAGTAATAACCAATCACTGGTCTCTGCGTCATACTGACCACAGCCAATGACTGCCCTCTACCTAAGCACCGCCTCTGGCAGCCATCTTCAGATTTGGAAGCACGTGAAGTGGCAGTATGACCAAGTGAAGAGCCGCAGAGGGGTAGGCGGGAGGGTTTGCATGTGAATCCATGCCAGACCCATGCTGGAGAACAGTTACAGGTAAGTAACTTGTTCCTTCTCCAGCATGGGGTCTGGCATGGATTCACATGCTCATGAATAAAGAATACATAGCAGTACACACATGCACAACCACGGGAGGTGGCAAAGGCTCAACATTAAGCATCACATCAACTCAACATTAAGCATCTTGCCTCCTCACCAGGCTCACCTCAGGCGAACAGGTTGCGCAGCACTGCTTGGCCGACCCTGGACTCCTCCCTGGAATCCCGGTCGACGCAGTAGAATTTCGTGAAGGTGTGCGTCGACCTCCACGTAGCAGCCCTGCATATGTCCAGCAGGGGCACACCAGATAGGAACGCCGTGGTAGCTGCGATCGCTCTGGTGGAATGGGCTCTCGGACGGCCAGGCAGCGGTCGGTTTGCCAACCGGTGACAGCACATGATACAGCCGGAGAGCCATCTGGAGATGGAAGCCTTCGAGAGAGCCTTCCCCTGATTGACAGGTCCAAAGTTCACAAAGAGTTGTGACGTCTTCCGAAAACCCTTCGTGCGGTCCACGTAGAACTTCAGCGCTCTAGCTACATCCAGCGAGTGCAAAGTCCTCTCAGCCGGCGACGAAAAGAACACAGGTAACACCAAGGGTTCGTTGAGATGGAAGTCCGACGGTACCTTGGGCATGAAGGAGGGGTGCGTCCTGAGCACTACCCTCGTGTCGTGGAAAGTCAAGTACGGGGCCTTGCAGGAAAGGGCCTGGATCTCTCCCACTCGTCGTGCGGAGGTGATGGCCACAAGAAAAGCGGTTTTCCACGATAGAAACTTCAACGGGGCCGAGTGCAGAGGCTCAAACGGAGGTCCCATGAGCTTGGTCAGCACCACGTTGAGCTCCCACGCCGGGGCCGGAGCCTTCACCGGCGGGAACGATCTGAACAGTCCCTTCATGAACTCTTTCACCAGACTATGAGACCACAAGGACGTCCGCCCCGTGGTTCTGGTGTATCGGGAGATCGCAGCAAGATGAATCTTGATGGACGCGTGTGCCAGACCAGCTTTGGCCAGCGTCAGCAGGTACGGCAGTACTTGGGGAGCCGTAATCCGTAGAGGGTTAATCTTCTGTGCGCAGCACCAGACAGAGAACCTCTTCCATTTGTGTCCGTAGCATTTAAGAGTCGAGGACGCCCTGGCCTTTGCAAGAACCTCTCTGCAATCGGCCGGTATGTCGTATCCTCCAAACTCTAGCGCTGCAGGAGCCAGGCCTGCAAGTTCAGCGACTTCGGGTCGTGGTGGAGGATGGCGCCTCCTTCCCTGGAGAGTAGATCCGCGTCCGCCGGCAGCTTGATCGGCGAGGACGCTGACAAGTCCAGCAAGTCCGGGAACCATATCTGCCTCGGCCACGCAGGTGCGACGAGGATCATCCTGCACCGTGACCTCTTGAGCTGGTTGATGAGCCGGATTAGCAGAGGCAAAGGAGGGAACGCGTAGAGGAACAGGCCCTCCCAGGGGAACGAGAAAGCATCGCCCATGCTCCTCGTCTGGGGAAACCTGCTGGCGAACCTCCGGCACTTGGTGTTCGTCGCCGTCGCGAACAGGTCGATCTGGGGTGTGCCCCACCGTCGGAAGAGGCGATCCACCAGATCCTGCCGTAGTTCCCACTCATGGCACGAGCGCAGCTCCCTGCTGAGTGAGTCGGCGATGGTGTTTTTTATCCCTGCCAGATGAAACGGCACCAGAAAAATCCCTTTGGCGACGGCCCAATGCCACAGGTCCTGCGCCTCCTTGGACAGCGCTGGGGACCTGGTTCCGCCCTGTTTCCTGATGTAAAACATGGTGGTGGTGTTGTCGGTGAAGATCCTCACCACCTTGCCCTTGAGGGACGGAAGGAAGGACCTGAGGGCCCAAAACACTGCACGGAGCTCCAGGACGTTGATATGCAGGGACTTCTCCGTCGGGAGCCAGAGTCCCCTTGCGTGCAGATTTTCGGTGTGCGCTCCCCACCCTTCCAGGGAGGCATCCGTGGTCACAGTCTCCCGGTGGGCTGGGGCCTGGAAGTCCATGCCCGCCGTCAGATGCGCGCGGGTGCCCCACCACCGTATCGCTCGTCGGAAGCTCTCGTCGAGCTTGATCCTTTCCTCGAAGCTGCCCGTCGTCTGGATCCAGCGCGCATCCAGGAATTCTTGCAACGGGCGCATCCGGAGCCTGCACATGGGAATGAGGTAGATGCAGGAAGACATCATCCCGAGGAGGGACTTGATGGACCTCACTTTGGCCGCGTCGGCCACCAACATCCGTTGCACCTTGCCCAAGATGGTCCTGGTCCTCTCCTCCGACGGGGAGGCCAGAAGGGACACTGTGTCGAGCCTCGCTCCCAGAAACAGTGCGACTTGCGCGGGCACCAGGTGGGATTTGGCGTAGTTCACAGAGAATCCCAGGTCCGTGAGGAGTTGGACGGTCCTTGCCGTGTGGACCACGGCGAGCTCCCTCGTCTTGGCGCGGATGAGCCAGTCGTCCAGGTAGGGGTAGACGTGAATCCCCTCGCGGCGCAGCTGCGCCGCCACCGGTGCGAGGCACTTGGTGAATACCCTGGGTGCCGACCGTAGTCCGAAGGGAAGGGCTTTGAACTGGTAATGACGCCCTTGGACCACGAACCTGAGGAATTTCCGGTGCCCCTTTAGGATGGGAATGTGGAAGTAGGCATCCTCCAAATCCAACGACGATAGGAAGTCTCCTTCCTCCAGCTGACCCAGGACGTGCTGGAGGGTGACCATCCGGAACTTCTGCGCCTTGATGAACTTGTTCAGACGTCGCAGGTCTAGGATGGGGCGCCATCCTCCCGTCTTCTTCTTCACGAGGAAGTATCTCGAGTAGACTCCGGAGCCCCGAAGCCCCTTTGGGACGAGTTCGATGGCGCCCTTCCTGAGCATCGCCTTTACCTCCAGGAGAAGTTGAGGGGCGTGAAGTTCTTTCCTGGCCACGGGGGGGACGCGCGGGCACCTTCTTTGAAACTCGAGCGCGTGGCCCCGGGCCAGGGCGTCCAGCACCCAACGGTCGGTGGAGATGGACTCCCACACGCTGACGAAGCCCGCCAGCCGGCCTCCCACCGGGGTGCTTCGGTGGGGGCCCGACCCCACGGCCGGTTCAATCCTGCTTGGACGCGGCCTTGCCGCCTTGATCTCCTTGGCGACGACGGCGGGGTCCGCTAGACTTGCCTCGTCCTCTGTAGGCCTCTTGCGACGACGAGCGGGCCGCTTGACGGTAGGAAGCGAAACCGCCGCCGGAACCTTTGGAGGCGCCCTTGCCTCCGCTGCTCCGAAAGGGCGTCCGTCGTTGCTGCAGAACTCCAAGGGCCCGGGCCGTCTCAGTATCCGCCTTGATGGCCTGAAGGGAATCGTCCACTGTCTTCCCAAACAGATTGTTCCCGTCGAAGGGCATGTCCAGGACTCTGGTCTGGACCTCCTGTCGGAAGTCCGTAGCTTTGAGCCATCCACGACGTCGAAGGCAAACGCCGTTGCCCAGCTGGCGGAACCCAGTGTCGGCGATGTCCGTCGCCACGGTGATGGCGTGGTCCGAGGCCACCTCACCTTCCTGCAGGATCTCCAGGGCCTCCGCCCTCTTGTCGTCCGGCAGAAAATCCAGCAGGGGAGCTATCTTGTACCAGAGCTCCCTGTCGTAGCGAGCCACGATAGCCAAGGCGTTGGCCGCTTTAATCGTCGTCGCTGCCGACGAGATGACTCTACGTCCCATAGCATCCAATTTCCTTCCCTCGCCGTCCGGCGGGGAAGTCGATGTGGAGGCCGCACCCCCCCCCCCGCTTTCTTCCTGGCTGCCGCGGAGACGACGGAATCCGGGGTAGGCTGCGCCCAGAGGCACAGGGGGGCCGTGTCCGGGACCCGGTACTTTTTCTCGTACCGGTCTCTTCTAGCTGGCGTCGTGGAAGGGTTCTTGAGGAGGGAAAGGCCCTCATCCCAAATGTCGTCCAACAGAGGCACTGCGAGGACCGTCTTCCTCTTGGCCTCGCGCCGCTGATAAAGGAAGCCTTCCTTTTTCTTCTCCTCAGGGCAGAGTTGGAAAAGCTCGGAAGCCCTGGAGATCATGGAGTGGAAAGATCCGATCTCGTCGGGCGGAGAAGCCCTGGCGGGAGGCGACGACGGAAAATCCTTGTCGTATGCCTCGTCGTCCGTACCCGTCGCTGCCGTGTCAGTCCCCGTATCATCCCCTCGGGTGGACGGGGAGGATGGCTGGACGGGGCGCGACGGTTGAAAAGGAGGTGGTGGATGGATCCTTCTTTTCTTGGTAGGGGGAACACCAGAAGGTCCCGGTTCTGGATCCCCCGACGGGAGAGGTTCCTCCGTCGGTAACGGTAGCCTCGTCCTTATCTCGGAGCATAAGGACTGTATGGCCAACAAAATGGCCGCCGAGTTGTCTTGCGGTGCTGGCAGAGGGGAGTCCGACGGGCGAGCAGGGGCCCCGTCGGTATCCTCGACGATGTCGTCGTCGTCACCTGCGTCGGGGTCCATTCCGACGGGCTGGCCTTCTTCCACGCCTAGGCCGTGGCTTAAGACCTCAATCAGCTCCTCTTCTGAGGTTGAGGCCGAATCTACGACGACGCCCTGCCCCCCCTTCTTCCCCACGGAGGGTTTCACGGGGGTCCTATCGATGGGCACAAAAGAAGACTCCCTCCGAGGAGGCAGGGAGATTCTGGGCCCCGAGGTCGCCACCACTGGTGCAGCCTCCACAGGCTGAGCCAGGGCCGCCGCGACCGTTTCGATAGAGGGCTTGGTCGGATGGATCAAGGCCTTCACCACCTTAGGTGCGCTCACCGCCTTATCCTTGAGGGAGGGGGCACTGCCACGCTCCTCCTCTGCCTTAGAGCTCGACCGGGGCCTCTCCAGGAGCTTCGCCGGGTGCTCGGCCTTCCTCTTACCCGACCCAGAGCGTTGGCTCGTGGTTGATGGTGCCGGGGAGGGTGCGCCCTGCCTGGCGCCCGTAGAGCCCGACCGTTCGGCGCTCCCGGTGCCAGCGGACTCGCGGTGCTTAGCCTTATGTTGGGCCCCCGTCGCCGGGGCGCCCTCAAAGGTCTTAGAAGACCGCTCGGATTTCTTCTTCTCGCCAGACGGGCTCTTACCCTCCAGCCAGTTGGCGAGACGTTGATGGTGGTCCTTCATGGTCCGTTCCGACATGTTGCCGCAAAACGCACAGTCCTTCTCCACGTGCGTCTTGTCCTCATGAAGGCAGTAAAGGCAGAAAGAGTGTTCGTCCTCCTTAAAGACGTTCTGCAGCTGGCATCCAGGGCAGACCCTGAACAGCTTTCCGGGCGTTGAGCTTCCCTTCTCCTGGGCCATCTCCGAGACCGGGCCTGAGAAGCTTCTGGAGTCCTCCGAAGTGTAGCTCGACGAAATCTTCACCCTTGAGGGGCACAGACGAATCCGACACGGGTCCCCGTTGATCGGATGTAGGATCGGTGGAGCTTGAGGCTCTTTTGACCGAAAGAATCGAAGTTTTTTGTGAAAAAGCGCAAAAAATAGCACTAACGCTCGAGAGCAATAGCACGAGGATCCCAACACATGAACGTGCGGTAAAAATCTGAAGATGGCTGCCAGAGGCGGTGCTTAGGTAGAGGGCAGTCATTGGCTGTGGTCAGTATGACGCAGAGACCAGTGATTGGTTATTACTACGAAAGACAGATCAGAAACGAAACTGATACTGGTTTTTTCTTTACCGAGGATTCCCAGCCTGATGACGGGGAATATTCATGAGCATGTGAATCCATGCCAGACCCCATGCTGGAGAAATTGCGTGCCTGATTTGTGGTGGGTGGAAAATTCCACTGATTTAGATATTGGCCAATTAAGTCTCCAGAAGAATAGACCTGGGATAAAGCAGGGCACAGTGGTCGGAGGTAGGGGCCCCTGTGCTTGGATTTTTCACTCTTCTCCTTGGCACACATACTTACAGGGAGGTCAGTGGAGCCTGGAAGGGAGAGTGCTAGTGTGCACCTATATGTGGGTGTCCTCTGGAACTTCAGGAGTCGAGAGCCAGTCAAGATCTGTTGGGTGGGGTCTGAAAGTACTTGTGCGACTACATGGCGCTGCCACATTTTAGGGCTCTATGCAGCAGCTCTCAGCCACAATGAGCACAACTTGTTGAGACAAACAAAACCCTAGGAGGATACTAAACTATAAAATATGCATGTATGTGCCATTTGCTGGTCATTTGGATTCTCAAATGTATAGGACCAAGCGTGCCTTATTTCAAAAATGGTATCAAGACTGGAAATGGACCAAGGTTCCACTGAAGTCTGTTATCTGGCAAAATAAACTTTAATTTCAAAGCTATACATTAAGTTTACAAACTCAAGAGGGGTTTTCAATGTACCATTAAGTTTAAAAGCAAATTTGTAATCCATGGCTACACCAAGGTGCCTACAGATCTTTGTCTCACCTCGCCACAAGCATTGTCTACTGACTGGTACACACTAATTTGAATTAAGCACCATCAGAGTTTGTAACGAGGAGCAGTCTTACCTTAAACCTTTTGTCCTGCAGAACCTTCTTGATGGCTACCAACTCCCCCGAATCACAGAGCTTGGCTTGATAGACAACACCAAACGAACCATTTCCGATCACTTTAGTGTCTGTGTAGCTTACTTCCTGCGGCCTATCCGGACCCTGCCCGGGGGTTGCCACCACTGTGGTCACTTTGCTGCCATCTTTATCTCCTGGGAAAAAAGAATCTCACATTAACAAAACAAGGCACAGGCTTCAGAAATACAAAACTGATCCCAATAGACGTTTTCCAAACTTAGGAAGGGAGTGACGTGCGTGCTAGTTATCTATTCCAACGCTTGCCTTTCGCCATGCATGGTTTCCTCCACAGATAGAAATATCGGACTAGCCTGCTGCTGTTCCCACTTAAAAGCAAGATCAGCTGTCCCAGCATATACACAAAATGGTTTTCCTCGAGAATAGTACAGGTTTCGAAGTTGCTGGGAGCGATGCATCTCCTGCGTCTAGCTTGCGAGAGCTTGAAACCATCAGCTACTTTTGCCCCTCCCCACTCTCCCCCCCCCCCCCCCTCCCGCCCAGGTTAACTGGTGCCTTACAAACATACATATGTTATTAACTGAGTATTTGAAAATGGTAATAAAGAAGAATTATAACACATTTAAACATACAAGATCACACATTGTGTAATAAGCTAAAGTTTCTCTCCTGTAGAAGTTAGATGTGTGGTGCGCTGTGTACCACTGGCTCCTGGTTCCCCAGCAGTAGCTCCTGCTGTCCCGGTGATGCCAGACACACAGGAGCTGGTTTTAGCTCCTGCTCACTGAATCTTAATTTCGAACCCCGACAATAGCCCACCCGTCAAATACAGAAATCTGGAGAAACGTTTAAAACAGCATGCACTCTTTTCAACATAGATCTGGCACGGATAGCATAGCTCAGTGGCAACGTGCTCGTCTTGGAAGCAGGACGACGCAGGGAAACAGGTTTGAATCCCATGTATGGCTAGGCAGCTCATGCATTATCGAACCAGTGCTCCAGCAAACGCATGTAAACATTCCATTAAGTTACTCACGCCAGACCCCCAATTTCAAAAATTGCAGGCACGGGTTTGCAAAACAAGCTTTAAATCACTAACTTGTGGTGTGCCCCTTTAAGGGCCAGGGTGATGAGGGAGTCATGTGGTGTTCACCTAATAAAGGTGGGTCCCTGCAGGACATGCGCCAGAAAGCACAGGACCCATGACCAGCAATTATTTTTTCTGTGTGCCCCGAGCCTCACCACAAGCCCCCCCCCCCCCAAAAACCCCCGCCCACATCGGCAACGAGGCAGCAGATCCCTGCGTGCGCCTCAGCGGCATTAAACTGCTCTGCACTCCCCCGCCCCCAATCTCCTTCTCGCGCCCCAGGCTGCTGGTGGTGACTTGGCATCAGGGAGGCCCTGAGGGGAAGGGCACCGTTGTGGCCTTCATTACCAAATACACATGGGCAGTACTAGCCACTTCAGTAGGAGGCTACCCAAATCTCCATAAGAGGCTGCACTGGTGGAAATCAAATAAACCTTGGCGTAATGACGGAGCATTTCCGGTCTTCAGGGAACACCCTAGGGTGGCCAACTGTCCCGCTTTTTACGGGATTGTCCCGCAAATAGGGACTCTGCAAACGGCGGGACAGAGCCCCTATTTGCGGGACAGAGTGGCTGTGCGGGACACAGGTTGTCCCGACTTTCGTCAGGACAACCTGCATCCTTCCCAGCCACTCTGCGAATTGAAGTGGGCATTTAAACAGCACTGCGCTGCCGCCTGCTGCTTTCTTTCCCCGGCGGCTCTGCAGCCCTGGCTCCTTTAGAGCCTGCAGGGCGAGCTGTAACGCTCGACACCTGGCTTTATTCAAATGCAGTTAAAAAACGTGACCATCACCTCCCAAGGACAAACCATTTGCTTTTCGATTAAGCCTGGTGTCAGAGCGTTACAGCTCGACCTACAGGCTCTAAAGGAGCCATTAAAAAAATGCAAATTAAAAAAGGGGCGGGCTAAACGTGAATGACGTGACGTCATCGCCACCTTGTGGGCAAGTGTCTCGCAAAATACTAACAAAGAGTTGGCCGCCCTAAATGTGACCCTATGTTTAGTGGTGTAAAATGAAAACAAATGTACTGGGGAGCACTCGAATCCATGAAGGTGCAGGGCTGTGCGGCTGGGCATCAGGCCCTGGCACGCAACACAATTCACTTCAAAGCAGCAAATGCAGGCGATTTGCATAAAAGCAAAGAGCATTATGGGAACATAAACTCCACAATGTTTACATTTGAAACACTAGTGATCAAGTAAGAAACCCTTTTGAGCAAATAATGGAAGTTGGGCTCTGCAGTTTTGATTGGTCACTGTATTCAAAGACATAAAATGTCTACATCACAGGGCATGTATACCAGTTTGGACAGCTGGCGAACATCTTTATAGATGGAAGTCGATGGCTTCAGATTTCTGGAGTCATCCTAAGAAGAAGAACAGCTGCAACAAGTATGTGAGGCTTTAGCTATTATAGTGCAGCTTCCAGTGCCAAATCTGCTGAAAGTTTGCTTGTTGAAACGTGGTTTGCTCTTGCATGTGTTAATTCTGCTGCAGGACATATCTCGATGTCAATGCCAATACAACTTTCAGAAGACTGCAGTGCTGCAGAGTCTCCTGAAAGCGGCCCGATCGTCGAGGCACGTGTTAGAGCCGGCGAGTGCCTCGGGCCGCATCATTCAGACACACACACACGCGCACACATACTGAGTAATACTCGGAGATGAGTCTGGTGCTGGTGAAGTCCCAGCGGCAACTGCCATACGGGACGCATTTATTCATTATGCGCATGCGTGAGCCTAAACGAGGCTTGTGCATGCGTACATGTAACTCCCACTGTACTATTCCTCCTTTTCTTTAAACAGAAACAATTAACCAAATTGAACATAACCGAGACTCAACGTGAGTCGCTTAATTCAGGGTGCTACCGGCTCAGTCCCCAGAGTCCATGATGTAGCCCTTGAATCGCACCGGGGCTTGTCGCCCCTGTCTCGTCGGGTACCAACTGCTGCTCCCATAGGTCGGCAGCGGGTTCCTCTTGCCGGTGGGTTCCTCTTGCCCGTCGGCCTCGGGGATGCCTCCTCTTGCTTCTGGCTCTGACGTCTCTTCCAGTGACCTTGCCATGGGACTAGAGTCCACTTTCTTGAAAAAAGGATTGGTTTCGGGTTATTGTTCCCCTTTCATTTGCCGCTGTTATCATCGACGCTTTCACGTGTGTAACTGGCCAGGGTTGTGGCTCATACATGAGCATCAGTTTCCCCTTCGGGGTGGCGGTTTTTGACCAGCACAGTGTCACCCACGTTGGCTCTTTTTCCCTGTAGGCCTTTCCTCTCGCTCTTCTCATTCCTGGTCACTCTTTCCTGCAGGACCCAGGCGTCATCGATCACGCCTGGCGCTCGTCCCGCCAGTTCTGGGATTAGTCCTCTTGGGCAGTGTCCGAAAAGGGCTTCAGCTGGGGAAACTCCCGTCAATTGATGAGGAGTGGCTCTATATTCTCGCAAGAAATCAAACCGGTTTCTTCTCAGATCGCCCCCTCCATTCGCCGAGATCCAAAATATTTTGTTCAATGTTCTCATAATTCTCTCCGCTTCCCCGTTCGCTCTGGGCCATAGGGGCGTTACCTTCCTGTGTTGTATCCCCCTCACCTCCATGTACTTTGCAAACGGACTCCCCATGAACGGGGGCCCATTGTCTGAGCACAGGGTGGTCGGGAACCCATGGGTCGCAAACATTTTCTCGAGGGCAAAAATGGCGTGATCGCTACCAGCTTGACTTCAGGGTACCTCAACCACTGGTCCACGACGCCCAAAAAGTACATAGCTCTGCCTGTTGAGCCAAAGTCAGCATGTACTGTCCCCTCTGTCCATAGATTTGATGGGAGGTGCCCTTTCTGCCGGGCTTGCGGCTGACAAAGTAAGCATCTCCGCACGTGCCCCTCCACCCGGTCTTCCAGGTCGGGGAACCACACCACCTTTGGTCGCAATCTTGCCTTTGTTTTCGTCGACCCGATGACCTGTATGCGCGAGTTCGAGTACTGTGGGTACCAGCGCACTGGAAATCACTATCTGTCTGCCCCGTAGGAGTAGGCCTTCTGAGATCGAGCGTTCATCTCTCACCTTTCAGAGTGCCTGCAGATCCCGTTGCGCTCCCGCCTCCCGCCTTGCGTTGTTATTCAGAACCTCCTTCCACTCCGGATGGCCGACTGGATCTCTTTGAAGTTTTCATCTTCGTTGACGCCCTGGCGACGACCTCCCTTGACAGTGCCACAAGCATGGCCGCTTCCATGATGTTATGTATAATTTCCTGACATGCCACGATCTCCCCCTGGCCTTGCTCCCATTTGCTGTTTCAGTGACGCGACAGGTAGTCGGCAGGGTTGTTTGTCCCGGGCCTGCACAGGAGCTTCACCCCATATTCTACGAGTGACAGCATCCAGCGTTCAATGCGTGGTGGAGGTTTCGATTACGCCCCGGCCATAATAGGGATAAGTGGCTTGTGGTCGGTGACTACGACCACCGGCTTATCAAGGATTTAGAGGCGGATGTGCCGGCAGCCCCACAAGATCCCAAGTGCCTCTCTCTCAATTTGGGAATATCTTCTTTAAGTCTCTGACAGAGCCTTGCTTGCATACGCAGTTGGACGCATGCTTCCTTGCGCGACCGCCTGCATCAGTACGGCACCCAACCCCACGGGGCTGGCATCCACTACAATCTCGGACTCAAAGCGTGGGATCAAAGTAGGCCATGGTGTCCTGATCAGACAGCGCCATTTTAATGTCTTGGAACGCTCCTTGTTCCTTTTTGTACCACGGCACATCATTCTTCGTTACAGCTCGGAGGGGTTCCAAGAGTGACGCAAGTCCTTTTATGAAAGGGACGCAGTAGTTCACCATTTCAAGGAAGCTGTGCACTTCTGCTGGCGACTCAGGCGCAGCGGCCTCGCAAATGTCGCAAACTTTTTTCAGGTCAGGCGAGATCTCTCTTGCATGAAAGATGAATCCAAAAAAAATCTATACGATCGCTATAGGACTCACTTGCTGCGGTGTAGTGTCAGACCTAGGACGTTCAGTCTCTGCCAGTGTCAGTTCCAGCCGCTTCATATGTTCCATTTCCGACGACGCGAACACCAAAATGGCGTCACTCATGTTGAGGACTCCACATAAGCCCGCCAGCGCGCCCCCGATAGTGTTCTGAAATACCTCGGCAGCAGAGAACACGCCAAAACTTAGTCGCTTGAATTGATATAGCCCCTCGTGGGTAGTGAAAGTAGTTATGTACCTAGATTCCGGGTGAAGCTCAAGCTGATGGTATCCAGACTCTAGGTTTAACTTTGAAAAGACCTTGGCCCCTTGCAATTCACCGACTATGTCGTCCAGCGTTGATGTGGCGCTCCCTTTTTATTGCCGCATTGGGTAACCGCATGTCCACACAGATGCGGAAAGCACCCAGTTGCTTGGGTTTAGGCACTACGACAATTGGCAATACCCAGGGCATGGGCCCTTCAACTTTCTCGATGATATCCATCTCAATTAGAGTCTGCAGTTCTTTTTCCACTTGAGGTCTAAGGTGGAAGGGAATCCTATGCTTAAGAGTGGTAGGTATGATAGTCTCGATGTGTAGGCGAACCGGTGCCGCTTTAAGCTTGCCCACCCTTGGAATATGTTCTCAAACCTGCTCAGGAGCTATTCAATGTCCGCCTGATATACTGCTAGCGTAAAATGGACGATGTTTAAGGCCTCTGACGCTGCGCAGCTCAGGAGAGAATGGGGACTGACTTCAGTTACATAAAAGCAAGCTTTGATTGCATTGGGGCCGTGGGTAACCGGTGCGACGAATACACCTTGGATTGGTAGGGGCGCGTCGCCTCCGAACGTGTAAATTCTAGCTTTTGACTGATCTATCTGCGGTGGGCCCGGGATGGCCTTGTAGTGCTCCGTGGCCAGAAAACACACAGATGCTCCCGTGTCAATGAGGACTGGTGTGGGGGTGCCCTTAATGTCCACTACACAGGTGGGTTGCCTCCTTTTCTTGGCTCCCGTGGCAATGTTGGATATGAAGAAAATCTCATCATCTTCCTCCTCGGCAATATTCAGTCTGTGTCTTGTTCCAAAGTGGCTATGCTCAGCGGCCTCCTGAAGCTACTCGCCAGACCCCTGTGTCGTTGTCAATGGAGCTGCAGCTCGGCACATTCTTGCGTAGTGGCCTGTGTGTTGCACCTCCCACACACCCTCGCCTTTGCGGGGCAGTCCTCGGCATGTGGTAGATCATACTCGCAATACTGGCACACAGCTGGGGATCCCTGGGCAGGAGCTGTATCTTGGAACTTTTTGGCTCCATTGGAACTTCGATGTGATGGACTTCCCTACAGCGAACGCCTCCTCCCCTTTGCAGGGGCGTACTGCTGCGTCCATTTTTGCCCCCCCTGCTTTCTGCTAGTTCGTATATCCTGCCATTGTCTAGGATCTGGACTAAAGTCATTCCCGGTTAAATAATAATTTCTCGCAGGATTTGCCTACGTAACTTACTTGATCTGCATCCTTGTATCAGCTGGTTCCTGATCATCACCTCCTCATTGTCCCACCTGCTCGACAGTTGACAGTCGTGCACATAACTGGTCCAGGGACTCATCGTCGTGTTGCTTTTCCCCCCACACATCACGAACCTATCAAAGTATACCTTCGAAAGCGGAATGAAGTGATTCCGAAGAGCAGTCTTCACGGCGGCATATGTTACCACTTGAATGTTTAGTGATTCATAGATGCGTAGCACCTCAGTTCCTGCGGAGTACAGAAGCGTAGCAACCTTTGCATCGTCATCTTCCCCTGGTGCTCTGAAGAACATGTTCAGCTTCTTAATCCATATGAGCCACTTGGGCCCCAACTTGGAGGGTGGGCCCGAAGTGTCGAACTCTGGCATGGGTGCCGGAGTGCCATGCTGCCGACGTGACACTCACAGGTGCCGCAGTCTCCACATCCGTCACTCATTCTTGCAGGTCGCACAGGCACCTCACCCATGTGACTGAGGCCGCAAACCTGTTCTTCAGGCCTGTCCCTTCACTGTTGACCACTGACCTGGATGACTTGTCTGCGTGGTATGCAGGCTCCTCCTTCAGTGACCCACTTGAGCTGGGTCTCTAGGCTTGGATTGCTGGCTCTTCATTTCTGTTATGAAGAACTGGGCCTCTCAGGCCAAAATTGCAGCTCCCCAAAGTGGAGAACCACGAAAGTTCCAAAAATTGTTCTGTTTTTGGCCCGTGGGCAGAGCACGAGCACCCTCGCGGGCCGCAACTGCACCACGAGCAGATTCCAAAATGTTGTCACAGTGTCAGATTCGGGCTGCATCGGAAGGATTAATAGCAATTTTGCTCGCGTGCACAATTGTGATCCTCCCACGAGCAGCCGTCCTCATCGCCAATGTTGGAGCAGGCGGGTGCCTCGGGCCGCCTCGTCCAGACCCAAGCACACATACGGAGTAATACTCGGAGACGTGTCTGGTGCTGGTTAAGTCCCAGCAGCAACTGCCGTACGGGACACATTTATTCATTATGCGCATGCGTGAGCCTAATCGAGGCTCGCGTATGCGTACATGCAACTCCCACTGTAACAGCACGGGATGCAGGCCCGTGCGATAAAAATGTTTAAGCCGATCCGAGTGTCGTGAGCATGTCCCCTGGCTCTGGGGACGCACCAGCTCTCTGGCAAGATTTGGCTTCCCGGAGCGCCGTTCTGGCCCATTTCCTGTGCGACCGGTGGTGGAATGGATTATGGGGAGGGACCCTTCAGGTAACATAACAGGAGTGCGAGGGTTGGATGCATCGCCCTACGCAGAAGGGGACTTCAGATAAAAGACCAGCGGGTGACCTCTGTACCATTACTGGGATGCCACTCTGAACACAGACATTGTCTAGTGGCCACAGCACGTATGTGTCTGCCTTTCTGAAGCGCTGCAACGTGCCAGAGGCAAACACTTTAGGTTTTATTTATCATTTTCAAATATACTACGGTACAAAGAATAGACAGAAGTACAATACAGTTCGGTCCAGAATCAGGATAAATCATACTATCAAATGCTGCAACACCACCAGATCAGTGATACAAAAGGGAAAAAAAATTAAGTCAGCAAATACATTCCACTTGTTATTAACGTAATCACCTTCAGCATCGAAAAAAGGATACATAGAATACTACAGCAGTAGGAGGCTTGCAAGCCCACCCAGCAGTCCCAGCCGGATATGGAACCACTGACTGCATGGCTCTCCAAGTGCTGCTCATCCAGTTTCTGCTACATTCTCTGTGCCTTTAGGAACTTTTCAGAAGAGATTGCTATTAACCTTGAGTCCCAACTCATGCCAGGACCTCTATCTCTGGCGACTGCAACTGCTGGGTCTATTGTATTCCAGTTCAAGGTGGGCATCACCCAACATAAGGTACCAGAACCTTTGGCAGCAATAAATTGAGCTTCCCCTTTAAATTTAGTATAGCATGCAAGGGTGCAGCCTCAGGAATAGGAAGGCCCGCCAAGGCCCCACCCTGCGGCACCTCACCTCAGTCCCCTTTGAACACTGACGCTTAGATACCTGGCTATGCCCATTACATATTAGCCTTTAACATACTAGCGGCGGAAGGTGGGACATATGGCGGAAAGGGGACCATCACCATGAGCACTCCAGTCACTACGGGGAGCAACATTAATTACTCGTACATCCAGTCCCCTTTCCTCCATCCTTGTGGGTGATTCCACCAAACAGAAACCATAGGGTGGAGCTACGACAACCTGCCTCATTTAGGATTTCTATGGGCAGGACTGTTTCTAATATTACAACACCTTAATGATCCAGTACGTCGACAATACGTTTAATATGTTGTCCCTTGTTTGTTACATTAATTTTGCCCTCATGCCATTGCATTACCCTTGAATGTATGAATAGCATTGACAAATTGGTCTGGTTAATACGTTTTATAATCTGCACACGATAAAAACAAATTTAATTAAATAACCAAATTGTGTAATGGGCAACAATATAGATATACCAGCCCTTGCAAATACATTTTCAGAGAATTTTGGGCTCCCTGAGATAGGTGGTGAATCTACAAAACACCTCCTAAGACTAGCACACCTCTGCTAGTGTATAAGTGATTCAATTCCATACAAAATAACTTTCTGGTTGGGACACCATTTTTGTATTAATTTCATATTTAGGACAAAGCAAAAAGGTTCTTCAGAATCACCCGACAGAACTAAAGATTGTGCCTGTAGCTGAAGGATTTAGTCCAAGAGAAGTCAAACCTGAGGACCATCTTAAGGTCCAAGGAATGTAGGGCCCTTTCTGCCTCCGACTGCAGGTTCGGGAAGTACACTGGCAGGCAGATCTCTTGATTGATGAAATGGAGAACACCTTGGGTAAGAAGTTTGGGAGATTGCACAACATGACCTTGTTGTGAAACGTGGTGAAGGGCTCACACAAATATAATGCCTGCAGCTCACCAAGCCTGTGCAAGGAGGTTAGAGGCTTGCGCTGCAAAGCTGCAAGAACCACACTGCGCTCCTAGTCCGGGTGCGGCCTATTCAACGGCGTAAAAAGCCTACACAATCCCTTAAGGTGGGCCTTAAACACCGGGTTGGCCGCCGAGAACATGCTCGGGGGGAGTTCTTGTAAGTCCCCAATGGCCACAAAATAAGTGCAGCAAGTATCCACCTGAATTCCAGAACAGGACAGGTGTGCTGAAAAAGGCGGTAAGTCACCCAGGGGCAGGTAACAGATCTCTTGTCACAAACCCAATCACAAACCAGAGTCTATTTGCTCTTATACTGGGTCTGTTGAATGCCCCAGTCATCATCTGAAATTCACCAGCTTAAGCCTCAGCTGGTCAGAAACCAGGCCGTCAGCTTGGCTGTGTCAAGGTGTCTCACTGCGTCAGGAAGCCCCTGCTGGTGATCTGAAGGTGAATGGGACCCTGGGAGCACAACTGCAGCCGATCTAAAAACCAGTGTCTCGAAGGCCAGTGGGGGGCAATCAGGATGAGGCTGCAGCCCACCGAAGCCAGAACTTGGAGGGTCCATAGAGGAGTAAGCGTTAACACAAGACCTGCAGTCGTGCCAACAGATCTGGAAAGCATCTCCTAGCAACCCCTCAACCAGTCCTGCCCATGAAGCAAACTGGGGGCACTTAGAATTCTAGGGAGAATTGAACAAGTCCAAGTCTGCGAACCCCCAACGCTTAACATGGGCAACAAGGAGTCAGTGTGAAACTCCTCGTAGGTGTTGAACCCCAAGTGGCTCAGCTGGTCTGCTTCTGCATTAATGTCACTCAGAAGGTGGATCGCGGCAATCCAAACCTCTTCCATCAGCGCCCATTCCCAGATCGATACCACCTCCAGAAAGGATGGGGATTTTGGGGGGTTTGGTGGGACAGGTGTCACCCTGCTTGTTCAGGTAAAAAATTGCAGTAGAGTTGTCCGTTCTGGCCAGAACAGTCCTGTCCCTGAGGAGCAGCAGAAACTGAGACCCAGGCCAACTACCCTGAGCTCGAGCAGATTGATATGCAGGAAGATATCCGCCCTGGACCATGAGCTATGAATCACGTAGCCTTTCCAGCCCGAAAGAGGAGTCAGTCGTCACCACCAGGGTAGGATCTGGCCGGGTGAAGGGGGCTCCCACGGAAACATTTCTGTCCGTCATCCACCAGCAAAGAACGGCCAGGATCGGGGGTATTGGTATACTGTCAGACAGACTCAGTCGCCTGATCCCAATTGGCCGCCAGGTGGAGCTGGAGCAGCCTCATCTTGAGGCGAGCGTACTGTATGGTGAGCATGCAGGAGGCCATCAGGCCCAGAATGTGCTGGAACCACCATGCCGAGGTGGTCGAGTTGACCAGAAAGTCCCATATCGCCTTGCGAAGGGAGAGAATCCACTCAGGCTTGGGGAACACCTGCTGAACAGTGGTGTTCCAACGCACCCCTAGGAAGACCAGATGCTGGGAGGGGCACAACTGACTTCCCTCTGGTTGAGTGATAATACCAGCTGAGGAAGAAAATCCATCAATCTGTGGCAGGAATGCACCACCCCTTTGGGTGATCCCGCCCTCACCAGCGAGTCGTCCAGATGGGGGTATAGGTGATGGCCCTCCAAGCAGAGGAAATCTGCCACTGCATTCATCAACTTTGTGAAGACATGAGGTGTTGAGTTCAGGCCGAAAGGCAGCATATTGCACTGAAAGTGGTATGACAATTGTGAACCGCAGAAACTTCCGATGCAGCTTGTAGATGGGGACATGCAGGTACGCATCCTTGAGGTCCAAGGAACACATCCAGTCACCTACACAGACTGCTATGTGCACAGGAGTAATCATCTTGAAGCGTTCTAGCAGAAAAGACTGAGAAATGACAGGTCCAGGACAAACCTCAAGCCAGCCTGGTTGTTCTTGGGTAATGCAAAATTCCTGGAGTAAAAACTGCAGCCCTGATCTGATTGAGGAACCGGTTCTATTGCCTGCATCTTTAAGAGCGAAAGGAACTCCCGTAAAAGAGCAGGGGACACGATCGGACAAGGAGGAGAGGATGGTAGAGGAAAAGGAAGAGGAAGACTGACACCGATGGCGACTACGCAAAGGATCCACAGGTTCTTGAAAAGACGCTTCCAGGTGTTGTGCAAAAGAGCCACACTGCTCTCCACTGGACAGCTATGGCCCTTGACATCACTTTCTTGGAAGCAGGGGAGAGGAAAAACCTGTGCCATGTCCTCTGCTGCTTCCTCCTGTCGTCGCTGGGTGACACGTCCAGCCTAACGTAGCGCGGTCCAGGAACTGCCCTGATCCCGCCCTATGCAAGAGAACATCCACGTAGATGCTTCCAATTCCTCCTCTGGGCCCTTCCGCAACACTCATTCCATTCTACCCGCTGGTCCAACACTCTCCCAGAGACACCTTGGATGTTCTCATCTCCTCAGACATCCCCCTCTACACTTCTCACCACTCCTTTCTTGGACTGACCACTTTCTGCTTTCCTCTCACCTGAAATTCTGTCCATCAGGCAAAGCCCACGCAAGCACTGCGACCAACCTTCTGGGTCAGTCAGCCAATGTAGCATGCGTCAGCGGATGCCATTGACTCCATTTTCTCTGCTCCTCCTACTCCTGCGGCTGACTCCCAATCTGACACAGCCCTCTCTAACCTGCATCTTTCTATCTCCAACGCTCTGGTCATGAGAATCAGTTTGAAGCCCACCCCCCAAGTTCTCTTGGTATGACTCAGACCTCGCTGCCCTGAACCACAAGTGCAGCGTGGCTGAGAGGAAGTGGCGGGCTTCAGGCGCATCATCTGACAAACTGGTCTGCCGCCTGCTACAAAGGCAACACAGACTCTATCCTGTCCAAGAAGAAAGTCCACATCCAAGTCTGTCTCTCTGCGACCTCCAACACAGCCAAACTCCTTAAAATCTGTAAAGAGCTATCCAATCCGTATGCAGTCTCTACCTCTCCCGTTCCTTGCAGGCCCCCTGTATAGCTCTGACTTTTCACTACACCTCTAAAACCCGGTACATCCTGTCCTTGCTCTCCACTTACTCTACCAGCTCCCCTCTGACCACTTCACCCTCTCCTCCTTTCTGACAACCCCACACAATGTTTCTAGACTAGTCTGATCTAGCAAAGTGTCGTCCAAACTGGTGCTCACCTGCTCCTCCAGAACAATCAAAGACCACATTGACCCACTCGCTAAAGCCTTGGCCGATTTCTGAAATCACTCTCGCCACTGGATCCTTACCCTCAAGCACTCCCCTGTGCATCCCCTCCTTAAAAAGCCTTCTGCCGACCCTTTATGTCTGGAAAACCATCATCACTCCTCTCCTGGGCAAACTCCTGAAAAAGCTGCCCATCTCCCAGCTTACTCTCCATACTGAATCAGTTGGTTGTCTCCATGACCATCAGTCTGGCTTCAGAGCAGCCAGAGTCCCGGAAACTGCTGTTCTGAACACCCATGAAGATCTGCTCTCTAATCCGGATTCCATCCTTCCATCTGTCCTCATCCTCCTTGAGCTTTCCTCTGCTTTCGACAGTCAATGACGCCACCTTGGTCGATCGACTCCACGAGAACCTGGGTATCACGTATCAGGCCCTTGAGTGGTTGATAACCTTCCTCCTGGACCGACCCTCCCAGGCCCAACTTGGGTACTTTTTCACAGCCACCTCTCTTGCGCCACATGCGTTCCCCAGGGCACTATCCCTCACCCTGGCTCTTCAATGTCTACTTGGCCCTTTTCGCCCACATGATCTCTACCTTCTCCTCTAACTGTGTTATGCAGATAACTCTGCTCTTTCAGGCTCCCCTCCGCCTGCTACTCTTGCTCATTCCCGACGGTCTGTCTGCGATTTAGGATTGGTGTGCCTGCAATTATCTGTGCCTTAATGCTAGTATGATGGAGATCCTTCTCATGGGGACCCCTGCTCCCACTCCCCCTGCCCCCTCACTCTGGACCCTCCTCCTTCACCTTCCTGAGAGCCACAAAACCCTGGTGTCATCTTAGATTCCACCCTCTCCTGCTCTCCTCACATTTCTGACCTCGATAAGAAGGCCCACTACCAGCTGCACCTCCTCAGAGATATTCTTCCTTTTCTTACCTTTCCCCAGAAGCTCACTGTCTCCAAAGCACTGGTTCTCTCTAGGCTGGAGTACTGCAGCAACCTTTCAATCTGCCTTCTACTCTCTGCAACTAATCCAGTACAGGACTGCAAGACTGATCCTTGACCTCGAGCCCAGGGACCATATCTCTCCAGCCCTGAAATCTCCACTGGCTCCCAGTTGCTGCAAAGATCAAGTTTAAGACCACCTGCACCTTCGCAAAGGCTTTCAGAGGCCGGGTCCCACACTACATAGAACTCTTCCAAAATACCTTCCCTCGAGCCCTTCGCTCTGCTACCTCCGACTCGGAGGGTCAGACGCTTCTCCAGGCAGAGTGTGGGAAGTAGATCGCTCCTCTGCAGGTGCCTCCCTCTGGAATGGGTCCCTTGCCCCTCTGAAACTTGAGCCGGACCACCTGAAGTTCCAAAAGCTGCTCAAGACCTTTTCCTCTGCTTTCTCTCGCTCCCCTGCTGACCTACCCATCTGCTGCACCGACTGGTTGCTTGGCTACCGCCAGAGTCTCACTGAGTACCAGGCTCCTCCATGACAGTCTCCCCTGCACTGCCTATGGGCCTACCGCACACTTGGGGGCTGTAACTAACCTCTTCAGCCCCCTGCCTCTGTGCACTTACCTAGAGCCGCACTGCCCTGGAGCATTGCTGTCCTGATTGCACTTCACCTTCCCTCTCCCTGGCACTCCCCCACCCTTCCTCTACCTTGCCTTTGCACTGTCGCACTTGCACAATCTGATTGACAAGGCCTAGTAAGATAGTTTGTCTTGTCCTCCCATCATCTTCCCCACCTTGTCTTGTCACGCCTAGAAACACTGGTGTACATGCACGTTATAAGATGCCTCAGACATGGGATAATAAAGCTTGGGTCTTGCACCTGAAGCATCGACCGCCAAGCTCACTCTAGTAGGTGCTGAGCCCTCAGCCAGCTAGTAGTCGTAACGCCCAGACTTCTCAGCCGGCTGGATTTTGGAAGTGGCACCCGACTATTCCCTTACCCCCTTGAATTTGACCACCCTTCAGAGGGCAGCCAGGTAGGGCCCCTGAGCCCCTCTGCTTCGGAGCCAGTAGCCTGGACGGCCTGAGGACTGTCCCCGGAGCGCCTAGAAAAGCCCCCAGGCCCCCTGGCTTTGGATTCAGTAGCCTTAGAGGCATCAGGCCTGCCAGAACCTGAACACGAGGAACCCTTGCCAGTGGTAACCCCCTGGGAAGGAGTCACTGCACTGGGAAGCCGTGCTGAACAGAGGCCCTACCTTGTCTTTACGAGGTCCTGGAGACCAACTACTTAAGGTGGGGTGGAGGAGACGTGTGGAAGTTCTCCCTCTACTGCAACAACCAATTTGTCAATGCCCAGTGACCGAGAGCACTGCAAACCGAACACGTGTCACAGGAGGTCGGGCCTCAGACACCCAAGGCAGAGTGTATGGGGGTCTGAGGCCGGGAACGAGCAGGAGGCCCATCTTGTGAATCTTCCTGCAGCTGACATGCACCATGGGAGGTGAGGCACTGAAGGAAGGTTAACATTGAAAAACAAAAAGGCGGAACAAGCAGAAAAGTTTTTAAAAAAGTCTCTGTACTGGCTGTCAGGTCCGACACCATCTGTGCGGAAAAAGGGACTGAGGTGAGGCAACAGAGGATAGGGCCTCAGTGGGGCGTGCCAGAGCCCCCACACGCTATACTAACATTAAAGGAAGCACAATTTTTCACTGCCAAAAGGTTCCACTACCGTCCCCAAGTTGGGGGATTGCCCACCAGGATGGGGAAAGGGGACAGGACGTACGAGTATTGAGGTGGCAATAGACTTTTGGCTGGCTAGTAAGCTTCCAATGTGAAATTCTACCCCTGGTCTACTCTTTGTAGATCGATTTGGCTAGCAGTCGCCTTCTCATGCACAAAATGTACACCACTTGTGTAGGCCACCTTTTGTGGTTAACTGGACATGACCCTCAAAAGGAGGATTTATGATTGCATGCAGTGTTATTGCAAATGCACCAACAGTCGCTTCATGAGCGGAACTTGTGAGCTGCATATAAAAGACTGTTGTCCATGCTTTCAATGTGGACAGTGATCAACTGCAGAAATTCACACACATTTGCTTACGGTGAAAGTAGGCACAGGCCGGGGTAAGGCAGCTGTTACAGGTTCAGAACATTACACACAGGAGTCTTCATGAAGAAAAGATAACACTATCTGGATAGGCTTAAAGGGAAAATATTGCATCACACCGCAAGTCCGGAGAGATAGGGCTCCGCCAAGTGGTAATCTTTGCCAAGAAAAAGGCCTTCAGCAGTAAATATAACCCGACAAAGAGGTGATCAAACAATCAGTGTTTGGCAGGTTGATCGCCCGAAACAAGCGATTGCATTGACATGATCTAACCTAAGCTTCGCCCAAAGTGAATCACTGACACCTTATCGAAACATCAGCCTCCCTCTCTTCTGCCGCCTAACTTGCTAGATCCCCTGAGGACCCACAGCAGGTCTGTCTAGTGAATGAAGGGATGGCTACATGAGCCAGGCTGGGAGTGTGCAGTGTCCTTGAAATAGACATGTCTTTTATTGCAAACAGTTTACAGAACACTAAAAATTGTAGCTGCTGCAGTCATTAGAAGGCACGACAGGTTACCACCAAGGAGTTGCGGGGGAATTCTGCTGGAGGAGAGCAGACCTAATGTTCAATGGCTGTCTCCAGGTTCAGAGAGGGCACCACCACATTTTATATGCGGCATCAGGCGGACAGCCAGCATGATCTGGGGAAAAGCATTTTCTTTACACAAGTAAACGAGGCAAAGGTATTGCTGGGAAAGGTGCTTGGGTGGCTTCAACCAAGAACTCCCTTCAGCCACCTCTTCTCCTTCACTCATCTCCGACTGTCTGCTATCCAGGAGTGGTGTGCCGCCAATGAGCTCTACCTTAATGCCAGTAAGACAGATTCTCCTCATCGGCACACCCGCTCCCTCCTTTCCTGCCACTCCGGCCGGTCTCTTGGCCCTCTTCCTGCTCCCACCTGCAAGGCTAAAAACCCTGTAGTCATCTTCGACTCCACACTCCTCCTCTCCTCACATCTCTGATGTCTCTAAGAAGTCACCACCAGCTGCACCTCCTCCGAGGTATTCATCCTCTCCCCTACTACACCCAGAAGCTCACAGTCTCTAGAGCTCCAGTTCTCCCTAGACTGGACTATTGCAACAGCCTCTTTCTAAATCTGCCTGCTTCTACTCTCCGTCCTCTAACTCATCCAGAACAGGCCTGTGAGACTGGTCCTTGGCCTCAAGCCCAGGGATCGTATCTCTGCAGGACTAAAATCTCTGCACTGCTCCAAGTGGCTGTGAGGATTAAGTTCAAACCCCTCTGCATCGTCCACAAGGCCGCCTGGGGCCTCAATACCTTCAACTCTTTTCCTAAATATCTTCCCTCAAGCTCTTCTCTCATCCTCCTCCAACTCCCTCAGGGTCAGTCGCTTCTCCAAGCAACAAGTTGGTGGTAGATCTCTCTTCGGCTGCCGCCTCCCACTGAAACAGCCTCCTTGAAACGAGGAGAACCATCTCTGGTTCCGGAAGCACCTTAAAACCTTCATCTTGGCTTCTGCTTTCTCTCCCACTCTCCTGTGCCGAATTCCTGGCTGATAGAGACTGCACTGGTTACCTGGCCACCACTCTCTCAGCCCAGGCCATGCCAGTTGCACGCCTGCACTGCCTCCCTGGCAACCCCTGCACATGGGGACTGTTCTGTATCCCTACTGTCCCCCTACCAGCACTTATGTCTGCACTTACCTTGCACTTGCCACCAGCTGGTCTTTTATTTATCTTATTTATTCTATTATCCCCAAGTACTGCACTCCCCCCCTCCCCCCTCCGGCTCCACCCCCGCACATTTCCCTTTCCTCCTTCCCATGCACTTGCGTGATCTGAATGACACCTGGCCTAGTAAGATAGTTTTCCGTCTTCCATCTGTTCCCCTTCCCTTGCCTCGTCGCGCCTTAAAACACTAGTATAGGCGCGTTATAAATGCCATATCATAACCTCATGCTGCTGGATCATCAGAGGAATAAAAAGGAAGGCACCAGTGTGGCCTTAGTATAATTTAGAAATGGGATCATGGAATCTGTTGGGACATATCTCCTGTACCCTCCCCTTCCCCCATCCTTTTATGTTGAGGTAGATTCATTTTTGCACTGCATCAACCTGGTTTATAGTGAAAAGGTCGAATGAAAAAAGTCGAATGTCAAAATCTGGAAAAAAAAAATCTGGAAAAAAAGTTGCATTTTTTTTAATGACGTTTATTTGAAATGGGGGTCCCCCCACCCCCCTTATTTTTGTTTTACCCTTTTTTTTATTTCGGAACGCAAAATAAATATATAATTAAAAAAGAGGGAAGGAACAAGTTACTTACCTGTAACTGTTGTTCTCCAGCATGGGTCTGGCATGGATTCACATGCTTATGAATATTCCCTGTCAGGCTGGGAATCCTCGGTAAAGAAAAAAACCAGTATCAGTTTCGTTTCTGATCTGTCTTTCGTAGTAATATCCAATCACTGGTATCTGCGTCATACTGACCACAGCCAATGACTGCCCTCTACCTAAGCACCGCCTCTGGCAGCCATCTTCAGATTTGGAAGCACGTGAAGTGGCAGTATGACCAAGTGAAGAGCCGCACAGGGGTCGGCGGGAGGGTTCGCATGTGAATCCATGCCAGACCCATGCTGGAGAACAACAGTTACAGGTAAGTAACTTGTTCCTTCTCCAGCATGGGGTCTGGCATGGATTCACATGCTCATGAATAAAGAATACATAGCAGTACACACATGCACAACCACGGGAGGTGGCAAAGGCTCAACATTAAGCAGTACATCCAACTCAACATTAAGCATCTTACCTCCTCACCAGGCTCACCTCAGGCGAACAGGTTGCGCAGCACTGCTTGGCCGACCCTGGACTCCTCCCTGGAATCCCGATCGACGCAGTAGAATTTCGTGAAGGTGTGCGTCGACCTCCACGTAGCAGCCCTGCATATGTCCAGCAGGGGCACACCAGAAAGGAACGCCGTGGTAGCTGCGATCGCTCTGGTGGAATGGGCTCTCGGACGGCCAGGCAGCGGTCGGTTTGCCAACCGATGACAGTACATGATACAGCCGGAGAGCCATCTGGAAATGGAAGCCTTCGAGAGAGCCTTCCCCTGATTGACAGGTCCAAAGTTCACAAAGAGTTGTGACGTCTTCCGAAAACACTTTGTGCGGTCCACGTAGAACTTCAGCGCTCTAGCCACATCCAGCGAGTGCAAAGTCCTCTCAGCCGGCGACGAAGGCGACGGGAAGAACACAGGCAACACCAAGGGTTCGTTGAGATTGAAGTCCGACGGTACCTTGGGCATGAAGGAGGGGTGCGTCCTGAGCACTACCCTCGTGTCGTGAAAAGTCAAGTACGGGGCCTTGCATGAAAGGGCCTGGATCTCTCCCACCCGTCGTGCGGAGGTGATGGCCACAAGAAACGCTGATTTCCACGACAAACTTCAACGGGGCCGAGTGCAGAGGCTCGAACGGAGGTCCCATGAGCTTGGTCAGCACCACGTTGAGCTCCCACGCCGGGGCCGGAGCCTTCACCGGCGGGAACGATCTGAACAGTCCCTTCATGAACTCTTTCACCAGACGATGAGACCACAAGGACGTCCGGCCCGTGGTTCTGGTGTATCGGGAGATCGCAGCAAGATGAATCTTGATGGACGCGTGTGCCAGTCCAGCTTTGGCCAGCGTCAGCAGGTACGGCAGTACCTGGGGAGCCGTAATCCGTAGAGGGTTAATCTTCTGTGCGTGGCACCAGACAGAGAACCTCTTCCATTTGTGTACGTAGCATTTAAGAGTCGAGGACGCCCTGGCCTTTGCAAGAACCTCTCTGCAGTCGGCCGGTATGTCGTATCCTCCAAACTCTAGCGCTGCAGGAGCCAGGCCTGCAAGTTCAGCGATTTCGGGTCGTGGTGGAGGATGGCGCCTCCTTCCCTGGAGAGAAGATCCGCGTCCACCGGCAGCTTGATTGGCGGGGACGCTAACAAGTCCAGAAGGTCCGGGAACCATATCTGCCTCGGCCACGCAGGTGCGACGAGGCTCATCCTGCACCGTGACCTCTTGAGCTGGTTGACGAGCCGGATTAGCAATGGCAAAGGAGGGAACGCGTAGAGGAACAGGCCCTCCCAGGGGAACGAGAAGGCATCACCCATGCTCCTCGCCTGGGGAAACCTGCTGGCGAACCTTCGGCACTTGGAGTTCGTCGCCGTCGCGAACAGGTCGATCTGGGGTGTGCCCCACCGTCGGAAGAGGCGATCCACTAGATCCTGCCGTAGTTCCCACTCGTGGCACGAGCGCAGCTCCCTGCTGAGTGAGTCGGCGATGGTGTTTTTTATCCCTGCCAGATGAAACGGCACCAGAAACATCCTTTGGGCGACGGCCCAATGCCACAGGTCCTGTGCCTCCTTGGACAGCGCTGGGGACCTGGTTCCGCCCTGTTTCCTGATGTAAAACATGGTGGTGGTGTTGTCGGTGAAGATCCTCACCACCTTGCCCTTGAGGGACGGAAGGAAGGACCTGAGGGCCCAGAACACTGCACGGAGCTCCAGGACGTTGATATGGAGGGACTTCTCCGTCGGGAGCCAAAGGCCTCTCGCGTGCAGATTTTCGGTGTGCGCTCCCCACCCTTCCAGGGAGGCATCGGTGGTCACTGTCGCCTGGTGATCTGGGGTCTGGAAGTCCATGCCCGCCGTCAGATGCGTGCGGTTGCCCCACCACCGGACTGCTCGGCGGAAACTCTCGTCGAGTGTGATCCTCTCCTCGAAGCTGCCCGTCGTTTGGATCCAGCGCGCGTCCAGGAACTCCTGCAACGGGCGCATCCGGAGCCTGCACATGGGAATGAGGTAGATGCAGGAAGACATCATTCCGAGGAGGGACTTGATGGACCTCACCTTGGCCGCGTCGGAAACCAACATCCGCTGTACCTTGCCCAGGATGGACCTGGTCCTTTCCACCGACGGGGAGGCCAGAAGAGACACTGTGTCGAGCTTCGCTCCCAGAAACAGTGCGTTTTGCGCGGGTACCAGGTGAGACTTGGCGTAGTTCACGGAGAATCCCAGGTCCGTGAGAAGTCGGACGGTCCTTGCCGTGTGATCCAGGGCGAGCTCCCTCGACTTGGCTCGGATGAGCCAGTCGTCCAGGTAGGGGTAGACGTGGATCCCCTCGCGGCGCAGCTGCTCCGCCACCGGTGCAAGGCACTTGGTGAATACCCTGGGGGCCGACCGTAGTCCGAAGGGGAGGGCTTTGAACTGGTAGTGACGCCCTTGGACCACAAACCTGAGGAATTTTCGGTGCCCCTTTAGGATGGGAATATGGAAGTAGGCATCCTCCAAATCCAACGACGACAGGAAGTCTCCTTCTCCAGCTGACCCAGGACGTGCTGGAGGGTGACCATCCGGAATTTTTGCGCCTTGATGAACTTGTTCAGACGTCGCAGGTACAGGATGGGGCGCCATCCCCCCGTCTTCTTCTTCACGAGGAAGTATCTCGAGTAAACTCCGGAGCCCCGAAGTCTCTTTGAGACGAGTTCGATGGCGCCCTTCCTCAGCATCGCCTTTACCTCCAGGAGAAGTTGAGACGTGAAGTTCTTTCCTGGCCACGGGGGGGACGCGCGGACACCTTCTTTGAAATTCGAGCGTGTGGCCCCGGGCCAAGGCGTCCAGCACCCAACGGTCGGTGGAGATGGACTCCCACACGCTGACGAATCTCGCCAGCCGGCCTCCCACCGGGGTGCTTCGGTGGGGGCCCGACCCCACGGTCGGTTCAATCCTGCTTCGACGAGGCTTTGCCGCCTTGACCTCCTTGGCGACGACGGCGGGGTCCGCCAGACTTGCCTCGTCCTCTGTAGGCCTCCTGAGCCGACGAGCGGGCCGCTTGACGGTAGGTGGAGAAACCGCCGCCTGAACTTTTGGAGGCGCCCTTGCCTCCGCTGCTCCGAAAGGGCGTCCGTCGTCGTTGCAGGACTCCAAGGGCCCGGGCCGTCTCGGTGTCCGCTTTAATGGCCTGAAGGGAATCGTCCACTGTTTTCCCAAACAGGTTGTTCCCATCGAAGGGCATGTCCAGGACTCTGGTCTGAACGTCTTGACGGAAGTCCGTAGCCTTGAGCCATCCACGCCGCCTAAGGCAAACGCCGTTGCCCAACTGGCGGAACCCGGTGTCGGCGATGTCCGTCGCAACGGTAATGGCGTGGTCCGAAGCCACCTCACCTTCCTGCAGGATCTCCAGGGCCTCTGCCCTCTTGTCGTCCGGCAAGAAGTCCAGTAGGGGAGCCAGTTTGTACCAGAGCTCCCTGTCGTAGCGGGCCACGATAGCCAAGGCGTTGGCCGCTTTAATCGTCGTCGCCGCAGACGAGATGACTCTGCGTCCCATAGCGTCCAATTTCTTTCCCTCGCCGTCCGGTGGGGAAGTCGATGTGGAGGCCGCACCCCCCCCCGCTTTTTTTCTGGCCGCCGCGGAGACGACGGAGTCCAGGGTAGGCTGCGCCCGGAGGCACAGGAGGGCCGTGTCCGGGACCCGGTACTTCTTCTCGTACCGGTCCCTTCTAGCTGGCGTCGTGGAAGGGTTCTTGAGGAGGGTGAGGCCCTCATCCCAAATGTCGTCTAATAGAGGCACTGAGAGGACCGTCTTCCTCTTGGCCTCGCGCCGCTGATAAAGGAAACCTTCCTTCTTCTCCTCAGGGCAGAGTTGGAAAAGCTCGGATGCCCTGGTGATCATGGAGTGGAACGATCCAATCTCGTCGGGCGGAGAAGCCCTGGTGGGAGGCGACGACGGTACATCCTCGTCGTATACCTCGTCGTCCGTACCCGTCGCTGCCGTGTCAGTCCCCGTATCATCCACTCGGGTGGACGGGGAGGAGGGCTGGAAGGGGCGCGACGGCTGAAAAGGAGGCGGAGGGTGGATCCTTCTTTTCTTGGTAGGGGGAACACCAGAAGGTCCCGGTTCTGGGTCCCCCGACGGGAGAGGTTCCGTCGGCAACGGTAGTCTCGTCCTTATCTCTGAGCATAAGGACTGTATAGCCAACAAAATGGCCGCCGAGCTGTCTCGCGGCGCTGGCAGAGGGGAAACCGACGGGCGATCAGGGGCCCCGTCGGTACCCTCGATGTCGTCGTCGTCGCCTGCGTCGGGATCCATCCCGACGGGCCGGTCTTCTTCCACGCCGAGGCCGTGGCTTAAGACTTCGACCAGCTCCTCCTCCGAGGTTGAAGCCGAATCTACGACGACGCCCTGCCCCCCCTTTTTCTTCCCCATGGGGGATTTCACGGGGGCCCTATCGATGGGCACAAAAGAGGACTCCCTCCGAGGTGGCAGGGAGACTCTGAGCCCCGAGGTCGCCACCACTGGTGTAGCCCCCACAGGCTGAGCCAGGGCCGTCGCGACAGTTTCGATAGAGGGCTTGGCCGGATGGATTAAGGCCTTCACCACCTTAGGTGCGCTCACCGCCTTATCCTTGAGGGGGGGGGACACTGCCTCGCTCCCCCTCCGATGGGGCCTTCGAGCTCGACCGGGGCCTCTCCAGGAGCTTCGCCGGGTGCTCGGCCTTCCTCTTACCCGACCCAGAGCGTTGGCTCGTGGTTGATGGTGCCGGGGAGGGTGCGCCCTGCCTGGCGCCCGTAGAGCCCGACCGTTCGGCGCTCCCGGTGCCAGCGGACTCGCGGTGCTTTGCCTTGTGTTGGACCCCCGTCGCCGGGGCGTCCTCAAAGGTCTTAGAAGACCGCTCGGATTTCTTCTTCTTCTTCTCGATGGCGGTCCTTCATGGTCCGCTCCGACATGTTGCCGCAAAACGCACAGTCCTTCTCCACGTGCGTCTTGTCCTCATGTAAGCAGTAGAGACAAAAGGAGTGTTCGTCCTCCTTAAAGACGTTCTGCAGCTGGCATCCAGGGCAGACCCTGAACAGCTTTCCGGGCGTCGAGCATCCCTTCTCCTGGGCCATGTCCGGGCCTGAGAGACTTCTGGAGTTCTCCAAAAGCGTAGCTCGACGAAATCTTCACCCTTGAGGGGCGCAGACGAATCCGACACGGGTCCCCGTTGAGCTTGAGGCTCTTTTGACCGAAAACAAGAAGTTTTTTGAGAAAAAACGTGAAAAAATAGCACTAACGCTCGAGAGCAATAGCACGAGGATCCCAACACATGAACGTGCGGTAAAAATCTGAAGATGGCTGCCAGAGGCGGTGCTTAGGTAGAGGGCAGTCATTGGCTGTGGTCAGTATGACGCAGAGACCAGTGATTGGATATTACTACGAAAGACAGATCAGAAACGAAACTGATACTGGTTTTTTTCTTTACCGAGGATTCCCAGCCTGACGACGGGGAATATTCATGAGCATGTGAATCCATGCCAGACCCCATGCTGGAGAATTCGACTTTTTTTTCCGAGATTTATTTTTCGAGATTGTCATTCGACTTTTTTTTTTTCGAGATTTTGACTGACCACCCATTAACCTCCAATGTCCCAACGCCACCACACAATTCCACATTGATAACGCAAAAACACTTCTCATGAAATGGTGTTCACAAAAAGGCACACAAGAAATACGCCTCAGCATGCCCTGGGGCAAAGTAAAGGATGCCCCCCTGGCGAAGGCTGCATACTTAGTGCAGATGCTGCCAGCAAGGGTGCATGTGGCCTTCGCACCTCCCATTTAGTTGGCCGGAAAGGAGCGGACTAGGAGTTGGCATGCGATGATCTGAGCATAGAGCGCATTACTAGGCCCATTTGCTAGGAAGGGAATGCCCAAGGCTAGGGGAAAGAGCATCATGCATGCAGAATGGGGGTCTGGGCACAGTATAGGAGTTGGGGCTGTGGGTACCACGAAGAAAAGCATCTGCATGAAGGGAGTTGGTATAAATGAGGAAAGCACAAAGAAAAGAAAAATGCAGCATTTGTTGCAACATGGCTCCCGTGATGCCTTGAAAGTTGTTACTGCGATTAAATGCACATAGCTCTGGTAAGGACGCCAGAACGTTGGGTGGCTTCAGTGTGAATGCCTGCAAATGTCTGGGCCTATTGTGATGCGAGTTTGCAGGTCGGTGCAGCCACTTTCTACTAAACGTAAGGCTAAGTGAAGATGCATTTTTAACCCACAACCTAGTCCTCCTGTGCTCGGATCTTTAAAGATAGACCTTCGTTATGCACGCGATCTGGAAAAGGATTCATTTTATGAGAACCAGTGTCTACCCCCAGACTGTTCCTTCATATTTCGCATTCATTCTCCCGAGTTGTGAAGAGTAGGAGGTGGCGGCTTTGAGGCCTACTAAGCTTCAGGGGAGACGTCCGGTGTAAGGGGGTAGGTGCAGGCGATGGGATCAGGGCATGCTCTGGACCTCAGACTAGAATGCAAGTTGTACAGCTCAGTGTCTGCTATTGGAGCTGTGATGGCGGATGAGAGCTTTTGAATTTTCTGGTTTGGCAGCCAGGTGAACGTGTAGTAGATTTGATGTACAGATGACTGCGCTTCTGTGCACTACTGGTCCAAATAGCCATGGAGCTCTGAGGGTAAAAGAGGGTACTACGTGTCAGTTTCCTGTTTTTTATTGGGAGTCAAGTATTTACCTATTTTTAGGGGGTAAAAGATGCCAATACACCCCTTTTCAGTAGAGCTGCCTGTAACAAATTCTCCGACAGTGCTTCTTTAGATCACGCGAATCGATTAAACTAAGCCAATCTAGGACTTTTCTTCATACCACAAGGAACTATTCCTAAACACGGTCTTGCTTCCTGAAGAGTGTACCTTTTTTTCTGTCGGTCACAATCCTCTAGTTTTCAAAACAGAAATCAAATAATTGTGATGGAAGATGTGCGTCTAAATGGCAACTGCAAAATAAAGTCTCAGAAGTTACCAACTAAGTAGCACACATGAAATGGCTGTTCATTTGCGGGAAATGCTGACTGCTTCCTAACTGAGCATTCGGCATTTACAAAACGATTGAATTCAATGTTACTGAATGAAGGGAGCGGGGGTGTCCCCTGCTTCCATTAAATGAATGGCTGGGGGAATAAAGAACCGGCAGGGAGTCGTGGCACAGGAAAGAAGGGTTCCATGTCATGATATCCCCGCAAAAATATTGCCATATTTTTGGAGCGATATTACCTCATGGAACCTGCAGGGGACACCCCCACAAACCCCATATATTTTTAAAGGGAGCGGGGGACACCCCCGCAAACTCCCCCACCTATTTACCCCATAAATGATCCCCATCAAAAATATCGCCTATGGCCGTTCCCGACGACCATATGTACGGTGATATTTTTGGTGGGGATAACATTACCTGATAGCGAAAGAAGTGGGTAAGTAGAGATAAAGGGGCTGCAGTAAAAGTAATTATGTGATCACTGTGGTGTGACATTTTCAGATTTGACATTTTCGCCATCGAAATTTCAGGCAATGCAGTGATCACATAGTTCCTTTATTTACCATGAACTGGTACGATTCGTGCATCAACATTTCTGGTACTGCACCAAAAGCAGTGTCTGGCATAGCGTCTTAATAGTGGATTGCGTTCCAGGATAGGGCTAAAAGGTTTGTAGCTGTGCGTTATCTAGAATCCTACATCTCCTTTAGGTACTGTACTCCGTCCGTCTGGTGAGAGAAGGCATGCATTACTGCAAGAAACCAATAGCACAAGCCTCTCCTGTTGGGCGTTCAGGGCCTCACAATGCAAAGGGCATCTACCAGAAAAAGGAGGATTGTGGACTTTAAACGAAAGGGAGTATTTTCGATTGATGGATGCTTGAAGGATGCCCGTACACCATCTAGGGTTTGTGATGGGGTGCGAGAAGGCACTTCTTTTGGTACATTTTTTGATGGTGGACCCAAACTGAAATCTCCGGCTTTTCGATTTCACGTAAATAGTGTGATCCCAAGAAGTCATTCTACCTGTGCACTCAATCCAGCACACGATGAAATTGAGGTGCCGGTTCAAAGCAGATTAAGGAAAACGAGTGGGTAATTTTGCTTGACTTCAGTTTCCGAAGTTGTGCTAACGAGACTCCCTCCCTGCCAGCCAGCCAGCTAAAGCCTCGGGAGTTCAGGACATCTGCAGCTAGTTCTAGGCAGACGTTTTCACTAGGGCCATTTGGTTAGGCATCTTACTGTCGTAATGCATATTACGTGCTGGGTATGAGGTGCGCGTGAAGGTTGCGGAGCATAGCTTGGAACATGCAGTGTATGACTTCAGCGCCACGTTCTGTATTTGACAGTTGGGGTTAATTATTGCAGACAGGTGGGATGTGCGGTGTCGCTCGCTTGCTTACCATCTAACGTGATTGAGGATGGCGCTGTAACAAGTAATAAACTTACCATACATGACTTACCTGCGTGTCAGACATCTGTAATCTTAAATTACATGACTTACCCTTTAAGTAACCTGAAGGGGAGTACTTGCATGCGTCAAAAATGTATCCTAGCACGGGAAACTAAAATCTCTAACTTTGTGACACAATTCATCGATTTAGAGTTGATTTATAAAAGGAGCCCTCCGTGAAACACATTCACTTCAGAGGGGGTGGGGGACAATTGTCCTCCATAGCAGTGTGATGGTTCCAGGATGTAGCAGAGAAGGTATGGAGGGGGCAACACGACGGCATTTTGGGTGCGCACGCTCCCTTGCAAGTGGGAACGCTAATACGACCAGGGGTTAACTTTCAAGGGGGACAAATTCAGTAGCGCACAACACCTGTGAGGTCTTGGCAGTGCCAGGGAGCTTTGCCATCTTATTTGCAACTCAAGCTGCGGGAGGATCCCAGTGAGGCAGCGTCAGAAGAGCTTCTGTGAAAGGGTACAAGATTGTTTGCAAAAGGGATGTCCGGTACTTGGATCATGGGAGTAGGAACAGGGCTCTGGGAAAGGGCACCTGCTCCTAATGGCAGTGGAATACCTTGGAAGTGGTGGTCAAGGTTACTCTGCAGTATGCGTAAGAGTGATGCCTAGCAAATGCTGATCTACACAGAGGCAGTGCTGCGGAAAGGACACAGGCCAAGCAGACTTTCAGGTGCCAATGATTAGGCCATTTCTACTGCTACATCTCTACTCGATACTTGTATATTCACGCAAGTGCCTCTTAGCAGCTAAATGCATGTACTGCCCATGCAGCTTAAGAGATCCTGCATTAAAGCTGGAAACACAACGGCCTCCTTCTCCATCAGTGAGCAAAGGGACGCGTATGGTCTACTCTACACCCATGTACTTGCTGATTTCAGTAATGGCCCTGCGAGCTATGCTGGTGTGCGACACAGCTTTCTGCACTCTTGGCACATAACTAAATCCGATGATCATCCTTTAGTCGCACTTCTTTCTATGCCCAGAATACATAAATCTACTGGACCTGCTAAAAGCTCATGTTCACCAAAAAAAACCTGCCTCAATCCTCCATCTGCCTTTAGTAATAAGGTGCGTTGAAAACACTGAATGTCTCAAATTTTTTTATCACGAATAGGGCATTATATTATGTAGTCTCCCGCTTCATAACTCCAATGCAACGTTCTTCTCGGAAATTCCATTTCCTCTAGTCTAGGGGTCTGCAACTTTTAGCTCTCCAGATGTTTTGGACTCCAAAGCCCACATTCCTAGCCAGCATAGTCAATGGTGAAGGATCATGGAGTCTGTCTAAAACATCAGGAGAAACGGAAGTTGCAGATCCCTGCTCTAGTCTTATAATCGTTAACTGGTCACTGCTACACCTTGGCCAACCCTACTTCCGTGAAAAACTATACTTTTCTAGACGTTTTTCCTTATACCAGTGCAAACATACACAGCCGTGGGACATAACCCCCTTTAAACATGTCCCAGAACACGGCCCACTTGCTGTTGCCAACTGGCCTGTGGAGCTGCCTCTCCCACAACAAACCTCAGTCAATCCAGCACAGCATTCGAAAAATGAAAGCTCCCTCAACTCATTGAAAACGCGTTACATGAGGAATACTGAAAGAAATTATAGACCAAAATGCCACTAGAATTGGAAAGATAATATGGGATGGGAATGCTTACTACCTGAGGAGGAACCAAAGACTTCTAACATGACAACAGAATGAAACTAACTAAAAGGAACAAAATACATTCCTTACTAAAGTATATTTAACTAATGCCCTGAGGAAGAGCGCATAATAGTAAAATAATCATTTACATCAGTCAAACCGGACTAACTTATATCCAACTAACGAGAATTGATTTAATCTGGTCACTATGAACGTTCTTTTGACTCATTTGTACTTTTGCTCATCACTGTCTTGTTTTCCCTTATTCCCGATCCCTTGCCCTGTGGGCGCTTTGAAACAATTCCTTGATGTAGAAGCGCCTTACAAATGCCCAGTAAAATAAAATCTGTCACCTTTGGGTTTAGGCTGGCACTTCAGAAACAGGAAATCCATATACTGATTTGAGAAAGCCCATATAGCCCCTCAAGAAGCAGCAATAGGGATTATCAATGCTGCCTGCGGGCTGGCTGTAGAGATGCAACGCTAGATTACAACCAGATGACGTCATTCAACAGTTGTGACCAACAGAAAATGTGAAAGAATTGGCACCAATAAAGAGCCAGAAGGTCAGATAACAGATGCAGACGGGTCCCCACGCAGAGTGCGTTATATCTTACATTGCAATAGCACCCTGTGAAGGGGCGCTAGCCAATCAGAGGTTGAACCTTGGGCTGAATCCTCTAGTGTAAGCACCCGTTGCGAGCTCCCACACTGCTCTCTACCCCTCGCCCACCTTGCTCCCTCCCATCTCCCCATAGTGCCTTTAGCATCCACGTGGCACCCAGTCATATCCAACACCTCTGTGTTAATGACACCCAGCATGGCAGCCTCACATACTCCGTCAAGCATGTGCTAAAGGCAAAGTAAAAAAAAAAAAAAAAAGGGGGAGTACCTTTATTCCATCCTGCGTCGCATTGTCAGGAACAGGAGTCAGTCTTCAGAATCAACACTGAAGATGGACTCGCTCCTAAAACAGCGTCACAGGTGTAAAGACTGGAGGGGGTGTCTGTACTCCTGCTCTCTATATGGCAGAGGAGAAGCACAGAGGACCCCAGCCAAGATTCTCTATGCGGTAGCGAAGTCGAGCAATCAAAGGCTTCAGCTCTCAGGTGATGCGGGCAGGTTCTTAAGTACAGTAGTGCAAGCCCCCACAAAGGAATGTCCACACACACTATTAGTTACAACAGTCTTGAAATAAATAAGGTTCACGTTATATACACAATCACAATACACTTTGTTCTCTGGCAATACTACAATGGCAAATATATACAGGTCTACGTGGTACCACTCTTAACTATCGATTGCTTGAAAATGCTTCAACTGCTAAGAGTTCAAATGACATACAAATCAGATGGCAAGATGAATCAACGATAGACACGGAAAGAAGGCAAGGTTAAATCAAGCAATGGCAGAACAGTCTATCCCACATTTTAAGGGACCGTTCTGTGTGAGGATCCCCCCACCCCCAATCTGTGCAACCTGTAAATAAAGCGTATTTGACGAGCCCAGTGCAATTATACTTGATATAGTCTCAGGTCTTTCTAATAGTTCAGTAACCCCAATGTACCTGGTGTTGCAGACTGTCTGGGAATTGACAGGCCCTTCTTGAGTTCACTCCCTTTCAAGCAGGAGCCACGGGTCATCGAACTTTTGAGATGAAGAAAAGGTGAAAGTTGTCGTTGAGGCAGCAGCATCAGTCCTTGTGGTGCTCATAGACGAGTGATCGAAAATGTCCTGCAACAGGGGAGGCGTGCAGTGCACCTAGACGATGGTTCGTTGCCGCCAAGAGTTAGTGAAGAACTTTGGCCCAGCAAGGGCGTCGAGTCGGCGGTGTCTTGTGTCTGCAAATGGGACGCGACCATGGCAGGTTTCAGAGTCTGAGGTCTTCGGGTGGCGGGAAACCCACCGGCAGATTCTCCTCTGTCATCGACAGCCTTGACTTTCTCCAGCAGGACGGAAGCGGTTGACAAGGATGAACAAGGGAGTCCTTGGATCAAATGTTCTTAAGCAAAGGGAGCACTGCGGCTCCGGTTGGCGGCGGCAGTCGTTGACGGTGGATGGCTGTCGGCTCCAGGTGGTGACGGCGGTTGTCTGGTGTTTCTCTTAGTTCTCCTCGGCGGTCCCCTTCTCTGGTCAGCAGCCTTTCATAGGTCTGTCTACCAGGAAGCTTTGGCAAAGATCAGCTGGTGCACGATGGTCCCTCGTAGCTCGGGAAGGGGTTTCCTTACCAGGTCCTCTTGGATCAGTTCTTGGAGACACAGTTTTGAGATCGACGAAGTAGAGCAACAGCAATTCTCTTCCAGCAGGGTTTCAAGATTAAGCATCAGTTTCAATGTCAGTTTCAACTTCAGCTTCTGAACGATTTCTAGCAGTGAGAGGCCCCCAGATCTACTGTTGATCTCCCATTCACTCTGCTGGGTCACACTCCGGCAACCAATCACTCAGAAGGGCATTAAGGCAGTCAGGTAGCCAATCAAGTGCATGATTCATTCAGGCCATTCTTCTCCATCCAGACACTCAACACAGAATGTGGATTCGGACAAGTACTCTGCCATTCAGCACTACACTGCATTCATACCATTTTCGGGCAGGGCTGTCTCAGTGTGTGTCACAAACCAGATACTAGACATCCACAACAAGAAATGCGTATTCGTCACACACTCCATATACCCAGGTTCCATCCCACGGGCGTACCCACAACATAGTCGTTGGGAACGCTCCAGCCAGTCTGGTGGGCACTCCCTCCCCCACACTACCATATAGCATTGAGCATGCCCATAATAAACACCCCTCCCCGGACTCAGCCAAAGCATTCAAAGACGCTAATACCCTCTACAAATCAGCTATCATCTGTCATAAAGCTAACGCCTACAATGCTCGCATTAGTAATGCAGCATCCGACTCCAAAGAGCTCTTCTCTATCCTTAGAGAACTTGAAAATCCACTTCCTACCGTCACATCCACAAACACAAGCAAAGAATGGTGTACCACCATTCAAGATGCTCTTGCCTCCAAAATCACTACGTTACAAAACAAAATCAATTCCAAAAAATTACTCCTAGCTACAAAACCCCCCCCCTTCCCCAACCCCTGCACCCTTCCCAGTGACAACTCCAACCCCCCTTCCAATTCACACCAGTCACCCACAATCTCGTACTCGATACTATCTCCAAACTAAAAGCATCCAACTGCAAAGGAGATACTGTCCCAGCCAAACTAGTCAAAGCCTGTGCACCCACCCTGACCCCCCTCATCACCAAATTTGTCAATGCCTCATTCAACTCCAATACAGTTCCGACTTGCATTAAAGAAGCTTGGGTTACACCACTTCTAAAAAAAATCAAATCTAGACCCCACCATTCCAACTAACTATCGCCCCATAACCACGGTCCCATTCTTACTCAAAATCATCGACAAACTAGCCTACAACCAAATTCAAACCCATTTAGAATCTAACCAGCTCCTCGGCACCAGACAATCAGGCTTCAGGCCTAACCACAGCACTGAAACAGCTCTCTTGGACCTCAAAATCCAGATGGATGCCATTAGAGACTCAGGGAAACTTTGCATTCTCCTGTTGTTGGACCTCTCGGCAGCGTTCGACCTGGTGGACCACGACAAACTCTGCAACTCACTTGCCCGCGAATTCAACTTCTCTGGGGCAGCCACTGCTTGGGTGAAATCTTTCTTAACTGACCGCACCTCCAGAGTGTCCATAGGCAAAGAAGCAGCCAACCCCATCCCAGTCCCCATAGGAGTGCCCCAAGGCTCTTGCCTTTCTCCCACGTTGTATAACGCATATACCAAGCTCCTGTTCTCAGCACTTGACGATATGGGTGTCATTTACACTAATTTTGCGGATGACACCCAGATCCTTATACCTCTTACAGGCAACTATGACCAGGACACTTTAGCTATCAATAAAATTTACGTCATCATACAAAACTGGATGGCATTGAACAGCCTTTTTCTTAACGATGAGAAGACGGAAGTCCTCATCGTAGGAGCTCCAGCCAAATTAGCAACCCTTCAGCCAGAATATTCAACCATCAACATCGACGGCACCAATATCCCAGTGTCAAAACAAGTAAAAACACTGGGCGTGTACTTCGATGCTAGCCTGACCATGACAAAACAGATCAACGTACTTTCCTCCTCCACGGCCTACACTTCCAAATTAATCGCACTCAGCCGACAATTTCTGACCCCAGCAAACTGCCTCACCCTGGCCAGAGCACTGGTCCTATCGAAATTGGACTACTGTAATGTATTACTACTGGGCACCTCCAACACCAACCTAGCCAAAATGCAACTTTTGCAAAACAAAGTCCTGAGGGCAGCACTAGGCATAAAAAAATCAGACCATATATCCAAGACCAGGAAAGATGCCCACTGGCTCCCCATCAAAGCCCGCATCATTTTCAAAACACTATGCATCACCCACAAATGCATTACAAAAAAAGGACCCATCTACCTCAATAACACTCTACATCCTAAAACTAACATAAGATTACTGAGATCCAACGACAAACTCCTCCTGGACCCCCCTCGATTCAAAACTACTAGAGCAGGGGGCAGCAGCTTCACCACTTTAGCCCCCAAACACTGGAACACCCTACCCATCATCATCAAAAAAGCATCCTCCTTCAAGCTCTTTAACAGCTAAAAACCTGGTTATTCAACCAATATTAGCACCCTAAGTTAGGACCCATCCATTGGACACTGTTGTGAATACTTAGGCCACTGTATATTGTTGTGAATATGTTGTAACCTATATCTTGTAATGCAACCTTTGTAATGTTTGATTGTGACTAATTTCTAAGCTATCTTATAACCTCGCCGTGACACCCGAGGGTCTGGGCGTGTAACAAATATACAAAATAAATAAATAAAATAAATATATGGAACGTCCACCCAACAACCAGTTAGGGGGAAGGGACAGAGTCATGACTTCCGGAAAACCAAGGTAACAGGAGATGGAAGGCAAGAGGCCACGGGGGCCATCTGGAATCTACTGATTCCAATGACAGGGCCTGGGCATCCCAAAATGGAGGGCGCTCAGGGCACCTGTCAATTCAACACAGAGCTGCCACTAGCCCGTACCCTGCACTGTGGGCCACACACAGGTGCCCAAAAACATACACTAGGAGTACAGAGTTGTACTTTCACCCAAGGGTGCCATAAGGGTATCCCAAGGGTCTGTTCACCAAACCAAAATAGAGCTTCACTGCCAGGAGTCCCACATGAACTCTTGGGCGGAAAACACATCAGAACACACAATAAAAAGCAGTAAAGGATATGCCGGCCATGTCCCTCCAATGCATTTCCAGCATCACAACAGGACATTAAAAAAGGTTTTCCTTTATTTAAATGATACCATCGACTTTCGCACCCGCATGTTACTCGCAGCTGCTAAAGGCAATATGCCCCTGAGCAGCAGGCTGACCCTGTTGATCACAGCACTGCTGCCCAAGTTAAGGGCCCAAGCGAACCGCCCCCCTCCCCCCCCGGGTATATATTGCCTTAAGGGAATGGGAGATTTTGCTGCAGCATAATTGCTCGAAGTAAATTTTAAATATTTGTTTTCTCGTGATTGTCGCAAAGCTATGTGGGGGTAGGTTTAGGTTATTGCGTGTAGGGGGTTAAGGAAGGGCTGCGGGGTGTCCCCCCACCAGCATATATTTGCAGGAAAAAAAAACAAAATCACCCATCATTTTTCGATGAAATCTACTTGGAGTACACAATCTTGACCAAATCACAGAGAACCTGGTCTTAATATCTCTCTGGAATGTAGAATGATGGAACTGCAGGAAGTAGAGAGTTCGAAGGAGGTTGAAGAGGGGATCCTACTGCAGCTGTCAGGACCCATCAGAATAAAGTCACGTTCTTTATCAACCAACGTGTGAAGTTATTTAAGCAATACAATAGCGTGGTCAGCCTGCTCATTCAGATTGGAGCCCAGGCCTCAAATGCTCGACTACTTATCACTCTGGTTTAGCAAAGAATTTGAAGTAAAAGCCATTTATAAATGGATGTTTCAATCACGTAACAATTGTTTTCAAGATAAGGCAACCAAAATTGTGGCCCCCTTCGCATTGGAAAAAACAGATTTAGGCTGTCTTCTCCTAGCACCAAGCACTATTACGTCAGCCAAACCATGTTTACAGGGGTTTGAAGGTAATAAAGTACTTTGTTCATACATTAGCTTTTTTTCTCTGATCCCTAAAGTCGAGAACTTAAAGGAATGGTTCGCCCAAAAATGTTCATTGCAAAAAAAGATGGGCAATAATAAAAAAATAGATAGGGACTTAAAAAAAAGTGCCAATGTAGAATTTTGAGCAAACGAAGCTCAAAATTTACAAAAGGAAGCACATGGGGGCATCCATTTTGTGAAATCGATGCCCGCTTGCGCTTGCTTTTGCGGCACTAATGAAAGAAAAGCCAGCCAGCTGTAGTAAACAAAAGCTACCACTGGGTGGCTTTTCCTTCATTGGTGCCGGGACTCGGAGGACGCAGACCGGAGACTACAGGCAGAAAAGCTACAGCTGTATCTCGGTAAGTGCTATTTATTTTTAAAAAAATAGCACTAGCTGTTTTTTTTTCTAGGTTTTCTGGGCTGGAGGAGCCTGGAAAACTTAGAAATAAAACTGCAGCTTTAAAAACATTTTATTTAATTTTGAGGTAGCTTTTCTAGCTACCGCAAACATAAATACAACGTTATTGTGTTCGAAAACGCTGCTTTGTCTCCAGCCCGGAAAACTTAGAAAGAAAACCGCAGGTAGTGCTTAAAATAGCACTTACCGAGATGTAGCTGCAGCTTTTCTGCCTGTAGTCTCCGGTCTGCGTCCTCCGAGTCCCGGCACCAATGAAGGAAAAGCCACCCAGTGGTAGCTTTTGTTTACTACAGCTGGCTGGCTTTTCCTTCATTAGTGCCGCAAAAGCAAAAGCGAGCACAGGCTTGCTTTTGTAAATTTTGAGCTTCAATTGCTCAAAATTTTACATAGGGACTAAAAACAAAAAAAGTGCCACTTTTTTTTTATTGCCCACCTTTTTTTGCAATAACATTTTTTGGGCGAACCATTCTTTAAAGGTAGCATAAGGGTGATTCAACCGCATGAATAGAAGTTACTTTAGAAAGAAATGCTCTTGTGACGGGCATGTTCGTATAAAGGATTATCTTGGCAAGGAAATTTGAGTCATATTTACCCTGACTTTCCAAAGGATGCAGCAATTAAAAGAAAGGCATTTGGGGAAGCAAAACGCCTATCCAAGGTACATGGATTCAAAACTTTACTACTAAAGCTAAATGTGTTGAAACTTTCTGCCTGAAGGGATCAAACTCACTGATGTCCCAGATCAGGCTTGTGCTTGGCTCAAAAAATACCCCAACAAGAACTCCCCACCATAAGGGTGTGTGTTTGTGCTTCACACTTTCCTTATTTGGTCGCATGTCTCTAAAGTGTTCATTGAGGTAATGATTGCATTTTTTTCACTATTCTAACTCTGTTATTAGTTTTGTTATGTTTTATTCAGGGTCTTGCCATTAACGGCCGCTGCTTGCGCTGTGTATTTTTATATTGATGCTCGTTATTGCGTATCGCATTGCATCTTAGCGTGTGTTTGAAGATGGCTAAAGTTGGAAAAGGGGACGCGCCACGTGTTTGTGACGTGAGTATGTTTGAGCTGTTATGTGCGTATCAGCCGGGTCAGTCTTGAGGTTGCATCAGCAAGTACAGGGGTGACGTGTTCGCACAGTGTTATGTTTATTACGTCAAGCTGCTGATCACAGAGGGGCATGCGTTGCCTAATGTTTGTGTGCAGGTCGGCGGCACATGGGACAATACGGATGTCCATTCATCTGTTGGTAAGCCGCATGCGAGGTCCAGCACCTACATTGCATTATATCAACCCTATGCCACATTCTTTATGACAGTGTTTTTCTAGGGAGACATAATGTGTGGCGTTGTTTCAATTCACTTCGGATACTGATCAGGCCGTCAGGTGTATGGCTATACGTGCAGGAAGTGTTCTTCTGACGTGAAGCCAGATGCTCAATTCATGTTTGTATACATGAAATATTTTTCGTACCTTTCTTTTTCCTTGTATAATATTGTATATGCCGATATATTAGTTTACAGAAAATGACGCAATCCTTGGGTATACTTAGTTACAACAAATGAGTGAGCATCCCAAAATGGTAGTTTGCAATAAACATGTATTATATAGCAGCACAACTAGGTGATTGTTATTATCGTCACCCTATTGTCTGGTAATTGGGGAGTTCACCGGTTTTGGCTTACTGCCGTGGTATTGGGGAACTGCCACTATGGGGACCTGGTATTAGTTGTGCTGATTTTACCGTTGTTGTCGATTACTCGATTGATTTAGGTGACATTGTTTGGGTGGATGTGCTGACATGAACTGGGGAAGCTAAAGAGGCATTGTGAGCCTGGATGCTCTATTTGGTTTGTGTTTGGGGTTGGTCCACGTGACTAATACTTTTAGGTAACTGAGCACTGATTTTGGTGAGGGTCGATTAGTGACGATCGTGTGAAGTTCTTGGGTTATTTGCGCATGTTAGACTGACTTCAAATGATTTTTTTGCAATTTTATAATCACAAGTTCTAATTGAACCATGGGTGTACTTTGGTGATAAGTGCTGATGTACTTCATAAATTGCTATAGGTATGGCTTAAATGTTGGGTTAATACCTCAATTCCGTTTATGGCTTATGGCCTGTAGACATTGATTTTGGGAATGATGATGTGTTAGGGACACAAGTTCTTTCTACACATTGGTGTCAGCTGTCAATTATATTTATAGGGTGGGGACGGGGCTGAGGGTTTCATTTGTACAGTTGTTGCTGAGATTACTGTATTTTAGTTCCTTAGTGTTAGGTCCGATTGGTGTGCCATCTATTTGTAACTAGTACGTACCAGAGTTATCTGGTTAACTCATGCCCAGGTGGGGTGTGGGTCCTTAATTCTCTTTTCCTTTTTGTGACATTTCTTTTCTTCTCACTGTTCTATATTGATCACACTTTTTTCTGACTCCAATTAAAATGTGCAATATGAATTCTAGATCTGTAAATCTTAATATTGTTTCATGGAATGTAAATGGCCTAAAGACTGTTGTGAAACGCACTAAAGTCTCATCTTATTTAAGATCCACGTCTTGCGACATTGTTTCCTCCAGGAGACACATCTGGATGATAAAGAGGCTGAGAAACTTCAACAAGGGTGGGTAGGCCAAACATTTTTCCGACCTACTGAACTAGTAAAAGAGGCGTTTCAATACTAATTTAAGAAAAACCTGCCTTTATCAGTCCCTGAGCAAAACAGACAAGGAAGGCAGGATTGTTTGCATCTTGATTAAAGTGCAAGATACATCAATGTTATTATGCAATGTGTATGCACCCAATTTGGATGATCCCCTTTTTTCCATGAGCTTGCGCAATTGCTTTCAAGCTATAATGTTAGTGCAATTGTGTTGGCTGGTGACTTTAACCAAGTGTTGGATCCAGCGTTACACCACTCAAATGGGGACTGCTCACGTATTCCGAAGAAGAGGCCTTTAGATTGGAGCACCCGTCTGAAAGACTATAGCTCCCACTCATCGTGTCATGATACCTATTCCCGTATGGACTTATTTTTGACCTTGGGCCAAGTGATTTTAAGTTGTTTTGATTCAAGTATCGGGCGCATTGCCTTGTCAGACCACGCACCTGTATCCCTACATCTTTCCTTGCAGCATACTCTGGTCAAGTCATCAAGATGGAGCATGAATTAAAATATTCTTCTAAACATATTAAAGACGAAATTGTGGAAGAACTTGAAGACTTCATTCAAATTAATAAGACAGAGGATATCGCAGTCTAGTCTCCACAGTCTGGAAAGAAATGTAATGTTTTGTGCGTGGTGTACTGATGTCTAAAACCGGCAAACAGAAGAAAAAGAAGGCTGAAGAAATTCAGAAACTGTCTGCAAAGGCTAAGCGTCTGGACAATTGCTTTGCTGCAAGCCAAGACGAAGGAACCAAGTCTCAAATGAGAAAGGCAAAATTTGAATTAAATAAATATCAGACCAGGTAGACTATGCTTTGTTCAGGCAGAGAATAAATTATTTCGAGCACAGGGAGGTAGCAGGCAAACTCCTTACACACAGGCTGAAGGTAGCTGAGAGTGATCGTTTTATCAATGCAATTAGGAATCCAAGTGATGTCTTGAAAACACAACAAAAAGAATACACTATTCCACGACTTTTAGGAAAAACTCTACATGTCGGATCTGACTTGTGAGATGGATGTGATCAGAAATGTCCTAAATTCATTACAAATTTCTAAACTGACAAGTGATCAAATGGCGAGTCCTGAAGGGGGAATGGTAGTTCAAGATATTCGTCTAGCCATCTCCAAACCTACCATGGGCAAATCTCCAGGCATGGATGGATTGCCTGTGGAGTTTTATAAGATTCTGCCCGATCACGCTCTGCAACTTCATTGTGATGTTTATAACAATGCTTTTGAGACCGACTCCATGTCAGATACGGTGCAGCACGCCTTGATAACGGTCTTGAAGAAAAAACGATAAGTCACCCACAAGATGTGAAAACTACAGGACAATCAGTCTAATTAATACTGACGGCAAGATTCTGGCAAAGTCTTTGGCTATGAGACTGGAACCAGTGATACCCTCATTATCCATGGGAACCAGGTCAGCTTTGTTTCTGGAAGGGCTGTGGCCGACAATATGAGACGGCTGTTAATTTGAGCATGGACATAGACAATCAAATGCCGCTGCAGTGGTCTCGCTGGATGCAGAGAAGGCATTTGACCGTGTGGAGCGGCGGTCCTGTTTTCATGCTTACACAAAATTAAATTTGGCCAAGACTTCAAGCGCTGGGTACGGTTGTTATACACAAATCTGCAAGTGTACTTAAAAATGCCTTATTTCGGACGCTTTCCGGCTTCATAGGGGTACAGGACAGGGCTGCTTGCTTGCGGCACCATTATTCATCTTGTCAATGGAGCCATTGGCAGTGCTACAGCGAGCCGATTGTCTTCAACCGATGATTGGGAATAATCATGAAAGTTTGCTCTGGCTCTACGCAGATCTGCTGGTGGCCCTGCAGGATCCAGCAAATTGCATACCTCACCTGATGTGAGATATCCAGCAATTTTCCTTAGTTCGTTATAAGGTGAAATGGGGCAAGTCAGAAATCCTCCCAGTGAACAATATTTGCCCGAGACACACTTGTGCTCATTTCCAGTTCATCTGGTGTCCAGAAAGGATGAAATATCTGGATAGCTCTGGAAGTGACAAAGTTGACAAAAATTAATCTTACCGAAACTTAATCGGACCTAGATAAGTAGGGACTTAACTATCCACAGGGGGGGAGGGGTGGAGATCAATTGTATAAAAATGAATTTAGCACCACGGGTAAATTATATTTTATCTATGCTTCCCATCAAAGTACCAGGACATCTTTTTAAAGAAATTGACGGGATTATGCAAAAGTTAATTTGGGACAGAAAGCCACCAAGACCCACAAAGTGGAAAATGCAGCTCCCCTTAAAGCAAGGTGGAATGAATTTACCAAACTTTATTGACCATCATCGGTCATTCACAACTCGTCACCTATGCAAGATCATTGAAACAGATGAAGACCAAGCACAAAGAATAACTTCGTAGTGCAGTGCATTATCACAGTTAGAGCCGAAGGCCCTGTTGACGACCAAGAAAAAAATCCTCTAAAAAGGGATAAATCCACTGAGTGAGTTCTTACAGGACTGTTGGCGTGATATTTCTAAACGCGTGAGTACTGAGCCTTACCTGTTCCCTGATGTGTCCATCTGGCTCAACCCGGCTTTGAAATCACAAGGAAAATTCCTATTTTGGCCAGGGTGGTTTCCTTAAAGGGAATAAAATACCTTAAAGATCTGATTGAAGGTGACAAATGGATAACGTTTGCACAACTGAGCCGTTCATTTAACATGATTGAATGCACCTATGTAGAATATAGGAGATTGAAGAGCATTATTGCTGCACGCTTGGAAGTGTCTCAATTGGCAGCTCCGAATGTAGCTAGGTCAGCTTTGCTGACATGCAAGAGTGCCTCGCATCCTGATGCTACCATGTATTCAGTCTTAAAGGCTTGTCGTAAAGGGGACCTGAGGTTGCCAACCATCTGGGCTGAAGAACTAGTGGAAGATATTGATTTGAATTGTTGGCAGCGATGCTGTGGTAAAACCTGCCTAGTGAGTATTGACTGGGACTCAAGAGCTTCGCAAACAAAGCTCCTTTGTAGGTCTTGTTGGACACCTGTACGATTATTCAAAAGACACCTTCTGGAGAACAAACTATGTTGGAAGTGTAAAAATGCAAGGGGTACCCTGTGTCATTTGATCTGGTTCTGTTCAAAGACAGACATTTTGTGAGGGGGTCTGCGAAAGGCTGGGTTTGATCCTGTGTTGTACAATCCCTATGACTGCCTCTCTACTGGTTCTGGAGGATGTGTCTCTAGTAAAGGGAGTTTCATTCAGCGAGAAAATCTGGCTTCTCTGTGCTTGCACGATTGCAAAGAAAATTATATTAAGATCCTGGAAATCGAGTAGCTCCTTTTATATTGATGACTGGGTGGAGGAGTTGCTCTCCATTCCACCTATGAGAAAGTTATCTACAAGCAAGCAGGCGACAGATACGTTTTGGGACATATGGGGAAGCTTCCTTGATGTATATGGCTGATGTGTGTGTTACAGGCTGCAAATTCCATTATCTGGTGACTTCTTTGCCAATGTTTTATGATCCAATACATTAATTTCTGTGTAGACCATGACTCTCATAACCATAGTGATATGTAATGTTCTTGTTGATACATGCTTCTGAATGTTAATATTGCGTGTGTCTTTTGTCTTACTTTTTTCCGACTCCTCTCCTTCCTCTTTTTCTCTCCTCTCCCTTGACTTCATTGGTTAGCTTTTATTAACTAATTTATTATTGTTACTGTCCAGTTACATGGTATACTCCATTTATGTAGCACTGTTGGGTATTTGACTCGTATTGTGCTATCTTGTCTGTTGTAAAAATAAAATGTTGATTCCAGTATAAAAGATCACACTACCATATAGCAATAGCAGAATGCTCCACAATATGCTACATAAAGCAGTATAATCTTTATAGTGAGCGCTATACTCATAATTGAAGCTCTAACTCCACACTGCAAATTGCAAAGCACGACATGCTAGAAATTACAAGTGGGTGTTTAGAACACCGCAGAGTTTTAACCTGACTCAGCTGGGTAAAAACATAGCTGATGCGACATGCTCCATGCCTGAACCATTGAGGCCTGCACCCCATCCTATGCTCCAGAACTCCTCGTTAACTCATGAGAGATACAGTGGTGCCAAACAGAGCTGTCCTGAGGGCAGGGCAGGCTAGGGCGACCGCCCAGGGCGCCATAGTCCCCCAGGGCTCCATTAACCCGTTAAGGCGCCAGCTCGGGGAGCCTTTCAAGTACTCCCCCCGATCTGGCGCGGTTGGAGAAGTGCCCTTTTTAAATTAAATGAGCTCACGGGAGCAACAATAGGGTGCTGGAACCCTATTGAGATAATTACCACCATGTTCCAGCACGGGAGTGGGGCAATGAATATCAGACACTACTTTGACATGTTGCCAATCCGCTGATTCGGGTAAGTGATTTCTCAATTATGAATTTCTGGGAGATGGGTCAAGATGGAGTCAAAGATTTATATACTATGTTTTTTTTAAATTGACAACAGAAGAAAAAGTTACTCACCCCCCCCCCTGGTAATATTCTTTCGACTGGATGTTCCCCCCACGTATTCATCTTTAGATCCATTTGTCTTCCGCTTCAGCAAAGAACAAGTTACTCTCTTACCTGGTAACGTTCTTTCGATGGGATGTCAGACGACTTATTCCAGATCTATGACATGTAATTATCACAGCTGTGCTGCTTCAGAAAATCTTCGGCGTCTGCGTCCTGTGTTGATGACGTCGATACCCCGCCCTCGAGGACCTCCTCCGAGGGCCGACGTCACTGGATGTTACAAGTAGGACGTACAACGCCTGTAGCCTCACTTGTAGTTTTTTCCCAGAACGTGTGGCACCAGTCTTCTGCCAGCCTGACACACACAGCCTTGCAGAAACGTAAGCTGCAATTGCATAAGAAATTATGTAGTGGGAAGACAGGGAGGGAGCGATATGGAATACGTCGTCGGACCATCCCATCGAAAGAACGTTACCAGGTAAGAGTAACTGGTTCTTCGAGGGGATTGGGTCCTCCGACGTATTCCATATCTATGACAGACTCCCAAAGCAGTACCAATGCAAGGAGGTGGGAAAAGAATTTAGAAAAAAAATTTAGAATGCCCAATCAAATTGCAGAGTAAAGGACCGCTTTGCCAAAGGCTAGATCCTGCCCACGGATGGAATCGAGGGAGTAGTGACGTACAAAAGTATGTACCGAAGCCCAGGTGGCTGCATCACAGATGTTACGAATAGGAACACCCCTCTGTAGGGCAGTAGAGGCAGCCATACCCCTGGTAGAATGGGCCTGCAAGCCGACCGGTGGGTCCTTACCCGCCAAGCGGTAACACTCAAATAGCCAGAATAATCCAGCGAGACAGTCTGTTTCGTCACAGCTTGTCCCAAACGCTTTCCAGTGTAACCAATGAAGAGTTGATCGTCCACTCTGACCCGGCACATGCGTGAAATATAAAAGCTGAACGCTCTCCTAGGATCAAGCTTATTGAGCCTCTCCTCTTCCTTACCAGGATGTGGAGGAGGATAAAATACCAGAAGAAAAGCCTTCTGACCTAAATGAAATTCCGACACCACCTTCGGAAGAACGAACTCTAAGGACAACCCTGTCCTTATGAAACACACTGAAGGGTGGCTTAACTGAAAGTGCCTGTAACTCACTCAGCGAGCGGAAGCGACGCAACAAAAAATACAGTTTTAAGAGTTAAAAGTATCAAAGGGCATGAACGCAAAGGTTCAAACGGAGCACCCATCAGAAACTTGAGAACTAGGTTCAAATCCCAACCGGTCACCTGGAAAGGTGACTGAGGGAACACAGTGAGCCCTTTCAGAAACTGAGAAATTAAAGGAATTTTAAAATAGGAACACTTCAGACGAGGACTTAAATATGGACAGCGCCGCCAGGTAACCTTTAACGATACCCACTTTAACGGCCCCTGTGGGCTGAGGAAAGCAAAAAAGACAGAACCATGGAAATGTCACATGCAAAAGGATCCACATTCTTAACCCTGCACCAGTCGCAGAACTTACGTACGGCAACGGTACAGGGACTTTGTTGCTTGCCCTCTGGCCGAGAGAAACACCTCCATCACGTCTTCAGGGAGGTCCCAATCCTTATACCTCAACCTTTCAGAAACCAAGCGTGAAGGTTGAGAGATCTGACCTCTGGATGAGAACCTGACCCCCCCCCCCTCCCGTGAGAGCAGATCGTCTCGGTAGGGAAGACGACGTGGAGGGCAGATGGACAAGTCGAGAAGGTCCTGATACCACGTCCTCCGGGCCCACGCCGGAGCAATGAGTATCATCCGGGAACCGAACCTCTGCAGCACTTGCAGGATGACGGGGACTGGAGGAAAGGTCTACAGCAGTGGGAAGGACCACTCCACCACTAACGCGTCCCCTAAGGCTCCTTTTGGAGGAAATTCCCACGAGCAGAATCTTGCACACTTCCGGTTGACACTGGTGGCAAACAGATCCACTTGTGGGGTCCCCCAAAGGGTGAAGATCTCCAGGAGACTCTCCTGAGCCAGCTCCCACTCGTGAGAGACCATGCTCTGCCTGCTCAGAGCGTCCGCCACTGCGTTTGTCTCCAGCCAGATGAACTGCCGAGATCGAAATTTCCTGCTGGATGGCCCAGAACCAGAGCTGCATCGCCTCTCTGCACAGAGGGAGAGACCCTGCCCCCCCCCCTTTTTGTTGAGGTAGTGCATGGCCACTGTATTGTCTGTCAGAATCGGGACATTCTTCCCCCGCACAGACGGCAGAAAAGCCTTCAGGACTAGCCTGACGGCCCTCAGCTCCAACAGATTGATATGGAGTCTGGACTCCGGAGACCAACGACCGTCGACTGTCAGCTCGTTGGCATGAGCTCCCCATCCCGTGAGGGATGCGTCCATCACGATCGTCACCTCCGGCCAGGGTGGCCAAAATGGAGCCCCCTTCAACAGATTGCCTTCGATGGCCCACCACAGGAGATTCTGGGCGACCGAGGGCAGCACCTGAACGGAATCCGACATCCTGCCGGAGGACTGTGAGCACTGCATCTTGAGAGCCCACTGTAGAGATCTCATCCGCAGCCTGGCCTCTGGCACCAGGAGAATGCAGGATGCCATGAGGCCGAGCAACCTCAAGAACTCGAACGCCGGGAGACTCTGGGCATGTTGAAACTTGTTCACCATCTTCAGAATGTGAGAAGCCCTCACCTGGGAAGAGAAACACAGCCCAAGGGATGTGTCGAGCACTGCTCCGATGTACTGGAGCCGCTGGGTAGGTGTCAAGTGGGACTTCAAGTTGAGGGAGAAGCCCAGCCTGAGAAGGGAGTGGCAGGTGATGGACAGATGATCCAGGACTTGCTCAGGAGAGCACGCCCTCATCAACCAATCGTCCAGGTAGGGGTAGACTTGAATCCCCCCTTTCCTGAGATACGCTGCCACCACCACCATGAGCTTGGTGAAGAACCTCAGGGCAGAGGTCAATCCGAACGGCAGGACACGAAACTGAAAGTGCGAGTCACCAACCGCGAACCTCAGGTACTTGTGCTTGGCATGTATCGGCACATGAAAGTAAGCGTCCTTGGGGTCGAGAGACACCAACCAGTGCTGAAGTTGAAGTGTCTGGAGGACTGGAGAAAGAGTAACCATCTTGAACTTGTCCTTCCTGAGGAGCTTGTTCAGACCACGCAAGTCTATGATGGGTTTCAATCCTCTGTCTTTTTTCAGCATCAAAAAATATGGGGAATACCATCCCTTGTTCCTCTCCGCTACAAGCACCAGTTCTATGGCGCCTTTCTTCAGCAGGGATTGTATTTCCTGCGCAAGGAGCGGATCCGGACTCTTCAAGGAGAGATTCCCTGGTGGATTGTTGTGAGGCCTCTGCCGGAAAGGAAGACAGTAGCCGTGGGCTATGATCTCCAGAACCCACACATCTGAAGTAATGGCACGCCATACTACAAGATGCTGCGCCAGCCTTCGCCCAACCGGTAAACAATGGGACATGGCCTCATGAATGAGCTGAAGCGGCTGCGGCAGTGCCCGAGGGCAAAGAGGTAACTGCCCCAGCGGCTTTGGCACCTAGAGTACCTTGTTTTCCACCTCTGGTACTCCTATGTTGGCCCCTTTGACTGGCCGCTCCCCTCGATCGACCAAAAAAGATTAGTATCGAAAGGAACCTCCCTTCCATTGCTGTCCGCTAGATCTGCAACCTGTCAAGTCTCTCATCAGCCTTGCTGCCAAAAAGATGTACACCATCAAAGGGCATGTTGAGAAGCCAGGCTTGTATGTCAGGAGCAAACCGACTACCACAACCACGCAAATCTGCCCATCACGGTGCTCTCCGCCATGGACCGACTGATACAGTCTGCCATGTCCAGACCCGACTGAACGGATTCACACATGGCATCCTTGCCATCCTGAACGAGGCCAAGAAAACCATCCCGTTCCTCCCCTTCGGGAATATGTTCAGCCGCCAACGACACACAATTCCACAGAGTGCAAGTGAAACGTGCTAAAGCACACATGGAGTTGGCTGCCTGTAAAGCCATACCCCCTGAAGAAAACACTTTCTTCGCCCAGCCATCAAAACGTTGGTCATCCCCATCAGGAGGGATGGTAGGGTACGACGCCTGCTTTGCTGGGGCCATAGCCACCTGCACCACCAAACTCTCCGGAGTGGGGTGTGTAGTCAAGTAGCAGGGGTCGCTGCTGGCTGGACGGTATTTTTTAGGCAACAACTTGCTCACTATCGTGAAACACTCGAGCAGTCCAAGCCGCCGCCACCCTTCTCTGTAAAGCCATATGGAATGGCAACAGTGGGTGGACCTTGGTCAAGGATATCCGTCAGGTCATCCTGCAGAAAATCCACTGGTGGCGCTGACCACCCCAAGGACTCAGTCACCCTCGACATGAGGCGCCTGTATGAAGATTCAGCATGCGTACCAGGCTCAGGCCTGCCAAACTATCTCCGGGGAGGTATCGAGACCACTGGTGTCGTGCAAAGACTGACGCAGGTCTTCCAACTGGCTATGACCAGACAAGAGTTTGTCAGGAACCTCATCAGGAATCAAACCTTCAGACCCTTCATCCACCTCAGAAATATAATCCAGAGGCTGGAATGGGGCACAGAAAAAGGCACAAACATTCTTCGACTTGGCCAGGGCCTTCCTCGGGGGTTCCACCGGTCTCCGGGGTACCTCGGATAAAGCCTCCTCAAAAGGTGTTGACAGAATCGGCGTCGACGTCACGCTGATGGCTTCGAAACAGGCCTAGAGAGATTCCGTCGACAGACATGGCACCGACATCTTCTTAGAAGACCTCACAGGCTCTACCGGGTTCAAGGGTGTCGAGGACTGGGACCTGGAGCGGGCATAGCTAGAGCGATCCACCTTGTCCGACCGGGACCTCGAAGGTTCCCGGGGATCGCGCCGACCGCCCGAGCCCGAAGGCGTGCTAACGGTGGCCCTAGGGCGTTCCTTGCCGTCTTCCCTCGAAGACGCGAATGGAACTGAGCCCTGCAATTGGAACATCGCCATCATCTCCGTACGAAATGCATCCCATTCCGCAGGAGAAGAGCGCTTGTTGGGACAAGCAACCTGCCGACAGGCCGAGTCCTCAGACGAGGACGGGGAAGGCGACCAGTGACGGTGCTTCGGCGAGTGCCTCGAAGAGGCAGAAGAATGGCGGGAACCACTCCGGGACCGAAACCCCCTGGACTTACGCCGATGACGCAGAGAGTTGCCTCTCGAATCGTCGGTCGAAAGCCCAGCGGATTTCAACTTTCGGGGCTTGGAAACCCTACCGACAGAAAGCTTCTTCCGCTCCTGCAAGGCCTTCGATGTTAACGACTGGCAATAGTCAGTCATCCGTGGCGTGGTCCTCACCGAGGCAGGTGTCGTGCGGGTCCGTAAGAGACATCTTGGAACCGCAGACCCGACACTTCTTGAATCCCGACCACGGGGTAGAAGACGACGAAGACATGATTTCTTCACAATACAAACAAGTTTGAAGAAGCGATAGAACAAAAGAACCGAGGCACGCTGAGATCTCCAAAGCGAACACGTTCTCAGAAAAAACGAAAGCGAGGCTACGGGCGTCGTGTGTCCTACTTATAACATCCGGTGATGTCGGCTCAACGGAGGCCCTCGAGGACAGTAGACATCAACGCAGGTGCCGAAAATTTTCCGAAGCAACACAGCTGTGGTGATTACCAGTCATAGATGAGGAATACGTCGGAGGAACCAATCCCTTCGAAATAAGATGTCTGTATGAGGCATCAGCGTTTTCTGCTGGGTTCAGTTTACCAAATTCAAGTTCTGGTGAAGTGTCAATCCCACTGGCTGACTGAAGGGTTTCATATAAGTCTTTTAGCCTCAACTCTTCCGAGATCAGGGCTTCTGGGACATTTGACCTCCTTAATAACAATGGCAGGTTTAGAGGGAAAAAGGTATATGGTCTTTACTCAGATGGCTTTGACACATGGCATTGATGATCTCAACACGGATGGCATCAATGTTTTGGACTTTATCAAAGCCCTCGATGGGCCAGATCCCAGACTCCAAAGTCTGATTTCTCATCGAGACCACAAAGGTTCTCATGGGGGTTCTGGACAGTCTCCTGGGCTCTAAGGCACACAGGATTTTGGTTTAGTCCTTTCCTTGTCTGCATTCAACAGCAGCATGACTCTTACTTAATAATTAACAGCCCTGTGTACCATTATCCGTGTGATCTCAGCAATCCCTCCCACCCCAATAAACATTTATATTCCGGGAGATCAACACATCATTTAAGAAATGAGCGTTCCCCATAACATTGCAAGCAAATTAGAAAAGGTGCACATATTTACTGGGCTGTTCTTTAATATTTTCTGTAGAGTACAACTAGACAGGAATATTCACTATTGTTCTAACCAGACTTTGCTGTAGTCTAGTGGGTAAGTCACTCTGCTTTGGTCCTGATCGGAGTTTGAATCCTGGTCTCAGTAGCAAAAGCAGATTGGTTACTTTAATAGGCAGAAATAGTTATCTTAACTTCATCCTTTCCCTCTGATGGATTCGCCCATCCGCATGGCACGCGTGTGCCCGCCATGGCTTTTTTGTTTATTTAAAAGAATGAATGAGATCAATATGTGGGGCCATTCCCGCACATATTTTCCACGTTCACCGCAAAGCAGAAAAATCGGCATGTACTGTGGGAGGATACAGCTTACAAGCGCCACCCTCCCCAGTCATGTGTAGCTGACACCAGAAAGCTGCGGGTACTTCAAAAGCCTTTGGCGGCGGGCAGCCGGATTAGAATTTCAAGGCCCCATGGATTTGTATCTCCATTGTCAAACCTTGCTGGTGGCTGCAAACACGGAAGAATGTTAATTAGCGAGCCTAGGTGCCGGAAGTGACAATGGAGACCAAGCGCCAACACCTTCGTAATGCAATTTGTCAACTTGGTACTAACACCCGTCCTTGGTATGAAAGGGCAGTAAATGTCCTGTCTGGAACCACTTCTTTCAGAGCAGGGAAGTATGGGAATTGTAGGAGACAAACATCTGCTTGCAACCCCCTAATTCAAAGGAGGCCCATGTTGTGATCAGGCGCTGCATAGGGCTCAGTTAATTATGGAGACACTTTGATGTACAGCAGACAGGAAGATGGGTGGGACTGTTATCCTTCCTCCGTCTGTTGCTAAGCGCTCTCATTCTGACCTGAAGCATCACTGAAGGATTGTTGGATTGGCTCACTTAAATTAAGCTTGGCCTACACCAATCCCTGGGCCCCGTTTGGCTTCAAAAGAGGGCTGAGCCCCTCACCGATCAGATCTGAAGACTTCGCAAGGAGTAAGGACTCATTGAACCAGAGCTAAAAAGGTACAGTCTAACTTACACCTTCTGCCAGTGAAGGAAGGCCAGGAGTTCCAAGAGGGAAGCAAGATCCCTCCCCTAAACATCTCCCAGGGAACAGAGGGAGATACCCGACTCCGAGGACCCATCCAGCAGCTCCAGAACCACTACCCAACCAGCACACAGCATGCCCTGCTAGGTTCTGACAGCAAGCTTCCTAGGTGGGAAGTGCCAGAGAGTCTCTGGACAATGGATAATGCTGTTGCCTGCCAACACCATCCTGAGCTTTGGGCTGTGCGCTTTGAAAGGACATGAGCCCTGTGAAGAAGCTAGGAGGATTGCCACAAAAGCATCATCCAGCGTCCATCTTTTTAAGGACAATTGAGAGAGAAGAGTCCTCTAACCACATTCAGCTGCACCACACACTTGTCACCAAAGCAGTCCGAGACGCCTCGACCAACATTCCAAATCGGCCAACCAGCACAGAGACAGATTCTTGGCCCCGAGCCGCTGCGCCGGACAGCCTGCAGATAGCCATCCAGCCTCGCTTGCCGAACTGCCTGCCACCTGGTATACGCAGATGTCTTCCCGCCACCAACTCAGTCTCAAGGGCTGTGAAGTGCCCTGGAACCACCTCGATGCTGTTGAGCACCAAGAATTTCTTCAGCACCAGGTACATTGTGTTTCTGCCCCACTGGTCCTTCTGCGAAGGCCCCTAGAGACTGTTACAACCCTTTGCCCCTTTGGTGCAGGAACCAAATATTCTTGAATTATAAGACTGATTACCAACTACCCTCCCGTTAGTATCCAGAGTGCATCCTTTTCCTTCATGCAACGGTCTGTCCTCTGCATTCCTTTAGATTGTAGGTTGTAATTGTAGTGTGCTAAAACTGTCTGTTGTAGTAATATTTTTTACCACCTTCGCTGCACAGTCCATTTTATCATTGGGTAATTGTATTTTTGCTGTGTTGCAACTAACCAACGAACCACGACCTTTCAGAGATAACCCTGCTGTTCCGTCCACGTTACCAAAATTGGACAAGGAGGCCTTATAATTCAATTGTTCTGTAATCTGTTCGTATCCCTTCTGGTGTACTAGAGGTGTGGGGGTGATTGATGGTTTAGCAACCGATATTCATCCCTGGATCACTAGTGCCCTGGAAGTTAATTCGTCACACCCTTCTCGTTCAAGCATGCCACCATTCTCGCCATCTTCAAAATACCTCCTCTTGACCCATTGCTCCCTTCCAACTTCCATTCGATATCACTCCTCCCTTAACTATTTAAACTTCTGTAATTCCTTGTTTGCTCAACTTTCCTCATTGCTTCAAACTCAATTCTTTCCTGCTTTCAATATGGTCTCCGCCCCTGCTATTCCGCCGAGACCACCCTACTCTTTCTCTGCGACTCGCTCCTTTCCGCATGCTAAGCAAAACAATCTCCTCAATGCTTCTCCACTGGTCAGCCACTTTCGACACTGTTGATCTTCTCTTTCCTCTTGGTTTTACTGGGACTGTTCTGCGCTGGATTCAATCCTACCCGTCTGATCGCACTTATTCTGTTTCCTGGGCTGGCAAACCTTCTCGTACTGTCCACCTCTGCCATGGCATCCCCAGGGCTCTGTCCTGTACCCGCTTTCTCCCTTTAAACCAGTCTCTTGTTACTTCCTTCAGTCTTTCTCCCATTACTTAAGTTTGCCTCCCCATCTCTACACAAATGACACTCCGCTCCTTCCATCTTTTCAGCATTCTAACCCTCCATTCATGCTACTCTGACCTCTTGCCTCTTTTGCACCTGCTCACTTTCATCCTATCCTCTTTCGTTTGAGCCTAAAAACCCATTTACTTTCTAACCTTTTTATTTCCTGGTCATTTTAAGAGCTCTATACATTCAATTAAAAAACTAAAAACATAGCTGGGGCCCCTCTCCCACCTGGGGCCCCTCGTTCAGCAGACTCAACTGTGTTCAAGTCACTTGTGAAGCTTCTGCAGGATCCCCAGAGAAAACTTTGTAACTCACACTTCTAGCCATTGGAATATGCTGTAAGCCACTCATTGATCTATCTTGAATGCTAACTCAACCCACATGAAGCCAGTCTCCAACGCACACTGAACACGCTAGAATAGTTTCATATGTCTCAGCACTGGATTTACCTGTTCAAATACTGCCGAGAACTGGGAAAAGCACCTGGAAGCCAGTCACCAATGCTGAACACCAAGAACAAGCCTCGGAAGGTAAAGTGATTCTGTCCCACTGAGCTGCCTTAAAGGGCCCTTGTGACATTTAAGATTGCACTCCTTAAAATACCTTCATTTAACCCAACACAGCTGTTGAAATTGCACGTGCATCTCTTCAGACCCGGAGTGTCCCCTTTCATTACAAAGCCTGAATTTTCTATGCCTGCTCTTACAAGTTGTAGGTTATAGTGTGTGGTATTGTAAATGCTAGTGTTGATCCCTTGGGTGCATGGAGTGTCAGCTGCTATCGAAATACCGGATAGACTGGAAGGGGCTGGAGATTCCGAGATGGGCGGTTGGTTGGCACTTCAGGATGGGAGCTTGGACTTGAAGGAAGCATACTCCCTGATCTCCTGTTTAACATTCTACTTTTAACCTGAAACAAAGTACTGTTTGTACTTGCCTGGTTCCTGCGTACTGGCTGACTTACAGGTGACCCAGGATACTATATTTTGCCGACAAGTGATAATTAAAGGAGTACCCCATGGAAAGATCAGGGCCACTGAAGACTTGGAGATGTTGGTGATGAGGCGCTGCACAAAGTACCACGAGGGAGCCAGGAGTGAGGTATTTGTGCCAGGAAGTGCGTTCCAAAGTGCCCAGGAGGGGGCTAAGTGCAGTCATTGTGGGTGGACAGCAGGAGGGTAGCTATGGGCGGCACAGGCTTCTCCTCTTTCCCCGAGCACCTCCTGCACAAAGATGGCAGCACTGGTTATTGCCACAGAATTTGTGGGTGGTGGGGAGGGGGGGGGTTTGGAGTGTAGGTAGGTTTGCTGCTTTTGTATCCCTTAGTGTTGATCCCTTGGGTGTATGAATGGTCAGCTGCTATCAGAATGCTTGATGGAATGTGGAATGGAAGGGGCGGGAGATTCTGAGATGGACAGTGGGTCAGGACTTCAGGATGGAAGCTTGCACTGGAAGGATGCATAATCCATGCTCTGCTGTTTAACCTACTTCTAACCAGAGACAAAGTACTTTGTTCCGGCATGCTGGCTGACTTACAGGTGACCCAGGATACTACATACGGTTCTGGATTAGTGTGTTTGTATTTTTAGTTTAAATTTGTATTTTTATAGGACCATGGTTGGACGTTCCTTTAGTTTGATACCCCAGTACTATTGCTGATTAGATGTGTGTGCACCCCTCTTGAAGAGTATAGTCTGCCCACAAGAAACGGAGGGAGCATACCCGTCGACTGTACTCGATTCACATTTACGATTGGGAGAAATGCTGGTTTAGTAGTAGTGCAGGACGGAATAGGACTTACCAACTATTCATCCTTGTTCTCTTGTAGAACATTCATTTTGTCACACCGCAGAGCGGCCATTGACGCTGAAGACTGGGGGACATAGAAACAGGACTGATGCTGATGATAAAGGTACTCTGCGTACTGCGTTCCGCCCCAAGACTAGAACACTCATCGAGTTGTGTGTCGCAAGTATTCCAAATATTGTTACAAGTACTTGAGAATGGTCTCTTACAAGCTGGCTAGAAAGCATGCTGGGCATGGGCGGTGCACGCATAGGACCAGGCGAAATCAATAGGGCCCCTAGGAGGAAGCTAAAGGGTTAACTGCTGGGCTCAGCTTTTAGAAGGCTCCCGCCTCCAAAAACTAGCCTCACTGTTTAATTAAATAGCCTGCGAGTTGGGGTGAAAGATGCATCTAATGGGCCAAAGGACGTCGATAGGGCCAGATTCTCGAGCCTCTTTTTGGCACAGGTGAGGAAAAGCACCTGCAACCCTCACGTGCGCAATAAAATAAAGGAGCAGCACAAATCACAAAGAGCATTTGAGTGACAACATCTTAGATGCACTCATTCGGATGCCATCCCCCTTTACGGAAAGGGGGTGCTTCATGGCATTTAATAGCACATCCAAGTTCACAAACGGGAAATGAGCCCTGCCATGACGCTCATTTCTGACTCAGGATTTTTTTTTTTTTAAAGCGCGATAGCCGATGCTTAAAGCGCGGCTGTGACACTTGCATTTTAATTCCCCAAAATAGGGGTGAAATTGTCCTATCCCCCGCATTTCACAGAGACGGGCACACTGTGGGGTCTAGACAGCTCATCTTTGTGCTATTGTCAAGCCCCTCCTGAGCTCACATTCTCTGTGCTCCTTTTATTTGCACTGCTTTGGTCCATAATATCGATCAGCCTCCTGGGTTTAATGGCCTCGCTACCAGCTTTCAAAACTGCTATCCAGCCTCTCCCCCAAACCCCTAAACTTGGAGGGCAACCCCGCCCCCGATCCATACAGTTCATGGTCCGATTGTGCGCCTGATGTGCAAGCGTACTGTACGGAGGGAGTGCTTCCTTGTGGCACCCCGCCCGCCCCAACTGCGGCCATCTATGCGCCAGATTACAGGCGTCACCTCTGCCGACGTCCAGAAAGAAGAACATTTAGCCGAGATGGACGGCAAGTGCACTTGGCACACTGCATTAAAAGCAGCTGCGGCTCCTCTCCAGTGCATCACCGTCGCCAGGGAGCAGGCCCAGGAGTCAGTCTACGGCAGCCGCATAATGGGAAGGGTGGGCTCTCGGAACGCTGCCATGCAGGCGGTGCCCGCATGCAGCAAGCCACGACCATCGGCCAGCCCTAGATTATATATACGCCGCAGGGGTACACATGTCGGGTCCCTTCTGGACTGTCTAGAGCGAAGGAAACGTGGCCCGCAGCCAATGCGTTGGCTATGTGCCAGCCCCCGCCAGTGCAGCATCATGAGACGATAAAAGCTGAACTGCGGGGTTTGAAATGACTATGCTTCCCGTCTGCAGGGCAGACGCCTCCCGTGAACCACCCTCGCCACTGTCTGCAGCGGCTGCCTTTGCACCAATACTCCCTTCTTTGGCTAGGGCGCAGTGTTAGAGAAAATGCATGTTTAAACATTGACATTATGCAAGACAGTGTGCTCTATAGGCAAGCAGCAGAGTCAGTACCCCATTTCTCCATTTCAAACATGACATCGGACTGTCTTTTCCACTCTCCTGGGCAAGCAGCCATTTATGTTCAGGCTTCCTTATAGGCTGTTCAAACTAAGGACCACAGAAATGGTTCCTCCACCATGGCAGTGGGCTTAAGGTACCGTAGCCCTGATTGTCCCATTAGGTATTGGGGATACCCTGCCTGCACACAATTCCCAGGAAGAAGTTTCCCCAGTGGAGCTTCTCGAGCCCGCAGCATCCCTGAAGTGTGTCACTTGGAGTCCGCCTTCCGCTTTGGCCCCTTAAACCAATTGCTGGCGTCCCTCGGTCTACCAGTTTAGTTCAGCATTGGCTGTGGGTGATTGCACCACAAGAGACACACTTTTCACACCTGCCTGGAGGTCGGGGGGGGGGGGGTATTAAGGAAGGTTTCCTCCACCACCTTGCACTTCTTTTGGGTCCTGTTCTTCCCTCGCTGGTTGTTGAAGGGGACAAGGACGCCTCTACAGTTTGACCATGTTGTAGGAGCACAGAGATCCTATTGCGAGAATGAATCGCAGACTGGTCAGTCTGCGATTCATTCGCGCAATAGAACCATCGGCTGCATACGGCCTAGGAAGCTGCGGGGTGGCCCAGCAAACACTATAGATCAGTGGTGGTCAAACCGTGTAGCTAGCCCCACCTGGGGGTCCGGTGACTGATAAGCAGAAACAACATCCAGAGGGGGCCAGCAGCAATAGATCAATACCGCTGCTATAGATGAAAGCAAAAAGGGGCGAGGATCCGGCCATTCATGAGGCAAACTCAGCACCCCTCAAATTCAGTCGGGAGACACGGCAATCTACGCCGGAAAGCCACACTTGTGCAATAGCAGCCAGTTGCAGAGTATCCCTCGTTCACATAGAGATCAACATTTTTTGTGGGGCCAATGGTTCTTCTGCATTGCGGCCTCGTGCACCACCCTAAGTTAACCCCCAGACCCCTAAAGGCAGTGTCCTTTCTGAAACGTTACAATGGATTGATGCGTTTTCTACGTCATGCCTGGGTCACGCTTGCGTATAGTTCATTACCATGCACCTCCGATACCAGAGTTCAGCGGAGCTACACATGGCAGCACCCCTTTCCAGACCTTTTACAGTTAGCAAACTACACAAGCACACTTAAGATAGGTATAGGGTACACCACACTTGGACAAGTGTTCACATGATCCCTCCTAATATTACTCCAGTCCATTACACTGAATTTGAAAGTACCCACTCCAATTGCAGCCTTCAAATGCGAACAGCTGCATAGCCCTGGTTGTATTAAGTGGCTGAGGTTACAAAGTGCATCATCGAGGCTTTAAATTCATCACCAGCATTTTCAAATGATAGCTTGCCTGCAAATATCATGTCACCCCTAGTTCAGTGAAGCACCCTGTATGCCAGCCATTCTCGGTGTGAAAAGGTGGTGTATGAACAGATTATGTGCAAGATTTGGTGGTTACACCCAACCAAGAAGGAGGCCGACTCTGCCTGTCCAGGTGCATGGAGGCATTGTGGCACAGCTTCCTCTACAGAAGCTAAACATCTTGCTTCATTTTACTGTGCACAGGGATGGAAAGGAGTCACTGAAGGGTCAGCTCTGTGCCTTCCATCAATCCACCAATTTCAAATGAGAAGAGCAGGGCTTCTTCGAGATCTCTGTGTTCCTGCAACATGGTCAAACTGTAGAGGCGTCCTTGTCCCCTTCAACAACCAGGGAGGGAAGAATAGGACCCAACAGAAGTGCAAGGTGGTGGAGGAAACCTTCCTTAATACCCTCCCCCCCGACCTCCAGGCAGGTGTGAAAAGTGTGTCTCTTGTGGTGCAATCACCCACAGCCAATGCTGAACTAAACTGGTAGACCGAGGGACGCCAGCAATTTGTTTAAGGGGCCAAAGCGGAAGGCGGACTCCAAGTGACACACTTCAGGAATGCTGCGGGCTCGAGAAGCTCCACTGGGGAAACTTCTTCCTGGGAATTGTGTGCAGGCAGGGTATCCCCAATACCTAATGGGACAATCAGGGCTACGGTACCTTAAGCCCACTGCCATGGTGGAGGAACCATTTCTGTGGTCCTTAGTTTGAACAGCCTATAAGGAAGCCTGAACATAAATGGCTGCTTGCCCAGGAGTGTGGAAAAGACAGTCCGATGTCATGTTTGAGATGGAGAAATAGACCGGCCTAGTTTCAAGACAAAATGTATCTGATCTGTAAATATCAGACTGACAACCGAGGCTGCCAGGCAAAACGTGGTCCCGACACCTTTGTCTTTGAACAAGGGGACAATTTATTGAGCCTCACAACTCCAACACAAACGGATGAAACGGGCTTGGAAAGCAGTTTGCTCGAGGGTTTATGCAGGTGCCCCAAATCTGCTTGAGGAGGGAGAGTTTAGACATATTGACCAAGCAATGTTTTCAAATCTTTCCAAACACTATCCTGAAAGCCTGGACATCTTACAATGTACCAGTACATAAACATTACTTACCTCTGTATTGAATTCAATTTTTTCTTCCAGTTAATAATTAGTCACCCTCTTTAGCGGTTTAAATTACTATTCCTTTGTTTGAGCCTTTTTGCACTATGTGGCCATTACCTCGCGTGTTTGTGTGGCCTTCTGTTCGGAATTTAAATAAGTGCAAAGCTAGCTAGGAAGTATGGGGGAGCGGTTACGCCATGAACCTTCATGCAATATTTGACAGACTAGATTGAGGACAATCATAAATGGGGGTAGAGTCTGGGCAAACTCCAGCCTCTTTCACCTCGGATTGGTCACCAACTAGACAGAGTTGCTCAGTGCCAGTCACTTGGTTCTGGTGAAAGATGCTCAGAAAGGGATGCATTTATCCCGAAACAGTTTGATCAACCTCTATGTGTGCCTCTCTCCCCTTGGAGGATCACTCGATCAGCCTCTATGTGTGCCTCTCTCCCCTTAGAGGATCACAACGGCAGACCTCTTGCAAAACACATACCCTGGATTTGGAGGCAGGCACATTTACTGCCCATAGCCCACATCTTGCCTCCAAGCTAGACATCACAGTTTCTAAGCTCCCTGTAGTGATGCCGGAAGAGCAGACCATGTGCATTTGTGGAATGCAAAGTAGGAGAAAGTAACGAGACTTGGTGTAAAACAGACTCATCTTAAACACATGACCACTTTGGCAGATGTTATTTGGCATTTATATAACACTATATATCATATCATTGGTATGACCTCAAAGCACTGGTAGGTTGAACGCCCTCTGGGACCGTAGTCCAGGTCATTGAGAATAAGGTGTCGTAGGGTGCTTGGATGCAACCATTATGTGGGCAGCCGATGCAATTGCCTAGCGGTAGCTGCAGTCTGGCATTAGGTGTGGTGGTATTTGGTATCTACGGTATCCATCTACGTTTGCTTAGCTACGTTGGGGTGGTCTTGTGGACTGCTTGTGAGTGACGCATATGGCCCTGAAGGTGATCCTTCGTCCGTCTGGGAGCTAGCCGCCAGTTGTACGATGGAGGCGTGCGCCATCCCCGACTTAGCCAATAACAAATACGCAAGTACTTGAGGGACCGTGACCCTCAGAGGGTTGATCTTCTGCGACCGGCACCAAGTCGCAAAATGCTTCCATTTGTGTCCACTTCAAAGTCGACTACGCCCTCTCCTTGGCGAGTACCTCCATGCAGTCCACCGGAAGCTTGTAACCACCGAACTAGAGTGCTGCAGGAGCCAGGTCTTCAGGTTCAGCGATCCTGGGTCGGGATGCAGAATTGCGCCTCTTTCCCTGGCGATAAGATCCACGACCACTGGTAGTTTGACTGGAGGGGATGCTGGCATGCTGAGAACGTGTTCAAACTTTGTCAAGTTTCTAACAGATGGGAATCCATTAACGTCTGGCTCAGAACCGCAAACATTGACAATGGAAGAGGGGAAATCTTGCCTGAAAGCCAAGTGACACACTAGCCACTCTGGACAACTATTCCAAAGACACCCGGGTAGCTAGCATCCCACCACCATTCCTGGAATGCTCAGAGCAAGTGCATTCATCTGCTGTAATGCATCATCATTTTACCCTATAGACATGCACTAGTTTCTCCACCCAACGAGCAAACCATTATAGACTAGGCCTCAAAACGGGCACTAGCCGCTGGCTAGCGATAATGGACTAAATGGTGTATTGTGTGCATGTGGAGAACTAAAAGTTATTCACCGTAGTGACTACCTTACTCCTAAGTCCATAGTCCCCTTGCTTCCATACCTTTGGGACATTCCGTCCTGTGGGACGGGACCAGAGCGCTTTTTGTAAAAAGCATCAAATTGAAAAACGCGTCCTCTTTTTAAGCGGGGTACCGCATGCGGCCGTATCCCTGCCCTCATCTCCGCCCGGCGCATCGCCCTTCAGCCTTTTTCTATCGCCAGGTCAGACCATTTAAGAAATAATAGAAGATACTCAGAGGGGACAGCGGCAGGCGTATGGAGGAAAGGGGACTATGGACTAGGAGTAAGGTAGTCACTATGGTGAGAAACTTTGTTATACTCCTATGTCCCATCCCCCTTCCTTCATATTTTTGGGAGATTACCAAGCACTCCTCACAGGAAAACTGGTAGATTGAACCCTTACTGAAAGGGGTTTTTAAGAACCGCCTGGCCAAACTGAGCATCGGCTCCACAGCTCAGGTCTAGGCAGTAATGCTTACAAAAAGCTGATGGGGAAGCCCACGTAGCTGCTCTGGAAATGGTTTCCCTGGGAACATATTTTTGGAAGGCAACGGCAGCTGCCTTGCCCTGCACAAGATGGGCATGAATTCCCTTTGGAGGCTTAAGTCCTTGAACGGTATACACCTCCGAAATACAGGCAGCAATCCATCGGGAGACAGTTGCTTTCGAGGCTGGCTTTCCTTTTGGGTCTCCAAAGGGCACAAAAAGCTGAGATGAGCTCCTCAGTTTAGATGTTCTGGCCAAATAAAACTTTAGAGCTCGTCTGACATCCAAATTATGCAATACCCTCTAGGCGTTTGAGGCCGGGTCTGGAAAGAAAATGGGTAACGAAATAAACTGGTTCTGATGAAAATCGGATGCCACCTTTGGAAGGAAAGAAGGATTTGCCTGGAGAACAACCTTATCCTTCTGAAAGGTGAGGAATGGATGTTCTACAGACAAGAACTGAAGCTAGCTTACACGCCTTGCCGAAGTCACCGCAATCAGAAAAGTCATTTTCCACGAAAGGACTTAAAGTCCACTGTAGCCATGTGCTCAAAAGGTTTATAGCATAACGCAGTGAGGACCACATTCAATTCCCACTTTGGATGCAGGTTGCACACAGGTGGATAAAGATACAATAGACCTGCAAGTGTGGGGGGGGAGCGTGGCTTACCAGCCATGGATTAGGGCGTGCGGGCGAGAGCTGCTCCTATGATCCGACACTGATCCTGAATGAACTGTGCTTAATACCTGCCAAATTGCTATCAAAAGAGATACGAGTGCGTGGGAAAGTATGTGCTACTGGATCTAAGAAGTGTGAAGCCTGCTGTGCAAACACCGGCAAGATAGAGGATTCCAAAGTGCCCGGCCGCGAAGATACATTGTATCCAAAATGGCGGCGAACAAAGGATAAATGGCTGTAGCTGCAGAGCTGCCAAGCGGATACAAGCGTACCGCGTGCATCGAAGCCCTGCCACTGAAAAGACGTGCCGATCCCCTGCTCCTCTAACGACCTGTGGGGGGGGGGGGGGCGAACAATCACGGAGGCAGACCGAGTGTGGCATACCATGTGCAGCGGAGGACAACTGTGAGCGAAGCCGGCTGATGAAGCGCGGAGACGAGGCAGTCTCCCTCGGCCACACCAGCTGTCTCGATGCGCGGTTCCCGCTGCATGCGGGAAACGAAATAAAAAGCATTGAGGGGCCTTAGAAGGGAATTCGGAAGAAATGACTGGCGATGTGGAACACAGACACAATGTAGCAGCGGGAGACGCGAGGAGACCCAAATAGTGGATGAGCAGAATCCAGGCCATTGTCAAGCGGGTTATGCTGTGACTACACATAGCCGAGTGCGTGGTGAGGCTCCCCTGCTCGGCTGAGCAAATAGAACAGCTGGTGTGATACGAGGCAAGCAGTGGAGGTGGCGGGCTCAGTGGGACTGAAGGCCCTGCAGCCAGCACAAGAAAGTTTTTGTGCGGAAGCTGGCACAACAAGGGGAGACCAGCGAGTGGCAGCTCATGCAGGTAGCCCGTGAAGGACTGGCACACAGCTGGATGGGGAACACTTCCCTTTGATCTTGAAGCGAGGGGCCCCGCCGTAGGCCATACCCGGAACTCTGTTACAGTATAGACCCGATTCGGCTGCACAGAACGAGGGTGCGCCGCACTACAGCATTTGGGACTCGTTGACCTGGAGCTTTGAGCCCCCAACTGGGCGCTACACTTGCCATAATTAGCAGGCCCACATGGAAGTGTGCAGGTGCAGTGATATGCCAAATGGATTTTGGGCCAGTGGCTCACTGGGAGTTTGATGCGATGAGCCCAGCCACGACACTACTGGGAAGGTGAGCCAGCGAGGATACATGTGTGGTCATGGGTGCATGGTACTGTTGTGCTGGTAGGCGCTGCCAAATGGTACATTGAAGTGTGTTAAAACAGAGCCTAAGTGCAACCGGCATCACAGCGAAGCACTGCACATGGTAGGGTGCGAGGAAGATTGCTCAAGACATACCTAACGGTGCACATTGTGCGGAGGGCCCCAAAGTTGGGTGCCTGCGGCGTGAGGAGAACTTATCCCTGCGGTCACTCCAATGAACCAATACGTGGGAGAGCACAACCCATTCCAGGAATAGCACGGCGAACGCATGCCTGTACGGAAGCTCTCCTGGGCAGCTTTCTTGGACCTGGGTCTGCATTGATATAGAAGTGCGGAGCCGACACGTCAGACCAAGCTACTGCAGGCAAGATGACGGGAAGAGGGACTGTAACCAAGAGTAAGGGTAGACAGTCCACGATGGAAGCATTTGCCAAGACGCAGTTGTCTCCTGCGACCGCAGCACCCAGGGGCGCGTCAGCACCAATGGAGAGCACTACAACGATCGAAAACCACCAGATTTTGGCGGCTATCACGGAACTAAAAGACTCATGGGGGTTAGTGATGGCGGACTTGCGCACTTCCCTGGAGGCCAAGATAGATGCAGTGGGCATCGATGTCGCCTTGCTGAGACAGAATGTTAGAGCGTTGGCTGAAAGGACAAGTAGCTTGGAAAGTGCGGTGAAAATCAACACGGACACTAGTAGCAGCAATGCGAAGGAGGTTCACGTGCTAAAGCAACAGGTAGCTAACCTGGAGAATCGGGCAGAGGAGGCGGAAGGGAGAGCGAGGAGGAACAACATTCGCGTGGTCGGCCTTCCAGAGGGAGAGGAAGGCCGAGACCCCACTGACTACGTCGAGAATTTACTCTTGCAGGAAATAGGGGCCGAAAAACTCTCGCAAGGTTTTGCTGTGGAGCGAGCGCATAGAACCCTCATGAGGAGGCCACAACCGGGGGCTCCTCCCCAGCCAATAATAGCGAAAATACTGAACTATAAGGATCGCGAGAAGATTTTAGAATACTTCCGTAAAGGAGGAACCATTGAGAGGGCGTCATGCACCGTCACGGCGTATCCAGAATTACACAATGCTGGTCCAAAGGCAGCGGTACAGCTACGTGGAGATCAAAAGAAGGCTACGTGCGACAGGGATCAAATATATGCTGCTGTATCCCGCGAAGCTAAAAGTGATACATAAGAGCAAGATGTTTTTCTTCCACACGCCCGAAGAAGCGAAGACCTGGCTAGACCTTCAGAGTTGTCCGGAACAGGAAGCGGCTCAAGCACAAGAGTAATACGATAAGTGGCTGAGACATTACATGTAGCGGGACATGATGTGCAGTGGGTATCCATTTGAACTGTAGGTGGTGGCTCTGGTTGAGAGATCACTGGGTACGGGTGGCACTTGAAGTAGATCTCATGGACTGGAGCGGACACAAGGACTTGAATATAGCGAAGCTTAAATATATGTGGTATTTGTACAATTAAGTGTGTTGAGTTTATAGCAAATAGGAGCGGCAGGACGTGAGCACCCTATCCCCCATATCAGTCCTAGCAGGCTAGCCAGTAGGGCGGCCTTACCCCGCGGAGCATAGAGTACAGGCGGGAGCCAGAAAAGTGCTAGATGCGGGGGAGCCTGAGATCCAGGGATGGAGCTGGGCAACAGTTGGGGAGGGAGTTGGGGGGGGTTGGGAGGCATGGGGAGTTGGGTGTGGTTGGGTGGGATGAGGGGAAGGGAGGGGTGTTTGTTTTTTTAATAAAAATTTTTTTAAAAAAAGAGACCTGCAAGTGTCTTTTAATGACAGGGTTTGTCAATGAAAAAGAGCAAGAGTCCATGGACATGTAAGCGGCGATAACCGACAAATAAGTCCTACAAGACATGTATGCCCGAAGTTGCCAGATGAGAAACTAATGACAGGAGCGCGTCGATGGTAGCTTCTCTGGGGCTCAGCTGCTTTGCTAAACACCGGTGACAGAAACAGCCATTTGCTCCTATACAGAGACCTTGTGGAAGGTTTTCTAGCTGAAAACCTGAAGATGATCCATCGTCGGGCCCCACCCGATAAGGGAGGAGTCCGTTGTAATGGTCTTTGAGAGGAAGGCTCCTGAAAAGGAGCACCACCATAGGAGATCGGTCATCATGCAGGGTGGACCCGCAATCATTTTGGTGTCCTTGTCCAGTGCCTGAAGCCAGGAGCTCTGAAGAGCCATCTGCGTGATTTCGCAATTTGAGACGAGCAAGGGGAAGAGCAGCATGCACGAGGCCATGATGCCTAGAAGCCTCTGGAACCACCAGGCCGCCCTGCTCTGTGACTGAATGAAAACTGGACACAGTCAGGTACACTCTGCAGTCGATCGTGTTCCAACAGAAACCCAAGAATATCAGGTCCTGAGAGATCGTCATGGAAGATTTCCGCCAGTTCACCGACAGCACAAGACCAAACAAGAGCTGAAGGAGAGACTGAAGATTGCTCGAGGCTTTCACTGGGCAAGGACTGCGCACAAGCCAGTCGTCCAAATATAGATACACAGGAATACCCTGTAGCCGTAGAACAGCTGCGATGACTGACATCTTCATGAAGACACGCAGCGCTGAGCTGAGACCAAAAGGGAGCACTCTGAATTGGAAGTGCTCCTCTCCCAGGGAGAACCACAGATATTTCTGATGCAGGCTCCAGATCAGGACACGCAAATACGTGTCCTGAAGGTCCACAATGCTGAGCCAGTCGCCCTTCTGAAGTGATGACTATTTGGCAGGGCGTGACCATCTTGAATTTCTCTTGGGGGAGAGAAAGGTTGAACTGGGAAAGGTCTAGAATGGTGCGCAGGCCAGCCAGGTTGGGGCAATGTAAACAGACAAGAGTAGAAGCCCTCCCTTCGTTCCACTAGGGGAACGGGTTCCACCGCCCTTAGGTCTAGAAGCTTCTGGATCTCGGTTCTGAGGGAGGGTGTCCCCGACTGCTGAAAGGGAGGATTGAAGGGTGAGGTAAGGGGGAGGGGCAAGTGGAAGCCCACCCGAGCGATGGACAAAACCCACCAGTCTTCGGTGATGGGTTTGCCACGCCTCCAGATGAGACGAGATTCATCCTCCCACCGGAGTCATGTGCGAGCGCCAAAAAGTATTTTGCAGACTTTGGAGGAGAGACTGCCCGTCCCTGAAGACCGAGAGAAAAACCGACCTCGTTGCTGTCTCCGATGGGAGTTAGCTCTCGGAGGATCAGCCCTATGAGTCCTGCGGTCCTGGAACCCTGAGGAGGACCGAGACTGGGATCCAGATCTCCGAGTGTTGACTGGGGGCTTCACTAGCACCGACAGACTTGGCAGTTTGCGTGCTCGCCGTAGTCTTTGTAAGCTCGTCATCCGTTGAAGAATGAAACAACTCTTTGCCACCAAAAGGCAGGTCCAGGACTTTACCTTGGACCCCCTTCGAAAACTTTGTTGCATGAAGCCAAGCTTGACGAGGTGTCGACCCCCAACATGCGGCCTCGAGCTGAGGTGTCGTCATGGTGCGCAGCAGCCTCCAGCATATCCTGCGCCAATACCATGGCGTCTGACAAACCGACTTTAAAGTGTTCCAGCTTGTCCCCAGGAATGAACTCCTGGAAGTCGGCCAAATCGCTCCAGTTTCAAATTCGCCGGCGCCAAAATGAGCTCTGTTAGCCTGATGCAATTGCTACGCCGAGTTGGCAAAAACTTTCTTGGCCAAGGAGTTGAGCAACTTGTCTTCATTGGTCAGAAATTGAGCTGCGGCAGCTGAGGTCGCATAAGCCAGCTTGGATTGCAGAGTGGCAGCCGCAATCACCGTTGAGGAAGGGAGCGGAAGGGAGCGGACATGACGCCAAGGCTACTTCCTCGGAGGTGTGAAGCCTGTAACGGGCATCAATTCTCTTATTCATATGTAGCCCAGTGTGGGGTTTACCCCAGACTTTGCGGGACTCGGCCAGAATGTCCTTCTGAAGAACAGGCTGGTGCGCTCCTGTGGAGACAAGATGAGCGCCCCCAAAAGCACCCCCTCTTGTGGAGTGGGTGCCTCAGGTACTGGTATGTCAAGGAGTGACATGTCCAGAACCCGGTCGTGGAACGCTTTGACAAAGCGGGCTGGTCCTCAGTATCCTGGTCTGCATGAGGGTCGTCCAGAACATCAGGATCTGCCGGTTGCGATGCGACCGGTGTCAAATAGACGTCTCGCTCTGCTGGAGTCTTAACCAGAGACAACAAAGGCAGAGGCGGAAGTGGTGGAGGCAGGCCGGGAGGTAGAGGTGGCACCGCTGCCGGGGCGACAGGTGCCGTGACTGGAACTGCCAGGGCAGGATGCGGCACCAGAAGGCAGATCTCCCTAAAAAGGCATTTAACGTACTCCCTCATGGGATCAGTGTTCATAAGACTGAAACTTCCCAAAAAAGGCATCCTCTGCTGAAACTTTAGGAACCGAGATGCGCAGAGGCTGCTCGCTCATGAGGGGCATACCCTCACGAATGTAGTGAGGAAGGCTGCCAAGATGGCCCGCCACCAACAGGGTCAATATAGACCAGTGGGGCAAAAGTAGGAGGAAACGAGACAATATGCCGTAGTGGCATCCAAGCGTGCCAGTCGTAGGAAGGGCGGAACGGATTCACACCGTCCCGTGGACAAGGTTGTCCACCAAAAAGAAGGCTGCCAGCACCCGCCGTCGATAGCGTGGTTGTGGGGGAAAAGTCCTAAATGGCCGCCGTAGACCACGCAGGAAGGCCCGCCATTTGTGAGCATCTGGGGAAAACTGCGTCACATGTGTGAATGAGGCAGGCGACTCCACAGACTGGCCAGGGGACTTGATCGAAACTTTAGCCTTGACACAAGGATCCTCAGCAGAGCCGGTACTATGGGGCCTGGGAAGTTTACTGGACATCCTATCGTGACCCTTTGAGTTAGCCTCCAAGAGAGGAACCTCAGCTTTTTTCAAGCCGTAACAGGAGAAATGGTCCGCAACCTCTCCCTGTCCCCCCTCAACAGAACCGGTAACACCACAAGCGTGAGAAAGTTGAGGAATCCACCTCACAGACAAGACCTTAACAGGTCTGTCAGTTCGGTTGGTACACAGCTTAGCCTTGATAAGAGGAACCTCGAAAGAGTCCGGTCTTTAGAGCTCCCCGAGAGGGGCCTCGAACAGTGTTTTGATACAGAAAGCCTCAATGGAGGACTCAGGGCGCACCCCAGTGTCTGTATGGGAAGCTCCAGACAAGGAGACCTCGGAGCGAAAACCGGTACCCAACGCCTCAGCAAGACTAGGCTGGCTATTTGCACCTGATTGGTGAACCTCTGATCGTGATCCGGTATCGGCAGGCCCCTCACAGGAACCCTCTGAGAAAACCCTGGTAGCAGAGCTTTGGAAGCCCCTCCCAGACCTGGAGGACCCTGGGAAGGAGTCCCTGGCCGGGGTGCCCTGAATAGTAAGGAACTTACCGGGTGTCTCTTTCCGTCGATAAAGAGTTGAAAATGCGATGGAGGAACTTTAAGATCTCCTCCCACCGACGAAGACGCTGAAGTGCCCGGAGCGAAAGGGAATCGCACTAGAAAAACGAGTCCCAACGGTGATTTGGTCCCAGACACTCGCAGATCGAATAGGGACCTGCTCTAGCGAAGCGAGATTCGCAAGAGGAACAAGCAACAAATCCCAAACGATCCGGCATAGACTGAGGACTACACGACCGCAGAACATTAGCAGGAGAGAAAGACAACGGGAAAAGAAAAAGGTATTCCCGGTGATGCAAGTGCGTCCAGCCCTGACTGCACGGAGAAATGGACTGAAGGCAGATGCGCGGGGCAGAGCTAAGGAGGGCAGGGTTACGGCTGCATGCTGTACCCTATGTAAAAAGGACGATATTTTTCAATTTGATGCTTTTACACAAAAAGTGCTCCAGTCCCATGGTCCCATCCCACAGGACGCAATGTCTCAAAGGTATGGAGCAAAGGGGATGGGACGTAGTAGTAGGAGGGGGCAAGAAACTTTATGCATGGCTATTAACTTGCCACGTGAAATTTTTACTGCGCCTCAGACCAATAATTTGCTTATGAAAAGTTAACTTTCATCACAATAAGTCAACTCTAAAATTAAGGGACTCTGACCCTACGTAGTTAGTAAATCTGCTTCTCGAGAGTGCAATCTGCTTGAAGAATTTTATCCGAAGAAAAACTGACTGCAGCCAAGAAAAGGGTTTCAATTGCAGCAGGTAGGATACAAACAGCTGGAGCATTCAAATAACTCCCAGGTGAAGCCACCCCCACAGAGCCCAAATCATCCCCATTAAACTTCTAACAAGACCCCGGAGCACCCTTGCAGCACAGACCTCGCAAGTGCCCTGTGTTTATTGGTGAGGCAGCCATCCAGTCCTATTTTGGCTTCAATTTGTGGTACTTTTACTCCTCACACCCCCCCCAGACCCCATCCTTTTGAAATTTAGGAAAACTAAAAGTCCAACAATTCCAAGAAAAAAACGGGACTGTATGATGACCTCACACAGCTAAAGGAAACTGGAGAGCTGTTCCATTTGGACTTGCCGCGCCACAACACACGCTTGCCAAGTTAAGCAAGACACAGGTATTTCTCCCTTTACAGTAAATGTCCAGCTGAAAGAAACAAGTGCAAACATTTCTTAAACTACACTTCCCAGAAATCCATGGGGAACAGCGTAAACCTCAGTTGCTATACTAATACCTAGCCACTATCAAGTAATTTCCATACAACTTGTCCCTGCTCTTTTTCTGCTGCTTTCAGCAAGCCAAGTTGTGGCTTTCCTTTGCTTCAACTTGCATTGATGCTACCATTTGCAGTGGATGCAATTTGCAGTGGTTACGCTTTGCTGTGCAGTGGTTCCTTGTAGTATTATTTGCAACTGTGTGTAGTGTTCTGCAATTTTTCCTCGAGTGGGGCTCGGAAGCATGTTCATATGTGCCCTGCTGTGCTGTTCCAAAGGCACTCCCGGGCTGACTCTCCGTGCCTCTTCCCTCAGAGCGACACTTTACCCGGGAGCCTTTTTGCTACACTCTTGCATTGGTTGCGTTTACCGACGTGTGTGCATCACGCTGGAACCTGCCACTTTTGTACTTTTATTCTTTGGAAGGATAGTCTTGCTTCATCTGCCACTTTGGGACGCAGAGCTCCTACCATTACTACTACTGCATGGTTTGTGCCTTTTTCCTGTTGCACTCGGGTGGTTTTTACCTGCTCAACACAGACCATCAAGCACCACAGACAACTGATTCAGGAAGTCCAGCACTGTGAGAAATGACAAAAGATTGCCAGGCCTTCCTCGTAAAGTATTCGAAACGGGGGGGGGGGTGGAATGGGAGGGAGTGCTTCAGAGACAGAGCCCTTGCAGTGATCTTCGAGCAAGCTTAGGGTGATTCAGTTGCAAAAACAATTCTGAACGGGTTGGTTTCAATGGAGGAGTGTTGAAAGAAGCCTAGCATGAGCTCCAGAAATGCTCCACTCAACTTGCTTCTGAACTCCACATTGAACATTGGTACCCACCATTGCGCAGGCTCTGGGATGTGCATGCGTTTTGAAAGTAGTACAACTCATTGGGCAGTATCTCAAGTTGTCGCATGCCATGTGTGAAATAATCGAACCGTCTCGCATCATACTGCATTACGGTACTTGAAATCCTGCATTTATAAAACTGTACAAGACTACAAAATGGCATGGGCTAATAATGCCAGGACCAACGTCTAGAACACGATCAGGGCTTTGTTTCAGCATATATTTATGAACATTGTTTGAATGAAGTAGATGGGAGTGGACAGTGGTACTCAGCCTTTTGAATCCAGCTTAGAATGTATTGAGGAAATGGAGGTCGAGGATGGGCCTCCAATTACCTATCTTTTGGAGGGCCGAGAAATGAGAGTAGACCCCTTGATTCCACTGGGCTGGTGTTACCTGCTCGATGTGTGCTTTTACCTCTTCTAACAGAATGTCTAGATGGTTTTCCAGTTTGTGAGACAGCGGGGTAGGCAGTGGTTTACAAACAAGGTACAGTGTGTGTTGCCGTACAACATAAAATAAAGAAGCTCTGATCAGTAGTAACCGGTTTCCATCGGTGTTGATATGCCGAGAGGTGCTACTCCTCCACTGGGGTGAAGAAAAGCGGGACAGCTGGCCGAAGAAGTCAAGCCTGCTTGGTCACTGCATACAGAGGTTGCATTTAAATCTGCACCTCTAATCCAAAATCATAATAATCATGAACTATTACTCTGGTATCAGGGTAACATCTGATAAACCAAACCAGAGTTTTGGTATGGGGACTGGTAGTTCACCAAATATTAAAACCACATCACATTTGTATCGTACAGGTCAGCACTGAGGCCAGGCCAGATATGGACAGGCTATGTGAACTCTAATCAAACCTCTGGTCTCTGCTCAGCAAGCAAGACAATGGTCAGGAAGTCTTTTTACCCCCAAGGGGGGACCGGGGGGGGGTGGGGTGGGAGTAGTAACTCCTCTCCAGCCCATAAAACTCCAGCAGGAGCTTCTTGGTAACCAAGCTTTAAAGTGGCACACCCACAAGAAAAGGGCATGCCTCACACCAGGGTTGTTGCATATCAGAGGGCCTTAGACGTTGCAGGCTTAGCAAGGGATAGGCCAGTCAGAGCAGAAGGGCTGGAGGAAAGGTTCGTCCGTCATGGTTTTCTGAGGGGGATCTCCTGTCTCCTACACTTCCTGTTGGGAAAAGCACTTTAGGTATGATGAAAGCAGGCACGTGTTGCCTTAACAAGGATTGGAACCCTTAAAGGAGGCTTAATCCTGGGTAGCCGTTTGCCTTTATAAGGAAGGGGGTCTCATGCCTTTCTCGATTCATCTTGGACTCTTAAGGACAGAAGAATTCAGGTGGACCAGATTGAGAGCAGTCCTCTCCAAAGCCCTCTGCCTCCACCTTTTGAACACCTGTCTTCACCTCTGTCAGACTACTACCACCATCCCCCAGGGAACATTGGGAGTGACCTGCTGCTGGACCAAGACCTGCAGTCTGCCAGGCTCCTCACTGGCAAGCCAGCCTCCTCGGGGTACGATTGAAGTGAAGGACTACTCTTGTACCCAAGTTCCTGGATTGTCTCCCCGCAACAGGAGAGGTCAAGCACCAGATTCCTGCATTTTACAGCTTCAAACTGTCCTCACGAATGAGCGGACTGTGTTTGAACGCCTTAGAACAACCAGGAAGCGCATTGGTGTTTTTGCCACAAACCGCTATTGCTGTATTCATCAAAATCCTAAATGCCACAGTCCCCACAGAGCACGTAACCAGTTAGGCTCCAACATCAGCTTGCAGCTGCAGATGACACTGTACTGCTGCCTCTTCGAACAACAAATCAAACCACAGAGTTCAGGCGGATGGAATCACTCAGGAGCCCAACTGAAACTGCCAGAAGCATTAAGCCACACGCCAACTGGACCCGGCGATAACCATTTTATTGGCTTGACCTTTGGAAAAACCCTGGTGGGGTCACTGAACTGCATCACGCGGACAAAGTCTTCAAACCACACAGAGCTCTGCTTCAAATGAAAGACTTGGCAGCACAACTTGCAGCATACAAACCTGATTCAATTCACAAGGACACCACCCAAAAGCCTGGTTCTATGCTGCTGAACCACCAAGAACAGATTCTGGTACTTTTGAGAGTTCTAGCACCCATGGGTCACTTGAGAACAGAGACACTAATAAGCAACCAATTTCCACCTTGTTCTACAAAACTTTATCCGTTTGAGTTGCATTGTTGCCAGTTCTTGCCTTTCACCCATGTTAGTGCCCAGAATGCTTGCTACATTTGCATTCTGCATATTGGGTTCTTTCCACAGGAAAGAGTTTTTGTTGGTATTTTTCTGGTACAGTTATATTGCGTATTGGCGAGTTATTACATATATGTTTATAGCACTTTGTCCATTCCTTTATTTTGGATTATTGCTGTTTGGGTTGCCACTGTTATCACATTTACACCCCTCCTAGGGGAGCCTGCCCTGGGCCCACGTTACCACAAACGGTGAAGGAGGTATTTCTCATGAACGTGCCTATATCACCTTTATGATTGGGTTCACTGTTGGTAGAGTAGGTGGTTTATCCACTAATCCTTGCACTTCCTGCAGAGCGGTAGTCATTTCGCCACAGTCCAGTGCAATATACTTTTTGGTCCAAACAGTCCTGTCTGACTGAGGCCATGTAGGAATTTCTCATGGCTACCAAGTCATCCTCCAGATGTCCTCAAGGACAGGTATGGCCAGAATAGAATGATTTTACAGGATTTCTCCCCAAATTGGCATATGAATCCCTCCTTCGTTTGTTCTGTAGGAAGTAAAGCATAAATGCTTGCTGTCTTGGCCATAATGGCGTGGTAGGTCAATCTCAGCTGGGGAATCTCGAGTTGGGTACTCTAAAGGCGCCCCCCCCCCCATAGGCTGACACTAGATCAGTGGCAAGGGAACATGTAGAGGATGTATCTGGACGATCCTCTTACTCAGAATCACTGTCCTTTAAGTACCAAGGACGTGTATACTCGTCCTTTTTACATAGACTTCAATAATAGCCTGGCACTTAAGGGTTAAAGGGGAAGTGCACTCAAAAATGTTATTGTGCCGAAAGATCGGCAATCAAAAATATATATGAAAATGTTTTAAAGAAAGTTCCTATGTAAAACTGTGAGCAAATGATGCTCAAAGTGTTTACATGGGGGCATCCATTTTGTGATATGAAGCAGCCTCCTCTGTACATGTTAAGCTCTGTTCTGGTGGAAATAATCAAGCCGCAAAACCCCCTACTGAGAGCTTTTGCTTACTGCAGCCAGAGCAGAGCTTAACATGGGAAGGAGGCTGCCTTCACTTTCATTTTACGTTTTCTGTGCTCCCCAAGCCCAGGAAGCACAGAAAACGTAGTAATTGCCTGGACTTGCCCGCAATAAAAAGTGTGGCAGTTATAAATGCAAATTTGTTTTATTTATGAATGATGTGGTTAGAAAACCACGTAAATCATAAACACAAGGTATTTACGATTGCAGTGGCTTTCGCTTTTAGACTCCCGGGCTCCCCCGGGGCCAGGGGAACCCGGGAGACAAAGCAGAAGCCACCGCAATCATAAATACAACTTTGAGACTCCCCCGGCTCGGGTAGTGACAGAAGTCGGGCACAGAAAGACAACCAAAATCATGTTCTAAAGGGATTAAATTAGGCCCCATACCCTGAAAGCCAGGAAGAGTTAATTTTATGTAAAACCATGCTAAAGCCACCTGGTGACACCTCACAGTGCATGCTATGTGAGATTATACTCAATTTGAAAGGAACTGGGCTGAGATTTAAAGTTACATCGCAGTGTAAAACCGGTCCTTTTTAGACAGAAAACTGGTGTAATACAGCACGGACCCTGTAAATGCCAGCACAGAGCCGTTTGCACATATAGGTCCCTTATAGGGCTCTTAGACTTAAGTTTCAGGCCCCGGTTCAAACTCCCACCCTCTCTTGGTCAGTTGTACTTAACCTTCTAACAAAACCTGGAGGCTTTTGCGACAGTAATCCTCCATGCATCCCCAATACTCAGAAACGCTACCACGTCCCTCCAGCAGAGCACTCTTCATATGGCGTCTCTAGGTCTACATGGGGAAATGAAGGTTTGTCATCTTGGCAGGCACTAGCCCTCCACCGCAGTCAGCATAGTCCTGGGCTCGAAGATGGCCAGGAACAAGGAGCATCTTGGGTGAAGGTGAGCGCTGCAGGTTTACGACATCCCGACAATTCCTTCTCCCCGAGCACAACCTTTAACCCACTGGTATACCTCTTTATTTAGCCTCCCAATTCCACCATTTACAGCTTTACAAATACTCCCCCTGCAACACTATGAAGATCCCTGAAGGCCAGGTCAAATGCTATACATGAAAACGGCCTACACAGCACACACTTCAGGGTGCATTCACCGCGAAACTACTAGCAATGCAGAAAACAGGTGCCACTAACCACCGGCATAGAAAGCCCCACTGCTCCGAACTTTCAAGCTGCAACACTCACATTTGCATTGTGTAGAGGTGACAATAAGTGCTCCATTAAGCCGGCTTTCCAGTGTACATCCACGATGAGAAACGTCTGCCCGTGGTGGGCAACCAATGGCCGGAGCGCTGCACATCTCTGCAATGTCACAAGGTCGCACGCAACCCCAGGCTATCCTGGCAGCAGGCAATGAACTGCCTGCTTAATGGAAAGCACTGCCATCCCGCACTCCACCCCACAACGTTGGAGGCGATGGGGCGGCATGAATCAAAGGCGGCTAAAAATAGGCACCAATTAAAAAAGCAGCTGATGTAGAGGCCATAAAAGCAGCCTGCAGAGCGCCGAGCGGTATGTTAGCTATGTGCAGACTTCAAGGCCTAACCGTGCGTTCACCCGCTGTGCAAAGCGCTACGAAGTACACTCACCCAGGAGTCAAATCCCTATTCATACCTACCTGGACGTCCGGTCGATACCTATTCTGGCAAGCAGTTCATCGGCCATCTCCCCCCACAACCCACCCTTCAGCACTACTAAAGCCCTGCGCGATTCTTCCCTTCAGGAATTCTGTCCCATGTGGCCAGACCACTATCTGCAACTTGCTCTCCATCCAGATTTTTACACTCCTCCAGCTGCAACTCTGTGTCTAGCACTTCTCTAAACTGGTGGCTGCTCTCTCCTCGGCTGACTCCCTCTCGAACAGCCACTCCTCTCAGTCTTGAGCCAGATCTCCTCAAATTCCAGAAGCTTCAGACTTTCCTCTTTACCTCCTCCCCCCCTGCTCCCGTGCTAAACCCTACAGTCGAAGAGATTGGTGGCCTGGGCCTATGTGTCCATGCGGGTCCTGGCCTTCTGGCCAATCGCCTTCAGCCTCCTCACTCTCTCAGCACTTGCCTTTGGACACTCACAGGCCTGCACTATTGTATTGGCAGGCGCACTCTTCACCTAGTGATCTCTGCCTGGCACTTAACGTTGCCTGCAACAGACTCCTTGGCGCTTTCCCTCTGTGGATTCTCCCAGCACTTACCAAACCCCATCCCCTCTCTCTACCAGCAATTGCACGTTCTAAATGCTCGCTCATAAAGGCCTAGTAGGACCACCTCGTTCATTTTCACCAGTCTCATTTCTATTCCCCCCCCCTTCAATGTTTCCCTCCCCGTTTTTGGGCTTGTAGGTGCTTTGAAACAATTTGTTGTACAAGCGCCCAAATGCACAATAAATCAACGTGCTGCATAGAGGCCCGGGTAAGGCGTGCTACCCTACGTCAAATAAAGACCTGCTCACTGCTCTGCAGCACTGTGGACATTCCTTATGGATTAACTCTAGATAAGGGTCTAGCTGCAGTCTGAACCTAAGCCGGGCCTGTGGGTGCACAAGTGCGAGGACCAATGCACCCTCAGTGCATAACAGCGCACTTTGGTGCTGTACCATGAAATGGGCAAACGCAATATGTAGAGAGCCCACGTGCGCAGGCACCACTCATACGCACACCCTACCATAGACCACCCCTGGTCACAGAGGTATGGCAGATGCTAGACAGAACCCTTCTTATTCGCCCACCCGCTCATTCCCAACAAAACGGAAGAACGTACAACAGGAAGGGGGCGCAGGCGTTACTGGTCAAGCAATGAGGAAATCGTCTTGGCACAGCACTCATCTCTGAAACCCAAGGAAAGGATAGGGTGTGAAGTAACAGTAAAATATAATCTGATGCAAGAAAGAACCCTCAAATTAAAAAACAGTTGCACGCGACTCAAGCTGCCACAACACAGGAGAAGAAACATTGTGATCGTTATACCAAAGGAAAAATATGAATAGTAAAGGCAGATTTATTTTCGTTGTTAATAATCAAGCCAACCTGTTGCCTTTTCAGCCCCCTTCACATTATGGAAGAAAGATGGGGATGGGTGATTTAGAATCGGGGAGCAGAGGAGAAGAGAACAGGCGAGACTCCCAAAGCCCATTTGGAGGACAGGCAGCAGAAGGAGGGGTGCGAAGGCTGAGGCTCATGTGAGAATGTGGTTACGCGTAATGCACACATCGTCAATCAATAGTGTGTAGGAGTGTGTGCTAGGGAGGTGGTCCTGGGAAGCAAATGAAAGGGTTGAGAGGAAATTTGGATGACCACTAGTATAGGACCATCGAGAACTCTGGAAAACAGACTAAGCCACAGCATCAGCTGACAGATCCTCACTGATGCCTCATTGCCCCCTAGTCAGTGCTTAAATAAAAAGAAAACAGAGTGGGCGTGCTGGAGAACGTTCCTCCCAAAAGAAAGTCACCAAGATGAGGTGTCCCTTCCTTGACCAATAGACTCTTGAATAAGCCTACAGCATCCCTACACCCCAGCAGCAATATACGCCATCTGAGAACGAGACGCAAAGTGAATACGCTAAATGCGAGCCCCGCCTCAAGTATAGCGGATCAGTCGGCTTCACAGGAAAAATCTACACATGCGCCCGTTTTTAAAGCAGCAGGGCCCGCAGCAGATTGGGTGTAAAACACTAATCCAGGGAAAGGCGCCGAGGTGAGGGAATCAAATACAAGCAGGTTGGTAGAAAAAATATTGTAACTGTCACTGAACGCTACTGCCAGAACATACTGTCCATAAAACCTACACTTTCAGCCCACTGACAGAGGAAACATCACGGCCTACATAGTGCCAGGAGCCAGGATAAAAAGAATTCCCCAAATCACCAAGACACTTCAGTGTGGTAACAAACAATACAGGAGAACCACTTCTGGGTGAGAAAAAGACACAGTAAAACAGGACATTTAAAGCAACCCTGGAAGTTTTAGAACCTCTCGAGAGCCAACATTAATGGCTCTAGCACCCAAACACAGGGTCAGGATATACATACAGTGGAAAAACGGGTGATTTGCCATTACAGTAAACAAAAACAGTCAACAATAAAGCCTTATGCCTGGCACCAGGAAGAAACCTACGCAATTAGGACAAACTGACACAGCAGAAACGCTCCAAACCCTTGGATTCACTCTGGGGCAAAAAGTAAAAGCCAGACAGGGTCCCTGACCAAAATAAAACCACAAGAGCTCCGGGGAAATCAACCAGCACTTGACATGGCTGCATCCAAGGATAATTTTCTTAAAAGCTTCTAGGAGTTCCAAGAGAAATGTACCTCCTCCTTCCAGCTACAGTGCTCTACATTTACCTCAGAAATAAGATGATCGCTATCGGATTTCAGCAAAGAAATCCGAACACTGGCAGAAAGGGTAGAAACCAATGAAGGGGCAATTCAGCAACTGGAGGGGAGCAACAAAGCTGACATTGCTCTTGAGTAATTGTCCAGAAAGACCGTTTGGAATTGCAATACGAAGACTGAGAACTGTTCTAAGCACTCCAATATCCGAATAAAGAAACTTCTGCAAACAGTGTTGGACGCAGAACTGAAAGAAACAGTCAATCGCATATTTGTAGACCTCACAACAGAAAGTGACCCCACTAACATTTACCTGAATAGGGTTCGCAGAACGGGCTCTAAGAGGGTCAGCACTAGGTACCCCTCCTCGGGATGTGCTGGCAGCCTGCACACTACCCACAAAAGGAACACATTAAGGGAGGCGAGAATGGCAGCAACAATCAGGCATAATGGGACAGAGATCCAGCTATACCAGGATTTTTCCAGGCGGACTTCAAAAAAGCAGGTATATGTATTTAGTGGTAAAGACTCTTCAAACACAAGGTATTAAGTACAGATGGACATTTCCCTTTGGCTTAATCTTTAACTTGGACGGTAGACAACAAAGAATCCCTGCCAGAGAATCTAGCATGGCATTATTACACAGAGGATGACGCTCGGCTGGATCCCTCGGAAGGGGCTCAGACCCCTCACAACCAACAGACGGCACTTTTTAAAGAGTCAGTAGAATGGGCTACCATGGACGACAAAAGAAATCGCAGAGAGATGCAAAAAGAATATTGGCGAGCTCAACTCAGAGTCCCAACCCATAAATAAGGCACTTCATAGGATGCCAACGTTATAAGTTTAACAACTCTCTCTCAGCAACGAACTAGTTACTCTTACCTTGTAACGTTCTTTCGATGGGATGTTCCTCCGACGTATTCCTTATCTTAGATAGAAATCCTTCAGCTTTGCTGGCCTCGGAAAATTTTTTCGCCAGAGGGCGCTGCGCGTCGATGATCGCCGAGTCGATGACCCTCGACGGCCTCCGTGCCGACGTCGACGTCATCCTGCCTATAAAGGCCGCGCGCAGCGTCCGTTGCTCAGTTCCGTTTTGTAGTCCCCAGTAATGTTTTTGGATTAGACTAATCACCTTGAAGGAGCATAGGCTGCAAACCCACAGGAAGTCATACTGCGGGGATGGATGGGAGGGTCGATAAGGAATACGTCGGAGGAACATCCCATCGAAAGAACGTTACAAGGTAAGAGTAACTAGTTCTTCGAAGGGATTGTGTCCTCCGACGTATTCCTTATCTTAGATAGACTCCCATAGCAGTGGTATTGTGACTGGAGGCGGGAGTAATAAAAGTTATGTTACCCTTCCAGAATGGACAGAGTGTAACACAGCCTTGCCGAATCTAGTTTCTTGACTAGAGGAGGAATCCAGGCTATAGAATTTGGTAAATGTATGTGCGGACGACCATGTGGCAGCCGCACATATATCTCGAATTGGCACCCCTCTTTGAAGGGCTGAGGATGTTGCGATACCCCTGGTAGAATGAGCCCTTAGATTTTGAGGAGGCTCCTTTCCTGCCAATTTGTAGCACTCCAGAATGGCTAAAATAATCCATCTGGAGATGGTTTGTTTTGTTATTGGAAGGCCCAACTTATGTCCTGCATAACCTACAAAGAGTTGGTCTGCTTGTCTGATCTTAGCCAATCTGCTGATATAGAAGCTCAAGGCTCGCTTAGGGTCCAGCCTGTGCAGTCTCTCTTCCTCCTTCCCCGGATGAGGAGGAGGGTAGAAAGAAGGTAATATAATCTTCTGAGTGATGTGAAACTCCGAGACTACCTTCGGGAGGAAGTTAGGCTTCACCTGAAGAACAACTTTGTCCTTGTAAAAGATTGTATGTGGAGGTTTACACGATAAGGCTTGCAACTCGCTAACCCTTCTAGCAGATGTCAATGCTATTAGCAAAACAGTTTTGAGGGTGAGAAGCTTCAATGAACAAGAGTGTAGTGGTTCAAAAGGGGCACCCTTTAGGAAGTTTAAAATTAGGTTTAAATCCCATAAGGGAACTTGAAAAGGTTTCGGGGGATAAACATTAGTTAATCCTTTTAGGTATTGTATTACCAATGGAATTTTGAAGTATGAAGGCTCCTCTGCAGTGCGCTTAAAGATTGATAGCGCTGCGAGATAGCCCTTAATTGTGCCAACCTGTAGGCCTGAATTAGCCAGGTAAAGTAAGAATGACAACACCATAGGTGTACCACAAGAAAAGGGTTCAATATTCTTTTCTCTGCACCAGCTGCAAAATTTGTTCCAACGGCAGCGGTATAGAGTTTTAGTTGCCGGCCTTCTGGCCGAAAGCAACACCTCCATAACATCATCCGGAAGGTCCCAATCCTTGTACCTCAACCTTTCAGACACCAAGCGTGAAGGTTGAGGGTCCTGATGGCTGGATGGAGAACCTGACCTTCCTTCTGCGAGAGAAGATCCTCTCTGTATGGCAGTCGAATTGGAGGGCAGATGGACATGTCTAGAAGGTCCGGGTACCACGTTCTCCTGGCCCAATCCGGGGCAATTAGGATCATGGTCTTCCGAAACCTTCTCAACCTCCTGATCATTTGAGGAATGACAGGGACCGGAGGGAACGCGTACAGAAGTGGGAACTCCCAGTCCACTACGAACGCATCTCCTAGAGCTCCTCTCGGGGGAAATTCCCTTGAGCAAAATCTGTCGCACTTCCTGTTGATACTGGTGGCGAACAGATCCACTTGAGGGGTTCCCCAAAGGGTGAAGATCTCTTGAAGGACTTCCTGAGCTATCTCCCACTCGTGAGAGACTGTGCTCTGCCTGCTCAGAGCGTCCGCTGTCAAGTTCTTCTCTCCGGCTAGGTGAATTGCCGATAGAGAGATTCCTTCCTGAATTGCCCAAAACCAGAGCTGCATCGCCTCTCTGCACAGTGGTAGTGAGCCTACGCCTCCTCTTTTGTTGAGGTAGTGCATGGCCACTGTATTGTCCGTCATTATTAGGACGTTTCTTCCCCGTACAGACGGCAGAAAAGCCTTCAGCGCTAGTCTGATGGCTCTCAGCTCCAACAGGTTGATATGTAGTTTGGACTCCGATGGAGACCAACGACCGCTGATGGTCAAGTCGTTGGCGTGAGCTCCCCACCCCGTGAGTGAGGCATCCGTGACTACTGTTATCTCCGGCCATGGTTGCCAAAACATTTCTCCTTTCAGGATGTTCTCCCGACAGGCCCACCACTGAAGGTCTCGGGCTACTTTGACCGGGATCCGAAGGAGATCTGTCATCCTTCCTGAGAACTGTGACCACTGAGTTCTCAGTGCCCACTGGAGGGATCTCATTCTCAGGCGAGCCTCCGGCACGAGGAATATGCAGGATGCCATGAGGCCTAGCAACCTCAGAAAGTCGTAGGCTGGGAGATATTGGGCATTCTGAAATCTGATGACCATCTGCAGAATATCTCGAGCCCTCACCTCTGGTGGCAAGGCTTTTCCCAGGGAAGTGTCCAGGACTGCTCCAATGAATTGGAGTCTCTGTGATGGTATCATCTGTGACTTCTTTAAATTGAGGGAGAAGCCCAGCTTGTGAAGGAAGTGGCAAACATAATCTAGTTGTCTCTGAGCCTGTTCCGAAGATACAGCTCTGATCAACCAATCGTCTAGGTAAGGGTAGACATGAATCCCTTCCCTCCTTAGACTTGCAGCCACAACCGACATTAGCTTGGTAAAGACCCTCGGGGCGGAGGTTAGCCCAAATGGCAGAACTCGAAATTGATAATGAGAGCTGCCAATTGCGAACCTCAGGTATCTCCTGTGCCTGGGATGGATCGGCACATGGAAATAAGCGTCCTGGAGGTCTAGAGATACCAACCAGTCCTGAAGCTGGAGGGCCTGAAGGATCTGAGAGAGAGTCACCATCTTGAACTTGTCCTTTCGGAGGAATTTGTTCAATTCCCGTAAGTCTAAGATGGGTCTCAGTCCTCCGTCCTTCTTCGGTATTATGAAGTAGGGGGAGTACCAACCCTTGTTCCTTTCCGCTACAGGTACCAGTTCTATGGCACCTTTCTCTAGCAGGTCTAAAACCTCCTGCAAGAGGAGCGGATCTGGAAGCTTCAAAGGGTTGTTCCCCGGTGGATGACTCTGAGGGATATGTAGGAAGGGCAGGCAGTAACCTTGGGCCACTGTCTCCAGAGCCCAAGCATCTGACGTAATAGCCTGCCATTCCGTCAGATGGTGAGTTAACCTGCCCCCTACTGGTGTTCTGTGAGGGGAGACCTCAGAGTGGTTTTGAAGCGGCTGATGCAGTTGCCGAAGGTAAAGTGGCTCCTGCTCCTGCGGGTGCGGCTTTCTTTCCCCTACCCCGTCCACCACGGGTAAATCTTCCTTGGCCTCTTTGAGCCGGTCGTCCCCTGCCCCTTCCATATGAGGAATAGTAACGAAAGGACCGTCCTCTCCACGATGATCCCGAAGGACGAAAGGTATTCTGACGGATAGCAGCTCCCAATGACTTGGCTGCTGCCTTGGACGTTTGCAGTTTCTCCAAACTGTCATCCGCCTTCTTTCCAAAGAGGGTAGAACCGTCAAAGGGCATATTCAAAAGCCTGGTCTGCACGTCAGAGGCAAAACCAGACTTCCTCAACCACGCATGCCTGCGGATTGTGGTACTTGCCGCCATGGCCCTGCTGATACTGTCAGCAGAATCTAGGCCAGTTTGTAGGGTCTCGCACATCGCATCTTTACCATCCCTGATGATGTTTAAAAATGCGTCCCTTTCCTCTCCTTCTTGGAGGCAGTCAGCCGCTGATGAAGCGCACTCCCAAAGGGTGTGGCTGAACCTAGCGAGCGTACAGGTCGCGTTAATAGACTTTAACGCCATGCTACAGGCAGAAAAAACCTTCTTAGCCATGGCATCATACTTTTTGTCATCCCTATCCTGCGGAGCAGTGGGGTATGCAGATGTGCTGCCTGATGAGGTTGCAGCCTGTACAACCAAGCTCTCAGGAGTAGGGTGTTTTGACAAATATTCAGGGTCAGAACTAGCCACCCTGTATTTTGTTGACAGTTTTTTATTTACTGCCGGGATAATTTCTGGCGTTTCCCAGTTTGTCAAAATCCTTCTCTGTAGAGCAGAGTGAAATGGAACCACAGGATCCTCCTGTGGGCCCTTGTCCAGTATGTCAGTGAGGTCATCCTGCTGAAAGGCAGGAGAAGGTGCAGACCAACCCATAAATTCTATGATTCTAGACATCAGAGCTCTATATGGAGTCTCCGCATGTTCTCCTGGGTCTGGTTTGATAAATTCTGCTTCAGGAGAAGTGTCCAAGCCACTAGCTTCCTGAAGTGCATCCTGAAGATTTTTTAATCTTCCTTCCTCAGAGGCGAAAGTCTCTGGCTCTGGTGATGTGGTCCTCTGTAAATCAATATCTTGGTCTGAATCCTCCCTTTCCTCAAAAATCGAGGTTAAAGGGGGATACATTGGTTTTTGGAATGGTATAAACCCCATTTCCAATGCAGAAGGAGCCATCATCACAGGCCTTGAAAACGTCGATGTCGTCGACACCGACGTGAAAGTACTCGAAGGCGCCGTGAAAAGCGTCGAGAAATGTGTACTAGGCCTCGAAGAACTCGAAAGGATCGGAGTCCTGCTCGAGAACGACGTCGACGTTCTCGGCGTCGAGTCGGAGGTCTTTTGTCTAACCGTTGGCTGTGGAGTAGCCGTGGTTATTTCCTTCACCGGCGTCGATATCGGCGTCGACGTCGGCGTCGACTCGATCGACTGATGCGCCGATGAATCCTTCGACAACGGCGTCGATGGCGCCGACCTCTGTTTCGAAGGAGTTTTCGACGATGGCGTCGATGATGCTTTATCTCCCGATGGCTCGAGGCGCTTTCGGGTTGACTTTTCCGCCGGGTACTGCGACTCGCGGCGTTTAGATTTTTTGGGTTTTTTACCCGGGGTATCACCCTCAGCTGTCTTCGAGGGGGACGAGGCCGCTTTCTCGAAGACGCTTAGCATCCTTTTCCTGAATTCCTCCCACTCAGCTTGCGAGCTGCGTTTTGTGGGGCAATGAACTCTCTCAGGAGAACTCGACGAAGATGACGAAGGGGATCTCCTACGTCTCTTCTTCGAGTGTCTCGATGTCGACGAGTGGTGGGAGCCACTTCGTGATCTAGATCGAGAGTGTTTTTTATGGTGAGGAGACGAACGTCTCGACTCTACCGAAGAAGCTTTCGAGGAAGTTAAAGTTGACCTACCTCTCTCGAGCTTCCCCCTACGCTCCTTCAAGGCTTTCGCCGTCATGGAAAGGCATTCCTCACACTCCGAACTCTGGTGCGTGATTCCCAGACACCACAAACAGACCCTGTGAGGGTCCGTCAACGACATTTTCTTCCCGCAGTCTCGGCACTTTTTGAAACCGGACCGAGGGGTCGTCGGGTCGGAGGAGGATGCCATCGATATCGAGGTAAATAGTAGTTATTATATACGTTATCTTGACGAGAACTGAGCAACGGTGTTCCGAGGCACAACGAAGCGCGGAAAAACGGAACTGAACAACGGACGCTGCGCGCGGCCTTTATAGGCAGGATGACGTCGACGTCGGCACGGAGGCCGTCGAGGGTCATCGACTCGGCGATCATCGACGCGCAGCGCCCTCTGGCGAAAAAATTTTCCGAGGCCAGCAAAGCTGAAGGATTTCTATCTAAGATAAGGAATACGTCGGAGGACACAATCCCTTCGAAACAGACTTGGTTAAAAGAAAACATGAAATGCAGATCGGATGGATCTTAACATCTCGGACCATATCTGTTCAGGTAACAGATGGAGAAGCTATGACTTAGCCCTGGAGAAAAAGGGCGACTCACAGCTGGGGAGGAGGCCCCAGGATACAATAGGTAGTGTGTCTCACACCAGGGACCTGTTCAAGGGAAGGTATGTGGGAGCGGGATTATGGGGGGCAGGGGGTAATGTTTACAAAGTTAGTAGGGATGTTAAGGGGTTAACAAGGTTGGTTGGGGGGAATACTAGTAAGGGGGATGCCCATCTTGCAGGAAAATGCTACGACGCTGGGACTGAAATGTGCTTGCAAATATGAGCTTTAAGGCGTACTCAATAAATTGTATAATTAAATGTTTAACATGGAAAGTGAGGGGGGGGGGGGTCTAATGAGCAGCAAAAACGGCGGAAAGTAGAGCTATTTTTGAAGCGTCACCAAGCGGACTTGGTGGTGCTTCAAGAAAATCGTATCCTGAAGGTAAACTCTGTCTCCAGTACTAGCAGACTATGGTACAGGCAAGAGTGGAAAGCAAAGCAGGAGTGTTGATAGCAATAAAACAAGGCTCAGAGCTCCAAGTTGTCAGCACTAAGGTTCATAAGGAGGGCAGATATGCATTTATGATCTTAAAATTCAAGGTGGTCAAATTAACAGTAGCTGCAATATATGCCCCAGACACAAGCCAGGATGCCTTCATGAAACATACTATGGGGCAGACTGGGACCGCAGCAAGCTCACTGGATATGTCGCACCCTCCCCATCGGTGGCTCTGCAAAAGAAATTCGAGGATTTATCATTAGTAGACGCATTGCTTGCTTTAAAGGGAGAAGAAAAGGGCTATACCTTTTACTCACACGTACACCGAATATTCTCCTGTATGGGCTACGTATGGACATCCATCTTACTCCAATGTTCAATTACGAAAATTACGACCCATACAATTAGCCTGTCAGATCATGCCCCAATCACGGTCGATCTTAACATTTTGAAAGAGAAACAAACTCTGGTCTTGGAGATTGCCATTAGCGATATTACAATACCCCATTTGTCAAGAAGAGATAGCTGAGCACATTAGCAAATACTTTGAGCTAAATCAGGAGGGAGAGACATCTATGAATATCATTTGGGATGCCTTTAAAGCAACACAGAGGGTTCCTCATAGCAGCGCAGGCCAATATATACAAAGCATAGCATTAGAACTAGAGGGGGAACTAGCCCAAATGTTGACGATGGAAACAAATACGGGCACTCGGACTCAAAGTTTAGGACAGCAGCAGGAAAATTAAATCTGAATATACGGGAGGGAAAGCCCAAAATGAGCTCAGGACAAAGGGCTATCAATAACAAAAACACACAAGGGGGGGTTGTCCTGACTCAAACAGTCAGAGCTAATTGCAATTAGTTCGGATGCAAATAAATTTAGATGTGTATCTGTTCTCCTGTTATATCTATTATTTATACATATCCAGGGGAAAGATGAAAAAGCACCAAGGAGAAAAGATATATATACCACATAAACTTGGTTAATATGAAACTGGGAGTGTTTTTTATTTTACTCTCCTCAGTTAAATGTACACTTCTACATACATAGAAATTGCATGGACACAACTCGTACAGAGATAATGTTATACACTTCAACAAAGCATAAACCGATTGATGCATAAATGTATCAACAGGTGCCATTCATATGCACTCAGATTTTTTTAAAACATATTAAGTACATTCCAAGTTCTTCTTATTAAACACCTTAGAAGAATGAAAGGTAAAATATCACTTGTCCCTCAATACAATGGGACTAGCAGAACACTTAATTGCTCTATCACAAAACCTTGGATGGGTCTAACAGAAGCCGGGCTAGAGGGTGACCAAAAATCCAATTAAGTGTTCTGCTAGTCTCCTCCACATCACCCCAATGGTTAGTCAGGCACTGGAAGCAGCTATAATTCAAGACGAGGTACTCTAGTTATACAGGACATTCCCCTAAACAAATCACCAGGCTCAGACGGATATCCAACCAGATTCTATAAAACATTTAGTAATCTACTAGCCCCCCCATATTGACCAAGTTATATAACTCTTTCACAGACGCACATCAAATTGCCCCATCCTTGGATGAGGCTAAAATAATAATTTTCCCTAAACCTGTTAAAGACTTATCTAGCTGTGGGTTGTATTGCCAAATAGCCCTAATTATTATAGATGCAAAAATCTTCACCAAGGTTTTGGCCAATCGGTTAGTGGAGTGTCATGTCATGGAGCTTATGTCAGTCCTTGTTCATCCAGACCAAAACGGACTTGATAAAAAATAGGCAGACATGATAATATTCGTAGTGCGCGCCATATATTGGCGAAAGTAGAAAAGAAGCACACTCCAGCAGTTCTCGTCTCCATTGACGCAGAGACGGCCTTTGACTGTGTGGAGTGGTCCTTTCTTTTTTTAACCCCAAGATGGGATTTGGTCAAAGATTCATGGGACTAATGAAAGCCAACTATAAAACTCTAGCCGCAAGATTAGAGATAAAAGGGTGTCCACTGTCACCATTGCTGTATGCTATCCATTTGGAGCCACTGTTGGCGAAGGTTCGGCAGACTGATGGTATAAGAAAAAAAATGTATTTGGACATTATCTCTCAACAAAATTATGGCATATGCCGATGATATGCTATTTATGGTAACAGATCGGACTAATTCATTGCAGATGGCCACCCAGGAACTGTAATTTTGTGGCAGATTGACAGGGTTAAAGATTAACGTAGCTAAATCCGAGATTTTAAATGTATCCCACTCACCATCCGAAATGCAAGATCTACAGGCAATCACGCAATTGGGGTGGGCACAGACAGGGATAAAATGACTTGGCGTGGTAATAACCCCCACATTAAAAAGGATTATACGCAGCTAATTATCCCACTGTTAAATTAGAAACACAGCTAAAGAGATGGAACTCCCCTTATTATATCATGGTTGGGCAGAATAAACTCTAAAAAAGAGTTGTATATTTTTCAAGCACTACCAGTTGGGGTGCCTCGATCGTTTTTCTGTAGAATACATAGAGCTATTTCCACATTCATATGGCAGAATAAAACCCTGAGAGTCGCTTTAAGTACACCAATGCTCCCAACTGAGAGGGGCCGGATGAGTCTCCCTTACTTCCTGAAATACTATTGCACAGCCCAAATTAGGGAAATCAAAAAGAGTGGTCCATGGGCGAATCTGAAAAAAGTTGCAACAGGCAGTGGGGGATCCCGACTTCGGGAGGCACTGAGGATGCCTAAAAAAGATCGCCGGGCTAGCATGCATGCGAGTGATATTAACCAGGTTACTCAACGTAGTGACCACCTTACTCCTAGTCCATAGTCCCCTTTCCTCCATACTTATGGGACATCTCTCCGTCCTGTGGGACGGGACCAGAGCACTTTGTAAAAAGCATCCAAAAAGGTTTCTAAAAATGTGTCCTTCCTCTTTCTTGCGCGGGGCCCGTCACGCGGCTGCAACCCCGCGCATCGCCCATCAGTCCTTTTCTATCGCCAGGTCAGAGACCCAATAGCAATAATAGAGGAACCTTATTAGAGGGACGGCGGGCGGGCATATGGAGGAAAGGGGACCATGGACTAGGAGTAAGGTGGTCACTATGGTGAGTAACCTGGTTATACTCCTACATCCCGTCCCCTTTCCTCCATACTTATGGAAGATTCCCAAGCACTCCTAATAGGAACTAGGGGTGGATGGAAATACCCCCTACAGAAAAAGGTTCTTCAGCACAGCCTGACCAAACTGCGCATCAGCTCTAGAGTTCATATCAAGACAATAATGCTTACAAAAAGCAGATGGGGAGACCCAAGTTGCTGCCCTAGCGATGGACTCCCAGGGGACGTATTTCTGAAAAGCAACCGCGGCCGCCTTGCCCGCACCAAGTGTGAATGAATACCCTTAGGAGGTTTCAGCCCTTGGACGGTGAAAGACTGATGCAGGCGGCGATCCACGGAGAAATAGTCGCCTTAGACACCTGCTTACCCTGAGGGTTACCAAAGCTCACAAAAAGTTGAGAACTCCTAAACTGTGCAGAACCCTTTTAGCCTGAGGCAGGGTTCGGAAAAAAGACTGGTAGGGAGATCGACTGATTCAGAAGGAATTCAGTTACCACCTTCAGTAGAAAGGCCGGGTTTGTACGTAGGACTACTTGTCCTTGTGAAAGACCAAGAAAGGATGCTCCACTGACAAGGCCTGGAGCGAGCTCACTCTCCTCACTGACTTAACGGCGACCAGAAAGGACACTTTCCATGATAGGTACTTGAGGTCCACCGTGGCCATTGGTTCAAAGGATTTATGGCACAGCGCCGTCAGGACTACATTTAGGTCCCACAGCGGGTGCGGACTACGAACCGGAGAGCAGAGGCGTGTCAAGCCTGCAAAATGCCTCAACCACTGGGTTACTCAGAGAATAAGAGCATTGTTCTGTAGAAAGATAAGCGGAAACCGCTGAAAGGTAAGTTCTGCATGACAGAACGTGACCACCCGAGACTGCTAGGGAGGACACGAAGGACAGCACCGTGTCAATCTTAGCCACACTTGAATCCAACTGCTTCTCCAAACACCAATGACAGAACCTGAGCCATTTACTCCTGTATTGGGATCTGGTCGAGGGTTTCCTGGCTGCCTGGATAATACGCATGTTATCTGTAGACAAGTTAAGATGCTCTAAAGACTTGAACGCAGGCACCATGTCGCCAAGCTGAGCGATTGTGGGGAAGGGTGCCACATCTGCTGTTCCCCTTGGTGAAGAAGATCGGGGTCACTGGTAACCTGATCGGCAGATACACCGACAGGTGTTGAAGTTCTGAGAACCAAAACCTGGCCGGCCACCACGGGGCTATGAGAAGAAGGCAACAGTTTACCGAGTTCTTCAGCTTCCAAATTGCTCGATGAACTAGAGGCAGAGGTGGGAAGGCGTAAGCGCTCATGTTGTGCCATGGAATCTCGAGAGCATCCCCCAGAGAGGAGGCTCCCAACCCCCCTCTGGAGGCATACTGAGGAAGCTTCTTGTTTACCGCCGTAGCGAAGAGTTCCACCTCCGGTGTGCCCCAACCCAAGAAAATCCATGAGAGGACCTCCGCCTTCAACTCCCACTCGTAGCTGATCACTGTCTGCCGGCTGAAGGCATCCACTGTGACATTCAGCAGGCCCGGGATGTGTACCGCAAGCAGCCGGACACCATGAAGCAAGGCCCACTCCCATATCTGGATGTGCAGGTCCACGAGGGGGGGTGGGGGGGAGACTTCGATCCCCCTTGCTTATTGATGTAATACATTGACACCACATTGTCCGTGCATATGCGGACCACCTTGTTGGCAATGAGCGGTCTGAACGCCCTGAGCGCTAGGAAGATCGCCAGAAGCTCCAAATGATTTATGTGCAGGAGCTTGTCCTGAGGCGACCAGAGGTCTGAGACCTGAAGATCATCGAACGTCGCACCCCATCCCAGAAGGGAGGAGTCTGTTGTGATAGTCACTGTGGGGGCTGGGTCCTGAAACCCCTGCACCCACTGACAGGTTGCTGAGAGATGACCACCAATCCAGGTTCACACTCATGGAATCAGGAATTATCATCAGCTTGGAATTCGGGGCCACAGCCTGACGCCAGGCACTCCGAAGAGCCATATGGGTCCGTCTCATCTTGAGACGAGCAAGAGGAAAAGCCAGCGCGCAGGAGGCCATGAGGCCCAGAAGCCTCTGGAACCACCAGGCTGACATGCTCTCGGACTGCGCAAACATCAGACACGTGGCCAATAGATCCGCCATTCTGTCCCCGGTCAGGTACACTCTGCAGTCGATCGTGTTCCAGAGAAAACCCAGGAAAATCAGGTCCTGCGAGACCGTCATGGCAGATTTCCACCAGTTCACCGACAGCCCAAGATGGAACAGGAGCTGAAGGAGAGACTGGAGATTGCCAGATGCTGCCAGCGGACAAGGGCTGCCTAAGAGCCAGTCGTCCAAATATGGATACACATGGATACCCTGGAGACGAAAATAGGCCGCAATCACCGGCATCATCTTCGTGAAGACACGCGGCGCCGAGCTGCGGCCAAAAGGAAGCACTCGAAACTGGAAGTGCTCCTCTCCCAAAGAGAAGATCTCCTGTGTGGGTTCCAAATCAGGATATGCATGTACACATCCTGAAGGTCCACGACGCTGAGCCAATCGCCCATCTGCAAGGAGGACTGTATCTGGCCGGGCGTGATCATCTTGAATTTCTCTTGGGGTAGGAAAAGATTGAACTGGGAAAGGTCTAGGATGGTGCGCAGGCCAGCCTGGTTGGGGCACCGTAAACACCCGTGATCAAAAGCCATCCCCTCGCTCCCCATGGGGAACGGGTTCCACAGCTCTGAGGTCCAAAAGTTTCGGAACCTCGGCTTTGAGGGAGGGCGGGCCCGACAGCTGAAAAGGAGGGTTGTGGGGTGGGGTAGGGGGTAGAGTTAAACGGAAGCCCGCTTGAGTGACTAACAAGACCCATCTGTCTTCGGTGATGGCCTGCCACGCCTCCCAATGAGACGCAATGCGTCCTCCCACCGGGGTCTCGTGCGAGCGCAGAAAACCTTCATTTAGTAGGTTTATCTGTGGCGGTGCCACCTGAACCGGAGGAGGCGGCTGAGGAACGGGAGAAAAACCACGTCTGTTGCCTATGGCTGTTATTCCCCACAGGGGTATCCACTCTGCGAGACTTGTGGTCAATGAAGCCCCTAAAGCCAGAGGAAGGTCGACTTTGCGACAACGGTCTCTGGGCTTTGAAAGGAGCCTTAACCAGGACAGACAAGGACTTAGCTGTCCGAGTGCCATCCTTCGTCTTGGTGAGCTCTACACCTGCTGTAGCATGAAAGAGCTCCTTCCCATCGAACGGAAGGTCCAGCACCTTGTCCTGCACTTCTTTGGAGAATTTAGTTGCATGCAGCCACGCCTGCCGTGAGGCATCAACCCCCAGCATAAGGCCCTGAGTCGAGGTGTCTACGTGATGAGCCGCAGCCTCCAGAAGATCCTGGGCCAAGACCCTGGCGTCGGAAAGGCCTCCTCTAAAGTCTTCCAGCTTCTCGACCGGGATAAACTCCTCAAACTCCGACATCTGCATGGTAGCTCCCGCTAATATCAATTCAGCGATGGCCTGCCTGAGCTGCAAGGCCGATTTGGCGAAGATTTTCCTCCCGAGGGAGTTGAGGAGCTTGTCCTCCTTTCCCAGAACTGGAGTAGCCGTCGTGGAAGAGGATGCTCCAGGCCTGGACTGCAAAGTGGCCGCAGCCACCACTGTGGAGGAGGGGGGCGGAAAAGATGACAGGGCCACCTCTTCCAAAGAATGCAGCCTGTATCTAGCGTCAATTTTCTTATTGACAAAAAGTCCAGAGTGTGGCTTTTCCCAGACTCTGCGGACCTCAGCCAGAACGTCCTTCTGCAAGAACAGGCCGGTACTCTCCAAGGGAGACAGGGTGAATGCCCCAGAAAGCACGCCCTCCTACGGAGCGGGTGCTTCGGGCAATGGAACATCTAAGAAGTTCATCATGTCCAGTACCCGGTCATGAAAGGCTCTGATAGAGCGGGTAAGGTCCTCACTGTCCTGATCGCCTTGTGCGTCATCCGACAGATCAGGATCCTGCTGAACCATATCGGGTGCTACCTTGTCCACAGGGGACAATGGGGGCAAAGGCGGACGAGTCGGGGGAGGCACCGTAGGCAAGGGAGGCGCCAGTGGAGCCACCGGAGGAACAGGTGGAGCCGGAGGCGCGGGAGGACATTTGAAATGGGGCCGGTACGCATACGTTTTTGAAATTTACTGAAAAAGGCTTCCTCTGGGGACTGCTTCGGAACCTGAGGAGGCCTCACATGAGGTGGACAAATCCAGGACCGTAACAGAGATTGGTGACACACAGGCCCCTCCACCGACGTATTCACGTAAATCAACGGTGCCGACCCAGCGAGCTCCGGTACCCCATGACTCAGAACTGGGTCTACAAACAGCCCCCACAGGAGGGGCCTCAAAACGCACTCCGGTATCTACAGGCCCCTTAAGGAGACCCTCGGAGAAAACTCTGGTACAATTATTAGGCCCAACGGGCACCTCAGGGCAAACCCCGGTGGCAGAGCGATCAACGCCCCTCCCGGCCCGAGAGGAACCCGGAAAGGTATCCCCAGCCGGGGTGCTCTGAAAATTAAATAACTTACCGGGCATTTCTTCTGCTCTTCGATGAACGCCTGAAAATGCGAAGGAGTTAGTCAGAACACCTCCTCCCACCGCTCCAACCAACGTTGAAGTGCCCGGACCGAAAGGGAGTCGCAGTAAAAACAGGAGACCCAACGGTGATCCGGACCCAAGCACTCTAAACAAAGAGGATGGAGATCCGCCCTCGCGAAACGACGGTGACACGAACAATCTGGAAAATCTAGTTTGAACGACATAGAAAGACCAGCACACGATTGCTAGTGAGAGCCAGAGGCAAAAAGGGAAGAAAATCTTCCGAGGATGCACGTATGTCCAGTCCCGAACGAGCGGAGAAAAGGACAGATGGGCGATGCGGAGCCAAGGTGGGTGGGGTTATGGCCGCGTGCCGGGCCCCGCGCAAGAAAGAGAGGAAGGACACATTGTAAAAAGCATCCAAAAATGTGCTCCGGTCCCGTCCCACAGGACGCAGAGATGTCCCATAAGTATGGAGGAAAGGGGACGGGACGTAGGAGTATATGGGTGTTCTAGAAGATTGACTCCCATGTCTTTAATCCGAAATTCACCCCAGGTCTAGAGCCTAATGCATTTAAGAATTGAAGCAGGAACGGCTGTGTAAAACTCAGGGATAGGAGGTTAAAACATTTATACAATGTTAACAGGAGATGGGGCTGACCGAAAAATCCAGATTCCAATAGTTTCAGGTGAGACACTGGATTCTTGCCCCACCAGTAAAGGCTGCAGCGGTAAGAGAATTAACACACCCCGGGGATAAAGCCCTCCTCTCAAACCAACACAAGCTGATGGGGGGTGTGGGGGGGTGGAAACTCAAGAAAGTATTAGCTATAGGCAACACTGGCAAATTTCTATGGGAGCTGAGATTTCAGATTTCGACTGGGAAAATCTTTGGAAAACAATCCCCAAACTCACGAGATCAATCCAGACCAGAGCTCTGGATCGAAATAATGGTACAATGGCATTATACTCCAGCTAGTTTGGGGAAAATGAAACCATCTTTGTCGGATACATGCTGGAGGCAATGTGGAGGGGTGGGGAGCTAGGTACATGTATGGTGGAGTTGCCCAGTGTTGACGCAGTATTGGGAAGAAGGGAATAAATACATGATTGATTTTCCATGCCAAAAAGATCTTTACCTATAGGCCTTCTATTGACGATGGAGAAGGACTTCAGACAACAATCAAAGTCAATTCAAAATGCATATGCTATTTTTCAACTGGCAGCACTTCTAGCGATCGCACATAAAAGAAAGGCGAAAGAGCCCCCTTACCCTACAGAATGGTTTGCAAAGATTTGGAACTTTCTCGTAATGGACTGACATACTCAATACAGGGAGACCAATCCTCTTTTTCCAAAGACGAACGTTGTGCTAGACTTTTTACTTAAGGACTATAATATATGCTGCCCGCAGAAACTGCAAATACTGGGTATTGCCCGAGACAGTAACAAGCGCTGATATCTGTGTGAAAATCCAGTCGTCAATAATGACGTTTTTAAATGGGGAGGGGAGGGTGGAAGGTTCTTTTAGGGATGTTTGAGGGAGGGGAGGGATTTTTTTTTAGTGGTATAAAACAAATGCAAATAAAAAATAAATAAACTCAATTGCCACAACTATTTAGGCAAAAAATAACCACAGCCAATTCATTTTTCAAAATTACTAAGCGATTAATTTTCAGCAAGGATTGAGGACAGTACTCACAGCTGGGGGCCTACCATGTAATTGGCTGTGCCCAAGCCTTATTTTACCAGGCAAACAAGCATATCATTTGATCAACTGTGGCCCAGCCCTACCAGCTACTCTAAAGCGCTGTGTCATGGACACTGATCCCAACATAAGATTTGAGAGGACTTGGTGACTCAGCCAAACCAGGTTGTGGGTGTCCGCATTCACTAGCCTGATGTGACAGATTCCCTTAATGGCTCTAGCCGCCCTATTAAGGCACCAGTCATTCGAAATTCTCCAGTACTTTATTACCCGGGCAAGTCAGAAAAAGTAGTGGCAAAGTAAAACGGCCAACTACATAAACTCTGCAGTGCAATTTGGACGCCATTTGAACCAACAACAATGCCCCAGTGAAAAAAAGGACTTCTATTTTTACCCACATGAAAATTCAATTAAAAAACTTGCCTTGCACCTGGACAAAGTATCTTCAATATGGCTCACCGAGTACAGATAGTAAACATTTTCTAAGCTGCATTTCCAAATGTTTTCTGATAGGTTACATTTTTTTAAGCTTGCTGTTCGGATTGCATAGGCCAAAAAGGGGAAAGCCGTGTGGGAAATACCAGACAGGGACAATGTTTTTGGCCAGGGAATTAACACACCCCAGTGAGGGTGTGTCGAGTGTGCAGGCGGACTGGGTCCTCCCTCTGGCAATAACAGACAGGATACACTGAAAAATGGTAAAACAAATGAAGGCACCAAAGTCTTTCCAGGAACAGATTTATTACAGGCATAGAAGTAGGCTCCTTGCCCGCAGAGTAAGTTAGGCACACTGGACATGGATGACTGTATGCGCTGGTCTGCGAGCACAAGGCAGGGCATTGATGGCAGGCATACAAACTAGGTATACCCACTTGCAGGTGATTGGGGGTGCTGGGAAGTACCATTGGATGCAAAGGGGGGGGGCTAGACACCAAAGGAGGAAAGGGGAAGGGTTGAAGGGGGCGAGGGCTGATAGAAGGGGGAAACACTTGGACCCAGGGCGGCAAAAAGACTGGCAACAGGTCCACCGGAGAGGGATCGAGGGGGATGGACATAGAGGGACTAGAGATGGGGATCGAGATCAGGATGGATCGACGGGGATAGAGATCGAGAGGGGAGATGGAGGTGCAAGTGGGCTGCAAAGAGGTACTTTCTCAACACCTTATAACTAGAAATGTGTTCCAACAGTAGCAGGGCATGGCTTTAACAAGTAAGTCATCCATGCACAGGAATGGCAAGCAACAAAAAGGATAATGGGACAAGAGTAAGTCCTCAAGCACAACAGAACGTGTGGATTTGCATGCATGTCAACATACAATTTTCAGAAGATGGTATTCCAGGCCTGTTTTACCCTTTACATTTTAAATAGAGTGTGTGACATTTTTACAGCAAGCTCAAAATGTAACTAGGTGTGCATGCAAATTATAGGTTTTCAAAGACTGGCTTGTCAGGGCTGAAATAAACCATGGGAATTGTATTTATCTGGCATTCAATACATCCGAGTACCACTTATTAATGCAGACAATTCATGAATTAAACTTGTTTAAACAGGAACTTTATGGAAAAAGTAGCAGAAGGAAGCTTACAATAATGCACATACTCATTTATTGGAAATCTCTGCCTCTTATTCGCTGTCAAAATTGAAAGGATAGCTAGGTAGATGAGACCCTTCGCTCATAGCTATGTTTAAATAGGGTGCAATTGAAAACTACAACGAATATGCCCTCATAATTGCAAATATACTGTGCAAGGAAAAAAAGGGGATCTATATGTTGAATGCAATTTCAATTAAAGGATTGCTTTTATTAAGCCTTTTGAAGACAAAACAAAATAACATGGATCGAAATACGGATTGGAAGGAGCTAAAAGCAGCTCCTGGGTATCCAGCATCACCAAGTAAGCAGGAGCCATTACATGGCACGCTACAAATTATTCCCACACGAGAAGCCAATTATAACATTTTGTCAATTAAATGTCACCCAGTAGGCTTTAAGCGTCTTCTAGATGTGTCCTCGTGCTCAATTATGCATATTCCTGAATGCACATGGTTGAAATCGTATGTATATATGACTGTTTGGCATCCGTTGGCCTGCAGAGCCAAATGTAGCTCCTGGTAGCTGTTGGTTTCAAGTCTACCAGACTCTCCTGGGCCATAACCAGGAGCTAAATAGCTCCCAGCTCCACACTTAAACATATTTATATACTATTGTCGCATCATGAGCAATCCCATTGTTTAATTTCACTGAATAAAGATGTTCATGTTTTATTTTAAACAGGAGGATTTGAAATGCAAATGTTGGGAAGGAGAGAGGGTCTTCCCAACCACCTAGGCAATACAGAATGAGGAAAAACGCGAGGTAGCTCATTAAGGGATTAGGGGGGTTGCACACAGAGGGTGCACGATCGCTCTTGTGCATGCATTAGAGGCAATATAGTAGATGCGGATGTAAACGCCATTGGAGCTGACAGCAACCATTTTATAACCTAGGCGCAAGCATGGCGAACAGCATTCTACGTTTTAGTATTCGATCCTTTGCATGAGCTCAAATATCACTCCCACCCACCCTGGCCAGGTCTCAGAGTCCATGAAATTCTCCAATGTTCTAGAAGTTACAGGTCCTCGCTTTCTGGGAAGAAGGCGCCCTGCAAGGTCATGAGAAAGGAGCAGCGTGCCTCTTGGCAGTACCATCCCACGGAACAGATCGCATTACACAGGACCATCCAAACCCAGACCGACTATACAACTTTTACACCCCTCAATCGACCCGTAATCTCAGAAGGCAAGGCTATCGCGCCTTCACAAATGGGTCACATGATTTGCACAGCGAGGTACAGGGTGGTGGCAAATTCTAGCCCAAAACAAAGATGGAGGACCTTGGGAGTTGCTGATCTGTCTAGGAAATAAATGGAGCATGGAGTTAAGGTGACCTCCGCCCTCCCTCCGAGCTCATGGCTTTATCTGCCAGGTGCACAGTTATAACGATAAAATAACATGGTTTGTTTTAGTAGCAATTGTTAGGACAACTTCACCGCGGATGACGAGCCCAGCAGCGCCCACATGAGCAAAGTTGGACAGATTAATATTGAACAATGGCCTGGCATCCCATATGGAGCAGGCCCTACATGTATAGAGCTCTTCCAATTAGGGTTGTAGAGCTGTACTATATGTAATTGCGTCAGTGACGCTGTGTGTGCTAATGTGCTGCACATGCCTACGGAGCTCAGAACGTTTGGCAGCAGCAGAATTCTTTGCTGATGCACTTCTATTTTGTAGAAATAAATACTGGTTATCCTTGCAAGCGGTGTCTTGGGCCTTTCCCCAGCGAGTTGTATTTTTCCTGGTGTGAGTGCAGAGGCGTGCCTTCATTTGGTGACCCCTTCACCCCCTGAGGTGATACCAGCGAACCCCACACTGATTGAGGCTTCCAGGCCGCTTCTCCAAAGGGGCCCCAGCCACCTGCAGCGACCAGTGCCCTGATGCATTATCCCTAGAGGTCTGCAGGAGCCATTTTCACAGAAGTCCTGTGGGCTCTTGGAAGCAGGGCACGGCTACTGGGAGAGCGCAGGCCATTGTTGGAACCATATGATGGAGGAGTTTTGTGTGAACACGTAGGGTAGTGGTATATGGGGAAGAGTGTGGTGTGCGAGTGAATGGAAGACCAGCTTGGTTGTATGGTATAGGTGCGATGGTTTGCTATTTTTTTTAGGAGGACATTACAGAAAGAAAAACATGAGTGTAGGGAGCCTCCCTGAGAGAGGGGAGAAGGTGGTATCACATATTGTGTAATGGAGTAAAAGGGAGATAAATAGGAGCCCTGTATAATTAGTGGGCTTGTATACAGTAGTCATTTTAGCTTGTTATGAGATTCTTTCTTGTATAAGTTGAATGCCTGAGGAGGGGCTTTGCCAAAATAGAGGGTCGTTTTTGGTGAGTGGAGTGCGAGAGTGGGTGCGTGTGAAAGGGAGGGAACGTAATGTGGGCTGACTGGGAGGAAGCGACGGTGAATTTATTTTCAACCAACATCTGCAGCGTGCCATTAGAAGTGTAGGGACGCTTTAGAGCACGCACATTGCTGTAATGGGAGGTAAGACCCCTTAGAGTATATGTACAAAGCCATGCCCTTATACTGGGAGAAAACTGAGCAGTACCATAAGCATTGGGTGGTAGAAACATGAGGGGGGGGTGATGCCTCGCTCCTGGCCAAAGTAGGACACTCCCATAAGGGAATTTTGGAACATACGACTACATTTCTGTCAGGAAATACAGAGGCAAGCAGCTGCAAAATAGAAAGAAAATTTTGGATTTGTATAAGATGATTGAGGGGGGAGAGGCACGGAATACATACAAAGGGGATAAGCAAGCAGAAGGGGGTGGGACACAGGATATAAGGGGCTATGTCCGTTAGCAGCCCACCCAGCAACAAGGTATACTAACCCAACCTATGAGTCAACCCCGGCAACAGCTCTGCCACTGCTCCGCCTCAGGAGTACAAAGGACAGAAGGAATTAGAAGCATTAGAATCAGTCTGAGCACAGTTAGCACGATTACGAGCAGTACGAAATGAAGGGGAGCAGGCTAGATGAGTGGAGAGCGGGGGGCATTTTATTTAGATAGGACAGTACAGCAATAAAGGATGGACATACTGAGAAGAAAAAGGGAGAGCAAGCAGGCTGCACAGGGTAAGCCACAGTGGGGTCCAATAGAGGGGACAGGCTGGGATCCATGAGAAGATAGGTGGAATACGGTAGATTAATTTGACAGTGAGGAGGCGGCACAGGCACCCGAAGTAACACCCAGAGTGGAGAGTTTGTGGCATGAGAGTGTAAGGCGTTCGGCCAGACGGCAGTAGCAAGGAAAAAGGGAAGTGTTGGAAGGAAGGAGAGATAGAAGATAGGATTGCAGATGCCTCTGATCCACAATGGTGTGGGTAGGGTGCAGTACGTTACTTGGGAACAAATGGAGAACAACTTGATGAAGACGCTCCTGCCTTAAAAAGCAGGGGCAGGAAAGTGGATCTACTCATTTGAAAAACAAACGACAGACATACCCCTAGCAGTGGGTGACATGAAATGTTTGTTGGTAGCGATAGTGTGAGATCAAGCTAGGGACATACGGTTAAAAGCAGGGTACCAAGAAGTGAGGTTAGATGATGATGTGCAGGATGGCGCACCTTTTAACAATAGAGAACAGGTGTGGGAATCGCTTCAGCGAACGTACCCAGACCTACAGTCCATTATGCAATATTCTATGGGTGATGCAAGACACCTTGCAGTACATTAAGTTCCAAGAGATGTATAGGGCGGAGACGGGAGACCAGGGGGACCAATCCGTTCGTCTATTTTACTTTATGATAAAAAGGGGCTTAACAAAAGGAAGTTCAGACGGCACTAGACAAAAATCGTGAAAATTGAAGCAAAGGGGTTGGCGGAGATTCAAACTATAATAATACACCAATATAAATGAATAAAAGAATGTGAATAGGAAACAGTGCAACAGCTGCAGGCAAATGAGGTGAAACTGGTACAAAGGAAGCAGGCTAAAATAGCTGTTAAAGGGCCGGTACCGGCACAGTCAGACGACAGGGGGCAAGCAAACAGCTGCAGGTCAGATTATCAGCGTTCTGGCAAGGAAGAGGCTGACTGGGACAGTGGCGAGGGGTGCCTCAACACCCCAATCCAGAGTGGCAACAAGGAGGGCAGCAAAGTGGGAGAGCTGGGTTTAGAGGTGGAAGAGTGATTTGGGGCGTTTGAGGAATGGGGTCTGGGAGGTGGGGGTCCATCACAATGTTGTAGCTGTGGAAAGTGGGGACACTTTGCGAGGAGAGTGCAGGAGCATACTAGGGCTTGGATACCATTTGTACAATAACTACATCCACCACTCCAGAAAACAAAACAGATGTCACTACAGAGGATGACCTCCATACCCTATGAGACACACCAAGCATACACGCAGCTACCAACCCAGCCCTCAGGGGGTGCAAGCGCAGTAACAAAAGACTACACAGCAGACTATACCCCAGCATGGAAATCCTACATACACACAATGAAGTACCAAACGGCACCATAGTTCCCTATTGAGGGAATAAGTGTGATGGGAAACAACCCTTTCACATTCCCCAGGATGAACACCTACCCTGACTAGGACAGCCCACAGAGCACTTGCATGCCCAGTTTGATCTACAACTGTCTGCCCTGATGAGGAATCCTTGGTGGGTGCAGAGATTTGAAAAACTTCAATTTTATGGTTGACACAGATGCCACAAAATCATGCATCAGCGAGGGAGCTTTCCCGCTATCGGGCCAAACACTTGGCATGCAGGGCTTCTCTGGGGCTGTCCCCACGGTTCCATATACTGAAGAGGTTGACATCAAAATAGGGACCGAGGGGGGGGGGGGGGGGTGTACGCCCCCTGCTATAATCCAAGCGTTCACCAGTGAATTTGTTGGGCAGGGACATACTCAGCAAGCTCAATATGACCATCTCATTTATAGACAGTGGCATAGTTTGCGCAACCACAGCTGTGTGTGCAATAAGGGCAATGCACTGGGGGCGGGGGGGGGAAGGGAGGAGGTTCTCGGGATTCCTGTGCACCCGGACATGTTTATTTACGGGATAACTATGCTTGTGGAGGCAGTGCCTCAGATTGGCAAAAGGTGCTGGCGAGTGCCCACAGATTTCTTATTTCGCCCTGTAGTGTCCCCAGAGTTGGAGGCAGGTATAATACGGTCTCTAGCTTTGCAAGGTTTGGTGATTTCTGCAAAAAGGATTGTTGCGATAGGGACTGACCAGGAGAGGTGCGAGTGGCGCACAGCGCTTTGCATTGAACCCACAGTGCATCTGAATGAGGTGATTGACACAGAGCTGTTGAAGAACAAGCCAGATGGAGAAATAGTGCTAGCGATCTGCATCCCCTGTGAAATAATGGTGCAGTACCGGGAGGTCCAATGTCCCCTGCAGCTCCGGCCCAGTTCAATGAGGCAGATTTAGAGCCGTTGCCTGAAAGGCTGTGGACCACTAACCCCCATGAAGTAGGGCTCCTACAGTGAGTGGCTCCAGTACAAACAACACTGAAACCAGAAGCAGTACTACCCCAGAGTAAAATACCCACTCTCCAGGGAGGCAGAAGAGGAATTAAGAGATGCCATCAGTGCCCTACTCAACCAAGGGTTAAATGATACCATCTACCTCCACATGTAACACTGCTATATACCCTGTAAAGAAAGGCCACAGGGGGCAATTTGAGAATGATCCATGATTCGCGCCCCCTAAATGTGGTACAGCAAGAGGTTCCTGTAGTTACTAAAACTACGAAGTTGTGTAGCATTCCAAAAAAGGCAACCAGTTTCACAGTAGTGGGGACATCAAAAATGCCTTTTTCACAACACCGTTACACCCAGATTCATAGTACACCACCATTTACACATGGGAGGGTGGTCTAACACACGATTGCCTCAGGAGTACTGAGGGAGACCCAGCATTTTCAACAGAATACTCCACGCAGATTTAGGCATCAGTATGTAGACAACCTGCTGGTGTGCAGGGTCACTGAGCAACACTGCAGACAAGATTCAATTACACTTTTAAAGCTCTTGGCCCGCAAGCAATACAAGGTTGACAAGGCGAAACTACAGTACTGTCTAAAAAGAGGATTTATATCTAGGACAGTGAATATCAACGAATGGTAAAAAGAATAATTCCAGACCGTGCTGCCTCTGTGTGCGCCACCCCACAGTAGAGCAGTGCAATTATTGCAGAGCATTATTTTATTCATTGTGCATGTGTAAGGTGCTTATACATCAAGTAAATTGTGTTTCAAAGCACCCAGGGGACTGACTAACTTCGGTAGGCTGTGTGCCCTCGGCACCTGCGCCGGCAGTCGTGCTGGATCGTGCCGTGGACCAACTCTTGGCAGTTGCACCCAACGATCCTTTACCCCTTAGGGTTACAGAGGACGAAGAACTTGATCGCCCTTCCAAGGACAGCCCGGTAGTGCCCCTGATCCCTTCGGCTTGGGAGTCTGTAGCATCGACAGCCTCAGGTCTGCCAATGTAAAGCCCAGAAGAGCCCCTTGGCTTGGGAGCCGATGGCCTTGGAGGCCTCTGGCCTGCCAGAACCTGAATCTGAGGAACCCTTGCCCGTGGGAAACCCCTGGGAAGGAGTCGCTGCACTGAGAAACCATGCTGAACAGAGGGCCTACCTTGTCTTGACGAGAGGTCCTGCAGACAAAAGTCCTTAAGGTGCACTGGAGGAGAAGTGTGGAATATCTCTCTCCAACGCGACAACCAATTCTTCAATGCACTGTGACCGGGCCCCTGACACTCAAGACGGAGCATGAGGGTCTGAGGTCAGGATCGAGCAGTGGCATGTCCTCCTGCAGCCAGCATGTGCCGTGGGAGGCGAAGCAGCGAAAGGGAGGTTAAATAAGATTGAAAAATAAAGAAGGGGAGCAAGCAAAAAGTTAAGTCTCTGAGCTGGCTGCCAGGTCCGACACCATCCATGTGGACTCAAGTGAGGCGCCGAGGGCGGGGCGTTCCCACGCCCGAGGCTGCGGCCCCTGCAAGCTATACTAAATTTAAAGAGGGAAGGTCCATTTTTTGCTGCCAAAGGTTCCGGTACCATCCCCATGTTGGGTGAAGCCCACAAGGATGGAGGAAAAGGGACGGGACGCACGAGTATAATGTATACTGTATGTAGACCGAATGCTTGAATGACTCAATTGCAAGATTCATAAACGCAGGTTTGTAATGCTGATCAGCAGGATTTAGGTATTGGCTCCATGGTAAAGCTGGAGACCAACTGGTAGAAACGTGCATTTTAATACATTTTTAACTACTTCACGGTCTGGTCCTTACCCAGAATTGCATAAACTGAATATTAGATTGGCGTTATCACATCCATGTGAGCCACAATCACACACAAAATCTCTCTACAAGTGCTCTGAGTCCAATAATGTGCAAATCCAGAAAAACACAGAACTGGGTTCCCATCTCCTCAATGAAATTGGGCATGTAGATTGTAATGCGTCAGATTTATTTAGAATTCTTGTAAAACCGTGCTGCATGCCCATAGGCCTCAGGGTGCGTACACACAATCGAACAAAACAAACCGATTTTAAAAACAGTGCAAGCAAGGGAGACCAAACCAGATAATCAGTTCAGAGAACAGGAGCTCCTAATCGGGTAATAGGCCCTTAAACAGGCGGCAAGTCAAAGAGAAACTTTTCAGCTTATTAGCTGATCAATTATAGATAAATTCCTCGTGGAGGAAAATTCAATGCGTTCGGATCACAGCTGAATATGCATGTCTAGGCAAAGTGCATGCTTTCCTCCGAATGTATACGATTCTTAAGTATCCCCCTTTGCTTTTTAATGACCGCTTAACAAATGGGTTGCAGGTGTGTGGTTAAAAACCCGCCTGCTGGCGCTCTGGACACAATAACTGAATACAATACCTTCTTACTCTAAACAAACCTTAAAATACATTATTTCAGGCCTTTTATTCGATCAAATTTGTATTTGAATGTATATATCCAAAGACAGTAGTACGAGATGCACATTGCATTAGCCATTTCAGGTTTACCAAAAATGAGAACTAGTGAAAGACACTTCCTCAGCAGCAGTTGGTAGATTACTAAAGATAAATGCTACCCTATTAGGCCAACCATGAAAGGCAAATTAGTAAAGCCTTTTAAGCCTTTATACCCCCAATTTAATTTCCGTTCAGAAAGGTCTGGCAGTGGCGGGGGCATTGCTTTCGAAACAGGGATTTTCCTCTATAAATTGATAGTAGTTAATAATTGTTTAAGTAGCACACTTATAAAGAGCAAACTGAGCTCAAATATATCTGCGTGCTGAACAGCCACAAATTCAAATAAAACCCAAAATAACGATGACCTGTTTTTATATAATAGCGGTATGTCTGTTTTTGTCCTTTTCAACGAGTGGTGGGCAGATGTGTTCAGTTGTTGGTGTATTGGGCAGTGCCAAAAGTGAACTGAAGTTACAGAAGCCGGAGCAGAAAATGACTAGAGCGGGGGGAGGGGGGGATAATCTGGGAACCCGCCCTTTGGGAAGGGGGCTGGGACAGATGTGTGTCAGAGGGGCAGAGACGCAGACCAGGTTGCGCAGTGCCCGGTCTCTTAAAGGAGAACACACACAGCGATATGCATAAAAGCAAAGAGCCTTTTGGAAGCAGGAGCATGACAACAGAATTTGACATTTGCAATATATTTCTGCAATAGCGATTCAAGTATGAAAACCTTCATAACAAGTATAGCAAATTGACCGCTGCTCTTTTCTGTTGAAAATGGTTCTGGCCTTAACAGCAGCCAATGGAGTGATCACAGAATGGGTGGATTGGAATATAGAGGATTCTGGGTCTCCAAAGACGACCATTATCACAGTGTAAACATGTGAGATGGCCAAAATCGGGAGTATGTTATTAGAATGAGTACCTTGTATAGCTACAATTGCATGGTCTCCTGGCACTCTGGCAGGTCTAAAAGAGTGGGTGGGTTTAGTTAGTTGGAGAAGATTGTAATACTATATTGCAGTGCGGTGTGTGGAGGTTGGAGATTGGAGATAGGGAGTGCCCATAGTGATGCGTGTCTGTAAGCTTCTTGGGTGTGAAGCGTAGGAGGCAAATGATGTGACCAGAAGGTTTGCTTCGTGCCTGTTGCGTGGCTATTTATTGGACAGGGGCTATGTGTCAGTTGTAGTTAAGAGGTGCAAGTTTGTGATGTTCAAAGTCTAGGGAAGAGGGTCTTAAAAAGATGTGTGCAAGTGCCTGGTTTGTGTGTGCTAAGGTGAAAATAAATTGAGGGTTAATCAAAGGAACACGTTACTTACCTTTAACTGTTGTTCTCTAGCATGTGTCTGGCATGGATTCACATGCTAATGAATATTCCCAGTCAGGCTGGGAATCCTCGGTAAAGAAAAAAAAAAATCAGTTTCACTTCGGAACGGTCTTTCTCCTAACAACCAATCACTGGTCTCTGGGTCATACTGCCCTCTACCTAAGCCCCTCCGCTGGCAGCCATCTTCAGATTTGGTAGCACGTAAAGTGGCAGTAGGACCAAGAGAAGAGCCGCAGAGGGGTAGAGGGAGGGTTTCTATGTGAATCCATGCCAGACCCATGCTGGAGAACAGTGACAGGTAACTTGTTCCTTCTCCAGCATGGGGTCTGGCATGCATTCACATGCTCATGAATAAATAATACGTAGCAGTACACACATGCACAACCACGAGAGGTGGCAAGGCTCAACATTAAGCATCTCTTACCTCCTCACCAGGCTCACCTTCAAGCGGACAGGTTGCGCAGCACTGCTTGGCTGACTCTGGACTCCTCCCTAAAATCCCGGTCGACGCAGTAGAATTTCGTGAAGGTGTGCATTGACGTCCACGTAGCAGCCCTGCATATGTCCAGCAGGGGCAAACCAGACAGGAATGCTGTAGTTGCAGCGATCGCTCTGGTCGAATGGGCTCTCTGACGACTAGGCACCTGTTCGCCAACCGGTGACCATGGGTAATGCAGCCGGAGATCCACCTGGAAACGAAAGCCTTGGACAGGGCCTTCCCTTGGTTCACAGGGCCAAAGTTCACCAACAGCTGTGATGTCTTCTGAAAACACTGTGCGGTCCACGTAGAACTTCAGCGCTCTAGCCACATCCAGCAAGTGCAAAGTCCTCTGAGCCGGCAACGAAGGTGACGGCAAAAAAACAGGTAACACCAAGGGCTTGTTGAGATGGAAGTCCAACAGCACCTTGGGCATGAAGGAGGGGTGCGTCCGTAGCACCACCCGCGCCTCGTGGAATGTCAGATAAGGTGGTTTACAAGAGAGGGCCTGGATCTCCCCGCTCGTCGTGCGGGGGTGATGGCCACAAGAAAACGCTGTTTTCCACGATAAAAACTTCGGCTGCGCCGAATGCAGAGGCTCGAACAGGGGACACATGACCCTAGTCAGCACCACATTGAGCTCCCACGCCGGGGCCAGAGACTTCACTGGCGGGAACAAACGGAAAAGTCCTTTTATGAATTCCTTGACCAGGCGTTGTGACCATAACAACGACCGCCCAGGAGTTCTGGTGTAGCAGGAGATAGTCGCCAAATGAACCTTGATAGAAGCATGGGCCAACCCTGCCTTGGCCAGCGACAGTAAATACGCGGCTGTAATCCGCAGAGGGTCGAGTTTCTGTGCACGGCACCAGACAGCGAACCTCTTCCACTTATGTCCGTAGCATTTCAGTGTAGACAAAGCCCTAGCCTTGGCAAGCTCTTCCTTGTAGTCCGCCGGGAGATCGTATCCACCAAACTCTAGCGCTGCAGGAGCCAGGCCTGCAAGTTCAGCTACCCTGGGCCGCGGTGCAGAATCGCCCCCCTCCCTGGCGAGAAGATCTGCGTCTGCCGAAAACTTGACTGGAGGGGACGCCGACATGTCCAGAAGGTCCGGGTACCATATCTGCCTCTGCCACGCTGGTGCGACGAGCATCATCCTGCACCGGGACTATCTGAGAGGATTGAGGAGTTGCACAAGCAACGGGGGAAAGGCAGAGGAACAGGCTGTCCCAGGGGAAGAAGAATGCATCCCCATGCTCCCGGGCTGGAGAAACCTGCTGGCGAACCTCCGGCTCTTGGTGTTCGTCGCCGTCGCAAACAGATCGATCTGGGGATTGCCCCATCGTTGGAATAGAAGATCCACTTTGTCCCACCGAAACTCCCACTCGTGGCACGAACGCAGTTCCCTGCTGAGAGTCGGCAGCAGTGTTCTTCACTCCTGTCAGATTAAATGGGACAAGGAGCATCTCCTGTGCGACAGCCCATCACCATAGGTCATGTGCCTCTATGGAGAGCGTTGGGGATCTGGTGCCCCCCTGCTTCCGATTGTAAAACATTGTAGTCGTGTCTGAAAATCTGCACCATTTTGCCCTTGAGGGACGGAATTAAAGACCAGAGGGCCCAAAACACGGCCAATAGCTCCAGAACGTTGACGTGCTACGACTTCTCCGGTAGCCACAGGCCTCTTGCATGGAGACGACCGGTGTGTGCATCCCATCCCTCCAGGGATGCATCCTTCGTGACTGTCTTCTGGTGAGGGGGGTCTGGAAATCTGCACCTGCCGACAGATGCTCAGACACCCCACCACCGAATCGCTAGACTGAAACTCTCATCAAGGGTGATCTTGTCTCTAAGCTTCCCGATACCTGGATCCAATGGGCTTCGAGGAACTCCTGCAGCGGTCGCATCCGCAGCCTGCACAGGCGCATGAGGTAAATGCACAACATCATGCCGAGGAGAGAGACTCGATGGACCTCACCCTTGCGCTCTTCAGGGTCAACAGCCGCTGTACCTTGCCCAGGATGGCCGCTATTCTCTCCTCCGACAGGGACGCCAGACAACACTGTTGAGCCGGGACCCCAGAAACAGTGCGTCCTGTGATGGCACCAAGCAGGGCTTCGCAAAGTAAATAGAGAACCCCAGTTCCACGAGTAGCTGGACAGTCCCCGTTGTGTGCTCGACGGCGGTCTCCCTCGACTTCGCTCAGATGAGCCAATCGTCCAGGTAGGGATAGACATGAATCGCTTGCAGGCGCAACCGCGCCGCCACTGGCGCCAGACACTTGGTGAAAACCCTTGGTGCTGACTTCAATCCGAAGGGAAGGGCCTTGAATTGGTAATTCTGCCCTTGGACCATGAAGCGCAGAAACATGCGGTGTCCCTTGTGAATGTTGATGTGGAAATAGGCATCCTCCAGGTCCAGCGACAACAGGAAAAGCCCTTCTTCCAGTTGTCCCAGCACGTGCTCAACGGTGATCATCCGAAACTTCAGGGATCTGATGTACTTGTTGAGGCGGCGGAGGTATAGTATGGACCTCCACCCGCCAGTTTTCTTTCTGACAAGGCAGTACTGGAGTACCCTCAAGCCCCAGAACCTTTTTGGGACTAGTTTTATCGCGCCCTTTTTCAGCATGGCCCGTGCCTCCAGCAGAAGTTGAGGGACGCGGTCTTCCTTCCTGGCCGCCTGTGGACAGCGTGGGCACTTTTGAAATTCCAGGGTGTGCCCGTGGGCCAGGGTGTCGAGCACCAAACGGTCGGTGGAGATTGACTTCCACACGCTGATGAAGTTTTCCAGCCAGCCTCCCACCGGGGTGCATGGGTAGGGTCCAGATGTCACGGCCGGTTCAATCCTGCTTTGCTGTGGGGGCACCACCTTGGCGACGACCTCCTCCAGACTTGCTACGGCCCCTGTAGGATTCATGAGCTGAAGAGCGGGAAGGTTGACGGTAGGATGACGAGCCACCACCGAAACCTTTGGAGTATCCCTGGAACTTTTCTCCAGAGACCCGAAAGGACGGCAGACGCTGCTGGAGCGTGCACAACGCCCAGGCCGTCTTGGTATCCACCTTGATGGCCTGAAGCGACTCATCCACTGTCTTGCGGAATAAAGTTGTCCACGTCGAAGCCATGTCCAACACACTTGACTGTACATCCTGGCGGAAGCTAGTGGCCTTCAACCAACGCCGAAGGCAAACGCTGTTACCCATCTGACGGAAGGCCATGTCGGCGAGGTTCGTGGCCACCGTGATGGCATGGTCCAATGCCACCTCGCCTTCTTGCAGGATCTCCAGCGCTTCCGCTCTCTTGTCATCGGGAAGGAAGTCCAGGAGGGGAAGATCTTGAACCACAGCTCCCTGTCATAACGGGCCACGATGCCTAAGGCATTGGCCGTCTTGATCGTCACAGCCGACGAGATGACCTGCCGCCTCATAGCGTCCAGCTTCTTTCCCTCGCCGTCTGGGGGGCAAGAGGACATTGACACCGAATATCCAGAGGACTTCTTCACCGCTGCTGAGACCACAGAGTCTGGGGACTGTTGGGATCTGAGACACTTGGGTGCAAAGTCCGGCACCCTGTATTTCTTCTTCTATCGTTCCCTCTTCGCCGAGGACGGGTTCTTCATGAGGGACAGCCCCTCGCCCCAAATGTCGTCCAATAGAGGGATAGAAAGTACGGTCTTCCTCTTGGCCTCCCAGCGCTGGTACAGGAAGCCTTCCTTCTTCTCTGGGGCTAGTTGAAATCTCTCCGAAACCCTAGTGATCATGGCGTGGAACGAGCCAATCTCATCGGGTGGCGAGGCCCTGGGCACTGGTGACGGGAGGTCCCCTCCGTCATCCGTACCTTTGTTAGTCATCGACGTATCTGGTTCTTTATCGTCCCTCTGAGGCAAAGAGGTGGAGGATGGACCCCTCCTCTTGACAGGGGGGGGTTCCAACCTGACCCCCCCACACCCCCAGCAGCCCAGGAACTGCGGGATCTCCTGCCGGCGACAGGGGCCTCCTTGTCTGGATCTCTGAACATAAGATGTGTAGTGCCTGTAGGATGTCCGTCGACAAGTCCGCTGGGGGTGGAGGTTGCTGTGGCGGCTGCAACGAGAGCGATGGAAGTGGCGTGACGTCCTCTGGCTCCTCACCGCCCTGCTGCTCCTAGTTTCTATCCTCGCCGCTCTCCACATCTGCTTCGCCAGGGTCCTCCCCATTGGACCTGGCCTCGACTAACTTTGTCCAGTATGGCCTTCAGACCAGAAAGCTGCTCCTCGTCAGATGACCGAGCCCTGTAGGACTACCGCCGCCGCCCCCCCCCCTTCTGCTCGACCAGCGGGGAAGGTCTAAGGGAGATCGGCATCGTCTTCACTGATATCTTCTCAATGGGTAGAAAAGACGATTGCCTTGGAGCAGGCAGGGAATCTCTCGTCTTAGGGGCCGCCTCCTGCGAGTCCGCCTCCACGGCCTTCGCTAGGGATACCACCACTCCTTCCAGGGAGGACTTTGCCTGGTGAACCTGGGCCTTCACAACCTTGGGCGTGCTGGAGGCCTTCACCGTGGGGGGAGGGTCCGTGCTCCGCTCCCCCTTGGCTTTCTCTGTCAGTCGGCTGGGACTTCTCCAGAAGTTTACCCCGATGGTCCGACTTTCTCTTCTAAGCTGACCCGGAGCATTGGCTCGTGGTCGAGTGTGCCGGAGATGCCGTTCCCAACCTGGCAGCCATGGACTCGTCCCAACGGCGCTCCCGGTGCCCGTGGTGCTTTGCCTTATGTTGGGCCCCCCACCCCCGTCACCGGAGCGCCCTCAAAGGTCTTAGAAGAACGCTCAGATTTTCTCTTGCTGGGTGAGGCTTGCTACCTGGGGATTTTCGTCTGGAGCCACTCCGAGAGCCTCTTGCAACGGTCCTTCATGGTGCGAGGCACCATATCCTTGCAGAACGCACAGGCATCTTCCACGTGCGTAAGGTCGGAATGTAGGCAGTAAAGGCACAGGGAATGCCCAACGTCCAGGAAAATGTTCCATGGTCCACATCCAGGGCAGATCCTGAACAGAGGCGTCGAGTCTCCTTTTATCTTCAGCCATGTCCACGCAGAGTAGGCCTCAAAGAATCTTCCGGCATCCTCCAAGAAGGAAACTTTATAAATCGCCCTTGAGGGGTGTAGAAAGTTCCGAAAACCGGGTCCCAGTTAGTGAGATGATGGATCCATGGAGCTTGAGGCTCGATTGACCCACAAATAGAGAAAACTAAGAACAAAGCGCAAAACGCAGTAAAATGCCAGAGAGCTAATCACAAGGACTCCTACCACCCTAACGTGTGGTAGAAATCTGAAGATGGCTGCCAGAGGAGGGGCTTAGGTAGACGGCAGTCATTGACTCGGGGCAGTACGACCCAGAGACCAGTGATTGGTCGTTAGGAGAAGAACAAGTTACTTTCTTACCTGGTAACGTTCTTTCGATGGGATGGTCTGACGACTTATTCCATATCTATGACAAGTAATGTCCACAGCAGTGCTGCTTCTGAAAATCTTCGGCATCTGCGTCTATGACGTCGATGCGCCGTCCCCGAGGACCTCCTCCGACGGCCGACGTCACCCGATGTGATAAGTAGGACGCACGACGCCTGTAGCATCAGTTGTTTTTCCCCCCAGAACGTGTGACACCAGTTTTCGGCCAGTCCGACACACAAGGCCTTGCGGAACGCAAGCTGCAATCACAAAAGAAATTCTGCAGCGGGGAAGGTAGGGAGGGAGCAATATGTAATACATCGTCGGACCATCCCATCGAAAGAACGTTACCAGGTAAGAAAGTAACTTGTTCTTCGAGGGGATAGGGTCCTCCAACGTATTCCATATTTATGACAGACTCCCAAAGCAGTACCAAGCAAGGAGGTGGGAAAAGAATTTAGAACACAAATTTAGCATGCCCAATCAAATTGCGGAATAAAGGACTGCCTTGCCAAAGGCCAGATCCTGCCCTGGGATGGAATAGAGGGAGTAGTGACGTACAAAAGTATGTACTGAAGCCCAGGTGGCTGCATCACAGATGTGACGAATAGGAAGACGCAGCCACTCCCCTGGTAGAATGGGCCCGCAAGCCAGCCGGAGGGTCCTTACCCGCCAAGCGGTAGCACTCGGAGATAGCTAAAATAATCCAACGAGACAAAGCCGGTTTCGTCACAGCTTGTCCCAAACGCTTTCCAGCATAACCAATGAAAAGTTGATCGTCCACTCTGACCCGAGACATGCGCGAAATATAAAAGCTCAATGCTCTCCTAGGATCAAGCCTATGGAGCCTCTCCTCTTCCTTACCAGGATGTGGAGGAGGATAGAACACCGGAAGAACAACCCTCTGGCTCAAATGAAATTCCAAAACCACCTTTGGAAGAAAAGAAGGACGAACTCTAAGGACAACCCTGTCCTTATGAAACACAGTGAAGGGTGGCTTAACTGAAAGTGCCTGTAACTCACTCTGCGAGCGGAAGTAACCGCAACCAAAAACAGTTTTCAGAGTTACAGTCTCAAAGGGCAAGAATGCAAAGGCTCAAACGGAGCACCCATAAGAAACTTAAGAACAAGGTTCAAATCCCAACCGGGTACCAGAAAAGGTGATGGAGGGAACACATTAGTGAGCCCTTTCAAAAACTGAGAAATTAAAGGAATCTTAAAATCGGAACATTCTTCAGACGAGCGCTTAAATATGGACAGCGCCGCCAGGTAACCTTTAATGGTCCCCACTTGCAAGCCCCTGTCGGCCAAGGAAAGCAAAAAAAAGACAGAACCATGGGAATGTCACACTCAAAAGGATCCACATTCTTAACTCTGCACCAGTCGCAGAACTTTCTCCAACGGCAATGGTACAGAGACTTTGTTGCCGGCCTCCTGGCCGAGAGCAACACCTCCATCACGTCTTCAGGGAGGTCCCAATCCTCATACCTCAACCTTTCAGAAGCCAAGCGTGAAGGTTGAGGGATCTGACCTCTGGATGGAGAACCTGACCCCCGCTCCCGTGAGAGCAGATCGTCTCGGTAGGGAAGACGGCATGGAGGGCAGATGGACAAGTCGAGAAGGTCCGGGTACCACGTCCTCCGGGCCCACGCCAGAGCAATGAGGATCATCCGGGAACCGAACCTCCGTAACCTCCGCAGAACTTGCGGGACGACGGGGACTGGAGGAAACGCATAAAGCAGTGGGAATGACCACTCCACCACAAACGCGTCTCCTAAGGCTCCTTTTGGAGGAAATTCCCACGAGCAGAACCTCTCGCACTTCCGGTTGACAATGGAGGCGAAGAGATCCACTTGAGGGGTCCCCCAAAGGGCGAAGATCTCCAGGAGAATCTCCTGAGCCAGCTCCCACTCGTGAGAGATCGTGCTCTGCCTACACAGAGCGTCCGCCGTCTCGTTGTCGTCTCTGGCCAGATGAACAGCCGAGATCAAAACTTCCTGCTGGATGGCCCAGAACTCGAGCTGCATCGCCTCCCTGCACACCTGCACAGAGGAAGTGACCCTGCCCGCCCCCCCCCCCTTTTGTTGAGGTAGTGCATGGCCACCGTGTTGTCCGTTAGAATCAGGACACTCTTTCCTCGCACAGTCGGCAGAAAAGCCTTCAGGGCAAGCCTGACGGCCCTCAGCTCCAACAGATTTATATGGAGTCTGGACTCCGACGGAGACCAACGACCGCTGACTGTCAACTCGTTGGCATGAGCTCCACATCCCGTGAGGGATGCATCCGTCACGATCGTCACCTCCGGCCAGGGCAGCCAAAATGGGTCCGCCTTCATCAGATTGCCTTTGACAGCGCACCACAGAAGGTCCTGGGCGACCGAGGGCGGCACCTGAACAGGGTCCGACAACCTGCCGGAGGACTGAGACCACTGGAGCTTGAGTGCCCACTGCAAAGATCTCATCCGCAGACGAGCCTCTGGCACCAGAAGAATGCAGGATGCCATGAGGCCAAGCAGTCTCAAGAACTTGGACGCTGGGAGATTCTGGGCAAGTTGAAATTTGTGCACTATCTGCTGAATGTGAAGAGCCCTCACCTGGGGAGGAAAACACTGCCCTAGGGATGTGTCGAGCACTGCTCCGATGTACAGGAGCCGCTGTGTTGACATCAAATGGGACTTCTTTAAATTGAGGGAGAAGCCCAGCTTGTTAAGGGAGTGGCAGGTGACGGACAGATGATCCAGGACTTGCTCGGGAGAGCTCCCCCTGATCAACCAATCGTCCAGGTAGGGGTAGACGTGAATCCCCCTTCCTGAGATGCGCTGCCACCACCACCATGAGCTTGGTGAAAACCCTCTGGGCGGAGGTCAATCCGAACCGCAGGACCCGAAACTGAAAGTGCGAGTCGCCAACCGCGAACCTCGGGTACTTGTGCTTGGGATGGATCGGCACATGGAAGTAAGCGTCCTTGAGGTCGAGAGACACCAACCAGTCCTGAAGTTGAAGGGCCTGGAGGACTTGAGAGAGAGTAACCATCTTCAACTTGTCGTCCTTCCTGAGGAGTTTGTTCAAACCGCGCAAGTCCATGATGGGTCGCAATCCCCTGTCTTTCTTCGAAATAAAAAAATAAGGGGAATACCATCCCTTGTTCCTCTCCGCTACAGGCACCAGTTCTATGGCGCCTTTCTCCAGCAGGGCTTGAATTTCCTGCGCAAGGAGCGGATCTGGACTCTTCAAAGAGAGGTTCCCAGGTGGATTGTCGTGAGGCCTCTGCCGAAAGGGAAGACCGTAGCCGTGGGTTATGATCTCCAGATCCCACAAATCTGAAGTAATGGCAAGCCACTCTACAAGATGCTGCGCCACCCTTCCCCCAACCGGCAAACCATGGGACCTGGCCTCATGACAGTGGTAGCGGCTGCGGCGTTGCCGGAGGGCAAAAAACTTCCCGAGTGGCCTTGGCACCTCGAGTACCCTGTTTTCCACCTCTGACACTCTTACGGTGGCCTCTTTGACTGGTAGCTCCTCTCGCTTTACTGAAGGACGAGTAATGGCGAAAGGAACCGCCCCTCCATTGTTGTCCCCTAGGATGAAAAGGCGGAGGTTGTCGAACTGCAGCGCCCAACGACTTCGCTGCAGCTTTGGAGGTCTGCAACCTCTCAATGCTCTCGTCAGCCTTGCTGCCAAAAAGAAGTTCACCATCAAAGGGCATGTTGAGGAGCCGGGACTGGACATCAGGAGCGAACCCAGACATCCGCAACCACGCAAACCTGTGCATTACGGTGCTCGCTGCCATGGACCGGCTGACACAATCGGCCATGTCCAAACCCGACTGAACGGCCTCACACATGGCATCCTTGCCATCCTGAACCATAGCAAGGAAACCATCCCGTTCGTCCCCTTCGGGAATATATTCAGCCGCTAAAGCAACACAGTTCCACAGAGTGTGTGTGTGTAACGAGACAAGGCACATACAGAGTTGGCCGCCTGAAGCGCCATACCCCCTGAAGAAAACACTTTCTTTGCCCAGCCGTCAAAACGTTTGTCGTCCCCATCAGGAGGGATGGTAGGGTACGACGCCTGCTTTGCCGGGGACGTAGCAGCCTGCACCACCAAACTCTCCGGAGTGGGATGCCTGGACAAGTAGCAGGGGTCGCTACTGACTGGACGGTATTTTTGCGACAAAGACTTGCCCACTGCCGGGAGTCTCTCCGGAGCAGTCCAAGCCGCTGCCACCCTTCTCTGCAGAGCCATATGAAACGGCAGTACCGGGTCAGTGGGGGGGACCAAGAACGTCCGTGAGATCATCCTGAACAAACTCCCCTGGGGGAACCGACCATCCCAAGTACTCGGTGACCCGAGACATAAGGCGCCGGTACGAAGAATCGGCATGAGTGCCAGGCTCCGGCCTACAAAACTCCACCTCTGGAGAAGTGTCCAGTCCACTGGCATGCCGTGACTGCCTCAGGTCATCAAACTGGCTATGGCCCGAGAGAAGCTCCTCTGGCACCGGAACCAAGCCTTCCTCAGAGCCTTCATCACCCTCTGAAACGTACTCCAGGCGGTGAGAGGAAGACACCTGGGAACCAAAGCTATGCCTGACATTAGCCAGAGCCTTTCTAGGGGCTAACACCGTACCACGGGGCCCCTCCGACACCACCGCCTCGAAAGGAGTCGAGGGCGCCGAACGAGTCGGTGCCAAGAGAATCGGCGTCGAGAGAATCAGCGTCGATGTCAGCTGCAGCGCCGCCAGCATCAACGGCGTTGACACAGGCCTCGAAGCCTAAGCGTGTCTCTCGACGACCTAGGTGCCGACAGCGTCGACGACCCCCTCGGAGGCGGAGGCTCGAGAGAAATCGTCGACGACCTCGGCGCCACAGGCGTCGACGTCTTCCTCGAAGACGGCACAGGATCACGCGGTCTCGAGCGCGTCGAGGACCTGGAACGGGAATGCCGAGAACAGCTACCCTTGTCCGAGCGGGACCTTTCCCGTAAGCCGTGCCGACCACCCGAGCCCGAAGGCGTACGAGCGGTGTCTCTCGACCAGTGCCAACCGACCCCACTCGGAGGCGCGGACGGACCGGTGCCCTGCGATTCAAGTATCGCTAACATCTGCTTCCCGAAGGAAGCCCATTCCTCCAGTGTCGCTTGCATGGTGGGATAAGCGACCCGCCAACGGGCAGAGTCCTCGGAAGAGGACGGGGAAGGCGACCGATGTCGACGCTTCCGGGAATGCCTCGAAGAGGCGGAGGAGTGGCGAGACCGACTCCTGGAAGGAGACCCACTGGACTTCCGACGATGACGCGGAGAGTCGTCTCTCGAGTCATCCATCGAAAGCCCCGTAGACCTCGCTTTCCGGGGCTTAGACACCCGACCTACCGACAGCTTCTTCTTGTGCTCCCGCAAGGCCTTGGCCGTAAGCGACTGGCAGTCGACACAGTCGTCCGTATCGTGGGCCTCCACGAGGCACCAGAGGCAGGCGTTGTGCGAGTCCGTGACCGACATCTTGGACCCACAGTCCCTGCATTTCTTGAAGCCCGGACGCGGGGTTGAAGACGAAGTAGACATCGTCATGAACAGGTTTTCACAAAAACCGAACAGGTTCAACGAACCGAGACGAATACAGCAAACTCCAAAGAGTCGAGGCGTACCGAGATTCACGAAGCGAACAAGTTCGCGGAAAAAACAGAACAGGCTATGGGCGTCGTGCGTCCTACTTATCACATCGGGTGACATCGGCCGTCGGAGGAGGTCCTCGGGGACGGCGCATTGACATAGGACGCAGACACCGAAGATTTTCCGAAGCAGCACAGCTGTGGACATTACCTGTCAGATATGGAATACGTCGGAGGACCCAATCCCCTCGAAAGAGAGTTCAGAAGTGAAACAAACTGATTTTTTCCTTTACTGAGGATTCAAAGCCTGACGGGGAATATTCATGAGCATGTGAATCCATGCCAGACCCCATGCTGGAGAATTATTCTTGCGGTTTACATAATGTTTTCCAATTACAATTCTTGTCAGTTGCTTGCTGGTGAGAGGTTGTGTTCAGCGATGGTTTTAACTGTGAATATGTCCATGAAAATGTTTGTTCTGTTAAACATTCAAGAACCAGGTTTAGACTATTCTGAATTTCCAGCGGTCATTTAAAGGGCAGCTTTCCCTTTGTATATTCCAGAGTTGGGCTACTATAATGTTACAGGTGAGAATCTGCAAACTGTTGCGATTTCTAATAGAATGTTGTTTCTCAAACTTCTGTTTCTGGTTGGTTGGTTGGTGAAGTGATGTTTAGGAAATCTGCCCTTTGACCTGCAAGTGCTCTGTGGGCGATGCAGAGGGTCTTGAAATAAATCCTTTTTTGATCCAGTGGAGTGCTCAGAGAGCCGGGGTTGTGTGTTCCCCCCTGTTGAGTCCAAGTAGGAGTCTAGCTAGCATGTTTTGGATAAGTCTTGTATGTATTAGGTTACGTCTTGGGTACCCGATTGACATACAGGGGGTGGGTCACCTTCTAGAATTACATGGACAGAAACTGTGCTTTAAAGGGTCCCTTACAAGTTGACCTCAAAGTTATTTTTAAGTAGCAGCAGATTCTGCTTTGACTTTACTCTCACCGCACCTACTTGGTAATCCCTCAACCTGACCGAGATCTAAACCATAAGCTATAGGAAAGAACAAAAAAAAAATTCCACAAATCTTGATTACTGTAGATTTATGGTAACCCAGTCTTAATATTTTAATTTCTCAGCTTTTATTAGTTGACTGCTCCCTAAACTTTGAAAATACTGGAATGGGAACATATCTTGTATTATATTTTGTCCTGAGTACCCGATTGAGGTACAGGCCACCCTTACAGTATTTATTCTGAGCGGTAGTTCTGCACATATAAATGCAGTTGCGTGGTCTATTCTTAAAAGAATTAAGGAAATTAAATCCAGCATAATCAAGATAGAGCAGAGATGGTAGAAGCACTTTAACTATTGCATTGACTTGGGGTTCCAGCACAAGTCCTGGGTCCATTATGCATAGGTTTATCACTTCAGAAGGTTTGGAGCAGTTATCCATTTCCAAAGGCCATGGTAGAGGGGTTTCAGGTGTGGCATGAGAACATTTCGGTGTTGGTCAGAATTGAGTTTTAGGTAGTTGGATATCGTCCATTTCACTTATGCGCATGAGGCAGTTACTAACGGTGGAGTTGGTGTTCCCATCTGCCATTTTGTATATGATTTGCATGTCATTCACATCTGTATCTGGTGAGCCCATAAGATTGTATGATCTTCAAAAGGAGTCATTTAGATTTTGAGGAGCGGCTAGTCGCTTGATTCCTGGGGAACTGGCAATGGGTTGTGGGCTCGAACTGAAAGGGGGAGCAATTTGTCTGGTAGCAACCACGTCATCATTGTAGAGTTGCTATGGAGTCTGGTTACTTCAAGACTTCGAATAAGTCTAATGTGGTAAAGTGTCAAAGGCCGCTGAATTGTCCCAAATACAAGCGTTAAGGTGATGCCATCTGCTATTTTAGGGTCCTAAATGGAAACCAGTGCCAATTCAATGCCTATCATAGGTCTAAATCCAACTTGTGAGCAATGTGGTACATTATTAGACACTACATGCTCCAAGATTTGGCTGTACACGTAGCACTCTAGAATTTTGATTACGTATGGCATGTCTGTGAGTCCGCTGTGCTTCCAGCACTGTGTTTTTAGAAGTGGTTTGACAAAGTCTTAGGAACTGTACCAAAATCTTTTGTTTGAAGACAGCAGTTCATTAATTAGTATAAAGCTGGCATTTCCTTGTTAAGGACTGGTTTGTAGATTCAGGGGCAGGGGTAAATCGCAGAGCAAGCTCTGTTGGCAAGTTGCACCCATTGTTTTTAAAAGTCTGGTTCAGATGGATTTGAAGCTGTAAATCGGTGGGATTGTAGGCAGAATGTCATTGACCGGGTTTGGATGATACTTCCAACTCCTTTCCTTAGTGCTGCATAAATGGCTTGCTGTAGGTCTAGTAGTTTGCTTCTGAAATGGCTTGTAATACGAGTGAGCAGGTACTTGCAGCAGGAAGCAAAGCAGAGTTTCTCATCTCAAAGATTTAGTAGAGTTCCATCTCTGGACGAGGTGCATTATTGATTCTTTAGGAATAGTAAAATGGCTTTGCTTTAAGGATTTATGCTTTGTAGTGGCAGACCAGTATTTGGTAGGGGGACCTGATCTTGTGGGTTGTAGTGTTTCCTATATGTTTTTTCAAGGGTTCAATATTTTTTTCAGCTATTGATGTGTCAGATTGTATAGACTAGAGTGCCTGACAACCAGGTTTCGGTTATAAAAAGAGCATGTTGGTCCCTCCTTCACTAGGAGGGAACAGAATCCGTTCTGTTTTTAGAGCATGAGATGGCATGATCAAGCTGCAGTGCACCAGGTCTCAACTCCAAGTACTGTGCACAGATCCAAAGCTGGGATGGTCTTCATCAGCAATAGATTGAGATGACAAGTTCCTTTCCACCAATTGTTGACGGGGCTAAGAGCAACGCAATTAGTAGAAGCAACACAAATGTGGATGCCACCGTCACAGAAAACGCACTTCTAAATGATCTCGCTTCTAAATCTGGCATGGTCACTGCCTCTCCCGTCTCCTTCCTGATCAAGGCAGAGACGTCCAAGTGTCCTTCCTAAATGGACGCACTGCGTCCTCCCGACAGTGCCTGAGATACAGCTTTTAATGCAATCAGCAGTGTACAGTATTAGGCCTATGGCAGCGCAGGTGCCATGGCTGGGAGCTAGTGGGGCTGGCTGGTAGGATATCGGGCACGGTTTTGGTTCAGAGAGGAAACGCCAGACACACAGGAAGCTGGTAGGATGCAAGACTGGTGGTTTTAGTTTGGGGGGACAAACAAGGGCGGATGGCAGGATGCTACGTGGTTTGGGTGGGGGCGATTGGGCCAGAGTGAGCTGGAAGAGGCAACCTTTCGTTTGGGGTGAGATGAGGGTTTGGCAACAGGCAGGTGGGGCCGGCGAGAGTTGTCCATCCACATTGTGTGCACTTTGTTCACCCTCTGCCTCTTATCCATGAGGACAGCACAGGGATAGGACATAGGGTAGAAAACAGAGCACACCTACATTTGTAGAAGAGCAACTATTCACACAGGGCATTTCACCCCAAGGTTGTGTGTGATAGACCACTTGATTCGATTTAGTCTATGCAATGAGATGTCCCTCGCAAGACCTCAGTGGAATAGATCCCCAATGGTTATCCATCTCAAATTCCAAAAAATTGTATTAAAAAGGAAAGAAATAGTCTGAAATTTAAAGACATCCCAACATGCTCAAAACGGCAGTATTGTGATTGCACAAACGAAACACGGGCTGTGCAAATATGCAAAAGCCAGGTCATTAATCACTACATAATTCCTTTAAATAATGGCCTATGCCAAAAAAGACTTGGGGAAATTATAAAGTCTAAAAAAATTGCCAAACTAAAGAAAACAGAAAATAGGCATACAAATGTATTCACGATAGAACAAAGCAAGGAAGCAGCAGGGCGAAGATACACTTTTATAGGACGGTTATACAAGTCCAGTTCGGTTCCTCTGCCACGAAACAAAGAACAAACACAAAGTAACTAAGCACGATGGCAGTGCAGTTGTCAATTTATGACAAGTGTATTTTCAGCTCATCGGTTATACAACATTACAGAAACAATAGGGGAATTATTAGCAGGCAATCCTTGGGTGGCTAAGGTCAGAGGGACAAAAGATTAAAATAAACTACAGTGAAAAAGGGCAGCTCCCGCACAAGTGCACTCCTTCAATTTCTGGAGGATTATATCAGAGTAAGCCCAAATCCTGCTCTTCTCCTTATGATGCACTGCTTCCGTTATTCAGGAACAATGTTGGCTAACCCCAAACAAGCACTTTACAGAGTGAGATCAGTGACACATCGAGGCCACTTTAAAATCTGGATTCCCTGTAAATGCCACTTTACCTGCTATGGAGGTAACGAGGCATGCCGCGCAGTAGTGGGTACCCTTACCCTCCAGCATCTATGCTGTAAAAAGTACGGTGAACCATAGCCTTAATATTGCCTGGCAACAGTCCTTCCAATGCGGATTACACTACGCTAGCATTAATATGACCTTCTGGGGCAGGGGTGGCTGTGCTCGGGCCTGTATATAGCTAGGTAGAGGGTTGGGGGGGAATCAGTGGGCCGACACGTTCACGTGACGAGTCACGCATGCGAGGCAGGCACCACAGTCATTGCGCATGCAGCATTGCATTGGCGCTGTGTTTGGAGGTAATGTCAGGGCTGCCCTCCAGGAGCATAGTGCCTTCAGAAGGGAGCAGGGCCCCACTGGATAACACGAGGTGCAGAGCGGAGAGCAGTTGGTCGTGGGGGGAAGCCGAGCAGGCACGTAAAGTAACATGGCCTCCAACTAAAAAGAACAGCGAGCATCGCCATACACTGGCTGATCGGGCCTGCGTCTACTGCATCCGGATCAGTCGGAGCCAAAGGGGTCTAAATGGAAGTTGGATGCCAACACCCAAATTTGCTTTCACTTGCTGGTCAGTTAAGAACATGCAAGGTGACCAAATAGAAGACACGGTCATCCAGAGAAGCGGGTACACTACTGCCATTTACAGACACATGAACTACATTTACGAGCAGTTGTGCGTGGACCTTTGCTTTTCTTAAAGAAATTGCCACCACTGTACTTCTCAATGAATCATCACACCGACTGTGCACCTCATACTAGCAATGCCTTACAAGTTGTTTAATCAAGAGCATAATTTCCATTGTGATGCACTTCTCACTGCGACCACCACTGTTAGCCACGGGCATCTTGTGATAAAGTAAAATAAGAGTCTTCATGTTAAATTCGCAAGCCCTGGAGACACAAAAGGGAACTGCGCACCAGCAAACTAGGGTCACCAGAACAAGATTTAGACAACTCATTTATGCAATCACGCGTCACCATGGAAATGCGAAAGAAGGTTTTGCCTGTAATACATCCAACCAGCCTCATAGTTATCATCTTATCCTCGTGCATCCAATTCTTTGCTTTAAACTATGTTTAACTTTGTCAAATCACTTTCTACCTCTTGGTGAAACTACAACTTAATCGGGCGGATGTTCAAGTGTTTTACATTATTACGTTAGCGATGTAGTGTTTTTTTGGGGGAATGCATGGGCACAGACCTACTTTTCAACTATTTTCAACAATTAAAGTATGTGCCACTGTCGCATCCACATTTACCTTACTATCTACTAACCATTTTTTTACATCTGCAATCGACTGGGATTTATTAACTTAAGTATTGTGAAATCGTGCGTTAAGCATTTTCTCACACTTCCACTCAGTTTTAGTACCATTGTTACTACATTTATGACTTGCAAATATATAACTCCATTTTTAAGCAAACACATTTCATCTATACATTTTTCAACAGGTCTCTTCTGGGGGCTGTCTCCACCAAGACATCTCATCGACAAAGCCCATTTAAAATTTGCAATGACAGGTCCTTATGGGTTCATTTCCAAATCCGAAAAGACAATAGAAGCAAAAAAAAGTCAACTACTAGAGAAAGGCAATGACCGAGGATGATTCTGCTGATTGGTTGAATTGAACATTTCTCCATTTGGCGTCAATACCCGATTGCCAACTGATGCCCACATTAGATGAACACTGGCTGTCTTTAGAAATCCACTTGTAGGGCCCCTATGTGAATACCATAAGTGCAGAAATCGGAAAACTGACTTCAGGGCAGCATCTTATCCGTTCAGTTCTTCAAATGCGGAGGACCTGATGCATGAAGTTCATGGCACAGTTTCTATAGTTTTCTTTATTTTTTATAATTTTATGGAGACACGAGGCTTTCACTATGAAAATCTAATATGCTCACTAGTCACTGGAACCGTGTTACTTTTCTGTTTTCTTTTTTCCTTCAATTCCCCTTATACGATACCCATGTAGGTTATCCAACAACTTAGTGATGTTTTGACTGGTGTAATACACTTGTTCTTTGGTAATATTTTGTAACGCTAACCAATTTTTTTACCCCATAAATTTGTGCAAACTAGAGAGCCTTGAAAGACTGCATAGGTCGCAACTCCTGCCGGGCAGGAGAGACTTTAAAAAAGTAATAAACCACCAATTGATGACTGGCCACCAGGGGGTGCTGAGATGTGCTAGCACACCTCCGTCGGTCTCCTCGTCTGGGGCTGTTTGAATGGATTTGAGCCCACCCCCTCAGGCGACATAGCATGACCCCCCCCCCCCCCAGGGGCCCTCTGAACACCCGGAGCACCGATCAAGAAATACCAGACTCTCCTACGCCCCGTGGTCAAGTGTATTGCCCTGCAGTTTCTAACGGCACCGCCTCCTGGAACACTTCGGGAGGACTCAGCATTGCACCGAAGCTCCCGCAGCCCGGCACGGGTGGAGATCGGATATTGATAGCTGGGCCTCTCTCCAGCCAGCCCAACCCTGCATTCCCCCTCTCCAATAGCCCATTCAACCTGACAGCGCCCCCATTGCCCACCTCCGGCTGCCCTTCCTGGACTGTCGCCATTGGCCTCCACCACCCTGCCATTGTGCGCCCCGCTGGATGGGCCTTGGCGTGGCTGATCTCTTTTGAAGTTCGGGGGTTGGAGGCCACGGTACACCTAAATCTGGATTCTTTCGCCTGCTCCAGCGACGACAACTTCTATGGTCCCCATTGACTTTTTGGCCTGTATACCTGGCACACCACGCGCATCGGTCCTTTTCTACACAAGACTGAGCCCTTGGCCTTCCATCCCTCGCACTGGTGTCCTGTGCCCCCCTTGCCTAGCCAGGCATTCTTTCCGAGGCAGGGGGGTTTATTTGGAGGGAAGTGATTCCGGCTGCAGTCCTGCATATTCATGAAGGCAGTAGAACAGGCCCATTCTGATTATAGCACCAGTAGTGCCTTTCCCATTGGCCCCTCGGTTGAGTGTTTACTGCAGTCATGTTCCTGCGTGGACTTTTTTCCTTCGCTCCAGGTGGGGTGACCGGTCCATCCAGTCCCACTTACACCCCTGCTGAAGTCCGGTTCAAGTTTCTGCGCATCTGGAGTTTTCATGAACTGGTCAGAGTCCCTGCTCCTCCTCTTGCGACCCCATCGCAGTCAGAGCCGACGGACTCCAACTCAATCGTCAAAGGCATGGCTACTTTATTGGAGGAAATTCGAGGCTTTAGAACAGACATAGCGCTTCAGTTGGATACTCTGGACAAGTGGATTGACACCATTGACGACCGGGTTCAGGCCCTGGAGGCAAACACGACTTCTCTCGATCTGTTGAGACCCAGTTCAATGTGCATTTGTCAGAGTTGGAAAGAAGGGAAGAGAAGTGTGCCTTGAAGCTCGACGATTTAGAAATCAGAATGTCGGCGCAATCTATGGTTCTTGGGCTTCCCGGAGCAGGAAGGCGAGACCCAATCTGACATAATCAAAGCTGTAAATGCAGTTATCAGTTCCCTTTCTGAGGGTGCCAACACCAGCGAACCGACTATTGATAGGGCACACAGAGTGGGTGTTCCCGCTAGGGGGCCCAGATCCATGCTGGTGCGGTTTCACAATTTTTCAGAGAAATCTAAAATTTTGGATCTGGCGCAGAAGAGAGTGCCGATTAGCTGGGAAAATAATCTAATCTCAATTTACCAGGACCTGTCTGCCTTCACCTTGGCGAGGCGCCTTCTCTGTGCCCCCCTTAATAAGATGCTCCAGTCCAGGGGGGGTGCAGAATAGGTGGGGATACCCTTTCTCGCTTTCGTAGGTGGGGATACCCTTTCTCGCTTTCGTTTGAGCTGGAGGGCTTCAAGTATGCCTTGGTCACAGAAGAAGACACATGCAGAGTGTCTCAAACTCCTGGGTGACCCAGGTGTGGGAAACGCAGGGGCTGCGAGGGAGAGCGCGCTGGTTGGCCCTCATAAGGCCAATCTTGCCACAGAGAGACAAAGTTCGGGGCCATAGAACATTTAGAAGGTTTGACCCGGCCTCTTCGAGTGCTTCCAATGACTGAGGCTGAAATTGGATCGTCTTTGCTGGTTTGGTGCATGCCGATTCGTCCATGACTGGTGTGACTCTCTGGTTTCAATGCATCTTAACTCATTCAAGTGTGTGGTGTTGGAGTAATGCTGATCTTACTTGGTCACTGTCCTGCTTGGTTCTGGGGTGATGGGAGGGGTTGGCTGATCTTGTGTTGGTTTAGCCTGGCCGGGGGGTATAGTTGGGGGGGGGGGGGTGGGGGCTTGTGTTTCATGCAAAGGGGGTAAGTTTGCTCTTTGTTCGTGCTTTCTTCTGATGGGCTGGCTCTTAGTATTGGGGTTACTGACTTTGGGAGCTCGGGGGGGGGGGGGTGGTCTGACCTGGCGACAATAGATACGTCGTTCTGAGTCCAGACGCTCAAGGGTGGGGGCGGAGGGGTTGTTGGGGGCAGTGGGGACCTGGTTGGACAGCACCTCTGGTGCAGGAAGACCAGGCGTTTGTGGGAGGCGAGTTGGGGATCTTATTTGTGCCAAGTCTGGATTATTGTGGTTTGAAAAGACCAGACAGGGAATTGAAGTCATGGAAAACCGACTTCCTTGGGAACCTATCGAACTGGAGGACCCACGAGACCTGAATGGGGCTTACAGCCCGCCTCAAAGAGACTTGCAGAGTTGTCCGTTTGTTCAATGGCTGACGCTTTGCCCTTGCGGACACTGGGTTCGCTTAATGTACGGGGGTTGAATTCTCTAAGAGATCACTGGTAATTGAGGAGTTCAATAGGTTGCAGTTGCACTTTCTTTTTGCAAGAAACCCACTGGGCAAGAGGGAGGGAGATGGTGCTCAGATCCAGGTCCATTCAGGAGGTCTTCCATGCCTTGGCCCCATCCAAGAGAAGAGGGGTAGCAATAGTAATGTCCTCCAGTGCCCACTTCACCACGAAAGCTCATTGTGCGGACCCAAATTGTGGGGTTGTGATGGTGAGGGGGGAGATTAGGGGGAGGAAAGTGACCCACGTGTCCATTTATGCTCCGAATGAGGCCCAGGACCAGTTTTGGGAGGAGACAAAAACAAAGATCATGGGATTTGCAGAGGGCCTATTCCTGGTGGGTGGGGATTTTGATATGGTTCTCCATCCCGAAGTGGACAGGAAATCTCTCCGCCCTAGCTCGGACCCGATAGTCCAAAAGAGGTTGGCTGCATCCTTCCAGGCGACGAATGATGCATTGGGTCTGCTGGACTCCCACACATCACGGCAGGGCCATACGCTTTACTTTCTTCTCTACTGCGCACTCGTCTGTCTCTAAGATTGACTATGTTCTGCTCGATAACTCCTTGCAAGAGTGTATTATGGGGGTTGGTGTGGAGTTGATTCCATGGTCCGACCACGATCTGGTCCGCGTGCAGGTGGGTCTTTCTTCGGTCCCCTATCGGGGAGACGGGTATGCAATGATCTCTTGCTGAAAGATAGATTGCTCAGTCCCTCCTCGCGCGTATGCAGGCGTTCAATGACAACAGGGCAGTTGGCAAGGCGGGAGTGTGGGAAGCCTTTAAGGCTACAATTCGAGGGGACTTTATTGGTGTGGGGTCTGCAAGAAAACAAATCAAGGTCAGGGTGGAGAAGATCCCTAGAGATAAAAATAAAAGTGATCCAACCGGGGGCAAGCTCTGTTCCCAATTGTTTCCAGGTAAATGGGCTGAATTACAAGTCAAGGCGAAACTGGCCACCCTTATGGTCGGGCAAACGGAGAGAAAGTTCTCTTCAAACAGCAATATATGGAGAAGGGGGAGAAGGCTGATAAAATTCTCGCGTGGAGACTACAAGAGCTGAGGAGCAGTAGAAGAGTAGACAGTGCGTCACCCAGGGGGCAAGAGGTGCCTTGACAACCTAGGGAGAGCAGAGTGCTTTCGATCGTTCTACGAACTCCTCTACGCGTCAGAGTGCTCAGGAAGGGGACAGGAGGCTGAGAGCTTTCTTGATGCTCTGCAGATCCCTCTTCCTCCTGAGAAGGCAGGTCTTCTGGAGAGGCCCATCACACCCCAAGAGATAGTGGACACTATAGGATCCATGAAGGGGGGCAGGGGGTATTACTCCCGGTGACGATAGGTTCACAGTCTCGTTTTACAAGTCATTTGGCTCCACCATGGCTCCATTTTTGGCCAGACTATTCAATAGTTTCCTAGACTCGGACTCTTCCCCAGTCCATGTTATCGGCTCAAATAGTTGTCATCCCAAAAGAGGGGAAGGGATCTGTTGAATTGCCAGTTGTATCGCCCCATTTGGTTATTAAACACGGATGTGAAGATCTTGGGGAAGCTGCTTGCAAACAGATTAGCCCAATTCCTCCCCTCCCTCGTCCATGGTGACCAAGTTGGGTTTATCCCTTGTAGGCAGGGCTCCGACAATGTTAGAAAGACCCTCGATTTGATGTTCGAGGCGAGTAGAACCAACACCCAGGCATACCTTTTGTCGTTGGACTCGGAAAAGGCCTTCGACTGTGTGGAGTGGCCCTACATAGGTAGGGTCTTGCAGAAGACTGGGTTGGGTGAGAGGTTCCGCGGGTGGGTGTCTGCTTTGAATACTGGTCCGCCGGCCAGGGTGGCTGTTAATGAGGCAATTTCCACCCCGTTTTCCCCCCCTTCGTGGTACCCGGCAGGGATGCCCTTTGTCTCCTCTTATATGCTCTTGCAATGGAGCCGCTTGCCATAGCCATTAGGTAGGACCAGGGGATCTCGGGATCAGATGCGAAGACCTTGAGTTTAAGTTATCATTGTTTGCTGATGACATCCTGGTGTATATATAACCAACTTGACTCAGTCTCTCCCGAATCCCTCGAGCCTGATCCAATCCTTCAGATCCTTCTCCGGCCTTAAAATTAATCTGTCAAAATCTTCTCTTATGCCAATGGGGGCGGGGTACGGGCAGGTTGAGGGAAAAAGTGTTTGTTGGGGGTATCGGGGTTGAGCGCGTGGCTACTCGGTACTTGGGAGTGCGGATCCCGAGGAACCTGGAAGACCTCTTTGAACCCAACTTCTCCCCCACTCTTGCTAAGATTTGTTGGGACCTTGCATTTGGGACCTTGCATTTGGGACCTTGCAGGAAAGTTGCATTTAGAAGTGTACCCAATTGCCTATGTGTATTTAGAAGTTGTGCCCAATAGCCTCTCTGAGGAAAGTTGCATTTAGAAGTGTACCCAATAGCCTATGTGTATTTAGAAGTTTTGCCCAATAGCCTCTCTGAGAAAGCTGCATTTAGAAGTTATACCCAATAGCCTCTGTGAAAGTTGCATTTAGAAGTTGTGCCCAATAGCCTCTCTGAGAAATGTTGCATTTAGAGGTGTACCCAATAGCCTATGTGTATTTAGAAGTTGCGCCCAATAGCCTCTATGTATTTAGAAGTTGTGCCCATGGCCTCTCTGAGGAAAGTTGCATTTAGAAGTGTACCCAATAGCCTATGTGTATTTACAAGTTGCGCCCAATAGCCTCTCTGAGAAAGCTACATTTAGAAGTTGTGCCCAATAGCCTCTCTGAGAAAAGTTGCATTAAGAAGTCTACCCAATAGCCTATGTGTATTTAGAAGTTGTGCCCATGGCCTCTCTGAGGAAAGTTGCATTTAGAAGTGTACCCAATAGCCTATGTGTATTTACAAGTTGCGCCCAATAGCCTCTCTGAGAAAGCTACATTTAGAAGTTGTGCCCAATAGCCTCTATGAGAAAGTTGCATTTAGAAGTTGTGCCCAATAGCCTCTCTGAGAAAAGTTGCATTAAGAAGTCTACCCAATAGCCTATGTGTATTTAGAAGTTGTGCCCATTAGCCTCTCTGAGAAAAGTGGCATCTACAAGTTGTGCCCAATAGCCTCTCTGAGAAAAGTTGCATTTAGAAATGTACCAAACAGCCTATGTGTATTTAGAAGTGTAGCTGGCTCCAGTATGGTCTGGAATGCAGGGAACGTTTGGAAGAACATGTAAACCCACCATATCACACCGCACGCTTACTCTCTCCTCTACATCACCACTCAAATAGAACACAGAGATACTATGACACCATTCGGTATAACTGTTCTCATAGCAATACTTCTTGCTCACTCCCCATCACTCTAAGTAAACACCGCTGGTTACACACCCCCCAGCCAGGCGTTCTCCTCAGGCCTAACGCAGCCATAATCGGTCTGGATAAATCCTGCCAGAACGAACACATACCCCTGATATCAACCACCACACCTACCACTAAGAAGCAGCTATTTCACAAATAACACACCAGCTGCACACAAACCCGGTGCACACACGCGCCGTTTGGCCCTCCCCACACTCTCTACTGACTTGAACTTCGGTTCCCAAGGGCGTTCAACCTACCAGCGCCTTCAGACCATACCAATGGTATATAAGGCGCTATATAAGTGCAAAGTAACAATAACAATAACAACCTCCAACGTTGGGGCCCGTTGGCGCTCTTGGTTTGGACGCATGGTGTCCTTAAAAATTAATATCCTACCTCGCCTTCTGTACCTTTTCTCAGCTCTCCCTATCATAGTGCCAGACTCTCTCTTTAAGTCTCTGCAATCCATGGCGATACGTTTTGTATGGAACGGGAGAAAACCAAGAGTTAAATTTGCCACCCTTACACTCCCGAAGCCCTACGAGGGATTTGGGCTCCCAGACTTTCACCAATATTACAAGGCCTCGCAGTTTAGGGTCATGCTAGAGCACATGAAAGATGAAATGCACACATACTGGTCTTATATAGAGGACACAAACACCCTAAGAAAGTAAGATCTCCTGTGGGCTCCATCTAGAGATATCCCGGCTGGGGTCAGGAATCATCCAACTTTGGAGGTTTTGTGGGCCTTGTGGAAGCAACAAATCCAATGCCCCCCTTTCTTCTTGGCCTTCCCCTCTGTCCTCCTTATGGGGACCCCGCTCTAGATCTGGGGAAGAGGCTTTAGCGACACCGAGTTTGTCTGATAGGGGTTTGGAGTGAACCACCCTGCTATTCCAGAATGGCTCCTTTATCGAGTATTTACTTTATGCCCTAACAGAGGGTTTGGGAGTAAGTCTGATGCCCATCTTTGACTTTCTCTGAATAAAGGGACTCCCGACTAGCCCTAAGTGGGGCGCTAACTTGTCTCATCCTCTCAAGCCCCTGGAGAAACTCTTAGTTGAGGCAACTTCAAGACGAGGATTTCTTTCAAAGCTATACAAGATTTTAATCACGGCCCAGCTTCAGGGTAGACAGGGGTTCAAGCAGTTTTGGGAGAGAACTTGGAGGAGAACACCTGGTTGAGGCTCTCTCGTGGGCTCCCTTCGGGCTCTCTCTATACGGCGGCCATGGAGCATAATTTTAAAATCCTCCATATGTGGCACCTCCGGAGACACTATCCAAAATGTATTGTGGCACTTCGCCCCTTTGCCCCCGGGAGTGTGGTCAAAAGGGTTCTTGGTTTTATTTGTGGTGGGAGTGTCGTCCTATTCAGATCTTGTGGTCAGAACTACTGAGCTGGATTAAAGACATAGTGGGTCTCTCGCTCCCCTTACATTCTATGGACATCCTGTTTGGGTTCCCCTCTTCTGCCTCTGAGTCAATTACTTATCCCAGGGTGGTTCAGGCTATGCTGAGGGAGGGGAGGCTGGCCCTGGCCCAGAAATAGAGAGACAAATTTGTTCCATCCAGAGCGGAATGGTTGGCCAAGTTGTGTGTTATTTTTACTTATGAGAAGGTGACAGCCCTAGTGCACAATTCAATGGACACCTTGAGTGACTGGACTCTGGTGCTTTTGCATGAAGATTGTGGTACAATGAGACTTTGATGCTCCCTGCCCAGTAGTGCCCTCGCTAGCGCCTTGGGATATTTTATCACTGACCGCTTGAGCTGTTTAACCACCAAGAGTGTCATTATTTGCTCTGTGAGGCACAATAGTGTCTTTATTTTTTCTCTTGAATTTCGGATGATCTTTTGAAAACGGTTAATTATGTGCAGGGGGAGGGGGGCTTGGAAGGGTTGGTGATTGCAAGTATTCATGAATGCTGTTGCTTTGTTTAAGTTAAATGTTTAATAAAAACTAAGCGAAAAAAACGACCAATTGATAAGATTAACACATTCTAAGACTGTATTTCACTGGAGTACAAATAAACTGTAACAAGACTATTAAAACGAGGGCATGTGCAAATCTGGAGAAATCATAACCAAAGCATAATTGAACCCCTCAACATTCAAGGGGGAAATAATTCTCTAGAAAAATCAAACCATATGCAAACACGAATTCAGAAAGGACACAGCAAAGAAAATGGGACCTGGTGATGCGGTCAGTAGCAAAGGGAGGACTTTATATGAAGTGGCTGCAATTTAATTCCCTTGGCCACCTCATCAGGGATATAACAGATTAGACCTCCCTCTATCTTGCTCCAGTATCTTATATTTTCTCTTAGTGTCAATATAGAGTTGTCTTTGTGGCCATTTGTGAGGGGCGTGACATAAGCCGCTGCCATGGAATAAAATGAAGGACCACAAATTGGCGACGTTAACCAGTGTGAAGCGACTGAAATATAGCTTGAGAAGATCGCCCAACTCCTCAGTGATTTGAACAGGCAGTTGGCATTAAAAGAGGGCAATACTTATGGTAGGTTGCTGTATGGCCTCCATTTTTAATTAATTTGACAACACTGGTACTTAACAGGTAGTCCTCTATTCTAAGATTGACGTGCAAGAGGATTTTACAGAGCCTTCCAGTGCTCCCGATTTTTAATTACTCCTATTTTGTGAGATTGGGGGGTCAAATTAATTATTAGGAAGTAAAGAAAAGTGTTGTTCCAAATGGGAGTATTTAATAGCGTAAATAACTCTAAAATAAATGTTTTTGGGAATATTTCTTTGCACCTTCATGAACATTAAAAAGGTAAGATTTTACCTCTTCAGATCAGGTACTAATAGGAGAGTTTCTTCCTATGACTTAAGTACTACAGATCTGAACATATCTGGAGATGTGTGGCTGAAAGCAGGGAGCATGCTCCTATGTGTCAGTTTACTGTTTTTGGTTGGGGTTAATTTTTCTCCCCGTTTTTGTTGGAAGTATGTGCCTATTTTTAGGAAGGAAAAAGTGGCTGACGCACCCCTCAGTTGTAGGGATGGTGTCTCATTGAACATTGGGGGTAAGTATTTGGGTTACGAGGACATTGAGGGGTGTTGCCCAGCTCCACAGCACACAGATCAGCTCCTTTGACAACCAGTATCCTGCTTGATCCCCCCCGCCTTCCCATTCCCAACAAGGGAACACCCCCAAGCATCCAACAGCTGCAGACAACTGTGAGCTTCCACCTAGGTCACTGACATAAACATTGCTCCCCGACTCCTACCACTCTCCATGCCCTCAGTACTGCTCTGGACTCTGCTAAATCCTCATTTTAGACTGGCCTATCCCATCTCTACCTCAGTGCCACAAACTATCCACCACCCTCCAGGCCATGCACGCCATCCCCTAAAATAAGCAGTTCACCCTCCTTACAAATTGGCCTCTTAATTCCCCTCTAGAAATCACTGAACTGCACACCCGGTCCACCCTCTTACGTCTGCTACCTCTACCCACCATATTGCCAGCTCGAGACACATTCTTTCTTCACAATACCTATTAAACCCATGTCCATTCTCTGATCGGACAACCCACCCTGTGCTCCCATTGATCCCTTCAACAAACAATTAAGGAGCCTGCATCACACCTCTTGCCTTTCTTTTTAATCTCTTCACAGGTATCTTCAGCTGCTACAAAACTACCAGTCATTCACATACTGAAGAAACAAGGCTACCAACCAGTCCCTTTCTACATACCTGCGTCTCTCCTGCCGCAACACTTCACAATTCTCAGGAGAGGAGGAGAGGAATCCTCAGACAAATTGCCAGCTACCTGGATAGACAGATATCCAGACACACACACACACACACACACACACACACGAGAATTCTGAAGTAAACAGTCCACTGAAATTGCTCATTTGTGAGTTTCCAAACATCTAACTACTGCTCACCACTCCACTCCAACTCCATCCCAGTTCTAATGGGCCTCCCAAGCAGCCTCCAAAACGACCACCTCCTCCTTTGGATTAAAAGATGGAATACCCAATAGGAGGCTACCCACTCTGACCACTCCTACTCCATTCCCATGGAACTCCCTAACCACCTCCCCCACGTGCCTTGCAATGGGCGTACCCCAAGAAAATCAGTCCTTGGCCCACTCCTTCACTACATATAGAACTTCTCTGGATAAACTACCTTCAGAAAAAAGGTGGCACTGGAATCTGACTTTACCCACATCTTGTTCTCCCTTCCCCCGCCCTGCTAAACCTGAAAAGGTCACCAGTTGCCTCACAGCCAGTCAGCGGGTGGCTCTACCCGGTCGGTTCAACTCCAAGTCACAAGTCCTTGTTATTCTTGGCTCCAATGCTAAGTAACTCTCCAGTCTTCCACTCTCCCAATCTACTCACTCGATCATCGAAGAGCTGCTACATTTGAGCTCTGATGGACCCAAGACTCCACAACCAATGCTGCCAGGATGAACCTTCAGAACATAAGATTCACCCCACCTCGCCCATTGCTTTGCTGAAACTCTGAACTCTACCCTCATACCCTGCTCACTGGACTACTGGATGAACTTATTCCCAAGTCTTTACCTCTATTATAGTTCTCAACTTCGCACTTGCTACCACCTACCTTAAATGCTCCCACTAGAGTGATCGCCATGCAAAAATCAATCTCTAAAAGGTCTTCACTTATTCTTCAAATCCATCCATGGTTTGTATCCCACTCCCCGACAGACTGCATCTCACTTTATTCTCTCTCGATCATTCCAATCCACCTCTTTCTACCACCTTTACCCCACTTCCCGTGTCTGCCCCCAGTTCTGCTCCTCTGTTTGCACCCCCCCCCCCCTTCCCTTTCACTTAAATCCTCCAAGCAATGAAAGCAAGCCCATAAATAGACTTATTCATGGCTCAACACCAATACCCCCAACCTACCTAGGGCAATTAACAGTTAACTGACATTTGTTCTATGCAGACTGGCACAATGACCTCCTTGTAGAGCTTACTTAGGTCTGTTCTAGTGATTGTGCACAGTTGATGTCCCACTACGCTACCACATCACCTCCCTCACCAAGATCACCATTGTACATTGTAAAGGCGGCTTACTCAGGCAATGCCTCAATCATCTCTTATGTAGCAGACGTACATCATGTGTTAGAAAGTACACCTTTCACTCTAATGTACACAAATGTGTGGCAACTAGCTTGAACCCCATGTTTATCCCTGTGTATATTCACAGTCTGTAGGGTACAAACAAGCAGTCAATATAAAAAGGTTTGTGTAAATCAAATTGGCCGTAAACCAATCCCACTAAAGTCACACTATCGTCCAAGTTTCCGAGTTTAAAAAATGTACAACTTACGTTGGCAACGAAAGCATTATTGCCCAAGTCAAAGGAAAGGAGTGTGTACTCAATGAAGTGAATAGGATTATAATATAAACCCGATGAGGTTATTGCGATTTCTTGTAATATGGGAGGCAAGGGAAGCGTCCGAGCATTGCTTTCGTAGATCTACAGTTATTACATACAATTGCAGGTATTTTGCAGGAGTCGAATCTGCAGGAGAAAGGGTTTCATCTTAAACCCATCAGCTTCTGGGCTTACTTTGCCAAGGAAACCCAGCATTAAACACAGCCAGGAGCCTGGGGTCACCTCGTAATTACCAAGACAAGTGTCTCACTGCTGTGCCGAGTCACTCGACGACCCAGCATCGGCGCGTCCTCTTACTGTGCGTCACAGCAGAACGTGTGCACGGATGCCGTATCGAGTACAAGGGCCAGCAGGTGTGTCCCAAGAACGCTTCCACTGACTCACATACCTGCAGGTAGAAGCATGCTCTGACAGCCACCTGTGGGGAAAGTCCGCGCAAAGAATGTCGAGGGGTCAAACTGTACACCAGACGAAAGAGGAGGAAAGCAGTGTGCGCCGATTCATCAAACGACATGTCTTCATAGTGAACATCTGCAAATGCTCATCAAATCTGCAGTCATTTAAACCGGATTAAAAGGGGCCCTCGAGCAGCTGACATATCTTCTGCAGTCTCAACATGTTTCTACCTCAAGGGAGCAGACATTCCTGTTTCGTGAACCTTTCGAGACAACTACTGAAAATAATCCTCTGCAGGCCTTCCAGGAAATCACTCTACATAGTATGACGGCACAGTTTCTAAAAAATAAAAATGTTGTTCTGCTAGGGCTATTATGGAGATAATTGGGGTTCCATTGTTCGTCACTGGCAAGAGAAACAGAGTACTGACAGAAGGAAATAGACCATACATCTCTGCCCCACTATAGATATTACGCCCAACAGAGCCGTTATAGGTCCACAACTTTATTAGCACTACACCTTATTCTAGTGAATCCTTCAAAGCCCCCGTGAGGAACCCCCATCTGACGTCACAAAGAGTGTGCCATTCCAAAAACACATGCAAGTGTGCTCCGGTAATAGTTGGCTTGGCTGCTAATCCAGCTCCAAACAAGCTTGGGCGCTGGAGGCGATAGACCACGGGGGAGGCAAGACAATCTAAAGATGACAAATAAAAACGTAATTAAATGCTACAGAATTAATCCCCCTCCAAGATTGCATTCAGGCTTTTACATAATGCTGCTTTCCTGGGACGGTGGGGGGGCAAGGAGGGACACAGTTCCACACCCCCACAGACTGCTAGGTAGAAGGTATGTTCAATTTGGAGTAACTGAGGGTTTGATGGTAAAAACTGTAGTTCATAGTCCTGAAGTTAGACATCGGGTAACTTGGACTGCTAGTTTAAAGGTTTGCGACTCTGGCAAGCGCCCACAAGGACTCTCTGCCACGAAAGTTAGAGCCACTTCAAAGCCTTCAAATCTGCAGTGACAAGCTTAAAGAATAAAAACCCATCGGCTTCAAAAGCAAAAAAGCAAGGGCTTCAGGTGCTAACTATGCAACTCTCGTTTCCTTGTGATGCTGGCATTGCCCCTACCTGGTCTTAGTGGTAGATATTTAAAGAGATTTATGGGGATGGTACCGTTGGCCAAATCATGACTAAGTGACATGTTCTAGAGCAACGCACCCATGTCGCGTGAAACGTTACTAGAAAACAGTGGACAAAGCACATGTAGGGTAATTGAAGCTAGCGTCTTTAATGGTCTGCTTTGATGAGAAACTGCTTCGTGCTCGAGAAGAATATGACTGCTTGTTGAGCAATCTAGGCCATGGCACACTGGGATCCAACTGTGACCGTAGCGGACCGATATATGACCTATTTTATGGCTGCACAAAAACAGTATGGTATTGGTTTGCGAACACACCTCCCAATAAAGCATCCACGTCAGTCAACAACTAATGCATAAAATTATGGTTTAAGTCATATCACAAGCGTGTGGAAAGTTCGAACAAAAAAAACAGAAATGTCCATCTGGAAAACAAGTCCCTGCCAGAGAAGCAGACTTAATAGAAGACGTGACACAAGCCAGCCCATCGGACTGTGTGGCTGCATCTGTTACTCCGTGGCCGAGGACTAAGGATACACCAAAGACCATTTGGGTTTAATGAGTTCCGTTTTACGAACACCGAGACCCTTATTACACAATAACATTTGAAAGTGGAACATTCAGGAGTTCAGTGGAACTGCTTTTCCAGAAACATCAAGTACAACACCAAAGTATGCATTCCAGCCTTTTTACGCTTTAACTAACGAAGATAAAAGTGCTTCGAGCCAAGTCACCGCATTACCAGCCGTTTTCACATAGCCCTTGACCTCCATACAAGAACCTAGATGGCTCCAAGTTATAATACTGAAGCAATATTACCCGAGCGGGGGGGCATTACTGGGCCAGGTAAAGCCCCGGGCCAGTTAGCAGCCTGAGCAGAGCAAGGGCTTCAACGATAGTCTGGGGCATTGCATTGCATTACCTGCCTCGGTAATGCACCCCCTGGCGAGTGTAGCATTGCTATAAAGAGTTCTAAACAAATCGCCAAAATTATTTGGCCAATCAGCGTACTAAGAGGGAGCCTTCAACAAATAGATGGGTTACCTTCTCCAACACTTCAAGTCATGCTTTAGGTTCAGAACATCATGCTAAAACATTGGCTATGTATAACCGTGAACAGGGGGGTGGGGAGGCTGTAGATTTAGGCGGAAGGAGAGGTTGACTGGCCAGATACAGGGATCCGAACTTTCTGGAATATACCAATCAGGGAGCTCTGGGGATGTTGGAGACCGGTCACCGTGCATATCCACATTAAGTAATGCCTCTCGCGTTGGCCCATCGTGATGCATTTGTCCTCCTACACTCGGAATGAAGCAGCAATGGAGTTGTTAAACAAAGGCCTTGGTAAAACAGCAGCTCATGTTTTTTTGGACTGGTCAGATTGAAGTCCTTTTTTTAAAGGATCATGACCAAGAATAGGAGGAAGTTGGTACAGGACTACACCCCCGAGTCCACTTTCCTTCCACTGAAGTACAAACATTTGAGAAATGTGTTCTGCATGAGATTAGGAATCTAGTTACCAAATCTAAGCGGATCAGTAATAATCTACGTCCTGCTGAGCTAACGGCACTGAAGTCATTTAAAAACAAATGTAATAAAGCAGGCGCCATGGACAGGTACGATTACAAGAAACATTTTTTGAACCCGTTGGAGGTTGAGACGAACTACGCCATCATACATACTAATCCACTTGGAGAGATACAGGCTCTCATTTCCAATATTACTCCATTTGTCCTGAAGAGGCATCGCATTTGTCAAACAGAATTTTACATTTTGAACATGGAAAATCCTAGAACACCAAACCTTTATGCATTGGCCAAAGTACATACGTCCATGTCTAATCCACTGAGGCGCCCTATATTGGCAGGTTGTGGTTCTTTTCTTGTGCCATTGTGTCATAATGTTGATTACTTAAACCGATTAGCCAGACCACTAGAACATATCTTAGGGACAGTACATCAGCGATTCAGATCTTTGAACAGAGACCATTTGATGATCAAAGAGCTGCTGGTGACTTTAGATATCGTATCGCCGTACACCAGCATACCGCAGAGCAAAGCTATTGAGATAGCCAGAGAGTTCCTCACCAATACAGAATTTGATCGACTAAAATCGGAGGAATTGTGTTATTGGACCAGAGTCTTGAAAATAACTATTTTGAATTTAAGGATACTTTCTACCTGCAGGTGAACGGCATTGCCATGGGTGCATCGTTCGCACCCAGCCTGGTGATAACTTTATATGGCTAAGTTTGAAGATTGGTTTATCTTCGCTAAAGGGAATAATTTTAGAGACTAGATTAAATAATGGTGAAGATATATTGATATGGTATGTAAGGTGATGAAAGCTTCTTGACAATATTATGTAACTGGTTGAATACTTGCAATTATCACACACAGTTCACTGGTGAGTATTCTAGGTCCAAGCTTAATTTCTTGGATTTGGAAATCAGAGTAAAAGGTGGGAGCCTTCTTTGTGATTCAGATCGTAACCTTCTGAGCTCAATACACTCCTGTAATATAGAGCTTTCACCCCCAATGCCTACGCACCAATCTCCCCCATGGACAATATTTACGACTGCGTATGAATTGCACATTGAAGATTTTAAATCTCAGGCAAGTCAATTAGACATTAGTCTATGTGAGAGGATATCCGAAAAGGCTGATCCCTCATTCAAAGAAAAGTGCTCGGAACACTCCATGGGAGTCGTTATTAGTTCAAGAATAACGCGTTGAAAGGAAAGTATTAACTTGTGTCTCTACTTTTTGCCCACACGGCACTATGGTCAAACATTTGGTGAAGAAATATTGGCCTCTGATTAAGCATTCACATGCCAGAAATAGAAGTTCCACGGTTTGGCCTTAAAAGGGCAAAATATCTTAAAGACCAACTGGTGAACTTTATTACTTGGCGGCACAGGCACAACAATCGGCAAGATGGGCCACATCCTTTCTTAACCCCACTGACGTTTCCCTGTCCCCACAAGAGAGAGAGGCGATGGGGGCGCTGCAAAGGATGTCCAGACCCACCCGAAGCAGTACAATACAACCAACCCCTCCAAAGTCACAACCACTGCATGGTCCAGAATTACTGACATATATGGTGCCAGTAAACTATATCATCCAAGTATGCCAATATGGGGATATCCACACACACCACTCAGTGTTGATAGTGAAATAGCAAGGCACTGGAGCGCTAAAGGTATCACACAGTGGGGCCAGTTATTCTTGGACCAACACTTTATAACTTGGGAGGATATTAAGGATACACTGGGGAACACACACACGCATAAACGGCAATACCATAAGGTTGCAACCATGGCACAATGAATCCCCTCAACATTCCCAGAAGAACCAGAAATAAATATGGCATTAGGCTATAGATTTACAGGAGGTACCCAAAAGGTCACAGCCTCTACGCTATACAAAACTATAATACAAACACGCCCTGCGGTAACCCACACAGCTAAAGGGAGATGGGAACAAGATTTGGGGCAACAGATAGACGATCAAGAGTGGTCCCAGATTTGCACACTAACTAAAAGGGATATCATGTAACTCAAGGTTTAAATTGATATACTATAAAATAGTACACAGGATACATTACACCCCATTAAGACTTAAGTAGATATATCCCACATCGAATGGTGCCTACCCAAGATGTAATGCTGGTAATGCTAATATATTTCATATGCTGTGGGATTGCACCAAATTGAGACATCATTGGTCAGAGGTATGCGGGGCTCTAGACAAGATGGCAGACCAGCCGGTGACATGGACACCACGGATTTGCATGTTGGGGCAGAAGGGAAACTGAATCTGACGTGGTGGAAATTATTGAATCTGAGTCTGCTCATAGCTAAACGGGTCATATTGATGAGGTGGAAGAACATACAACCCCCTACAATAGAGGACTGGAACAGAGATATGGTGTGGATTAATGACACTGAAGAACTGTATATTGACTTGGTCACACCACAAAGTAGACGCAGAAACATACAGTCGCGATACAAGCAATACCTGGCTGACCTCAGTGAACCGGAAACCTGAACACAGAAGGCCATTGAACTGCATATGTAGTATGTCTGTATAATTAAAGAAAGTTGCTAATGTATGTGCATAACCTGTGTGCAAATATAAATAAAGTTGTAAAAAAAAAACCAACTGGTGCACTCTCAGCATTCCTCTAAGCCAATGAATGCTAGATTGTGGAAAGCGGACCCAATGGTTGACCATTATCCTTGGGGTCATATACTGCGTGCAAGTATACCGGAAAGGTATTCTTTCAAATTCACAGAAAGGACTAGCAGCTAAAGATGACTAAATGAACCAGCAAAGTAATTTACTGTGTGAAATGCCTGAGTGATCAGATTTACTGCGGGCAAACTACCAAAGAGGTTGGTCGATAATAAAATGTAAGGTGGGGGGCATTAGTACAACATTTTGTCAAACGTAATCATATCCATGAAGAATTATTCTGGTCGATAGTTGGATGTTGTGGTGAGTGCCAATAGTGTCGACAACGTTTTGCTACATAAAGAGTCCCAATGGATTCATCATTTGCAGACACATTTTAAAAGATCTCCATGAACAATTTCAAGCAAATTAAACACTGGAAGTGAAGAAAGGGACTATGGGTGAGAGGTGCTATCTGACTGCTACCGTCCCTGTACTTTCTAGTGATGTAAGACTAAATCTTTAAGTCTTGTTTCCTGCACTGCCAGAGTTACATAATTTGCCTTTAAAATGATAGGTGTTAAATATATTAGACCTGTTAGTCGCCAGTCTAAGATGGTGAGAGGATGAAACCAATTAGTGAGTGAAGCTTTAGTTACACAGTTTACCTTGTGATAGGAATATTACTTCATCACATAGTCGCAAAATTATATGCAGAAACTTGTGCTTTTTAAAGATATAGTAATATCATGAAGTCTCTTTTCCTGCTACATGTACAAAATGTGTCCTGATAGAGTCAAATTATATCGCTAATCACCAGTCCAAGATAGCACAAGCGCGAACGCAATAAATGAGTGAAGCTTTAGTTATACGACACAGTCACTAAACGTGTGCATAAACGTTCTTAAAGCCGGTCTTTGGGAACGGCGTTCTCTTGCTAAATGCAATGGGGATAGAGCACCATACGAAATGGCGATTGCTATGAATAATAGGTAGGCGCTCTCACGAAGTAGGTCCTGTTAATGTCTGCTGAGGCAGTAGCCAATGATACCGCTAGCAGGGTATTAGAAACTTTGTTTTTCTGATCTTTCAAGTTTCTATGCAGTCTCTACTAATTGGTCAGTTTAAAACTAGGCAGAGGCTTGCCAGATAAAAAGGTAGAACTGTAACACTTTAGGTGCATTATGCAGTCTAAGATAACCGTTCAGCACAATTATCATAGTTACATTGTATACTTTTCTGCCTAGGTCTTTTAATTTGATGACGGAAGGAACAAATTCGATGGCAACGCAATAGTTGCGATGGGTGTGCATTTCCATCATTTTAAACATGTATGGTCCACAGGGTGAGTAGGTTTTGAGATGCAACCTGTCTGCAAAATGCAATTAGTTGAATTGAGTGGTCAGTATACATTGTGCTAATTTTTGTTCCATGTGCTTCTGATTAGATTGATCAACTGAGGTAGACTAGTCAAAAAGAAACATTTGTGACTCAGCCATGTGAATTGCTCCCAACATATGGTCCCCATGATTTGTGAATACATTCGGTCCTGAAGAATATGCCGAAAAGTTAATCCAATATCAACCGATTTTCTTACGGACCACTGTTGGGTCTAAGGATTACGGATTTGTTCAGATTCAGAGAGTGATAAGATATGAATAAGATTGTTAACATCCATGTGTTTTTACATGTTATTGCTGCTTGATATTCGTCTGTCAATGTATGCATGTCATCTTTACAAGTGTTAATGAAATGTTGACTAGTATGTTGGTTATTTTGAGGTCTTTGGGAGATGGGATGCACTAGCAATTTTGATATCAATGAATGTAGGGCTGTTTTTTTTTTAGACGGTTATATGATGCTTTTGTGAAAGATTCATTATACATGAAATGTAATGGATTTTGCTTATTTTTTTTTTTAAACATGAATGTGTATAACAGGAACACTTTGGTTTATGACAGCTCACTGATGACTCAACAAGGATGAAACATGTTTAGGTTGCTTTTATTTCTGTGCAGGGGATCTGGTCTAGCAGTACGAGCTGGACTGCTCCCATTGGTGACAGTACCAACTGATTTGCATATGGCTGGACCCCTTTTGTAATGGTGTAGATAGACTAAAAGTGGTGTGGAAGGTTGCCCAGAGCAGTGAGTCGTTGATTTATTCAAAACCTTCCACACATTACTTTCTTTGCATATAATGTAAATTTCGCAAATGCATGGGGCTTGTCCCCCACTCAAAGATAGGCGGGTTAACTGAAAGGTGTCTCGGATAGCGAGGGTACTTGCCTTAAAACAGGACTGAAAATGCAAGGGCATGATGAACGTGCTTCAAGCCTTACTCAAGTCATTCCACCTAAATTGCACTAGACTTCAAAAAGCACCCTCAAATTAGTGCTTGAAATAAAAAAGTAGGTCATCTCACAGAAATTCTTAAATCCCTGCACTAATCCTAGGGTGGAAAGCAAGTGGCCCCCTGGGAAGAGATTGAATTTCTGAGCCATTTACAGACCTCGTCTCTTCACCCCTGGAAGGTGCTGTGGAATGCTACCTGGATGACCACACTACCCAAATCCTTCAGATTCCTGTGTCCCGGCATTTAAATCGACATTTCTGATGTTTGGCAAAACCATGCATCCAATTAGCAACGGAATCCTACTACATCTGAAAAAGGGAACTTTGATACAATCATTACTAATAACAACGTAAAAGTCTTTTGGGTGCAACTGTGTGCAGTCCAAGGAGTCTTCTCACAAAGTCTGCCTGAAGGAAAGGCAGACTTGCAATCAACTACTGCGTCAAGAACATAGAAGTAAGGTGCGCGCCAGTCCAGTAGACCTAGCTGGACTAACACCTGCATCAGGTGTCCGGCCCCGACCTCTCATTAGCCCAGGACCCTTTTGTCAAAGCTTTCAAGTGCCATTTTGTCAGACCACAGCAGGAGACATTTTTGGAAAAACGAATGCCACGCTTTGTCACCATCAAGCTAAAAGGAAGGACTTTTGTTTATGACAAATCACGCGCATTTTTGGAAATCAAATCCACTAAACGAATACCCCAGATCCAGCAAAGCATGAACTGAGTAGGTACATACAAGGCTGAAAGTGAATGGGGTTCTAAGAGAATGCTTAAAGATGGGACTCTTTGCGAGAGTTGCGACAGGATACCACCTGGTGAGGGCATGATAGCCAGAACATAGATTTTTTTACCAGTAAAATGATGTGGGAAATAGTTTCTGAAAGGGAGCTCCGGAGACACCCTTGCCACCCCCTTTCATAATACTCCAGGCCAAAATTGCGCCCTTATGTGCCTTTGCTTGGGACTGACGTCTCCAGCAAAAGCGCTGCAGTGGCAGCAGGGCAGGGTCAAATATATGCGCCTTCCTGGCAGTTGTTGGAACACAACATTCCAAAAAGGTCTTTATTTTGAGTAAATAGCCTGCACCTCTGGTTCCAACTACAATTAGGTACTATAGTCAGCCTGGTGGCCCATTAAACTATAAATGACACTGGCTACTGGGATCATACAATTGTCTAGCCTAATAAGTCCGTGCCAGACAGAGCTGGTACATATTAGCTGCATGACTGTGGGACCCTGCCTAGGAGGCTTCCCACTTTGATCCTTCCGAGGAAGTCTTACATTTTCCTTCAGGGCAGCGGAACCCTCCCCGTTAGGTCCTCTGGCAAGTGCTTCAAAGAAACACTGACACCACGGTGTGGATTGAGTACCTTAGAACTACACAAACTTAATATAATTATGGCATTTATAATGCGCCTATTTACAAATGTTTCAAGGCATGACGAGGCAAGGGGGGGGGGGGGGGCGGTGGGGCGACAGAGGGAGACAGATACAGGGGAGGAATGTGGGGTGGGGGGGCAGTGCATAGGATAAACAGTAAACAAATAGGACAATAAATATGTGGCTAGCTGGTGGCAAGTGCAAGGGTTCGTGCAGACTTCAGGTGTCAAGTGCTGGTAGGGGGCTGTAGGGATACAGAACAGTCCCTGAATGCAAGGGTTGCTTGGGGGGTGGGGGGAATCAGTGCAGGTGTGCAACTGGCAGGGAGGGGACCTGGGCCCGACATCAGAGAGTAGCCAGGTAACCAGTGCAGTCAGTTTCAGCCAGGAGATTAGCACGGCATAGGAGGAGAGAAAGCATTAGCAAAGAGGAAGGTCTTGAGGTGCTTCCAGAACTGGAGAGGTTCTCCTCAAGTTTCAGGGAGGCTGTTCCAGAGGGAGGCCCCAGCAGAGGAGAGACCCTACCACCAAGTCGTTGCTTGAAGAAGCGACTGACCCTGAGGGAGTTGGAGGCGGATGAGCGAAGAGCTCGAGAAGGAAGATATTTAGGAAGAGGTATTGAGGCCCCAGGTGGTCTTGAGGGCAATGCTGAGGGTTTTGAACGTAATCCTTGCTGCCACTGGGAGCCAGTGCAGAGATGTCAGTCCTGATAGATACAATCCCTGGGCTCGAGGCCAAGGACAAGTCTAGCAGTCCTGTTTTGTATGAGTTGCAGAGGGCGGAGAGTAGAGGCAGGCAGATTTAGAAGGAGGCTGCTGCAGTAGTCCAGCCTAGAGAGAACCAGAGCTCTAGAGACAGTGAGCTTCTGGGTGAAGGAGAGGAAAGGAAGAATACCCCTGAGGAGGTGCAGCTGGTAGTGCAAGTTCTCTCCTCACATCTCTGACGTCTCTAAGAAGGAGAGTTTGGAGTCGAAGATGACCAAGGTTTTTAGCTTCACAGATGGGAACAGGAAGAGGGCCAAGAGAGGCCGGCCAGAGAGTGACAGGGAAGGAGGGAGCAGGTGTGCCGATGAGGAGAATCTCAGTCTTACTAGCATTAAGGCAGAGATCATTGGCGGCATACCACTCCTGGATGGCAGACAGTCAGAGATGGGAGAAGAGGTAGCGGAAGGGAGCCTGAAAATGAGTCGAGTGTCATCCGCATAGCACTGAAATTTGTGGCAGAGAGCAGCAATGCAGTGGGCAAGAAGTGCAAGGTATTGGTTGAACAGCCAGGGAGAGAGGTTAGACCCCCTGGGGAACACCACAGGTAGAGATAGAGAAGAGGAAGGACCCAAGTGGGTCGATCTGAGAGGAAAGAAGGCAGCCAAGCCAGGGCCCGATTAGTGATACCCAGGTTATCACAGAGACTGTTAAGCAGGATAGCATGGTTGACCGTGTCAAAGGCAGAAGAAAGATCAAGTAAGATGAGGATGGACGCAGGGGGTGTTGGAATCAAGGTTGGAGGGCAGGTCTTCATGGATGTTCAGGAGAGCAGTTGTGGTGGGAAAGGGGTGTTTACAGATGCCTAGGAGAGTTTTAGGCCAGGAGAGGGGTTCCGCCATCTTGGGAGTCCGCTAGTGCTCCCTATACTTCCTGCAGATAAAGCACTGAGTTGGACATCAGAAGGCAAAGGACACTTGTTAGCTTGTTAGAGGATTGGGCACGTGACAAGAGGCTTGCTTTGGGCCAATCGGCTGTTGGTTTGCTCCTTTATAAGGGCCGGGGGGGGGCGGGCGGAAAGAGTCCTGCCCTTAATGGATTCATTTTTGCAAAAAAGTCACTAAAGAGGGTCCTGGACTCTAACAGATACTTTAAAACATACCCTTAAACATGGACTGCTCAAATAACTTGCCTTTTTAACTAGACTGCCCCTTATCATTAAAAATCTGCATTCTCAGTTATTCATTTTCAGGGGTGGGTTGATAGTGTTTTTAATCAGCAGCATGCATCGTTACTCTTCACTAAAGTTTGGATTTTTCTAAAACATTGGTGGGACATTCTGTGCCAAGAGGGTGACATTAGCCCTTTCATCAATAGGTATCCTATTCTATTACTCAAAGAACACCCCAGTAATGCTGTCCGAGCAAGATTAAGCTAGATTCCCTTTACTATCCTTTATTGATAAATGGGGTACAGTGCAAGAGAAAGTACAAGCCAAGACTGTTATTAACGTGAGTATTTTGCCATTATTGTTGAATTGGGCCTGGTTTCTGCATCACTCGTCCATTACCTGCCAAGTACTCTGCAGAGAGAGGTAGCAGCACAAACATTAACCACTGTATCAAGAAATAGGCCTCCGGGTGTTCAGCCATTTTGTTTTAGTGTGTCTGCCATGTTGAATTAGATTTTGTTTCTGCTGCATCCTAGAGCCCTCAGGCTGTCAAGGTACACAGCTCGTCAGCCAAGCAACACACATTAGCCATTATTCTAAAAAGTCAGGCCTCCGTTACATTCCCCATGGTGTCAAGCACACAATATATTTATGGTTTTCTTCCTTGGCATAGCCAGACAACTACTTGATAGTAATGAGGATATGTTTTCACGTGGGAGAAGAGGATCAAGGTACGCCAAGATAGCTGGTCTCACAGAAGAGAACTTCTTGCATTTAGTTTATTGCTGGGATGGCAAATCTCGCTCTTCATGCAAACTTTACATAAATCGGTCACATGAGGGGAGGGGGTGCACATCCAAATGTAACCAGTTATTGTAGTAACCAATAGGAAAAGGGAAATGAATTAGAATAGGGCAATTTCTGGTGACTTAGGTTTTATATAGGCAGGATCCAATAGGATGCTTAGAACAGTTAAAGATTTTTAGTTTGCAAGCAATTTTATTCCAATTTTGTGTGGTCTTTAAATACTATACCGTTTGAAGTGGACCGGCAAGTGTTCGGCTTTTTGGTCCTGCCAGACTGACTGACTCTCGGCTATTTTGCAGTTTTACAATAAAATTGGGTTTCTACTATTCGGGCTCACTCCTCATTGCTTGGATTTTCTCGAGGGTCTTCACCTTGCTGATAGATTTTTTGATACATCTGGGTGCGGAGAACAATTCTCAGTCAGATATTCCTGGGCACTCGCTATTCGTGAAAGAGAAGGTCACAATTTCTTATCGGGTACCTTTGACACACCTTGTTATCCTCCTGTCGTGTACTTTAGACATTTGTCCCGCCTGGGACTGTTCTCTTATATGCGCAGTTTTTTTATGTGTGTGGTTTCCTAATTTCAGGTACAGCATTTGTCAATCTTTGGCTCCACATTGCCTTTGACATATGCTAATATTCTCGATCACTACGTTACCTGCTAGGAAAGAGTGTCACCAAGCTGGATAGTACACATTTCTAATTCCACAAACGTGTTTTTTCTTTAAAAGTTTAATTTTTGATTAGGTGGATGGGTTTTTCCATCGAGTAGTCTTACTGTAATGAATGGCTTGACATTTGCTTTCGAATAATTTTTTTTTTGTCTAACACCCCCCCCCTCTCTCTCTCTCTCCTCCGAAGCCATAATGTAATATATCACATGGGTGTCCATTATGTTATATGCCCTACATTACATTTTGTGACTTCTCAAATTGTATATCATCCTTGAAAAAGACCCCATTGGGTCGAAAAACGTGTTGGCTTTGGTTAGTTGCCCGCAAGCTAAAATTGTACTCCAATTAAAATGTAACATTAATTTGTAAATTATGAATGATTTCAATTTTTAACTCATCCAAAATGGGCATCAATACGCATTCATTTTCAATGTGAAGGGTTTTCTGGAATGACAATGCATTACTTACCGTAAAAGCATTTCTGATGGTTGTATCTGCTTAGATTCACATGCTGTGCATAGTCCGACATCCAGTGGTCACTGGAGTATTGCATTTTGTTTTTCGTAGTCGAAAAGGGGGCGTCGACAAGGCGTGTCTGTAACACTATCCCTATAGTGACGTGCAGTGTACCCACAACCCCTCACACGTCGAGGTCCCTCTGTTTGTATTTTTTTCTGCCCTGAGGGAGCCTTCTATACGTGAGTGAGTACAGAAAAAAGAGATGTAGAAAGAGGTCTATGTTCCTTCCATCCGAGCGGGCAGGAAGGGTGGGCGCATGTGAATCTAAGCAGATACAACCATCAGAAATGCTTTTACGGTAAGTAATGCATTGTCTTCTGATGTTTGTTAATCTGCTTAGAATCACATGCTGTGCATAGACTAGTGAGCAGTACCCGGAGTTGGAGGTGGGTTGTGAGAAGGAACAGTAGAGAAAAGATGTCTTAATACTGCTTGTCCCGCCTGGGAATCAGATCTAGAGTGAGCATCTAGACAGTAGTGTTTTGTAAAGGTGTGTACAGAACTCCAGGTTGCCGCTTTGCAAATGGACTCAAGGGGAACGTTTGCAATGAATGCTATGGATGCCGCAGTGCCTCGAGTAGAGTGTGCTCTTGGCTTGAAGGGTAGTGCTCTCTTAGCAAGAGAGAAACAGAGTGATGCATTGAACAATCCATCTAGATATAGTGGACTTTGAGACTGCATCTCCTTCTCATCCTGCTGCCACCGAGACAAAGAACTGATTAGTCTTTCTCAGTGGCCTAGTTCTTTCCATATAAAACATGACAGCTCTGCGCACATAGTGTATGCAGGCTCTTTTCTCCCAAATTGGAAGGGTTTTGAAAGAACATTGGTAGTTCTATTGACTGGTTGACATGGAATTTCGATATGAATTTCGGTGCAAACTTTGGGTGTGTGTGTAGAACCACCTTATCTTTGTGAACAGTTACAAAGGGGTCTAGAATAGAAAGAGCCTGTAGTTCACTTACTCTCCTAATGGAGGTGATAGCTATTAGGAAAGCAGTCTTAAGAGTGAGGTCCTTAAGAGTTGCCTTGTGCATGGGTTCAAAGGGTGAGCCCATGAGCCTGGTAAGTACTACATTAAGGTCCCAGCAGGGAGCTGGGTTTGCTATCGGAGGGTGTTCTCTTTACCCCCTCCATGAAGGCTTTGATAACTGGGACTTTCCACCATGACACCTTAAGTTGAGGTGGTGTATGCAGAAAGTGCCGCTAGATGGACTTTAATAGAATTGAACACTAGACCAGAGTCCAGTAAATGGGTCAGGTAAAGGACAATGTGTGGGAGAGCAGTGGACTGGGTTGATGCTCTTACCTCTACACCAGATTACAAATCTCTTCCACTTGCTAGAATAGCAGTGGTGAGTGTTGGGTTTTCTTGCTTCTCTGAGAATGTCCATGCATCTCTGTGGGAGTTGTAAATGGCCAAATTCTATGACCTCAGGAGCCAGGCTGCTAAGTTCATGTGTTCATGTTCTGTGGGCATGGGTGTAGTGTCTTGCCCTTGTACTGTGACTGCAAGTTGTACGGGCAGGGCAGTTTCACCAGGGGGGGAGGGGGACAGGGACATCTCCATCAGGTGCGCAAACCATGGTTGGCGGGCCCACATTGGGGCTATCAGTATCATGGTGACTGGTTCCTGGTGCATCTTGTGCACTATCTTGTTCAGCAGAGGAGTCGGGGGGGGGGGGGGGGGGAGCGTAAACAAATTTCCCTGACCATGGTATCCAGAGACCGTTCCCCTTGGAGCGGTTCTGTGGGTATCTGGAGGCGTAATCTAGGCATTGTGGGTTCTCCAGAGGTGCGAACAGGTCTATTTCTGGGAAGCCCCATTGTGTGAAGACAATGTCTTCGTGTAACCGCCATTCATACTCTGAGGGCAAAGGGAAGTCTCCGCTGATTTCGTCTGCTAGCAGATTGAGTTCCCCTGGTACATGTTGTGACAATAGGAACATGTGGTGTCAGAGCCCACTTCCAGATGTTCTGGGACAGCTTGGACAGTCCTGGAGAGCGAGTGCCCCCTTGCTTGTTGAGGTAGTACATGGCTGTGGTGCTGTTCGTGAGGACCATCACCGTTTTCCCTTGTAGGTGTGTCTGGAAGGCTTTTAGTGCCTTGAACACCGCAAGTAACTCTAATAAGTTTATGTGCTTGGAAGCTATGCTCGGAGTCCAAACTCTGAGCAGTCTGATGGGATAGGTGAGCCCCCCCCCCCCATCCTTCGAGGGATGAGTCTGTGGTTAGAGTGGCTTCCACTGCGGGGGTGGCGAATGGTTTCCGTATTACCAGGTTTTCCTTCGACCACCACCGTAGCAAGAGAACCAAGGCCTGCGAGACCACCACTAGATCGTCCCATTGTCCACTGGCTGTTGAGCCACTCTTGCATTGGGTGCATGCGTAGGCGCGCGTGAGGTACCAAATAAATACATGACGCCATCATTCCTAGCAAGCGCATTGCTTTGCGTACCGTCACCTCTCGACCGGCCACATATTGAGGGATCTGAAACAGCAAATTTTGGACCCTCTCGTTGGAGGTGGAAGACGAGGCCATCCTTTGTTCGAATTAGAGCCCCTAGGAATTGTTTGATTTGGCTGGGGTCTAAGCTGGACTTCTCGTTGATGGAGAAGCCCAGTTGGAACAAAAGGTCTACTGTCTTCTGGTGTTTGAGAAGCATGTCTCGTAGGACTCCCCTGTTATGATTCAATCGTCGAGGTAAGGGTATACCGGTTTGGACAACCTGTGCAGGTGGGCCGCTGCCACTACCTTCGTGAATACCCTCTATACAGACGCTATGCCGAAGGGTAGCACTCTGAACTCTAGTAGTGTTTGCCCTCTATCATGAACCGGAGGTATTTTCTGTGCGCTGGCAACATCAAAATATGAAAGAATGCATCTTTCATGTCTAGTGTTGTCATGTAGTCCCCCTGAGATAGCAGGGGAATTACCTCCTGTAATGTTACCATACGAAATTATTGTGGTTTTACAAATTTGTTCGCTGGGCGCAGATCTAGTACAGGGCGTATGGTTAGGTCCTTTTTGGGTACAAGGAAGTACACTGAATAAATATCTTCCATTACCTGAGATAGGGGCACAACCTCTATTGCTCCTTTTTGTAGCAGCTGTTCTACTTCTTGCTGGAGGATGACGAGGTGTTCTGGTGACAGGCGTCGTCCCCTTGGAGGTCTGTAGGTGGGGGACCGATTGAACTCTACAGTACCCGTGGGCTACGGTTGACAATACCCACCGGTCTGATGTTATTCCCTCCCATGCTGATAGGAACGATGTTATCCGGCCCCCAACCGGAGATGCATGGGAGGGGACCCGAACCTTCGGGTCATTTGGTGTTACTTGCAGGGGTGCCTCTGGAGCTGGAGCCCCGGCCTCTGCCCTTGCCACGGCGTTGTCCTCTTTGGTTATACTGGTACCCTGATTAGAGGGCCAGTTTCCCGCAGTGTAATGCTGCTGCTGCTGTTGGCGTTGGCCACGAATAAAGCGCTTGTTCCCAAATCCCTGCCTGTTTGGAGGCTTTGAGATTTGGTCTAAGGTCTTTATGGTGTCGAATTCTTTCTTTGCATTTTCCAGTGCGTCGTCCACTGCCCTTCCAAAGAGATTTGACTCTTCTATTGGCTTATTAATGAGCGACGCTTGCGTTTCTGCCTTGAAACCGGAATTACGAAGCCAGACGTGATGCTTCAGCAGAATTCCCTGCACCAAAGAACGGCCAGCAGTTTCTGCCGCATCAAGAGCGTTCTTAATGCTGCTCTGGTTGACCAGAGCTCCCTCTGTAACTGAAGCCAATAAGCGAGTTCTTAGAGGTTCAGGGGCTTCTTCGATGTCCTGCTTAAGCTTTCCCCATTGAGCATCAGCATAGCTTGCCAACAATGTATTATTATTGGCAATCCTAGTTGAAAACGCTGCCGAGGCGGAAATTCTTTTGCCCAAGGCATAAAGCTTTTTCCCCTTCTTTATCTGGGGGTGCCTCGCTGGTTCACAGCGGAACCCCAGCCCTCTTCCTTGTGTTAGTCACCACTAAGGAGTCTGGGATGGAGTGACCCCGGATATATAATGGGTCTGACTGAGAGGGTGAGAACAATTTCTCGATTCTTGGATTGACCCCTTTTACCAGCGCGGGGGTGGACAGCGACGGGGCGAGTCGTCGCTTAACCCAGGCGAGGATAGGAATAGTTTGACTAGTGGGAGGTTTTTCTTTAATAATCCTTTCGACGAAATCAGTATCTGGGGTGACCTACCCAGTTTCAACTTCAAAATGCGCTGCTGCCTTCCTCATTAGCATATTGAAGGTGGGCTGATCGTCTACTGGAGATGGGTTCCTGACCGGTGTGGTCTGAGGAGAAGAAATGTCTAGAATGTCGGGGTCTGTAGACCCTGATGGCAACTGCCAGGGCTGTGAGCCACCTTCACCTGGGTCCTCCTTGTAGCCCTCCTCACCTATGTTAGTGTCATCATGAAAAACTTCTTCCTCTTGTTGGTCTTCATTATTCACAAACTCATCCTCCTCCTGGAAGTGAGAGTCCGCTTCAGTGAGGTCTTAAGAGTTCATGTCTTCCTGTAGGGGGTTAAAGAGCTTCGGGTATTTAGCCCTTGGCCCCTCCTGGAGTACCTCCCTTGGCCTCTTGGGTGTCCTATTTTCTGGGATGGCCATGAACCTGTCTAGCTTGTCCATACATGACTGGAACCTCTCTACAGTCCAGTAAGGTAGGCCAGAGCGGTCAGGGAGTTTCCTCTCCCTGTAGTTGCTTAGTTCTGTCCCATAGCGTCGAAGATAGAGTCCCTTCGCCTTCTGAGAAGCCTTCTCGCTGGCTAGGATCTTCTGCCGACGATGGGAGCTGTCCCAGCCTACCCTCCGGCGTCCTCGCCGTTTCTTTGGCCTTGTGAGCGGTTTTCGACGCGTCTCTGGCCGTCTTTAGAAGCTATACCCGTGAGGCTTTCGGCGATAAGCTTCTCCGTCGAGGGATCGCTCGCCGTCACGCTAGGCAGTGCAGAGTCTTTACTGGCAACGTACGCACTCTTGCGAGGAGCGTCGCCTGAGGATTTGGGGTTAGCGCACTTATTTACAGAAAGCCCAGTCGCCGGTCGCGGAAGCGGTGGCGGGGAGGGCTTGAGACCCTTGCGGTCGGCGGAAGACGCCGGTGGACTCAACACCTCCGTTGACGCTATGGCTGCCTTCGTCTTCGACAAATGTGTGCCGTGGGGTATGTGCTTATGTGTTTTTCTGTGTTCGTCCTTGTCACCGGAGTGTAAATCCCCATAAGCGGGGCGTGAGCCGGGCTTGTCGGGGCTGGGGACAGACGAGGAGCGGGAACGCTCCTTCGAGAGGTCTACAACCTTGGTTGCGGAGGCCGTGTAATCAGTCAGACCTAGACATCGCATAGGCTGCCCACATTTTGACCCTGCGGTCCTTTAAAGTTTTGGGTTTAACTAACTTACAGGCCACACAGCCGTCCTCTGTGATCGAGGGGCAAGCAACGGTTACACCGTTTATGCTCGTCCTTCCAGGTAAACTTGCCCTTGCAACGCGGGCAAAACCTAAAGGGCGTCCTCTCCATAGCTGAGGGCATGAAATGTGATTACGACCTCGAAAAAGAGGGAGGGGAAGAGAAAGGCATTCTCAGAGTGAAACAAAGGAATGACCAACAACCCCACTCTCCCTACTGTGTTAGGCTGGCGAGGCCAGGCCACGTGTTCGGCAGCGCCGAAGGATCTCCTCCGCCCGTCCCTCCGTCAAAGATCTTGCTCGGCGGAGAACAGCTTGGCAGCTACGTCGAGGGAGGGATCTATGTGATAGTTAATAATAAACGACCAAGGGTCGAGGAAATGATTTCACAATGTCTCTCGAGGAGCTCCGCATAAAGGCGACCAATAACTGGGTGGAAAAAAACAATCTGAGGGACCTCGATGCGTGAGGGGTTGTGGGTACACTGTAAGTCACTATAGGGATAGTGTTAGACACGCCTTGTCGACGTCCCCTTTTCAACTACGAAAAACAAAATGCAATATTCTGCAGTGACCACTGGATGTCGGACTATGCACAGCATGTGATTCTAAGCAGATTAACAAACATCAGAAATATGGATTCTTAAATAGCATAATTACGGGGAGCCACCAGGGGGCGCTGAGATGTTCTGATGGTCTCCCTGGGTGTTTATTTTTTTTAAATTGAGACCCCCCAGCCCTGCATGAGTTGATACCCATCCCCCCCCTCACCCCCCCCCCCCCCCCGAGACTATCTGAAGCAGCAGAGTGCGACTCTGGGGCCCAAGGGTGTCGGAATACCTGAGAGCGCCCACACCCCAGCTGGAAGCAGGGGCAGTGGGGCGGCCTTCCCTGCCGAAGAGACCGCAGAGGTTTGCTGGCTGGCGGTGGGGAAAGGGCAGTAGCCTGCTTCGCGCGCTCACCACCTGAGGAGTGCCGCGAGTGGGGTGTTCGCAATCCGGACTGCAGGATTTGGGCAGCGGATAGTGGACAGCTCAAGCATTCGTGTGGAGAACCAAGGTGTCGGTCAGCGGCCGAGTGTATACGCCCAGGCGCGGTCGGCGTGCCTGGGCAGGCAACCCTGTGGTGGATCGTGACCCGCGGGAGGACTTCGCCATCCAGCAGTCCCTGAGGTGAGCCAGGCGAAGGTGGCACGGGAGTACGGCGGAAGAGGCACCCCCGGACATTGTGCTGGACAGCAGCTTACCTGTAGCTTGGACAGGAAAGGTGTGCAGGTGACTGATCTCTGTGCTACTTGACTGGTGCATGAATCGCGGGGTGGTGGCTGGGAGGACTCGGGAGACCCCCGCGGTGGGCGGAGAAGTGTCCCCTCGCATGAGTGGAGCTCCGGTGGTTGGAGAGGGCCATCCGGTGCATCAGAGGCCATCTCTCACTAGTGAACCTGGCGAGTGGCTGGAGCTGAGGAGTGGGACCTAAGAGGGGCGGTGGGAGCAGGCTGAGGTCGGCCTCTCGGCTTCGGGGTGTACACTGGAGTTGGCCATCTGGGGGGGCCGTCCCCCTGAGTACGAGGTCCTCTGGTGAAGGTCGGCTGTTGGCCGGTCACCCTCCAATCCTGAATTCGCTACAGTGGGGAAAAATCCTTTTCGCCGGCGAGCTGCAAGTATAGGAGTGGTCAGAATGCCTAGTATTGCTCCCCTGGTGGAGGTGGTCTATTCTCGGCAGCCGCCCAGGCCAGGTCAGAAGGAAGATGCATCCCTGGCACTAGATCAGCTAGGGGCAGGCCGGAGGTGTGGGTCCTGGCCTGGGAGCTGCAGGGGAGAGCGGGGGGACGTGAGTCGTTTGGAGTGGTCTGCCCGACTGGCGTGGGGCTCTGGGACCCGCTGTCCCCCCGGGTCTTTGGGTTCTGGATTTTGCAGGTTCGCCTACTACGTCTTGGATGGACTGAGAACAGGCCCTGCAGAGGTTTCGGCGGCCTCCCGAACTTACGGAGAGCAGGAATATCATGCAGGCCGCGAGCCACCCGGAGGCAATGGAGACCCAATCAATGAGTCGCAACATGGCAGCCCTGCTGGAGGAGATCCGTGGTTTCAGGGCGGATATAAGCAGAAGGCTCGACTCCCTTGACAAGAAGATGGGATTCAGTGGAGGATCGAGTCCAAGCCCTTGAGGCCAACCAAACCTCTGCTGACCTCCTCGAAACGCAGTTTGACACGAGCCTAGCTGAGCTGGAGCAGAGGGAGGAGAAGGTTACCCTTAAATTGGACAACCGCGAAAAAAACAGGGAGTGGCGCTCCAACCTGAGGTTTCTGGGAATTCCAGAGCAAGAAGGGGAGACGCAGTTAGACATTGCGAGACTGGTCAAGGCAATCATTAGTAAACTGTTTGATGGAGAAAACACCAGTGAACCTAAAATTGATAGAGCTCATAGAGCAGGAGGTCGTCCAGGTGGCACTAGATCTGTCCTTGTGAAATTCCACTATTTCACAGAGAAATCCAAGATTATCGAGTTGGCGCGCAGGAAAGGTCCAATTGACTGGGAGAGCGCTAAAATATCGGTTTATCAAGACCTTTCTGCGCTTACTCTTGCACGTCGGAGACTTTGCGGGTCCCTGACTAGGTGGCTGCAGTCCAAGGGATACAGGTGGGGTAATCCGTTCTCGCTCTCTTTTGAGGTGGATGGTTTTAAGTATTTCCTTGCTGCGGAGTCTGATATTCAGAGAGTGACTAGAGAATTATTAGGGCACTCCTCCCCGAAGCATGTCATGGATGGAGTGAGTAAGGAAAAAGGAGGCCATGGTGAATCCTTGGAATGCGTAGGTCGGCGTCGCATCCGGGGGCATAGGAAGTACAAAAAGGTGGCACCTCCTTCCCCAGGCAGTGTTCGACTTAATTTGGATGAAGGGGTTTTTGTTGGTTCGATGTGTGCGTGGTTGTTTAGGGGCTTGGTGTTTGGCCGCATAAAGTTGGTCTTCGTCGCCTATGTCTCCAACTACAGGGTTGCTTATTGTGTAGGGAGGGGGTGGTTGAAGAGTATGACGTGCTTTGATTTGTTTTCTCAATGGGGGGGCTCAGAATACTATGTTATCTATTGTTGAAAATCGCCCAGGTGGCGGCGATACTTGGTGGTGCGGCGGTTGGATGTCGCAGTCTTTCCAGGCGCTCAGGGAAGGGGAGGAGGGGGTTTGTACTGTTGGGGAAGGGCAGGGTGGGTGGGGGGGGGGGTGGACGATGAGGATGCTTTTCTCGGGTGTTGGGGTGGGTTATTCAAGGCAACTGGGACTATTGGGGTATAGGAGATCCACAGGGTTTTGTCTGGTTTACGCTTGTGCACAGAGGCTGGGGCTATCATAATAGACTCCTCTTTATCTTTGTTTTGTTTATTGATTTGATCATGCGTGCCAAACCCTTGGGTAGCTGGGCGCAACAGTACACGAATTCTCGAGGCTTAGTTACAGTGCCAGTCTCAGGCAGGTACATACATGGGAGTACAACATATAATACAATGTATAAAACAAGATCTAGCTGATCAAAGGTGCAAATCAAGGACCAAGGGTAAACATTGCCTATGTTTAGGGTGGGGGTAGAAAGGTTATAGGTCATTGGTGCAGAGCCAGTTGAGAGCGTGGTGTCTACATCTGGCAAAGGGTAGGGGACATCTAAGGTCAATTGGGAGTGTATTCTAAGATTGCGCAGCTTTGACTGGGAAACTGGTTCCTCCAGCCGTGGTCAGCTTAAATCTAGGGATTTCGAGCATGAATGAGTTGCCAGATCTCGTGGGTCGGGTCGTGGTTCTCCTAGAGATTTATTCTGCTAGGTTCGGGGGTGCTAGATTGTTTAGGCATTTGGATGTGATAGATATGGTTTTTAGGAGGATTCGGTCTTTTATTTTTAGCCAATGGGTCTCTTTCCTGAATTTAGTGATGTGATCTCTAGTTGGGACGTTCAGCGCTGCTCTCGAGGCATTATTTTGCAATCGTCGTCAGTGACATATTTGATGGCTCCCGAGTACAGAGCGTTACAATAATCTAGTCTGGACATAATAAGAGCGTTGGCCAGGGAGGCACAGCTGGTGCTGGAGAGGACTGGTCTGGCAGCGCAGATCAATTTGCAAGTGTAAGCTGTTGTGGAGGCGAGGGAGCCGACTTGCTTTTTAAGGGTGAGGGAGGAGTCTAGATAGAATCCTAGGGTTTTTACCACAGGCATAGCCTTAATGATATAGTTATCAATATTAAAGGATGCGTAGTTTGGGGATAGTTTTTTTTTAGGTTAGTGTCAGATCCGAGGAGCAGTATCTCGGTTTTATCATCATTCAGGCAGAGGCCGTGGGTCGCCATCCATGCCTGAATGAGGATGTATATCTTATTCGACAAGGCCAAGTCCATTTCATAGTTGCCCGAAAGGGGTATGAGGATCTGGGTGTCATCTGCATAGTTAGTGTAGGTGACGTCCAGTCTGCCCAACTTGTCAAACAGTGGCTTGGTGAAAATGTTATACATAGTGGGTGAGACACAGGATCCCTGTGGGACGCCACATGTTATTTGGATGGGATCAGCGCAGGTTTAAGTTGAGAAGACCCTCATAGTCCGGTTAGCTAGAAAGGATTGGACCCATGCTATAGCTTCCCCCTGTGAAGTTGGCAGCGAGCCTGAGGTGATTACATAAAACTGCATGATCCACCGGGTCGAAGGCCGCTGACAAGTCCAGTAGAAGTAGCAAAGCCGTTTTTCCACTATCCTTTAACGCCTCAATTTTTTTCTTGAGGTCTAGCAAGGCTGTTTCGGTGCCATGGAGGGGGCATAAACCTGATTGCCGAGAGCCTAGCAGGTGGTTGGCTTCCAGGTAGTCCTGAATTTGTAAGTAGGCTACTCTGGCAATGATTGAGTAGGAACGGCACGGTAGTGATGGGTCTGTAGTTGGTTGGGATCGATCAAGGGTTTGTTTTTTGAGTAAGCCAAAAAGCCCCTCCTACTCTGCAGAGTCGGAGGGGCTTTTTGGCTTTTCTAATGGGTGACTCTCCCCAGTGTTTGTCGGTGGGGTCCCTGAATGTATGAGGAGTAAATTCTCCTATCAAGAGATTGTTGGTGACAAGGGAATTTTCTAGGCTTAAACTTCACTTTCTTTTTGTACAAGAATCACATTGTCTTAGGGGGAAGGAACCACCACTCAGGTCCAAGGCTATCCAGCATGTGTTTCGATCCTCCTATTCGGCAAAAAAGCATGGGGTTGCCCTCTTAATTTCCCCGAATGCTCACTTCTCCATCAAGGCTCCAATCTGACCCGGAAGGGTGTTCTATCATGGTCAAGGGGGAGGCGAGAGGTCGGTTGTTTACTCTGGTGGGCATGTATGCCCCGAACGAGGGGCAAGATGTCTTTTGGGAAGGGATGGGGAGAAAATTGGAGGGTTTGCTGAAGGCGCTCTAATAGTAGGAGGGGATTTTAATATGGTTCTGTGTCCGGATAGAGACAGAAAATCCCCTAACCCCTGCTCAGACTTGTGGTCCCAGATGAGGCTGTCGGACTCTTTCCGTCGGATCAATGGGGAATTGGACCTGGTGGATGCCCACCCCACTAAGCGCAACCATGAATCACTCTTCACTTTCTACTCCAGGGTGCATCTATCATTCTGTAGGATTATGTCCTGGTGGACTCTTCGATCTGGGACTGCAGCTCTGATTTTGGGGGTAGAGACCATTCCGTGGTCCGATCACAATCTGGTTAGAGTCAAGTTGGGGGTCCCTCCTCCTACCCAGTCGAGGTCTCGTTGGATTTGCAATGACTCCTTGTTACAGGACAGGGAGTTGAGACAGTCTCTTTTAGTCACCATTAAGGAATTCTTTGCTTTCAATGATACCGGTGAAGTGGAGGTAGAGGGGTCTGGGATGCATTCAAGACCACGATCAGAGGATCTTTGATGGAAATGGGAAAGGAATCAGGAGGAGTTGAAGCTGAGATAGCAAATTGCAGCTATTCAGCTGGGAGGGGGTAGTGGGGGGGCTGAATTCGCAGTTGTGCCCTGGCAAGTGGGAGGAGCTTCAGAATCTCAGGGCAAAATTGTCCGCTCTTCTAGTGGGGCAGACGGAAAGAAAGCTAGCCTTTTTGAAGCAACGGTACATGGAGAAGGGGGAAAAGGCGGACAGGATTCTAGCTTGGAGGCTGAGGGAGCTCCGTAATAGTAAAAGGGTGAACTGTGACGCTGGCCGGGAGGGGGGGGAAGAAGATTCTGCAGGATGACCAGATAGCGGAGCAGTTCAGGCAGTATTATGAAGGTTTATATACCTCGGAGTACTCAGGAGACGGGGGTCGATGTGAACCGGTTCTTAGATCCCCTCTCTATACCTCGCCTCATCCGAGACAATTTGGACTTTGAGCTTCCAATTCCGCCCCAGGAAATAATTGATGCCATGTCTTCTTTGAGGAGCGGTACAGCACCTGGGGACGACGGTTACTCTGTCTGCTTATATAAGACCTTCCGATCCACGCTAGCTCCTTTCCTGGCAAAGGTGTAGAACTCCGCTCTAGAAACAGGGTCCCTCCCGTGTTCCATGATGTCAGCTCTTATTGTGGTTCTCCCGAAAGAGGGGAAAGATCCCTTGTTCTATCAGTCCTACAGGCCTATCTCCCTTCTCAACATTGATGTTAAAATCCTAGCTAAAATCCTGGCGGATAGGTTGTCGAAATATCTTCCCTCCCTGGTTCACAGAGACCAAGTTGGTTTTATTCCTGGTCGACAAGGGTCAGACAATGTGAGGAAAACTTTGGGCCTTATGCATGAGGTGTCCAGACGGGACTCGGAGGCCTATCTCCTCTCCTTAGATTCGGAAAAGGCCTTAGACCGTGTTGAATGGCCTTATATGGGGAAGGTGCCCCGAAGGATGGGCAAGGGAAACAGATTCGGTGGGTAGGTCTCGTCTTTGTACAATGGTCCCTCAGCAAAGGTACTCGTGAACAGCTGTACCTCGGAGGGTTTTGCGCTCTCTAGTGGCACCCGGCAGGGGTGCACCCTTTCCCCCAATTTGTATGCTCTGGCGATGGAGCCCTTTGCCATTGCTGTTAGGGCGGACAGTGGCATTTCCGGGGTACAGTGTGGGGATTGCCAGTTCAAACTATCCTTATTTGCGGACGATATTTTGGCATACCTGACCAATCTCCATGAGTCCCTCCCGCAATTGTTAGGCTCAATTAGTAGTTTTGGGGCGTTCTCTGGGCTAAAGGTCAACGTTTCCAAATCGTGCATAATGCTGATGGGTAGATTGGACCGTGAGATCAGGGGCAGAACAGATGTGCTGGGTATGAGGGTTGAGCAGGAATCTAGGTATCTTGGCACCAATATTCCCAGAGACTTAGGTAAAGTGTTGGAGTTAAACTTCCTCCCCTTCAGGTTAAGATCCATAGTGATCTTGCAAAATGGGCTTCTCTCAATGTCTCCTGGTTTGGGCGAATGGTCACGGTAAAAAAATGAACATTCTCCACCGGCTTCTTTATCTCTTTTCGGCCCTTCCCTGCATTGTTCCAGATTCTTTTTGAGCTATTGCAAGCTCGTCTTCTTAGTTTCATTTGGGATGGCAAGAGGGCTAGAGTGAAGTATTCCACCCTGATCCTTCCCAAGTCCTATGGGGGCTTTGGTCTTCTGGATTTTAAACTGTACTATAAAGCAGCCCAGCTGCGTGTGATGTTAGAACATCTGAGAGACGATCTTAGGACTTATTGGACCTACGTGGAAGATGTTCAGGTCCACCCGAAAAAGGTTAGGGACTTACTTTGGACCCCCACCCCCAAGATCCCTCCCAGTGGCGGTCAGATTGCACCCAATTCTGGCTGTCTTGTGGGCGTCCTGGAAGCCTAATTAGGATAATAAGCTCCTCTCATCCTGGCCGCCTCCCGCATCCCCCTCCCCCCATTTTCTCTTTGGGGTCCCCCGTTCAACTTAGGATCTAGAGGGTTCCGAGGGACGCGGTCGTATCAGGGGGTGGAAAGGGCTGCCCAACTCTTTCACCAGGGTGTTTTTGTCGACTATGGCCAGTTGTTAGAGGCACTGGGGGATAAAGCACACTCCGTTTTTGAATACCTGCGGCTTAAGGGAATCCTCACTCATGCCGCCTGGCTAACTGACCTGTCCCGTCCCGTCCCCTGACCCCCTTTGAAAGAATTTTCGTGGAAGCCAAGTCCAGGAAGGGGTCCCTTTCCAAGATTTACCACGTTCTGGTCACAGCTAATTTAGAAGGCAAACAGTAGTTCAAGCGCATCTGGGAAGAGAGGCTGGGCCTTACCCTTAATGATCGTGCATGGAAGTCAGTCTTCAAGTCAATCTTTTCCGGGGGTTGTATAACAACATCCATGGAGCACAACTTCAAGATTCTTCATTCCTGGCATCATCCTCCCATCACCCTTTCCAGAAAGTTTGCCAAGGTGTCTCCAATGTGCCCTAGGGGGTGATCATTTCATGGTACCTGGTTCCACATGTGGTGGGGTGTCCGGTAATCCAGGTTTTCTGGTCAGAATTGCTTAGTTGGATTAAGGACATACTGGGTACGAGCCCCTCCCTTCACCCCTTGGAGGTCCTCTTGGGCTCACCCTTGCCTGATAAGCCTCATCTTTTTCAAAGGTGACGGGGGCCATGTTGAGAACGGGGAGACTGGTCCTGGCTCAAAAATGGAAGGGAACCTCCGCCCCAACCAAGAGTGGCTCAACAAGTTACTAGCTATTTTCACGTATGAGAAATTGTCAGCTATCGCTAATGACACCATGCCTTCTTTCCTGCAGGAATGTACCGTTCTGTTAAGTATGGACTGTGAAGCCTTGAAGCTGTGAATGACCAGGGTGGGTAACATTGCTCGAAGTTCGGGGAGGGTAGCCAGTAACCGGGCCTGTTGCCACGTCTTGTAATGCCACCTGGGACCTCACTGATCTTTATGTTATTCCGAAAAGCCTTAATGTGCGTTCAGTCCTAATTTTAAGCCTTGTGTACCTATTGTTCTCTGAAGCCTGGTTTGCCTGTGGTGGGGGGGGGGGGGGGGGGGGGGGGGGGGGAATGGGTATGATTTTCTTTTGATGGTTGTAATTTTTTTTGGTTGACGCCAGATGTTGCCTGGCGGAATTGTTTGTTGAAAAGCTTAATAAAAACAAAGTGGAAAATAGCATAATGACTTCAGAGGCGTGCGCAATTGTGTCAATGGCACGTTTTCCATGTTTTGCATTATGTGACGTTGGGCCGCGTCCAACCCGAGCCCGGACACCTGCAGCACTTCTGGTTATCATCTTTTCGGTGACCAGCAGAAAGGAGTATGGAGCAGCAGGTCTCATCCGTGCATTTGCAGAGTTCCTTCAGGGAAACAAGTGGGCCTTAGAAGAGTTCGTGTGTATTTGGAGGTTTTGTAGGTGGCTCAACGTTTATTCTGATGTCAATTGTGTTTCAACGCCTTGATAAAAAGGGAAAATCAAAATGTTTAGCAGGCCATGAAGAGATTCCTCATGGCCACTTAATTTATTATCCGTTTAGGGAGACCCGTTTCACCTCACAGATTGCCTTACATTTAGGATTAAGGCAAGTGACCGTTTAGTGAATCATGTTTAAAATGTATTTTGATAGCTGTTAAAAATCGTTTCATAACTCACCCCCACACAGTAAAAAGAGAAAAAAAAAAGTATTAACATTGGTCAAAGAAAACCGAAAACGCCGCCTATCTCGGTTTTAGGCTTTGGGTATCACATACTTGACTTTGAATTCAGTAGAATAGGGTAATCGATCCATCGGCCAGTTTCTACATTGATGGTAGAAGTTCGTTCAAGACATGTGTCTTTTCAATGTATCCTCGACCACCACACCTCATACTGGTATTGCAAATTCCATGAAAGGAAGAATATGCGGTCAGGGCGCAAAGGAATCCTTTCCCGGATTCAGATAAATGCACAGAATGCCAACACATTTTACCTATCGGGGGCTGGTGTAAGCACGTTATACCACAACCACATCATGTGGCTCCCAGAAAGTGCCATCAACCTGCTTGCAAGCAGCAATAATAAATTATGCGTTTGAGATGCCGCCACAACAAGGCAAGTCACACCCGCAACTCATTTATTTGAGCTTGACAGCCACACCCAAGTAGTGGCACATGGGAAAGAAAACAAGCATTTGCAAAGCCACAGTTTTGGAATTTGTTAAGACATGGAATAGACATTTGACAGGCACTGCTGTAATGATACTATCTGGCCATTAAATGGCAAAACCTGGACATATGATGTCAGTGCCTAGCTAAAGCCTATAGAAGAGCCAACATGGTTGGCTTTGTTAGTGCTCGTTAATAACAGGAATTCAGTGCAAGGCTATATTTCTCATACATTTCTCAAAGCAAGTGGGCGAAGGAACAAGAAGTTAAGACATTTTCTATTTTATCAGTTTACATATGCAATGACTCCTTTGCCCATCAGAAGGCTGCTTGGAAATAATGAGCCCCATAAAAGCCCAGACATTACCAAGTGAGAGCTAGCTCTAAACGATCCCAAAAGGGTATGCTTTGGATAGCTAGTGCGTGCGAATGCACTTCAGGATTAGCATGGCCAATCAACGCGTTGGTAAAAATCAAACCAGTCACCACAGGCTGTGTCCGCTCCTCTCGTCCCATATTGCTCCCCTCTCTAATCTTATGCCAATGGTCTTGGCTTTATAGATGACACTAATGGCGCCTCCTCACAGCCAAAACTAAATTGTGGAAGAAACATTTCACCTGCATTTGGGTTTATGGGTGTGCAAGTTGGTGCAACCCGAATAAAAAAGTTACAAGGAAGACCAGGCCCAAGAAGGAAAAGGCCACGTTTTATAAAGATTTCCTCAAGGTAAAAGGCGTTGTGATAGAGCATTAAGAATGAAGAGTTCCAAAGTCGAAGTTCAAAACACAGAAAAGTCAGACTCTTTCCCTCTCTTTTCCTACAGAAGGGTGGGGGAAGTGAAGGCCTGTACCCAAGTGCAAAGACCATGAAGGAATATGGACGCCATGTATCCAAAAGAAAGGGGGATGGGCAGCGTAGATCATAAAAAGGCTGTACGAAAAAAAATGTAGACACAAAGTTTAGCTCCTGAATTTGGAGCCAATGCAGGTGTGCTACGGCAGAATTGAGTTCCGATTCAATTCTGGTTCTGCTGCATTCTGAAGATGCTGAATGGATTTAATCAGGTAGGCTGCGCAGCCAATGCTGAACGAGTAATCCTAGTCTAGCCTGGAGCCATTTAAAATGTGCGACTACAGAGGTACATAGTTGTAGAGAAAGGAAGGGCACGATTTTACTTAATAGGTTACAATGATGGTAAAACAGGATTTGGACAGTGTTAAGGGTCAGATCGATCCTAAAGCCACATCTTCAACCAAGTAGCAGGGCTTGGACATTGCCCCATGACTGGGAGCAAGAAGAAATAACTCCATTAATCAGACCTGTTGCAGACTGGTTTTAATTGGTGTTAAGGTTTTAACCAATGTTCACACATCCACGCATCTGTCCATCAGGCGGAATTGAAAATAAAACACTCACACTAACCCATATGGAGCAGGATTTTTGCATTGGTGTAAGATTAAAAACTCACCCCAGAGGACAAAAAGGGGCTATAGGGAGCATGACAATGCATTACTTACCGTAAAAGCATTTCTGATGGTTGTATCTGCTTAGATTCACATGCTGTGCATAGGTCCGACATCCAGTGGTCACTGCGGAGTATTGCATTTTGTTTTTCGTAGTCGAAAAGGGACGTCGACAAGGCGTGTCTGAAACACTATCCCTATAGTGACGTGCGTTGTACCCACAATCCCTCATGCGTCGAGGTCCCTCTGTTTGTATTTTTCTGCCCTGAGGGAGCCTTCTAGACGTGAGTGAGTACAGAAAAGAGAGAGATATAAAGGAAGTCTATGTTCCTTCCATCCTAGCGGGGAGGAAGGGTGGGCGCATGTGAATCTAAGCAGATACAACCATCAGAAATGCTTTTACGGTAAGTAATGCATTGTCTTCTGATGTTTGTTAATCTGCTTAGAATCACATGCTGTGCATAGACTAGCGAGCAGTACCCGGAGTTGGCGGTGGGTTATGAGAAGGAACAGTAGAGAAAAGGTGTCGTAATACTGCCTGTCCCACCTGGGAGTCAGATCTAGAGTGTGCATCTAGACAGTAGTGTTTTGTAAAGGTGTGCACAGAACTCCAGGTAGCCGCTTTGCAGATGGACTCAAGGGGAACATTTGCAATGAATGCTATGGATGCCCCCGTGCCTCGAGTAGAGTGTGCTCTTGGCCTAAAGGGCAGTTCTCTCTTAGCAAGAGTATAGCAGAGAGTGATGCATTGAACAATCCATCTAGAAATACTGGACTTTGAAATCGCATCTCCTTCTCTTCCTGCTGCCACCGAGACGAAGAACTGATTAGTCTTCCTCAGTGGTCTGGTTCTTTCCATGTAGAACATGACCGCTCTGCGTACATCTAGTGTGTGCAGAGTCCTTTCTCCCAAATTGGAAGGATTTTGAAAGAACGTTGGTAGTTCTATAGATTCGTTTACGTGGAATTTAGAAATAAATTTCGGGGCAAACCTAGGGTGAGTGCGTAGAACCACCTTATCTCTGTGAACTGTAACGAAGGGGTCTAGAATAGAAAGTCTGAAGTTCACTTACTCTCCTGATGGAGGTGATAGCTATTAAAAAAGAAGTCTTAAGAGTGAGGTGTATAAGAGATGCTTTGTGCATGGGTTCGAATGGAGAGCCCATGAGTCTGGTAAGTACCACATTAAGGTCCCATCCGGGAGCTGGGTCAGCTATCGGGGGGTGTATTCTCTTTACTCCCTCCATGAAGGCTTTTATAACAGGGATCCTCCACCACGACACCTTGAGTTGGGAAGGTGTGTATGCAGAAAGTGCCGCTAGGTGGACTTTAATGGAGTTAAACACTAGACATGAATCCAAAAGGTGGGTCAGGTATAGGACAACATGTGTGGGAGAGCAGTCAATAGGGTTGATGCTTTTACTCCTGCACCAGATGACAAATCTTTTCCACTTGCTAGAATAGCAGTGGCGAGTGTTAGGTTTTCTGGCTTCCCCGAGGATGTCCATGCATTTTTGCGGGAGCTGTAGATGTCCGAACTCTATGATTTCAGGAGCCAAGCTGCCAAGTTCATGTTCTGGGGGCATGGATGCAGAGTCCTGCCCTTGTCCTGAGACAGCATGTTGTACGGGCAGGGGAGTCTCACTGGGGGAGATAGAGACATCTCCATCAAGTGAGCGAACCATGGTTGATGGGCCCACATTGGGGCCACTAGTATCATGGTTACTTGTTCCTGGTGCATCTTGTGCACCACCCTGTTGAGAAGTGGAGTCGGGTGAAAAGCGTAAACAAATTTCCCTGACCATTGCATCGACAGACCGTTCCCCTAGGATTGGTTCTGGGGGTACCTGAAGGCGTAACTTAGGCATTGTGAGTTTTCCAGGGTTGTGAACAGGTCTATTTCTGGGAATCCCCATTGTGTGAAGACGTCGAAGACTATGTCTTCGCGCAGGCGCCATTCGTACTCTTCGGGCAGGGGGAAATCCCTGCTGAGTCTGTCTGCCAGCAGATTGAGTTCCCCGGGTACATGTAGTGATAGTAGGAACATGTCCTGTTTGAGAGCCCACTTCCATATATTCTGGGCCAGCTTGGACAGGCCTGGAGAGTGGGTGCCCCCCTGCTTGTTGATGTAGTACATGGCTGTGGTGCTGTCTGTAAGGACCATTACTGTTTTGCCTTGTAGGTGTTCCTGGAAGGCTCTTAGCGCCTTGAACACAGCTAGTAGCTCCAGTAGATTTATGTGTTTGGATGCTACGTTCGGAGTCCACACTACGTGAGCAGTCTGATGGGATAGGTGCGCCCCCCATCCTGTGAGGGATGCGTCTGTGGTTAGAGTGGCTTCCGCCGCGGGTGTGGCAAAGGGTTTCCCTTTATCCATGTTTTCCTTTGTCCTCCACCGTAGCGAGAGAACCAAGGCTTGCGAGACCACAACTAGATCCTCCCATAGTCCGCTGGCCTGGCACCACTGGCTGTTGAGCCACTCTTGCATTGGGCGCATGCGCAGGCGCGCGTGAGGTACCAAATAAATACACAACGCCATCATTCCTAGCAAGCGCATTGCTTTGTGTACCGTCACCTCTCGACCGGTCACATATTGAGGGATCTGAAACAGCATGTTTTGGACCCTCTCTTTGGAGGGGAAGACGAGGCCGTCCTTTGTTTGAATTAGAGCCCCTAGGAATTGCTTGATTTGACTGGGGTCTAGACTGGACTTCTTTTCGTTGATGGAGAAGCCCAACTGGAACAAAAAGGTCTACCGTCTTTTGGGTATTGGAGAAGCATGTTTCGTAAGAATCCCCTGTTATGAGCCAGTCGTCGAGGTAAGGCTAAACTGGGATGGACAACCTGCGCAGGTGGGCCGCTGCCACTGCCAGCACCTTCGTGAATACCCTTGGTGCTGATGCTATGCCGAAGGGTAGCACTCTGAACTGGTAGTGTTTGCCCTCTATCATGAACCTGAGGTATTTTCTGTGCGCTGGCAACATTAAAATATGAAAGTATGCATCTTTCATGTCCAATGTTGTCATGTAATCTCCCTGAGAAAGCAGTGGGATCACTTCCTGTAAGGTTACCATACGAAACTTTTGGGGTTTGATAAAGTTGTTCGCTGGGCGCAGATCTAATACAGGGCGCATGGTTAGATCCTTTTTGGGTATAAGGAAGTACACTGAATAAATACCTTCCGTTACCTGAGATAGAGGCAAGACCTCTATGGCTCCTTTTTCCAGCAGTTGTTGTACTTCTTGGAGAAGGATGGCAAGATGTTCCGGTGTCATGCGACGTCCCCTCGGGGGTCTGTAGGATGGGGAACTGTTGAATTCGATACAGTATCCGTGGGCTACGGTGGAAAGTACCCAACGGTCTGACGTTATCTCCTCCCATGCAGGAAGAAAGGATGTTATCCGGCCCCCGACCGGTGTTGCATGGGAGGGGACGCGAATCTTCGCGTCACTTGGAGTTGTTGGGGGCTTGGGAGCCTCTGGGGGTGGATCCCCGACCTCTCCCTTTACCCCGGCGTTGGCCTCTTTGGCTGTACTGCCCACTATTGGTCTGGTAATTGGTGGCAGGGTATTGTTGATGCTGACGTTGTTGTTGTTGGCGTTGGCCACGAAAAAAGCGTTTGTTGCCATAGCCGCGTCTGGTAGTGGGCTTAGAGATTTGGTCAAGAGTCGATAGTATCGAACTCTTTTTTAGCCATCTCTAGAGCTTCATCCACCGCTTTCCCGAAGAGGTTAGAGTCTTCCACAGGTTTATTTATTAAAGACGCCTGTGTCTCCGGTTTAAACCCTGAGTTGCGCAGCCATACATGGCGTTTTAGGAGTATTCCCTGCACCAGGGAACGTCCCGCTGTTTCTGCCGCGTCCAGAGAGTTTTTTTTACAATGCTCTGGTTCACCTGGGTTCCTTCGCCAATAGTTGAAAGTAGGCGTGTACGTAAAGGCTCCGGTGCTTCCTCGGCGTCCTTGCGCAGTTTGGCCCACTGCGCGTCTGCATAGCTAGCAAGCAAAGAATTGTTGTTCGCAATTCTTGCTGAGAAGGCAGCCGAGGAAGTTACTCTTTTTGCAAGGGCATATAGCCTTTTGCCCTCCTTGTCAGGGGGTGCCTCACTGGTGGAAAGTGGTACCCCTGCCCTCTTTCTAGTATTAGATACTACTAGGGAATCCGGAATGGAATGTCCCCTAATGTAGAGCGGGTCTGAGGGAGAAGGAGTGAAAAGTTTTTCAATTCTCGGATTGACCCCTCTGATCAATGCGGGAGTGGCCAGCGAAGGGATGATTCTTCTCTACACTGAAGCTAGGAGGGGAATGGTCTGGCTGACCGGGGGTTTCTCTTTAATTACTCTTTCCACAAAGTCCAATTCTGGAGAGAGCTCCCCAGTGTCCAGTTCGAAATGTGCTGCTGCTCTGCGCAACAGTGCATTGAAAGTGGGCTGAGCGCCAATTGGAGACGTGTTCCTAACCGGTGAATTGTCAGGAGGATTTAGGTTTAGGACATCAGTGTCGGAATATACTGATGGGGATTGCCAGGGGTGCAAAGGTCCTTCTTCTGTGTTTTCTCCGAAGCCTTCTTCTATAATGTCTGGCCTGTCTTCCAGACATTCCTCCTGGTTCTGTCCTTCATCGTCCATGAAATCATCCTCCTCCTCCAAGTATTGTTCCTCACCAGTGAGGTCGTATACATTATGGAAGTCTGAGGCTGTGTCCACCTGGGGATCGACTAGCCTCGGATTTTTGGGCCTGGGGTCCTCCTGAGGCCCTTCTCTAGTCCTCTTGGGAGTTTGAGAGGTCTGGGTATTCATAAACCTTTCCATCCTCTCCATACAGAGGTGGAGTTTTTCCATGGTTTCATGGGGTACCCCAGAGCGGTCTGGCGGGGGAAAAAATAGAGTCATCTAGCTGGAAACGGCTCGACCTCTCCCAAAGCGTCGAGGAAAGTGTCCCGTCGCCCTCCGAAAAGCCTTCAGGTGTGCTGGGTGACCCCCCGACTGAAGGGGGTAGTCCCTGCCTTCCTTCGGGCTTTTTCGGCGTGTCTTTCGACTTGTGCGTAGCGCTCGACGTGACTTTCGGCGTACGCTTCTGGGCGTCGGCTACAGCGATCCTCGCCAAGCTCTCGGCGACTTGTTTGTCGGCGACTCGTTTGTCGGCGGAAGCTTGCGTTTTTGACGCTACGGGTGTCGATCGCTCTACGGCGGTATGCGCCTTTTGTTGATGCGCGCCGGCCGATGGTTTGGGGCGGCGCCCTTATTTGCCGAAAGCCCAGTCGCTGGTCGCGGCTGCGGTTGTGAGAGGGGCTTCGAACCCGAACGGTCCGAGGAGGCCGCCGGTGGAACCTGCGTCTCCTTGGGCGCCGAAGCTCTCTTCGTCTTAGACGAAGAAGAGCCGTGGGTTGTGTGCTTAAGTGTGTTTTTGTGTGCGTCAATGTCGCCGGGGTGTTCATCCCCATAAGCCGGGCGTGAGCCGAGCCCGTCGGGGCCGGGGACAGACGACGACGAAGCGCGCGTGCGCTCCTTAGAGGGGTTTTCGACTTCCGTAGCGGAGGTCGTGTTATCGCGTTCCTCGTCACGGTCGGTGGTAGCAGCGGCGGGTGAACCTTCGGCCTTCGACATCGCGTAGGCCGCCCACCTTTTAACCCTACGGTCTTTTAGAGTTCTAGGCTTAAGAAGCCGACAAGCCGCGCAACCTTCCTCCTTGTGATCGAGGGGCAAGCAGCGGTTACACCGTGAATGCTTGTCCTTCCAAGTAAATTTGCCTTTGCAAAGCGGGCAAAATCTAAAGGGTGTCCTCTCCATAGCCGAGGTAATAAATCGTGATAACCACCCCAGGGGAAAGGGAAAGGCATTCTCAGAAAAGAACCAGAGATGTCCCACGACCCCACTCTCCCTACTGTATATGGCCTGCGAGGCCAGGCCACGTGTTCGGCAACGCCGAAGGATCTCCTCCGCTCGACCTTCCGTCGAAGATCTTGCTCGGCGGAGAACAGCTTCACAACTGCGTCGAGGGAGGGAGTATGTGTTTAATATTAATGAGAAAACGACCAAAGGTCGAGGAGATGAAATTTGCAATGTCTCTCGAGGAGCTCCGCGTAAAGGCGACCAGTAGCTGGGCGGAAAAAAACAATCTGAGGGACCTCGACGCGTGAGGGATTGTGGGTACAACGCACGTCACTATAGGGATAGTGTTTCAGACACGCCTTGTCGACGTCCCTTTTCGACTACGAAAAACAAAATGCAATACTCCGCAGTGACCACTGGATGTCGGACCTATGCACAGCATGTGATTCTAAGCAGATTAACAAACATCAGAAATAAAGATTATAAATTGAGACATGACCGATCCCTGCAGCACCCTAAAAATGACAGGTAGTGGAGCCCAAAAAAAAGGGAGCGAGGGAATTGTTACAATAGACTGGACACGTGCAGATATATGGCATCAAGAGCCATAGACAGACTAATGCGCTCAAGGCTGTAACACCCTACAGGCAGTAGAGTACTGAAAGTAGGGAGGATTCCATCCCTCTTCTAAAGCCACCAGCTGTGGTCTAGATTGGAGAATTCAAACTGTCCGCGGCACTCTGTGGCCAACTTCCCCAGGCTTTTAGGCAATCAATGAAAGTAAAGAAATTGGGCGAAATTGACATTGTAGCTTACGATCCAGAGATGTCCTCTTCAGAAGCAAGACAATCATGGCCTTCTTTAGCAATGCCAGGACAGTGCATGAGCTAAAAGAGTTGTTAGTTGTTAATGAGGGAAACTGGGAGAAAGGTCTGAAATTACTCGCGGACCAGGAAGGTGGGTGGTCTCCAACAAGGAGCCAATATTCATTTGTCACAGTTTGCAACTGTCACAAGCCACTGGGTCTTCCACCACCTCAGTTTCCCATGAAGAACTCCTGAAACAGTTAAATCTCCTGCAGCACACTACTTTGCCCAGACATAATATGATATTCATAGGTCCAACACAAAAGGTAGTTAGTATTAATCTTAACCAGAGCATGCACTCAACAACATCTGCCGCTAGTTCTAGCAATTCCCTGGCTTACGTAATAACCAGCCAATGGTTCAAGGATTCCCACATTTCTCCTGTCCGACCAGCAAGTTGATTTACGTTCATGTAAATCATGAAGGGTAGGGTGCATCTTCTGCAATGCACCACTGCCTGCCTTTGGTGCAGAGGAAGTGATCTATAAAAGCAAGTGCACCGAACAAGAACAGAATTTTCATGTAGGCTTATTTCCGGTTTATGGTCTTTCCATCGAAACCTGTTCCAACGAAAATGTTCCATCGAATTTTTTTGCATCTAATGCATTTTTTGTGGTGTCCAGCCCCAACCCCTTTTTTACCCTTAGAACCCCACCCAAACGAAAAATAACCCTTTACCCCCATCCATAGATGCATTCAATGCAAAATAATTCAATGCACATTTTTTGTTCGAAAGGGTTTAGATGGAAACCCTTTCGATGGAAAGACCCGATACCCTTATTTCCAAGGTAGACCAATATAAGAACCAAGCAATTTAATGGAATCAACTAAAGATAAAGATTACTATTGCACCTCGCCTCAATCAATCACTTTCAACCTCTGCTAGCAACATTCAAACAAGAATGCTGAAGGTGCAGGGAAGTCGGATACAATTTGGCTTGCAGGCAGAATGCCACTAACATTTGCAGTATTACTCGGCATTGAAGGAGGGTGGAATGAGATATTGTGAATGAAAAACTGCAGCTGTCAAGTGCTTAAAGTATTCGAGATAATGCATGAGATGCTTCATACAGGACTAACTTCAATGACACTCGTTTGAGCGAAGTGGATGGAAACATTTCATATCGGACCACAATCTACCCCACAACCCAGGGCAACCTTAACTCGCATAACAGTTGAGCACAGTTTCCCCCTCACTGAAAGAAGAATTGTTCACATGGCCGGATTCAATCATGGAGTTTTTTCACCATGGATTTCAAAATCAGGCCACTAACCTCGCTGGCCCATATTAGCATTTGAACAAGATGCTCTTTGCTCACGGAAAACCCAAATGTCAAACCACCAAGATGGAAAAATTACTTATCAGCAACATTTTTTCTATTGATTCTTCTCCTACAGATTCCTCATCCGACAGATATCCCTTCCAGCATCAACTGCTCTGAAACTTTGACAGGGGTATCGTTGGACTCAACATCGACTCCATCTTGACTCGGCCACACCACTACAACTTAAAACATGACATTCGGTGAATATCTATATTTTCTACCGCAACCATTATTTTTTTCATTCAGCACCGATATATCTGGCCCTAAAGCCTCAGGTTTCATGCGCCATCAGGACTGCGACTCGAAGATGTCCATCATGGACTCACACGGTATCTGCATGTAGTGTCTTGGGAAGGAACATGACGTTGAGCAGTGCAGTTCCAGTCAGCAAAATTGGCACACTGGCGCACTCCTGAAAGGATTCGGCTTCTCAAGAGCCCAAAAAAAAGGTTCATTTCTTTTTTTAGGAACAGTAACCATATTGTGAGCAACAGGCAGACACTATACAAAAATAGGAACAGCACCAAAGCGTGCTCATTACCCAAACTTCGCAACTCTAAGAGGTTATCTCACCAGTGAAAATGCTAGAGAACACAAATCAATCTCATAGTGGGGCAGGATAGGAGGGCTATGAGGAATCTGCTAGAGAAGAATCCATAGAAAGAACATTACAGGCAAGTAATTTCTCTTTCAGTGGATTGCATTCTCCCGCAGATTCCTCATAGGATAGACTCCCAAAACGATATAGATTGCAGAGGCAGGATGAAAGTCTCAAACAAGAAAACTCTGCAACACTGCTCTGCCATATCAAGCATCAGCGCCACATCCAGACAGTAGTGCTTAGTGAACGTATGGCACAATGGCTAAGTCGCTGCTCGACAGACCTCACTCACTGGCACACTTTCAAAAGCGCTCCGATGCCCGATGGCAATTTTGTTCCCGCTTTTTGATAGCATTCAGCAATACAGAGAATTATCCAGCCAGAAATGGTCTGCTTCAATACTGCCAGACCCTTCCTACACAGCGAGAAGGCCACAAAATGTTGTTCAAACAGAACTGCCAGCACTTCGCATTGCCCCTAGTGGCAAACCGATCCACTGCCAGGGTACCCCAGTGTGAGAAGTTCTTCCAGAACTTCTGGACACACTTCTGACTCACGTGAGATCATGCTCTGCCTGCTCAGAATATCCACCAAACAGTTCTCAAGTGGAGAGCTTGTTCTCCAGTAACCAGAACCACAGTTGTAATACTGCACAACCCCTTGCTTGTTTTAGGTAGTGCACGGCCACTGTGTTGTCCATCATAATCAGGACCCATTTCCCCTTGAGGGAAGGTGCAAAAGCCATCAGGGCTAGCCTGATTGCTTGCAACTCCACCCTGTTGATGTTCCATCGGCATTCCACTGGGGATAAAGACTGTTCACATGCAGATCATTGCAGTGAGCACCCCATCCTTTCAGAGACGCATCAGTGAACAGTTGGGCATGGGCCATGGTGGCCAAAAGGGTTCCAGAACCATCATGTTGTGTCTGCTAGACCACCATGAAAGGTCGTTGGCCACCGACCTAGACATCCCGAGATTGTCCTTCATGGTGTCGAAGTACTGTGACCAATGATCCCTCAAAATCAACTTGAGTGATTGCACCTGCAGTCTAGCCTCTAGGACCAGGAAAATGCAGGAGGCCTAAAAGGCGGAGCAAGGAAGCCACTGGTAAACTTGTGGTTCTGGAAAAGCTTAACCATGTGCCGGACACTGTAGACTCCTCGGAAGGGAAGGTCTTCCCTAACCGGGTGTCCAAGACTGCCCCAATGAATTGGAGCCTCTGTGTTGGGGTCTGAAATCAGAGGTGGACACAAAGTTGTGATGTTTTCCAACATTAGACCTAGTTTAAATAAAAAGGTTTGGCCCTTATGTTCCCATCTAAAGAGAGATTCCCTGCCTAAGAAATCAAAACTAAAGATCAGTCGGTCTTGTCTTTAAAATGAGGCAAACTGTCCTTGTGTCCAAAACGTATCTGACTCTCACACAAAAAATGAACAAGAAGGTGCTTTTAGAGACAGCATAAAGTGTGCAAAAACCAAATATGTTAACCCAAAAAGCAAGCCTTGTATCCAAGGGTCGATACCCTTCCCCTGAACCGTCTCAGGTAAATACTGAAAGTGTTCTGTTCAAGTATAAATGTTGCTTTCACATAACACTTCCACAAGGATGAAGTGTCTTTTCCAAGCAATGGGTTTTTTTTTTAAAAGGATGGAAAAAGTCGCTTTTCTACACAGCAACTTCTAAAAGGTTCTCCTGGTGTACTCTGTCAGGAATTCTTTCACAATATCTTTCCTTTTTACATACTCTAGATGGACTAGCCAGTATACTCTCCTGCCAGGAATTCCCCTCTCGACTTTGTAGATCCCCGATATGCTCTGCCAGCTATCTTTCCCACAAAGGCTCACTGCCTGATGTGCATCTTTCACCAGGTCTTATAACCTTTTCTGAATATTTCAGTTCGCTTTCTCTTGAAGAACAGTTGTACTCCTTCACGGTTTGTACTTTAATGGCTTCAGGTATTACTTGTTACAACTTCTCCAATATTGGAATTTCAAATATGACAACGTGTACAGCTCTTGCCTTTCAACTTGATTGGATTGCAATTGCTTATCACAATGTTTACTACAGTTTTACCCATATTGACAACTCATATGGAGATCAGTGTAAATTCTGTCTTGCTATATTACTTGGTTAATAGTCAAAACAAGTATTCAGTTGTCTGTACACCCGGCAGTACCTATCTGGTAGGAAGCACCTGCCTCCTTTAGCACAGTCTGCTCTCTGGGTTCTGCCTTCGGTTTCGCTTCCCGTTTCACTAGCTCTGCAGCTCTCTTCTCCACCTTTACTTCCAACTTGAAAAGGCAAGCCATTTTTAAATGTCCGACACAGCTGATTTCCATTACAACTAGTCTGCACATTTAGCTTAGTGTTTTTTTAATCCACATCAACTCCTCCCTCTTTCAAGTACTTTTTTTATAGGAGTTACATATGATTATTGTACTTTAAGTGTGTAATGCTTTGGATTGTTTAAAATCAGAAACAGGAGGTGTGATGCATGTGTTGTATATAGGAGGTGTGACCGGATCCTGTGTAGTGTTTGGTAAGAAGGCAATGCAAGGTTTTACAACAAAGTATTTGTATAATGACAATATGCCATCAGGAATTATAGGGTCTTCATCACATGGAAGGGTAGACTACCACGTCTCTTCTGATGGGGTCACCACATCTCCCCGGCAGACAACTCCCATGTGATCCTCACTCATAATACCACCCTCAAGGTGAGGATCAGGTGGTGGCTGCTGTCCCCTGGCCACATGAGAGGAGGACTTAGCCTGGGGATCAGTGATGACTCCACATGATTCATCACAGGTCACATGGGACTTCCGGAAGTTCAGGGAGAAGCCTAAACTGAAGCAGGGAATAGGTTTTCTCTAGCTCTGTGGATGCCTGCCCTGAGGACCTTCCTCAGATGAACCAGTCATCCAGGAATAGGACTACGTGGATGCTGTATCTCCTAAGGTGCAGCGCTACCACTGCCATCAACTTGGTTAAGACCTTGAGCATGGAAGTTAAGCCAAAGGGGAGCACACCTTGAACTGATAGCGAGTATTCCAGATGACGAATCTCAGGAAATGTACATTAAGCCTCCTGACGATCCTGTGGCACCCACCAGTCCTGGAGCAGTAGAGCCTGGAGAATGTCTTTCAACATCACCATCCTGAACCAGTCCTTCCTCAGGAACTTATTCAAGGTCCCGAGGTCCAGGATGGGCCGGAGTGCTCCTCCTTTCTTGAGTACCACAGCGTAACAAGAATACCAGCCCAACCCTCTCTCCCCAAGTGGTACCTCTCCCACTGCACCCTTAACAGCAGGCCTCTCAGTTCTTCCTGGACCTCCTGTTCCATTGTTGGAGGGCAGGAGGGATGATCTGCCAGGAGTCCTTTTTAAGAAAGGCAGGCAGTAACTCCATCTGACTAGCTGCAAGGCCCAGGCGTCTGATGTGATTGACTTTCACCAGTCCTCAGAGATCCTCCTTCCAACCGATGAAACATGTGAGAACACAAAGCGGCTTAACGGGCGGTGCTGTCCATGAAGTCCATTATGATAGGATATTTTATTTGTATCACGCTCGTACACAAGTGTTTCAGAGCCCTTAGAACCCCTCTGACCCCTCGGGCCCGACTCCTCGGGCCCTGCAGCAGGTTAGTTTACGGTCCAAAAGGAACGTACCGCCTGTAGCCCCTAGCTCTGGAGCCAAAACTGAAGGACTGTTTGGCAGGCTGCTGCACTGCTAGACCCAGAGACCTAGCAGCCAGTCTTGATTCTTTAAACTTTGCATCTGCCTTTGGCCCAAACAGATGCTCGCTGTCAAAAGCCATATCCAAAGCTAGACTTGCACATTGGGTGAATTGTGGAGGTACGCCGCCCTCCTGAGCTCTATGGGTGTTCCCATAGCCCAGCCTATGCCATCTGCAGTGTCCACATCCACTTGCAGAGCCTGGCAGGACACACCTTGCCACCATGTCCAAAAAGCCCTCATCTCCCCTGCCGGGAGATGATCAGCCACCTTAGCAATGGTCCTCCACAAAATGGAAGTATTTCGCGAATGCACAGCTGGCGTGGTTTGCTTTGTAGGCTCCAGTAGCTTACATACATAATGTTGATTATAATGCAGAGTCCAACAGCAGCACAGGGAGGCGCTGTATTCCTGCAGCCTTTTCATTTTATTTCGGGTCACGTTAGGAGTTCGTCTGATCCAATCCACAAGACCCATTTGGAGAATTTGGGTATTCAAGAATACCAACTAACAGTTCTGTCAGAACTTTAATGCTTTGAGGAACAGGAGAAAAGAACACATGTCCATGACCCGTTTGGAGACGCTGTTCAGTTGAGCAACTGTTTCAGGCCAACATGACCCATGCACTTTTGAAAGCAATTAACATGGCAGCCAGTCCCGAAGAAAACATTACCAACATCTGGGGAAATATTGAAAATAGGAAGAAGGGGAAAATAAAAGACCCTTCAGAAGAGCTCTAAAAGATATCAGAAGACAAATTTTATTTTACTATACAATTGTCTCACCTATAGACTGGCTTTATTCTAATATATCATATCTATGTGTAGGTTGGTCCACCTAAGTGGTTCAACATAGTCTTCATGTTAGTTTAAAATTAGATTGCAAGCCTCTGCCACCAATTATGTGGGGATTGCATCATTTGCACATTAGGTTTTAGGACCACTGTTGAGGACATGGACATCAATGGCACTTTGACATTGCACTTTATGCCCGTTTCTATATATAAGTGATGGTTTTTATATGTATTATCGGGTCTACAATCTTCTGCGGTTAAATCATGTGCCATTTTAGGCGGCTTTTAAATATGGAATGAGTCTAAATAAATTGCATTTTTCTATTGTTATTGTATCCTCATGCCTCCACAGGCAAGTGCATGCTATTCCTTCCCCCTGCTTCCTAATGTGCCTGAAAGGGCGGGGCGGAATGGATCCAGTGGTAGGGGCTCATTAGAAGGCATGCTGCGTTTGAGTCATGAAATTTGCCATGCCTACACTTCCACTGCTATACAAACATTTCGAGTTACGTATTTGGCTTTTTAAAAATAGTTTTTATGCAGAACAAACGGGTCTCCAAATGTGTACTCTAAACAAGCCATTGGCTAGCGATCATTGACTTTGGAGGAGTAATACATGTTGTGCTGTCCACTGAGGGGGCAGAGGGGGGAATACGTAAGTAGCTAGCAACTTCACCCCCGATAAAAAAGGGGAGCTACACAGACCTGGCAGTGTACACAATGGTAAAAATGTCAAATTGCAAGCGGTAAGCCAGCCACAAAAAGTCAATTGCCACCTAAATTCTGCACACACACACACACAACACCAAGTTTTACACGCAGTCATTTATCACTAGCCCATGGCTAGAGAACTGCACATTTTGCGCCCTGATGCACATGTTCCAAAAAATCATAGGTATAAGTCGGAAATCTCAATTCGGAATCCCCTTCATCCACTGTTCAACACCCCTCAATATAGTCAATGTACACACAAATCTATGAGAACAAGTCATTACAATCATTTAAAATGTATTATTTCATTGTACATTAAAGGACATATCACAACCGGGGGCGGGGGGGGGCCACCACTACACAATTCCTAGGACATGCCAGACTACGTCCCTAAACACTAAACATTTTATTAAAGGACCTCCAAATGGATATGCAGCTGTTGGCATGTTCATTATTGGGAGATATGGCCAAAAGAATAAACTAACCAAACTCATAGCATGTAACGAGCACAGCTTCCTTCCTAACTTCACTACTGCTGAGCCCCATGATTTCATTGAGGGTGTCGTGCAATGTTCACAGACTCAAATGCAAAGAGTTGCTCCGGTCAGGTAGGCAGAGGGCAGCCACTATAGTTCCATTTTTTTTCTCCACACCCTTCTGGTTGCCACACATGGCTGAGGTGGATCTCACAAGTCAAGTAGAACAAAATCAAGGTGGGAGCACAGGGACTCGTGGGGAGATAGCGCCATGGCCTGGCAGGGAGGCTTGATCGGTCCTTCAGGACTAGATTTACCCATCAAGCCTTTATCGGCTTGAGGCTACAGAGATGGCAATGTTGCCAATGCTCCAAAGGGCACGAGCCATCTCGGTCATGGTTTTGCCTCGTTGGTCCCCAGTCACAAGCAGTGGCCTTCTCTAGGCACAGGGAACCTCTGGTTGCTTCCATTACGTTGCCAAGACATTGGAAGCACTTAGTATCTAGGGAAGTGCAGGTAAAGTAAATTTCGCTGGACAGATCAGGTGTATCACCCCCTCATCACCAGACGCAGTAGACTCCCTTTCCCCATAGTATTACAAAAAAGTACACAAATCCAATCTCCATTCATAGCAGGCCAGAAAAATACTTATGAACCCAGACCAGCTTTGCTCTCCTAATGCAATGGTCATGCCCACCATATCTGGAGCAGGACAATCTGGAAGGAACTGCAGTTAAAAAAATAAAAAAAATAGGGCCGAGTTACACTCTGTACACTATATGCCCCCAACTAACAGATCCCGTTTTGTGAAGAATCCTTCCCCTTGTTAGAGAGATGGAGCAGGTATGTCACAAACTGAAGGAGATTTTCATCCCTTTGCAAATCCTTCAAAAGACTGGTATTCACTATGGTGGCGAGTTCAGCAGTCAGTGGGGGTGGGCAGGGTCGGGAACGGATTGAGAATAAATATCACTTCACTGACTTAGATTCTTGCATCCTGATCTAAAGACGTATTCCTTTTTTTCATAGGCCATGAACACACTGAACATGGGACACACTGAAATGGATTATATTTTACTGCATTCTAGGCCCATGATATTACAGTCATCTCTTGAGGGGGTAGCATGGTCTGACCAGGACAGGGCAACAATGGTTTGGGCTCTCGCTTGCCTGCTGAGAGACAGTGGATATGTAATGAATGATACCTTGTTTAAAGATGTAGTATTTTGTGAGCTGTTTCAGGATCATATATGCTCGTATTACCAAATTAATGATACTGGGGAGGTCAATAAAGGTGTGGTTAGGGATGCGGCAAAAGCAACCTTTTGGGGCTTCTTATTGCAAAGGTCTGCCAAAAAGAGAACTAGGGCTTTCGAGGGATGCGTAACTACGTGAATAGATTAGACTTCGGGAAGAGGCTGTATATAATGACGCCTCCGATATGGATGAAAATCAGACAGTCATAGTTTAGCTCAGACAAGAATTGAATGACTTGTGGAGGTGCACAGCTTTTTATCAGCTCAGCGGCATGAAGCAAAACATTTTTGAAAAGAGGGCTAAAGCCCACACCTTCTGGTTCAACGGCTTAGGGGTGGCCGCTGACAGACCCAGATAGTATACTCTCGAGGTTTGCTCAATTTGATAGTGAATTATATACCAGTGACATGGTGGTCCCAGTTAAGACAATAGAGGATCTTAAAAGGCACTCCTCTCCCTATGGTAAGCTTGGAAGATTTGACTTTGTTAGAGCCTCAAGAGGTCTTACAGGTCATTGCTAAGGTGAAGGCAGGGTCAGTCCCGGACAGTTCTACTGGTGCCTTTTTTTTTTTTTTTAAAAAGAGGTTTGCTTCCCTCCCCCAAACCCTACCCCCAACTGGTTCCCTTTCTGGTTTCACTATTTTAACGATATTCTAGATGGGGGTCGGGTTCTTGATACTTTTACTGGCATTTAGGACAGTAGTTATCCCGAAAGAAGGCAAGAACAGGCTCCACTGACCCTTCTCACCATAGATCTCTTTTGAACGTAGATGTGAAGCTCTTTGTTGGGGTGTTAGCAGAACGGTTGGGGTGGTCGATGGCGATATTAGTACACGGTGACCAGGTCGGCTTTATACGTGGGCGGCAGCAGATAATCTACGCAAAACTATTGATTTGATGGCATCTATTGGCCTCTCTGATGTTGATCCAATCTTTGTCACCCTTGACGCAGAGCAGGCCTTCAACAGAATCAAGTGGCCTTTACTCCGGGTGGTCTTGGACAAATGGATTCCAGTCCAGTTGGATGATGGGGTCTTGGCTTTATATAGGACCCCGAGAGTTAGAGTGGCTGTGAATGGTTTGTCCTCTGATTATCTTCTGTTGCAGAGGGGCACAGCTATCAGGGTTGTCATCTCTCACAGTTACTTTTTGCTTTAACCCTGGAACCACTGTCAGATTCCATTTGCAGGCATATGTCTATTCACGCAGTAGCGAGAGGGAGGGGGGATCATCATTTTGCGGACGTCCTGCTGTACCTTATGAAACCTAGTACTTCTCTACCCGCGGTGATTGCAGCACTATATTAATATGGTGCTTGCTCAGATTTTAAGTTGAACTATGGGAAGTCAGAGGTTTTGCCTTTGACAGACCATACTCCTGGCATAGATACACTTACCATGGGGAATGGGCTTTATGTGCAAAGGGAGGGCTTGCGCTATCTTGTAGTTATTCTTCATAAGGATTTGTCAAAAATTGTACAACGCATATTCTCCCCCTTTATGGGGTGCTATTAAATGAAATGTGACTTAGTAAGATGGTCGAATCTGGTCCCCTCGTGGGTGGGTCGTCTCATCGCAGTGAAAATAAGTGTCCTCCCACATCTACCATTTCTGTTTCAAGCCTTGCCGATTGAATTACCACAATTTTTTTTATTATTATTTATTTATTTTAAAAAGGAGGTAAAAACAGACTTACGGTTTTGTGGAAGGAGGCGAAACAATGTGTAGCCTATAGCAAGTTGATTGAACTTTAAGATCAGGGCGGGGTAGGTAGTTTTCCCGGATTTGTAGTAATTTTATAGGGCGGTACAATTGAGAATGTACTCAATGTGTACGCTGCATCATCTGAGGCAGTAACGACTAAGAGGGGGTTCGATTTGACGGTGATGTGATGACCCCAGTAACTGTGGGGGAATGATTATGGGATCCTGTTAATAGTATCCCAAAGACAGGTAGGGCACACCCTGTATTGGCAACCTGGTAGGGGTTGTGGAGGAAATCAGTCTTGCAGCATGTTACAACCTGGCCTTCCTTGCCCTCCCCGCTCCGAGTTGTCTTTTAACTTCCCTCTCGAGGGATAAGATCCACAAGAGTCTTCACTTTCAGCTCTGTTATGAGAGGAGTCTGATAAGAGCAGGACAGTTATGGAAGGACGGTTCTTCTCTCAAAGTCCGATCTGGATGAGAAGTTGGGGGAGGGAGTAATGTCGAACTTTATGTACTTGCAGTTAAAGCGTGTCCTTTCGGATCGTGTATAAAGCATTGGTGAGCCGCCCTTTGACGACTTTTGAGTGGGTGTTAAGACTCCCATGCAGGTTCAAAGGATTTGATCTCCAAGATGTCTTCTGCCCGGCTGGAAGCCAGGGACGCGGGAAGACAGACAAGCTTGGTGGCACTAAGCATGGGATTTATTTCTGGAGGGTAGGGATCCTTGGCTATTGATGTGTCGACAATCATGGCCAACCTCCATGGCTATGCAATACCAGATGCATCGGTACCAGTCAGCGTTGGCCTTACTCACCAGGTAGGCTGTTTAAGATGTTCCCAAATTCTAGTCCGCTATGTTGAGGGGGTGTGGTGAGGCTGGTACCTATTGGCATGTCTGGTGGGATTGTCCGTAATCCAAACCTTTTGGAAGGTTTTGGCTTGGGTCAAGGCTGTGGATGGTGTGGAGAGGCATTTTGTTCCCTTATTATTTTTTTTGGATTATACAATGACTGCAAATTTGATCTGAAAGCTACATCACCTCCCTTACGGCCAATTCGTTTTTGGTTGCCAGAGTTGGGATAACTTTACACTACAAACGACCCCATCCTCCCACTCAGAATGGTTGCGTAAGGTATACGATATTTACGATATGGAGAGCCTGACGGCAGGCTTTTCTGGGTCAACTAAGGATATAGAAATGTCATTTCTTCCTTTTTTGACAAATATGCAGCAGAGGATGTCAAACTCCACAGTGACCCCATTTATTAATAAATGGGTTATGTACTTGCTTAAAGGCTGCCGGAGTAAGCAAGTCTTGCATTTTTTTCCTTCTTTTGTGTGGGACCTGGTGTGATTCGGTGTTAACGCCAACCTGAACACCTGTGTGTGTTTTTCAGATGTTATTTAGTGGAGTGTGCCACACTGAATCATTGAAAATGTAAGCTTTCCATTTGTTTGGATAGTTTCCTTGTGGCGAGGGGTATATTAGTAACTATTCCGCAGAGTCTGAGCGACTCAGTTAGGTTATCACTTTAAATGCCCGATCCGAGGCGGATTTTTGTTCGGTTTTCTTTTTATTGTATACATTTGGACTGACGCGCCACTGATGGGGGAGTCATTTTGGGTCTTTGAATGTACATGTAATTTTATTACGAACAATTGTTTCTCTTGGTATTTGTGCAGTGTAAACTGTCTTTAAGACCAGTACGAGGTTTGCAAAAATGTGCGCTTTTTAACCTTCTGACTAAAAATGAATATTTAAAAAAAAAAAAAAAAAAAAAGGGCAGATTGTCTTTGCACACAGCAGAGCCATGAATTTAGGAAATTATGAAATAGGCCCACCAGTGGTAGTAGCCGGTGATCTATTCTTTATACTGACAGACGTATTATCACTAGAATATCACCAATGAACATAAGTCGCCAATAACCGTGCAAGCAGTAGCAGTGTTTTTAGAGCGGAGAAATATACACTTTCGTAAAAGTTGCAAGTTAAACACTATTTTCGCGTAATAAGGCTAATGGGAGTTTACTTTGACAGCGTTGGAAACATTTGTACTTCTAGTCATTAAATCGGCCATTTTCAGTTCATTCCCTGGATTAAAAAACAGACATGGCCACTGTTAGGACACAAAAGCGCGATTTAGTCTCTTCTGCAACAGGGAAGACGGATTGCACATTCACAACAGCACAAAAACGGTAGCAACAGTGCCCACAAGTGGCCCACTGTTGATAAATGGGCCCACTGTAGAAACGGTTGCCTCTACTCAATGTGATACATGCCAGCATTCCGTATCATGCCCATAAATGCGGTGCACAGTACATCCGCATACATCCAAGGCAACGGCGCTTCCTGGGTAGGGGGTCAGACGTTGCCCGTCTACGGTATAGGACTTGGTGGGTCTTAAAACGCACATCGTCCTCACTTAAAAACGTTAAGCGCGGTTTCATCACCCAAGTACGGGCAGAATCCACATAGGCATGTTTTCGAATGCCTGCACATTTCCTGGCAGACGGGGTGCTAGGTAGCCTACTGTACGAACAGCTAGGGTATGGAGTTTGGGCGCTTTGAACTGCCCAAACGGATAGCCTTTCATCCACTCAATAGGCACGATTTTTTTTTAGTTATGTTGGAGAAAAAGGCACATCTGTGCAGGGCGTGCTGGGGAACGGGGAATCCCTCCGTCCACCGAGACAATGCAAGGCCTGTTCAAATGGAAGGAATGGAGTTTAGCAAAATAATTTCTGTTACGAGAAGCAAAGGTTTCTTTGTTTAAGGGAACGAGCATGTGTTGGGCTCCAATCAGAAGGAAGCAACTAGACAGCATTTGAAGCAACATAAAACCATCAAAGGTTACCCCAGGCAACAGAACAGGGGCACAAAGGACTATGCAAATCCAGCATACTAGGCGCAACAGGTGCGAGTTCGAGTTTTCCAAAGCCAGATTTGAATGGTTTCTTGGGATTTACGTAGTGCGAACATAGCTAAAAAGCAACAGAGTGCTGTCCAAAAAAAGGGAGACAATATAGAAGGGGAATAACCGGTGTGCAGGGAAAAAACGTGTGGGACGTGCAGTCCTACACATTTGGAGGGACCAAATCAATTATAGTATTTATTTTACACAATAGAGGCCACACCCAAGTGCATTGTATATCACTTGGGGTAGGTTCACACAGACGTGACACGCCAATTTAACACGCTCCCACCCCCGTTTATACAATCCGACCCCACAATTCACGGCAAAGAACAGACCATGAGGTATTCAAAAATAAAAATTGTATTTAAAAGAATTAGAGATAATTTTAGACAACTGGGTCTCCAGCTGAAGCCAGAGCCCACTGTTATCTATAAAATCCCAAACGAAGTTTCACCTGCCTATATGAACCTCACAATAATAAGTCCACAAAGGCAACCACTTTCAAGCAGACCAATCGCCATATAAATATGTTCTGGGAGCGTGGCCAGCAGCCAGAGTATGCAGATGGGATCCCCCTGCGTCCGCTTGCCGCCTGCAGTGATCCTTAAAAATCATGTTCAACCCGACTAGATTTTTTAACCAAATGTTGCTGCAGGGACCAGAGTTCCCGGTGAGTCAAAGGACGGCCTCGCTCTGAAGCGATTCTACAACGCTCGATGCCAGCTGCGGAGAGGAAAGCCATAAGCGCAAGCTTGGTGCCTCAAGGTACCCGCCGCCGCGCCGACTGCCCAGTGATCCTGTAATCGGGGCCAGGGGTGATACACGGTTGTGTCCGCTGCACACGACCAGAGCCGACTCGCTCTACGTCGTAGAGAGTTCACACCAGTGAGGTGGTGTGGGACACAGGCGGACTGCCTCGCTCTGAGACGGCCGCGACCAATTGGAGGGAGCAGCTGAAGGTAACACAACCGGAGCATGGTGTAGCGGTGCGAAAAGACCCACGGCCCGCCTGGCGCAAAAGGGACCACTTCCTGGTGTTTCAACAGAAACAGAGAGGAAGACGGCTGCCCTAAGGTGCCCAACCCTGCCTAGAAAGAGACTGAAACCGGGGAAGACAAAACCCACAGGTCAGCAGAAGTGGCCAGACAGTGGCAGCCAGATTATATGTAATCAAAGGACAAGTGATGATCCCCCATTAGCCCTCACATATGCCGATGAAGACCCTACAAGGGAGTCCACCAGCTAGCGGCCTGCCCTGCACCAGCAAAGAGGTAAGTAGCGGATACCAATAATATACCCTTGATGCTGGTGTGCAAGGGAGTGCGGCCAAGAAACTGCCATCAATTGCCCAAATAACTGCTTTACAATCTTGACCATAGGAAGGTTTGAGGATTGGCCGTTCGTGAGCCAGGCTAAGTTCGCCAGGCTAAGAAGTTCATGCACATAGATTCCGAACAGACATAGAACTAAGGCCAAACAAGCAAATATGGAGGCCTTTGTTAAGAGGGGTGGCGTTGGGGAGCGGCCGCCTGCTGAAGAAGATGACGCTTCCTCGCAGATGAACCCACAGGAGGAGAATTGCATCCTTGCCGCCATAGCATCCCTCAAGTCATGCTTGGAACAAAAAGTAGATCCGGTCATTGTACAAGTTGGGTTGCTGAGGCAGGATGTAAGGACCCCATCAGATTGAATGTGGAGTATGGCAACGCAGGTGCGTGAAAACACAACTAACGTAGCGGCCACTCAAACGCAATTGTCTGAACTGGATGTTTAAGAGTGTGCATTTTAGTGCACCAAGCTGAGGACTTAGGACAGGGCCAGGAGGAACAATATCAGGATTCTGGAGCTGCTGGAAGAAGGTGGTAGCGATCTGACCACTTATGTCGAAAATCGACTCATGCAGGAGGAGGTGGTCCCAGCGGTGCTGACCCAGGGCTTGCTTCACAGTCAAAAGGGCGCTGGCCGGAGACCTCCCCCGGGAGCCCCACCAAGGCCCTTGAAAGCGAGAATTATGAATTACAAAGACAGGGAACAGATCTTAGCCTTCTCTAGGAGATAGGGGAAAGCATTGCACGTGCATCAGCAAAACTATTTATCATGACTACACAATTCTGGTACTATGTTAGAGGCTATGGTTGGCCCCACGAAGGAAAGACTGCGCAGGGCAGACATGAGAACCATGTTCATCCACCTTGCAAAGCTCAAAGTGATCCATGACGGAAGGTCCCACTTCTTCACGGACAGGGCCGCAGCAAACTCTTGGAAGGATGCAAAAGGGAGATTGCACAGCTTCCTAAAGGGGAAACAACGCCCAGTGAAAGGGCCCATTGGGGAAGAGGACAAGATATGTATCTCACGATAATGGCCTAAGACAACAGCTGGACAGCCAAATACGTCAGTTGAACACATTAAGATACGACATAATTACAAGAGCAGGCCTGCGCTGTCTGCTTGAGCACCCAGGAGGGGCAGTGGGGCCCCGAGTGTGAGGCATGCTAAGGGGCCGGTTGTTGAAGGTTGGGGTGGGTATTTTCCAAGGTTGCTTTGTGTTTACCACCTACTTGAGGGTGAGTGTTTTGGTTGTTTGAATGGCACAGAGACACAAATCACACAGGCATGCGACTTCTTAACAGACACTGGCCTCATAGCTGGAGAAGAGCAGGGCGCACAGGGCCAGTAAAAGCAAGGTTGGACATTGGACAGCAGTGCCTCAAGCCGGCTGGGTTTTAGAAGGGATTATACCTGGGGCAAACTAAGGTCAGAGGGATCGAAAGCACCAGGCATAGAGCAGGATGTCGTCTAGTGACCTGAAAATTGGCACATGGAATGTCAGACCTTAATTTTGTTACGAGGCTTCGAGTGAGTGCGTATTAAAGAGGATGGGGTACACATAGCATTGTTGCAAGAAACAAACCCAACGGCGGATCGGCAAGGGGTGCCAAGCAGGAAACGGGGAGGAAAGAAGTATGGCTCCCCCTACTCAAATTATGCAAGGGGTGTCCTGATCTGGGTTGCACCATCAGTCCCTTTTCTGTTCAAGAGTTTAAACGGGATGATGAGGGCAGGATGGAACCGATACATGGGTTTATCAAAAACAGGGAGTTATGTATCATTAACATCTATGCACCAAATAGTGATGCCACAGCGTTCGTTAATTGCCTCTATTCTATGGAGGCGGCGTTTAGGGGTGCAGTATCGATATGGGGGAGGGGACTTCAATTGTACGCTCAATCCACTAGCAGACAGGTTTGATGACAAATATCAGAGACCTTCCCCTCAGGCTTTGCTGCAGAACTTTGGGCTAGTAGACATATGGAGGAGCTACCATGGAGAGGCAAGGGGGTACTCACTACGTGGCGTCCTCTAGGGTTCATACCCATATTTTAATTTTCACTGACCAGGACACAGTGGGGGAGTTTGGACAGTGGAGTATAAAGCCAGGTTCCTCGCTGATCGTTCCCAGTTGATGGCCAACCAGCAGGAGTCCCTGTCCAGGCCGCAAATCCTGACATGGCATCTTGGAGATGAAGCTCTACAGGATGGCATCTTTAGAGGCTACATCAATGATAGAAGAGGAATATTTTTTAACGAACACTGGCAGTGTGACAGATCAGTACTTTGTGGGATGCGTTTAAAAAAAAGGTAATAAAGGGGGTTGAGTTTTTCTTTTCTTCTTTTTTCTGATGTTGTAAACAAGACTTAGGCTGCATGGGGTTCTGGGACCCCGACTGAGGGTGGAGAGAGTCTGAAATTCCTGCGGGCCCGAACTGTTGATGCAACTATGAATCTAATGTGTAGTCATGCATCACCCCCATGAAAACGTATATAAAGCTTTGGAGAAAAAAAAAAAAGTAAAGGTTGCAGCCATTGGGAAGGTGGTCTGACTTAGGAGGGAGATGCTGGAGGCCCTCACACGCATGCAGGCGGAAATTGAACAGGCAGAGCGAGATTGGGAGGGGTCTGGAAACACAGGAGGGCAACTACCAGAGGAACCAAAGGAAATGACTTGTGCTATATGGAATTAAGAAGGTAACAGTGTGAAGACCCAAAAGGGAGATCAATGAAGTGTTTTCAAAATACGGCGAATCCCTGTATTCCCTGGAACCGGAGGGGCAGGAGTGAGTTTGTGGGGGCCCGGCTATGATGGGTTTACACACTGTGGAAGAAACGAAGGGGGACATATTAGACGTCCCGATCACGGTGCAGGAGATTGTGTCAGTTGTAAGGTCTCTGCTGACGGGCAAGAACCCTAGACCGGATGGTCTGCCGGGAGAATATTATAAAGGCATACGCGGCAACACTTGGGCTCCTTGAAATGTACACGGAAGCATGGGGGATAGGTAGGCTCCCCAGGAAGTCTAGGATTGTACTGGTGCTGAAACCTGGCAAACCGACTGTGGCTCCCATAGGCCCCTCCATATGATCAATCAGGATTAGAAGATACTTACTGGCTAACCGGTTGAGAGGCAATTGGTCGGCATGTATTTCACCAGGTATGTGCTGTGCAGGAATAAAAAAAAAAAAAGAAAATGCATTTTTAAAGCGCTCACACAGCCCGGGGGCATCGAGGTGCTGTTACAGGAATATGTCTTAGTTGCGTATTTATAACGTGCTTATTAATCAGAGGTTTCTAAGCACGGACCCGGGGATCGAACCTGTGTTACTTAGTGTCGTCTTGTTTCCAAGGCGAGCATGTTGCTGATAAGCTATCCTCGTGGGACAATACCACCTAGAACCTGCACCAGCTTGATCATGTGATGCATGGCACTAAGCACCCTAGGGCAGACTGCTTTGTGGCTTCCCTGGATGCGATTAAAGCATTACATTCCATTACGTGGCATTGGTTGCATGAGACCTTGCAACAATTCGGAGTAGGATCCGGGTTTTGCAGGTGGGTTAAACTACTTTATAAGTAACCACAGGCCAAAGTGCAGACGGGAGGCAAATATCTGGAGCATGGGAATTGCACAGGGGTACTAAACGGGGCTGCTCGCTGTCCCTGATGCTATTCATTTTGGCACTGGAGCCGCTTGCTGTGCTCCTGAAGAAAGACTATGCAGAAGCCGAGCTAACGATAGATGGGAACAGGTATCAACTTATACAGATGATATGCTGTCTATGTACATTTGCCGGCTGGAAATCTACTGCACATCTTGGACGGGATAGACCTGTTTGGGGAGCCCTCATAAGTCGAGACAATTCCGGGCTGTTCCCGCTGGCGGACTTCGTTGGATTCAGTGCAAACGAATTGACAGAGTTGAGGTTGCAATGGCATATGGAAACATTTTGGTATCTGGGTGTTATTAGGCATGACATGGCCGCTTCCTAGGAGCATAACATGCAAAGGGTCTGGCACAGTGTTCGTCAGTCAATGTTGTTCTGGCACTGTCTGCCCCCATCAATGATGGGTAGGGCTGCCCTGCGTAAGATGGTGGCGCTACCCCCGCTTATTGTATCGCTTTGCAGACATCCCTATGCCATCCCTAAGAAGTTCTTTGTAGATCTGGACTCTGCAACAAGGAGATTGTTATGGGGACAGAGGCAGATGTAGGATTGCGCTTGGCACCCTGCAAAGGTGGAGGTTGACTATGGCTGCCTCACTTTGAACTTTACTATCCAGCTGGTCAATTGCAGTTCATCACAAGGTGGCTAGCAGACGACATTGCACTTGATTCAATGCTTTTTAGCCATCGCTGAGGAGGTATTACTCGAGGGAGGTAATATGGGTTAGTGACATCAGTGGGTCGCCCGAGCCCTGGCTTGTGCAGCTGGGCAGCACAGTGTGGTGGCGCTATGGGTGCTTGTGATCCATACTCCCGAACATTTCCGCTTGTAGCAATTGCCGGAAAAGGGCCAGACCCAATATTACAGATTAGAAGGCGCTGGGAGATCCACAGTTTGGTTACATTTGGAGACCTGCAGGCAGATGGGAAACTGATGGATTTTAGATCACTGATGCAAACCACCATCATACATAGGGGCAATTTATGATGCATCAAAGTTTGGTGAGGAACATTAGAGCTAGATGGACGGATTACCGTAAGGGACAGAGGGAGCTCAGTTGCTGGGGACTATGTGTGATGTGGCAGAAGGTGGACATGCGTTTTCCAGGGTGCATGAACTGTTATCGATATCCAATACGCCGGTCCTCTTGGTGCAAGTGAAATGAGGACGACATTGGTAGATAATTCACGAACGAGGAATGGGCGCAAGCACTTGGATACATCAAAAAAGTGTCAAGAATTTCTAGATTCAAGCGTATTCAACTGTACCCGACAAACGGGGCTTATCTGATCACTCCTCCCCCTACATTTCTAGGTTTGAAGGTACAGGAGCTATGAAGTGTCACAGATGCATGCAATTACACACATTTTCTGGTCCTGCCCGGTCATCGGCAGGTTCTGGCAAGAGGTACTAGATCGAGCAGCTGAGTGATGGGGTGGCATAGGGGGGGGCGGTCTAATTCGAGCCTGGCCGGCAATGGCCCGATTGCTGCGTCTGTAGCCACGGGGGTGGAAAACATACAAGACATCATCCGGATGGTCTTATCTGCGTTCTTGCTAAGCGGAGTATAAGGCTTGGAAGTCACCGGAGTCTGCTTAGCACTGATCTCTTTTCTGATCACTATGGTCTCACAAAAATATTCTACACAATGCAAGTCCGGTTAAACATTTGATTTTCTCCAGCCAAGACAAGTATGGCAGGGGTTAAAAGAAAAACAACGAACAAAATAAAGCCCTGCACCAACTCCACTGTGCAGGTGTTAGATTGGGTATATTAACAATGTAGAGAACACTGGACAGAGGCAAGGACTGGCTATCACAGGGATGTGTGTGAAGCCATTCACTGCAAAAAGTGAATTGCTTACACTGGCTCATGCAAGTTTACATTCACAAACGCTGTCCTCCAGGAATCTATATCCGGTTGCATACCCACATGTACACTAGATTCCAAGCGAGTGCAGTGCTCTGTAGACCTGTAAATGTGAATTCACCCAGGACTTGTACTTTCATTTTTCGGTATGCGTGTATGATTTTCCTTGCACCTGCATTGATTCCTTCCTATGTAGAAACATGCATAGTATTAACATGCAAGACTTGGTCTCTATATTTCATGGCTGGCAATGTAGTATTCCACAGTAACAGATATTTAGTTGACAATTCTCCCCCCACCCCACACCCGCACCCGCACACCCTGCCTCCTCCCAACTAAGAAAGCAGACGATTTGCACTTCACACAGTTCTAAATAGAATCCATTCTGTCACCATATTTTGGCACGCAAATATCCAGTCTGTACTATGGGCTCTCCTCTGTGGCATTAACTGTGTGATGTCACTCCAGGCAATAGTGCCATGCATTTATACCAAGACAAATCAGTTTTCCAAAATCAATAACACATTTTGCTAATTCGAATTGATTAGCAAACAAACAAAACGTATTCGATTACCAAATTTGTACTCAAATTTAATGTCAGAGGTCACTTGTACCCCAGACACAGAATGAGCAAAAATAAGGCATCTGTGCCATCAGTGAAGCAAGACAGTGAGATAAGCGTCTGGGAAATGTAACACAATGGATATGAGACACCAAAAACTGTTTTCAGAGTAAGGCTCTGTGCAGGCTAGTGCAGTCGATGTTGGACAAGGCAGTGTCCCATAGACTGAATTCTGCCCCAGGATTGGCTGTGCAAGGAGAAGTTCAGATGTTTCATGAATCAAACAGTTCACAATGGTAACGGAAAGCCCTAGCTGGAGACCAAATACGTAGTAGGGTGTTGCAGCAGGCAAGGTAATTGTCAACTTCAGGCACACAGGATGGCACTTGCCTGCCATTGATATTAACGGTTTCCAATATAGCGTTAACTACTGCTTGTGGGGAGGGCAGAACAGATAACTGCCTCATGCCCGAGCCAGGTAGAGCCAAGTTCTGCATGACTGCCCTGCGCGGACTCAAAAGTGTTACTTAAATCGCCATTCTCATTCTGAGCCACCATCTGGGGTGCTGACACTGTTTTTAAGGGAAGCAGACTTGTGCAATTCATGCTAAAAGAGAAATTACACATGTCCATGACTGGAAAGAACTATTCCCAGGACATGGGTGTGGGCCAGGAGATGTTCAGGGAAGTGGGCAGAGAGACTCCAGTAGGGTGGGGCGGGGTTGTTGGGCGAGGCACACCAGTAGAGACTCGGCCAGGGGCATTGCCTCCAAGGGCAAGGCTTGGCAGAGGTGCAGTGGACCGGCTTGAAATAAGGTGGCTACTTACAAATTCTGCATGCGTTCCCAAACTCTGGACCGGCCAGCTCTCTTCCCCAGGTACTCATATAAAATACAACCATAATATTATCAAAAAAGGGAACACTGAAGATCCATTACAGTGTAAAGTCTTGCAGTAGGTATGTAGATGTACAGACTGGCCTTTGTGTAAGATCTTTTTGGCTTTGTGTGTTCATTATGTTAGAGGAAAGAAAAAGGCTAAGCAGAGTGGATGGCATATAAGGCAGAAAACTGGCAAATGGAGGAGGAATACTGTATTTATTTATTTGCATTTGTTAAGCGCACAGGCAGCCCAGAGGGCATCGTGGCGCTTGTTACAGATATGAACATGACTTGTTGTACATACAGAAAAGTCATTACTTAGTTGCAAGAGAAAAGTAGTAGTTACAGGAGGGGAGGAGAAGAGTGGAGGAGAGGGTCAGAAGACATGACGTTGGAGGAGTTAGTTGAACAAGGTGGTTTTCAGTTTTTTTCGGAAGGCAGTGAGCGGTTTCTGCTCTGAGCGTGCTAGGTAATGCGTTCCATAGCTTAGGGGCGATGTAGGGGAAGCTTATTCCACCTGCTCTAGCTCGTTTAATGCGTGGGACCCTAAGTTGGTTGGTGTGGCATTGTCTCGTTGGTCTAGTGGAGTGAGATCTGACTAGCGTGTCAGACAGGTATGAAGGTGCAGACAGGTTAATACATTTGTGTGGGGTGGTAAGTATTTTGAATGTAATGCGCTCTTTAACAGGTAGCCAGTGTGCTTCCCTTTTGGCTTGCGCAATGTGGTCCCTTTTAGGTACATTGAGGGCTGCTCTTAGTGCATTATTTTGTGTTTGGAGTTTATTGAGATTGGAGTTGGAGGTGCCAGCCAATGGCGCATTACAATCTAGTTTGGCTCCAATGGTGGCTCTGGCAATGGATAGGCAATTATCTTTAGTTAGGAAAGGTTTAATTGCATTAATGAGCTTAGTGCTCAGGGCGGAGGCAGAGACAATGGAGTTGACTTGCTTGTCCATGGAGAGTGATGCGTCAATGTGGACTCCTAGTGTTTTAACAGAAGGTAGAACTGGGATGACAATTGTCTATGCAGAAGTAGGTGAAGAGTGGGTCGAGGTTCGTGAGTGGATTTTTGGCCAAGGATGAGAATTTCGGTCTTATCTCCGTTAAGACATAGACTGTTTGTGGCCATCCATGCTTGGATGGTGGTGTATATATTCTGGAGGGTGGCTGCGTCCTGGTGGTAGAGTCCTGTGAGCAGGAGGAGTACTTGGGTATCGTCAGTGTAGTTGGTGTATGTGATCCCAAGTGCATCCAGTTTATCAAAGAGAGGTTTGGTAAAAAGATTATAGAGGTTGGGGCCGTACATGAGCCCTGAGGGACTCCATACCTGATGGTGGTAGGCTCTGCGCTGGCTGTATTGGAGAACACTTTCATCACTCTACCTTCGAGGAAGGAGGTGATCCAATTTGTGGCTTGTTTGGAGAAATGTGCGGCCTGAGTGAGATGGTTCGTGAGGATGGCGTGATCGACTAAATCAAATGCCGCCGAGAGGTCTAGGAGGAGCAGAAGGGCCAGCTTCCCTTTATCTAAGATCAGGGTAATTTGATTCTTCAGATCTAGTAAGGAGGTTTCAGTGCCATGACCTTTGCGGAATCCGGACTGCCTTTTACCTAGGACAGAGTTGTTTTCCAGGTAGGCCTGTATCTGCATGTGTGCAGCTTTATCTAGGATTTTTAGGAGAAATGGAACCGTAGTAATGGGCCGATAATTATTAGGTTGGGCAGGGTCCAGGTTTGGTTTCTTTAAGAGTGGGCGTACCCACGCCTCTTTAAGGCTGTCAGGGACTTTGCCCGTCTTGAATGAGGCGTTAATGAATGCTGTGATGATTAGTGCGAGGGGTGCCGCACACTCTTTAATGATGTTGGGGGGACATATATCTCCTTTGCATTGAGATGGTTTGAGCTGTTTGAGGATGTGGAGAGTATCCGACTCAGTGATTGGCGAGAAATCGAATTTGGAGGTGTGCTTATCTTTGGCGGTCTTGACGGAGAGGGTCTGTTGGGGGTGCAGAGCCTTAAAGTGTTCTGCTATTTTATTTTGAAGAAGGTCTATTTTATTTAACATTGCTGTTTGAATGTTATTGCACCAGGCCTCATCCTTAATCTCATCTGTGCAGATTGGGGGGATAGTGAGCTCTTTAAAGATGGTGAAAAGCTCTTTTGAGTGGGAGTTGGCTTCCATGATACGTTTATTGTAGGTTTCTGATTTCGCCTTGAATATGGCATTTTTGCATTTTTTAGAGATACTGAGAAAGTCTACTTTGGTGGCATCACAGGGATTGGCCTGCCATGTTTTGAGGGCTTGGCGCTTGCATTGGCGAAGATTTAGTAAGTCCTCCGTGAACCATGAGTTGGAGTGAAATGATTTTTTTCTTTTTTGTTTTCAAGAGGGGCTGCGGCGTTGATGGCATGGGTGAGGGTGTCTTTGAAGAACTCTGCTAGAATGCTGGGGTCGGAGGAGAATAACCAGTTACTTTCTTACCTGGTAACGTTCTTCCGATGGGATGGTCCGACGACATATTCCATATCTATGACATGTAATCACCAGAGCTGTGCTGCTTCGGAAACTTTTTTCGGCGTCTGCGTCCTGCGTCGATGAGCCGTCGTCGAGGACCTCCTTCGACGTCCAAAGTCATCCGATGTGATAAGTAGGACGCACGACGCCCGTAGCCTCAGTTGTAGTTTTTTCCCCCAGAACGTGTGACATTAGTCAACTGCCAGTCAGACACAAAGCCTTGCGGAACGTAAGCTGCAATCGCAAAAGAAATTCTGCAGCGGGGAAGGCAGGGAGGGAGCGATATGGAATACGTCGTCGGACCATCCCATCGAAAGAACGTTACCAGGTAAGAAAGTAACTTGTTCTTCGAGGGGATTGGGTCCTCCGACGTATTCCATATCTATGACAGACTCCCAAAGCAGTACCAGAGCAAGGAGGAGGGAAAGAATTTAGAATCAAAATTTAGAATTGCCAATCAAATATCAGAGCAAAGGACCGCCTTGCCAAAGGCCAAATCCTGTCCTCGGATGGAATCGAGGGAATAGTGACGTACAAATGTATGTACTGAAGCCCAGGTGGCAGCATCACAGATGTTGCGAATAGGAACACCCCTCTGCAGGGCAGTAGATGCAGCCATACCCCTGGTAGAATGGGCCCGCAAGCCAGCCGGTGGGTCCTTACCCGCCAAGCGGTAACACTCCGAGATGGCCAAAATAATCCAGCGAGACAAAGTGTTTCGTCACAGCTTGTCCCAAACGCTTTCCAGCGTAACCAATAAAGAGTTGATCGTCCACTCTGACCCGGGACATGCGTGAAACATAAAAGCTTAAAGCTCTCCTAGGATCAAGCCTATGGAGCCTCTCCTCTTCCTTACCAGGATGCGGAGGATAGAATGCCGGAAGAACAACCTTCTGGGCCAAATGAAATTCCGTCACTACCTTCGGAAGAAAAGAAGGAAGAACTAAGGACAACCCTGTCCTTGTGAAATACAGTGAAGGGTGGATTAACTGAAAGTGCCTGTAACTCACTCACTCTGCGAGGGGAAGTAACCGCAACTAAAAACACAGTTTTCAGAGTTAACAGCCTCAAAGGGCAAGAATGTAAAGGCTCAAATGGAGCCCCCATAAGAAACTTAAGAACAAGGTTTAAATCCCAACCTGGCACCAGGAAAGGTGACGGAGGGAACACATTAGTGAGCCCTTTCAGAAACTGAAATTAAAAGGGATTTTAAAGTAGGAACACTCTTCAGACGAGCGCTTAAAGATGGACAGTGCCGCCAGGTAACCTTTAATGGTACCCACTTGCAAGCCCCTGTGGCCCAAAGAAAGTAAAAAGGACAGAACCATGGGGATGTTGCATGCAAAAGGATCCACATTCTGAACTCTGCACCAGTCGCAGAACTTACGTCAACGGTACAGAGACTTTGTTGCTGGCCTTCGGGCCGAGAGCAACACCTCCATCACGTCTTCAGGGAGGTCCCAATCCTTATACCTCAACCTTTCAGAAGCCAAGCGTGAAGGTTGAGGGATCTGACCTCTGGATGGAGAACCTGACCCCCCTCCCGTGAGAGCAGATCGTCTCGGTAGGGAAGACGACGTGGAGGGCAGATGGACAAGTCGAGAAGGTCCGGGTACCACGTCCTCCGAGCCCACGCCGGAGCAATGAGGATCATCCGTGAACCGAACTTCCGTAACCTCCGCAGCACTTGCGGGATGACGGGGCCTGGAGGAAACGCGTACAGCAGCGGGAATGACCACTCCGCCACGAACGAGTTTCCTAAGGCTCCTTTTGGAGGAAATTCCCGCGAGCAGAACCTTTCGCACTTCCGGTTGACACTGGAGGCGAAGAGATCCACTTGAGGGGTCCCCCAAAGGGCGAAGATCTCCAGGAGAATCTCCTGAGGCAACTCCCACTCGTGAGAGATCGTGCTCTGCCTGCTCAGAGCGTCCGCCGTCACGTTTTCGTCTCCGGCCAGATGAACTGCCGAGATCGAAACTTCCTGCTGGATGGCCCAGAACTCGAGCTGCATCGCCTCCCTGCACAGAGGAAGTGACCCTGCCCCCCCCCTTTTTGTTAAAGTAGGGCATGGCCACTGTGTTGTCCGTCAGGATCAGGACATTCTTTCCTCGCACAGTCGGCAGAAAAGCCTTCAGGGCTAGCCTGACGGCCCTCAGCTCCAACAGATTGATATGGAGTCTGGACTCCGGAGACCAACGACCGCTGACTGTCAGCCCGTTGGCATGAGCTCCCCATCCCGTGAGGTATGCATCCGTCACGATCGTCACCTCCGGCCAGGGAAGCGAAAATGGAGCCCCCTTCATCAAGTTGCCTTTGACGGCCCACCACAGAAGGTCCTGGGCAACCGAGGGCGGCACCTGAACCGGGTCCGACATCCTGCCGGAGGACTGCGACCATTGCATCTTGAGTGCCCACTGCAAAGATCTCATCCGCAGGTGAGCCTCTGGCACCAGAAGAATGCAGGATGCCAAGAGGCCGAGCAACCTCAAGAACTCGAACGCTGGGAGCGTCTGGGCATGCTGAAACTTGTGCACCATCTGCTGAATGTGAAGAGCCCTCACCTGGGGAGGAAAACACTGCCCCAGGGAAGTGTCGAGCACTGCTCCAATGTACTGGAGCCGCTGTGTTGGCATCAAATGGGACTTCTTTAAATTGAGGGAGAAGCCCAGCCTGAAGGGAGTGGCAGGTGACGGACAGATGATCCAGGACTTGCTCGGGAGAGCTCCTCCTGATCAACCAATCGTCCAGGTAGGGGTAGATGTGAATCCCCCCTTGCCTGAGATGCGCTGCCACCACCACCATGAGCTTGGTGAAAACCCTCGGGGCGGAGGTCAATCCGAACGGCAGGACCCGAAACTGAAAGTGCGAGTCGCCAACCGCGAACCTCAGGTACTTCTTGTGCTTGGGATGGATCGGCACATGGAAGTAAGCATCCTTGAGGTCGAGCGACACCAACCAGTCCTGAAGCTGAAGGACTTGAGAGAGAGTAACCATCTTGAACTTGTCCTTCCTGAGGAGTTTGTTCAAATCACGCAAGTCCATGATAGGTCTCAATCCCCCGTCTTTCTTCGAAATCAAAAAATAAGGGGAATACCATCCCTTGTTCCTCTCCGCTACAGGCACCAGTTCTATGGTGCCTTTCTCCAGCAGGGCTTAAATTTCCTGCGCAAGGAGCGGATCCGGACTCTGCAAAGAGAGGTTCCCCGGTGGATTGTCGCGAGGCCTGTGCCGAAAGGGAAGACAGTAGCCGTGGGTTATGATCTCCAGAACCCACACATCTGTGAAGTAATGGCACGCCACTCTACAAGATGTTGCGCCAGCCTTCCCCCAACCGGCGAACCATGGGACATGGCCTCATGACCGAGTGGTAGCGGCTGCGGCATTACCTGAGGGCAAAGAGGCAACTGCCCGAGCGACCTTGGCACCACGGGTACCTTGTCGTCCACCTCTGGTACCCCTGCGTTGGCCTCTTTGACTGCCAGCTCCTCTCGCTTTACTGAAGGACGAGTAATAGCGAAAGGAACCACCCCTCCATTGCTGTCCCCTAGGACGAAAAGGCAGAGGTTGGCGAACTGCAGCGCCCAACGACTTTGCTGCAGCTTTTGAGGTCTGCAACCTCTCAAGGCTCTCGTCAGCCTTGCTGCCAAAAAGGTGTTCACCGTCAAAGGGCATGTTGAGGAGCCAGGACTGCACATCAGGAGCAAACCCCGACTTCCGCAACCATGCAAACCTGCGTATCACGGTGCTCGCCACCATGGACCTGCTGACGCATTCAGCCAAGTCCAAACCCGACTGAACGGACTCACACATGGCATCCTTACCATCCTGGACCATAGCAAGGAAACCATCCCGTTCGTCCCCTTCGGGAATATGTTCAGCCGCTAACGCAACACAGTTCCACAGAGTGTGTGTGAAACGAGACAATGCACAAATGGAGTTGGCCGCCTGAAGCGCCATACCACCAGAAGAAAACACTTTCTTCTCCCAGCCATCAAAACGTTTGTCGTCCCCATCAGGAGGGATGGTAGGGTACGACGCCCGCTTTGCCGGGGCAGTGGCCGCCTGCACCACCAAACTCTCCGGAGTGGGGTGCCTGGTCAAATAGCAGGGGTCGCTACTGGCTGGATGGTATTTTCGCGACAAGGACCTGCCCACCGCCGGGAGACTCTCCGGAGCAGTCCGAGCCGCCGCCACCCTTCCCTCTAAAGCCATATGGAACGACAGTACCGGGTCAGTTGGTGGACCAACATCAAGGATGTCCGTGAGATCATCCTGCACAAACTCCCCTGGGGGAGCAGACCATCCCAAGTACTCTGAAACCCTAGCCATAAGGCGTTGGTACGAGGAATCAGCATGAGAGCCAGGCTCAGGCCTACAAAACTACACCTCCGGAGAGGTGTCCCGTCCACTGGCATCATGCAGTGACTGCCTCAAATCGTCAAACTGACTATGGCCCGAGACAATTTCATCTGGAACCTGACTAGGAACCAGGCCATCAGAATCCTCATCCGCCTCCGAAATATATTCCAGGTGGCGAAAAGAAGGCACCCGAGAGTGCTTGCTCTTAACCAGAGCCTTCCTAGGGGGTTCCCCCGTGCCATGGGGTACCTCCGACACCCCGGCCTCGAAAGGTGTCGAGTGAATCGGCGCCAAGAGAACAGGCATCGGCGTAGAGTAAGTCGGCGTTGACGTCAGATGCAGCGCCGCCAGCATCGGCGGCGTCGACACAGTCCTCGAAGCCGGAGCTCCGAGCGTGTCCTTCAACGACCTGAGCGTCGACGGCTTCGACAACTTCCTCGGAGCCTCGAGAAAGCCTGTCGACGCCCTCGACGCCTCAGACGTCGGTGTCTTCTTCGAAGACATCACAGGTGCACACGGCCTCGAACGCGTCGAGGACCGGGACCTGGAACGGGTACGTCAAGAACGAGTCCCCTTGTCCGAACGGGACCTCTCCCGTGACTCGTGCCGACCACTCTTGCGAGCGGTGTCTCTCAACCTCTCACGACCGACCCCACTCGGGGGCGCGGACGGCTTAGTACCCTGCGACTCGACTCGAGAATCGCCAGCATTTTCTTCCCGAAGGAAGCCCATTCCTCCGGCGTCGCACGGCTGGTGGGGTAAGCGACGTGCCGGGCAGAGTCCTCCAAAGAGGACCTGGAAGACGACCACTGTCGGCGCTTCCGAGAATGCCTCGAAGAGGCCGAGGAGTGGCGAGACCGACTCCTAGAAGGAGACCCACGAGACTTCCGACGATGACGCGGAGAGTCTCCTCTCGAATCATCAGTCGAAAGCCCCGCAGACTTCGACTTCCGGGGCTTGGACACCCGACCTACCGACAACAACTTCTTACGTTCACGTATGGCTTTGGACGTGAGCGACTGGCAGTCGATAGTCATCCGTGTCGTGGGCCTCCCCGAGGCACCAGAGGCAGGCATCGTGCGAGCCCGTCACCGACATCTTGGACCCACACTCCCCGCACTTCTTGAAGCCCGGACGCGGGGTCGAAGACGAAGTAGAAGACATCGTCACACAAAGGATTTTCTCACAAAAACGAACAGGTTCGAAGAACCGAGAAGAACAGAACTCCAAAGAGTCGAGGCGTTAACCGAGATTCACGAAGCAACACGTTCGCGGAAAAAACAGAACTGAGGCTACGGCCGTCGTGCGTCCTACTTATCACATCGGATGACGAAGGAGGTCCTCGACGACGGCGCATTGACGCAGAAAAAAGTTTCCGAAGCAGCACAGCTGTGGTGATTACATGTCATAGATATGGAATACGTCGGAGAACCCCAATCCCCTCGAACGGGGGTGCTAGGCAAGGGATGTTGAGAAGGGGACGTATATTGTCTGTCAGTTTTTTGGCACTTCTGGCTAGCATGGCCGGTGCTGGTATAAGAGGTTTGGAGTAGGAGGATATGGGGATGCAGAATTGAAGGCAGTTGTGATCAGACCATGGAAGGGCTGTGTTGGAGTGGAGGGTGGAGCCACAGTTGTGATAAGCCACCCAGTCTAAGATACGGCCTTTATTATGGGTCGGGGCAGTAACTATCTGTGAATCCTAGATCTGTGAGGTTTCTGGCGAGAGTGGTAGCTTCTTTGTCAAGTTTATCATTATATCCAAGGTTTAGGTCTCCTAGAAACAATGTTTTGGAAGTTTGTTTGATGTTTTTTCCAAGAAGATGGTTGGCTATGCCTTTGAAATTATTGGCGGGGACTGGGGGTCTATATATGACATGAATGTTTGCTGTGTCTTTGGGGGAGAGGGTAAGTTTGGCTGAGAGGATGTCAATGGAGTCTTCCCCTGTGGTGGGAGTCTGTCTTAAGGCTAGCGTGTCTTTAAAGATTAGTGCGACTCCACCTCCCATTTTAGTGAATCTGTCCTGTCTTAAGATCGAGTAACCTGATGGTACAGCTAAGCTGATAGTCGGGCCAGAGGCAGGGTGCAACCATGTTTCTGTTATGGCTAACATGTCTAGGTCTTGGTTGGTAATAATGTCATTGACTTCTAAAGTGTGGGCGTTGAGTGAGCGAACATTTAATAGAGCACATTTAAGGTGTTGGAGCTTTTTTGGTTGAGGTGGCTTGAGGTTGGTAATAGGGATAAGCTTTTTGGTAGCGTGAGTAGGCTTATTAGTCAAGTGATGTCTGACTTCACATTGGTCATGTGAGGTTGGAGCGAGCGTCGGAGACCTGTTAAGGTGCTTGCGGGTAATAGTGTATGGTGGGCAGCAAGTCTTAGCGTGAGTGCGAGAGTCTAGGCGTGAGTTCCTCGGTGTTACCTGCATGGGTGTGGAGAGGAAAGCTAGAGGGAGTGTGCGTGTTCTGAATCTGTGCTGTCTGAGTATGATCTCGGGAGGAGTAGCGTGTGTGGTGGTGTGTCTGAGTTCCATGATATGGCTGTTGGGTTGCCCTGTGGGCACGGAGTAGTCAATAGTGCTAGTCAGTAAGGTGTAGACTAGACCTGTGAGGAGGTACAATGTGTGGCAGGTGTACATGTTGAGATAAGTTAGCGAGAGCTGGTGCGTTAAGGTCTCTAAGCGACCATAAGGCGCAACACAATATCACAGTGGTCTCTAAGCGACCATAAGGCACTACACAATATCACAGTGGTCTCTAGGCGACCATAAGGCACTACACAATATCACAGTGGTCTCTAAGCGACCATAAGGCACTACACAGTATCAGAGTGGTCTCTAGGCGACCATAAGGCACTACACAATATCACAGTGGTCTCTAAGCGACCATAAGGCACTACACAGTATCAGAGTGGTCTCTGGGCAACCATAAGGCACTACACAGTGGTCTCTGGGCAACCTTAAGGCACTACACAATATCACAGTGGTCTCTGGGCAACCATAAGGCACTACACAATATCACAGTGGTCTCTGGGCAACCATAAGGCACTACACAATATCACAGTGGTCTCTGGGCGACCATAAGGCACTACACAATATCACAGTGGTCTCTGGGCGACGGTAATGCAGATGCAGTTATCAAGTGGCAGCATACAGCAAGGCAGGGCCAGGGCAGCAAACAGGTGAAAAAAAAACATGTTGCTAATATGAGGCAAGAGTGGGTTGGGTACTTATGCTTGTGCAGTGCGAGAAGCCGCAGTGGAGGTTAATTATGGTTGCGCAGGAGTAGAGGATGGTAGGTGGTTAAGTAGATACAGATTAAGCACTGAAACATTATGTTGCAGTTCGAGAGCACAACGGTGCAAGTGGGACCTTGGACGTAGCAATGTTTGGAGGTGCATGTACGCCGGGTCCGTGATGGATGGGAATAGTAGTGCCAGACATCTCACTTTCAGGGTAACTGGTATAAAGAGTAACATGGCGATAAGCTACAATGCCAAGGAGTTTGGGATCAGCTCAGGGTCACAGGCCTATGTTTTCCATTACATGCATTTGATCATATATATTTAATTGTCAAAATGATACTAAATGAAATGTAGCGGACACAGAATGATATGCACTAACCTAAACATTATTGAAAATGAGACTGCAGTGTTTTACAGCAGAAATGTAACTACTTAGGTTTTTAGGAATAAAATTGCAGAACTTTAATATATAGTTAAAACGTGATGGTCTTTGCCAAACAGAATATAGTTAGCTTAATAAAAGTACCATCTTGATTACTTCTGCTTTGCAATTATTTGAAATTGCAGTGAAGAGAGAAAAGAGGGTGGGGAGAGCCCCTAAGTGCAAGAAGAGTGTAGCGCAAGCTGTGTTTTCATTTAACTGGGTCATTTAAAAATCACAAGCATTGCTACACAAGTGTTAATTTAATTAACAAACCTACAGAATTGTATAGCAAATTACAACGCAACACTGTTTATTTTATGACTTTTATACTATGACACGCCATGACTCTGCACCTATTCAAACCACTGACTATATTCTCAACTAATTAACTTTACCAAAGCAATCCCACTTTAAGTGGCAGCCAAAATGTTCTTCATTGCAAAGTAAAAATGGGCCTAAAAGAAACCACATCTCAGCTTGTATTTGATATATAAATGAGGACAAACAGAACATTAGGCATTAGCACCTGTTCCCCCAATTCCGAATTGCACCCAGAGTGGACAATTCTATAGAATAGGCAGGGTTCTCTTCAGATTTACGTCTGAAGATGCAATTTCTGATTTTGGGAAACCAGCTAGGGACCCAGTTGGCCAGTTATCCCGTCAGTAAAGCCTCAATTCTTGTGGCCTTTTTGGAATCAGTCACTGGGCATCGGCAGGTCGTCACTCTTGCTTCTTTCTTCACAATGGAAAGGATTCAGAGACGGGTCTGCCATCATCCAAGAGCCCATTCTCGTGCTCTGCCATCTTCCGGTTGGTTCCCTCTCGTTTCTTACTCTCACAATATTCCAAAACCCAGACCCCTCTCTATGTCCTAGGTGTATGCCATTATATTCCTTCTAACATCACCTCTGTCTGGTCAGAGGTGTGGATTTCCAGTCGAAAGGGTGGGAGGAAAGCCCTTGAGAAACTGTGTAAATTTCTGACACCTAGGTTACCTTGATAAAACTTATATTTTCAGTTGTTCCGTTTCTGCACAACGAGACAAACATTTTGATATTACAGTATGGACGTGTGCTACTTGGGTGATTTTATTGGTTTGTAAGCATGCCTTTGCAGCTTAAAGTCGGTTTGCAAACTCCCCCTTTCCAGGCCGAAGTCTAGCTTTCAAGCTCATAGCAGATCTGCATGGTGCTGATCCTTGTGGGTTCCCAGGTCTCCCGAGCAGTTCCATTTTTGTCAATATTGAAACCATTTTCTGTTCCCAGTTGCCATTAGCAATAGCCAAGCTCCAGTGTCCATCTATTGTGATCTTATTCAGTTGTCCCTTAATGTTATGAATACCTTTGCTCCATGGTGGGTTTCCCTTCAGCTCTCCTGCTGGACAAGACCTTTTCAACCTGCGCACTTTTGATTTGAATTTCCTACCATGAGCTAATCATCTTTTACCAAGGACACCAGAGGATCTGTGTGCTTTACACACAGACACCCTTAGCGCTAACCCCATATAGGATGAGTCACTGTATAAGCAATGGCTGCAACATGATTCATTGATCTCTGCAGATTCACGACAGTGGCATTCATTCAGCCAACAAGCCATCATAGTTTTCCCATGTCGGTTTCATGTATGTGCACTTTATTCTACACTTCACCTATTTCATGGTCTTTTGCCTAGGCACTAATAGTTGTACACCGCTAGCCTTTCCTGTGCCATTCACACTATGTTCCAGTCACATGCTTTAGTCGGATTCTCGTCCAAGAGCAGCCCACAGGTATTGTCCAGTCTTCTAATACCACCCTGCCCATTGCCTTACGGCTTTGGCAGTAGTGCCTTACAGTGGCATATGCTAAACTATCACTATGCTGAACAGCTTTGTTAAAAACCTATCTGGAGGTCATACCCTTTTCCACAACACCAAACACACCCATAAGTCTCAATTCATTTGTCATACTGAGTCTTTCAGAGAAAAAATAAATCCTTCAATTTAGAAAATCTAGAGAAAAAACAGACGCCAGAACTTCTGCGTTGGGAAAAGCACATGTAGATTAAGGAAGCATGTGTAATCTAGTCTTAAATATCAGAGTACAAAACATCCTGAGAGAAGAAGGACGGCAACGTTGCAAAGCATCCATATCCTGACTTCCACCCAAGAGAAGCAGTTTGGGATTTTCCCTAATGCGATCATTGGCTGGTCCAGCATAGACAATCCTCAACCCCTTATAAGATGCCATGAGGGTTCCAAAAGTCAAAAAGGTGCATAGTGTGCAAAGTCTCCTTACCAGGTCGGTTAAGAAAATATGCACACAAGCACCAACGACCTGGCTGGCCTTTGTAACACTTCGAGAGTGTTGCACCTTACAAACATTTATGACACAGGAATGACTACTACTGGAATGACAACTGATACTTAGTATTTATACTGTGATACAATTTGTTCACCAGAACTCTTGTACACTCAGCACATTCCCAACATAAATTGTAGTTTGGACCCATGTGAATGCTGTTCAGCAGGTTTACACACCTTTGTGGAATGACCACACGCGTTTTCCTAAAGCCCGAATAAATCACATCCGTCAATTCGTCAACTCTAAATTAGTTGAATTGGGTAACCAAGGAACTAGGTTACAGCGCACACGTTTTGCCACCGAGGAGCCCATTCAACAGTACCCAAACAAAATATGCCAACAGTTCCCATTATTTCAAGAGGAGTTATTGACTGGTACATGTGCAGTTTCACCAGTTACACGTAGCAGTGCCCCCGCCCTCTTTTCAGAGTGAAAAGGGGTGCAGATTCACCCAATTATAAAAATTTCAAAAAACAAACAAAAAAATAAAAAACCACACAGGGGACCAGCCACATTGAGGCACTCTTACTTGACGAGAAAGCTACTAACAATGTAAGAATCAGGAAGAGACGCATGCACACAGACGAATGAGAAAACGGCATGTGCTCACACTCTTGTAGAGCATCTTGGGTAAAGCAGCGTCCATGCACCATCTGACATGCCACATCCATCAAGTCAGAATTTATAATTAAAATAAACGCACACGCATACACACACACACAGAAAGCCTGCTCAAACAGGCAAGACTTCGACTTCCTGCAGAAAACTCTCAGGCGCGCAAATCTTTCAGGAAGAGGTCCCGACTGGCAAATAAGTGCATAGTTTTGTCTTCGGTCCGAAGGTGCCCATTTTGGTATTGGAGGAAGACTTTATACAGCAAGTGCAAAGAGGCAGCAACAAGTCTATTCTATTTCTGCTCCCTTGCAGCACATTCAGTGGCTTTGCTTTTTAATCCATACGTCTTGCTCCTCCCATCTATCTTTCTCACTCATTTATTTTTATGTTCCGTCTCACTCTCTGTTCTCAATCCTTTTTTTCTTCCATCAGTTCCATATACTTGCTGTATCTCCGCAATCTCTGATCCTTCTCTTGCTTAGCCCGTAAACACTGGAACACTCTGCTCTCAGGCTTCACTTCGTTCCATTTCCTCTTTAAAACCGATCTCAAGGCCAATCTTCCTTCTTCTTAATCACTTTTTGTACCACGCATTGCATTTTATTGTACAGTTACTGTTCTTTGCACAGCGCTTGGATGCTTTATAAATAAAACACACGTGTGTGTAGTCAGGGGTGTCGATTTGTTGGAATCGCTAAATCATCCTTTCACGCACATCGGTGAGGTTTAGATTGCCTGCGTTAGGGTCAATAGCCACTTTTGGCTGAAAAGTGGAAAGCTTCCACGGTTGTTTTTCACAGCTGCAGCAGATGCAGACTTTCCTGAGGCTGTGACCAGATAGGTATATATTCTTATTGGTCTGTAGCCTATCGATGCAACAATTTAGGCTTTCAAGGACGGAGCCATGTATAGTGCAGTCGTGAATAATTGCGGTCCGGATTTGTGTTCAATCTAGAGTCATAAAAAAAAAAATCTAAAGCAACGCAGAGATGCGTTTCAACTTCATTTTGCTCAAAGCTAAAACTTTCAATAACTGGCACACGAAGCACTACTTCTCCCAATGGCGGAAGACCACTCGGACTGATCGACAATGCAATGAGGTTTGCAAGCACTCACTCCTATGCAGATTTTTCCTGGGGTCCGCCACAGCGAACACTGGGCTTGGTAAGTGTCTACGATGACAGGTGCAGCAGGTCAGACTAGGGATTTTGTCTCATCAAACATCACATTGCAGAACACTCGAACTCCTGCTGTAAGTGAACAGCTGAGGACGCACCCCCAATTATTATTTTTTTAATAGCGACATCCGTGTACGTAACCACCCATTTACCGATGTAAGAACACCACAGAAGGAGAGTGGGGTCTTCCACATACATCACCAAAAGCATTGCACGAGCAGGGGCCTCACAAATCGGCATGAACAGAGGTGGTCATTGGGGAGGGCGGGGGGGGGGGTCTGTCTTGTATAGCAGAAGGAGCTGCCTTTTCAGTTTCAGAAGAATTGGGGTTAGTTAGAAGGAGTACAAAATACCTTACATCAATTTAAATTAAGTGCAAGTGCCTGGGCTGCGGAGACGGTGGGGTCGGAGAGATGGCAGGGTAAGCTCTTTATATGCACGTTTGAGAGTAAGGTAGGGGGCACAGATTTTTAGATCTTCAAATCGTTTACATATTTAACTAAGCAAGTGTGGTTGGGGGGGGGGGGGAGGACTTTAATTGCACTTGTAAATATTTAGACCAGAAGGGGTGAAATGGGAGAGGAGCAACCGCATGAAATATGCGCCTTTCTGCGCAATGGAATGGAATTCTACCTCTGGCCAAGAGGTTGCTCGAGAAGGCGATGGCCCTTGCTGCACATCTGCACAGCGCCAGGGACGGCTCGTCTTTAAACATGCAGCACACCAAGTGGCATTTCGTTGGAGGGGGGTATGGTCCCACACACTGTGGAGGCTGAGCAAGTGCAGCAAGGCATGCCTGCTGAAATGCGCAGCTTGGCGAGGAGACAGCTGGGCGGTCATGAGCTGGTTTTGATTCACGTGTGTACGCGGAGCACATTGCAGAGATATTCACCATCATGCGGTCACTGGGCCTTCTAGGATCGCACCCTCTTGAGGTATGCCGGCCGACGGCCCGGTGAACGGCTTTCTGGACTTGAGCCCATGTAGTTAGTGGGCTCCAGTTCACGTCCAGGAACGCGGAGGAAGTTGCGACAGTGCACGGCTACGAATTCCTGAAAGATGAGGAGTGTTAAGCTTAACATGCACGCTTCCTGCAGCGACTGAGGCAGACACGTGGCCCATGATCCAATGCTGCAGGCAGAGGGAACCTTCAGCAGAGCGTAGAGCGCAATGAGCGCAAACCTGGCTGCCAGGCAGAGGGAACCTTCAGCAGAGCGCAATGAGCGCAAACCTGGCTGCCAGGCAGAGGGAACCTTCAGCAGAGCGCAATGAGCGCAAACCTGGCTGCCAGGCAGAGGGAACCTTCAGCAGAGAGCAATGAGCGCAAACCTGGCTGCCAGGCAGAGGGAACCTTCAGCAGAGCGCAATGAGCGCAAACCTGGATGCAGGAAGGTACGGGCTAACAAAACCCACATCAATAAAAACACACGCGAGTGACACCGCAAGAGTGTAACATGCATGTAGAACCAAAGATGCCATCGCACAGTGATCTATTGCGCTCTTTTTTGAGTCTTACACGTGAATACACAAGCGCAAACGGATATCCCCAAGGTAGCGAGGGTGTTGGGCCCTGCTACATCATTTCAGATACAGGCCCACTGTCGACCATAAATGCACTCCTCATTCAATAACCCGACCCCCTGTCCTCTCCACCAGACAAGCTGACCTTATATAAATCATACATTAAAGGAGAGTTCCGGGACTTTTTTTTTATTGTCCCTACGGGTCGGCCATGTGTTTGTAAGCATAAATCGGTAGATCGTAGGAAACTTTCCTATGGACCTTACCCGACTTTTCGCCCATTATCGCACTCGAAATCAGCCTCCATTTTGTGATAATCCTATCATTCCGCCGCATCGACCTGGCTCACCTGCCTTTGCGGCACTAAATCAAATCCCCCGCCCCTGAGCCTGACATCAGCAGACGCGTACTGCCCATTTCAAGCACGTCTCGTGTCAACAATCGCTGCGCCTCAGCTATTGACGTGTTGCCATGGAAATGGCAGGACGCCTCTTTCCCCAATAAGTATAAACAGACCGTTTCACAACACACAGCAGCAGATTTTCGATTCCATTCCTCTCTCTGTGTTACTTTGAGTATTCTGTGACTCGTTTCAGTGCTCTGGTCAGCTACCTTCGCCGCTTGTAGCCCGTGTGAACACCTGTACCATCTCTGTAAATTATTTTACTATCTTTACCGCACAATGGCCACAATAATGCCGTATATGTACGAGCCCGAGTACACCGAGGAAGAACTACTGGAAAGTCAAGCACGCGAAAACGATGGGGATTCGGACGGCAGTTGGGAGGACCAGTCAACGGATGAAGAGCCTGGACCATGTCGCATGGACGGCGTCTCCACCTGGTGCACGTGCAATCGGTGCGAGCTAATGCCAACTGAGGAGGAGAACTGCTGCTGCCGTGAAAATTCCAGGTGCTTGGCCTACATTTCGGAAAGCGAGCAAAGTCTGCAGGAAGGCGAGCAAAGTCCGCAATGCATCACCGAGCTGCCAGAGTTCAGGGAAGCCTGCCTCTCACGGACCGTGTTGAGGATGATGATGGTGCTTATGCACGAACTTCGCGGCACTGTTCGTCCGCGTAATCCGAGTAACGAGTAAGTATACTCTGTTTGTGATGTCAGTAATGCCACCACTATTTCATGGTCGTCTCCCACATATAAAATTACATTTACATATCATTCGAACGCATGTAAATTTGTTCCATATAGTGCATTTTCTAGATATAATTTTTTTCTAAGAAAAATGACATGTGTTACCTGAATCGACATTGATAAGAAAGTTTGGTCAGTTTAATACAGTTTGCATCTTTTTTTTTCACAGGTGGTACAGGCTGGTGGCCTATCGTTGCTTCACTTGGTGGCTTCACGGGAGGCTCGGACACCGCGTTCGGAGAGTAATACCTGCCTGTGCGGTACTTGCCATTAGACAACATTTCCCCAGTGACAGTGGACAATACCGCGGATTTTCCCTCGATGTGCTGCAACCTCAACTTTACAATGTGTAATGTTTATTATTTATGTTTAATTAAAATCTAAAATAAAGCCCAACATATATTTTAACAATGGTTGTTTTGATTTTTTAAATGAATCTAGTGTATATTCTCCTGGGAGGGTGAGGTATTTATAAACTCACCCCCCTGCATTCCATGTAGTAGATCCTGCAGCCATCCTCTTACATTCAGTTAGATGGCCTCTCCTTGGTGAGGCCCTGCGGCAAACGGGTCTTGTCTGCACGACCACCGCCCCGATCCACCCCCCGCCCTATCAAAGGCAGTTCGCACCGGGGTACTTGTGCTGGCAAGTGGAGCTGTCAGGGAGCGATAAAGGCCAAGAGGTGCCAAAGACCATGTACACTTCAAAGTGGTCTATAGAGCATGGGTTGTTGTTCCCATGTCTACCTCCAGACCCCGTGTCTCCTGCCAAGCATCCCCCCTCACGCTGGACGGCCCCCTGCAATCCACATAAGTGTGTCTCCATTCACGAGTCTTCCTGTGTCTTGTCTGCACGACCACCGCCCCGATCCACCCCCCGCCCTATCAAAGGCAGTTCGCACCGGGGTACTTGTGCTGGCAAGTGGAGCTGTCAGGGAGCGATAAAGGCCAAGAGGTGCCAAAGACCATGTACACTTCAAAGTGGTCTATAGAGCATGGGTTGTTGTTCCCATGTCTACCTTCAGACCCCGTGTCTCCTGCCAAGCATCCCCCCTCACGCTGGACGGCCCCCTGCAATCCACATAAGTGTGTCTCCATTCACGAGTCTTCCTGTGTCTTGTCTGCACGACCACCGCCCCGATCCACCCCCCGCCCTATCAAAGGCAGTTCGCACCGGGGTACTTGTGCTGGCAAGTGGAGCTGTCAGGGAGCGATAAAGGCCAAGAGGTGCCAAAGACCATGTACACTTCAAAGTGGTCTATAGAGCATGGGTTGTTGTTCCCATGTCTACCTCCAGACCCCGTGTCTCCTGCCAAGCATCCCCCCTCACGCTGGACGGCCCCCTGCAGACCGCATAATGCCACGACATATACACGTCATTCATTCACAAACACACCCCTGTTTCGAATTCTTTATAACCCACTTCATATTTCTAATGAGAACTTCTTTGCGCTTTGCTAGTCAACCCGTGAAGGTGCTGGTTATCTGCTCTTCGTCTCTGTGAACTTCCGTGACCACTTTGAGCAAACTCGTCAGTTTGCAACCTGTGAACAGCTCCCTGTTCTACGACAAGAAACTACTCTGATCCCTGCATCTAACTGTTTGTTCGTCAAGGTAAGTCCATGTACCATAATCATTTTGCGTCCAATTTTTTAATTTATATCTATTTGCTAGTAGTCATCAAATTGCATCCATGTTTTCTTTTCGTTCACGACAGTACATGCAAGGAACTAGTCACATGTTCTGAGTTTAGTCAAATTACTTTTTCTATTTTTTGAAAGTTATTGAAATACTTATCCGCATGTGAATAACATGTATAGTTCCAAGAACCAAAACGGACCTTGCATTGAACCTTTTGTGTGTCATTTAATGTTTTAACACATTGGTATTCATAGAGAATTGTTGATCTTTACTTTTCAGAACTTTCCATAATGCCTGCCTGTTCCATTGGCGGTTGCCCTTCGAAGACCCATAACAAATCTGAAGGTACTATAATGCATGTTTTCCCTAAGACAATAGATCAGATAAGAGAATGGGTCCGATATTGCGGATATCCAGCCTCTGAGATAGAAAGTAGAGTCCTAGAAGTCTTTGCGGACAAGAGGGGTGATCGATACCGCATCTGCAGCAGGCACTTTAGCCCAGACATGTACTCCACATCATTGCTAATAAGGACGAAAACACCGCGAGCGAGGCGAAAATTGCTCTCAACCGCTATTCCCACTCTATTCGTCCACATCCCTCCACTGGTGAGTCAAGTTTACGTATTTATCTCTCGGCATTGCGGTAGTGTGTAGCATTAGCTAACAATTTCCCCATTTATGTATCCACTCAATATGAAGGCTGAAGATTCTCCATCCGTGTCGTTATTGCAGTCATCAGCCACTTCAAGCGCCTATCGGGTAATCTTACTTAGCTATTCTGACACTGACTTGTTTTAGGCATGTAAATCAATAGTTTTAATTGATCGTGTAATTATTTTACCTAATGGTACACCACAGTACTCGTCCTCTAGTCTTTGTTTTCAGTTATAATTATTGTTATCCAAAATAATGCAAGTACTGTCTTTCAGGGAGATGCTGAGGAGTCCAACGCATTGACGACAACCGTAGATGTCACTCAGATGCTCGAGGTACGTTTCCGGACAGTTCCATCGATGGAGATCATCAGATCTTGCATTCTTGTAGCGTGATTGTTACACACAATGTTTCTTTCGTTTTTAGCCATTGGTATGTCCTTCTGTCGTCGCCCTCCTATGTGTCTTCTTTTTTCAATATTGTGTTCATTACTAATGAAAGTCCTATGTTTCAGGGAGTCGATGGAGCATTAGTCCAAGAGGAAGGGGGAGCATGCAGTTACGGGTCGGCGCAACAGCTTGCAGAAGTGTGCACCGCAGTTACAGCGTCCCTTGATGTTCTTATGCATTTCGAGGTATGGATACTGACAGATCAATCATGCGAGATCAAATGACGTGATTACATCCGCTATACTTCCTTCTTTATTAACGCAAGTACTATGTTTCAGGGAGCTGACGGAGCTTCTTCAACAAGAACATCACCCCTAATAGTTGATGCAGATCTCTGGGTGGTGACACTTCCAACGATGGAGCAAATCGAATCATATTTAGATATCCATTATTTATTTTAGACAACTGATCATTTGTGCAGGTCTATTTAGATGAGCCGTTGACGCCTGCAGAAAGTTTATGTTCTTTTAAACAAAATACAAAACCATACTAATGCAATTACTGTGTTTCAGGGAGTTGCTGAAGCCTCATCTTCAATAATATCATCAATGGAAGTCTATGCGGAGCCCGAGGTATGGATCTTGACAGTTCAATCTAACTAGATCAACAATGCGTGAACTATTGTCGTTTGAATGTTCTACACAATGCGTTCATTCGTGTTTTGCTATTGAGATGTACGTATGGGTATTGGTCCCCAAGTACATTTTGTGTTTTCAATATTATTATACATACTAATGAAAGTTCTATGTTTCAGCGAGTCGATGGAGCCTCAGTGAGTGATGGATGTGCTTATCATGAAAGTATAGTCGTTGCAGCGCGAGAGGAAGTGGAGACATGCACACACGAGTCGGAGCAACAGCGTCCAGATGTTGAAGTTCGAGGAAAGAAAGTTTCAAAGAAAAGAAAGCAAAAGAAGGTTAGTGTCCTGTTCACTATATTATGTTGTCTTTCACTGTCAATAGTTCAATACTGTAAGTTGTGTTTAAACTGAACATCCCTTTTCTAATCTGTCCTCTAGTTGCGAGTGGGTGTAAGAACTAGATCTACACAGACAGTGAAGCGAACGAGAGATGTTGCTTGTCAAACCTTTTGGCAGGGACTTGAGACTGGAGATGCATCGTGCCAATGGGAAGAATATGAAGTGATTGACAACGGAGCTATACCACCACCAGCCATTGATAGTGAATGTCCTCCTGGTAGTTTGGATGCAGTCGTAGATCAATTCACAGAATCCACACCCGCAAAAAATAAGAGCACGCGAAAGTTGAAGACATTGTTTTTTTCTCCCATCTCCGGACAAGGAACAGATGTTGCAATGGAAGAGAATGAAGTGGACGACAATGAAACACCATCAATATCACTCAGCATAGCGGAAGACGATATCAGAGATTGTACCTTTCATGCGAGTGACATGTCCTCAACGTTACAGGCCGAACCAGCTGGGATGCAGAGTGACAGTATAAGGAAAGAGGCCAAATTCATTGTATTCGATAGCTGTTTGATGGATATTATTATGATGATGAAATGTGGGCATTGGGTTGGTGGGGAAGTATGTGGGGAGCCATTGATTAATGTGACTCGTGCAATTCGAGGCACTAACCTTAAAATACATGCCACCTGTACACAATATCATCCGTTCGCATGGTCTGCACAACCCATGCTGGGGCAACTGCCAGCAGGCAATCTACTTTGTGCAGCGGCCGCACTTTTTAGTGGTTCAAGTTTTAAAAAGTTACAGTATTTCTTTCAGTTTGTGGGAATCCATTTCATTGCGAAAAGTCAGTTCTACAAATACCAAACCGATTATCTATTTCCAGCCATCAGCGAAGCTTGGAGAATGGAAAAAATGTCAATGGAAAGTACATTCGCGGGCAAACGCTTCAGGCTAGCCGGTGATGGACAATGCGACAGTCCAGGATTTTCAGCCAAGTACTGCACCTACCACTTTCAGGACATGGAAAGTAAGAAAATTGTGAGTTCGGTGGTCGTGCAGGTGTCACAAAGTACATCCTCAGTGGCCATGGAGAAATTTGGCTTTGTAGCATCATTGCAAGAACTACAATCGCGGGGAATGGTGATCGACCTGATAGCCACGGACAGACACGTTTCAATTGCCAAGACAATGAGAGAACAGTACAAAAATATAAATCACCAATTTGACGTTTGGCATCTTGCAAAATCAATCAATAAAAAATTGTCGGCTGCAGGAAAAAAAAAAGATATGCAAGGTATTTCACAGTGGTCCAAGTCAATCAGCAACCATCTTTGGTGGAGCTCAAAAACATGTGAAGGGTCGTTGGAAATTCTACTGGAAAAATGGCGGTCAGTAATGTTGCACTGTAGCAACGTACATCGATGGTCGACAAATGAGCATTTCCACAAATGTGAACATGGCCATTTGTCCACAGAGGAGGCACGGAAGAAGAAGTGGTTGATTCCTTCATCACCCACTCACAAGGCCATTGAAAAGATTGTATTTGATAAAACTATAACAAAAGCTTTGAGGGGACTCACGGAATTCTGCCACACAGGAGATTTGGAGGTGTTCCACAATATGTGCCTCAAGTACAGGCCCAAAAGATTGCATTTTGGCATGGAAGGCATGATAAATCGGACTCTTCTAGCGGTCTTGGCACATAACCATAATGTTGGCCGTCAACAAAGTAGGACGACCGGAACTTTAGGGACGCTTCGCTACAATAAGGCCTTCACTAAAAGAAGTAAACAATGGGTGATCAAACCAGTGTTTGAGGATATGCAATATGAGTTTATTGAGAGACTTATCGTAGATGTCCTCGATAGGCACATACATGGAGTGGTGAACGAACCTATGCAGGGGACAACTGCATTGCCACCCAACATTGCCTCTGTTCCATGTCCACCTAAAGCAGAGCTCATTGAGAAATACACATCACGGTTTAAATGATTGTAATTCGATTGTCTGTTCTCTCGAGTCTCCTCATGTTGCAGGCCCATTGCAATTAAACCAAACAGTAATATAAATCATTTTTACAAAAATTATAGAATGTTTCCGTATTACAAACACATGGCCGACCCATAGGGACAATAAAAAAAAAGGCACGCAGACAAGATGCCCTTACACTAACTGGAGCTAACTAGAAATGTGTGCTCGCTCAAAGTGAAGGTCAGCTGCTTTGATGTTTTGCTCGGGTGGCGGAACGGCCCACGACCCAATATAAGGTTCTATTGTGATTTGACCTTGACAGGCCGGGACCATCCTGAAAGACTAAGAAAAGATAATGAATAAAATTTCAGAAACGAAACGATGAGCCACGTTCATTAGAAGAAGTAACGTCGGCAAAGAAGGAGTGGTGTTTCGGGTCTGCCCTACACAGAGACACAATGGAAAATGCAAATATAATGTAAGTAACTTTTGATGAGTTTATACCGCAATTTCATTACTATACAGTGGCTTTAAAGACGGGTTCAGTTGTACTTGTTCGTTCTATGTGGCATAGTGTTTTCTACCGCGCACTATCTGGAGGAGAAACATCTGCTTTTACTGAAGCACCTCAAAACCTTCCTCTTTGCTTCTGCTTTCTCTCTCCCTCTCCCCTGCTACAACTGGTCCACTGTCTGCGACCTCGGTCCTGGGCCCTTCCACTCTCCACCTGCACTGCCTCCCTGTCAACCCCTGCACTGGGGGACTGTCTCAGTATCCTACAGCCCCCCCTTCCCAGCACTTGTTCTGCACTTACCTTGCACTTGCCACCAGCTGGCCCTATTTATTTATTATTTTATGCTACTTATCTTGTACTCCACTCCCCCCCCCTCCATGCCTCGCCACGCCTTTAAACACTTGTGTACACCCAGTAGCGCTGTCCTCGCTATGAAATGAATAATTTTAATAAGGATCTGATGGTGAGACTAATTTCATTTTTTATGTTTTTAGGTACATCATTCACTACTGTCTGTGTCACGAGTACCAGACACCGGCGGACGGCTTCTACAGCCGCCAGTTGCTTCTCCGCGTGAACAACGTTACCACCCTGACCATTTTATGGGACGATCGCCAAGTACAAGTATGCCCTTACGCGGTACTAACGGTTAGATGCAACATACCTACCGTTGTGGTGGCCTAGTGCCTCGTTGTTGGAACAGCCATGCGATTATCAGTGCGACAGAAGAGCTTATTTTTATCGTAAACCAACACCCTGTGTACTGCACACGAACATCGCTTGCCTCAAGACGAACTAATTTGGATCGAGAGCAAATAAAAATGCAAATCGCTGAATATTCTCTAAACATTTGATGTCCAATAAACGTACTTTGCCAAATGTACAATCTTGCCGTTTGCTTTTAAACCACGGTTTCACATTCCGAATTGTGGTGCTGTATTGTGAGATGCTCTAAGACCCTGTGTACAGCAAAGGACCATCGCGTTCCTCAATACGAACTTTTTGGAACATGAGCAAATAAAAATGCAAATCGCTGAATATTCTCTAAACATTTGATGTCCAATAAACGTACTTTGCCAAATGTACAATCTTGCCGTTTGCTTTTAAACCACGGTTTCACATTCCGAATTGTGGTGCTGTATTGTGAGATGCTCTAAGACCCTGTGTACAGCAAAGGACCATCGCGTTCCTCAATACGAACTTTTTGGAACATGAGCAAATAAAAATGCAAATCGCTGAATATTCTCTAAACATTTGATGTCCAATAAACGTACTTTGCCAAATGTACAATCTTGCCGTTTGCTTTTAAACCACGGTTTCACATTCCGAATTGTGGTGCTGTATTGTGAGATGCTCTAAGACCCTGTGTACAGCAAAGGACCATCGCGTTCCTCAATACGAACTTTTTGGAACATGAGCAAATAAAAATGCAAATCGCTGAATATTCTCTAAACATTTGATGTCAAATAAATGTACTTTACCACATTTACAATCTTGCGGTTTGATTTCAAAGTACAGTTTCATATTCCGAATTGTGGTGCGCTGTATTGTGAGCTGATCTGTGTTGATTTCCGGGGTCTGTGTGGAGTCGCGTAGAAGACGCCTGGGCGCGTTTGCCTACGCAGCTCAGTCACGTCACGGATAGAGGCGGGGAATATGAATGTTTTGATAAAGTCTGTTTCAGGGGCGGGGGATTTGATTTAGTGCCGCAAAGGCAGGTGAGCCAGGTCGATGCGGCGGAATGATAGGATTATCACAAAATGGAGGCTGATTTCGAGTGCGATAATGGGCGAAAAGTCGGGTAAGGTCCATAGGAAAGTTTCCTACGATCTACCGATTTATGCTTACAAACACATGGCCGACCCGTAGGGACAATAAAAAAAAAGTCCCGGAACTCTCCTTTAATGTAGAATATGGATATTAGCCTCAATCCACTGCAGACTCATTTGGGCGGGCAGATCCCTTCAGATGTAAATTCACTGGCAAATAAAGCATCCACGTTTCCAAATATGGCGATTGATGTAGCGGACCTGGGTTTCGAAATTCTGCATCACAAGAAAAGTACTCTGCATACCACAGATGCCTTGCCAGAAAATACAGTGGAGTCGGACCTTAACATTCAATATTATACGTTTGCAACTACCAAGAATAGGCTATGGATTAACCAAACGCCCACACGACTGCTGCCAAGAGGTGAGAGGGATAACCCTGGCTAAGAAAGGCCACCACAAGACACCATCTAGTGTACAGGATTTATTAAGCATCTAAGGGCTACGGGATATGCGTGTCTTGCGATATTCTAGCATACATACGTGGGCAGTTGGTGCACATCAGGACTACTCTAGCACTCATACGTAGGCCGTTAGTGACTTCATTTTCATGCGCCATTACTATTATTTTCATGTGCGCGCTTGTGGTTTCCATAGGCAGGCTACTAGACAGGAACAGTACACATGATGATGCCCTTCTTGGACAAGCACCTTTATATCTGGGACCACGAGGGTGTGAAGTCTTTAACAAGGGCAGCTGACACCTTCGGATTTGAGGGCTACCGTCGTCCGTTCCGGAACAAAAACCTAGCGGGATATGTGGGGGACTATTTCCAATCCCTGCTCCCACAACTGGACAAACCCCCCCAACACCTTCTGGATCTCACCCATAGGTTGCGCCCACGTCAGGGAGTGGAATCGGATCTCCCCCCAGAAGTCATAACTAGAGTGCACTTCTTCACCACAAAGGAGGCCATCTCAGCAATCAGCTGCTCACAAGACAAGCTCTCCTTCCAGGGATCACCTCTCCAGATACATCAAGACCTAACATTCCACATCAACATCAAGTTTAAACATTCTGCTTTTGATAATTAATTTACGGAAAGGGTTTACTCTCCAGAAGAGGAAATCTCTCCTGCCTCTGACTCTTTCTTCAGGAGCATCAGGTTCGATACAGATGGCTATTCCCAACTGCCCTACAGTTCTCATACAACGGCACCCTACGTAGAATCAGCCACCTTGAGGATGCCAACAAAATCATGCACCCATCCTCGCCAGAAGAGGCTGCATCGCCAAGTCCAGAGGTCACCACCGACATGGGAGCTGCTTCCTCCCCAAAGGTGCCATGGAGCAGCAGGAGGTAGTCCAGTGCATGACCATAACCTGCGGAACTTTGCCTCATGCTCCCGCCGTCTGCGCAGCTCCGTCCTAAAGAAGCTTCACCGACCTGGACCCAGCTTAAGAACAACTATAACCAATGCAGCGGGCCCAAACCACGGCCCATGCCCATTTTCAAGGTAGATTCCACCTAGGAGTCCTTGGAATCCCATATTACTTTTACCTACTTGATTGGCCAGGGGAATGGCGGAACTTACAAGGTCAGCCCCCAGTCAGTTAAAGTTACAGCCTCCTGTTGGGCGCTCGTGTTAAACCCCCAAGAGCAGGGCGACGCACTCTTTCCCTTGAAATAGCGGTTAACCCACTCCCTTCAGACTCCCCCCCCCCCCCCCCCCCAAGACGCGGCAGTGGGGAGGGACCCAGCACAGGAGCATCCAACCCTAACATTTCTCTCCCTCAATGTCAATAGACTGAACTCCCCCGCCAAACCTAAGTCGATCCTACAAAAGCTTCAGGATGAAGATGCAGCGGTGGGTCTGCTTCAGGAGACTCAGCCACTACTGGTGGACATTGGGCGTCTCTGCTCCTTATCTTACCCACTCCAGCTCTTCACCTCAGGGGGCCTCTAAGAAGGGAGGTACTGCAATCCTCTTCAGGAGGGGTCTAAACCCACCAGGTCCTGGGATCAAAAACATGCCTGGAAGGCCGATTTGTGGCAGTCAAATGCCTATTGCTCGGAGACCTGTACACCTTTGTTTCAATATATGCCCCCAACTCTGGGCAAGCAGCCTTTTACGACTCACTTGGCTCCTACGTCTCCTGAATCATAGAAGGCCATGTCATAATTGGGGGCACTTCAATGGAGTACCAGACCCTAGGAAATATAAATCTCACCCCCCACACCCACTGAGATTTTACTTGAGCGCTCAGCCTCCTATGCCTATTTAGATCCCTGGAAATAGGTGACTCATGGCGGGTGCTTCACTGAACCGAAAGACTACTCTTTCTATTCCTATGTTCACCGAACCTTCTCAAGGATTGCCTTCCTCCCGACATCCCCCCCCAGATGCTTGCCTACGCCAATGAGGTATCTATCGGCGCGCGGATCTGGTCTGATCACACCTCAGTAATCATGGAGATCATAGCACAGGAACCCAAGCCCAACTCTCAGCGCAGATGTACTCTTTATGATCCAATTCCTAACAATATGCCGCTAAGGGAAAAGATTGCAATAGCGATTAAAAACTTCCTCAGAGAAAACCCAGTCAAAGACACCTCCCCTGCAAAGACTTGGGATGTCCTGAAAGCAGTGATCAGGGGAGAACTGATCGCACAGGGAGTGGCATTCCATCGTAACAGACGAGAGGCCCGTCTGGTCCTTGAGGAGGAATCAAAGCAGCGGAGGAAACTCACAAGAAAAAAAGGCTGGTCCCCCAAAACACAGCAAGCTATCCGCACCGCCAGAAAGAAGCTAGAGGCCCACTACGCCAAAGACTGCACAACTCATTGCTAAAGCCAAACAATTCTACTATGTGAAGAACAAGGCAGCGAACAAGCTGCTAACAGCTAACCTAGCCAAACCAAAAACGTAGCAACACCATCATCGGACTGTGAGGCCCACATGGAGTAATACAATATGCGTAACTGAAAAAACAACAGCTAGCGGCGGACCACCTGGTCCAGGTAATGACGGCACCACCGCGGGACCGGATTAAACGAAAAGAATACCTGCAGGAAGCGGCCCTGGTCCGACTACACGATTTGACCAGAGAGCCTGGAGGCTCCGATTACAGGTGAGGAGGTCGACGGATTTTCCTCTAGGTTCTACAAAATGTTTAAACCCCAGCTGGTCCCCCCCCCACTCCCGAGGGTGCTCTTCAACTCTTTCAGGGAGACGGAGACCCCCCCCCTCAATGCAAGAATTCACCAACATCCTCCTACCCAAACCAGGGAAGGACCCAAGAGACCCGACCTCTTACAGGCCAATAGCCCTGCTGAATATCGACGCTAACTTATACTCCAAAATTCTCGCTAATCGCCTATCGTGCATACTACCTGACATAATTCACCCCGATCAGGTAGGCTTTATTTTGAACAGCAGGTGATAAAGTCTGCAGAGCCCCGAACCTGGTAGACCTCGCCTCCCGAAGCTCCCAGGGGCTGGTGCTGATGGCCCTAGGCGCCACCAAGGCGTTTGATAGGGTGGACTGGTCTTTTATGAGCCTTACTCTGGAGGCCTTGGGTTTGGCCCAGCATTCCAGGCTATGGTCCTGGCCAACTATAAATCACCAAAAACCTTCCTTCGGATTAACGGCTCACTCTCTGCCCCTATACACCTGAACTGTGGAACCAGATCAGACAGGGCTGCCCGCTATCACCACTGCTATTCGCACTTATCATGGAACCCTTTGCTCAGAAGATCAGGCTGAATAGCCATATTAAGGGCCCCCAGGTAGATCCATCTCAGCACAAAATCACCCTTTACGCAGATGACACGTTGCTCACGATCTCGGAGGTCCGCTCCTCACTAAAGCATGCCCCGACTGAAATAACCAGCTATGGGGAGGTTACCAGCTTTTCCATTAACTTCAACAAATCTGTAGCCCTTGGCGTCAGTCTCTCCCCGGAGGAACGGGAGGCGCTGGCCCCGATGTGTCCATTGCGTGGAAGAGGAGGGCCATTCCATACTTAGGGGTCCATGTACCTGCAAACCCGAAAGACACATATCAGGCCAACTTTCCCTGGCTCTTCAAAGAATTGGAAGGTGATTTGAAATGCTGGGTAACCCAAGAAATCTCTGATGGGACGCATAACGGCCTGTAAAATGAACTTACTCCCAAGATTACTCTATGCCTACTCTTCCCTCCCAGTTGCAATCCCGGCACCCGCCCTTCGCGACTTGCAGAGGAAAATGCTCCAGTTTATCTGGAGGGGTAAGAAAGCCAGGATCCCCCAAAAACCAATGCAAGGCAACGCAAGACTGGGGGTCCCCGACCTGCAATCCTACAGGATAGCGGCGCAACTTGCGCACATTCACGCATGGCAGATAACCACTGACCACCCTAGATGGGTGGAATTGGAGCAATCACGGCTCCCACTCCCCCTGTGGTTTCTTCCACACATCCCGCCCCCCACCCTCAGAGACCAATGGGAAAGACTTCTGCTGGCGACTAAGCACACGCTGAACTCCTGGGATTGGGCACTGAAACATAAGGGAATCTTGAGGGGACTGAGCGCCCCCCGCCCCCATTACCAATCTTTCACAACCCGACTTTCACCCGGGCCAAACCCCCGAAACTTCCAGAACTGGATAGCGGGAGGCCTCGAAACCTTGGAGCAACTGTATGTGGGAGATCTACCTTGCTCATTTGAACAATGTAAGGAGATGTTTCGACTTCAAGAAAGAGAGATTCACATACATTCAGCTACGTCACTGGTGCTCCCATCCCCAAACTCTCCAGGCGGCCACGCACCCGCTCACCCCCCACCTCGAACTAACTCTCAAGGACCTCCCAGCCCGAGGCAGGATTTCCACCCTATACAGGCGATTCCTAGGGGACTTCCTGGCTTCAAAAACCCGATGTAAGGCCCAGTAGGAGGCTGACCTGGGACACCCGGTTGAGGACCAGGCCTGGGTGGATATCTGGACCCAGAGCGCACACATCATCCGCTTGGGTCACCAACAGAGAATGTGCGTACAAGATCCTGCAGCGCTGGTACTACTCCCCTCCCCTTCAGGCTCCACCATATGAACCCCTCTGTCGACTATGCTTGCTGGAGAGGATGCAGCCGACCGGGCTCCTTTTTCCGCATGTGGTGGACATGCACAAAGGTTCAACAATTCTGGAAACTATGCTTAGCCACCATTGAACAGATTACCCAGACGGCTCTCCCTCTGGAGCCAGAGCCCATCCTCCTAGGGGTCACGGTTCCCGGGATCTATCCGCGCTCCACAAACAGAGCTAAACTGCTCACTCAATGCCTCTTGGCGGGAAAATAGTTCTCGCCCGCTCCTGGAAAGCCCCAGACGGCCCCTTCATATACCATGGGTTGGGGAAATTATGGGATGTATTGATCGCGAAGAAGGTAACAGCGGCGAGGGATGAGTCCTCCATCGCTTCCAGAACATTTGGGCCCCAGTGCTGGAGTAAGACCAGAAATTTCCTGCACTGACCTACAAGCCTACCAATATCCGGTGGGCCCGGGAAGCTCCCTGAAAAGGGAACATAGCTCAAGCAGACACAGAACAGAAAAACCAACAGGAAGTGTCCCCAGACTAAGGGCCATGGGGGGAGACTGTTGTGAAATTGGAGAGGATTGCTGGATGCACTTTACATATCTTGTTTATGCTGTACTGTTGTCACCCTGCCTTGGTTTAAAATAAACTTTTTTTTTTTAAAACAAGGACAGCTGACACGAAGGTCCAATTCACCCAGACTCCAGAAGCTATGACCAATAACCTCTCGGACACTGGGAAGGGGCTTGGATTCACAGGAGGGGGGCATGTTTTGCAGCAGAAGCCTTTCAGGGCACAGTGAAGTGGGTCAAAAAGGAAAATATAGGTGGGTATGTCAAAATGGCAACAGATCAGCACCATCTGTGAGCTACGCGCTCTCACCCCTCAATCCATCCTCTCTAACCCACGTTACTGAATATTCTGATGACTCTCCTGCTCGGGGTGGAGGCAAGGTAATGGTGAAGACCTAGTATTTGTTAATCAGTCTGTGGACAGTCCACTGTGAAGCAGAGGACACTCCAGCAGTACTGATGCTACCAAGATATGATTGAATGTCTTCACAACGGGACCAATGAATGAATCCAAGAATGCCTTGTGGGGAGAGGGCCCTGGTGGAAGCAGTGCAGAGCATGTCCTGGGGAGGACAAGTGCCTGTTTGTCCACCCAAAGGACCTACAGCTGAGAGGAGAGGCCTCCTGGGAGCGGTGGCTTGGCAAAGTCCTAGGGATCTGTGTGGACCAGCCTGGAGAAGACTGTGCTGTATGCCATAAAGTGAAAGGCTCTGTGGCCTGACTACATTGGATAACGCACCCGTGGTTCAGGGCAGCCTCCTGCTGCAATATGACACCAGGGTGCGCGTGGCTACCCCCACCTTCCCCAAGCAGTCCCATCTTGGCTGGTGGGAGGGGTAGTAAGGCGAGGCTTACATGGAGGTCCCAGTTGCAAATGCCAGAGATCTGACCCAAACAATGAAGAAATTGTCACTATGGATATCAAGAGCCTGTATACCAGCATCCCACAGGAACAAGCAGTGGAGTGCATCAGACAACACCTAGCCATACACATGACCCAGAGAAGGGGACCGGCCAATTTCAGATCTGAACTTTTGGACTTTGCTCTGACGAACAATTACTTCTCATTTAACACTTTTTTTTACCAACAAACCTGCGGCACTGCTATGGGTGCAGCATACGCTCCCATAATTCTTATGGCAGAATATGAAAAAACCTTTATACTGCGTGAGGCCAATCCTTTCCATAATAACATCCGCCTCTGGTACCGATACATTGACGATGTCATCTTCATCTGGCATGGAAACAAACAAGAACTGGACAACTTTGTAAACTGGACCAACCACCAAACTCAAGAAATCCAATTCACAATGAGCCACAACAATGAGAAAGTCAACTTCTTGGATTTAAACATACTGGCGTCAGATGGCAAATTGACGTGTTCCATCTACAAAAAAGAAACGGATCGCAACACTACTCTGCACTACAGGAGTAACCATCCCAAGAACCTCCGAGATAACCTACCATACGGGCAATTCTTAAGAATTAGGCGCAACTGCACGGACACAGAGGATTTTAAAACCCATGCCTCAGAGCTACAACACAAACTTGCAGATAGAGGATATCCCAAATAACTACTTAAGGATACCAAGAAAAGAGCACTCTACACTCGGAGAGCAGCACTACTGGTCCCCAAAACTCGCAATCCCAATACTGAAGACTCCTTGGCATGCATTACCACCTTTAATTCCAACACATCACAATTGAGAGGGATCATCAAGAAACTGTGGCCCATTGTCCAGTTGAGCTTGCCAGAAGAACCATTACCCAAGATAGCACTCAAGAGATCCAAAAATCTCAAAGACCTCCTAACTCACGCCAGAAACAAATGCAAGGAGTCAAGATCTACCCCGTGGAATATGCGAGACATCCGTGGGCCTCACCCCTGTGGCAGTTGTTCAGTGTGCAGACAAACTAGAAAACTACGATCCTTCCCGATAGATGAGAAAGAATGGGAAATCCGCCACTTTTCCAACTGCAAGACATTCAACGTCATTTACCTTATTGAATGCCCCTGTCACCTAAGATACATAGGTCAAACATCTAGGCCAGTGAACAAAAGGATAGGGGAACATAAGTCAAGAATAAGATGCAAAACGCACAATGCACCCCTTGTATCTCATTTTCTTGAGTACCAACACAATTGTGACTCCTTCAAATGGTGGGTTGTAGATAAGGTTTCTGACTGTTCCAATACCACCAATGCTTTGAATTTCAAAGAAGCATGGTGGATTTCTAAACTACAGGCCATCTCAAAGGGTCTCAATGAGCTTACTCCATTTGAATATCTATAAACACTGCTCTTTCATTTCCAGCCTACTGATCCCATAGGAACAGCTCTTGGCAGCCTACCAGGAACACGAAGTTCAGGCCACGCCCCCAACCCCCTGTGGCCATTTCACCCGCAGCTAATCCATTTATTGTGCGGCCTGCACCATCTATCTCTCCTGCAAGACATATGCCATCCGACTGGCATCCAGGCTGCCCCTTGTTAGCTGTTCACGAACCACTTATCCAGCCACTTCCCCACCAGGACATACACATCAGCTGTCCCCACACTCAGCGATGGGTTGACCTCCGCTTTTACTTCCAACATTGTCCCACGCACTCGATTCCAACGAAGTCAGGATGCAGCACTGGCTCAACCCTGACCGTGCTCATGGACTTGCTACTGTTCGGGTTGACGGGCGTCCCATCTCCTAGACAACCCGACATCGCGCACACGGCGCATGCGCGAGGATTACACACTACTCCTACGCATGCGCATGCGCGGTGCTTATACTGACACACCGCTCTCTACAACAAACGTGAGCGCCATTTCCCGATCGCACACAGGCGAGTGGATCTCCAGAGAGATTAAGGTGAGGATTCTTTTCCTGGCGTTCAGTCCTGATTAGGTAGCTTATCTCCAACCTTTTAAGCACACTTGAGTCTGGGCAGACTTATCCATTTGCCTTCTTGCTCCCCAGACTCCCGATCTGAACCACAGACAAGTACACTGCTCCTGCCATAGCCAACATCTCGCGCACTGCGGAGCCTTGCAGTACCGCCCTCACGCGACTTGCCACAACCAGGTACTTCATTACCCGTTTCCTTCATTCTCCCATATATAATCAGGCATGTTGGCCCCTTACCAGCTATACCAACACACGTGTTCGGATATTTTTCAGATCACCCCATAGCGCACCACGCTTTCACCGGGACATCAATTACCCAACCATGAGGGTTCCAACAACTTGCGGCTGAACCTCTTCCCTCATTTGCAAGGTTAGTGGTGGGGACTGGAGGGACAGCCCTCAAGGTAGCCTCAGAGGCTCTTTCTAAAAACTCAGTAATGATCCATCCCCTGGACCATTCAACAATATACCTTTATATTGTTTTTATCTATAGGGAGTCCTGCTTTACCTGGCCCCAGAAGAAGGCTGGCATCTTTTCACAGCCGAGATGTCTATTTTGTCATCGTGCCTCGAGCCTACATCTTCCGGACCGATGACTAGAATCCTTAATACCACCTTCATGTTGACGTCGCCTTATAGCAGACCCTATTTTTAGGTTCCTTTAAAGCACAGTGCTGTGTATAGGTTATGTGTGACTAGGACAATATTCCAATAGGTTGTCCAATATGATGTAATACTTGGCAACTCAACAATACAACACAACAAAGCACCAGTATCATCGTGTGTAGTTAACACACTATACTCCCTTTGTAAATGCACAGCCTTTTCTTTCCTTGAAACTGCTGGCACATTTCGAAAAAAGTCACCTTTGTATGCTGCATTGAATGGACTAAACAGGCTCAATTGAGTGACTACCTGTCACCACAGAACATGTCTTGCTATTTAAATATGTATTTAATATTCAAAATTCAGGTACTTGTGTTCTAGATAACTCACCAAGTGGGAGACAAGGTTTATTCTACTTTCTTTTTCAGGTTCAAAAAATTATTTGCATGTTTTATTTATTCTTTGTGCTTACATTGAGTTCCCTATGTTTGAAACTTGCGACCTAATTAATAAAGGTCACGGAAATCGTTTTTTCTCCAGGACTTGGATTTGTACTTCCCGCCAATGATATATACTTATACAGATGTATTAAACCTTATTATGGAGATGTGTTGAAACTATTACTACAACTATCCATTGTAGTACAAATGGTTGAGGACAGGACCACCCCCCTGTATTAAATAGAGATCTGGACGGAAGCTGGGAGTGACCTCAGACGAGGGAGGCTGACACTCAGCCCAGATCTCTGCACATAAGGATAGAATGGGTCTGAGACCAAAAAAAACAATCCCTCACACAAGTCTATGCTTCATCTTCTTTAAGGTGGTCCAGTATTGGCTGTTTCCATTGTCTGGGTGGGGGCAGACACCCTAATTCCACCCCTTCTTCACACAATCTAGAAAGAACAAAATGTCTAGGGGGGGGGCTTTAGAAAATATAGCATCAACATTAACATAAGGCGTTCCACAGGCTTGTACCTGCGAGTAACGAATAACCGAATAGAACAATGCAGATGACTTATAATAGAGATTTTTGAATCGGCTATGCTGCAGATAAAAATAAGACTGACAAGTGACCATCATAAGTCCGATGCATCCACAGCATCTGATGTACAGACAGCAAAAAGCGATGAATGAGTTACATGAAAAATGCTAGGACCTGGATAATTGATCAGGATGGGAGAATGTTAGAGTTGGAGGATCTTAAACAGGCCTCCGAACCTCAAGACCCGATGGCTTGAGCACAGTGTTTATTCGCCCCAATTCGTATGCAAGATAGACGAGAATTGATACAGCACACCAGGTAGGGAGGCGGTTAGGATGGATTTCTCAACTCTGGCCTAGTGGACAGACATTTAGGAGGCCACCCTTGTTTGATGAACAGGGGACACTTCTGGGAAGATAGCTAGACCAATTCACAGTAGCTTGGAGAGCAGTCAAGGCTAAATCTCAGGAGCAGTGAGGGTGAGGTCTCCACACCCAGTGAAACAACAATAATTACAATTAGACAGTAGGATACAAAAAAAAAAACATAGGCCCAATAACACAAATGATTAAAGAAATACACTAGCTAAATACCAGACAAGCAACACACTATGTACTGTATATAGACTCACTGGAGTCAGTGAAAGAAAGTTAACTCCACCAATACCCGCAAAGGAAATGGATGTATAACTTTTGTAGCACCGACAGTCTTCAGAGAGGGCAACCCTCACTTTAGAAGTCGAGCCCTAAGATGAAAGGAGCCTTGTTCTCAATATATGTGAAAAATGCACGGTCGTGCATAAAGTTCCAAGGTTCTTCTTAGGGAGCAGGAAAAAGTAAGGGAAAGAATTCTGAAGGGGTGAAACAGGTTCAGGAGAGGATCTGCTAAAATGAACAAAGCGGTCCCTGACTTTTGGAGGGTTTTAGGCGGCAAATACTACCCAAGCCGCAGGATGGTCCACAAGAAACTTCAGGTACAATGTCCCACACTCTGTTTGGCTTCCAGATGCTGCAGGTGCGTATACAGGTCTGGTATGTCTGGTATGTCACAGGAGCTGCTACTCTATTCGGGCAAGAAAAGATGAAAAGACAGATGCAACAGGTCTCGGCCACTGGAAGGGATGCAGGAAAACAGTCATCAAAACCATCACTGTAGCACAGTGACACAAGGAGCGCCAACTCTCGCGGTATGAGACATCTCACTGCCCAAAGGTGATGGGACGATATTAGGAAGAAGGGTGCTTCGTTTGACAAGCTAGCATTCCCCAAAGTCTCGGGTCAAAACAGCAACGCTCCTGTACAGCATCCAAGGTTTGAGCTTGACAGCCCACTAGATGGCACAGGGGCACTTCCGAACAGGTTCACTTACAGGGATATCAGGGGGGAGACGTGTGTGATGGTTCCCACCACTCAAAGGGTTTGAAGCACCTTCACGGGTCTTCTGAGATCAAGAGCAAAAGTAGGGCTCCACCAGGATACCACAGATTCAGTTGCCAGACCTTGTCAAGTGAGTCTCAGGATCATCCTTTGTTCTGCTAGGCTCCTCCAGATCTGATGAATGGGTACAGGGCCCCTCTTATCCACAGTCGGGTGAGTGCACACACCCAGTTCACCAATAGCAAGATCTGCCCAACACATGCACACCAGCTGTGGTCCAATCATGGACAGCTGTTGTCCTCGTGCTCGCAGCACACCTGCCACCAATAGTGTGAATTGGGACTAGATAGTCCCAGCACGCTTCCTGTGTGCCTACACACGTGACCTGCAGAGGCCCACGAAAGAAAGTGGCAGCTTTCACAGGCAAACGCATGCCCAAAAAACAAAATCCCAGACCTGGAATGGAAGGGAGAAGGCAAAGGGGCAAAATGGCCAAAAGGGCAAACCAAAGACCTCGTGGCGCAGCTATGCTGGATCCGAGACACAGACAGGAGCCACATGCAGTAAAGGCGGTAAGGCTCAATAAAGGTTTACAAGCAACTTCAACAGCTACTGCTGCCACCAGTTTGTCCTAAGGAACATTGTACAATCACCAAAATTCCTTAGAGGGTGTTTAGGGCCATAAAACACAAAGGCCCCATTGTGCAGCACTGTGACAAATACATAATTATACCAAATAAGTAATTGAAATTTAAAACTCAAGTGGATCACAAAATTGAAATCCAGGGGAAAAATGATCACTGGCTTTTCTCATTTGAACTACAACAAAAAGACCATAAGCAGTAAGGGATCATCACCTGGCTTCCTGCTATTTGCCCCATCCACCACCCAGGGGCAATGCCATTGGGGGTCAGGGGTGCCCAAGTCACCAAACACAAACGCTGGAGAAAGTGGGCCTCTTCCAAGCTGTGCACTACATCACTGAAGCCACCAGCTTCCACATTGTTGATTAGAGTAAAGTGGGTTGCCAGGCTGGGGGTTTACATTGGGGTGAGGGGCAGGCGACCAGAAGAGAGTTTTGTATATTAGAGAAGGCGTGAGGGAGAACGCCCGCCAGGAAAAGGTGATGCAGGGCAGGAGGATTGCGAGGGAGGCCGGGTGGTAGACAGCACTCCCGTATGTCTTTCTTGTTGAAATTTTTTTAAAAAACAGGGGGGTGGGATAATTACCATTATTTTGCTGGTGCAAGTTTGCCTCGTAGAGAGAAGCCAGCCCATCTGGCTCAACTCTCCAAGGAATGATCTGGCTCTCCTATATATATATATTTTTTTTTAAATGGTATTTATTGCTGGTGGATCTAGTTTCGAGAAGCAACGGCGTCAGCGATACACAACAGTTCATATGCATAACACAGCACTCTGCTGAACTAGGCATATGGCCACAAACATCTACTCCCTCCGTCAATGCTCGTTCCTGCTGAATTCTACGCAGAAGACTGCCTCAAACAACAAAACTGCTCTAAATAAAAGCAGTCTTTGGAAACCTGATTATTTAGGTTGCAAGCATTTCGCAAACGCACAACCTTCTTTAAAAACATAACATACTTTAAGTCAGGAACACTGGGTAGCTTCTAAAAGGTGCTGTGTTTTTTTTATTTTAACAGTTCGCCCAAAAGCATTTGAGCACCAGAGGTAGAGATTATTAATACAAAGCAAATCGATCAAAAAGGTAAACAATGTAAGGAAAAGGCCAGCTTTGTATGCTTTCGCAAAGCTTGATTGATTCCCTGAATAAATCTGAGATGGTAAGGCAATGAGCTCCGAAGCAGCAAAGCCAAGGACGATAAACGAGACCACCCAGACAGCGACACTGGACATATGACACAAATGCCAGTCAACGTCTGTGGAGGCAACTTTTCTGGAGTGAAATTTAGACTGGGGGTGGGGCGAGAAGGCGGGACTAAGTGTGCCTTGCGAGTAAAGGCAGTGTTTAAAAGATAAATCGCACCTTTCTATTTGCAACCAGTGAAGCTAGTTTATGACTTCAGAAATATGGTCTGTTCTCTTTAAATCAAAAATTAAACTGGCTGGCATTTTGAAGAGGCGGCGGGCCATTTTTTTCTTAGTGAGGCCAAGATGTAAAGCATTACAATAGTCCATGCGGCACAAAAATAATATTATACAAGATGATTGTTTGTTCAAAGGAAAATTGTTTTACAAGATGGTGAATCACGTTTAAAGGCTAAAGACATGTTCACCAGGGTATTTATCTGGAGTACCATACATTTCAGAATCTACTAGGCTGGCAACATCAAGTCTGAAAAAGATTTGCGAAAGGGGCAAGTCTCTGGCCGATAGGATTTTCTGCAAAGGGAGGCATTTACAGCAAAGGCAGTGCCTTCAGTTTCTTAAGATTCCTTTTGAACCCCTTTTGAGATTCCAGACCATAGACTCTTCCAAGCACGCTCTGAAATAGGAGGTATAACAATCTGAGGATCCAGAAATCATTGGCATACATCTAAAATACTCAATAGGAACATAAAAAGTGGGGTCAATGGGCGAGGACAGAAATTAGAAAGAAGGGATGAGAATAGAGTAGAGAAACATTTCAAGTCGCAAGCTACTAGTCAGGCATGAAAAGTCACTTGCTCTCAATTCACCACATACACAAAGCGCACCATTTCTTACTAGCCAAGAGAGTCATTATTACTAGCTAGCTGCATACAAAAGAAAAGTCCCGATTATGTAAAGAGGCATCACTTCCATCATACTCAAAAGCAGCAGAAAACAGACAGATGCGGAGAAAGTGGATTTGAAGTTTATGGGTGGCGTGCGCACACCCCAATCGGGTGAACGCTTCTGCTCAGGGGAGGTGGGTTGAGGGCACGCCAGACAACTTCATGCTGGTTCTCTTTCTCATATGACCGAAGTACCAACAGCTCACTTTGTAATGTACACAGCACACTGATATGTAGCATAGCAAGTTTTACAGTTCACTGTAATTAAAGTACATACTTTTGCAAGCTACTACATTTCAGCTGCAGGGTTGTAACGCGAAAACAAAGTAAAAACACAAACATGCCAGACTAGAACACGTGTGAAGGTACAGGGCTTGAAATTAAGATTCAATGAACAGGAGCTAAAACCAGCCCCTCGGTGTCGGACATCACCCAGGAGGCAGGAGCTACCACTGGGGAACCATGAGAGTACAGTGCATCACAAATCTACAGGCAAGCCAAACTAACCTTGTGCCCATTATATAGGATCCATCATCTTTAAATGTGTACTAGATGTCTCCGAATTCCCTTTTAAGAACATACTCTAATACTCAGTTAATGTCACATAAGCACCAATTGCCCTGGGGGCCAAAAGTAGCTCCTGGTACCTGTTACTTTCAAGCTAACCAGGCTCAGCTAGGCTAAAAGAAGGAGGAAAACAGCTTGCAGCAATTTGGAACACTGTCAGTTATTATAAAGTTCAGCATGTTATTAGACCAATGTGGAAAGAGACATTTTCCAAAGACCTTACTAAACCATGGCATACTAAACACTTGGAAACAAGTCCACAACTTTACCAGCCATACTAACCCCTAGGTCGGGGTCTGCAAACTTTGGCTTTGCAGATGTTTTGGACTATCAAACCAACATAGTCAATGGACCAACTTAGTCATAGGATAATGGGAGTCGTGGACCAGAAGACCTGAAGAGCTACAGGTTGCAGACCCTTGCCCCATGTCCTAGTTAGGAATGTTGAAAAACTAAAAACGGTGATCATCAGAGCCATGTTGAATCAACTATGTACCGACCAAAAATAAAATAACCACAAAAAAAAAAATACTCGGGCTTTATGATAAATGTGTCATCAGGAATTTCAAAGATTGGGCCGGGCCCACTCAACTTACTTCTAAAAAGCATCTTGAAGCCACTTTGCCTACAGTTGTCACAGGGCTTGGAGTGCAGGCAAATGGGACAGTTTCTCATTCACACCAATGTAAATATTCGAATGTAAAAGAAGTGCTCTCCTAAAGCAAAATGGGATACACAAGGCATTAGCCTGCAGAAGTCAGACAATTGCTGAGCGCAACTGCTTGATCTTCTAGCCACCAAACTTAATTTAGGTCATATGTTTTTAGCTTATGCTGCACTTTCTAGACTACCAATGGGCATGGATGAGAACGGCAAATAGTCTGATCATCCAACCTTGTTGCAACAGTTGTCATCACCAAGTAGAGATTCAGCTGACCAGTACGGAGCTCATGACCACATAGGACAAGAAGCCACCGGGCTGGTGCAGGTGCCTCCTCAGATATCTTCAATAAGGAAATCCACAAGCCATCCAGTGTCACAATGCCAGTGCACTTTGACCCAGGTTGGGCTTCATACACACAGAAGGTGCCATCTGGGTTTCCCATGTAAGTGGTGTGTAAAATGGGACCTAAAGTGTGTGTTGGTAGGAGAGGGAGATTGCCAAACATCAAAGATCTGTTTTTCTGCTCTCTTTACTAATTGGCACAAGCCAGTTCATGCCAAAGGGTCTCTTGTCAGGTGGCGATACATGAATGGCAGTGTAATGAACAGGAATTCTAGAAGACTGGGTGAGGTATAATCAAGAGACACCCATACCTCTTTCCCAGATGTCACTCCGATTTCTTTTAACACGAATGCATAACTAGTCCACAGTAACAAACCTGGAGGATACCTCTCCATGAAAACTTCACAAGGACCAATCCAGGCCTTTCCAAGGTGTCCTGCACCTTGGCAAAAGAGTGCAGGGGTAGGAAATATAGCAGGGGTAGACGGCTGGGTTTAAATACATCTCATTAACCGGCTGAGTTAATAAGATTCCCAAAGGTCATGTATCCTACTAGATTAGTGCCAGGCGAGCAGAACTGCATTTGTGAAAAAAAAGCAAGGCTTCCGGTCTGCCCCAGAATGCTTGAAGAACAAACGCAGGAGCCAGCCCCTAACAGAGCCAAAACCCTTTGCAAGCTGGTGGCATCAAAACCGCTTAGGATCGATGGCAGCCTTTTTTTAGTCCAGACAGTAGCCTGTACTGGTAAAACACCAATTACATGGTCACTACCTTCCTAGAAAAGATCCAAGATACTGCAGGGAGAGCACACCACCTCTGGTCCCAGCACGTTTGCTTTTCACATTAGATCCTCATCTGTTCAGGGAGGAATATTTCAGGAGGTATCTGTTAGGCAGAAATCTGTGCAGTTCCCTTAGGGACCACTGCAAAAGATTAAGACTACAGGTGTTGGCAGTAAACCCACTTGGTAGCAGTCAGTACCACCCAGATTTACCTAGTAGCTGTGGCTGAGCAGTCAGAATTCTCTCAAGAAGAGTTAGGCAGTATGCAAAGTATACACAATAGGCACTCAGATACAATAATACAAGCAAACACTGACCAGAGCTTTGGTATCAAAGTATATAATTATTTATTTAAAAACACAGTTTGAAACACTCCAGCACTCTTATTGTAAAATATTCTAAACACAGTTACTATTGTAATATATACAATCCCTTTTCCCTTATCAGATAAGTCACAGTAAAACACCACTTATTTTCATACAGAGGTGAGCGCTTAACTAGATTGCACTCCAATAAATTTGTGAGAAAGGGAGGGAAAAAGACAGAATATGGAAAGGTACACCACTCTAAGATTCAGGAACACTATAAGCAAGGCAGAAGACCAAAAGTCACTGGGGAGCCAAAGTCCAAGGGCTGGGCCCACTCTTAGAGAGAGCAGAGCACAAATGTGCCCAAGATCACACAGTTACACTAGGCTTAGAAAGTCTTGCAGAGGGTTCAAAAAAAGTTTAGAGAGGCTTTAGGAAAGTTTAGCCAGGGTGTCCCAGGCTAACCCAGGTTCGAAAGCCGGGGGCTAAATCTACCCCGTACAGTCGATAGCAAGGGAAGCCAGGCGGGACACGGCACCTTAAGTGGGAAGGATCCTCCAGCGGTGGCAGTTGTTCCTGGTAGTAGGTGCAAGTTGCGTCATCGTCCAGGGGAAGAGAAGATCTCGACTTGGAGGAAAGATGAAGGTCGTTGCACTACCAGGGCAGAAACCAGCCGCAGAGTTTTCCGGTTAAAGGTGGTACCTTTGTTTCGCGGTATCCCGGTTGCCAGGGTGCTTGGCACGGGCAAGGCGGCCACGAGGTACGTCGGGAAAGCGAAAAGACGGTGAAACTGGTTATCCCCACCAGTCAAAGGAAGAAGACTCTCCGGCGGGAGATCTCCTCTGTCGTTGGGAAAAGTGGTGAGGCAGTCCAGCAGGGCTCCACCGGTAGTGGTGTCGTGGCAGGTCGGATTCTTAGGTCCTGTGGCGACTTCTGAAGTTCCAGTCCCCAAAGCCCTGCTTTTATGCAGCAAACCCCCATTCACTTAGCCTAGCTGTCACTCAAACATGCTAAGTGGCCTGGGCCAATCAGGATGGAGTGCGACTTGAGTTGCCTAGGCAACTCAGTCCAGGGTGCCTAAATTTCCCTCCACCCCTCCTAAGTACCCCAGACAGAGTGGCACCACTTTGGAGGGCTTCTGTGGAGAAGCCCGCCAAAAAGTGGAACAAAGGGCTCGACTTGGGTTGGAGTCACAGAAGAGAACAAACGCCATTTTAGAATCAAGTTTTGGCAAAAAACACCAACCGGAGAATTAATATTAATTAAATACACCGGCGGTATGTTCAAGGCTACCGTAAATAATTAAATAAAGATAGTAGCCTAAAACAATGGGAAATCCCATAGGAAAATATTTGCGGTTGAATATAAAAAGTAGTATCCACTGCCACCAGCCAAAACTCGATCAGGGGAGACAGAGACGTGCCCCCTCGACTAACAGACCCCGGGGCAATTGAATTGCCCCAGCCAGTACGTCCACAATATGATGGTTTGTACTGGTTCTGTTCAGAATTTAAGACTAGTAAAGTCAATGGTGGCTTTACATGCCCTGGGAGACAGTAGTCAGTCCCAGGGTATGGAGTCTATACTGGGGGTCACTATGACACCCCTGTGTTACTGCACGGAGGGTGCTGTGTAACACACATCACAAAAACACATGAAGCCCTATGGAGTAAAAGACCCCATAGCCCATTAAACACATCTAGATTCAAAGAAACACACTCAAATCATGCCCAAGAGTGAGGGTGAAAGAGTCTCGCTCTTGGCAGGAGAAAAAATAAACCCCAAAAATCCAGCAAAGCTGCTGGGGGAATCACTAGGTCAGGAAATTCAACATAAACAGAGAATTCTCCCTAACAGTATCACAAAAAAAAAACCTAATGGCAAGCAACAGCTACTAAACGAGAATACAGTTGTTGCATTACCAAAGAAGCCCTCCCCAAACGAGCTTCATCTTTCGAGTTTTTCGATTGCTGGACACTTGGGATACCGACTAAAGGCTTCCTGGGTCTGGTTTTCTTAGATAGAAGTCACAAAAGGAGCAATTGGTCGTACTCAAGAGATTACTCTAGGAATAAACCAGAGTAACCTGTTGAGACCCTGAGACCGCATTCATTACTTTCACCATAGATATATTACCATTGGTAAAGGATTGTGCCTCCCTTCCAATGGTGCACCAAGGACAGAAACACCAACTTCAAAGTGGGAGAAAGAACTCCAAGGGTGTAGCTCTCTACCGAGCACCTCTTGTGCCCCCCCCTTGCCTCCTCACAGTTCTACCTTCTGTAGTAATCCAGTAATGTTGCAAAATTGGCCATTTTCCTTGATCAAAAGGGCAGTATATCAAATCAAATCAATGGTTCATCAAAATACCCTTCAGTGGCCAAACTGAACTGTGTGGTGGCTGATTAAACTGAAGCATTCTCCCGTTTGTTCCAAAGCAATGCTTTCGAAATTGGCTTATTGCTGTTCTCAGAAGAGACCATGGTCTCCATCACGTGCCACCCCACCCCTGCTCCTTATTAGCAATACAATCAGCTTTCTTTGACCAACCTCTGTCGGAGTAGGTCTCCAGCAGCTTCCAATATCAACCCTCCCCTTAAACTGGAATGAAAAATTGGCAAAGGGAAACAAAAGTATAAAGTGCCCTACATACATGAAAAATTAGCATCTTTCCAAGCCAAACTTTATTAGGATCTTTGGAATATTTAGGGTTAGCACACGGGTCAATTGGGTTTTTTGTGAGCACAAACAGCTGTAACATTGGCACAAGGCACCAAGTTATCAAAGCAGCCCACAAAACCGTTCCCCACAACAATAATGGTCTGGCCCGTCGGCTTGCAGCTGCAGGCCAGTCCAATCCCACCTCTTCCCTCTGTAACTGATAGATGCAGTGCTGGTCATTGGGCCGGCTCTCGGCGGATCCGAGATCTGGCACCAGATATGGAGCCGGATCTCGGGATCCAGCCAGAGTCGGCCGCCCAAGACCATGAACTGCGCTGGAATACGTAACAAAAAAAAAGGCAATGCTGCCGACGCAGGCGGTTTTGTTACGTATTCCAGCATTGCTGGCTCTCCACTAAGAGCCCCGCCCCCTCTAGACCACGCCCCCTTCCCCCAAACTCCTCCCCCACCCTTGTGTTGTGGGATCCCCCACCACATTTTTTTCCATTTCCACCACTGGGTAGATGCCATACGCTCAGACCTTCAATCAAAAACCCTTCAATGGCTGGTGGGGAAGAGCAGCTTTTAAGCAATTTATCAAATTTTAAAAAGTAACTAAGTATCATTTTTACATCTGCAGCCACTTTCGTTTTTATGTGTGGCTTTTTTCCACAACTGCAGCCACTTGTCTGGATGTGCATAGTGTGCCTCCACCTTCTCACCCTCCCTCCGTTAAAACGCTTGTTGAAGTGTATAGGCGCTATATAAATGACCAATAAATAAATCCCACTCCAAATAGGAGGCTTAGACAAGCTACTTCAATTGTGGGAAGCAAATTAGTTTGGCATGAAAGGAAAGTGAGGTCGTAAAAACAATGGTTATGCACTGAAGGAAGGGGTATAAAACAACTAATTAAAATCACATTTCAAGTAAGCCCATGGTAAAACCAATCAATCGAGCCCCCTACAGACGTTTGCACAGCATTGCAGCCATGTTAATCGCTTAACAGGGCTGCACGGATCCCATCCACTCGCTAACAAAGTTCCAAGTAACTGTTGTTGGATAAGCAGCCCGCGATTACAGCACTTCCGTCAAACCTTTCCAGGCCAAGAAACTTTCCAAGACTCGGGGAATCGGAAAAGAGTAGGTCAAGCACTATCTGCTCTCCGCTTACTCATTCTGCCGCGAGGTGAGCATTTGCTCGGCAGAAAGGGCACAGTGGAAGGATTGCGTCATTCGAGGTTACTGGCAGGCAAGAGAAGCAGGCACGCCCCAGCATTGCCCGTAGGGCTCGGCAGCGACAGTGTACTTTTACTAGTGTAAGGTGTACCAGGACTCTAAATGACCTTTAATGCCACCTCAGGCAGCCAGGAACAAAAGTTAGAATTCACAGCCTGTCCCGTGTACCCTTCCAGTCTGGCTTCAGCCCTTTCCTTGATCACACCCATCCTAAATCAAACTGTCTCTGCCACAATCCCCTGACACCACCCCCAAAATTCCACTTGCCCCCAAGCCATCCTCATCATCCCTCTGCCCCATCCCACACCAGCTACATTACTGACAACAATCTGCCCCCCAGCGGTTTCGCTGCTGCATCCGCCTGCCCCCCTGCCCATACACAGCCCCAGCCACTTGCGGGCCCACCATGACATGCATTCCTAGGGCATTACTTGTGCCGTCACCATCCAGCCTCTGCCACATCGGTCCTCCGCCATCCTCCCATGCCATATGCCACCACCCATGCAGTCCATTTTTCTCGCACACTAGATCTAGCCTTTGCAACCATTTGCACGGCGTCAGGGCTCAAGAGTAAGGCACGTAAAGCCCACAGATACGACCTCACGGGCTCCTTGGGACACAGCATGGAATGCCATCCAAGGTGTTGGAGTTCGATTTTTAAACTGTTGCCCATTCTATAAGTTTGTGGAGCGCATGGGGCCACTGTCCATTACCATAATATTGCAACGGATCGACGATTATACCAAGACCAAACGAGTCACGGTCAAAATATTGCTCACAACAGAAAACAGTGGCCTCCTACAACTGACACCTTAATTTAGACGCCAGCCTGGCCGCATCGCCAAACAAAGGACAGCACAACTTGCAAAGCCAGTGACAGGCAACAAAAACAGCATGCGACATTGTAAGATATACGATGCTCCAAGAAAAGGCCACAAAGCAAAACCCAATTCATTGCAAAGCGCCACTGCAATCTAAAGGAAAATCGGAATACTATCAGAAGATCCAATGACAGGAGGAAACCCGAGTGGGCAAGCAAGCGATGGAAGAGGGTCCAGATTTGAGAAGGGCCCTGAATTTGATCCACCATACAACCAACATTACATGGAAAACGCACTCCGTGCTCGACGCATTGTTCTACGGAGCAGCGGTCTAATTTCAGGCTAGACATTTTAGGAGCCATGATGCAACGCTTGTGGTCACACGATTAGAAATAAGGAGCGCGTTCACTCGAAATCCAAACATTACGCAAAAGCATCACAGCGGCTCTTCTACATCCACCAGATGCACAGAATATCCTGGGAGGATAGCTCAGCGGCAGCGTGCGCGTCTTGGAAGCAAGACGACACGGAGCAACAGGTTCGATCCCCGGGTCCGCGCTTAGAAACCTTTGGGTGTTTAAGCGCGTTATAAATACGTAACTAAGAAAAAAAAAAACACAATTACGCAAGACAATTCCTGTAACAGCGCCTCGATGCCTGCGGGCTGTGTGAGCGCTTTATAAATGTGAAATAAATAAATAAAAGAATAGTGAGCAGATCACAAACCCATAGACGTGGGTTGCAGGCCAAGTATCCCCCGTGCTACGCATACACACAAATAAAATAACCTGTGCACTGGTTATAACCAAATATAATATCATTGGTTCCTATTTGTGGATGCAGCCAGCCAGTTGATTCAAAAGAAACACCCCTAAATTATGATCCCACTAATCTCACACATTCCTTCAGCCATGGCAAATTTCACTTCCCCCCCAAATACCACGCCAGCAACTTGTCTATCACCACTGATCAGTCTAGCAGGCTTTACGGTTTTCTATTGTGGAGTGTGAAAAGCTGGCCAATGCCTGTGGGTCTTCACAAGGCTTCAAACCAATTACAGAGCAGTGGTGATAGTATGGCCCTAGTGGGCTGCTAACAGTGGTGGGATCATAATCAATGGGTGACACTGGCTAGCCAGTTAGTTTGATAGTGCTGGAATGGGGTGGGAGGGAACCAACCAGCTCCCATCATGTTTAGGTTATTGGTAAATGGCCCAGGAAGCCAACATGACAAGGACCTTTATCTGTTCCATCCCCCATGGCTAGCAGACATTTCATCCACTCCTACCCTCACTATCACCAATGGGACAGAATGCAAAACAAAGCCTAGACCTCAACCACCATGAATGGAAGTACACTTCAAAACATTTCTTAAAAACAGGATGAAACGATTGCCAGTCTAATCCAAGTTTCATAAGGAGCAATCAGTGACCATAAACATGGCAACACAAATGGACCAATTCAAGGACAGAGGAGACATCTGCATCCTCCTCCTACTAGACCTCTTTGCAGCCTTTGATTTTGTCAACCATATAATTCTTGCCACCATCTGGAAACTGCGGTCCACTTCTCCCCGAAGCCATACAATGGATTCAATCTTTTCTTTCCAATCTTATGAGTCTACTACTTCAGCGGCCCCACCAGTCCCAGTGACATGCAGCATACAGTAAGGTTCACGAGTGTCACCAACATTGTATAATGCCTTCACAAAGCTCCCATTTGACAAACTAGATAAAATGGGTATTACATACACAAATTATGCAGATGATACGCACATACTCATAACTATTACAGGTTGCTATGACACAGACAACCTCAAGAAAACGTACCTTGCCAGCTAGGCCTGGCTCCGATTTCAAAATTAACAAACGCTGTGTACAAATGCGTCTTGAATAGGCTTGATACAGAGGAAGGCTTTTGAATAACTCCTTATACCCGCAAAATACCGCCACTTGGGAGACATGCAGGGTTATAGTTGAAGTTGCCTACTGAAAAGATTTGAGAGATTATGTTAAAGGCTACATGTGAAGGTGGTCCTTGAAGATTTTAATCCTTTTTTGTCAATTCCAGTCCTGAGGAAGACAGGCATCAGTGCTATCGCAGCCCTAGAAACTAAGACAAGGGAAGTTCTTGGTAAAAACTAGGGGAGGCCCTTCAATACACCAGCTGAACGCGAAGCGGTACGTGGAGTTGGTTCTGCTGAATTAGACGCAGTCTACGGCAGTCCTCACTGCGATTCCTCAACTCTTTCTACACTGCCCATTTCCAAAGGAGGCCCTTCAATACCCCAAGCCGAACGCGAAGCGGTACGCAGAGTTGGTTCCGCTGAGTTAGCCGCAGTCTACGGAAGCCATGGAGCTACAGAAGCAGACCGGAACCTACAACTCAGCTCAGGAAAAGAGACAAGACGACTGACAAGAGCCAGCCTCCAGACCCCTCCCAAAGCCCACTAGGGTGGGTTTTATGACGTCAGCACGCCCGCCCTGACGGGCCGACCAAGGCTTGTGGAGGATCAGCGTCTAGAATGGAAGACCCCATGAAGCTCCACACCCCTATACCGCCAGACTCCTAAGCCGAGGATCTGCTGTTTCACTCGACAACAAGCAAGGCGCTCCCTGAACTTGAACTCTACCAGGGTTCTGGATCGACTAACGGCTTACTCTGAGCAGATCCGGTGGCCAACAGGGCTCCTGCACCTGTAATCTCACCCTCACCCGTGAACACAGAGCACGAGGGTCTCAATAACGCTAGCAGACAGACGGCACCGGACTTTGCTGGGTAAAACCCAAGCTCTCGCCTAGGCAGATGAAGAATCCAAGGAGGTGCTCTCACCCAGCCGGCGGGCCGGCGCGGCGGAGAGTGGTGTCATGACCGATGGCGGCAGAGGTCGCCTCTGGCCTGTTACCAGTCTGACGCCGGGATAAAAACCACATACACACCCCAGAAAGATTTGACAGAGCACCATGAACTTACCTTCAAAATCCCGTGACACCTCTGATCACTGACATGGAACCCGGCGCAGTATCGGCCCCAATCCATGTTTTAATACATGATGAACCAACCTCATACGACTTGGGCCCCATGAACGAAGCGCCACTTGCCGAACATACACCCCAACCCGACTCCTCATCTGGAAACATGGTCTTAGAAATTCCACCTCGGCTTTCTGATTTAAATAAAGACTGGAACCCAACAGGAGTTGACAGGGAGACCACATCCCCCACATCGCAAACTAACTTGACACATGCTGACCCATATTTACAACAAAAAAAAAAAAGATAAAAAGCTATAGCTATATATTAAAAGAAAGTTCTTTACAAGAAAAAAGGTGAAAGAATGAACGGAAAACACCACCACAAGAGCGCAACAAAGAAAGCAGCTTGGCTCTGCCAGAAAAATAGATCCAGGGAAAACTCCATTTCCAAACCCCCTAATGTCAAACGCCCGGAAAGATTTTTTCACAAAGCAATTCAAAAGAAAACTGGAAACAGACGCTGAACTATCGGATGTTGAAATTTATAACGCCGTTCTTGAAATTCATCCTGCACCAAAACAGCGGTCAATAGCTCCAACAATTTGCAACATAATGCCGAAATGTCTCCAGAACTTTCATTGCCAGAAGTGTCATCCGCTGATAACCAATTACTGAAAAATCCAATAACTGACACCATGCCTGAACTTCCACCCGGATCCCCTCTCCTTTCTGAGGTAAACTCTAAAGAAAAGGATACGAACTTGGACCTTTCAAACACGCTAAACTACGAGGCGCCAGAACAATTAACTAAACCAGGTGACCGGCCAACTAAACAAACCCGGGCCATGGACGCCCAAATACCTACAAACCACGAGCAAAACCAAGCTACACAAGCAGACAACTCAGAGAAAACTACAAATAACATAACAAAACACAAACAAAATACAACTATCTGAAAACGAGTCACATGAAAACGCACCCTCAATACGTGGGCTGCGCTCGCCCTCAATATTCACAGGAAAAACAAAGGATCCAGAAATTGCATGTGAGCTTCTGCCATCTCACCGGGACCTCTGGAAAGTGGACAGTACACCGGCCCAAAACAGAAGATCGAACGAAATTCTCACAAGCTCGCACAAAGACTCTCCATCAAAAAAAGCCAGATCTACTGATAATTATGTCAGCCATCACCATTGCTCTGGCTCCCTTCGGAAAGCTCTACGAATCAACACCATGAAAGATACGTTGACAGTAACAGCGATGACGCACTCGAAATTAATCTTTGTGGAAGGATTTATAACGGCTCTAGAATAAAAAAAACAAAAAAAATGTAAAAAATAAACGCTGAGCAAGAACGACGCTGGGATTCTAGACTTGCGGCACTAGAAGAACAAAATGAAGACACAAACTGTGTTAAACACATCTGTGCAACAAACTCAGCTAAAGGGACGCAAACTGCGCCCGAAGAAAACCTGCCCCTACAGACAGAGCCGACGACAAATACCCAAGTTTCTCCAATGCTCAGTGATAATGCCAAATTATCGGCGATAGTGCCACAAGGAACCACTCTCCAGAGTGGCAGTGGAAGTACCGAACACGGTACGCAAAAGAAGCTTCCCATCAAGACGCCATCAATATTCAAACTTGCTAGACCATCGGCTCAAACGCAAAGCAAACCTGCAACTACAAAGCTACCCAAACCAACAAGTACCCCAAAAGACTCCCAACAGATGATCACGACGTGATCGACCTTGCCAAATCACCGACAATTCCCAAAGACTTCATGGCAAACTTCTCTGATGAACTGAACGCTCACCTCAAACAAGAGGAAGACTCAGAAGTTTCTCTTGACCCAACACAGATCCCTCGGCCAACTACAAACATCGACCTTTCTACTGACACAAATCACAAAAAGAAATGTTCCTTTAATATCGCCTTTCCTAGACGACTCAACACAAAGCCAAAAAACTTTGACCACAAACACGTGGAGCAAAAATAAAGAGCAAAGTTGGTTTCGCCCAGCAAAGAAAGTGAGAAAATCAGACGCACACAAGCAACGCAACCAAACTCACGAAACCTTGGAGAAGCCGGCACAAAACAACCCAGATAAACAGCGATTGCATTCCACTACCAAAATGCGTTACACACAGACAAGCAACACCCGCACCTTTAAGATGGAGCAACTAGCCCCTGGCCGGAACTACCTGGCCCTCAACAGAAAATCAGTTCTTGAAATTTTAGGCAAAGTAGAGAAACTTTGCACACTGAAAACTGAAGATTTTACCCTGATTGAACCGTACCACAGGGACAAAAAAGCTAAAGCCTACCTTTACATAAAAGCGACTGCCTTATATGAAATTAAACAAGTTTATTCCGACCTTGAACACCTGGGCTTTCGCATATCTGAACTACCAAAACCAGACTCAACCGCCCAGTCATCGGCAGTGCCAACACACAAACTTCAAGAACCCACTACAGGTCTAGAATGGAAGAACTCTATAAAAAATAAGAGCGGACAGGGTCGCTCGGGAATGTGGGAAACTGCATGACAAAGATACACTGCCCCTGATCAACCCCACTACGAGAGACCCAATTATCACCAAAATGATAACTGAAAAAGATTGAGGTCAGACAGGAACTACGTCCTCACAAAACCTCCGAGCACCCGGGCCGCCGAAGAACCCAGGCACAGCAGTCAAGAAACCACCATGCAAACCCATCATAATCTAGTGACGCGGCATGACCTACTTGAGAAAAACGACATCAACGAACGCGGCGCCAACAGCAACGAAGAAAAGGGGGCGACCAAGAAAATAACTCCTCCCACCATCGTCTCAACTTGACACTAGCAAAAACTGTAAGCATGGGCTCCTGGAACACGCGTGGCCACGAACATTTAACAAACCCAGCGGCACAGGACTTGGAAACCTTCAATATAATCTGCCTTCAGGAGACTTGGCTGCAAGAGAAGCCGGCCTTGGACGGCTACGAAATCCAGATATCACCGGCTGTTAAAGGCCTATTGGGCCGTCCATCCTCGGGCCTCCTAACAGCTGTACGCTCAGGGTCAGGTATAACGATCAAAAGTAAAGTAGTAGAGACCTTCAGAATCTTGGCACTTGTGGCCACATGGAACCATACAAAACTGGGCACGGCGAATCTTATCACAACAAACTTAGCAATAATAAACCGCTACTGGAACCCTCAAAGGACAAACAATGTGACCTTTTGCCAACAGTCGGAGACAATAGATACATTTCTGACAACTAGAAACAACCCACATTGTCATCTGCGGAGACTTCAATGCAAAGTGTGAAATAATCGCTGGGAATTCCACCACCACACCCCACAGTTCACCAGCCGCTGACCGAGGCGAGGCCAGGATGAACCTTATGAATTCAAGAAACTTTCATAATATAGCAACACTTCGAGGCCATTAGCCATCCCTTCCAACATGTGAACGGGCAAATTCAGCAGCAACCCTCGATTACATCTTTGTGGTCCATGCCTTCCTATCATACGTTGACCGATTTGAAGTCCAACAAACCAAAGAAAGCCCGTCACCAGTCTCGCCTAAAACTAACAGCGGCTGACATAAGATGCATAACGAACAAATACATTGCTAAACCATCCACCACCATCAGCAGTACAGCAGTGGTCAGGCCAAATTACCTCCCATTACTGTTAACTTACAAAATAGGAAGAGCGAAAGGGAAAAAAACTGACAAGAACGGCACACGAGTACAACAAAACGCTGGTAATTAAAAGAAGAGAATTAAGGAAACTTAAATGAACCAGAAGACTGACTCAGATGAAGTCAAAAACACACTCAATGAAGCAATAAGGAGCTACAAATCCTGGGTGAGAAACCACAAGGTAACCTTATACCAAAACAATGCAGAAAATAAATGTAAAAAAATAAAATAAAACAAAAAAAAAAAAAGATATTAACCACCAAAAACTCCAGTGACTTCTGGGCTTTGATAAAGAGCAGAGACCTACAAACCAATAACCAGCTCATTACCTCTGTGCCTGAAAAAGAATGGATAAGCTACTTCAATCTTTTTGCGCCTCTTGCAACGAAGCCAAAAACACTGAAATACTCGGCTGAAACCAAGTGGGTCGACCTAACGGACATCAAAACACCAATAACGAAACTTAAAATCGAGAGCCCCAGGCCCGGATGGTCTAACAAACATGGACCTGAAACATCCAGCAGAATGGTCCCATTTCATAAGCAAAATCTTTCACCAATGCAGAACAGCAAAGCAGATCCCGGCATCCAGGACCCAAGCTGTGGTGGTCCCCATCTTTAAAAAAAGGCAAGAGAGACGACCCGGCGAACTACCGCCCAATCGCTCTGCTGGACATAATTGGTAAAATCTTCACCACCTTGCTACTGGCAAGATTTCAAAAGTGGGCCAGAATGTCTCCTTGCTCAGACCCATTTCAAACTGGCTTCCTGAAAACCTCCAGCACCAGTGTGAACATTATGATACTGAATATAATAAAAAGCAACATCAGGGCAGGGGCGCCAAGAGTATTCTTTACCTTCGTAGACCTGTCACAAGCTTTTGACAAAATAAATCGTCAAAGCCTATGGAACAAGCAAAACACCTGGAAGTGTCCACCCGAAATTCTTGACCCAGTGATCGCACGCCATACAGACACCAAACTGCGGGTGCGGTTGACCCAGCAGGGACTACCATCAGAAGAGATCAAATCAGAACGAGGAGTTAAACAAGGCTGCCCTCTGGCTCTCTTCATTGCCTTTCTGGGGGACTTTAAAGATACCGAAGAGACAGATTGTTTCCCACGAAAATCGGCCAATGCTCAACATCCCAAATTCTCTACGCGGATGATCTGATCCTACTAGAGCAAACACAAAATCGGCCTCCAGTGCCAATTATCCAACTTGGACAATTACACAAAAGAGAACAACTTGGAAAAAATGTTTTAAAAAATGTTTAAAAAAGCACAAAAAAAAACAAACAGACTACAGAAAAATCCCACTGGGCACTCAACAGAACTAAAATAGAAGTTGTTCCCCACTTCAAATACCTGGGAATAATGATGGACAGCACAAGAAACGAAAACAATGCAACAAGCACTATGGAACAAAACAAACACTAACAACTCAAACCAGACTGATAAAGAACATTTTCCATATTTTTTGTCTAACACCGGCGATCCACTTCTACAATCTAAAGTTGTGCCCTCCCTGACCTACAGAATGGACGCATTCCTGACCATTTCAGCCACTCTTTGGCCGAAGCTTGGGGGACATCTGTGGAAATCGGTCCTAGGACTTTCCAAATCAACCTCAATGGCAGCCATCAGGCAAGAACTTGGCCTTCTTTCTTTGGCAGCGTCAGAGGAGCATAGCCAATTGCAGCTAATTAGAAAAATTATAACTCCCGATAGCCTGCCAATATACAAGACCATCTTCCTCGAACTTCAACAGGAGCGCTACAACGCACTAAACCTCTGGGCACGTAACTTGAACAGCAAACTAAAAGATCTGGCATGCACAAAAGACCTGATCAGCAACCCCGAAAGAGTTAAAAGAAAAACGGGGTTCCAAGACTGGATCACAACGTGTGAAAAGGCCACGGCAAATGAACTACTGACCCACTTACCTGCAACCACAAACAAACTAAAAGTACCATTGGCATACGGTTCTAAATTTCCAGATAAATGCTTGCAGAAAACATTCATGAAAATACACCTGAACCTATTACCAACACAGGAAATCCATGCCATCCGAGCAATCGCACCTTCGGACAAATGCAGATTGTGTGACAATGACTCCGAACAGGAATCTGTAAGACATCTAACTAATGAAGTGTCAAAAAACAAGGCATCTCTGCGCACCCTTTTTATTACCGCTTCTTGAGGAAGAGTACCAGGGATGAGGAAACTTGGTGGCGTCGCCCAATAGCAGGGGAGAAAACCAGATGGACCATAGTAACGGTACAAATCTTAGAAGCAGCAATGAAAATGAAAAACAGCCTCACCCACGGCCGGCTTGAGAGATGTAACCGACACAAACAAGGAAGCCCACTGAATCCGGGAGTTAATATGGAAAACTATTCCCCTGCTAACCAATCATTTACAGACTAAAAATGTCCAATTAAAAAAGGGACTACATTAAAGCGGGTGACTCCACCACTGTCCCCTCTCAACTCTCTTTTCTTACTTCTACTCTCACCTTCACTTTGACCTCATTCACCAATGAAGATTCTTGTAAAAATCTAAATAGATTATACACAATAAAAAAAAATACGATGCCTTAACAATGACAAGACCGAGTTAATCTTAAATGGCAACAAAACTACGTTAAACAACCTTCCAAAACATTACAAATCATTCAATATTGATGGTAATACTATCAACGTTGCAAATGGAAAAAAAAAAAAAAACACTGGGAGTCTACATTGACTCTTCCCTCACCCTAAACAGACAGCTTAATGCAATTGTCTCGTGGGCCGCCTACACGTCTAAACTTATTCGATCCAGTAGACCTTACCTCTCGACAGATAACCGTTATCACCCTAGCAAAAGCACTAATCCTCTCTAGGATAGATTACTGTAATTCCCCATTTGCATGGACTAGCAATAGAAACATAAACAAACTCCAAGTAGTACAAAATGCCGCCATCAGAGTCGCGTTGAATATACTGAAGAATGAGCACATTCGTCAACCAGACGACATCCACTGGCTACCGGTCCAAGACAGGATTACATTTAAAATCCTCACTCTCACCCACAAATGCCTCGTCAACAAGGCACCTGCATCTCTTAGCAAACAAATCGTCAAACCTCAATTTAATAGACCCACCCGAGCCTCTTATGCTAACCTCATTGCTACACCCAGATTCAAGACACTGAAAGCAGGTGGGTCCAGCTTCCCCGTAGTAGCAGCCAAACTATGGAACACCCTTTCCCCACAAAGAAATGACCCATCTCTGGTCATTCAGAAAAAGACTGAACGCTAGACTATTCAACTTAGACTCCCAACAATAAAACACGGTATCTGGTCAATCCGTCGAATGCTATTGCATCCAACACCAATCCATCGGATTATAAGCATCGAAATGCCATTCCATCGAATTACCATTTAGTGGTCTATAATTCGATGGATCCATCGAAATGTGTTATATTGGGTTAGGGTTGGGGCTAGTGTTAGATTAAGGATTACATTAGTGTTAGGGGGGGGAAATCCCCCCCCCCAATATACATAAATACTTTAAAACGTTACAAGGAGCTGGCCAGTGCCAATATTTCAGCACTGGACAGCTCCATGTAACATTTTAAAGTTACAAAAAAAGCATTGAAACGCACATTTTTTTTTTCCCCACTAAAAGTGCATTTCCATTTAAACCGGTCCGTTAATATTTTCGATGGACTGGTTTCGATGGAAATGCATTTTTACATGTTAAAGATAGCCTGTCGATGCTTTGGCAGACGATGCTTTGCATTAGATGGTTTGGTATGTCGATGCTTTTTTTTTTTTCAACGGATTGACCATAAACCATACGACACCAGTCCTGGGTTAGACGGCTCCAACCAACCGCCCATTCCTTCAAGGAATATTTATCTACTAACCTAGGCACGCCCCAGCACCTTCCGACATGAAAAATAACCTAGCCTGTAACCAGTTACAATACATTTGTCATGCCTGTTTCGTATATCCGTATCTCTGTATTCTGGAAATTATATGTTGCAATGTAACTGTACCTGCTTAATCTCCTAAATTTTAGCGCCTAGATGACTCTGGGCTATGTGCGCATTATAAATGTAAAAAAAAAAAAAACAACAAAAAAAAAAAAAAAAATGAGCCATCAGCAAAAAGGGAAAATTATTCACATAGCAACCACAAGTCGGCTACAAGGTGGAAAGATCCAAATCAGATATTATCCAATTATCTAAAGGCAATTATTAGGGTATTTATTGGGCGTGGGCTTAGTTTCAAAAAGCAACAGAGCGCTTTACAATCATAGGGGGAGAAGAACACAAGGGAGGTAAGCAGAGAAAGAAAAAAAATACAGCAGGGAGCTAACAGGGGAGGGTGGGCAATTGGCAGCAGCAAGGTATCTACAAGCAACCGGGGGGGAGGGGGAGAGAGGGGGAACGACAGTGGGGATGTTAACCCCACGTGATTGCAAAGGCCTTTTGGGCATGAAGCAGAAAAACAACGGTTATTAGGCAATGGCGAGTGATATGGGGCGTTTGGTAGGAAGGATGATGGTATCTGGTGGTTGTCCTATAGGTTGGATGAGGTCAGGAGTTGGTTTGGGCTAGGGGGGGGTGTACCGCTGGAAGAACAGTAGCAGGGTGCATACGGATGAAGAGGCTGAGCAGTCTCTTTGGAAAAAGACAATATGGGCAAGGAGGGTCAGTGAGGGTGTTTAATCAACGTAGGATCAGGCAGCATGGAGGGTCAGTTGGGTTGCGAGGATGTAGAGCAGGAGCCAGGCAAGAGTGGGGAGAATAGGTTGGGTGAGTGGTTTTGGGCGAGGTGGAGAAAGGAGTGGGTTTGGGAAAAGGTGGCAGAAGATTATGCAGGGTTCCTGAGGTGGCAGGATTAGGGCGAGGTGAAGAGGGAAGTCACAGGAGTAAGTGTTTGAGTAGGTTTGGAGTAGTGGTAAAGGGCCAAGATGGAAGAGGTGCTGGGTAGGGTGACATTAGTTGGCAAGGCAGATTGAGAAGTAACACCTCGTGGTATTAAGGCAAGCAGAGGAGTGGTTGAAGGAGGAAGCATGAAGGAGATGGTAAAAGGTGAATTATGGAATGGGGAGGAGGGAAATCCAAGAGGTTTGGAAGACCACACACTGCACGATATATCACATCACAAAAGAGCTAAAGTGGAAGCCATATGGTTAGGAGGTAGACTGATAATTAGGGTAGGGTATGATCCAGAAGCAGGTCAGACAGTGTGCGTTGGTAGAGGCGGCGCATGGAGAGGGTCGTGTGACTGGAGAGTGAGCGTCTAAAACAGTGGTTAGGGTTCAGCAGGATGGATGCGTAGGAGGTGAAGGGCCTGGTGAAGGTGTAGAGTGGGGAGGTCGGTTATTATGGAGACTAGACAGACAATGAAGGATGGCTGCTTACACATTAGGCGAGAACAGATTGTCTCCCAAGTTAGGTACATTTAGCATCGCCAAGCTTTTCAGGATGGACGGCCATGGTAGAACTTGCATCGTCTGGCTACAGGTTTCTTGGTTTAAACAACTGTACCATTGATAATAAGACTGACAAAGTCTAGCAACACATCGATATTATTCAGGAATGTAGTCAATTATTCACGGCCTGCATCAAGGAGGAGGTTTTGCCCAGCTAGGCATCCTGAGCTAAGGCATCGAAGTGCTCCTCACTTAAGGCCCAATAAGGTTATTGCATCAAATAAGATGTACATGGCATGCTTGAGACAGCCAGCTGGGTTAACGAGAGAAAAGAACGGTGTAGTGGTGGCCACTTCCAAAGTTGATCGGTTGGCAGACCACCAAAAATAGGAGTTTTCAGAACAAAAATATGGCTCTTTATCTAGGTACCAGACACATGATCCAGCAAAAGGAAGACCTTGGAGTTCCATGGGGAATAAATATAGCTCCCATAAAGGCTGTGGCAACAGTAATATGGGATTGTAATAGAGATTTAAAGAGCAGGAGCTGAAAGCAGCTTCTTGGCAAAAGGCACTACCCAGTAGTACACAGGAGCTACCTCCATGTATCAAGGAGCTAGTACATAGTGTGCCTCTAATCTCCAAATAAGAGTTCAACTTTTACTTTCTACCCATTAACACCCAATATGCTTTAAATATCTTTTAGTTGTAACTTGAAGTTGTTACCTTTTTGGTAAAGAAAGATTGAGACAAGCCACAAGCCAAGCATAAAAAAGTGACTTGCCACCTCAATTCTAAACACACACAGCACACCATTCCTTACTAGCCAGTGGCTAGTGAATGCACATTGCGAGCCCTTGATTCATACACACAATGCCAACAGACAGTTAAATGTCACACAGGGATACTTGTATGGCATCAGTTGTCCCAGGCAGCCAACAATGCAATTCTCCACAACAAGAGGGCCTTGAGCCTCCCAGTAACACTATACGCTTCCCTGGAAAACAGTCTCCCACCGCCCCCTTCTTCTATACCGCTCTAATAACAGTGTTGCCGTTTCTACTGCCCATGTTTGAGTAGCTTTTACTGGGTGTGGACCTTCTGTGACCATTGCGTCTCAGTTTGTTCCTTTATGTATGTCGTACATGGCCCTGGCAGCTGGAGGGGGTTTGGGGGGGTTAACTATAGACCTTCTCCCACCTCCTTCCCATCTGTAACTCACAATGTGCAGTCAACGAGAAATATCAAACCCAGTATTCAAATAAGGGACACAATTCCATTTTCTCCAATGTATAACTTTGTACTGCACATCATACACAAATGCTGCTGCGCTTACAAATACCTTTTCGTTTGTTGTCCAAATGCAGACGCATGGGTTTAATTTCTGCATAAGGCTCTAGAACACAGACATACTAAACAACTAGAACAGAAACCAGATCAAGAGTTGTCAATGTGAAGGTGTACCGAACTAACAGTGGGGGGGGGGGGGGAAATCAGCTAACACTTCCTAAGAAGGAGGCAGCGCCAACTCCGAGGAGCAGCACTGTAGAGGAGGAAAGTCGGAAATGTGTAGCACTGGGTGATCAGGAAGTGAAGAACTTGCTAGTAGAACAAGTTAAACATTTTTTTAAAAAAAATTAAAACAACCCGTATGATATTACAGCCCATAAAATAGTTTGGAGAAAAAAGAAAAGAAAAGGCAAGTATATGATCGAGGAGAATAGTATCCACACTCCCTTCTCCAGGACTATGCATCAACCAAGACAGGCGGAAAGTCGGATGTAGGGCCGGCACCAGGTGGCTGCCTTTCAGCATATGCTGACATTTGTCCATTGGTTAGTCACCCTCTTACACGGACTGCTCTTTAATCAGACAACACTGTCTATTCTGGAGTTTTACATGCAGTATATGTAGAGAGTAGGACCGTGCTATTAAGACACCAAATCTTTTAGGATCACCTGAGCACAAAGTCCCTCAAGCATCCAAATATTAAGCAGCATACCAATTCTTCAAAACAGCCTTATGGTCCACCGTCCGCCTAACAGGCCAGACTTGGACAATTTTATCTCAAAATAAACCCCCCACCCCATCCACCCTGCTCATCTCTCCCGCCTTGCAACTGCAGCACTTATCCCTTCTTCCCCAATCGCTGTCCATCACCTTTTCCTTGTGCAGAACAAGGTCGGCTATTCCTGATGGGGCCACACCACCAACTTTGAGAAGCAGAAGTCCTCTGAGGGCAACTACTGTGGCAATTTGGCTATTACCATAACATTTCAAGGATTCGCCCCATTCCCTGCTGGCTGAACAAATGAGATCCTTCACGCCATTGCTGAGGCCCCTTCCGGGCGAAACGCATCTAGTGTGTATGCAGACCAATCGAGTTCATGAGTATGCATAAAGCTAGTGGTTTTTAACATTACACTACTATGAACACGTGGCATGTTTAAACTGAGATTCCCAGAGTGCTTCCGGTCTTGCTTAGTTCTCTTAACAGCGGTCGGGTTTTCTACAAGGCACCGAATGAGCTTGTGTGTACTGGATCTCTTTTCTGGGTATAGAATTAAAGAAAAGACAATTTTGCCCTTGTCTGCATATCTGCGTCCACACAGCTGCATCACAAAGCAAAGATGGAGACGGCCGAAGCTGCAAGCTCTTCTGAATCGAATTTGGACGGGCACTTCCTGCAGTAAGAACTCTAAACTGATTCGATCCATTTTAATTTATGGTAAATACAATCTTAAGGTTCATTTTTAGTACAATGAAGTTTCTGAAAAGGGAGCATCGCCTAGAGCAGGTAATCCGGAAGGCGTGACCCTCAAAAGAAACAAAGCGCTGTTCACAAGTCAGGGAATCACTAAAAACACCCTGAAGTGTGGGAACGAGCTGTGAATATTAGGTCTTCACGTGCCCACCTGCCAGGACGCAGCACCTATTGACCCGGTATTGAAAGGCTGTAGTGTCCTCTGACTAGCGCTCACAAATTATCTGGGGGACGGTGTGGGGGGTTGGGGGGACATGAAAGAAGCAAACGCGCTTCTGGCAGTACATCCTTCTGTAACAGGGGAGTTCACAGGCGGTGCTGCTCTTCCGATTCAGTCATTAAAGTCTGAGGCTATTAACATCAGCGGGATTGGAAAAACTCAACCGCAGGGCAAGGGGCTACCGTCCTACCCCCTTAGATCAGTGCAATACGTATAACTACCATCTGACCTTTCATGCATTTAGAAACTCCTACCAGACATCTTTAAAAACACCAATCCAAAGAGCATTAAAAAAAAAAAAAACAGTTCTCAAAGGATGAAGAAAAGGGGAGGGGCGGGGAAGGGGGGGGGGGCTACAGTGCCACATTTTTTTAAACCCTATTTGGGAAGGGGGGGGGTCACTTCTGAGCTCAGCGTAAAGTGGGTGCCGCATTACAGAGAAGATAACAGTACGAAGAAGAAAAAAAACGGACTGCAAAAGTAATATTTTATTGTCCAGCTGAGCCGAGAATACCAGAGAAGGAGAATGGTTCAGAAAACAGGAGGGCTGCAATCCTTTGACTTGGCCGTTTTTCTTGTTGGTTTACAGAGTACACTGCCAAGAACAACAACAAACTTCAAGGTTGCGTTTATCGAAATATACGATTGGTACCACCTGGAAAGCACAAAACGTTAACATATCAGCACTGTTTTGAACCGGCTTGGAAAGAAAGGACGCTTGCTCCAGTTCTGGATTGCAACATCATGCAAGACTTCTTATACACCCATCAAAGTAGGGGTGACTTAGTGAATAAGGATACCATCCAAAGACTAAAAAGACGTCCCATAACCGATTTTTAAATAAAAAAAAAAGACAAAAAAGGAACGACTTTGAAGAAAATGTGACCCGCACAAGAGAAAGCTTGTGCTAGGTTTCAGTCCTTATAAGCACTCTGCCCCCAGTCTATTAATTATGCTCTTTTAATCTTTATTTTGTTTAAAGCGCAGACCTAGCTCAAGAACAGCAAAGCGCCGCACAGAGTGTGGTTAGCCAGCATTTGGGCTGGCTCCTGTGCAGTGCTGTGAGGTCCGAATTGCTAAGTGCGTTCATTAGAATTATCCTTGGTCAGTTGGTGTTGAAAGTGCCATTTTGAGAGATTTGCAAAATTGGATAATTGCAGGGGCATTCCAAGCAGACACCGGGATCCAGAGGGTGGGTGCACGACAAGAGAAGGATTGTTTGAGGGTCCTCTCTTTGTGGAAGAGTCGCGATTCAAGCCGGTTTCAACATTGGGAGCATGTGCTACCAGATTTGTAGAGCATAGCCTCCGGATACGCTGGTGTGCTACTCGTGACTGCTTTGTATTCGATACATGCAGTCTTGAACAGTAGCCTGGCTTGGTGTGGCAGCCAGTGTAGTTCTCGTAGGATGGGGCTAATTAATTCAATTTTGCTCCCATAATAAGACATGCAGCAGAGATACCACAAAAAAGTGTCCAGGAATGCAAGGCTACAACATCCAGCTATATGTTACACACAGAGCGTACATGACCCCCCAGAGGATTGCTCGATTCAAGAACGCAGGAACACAAACATGTCCCAAATGCGGGGAAGTGTACGCAGGGATGATACACATGTTCTGGGCATTGGAACATTCTGGGGAGAAGTAGCCCACCGCTTGACTGATAAGGGGATCACGCTAGATGTGGAATCTGTGTGGGCATGTATGGGTAGGGGGTGGGGGGGGGGTTCTCTAGACCAGGCAAACTGAAACACTCGAGTAAACTCAAGGACTTGGCCTATATACTTGCCAAGCGCAGGATAGCAGAGGTTTGGTGGCATGAGCTCCAGAAATGGGCGGAAGCGGAAACAACGGTATGGGATGAGGCGGCCAATAGGAGGGGGCTCAGGGGAAAAAAGCAGAATCTCTGATGGCCTGGAGAGACTTAAGAGGCCACACTGTCTGGGTCCACCCAGGCCTGCCTAAGTGAACATGATTTCTCAGAACGCAGAGGGGGAGGTACCCCTAGAGGAGACACCGGCAGAGGGCGAAGTGGAGTAGGCTTGAGTTAGGGAGGAGGGTGTAAGGGAGGCAGGGGACATTGTACGATATTGTATATGTTGCTTGAAGTTAAATGTCATGCACTGCTTGGTTTGTTATTTGTTGTTGTAAAAATAAAAAACAAAAAAAAGAAAAAAAAAAAATTGTAAAAAATACATAAAAATAAGACATGCAGCAGCGTGGTGGACTTCTTTCAGGGGAGCCAAGTGAGCAGTTGGGAGCCCTGTTATGAAAGCATTTCCCCCACTCGATGTGCGAGACCACAAGGGGCTTCACTACGGTTCGGAAGTCCTTTGGTGGGACGAAGGGTTTGATTTTTCGAAGGGTAGAGATTCTGAACCAGGCTATTTGGACCTTCTTGGCTATGTGTTTCTGGAAGGACAATGCTGTCAATGTTATGTTACTTGGCATTTATATAGCGCCTTATATATATTTGGTATGCGCTGGTAGGTTGAACGCCCTCAGGAACCGTAGTTCAGGTCAGTAGAGGTGCTTGGGTGCACTGGATGTGTGTGCAGCTGGTGTAGTTGTCAGATGATATCTTAAGCACCACACCTATCGCTAGGAAGCAGCTATCAGTTGGATGTGTGCAGTCTGGTGGGTGGACACCCAGACTGGGTTCTGGCTGCGTTAGGCCTGAGAAACGCTTATGTGAGCAGCAAGGCCGGAATGTGCTCAGCTAGCCTTAGGCCTCAATGGTGAAGCCTAAGGATTTTGCCGAGCATGAGAGTTGTGGATTAAACCCTTCCAGGCTCCTATCATTGAGCCACTGTTGGACACGTTTTTTAGTGGGTGGACTGAGGAGGAATGCAGTCTTAAGTTTGGAGGTAGGCAGTCAACATCTAGGCATGGATGATGCCTAGGTAATCGCGGAGACTAATTATGTCCTGCCTGCAATTCACCATGTACAACTATCGTATCGTCTGCGTAATGGTGAATGGCTATATTGGGATCTTTGAGGAGAGTGCCCAGAGGCTCCATGTAAAGGTTAAAAAGGATCGATGAGAGGATGGAGCCTTGGGGAACTCTGCAGGAGACCTTATGGTGGTGAGAACATAAGTTCATGTGGACAGCCTGGTGTCTGCCTGAGGGGTAGGAGGTAGACCAATTCAGGACAGTGCCAGAGAATTCCATCCCGTCAGAAAGGAGGGAGAGAAGGATGCAGTGGTCGACTGTGTTGAATACAGCCAAGAAGTCATGGATGAGGAGGCATTGTTCGCCTTTATCCATGATTTGGAGACCATCATCCACCACGGGGATGGTGGCCATCTCAATGCTACACTTTGGGTGGAATCCCAACTGATAGTCATATGGGGTGGAGTTAAGATTCTGGAGAGCAGTAATGTAGCAACGACCCCCCCCCCAAAGATTTGGCCAATAAACAGGAGGTTCATAAGGGGCCTGTAGTAGGCTAGGTCATCTGGATTTATGGTTGTTTCTTTCTTTGAGGGTGTCTAGGAATGATCGTTCTGCGAGGGATGAATTGATGCCGAGGAGCGCCAGACTCGACAATGGTTTAATGATGGTGGCCAGAATAAAATCTTCCGAGTAAGAAATAAGTTTGAGGGAGGCAATCATTTTTAGGAGATCCAGGGGAAAGTAGAGAATTCGGTCTAGCGGGGCAGTGTGCGTGCCGAGGTGCAGGGTATGCTAATGCTGGGAGATCTCGAATCAATGGTCTCTCGTATTTGGTCCATTTTTCTAATCCAAAAATGTGTCAATTCTATTGCTTTTTTCCTGAGTTGCTGGTACCCCAGGGTCAGGTGATGCTACTTCAAAAAGGGCTTTGCTCCAGTTAGACGCTGCCGCAATGGTGGGGGAGTATTAAGCAGCTTTGGCCTCGTTAATCAGAAACCTACGGTTTGCACGCAAAGATCTGAAGTTGGTGCTCTCATCTGCCCTTCGCCCCTGCCCTCCAACAACTCTCTGCTTTCCTTATGTGAATGTGCTGCTCCACGCAACCGTGCAACTCCACAGTGGTCTTCGCCAACTACTTATTTGCATGGTCTTAAAATGTGCCAATCTGGCCCCTTCAAACCTATCCCATTTGAGCTCCATGTATGTACCATAGATGCCATCCAACTATCTAGTACGCCTTGCAGTATCAGTCCAAGATGCTGCCACTCAACCCTAAATTGTCTTGGCCGCTGTAGAAAAAAAAATACACTATTTCGCCAATTTCCTCGGACAAGAGGTTTGCGCTCAATTTATTTAGATGTTTTCATTTCATGCTTTTGTACGGTTTGTTTTTTATGCTTTGTGTTTGGCAAAAGGACTCTTATAATTAAGCAATATTGTTTCTCCAGGCACCTTATCAGTCTGGTAACGGCCACATGAAGCCATGGCCTTACAAGGGGGGGGAGAGGTGGCAGGCAGTTCGGTAGGACAGAAGCCATCAAGGTGGGGTCTAGGTGGAAGACCGCGGCTAACACAATCCAACATTCTGCAACATGTCTGCAGTGTCAGACGGAGTGGCATGAGGGGTAAAAGGGGTAAAAGTAGGGAAATGGAAGCCAGCAAATCGGAAGGTGAAGGAGACGCGACACACTGGGATGACAGGCAAGAGCATAGAGGAGAAACTGGCACAGGCCCGAAGAGGTGCAGGGAAGAGCGCACAACAGTGGCCAGGAGCTGGCATAAGGTAGGTGCAAATTGCTCTTTGCCAATCGGACACGCAGAACACAGGCTTGTCCTGCAGTCACAGACTGCATTCCTTATTGGACAAAGATTGTAAAGCTGCTACTGCAGTTTGCGGCCATGGAGGTGCAAAGCATTTTTGATCCTGTACGTAGGGATTTTTTGATGCAGCTTCATTGAAATTGATTTGGTTACGGATTACAGACTAATGTCTGCTTTTCCATTTACAACAATAAGTAATTAGCTTACTCTGAATCAACTTTCCCACCATCAGGAAAACCCAAAGAAAAACGGCCTGCCTTTTTTTCCAATAGGTAATTTTACTGAAAAGATTTAGAAACTTATTGTGTTCTTACTAAAACATTTACTTGATGAACTTGCCAAAACGAACCTTGAAAAAATAAAAAACAAACGTTCAAGAATGTGGTTCCCCCAACCTACACCCATACACCCTCATTCGTTGCCCTTTTCCCTTTTCATTAAGAAATTTTCTTAAAACCAAACAAAAAAAACGATTCGGAAAATGAAAAATGTGTAGTACACGTTTGCACAAAAACACTACAGCAGCTCTCTGAGAAAAGAAAGCCCGACTGCCAACCAACAAGCCCCAAACTTGAGCCAATTACCACATGGAGTGTGCCTAGTTTTAAGAGGGTAAGATTTTCCACTTATGTGGACAGTGAATATACTGATGGAGGACAAACAGCAATGGCTTGTTGGTTTCATTTAGGAATAGAATAAATCTAAAAGATACGATTAGAGTAATGATTAGGATTAATTACCCCATACAGAATGGACCAACCGCCACAGCCTAGGATAGGGTTAGAGTCCGAGTTAGCGTTCGGACTATTAAAAGGAATACTCATTAGCACTGAAGGTTACCAGAAAAAATATGGTTGGCTGTAAACTGATGCAGCGTAACCGTGCATGTCTCTCTAGAAAGAGTCCGACCTTATTAACCCACAATTCAGCGGCTCACTAGTGACATACGTCTTATTACACAACAGCTGAATCGGATGCATGCAGAATGGGCGAAAGGCCGCTACCTGCTGTTGGCTCAATATACACTTATGAAAATAGATTGGCAGGGCCTTTCATGAACAGAAAAGAGCCCGAAGTCGGGTGTCTTCAAGCAAACAATACTTTAAGGCCAACAAATGACTATCTATTCTGCAGATAAACATTGAGTAACTTGCTTGCCCCCTCCCCCTGCGAGGGGCTGGGCGTGTGGAGGCCTTAAATGCCACAGGCACTGGGCACCAATGCAGCTCCCCAGCCCCTCTCTTCTGATCTGTCCTTTCTGGCATGTACAAAAAACAAGAGGCCATTGATCCCAAGTCTGTGTTAATGTAGCATTGACCATACCACTAAGTCTTATTTCTATTGTTCTCTTTAGCACAGTATATCCAATGAGAGGTCAGCTAGCTTCTGCTCTGGGGTCTCACACCCCACAATCCCTCTGTAGTGGTCGATTCAGCGTTTGCTGTGGATGGCGTTGAGCTTGGAGCAGAGATGGTCTTTCTCTGCTTCACTCAGTCTTTAGTCCAGATGGATGTGTCTAGCAAGCATTCACCTTCCATGGACACATCCAGCCTCAATCCCCAAGGCCACATCCTGCACTTCAGCCTCCCCTAGTTCTATGCCTCACCATCAAAAGCCCATTAAACAACTGTTAAGGACAATGTTTTTCAAATCCCTTGCAGTGATCCTTTTGCACAACCCAAGAGCTTGGCTACCAAGTCTGTAACAGGTTAAAGCTTATGAATTACAAATTACACGCACACAACATATAGAAAATCATTTTTCTTATCATCGATGCTATAACAAGACATGTTACCAAAAACGAACTATTCCTGTGCAGGCCTGGATCGGTTAACCAAAAACGTTATCCAGCCAGTTGGACATTGGGGTGTGTGACAAGGAGAATTTGGACATACAGACTTCTGTAACGTAAGATCTTTATAGTACCACAACAGCTGCTGGCCAGATGGATACTTTTTTGTATAAACTATGAATTGGATGTCATCACTCCTTTCCCGGAGGTAGCCTCTCCTCATGTGGCCATGGGATGGTATCAGATAAGATATGGTTACCCCCCCCCCGCCCCTTTTCCTTTTAGGGATATCCTCTCCATTCCCCATGCCTTCATGGCATATTGTGATAAACGTTCAACATCCTGCAAAAGCTGCTGACAAAACGTGCCATGAGAAGGGGTGTGACCCATAACGCGCAGTCTACTGTTGCGTTGGATGATTGGTCCAAGATATTTCCCACCCTGGAGGCGGGAGTTTAGAATCAGCCACCACTGAAACATGGAGAGAGCTTCCTTTTTCAAGCACCTTGGAAACAGACGAGACGCAGGTTGTGGTGCAGAACAGACATCATCCCAATCCCGTAGTGAACCATGAAGGCGGTGGGACAGCGAGTCAACCCAAACACTCCTGGCCAGGAAGGCCAGGAAGCAGGCGGGACCGAAATCCATATCCGCAGAGCACTGCCGGCAAGAGGAGAAGTGCAAAGGCAAGCTCCAGACTGGCTGCATAGAGATGCAGTGCCGGTTGACAGCAAAATTGCCAGCCGGAGAAGAAGTCGCTGCGGGAATCGGAAGCCAGGACAGGCTTCGTTCCAATGCAACGAACGAGAACGCTCTGTGCGGTGACTGGGAAAGCCGCTCGAATCCAGCAAATACAGAGGCAAGTACCCGAATACATACAAGTGGAGTGAAAGAACTTATGTTGCTGGTGAACCTAGAAGAAGCGGAGGAAACTAAAATGGAGGCAAAGAGACCCTGAAAGAATGAACAGATTGCCGAGAGTGGGGAGAGAGTAATCCTCATTGGATTCACTGTCCTCTTCATATTCACAGTACTTTGCTGTGAAGTAGCTTGGGGAAGAGCCATACCCTTTGCACTGAATTAGAGAGAGATTGCAACAAAGTCGTGGCAGGAGAGTATACCAGGTGAACCATGGAACTGGGACGCGCCCATAAGGAATTGAACAAGAGAACCTGGCAGGAGAGTATAGCAGGTGTTATTGGGAGTCTGGCACCTGCACAAAATTAAACATTATCCATTTGGAACTTCTGTTGGAGTTACATTTTTGTTGAACTTGAACATTTACGCAGTTTCAAAGCTGAAGAGAATACCCTCAACACCTTAGAGTTAGTTTTAGAAGGCGAGGGCTAGGATAGGATTTAGGCTACAGGACATTTTTGCTTTGTGCATCTTGACACCTAACAGACCCTTTGTTTTGTATGAGGTAGGGAAACACCTCTTATAGTAGGGATAGTGAGGCATTTTCCAACCCCTTTATTATTCAACAAAGGTTTATACCAATCACAATGAGTCCTGGGTCTGCGTTTCATTCCTGGTTCTTCACACTACTTACAGGTCTCAGTTGCCCCTCCTCCGATCTCTTCCTAGGAGGAGCAGAAGCAAGCAGACTACCTCTTTGCTGCAAGAGTCACCCACTTTCCCAGCAGACTGGCTTCATCAACATGTTTGAATGGCAGACTGACTTCCAGGAAACCGGGATTAACCTTGTGTACCACTGCCATCTAGAGGGAAGCTTTGGACAGTTTAATTAGTCCACATAAGCACTTCAGAAGGGACGCTCGACCACAGGGTCAGGTACCATGAAAATATTTACACAACAGGCCATACTTTGCCATTGCAAGCCTGCATAGACCAAATGCAAGCCAGTTTGCTTCTCTTTTACGAAGTTACCAGGAACTACAGGGTTAATTTTCCACAATTCACAGACCATCCAATGCTGTGGTTCAAGCTTGTCCCCCATCCAGTACTTTTATGACAGGGTTATACGAGCCTGAATGGGTTTACCTACCTCTCATTACTTATGTTACAACAAGCACTCACTCAGCATAGGTTCTGGCACAGAACTACATCCCAGATCACATTTCCCTACCCTCTGCAAATTCCAAAACAGGGCTGCATATTTCAGAATGTATTCACTTTCTTCATGTAGATGCTTGTGCAGTGCCAGAAACAGCTCTCAGAATGCATGTTGCTTCGCATAATGCAGGCAAGCACAGTTGATCACTTAATAAAAGGAGCCACCACAAGACTGGCCCCTGCTCATCTCCCCTCACCGTCTTCACACTGGCTCAGTCTCCATGCGCAAAAAACACAATTTTCAGACTCCTAATTCTAGGCTTGAAATCTCTCCAGGTGTTAGCACCATCGGTCCCTCAAAACCAGTCATCCACCATCTCCTAGAACTCTGCTATCCACACCCTTTCAAACGTTCCATTCCTCACACTTCCGACCCTTTCCACTAGTATAAAATATCAGGAACATTAATGTACTAGTACCAGCACTTCTTCGCCATCTACTGCTCCTTGAAAATGCACCTGCGCTTTCCAGTTTGATGCCCCGCCGTTACATTCTCTCCCATCCTCATGATCACACCATCAGTCTGTACTGGTACTCCAATCCCACTGCAAGACAATGGTGTCAAGGTTGCCCGGACTACAAGATGCATTTCTCTTTGAAGCACATTACACAGATACACGCTGAACGGCCTCCCTAAACAGAGAGAGAGAAGCCAGGCCTTGCAAATTCTTTAAAATCCCACTAGACCTGCAGGGCGAGTTCCTTAGTTTACATACTCAACCTAAGAGAAATGCAAGTGCCCCAAGATGACTGGCGACAAAATATTTACCAGTGCCTATTGTCAAATGGTGCATATTACCACAAGCACACTACATATGGTATTTATTTGCTCTCCCCTCTTTCTCCGTTCTCTCCTCCTCTCCCTTTTCCTATCGCCTCCCCTTACTTTCTTCTATGCACTTAAGCTATCAGAATTGTCCCTGGACCTAGTATGATAGCAATCTCGTCCGTCTCCTCCCCTTACTTTTTTTCTTCCCCTCACCCCATCCAGCACCATCTGAAATGTCATCAGGCCTAGTACGATAGTGGCTTGTTTTGTTCCCCCACTCCATTTCTGCACCCCTCTCCCTCCCCTTTTGTTTTCTCCAGCTCTACCAGAAATAGTAGGGTAGTCCGTTTCCATGTCCTTCCCAATCTCCCCCTCCCTTCCTTATCTATGTCTTAGCTCTTGCACTATCTGAAATGTCATCAGGCTGAGTACAATAGTTAATTTCACATCCTTACTGTTCCTGGCCTGTAAGAATGTCACTGTATTTCCCATTGTTCCCTCCCTTGCCTTGACGCGCTTTGAAACACATTGTTTATAGGTGCTACATAAATAAACCATCATATCATATTTGCTGCAATGCGGTCAAGGATGCACAGTGAAACCTGTATTTGCCATTTACTGCAAACAAAGCGTGATTGCAGTAAATGAAAAGTACGTTTCCAACATCCCTATACTCGCCAGTAAGGTCATGTATCATGCAAATGGTACTCGCCCTTTGTAAAAACTACTCGCCAATGCTAGTGGGCTAGTAGATTTTGCAAGCCCTGAGAACATACACGCAAAGTCTAGATTTCTGGACCAACCACTCAAGACATGTCAAGGAATGTGCATTACATGCTGCATGTTTTCCAAAGAAGAGGATCCAAAGTGGGAGGTCTTCCTTTCTCGCCATCGCCCTTTCATCCTTGTCATGCTGGGGTGGTCAGGAAAGGTTCCACTGAGGTTGCATTTACAGTGCAACTATGTGATGTCATCACCTACCATGGATAAATCATAAAAGAGGGTGTTTTGTACACATGAACTGAAGATGGTAGTTAAGATAAAATGTGACCCATGACAAGGGGGGGGGGAATTGGAGAAAGACTGGTCAAGACCTATACAAAAGAAATCCAATCACATTTGGGGGGATAGTAATAACATATATGGGAATGTATCTAGTGCGTCAACTTTTGTGGTTCGCAGAGACTGTTTAGTTTGACTGTACAGCGTCATCCAGCTCCTCCTGGCTGATTGTACATAAAGCAAGTTTATTGTACAAACGTGCACTTGCTTCTTAAGTGGCGGGCCTGCTTTGGGTTAAGGTGATTAGAGGCCCAACCCACAAAGGTCACATACTTTGCAACAGTCTCATACAAACTGCCGTGATTTTCCTTTCAAATCTTTGGGGAGTAAGAGGGGATAGTTACACAGACAGCTATGCTGCTCTGTGCCAGAATCTGGATTGAAAACGTGCTTGAGCAAGTGCTGCAGACTGTAAGAACACAGGTTGGGTGACTGTTCTCCTAAACTGATTGCAGGCATCAGTCTGGTAAGCTTGGGCGGCTGGAAGAAGCCTAAATCGAGGAAAATGGAAAATAGTGAAGGCAGTATAAAGTCAAAGAAATGAAAGTTACGTATGGAGCATACCTCCCATAAAAAGCAACAGGTACCAAAATGCACTCTGCCTCGCTACATATCCTTACAAGCCTGGACCAGATTATAACTTTTGTGGACAGGTGTAGTGCAATTTGGGAGATGTACGTTTTTATCTTGAGCTATGCAGAGCAAAAGCACTGCAGAGTAATGAAACAATCAGGAGATAACTAGAGGCTGGCCGCAGTTTGGTGGTCTTTACTTGGTCAATGATAAGAGAAAGGTGAACATGTTGTACTCACCACCTAGCCACTGGGACTATTGGCAAGCAAGAAACTGGATTATGTATAGAACTGAGATTGTGAGGCACTTGCTGGTTAGTAGCTTGAAACTTTACATTGTTATCCCTGAAAAGATCATTTCCAAGTTTCACAGATACCAGAGCTAAATGCTCAGCTCACATAGGCCAGCCTGCACTTTGAATGCCAGCAGGGTCGCCTCAACCCTTCTTCCTTGCCCATGGACACCAAACTGAGTACCATTGCATTGGATAATAAAAGCAATCACCAAACTACTCATCTATTTACTTTATTTATATAGCACGCCTAGCCCTAGGGCATCTAAGCACTAAGTGGAAGGAATCCAGCATGAAGCGCTACAGAAAAAGAACACTTTTGTTCCAATACATGCTGTGTGGAACAAGCTGAAAGACAAACTTCATGCTGGTGTGCCGCTAGCAAAAGTGGCAAAGATTTGGCTGGTCCACGGTCACCAAATCGGGCTGCAGCACAAATGGTTCAGTTTAACAACCAGAGGTGGTGGAAGGGCTGCAAATGACCTGCCATATTATGTTGCGTTGATGTATACCGTTCACCGCTACCACCCAGGGGCAGTTTCTAGACATGCACGTGGCTCTGCAAGAAAGAGGAAGGGGGTTAGTGAGGGCAGAGTGAAAGGATAGGTACAGAACTAGGAGAAACTGGCATCTGTGCTGGCTTGCAGATGGTGATTGCATGCACTGGCTTGTTTCCGTACGGTAATGCTCAATGCCTGGATTTACTCTGTCAATGCTTGTTATGGGTGGGGGTGGTTCCGGGGGGGGGGGGGGGGGGGTGGTGGAGGGGTGATATTGGTTGGTAGGTCTGGTTGGGCACACTGGACTGTTGTATCCGTATGGCTATTGTCCAGTATCAGGGATTGTTTTTTGTATGCAAGTCTTGCCTGTGTGGGGTGTGCGTTTGTGTAAGAATTCACTAGCCAACTGGGCGCGTATAGTAACTTGGGTGGTGTGTTGGAGGGGAGCGGGATGATTAGTACATTAACTAAGCTCCAAATTCTTCTATCTAAACTAATGTATTTAATGTGACGCATGATTAATCTTCACAATCTTGTGAAACACATGGTTAATTTCATAATCTAACTGATGCATGGACAGTCTTCATAATTCTATCCAAGCGTTATGCTTGGCTAATCTTCACATTTTAGATAAATGTGAGGAGTGGCTAGTCTTCACAAATCTAAGTGTGCCAAATGGCTAGTCGTGCAATTGCTAGATGCAGAAAATTGCCATCTTACATAATTAGGCTAATTGCAGAATCGGGCTACATTATAAAAATGTGGCTAAACGTGAGATATGGCCGACTAACTCAAATGGGCTAAAAGCAAGGTGAAGCGACCGTACACAATTTGGTTAAATGTGAGATATGACTGACCAACACAAGAGTGGATCTAACCACACTTACCGTATCCATCGCTGCTGGATGACTGTGGCAGGCATCTCAGGCAAACACGGAGTGGAGCTGCTTAGTCAAAAGCTGGCCTTTGGGCCCTTATAGGGCTGCCCAGAAGTCCTTTGTTAAGAAGGGAATCCCCAATCACTGGTGGGGGGAGGGAACAGAAGAGACCAAAAACAGTCTGCTAGAGGACAAAAAAAATGGAAAGGGCTAGGAAGCTGGAGCAGGAAGTGGAATGGCTCAGTAAAAGAACGGCACAATGAGCACTCGAAAAGCTGGAGGCTTGTGATCAAGTGCATCAGGATTCCAACCCCAATTAGGAAACAACTAGTAATTCAGAATCTCAGAACCTCTTCAGCCACAATGGGAAGTGTAATTATGGCTAAAGAGGGGTTCACTTGAGTATTGTTTGATTTTATTTATATAGCGCCTACCCCCAAATGCAGAGAGAACCAAGCAGGAAGAAAAATTTAATTATGATCCAGAATAAACAAAAAGTGAAAGTCGAGCAAAGAACTTTGGGAGAAGAACATTACATAGGGCCCAATATTGAGCCTTTCAAGAGAAAAGCTGTTTTCCACTATTATGGGGGACACTGGCTCCCAACTCCATTATCACACACAAACACATGAATGGGGCAACTTCGGGAGGCATCTCATGCACACCAGTACTAGTCACTCTGCTCAGCAAGCTCCATTTATTTTGTCAGCCAGGTTATTTGCGCAGTGCAAATATGTCCATGAGAAGTAGCAGAGCAAGAAACGGTCCAGCGCCGTCCACTAGTTCTGGTACTCAACAGGTTCCCGAGAGCGTTCATCCTACCAGAGCTTTGACGTCATACCAATGATACATAAAGGGCTATATGAATGCCAAGTAACACAGCATAACATAAGCTAGTACTCTAGCAGTTTTGGTGTGAGTGCCAGTACGTATGTTTGTTTTGTTTTATTTATTTGTATAGCGCTCCAGACGCAGAGGTAAAAGGGCGCTTTGGGAAACTGTTACATGGTACATATTTATACAGTTTACATTTATACAGTTTACAGGGAAAAAGCACAAGTAAAGGCATTATCGTCAGGCAGAGGGGCGAGCAGATGGGAAATGCTAGTTTTTGTCCAGTAGCCATCCAATAACCTGTTTCCTAAAAGATTGAAAGGACTCGATAGTTTTGATGTTGAGTGGTAGGGTGTTCCAGAGTTGGGAGGCAAGGACCGTGAAGCTGGATCCTCCAGCTCTTTAAGGTGAATCTGGGCACTGTCAGGCATAAGGTATTGCAGGATCTGGTAGCAGATGTCATGGTGAATTCGTTGGTGAGATAGGGTGGGGCTAGATGGTGTAAGGCTTTGTATGTGAGGCAGATGGTTTTTAGGTCGATTTTTTTGTTGTATGGAGAGCCATTTGCACGATTTTCTGGTGGTACAGATGTGCTCTCGTCTTGGGATGTTTAAGGCTGCTCGTAGCCCGTTATTTTGGAGTACCTGTAGTTTATTAATTATGGATTGGTTTGCGCCTAGGTATAGACTGTTACAGTAGTCCAGTTTGGACTGTACGAGAGCCCTGGCCAGCGTAATGCAGCTATTAGAGGACAGGAAAGGTCTACAGGGCCTGATCCGCTTGCCTGTGTAGGCAGTGGCTGAGGCAGTCATGTTAATTTGTTTGGATAGGTTGGTGTTGGCATCTAGGTAAAAGCCAAGGATTTTCACACTTTTTACAATGGGAATAGTGTTACCATCGATGATGATACTATTGTAGTTATAGCTGAGTTTCGACAGGTTATTAGGTGAGCCAACAAGGAGAAGCTCAGTTTTCTCATCATTCAGGCAGAGGCCGTGTATGGCCATCCATGCCTGAATGGTGGAGAAGATTTCATTAATCCGAGTGACGTCAGCATTGTAGTTACCTGAGAGGGTAAGGAGTATCTGGGTGTCATCTGCATAATTGGTGTAGGCGACACCCAGATGGTCCAGTTTGTCTAAGAGTGGCTTTGTAAATATATTGTACAAAGTGGGAGAAACACAAGAGCCTTGTGGGACACCACAGGTGATAGGGATGGGGTCAGCTGCTGCTACTGGTGAGAAAACCCTGATGGTTCTATTAGCCAAGAAGGCTTGTATCCATATGACAGCAGAGGAGGAGAAGTAAGCTGCGGAAGATCGGTGGTTGCAGAGTATTTTGTGATCAACCAAATCGAAGGCCGCTGAGAGGTCTAAAAGGAGTAGGATGGCGGCGTTGCCTTTATCTTTGATTTCATCAATCTGACTTTTGAGGTCAACAAGGGCCGTGGCGGTTCCGTGTTGAGGTCTAAAGCCAGATTGATGTATTCCTAACAATTGGTTTGTCTCCAGGTAGTCGTGAATTTGCAGGTAGGCAACTCGTCCAAGAATATTTAGCAAGAATGGGACCGTGATGATGGGTCTGTAATTGGTGGGTATGGCTGGGTCTAATAATTGTTTTTTTTTTTTCTTTCTAGAAGTGGGAGAACCCATGATTGTTTCAGGTTGCTAGGGACTGAATTAGTAGTCAAAGACAGGTTGATTAGTTTAGTGATGAAAGGGGAATAGATCTCTGGCTGTGTCTTTTATGATCTGGGCCGGGCAGCTGTCCCCTTTGCGGTTAGATGGTTTTAAAGAGACTATCATTTTTTGTAATTCCGGTATAGTTACCTTTTTAAATGTGAAGCCTAAGTTAGTGTCGGAGGTCGGTAATGAACTTAGACTGGTAGGCGTATTACTGGTAAGTTGTTGTCGTTTATCCTCTATTTTGGTTTGGAGGCCTGTAATTTTATTGGCAAGAGCACTCTGGATACTGGTGCACCAGGGTTTGTCTTTCGTGCAAGTATCTATGGGTGGAATAGGATTTTCTTATTCCTTTAGTATATTAAATAATTCTTTGGTGCAGGATCCTGCCCGTTCTATCCTAATGTTGTAGGCTCCTTTCTTGGTGCGAATTATCTCCTTTTTATATAAGGAGGAGATGTTCGTAAGATTAGTTTTGTTTTCAGCAGATGGTTCTGTTTTCCATAGTGTTTCTAGCTTAGCTTTCTTTTTTCTCAATATTTTGAGTTCGGGGGTGTACCAGGAGTTCAAATGAGCTCTAGGTTTTCCTTTGCACAGTTAAATAGGGCGATGGTGTCAATGGCAATGGCCACGGAGTCGTTGAAGGTGTGGACCAGTAGGTTAAGGTCGGCAGTGGCCGGTAGTGCGTTGAGAGTGGGGAGGACGAAAGGTATTAGGGCTTCAGTGGTGATGCTACACTTGTTCCTGGTGGGACAAGCTGGTGCTGTAGGGCATTCTTTAGTGTCTAAGTTATTGATAATGATATCTAATGGGATGAGGTAGTGATCAGTCAATGCAAGAGGTTGGGGGCTTTACAGGTAATATTACAATTGAGAGCCGCTACCCAGTTGATGATTCTACCTTTCTGATGGGTAGGTTGAGAGCTGAGTTGTAGGGAGCCATGCTCAGCTAGCACGTTGGCTAAGGAGGAGGCTGGAGAGTCATTGGGGTCATTGTACCTCAGGTTGAAATCTCCAAGGATGATAATTTGTGCTGATGTTCTTTGTTTTTTTTTTTTTTTTTTTTTTTTTTTTATTTTGCTTCTATCAATTCAATGATTTTGCAAAAACAGAATAAGCAGGCAGTCAAAATTTCTTTTCTAGTCTTTTCTAGTCTTTCTTTGTCAGTTTATTTCAATTTGAAGCAAGAGTTTTGGGCTTTGCAGTTTCCCTTTTAGACTTGAGGTCTGATTGGATTCCGCACTCATCTTGTACTTTTTGGTACACTGGAATCTGCTCCTTCCAGCCTCTCTGAATTGCGTAGACAAGACTCCAAAGCATTCTTTAATATTTTGGAAGTTGCTAACGCCCAGGTTGTTCTCGATCCACTCATCAGTCTATTCCACCAGACTTGTTCTTCATGTAAGGAGTCACTGTCTATTAGGGGTCTCAAGTAGGCTCTTCTCCACTTTAATGTTTCGGAGCAATGCAAAAGAAGGTGTTTGTAATTTTGATGTAATTTGTGCTGATAGTTCTGCAGCAGCACTGTTGATCAGGTTTAGGGTTGTGTGCTTGAATCTTCCATTGCTCCTCAATGAATGGTATGGTCAAGAAATTGAGCATTCAACAGTGTCATGTCAAGGCAGGGTCCGGTAGTCCCTGCAGGGACAGTCCGAGATTTGAACGGTGATTAGGAAGCCGACTTATGTTGGGTTTTAACACCACAGAAACTGGTACATGCAGTGTAATTTTCCTGTTGTGCTTTCTGAAGAAGTGAGAAGTGAGATTTTATATGCAAGACAAGTGATCTGATGTCATACAGCAACTTTGTAGAGTCATGATGTTTAGCCATGTTTATAAATTAGTTCATCTTGCAGTCTCCCTTAAGAAGGTGGTAAAATTACTGGCGAGACAATGGCGAAAATAATGTGCTGTGTGTCCAACTAGTAGCCAAACCACACACATGAAAATTACTAGTTTGGTTCTCTGCATAGAGGTTATAGCTCTTGGGCTTCTGAAGAGAGCAACGTTAACTATGGATCCCTTATTAAACTGTTCAGAATATCAAATGATCCGTCTCCGACGCCCAACGCTACCAAATGACCATCATCTGGACAACATGCCTCCTATCCTGAGCTTTCATTGCTCTGCCAATTGCGCTCCAGAACTTGCTTTGGGTCACTCAAACTGGATAACATTTACTTTCACAGTAAAATCGAAACAAAACGAAAGTGTTTGGTGGAACTAGGATCACTAAAAATGACTGAATGCCCAAAATTTCAATTTATTTCGTACTTTTTTTTTTATGTTCTGCAGTTAAATGTGGGTTTGACCGCCCTGCAAACTCCCCCCATATCTAATGAATATGACTACACCACTTACCAGTTGATCTGTTTCTCACAAATTAATGGTATGTCAAATGCATAAAATACATTGCAAATATTGATTTTTCATGTTGCCACTATATCAGGTTTTATAAAGCAAAGGTGATAACAGTTAATTTATAGGAGGCTGAAGCGGAATCACAATCTTATGAATTATTAAGAGAGAGGCAAGAAGGATTTGGAAGAAGGTCTTAAACCTGCCAGCATCCTTACCCATTACCTATAGCCTCTCTAAGGTTTGACATCGCTTAAGGCTGGGTTAGATTGGTGTATTGCGTCAAAGTATGAGAAGATAATGGCACCCAATCATGAATCTTTGTATGTGGGCTTGAAGGTATCTATGGTGAAGGGTTTGGACCCCCCCCTACTTATGAAGTTGAAAACAATGGCATTGACTTATTTGGGGGTTACTGGTAGGCAATTATCTCAATTATGGGAAAATCCAGTTGGGATTAAGAAAGCGTCATTTACTGCCGATTGGATCTTTACTACTGATAAATTGTGCAGCTATCACCTTCACTCTACATTCTGTTCCTTGTATGAGTCATTGGGCTTGGTCCTTAATTACCTGAAGAGATTCCCAAATGCAATGTGGTGTGAACAAATTATGTTTTTGCTTAAATCTTTTGCATACAGGGAAGGTATTGGAAAAGCGCTTATGGTCGGAAGGTAAGTTATTGACTTTGTGCAATGATTGTGAAACTAAAACATCTTATGATAAATTGTCCAGTAACAAGACGTTGCTTGAAAAATGTGCATTATTTTGTTTATTTCGTAGATTGGCTTAAAGCAGATGAGTTTTGGAACAAAGTGTGTGCGAAGAAATAGAAGGTTTAAGAGTATGAAAAGAGATGGGGGTTTTGATTTTAGTATTATATCTGGAGGGTGTAACATTTACAGTTGCAAGCAACTAGCGCCCATACATTTTTTTTTTAAATCACTCTGCACTTCAATTCTATGCATACACACAGTACACCATTTCTCACTCGCCAAGTGTCAATTACCACTAGCCAATGGACCGAGTGCAAATTGTGCGCCCCGATAGCTGCCTTATTGCAGGTAAAGATAGAATGTTGTTCTTTTATTAAAGATCTAATAATTATATATTTAAAGTGTTTTATTAGAATATTGTAATGTTTTATGTAATAGAATTACAAGGTTAATGTTTTGATCGAACCACAATAAAGAAAACAAGTAACTTCATGGCAGGTTGCATGCTGCATTTTTTATTTAAGTGGGGGTGCCCCAATACGACTCCCTCCAACAACAAAAAACACCCCTCTATACCCACCTATGCTACCCCCTTGTGCCCACCATGAACTAATCACGTAACTCTGGTCGATGAAACAACAGTATACGGGAATACATGTATCTCGTAAGCCACTCATGTCACCAAACAAATGTACATTGACCTTTTTAGTAAAATTAGCAAAGTGAAACCTCCACTCCACTTCTCGCTGAATTGATCACGCCCCCCAGTTTATTGACGAAACTGGGTTGGTATACAGCTTCCAAGTGACTTAACTACAAATGACTCGCTACCATGAGCTCATTAACACACTGCGTGAAGTGGGCACAGGTTGGCTGAGCAGTTATACACAGTTGCATTTACAGAGGTGTACAAATAAATAGTAAGCGGCCAGGCGAGTGCTTTAAAAAAATATATATATATATTATACAATGAAAAAACAAAATGTATATTAAGAAGAGGCTGTTCATTAAGGGCCTGGTTACCCCACCTGTTTGATATAGCACCCGCCAGCCAATACCCAATGGTGCACCAGTGAGCCAAAAGGAGTTTTCGAAAAGAGGCAGTGCAAAGGAAAACAAACCTATCCAGTGTTAAGTTGTCCACAAACCTACCAAGAAGTTTCAAAATGGCATCGATCAAAATTCAAGAACAGCTAATCCACAACTGACTTTTAAATATGCCCCATGTCGTTTAGCTCAAAATCTCATTGAAAAATTACTGACCTAAAAAACTATGAGAATCGGCACCAGAAGTACTAATGACAGAGCAAGCATGCAGAACCCAACCCCATCATCGTACGTGCCATCTTCCAAAACCATCTGAAGGGAGGGTCGGGGATGGGGGGGAAATGATGACTGTTCCAGAGTTCGGAACAGGGACACGGGGTGAATTAAAAACCACAGACGGTGCAGATCGCTGGAGCATTCGCAGTCATTCACACCGCATGCAGAGGATGGCCAATACTCACTGCTAACTTTCATGCTGCCAAAAGCCGATGGTTGCTGCACCGGCTTGCAGCTCTCTGCAAAGGAGGTGGTCCTCGGTCGCCCCGACATGGTGCCTCCTTCAGCCGTCTCTCCTCCTGGGCCGCTGCTAGGATGGGCTCTGGCAGAAGCAGAGATGGGACATCAACCCGTCCAATAAATGGGAGAGCACAGGAACCCCAAAATAAATCAGCGCCTTCTTATCCAGCGGGTGCGGTCTCCTACACCACGCCGGGTGCGGGCCTGATCATCTCGCAGGGGGAAAGAGCTGGGAAGCCAAAAGGCGAGCATGAACTCCTGGAACCCTGGAACCGAAGGAAGCCACCAGCCCTTACAGCGCTGAACCCTGTGACTGGACAGCTCTTGCTCGTGGAAAGAAATGCCGAATCAGCGGAGAAGCGATGGGGATGAACGATGAGCCAGGAATCTAAACTCCACCCTTGCACCGGAACGGTCAGGGGGAAAATATGCAGCACCCGACGCAAGGATGCCTTCCTCCTACAGCATCCCAAGGTGCAGATGAAGGCCTGTAGAAAGGGGACGAGGCGATCATTAACAGCCTAGGTGGCTGCCTCTCTCTGGCACCAGGGCTGGTCAGGAGAGCAGCAGCCCGCGGGGAGGTGCACCCACCCCGACTGCCTCTGGCGATCGAGGCCTGGTCTCCTCTTGCTGGCAGTCAGATCTCATGCACAGGCGAGCTGCAATGGAAGTCGGCCCCTCTCCTCTTGCTGGCAGCCAGATCTTTAGGGCATTTACGAGAGGCTTCTGTTCTTACCCAGCTGGCAAGGAGCAGGTGGAAGGGGGTTATGAGATGATGATGCTCCTGGTAGGTTTCGAGCCTCAGAGTAGTGAGATGGGGGAAATCGGGTGGTCCTCTACCCAGGCTCCTGGATTGGTTTCCTTCATTGGAGGGGGCATGGGTCTTTTGTTCTCCGGGCCTCCGTTTCCCCTTCCTTTTTAAGGAGATGGGAGGGTGTTGCTATTTATTTCAACCCAGGTGGTTTCCGTTTATAAGGCTTGGACATATATTCCTTCCTGGGCTCTTTGGTAGCTTCAATGGTGAATTTAAAGTAAGTAATAATGGGGTTTACTGCTCCCATGTGCGTCTAGGTTGCTTTGGGGGTTTTCTGCATGCGGGTATTGGAGAATAGCTGACTCCCAGCTCCTTGTGTGCAGTATTTTGAGGGGGAGGGAAGGGGGCTCATGGGCGTCCCCTGAGGTTGCAGGCTCCTATTAGTGTGTTATTGGGGGTGGATATTTTGTGCTGTTATCTCGGCCTCTCCAGGTTCTCTTGCGGGCCTGTGACGTTCCTCTCTTTGTGTTGCCGCCGGTCATTTAGAACCTGGTCTGGGCGGCGCTGGGGGGGACCGCCATGGCCGGAAGGGGAGCGGTGGTGAGGGGGGGGCTGCAGGGGCGCCCCAGGGGTGGGGGGCTGGCGCTACCTCCTGCCGCCTACTGACTCCCCGGTGCTCCTTGCTTCCTGGGGCCGTACCTGGGGCCCAGGCTCCTCCCGTTCGGGTTCCCCGCGTCTCTTTGTCCGGGCCCCGCTACCTCCGCCTCGCCGCCGCACTCCGCTAGTCTCTCTCTGGCTTTTTTTTTTCCCTTCCTCGCGTAGGCAGCTCCTCCCTGCGCCAAGTGAGGCGGCGCACACTCACCCGCCCCCTGCGCTGTCTGAGCACAACGCCTTCCAGAATACCACCAGCTGCCCCTGACAGCTGCGTCCTATTGCGCATGCGGACTTGTGTCAAGCAGTCAAAAGAAAAAGAAAGGTCGCCATGTTAAGGTCAGGCAACGGAGCGACCAACACTCAATTTACAGGGGTGAAACCACACACTCTCATCATAGGTGGCAAAGGGCTTTCTGCCTGACTTCAACATGGCAGTCCCTCAAGACCCGTATTTGTCTGAAATTGCAAACGCTAAAATGGCCACAATATTTGCGCTATACTTTTCATTCGCCCGATTATCATACTTTTCGACTGTCTGGGAATTAAAACATCCGCAGTAGCAGCAGCTACTTTACTTCAATTTTCACACTCTACCGCTCTTTTTATCCCTGCTACTTTCCAGCTCGGTAAAACAAGACTTGCAAAAGGTTAATACAAAAGCAATCCCTAATGACCTACTGGCCTTTATTCAGTTTCAATGATGTAATTCCACTCTCCCATAGCGACTTAATTGGCCAATCAGCTAGCGCCGGAAATGGACGCACACGATGCCCAATAAGTGAAAGAACGTGAGCTTGTCAGTTATAATATTCTACTTTTCGTTCATGTCAAGCTCTTTTGCCTCTCAGTATCCTGTCCCGCAATTACTTATGTAATTGTTAAATGCTATAGAATCCATAAAAAGGGTTGAACCTAAATAAAAGGTACACCAAATCCAGTGGTTACTTTGCATTTTGTTTTCCTACATTCATTAAGATGCCTTTGCACGATAGCCACTACATGGAATATGAATAACTCCAACATGGCCGCCATGGGTGACGTGTATGTGGAGCTACGGCTGTCTGGCAATGCCTGGGCCTCATCCCCTACTTTTCAAAGCTTTGTCTTTTTTGTTTGCATTGTTCACGAGACTTTGCCAAACCCCGCTGGCTGAACTCCCAAACGCGTTTGTTCATTTGGGAGCCTTAGGTGTCGCCTGCCAGCGCTTGTACTCCAACTCGGCCCACGTAACAGAGGCGGAGCCACGCTGGGTGGGGAGAGAACATTTGGTCGGCAATATGGCATACGTTAACCAATGGAGAATGCACAATGATTGAAGCTACATTGTGATTGGATTGCGGTAGTCATCAGATAAGATGCTGTTCAAAGAGGGATGCTGATTTTTTTTCTCCTCAAAATGTTTTTTACTTGTTACCCACATTACCTATGCCCCTCTTCCTCGTCCCAGTACTTGGTGAGTCCAACCTTCCCACAGGAATCCATTCCATCTTTTCAATATGTGCTACGTGCCCCATCCCTCTGTACTGAGAGCATAATACTCCAAGCCATCACAATGTATCAGTTTTAATCCCCCCCATCCTTTTTAGCATATGGTTGTACCCCAGGCCAGCCCTCACATCACACACGCACCTGACTTAAGAAGACATGGACACTTCTGATCAGTTTAGGGTCCCGGCAGCAACTGATGCCTCCCGGTCCTTCTTTATTACAACCCGCATGAGCGAGCCGGAACAAGGCTCGCGCTTGCGTATAAACCATACTACGCTCCATAACATTCTTCCTTTTCTTTAAACGAAAACAAAATACTAATGATCAACAGTACAACAACTCAACATGAGTCAACTCGTGTTATCACCAACTTTATCTAGGTACCTGTGTCCATGATATAGTCCTGGAACCGAGCTGGACGCCGCCTCGCTTCCCTGCTCGGGTATCTCCGGCTGTCGTCATGGACCGGATGGGGCGATTGTCTTGATGGAGGGTCTCCACCACCGTCTTGTCCCTTGGTTGTCAGGGTAGTATCCAGGTCTGCAGGCTCAGGGGCCCCGTTACCTACTTCCGGCGGGTTGACTCCGATCTTTTTGCAGTAGGACACATTACGGGTAACAATTCCTCGCCCATCCACTGCAGTTATCATCGAGCCTTTGACATGTGTCACCCCCACGGGTTGAGGTTCGTATGTGAGGGACATTTTCCCTTCCGAATGCCTGTTTCTTATCAGTACGGTGTCTCCTACAGCGATGTCCTTGTCTTGCAGATCTCTCCGACCGCTTTCTTTCTCATTTCTGGCCTGCCTCTCCTGTCGGACATGATCATTGTCAATCACACCCGGTTCTCTTCCCTCCATCTCGGGTATCAGACCTCTGGGACAATGTTTCAATAACGCCTCTGCCGGTGCTACCCCTGTAGGCTGGTGTGGGGTCGCCCTGTACTCTCTCAAGAACTCAAACAAGTTCTGGCATAGTTCTCCTCCCCCATTTAATGAAATGCGGAAGACCTTGTTCAAGGTCTGCATGAACCTTTCGGCTTCCCCGTTTGCTCTTGGCCAGAGCGGTGTCACTCTCGGATGTCTGATGCTGCGGTCCTCCAAGTATTTGCCGAATTGCTGCCCCTGGAACGGTGGGCAATTGTCTGAGCAGAGTTCGAACAGGAACCCATGTGTGGCGAAAATGTTCTCCAGAGCCAATATAGTATGATCGCACGCCGTCGACTCCACCAACTCAATCTCTGGGTATCTGGACCATTGATCCACCACCGCTAGATAATACATCCCCGGTCCGGTGGACCCAAAGTCTGCGTACATGGTTCCCCATGGCTGTTCGCTTCTTTCCATAGATTGTATTGTAGGACCTCTCTCGACTGGGCTGGCCGCTTGGCAAGGGATGCATAGGTGCACAAACTCGTCCACACGCCCCTCTAGTTCTGCAAACCACAACTTGGCTCTCAGGCGTGCTTTACTTTTCGCTGTACCTTGATTCCCTTTGTAGGCTAGTTCCAGCACCTTTGCCACCAGGGACCGAGGAATGGCAATTTGCTGTCCCCTCAGCATTAGCCCCTCCTCAGACATCGAGAGTTTGTTTCGTGCCTTCCACAGTGTCTGCAGGTCCTGTTGCGCCCCTGTCTCTCGTCTGGTGTTGTGGGCTAGCACGTCCTTCCACTCCCCACTGTCCATGGCTGCTTGAATAATCTGAACTACCTCGTCACTTCTTGTAGCTGCCACTATCTCTTAAAGCGATAACGCCACAGGCATGGCCGCCTCCAAGACACTGCGAACCATTTCAACTCAATCAACCACCTCTAGGCTTTTTTGTGTGCTTCCAGCCCCTGGATGAAGAGACAAGTAATCAGCATGGTTATTGGTGCCAGGCCGCTATTGCAGTTTTACCCCATATTCAATCAGGGACAACATCCAGCTCTCAATCCGAGGAAGTGGTTTTGAGGATCCGTCTGCCATAATGGGTATCAGTGATTTGTGGTCTGTGATAACTACCACAGGTTTCCCCAAAATGTATAGTCTGAAGTGTTTACACCCCCACAGGATGGCCAGTGCCTCCCTCTCAATCTGTGAATAACTTCTTTCTGTATCCGATAGAGCCTTGCTAGCGTATGCAATGGGGTGCATTAGTCCTTGGGCATCTGCTTGCAGAAGTACCACCCCCTGTCCCACTGGGCTGGCGTCCACCACAATCTCTGACTCCCTCTCGGGATTAAAGTACGCCATCGTTTCCTTGCCTGTTAGCGCCATCTTAATGTCGGTGAACGCTTTCTGCTCCTTAGAGGTCCATGCCCAAACCACATCATTCTTGGTAAGTGCCCTCAGCGGCTCGGACAGAGATGCCAGGTCCCTAATAAATTGGCCACAGTAGTTCATCATGCCCAGGAAGCTTCTGACTTCCGAGGGTGTTACTGGGGCTGCCGCTTCTTGAATGTCTCGCACTTTCTCCAGGTCCGGGGATATGCCCCCTGCGTGGAAGATGAACCCAAAGAATTCAATGCGGTCCTTGAAAAACTCACACTTTTCCTTATGTAGCGTGAGACCTAAACTTTTAACTCTGACCAGTGTCTTTTCCAGTCTTTTCATGTGGTCAACCTCAGAGGAAGCAAAAACCAGGATGTCGTCACTCAAGTTAATGATCCCTTTCAGTCCGGCCAGGGCACCACGAATGACATTTTGAAAAACTTCAGCCGCTGACGATATCCAAAAACGTAACCTTTTAAACTGGTACAATCCCTCGTGGTTGGTGAAGGTTGTAATATAACAGGACTCTGGGTGTAGCTCCAACTGATGATACCCAGAGCGGAGGTCCGATTTGGAGAACGCTCTAGCCCCTTGTAGTTCACCTATGATATCGTCCAATGCCGGCATGAGGTGTCTTTCCTGTTTGATTGCCGCATTGGGCAGGCGCATGTCGACACAAATGCACACTGCCCCGGGTTGTTTTGGTTTGGGGCCCACCAGAATTGGGGAGACCCATGGGGTGGGGCCTTCTACCCTTTCGATGATGTCCATATCAGTCAATTTCTGGAATTCCTTCTCGACTTGCGCTCTCAGGTGAAACAGTATTCTTCTGGGATTCAGTGCTGTTGGCCTCACGGACTTGTCGATGTGTAGCCGCATAGGGTCTCCTTTTAGCTTGCCCAACCCACAGAAGATGTCTGCATATCGATCCAGGAGGCGATCAACGTCCGTTTGGTATACCGACAGGGCAAAGTGGACAATGTCTAGCTCCTCTGAGGCTGCACAGCTCAGCAATGAGTGAGGGCTCACGTCCGTGACAAAAAATATGGCCTTTATTGCATTCTGTCCATGGGTGACGGGTGCCACAAAAACCCCTTGTATGGGCAATGGCGTGTCACCCCCAAAAGTGTAGATTCTTGCTTTGGAGTCCTCGAGCCCTGGCGGGCCTGGAAGGGCCTCATAATGCTCTGCCGCCAGAACACAGACTGATGCCCCCATGTCAATTAATACTGGCCTTGGGGGGTCTCTGATGATAACAACACAGGTAGGTTGCCTCCGTTTTCTTGCACCCGTCGCTATGTTGGAAATGAAAAACACCTCCTCTTCATCCTCCTCTTCCTCTGCTATGTCTAGTTCATGTATATCATGTTCAATCTCTGCAATGTTCTTTACTTTTCTAGCATTGCCGCTGGCAACTCTTGCTGGGCCCCTGGATGTGGCCACCGGGGTCGCTGCCTTGCACAACTTTGCACAATGTGCATCTGCCGCACACTTTTGTCTTTGCCGGACATTCCCCCACATGAGGTAGATCGTAGCCACACTATTGACATGAATGCGGTATGTTGGGATTTGTGGCACCTTCGGGCCTTTTCTGACCCCACCGTTGCTTAGTAGGGGTTGATCGGCCAACAGCGAACGCTTCTTCACTCTTCCCCGGACGGACAGCTGCGTCCATCCGAGCAACCTTGCTCTCTGCCAGCTCATATACACGTCCAATGGCCAGTATTTGTGCTAGTGTTAGGCCAGGCTCACAGAGGATTTGTCTCCTCAGCTTTCCCGAGCTGCACCCTTGAATCAGTTGGTTACGTACGATGCCTTCCTCTTTCTTCCACCTGCATGTACTGGCCAAATGTCTTAACCTCCCACAGAACTGGTCAAGGGATTCGTCTCCCAACTGCTTCTCCGCACACATGACGAACCTGTCATAGTCCATGTTCGCCAGAGGAAGAACATTATTTTGTAGGGCCGTCTTGACAGCCGCGTATGTGGTTGCCTGCAAGTTTAAAGATTCAAAAATTCGGTGCACCTCTGAGCCTCCTGAATACAGCATGGTTGCCACTTTCGCATCATATTCTGTCTCACCAGTGGCTCTTAAGAACATTTCCAGCTTCTTTACCCATAACAACCATTTGGAGCCAAGCTTGGAGGGGGGGTCCTGAGAGATCAAACTCCGGCATGGGCGCCAAAGTACCTTGTTGTCTGCGTGGCACTGGCGCTGGAGCAACAGCCGCATCCTCCTGTTCTCCCATGCCTACAGACCGCACGAGCACCCCATTTTAGAGTATGAGGCCGCAGGTCTGTCCTCTCCTTGATGTGATGCACTCCCCACTCACTTGGTCCTTTAGCTTGCCAGCTTGGTTAGTACCTTCTGTTGGTGTTTCACACTGGTGTATCCACAGTTCCAGGATTAAAGTAGAAGGATGTCTGTACACCTCACTCCACTGTCTCACAACACTGTCCTCACCTCTTCTGTGTGCAGCCAATGAAATGGGGAACCTCCCACAGGCAGGATCAGCACGTGTGGCATATGTCCATACAGTTGCGTGGATGAAGAGAAATGAGATCTCCAAATCTCCTCTAAAGTCCATAAATCACGGGCATCGGGGTCCAATGGTCATGAAAGTTCAAAAAATTGTCAAGTGTACCACAAACGGCGCACAAGCACCCTTCTGGGCCGCAACAATCGCGTACAGATTGCCAAAATGGTGGCCAACTTGCCGCGTAGGATTCCGTACTGCGGGATGTGTGTCGGATCGCCTCGTCGCGCGTAGAGAAATCACTGGAGGATTCCGCCCACTCTCACGCTGCACTTTCCTCGTCGCCAATGTTAGCATATGGTTGTACCCCAGGCCGCCCCACACATCACACACACACCTGACTTAAGAAGACTCGGACACGTCTGATCAGTTTAGGGTCCCGGTGGCAACTGACGCCTCCGGGTCCTTCTTTATTACAACCCGCATGCGCAAGCCGGAACGAGGCTCGCGCATGCGTATAAACCATACTACTCTCTGTAACAATCATGACAGGAAACCTGGTGGGTGGCCGGGCTGTCTGCTTCACCACCTATGCTCTCCCTGCTGAGTTGGTGCCTTTATTTGGTATATAGCTGGCAGTTGGGGCATGGGTTTCACCTGCTCAACGCTGCATGCTCTGGTTATTTCTTGATTCCTGGAGTTTAGGTGAGCTGCTGTCTCTCGACTCATGCTCGGTTCTACCCTGCTTGGGTGGCGTCTTGCTGGTGCCCTGTTAGTGACTTGTATGTGCTCTGCTGGGGCCTTTCTTTCTCCTGGTGCTCGTCGGATGGGCTGTGCTGCTATAGCTCAGAGCAAGCGTGTAGCCAATGAGAAGCATGTGTCTTTGGGAGAGAGCACAACATGTGTTGTGGTCTGAAGAAGGATCACACACAGGCAGTAGGTGATGTTAGTGTGTGTTTATTTACTATGCACACACAGCCCTGGCTGTGCTTTGTAAGTACCACACTAGCTTAAGACTTAGGAACTATATACACTTGCAGTCTCTGCTAGCTTCACCTGCATGCCTGGTAATGGAGAGGGCCCACTTCAAAGGAGACTGGGAAGGGGAGCGTTGGTCCTTCCTTCTCCTGGCTCACTGCGCTTGTAATGTTAGAAGCAGGAAGCCCGTTTCACATCTCGCGTTAACCTCTCGCGAAACTTAGCACAGGACTTCCTTATAGTCCTTTACTCTACATACCTCTTTTTGTTGGACAACTTGCTTTACTACATCACATAGTTGTTGTACCTTCCTGGCCTTCTTCTTTCTCTCTGTGGTCTACTGCTCTCTGCGTTCTCTTCTTGCGGTGTTGTACTATTTTCACTGGTTCTCTCTTGTCTCACCGCACTCCTCTTGGGACTGGCTCCCCCTTGGGATGGTGTCCCTTCGTTATGCTCCTCTTCATGTTCAGGTTGTTCTCTTGTCGGTTTCTCCTTGGCAGAGCTCTCCTCTTGATTTCTCCGCTCTTGTGTTGCGGGGCTGGGTGCTTCTCCTGCCCCATTTCGTATAGTGCCACCCTCTCCAAGTTCCATCGCTTTCCGTCTTGGGTGCGTACATCGTTTTTCCCTCACTGCACTACCCTCAATGGTCTGCTGAACTTGGATCTAGTAACGGGATCTCTATGTAGCATTTTAATCTTGATCAAATCCCCTTCTCGGACTGTTCTTTGTTGTGGCTTTCTTCTTTTGTCGCTATATCTCTTCAAGTTTTCTTTGCTTTTCTTCACTCTCCACACCAATCCTTCCATGTACACTTTCTCATCCTCTCTTACATTTGCCAGCTATGGCGGGACCAGTGTGGACGCTGCCCTGCATCCTCTGAGGAGATGAAACAGTGATATGTTTGTGACCCCATTGGGGGTAAGGCGATGAGCAGCTACTGCTTTCTTGACTGTGCTGAGCGGGTCGAGACCCACAGTGGTGGCTAACTGCAAGGCTCCCTTAATGAGCCTGTTGGTGCGTTCCATCAACCCAATTGCTTGTGGGTGATATAAGGCAACTTTTATTTGCTGGATGTTGTTCTCCTTCATAAACTTCTCCATTTCTCTCAATACCAGTTGAACTCAGTTGTCAGTTACCAGTACTCTAGGCAACCCTTCTCTTTGAAAAATGTTATTGAGGAACTAAATCACTGTAGTTGTGGTTGTATTGGATACAAAGTCAACTTCTACGCATTTATATAAGTAGTCCACTAACACTATGCCATACTTTTGTTCATGTTCCATTAGCTCTAGCGGGCCTATGAAGTCCATGCCCAATTTTTGCCACGCTCCTTCTGGTACGTCTGTGGGGTGTAGTGGCGCTTGTCTTACTTTAAGATGCTTGTCACTATTCACGCACTTGTGACACCTCTCTGTCATTGTCCGTATTTCTGAGTCCATTCCTTGCCACCAATATGCTTCTCTCACTCTCTTTTTTGTCATGTTGTTTCCGAGATGACCGGCGAGAGCCCTGCATATTATGGTTCTTCTCATTGCTATGGGTGGGATTACTTGGTCACCTCTCATGAGCATCGCCCTCACATTCAAAGATTTCATCTGCCACTTTCCAATAGGGACGCAACCCTTCTGGAATGGACTTCTCATTGGGCCACCCTTTCCTGACCCATTCCGTGATTTTTGTTGGGATGACATCCTTGGCAGCTTCTTCTTTCCAGTGCCCTTTGCTCATTTCGAGGAATTCCCTACTCCTCAAGCCAGTGAGTGATGCCACTACATATTCATCTTGTAGAAAGCTGGTCTCTAAGTCTTTGCATAGTGGCAGTCTGGACATACTATTCCTGGGCATTTTACCACACCGCAATGTGCTGTATTTCATACATGTATTCTTGCAGCTTTGCTGCAATGCGAGCAAGGCGGGGTGTCGCTTGTTGGGTCGCTCCTGTGCTCAGTAGGTGCACTAGGGGTTTGTGGCCGGTAACTAGCAAAAACCTTGGGCCCCAGACGTATGTGCGAAAGTAATCCACAGCCCACGCGCATGCCAACATCTCCTTTTCTATGGTGGAGTAATTGTTCTTCGCCTGCGAGAATGCTTTGGATGCAAAAGCAGCAATGTGTCCTTTATTTGGTATATAGCTGGCAGTTGGGGCATGGGTTTCACCTGCTCAACGCTGCATGCTCTGGTTATTTCTTGATTCCTGGAGTTTAGGTGAGCTGCTGTCTCTCGACTCATGCTCTGTTCTGCCCTGCTTGGGTGGCGTCTTGCTGGTGCCCTGTTAATGACTTGTATGTGCTCTGCTGGGGCCTTTCTTTCTCCTGGTGCTGGTCCGATGGGCTGTGCTGCTATAGCTCAGAGCAAGCGTGTAGCCAATGAGAAGCATGTGTCTTTGGGAGAGAGCACAAAATGTGTTGTGGTCTGAAGAAGGATCACACACAGGCAGTAGGTGTTGTTAGTGCGTGTTTATTTACTATGCACACACAGCCCTGGCTGTGCTTCGTAAGTCCCACACTAGCTTAAGACTTAGGAACTATATACACTTGCAGTCTCTGCTAGCTTCACCTGCATGCCTGGTAATGGAGAGGGCCCACTTCAAAGGAGGCTGGGAAGGGGAGCGTTGGGCCTTCCTTCTCCTGGCTTGCTGCGCTTGTAATGTTAGAAGCAGGAAGCCCGCTTCACATCTCGCGTTAACCTCTCGCGAAACTTAGCACAGGACTTCCTTATCGTCCTTTACTCTACATATCTCTTTTTGTTGGACAACTTGCTTTACTACATCACATAGTTGTTGTACCTTCCTGGCCTTCTTCTTTCTCTCTGTGGTCTACTGCTCTCTGCGTTCTCTTCTTGTGGTGTTGCACTATTTTCACTGGTTCTCTCTTGTCTCACCGCACTCCTCTTGGGACTGGCTCCCCCTTGGGATGGTGTCCCTTCGTTATGCTCCTCTTCATGTTCAGGTTGTTCTCTTGTTGTCGGTTTCTCCTTGGCAGAGCTCTCCTCTTGATTTCTCTGCTCTTGTGTTGCGGGGCTGGGTGCTTCTCCTGCCCCATTTCGTATAGCGCCACCCTATCCAAGTTCCATCGCTTTCCGTCTTGGGTGCGTACATCGTTTTTCCCTCACTGCACTACCCTCAATGGTCTGCTGAACTTGGATCTAGTAACAGGATCTCTATGTAGCATTTTAATCTTGATCAAATCACCTTCTCGGACTGTTCTTTGTTGTGGCTTTCTTGTTTTGTCACTATACCGCTTCAAGTTTTCTTTGCTTTTCTTCACTCTCCACACCAATCCTTCCATGTACACTTTCTCATCCTCTCTTACATTTGCCAGCTATGGCGGGACCAGTGTGGACGCTGCCCTGCGTCCTCTGAGGAGATGAAACAGTGATATGTTTGTGACCCCATTGGGGGTAAGGCGATGAGCAGCTACTGCTTCCTTGACTGTGCTGAGCGGGTCGAGACCCACAGCGGTGGCTAACTGCAAGGCTCCCTTAATGAGCCTGTTCGTGCGTTCCATCAACCCAATTGCTTGTGGGTGATATAAGGCAACTTTTATTTGCTGGATGTTGTTCTCCTTCATAAACTTCCCCATTTCTCTCAATACCAGTTGAACTCCGTTGTCAGTTACCAGTTCTCTAGGCAACCCTTCTCTTTGAAAAATGTTATTGAGGAACTGAATCACTGTAGTTGTGGTTATATTGGATACAAAGTCAACTTCTACGCATTTATATAAGTAGTCCACTAACACTATGCCATACTTTTGTTCATGTTCCATTAGCTCTAGCGGGCCTTTGAAGTCCATGCCCAATTTTTGCCACGCTCCTTCTGGTACGTCTGTGGGGTGTAGTGGCGCTTGTCTTACTTTAAGATGCTTGTCACTATTCACGCACTCGTGACACCTCTCTGTCATTGTCCGTATTTCTGAGTCCATTCCTTGCCACCAATATGCTTCTCTCACTCTCTTTTTTGTCATGTTGTCTCCGAGATGACTGGCGTGAGCCCTGCATATTATGGTTCTTCTCATTGCTATGGGTGGGATTACTTGGTCACCTCTCATGAGCATCCCCCTCACATTCAAAGATTTCATCTGCCACTTTCCAATAGGGACGCAACCCTTCTGGAATGGACTTCTCATTGGGCCACCCTTTCCTGACCCATTCCGTGATTTTTGTTGGGATGACATCCTTGGCTGCTTCTTCTTTCCAGTGCCCTTTGCTCATTTCGAGGAATTCCCTACTCCTCAAGCCAGTGAGTGATGCCACTACATATTCATCTTGTAGAAAGCTGGTCTCTGTGTCTTTACATAGTGGCAGTCTGGACATACTATTCCTGGGCATTTTACCACACCGCAATGTGCTGTATTTCATACATGTATTCTTGCAGCTTTGCTGCAATGCGAGCAAGGCGGGGTGTCGCATTTTGGGTCACTCCTGTGCTCAGTAGGTGCACTAGGGGTTTGTGGCTGGTAACTAGCAAAAACCTTGGGCCCCAGACCCAAGGTGCGAAAGTAATCCACAGCCCACGCGCATGCCAACATCTCCTTTTCTATGGTGGAGTAATTGTTCTCCGCCTGCGAGAGTGCTTTGGAGGCAAAAGCAGCAATGTGTTCTTCGGCTTTCTTTTGGGTGAGGGTCACCTCTAATCCATACGCGCTGGCATCCATAGTGATCATAGTCTTCCATTGGGGATTGAATGGCTGTAGACAGGGCGCATGCGTGATGCCTTCTTTGACTTCTTCAAACGACTTTGCTTGCTCGGCTTTCCACTGGTACTCTTCACCTTTCTTGATCAATTCTCTAATGGGGAGTGTAGTCTCTGAAAAATTTGGCACACATTTTGCATAGTATTCAGATATATGATATATCGACCTGATATATCCTAGGAGATTCACACTGGTGCCTCCATACACTGTGGGACTAATGTTTATCTTGTACGCCTATACTCTTCCTTTTCCTACCATGCTTTTGTACAAGTTCAAAGGTAGTATGGTGAGGTCTGAGCCCAAGTCCGCCATTACTCTTGTTTCATGAGAGTTGACTTTAATTGTACAATGGGGCTTTCCCATCCTGGTCGTGAAGCGTTTCACCGTGAGGACTGTGGCACATGCATCATCATCATCCGAGTAGGCCTCATCACTGCCCTCTTCGATTTGGACTTCCGCCATGGTCTTCCTCCCTTTCCATGTGCATACCGATGCAAAATGTCCAAATCTTCTGCATTTCAAACATTCTTTATTCCTTGACGGGCATTCTCTGCTGTTTGCTAGGTGTCTAGTACTGGTGCATCTGTGCACTTCAATGGTTAACGTTTCCTTGCTGCGTCATCTCTGGCCTTGCGTTGCCCTTTATCACTTCTGCCTCTGGATTGTACCCACTTTACTTCTGGTGATTGTAAGGCGATTCCCTAGTCCTTGTGCCTGCATGATGTCTCTTTCATTGCCCTTGCAATTTGAACTTCTTTGTCTAATAATAGTTCCTTCTCCAGAATAAACTTATCTTCTACCTTTCTGTTGTTCATGTGCACTATGAGCATGTCACATAACCTTTCCTCGGACGTAGCTCCAAAAGCGCACAATGCCGCCAACTCTCTGAACTTGACCACATAGTCGTCAATAGGTTTGGAAGGTTCTTGCTTCCTGCCATAGAATCTGATTCTATGTAGCACAATGTTTTCTTTGCAAGAGAACCTCTTAGCTATTCTCCGCTTCGCCTCTTGATAGGCATCATTACCTTCTCCTGTCGGGGCTTCCGGGTTTAGGCCTGCAAAAGTTCTTTGTCCTTCCACGTCCAGGACATTCAGCAACATGGACTTTTTATGTGCCGCTGGATATCCTGTTTCCCCCATTGCTTTTAGATAAGTTTGGAACAAAGGCTCCCATTGGAGCCATGGAATTGCTGGATTGGCTGGGACTTGCAGGAACTGCGGTGGTGGCGTTTCCCCTTGCATCGTGGGGTTGCTGGATCACTCTGGAATCCTCATCACCAATTATGTTGTGGTCTGAAGAAGGATCACAGGCAGGCTGGAAGTTATGTTAGCGCGCGTTTATTTACTATGCGCACATAGCACTGGCTCTGCGTCATAAGTACAACACTAGCTTAAGACCTATAAACTATATACACTTGCAGTCTCCACTGGCTTCACCTGTATGCCTGGTAATAGAGTGGGCCCACAGCAAAGGAGGCTGAGAAGGGGAGCGTTGGGCTGCCTTCCTTCTCCTGGCGTGCTGCGCTCGTAATGTCAGAAGGCTGCTTCACATCTCGCGTTAACCTCTTGCGAGACTTAGCTGGGGACTTCCTTATAGTCTTTTACTCTACAGCATGTTCACAAACATCCTCTCCTGGTAGGGTCCAGCATGTAGCCTGGAAGCATAGGAAGACTCCTAAGGTGTCAGAGGAGGAGATGGTCTGAATTTTCTGGAAGACCTTAAGGAAGGAGGCGTGCCTCCAGCATAGCTCCCAACCTTTTGTGACACCAAGGGAGATGAAAACACCTGATTCTCTTTTTGGCGGAGGAGAGCCCATAGAAGTGAATGGGCATTTGAAGGACTTGGTGGGTGACTCAGCTGCTTGCATGGTGGGTGACACCAGCCAAAAGTGGGTGAGTTGAGAGCTATGCTCTAGGGAAAGTACCTGGTGAAAATGTTGCATTCATATTATTAGGATGGGATATCTTCCTCTTATGCAGAGCTGCGTGATTCTGAGGAGCCCAATGGGAAATATCTGGACAACGAGGCTCTGGCTTCGGTGCCGGTTTAGGTGGCAGACTAGTTAGGTTTTAAGCAGGCGCCACCTGTTGCAGCAGTGGTTTCTAGTGCCTGGCCTCCTTCTTTGCAGCTTGAGCATACGATCAAGGTAGGGCTGTCTTTTCTTCCAGCAATTAAGTAGAAGGTTCTGAAAGACTGGAAGGAGCCTCAGAAGGTGGCAGTTCCCTGCTTCATATGTATAAACTAGCCTGTTGTTGCCAACTGGTAGCCCACTCACACTCTCATAGGACAAAGTCCCTTTATGCTTTTCCTACGGGTAAGTTAAATGACATTATACTGTATAGATAACAAAAAGATTTCACAAATAAACTTCAATATTAGAAAGGCTCGGGGGGCGTGGCTAGCGGCGGAGCAATACAGACGTAGGACCCCAGTGCTCCCGGGCCATGGTGTGAATCCTGAAGACATCTGTATTGAAGACCCCCATGCTTTTATGCTAAATTGGTGGACTTAGAAGTTGTGACGTTTGTGCTTCGGTTGCAGCCCTGGTGGAGGTCAGAACAGTGCGGAAATGACATAACGGCCCGCTGGAGGAGCGGTGGCCTGCGACGGGTTGAAGATGGCTGCCGGAGTACGCTGTGATGTCCACCGTGGCTGCTCGTGAGGTGAGGGAACCTGACGCAGTGAAGGCAGGCGGCGGGCGAATATCAGACATCTGCCTCTGGGGGAAGAGAAACCCGGCCCGGCTGCAGAAGGGGTCGGCGGCCGTGGTGTTGGACATGGCTTTCCAGTCGGGAGGCAGTGGAGGTGGACTGCGGAGATGTTGTGGGGAGGTGTGCTGCTGGGCTTGGGAGGGGCCCGGATGGTGCAGGGCTCTGGAGCTGACACCTTGGCGGGAGGCCCAGCACAAAGAACATTGGACGGGGAAGCAGGCGAGTCCTGGGACGGGACCGCGACCCGAAAAGGAAAGTCATCTCTATCTCTACGGCGGTGAGGAAATCTCCTCGGCGCTGAAGTGGTCTTCAGCTACCAGTTTGGAGAGGCAGGAGGGCTGCGCTGGGAGCAGAAGGCGAATGGTGAGGAGCTTGGCGTGTTCCAGCCCTGAGGCCAGGAGGAGTGCCTGTGACATTGAAGAACCCCCATACGGAGGTGTGGGGCTTACCCCTGGGAGACTGGTGGTGGTCCGCTGGGGGCGTGAGGAGAGATTACCATACCAGGGGGCAAGGGTTCCCCCGACCACCCCACGGGAGAAAGGCGGGGCTGCCCCACGACAGGGGTGGATCTAGAGGGGGGCCCCACGGCTGGAATTGAAGGAGTCCGGTGCCCCTCATTGCCAGGGAGAACATAAATAATCACCTCCCTATATCGTTATACCTCGGCAGGGGTGCACTTCAGAGGCGCAGATTGCGGACATACTTGAGGACCCAGGTGACGGCGAGTCTGGACCCAGAGGGTGGTGTTGTTACATCTGGCTCGCCATGGGGGGAAAAATCAGCAATAAATTGACAAATACACAGAGGCAAGGGACAGGATGCCTAGACAGGATGGACTGGAGCGGCAGATGGGGGAAAACTCTACTGGTAGGGAAGAAGGAGCAGTGACACTGGACTCATTAATGGCGGCAATACAGGCTTCACATACCACTCTTCAGGAGAGCATCAAGGAGGTGGGGGTGGATGTCTCCTTGGTAAGGGCGGACCTCTGTAAAGTATGCGGAAGGGTGACAGAGGTGGAACAGAGGGTTTCCACGGTGGAAGATGAGGTCCGGAAGCTCAAAAACCAGGTGGCGGGACTGGTGGGGGTGACCCGGATGCTTGAAGTGTGGGCGGAGGATGCCGAGGGCTGCTCCAGGCGGTGTAATATCCGCCTGGTTGGAGTGGCGGAGAGAGAAGAGGGCCCCAGCGCAGAATTATTTGTGGAAAATCTGATCCTTCGGGTGCTGGGCATTAAGGGGCTGTCCAAGCTCTTCACAGTGGAGAGGGCCTAGAGGGTACCGGGTAGACCCCCACCTCCGGGCGCGTCGCCCAGGGTGATAGAGGCCAAGATCATGAACTTTCGAGATCGAGATGCCATTCTGCAGGCAGTGCGGAGAGAGGGCAGCTACGAAGTTGGTCAAGCAAGGTTGCAGATTTTCCCGGACTTCACGTTGGAAGTGCAGCGGCAGAGGAGGTCCTATAATGCTGTTAGGGGGCGACTCCGGGAGCTTAACTTAAAATATATGATGTTTTTCCCGGCAAAGCTGAAGGTGATATCGGGGGGGCAGTCATGGTTCTTTGCGTCCCCAGGCGAGGTATGGGACTGGCTGCATGGGAGGTCGCATGGGATGGAATCCCAGCCAGGGGGGGGTTTAAGGAGGGGCTGCGACAGGAGGCGGGAGATTGAGGGAGATGTTGAGGAGTTGAGAGGTAGGGGTTGGACTTCTAGGCATGAGCCACCTAGGGGTGGAGGTGGGTAAAAATGGGGGAGGGGGCCTTTTTTGCTACAGGAGGTGTGGTGCCGGGAGGGTGGGAGTCTTCCCCGGATCTTATGACACTATTGGCTACTACTCACATCAGAGAGGGAGAGGATGGGGTAGGTGAGTCAAGGGGTCTACAACAAGGGAGGGGGAGGGTGAAGAAGGTCGTTCCCAAAGGGAGGCCTGACCACTCATGGCAGTTGAGGGGTTTGGGGGAGGTTGGGGGAGAGGGGGATGGGGGTAAGGTAGGGGGGATTTGGGGGAAGGTATAGAGTTAACACACCAAGTTGGGGATGGTTGTGAAAGGGGGGGAGTTTGGAGTTGGGGGGGGAGGTCCGACACAGCGGCGACTGGAGATGAGGGGAAGATAGGGGAGAAACTTGGCGCAGACTTTTGAGGGGTTGGGAGAGGTGAGGGGATAACTTAAGTGACGATCCAAGGTCTCAGATGGGTGGGCTTGGTTTGAAAATCGGGATGTGGAATGTCCGGGGGCTGGGCAGCTTTCAGAAAAGGCAGAGAGTGGGGGAGTTTTTGAGAAGGCAGGGGATAAAGGTGGCCTTGATACAGGAGACACACGCAGGGGTGGAAATACTGGGGAAACTGGGGAAAATGTGGTGAGGGCAAGTACTTGGCCGACTTATTCAACCCAGGCGAGGGGTGTGTTAATTTGGGTGGCGAAGCAGATACCACTGACGGTGAAGGCGGTAGTAAAGGATGAGATTGGCAGGACGGTTTGGCACAATGTTCATGGGAGGGGAGGGCGGTCACTATGGTTAATTCGTACACGCCAAACGTAGATGATAAGGACTACTTCCCCTCGGGTCCTCCGCATGATGGGGGCGTATAGGGGGGACATGCTCATTTGGGCAGGGGATTTTAATTGTCACCTGGAGGAGAGGTTGGATGGGCTGGGTAGCAGAGGGGTACCCAAGAAATATATGCTGTAGTCTCTCCGCAGGATAATGAAGGAATTGGACATGGTGGAGGTATGGAGGGAGCAACACGGGGAGGAAAGGGGCTACTCATACTATTCGGTGGTACACGGTTCATATTCTCGCCTGGACTACCTTATAACGGGAAGGGAATACTGCCAGTGTTTTGGGGAAGTAATGTATCTGGGGCGCACTCTGTCAGATCACTCCCCTCTGGTGGCCACACTATTTGAGACTGAGGAGCGACCTCCGCGTCAGCTGTGGCGTCTCCTAAGGGAGGCGCTAGGAGATAGGGCGTTTGTGAGCAAACATAGAGAGGAGATCAGGGAATATTTTGATTTGAATGAGGGCTCAGTGGAAGCTAGGGGAGTGCTGTGGGAAGCCTTTAAGGCGACCATTAGGGGAAAATGCCTGTCCATGACTGTGGGAATGCGTAGACGGCTCTGGCAAAGGCTGCGGCGGTTGGAGGACAAGGTGGCTGAATTGGACAGGGAAGTGGCTAGGGGGGGAGGTTGGGGAGGCGCTAGCACAGATGCTGGAGTCCCACCAGGAAACTCTGGAGGAGCTGTCGCACTTTGGCAGTAGTAGGCGGGATGTTAGGCTACATGGAGAAGGGGACAAGGCGGGCAAGCTGTTGGCTTGGTTGGTGAATAGGGAGCAGCCGCATCGAGTGGTAACTCAACTTAGGTTAAGCATGGGGGAGACGGTGAAGACTCAGGGAGAAATTAATGATGCTTTTGTGTCATTCTGTAGGGAGCTATACACGAGTGAGGATGGGTATGTAGAAACAGATGGGGAGGACCTCCTGGAAAGGTTGCGACTCCCGAGGTTAGGGGAGGATATGCGGGAGGGACTGGAAGTGTTACACTCACCTGGCTCCCACAGGGGCATCGATCGGACCCGGACTGCTGCGGCCTCCACCCACGTGATGCGTAGTGCAGCGATGACTGACTGGATCTGCCCTCCTAATCTTGTCTGCTTGACCCGTAGAAATATTCTCCTACAAGTGGAGAGATGGATTTAGCCACTTGTGGATTCAAGTGATAGCACCCCACTGTCCTCCCCACTAATCACCTCGATGCCCTCTCAGCAATCTCACCTTATATTCTTGAAGGATGAGCCCTCCATCTTGCGAAGCACGCAGGGGCGTGTTGATGACCAGTTACTTCACTGGCCTGAAGATATTGGAAGAGTTGTAGACGAATCCTGACTCCAAAAGGTCCTGGCGAAGAGCCGTAAGTATATAGTTCGTAAGAGTTCAAAATGTCGGTAATTCACTCCTGCCCAATTCCTCTTTTATCTTGCAACTTTGACCCAATAAGAAGATTGACTGCTGAAAGCGCTCCGGTAAAAGTCTGTGTTACCCAACACTGTCCGGTAAATAATGCCAAGGGTTAAACTTGCTGCTTTCTCCTTTTCTTACAGGTGCGGCATAAGAAGATGTGGCGTGCTGATGAATAATACCTCCGGTGGTAAAATCAGGTAAGCATATGGCGGCTAAAGAGATTGTCTCTGTCTGTTCTCTCTGCTCACCTTGTTGTTTCTTGTCCCCCTTAGGTGCCGGGATTCAGCGATGTAAAGATGGAGACAGCGCCGGATCGAAGAAATGCTGCGTGGAACGGTGAGTATGGCGCGGCACTGCTGCTGCGATGCGACGCATTTAAAACAAAGTCTTTCCTCTGGTTTGAAGATGCAAGGAATCTGGAATCAGGTAAGAAGTCAGGTAATACTCTTGTTCTAACCTTTGCTTCTTTCCTTATTACTAGGTGCTCCAGGTTCGAGGCGGGCGTGGCAGAAGGCTGGATGCTGCTGCTGGCACGGTGAACGTTACGCTGCTGGATGCAGAATAACGCGAAGCGTGTGCTGCTCTTCGGGCGTGGTTTAAATAGCCTCCAAAGTAGTCCCAGGTAGGTATTCCTCCCCGACCACACCCGAGTAACAAAATAGTCCCTAAGCCTTAGGTAAAGTAGTCCCTTCCAGGCCTCACATGGGTTTGGATCTCCTTGCAGCATGGTCTGCATCAGGTAAGTGTACACCTATGAGCCTGGCACCTATGGCACCAGGACTGATGTCCCATATGAGCCTGGCGCCATAGGCGCCAGGACTGAACCCAGACAGCCCCTAACAGGGGTAGCTGGGTTTTCTAAAGGCAACATGATGCCTGCTCCCGGGGCTGATGGACGTGGTCTGGATGCCCGGGGGTATGCATCATGACAGGAAGCTCCAATCGAAGAGGGGGATGTTTGCTGGGCAATCCGCACAATGCAGAGAGGTACGGCGCTGGGGAGTGATGGGCTCCCAGTGGAGTTTTATTCAGAGTTTGCTGATCTCCTTTTGCCGCACCTGGTGAAGGTATACAAAGAGGCTTTCCAACATGGCTGTCTCCCAGAATCGATGAGAGAGGCAGTGATTACGGTTATTTTAAAAGAGGCGAAGGATCCAAGGGATTGTGCGGCGTATCGACTGATTTCTTTGTTGAATGTCGATTGGAAAATCCTAAGGAAGATTCTCGCTGCCAGATTGGCAAGAGTGGCGCCAACCCTGGTCCGTCCGGACCAATGTGGGTTTGTTGGGGGGAGACACACATCTGGGAACCTCTCTCGTTTGCACCACGTAATGGACTCTGTGAAACTGGAGAGACGGGACATGGAGATAGCGTCATTTGACGCCATGAAGGCGTTTGATTCTTTGGAGTGGAGGTGGCTATTCCAGGTTCTGCGAGAGTTTGGGTTTGGGGAGAAGATTTGTAGGTGGCTATCCCTTCTATATGAGAAGCCTTTGGCGATGGTGCGGACTAATAATTGGGTGTCGGGGACATGGGAGTTGGGAAGGGGGACGCGGCAGGGGTGTGCGGCGTCTCCGATCTTGTTTGCCTTGGCCCTGGAACCGCTGGCGGCGTTTCTACGACAGGAAATGGAGGAGGCTGGTATCGCGGTAGGAGGGAGGAGACATGTTATGTCCCTTTACGCGGATGGCCTGTTGTTGTATGTGGTGGACCCAGCGATATATCTCCTAGAACTGCTGGAAATATTGCGAAACATCCTGTACATGTCGGGCTTCCGCATCAATCCGGGGAAGTCGGTGCTATTCTCGTTGGGGGGCTACGGGATTGTCCATTAGAGAGGCTACCGGAGTTGAGGATAAAATGGGACACTGAATCGTTCCAATATTTGGGGATACGTATTTATTTCATGAGATGGAGGAGACGTTTGTGCACAATACGGGGAGGGCTCTGTTTAAAATAGGAGACTCAATTCAATTCTGGAAGGTCTTACCTCTTTCTCTGATGTGCAGGGTGGCGTTATGTAAGATGGTTATATTGCCGAGGCTCCTTTACTTCTTTGCTAATATACCATATGTTGCCAAAAGAGTCTTCTTCAAAATGCTGGACGTTAAAGTGAGAGAACTTCTGTGGGACACGAAGAGGAGGAGGGTGTCCTTAGAGACACTGCGAAGACCCAAGGAAGAGGGAGGTCTTGATCTCCCGAACTATGAAAGATATTTTGTGGCGGCACAATTGCAGTCAGTATTGGTGTGGGACCAACCAGGGGGGGAGGTCCTAGAAGGGTTGATAGGGGATTTACGGCCCAATTGTAGGCCGGTTGAATTACTCTGACGTCCGCTGTGGGATAAAGGCAGAACGGTGGTGTTTGAGGCAGTGCGGAAGACGTGGAGGAAATATGTTGGTGGTAGGGGAGTGACAGGCCGGTATGAGGGTAGTTTCCTGTGGGGTGTGGACCAGAAACTCTGGCAGCCAATTGGGAGGGTGGGAGTTCAGAGACTTAAGGAGAAGGGGTGTGATAAAGTGGGTGATCTATTTGAAGGTGGGAAACTACTAACTTGCCAGGAATGGTGTCAGAAGTTTGAGCTACCACAAGGGCTCTTTTTGACATACGGGGCGGTGGTTGGTAGGTTAGCGCAGTTGGTAGGTTAGCGGAGTTATGGGAATTCCAGAGGAACCGGAGGTGTGCCCGGTCCTCCGTGTATTGCTAAATCACATGGGGGGGAAGGGCGTGTATTTCGCAACTCTATAAAGCCCTGCGTGAGGGGATGGCGAGCGGAGATCTGAAGGTCAAGGAGAAATGGGAAACGGACATGGGTCGTCAAATAACGGGAAAAGAGTGGATGCAGGTCTGGGAATTGATCCGGAAGACATCCAGGAATGCTTGTTTCCAGCTGGTCCAATTCAATATCCTACATAGGACATATGTAACCCCGATGACGTACTGGGCAATAAAGGGGGAAGGGTCGGATGAGTGTCCTAGATGCGGCAAGGCACAGGCAGGGTTTTGGCATATGATATGGGAATGCGATCTAATAGTAGAATATTGGGACGGGGTCCTCCGAGGAGGGAATGGGCTATTGGGGACTGGATGGGGATGGACTCCAGAAGTTTGTCTATGGGGGAAACTCCCAGGGGGGAAAAGATACAAGGTACGGAACAGGATGGGCAGATTTTTGCTTGTGTTGGCGAATCGCCGAATGGCAATAGCGTGGAAATGCCCGCAAGGCCCATCGATTGGTCAATGGCGGAAAGATGTGCGGAGGTGGGGGGTTGCGGAACTAATGGTCCTGCAGGGAACGGACCCTGAGGCGGAGGGGGGAGGGGATAACAGTCCCTTGTACCCAGTTGTTAAGTGATTTGTCAAGGGATAATGATTTACAGCCTCTGTGAACGGTACGGGTGAGCATGATAGGGAGGGGGGGAAAGATGAAGATGGAGGATATGCCTCGGGGAATTGGTGGCAGCATCACTTAACCCCTAAAGGACTCATAGACCAGGAAGAAGTGCTGGCGATGGCAGCCGAGAGAATTAATGCCTGCTGGATGGGACCGGACTTTGAGGAGGGGGAGTGGGGGAGGGTGGGGCTGGGGCTTTGCTGTTGTTGTCAATATTAAAGCTTGAATGTGTTAGGGGAAAAGGGGGAGGGAGGAAAGGGCAGAGAGGGGGAAGTGGAGCTCTGGCGTGTTATTAAAAAAGTTAATAAAGAGTTTTAAAAAAAAAATATTAGGCTCACAAGAAACCATTGAACATTTTTTGTCAGTGTGCTGTCACCTCCAAATCCTTAGTTTGGAAATGAAAATTACATCAAACAATTAGTACTAAAAAGCTTTACAAGTCCTAAGGAGAATATCATACAATTCTCCTCTACACAAACCACTGGGCCTCATTACAAGTTTGCCGGTCCGGTAACAATGGTACCAGTAAGCTTGACGGTACCATTGGTACCGGACCGGCAAACTACACGGTCTGTGAGCGGGAGCCTTTCAGCTCTCCAGGTCTGACCTGGCGGGCGGAATGGCACCCGCTCGCAGTCCCCGTCGAATGCAACATTCATGAATGGTGCCGGTGCATCCGTCCTCCATTCCATTCCTATAGGACTCAAATGGGAATGGGGAGTAATATTTACTCGCGCCTGAAATGGGCAATTACGGGGTCCGCCGGGGCTGTAATGCCCCGGTAATTGCCCCTTCCCGGGCGCCGATAAATTCATGACTCCGGCGGCAGCCGTGCCGTTATTTACTGGCACAGCTCCCACCCGGGTCATAATGAGGCCCATTGTGTTTTTAGAGACAGTCAACTCAAACATATATGTTACAATTTGCCAACACATTTCGGATATACAATATCCATCCTCAGGGCTTTGAGTTCTCTTTCTTGACAAAAAATCTACAGTCACCTTTTCATCTGTAAGCCTGAAGTAAATAGCAAATCATAATATTACTACCATTTAGTTTTTCTTGTTAAACAACATTTATATAGTATGCTCAGCAATTAGCCCCATGGGGTATATCTGGGAGTGGCCTTGGACAGTGTCAAGCAGTCTTGTATGTGCATTCAACCTAAAAACAGAATAAACGAAGGTGGTATCCGCTACATAGACCCCACAGTCATTAATTAGTAACCTAACGTTATGTATCTTGAACTCACCCAGCATCAGCCAGTTAGACTCCCACTGGGTAGTCCTTCACGTCCCAAGCCTTCAGGGTTTGGGCTACAGCCTCTCTGTAACAAACAGAGAAATGAATTGAGACATTAGAGGCCATGCAGCATACGTAGCCATACGTGTATGATTACTCGTGTCGGGTTTAGAATGACTGGAGATTTACTATCACTTATCAGAAATAGGCAGACCAATCCACATTAAAATGTACACATAAAAGTCTTCAAGCACTTTGCAAAAACACCTACTTCATCTACTTCTACACGGACAGTGGGGCAGCCGACCGGGGAAGCGGTCTGGTGCCCCACTTCCGTGTAAATACTCATCGTCGCCATAGCAACCTCACGCATGCTCATTGCATGCTGACCGAAAGCGGCGGCCATCTTACTTGGGGCTTGTATCTAGAAAGTCAGACACAGCGTCGAAAGGACAAGGACAGTCATTCTGAAACGGTGCTAACCCACACTGGTGAAGCCTACGTCTATTCCACAAAGGCCCTTGGGTTTTTGAACAATGACATGGTAAGGTCGGCTATTCAAAACAAAGAGGCAGTAACCTCCATTCAAGACTTTCTGACTGGATTGTCCCTAATAAAGAGGATGTAATAATGACAGAATAGCACTCCATGAAGGAGTCTGCATTCCACTTTTACTTCATCTACTTCGACATAGAGAGTGGGGCAGCCGACCGAGAAAATCGATCCAGTGCCCCACCTCTGTGTAAATATTCATCGTGGCCATTGCAACATCAGGCATGCGTACTACATGCTGAGCAGGAGCGGCGGTCAGGAGTTTGGAGTTTGTATCTCAAGTAACGGAGTCAGTGTCAAAATGACAAAAGCAGTCATTTACTGAGGGCACTGAACCATAGGGGGGTAAAGACCACTTCTATTCCAAAGGGACTTATAATCTAAATTCATGACATGGTGGGGTCAACAGGGGTGGTGATGTTAAACAAAAGGGTACTCGCCTCTATTTAGGACTAACCAGATATTATCTACCGGATAAAGAGGATATAATAATGATAATAATAATATGGCACTCAATGGGGGAGTCTGTATTGTACAATTGAAAGTTCTTCTATATAACATACTGAGCAAAGCTGGCCCTGTCTAGAGGTGCTGCCAAGTAAATATCTTTATTCTTTTTATAAAACAGTGTATAAGAAGTACAGAAACCCTCTGTGTTTTTAAGAACTATTAGCGTCCACATCACCCCCCATGATTAATGTAAGAGCCACCTCTGCGCAAACCAGATCAATCGGTCAGTCTGTCACATTGTACAGAACGTTGTCCAATCACATGCGTGCCCTGTCCTCTCAGGCCATAGATCTTTACTTTTACTTTACTTTAAGTTATTTATAGTGCACTCACTTCAGAGCCAAACACTGCCCCCCTCGATGAGGGAAGCCATTATAACTGTACTCCATAAACCCGTCGTCCGCCTCAGGATATATCGTCCTATAGGCCGCTCTCATTGATAAACACGGACGCCAAGATATTGGCAAAAGTGTTGGCCAATAGACTTTTGCCAGAGGTCCCAAGACTGGTACAACCCGACCAAAACGGCTTCGTCCCCAATAGGTACACGGCCCTCAATCTCCGTAGACTTTTTGGTATCATGGCCCAGATTGACCAGTGGAGGAAGGCTGTGGCCATATCCTTAGATGTCGAAAAGGCCTTCGATTCCGTCTCATGGGCCTATCTGCTGGTGGTGCTGAAGGCATTTGGTATCGGCCCTAACTTCATTGCATATGTGAATCTACTATACACGAACCCTGGTGCCCGAGTGCTGACCAACCACACCATCTCTGACCTATTTCTGTTGGGAAGGGGCACCAGACAAGGCTGCCCATTCTCGCCCATACTTTTTGCATTAACAATAGAGCTGATGGTGACTGCAGTCAGACTTAGACACTCAGACAGGGGCATAAACCTGAAAGGGGCCACCCAGCTGATATCTCTATACGTGGACGATACCCTTCTGTATGTTCGCAGGCCAGAGCACAATATCGCTCCTATTATGGTGGAGATTCAGGAATTCACGGCACATTCAGGATACTCCATAAATAAGGGAAAGTCTGAGATATTCCCTCTCACACTGGCAACCACATGCCCTGGCTATACGTGCGGACTCAAATGGGCTGCGCAATCCATTAGAAACTTGGGAATAGTTGTCTCCAAGGATAACACACTCTATACTCGGACAATCATGAGAGTGCACTACAAGCCCTGAGCACTAAATTACTGATGTGGGACCGCCTCCCACTCTCACTACATGGGAGAGTTGTGGTCCTCAAAATGATAGTCTTGCCAAAACTGCTGTATTGTTTTGTTAATATCCCCATATGGCCAGGCCGGCCCTTCTTCAATAGGCTTAGATCAATAGCCATGACTTTACTGAGGAATGGTAAAACCCCTAGGATAGGATGGGACAAACTGCTTGAGCCGTATTCTGCCGGAGGCATAACTGCACCCGATTTTGAAATATACTATTATGCTGGCCAAGCCCAATTTTCGAGGAATTGGTATGATAACTCCAGTGGACCCCCACACGTGGAGATAGAAGAACTCACCACACATTCCACAAACATACAATCCATGATATTTGGTACGCGGTATAGAGACACATGTGAATTCAACCCGGTGAGCTGCACGGTGGGTGCATGGAAATCCATATTTAAGAGACTGGGAGTTGAGTGTCCCTATAACCCTCCGATTCCCCTTTGGAACTACCCTGGTATACAGCCAACTCATGACGGCGGGTTGCGCAAAGCATGGGACCCCAACGAGGAGATGAAACTGGGTGATCTGTTTATCGATGGAAGATTTGCGACCCTGGAGGAAATAACGAGGGCGTTCGGCAGGGGTCCGCTTAGGATGCTGCAGTACTACCATATACGATCAGCCTTTCAGAAACACTGGCCCGGCACCTTCCCTGAAGAGCCCCCTACTCATCCTTGTGTACAACTAGTGACGCTTGAGGGCGGCTTGGGGATCTCGAAATTATATACTGCAGTCCAAACACACTCCCACTCAACCAACCTGGTTAAAGTTAAGTGGGAAAGGGACCCCCTTAGATGACCAAACCTGGGAGAGCTACTGTTCGCACACCAAGCGAGTGTCCCTAAACGCTGGCCTGAGCCTGATTCTGTTTAAAATTATAAATAGACTACACTATACTCCAGCCAAAATAGCGAAGTTTGCGCCGGATGGGTCTGGGGAATGTCCCAAATGCAAAGCAGGGGAGGCTGGGCATTCCATATGTACTGGAGGTGTCCGATGGTGGCTGGTTTCTGGAGGGAGGTGGCAGAGATGCTGGAAGAAATTACACAGATCCCCCCGACACTGACACTGCATAAATATTTGTTCGGAGATATAGGCAAGTGCTCTGAAAAGGTCAGGAGAGTGTTCAACGTTTCATGTGCAGTAGCTAAAAAATGTATTTTACAAAAATGGAAGAGCGCTGGACCACCTAGCATGAAACATTTCCTTAAAGAACTGACTTATGTCAATGAAGCTGAGGAGCAGGTTGTCCTAACGCTCTCATCGGCAAGCAGACCTAAAGATATATGGGGACCCTTTCGAATGTATTTGTGTGATATGTACTTGATATGATACTTATGTACTTTTGTAATGATGTGTTTGTGTTGTATATCTCTATGACCACTAATAAAAAGAGTTTTAAAATAAAAAGTTATTTATAGTGCACACCTTGGACCCGGGGGCCCTAGGGCGCCGGCAATCTAAAACAGAGATAACAAAAAAAATAAAAGTGGTGAATCTGTCAGGTGGAGTAACTAGGCTGAGTTAGGAGAGTCAAGTTCCTGAGTTAATAAAATAACAGGGTTTTCAGATCTTTCTTAAAGGCTGTCAAGGTGGAATGGCTTGTGAGAGCTAATGGGAGCTGATTCCAAAGCTTGGGTGCCACAAGGAAAAAGGCCCCGTTCTCATCTTTCTTAGTTCTACGTGGAAGGAACAAATAGTTCTAAGTGCCCTGCCATTTACTTTCTCTGTGATGTGAGCCTGCGAATATGACGGCATAAGGCCAAGTCGACATTTAAAGGTAATAACCAATAATCTGAACTTGGCACCTGCCTCTACTGGGAGCCAATGCAGGGAGCACCTGGCCTCTGAAACATGATCACAGCGAGACAAGCTAACCACCACTCTGACTGCCCCATTTTGCATAATATGCAGTTTGTTAGAGTCCCGCTTACAAAGACCAACCAACAGGCTACTGCAGTAGTCAACCATTGCCCCTATAATGGGTCTAGCAATAATTTCCATGTTAGCCTGTGAAATAAGGGGTCTAAGGTGCAATAAAAGTTTAATGTAATAAACTGAGGTTGAAACCACACTGGCCACATGAGCCCTCATAGAGAGTGTCTGGTCAAGGACCACCCCCAGAATTTTTAGTTTAGCTAAGGGGGAGATGTTGTCATCACCCAGCCTAAAACATCTATACGCCGGATCCAGCTTGGCTATTACGGCTGAGTTACCCACAATCATCAATTCCGTCTTCCCTTTATTCAGGGCAAGGTTGTTTACAATCATCCATTTCTCAATGAGTGTGAATACTCTATTTAATTCCTGTTTGTCTGCTCACACTCTATCTGGAGCATGGCTCAGTTTATTCAAAGCACATTAAATTCCATTTGCTGTTCATCCCCCAGACGGCTAGAGCAGCCAATGTCTCAATCCATGCAACCTCTCTTTATAACAGCTTCTTGTGCAGATCACCACCCTTGCTACCCACTGACACTTGTTCTAATATTACACATTTCAATTGTGCTATGCTGTGTCACGCTTCCACGAAATGTGTTGCCACTGGTGATTTCAGGCTCTTTGTTCCTATATTTGATTTATGCTCAGTCCATCTAACTTTTGCCTTCCGCACATAATAGAGTCCACACGGGCATCTTAGTGCATGTACTACATTCATCGAGTCACAGTTACATGAATGTCGTAACATAATCCCCTTGCCTGAGTGTGGGTGTGTTATTCTATTGCCTCTGATGATATTGCTGCAATGCTGGCCAGCACAGCAGGGTTGCGTCCCTCTGGGTTGTTCTTTGGGTGTTCTCCTTTTGGGTAGCTCTGCTCTCACTAGTGTATTTCTGAGAGCTTGACTGTTCCTGTAGGCAAAAGTATGAGGTTCTGGGAAGAACCTATGTAAAATAGGGTCCATTTCCATAATAGTCCAATTTTGCTTGACGATTTTCTTAATCTTAGTGCTTTGCATAGAGTGGGTCGTTACGTATAGCAGTGGTAAATTTGCCTTTGGTGGTTTCGGGATGAGTGGCGTTTCTCTCGGTATCTCTCAGTATCTTCTCGACCTCCTCTGATATATCCTTAATCAAGTCAATGTTTACTTCCTCTCCTGGAATTTAGTTTGTAGTTCCGTTGCTTGTTTCTTGTATTCCTGGCTGAGTGGTACACTGTCAATCGTACGCTTTGGGTGAAAACGGGTTGCAAGCAGTAAGCTGTTTCTGTCGGTGGGTGTAGTGAGAGTCCTAGTGTTAAGGTCACTGTCCGCATAGTAAACTTCAACATCCAGTTCCCTGCTTCATGCCCAAGCTTCATGCCCAAGCTCTATCCCCTGCAGGGGGAAGTGGTTTTGCTGCTGCAGTCTCTGCAGGTAGATACTATTCTGTCTAGTCTGGTGGACTTCTCTTCTACAACATGATATATGTCATTTATAGTGAGCCTGTACACAAGTGTTTCTAGGCGCGACAAGACATGGGGGGAAGACCGAGGGAGGACAAGACAAACGGTCCTACTAGGCCTTGTGTCATTCCGATTGTGCAAGTGCGACAACGCAAAGTGCAGGCGGAAGGGAGAGGGGGAAGTGCCAGGGAGAGGGAGTGCAATCAGGGCAGCATTGCTCTGAGTAAGTGCCGCCAGGGCAGTGCGGCTCTGGGTAAGTGCAAGGAGGCAGCGGACTGTAGGGGTTACAGTTACAGCCTCTAAGGTGGCCTGTAGGCCTGGAGGAAGTGCACGGGAGACTGATCATTGAGGAGCCTGGTACCCAGTGAGACTCTGAGGGTACCAAGCAACCAGTCTGCGCAGTAGACAGGTAGGTCACCAGGGGAGGGAGGGAGTGAAAGCAGAGGAGAAAAGGAAGGTCTTGAGCTGCTACAGGTGGTCCAGCTCAAGTTTGAGAGGGACGGGGAGGCCATTCCAGAGGGAGGCACCTGCAGAGGAGGGATATCTATCCTCCACTCTCTGCCTGTGTGAGCGTCTGACCCTCAGAGGGTTATGTCATGATATGTTGATTTGCACTGTGCACCGCTACCACCCATGGGCAGTCTGCAGGCGCTCGCTTGGCTCTCCAAGATAGGGGGGTGGGAGATTAGTGGGGAAAAGGGTGAGATGATCGATTCAGAACCAGGAGGAACTGGTGTCTGTGAGTGTTGTTTTGCAAGTGTTAGTTTGTGAGAGGTCTCATACATTGTAACCGTATGGGTAAGATTCTATGCCTCGGGTGTGTGCTAGTGTTTGTGTTGGCGTAAGTGTGCTGTGTGCTTATGAAGGTTGGTCGTGTGCACTTGTTAGATAGTGTCCATAAGGGACCCAGAGTCACAGGTGGTCGTAGCTGTAAAATAATCCGGCATCTTGGTGTGTAGTCGCATTGTTGATGGTTTTCTGGACTATGTGGGTGGTTTATTTATTTGTTTGTTACGTGCCGTAGCCAGTAATGTATGTTGCAGGATGCTGTGTCTACACATCAATAAACACATTTAAACAAAAAAAACGTGTTTACTGTTTTTATAGGATGCTGGTCTATACAGAAGTTTGCGTATGAGGTTCCTATTTTTTCCTCTTGCTTGAGCTGATCCAAAGACAAGCAGTTCAGTCTTTTTGCTATTAACCCAGACCATTTTCTGCCATCCAGATTCGTATCTTTTCATATGTGGATGCAACAAAGCTAGCATCCTTTGCGTAGTCTCCACTCATCTCAAAGACGAGCTGCATATCATCTGCATAGTTGGTAAAGTGGAATCCAACAGAGTCTAATAGATCACACAGCGGGCGGCAGAAAATATTAAAGAGAGCGGGAGATAAACATGCCCCTTGTGGAACTCCACATGTGCTAGTCTCTGGTTTAGAGAAGGCATTTCCCCAAACAATCTTGGTCATCCCGTTACTAAGAAAAGCCCTAATCCATTCAACTGTGCTTACAGAACAATTGCCAATTTCCATCAGTCTTTGTAGTAGTGTTGTGTGATCTACAAGATCAAAGGCTGCTGAAAGATCTAGAAGCATCAGCAGCCCCGGTTTGCTGTCGTCCATAATATTCAACATTCCAGTTTGCAAATCAAGCATCGCAGTCTCCGTCCAATGTGATGTCCTAAAACCTGATTGTCGTGGGTGCAAGATATCTGACTTCTCTATGTTTTTCTGGAACTGAGTAGTTGCTACTTTGTCAACCACTTTCAACAAAAAGCGGGCAATTGTAATGGCTCTAAGATTAGAGTGAATTGAAGGATCTACATTAGGTTTCTTTAATAGTGGGGTGAGAGTTACATTTTTTAAAAGGACAGGCACATCGTTATCAGAAAAAGAGGCGTTGATGAATGTCTGTTTGACAGGTCATAGGGTGCATCTCTTTCAGGATGTTAACAAGTGAGTCCACTGTAATAGCCTCAAATGAAAATGATGGCTTATGTTGGATGTGGGGTTCAGGACCAAGAGTCTGAGAGGTGGGTTCTGTATTAGCTTTTTTCCTATTAGCAATACTGCACTGTGCGTTGTCTGGGCATTAGGATTTTCCAGTGTCCTAATGATCTCAAACAATTTCTTAGTATTATTTGGAGAGCTTGAGATTTGAGAGTCAAAAAAACTCCTTTTAGCACGATAAATGTCCACTCAGTAGTTTTTCTTCTATGATTTTCCATTTATTTTTTACTAGCTTGTGACTGTGTTTTAGTCCATATCCATTCTGCTTTCCTCTTCTCTTGCTTCAGAGAGGCGAGGTGTGCAGTAAACTATTTTTGGTTATTTACCCTTTCTTTTTCTTCTCTTTCAGGGGTGCTACCTGATTTAGCACCCTGTTAACACATTCAATGTAGCTGTACGCCAATGAAAGGGATGAGTCTTGGTTAGATGTAGAAATCCTCAACCCATTGAGGTGTTGTTGCAAGTAATTAGGTTTAATTTTTATAAAAATGTCTGCTAATTACCTTTTGTAGGTTATTATTCCTCTGGGCAGCCTTTTTGGGAGGAGTAATCGCAAAGGTCACAGTAAAGTGGTCTGACCAAATACATGGTTTAATATGGAGCATTTGTAGATGTAAATTCCTTGCAGTGACCCAGTCCAGGGCATTACCCTCTGCATGTGTCAGTTCTTTACTCAATATGATAAAATCATGACCTAAGGACAGTTGCTCCAACTCGGTAGCTCCCGGGTCTTTAGGATTCCCTAACCATTTATTAAAATCACCAAGTATAATGGTGGGGCTATGAGGCTTGTGGAAAATCGATAGGATGCCCGATATCTCTTCAAGAAACATGGGCATCTCGTTCGGGGGGCGATAAAGCAGGATAAGATTTAGGCAATCATTAGGGGTGGTAACCGTCATACATATAATTTCACACCCTATACATGTAATAGCTGCTTGCAAAAAGTCTATTCCCTGTTTGGCAATAATTGCCACCCCTCCTCCTCTGCCATTTTCTCTGTGTTGTGCATGGAATTTGTATCCATCAGGAGTAGCAAGATCAATACTGGGCCCACTTGAGTCTCTGCGCCACGTTTCAGAGATACACATGATATCTATGTGTTCATCTGAAATGTGGTCATAGATATTGATTGCATGTTTATCCAGGGATCTGGTATTAAGTAGGCAGCATATTAAGGGGCTTCCCCTCCTTTGCCTTTATTTTACCCAAGGTGATTATATCTTCCATTGTTGATCACGGTGTAATAGGGGATCCATTTCTTTACACAGCCTAGTGATATAATTATAGTATAGGCAAGTCCTATAGAATTTGATTGTTGAGCAGGCAATTGATATATGTTCCAACGGGGCAACAGCCAACTCACCTAAACAGCTGGTCCCGGGAGACCTCTTCTGTGTTAGGCCGCGCTTCTGGGAGGAGTGTCTGCACATTTGCGAGTCCTGCACAGACTTGTGCAGTCTAGCAGCTCCCAGACACGCCGGCGCTGATGCATCTGCCCGGGAAGATATAGGGCCAGGAACTACAATACTGTAGGGAAAGGTAGTTCTTTAGCGATAACAGCGCAAACACTGTTTTTGATCTCTTCAGTAAAAGTTAATGCTTAAAACACTTTAAAACTATTATATAAAACCTAATATTAATCAAGAAGCATATAAGTCGAAGTTCATAATATTTGTTCATAATTATAATTAAAGCTTTCAAAGTTCAAAGTTAAAAGATGGGTTACAATGCAAGCAACAATAAAATTCAATCGATCTTCTCTAAAGCACCTCAGGGTTCACTCTAGGTGTGGACATAGTAATGTTCTCTGTTTGTTTATGTGGAGTGTGGCTAGTCCAGTATCTGGTGTAGTGGCGTCAGTTATGTAGGAGGAGTAGGAAGGGAAAAGGGTTAGTAAAGTTGGTCAGTTTGTTGGGGCCTCTGGCACAGCCCTTTGGAGTTGGAGGTAGCTGAGTGAAGGGCATGAGAAGAAAGGTATTTTGGAAGAGAGAGTTGGATGTATTGCTGGCCCCGGTGTCATGTCGCACCAATGGAGTCTGTGGAAACAATGGAGATTGCCTTCTGGGTTTGTTCCCTCACGTTCATACTGAACATGCATCGACGGTCTACTGGGTTTCAAAATGGCTGCTGCTCCAATTCTATGCGGTCACCACTCAGCTCGGCGTGTTGCAACCCTCTCTTATCGCTTGCTGGGTTAGACGCTGTTTAGTGTTTCTACTCTCTCCAGGTACCCCTCGCTTCTCTCCTTGATCCTTTTCTACGCTCCCGTCACCCTCGCTACATGTGTCTTGTCACATGGTCAGCTCCTGGCTCTGTTTTTGTGTTTACTCTGCATCCCTGATTCCCGTACGCTCTTCCCTTGCTCTCCATATTCTGGTCCTCAAGACCTTGAAGTACTCTTTTCACCGAAATTCCTCTGTATCTGGAACGGGACCTCAACAAGAACAACACAGGGGTTTTTTTGCCATTCAAGGCTTTTTTTCCCCATTTTGGGCTGTCTTCCTGGGATCCACACCAGGGCTCAAGTCGAGGGTACACGCGGGGGGACGTAGTCCACCCACTTTATTCAGAGGGTGGACTCAGTCCCCCCAGAAAAAATGAGAAACCTTGAATGACCTCTTTGAATTTTATTTATGAATTAAAGATGACGTTGGGGATAAAACTGCAGTCGTCAGGTTTGTAGGCGGGACACTTCACCACTGTATAACCTGTTGCATTTATGTACTGTAAGTCCCAGGGAACACATTTGTATTGGTGCTTAGATTTTAAAACATGCACACCTTTTAAAGTTTCAAAAACACTATTAGAGGAAAATATACTCTCTTGGTTTTGTTTTGATTTTATGATAGACAAATTCCATTCGTCCTGTGCAATTTGGGTGGTTATGCAAAGCCAATTTAATGAAATGTGCATATTTCACCTTGAAATGATAATTTCTGGCAACGTCGCATCCCATTGCATTTGTTGATTAGTCCCCCCCACTTTAATTTTTTGGACTTGACCCCTGATCCACACTGTTGTAGTTTTTAACTACAGAGGCGCTGTGGCCTCCAAGCGAGACAGACCCTTTCTCTTCACAATAAAGAAAACAAACAAGGATACTAAGAAGAAGAAGAAAGGAAGGGAAAGGTCACAGAAGGACTCTACAAGTTCCTCAGGTGAAGAGTTGGTACTCCATCAAAAAGAGGTAAGAAGAAAGACCAGTTCTAACCAGGTGGAAGTTTGTGAATCCTTTGGCTTTGAGAGCTTGCAATGCCAAGAGACCGAGATGGAAAGTCTAGCACAATACCAGGAACTGGTCGCTGCTCTACAAGGACTCACTGTAAAGGTCCAGAACCTCAGATCTGAGAATGCAATATTGCGACAACAAGTCGCCATCAGAGAAGAGGGGAGGACTGATTTACCCCCTTTAAATTTCCCTTTCGGCACATATGATGATACTCCTCGTAAACTGAAAGAGTTTCTTGATGCCTTTATAGTATATTACACCTTCCGCCCCAGGACTTATGAGTCAGACCATGCTAAGATCGGATTCCTGATCTCAAATCTGGTCGGTTATGCACTTGCTTGGGCTATGCCTTTGGTCACGACAGCTGACCCGGCTCTACAAGATTTCCCTGCCTTCATACGCTTGTTCAAGGAACGCTTTGAAAGACCTGAAGTTCTTTTTTCTTCATGTGAGACATTATTGGGCACTCGAGAAGGGTCCATCAATGTACAGTCTTATGTGACTACCTTTCAACGGATGGCCTCTGAGGCGGGGTGGCCAGAATGTGCCCAACAAACCATTTTTCACAGGAGTCTCAATGAAGAGATGAAGGATGAACTGGCAAGGCTAGCCAGACATGCCACTTTCCAAGATATTATGGCCCTTTCATTACAAATCGAATTTAGCATGGCTGAGAGAAGATCCGACGCAGACGAAAGACAGGGTATTCTCTGATTCCCCACACATCATTGGTTCCTGTGGAAAGAGTAGTCTCAGAAGAACCGATGCAGATTGGTACTGCCAGAGGTCCCTTAACTGCTGCAGAACGCAAAAGAAGGAGAGACCAAGGTCTTTGTTTGTACTGTGGGGCAAACACTCATCTCCTATGAACCTGTCCAGATGTTCCCCCTCAGAAACAGGGAAACGAACAACCCTGGTCCTAAGAGGGACAGCACATCAGGGTAGGATTGGCAGTCCCTGTAATAGCATACACAAAATAGTCACTCTCAGTGACAACCGATTGATGGTATTCCAAGTAAGACTTGATCTTCCTGATCGGGAACCCCTCGAAGTACTTGCACTTTTGGATTGTGGTGCGGCAGGAAATTTCATGGATGACTCATAGGCAAAGGAGAAACCTACCCCCTTGGAAAAGAAGAATGAACCTGTACCTGTTGAAGGAGTGGATGGCACCCCATTAATATCTGGTCCTATTACCCAAGGTACCTATCCACTTACCATGAGTTTGTTCAAGCATAAGGAAAGCCAGTCCTTTGACCTCATTTGTACGGCTCACTTTCCTGTCATATTGGGCATACCCTGGTTGAGTCTCCACAATCCCACTATTGACTGGACCCTTAACACAATCCAATTCACCTCATAATTTTCTTCTTCATGTTGTGGCATACTTACCCACACTGATACTGACAAGGCTGCTGGCTGCTATCACCCTTCCAGAACCTGTGGTGTTGGGAATACCAATACATTACCGGGAGTTTCAGGATGTGTTCGAAGATAAAGATCCCAGGGAACTTCCTCCCTATAGAATTGAGGATCGCGCCATTGAATATGACCTGACGCAGTAGTTCCGTTTGGAAGAATGTTTCCTCTCTCTCTCCCTCCCTCCCACAAAAGGATTCCCTTAGGGAATACCTACAGCTCAACCTCAAGAATGGCCTTATTAGGGAGTCTAAATATGCAGCAGGAGCCTTCTTATTTTTCACCCTGAAGAAGGATTCTGACGAATTGAGACTGTGTATAGATTACCATGGTTTAAGCCGTGTCACCCTAAGGGATCGTTACCTGATGCCCCTAATTAAGGATATCCTGGAGGCAGTACAGGGGGCAAAGTACCTCATGAAGAAGGATCTACGAGGAGCTTACCTTCTGTTAAGAATAAGCAAGGGGGATGAATGGAAGACTGCCTTCTGAACCCCCTGGGACATTTACCAGATAATGCCCTTTGGCCTGGTAAACATGCTGGCAGTTTTCTAATGCTTTATGGACAAGATATTTTCAGATCTCCTTTTCCGGACAGTTATCATGTATCTAGATTACATCTTGGTCTTTCCTGTCTCTCAAGATCAATACATCAAACAGGTCAAGGAGGCATTGGAACGACCATGCAAACACCAGCTTCTAGCCAAACCTGAAAAAATGGTTATTTGATGTAACTTCGGTTCCTTACCTAGGATTCATCCTATCCCAACAAGGAGTTCAAATAGATCCATGCAAAATAAAGGCTATTACCCAGTGGTCAGAACCACTTTCAGTTAAGGCTGGCCAACAGTTCTTAGGTTTAGCAAACGTTTATCGGAAGTTAATTAAAAATGTCTCTCGTATTGTATTACCCATCACTGCTCTTCTAAAGAAGAACATTCCTTTCAACTCGAACTCTGAGGCTCAGTAAGCCTTTCAAACACTCAAGTAATCCTTCTGCACTTCTCCGGTTCTCCTCCAACCTGATCAAACCAAACCATTCTTTCTGGAGACTGATGCCTTGGGTGGAGCCATTGGGGCAGTTCTGCTTCAAAGAGGATCTGACCAAGAAGAACATCTAGTAGCATATTATTCACGCACATTATCCACCAGCAAAATAAATTATTCAGTACTAGAAAAGGAGCTTGTGGCCATTCTCCAAGCCTGCTTAGAATGTCGCCATCTGCTGCAAGGTGCTTTGGTCAGAACCGATCACTGCAATCTACATGTTCTCCAAAACATGGAGTGTTAGAATTCCAGACATGCCTGATGGGCCTATTACTTTTCACAATTTGATTTTGTTATAACTTACATCCCAGGCAAAAATAACATAGTCACAGACAGCCTTTCCCGGAGTTATGGGGAAGTGCCCAGACTTTACCTAGAAAAGGAGAGGCTTTTTCATCAAACTAAATTCATCTTGGAAATCAGGACTTTTTTACAAGTTCGGTAAGCCTCCAGACAAATTAAGGATCTGCCTCCAAATAACCTCCAATTCCAGTTAGAATGTCATGGTGGCCTGCTCTTTCATGAGGGTACATTATCCATCCCTGTGATGCAGGGCCTAAGAACGCTAAAGGTTTAACACAAGGGTTCCCTTCAAACGTGGAAAAACCTCAAGAAACTTTTGTTCTGGCCGACCCTGCTTCAGACTTAGCTCTTACAGACAGAAGAAAGAACGGGGTATCCGGGACAGAAAAGCCAGAGGGAGCAGGGTATGCTGGCAACAGGGAAGTGAAGAAGGTGGCAGCAGACTCGTCAAAGGAAAGCACTGCCTTCATGAACCATATGGAACACAATGGCATGTTTTTGGGTCTGATGAATTGCAGTCTTCAAGAATGCGCATCACTACGAACTATGGAGCCCATAAAGCATTGGACCAATAGCCGACAACACGCCCGAGGATTGAAAGCTATCACATCCCAGACCTTTAAAATAAAATGAAAAATGCACTTACCGTATCATCTGGATAGAAACTCCTACAGGACACAGGGGGGGTTGGTGGGATGTGCGAAAGAGTATAGGAAGCGGGTGGGTAACAGAAGAACCAACAAGAAACAGGGAAAGGGAGGGGTTTCCACAAAGGGGTGGGGAGGAATTGGAAACACCTGAGCTTGAGAGGGGAGGGGAGAAGAATGCAGTTAAAACAGGTGGTGTGGACTCAAGTGCTCTCTCAATTTTTCCATCTAGGAACAGTGTGAGAGCCGGGAGGAGTGGACCGAGGACGTCTCAGGATTCCAGTGGGGATATAAGTCTGCAAGTGCCCGGTATCGAGGAAGTCCGTGCGAGCGACCGAACGTCAAGAGGAGCAGAGCACACCAGAGGAGCCGTAATTCATCATTTTGAACATTTTCTTCATTGTGATTACGAGTGGGTTAACCACAGGGGTGGTTTGCTGGGTTCCGACTCTCAGCGGACACTTAACCAAGTAATGCGGTAGTAGAAGTACCCCACTCTCAGATTCTCAGATAACCGCAGAGTGGACATCACGGACTACTGTTTGTTTGGTTGCTCAGAAAGAGAGGGGAAAAGGATCGGCAGTCGTGATCTGAACAGAATTATTTTGTTCTTTTTTCCTGCATGTCCACCTTTACATTTTGTTCCTGAATAAAGGTAATTTTGAGATCAGATTGACGCCTCCTGCCTGCTGTTTAACAGTGGTGGCAGCGGTGGGATTTGATAACGCATACGCAGGGCAGCCATCATGGAGACGGTAATAAAGACCTTGCCAAAGAATAGCAGCAATTTGCAACAGTTGGTCCAGGTGCAGGGCCACCACGCACAAGCAGACTGACAAGCACTACAGCAAGCTCTCCAGGTACAAAGCGCAGCCCAGGTCCAGGGAAGAGAGGCGCTAAGAATACTGTGGTAAGCTGTAGCCGCTAACAGGGCTCAGCCTGCTGTTCCACCTAAAGTTCTGCAGAAATACCAGGCAGGGGATGACCCAGTTATTTTTGGGTAAACTTTGTGAGTATTGCAAGAGCGCCACAATGGCCACAGGAAAGATGGGCATTTTTTCTGGCACCATTGTTAACTCGAGTAATGCAAGTGGCCTACCTATTAAGCGACACACCCCACCGGACAGACCCCATATGCAGAACTTTAAAAAAACATTCTAGAAAGGTTGAGAATGAATGAAGAGTCCTATAGGATTAAATACTGGATGACGAGACTCAAACCTGGGGAAAGCCCAAGACAGCTGTTCTATAGGATCCAGTATCTAGCTGAAAAGTGGTTGCAACCCAGCACAGCAACCATCGGACAAATGAAAGATAAAAAAATACTAGAACGATTCGTGGTAGCATTGCCCAGTCCCATTCAGCGGTGGGTCAGACAGCACCACCATCTGACCTAGGCTGAAGCCATAAACGTAGCCACTGCCTACCAGATAGCCGAGACTCCCAGATCCTTCCTGATACCCCAGGCAAAACCAAGTGGAGAGACATCAGTTGGGGGCAACAGGCCCTATCAGGCGGTTCAGGGGGAGCCAAGACAATGGCTAGAACCACGAACACCTACAAGTGGCGGAATACAAAGAACCCCTCGACCGCAATGTTTTGCGTGTGGAGAATGGGGCCACATGGCCCGGTTCTGTTCCCAAAAACCAAAGGTCGAACCCATGGAGATTGCAACCTTGCAACCTCAGGAGTTCAGAAGGATAGCGTTCACTGTGGATGGACACCCTGAACAGGCCATTATGGACAGTGGAAACTGCCAAACAGCAATCCAGCCGCACGTGGGCGATCCAGACAACAACCAGGTGAGAGGAGTTGCTGTGAAGTGTGTGCATGGGGACATCAAAGAATACCAGACCAGGGACACCATAGTGGGGAAACTGTCAGGGTTCCATTGGATACCTCTTTGGATAATCATAGATTGAGCTCGCACAAGAACAAACTGTCTAGAAGCCCCCGTGGAGCAAACAGTCTTCGTTCCAAATCGAGGTTGTCTGTAAAGCCTCAAAGCCGTGGTGTTTTGTTTCTTGCGCGTCCTTTCACAGAACGCTATGGGTTGTCGTGGGAACGGTGGTAGCTGTTGTATTTGCGTAGGCACTCAGGCCTATGGCGCTGGCTTGTGCGTGCGGTCAGCTGACCTGTACTTAAGCCACGCCCCCGCACACGGCGGTGTTTCTGAATTTGTAATTTTTCAAAGTTACGAACCTCGTTACCTTGTCTTCTTGGCTCATTGAACCCCTGGCCTGCCTTGTGACCTTCCTTGCTTCCTTCTTGTCGTTGCCTTCGTCCTTCTTGCTTTACCTGACCAAGAACGTCCACGGATTGCATTCGCCTAATCCCTCAAGTCTTACCTGCTCATACCAGACCCGGAACGTCCACGGACTGCATTCGCCTAATCCCTCAAGTCTTACCTGCTCATACCAGACCCGGAACGTCCACTGACTGCATTCGCCTAATCCCTCAAGTCTTACCTGCTTATACCAGACCCGGAACGTCCACGGACTGCATTCGCCTAATCCCTCAAGTCTTACCTGCTCATACCAGACCCGGAACGTCCACTGACTGCATTCGCCTAATCCCTCAAGTCTTACCTGCTTATACCAGACCCGGAACGACCACTGACTGCATTCGCCTAATCCCTCAAGTCTTACCTGCTCATACCAGACCCGGAACGTCCACTGACTGCATTCGCCTAATCCCTCAAGTCTTACCTGCTTATACCAGACCAGGAACGTCCACGGACTGCATTCGTCTAATCCCTCAAGTCTTACCTGCTCATCGTCGAACTCGGAACATCCACGGACTGCATACGCCTCATTTCTCAAGTCTTATCCGTTCATTGTCCAATCGGGAAATTCCACGGACTGCATTCCTCAAGTCTTACCTATGTCATATCTTCACTCTGGAACTTTTTAAAGACACTACTGAACATAGGACGCTCACGCATCTGCGCAAGGATCAAAGAACATTGGCGCATCGGCGCAAGGATCAAAGGACATTGGCGCATCAGAGCCAGGATCAAAAGACATCAGTGCAATGGCGCCTGGATCAATACATTCCTTGGGTGTCTTCATGCCGGCGGGTATAGGAAAACAAGACATTGTGTTTCCAGGACTGCCACTCCATTCCCATCTCTTCTGCCGCATCCATCCAGGTCACTCATTTGGTAAGCACAAAACTATTTGGTTCTTACTTTCTTCTTGTTGTTCCGTACTCCTGGTAATAGTTACTTTTCTTGTTTTCAGGGTACTCACCAATCTAACTTGGAACTATTCAGTCCCAGTCTGATTTTCTTGCTTGTGAGTATCAGTGCAGCATCTTGCTTTAGAGAATCCATTGCCTAAACCACATGTTAATATCTGGTAAATTTGTTCTTGCAGCCATCTGTTGGAGTACGAGGGTGTACCATATTTTCGGGCAGTACTCACCTCAATCTGTCCTATTGTACTCTTGAGGGGTATATTGTCAGAAAGACTAAATTGCATCACGACGTGTCAAGCCACCACTACTGGAGTTAGCTCTCGGGTCCTAACAGGAAACAAGGGCACAGAGTTCAAATAAAAGCAGCAGTGATACCCTTGCTCCCAGCCCCAGTGCTGATAGGCACACACTTCCCAAAATTCGAGAAATGGCTAAATGTAGCCCCTAAACCAGAGACAGAATTGAGAGAGCCCATATTAAGGAAAAGTGTACCTGGCCCAAAGAAGACAAATCAAGTCGGGATGGAGGGTGGAATTACAGGACATTGCTCCAATAGACTGGAGAGTGGAGGATCATATACCCTCATTCCGCACTGAAACAGAACATGATGATTCCCTTAAAAAGGCCAGGGAACAAGTGCCAGACTTATTCAGTGCTATGGGAGCCACACCTTATTTTAGAGAAAAACAAGGCCTTTACTATAGGGTGACCAAGGGCATAGATAACCCCGAAAAAGAACAACTGCTGGTACCACAATCCTATCGCAAGAATCTGGTACAGCTAGCACATGATCGCAACACAGGGGGACACTTGGGGGAAAATATGACTCTGAAGAGACTACTGCAGAATTTCTATTGGCCAGGTTATATGCAGAAGTGGTCAAATATTGCCAGGAGTGTCCAAACTGTCAGAAGACAAGTGCCCATATTCCACGTAGGGCCCCACTGCAGAGAATGCCCATAATTAAGGAGCCATTCCAACGAATAGGGATGGACATTGTGGGCCCATTAGAACCAAGCAACCAAGGATATAAGTACCTCTTGGTGGTAGTGGATTATGCCACACGGTACCCTAAAGCCTTTCCATTGCAGGGTACTATTGCTAAACAAGTCTGCAACGTACTGTTCCCATACGTCCCCAGAGTGGGGATTCCACAAGAAATAGTGACGGACCAAGGAAGCAATTTCATGTCCATAGTAATGAAAGAAGTGTGTAAAACATTAGGAATAACCCATTTGAAAACCTGTGTAAACCACCCACAAACTGATTGGCTTGTGGAAAGGTACAACCAAACCATTAAACAAATGCTAAGAAGGGAAATAAGTCCCACCGGTTTGGGTTTGGACAGAACCCTACTTTGTGTAATAATGATTTTACGAGACACCCCACAATCATCTACAGGGTTTTCACCGTTTGAACTACTCTTTGGAAGACAGCCAAGATCCATTTTGAAGGTGCTAAAGGAAACCTGGGAGTCTCAAGTAGAGACTACTTTGTCAGATTATGTTAATGACTTGCAAGAACATCTTGGCCACCTACATGATTTCACCCAAGAGAGGCTCAGCAGAGCCCAAGTACAACAGGAGAAGTATTATGATCAAGGGACTCGACTGCGGTCGTTTAAAGAGGGAGACAAAATATTGGTCCTACTACCCACGAGTACCAATAAGATGTTGGCGCAATGGAAGGGTCCTTACAAAATCCTGAAAGTACTGGGACCAGTAAACTATTAAGTGGAACAACAAGATAGACATACAAAACAGAAAAACTATCATGTAAACCTGCTCAAGCTGTGGAGAGAAATACCAACTCCCGTATTGTGTACAGACTTATCCATCACGGAACAGATGGTGCCTAACATACCCACTGGCTTACAAGATGTGATGGTGGGGGAACGGCTGAGTATTAAGCAAACCAAAGAGTTGTTCAGCCACCTAGAACCAGTGTCAGAAGTCTTCTAGGGTCTTCCATGGGGAACCACCATAGTGTCGCACCACATCAAAACGGAACCAGGTAAAATAGTGCGACTCAGGCCGTATCACATACCGAGGCAAAAAGAGAAGACATAAATAAAGAAATGCTAAGACTGGGTACCATAGCACTATCTAAGAGCGCATGGTGCTCACCCATGGTACTTGTGCCAAAACCTGATGGTACCACGAGGTTCTGCATGGATTTTAGACAACTAAACGCAATATCTCACTATGAGGCTTATCCCATGACTAGAATAGATAAATTACTAGAACTGTTAGGGGCATCAGATTGATACTTAAGTACCCTCAACCTCACAAAGGGGTACTGGCAAATACCACTACACCCGGAAGACCAGGAAAAGACCGCTTTTGCCACCACCAAGGGCTCTATCAGTTTACAGTTCTACCCTTTGGTCTGCATGGGGCCCCAGCCACCTTCCAAGCCCTGAAGGACCAGATACTACGGCCTCATGACAACTATGCAGCGGCCTACCTGGACGACATAGCAATTTTCAGTATTTCCTCTGAGGAACATTTAACACATCTTAAAAAAGTGGTCCAAGCGCTGGAGAAAGCAGGCCTTCATATTAATCCGTGAAAAACAAATTAGCCACAGAAAGCACCAAGTATTTGGGGTACTCCGTTGGAGGGGGAGTGATAACACCTTTGGTGGACAAAGTCCAAGCTCTTCAACAACTGCAGGTCCCAACCACCCGAAAGGGAATATGAGCATTTTTGGGTTTGTCGGTTATTACCAGAGGTTCATTCCTCATTTTTCTACAATAGCAGCACCTCTAACAGATGCCCTAAAAACCAATAAACCGTTAGCTATCACGACAAGGTGACTAAAGCCTTTCATTCCTTGGTTAGTATGATTGTGAACAGACTTGTTCCACACTGCCCAGAATTTTCCCAGCATTTTGTTCTGCAAGCAGATGCTTCAGGGTGAGGTCTGGGGGCTGTTCTATCACAAGGAACAGAAGAGGATCTGTGTCCGGTAGCCTTTACTAGTCGTAAACTGTTGCCCCATGAAGTCCCGTACTCAACCTTGGAGAAAGAATGCTTAGCCATCAAGGGGCGGTAGAATCCTTGCGCTACTATCTTCTGGGAAGAAACTTTACTATATTCACGGATCACGCTCCTTCAAGATGGCTAGCAACACAGAAGGATTCAAATTGTCGAGTGTTACAGTGGTTTCTTACATTACAGTCATATAACTTTGTGACAGTGCACAAACCAGGAATATATCAACTGGTGGCTGACTATCTCTCCCACTCCTCGGATCAGCCCGATCGGCTTGATCCCTTGAGGGGAGTTTGTGGGGCAGGGCCTCAGGAGGCTAAAGGTTTAACACAAGGGTTCCCTTCAAAAGCGGGAAAACATCAAGAAACCTTTGTTCTGGATGACCCTGCTTCAGACTCAGCTCTTACTGACAGAAGAAAGAACGGGGTATCCGGGATGGAAGAGCCGAAGAGTGCAGGGTGTGCGGGCAACAGGAAAGTGAAGGAGGTGGCTGTAGACTCGTCAAAGGAAAGCACTGCCTCCATGAACCATTTGGAACACAATGGCATGTTTTTTGGTCTGATGAATGGCGGTCTTCAAGAATGCGCATTACTATGAACTACGGAGCCCATAATGCATTGGACCAATAGCCGACAACACGCCAGAGGATTGAAAGATGCCACAACCCAGACCTTTAAAATAAAACAAAAAATGCTCTTACTGTATCTTTAGGATAGAAACTCCTTGTTCTTTTTCCTGCATGTCCACATTTATGTTTTGTTCCTGCATAAAGGTCATTTTGAAACAGATTGACGCCTCCTACCTGCTGTTTAGCAATCATGTCCTGGTGTCTTGACAACCAGTCCGCCGGTCATAAAGGAATTTCGTCCTCAGTAGACTTAACAGCTCAATCTTTCTGCTGGCCTACTATCAAGAAGGATGCACGAGAGTATGTACAGTCCTGTCCGAGATGTGCACAAAGCAAATATTCCACTGCAAGGCCTTTGGGACTCCAACCCTCTGGGTCCGTGGCAACATGTATCAACAGACTTTATCATGGAATTACCACCTTCCAACGCATATACGATGATAATGGTAACTATAGACACATTCAGTAAGATGCCACATTGCTCCCCTCTATGGGGTATTACCACGGCCCCACAAATGGCAAAGACCTTTCTCCAAGACATCTTCCGTCTACATGGCGTTCCGAAGACTATTGTCTCGGATAGAGGACCTCAATACACCTTGTTATTTTGGTCTACGTTATGCAACACATTAGGAATCCACCATGCCTTAACATCTGGATACCACCCCCAGAGCAACGGTCAGACTGAAAGGCTAAATCACACTCTTGGACTATACTTCTAGTGTTTTATCAATCCAGAACATGACAACTGGGCTGAACTGTTGCCCATAGAGGAATTTGTTTACAACAACACCAAACACACCACCATTGGGATGACACCTTTTTTGCACCTATCAATATCATCCTAGGCATTTTCCCATGACCGCCAACCCATCTTCCAAGGCTCCTTTAGTAGATACCCTGCTTGATTATCTGACGAGACCTCATAAAGAAGCCTTCCAATCAATGGAACAAAGCAAGGAGAAGTACAAGATCTATGCAGACCAACACAGAAGAGATGTGATGTAGGGACTCTGGTCTGGCTCTCTGCCAAGAGCCTTCCCAGAGGGCTCAGGTCATCAAAGTTCTCTCACCGCTACTTGGGTCCATATGAAATTGTGTCTAAGATCAACCCAGTGGCTTTCCAATTGAGGCTTCCCAAAAGCATGAAACGTATTCATCCAGTTTTTCACTCCTCCTTGTTGAAGACATACCTACCTGATGGGTACAACTGAAAGATAACTAGAAACACAGTTTATTTATTTATTTGTATAGTGCTGCAGCCCGCAGGCATCAGAGCGCGTTCCATATAGACAAGGACATGGTGACGGGACAACAAATATGTGCATGTGGTTCAGATGTTTGGTGTTCAAATTAGTAGGGGTTTATTTGAATAAAAAGGTTTTCAAATTTATTTTTAAAGCATTGCAAGTTTGTTTCAGTTCTTAAGGTCTCAGGTATTATGTTCCATTTTGCTATTGCTTTGGTTGAGAACGCCTTACCTAGGCCGTTAGTTTTTTTAGATAGCTTGGCCTGTAAAAGTCCTTTATTCGTGGATCTGAGATTTTGAGTTGGTTCGTATCTCTTGAATTGTTTTTTGAAGTACATTGGACCATTTCCATTTAGACAGCGGTGAACCAAGGTCAAAGATTTGAATGTGATTCATTCATCTATGGCTAGGCAGTGTAGGTCTCTCCTTTCTCCTGTGATGTGTTCTCTTTTTGTTTTGCCGGTTATGGTTCTTACTGCGTTGTCTGAATTACCTGCCACTGTTTAATGCAGTTTTTACTGGCTCCCAGCATTAGGGCATTTCCATAATATAGGGCCTCATTACAACCCGACGGCGCCGTTAAACCCTTAACGCCTGGGTTGTAATGAGGCCCATAGTCGTGAGAGTATAGTGGCCCCAGCTATAGTTGTGCTGTTTTGCTTGTTTAGTAGGGGTTTGATTTTCCTCAGGAGTTTTTGGTAGTATTGGCAATTTCTTTTTAGATAGGCTAACTGGGCTTCAGCGCCCAACGAAGCCTGCATGTAGATTCCTAGCGTTTTGACTTTTTCTGACACCAGAATTGGTGTTTCTTTGATGTTAAATGTAGAGTAAGCTGGACTGAGTTTTTTTCTGCCGTGGGGTGAGCCAAAGACAATAAGCTCCATTTTGGTGCCGTTGAGACACATCCAGTTAGCCTTCCTCCAGGCTTCGATGGTGTTGTAGATAAATGTTAGTTTTTTGCTGTCCTGATTATAGTTTCCACTGAGTTCGAACACCAACTGTGTGTCGTCGGCAAAGTTTGTGAAAAATATGCCAAGATGGGTTAGCAATGTGCATAGGCACCGCAGATACAAATTAAACAACATTGGAGAGAAGCTGGCTCCTTGTGGGACGCCACAATCCACAGGTTTGGTTGTTGATGCGTAGTTTTCCCAAATTATTTTAGATTTTCTGTCTTGGAGGAAAGAAGATATCCAGTCAATGGCTCCCTGGGGGCAGTTTCCGACAAGTTCTAGGGCCTCTCGGAGCTTCCAGTGATCTAACAAATGAAAAGCTGCCGAGAGGTCTAGTAGGATCAGAAAGCCTGCTTTGCCTTGGTCTAGGAGTCCCAGCATTTCTGTCTGTAGGTCAAGCAGAGCAGATTCGGTGCTCAGGGCTTTTCTAAATCCTGACAGTTGTGAATGGAGGAGATTGTTGCTATCTACGTACGCTTGTAGCTGTTCTGTGGGTTTCATGTCATTTCATGGCGGGATGTTTTTTCGCTGGCTTTTTTACCGCAGATTTTTTTATGAAAAAACTTTTTCTAGAATTTTTATTTTTTTTTGTTTGGGGGGGTTCCCTCCAAACTCCGATCCCCTTTAATTTTTTATATATCCCTGAACACCCACACCCAATATATATATTTTTCCAACCCCCCCCAAAAAATTCTATGAGTTTTTTCAGCAAAAAAATCGAGGAAAGAAACCCTGCGAAAAAATATCTTGCGATGAAAGGACGTCGTACCATTCTGTGGCAACCTTATCTAGTATTTTCAGTACGAAATACAGTACCTACAAACACCAAACCTGATGACTATGAAGTCTCACATCTCATTGACTGTCGGTACAAGAAAAGAGTTTTCCAATACCTGGTACATTGGAAACTTTTTGTCTGATGCTGAGAGGAACATTCATGCTCCTCAGTTACTCTGGAAATTCCATCGTCTCAACCCCAGCAAACCCAGAGGTGCCAGGATGAAAGTAGGTCATACTGTCATGTCGCGCCAATGGAGACTGCCTTCCGGGTTTGTTCCCACGCGTTCATACTGAACGTGCATCGAAGTTCTAATGGTTTTCAAAATGCCCATTGCTCTATTTCTATGCGGTCACTACACAGCTCAGCGCGTTGTAACCCTTGCTTATCGCTTGCTGGGCTAGACACTGTTTAGTGTTCTTACTCTCTCCAGGTACGCCTTTTCTCCCCCTCGTTTCTCTCCTTGATCCTTCTCTACACTCCTGTCACCTTTGCGGCGTGTGTCTCGTCACACGGTCAGCTCCTGGCTCTGTTTTTTGTGTTTAGAGAGAACCAGGGCTCTGGAGACAGTGAGCTTCTGGGGGGTGGTGAGAAAAGGAAGAATACTTCTGAGGTTCAGCTGGTAGTTGGCCTTCTTGGCAAGGTTTGTGATTTGGGGAGAGAAGCAGAGAGTGGAGTCGAAGATGATACAAAGGTTTTTTGCCTCACAGGAAGGCGAAGGAAGAGGGCCCAAGGAGGGCAGCCAAAGTGAGAAAGGGAAAGAAGGATCAGTGGTCCCAATGAGAAGGATCTCCGACTTACTGTCATTAAGGCAGAGATAGTTTGAGGTGTACCAATCCTGAATCGTGGATAGGCAGTCAGGAATGAACAAGAGAGGAGAAGAGGTAACCACTCCAGGGCCTGATCCGTGATGCCCAGGTTCTCACAGAGTAGATTGATCAGGATGGCGTGATTGATCGTGTCAAAAGCGGAGGAAAGGTCAAGGAGGATGAGGACAGAAGGAAGGCTGGAGTGAAGATTAGAGAGCAGATCTTCACGGGTGTTCAGGAGAACAGTTTCAGTGCCTCTGGCTGCTCCGAAGCCAGACTGATGGTCAGGGAGACAACCAACAGATTCAGTGTGGAGAGTAATCTGGGAGATGGCCAGCTTTTCCAAGAGTTTGCCCAGGAAAGGGGTGAAAGAGATCAGGCAGCAGAGGTACCTGCTGTGTCCAATCAGGTGGAGAACAATGCTGATTCTGCTTTAAGAAAGTCCTATTCTGGGGTGCATACCGCGTACCAGACTACTACTTATGCCGCGGATACTGCACTTGATGGATTTCTACCGCTGGCAAAGCTAATGGAGGAAGGGACTGACTGTGCACCACTGTTGCAGGCTGTTCAATCGCAAGTGGAACTGGTCTCGGATGTGGCACGTAATTGGATTCTGGTGTGGCAGTGACCCTGGGGACTGCAGTGTATGGCCGCCATCAATTGCACCTCAAAGATTGGCATTCTGATGGGCATCAAAAGGATGTGGCTCTGAAAATTTCCTTTGAGGGAAAGTTGCTTTTTGGTGACTTTTGGAAGACAGGGTGCATTGGGTGTTTATGGCAGATGAGCACATTGGCAAGCTCTGCAGGTGCTTGCATGCTATACCCCGGTCAGGGGCATCTGGGAGTTGGAGGAAGTTTCATGGACACCCATTGTCGAAGGAGGGCTATCGGAAGCCCTCGAGCGGAAGTTCAAAGTTTCCTCATAAATCTGGCAAGCCCCTCTCCACTCCAACATCACAGAAGTCGTAATACCGAGAGTCTGGGGGCAAGACTCAGCTGGTTGTGGCTTGTGTGGTTTGCCATGTCCTCCGACATCTAGGTAAACCAGAGCATCTTGTAGGGGTACACAATCAAATTTCCACTTCTCCCCTGTGCTCATGGGGGTTGGCGACCCCTAATCCCAGGAGGGTGAAGAATGAAGTGGCCATGATTCAAGGGATTCTGGACTTGTTGAATAAATGGACGATTTGAGAGGTTCCCAAGACGCAGAGGGCTCAGGGCTTATACTCTGTCATCTTCATTGTCCCGAAAGTATATGGCAAGTTCGGGCTGATGATGGACCTGAAGAGACTGTATGTGTTTGTGCAGACACTGAACTTCAAGATGGAGAGTCTACAGAGTATTGATCCCATGATTGAAGCGTTTAACTTTCTGGCCTCCCTGGAGTTTCAGGACACTTACTTTCATATGCCCTTTCGAAGGTTGCATCAGAACTATCTGAGGTTTTTCTTCAGGGGGAGGCATTTCCATTGCAGGGCCATTCTGTTCAGCCTCACGGCTGTTCCTAGAGTGTTTACGAAGGTAATGGGTCTGGTGTTGGCACTGCGTCACACCAGGAGAGTGCAGGTGTTTCTGTACTTGGACGATTGGCTGATCAAAGTTTCCTTCAGGGAATTGTGAAGGCATCATGAAGTAAGACACAGACAACAGATTATTTTTCTTTATATGTCAGGATGAAGTGAGGCCTAACTTGCCCTGTGCTAAGGTGGGATTTCCCTACCTAAAGAAAACTAAGGATAGCTAATGTCAGTAATTTCAAATGAAAAGTCTGTCTCTGTCCAAAACCTATGCTTGCCCTCACAACTAAATCCATACAATTGGGCCTCATTACGAGTCTGGCGGTAAAAATCTGGTGTTACTGTGATGGCGGTTTTACCAGGTCCACCACCGTGTGGTGCTGGAAACAAGGTAGGATTATGGCTTGTCGACCGCACGGATCCCTTATCAGCGGAACAGGTGACACCTTCATCATGGTAACACCGGTGTAGACGGATGTACCGTCACCAATGTTTTTCTTTTACCCAATTTTTGTTAACTTTTACAACCTCCAATCAACAACAAGAAAAACAAACCTAGCAGTGCATGTCATACATCTTTAAGGATCCTGTACAATATTGAAACATAACTGCTGCTTACCTGTTACCCTCCCCCCTAACTTGAGCCTACTCCACTTCGCCTACTGCCGTTATATCCTCTAGGGATACTTCCTCCTACGTATTCCCGGCAGTATCATGTTCACTTGGGCATGCCTGGGTGGACCCAGACAGTGTGGCCACTAAGTGCCTCCAGGCCATCAGCTTATCTGCTTCTTCCTCCCCTCCCTTGTTGGCCGATTCATTCCATACCGCCGTTTCCGCTTCAGCCCATTTCTTGAGATCATTCCATCAAACCTCTAAACCTCTACCTTTGGTCTGTTACATGCTTTCCACCCCATGGCAATTCTGCGCTTGGCAAGTATATAAGCCACGTCCTTAAGTTTGCTCACGTGTTTTAGTTTGCGTGGTCTAGGGAAACCCCCCCACCATACATGCCCACACAGATTCCACATCTAGCATGATCCCTTTCCCCGTCAATCGGTGGGCTACTTCTTCCCAGAATCTTTTAATTTCCGGGCATGCCCAGAACATATGCATCAATCCTATGTTCACTTCCCCACATTTGGGACATGTTTGTATTTTGCGCTCTTGAATCAAGCAATCCTCTGGGGGGTCATGTACGCTCTGTGGGTTATGTATAGCTGGATTTGTTGCAGCCCAGCGTTCTTGGACACTTTTTTTATGGTACCTCTGAGCCCTCTCCCACAGCCCATCATTCATGAGTTCCCCTACTTCCTCTTCCCAGTTCCATCTTAACTGGGTCACTTCCTTCCCCACCCTGGACATCAACAGTTCGTAGATTCGGGAAACCTCATGCCCCCCTCTGCGATATCATAAATTGTTTTTATGGCCGTATCAGGTTGGTCTTCAAGCACTATTTCAGACCATGTTTCTCTCGCCCGCTGCACCAATCTGGTGTATGTGATATACTGTCCTAGGTGTAGACCCGTTTCCTCTACCAGTGCATTAAATTCCATTATCTTGCCATATATCTCCCAATGTTGTGATACCCAATGCTTACGAATCGTCTTCATCAGTTGCTCATCCCCTCCAGTCAATGCCACTAGCGGCACTTGCGGAGAACACAGAGTCGGGTTCTCCATGGCCTGGCAAGCCTTCCGCCACATCTTCCATCCCAGTTCCAGCATCCCCAGACACCCTTTTAGCTCTGATTTAAGCAGCCATACCCATTCTTTCAAGAAAAACGGAGTACATTCAGACCTCAGCAGTCTAGACTACGATGTTGAGTCTTCTGTTAGCCACCTAGCCACATATTGTAGTTGGCTGGCTAAGTGATAGATCTCAAAGTTGGGAAAGTTTATGCCCCCTTTATCATACATGTTCTGTAGTTTCCACAGGGCTATTCTATTCCTAGTATTATGCCAAATGAAGCCTCTGCATATGCTCTGAAGTTTAACAAAGAATCGCTTGGGTATCATGTATGCTATATTTCCAAAAAAGTGTACCAGCCTCGGCAATACAACCATCTTCAACAACGCCACCCTCCCTACCATGGCCAAAGGGAGTTTAGCTCAGAATCTCATGCTATTCTCAATGTTTGCCACGGCCTTCTCTGTGTTATGTTTGTGTTAATCCTCCACCGCGTGATAGATATCAATCCCTAGGTATCTAAAGGTTTGGTCTCCCAGGGTATTTTCTAGTATAGGTAAGTGTTCTCGCGGAATCCCCTTATATCTCCCCAGGGGGAATATACACAACTTTTTAGGATTAACTGCGATGCCAGAGAGCAACGCAAATCGCTCCAGTACTTCAAGTATAACAACATATCATCGGCATACAATGATATTAAGTGTGGCCCTCCTTTCGTGAAAATCCCCACCTACTCGTACTTTTGCCTCGGGTATATCGCTAGGGGTTCCAGTGTGAGAATGTACAGCATCGGGGACCAAAGGCATCTCTGTCTAGTGCCCCTGCTGAGTTGACACCTCTCTGAAATAATCGCTCCCGTCTTGACTCTGGCTAGTAGTGAGCTATATAATAGTTTCACCCACTTCAGATACCCGGGCCCTATTACATATTCCTTTAAGGCTTCTATCAACCAAGGCCATTTAACAGAATCGAAGGCCTTCACCACATCTAATGAGACAATTTCGACTTCCTGTGCATCTCCTACTGTTTGCTCTATGACCCGGTGGAGCCTCCTAAGGTTGTCGGATATGCTTCTGTGTGGAACATATCCAGTCTGATCAGGATGTAAAAGTTTGCTTATGACCTGTATCAATCTACCCGCCAACACAGCTGTGAGTTTCTTGCTGTCCTGGTTCAGCATGGATAGTGGTCTATACAACACCCGGTCCATGCTCGGCTTATTAGGTTTAAGAATCGGAATGATGATCGCCTCTCTCAGGGATTCTGGCAATATCCCTGTTTCGAAAGCTTCATTTAACATTGCCAGTAGCGAGGGAAGCACTTCCGTCTTATATGTTTTATAGAACTCGCTAGGGAGTCCATCCGCTCCCAAGGCCTTACAAGTGGGTAATTCCTCAATCACTGCTTCTAGTTCCACCAAAGGGATTGGGGCGTCTAGGTTCTCTCTCTCTTCAGCACTCAATTTGGGTAGGCCAATATCCTCTAGTGTTTCCACTATCTTGCCCCATTCACCCCCGTTTGCGTCTCCATACACTTGTTTATAGAACTCGAGGAACCTTCAGTTCAGGCCCTCTTGGGTATCAAGCGTCTGTCCTCTCTCCCCCTGTATTGCTCTGATTGTTGGTCGGGTGTCTCGCTTTTATACAACCATGCTAACAACCTCCCTGGCTTGTCCCCGCCAGCGTGCTGCCTCTCTATGTATTTCTTGTAATTTAAATGGCATAGTCTCTCCCAGTGCCCTTCACATTCTTGCCGTAATTGGCTTATAGTTTCGGCATCCTCCAGGGAGTCATCTCCTCTGCGCATGACTACCCCTTGTTTCTCCTCTGCCTTCTGCAACTCTTGCAATATGCCTCCTTGCAGCCCTTTGGATTTTCCTATCGCTGATCCCCTCACCACCACCTTAAATGCCTCCCATAGGGTGCTGGCCGATTCTACGCTTCCATTGTTATTTTTTAAGTATTCTACAATTTCCTCCATCAGGTCCTCTCTGAACACTGTATCTTTCAATGCTTCGGCTCCTAGCCACCAAGTTTGGATCCTAACTCTAGGGGCCTGATATTGCCATGTTAAGACCAGTGGTGAGTGGTCCGAGAGGACCCTCGCTTTATATTCAGTCCGCACTATATCTCATGTCATTTCCGGAGAGGCAAATATATAATCTAGCCGTGTATACACATTTTGTGGGGCCAAGTAATGTGAATAGTGTCTGACATATGGGTGGTGTAGCCGCCATATATCTTCCAACTTAAAGTCTCCCAACAGGGTCCTCAAGGTTTTGGCTGTAGGGGTGGGTTTGTCCAATTTCCCGTCTGACCTCTCCACCCTGGGATCCAGCGTACAGTGGAAGTCGCCTCCCCATATAACCGCACTCCCCAGGTACGGGCTTATTTTACTAAATAAGTTCTTGGAATAGGCCACAGTATCTTGGTTCGGGGCATATGTATTAATAATACACATTTCTCTGTTTTCTATCAATCCCCGTACCGTCACCATCCTCCCGTCAGACTCTACTGTGGACTGCAATAACTGAAACGGGACATGTGGTGCTACCCAGGTAATTACCCCTCTGGTGTATGCCGAATACGTTGCCCCCAGGGTGATCCCTTTCCATTTCTTCCTTATCACCTCTTGTTTTTCTTTCGTTAGATGGGTTTCCTGTAGTAGAGCGATATCTATTTTCTGCCTCCTACGGTACATCGTGATCTTATTCCTCTTCAAGTAACTGTTGAGTCCCCTGACATTCCAGGTACCTATTTTAAGATTTCCCATCTTTCATCCATAACCAGTCCCACCACTGTCCTCCTTTATCTCCTGCATCTTGCGCAGCGGCGCGTGGACGTAAGCTTGTTCCCTAACTAATACCACTGCAAACCCCCAACTCCCCTCCCACCCCAACTCCCCTCCCACCCCACCCCCCACCCTTCCCATACCCAACTGTTACCCAGCTCCCTCCCTGGATCTCAGGCTATCCCTCATTTAGTCCTTTCTCGGCAACACCGGTACTAGGAACTCAGATGGGGGTTACTACACTACCACTAACCCAACTAAACTATCTATAGGGGTATAACAGTGAATTCACGGTATCTCCTGCAATTATGCACTATTACGTTATGCCCACCCGTATCCTCCCGCTCAAAACATAGCTCATTTCTCAGTGTACATTGGCCTTATATTCAAGTCCCAATGTCACATTTTATACAACACCTTGGCCTCTGAAACCGCTGCCTCACTTGTCCGTTTTGCTCTCCTTCTGGTTGTCTGTTCCCGACGGACAGTTCTGAGCATCCAACCACTCTGTCGCATCTTCTGGGGTCTCGAAAAACAGGGCCTTTTCTTGTGAAACACTTTCAGTTTCGCCAGGTACATCAGCATGTATTTGTAGCCGTCTTGCGCAATCTCCTGTTCACCGTCCCATAATTCAGTCGCCGTCTCTGCACCAGGAGTGTATAGTCCGGGTAAGCCGTAATAGATGCGGATGCCCTTTGTATTGTGCCCCCTTTCCGGAAGTGTTCCAGGATTTTCTCCCTGTCTCGGTAATTCAGTATTTTGGCAATTATTGGTCTTGGGGAGGGCTGCTGGCAGTGATTTCCCTGTCAGGGCTCTGTGTGCCCTCTCCACCGCGAACCCTTGGGTCAGCGGGCCTCCTCCGATTTCTTGCAACAACATGGTCTCAATGTAGTCCATAGGGTTAGGTCCTTCCTCTCCTTCCGGAAGCCCCACAATGCGTGTGTTATGTCTCCGAGCACCCCCTTCGGCTTCCTCTGCTCTGTTTTCTAGGTTGCTTACTTGTTGTCGCAGTGTGTGGATCTCCAAGGCGTGTGAAGTGCAGGCAGCTGTGTTTGAGTTGACTTATTTCTCCAGTTCTCCTGTGCATTCTGCTATTGTTGGTACGTCTTGTCTGAGTAGGTTTACATCCACTTGCACTGCGCCAATTTAAAGTTCCAGTGTTGCCTTGAGTTCGGCCATGGCTGCCTCTAGTTTAGTTTCCCATATTAATTTCAGGTCCGCAATCGTCTCCAGGATCTGCTGATCATTGCGTGCTGGTGTTGTGTCCTTTTGCAGGTGCCTCTCCTTACTTCTAGCCCCTTCCGTTGGCTGTGATATCTTTGCAAATTCCTCCATTGTGGATTGCTTCCCTTTTGTATTGGGCAACTTGGATGCCATCACAGTGTCACTGTGTGTCTCCGTTTAAGGTGGCTAGGGTCATGCTTTCCTGTACTACAGCTTACACTGGCGCGCCCGGTGCTTGGGTCCATTTGGGGGCTGCCAGCTGCGCCCGCAGAGGGTGGGGCTCGTCTCTGGTTAATCGTGCACCTTTGGGGGCCTCTTCTTTTTCTATCCTCTGTCAGGTTGCAATTCAGTGACTATCCCTCCTTGCCTCGGCAGGCAGTTGCGCCTTTGGTGGGGGCCCACTGTCATAGTCTTCTGTGTGTTTTCTGCTATTGCAAGCCACTCAGTGACCCTCCATATTGCTGCTATTTAGTCTCTGGGTCGGGGGTGGTGCTGCATCTGCTCGGCACAAATATGCCTGTACCCTAGTTCATCTCCAGGTTGGGGCAACGTTTGGGCCCTGGGCCGGAGTAGATTGTTTGGACCCCTCTTGTTCCAGAACTCCCTTATTGCCCTGGCTTGCTGGGTCTTGTCTCGCCCACCGCGTTACGCTATGAGCTGTGCATCGGGCCGCTTCCTGCAAGGCTCACCATGTCTTGTTGATTATTCTTATCATGTGGCTGGCACGTCCATCCACCTCTAGCACTGCCGCCCATCTCCGCCTTGTTTACGCAGGGTCCTGTTTGCTCCCCCTTGGGTGCAACTCCTTTGATACTCTCTATAAGGGCCCTCTAAGGGAGTGTCCTTTTCTACGAGTCCACATCCACATCCACAAGGATTAGTTTCCCAGCAGGGCACTATTCCGCTGCTGGGCCTGTCCCGTCAAGTGCCGGTCTTGACCTTGTTGTCTTGTTGCAGGGTGCACTCTGGTGTGGCGCTGCTTGTTTGTTTAAATATTCCTGTCCCCTCGGGATGTGCTGACCATTACTCTTGCATCCACCAAGTGGGGGCTCACATGTGAGGTCTGGATGCCCTCAAGGCGATGCCCTCTGCCCCTGAAGTTCAGTTCAGACGGGCCTCCTCTCCATGTGAGCCCCCATTCCCCCTCTGTTCCTTACCCCTTACTGCCGCTGCTTCGCCCTCCTTTCTTCTCTGTGTGTCTCTCCGTTATGGCTGTTGCTCTTCCAAGCGTTGCAGACCCAAGCATGCTATTTGCACTCCCTGCTGTTGCATGGGGCTGGTCCCTGCATGTGGGCTCCTTCCCCTTGTAGTTATGTAGCAGCTGCAAGCCGGGGGATGTCTTCCAGGTTGTGCACGCTCTGTATACGGTGCACCACCTCAACTGGTCTCCTGGCCAGCGGGGCACCGATCTGTGGGGTTTCACTTGTCCCAGCCCGCAGTGACAGCAGAGGGGAACCTCAGGTGCACTCAAACTTCTGTTCCTTGCTACTCGCACCCCTCCACTGGGGCGGTGCCCCACGTGTCTTCCCGGTCTCACTGGCTGCACAGCAGGGGCCCACAGCTGTATAATCCACTCAGCTCTGCTGTCCAGTGCAATGCGGTGGGCTGTCCCTCCCCGGGTCCTCCAGTATGCCCAGCCTCAACTGTGCGCAGGCCTTCCACTCCTATGATGCAGCCGCGAGCTAAGGCTGCTCGGTTCCATCCAGTCCGTGCGGGCCTTCTGTGCTCTTCAGCGAAGTGGTCTCTCCAGAGCTGTGCTCAAGAACCGATTCTGTGCAGTCTGTGTTATTTAGCTGTGTCTACTCCTTCCCCCATCATCCATTTATGGCAACATTTTTTTTGTTTTTTTTATTTGCATTTTGAAAGCACTCACACAGTCCGTGGGCATCGAGGCGCTGTTACAGGAATTTTTTTAAAAATTTTTTTTATCAGTTGCGTAATTGTTATTTTTTTTTCTTTTCTTTCTTAGTTGCATATTTATAACGCTTAAATACCCAGAGGTTTCTAAGCGCGGACCCGGGGCTCGAACCTGTGTTGCTTCATGTCGTTAGGCCTTTATGCTTGTGTCTACTGTTTCCCGCGGGCATCCCGCTTCATCTGATCCTTCATTTGAATCGTTTGAGTCCGTTTCCACAGGGTACTTCTCCTATTCGCCGATTGTTTCACAGGCCTACTAAGTGTCCCCTGGCTTTGCTACATCCCTCTTGCCAGTGTGACAAAGTAGCAGATTCCTCGCTGCATGCTCTGGACTGTATCCCTCGTTCCTTCTCCATGGCCCTTCGCTGTGTAGACCCCAGCAATATCCTGTTTGTCGTCCTCTTGGAACACACAGACGCTCTACGTTTCCCAGCCTCTGCATTTCCCGGCTGGCAGTCCCGAAACGTAGCTTTCCTCCCTCCAGATGTCCCGTTCCTGCCGCTTCAATGTCACGGCCAGTCTGCACTGCAGCCCCTCCTCACCGTACTCTCTCCGGAGTCCGCACCAGCCCTCTTCTTGCCTGCGGGATGCTTCCCGACGCCGAGTGTTTAGTATTGCCTCGGCCATTTGTTTTCACTGAGCTGCCATTTTGGCTATCGTTTTTTGTCGCCTCGGCAATCTTTGCCAGCTGGATCCGTCCCAGTCCCTAAACCTTCCTTCGTAGCGCTCGGGATCTGCCCCAGTCCTTCATCTGTGGGCACCCATATTTCTGACCATATTATGCATTTTAATACGTGACTTCTTCCGGGATTTGTTCAGGATTTGCGGGCGCTCTACAGTATGCGCGTCCTCCTACATGGCCCTGTAGCCACGCCCCACTGTCACCAATGTTGGTGGTGCATCCGCTTCCGCCGCGTGCATGCTGGAACTAGCGGCACTACCTACACGGAGCCAGAAATACCGGAACTGGAAATAACGTGAACCGGAAAGAGCCTGGCGACCATTACAAAAATCACAATCCACTGCAACCTCTGTGTTCCTGAAGCCATCCAGCCTTACTGACTGCCACAAAACATCCAGGGACATGTCATTGAGGATTCCCCAAATCCACCAGCGGAAGCCACGCTTCTATGATTTGGAGGGCATCATCTACCACTGTATTGCTTGCCAAGAGGGCACGGACAGTTATTTATCACCAGTACATTTGCAGAGTAGAGCAAATACTTTGAACGCAGGTAGATGGCGCAATAACTCACAACCAGACACGCAGTTAACAAAATAATGAGCACTTATACAGCTATTTATTCATAGCTAAGAAGCAACATGTGATAAAACAGAAATAAATCGCAGAAAAGATAGAGAAATAAAGGAAATACATCACCATGGGCGTAACTGAATCCCTCATCTCGCCAGAAGCGGCCAGAAGACCCTGGTAACAGCCAGACAGAGAGCACAACAGCCCACAGGAAGATCAGAACAAGGCATCCCCCCTCCGACTGAGGTCTTTGTGTTTTTTCCATCTGACCTTTCCAGAGCTCTGCATATAGGCCCTCCTCAAAAAGGGGTGGCAATTTCTCGAACCTTCTGGCATTAGTGCTTGCGCATTGCAGAGTGACCGTTGGTTGCCGGCCAGGTCAACCGACAGTAACCCCAAGGAGCAAAGCTTCCCTCTTCTAAAGCACCACGGAAAACAATTCCATAACTCATCCTGAGCAAGACATAACAAAACCCTTTTTTTTTATATCTGGTGCCAGCCGGCACCTGTGGATCCCAGCAGCTTTCCCAGCACAGTGTCCTTGACTGAGGCCTGCATACCAGGCTCAGCAACGAATAACATTGAAAGCATGTTTTTTAGCAAAGCAAGTGCAGTTTTCACTGAGGCATGGAATAAATATCCATTATAGCTCGGAGTGCCCCAGAATGCACTGCGCATCAGCGCCATGTTTTAGCTCAAGCATAACAATCCACCCTTGGATATTTATCATCCATAGCCCAGTGGTAGAGGAGCCGGTCTCTGAAACCGATGAAACATCAGAACCAAGTTGGGAATACATTGAATATAACAACAACCAATTGTTATAATAGCCAAAATAATACAAATGCAAGCAAAGGCGAATAACCAATCCCACCAATTCCCAGTATGATCTTGAGACACTTGGGAAATGAGGTCCCTCAAACCTCTAATATGACCTTCAATGGATCGTGAATGGTCACTTAGTTTGAAACAACACATACCTTCAACTGCGTTACAGACCAAATTATGTCTCAGCAATAGATAATCAACGGCAGCCCTGTTTTGCAAAGTTGCTTTTCTAATAACTTTGCTATCAAGGAGCAACTCTTCTAATGCTTGAGATGTATGATTAAGTCCTTTTACCACTATACATGCTAGTTTAATTAAAGATTTGTATCCCCCAGCAGCTAAACCCCAGACTCCCACTAATGAAAGGGCTAATGCTAGAACTTCAGCCTCTGATAACAAATTCACATATGAATCACATTCTGGGGATAAACCCACAGATTCAAAAGTTGACCTTTTGCTTCGAGACATTGCTAGGTGTAAGGGGAACATCATTAGCACTAATCGAGTTAAGGCACATGGACCTCCGGAAATGTTAGCTGGAATGTAAGTGTATGTGATGTTGCCACATGAGAAGAGCCATCCTGTTGGAAGCTTTACGTGATTCATATGCCTGGCAGCTATCACTGTATGATTGCAAGACATAGTATTATTCACACTGGTACATGTGCTTGGAACTCGTGAACACAACCTTTTCTCAAACGTAGTTTGATAAAACTGTTTGGTTAAATTCAGTTGTTGGTATTTGCCAATTTCTTTTACATTGCAGGTCATAAAGTAACACACATCGCCTTGAGTTATATTGTATGTTATAATACGTGTCAAGTTTCTCCAAGTGCGATCTGTTTCATGGCAAAACCTGCAGTACTCGTAGATTGAAAAGGATTGAGTGATATCGGAATCTTGAACTGCAGAATCATTGTGCATGACGCCAAAAATGTGCTTTAGAACCGGAACTGGTGTCGGCACCGCTACTAAACAAGTAGTCAGCAAAGCTTCTGCATGATGCACATCAGTAAGACAAAAGTGCGTAATGTTAAGTACCTGTTGTGCCAAATATGTCCACATATTTTCTGTCTGGGTAATTACCGGGGAATATTTACGCCGTCCTGAAGACATCTGTTGTACAGCTGGCATCAACATTGTTTGCGTTTGCACCTGACGTGATTTTCGCATTCCACAAATCATTTCTTCGGTCTGGCTGGCTTTTCGGCATCGACATAGGGCTGCTTTTGGACATCATTGCTCATCATCATCGGTTTCCCATGGATCGCTGGCACAGATGCGACATGTTTTGTGGGGAGCAGCATGCCGTTTGACTCTCCCAAACGGAGTCCATTTAGTCCCACAATTACACCAGCTAGACACAGGATCTACAAGGCAAACCCAGAAAAGAGATATCAGTGTTGAAAATCACTCTCTTAGGTAACATTTGTCTGTGGGCACATACTGCCATTTCTTTCTACCGGGCTCCATCACTAAGACTACCTGGTCTTTGACTGATGCAATAACATCTGCGGGCACTGGTGGGCCACTTGGTCTTTCAACCCACACCTTCACACCCGGTACCATACTGTCCGAAGAGCCAAAACCACGATCTCCACGGGTAGTTAACACTGTGGGAGGATCCCCCTTTTTAATCATGGACAACTTAATAGGAACAATAATCCACTGGGCCACCCGATCGCCGTTATGGATTGGTAATAATTGGTCCCCACTATTCATCAAGATGACTTTGATCTTGCCTTGGTAATCGGCATCAATTGCCCCTCCCAGCACTTGAACTCCCTTCAATGCTAGGCCAGATCTAGGGGCAATCCATCCCATATGCTCTGGAGGAATTTGTACCCCAATCCCTGTTCCAATCACAACAATCCCTCTCGGGTCTAATCTGATTCCCTCATGATAATGCAAGTCTACCCCTGCTGACTCTGGAGTCGCCCGATAGGGAGCTAAAGAACCCGGGGTAATTTCCCAGTACAATAGGGTGTCTCTGACTGAGTTGGGTTGAATCTGTAAAGCAGGAGTCATTAGCCGCACCAATGGAGTTACATGATTATTCACAGGCCTATTGTTTAACACTTGCACCGATCACGCGTGCCTGCTAAACTGCCATCTCCAGATTAGTGCAGCTTTTCTTTCAACAAACCATTGATCCGTTCAATTAATCCTGAAGCTGCACGGTAATAGGGCACGTGTAGAGCCATTCGATACTCTTTTCCTGACAATATTCCTGAATTAATTTGCCTTTGAAGTGTGACCCATTGTCACTTTGAATCTGCAAAGGCACCCCGTAATGCAACATGATCTGATCCAACAACTTAATGGTGTTCAGTTGTGTGGCATGTTTGCACGGTAAAACCATCATATATCCAGAGTATGGTTCCACAATCGTGAATGCATACTGACAGCCTTTACTGATTGACAGGGGATCGATGTAATCAATTTACCAGATTTGACCTGGTCATTTTCCTCTTCGCAACGTACCCTGGACAATCTGAGGGATAGGCCTGTGCTGTTGGTGTTGGCACACTGGACATTGCAAAATGATTGTTTTCACTACCTCTAAAGGAATACTAATTCCTCGAGCTTGTGCCCACCTGGTAGTAGACTTTTCTCCAAGGTGCCCACATTTCTGGTGAGCCCACTTTGCCAAACCCTCCAAATCGTCTTCCTGAGCCTCTGCATCCACAGATGAAATCTTGGTGTGTTCATCTGCAACAGAATTAAACCAACGTTCTAATGAATCTGCAGCACAATGCGCATCCACATGATACACAGTGACTTCACTTTGTGATAACATTTCAGCAATATCTTGCCACAGTTCTTTTCCCCACAACTCTTTTGAATGAATCATCCACCCATTCTTTTGCCAGGTTGGCAGCCACACCGCCAATCCATTCGCTACTGACCATGAATCTGTGTAAAAATGACATCGACCAGGGGTCTCTTGTTTCAATGCTTGGTAAACTGCGTAAAGTTCTGCAAACTGGCTGCTCTTCCCTTTCCCTGACGTTGTCAAAATCTTTTTTGTCTTGGGATTGTAAAACACCGCTTTCCAGTATCGCTCGGTTCCCACATATCGGGCCAAGCCATCTGTAAACCAGGCATGCTCTGTCTGCTCTACGGTCAGATCGCCATAAGGTACACCCCATTTCACGGGAGACTCGCGTTTTTCAGTCACTTCCAGTGGTATGTAATGTGAGAGTGGTATGTTGGACACTTGCTCATGTAATTTGGCAACCCCACCCTTCCCTGATTTAGCTCTGTCTTAAATGTACCATTTCCATTTGATTATGCTGGCTTCTTGAGCGTGTCCTATTCTGTGTGTTTTAGGAGAGCTCAGCACCCATTGCATAATCGGGATTTCAGGCCTCATCAACACATCATGCCCCACTGTCATTTGCTCAGTATCGACCAGGGCCCAATAACATGCCAGCAACTACTTCTCGAACGGAGTGAATGAGTTACCAGCATCGGGCAACTTACGACTCCAAAACCCCAATGGCATACGTTTTCTGTCCTGTTTCTGCCACACACTCCAGTTGGTGTAATTGTCTTGCACAGACACATTCAATTCCACTTCGCCTTCCTTCAATGGCCATAAATCAAGCACCTGCTCCACGGTGTCTTTCACCAAATCAAATGCTTTTTGCTGCTCTTCCCCCCACTGAAACTGATATTTCTTTCGGGTCACTTTGTAGAGGGGAGCCAGTATCTACCCTAAATGGGGAATGTGCTGTCTCCAAAACCCAAACAGCCCTATAAACTGCTGAGCTTGCTTTTTGTTCAATGGAGTGGTGAACTCAAGAATTTTCTGTCGGGCCTTCGGCACCATCTCGCGATGCCCATTATGCCACTGAATCCCTAGGAATATCACTGTCTCAGCTGGCCCTTGGATTTTGTTCGGGTTAATCTCCCAACCTTCCTTCTTCAATCCTTCCATAATGACTTCTAACTGGTTTTACACACTGTGCTCATCCTTGCCCTGAATCAAAATATCATCAATGTAGTGAGAGATCTGTATATCAGGTTTACACAGTATCTTGTCTAAGTGCCCTGCTACCAGCCGGTGACAGATAGGGCTATGTATGTACCCCATAGGTAACCTCGTGAAGGTGTACTGACGCCCGCTCCAAGAGAATTCAAACTGTTCTTGGCACTCTTCAGCAATTGGCACAGAGAAAAATGCATTGGCTAAATCTACCACTGCATACCAGGTCCCCTCAAACTTTTGGACATTCTTAATCAAGTTAAGGGCATCTGGGTCTGCGGGCACCAAGGGAGGAGTGTGTTTATTTAACTTGCGGTAATCCAACATCATCCTCCAAGACCCATCCCCTTTTTTGACAGGCCAGAGTGGGTTGTTCCACGCGGTAGTAATAGGGTGTAACACACCCGCCTCTACGTACTCTTTGATGGTGTCTGAAATTTCCTTGTGCCCCCCGGGAATGCGGTATTGCTTCATCGCTATCTGCTTGGTCGCCAGAGGCACCTGCACTGGGGGCATCTTCAATTTGCCTACGGTAATGGGTGTGCAGGTCAATGCACTCACCCCAAACTGATACGTTTTACCTCCTAGTCCAAAAGTCAATCCTTCTAGAATGTCAAAGCCAATTATGTACTCGGGTATCGGGACAATCAACACTTGGTATTTCTGCCTAGTCAAATTGCCTATTTTCATATCCACTTCTGTTTGTACTGTGGGGGTCTCCTTCCACTCTAGCCTGGTAATGGTAAAGTGTCTGCCTTTGAATCGTGTTGGAATTCCATGAATCAGAGAGGCCTCCTCCCAGGTGTCTATCAATGCTCGCACCCCTTGTGTATTTCCTGGCCCCCAAAAAATCTTAACATTAACATGGGACCGCCTATCAACTTTTATGCGAGTGGACGCTGCTGGAGCTTGGGCATAACCCTAGTCAAATTTTGAATGAGTGTAACCTGACTCTGCCTCTAACATTGCACTCACCACCTTCCTCAAATCAGCATATGTTGGCTGGTACGGGGAAGGTGTCCCCATAGGCCCTTCTTCTTGTTCTTCCTCAGGAGGAGCGGAAGATGAGGTTTCCCTCTGTGGCTTAGTCACCACCTGTTTCTTAACCTGTTTATAGCGCTCTTTGGCTGCAAGCCCTCTCTTTTTGTATAGTTCATACATTACCCTGGTTTCAATGCCATTAATTTCTTCTCGTGGCACACCATCTTTTAACAAAGCCAAAAACATGTCCTTTCTGGACACTCGGGAGTCTCTACTATCTTGCCTTCTGCCTTCAGTTCTTCTCTCACTATGCCCCTCTCTCTTGAGGCTTGTCATCACTCTTCTCCCACTCCCCTAAGTCTGCCAATTGCCGGATGGCATCCACTACTTCATCAGTGGGTTTGCCCGTCATACCTACGAGCAAAGTCATAATGACACTTTTGTATGCAGGCGGTGCAGTTCTGATCACCATATTCCTGGTTGAAACTGAGAGAGGCACGGCCCCCATGTGTCCTGGAGCATCTACATGAATTGCCTCCTTCATAGCATGTTCTCTGACTTTTGAATTGTCTCTTTCAAAGTGTAACACTTCTTTTCCTCGCTAGGCCAATCTGTGGCAATGGGATACTTATGGTTACATGCCTGGCTGCTAGGTGCAACAAAGACACCTGTGACTCTTGCCCATTGTCATCAGGGGGCGGCCCTGCCCTTAAGACCTCCTGTACATTGGTGTCAGTTGACAAAGGCAAAAAGCGCGGTGAGTCTTGTGGAATCTACCAACAACCCTGCGGCGCCCCCATCTAGCAATCTCACCCTCCATGTCAGTAAAGGTTCCCCTGACTTTTGCCTCAAACGAGTAATGATTTCCCCAACCTCCTGCTGGGTGTAATCTTCCAGCGTGGTTAAATCCCCAACCCTGCCTGCAGGATTCTGCGGGTGGGGTCCGGCACGCCGTCTCCTAACCGGCTTCACTGCCACTGTCTTTTGATTCAGTTCTGCCTTAGAATCAGACTCATTTGCCGAGCTACTCTCTGGGCTTGTTGAGTCAAAAATGTCTCCATCCCACTTATCAGGGTCCCAATCCACACCTGCAGTAGCGATTACAGTTGCCACTTTCCTTTGGTTGACCCCTCCTCGCCTCTTTTTATACTTGTAGCGAGCTAACCTAACCGCGGCCCACTCTGCCACAGCCTGATATTTATCAGCCTTGTCTTTAAAAAGTTTCATCTGAATTTCCCTTGGCAGCTAACTCTTTTTTCAATTGTAAAATTTCTACATTTTTTTGATGTATTTTCCTATAGGCATGCAGGAGGACCCACCCTTGCCTGCTCAACGCAATGCATTCCCTTCCCCTCTCTACTGAAATCTGCTGTAAACAAAGCATTACTTCTGACGGAGCAGCTTCTCCCAAACTACAGTCCCATGTTTCACTCAGACCAGCTCCACACGCCCACACCTGGGCTAATTTATCATATGGGCTTTTAGTCCAACCTGTAATCATAACCTCGGGGCATTCACCGCCAGCGGGGACACCCTTTTTCCTGAACAAACTATTCATCATTACAGTAATTTGTAAAACCTCTTTTTTTATCTCCACAATGCAGTCACTCGCGCAGGCACGCACACACAAAAAAGAAATTAACACAGTCCAACGCTCACTGCCAAATGAAAACAAACTTTCGCTTGCAATGTAAGCAAAGCCTACCTGCGCTCAAACAGATTCTTTAATATTTGGAGCCATTCATCACAAATATCCCATCCTCGTCGCCAAAAATGTATTGCTTGCCAAGAGCGCACGGACAGTTATTTATCACCAGTACATTTGCAGAGCAGAGCAAATACTTTGAACGCAGGTAGACGGAGCAATAACTCACAACCAGACACGCAGTTAACAAAATAATGAACACTTATACGGCTATTTATTCATAGCTAAAAAGCAACAAGTGATAAAACAGAAATAAATCACAGAAAAGATAGAGAAATAAAGGAAATACATCACCATGGGCGAAATGAATCCCTCATCTCGCCAGAAGCGGCTGGAAGACCCCGGTAACAGCCAGGCAGAGAGCACAACAGCCCACAGGAAGGTCGGAACAAGGCGTCCCCCCTCCGACTGGGGTCTTTGTGTTTTTCCACCTGACCTTTCCAGAGCGCTGCATATATGCCCTCCTCAAAAAGGGGTGGCAATTTCTTGAACCTTCTGGCATTAGCGCTTGCGCATTGCTGAGTGACTGTTGGTTGCCGGCTGGGTCAACCGACAGTAACCCCAAGGGGCAAAGCTTCCCTCTTCTAAAGCACCACGGAAAACAATTCCATAACTCATCCTGAGCAAGACATAACAAAACCCTTTTTTTATATCTGGTGCGAGCCGGCACCTGTGGATCCCATCAGCTTTCCCAGCACAGTGTCCTTGACTGAGGCCTGCATACCAGGCTCAGCAACGAATAACATTGAAAGCACGTTTTTTAGCAAAGCAAGTGTAGTTTTCACTGAGGCATGGAATAAATATCCATTATAGCTCTGAGTGCCCCCAGAATGCACTGCGCATCAGCGCCATGTTTTATCTCAAGCATAGCAACCACCTGCATGGAGGCTCTCTCAATGCTACACTTTTGACAGAACCCTGACTGATAGTTGTGCAGGAGGTATAGTTGTTCGATTCCGGTGAGTAGTTGTGTAGCTCCTACTTTTTCCACGATTTTGCCAATAAACGGGAGGTTCGTAATGGGTCAGTAGTTGCCCAGATTATCTGGGTGTAGGGTTGTTTTTTTCAAAAGAGGTTGTATGAGACCTACCTTGACGATGTCCGGAATGACCCTTCTGTGAGGGAGTCACTAATGATGCTGAGAAGTGGGTTGAGCACTCGGCCCATTAATTGTTTAATGATGGAGGCCGGGATGATATTGTTAGAGCAGGAAGTAGGTTTGAGGGAAGCAATTGATTTTAGGAGGTCTGGGGGGAAAGGGGAGATAATCCTGTCCAGAGGGGCAGTGCGTGTGCTGGAGTGCAGGGGGTGGGTGTTAATGCTGTGTGAGGTTGATTTGACAATCTGTCCTATTTTGTCTATTTTTTCAACAGAAATGTTGTTGATTCTGTTGCATTTCTTCCGGGTTTTCTGGCACCTCAGGGTCAGGTGAGGGTCTGGTACAATGCTTTGCTACTTCAAAGAGGGATTTGCTCCTGTTAGAGGCTGCCATGATGGTGTTCAGGTAGTAAGCAGCTTTGGCTTCTGTAATCAGAATCCTACGGTTGGCTCAGAGAGATTTCAGCGGTGTAGGAATGAAGTGGTAATGCAGTGGTAACTGTTTCTAGCTGCACCGCCAAACTCGTAATGAGGCCCTAAGTCTAGGGTGTTGGCTTTGGTGTGCGTGGGCGAGAGCACAATTTTCTTTAGGTCCATGGATCCGGCCAGTGTGAAAAGCATTACAGAAGTTTACTCGTGGCTTGCGATTTGCCCAAAAATACTTTTTGAGATATACACATGACACAGTTGCCCGTTGTGAATTTTTTAAAGTATGAATTCAATCTTAATTTATTAATTTATTGAATATCTTGTCATTGGTGTGCCTTCAGCCTGACATTGTAGTACATACAGCCGACATGTGTTTCGACATAGCATATTTTTTTGTGACTCTTGTTTCCCCACTACACAAGTAACCAAAGACTGACAGGGAAAGTTTTTTTCCTGCTCCTCCCTTGGATTTGGCAATGTGCATTTATACCAGCTGTTACCCTAAATTGTCCAAAGTATGGACAACATATTTCACAGCTTATTTGTTATTGACAATATTTGCTAGATTGTAATCGGGCCTCATTACGAGTCCGGCAGTAACCAAGGCGGTAAAACCGCCTGGTTACTGCCGGACTCGTATTACCATTCCGCCTCCGTGATTCCCGGAATTACCGGGGCATTACAATCCCGGTAATTCCGGAGGCAGAATGGTGTAAATCCCCATTCCCATTGAGTCCAAGAGGACTCAATGGGAATGGGGATCATGGAAACACCGGCACCATCTTGTGATGGTGCCGGTGTTTTCTCGTCCGCCTGCAGGCAGCGGTGTTAAAATTGCCAGGTCAGACCTGGTGGGATTGACACCTCTGCCTGCAGGAGTCGTGACAACCTGGTATGGAAACAACAGTGGTGGCGGGTTTACCGCCACCGTTGTTTCCATACCGGGTGAGTTGTAATGAGGCCCATCGTCTTGGGTTTAGTCTCTCTTGTCTTGGGCAATACTTGTATGTGTTAACTCTTAACAATGTCGCCCACTTGGGTTGCTGGATTTTCACACTTTAAGGTTACAGCCATTTGGCTTTGTTACAATATGATTTAGCTGCTTTTCACTAGTTCAGTATTCAAGATCACCTTGGTAACCACTTTCACTCGTATGTGAGTGCTGCTTCTGCTGTTTTCCAACAGTTTGATATTCAAAAGTACTTTCTGAACAACTTTCATTCATACACGAGTGTTCCTCTCTCGCTCAACACCTGCTTTGCACACACAAGCTTGGAAGGAGCGCTCTGGGCTTACTGTCAGCCTGTGAACTGACCTGGGAATACGTGCGCTTCCATTACTCTCATCGCCTGCAGGAATTCTTTGTTTGTGGCTCCTGTTGACCCAGCAAATCTCTTCCTTTAGTTCTCTGTCGCCCACGCCACGCCACTTTCCACTGCAGCTATCGTCTCTTCTGAGGCCTTCTGATGCATGCCTGCCACCAGAGACAGCCTCAAGGCCCTTGGGTGCACGCCAGCCACCAGAGACAGCCTCCCAGGAAGGAATGCTACTCTCTGCTTCACTTTCCACTGCACAGCCTCTGCAGATTAGATTGTTAGAGGACAAGCTTCCCTCCTGAAAGTTTCCAGTTGCGCGAACTCTGTACTGCAGGAATCGAGAGGTACAGACCCTCTCAGGACCAGCAGCAGATATCTGTAATGCAATGATCCCGGCGTCTTCTCTCTCCTCCACCTTTTGCCAGGGCTGCCTGCATGAGCCACGCTGCTTCTTCTTACTTCCTCGGCTTTTCTCTTTCCCTGCCTGCACCTGATGGGGTCTTTTATGCCTCTCTGCCTCTCTCACGTGTGGGTCATTTGATTTAACAATTTGACCACTCCTACAACATTGTACCTCTTTAGTCATCTTCTTTGTCCCAGTACTTAGGGAATTATGGGACTTGAAGTCCCTAATGACAAAGTTAGGTTTTATCATTTCTTCTGTTTTACAATAAGCCATTAGAAGAGTAGGGATTTAGGGAAAGTTGAATAAGGGGGTTTCCTATTCCTCCTGACCTGTCCCCAACCCCCGATAGAATCCTCCTACAGAACACCACCCCCAGGGTCGGGATCAGAAAGCGCCTGACTTTCCTTGGCCACATGATAAGGGTCCCAGGCCAGGTTTTCTGTGGGGATCATTGCTGATTCATCACAGTTGCTTCTGACAGAGCCATTCCTTAAACCCTCTATCCATCGGTCTCTTCTCTTTCTCTCCCTTTTGATCAGGTTACTGGCCCTTTCCCATGTCCTGGGTTTTGGGTTGGTTGGCCTCTGTCTTCTTTAGTACTTTCCACAGCCTCTCTCTTTCTCATCCAAAGTTCCTCACAGTCCTTTTTCACTGACGCTCAGTTTCTCAAAGGCCGGGGTAATAATTCCTTCTCCTGCTTTTGAGTGTGGGATAGTGGCTTCTATCTCACATTCACATGAATTCTATCTTGATGTGAAGATTATCTCCCCCAATCAGGGTCCTTGTCATACAGCAGATATTTCCACCTTCCCGTCAGGTGTTTCTCCTTATCAAGATTTCCTTCTACTAAGGGTCCTCTTGGAAGAACCATTTCTGAGGTCTTCTGCCTTCTTCCAGATCCTTATGGTAGAACCCTGCTCTAGGCCCTACCCCCGGGACACCACTGGTCCTGGAGGTGTGGTCTTTGCATAGGGTCCAACAGAGATTCTACTGGATAATTGTCAACGGATAGGCTCCCTTGGCCAAGGTAGTGGTCTCCCTTTTTCTCCTGGGAGCAGTGAGTAGCATATTTGCTTCCTCCTGTCTTGTGCCATTTACTGGCCTTCTCCGACTCCTTTTATACACCTGGGACCATTGGTGTCATTGTAAGCCAGCCTGGGATTGGCCTGTATTTTAGGCAACCTTTCTCAGGTCTTCTGAATGGCTTCTTTTCATTGTGAAGGGAGATAAATGGGCGGACCCTCTTTTTTTATAAGGGGGCTTGACTCAAGAGGGTAAGAGGTACAGTAAGAGAAAGAAAGTGAGTCAAAGCTACCCTAACTGACAGGCGTGACATAGGGTCAACATGTTTGCAGAGGAGCTAGATAACTGCTAGCTCAGTAGACACAAAAAACACACCTAAAGATGCAGGAATGGCAAACAAGGGGTGTTTTTTAATTTACACTAACAGGGAACAAAACATTTTTACAAACTGCGCCGTGGCGCTGAAGATGTGCATTAATAAGCACATTTAGATCTGCATCTTTGTGAGTTAGTAGGCAGAGTGACAAATCATGTGTATTTCATGTATTGTTTTAAATGGTAATACATTTAACATTGTCATTTCATTGTGTTCATAGGCAATTATTGTTAGTCTTTTTGTTTTTGGGTAAGTGGAAAAGTGCCTCTGTGATTCTCACCTGCCGGCTCCTTGGCTTCAAATATGGTTCATCGTCTTGACACCATCTTGAAATTCCTTGTGGCTGTGTTCACTGTGCTGTAGTGCTACAGAACTGCCTAGGTTCATCGGTCACACTGCCGTGGCGCTCCTGCCTCACTGATTGGTTCGCGGATGGCTTGAAATCTGCTGCCTCTTCTGGTATGAAGATACGCTGGTTTCACTAAACGCTTGCGGTTAGGGATTAACTGTGCTAAATGATTTGTCCGGTCAGTGATTGAGGCTTCTGGGACTGGTAATCCCATTTTGATGTTTGAGGTTTGAGGTATCCTCACCAGGGGAAACATAACATTGTGTCATGGAGTGGATTCGTCCCCAGGCAATCCTCCTCCGTCCACCATCTGGAAGGCACATTAGGTAGCAGCTGGACCACTCTAGTCACCTGTCAGCCCCCCCTCATAGCAGGGGATGGGGAGTGCCTCTAACTCACCACAGACAGATGGAAAAAAATGATGGTTGTGGCTTCATGTTCAGGCTCCTTTAAGTTGTGCTATATTTCCCTAGAGTGCATTTAGAAATGAAATGTGGACCACGTCTATCCCACAGATGGCCTGTGGCCATTGTTAAGTGGCGGTATTTAGAATGCCTTTAATAAGGAAATTATCAACTATGCAGTTACTCCTTCTCATAGCCATGTTCCTGTAGCATAGCAGGACATAATATAATATATAGCCGAATATGTGTTTCTTACGCAGATATTACAGAGTGACGGTGGAAGGCAAAGTGATATAGGTTTCTATGACATTAGCAAACACAAGCCAACATCCCCACTACAACCACCGGGCGCATGCCTGAACAGTTGATGACTTTACCCCAGCTCGACATGGGGAACACCCTGCTGTGGTAGGTCAGAATCAGGAGACGGACAAGCAGGGATGATTATCATAAAGAGGAAGTGCCAAGTGTCATCCACACTCCAGCCACCCCCTTCATAGTACCCGGTACTTTCACACCAAAGTATGTGACGTATGATGAACAAATAAACCAGCAAAGAGATACTATGGATAAATGACATCTTGAACCCAAGATGAAGAAACGTATGCCATACACACGATGAAAATATTCAGTTTAAATGTGTACAGATGCCAGAAACCACAAGAAGCAAAGAAATCGTGAAGCTTGCTTATGCCTAGTAGTAAAATAGATTGCGGCAAGCGCCAACATATACATACATATATACCTCAAAAGCACTTTATACATGAGTGCAACTCCACTACAGACATGAGCAGAATTGAACAAAGGTTACTGAAGGTCTCAAGAGGAGAGTGTCACAGCAAACAAATTGCAAATTAAGACGGACCGAAACTCAGCTGAAGGTAACCATGCCAAGAAGCCAAGGTTGTATCTGGTTGGAAATGGCTGACAGTGGATAACATTAAGGATACAAAAACAGAGTATCCTGTTCAAAAAGGTCAAGATACGCCACAGATGGTAGAAGACTGGCAGAATTAAATCAAATACACGAAAATGCATGAAGAAGAGGCTGATTTCACGGTGTCCTAGCCACGTGACGAGGCAGGCGGGAAGAGTAAGACTTTCACACGTACGCCTGGGTCTCTGCTATGCCCATACTCCCTAAGAATTCTCAGACCAAGAAGCAGACTCAAGGCCAAACTACAAAGCAGTAATTGACACATGACCACTGAGGTGATGATTGATTGTAACATAATAGGAAGGAAGCTGGGGTACAGACTAACTCCCTATACCTGGCTGGTTGTTCTGCATGCTGCTTAAGTGGAAAATTATGAATGGGGTTGATGCCAACCCAATCACAGTGGACCGTGTAATCTAGGGTCCTATAGAGACTAGAGCCAATGGCACGTCGTACTTTTAGTGATGTTCATAGTGGCCATTTTGAAGGAAGGGCTTAGTTGCCCCACCCGACTTTGATTGTCCAATCCCTTCTCCCCGTTACCACATACACATTTGGTACCTATGATAAAGTTACCTTCCTATAACCAATCACGTTGCATGTTAGATTTTTAAGATTGCATGTCAGTGATGAAGAGTTTTAGCTATAAATACCGTGTTTTTTCTGAAATTAAGTTGGAGTTGGAAGGGAGAGAGAAGATCGAGTGGTTGCTTATGTTCGTTGTACTCCCCGTTTTATGTACTTGTCATTAAAAGGACTCCCTTTGCCAAACTATTGAGTTGTCATAATTATTTGATGCATGAATACGAATCCGCATCCCCATCTATCTCGAGGGTACTACTACTCATCTTAAAGGGCTGTTTGGAGGTCCCCAGTCAGAGGGCTGGCTGGAAACCATCCAGTTCACTTGGTAGCAGAGATTGATGGTTCGATTAGATAAGATACCCATTGGTCGTCGACATAAGTAACTTCGGATCCTCTGCAATATCAAGAGTCCTTTGCCATCCAGCTGATAGAAGTAGAAGCTCCCCGTAGATAGTGGTTAGTTTAATTGAAAACCCTGCAGGTTAGGTGTGAAGGGACCTTTGCTTTCCACCAAAAAACCCAACCCCACTTCTATGAGCAGCTGATCGAACGAGCGGCACGGAAAGGCGGTAACGAAGGCGGTGATCCCGAGCGTCTGGAGAGGAAAAACATGCGAATGGTGAGTGAAAAAAACTGGATGTTTTGGCAAAAGCTTGCATGCTTTAAAAACAAGTAAAGGGAAAGTAACAGAGGGAGGTGGGACAAAAATAACGTCAGAGTAAGAGTATAACGTAATTGTATATATACGGGGAAAACATTGACTCGAGTGTGGCTGAGCAGTATAAAGAGATATCGTGAGTGTGGCCGTGATAAAAGTATACGCCCAGTGCCTAGGTTTTAAAGAGCGCTAGAAGAAGCCTTCATCTAAAGTCCTGATTGATAGGATGACGTAAGAGACCAGATCGATTAAAGACGATCTGAAAGAGATGGGCTTACATTCCATGTCGGAATACAAATAGGGGCAGGATGCATCTGAGGAAGCAGATAGCATGACATTTGTGTAGCCGGCCAGAGTCTGTCTGTCTGTTTTATGTGTTTTAGTTAATCTATGACGTCATAAGGAAAAAAAAACTTTTTGGAAATAGCATAAAATTGCACAATTATAAGGAAAAATGTTTGCATGGCATGGATTGATGGTTGTTGTTAACAAAAGTAAAAGTAAAATTATTGTTCGAAAAACGGGATTGGAGTTTGCGACCATTGGTGCTCGCTCATACTGTTGATTTTGTTTGTGAAACGTAAAGTATAATAAAGTGTTAAATAAAGACAGGATAAACAGGTTAAGCATGGAAGACATTACTCCATTGATACACTTGTACAAACAGTTGCCTAAGCATGCAACTAAGCTTAAACAGTGCAGTGCAGAATGGGTTAAAGGGACCTTAAACAAAATGTTTATGCCATGGCCCCAAGGTGGCTCGCTATCTAGAATGTTCTTGCAGCACATGACAACATACTTGCATGCCACATACATGGGAAAAAAGTTAGAAAAACGCCTGGCTAGTTTAGAACTTTGGAAGATGTATCAAGAGGAAAAAGAGGAGGAGCCACTGTTAGATTGGATACTGAATATATGCACAGAGGGGGGGTGAAGAACCTTCTGCGCCACCCGCCCCGCCTGAAACTAAAAGTAAAGCTAGAAAAGACAAAGGATTGTACCCGTTGAGGGAACTAAAAGCAGCCACAGGATATAGCAACCCGTCATATGAGTCGCCTACGCAAAGTAGTGACGAAAGCCCAGAAAAGGACAGAGAAAGAGATAGTACCTTCAAAGTCCCAAAGGACAAGGAGAGACATGACAAGGAAAAAGGTGAACAAGCACAAGCAAGTACATCTCTAGGTATGGGAAGAGAGGTAAAGAGATGGATAAGAGATGAGGATAGGACTGATGAGATAGCATTCACACAGAACAAATGGATGGGAGGTCAGATTTTATTGAAACTCGATGGTAAAGGCATTGAGGATATCGGACAAAGGGGAGAACAGGACGAATTGGAAGGGACGAGAGGGTTAGGAAAAAAGATAGGCAGAAACGAGAACAGATATATCATGACAAGCAGGTCAGAAAACAGGAAAAGGCAGAAGAACAAAGAAAACGCGATCATAAGCAGAGAACAGCTGATGATCAGGATAGAATAGAAGAAAGGAGAATAGAAGAAGAAGAACACAAAATACGGGAGAAGAGAATAAAAAGACAAAGAGATGAGAAAATACGAAGGGCACATGAACGAAGAGATGCCAGGAAACAAGAGGAAGATAGGGTCAGAGAGGAAGCGAGGAAGCGTAAAGAATTTGATGGCGACATAGAACGCAAGTGAAGACAGAAAGCACGGGATCCCGAATATCTGTAAAGAGAGGTTGAAAAACCTGATTCAATAGTAGACTGGGAAGATATAGAAGAATTTGTTCCCGAGTACGATTCAGTACCAGGCACGAATGGAGTAAATCTAGAAGACGACTTCGACACCAGAAGTATCAGAGAGACAATCGATAGAATATATGATGAAATGGGGCTAGAAAAGATACCCCATGGGAAAGGAGAGGATGAGCGTCTTGAGAGCCCTCAGTTGTATGCTACTGAGGACGCCTCCCGAAGTAGCAGACATAGAGAGCTGTCCTTAGACAAGCTGACACTGAATAGGAATGAGGAAGATGAGAGAAGTTGCACGAGTTGGGCACAGACAATATTGGACGCAGAAAGAGAAGAATGTGAAGAAAGAGAAGACGAGAGAAGTCGCGAAAGACGCTTCTCTACTGGAAAGAGAATAAGATGATCAGATTCTACTGGGTCTGCACCTAAAGCACCGGAGTTAGCCAAGTCAGATCGGCATGAAGGAGTGTCACACGGTCAGAGGGGGATTTCTCCACCCTATGTGAGCAGGTTAACAACATTGCCAGGTAGACGGCGATGCAGGAATATTACCCCTGCGGTAGACAGAAAAATGATGAGAGAGGGAAAAGAGTTTAATGTGTCGCAGTTCCCCTTATTAGAAAAAGGAGGAACAAGGCCACAATATATACCTTGGCCGCAGATGGATAGAGAAAACCTGAAAAATAAGCTCCCAATGTTGATATCTGGAGCTGGAAAATAAATACATGAGTTAGAAAAAATGATGGGAGGAAACACCCTAGCTATAGGGGATATTAAGGATCTTTTAATCACCGTACTTGGTGATAGAGCTGGACACGTGCAGGTTACCCTGTGGTGACTACAGTTAATACTGCGCATGACGCAGCGCCGTTTAACAATTGCAGAACCGCGGTATGGAAAGCACTTCGAGTGCTATACCCAGACACTTCTGATATGGGAGCTATAATGACACGCAAGATGAAGGAGGGAGATGATCTTTTGCTTTATATTCAGAATTTCCAAGACGCATGGGTATTGGAAACACGGGAATCTTGGGGGAAGTCTATACCCATGTTTTACCATATATTATGCCAAGGGCTGCCAGAACAGGTACAGAAGCAGCTCATGAAACTGGTAGGGATTGCGGCTAAGCCATGGTCTGAAATACAGCTGACCATTGCGCATTATTGCAGGCTGCTGCAAGAAACAAATCGCAAAAAGAATGCTGCACGAAAGGGTGAAGAGGCTAAATTAGTGCAGAACAAATGATCAAAATATGGATCAAACACGCAGCAGGTGAATAACCAAAGGCAGTTTGATCAAAGCAATAACAGGTTTTACCCAAGAGGAAGAGGCTTTCGAGGAAGAGGATGGCAGAGTAATCAGGGAGGTTTTCAGAGTAATCAGGGAGGTTTTCAAAATATACAAAACAGAAACCAGGATATGCAAAATGGGCAAGTAATCAGACCACGCCAACATGCTGGCCGTGTGGGATGACAGGGCATCTAGCACGTATGTGCAGAAGTCAAGGAATGATGCAAAATGACCAATTCACAAGAGGAGGGATGGTGAATACATCCGTGTTCTCGCAGCAGGGTGGAAATGGATTTGTGCAGAATCAAACGGTACAGCAGCAAGTGCCAAGAATACAGCAATGCTTGCAACCACAGCAAAAGGTGACACATTTTCCACAGGGACAGTCTCAATAGTCTCCAATGTAACTGTCACAAACAACAGGTACAGGACAGGTACTGAATTCTGGAATAGGAGATGCTACTGCTGACGGAGGAAATCCATTCATTCAGTGTGAGACAAGATTATATATGGACTAGGACAGCTCACTGGGAGACCTGATTTGTTCTATCCTATCAGTGACACCGAACCCTCATGAGGAACCAAGGGTAGATGTCTTTATAGGGGATAAAGAATATTCTTTCTTAGTTGACACAGGTGCAACGCGCTCGTGTAAACGTGAAGGCAAGTTTTCTTTGTCTGGCGACGCCATAAATACTCAGGGCTTTACAGGAGTAACAAGTCATGTACCTTTTACACAAGAACTTCCAGTTTCCATAGGAGAATTTGACATGAAAGTGCCACTGCTATATTTGAGGAAGACTCCTGTAAATATATTGGGACGTGTAAGAGATTTTGTTTCATTGTGGTAAATTCGGGATTTGGTGGTATTTTCTTACTGTAAAAATATTGGCGGTAATTTGGTGGTAAATTAGTCTTACATTTAGATTGGGTTTGATATCACACTATTTTAGTGACCATACCTTGTTGGCTTGTATTGGTGGTCATTTTAGTGGCATCTTGTTTTGCGGTATTTTATTCCTGTGGTATAGGGGCGAGCATGGTTTCTTTTTTATACTATAACCCCATCATAAAACAAACCTTTGCTTTCTATTAGAATACCTTCTAGTTGTCTGTAGAGAGCCCCAGACCTAGCACATCTAGTAGAACCCAATTATTTTATTCATAGCGCCACCTAAAGTCACAAAATCTTACCATGTTATTAACAGCATCATCTGCAATACAAAAGAACAAAACAGAACAAGCAGGTATTTTTGAAAACATGAATCAATGTTCCCACGCTTTGAATGTATATAGAGAAAATAAACATGCAATGATTTCCTAACTTCCCTACACTGCAATAAATGTTAGTCACACATACAGCATTTTATCTGGTCCTCACTTAGCACTTATCTTACCAAGGTCGGTATTTCTTTGAAGTCCCCGCACAACCTCGCTGTGTTCGCATATGCAGGCCCAGTGTCAGTGCGAAACTCTTCCGTAAGCTTGTGTGGGGGAGCGCCAACTGATTATGTCCCAAAGCCAGCGCTCTACCCCCTGGAACCTTCGTCTGTCTCCTCAGCCCAGCATGAACTAACTGCTCTCTTCATTTCTATTTTCCCCAAAAACTTTTGCCCGCCCCTTTATTGACATGGTTTGTCTGCCTACATTTTCTCCCAATCAGGTTAAAAAGAATGTGCTCTGTGCCACCCTTTGTTTTCAAAACAATGAAAGCTTCAGGTCCAAAATTACTGTTTCACTTTGCTTCCTGAATCTTGCATATTTTCTGTTCTCCACAAGCTGAAGAAAACGCCAGTGTGCATTTAAAAATGAATCCCAGCAGTGCCACCAAAACATGGATTTCACCTCATTTTCCATAGAAGACTGCATTTTAATGTTAGAGAAGTTAGAATTAGTATTTTAGTAATGTTAATAATGTTAGTCGGATTCTAATGTAGTCTCGATACATGAAGCATCCAAAATACATGGTGCACTTCATTATTTGAACCTGGCAGCACACTACGTTTTTCTATGCGTGCTCTGAATATCTGCAGTTTCAAATTGGGCCTGGCTGTGTTGTAAATCCTATCCTTTGCATACTACAAATAATGCTATATATTATACTGGCAAAAGAAAAAGGAAAATGCTGTATTACATACTGGCAAAATGCTATTATCTGCTGGCAATAAAATGCTATTATATTTTAGCAAAATGCTGTACATGTCCTTACAGACGAGACTGAATGACAAAGTTAAACATGACAATCTCGTTCACCGAGAAGGGCATAGTATGTTCAACTCCAGAAATGCATTATTTCAACGTGTGCGAAATGATTAGAGCATACGCAGGACAAATGACTATGAGAGCTATTCCATTAGAGCCTGAGATATTCGCATACGGAGTGCGCATATTCATGTCAGGGCTACCAGGCCTTGCAGACAAAACAATGAGAACCCAAGATGAGTTTCTGTTCAGACCAAGAATACCTATGCATGGGGAAAAGGGACAAGTGTTTCCCTTAACAATACAAGCAGCCATAGTGCGAGGAGAGATGGCTTTGCTTGATGGTTGTGATGATGAAGGCAGACAATGGTGCACAGTAATCGCCATTGGGGAAGGTTACAGATTGACTGATGTCACTGATGACGATCTATTTGAAAAGCAAATAGGTGAAGATGAGTTGACATTTGAGGTAAATCTCATTTATTGGGTGGAAACGATTAAAATAGAGGTGCCTCAGAGAATGATGTTGGCACAAAAATGTCCTGAATATTTTGATCACGACATGGCAAAGGTGCCTGTCTCAGTATGGACTGCAGGCCCTTATGACGTAGGCCTACTGAAAGGAGTTGGAGAAGTGAAGATTAAATTAAAACCATGAGCAATTTTATCAAGAGCACGACAATACCCCATGCCTAGGGAGGCAGATGAAGGGATTTTCAAGACAATTTTCCGCCATGATGGAGCAAGGCATCCTAGTGACTTCAGAGTCATCATGCAATACTTCAGTTTATCCGATCAAAGGGAGGGTCTTGGCGTTTAATACAAGATCTTCACCCGATAAACCAGATAGTCGAGGCCGAGTTCCCTTTAGTCCAGATACCGTCCACGATCCTATGTAATATACCAATTGAAGCACGGTATTTCACAGTGATTGACTTAAAAAATTAATTTTTCTCAATCCCATTGCACAAAGACTCACAAGATTTGACATCCAGACAGGTTTGTCTGAAAAGCACAAAGCTGCCTGTTAAGAAGGATTTCTGAACTCTGACCTGGAGGGGCAGAGGTTCAGTAGGCCAACCTAGTTTCTTGGAACAGGGTAACCTCTGGATAAGCCAGACTAATCAGGGTAGCTATGGCAGGCGGTGAAGACTAAGTCTCAGGAGGGGTGAGGGCGACTGAAGGACCTCAATGAGCACACAGAGCAAGCACACTTACAAATTACTCCAGACAGGTGTTATATCAAAAATATAGACACATTTATTACAAGGCCTTTGTAACATAGACCATAGCAAAAGAATCACATTAACAGTAAGTAAACCAATACATCACACTCAATACAATATATATACAAGACCATTAGGGTCTAAAGGGTTAAAGGCATGAAATATGTCGACAACCTAGATGGGGAGGAAACAGGCAGTGCAGATAGTCTTTAGGCCCAGTTCGACATCGACAGTAGACCTAACTAAGAGGCAGTCCAAGCCCTAAGAAGAGAGGAGCCTTGTGCTCAATAGTACATGCAATGCAAACGAACATGGTTGTTCCAATGGGCAGAACAGGGTCTCTTCAGGGGTCTCTAGCAGCTTGGGAAGGTTGATGAGATGATGCAGAACAGGTTCCCACTATTCAAGAAGGACTTCCACTTGATTGCAGAGGCAGTTTGAGAGTGCAGGATGGAGTCACTATTTCGCAATAGCTGTGGAACACAGAGGGGCCCCATGCGTAAAAATAGGCTCTTGCACTAGGGGCCACTGAGTGGTGTAAGGAGTGCTCACCGGTCCCCGACGCAAGCAGACCCAAACTTCGCCAGTTCAGTCCACTTCGCTGGCAGGTTCAAATGCGGCAAAAGGGACGTCTCAGCACCTTTCAGTTCCTAAAATACAGCGATCATTCCCAAATGGGACAGTGGTGATTTCTACACTCTGGGTGGGGGAATCAGCCCAGTTTCACTGCAGCAGGCTTCAGGGGCAAGAGGGTCTCAAATGCAGCAAACTTGCACAGGTCGTTGCCGCGGCAGGGCAACACGGTAACCACGTTTACTCCGGTCCTGGCGCACTCATCTCACTTCAGAACTGGGAATTCCAGGTGTACGAAATTCGGTGTGAGGGTGCCGGGTACACAGAGCTAGGAGTATGCCAAGTTTCGAGGGCCACCTCGAAACGGCGGCGGTGACAGAGCAAAGCAACTGGGTAAGCTGGTCAGTCCACTAGTTGGCCCAGGGACACTTCCGAGAAAGCTTACTTGCAGGATTTGATGAAGGTGCCAAGATAGTTGGTCCCACTATTCCAATGGTTCGACGCGTCTTCACAGAACTTCTAGGACGACCAGATGCAGAGGGGTCCCACGGGACGACAGCGGGCTCAAGGTGCCAAACCTTCCAGCGGGTCACCAGCGGTTCCTCGACTCAGCTTCGTAGTTACAGGATACTTGGATCCTATCCTTTGTTCAGTGAGAACTAAGGAGAACGACATGGTAGTGGTATTTTCAGCCTCCTCTTATCCAAAGTTCCCTTTGCGCCAAAGCGGAGAGGACCCAATGGGAGATCTGCTCACAAACATACATCCGTCCCGTGGACCAATAATGGACCACGGTGGTCCCAGGCATTCATGGCACTCCAGACTCTCTGGCACCCAGGATGTGTATTGGAATCAGACTTTCCGGCCCACATCCTGGAGCCACACTGTAAAGACTGGTAGGGGGTGTCTGTACTTCTGCTCTCTATATGGTAGAGGAGAGGCACAGAAGACCCCAGCCAAGATTCTCTATTACGGTAGCAATGGACGAGCAATCAAGGCCTAGCTTCTCAGGAAGTGATGCAGGCTGGTTCTTAAGTACAGTGTAGTCCCCGAACCCCCACAAAGGAATGTCCACACACTGTATTACTGAAAACACAGTCTTTATATAATTAATATTCAAAGGTATGTACACGATCACAATAACGCACTTTGTACTCAGAAGTCAATAATGATAAATATATACAATTCTAAAGTGGTACCACCAATGTTATCGAATCTCATTAAAGTGCATCAACTGTACGGTTTAAAATGTCACACAGATCAATAACGAGGAAACCAGCAATAGAGATAGGCAGGAACGTAAGATGGTTGAAACAATAGGCAGAATGCTGACCCCTACCACTAGGCGCAGTTCTGTGTGGAGATCCCCCCACCTGGGCAACCTGTAAAATAAAGATATATAACACAAGCCCAGTCCATGTAATGTTCAATAGTCTTATTTCCTCCTATTAAGGTTTTACCCCCCCAATGTACCCGGTGGAGTAGAGTTCTCCGAAGATGCGTCGACCGATCCTTCTTGAGTGACTCCCTTTAAAGCAGGAGCCACGGATCGTCGAGAGGCGTCGGGGGTACTTGGCGTTTGGTGTCGGGGAATCGACAGCCCTTCTTGAGTGCCCTCCCTTTAAGGCAGGAGTCACGGGGCGCCGAACGTCCGAAGGTGAACAGGTTGAACTATGGCGGTGAAGTGGCAGCTTCGTTCCTAGCGGTGCTCGTCGATGACAGAGCGTTGGCGTCCTGCAAGGAAGAGGCGTGCGGGGCACCTCGGTGACGATAGTTCTGGACCGCAAAGAGATGATGAAGAACTGTGGCCCAGCAAGGGCGTCGAGTCGTCGGCGTCTCTGTTGTCTTTAGGTGGCGGGATGCTCCTCGGCGCTTCGACGGTCGGGCCTTTTCCAGCGGGAGAAAAGCGGGTGACGATGCAGACGAGAGCGTCCGATGATCAATTGAAGTTCTTAGGCAAACGGGAGCACGGCGGCTCCGGTCGGCGACAGCGGTCGTCGACAGTGGCAGACAACAGTCCGAGTGCTTCTCTTTGAGATTCCGCAGCAGTCCCCGTCTCCGGTTGGCAGCCTGTCGAAGGTCTGTCTACCAGGGAGCTTTGGCAAAGATCAGCTGTGCACGATGGTCCCTCGTAGCTCGGGAAGAGGGCGCCTTAGCAGGTCCTCTCTGGGTCAGTCCTTGGAGGCACAGCAGCTTTCAGATTGTGAAGGAGAGCAACAGCACTTCTTCTCGTCCAGCGGGGCTTCAAGGTCAAGCTTCAGTTACTCCAGTTACTCGTCGTAGTGGACTTCAGCTTCTGAACACGATTCCTAGCAGTGAGAGGTCCCCAGATATACTGTTGATCTCCCATTCATTCCGCTGGGTCACACTCAAGCAGCCAATCACGACTAAGGTAATTCATGCAGGCAGGCAGCCAATCAGGCACACGAGGTATTCAGGCCATTCATTTCTCTCCAGACACTCACAACAAGTTATGTGTATTGGGACAAGCACCGAGCCATTCAACACTCCAAGCTGCATTCATACCGGTTTCGGGCAGGGCTGTCTCAGTCATTGTGTCAACCACCAGATACTAGACATCCACAACACAGAATGCATATTCGTCACACACTCTATTCACCCAGGTCCCACCCACAGGAGGTACCCACAACATACATCACCGGGAAGGCTCCAGCTAGTCTGGCCGGGCCGTCACAACAACACCACATATGGCATTTCCACCCAACAGCCAGTCAGGGGGAAGTGACAGAGTCAGGGCTTCCCAGGACTTTGGGAAAACAAGGTAATGGGTAATAGAAAGCAAGAGGCCACAGGGGCCATCTTGTTTTCCATCAGGAATCAACTGATCCCAATGGCAGGGCTGAGGTATCCCAAAATGAAGGATCCTCCGCGCACCTGTCAATTTCAGCATGCAGCTGCCACCAGCCCATACCCTGCTCTGTGGGCCACCCATAGGTGCCCAAAAACATACACTAGGGGCACAGGGTTGTACCCCCACCCATGGGTGCCATAAGGGTATCCCACAGGTCCATTCACCAAACCAAAAGAGAGAGAGCTGCACCGCCAGGAGTCCCACATGAACTCCTGCACGGAAAACACGACAGAACACACGATAAAAAGCAGTAAAGGACAAGGATTCGGAGGCCCTGTCCCTCCGATGCATTTCCAGCATCACACACACACACAAGGCATGCAGAAGCCGCTAAAGCATTGGGATTCGTGGGAAAGTGCATGACCAAATAAGGACTGACCCGGGTCGACTCGGCCTGGGGAAGGTGAAGGGGCAAGATGGCCAAAAGCCAGGACAATGAACCTCGTGGCATGGCCATTTTGGAGCCAGGCCACCTATTTGTGCCAAACGCGGTAAACGCGGTAAACCTGGCAGAAAAGGGTTAAAAGTAATGCGAAAAGATAGCTGCTACTAGTCCTGTCCATGACAGACCTGCACAGTTCATAAAAAGTCCAGCGAGAGTATCTAGGGCATTTAGAAATTACTATAGACCCAAGTGTGCTGTATGGTAAGATACATTACACACTTGCTACATGTTACACAAAAGCTGCAACATGAGGAAAGGACTAAGGGAAACAAAGTCTCCCAGTACTGACTGTCTTAAGGGCATGTCATTTTCTCCATAAAAAGTGAGTGAAAGCCCAGAGGAGTGCAGCTGAAGGCTGTGCTTCTCTGGCAAAGTCAGTCAATGGTGTCTAAACAGCAGCGAAAAGTTTGGGGATTGACGCATGGAGTGAAATTTACATACAATTATGAAATCTTTCCTAACACTGCCTCAAGGTTATTGTGAGTCTCCTTCGATTTTCAATAGGGTCCTGCAGATGGACTTAAGCAATATTGCATTAGAGAGTGTTGTCTTGCAATATGTGGATGACGTTTTGATTTGCAGCACAACAGAGAAAAAGTGCAGACGCAATTCCATTCAGCTATTGGCTATACTTGCTGAGAAAGGATATAAAGTTTACAAAGAGAAGTTACAATATTGTCAACAAGTAGTGCTGTACATAGGCTAGCTGATCTCACATGAAGGGAAAAGGGTTACCCCTGAAAGAGCTGAAGCCATTTCAAAAACAGCTAAACCACACACGATAAAACGAATGCAGAATTTTCTAGGGTAATGCAATTACGTCACAGCATGGGTCTTTGATTACAGTTTGTGTACTAAGCCCTTATTACAAGCCTTAAAGAAAGCACAGGCAACAAAAGAAAGAATCAGGTGGACTAAGACCATGGAGGAAGGGTTTGATGAACTAAAAAAGGCCATTTGCACAGCACCAGTCTTAGGGATTCCCAATTACACAGAGGAATTCTACCTGTTTTCACACACAAATGGCAGTGTTATGACAGCAGTCCTTACACAGAAAACCACGTTGGGGTACAAGCCCCTGGCATATTACAGTGGGAATTTGGACCCAGTAATGAGATGTCACTTCTCGTGCGAACAAAGTTTGGCTGCTGTAGCGTTCGCCATAGAGAAAGCTACAACCATTATGATGGGGTACCCAATGACATTATTCGTTGAGCATGCATTATTTGCCATAGAAAAGCCGAAAGGCACATTGACCTCTCAGAGAGCTTCTGCTAATGAAGTGGTCATATCAAATCCAGCGATTAAAATAGTTCAATGCAAAATAGTGAATCCAGCTATGTTAATAGCAGAGCCAGTCACTGAAGGAGAGCCAATACATGATTGCACAAACTATGAAGAACTTTATGATGAGATTACCAGAGTGAAAGAAAATGCATTGGCAGAAGGAGAAATTGTCTTCATTGACAGTTCTTGCAGGATCGATCAAAATGACGGACAAAGATATACAGGTGCCGCTGTGGTGAAGCACACGGCAAATGGGGAATTATGAGTACTTATTAGTGCACGGTTACCCTCACATTATTCAACACAGGTTGCAGAATTATTGCCATTGATACTAGCGCTCGAGAATCATGCAGACCAGGAAGTGACGGTGTACAGTGACTCCGCCTATGTGACGTCGACAGTGCACACAGGCTCAGCGCGCTGGAAAAGGAGGGGCTACCTCTGAGTGGACGGAACGCCAGTACAGCATGCCACCTTATTGGACAGGCTCATTAAGTCACTACAGCTCCCAATGGGCATAGCGGTCGTAAAATGGGTCACCCACATTAAAGGGACAGATTTTATCTCATGTGGAAATCAAGCAGCAGACACTGAAGCCAAGCGTGTGGCAACCGAATATGAAATAATATGAATGTGGAAATGTCTGATGTGCATGAGAATATGATTGTTGCATGAAGTGAGCCAGAAGGGTATAGCAATGTGCCAAAACTCAGTTAATGGAGCTCCAAGGAGAAGCACACCAGGAAGAGAAGAACCTATGGAAGCGAAAAGGGTGTTCTTTAAACCCCTCTGAGAGCTTGTGGTTACAAGACAGCACTGGTAAACCAGTGATGCCTATAGCCTTATAGAAGATAGCACTGGACCAGTTACACTATCCAGCGCACATAACAAAAGAGAATCTAGCAGCAACAATTGCCAAAGACTGGTTTATACCGAACTTGGCAGAACACGTTGCATTTTTTATGATAAACTACATAATCTGTCAGAAGTTCACGGCTGGGCATACAGTACGTGTGATTAGAAGAGTCATCCCAAGGCCTGATAGGCCTTTTCAGCACTTGCATATCGATTATGTCGATATGATTCAAGTATGTAACGGGTACAGGTATTTAATTGTTGTGGTGTGTCCATTCTCTAGATGGATAGAAGCAGGTCCATGTACACACCCAGACTCAACCTGTGCGGCCAAGTTCCTGGTGAGGGAGGTGTTTCCCAGATGGGGAGTGTGCGAAGTTATGAGGTCAGATAATGGTCCTCATTTTGTCAATGCAGTATTTGAACAGATCAGCTTGTTACTTGGTGTAAAGCACACGTTTTCATCGGCATATCATCCTCAAGGGAATGGGATATGCGAGAAGCTCAACGGCTTGTTAAAGGAAAGGATAGCCAAGTAGAGCTTACTCTAAAGAAGGGATGGTTACAAAGTCTTCCACTGGTCCTGTATGCACTCAGAAACCAACCTGGTTCTGATCACCATCTCACGCTGCACAAAATCGTGATGGGCAGAGGATGCGAACACTGTTAACACCTCGAACTAGAGCTAGATGTGATGCTCAGCCAACAGGAGAAGTGTAAGGACTGGAAATGCAAAACTACTTGAATTGCATGACATCTTGCTTTTCTGTAATTTCAGGATAGCTGCAGCGATGACAAAAAGGTGTAGGGCAGTACAGAACACAGAAGGAGATGCCACAACAGATAAAGTTTCAGAATTACGTCTACCTCAATTATTCCCTGTGGACACTGTCTTAATAAGAAATCACACACGGAAAAAGTGAGACGAGCCAAGGTTCCATGGCCCATTCATCGTAGAGAAAATTAAACCCTCTGCAGTCAAGTTACAGGGAAGAAGGGCTTGGATCTTCCTGGGTGACGTCAAGCCATACATTCAAGAAATCCCTTTGCCCACACCCCACTGCAAAGAGACTACAGACAACGGGGAAGAACCACAGCATGTGCAGACAAGGTCCACGACAAGTAAGAAGGATGCATGACCAGTCAAGTAAAGGGCAAGAAACTTTTGTGCAAAGTTGTGGCTTAGTTCTGGACATTTCCTTTAAGCATAATAAGGGAAGAAGGACACAAAACACGAATGCTCTGTGCATCCTAGTTGCAGGGTGAAGGAAGAGAATATTAATTATGAAGCCACAAAATAGCTTGTTGACTTTGAACTTTGTACTGAGGCATAAACTGGAAGAGAATACAGTATCCTGAGGCCTTCGCCACAGAATCCTTGTTTGGACTCACTTATGGTGTCACGCAATAGTGACCTCACCAAAGACATTCTGATCTATTTCGAGTTAGTATTGAGGTCCTACACGTCGCTGGTGGGAAGGCTCACAAACATAACAGAGTTCGTTCAAGATCCTGAAAACGAAAAGACAATAAAGATGCTGCTCACAGTGATTGCAGAACAGTTTCTTTTACTTCCGGAGTACAGCAAGGACAAGACAAATGTCCCTATCAGAAGAGAATAACAGACTAGCTAACACTGTATTTTTTCGCTTAATTGAAGACTTTCCAGAACTTGTGGGGAGACATGCCAATATCGAGGTCCTCACTTTCATCAGAGATCCAGCAAACACTACACATCTGAGTATGCTCCTGTATAGCATTGTAATTCAGGTTGAACTTTCTAGTCATCGAAATCACAGAAGAGTGTAGAAACTTTCCTTCGAGGGACAGATCGTGAAGGTGTTGCCAAGGACTTCACTTTTGTTTATGCTGACAAGAAAACAATATGTCGTCAGGAGTGAAGCAGATTAGAGGCATAGACTGGGAATTGGTCTATATGGAACATGCAAATTAAGACTTACTGAACGTATTGCATCATTTGAAACTTTCGATAGTGGAAAGAGAACTGTTTCCAGAGACAAGAGACAGTCTATCATTCACACCAAGAGGATAATCGGTCCAGCACTTCTGACCAACAAGCAGAGACAGCAGAGTCCAGATATAGTGACACTGTTTGGCATGCATTAAAAAGATTAGTTTTGCTTCCTTAGATGATCGAGATGGGAAGCCAGAACAGCAGCGTAATCCTCCCCATGAGGAGAGACTTTCATATTGGCCCAGGAACAAATGCTGCAAGATCACCTACAAATGTATAATATACACATGCATTGTGTTCATTGTCATACTGTTGTCATTAAAGATTAGAACTGCATTTTTTATAGGTGCACAAAGTGTTCAGATTCCCGTGCACCCACCTAATGATGTACGCATGAAACCTACAAAGGTGCCCAGACCTTACATAGTCATTCCAGTTCCTAGAAAACAATGACACACACACAACACTTGTGTTAACAAATGAATTGGAACACCGGAGACAGGGTCGGCAGAGTAAATCAGATAAGGGATTGATGAAAGGTACACCAATACAGATAAAGGGCACATACACACCTGGTCTAGTGTCAATGGCATTATAATCACATTCTAGAGAATGGGGAAAGTTTGGACAACCAACAATGAGAAGTATTACGCCAAAAGAAGTTGAGAGACAAATGGAGGAAGCTGAACTTTTAAAGGGACAAAAGGCTTTAGAGAATAAGCAAATAGAGACAACTCCGACAAGCACACCTGATCCAACGAGACATGATATCAGGACATTGCTTGGAAGAAAGACCCAGACAGAAATTTTAAGAAACATTTTCATGGCCTTTTGGTATGTTGAAAGGATGAAGCATATTGCAGTTTCTCCTACTCGAATAATACAAGTGGAAACGCCTAGATCATTGATGGCGATGGCTGAGAATCCTCCAGCAAGAAGGAGCTATACAGATATACTGCGTGACATGCTTGTGAAAGCTCATATCAAAAGAATAAGAGCCAGAAGAAGCCCACAAGAAGGCAATAATGAATTGAACGATTACCTGGACAGCACAGCACACTTGGGAAACAACATATGGTACCAACATATGAAGAAAGTTGGAAGGTGAACTTCAGATAAAGAATGCTTTGTTTGTGCACTTCAACTGTACAGCATGGGGAAGTCAAAAATCTCCGTAGCCGTTGAGATAGATGTCAAAACGGCATACTGCCTATCACATATAGCAATGTGCACGACGAGAGGCCAGTTCCTGGGAAGTGATGCTTCGCTCAAATGGGCAACTAAAGCAACGGATCCAGATGAAGATGATTATGTCCAAGACATAAAGATGAGAAATAACGGCAAAACAAAGAACATTGTGATCAGATATGAGAAACCTGGAGTGAAAGGAGCAGAGATCAGAAGAGAAACAAATAAAAAACTTAACATCAAAGGAAAATCTACAGAAGACGCTCGAAGATGGAAGGACAGAGGTCAAATGCAAATCTGGAGAACAGTGCTTTCTCCAGAAGGATGAGAAAAATGAGTGGTGATCTGCAGAGCATGGATGATCATTGGATACTATAAAGAAACAATTGAAAATGCACAAATGATATGCAAGCCATTATGGCTGAGGCTTGCAAGACTGCTGACATGGGTCACAGACAGAAGAGGACCCTTGCAGATAGTGCCCTTGGATAGTGCCAAACTATGCTTCAGAAACAATGGTACAAGAAAAATGGGAGAGAATCAGAACTGTGGACGAATCTTCGATGCTATAGGAATGATGCATGGAGCTGCTGTGATCATGGACCATTATTGGGCGTGTGGATCCAAAGCATATATCAGATTGCCAAAGAATTGGGGAGGTATATGTTCATTGATGAATGTCCATGTTCCAGCATTGGTGATTCCAAGAAGTGATCTGAATATTGACAGTTTGCCGAAAGCAGATGCTCACCTGAGAAAGAAGAGATCTGTGGAACTGCTAAGCCGAATGAAGAGAGAAAACTACTTCTCCTCCAAATCGATAGAAGCCTTTGATGCAATCCCGTATGAACATAGGTTGTTCAGCTTAACCTCATCAGTGTTCACAACAATTCTGATGCCAAAAATGTAGGTTGGAGCAAATACTAAATGGTTGCAGATAACCAGATGGGAGTTACTGCAGACCATCAACACAACCATAAAGGGATTTAATGCAATCAAAGATGAGTTAAGAGCAATTCGACTAATGACGCTCCAGAACAGATATGTCCTAGACATGATCGCAGCAATGGATGGAGGTGTTTGTGCAAAAATCGGAGAATCATGTTGCACATTTATACCATCACATGATGAAGAAAATGGAACCTTAACAGAAGCCATAGGTATGCTGACACAACTACAGAATCAGATGATAGATGAAGTTGATGATGACAGTTGGGTTGGAACACTGTTTTCATGGGTTCCACAATGGATGGCAGATGCATTCAAATTCCTAGGAGCCCTGTTGGTGGTGATATTGCTTGGATTCTGTGTAATCAAGCTAATAATCTCTCAGTGCCAGAGAACTGCAAAAAAGGCCATAGGGATGAAAATCATGATTGATGTTGAGTCAGGATGGAAGCCCAAGGACCTGTCTGATGAAGAAATAAGAGATTATGTGAAGGCCAGCATTTATGCACCAGAAGGAACAAAGTTCCTGGATCCTAGAAAACATAGAAGATATGTGGGAAGATGGATCTATTGCAATCCAAGTGGAGAATGTCAACTAATGACATGGAACAAAGATGAGCATGTGAGAAAAACAGGATGCTTGAAGAGAGTCATAAAGATATGGACCCAAGGAAGCTTTTCTTCAGACCTAGATGTCTAGATCCAGAGGATGAAATTAAAGTGGACACAAAGAAGGAAGTGAGAGTGGTCGATGAATCGCCCAGAGGGGGGAGTGAAGAGGAAGTGCCAAGTGTCATCCACACTCCAGCCACCCCGTTTGTAGTGCCCAGTACTTTCACGCCAAAGTATGTGACGTATGATGAACAAATAAACCAGCAAAGAGCAGCTGCTGGGCTCTGCCCAGTGCCTATCAGAGTAACAGCACCCATTGAAGTACCAACATCTAAGAAAACCTGGACAGTAAGGTACCCATTGAGAAAACCATGTCTACAGTCAAGACAGAATGACGGTTGTCAAAATAGAATACCCGAAGAAGCCAAGAAGATAATGAAGGAAGACGAATGGTGACATCATAAGAAATCGGACGGGCAGACACATATATGATATAAGACCAGAGAATGCTGATGGAAAATGAAGTCAAAGGAGATACTATAGATAAATGACATCTTGAACCCAAGATGAAGAAGCGTATGCCATACAAACGATGAAGATATTCAGTTAGTTTAAACGTGTACAGATACAAGAAACCGCAAGAAGCAAAGAAATCGTGAAGCTTGCTTATGCTTAGTGGTAAAATAGATTGCAGCAAGCGCCATCATATACATATATATACTTCAAAAGCACTTTATACATGAGTGTAACTCCACTACGCACATGAGCAGAATTGAACAAAGGTTACTAAAGGTCTCAAGAGGAGAGTGTTGCAGCAAACAAATTGAGAATGAAGATGGAGCGAAACTCAGCTGAAGGTAACCATGCCAAGAAGCCAAGGTTGTATCTGGTTGGAAAAGGCCGACAGTGGATACAATTAAGGAGACAAGACAGGCTATCATGTTCAGAAAGGTCAAGATAAGCCACAGATGGTAGAAGACTGGCAGAATGAAATAAAATACATGAAAATACATGAAGAAGAGGCCGATTTCATGGTGTCCTAGCCACGTGACAAGGCAGGCAGGAAGGGTAAGACTTTCACATCTACGCATGGATCTCTGCCATGCCCATATTCCCTGAAAATTCTCAGACCAAGAAGCCGACTTGAGGCTAAAATACAAAGCAGTAATTGACACATGATCACTGAGGTGATGATTGATTGTAAAATAATGGGAAGGAAGGAGGGGTGCAGACCAACTCCCTGCACCTGGCTGGTTGTTCTGCATGCTGCTAGACGTAAGTGGAAAAGTATGAATGTGGATATGATATGATATGATATGGTATTTGTAACGCGCCTATACACAGGTGTTTCAAGGCGCGACGAGGCAGGGAGGGGAGGAACAAGGGGAGAGAGACAACGATCCTACTAGGCCAGGTGTCATTCAGATCGCGCAAGTGCAGGGGTGGGGGAGGGGGAAAAGTGCAAGGGGAAGGGGAGGGGGGAAGTGCAGTACAAGGTAAGTGGCGTAAAGTAATAAATAAATAGGGCCAGCTGGTGGCAAGTGCAAGATAAGTACAGAACAAGTGCTGGGGAAGGGGGGGGGCTGTAGGGATACAGAGACAGTCCCGCAGTGCAGAGGGGTTCCAGGGCATCAGTGCAAGTGGAGAGTGGCTGGGCCCAGGACCGAGGCCGTTTAGAGTGGTCCAGTTGCAGGATCAGTGCAGTTTCAGTGAAGAATTAATTAGCTGTTCAGCAGGGGAGAGGGAGAGAGAAAGCAGAAGCAAAGAGGAAGGTTTTGAGGTGCTTCCGGAACCGGAGATGGTTCTCCTCAAGTTTCAGGGAGGCAGGAAGGCTGTTCCAGAGGGAGGCCCCTGCCGCGGAGAGAGATCTACCCCCAGCTCGTTGCTTCGAGAAGCGGCTAACCCTGAGGGAGTTGGAGGCGGATGAGCGAAGGGCTCGGGAAGGAAGATATTTGGGAAGAGAGAGTTGAAGGTATTTAGGACCCAGGCCCCAGAAGGCCTTGTTGACAATGCAGAGGGTTTTGAACTTTATCCTCGCACCCACTGGGAGCCAGTGTAGAGATGATGCCAACCCAATCACAGTGGACTGTGTAATCTATGGTCCTATAGAGAGTAGAGCCAATGGGAAGTTGTACTTTTAGTGACGTTAATAGTGGCCATTTTGAAGGAAGGGCTTAGTTGCCCCACCCGACTTTGATTGTCCAATCCCCTCTCCCCATTACCACATACAGATATAGTACTGATTATAAAGTTACCTTCCTATAACCAATCATTTTGCATGTTAGGTTTTTAAGATTGCGCGTCAGTGATGATGAGTTTTTGCTATAAATACTGTGTTTTTTCTGAAATTAAGTGGAGTTGGAAGAGAGAGAGAAGATCGAGCGGTTGCTGATGTTCGTTGTACACCCTGTTTTGTGTACTTGTCATTAAACGGACTCCCTTTGCCAAAATATTGAGTTGTCATAATTATTTGATGCATGAGTACAAATCTGCATCCCCATCTATCTCGAGGGTACTGCTACTCATCTTAAAGGGCTGTTTGGAGAACCCCAGTAAGAGGGCTGGCTGGAGACCATCCAGCTCAATCAAAAAGAGGTTTATTTCCTCTTCTGATTCAAAAATGCTTAATCTTTCCCTTACTCTGTGATATTAAGCCCTGCTCTATACAAGGTAGGTAAAAAGGAGCGCTCACCAGAGTGTCAAGATTGTCAAACATTATTGAAGTTATCTATCTAGAAATTCTATTCTGAACTACTTTCTCTCCCTACTGCTCAAAAGCAAATATAAAATAACTAAGACATACGTTCGGGCCTTGACCAAGGGGGAGGGAGGCTGCTGGCTTCTGATCCCCACCCTTGTGTCTTTTTACCAAAGGCCCTTGCCCAAGTTCACAGTCCAAAACATATAGGGCCTCAGTATGACCCTGCCGGTCTGGAATGAACATGGCAGTAATTCCATTTACTGGCATGTTTCTGGACCAGCAGAGTACAAGATTGTTGGTGGGGTGACCTGATTTACCTTCAGCCAAGAGCTGGAGGTAAGTCAGGCACCCCACTGTCAAAAAACAGCTGGTGTTACTGGCACCGGTATTACCGGTGCTGGTAATACTGGCAATCCCCCATGGAGTCATATGGACTCCACGGAATGGGGATTAAGATACCCTTGCCTGCACCTTTAATCTGCCATATTATCGTTTGGTGGTATCCCGCTGGGTTACCATCAAACATACAATGAGGGCCATAGTTTGTGTATGACTGGAGTGCCGTCCCAGGGTTCCAGCCGGGTTGCTCTGGTTCTCCTTGAAACTTGTGTGTCTCACGGTATTCTCCCTTTGGGGAGACTTTGACATTTCTCTTTGCGCATTCTGGAGTTCTTTCGGCCCCTTCCTCCCCCACTCTGAGGACTCGCTCTTGCTCATTTGCTACTCTGGGCTCCTCAGTGCTTTCACCCACACCAGGCTTCTATCTGTCCCGTTTCCACACTCTGGGCTTCTTGCTCTATCTCTCCCTACTCTGGGGCTTCTTGGCTTTTTCCCCACACCGGAGCTTCTGATGAATTTCTCTCCCCACTCTGGGGGTTTCTCTATTATTTCCCCACCTCAGGGGTTCTTTCTGTATTTATCCTCACTTAGGGGCTTCTCAGTTACTTCCCCGCATTGGGGTTTCTTTTGGTTTCTCTCCCCACTATGGGGCGTCTCTTTCTCACTCCCCGCTTTGGGGTATTCTCAGTCTCTCCCCACTCTGGGGCTTCTCTCCTTCCTCCTGCCCACTCTGGGGCTCCTACCTCTGACCTTGCCGCCCACTGCCATTCCTTGGAAACCACAACATACCTGTATTTGATGAGCAGTGCTCTCTGGGAGAGCTCTGTAGGCTGACTGCCTCTCATCTTGCCATGGTGCTGCTTATGCAACTTAACTGGGCACTGTAGCGGTGGGTGGCTCCTCCAGGTTCCTGCATACGCAGCGAGAGCTTGTGGGCACTGCAACCTCAGGGTTCTGCCTCAGACCGCTGAGGTACTCCATTCTCGCTTGGGCTGCCGCACCCGATGGCTACGGTATCTCATCTGCTGGGCCGTGGAGCACTCTCCTAGTGTGGGCCTCCAGGTCCAATGCCACCTCTGGCGTCCTGTCTCTCCGAGTGTCTCTCTCCTCAATGTGCAGTGCGGCGTAATTAAACTCTGCAGGCTGTGTGGGTACTCATTGGTTCCTTGTCTGATGTGCTTCAGGATGCTGGTTTTTCATTTGTTCTGCTGTTTTCCCTGAATAGGATGAAAATAAGATTGGGTCAGAAGCCGAGCTAGCCTCTGTTAAAAGGTTCTTACACATCTTAGTTCCTGCACACAGCATAAAGGTGTTAGTCTTTCGGGGAGTCACCTCCAGAGCGATGCCACCTACTTTTCCCCCTGAGGGATGTTAAGAGTAGCAAGCTCCCTTCACTTGTCCCAAAGGGCCTGTCCCCTCCTTTGGGAGAGGTGACAAACTCACCAGGATTGTTCGCACTGCACAGTCATGCCTAGGCACAGACATCAAAGAAGGTACACATTCACCAGTAGAGGTGTCACTCACCAGTCTTTACCAGCACATTCACCCACAGAAGGAATACATTCACCAGCACAGATGCCAAATTCTTACAGCCAAATTCCCTCTACAATCACCAGGGGCAGGCGTAAACAGTCGGGGGATAGACTGCTCATTCACTACCATCAACAGAGGCAGGCTGGAACAGGAGAAACCTCCACCTGGCTCACTAAAGGAGGGAATGCACACATTACACCACAGAGCTGTTCCACTGCTCCACACCGAATCACATTCACACTATCCGCAAAAACCTAAGGTTTGCACTCCTAACTCTGGGAACTTGTCCAGTCCTTGCGCTGCAACCATCTGGGCATGCTTTATTTATTTATTATTTAATTATAATGTTTTTACTTATACAACAAAACATATCACGAGAGTTCATCGAATACACCTGGAGCAAACTGTTCAAAACAGTACATTCCAAGGTCTCGTGATCTGATTTGCCAGGTGACCGTTATCCACCACATCCCCCTTCCTCGCTGTACCATGTGAGACCCATCCAAACTAAGTTCAAAAGTCAGCTTGTGGCACCTCTGGAACGAGTTAGTGGCAGCCCACACCTCATCCTGGTTGACATCTGGCCCTCAGTATCTTGATTTACTCTCGTCACCAAATAGTTCTCTGGCCTGCACAAATCTGGCACTGATTTCCTATAGAAGTCCTCAGTATCATAGGCAAAAGTGACATCATTAAGCCAGTCTGCTACTGTAGGGGCAGTGCCTTTGCCCCATTTCTTGGCTACATTTCTCTTTGCCAAGACTAACAACAGCCCAACCAGTCGGCGCCCACAAGCCGGACAAGTTCTTGGTGTAGTTCAATATTCCCACTATAGGAGTTCGGCCTAAGCTATCTTCTATTATTTGGTTAATAGTTACAAAAACCTCGCTCCAGAAATGTTGTACAACCCTGCAGTCCCAGGCTTAATGAAACAAATCTGCACACTCAGCGTGGCACCTCTGGCCCTCCCGATTGGCCTCTTTGTAATACCGATTTAGTTGGGCCAGGGAGGAGTACATTTGATGAATATATTTTAGGTATATTAGTTTGTAATGAGCATTGAATGGTACCTCTCTAGATTGTTTTCAAATGTACCCCCATTATTCATCTGTAGGTTCAACTTGCAAATCTTTTTCCCACTTCCTTCGAGATGCGGTGAGGTGGTAGGTTGCCTATCATTATCTGCCATTCTGTGATACATTATGGGTACCAGCTTTCCTTTGCTCCGTAGGGATATTACTTCACGCAACAACTGGAAGGTGGCCGGAATGTTGCAAAGAGAATGCCACAAGCGCTTCACCATCTATAATATATCCATCTGTGCAGCTTAACAGAAGAATACTAGGATGACAAGCCACACAAGGAACACGCAACACCAACCAACAACCAGGGTAGGGCGAGGTCACCCTTCTATCATACAACTGAGTCTATGCATTTACCGAAGGTCCTTGAATAAATGCACAACGCCTAAATGACATCCTCTACCAAATATTGGTAAATCACTGTCTACCATAGGAAATGCCAAGTATTTCACCATGCTAGATGTGACCGTGGTGTATCACCAGGCATGACTAGATCTGGAATCCATGCAATTTGCCGCCTTCATGACACTGGAGGGTTTGTTACATGTCTAGGAATGCGGTTTAGACTGGTCTCTGCCTGGGCAGTTTTCCAGAGGATTATGTATCATTTGTTTCAGGCAGAAAAGGGTGTGATCTTCTTTCAAGATGACATACTCATATACGGGAAGGATTTGGATGAACGTACTGCTCAGCTTAAAAAGGTACGGATAATTATAGAAAAGGTAGGGTTGACAGAGCAAAGAAAAGTGCAAGATAAACAGATGAGGAATTGAATAAAAGGGACACATTATTTCAGAAAGAGGGGTAGAATCCGAAAGGGTTCTCTGTGACACCATTAGAAGAACCCCAAATTCAACCAATGAACAACAACTCTGCTCGTTTTTAAGCATGGCTGAATACTACTCGAGATTGTCCCAAAGTTTGCCTGATGGAGAACACAATTGTGAAAGCTAGCAAAGAAGGGGCCAATCTTCAAGTGGGACGAAGAATGCAAAAAGGAGTTTTAACAATTTTAACAAGTCAAGTTTTGGAACAAGCTCCATCACTGTGTGAACTATTATATAGACCAATGCCAGCAACAAAGGGCTGGTCAGTCCTCATTCAAGTTGAGGAAAACCGTGGAGGGGTCATTGCATTTGCATTTTACGGGTGCAGAGATTATATACTCAGCTATACAGAAAGAGACCTTGGTAGTTAAATGGGACAGATCATTCTTATGGTGCACCAGATTCGAAAGGATGGAACAATCACAAAACATTAAAGGAAGTATTCATCACGAAGAGGACAGGGTATCATACACATCAAGAAATGATGATGCAGAAGAGAGCCAGATTTCTTCTCCTGCTTCACAAATATATCCATGGTAAGGCACCACTGTATCTATCCTCCTCTATCCAATTCTACAAGCCTTCTCGTAATCTCTGCTCTGCCTCCCCGACTACCCTTGCAGTTCCTTGTCTTCCCTGTGCTCCCCTTGCTTCTGCTCTTTCTCTCTTCTTGCTCTATTTGCATGGAATTATCTTTGGCAGGTCAGCCGAGAAACAGTCCACACAGATTTGTTGAAAACCAAACTAAAAGCCTACCTCCTCAGCTCCAAGTTACCCTCTCAACCTACCTTTCATCTGCCTGGTAGCAAACATGTTTCCCTCACCCGTAACCTGCCTCTGTTCCTCACTTCCTCTACCTCCACTGTAGCACTTCAACCATCATGGTCACATCCCGAGCACAGCTGGCTGTACTGCATACCTGTACTTAAAAATGTACAATGTTGATTGTCCTTAGTCTATGTATGTCCACTTACGATTTGTCCCTGGTAACTGTTCCATTTACTCCCCTCCTCAAACTCACCCCATTGGAAGAAGCTTACTGCTTCCCGTCAAATCTGATTTCTTATCTGTTGTAAGCTCTTTTCTGATCAAAAGAGCATTGTTCCTCCTGTATTTAAACAATAATTAATAAAATAATGTTTACAAATGTTTCAGATACTTACAGGAATATACATTTGATGTCACATACATGTCAGGAAGCAAACTCATGGTGGAACACACTCTATAAAGGCTGACTGAAAAGGAAGAAAGACAAGGACAGTGAAGCTGAGGATGATCAAGTCCTGGCATTAGAACAGGTCACTGTAGTCAACAGAGATTTGTATGTAGAGCTAGGGCTAGTAAAGGCGTAGAATGAATAATAGCACCCCAAACGATATAATCCAGAATCATCACCCTCGCCCATGATGGTCATCAGGGCAAAACAAAGATGGAACAGTGCATCAGGACTTACTACTGGTGTCCCGGATATGATGCACAAACATAGAGGGAATTAATCCAGTGCACCATGTGTGATAATAGTGAGAAAGCCTGTTAAGACATGAATTCTGTCTGTGCCTCTCATGTTCACAATCAGCATTCCTTGGAAAAAAGTGGGATTAGACCAAGCAGACCCATACTCAGACAGAGTATTAGTACCTGCTAGAGTTCTGATAGACTTATTCTCACAATGGATAGAGGTAACATACACAAACAGCACATGGTCCATGGATATTGTCAACTTTCTAGAGAATGTGTTCAGAAGAGATGGGTACCTCACCACATTGCTAACACAATTGGGTGTAATTCAAGTCAGAGGAAATAAGGATATTTTGAGGGACAATAGGTTTGAGCACTGCAGCAGCTCGATATACCGTCCACAGACTAATGGGTCTGTTGAAAGGTTTAACCATGTCATTAAACATAGCATTCATTTAGGGAGCTCTCATCGGGGGATAAGAATGGAAACTCGCTGTGAGCGAGACAGTCAAAAGTCATAGGTTCACACCACCCTCCACCACTGGAGTGCCTACATTTGTGATCCTGCAGGAGGAGGGGGAAACCCAACACTGAGCCACCCCCCCCTCCCCCATCCACCCCACAGATTAATAGAGCCACCAGGATGATAATGGATCAGGAGGCCATAACATAAAAAACAAGCATTGGCAATGCTAACGGTTTGGGCTTTTGTGTAGGCATGGGAAAGGCACTTGCCAGGCAATGCCGTAGTGGTGTTAACTGGCCATTGATGGTAGCAGGTGCAGAATGGTACAAGTATGCACCTGGCAAATGCCTGATACTTATACACAAGCCAAAACCATTGGCTTTGCCAATGCTTGTTTTTAACAGGATGTCAGTAAAGGACACGCACATTGTTTATAAATGGAGTCGCTAAAGGCAGACCTGGTTAAGGCATTTTTATTACACCAGTAGTGCAGTTTACAGCTCCAATTAAATCATTAGCTCTCAAAAGACTGCTTTAAAAAAACACTGGCAGGCACGCTGAGTGCAAGGTTTGATGGTAAGATTTGATTAAAGCAAGTTTAAAGTATTCCCATGAGGAGGTATTTTGGGCAGGGAGGGGCAGGAACTGAGTGGGAATGGCCATAGGGATTAGCATACCATAGGCAGCCAATGGGTAGGCAAATAACCAAGCAACACCTACAAGCATTGTGTCCCTCCTCATGTGCCATTTATTCCTATTTTGTCTTGGGAGGATAGCTCAGGGGCAATGCGCTCGCCTTGGAAGCAAGACGACGTGGAGCAACACAGGTTCGAACCCCAGGTCTGCGCTTAGAAACCTCTGGGTATTCAAATAACCAATTATATGTTATATATTTGTACTGTACTGCATTAGTTTTGACTTATAGGTGGAGCAACACCTTCTAATAGCCCAAACTAACAACACCCTCTGAAGAGAGCAGCAAGGTTACATATGAGCAATGCAAGGGGGCTATCACAGTCGATACGCACTGGTCACTGGCTTAAGATTGAACGTTCAGCCACTATGGGCAGTTGTTTTTCTATTTGGTAAAAGGCCAATGGGAGTAGCAGGGGTGATGTTTAAAGCCATTAGAACAGAAGATGGTATGGAATGTGAGTGGGGCTGTCAAGTACCACAGCTCGACAGTTTGGATGGACAACAAAAAAACATTTGCAGACCCGTTTTTGAAGGATAAGTCGGAGCAATTGTATGAACAAGTACAAAACATGAGAGACCACTACCAAGCCCATTGAAGTCAGAAGTAGAAGACAGTGTGGAAAAAGTGATACTTAAGGGATTATGTGGAATAACTCAGTTACTCCTCTTCCTCCACTCCTCCACACAGATCCAGCCCCCACCCCCGTTGCTTCCAGCTGGGCTCCCCATTTTATGCCTTTCCCTTTTGCTCAACCAGTTCCACCACAACCCTTGGTGCCCCCAACAATAATGTTTAGGGTTGCCACCTCATTAGTTTCTTAGCAACCTGTTAAGGAGGATGGTGTGTGGCATTCTAGATTACATCACTGGAATGCCTGGAGATATATGACATCTTGAGAATGGTTTCTGTAGCAGAACGAATGGGAAAGGTATAAGCAGCCGGGCACCCAGTGCCACGTCTGTTAGGGGTTCTATCTCTAGTACAAATACATATAGCTATATCATGAAATTACGTGGTCCAACAGCTATTCTTATTGAAACATTTTTGGGGGAGTTTCATAAATCAATATTGATGCTGGGATAACAACCTCAATGTTATACAGCTGTTATGTTACTAAACTTCAGTTTTCTTTTTTCTCCCCATACAGTTGAGGAGGCACCAGATGGTCCTGGCAGAATATACAGCACATATAAATGTAGCACAACTTTTAAGAATGTAGCTCAAAACTAACATATTTATTGAAACTATTCTGTAGATTCATATATCTCACACTTAATAAATAAACTCCTCACAAAAACATGCTATCAAAAAGTACATTGATTAATCGTAGGGTTGTATAAACTAATATTGCAATGTATTCTTTAATTGTATAGTAACATCAATTCTTACAGAACATTTATGTTCCATATATTTGACTCATTATTGAATGTAACAATTCTTTTACACTCCCACAAAGTACAATGGAAATTCATCATGCATTGTCGGTGCATGTCCAATTATTTCAATCCTTAGATGTTTACGGGTTAAATGTTCAATGCGTTTCAAGTCCTAATAGACTCTCCTTCGGAAGGAAGACAGTCTGAGTTTCTATGAACCCAGAATGATTTCAAAATCCATAAGGAATAAAACAATATATTAAACAAAAAATATAATGATATTGATTAATCGTAGGGTTGTATAATCTAACATTGCAATGTATTATTCTTTAATTGTATATTAACATCAATTCTTACAGAACATTTACGTTCCCTATATTCGACTCATCATTGAATGTAACAATTCTATTACACTGCTACAAAGTACAATGGAAATTTGTCATGCGTTGTCAGTGCATGTACATTTATTTCAATCCTTAGATGATTTACAGAATGAAATGTTCAATGTGTTTCAAGTCCTAATAGACTCTCCTTCGGAAGGAAGACAGTCTGAGTTTCTATGAACGCAGAATGATTTCAAAATCCATAAGTATTAAAACAATACATTAGACAAAAACATAATTATCGTTACCAACAATTTCCTTATTTTACATACCTTCATTAAATAACGTTAAATATTCAATGTTTTCAACAAAGCAACATTCAGAAACCAGATTTAATAGATCTCCAGCCTGTGAAATATTTGAACTTTTGTATACATTCTCCAAAGTTTCTTAAAGTATTGAAATTATATCTATGTTTCTCAAACTAGACATCCCAATGTTCTCCTCACCTCTTCTATGTAGCCTTAAATGATTTGATGTAATTGCTGTTATCCGTTTCATCATTTAACCAACTCCCATTCATATGGTAGTGATAAAATCTGAAACAGAATAAATACATTAAAGGATTTTAAATGCAAATTTTTCCTTTAAAAGTATTAAGAAAAAGAGTATGAATGAATTAATGATCTCTTTAATGGTTTTCACAATGAAAAGTCCAGTTTCAATTGGATTAAGTGTGGTTGCACAAAGATATCCTGATGAGGTCACCCAAAAATGCTGCTCTAAGTTTCACGCTATATGTATTTACTACAATTCCACATTTGAACGATCTGAATGATTGGCCATTTTCAGAAATTACTTCATCTCTCCTTACTTTCAATAACGAAAAATAATGTTTAAATGAGCACTTGCTAAATAGCTACAGAGTATTAGAACTCTCAATCTTGCTGCCTGGATTCGAACTGGTGAGGTAGCAGGACAGCCGCCAAGTCAAACTGGCAAGCAGATATCACCCTTTGCCTTTGCTCTTTACCAGTTGCTTGAGTAGATTGCCCTGGGCAGTGCTAAATGATATGAGCTTCAGAAATACGGGACCCCAATGAACCCATCAATCAAGGGCCACAGAGGACTGGAATCAGGAAGAGAACAATGGAGGAAGCAAAAATAATCAGTTGAAGAGCTAACCGGGCCTGAATAAAGGGAAACACACACAATTTTGTAATAATTAGATAAGATTAAAGTGGAATGTATAAAAGATAAAGAAGATTCTGATAGAATACATGATTTGAGATGACACAATCTTGTCCCACCTGGCAAGTCGAGACTTGCTGTGTGGGAGATGGAAGGAAAAATCTGATTACAAGTCAGTCAGCAGAGATGAAGACCTAGATGCGGATCCAGTTGACTTCCACCTAGCCGAAGGACAAGGTATGCCATGTTAAGTGCTGCAACATGCATTAAGTAATATCTTTTTCTCTTTCACAAAGAGACAGGGTCTGACATTTGGATAGTTTTTCCTGGAAATTGAAGCAGAGGAATTATGGGCATTTTACATTTGTTTGTGCCCAAGAAAGGACAGTGCATAGAAGTGTTGATCAAGCTGACCAAGTGAGAAAAATCTCTTAGACTCTTCACCGTGCTCACCCTCTGCCTGCCACAGGACTCCTTTTACTGGTCTGGACTTCCTTTCTCGTGCACCTGATTCGTCTGCGCCTGTCTTGCTGTTAGGCTGCCTGCAGAGCATTGTACAGCTACTCCGACCCTCTCTCCCTTCCCCCCCTATCATTTCTTTACTCTCCCCCTCCATGGTGCTCTCCATCACCACTATCTACTCTAACTGCTACTCTATCACCTATCTTATCTCTCTTTCTAAGTTTGGAAGGAAAAGGCTCAAGAAAGATCTCCTAGTCTCCAATTCAGGCCTGCCCATTGCTGACACCTACGTCAATGCTTCTTCCAGGCAATCTGTCATTGACATCCTGTTTGTCATTCCCTCTCCGGACATTAGGATTCCCCATATGGTCTCAGTCCTCTCCCCTTTCTCTCCTTCGCCCATCAATGGTGGAACCTGATGGGAAGTACTCTTGGCATACTTCACATCCTATAGGGGCATCATTAATATCTATGAGAATGGCATGTCATGGTCCAGGGCTCTCAGCCCAACCTCCTCCTTCTTGATAGACGTCTTCTGTCTCTCATCAACTTCCTACCTTCTCCTGCCACTCATACTTTTGCCACTCCTCTGGCTCCTCTGCCACCACCAATGTGCGTACTACATTCTGTGCCCCTCCTCGGAAGACCTTCAAAGGTGGCAAGCAGCTTCACTTAGCCACCCTCAACTTGCGCTCTGCCTTTAAACACTCCTCTGACACATGCCACCTCCTTAAAAACTTCGACCTTGACGTCCTCGCTCTCACCGAGATGTGATTCGCTGCCAGTTCTGTCACTATTTTTGACACACTCCTGCTGGAGGACTACAAGATCCTCTCTAAACCTAGGCCTAACTGGTCGGGCGGCGGAGTGGCCCTGATCTTCCCTGAATGGATCCCTGCTACTATCATACCCATTCAGACCCACTCTTCCTTCGAATGCCTCGTCTGCATGCTTGGTGTCTCTCCAATCTTCTCGCTGACTCTTGCCACAATATACAGGACCCCTGGTCTCCTTCTTCCTTTCGGAGTAGCCTGACATCATCTCTTCTCTCCTGGCCTCTACCTCCAAGCTTCTCTACCTCAGAGACTTCAATATTCACATTGACTCCCCTGATGCAGCCTCTGGACTCATCCGCAGCCTATGTGTGTCTCTTTCCCTCACCATTTTTCCCTGTGGTCCGACGCACTTAGCCAGACACACCTTGGATGCTGTCATCTCAGCAGACATACCCATCTCCAACCCTCTCACTACACCTCTCTCCTGGTCGGACCATGCTCTCATGTCCTCTCACCTTGATCTCTTGGGTCACCTGGCTAAACCTCTGCCTGCACTGCCAGTCTCCTTCTGCGTCATTCCACCGATGAAGCGAGTGTCCGTTGCTGCTTTTGCCGCCTCTTACATTCCCCCTCTCACTCCGGCCACTGACTCTCACACTGACACAACCCTTGTTAACCTTCACCTCTCCATATCCAACACCCTGGACGTCCTTGCCCCTGTCATAAGGATCCGCATGAAGCCTGCCTTCAAGCGCAACACCTGGTATGATTCCAACCTAGCCTTTCTGATAGGCAAGTGTAGCATTGCTGAGCGGAAGTGGAAGGCTTCGAGCACATCCTCTGACGTACTGGCGTGCCACCTACTCCAAAGGCAATACCGACTCTCCATCCGCTCGAAGAAGAAAGCCTATATCCAAGCCTGCATCTCTGGAGCCACTCACAACACAGCTGAACTGTTGAAAATCTGCAAGGAACTCGACAATCCTGCTGCAGTCTGAGCTTCGCCTCTGCCATCCCTGACCCTCTGCATTGGCCTCTCACTTCCTAACCAAACTCAGGACATCCTGTCCTCACTCTCCTCAACACCCCTTCCTTCTCCATCACCAGCTCTTAGGCCTCCCTTGGCCCCCTCTCCTCTTCCTCCTACTCGCCGCTTTCTCACCTATACCAGCGGATGAGGTCTCTAGACAAGTCCTCTCTATGAAAGTCTCCTCCAAACAGGTGCTTCCCTGATCCTCCTGAACTTTCAAGGACAGAATTGCCTCCCTTGGTCCAGCCTTGTCTGATTTTGGCAATCACTCCTTTGCCACTGGCTCCTTCGCGCTACCCCTCAAGCACTCCCTTGTGCACCCTCTCTTCAAAATGCCTTCTGCCAACCACTCCTGCCTGGCTAACTGTTGCACTATCTCTATTACCCCCTTCTTGGGTTAACTCTTGGAGAAGCTGCCCATCTCCCAGATGATCCACCAAACTGAATCTGCTGGCTGTCTCCACAACCACCAGTCTGGCTTCAGAGCAGCCAGAGGCACAGGAACTGCTCTCCTAAACACCTGTGAAGATTTGCCCTCAAATCTTGATTTCAACTCTCCTTCCATTCTCATCCTTCTTGACATTTCCTCTGCCTTTGATACGGTCAATCATGCCGCCTTTATAAATTTGCTCCATGATACCCGTGGCATCACAGACCAGGCACAGGAGTGGTTGACCTGCTTCCTCTCTAACTGACCATCCCAGGTTGAACTGGGCCATTTTCTCTCCCCCATCACACTCTCCACCTGCAGCAATCCTCAGGGCTCTATCCTCTCATGGTGGCACTTCAACATCTACCTTGCCCCACTAGCCCATTTGATCTCCGCCTTCTCTCCTCACTTCCGGTGTTATGCAGATGACACACAGCTCTCCTTCAAGCTTCCCTCCACTGCCTCTTTTTCTTCCTCTCTCATTCCGGACTGTCTGACTGCTATTCAGGCGTGGTGTGCTGCTAACAATCTCTGCCTTAATGCCAGTAAGACTGAGATCCTTCTCATTGGGACCCCAGCTCCCTCCTCCCCTCCTACTCTCTGGCCGCCCTCCATGTGCCCCCTCCCCTCAATCTTAGTGTCATCTTCGACTCCTATCTCTCCTTCTCTCCTCACATCGCGAACCTTGCCAAGAATGCCCACTTTTAGCTGCACCTCCTCAGAGGCATTCTCCCTTTCCTCACCTTCCCCCAGAAACCCAAAGTCTCCAGAGCTCTGGTCCTCTCTAGGCTGGACTACTGCAACAGCCCCTTCCTCAATCTGCCTAAATCATCCCTTAGCCCCCTTCAACTAATTCAGAATATGACTGCAAGACTTATCCTTGGCCTCAAGGCCAGGACCGCATCTATCTAGCTCTAAATTCTCTCCATTGGCTCCCAGTTGCTGCAAGAATCAAGGGCAAACCCCTCTGCATCATCTACAAGGATTTCTGGGGCCTTGGACCCCGCTACATCCACGTGCTAGATCCCCCTCTCTCTCCCTAAATACCTCCCTGCTAGAGCCCTTTGGTCTTCTAGCTCCAACTCTCTGCAGATCCGATGCTTTTCCAAGCAGAGAGTGGGACGTAGATCTCTCTATATCGCAGAAACCTCCCTCTGGAATGGCCTCCCTGCCCCTCTCAGGCTTCAGTCGGATCTCCTTGAATTCCGGAAGATTCCTTCCGTCTTCCCCTCCCCTGCTAATGTCCCCCTCTGCTGCATTTTGACTGGCCGTCTGGTTCCTTCTGATTCATACAGGGCACCAGGCCCTCCTCGCCAAGTCTACCCCAGCATCTCAGTCTACTCTGACCCCCTCCCCCAATTCTGCACTTGCCCTACCGGGCTCCCTCCCCCTGTACTAACCTGGTGGGGCCTGCACTCCTACTGAGCCCATCCATCCCGTCCTCGCACTAAGCATGTGAACCTTCAGTCCCTGCACTCCCTGCACTTGTCCACCTGGCCTCACCTTAGTACTTGCGTAGCCAGGGGCCCTCTTACCTCCTCCTGCTCACCCCTAGCACTTGCACTCTCTCCACTCCGACCTGCACTTCCTTTCCCTCCTTAGCATTAGGGTGTTCCGTGCTGACTGACACTTGCCCCCACTTCCCCCACTCCCCTGCACTTCTTGTTACTGCATTTGCACGATCAGAAAGACACAGGCCTAGTAGGACCGTTTCTTGTTATTCTTTATTGCTGTCCCCCTCCCCCGCCTCTTTTGTCTTGTTGCGCCTTGAAAGACCATTTGCTCTATAGGTGCATTATAAAGAGCCAATAAATAAAATAAATTAGGGGCCTAGCATTATTGAGTCTGTTTTTGTCCTGAAACTGAATAAGAGTTTTTACTTTGAAGTTTTGCTTGAGTAAACCGTGGACTTTCCAGCTTTGAAAGGCTACTAGGAAAGTTTTGTCTGCGTAATGGGCCTCATTACGAGTATGGCGGTAAGTGGTACAATTGGAGGTAACTGAGTTACTCCCAATTTTACCACTACTCCAAATTATGAGTTTGGCTTTGAGTAGAAGATTTACCTCCGGAAAAACCCTGGGGGTAAATCTTGCCACTCAATGCCAAAAAATCGTCAGAATTGGCAGAATTACCAATGGACCCAAAATAAATGGGGATTTACACCACTACCACCACTGGTAATCCGGCGAAAATTGGACCAAGTGGTGGTAACTGTAAATCTGTTTGGTGGTATTTCAGAGGACTGACCTCCAAACTCGTAATGAGACCCATTGTGTTGAACCAGATTGTCTTAAGCGGTGTCTTTTAATGAAAGGATTTAGGCCACAGGCCATCGAAAGTAGCGAGGAATCTTGCATCACTGTCCACAAATGAAAGTAGATTATTCTGCACTGCAATAAACCTGGGAGACAAATAGATTTTAAACACACTTGGTTCAGGGGAATCACTTGATTTTAGACCAATTGGCAAAGTCAGAACAGAACAACATAACATTACTTTTCAAAGCTTCAATAAGATATCACAATCCTGCACATATAAGCAGCAAGCAGAAATGTTTAACATGAATTGAAATAATTAGGATTACTGTTTGGAATTTCCAAAAGCCAATGCATGTTGATTTTTTGTGAGAACGAATTAAACAATTGTGATGTGTTGTTTTTATTATGGTGATTGAAGAACACAAAGGATAGGTTAATTACCAAATGTTGTCATTAACTCCTTCAGTAATACACAACAATTTGTTATTCTTGAGGCTGAGGCAAGTACGGATGTGAAAATAGAAGATGTATGCAATACTGTTGCAATACTGTTGCCCACAGGTTCCTATAACTAATCTTGCCTTGCAAGTTTATTGTCCTAAATAAACCCTCAGACCCTCATTACGAGTCAGCCGGTAAATTGCTGATAATTCCATTGTGCTCGTAGTACGGTGTCCAGCAAACCGTCCACCAGAGTTACTGGCATAATTCAGGTCTGTGGGCACGCGCTTTCCCCATTGCCGCAAGCGGCACTACCGCCATGCCGGAATTACTGGCAAATACTTCAAAATGCCCGTGATTCTGGGAAAAATATGTGGAAACACCGATAACGACACCCATACTGCTGGAATCACCGGTGTTGGTAATTCTGGGGCCAGAATCACTGGCGCCGTAAGTACTGGCACCGGAAAAGCATAATTGCCGGAACGGGAAACTCGCCAGTGGCCATTTCGAAAAACACAATCCATTTAAAATCAGTCACTTCCTGCTGCCATCCACCCCATATAACACCGCGGACATGCCACGAAGTGGGAAAGCCAGACTGCCAGAGGTCCGGCTCCGCAAGCCACATTTCACAGAGCAAGAACTCACTACCCTGACTGACAATGTAGTACAACAGACTTATGCACTATTTGGGGCTGGTAACCGTCACACCAGCCAAAGGAGAAAGACGGCCATATGACAGGGGGTGGCAGAGAAGTTCACCGCAGTGGGGCCTTTCCCACGCATGCCCCGTGACTGCCACAAGCGGTGCGACGACCTGCAGCTGCGGTTGAGGAACATCCTGGCCACCCACTGTAGAGAATCCCAAGCCATAGGAGGCGGGACAGTGGCATCCCCGAGCCTGGTGCCCTGGGAGGAGATGTGCTGCTCCATACTGCACATGGAGGGCATCGAGGGAGTCGGGGCAGCAGAAGCTGGAGCCGGGACACAAAGCGATGGTGGTAAGTACAACAAACCCCATGTAAATGCCAATCATGTGTCTAAATAAATGAATCCCCAGAGAAACGGAAAGGGTCTGACACATGTCAGCCACAGCAAATGGGCAATAACACACACACACATGCCAGGGGTCGGGGGCAGAGGAAGCCATGCACAAGCACCGTGGACAATATGCACTGGCCCAAACATGGACACAGGACATGATGCATAGTCCCAAGGCACACACAGCAACAAGCCACCATGGCAGACCAATGGTCAATGTGCACTCCCATCACCCATATGTGGAAGCATGCATCAGTGCAAACCAACCTACCAAACAGCATGACAGGAACAGAACACACACAATGTAGCATCAGTGTAATGCAAGGCCACAGACGTGACTCACTGAACACTAACTGCATGCTAATCTCACCTCAACAGGCATGTCCTCTGACAGCAACACGACTGGCACCATCATTTGGCCGGGCAAGTGCAGGCAGGAAGGCTGCACCACCACCACCTACAGCCTAGCCAACTGCTGCATTGCAACCACCTCCATCTGTGGCCCAGCGAACACCTGCGGGCCAGCCACCTCCACCTGTGGCCCAGCCAACAGCTGCAGGCCAGCCACCTCCACCTGTGGCCCAGCCAACACCTGTGGGCCAGCCACCTCCACCTGTGGCCCAGCCAACAGCTGCAGGCCAGCCACCTCCACCTGTGGCCCAGCCAGCACCTGAGGGCTAGCCACCTTCACCTTTGGCCCAGCCAACTCCTGTGGGTCAGACACTTCCACCTGTGGTGACAGCTGAACAGCCACAACCACAACTGGAAAAGCCATTGGAGACATTATATATGGTAACATTATGCATGGGGACAGGTTGCAGGGATGTCCCATGGAAAAAAAACAAAAAAACAGGGGTTGAAGGGGTGTCCGCCGCATGTTCAATGTAATAATGTCTCCACAAAAAACAGCAACTTTTTTGTCAGGGGACAATTTTGCAGGGACATTATCACGTCGAACCAGACAGCCAACACACGTCCCCAGTAGTCTCACTGTCACTCTGTGCGCTACACAACACTGATGCCACACCAGCAACCGGCCTATCCTGGCAGGTACATCGAGGAGGAGGAGATGAGGATGAATTGGATGAGCACACCCCCCTACCCAACACCATTGTTCAGCCCAGCGACCCTGCACAACCCCCTTTCACCACCCATGCCCAAAATCCGGGACATGGATGCACGGATCTGTGGCATGGAGGAACGGCACATGGCAATGGCAGAGATGGTGCAGCAGCAGCTGAATGAGTCTCGCCTCATGAGGGAGTGCGTGCAAGCCAGCAGCCGCAGGTGCGCACAGGCCCTGAGTCGCAATACCGACCGCTGCACTCGTCATCCTTGCCCAAAGGGTCCAGGAGAGTAATGAGGGAGTGTCAGCAATGGCAGTGTCCTTCTCTCACACCCTGCAGGCCAGCCTGGAGTGCTTGGGGGCCCAGGGATCTGACCCGCCCTCTATTGTGTCCACCCTAGCAGGCTCACAACAGGGCAGCCAGAGGCGCCGCTCCCAGCGGCTAACAGCCCCACCTGGGCCAGGCAATGTCCCAGAAGCCAAACAAGTGACACTAATGTGTTTGTCACTTGGACTTTTGGTTGTTTGGGGGGTGTGCGGACAGGGTGTGTGGTGAGGGGAGAGGGTGCTCTCACTCACTTTCAGCGCTACTCATCTCAGCAGCACGCCGCCATCCCCGGCCGCCGGCCATCATCTAAGGAAGGAAAGGAACGAAGTTAGAGAACTGTTCAAAAGACTCATTATACTTACCTGTCGGTCTCTTGCCAGTGAAGTAACTAGGCAGCAACGAGCCCGCATCAATCAACGCACCCCTGCGCTGAAAGCAGGACGGAGGGCACACTATCCAAGAAAACAAGGTGAGCTGTGGATCAAAGGGAAGGGTTGGACCCCGGGGAAGAAGGGGCTCAACCACACAGAGACAATAGGGAGTTAAACTCTACCAATCCTGTGTTTCAGGCCCAGTTTGCAGTCGAATAGCCTCCAGGGAAGGGTTTGAGGTCATAAGAGGTCAGAACAGGCTGAGTGACGTCCCCGTGGATACCAGGTGAGTGTTACACACTGTTATCATATTCAATTGTCTTGCTGTTCCATTGTTTCCTTCCCTTTGCCCTGTGGGTGCTTTGAAACACAATTTATTGTTGGATAAGCACCTTAAAAATGCCCCATAAAATGAACAAATAAAAAACACTACTCCTGTTGCAGACCCACCAGAGCACAGAGACTACACAATTGGCAACAGTGCATGGTACAAGACCCATTGAAGTTCACATTGACATGTGTGAGTGATGGTGCTTGGTAATGGTGTTGCATGTGACAGGAGAATCTCAACAGTCTGTGCATGCATGCACCATGTCTCACCAGGACACATGTCTCATTGCCCTAGATGGTACAGTCAAGTGATACACATGCTTTGGAGGTAGTGTTTAATTCTGGTACCTGTAGTGCATTGCATTTGGATGTCCTTTTGTGTTGGAAATGGCTTGGTCAGTGACTGATACTTCTTCAGTCATGTGCTACTCCTGTGTGTTGTGACCTGTCAATTGAGGCGTGCGCTGGTTGGTCCTGCATGTGCAGGGTGATTGAGGGGCATGCATTTGTGGCATTAACCCCTCCTTTGCCTGTGACCCATGCTCCCACTCCTGATGTACACACCACAAAAATGAATTTGCTGAACAGATATTGGGCCTCATTACAAGTAAGGCGGTAAACCGGCGCATTGCCGTCATACCCATAACACTGGATCCGCCGCATGACCTCCCAGTGCCACCAGGACAGTACAAGTCCTGGCAGAGCTGGAAGTCAGGTGGGGGATTCGGTAAGTCCCCATTCCCGCGGAGTGGGGACTCAGAAGTACTGGCACTGTTGCTAATGATGCCGGTGCTTCTGTGAAACGTCTGCCTTCAGGGGCCATTGTGCCCGGGAGGTCTGACTCTGCCGGACGCAACAGCCCCTGCAGGCAGACTCGTAGTGTGGAGGTCCTTCTTTCCAGTCCACCACACTCGGAATAAGCCCATTGGCCCTCATTCCAAGGTTGGTGCTAGTCAGGGCGCTAACAGCGCCATGACTAGCACCAATACCGGTACGCCACTGACGTGGTGGTATGGGGATTTACCGGTCCATTCCGCCCTTTGCGGGACCATTAAGTCCCCATTTGAAATGCCATTCCCCATTCCCATTTGAGCCCCCATAGGGCTCAATGGGAAGGGGGAAGGCCGCAATAACGGTACCGCAAATTGCATTACCATTATTGACCGCGGTATCCCTTTGCGGGTCCTGTCCTTAACGCTTGCTAAAACCAGGCGTTAAGGAAGGGACCTCGGAGTAGGGCGCAAAGGGATTACTGGCACCATTATCATTACCAGTGCCCGGTATCCCTTTGCACCCGGGTCGTAATGATCCCCTTTGTCTTTGTTAGAAATCTCTCATACATCAACATGACCATAAACATTAAAAAAGGGACTCTGTCCCAAACTTTCTCAGTTTGTCAAAACTGAGCGCCATTGTGATCCCTTTTTTTCATATATGTCACTGGGGTCTGCAATATCCTCCTCAGAGTACGTTGTTTCAGATTCTCCACCCTCCCCTAGCTCCTCACCTTCTTCTTTCCTTTCCGTACCCTTCTCTCCTCTTCTTCTAGGTCGCTCCTTTTTTTTGTGTAGATAAGGACGGCCACGGAAGGAAGCCACCGTGCTACCCAAAAAGGATGCCCGGGGCCCCCCTCCGGGAACGCCAAAAAGGGGAAAAAGCCCTAAGGCACAAAAAACCCCTGAGCGACCCCTGAGATGTAGTCTTGAGACAGGGCCAGGCAGATGAGATGGTTGGCGAAGAAATACTGGAGGAGCTCCGGAGGAAGGCAGTCCAAAGGAGAAGGAAGATCACTAGGTGGAAACCCAGTCCAAGGAAAAAGAATCAGGAGTAGTCGGCAGTCCAATAGCAGGCAAGGATCTGGTACACTGAAAGCAACTGTAGAAGGTATCCAAGCAGAAGAGTAGACAATCCAAAATAAACAGGCCAGGGTCTGGTACACAGGGAATCCAGCAGAAAGATGAGAGGAGGCAAAGGAGGAGACGGAATACAGAAAGACAGATCAGAGCAAAGGTAAGGTACTCAGAGTTAAGGAAGATGGGACGGGGGTTGGGCTAGAAGACTGGAGAGAGAGAAAAGGGGAATGAGAGGAACGGAAAAGAAAACAGGGGGAAAAAAAGCTCAGCGTTAAGAGGAACCGGCTAGTAGGAGAGGAGGAAACAGAACCCGATAGGGATCGGGGACCGAACGGAGAAAATACACGAGCGTGAAAGCTGCGAAAAGAACAGAGCGTAGAGCACTCTCGGAAACAAGGAAACCGGAAGCGTTGCAACGCGTCTGCGATCCGGAAACGGAAGGCTTTTAAGATTCCGAGTCGCGTCAGCGCGCAACACTAGAACGGTGCTAAAGGAGTACGTGACAGGTGAGCGGGCGTGTGATGTGCTAGTATCTGCGCCGCTAGCCACTCCACAGGCTCCACCTGCCTCGTGGCATGACAATATATCACCACTACTACGAACATGAAAAAGGGACTACTATTCCACAATCGCTCTATTTGTCAAAATCGAGCACCCTTTTGAAACACTTTTTTATATAACTCGCAGGATCATGAAAAATGAATAGCATCCCAATCCTTAGCATTCTATCAAAACTGTCTGCCATCTTTAAACCACAATTTTTCACTGCAATTCTTACTATCTCAAATCCACGTGTACAATTATCTGTATTTGTTTCCTTCCAAAACGTTTTATTTTGAAGTATGTCACAACCCTTATTCTCACTAATATGCATATCAAAACAGTTGTTTTACACAACAATGATCCTTTTTCAATTTGTCAACATTAACCACTATTTTTGACTTTATTATTTCACTCTACTATTCCATGAATAGCATATGTGTTGGTACGTATTTAGTTTTCTCCAAGATGATCACTCTTGTTTGTTGCACATGAGTTATATTACTTCTAAATACATTACAGATAAGACCCTTTTGTTCAGTTCATTTTTTTACCTCAATTATTGAGTATCAAGATTTAAAACTTGACTCAATAACTTAATATTCAATTTTTAAAAATAAATATCAATATTCAAGCCCTGTATGTTGAAGGATAATTGGTCATTCACAGTTGTCAGTCTCCATTCCATCTTTTCCACCACATAAATATTACTGGGAAATGGTTATCAACTTCTGAATATTTATGTATACACAACACCAATCCATTTGACAACAAGAATGCAGTAGTTCATGATCTAAATTTAAACCATTAATTGCTGTTCTAGAATAAAAACATTATGTTTGCCTCTTGCTGTCTTAATCTTCTTTCTCCATCACCTCCGCTTTCATCTAACACAATTGGTTTGATGCCACATATTCAAATTACTTCCAACTTCTCAGTTTGATGAGGATGCCAGTGAACCGCGAGCAGATAATTTTTATCATGTGTTTTCACAGCTCTAGGATGTTCATACATAAGTCTGCATTTGTAACTGTCTCTTTGTACTGCCCACATATGCAGGTAATATACCACAAAACATCTTTTACAGTTTATATATTCCTTGATCTAAAACCTGGAAGGTTTAGAATTAATCTTAACCTCTGGCAATTGCTCGGGGCAACCCTCTAGACCATCGTTCTTCGCCTGCCAAGCCATTGCAGAAGGGGAAAGACCATATGCAAATCATCCCGAAACATATTTCTGCCTTGTTGGGCCTCATCAGTAAGGTGTAGCTTGGGTATCTAGGCCCAGCAGGCACGGGACCCACATCTGGGCATACCCGTCGCACTCGGGGTGACAAAGCAAAAGTACTAGGGGACTCCAGACGTGGACCCCTTGCTCACTATTCTTAGAGAGGCACATCTCCACCCTACTGCTGAGGTCCAACCAGACCGAAACACGTGTCTGGGGTTGCTGTTGGTACTCTTGTTCAGAGGAGAATTGCCTAGCATTTCGGTGCTGGACTGCCCCAGGGCAGGACAAAGACTGATATGTTTAGGATATTTCTCCTCTGTGAAAGATAGTGAGCTAAAGACTCTGGGTAAGGCTCTCGCTACCAGGACTAATGTCTGGCAGAGAGACTCCCAGGACCCCCCTTGTGATTTAAGTAACTTTGGGTCTCACCCTAAGTTACTAGGGGACTTCAGACGTGGACCGCTCGCTCACTATTCTTAGAGAGGCACAGCTCCGTCCCCACTGATGAGATCCAACAAGACTGAAACACATGTCTGGGGTTGCTGTTGGTACTCTTGTTCAGAGGAGAATTGCCTAGCATTTCGGTGCTGGACTGCCCCAGGGCTGGACAAAGACTTATATGTTTAGGATATTTCTCTTCTGTGAAAGATAGTGAGCTAAAGACTCTGGGTAAGGCTCTCGCTACCAGGACTAATGTCTGGCAGAGAGACTCCCGGGACCCCCCTTGTGTTTTGCATCTATGTACTGTAACACATTTTTTCCCAATAATAATACATTCCAATGTTTTGTTAGCATTTTATAGTTCTCCAGTTCTTTCATACTATTGGGCGATTTTAATCTGCATCTTTCATGCCTCTTCTCCATTTCTTGTGATTATTGACTCTTATTGTCTCTCTCCCTTTCCTACTCCTCCTTCCCACATTTCCGGATCCTCTTTGGATCTTAGTTTTACCTCTTCTATGTCTACCTCTGAGGTTTCTATTTATCCTGTTTACTACTCTGATCATTATTTGCTATTCTTTTCTCTTTATTCTCCTGTTTTTGATACTTGTTCGTTCCCACCTGATCCTACCCCTTCTTTTCTCTGTCGTGATCTTTGTACTTTCAATACCTCTCTTTGTATCTTGCTATATTGCCACTCTTCCAGCCCACTCTACTTTTTCAGCTCTCTCAATGGTTGATTCTGTTTCAGCTTTCTACACTTCCCTTCCCACCTCTCTTGATACTCTATATCCTCTCTCTAAATGTGTTCCTTCTTGTAAACCTTCCCAGCCTTGGCTTACTCCGTATCTTCCCTCCTTGCAAAGGGCTCTTTGTCGCCTGGAGCACCGCTGGCATAGATGGCGATCTATGTTTGATGGTGTGGTCCTCTCTTCTTATCCATTTATTTATTTATTTTTGCATTTATTTCAGCGCACAGACCCGGAGGCATCTAGGCGCTAATTACGGAAAGTGCATTTTCACATTTGGTCGTTACAGGTAGGTAAAATGTAGGCACAGTGCAGGGCTGGGTGGGTCACATTGGGTAGTTACAGGCAAGTAAAATTCAGGTACAGCCTCAGAGCTGGGTGGGTCAAATTAAGTAGTTACAGGCAAGAACAATCAGGCACAGCTCAGGGCTGGGTGGGTCACATTAGGTAGTTACAGGCAAGTAAAATTCAGGCACAGCACAGGGCTTGGTGGGTCATATTATGCACTTGTCCTTGGCCTCAAGCCCACCCAGGGATCGTATCTCTCCAGCCCTGAAACTCTTCATTGGCTCCCAGTGACTGCAAGGATCTAGTTCAAGACCCTCTGTATTGTCCACAGGGCCTTCTGGGGCCGGTGTCCTCTCTACCTCCAACTTTCTCTTCAGAAATAGCTTCCTACTCGAGCTCTTCACTCCTTTCACCTTCAAGTCCCTCAGGGTCAGCCGCTTCTCCAAGCAACAAGTTGGTGGCAGATCGCTTTCTTCGGCTGGGGACTCCCTCTGGAATAGCCTCCCTGCCTCTCTGAAACTTGAGCAGAAACATCTCTGGTTCCGGAAGCAACTCAAGACTTTCCTCTTTGCTTCTGCCTTCTCTCTTCCTCTCCCCTGCTAATCTCCTGTCTGATACTGCACTGGTCACCTGGCTACCTCTGAATTCGGGCCCAGGTTCCGTGCCCGCCCAATTGCTCACCCACACTGCCTCCTGGCAACCCTTGCACTTGGGGCGGTATCTGCAACCCTACAGTCCCCTACCTGCACTTATTGGACACCTGGTGTCTACACTTAACCCTTGCACTGCCAGCTGCTGGCAGCACTACTTGTTGTTATTTGTTCCTGTGTATGGCACTTGCCCTTCCTGCCCCTCCCCTGACACTTTTCTCCTCCCTTCTCCCCTGCACTTGCGCGATCTCAATGTCACTTGGCCTAGTAAGATTGTTTGTCTCTGTCCTCCCTCTGTCCCCTTCCCTTGCCTTGTCGCACCTTGAAACACTTGTGTATAGGGGCATTATGAATGCCATATCATATCAAGTGCAATCAGGCACAGCTCAGGGCTGGATGGGTAACATTAGGTAGTTACATGCAAATACATTCAGGCACACGCAGGGCTGGGTGGGTTGGTACATTTGGTAGCAGGAGTGAGTAGGTATGCTGGCATAGCCTCACATCCTGTTATGGGGGGGCTACGTCCATCGGCCTTAGAACAGGACCTTGTAACTGGGGCCGGCTTTGCCTCCCGGCTAGAAGCTGACCTTCCATTAGATGTAGGGCTGGGCCAACCGGGATGCAGAAGACTGCCAGGTGCTTCTGCTCGGACGAACATAGGCAGGCAAGGTGGTGTGTCGCTCCAGCGGCCATCTTGATGTGGATCTCGGTCCACTGTTGAAAAGGAAGGTCGGATAGTGCATGAGGGTGCCAGGGTAGTAGAGGCACATCCTCCTCTGTCCACATAACAGGGCAAGACAGGGCCATCAGCCTTAGAACAGGGCCTTGTAACTGGGGCCGCGTTCGCCTCCAGACTAGAAGCCGACCTTTCGTTAGATATGGGGTTGGACCAATTGTGATGCAGAAGACTGTCAGCTGCTTCTGCTCGGACGAACAGAGGCTGACAAGCTGGTGTGTCACTCTGGCGGTCGTCTTGATGTGGATCTCGGTCCACTGTTGAAATGGCAGGTCAGATAGTGCCTTAGGGTGCCAGGGTAGTAAAGGCACATCCTCCTCCATCCGCATTACATCATACTCTATGTGATGAGGCATTTCTTTCGTTTTAAACATCTCTATTATTCATCCCGCTGTCTTTTCCAATCCCTTTTTTGTCTCTTGTCTACCCCTCTGCCCGATCACTCCCTTCTCTCTACACTTACTGCATCTGACTTTGCTAACTTCTTCACTTCTATAGCGAATTCTCTTCCTTCTCCCATCCCTCTCACTTCCCCACTTTTTTCCTGCTCTGTGTCCCCTCCCCCTCCTACTGCGGTTCTTTCTTGCTGATCGCTAATTCTGATATATCTTTACTCATCTCTCAGGCTCATCCCACTGCTTCTCCTAAAGACCCTATTCCTTCCACTCTTATTTCTAAAATCTATCCTTCTCTCAATTCTTACATAAATAGTCTTCTCAATATCCCTCTTGCTACTTCTACCTTCTCTCTTCTATTCAATACAGTGGATCACACACTACTTCTTCAATCCCTTTTTTCCTGTGGATTCTCTGGTTCTGCAATTACATGTTTGACTTGGTTGGTGCTTCTACTCATTTGGCGCTAGTTCATTCCATCATATGAGTTTTATTGTTTCTTTGACTCAGCTGAGTATAATAACTCGGATCCACACACTGTTTCTTTAGTATACCATTGTTGGTTTATTGTGTTTTTCTTTTTAAATACAAAAGGTTTAGAAAATGGTGCCGACACGTGTTTCAACCCTACTACTGGTCTTTATCAAGGCTACCGTGTTTAATAATTCAATCATTGTTTGTTCAAAGTACACCAGTATTTGTGACATGTATAGTGTGATAAGTGAATCAGTGCGTGGAGAGAGTGGCATTTGTGGTTCATTTGTATATACCATTAACCATATACATTATAGTTGAGATTGAAACCCAAATATTGGTTTGTATGACAAAAATAAGATATAATAGCATTTTGACAAGCGTTTTTAGAACAAAGGTCACATTTATAGTGTTATTTATCAAATCACAACATCATTAGTATTTTCACATTGGTAGGTTCAGGAAACATTAGTAGTAACACATGCATTCAGTCATCACTAGGTTAATTCATTAGATCGAAGGGTGGGCACAAGGGAAGATGGAGAGAAGAGAAAACATGTAGAGTAGGTATTAGTTGTTAGGTAAGCAACTTGTTAGCATATCTAATTGCATAGAATGTAGTATCTGGCATGGGTGCTAGTTTCAAATCTCACCTGGATGGTTATATCTGCTGCATCGCTGCTATGTAGGCTGGAGGCCTCATAAATTTTCCATAGTGGAGAGTGGTAAGTTCTCTCTGGTTAGGCGTATCTAACGTATAAGGAGAGGATGCTTGGGTTAGATTTGAAGAGTTGTAAGGTCAAAGGTGCAATAATTTAGTAGGATTGGTCAGTGTGTACTGATTGTCACGCCAAATTAAATAAGACATGTGTCTTGGTTGTGATCTAATTTGTTGGTAATTCCCTGCTGGCAATAGATGAGCTAAGCAAGTTAGTGAAAATCACTACCATTAGGCATGCATCGTGAGAGCATGCGTCATGAGAGAATTTAAATTGGTTGTGATGCTATATTTACGGAATGCGATACGTTGGCGCAGATGCCCTTCCAAGAGCGCTACTGATGTGTACTTTTGGGATAGGTCCATGATGGCTTGGGGATCATAGTTTGGAGGGCAATGATTCCGTGCGGCGTTAGTTAGAGCTAATGTGATAGGTCTGTGATGGCTTGGGGATCATAGTTCGGAGGGCAGTGATTCTGTGTGGCGTTCGTGACAGCTAAGAATTGGAAGTTTCTTTTAAAGTGGATACGATGTGCGTGTGGCTAAGGCAGGTAATCATGATTAGAAGGGCGTGGGTGCCCTGGGACCCCTCCCTTGGTAGCTACATGGGTGAGTAGCGGAGGGGTCCATGCTTAACTCGAAAGGGTGCAGGAACTGGCCCTTATCTTGCGGTTCCTGAAATAGTTGCTTAACTTAATTAAGGTTGCTGGTTATCTCGCGCTCCAGTGTTCGATTTCCGTGTTGGTGTGTGAGAGTGAGCTCTGTCAAGGTCTGGATTATAAATGGAGCTCAGTGATAGGTGCGGCCATCCCGTTATCGCCCAGGATTTGTCTCCTTGATGCCGATTGGTGGATTGTACCACATGACATAAGACCTGAGTAGGGCTGTGGAGTCATAAGGCCAGAGTTTCTGTATTTGTAATCATCTATCGATGTTTAAGCGGGTTGCCAAGGGCATCATTCATGAATTAAGATCCATATTTCAAGGGTCTCTTGCAAAAGAGTGCTTATCTACTGGATATGGACAAGTGGATATGCTACAAAGCAGTGGTGTGGAATTAGTGTGTATGGCAGACATTCAGCAGAGTGTTGCTTCGGTTGTCAAGGGTCACATTAAGAGTATGGATCCCTATCTCAGGGGCGCAGCCACCACCACCTCCTACTACTCTCCCCGCCATCTGTAATTACATGGTTTCAATCTTATCTCTCTAATCGCACCTACTCAGTATCCTGGGCTAGTGTCTTTTCTGATCCTCTACCTCTTTTACACCGTTTTCCACGGAGGTCTGTTCTTGGCCCATTTCTTTTCTTTCTCTACTCCTCTTCTTTGGCTAATATTATCTCTTCTTTTGGGTTGACTCATCATTTGCATGCTGATGACACCCAATTATTTCTATCTTTTTCTTCTTTTACACCTGCTATACACATTAACCTTTCTGCCTCTCTTTCAGCTATTAAAACTTGGACTTTGGACCATTTCCCTGTCCTTAATCCGTCTAACACTGAAGTCCTCTTTTTTCCTGCTAATACTTTTCCCCCTGCCTGTCCCTCCTGTCTCTCCTGTTCTTTTTTCCGCTTTGCATCTGCCTTTTTCTCTGTCTGCCCGCAATCTTGACCTTCTGCTTGATACTAATCTTTCTTTGTGCTCATCATATTTTGATCACATCTCGCTCCTGTCGTTTCCATCTTTTTAATATTCGGAAAGTTAGACCTCTTCTCACTGTCAGTGCTACTAAGATTTTAACCTCTTCTTTAAACTTTACCTGATTATTCTATTGTTCTGTACTCCTCTTTGGTCTTCCCGCCTCTTGTCTTCCTTCTCTTAAATCTATCTTCAATTCCTCAATCCTTTCCTTACCTATTCACAACTGTATTTCTCGCTCTTTGGCCTCTCTTCAATGGCTACCCTTTCACTCTCAACTTAAATGCAATTTTCTCTGCATAGTATTTAAATCCCTTTATGAACGTACTCCTATTTATCTTACCTCTCTTGTTTCCTTCTACGTTCCTTCTCACACGCTTCTCTCGCAAACCCACTTTCTTTTTACTGTACCTCATCCTCCATGTGCTTCCTCTTATTTCCGTTCTTTTTCTCTATTGGCTCCTCTTCACTAGAATGCTCTTCCTTTATCTCTGCAGTCTATTCACTCTTACTCTACTTTCCGTGCTGCTCTAAAAACTTTCCTACTTCAACCTTAATTGTACTTTGAGTCTCAGTGTAAATTATATTTTTTTATTGTATTCACTTGCTCATTTCTATTGCAATGTAAATTGGTTTTGTACAGCGCCTTGGCGCTATATAAATAACAAATAAATACGAAATATGAAATATAGATAATCTGACTCTGTGTAGTATATTGTGTTATAAATCAAAATGTATCAACTCCATCGCTTTCATGTGTTCTAGGTACCAATAAATCTGTTCTTGATCTTCAATTAATCTTATCAATCGCTTAGTCAATAACACTCTGATTATACCCTCTCTGCAAAAATCTCTTCCTCTAAATACCACATTGTTGAGTGAATAACTCTGGTGAACTGCAATTTCTTTTTGCTCTCAGACATTCCCCCTATGGTACATTTCTTATGATACATTTTTTATGACAACTATTGCTGCATAGCATTGTATTTGCCTCTCTGGGTTTTCTCTATTTATTTGTTTCAATCCTGCTTATTTCTAAACCAAAGAAAGAAATACATGGCTTGTTGTCTGTCACAGAACATTTAATACCATATTTATTATCATTTAATGCCTCCAAATAATTACATCTCTCTCAGTGCCTGCCCATATCATCAATATATCCTCAATGAACCACCAACATTTGATAACATTAGTCTGCAGGTTGTAGATATAACTATTTTCCAGAAATTCCATGATTAAATTAGCTATGGACAGTGAACACTTAGATCCTATTGCCACTCCTGACAACTGTTGGTAAATTTGACCATTAAACAAAAATAAATTGATCTTTAATATCAAATTAGTTAAATCTACTAACATATTCTTTTCTGAAAACAATGTGTAGTTGACTTCTTACTGTAAAAATATCCCACCACATCAACGGATAGCTTATATTCAATGGATGTATATAATGCTACCAAATCTAGCGTTACCAACCAATAATTTGATTGTCACACTATTTCTGCTAGTAATTGTAGTATATACATACCATCCCTTATATATGAGGTTAATTCCTTCACCGTAGGGTTTAAAAAACTGCCTATAAATTCTTAAATTGGCTCCATTGTTGGGCCAATATTACTATTGGTCTGCCATTATCTTATTTGATCAAACATTTTATGTATTTTTGGAAAAAAATAAAAGGATAATTTGGAATTTTCATTTGTATATTATCATAGTATTTGTAATTTATCTTGCCTTTTTCCTACCACATTTGTGTTGTACTGGAAGCTTCATGTTTGAGAGCAGACCAAGGCGTGGCAGGTATAATTTTATATTTGCCTTCTTCTTGCAGGGGATTAGAGCCCATTTGAATATAGTAATAATCTCTGTTTAGCAAAACAATATTTCCACCTTTATCCATCGGTTTGATCACAATCTCATGATCTTCTCGTAACTTTTTCAAAATCACGTTGAGTGAGCAATTCACAAAAAAACTACTGTAATCTTAACTCCACAGTCAGGTTTGAGCAGCATAAGATTTCAAATGCATATATTGCACAATATAGAAACAATCTAGTCACCGCGTGTTATTTACAACCTGTGAAGAAGAAAAACAACATGACATTTGCCCCAATGTAAATACATTCTTGCAATATTTCTGTATAGAGAGATATTGTAAATATTGAAAATGTACAGACTGTAAATGAAGAATGACTAAACAGTGGAATTTGAATGTTATGGTTGCACTATATATATATTATATAGGAATTATGGCCTTGAAGAAACTCATCTAAACTCCATTAGGAAGTCAATTTGGAGTCTAAGCGAAACACCTGCTGGCTAGGTTTTTTTCTATATTGTGGAATATATGAATTTGGTTTTGTGAAATACATGCATTTGAAATGTTAAGCTGTTCAGACATGACGATGGAGTTACGAGTTCAGTAGATATTTTGGTTAGGAAATGCTTTGTCCAATGGAATATCTTTTTTCTTAAAAAGGCTTGAAAGGTGAATAAACGGTGCAATGGGGTCGAAGTTTTTTTTTTTTAAAGTTACTATTGCCCACAGCTTTAAACTACTGAGGAAGATTTCCGCCACATTTGATGATACTGTTATTATTATCAATTTATTTTTTTATAGTGTGCCAGTTCTTTATCATAGAGGACTGAAAGTGCGTGAACCAGTTTTGGAGCATTCAGTCCATCACAGGGAACACAGGCCCAGAGTCTGCTGGAAGGCATTGACCGGAAAACAGTGCCATGTAGGGGAGAGAAAATAGAGTGTGTTTTGGCTGGAGTAGTGTGCATTTTAAATAGGGAAAGGTGTGTAAGCGAGTACTAGTGAAAGGAGTTGCAGTGCTGTGAGTCTACATGTACAGATTGGGAGTGTGGGGGATTTGAGATGTGCTCAGGGAATCCTAAGTATCTTGTGGGCAAGGTTTGAAATGGGCATGTTCGGTGGGCCGCCCAAACACCTGGCATACCAGTCCCGAGTGTATATGTTGATAATGTGAAGAAAATTGACATAGGTGGATAAGAGTAAGCCAAGATGGCTGGGGTAAACAAGTGGTTAAATACAAGCTGACATGGAAATAGTTCATGGGTTGTGTATATATTATAGGAGGCAAGAAGGAAGATGGCCACCAGCAGACTCCCTCATTAAAAGTAGTATGACCACACATGTGAAAACCCATAGGAGCTCATTTGAAATAAATGAGTTATTTGACGGCAGGGAGCTGTTACATTTGCACATCAATGTAAATGGATCCCCGCTTTCATCATTTGCACTGCAGGGTGCAAATATAAAGGTCAAAAGGCATTGTTCAAGCGTATATTTTGCCCTTCACATTTGCACTCTGCAGTGCAAAGTGAGTAAAGCTGCAAGGCACAATAGCCTGCCAGGCAGCATTTAGTTTTGTTTGTGGGCGCTGCTTGCCATGCTCGCATGGCAGGCGGCACTCACAAATTAAATTAAAGCCTCGGGAGGGTTTCATTTCAACTGGGAACACTGCTTACCATGCCTTCATAGCAAGCAGTGTTCCCGATTGAAATGAAACCCTCCCCGACGTGCTGTACAAGCTGCCTACCATGCTCACGTGGCAGGGAGCGTGCACAATGGATCCCTATGAGCTCTGCGTGTTTTATGCTGGTGAATAAAAACGGCAGAATTCATAGCCATCTCCACCATTTGCGGCGGCATGAAAATGCATGCCGGCGCAGATGCTGGAGCATTTGTATTGCGGAGAGGGAGAGAGCAGCAGAAAAACACAAATTCCCTTCCGCCCGCCTTTCCATCATGCAAATGAATGACAATGAGCCGTGGCGTGAATGCAAGGTGTTAAATCCTTACACACGGCTTTTACGCCTTGTAGTCAGGTTACAGCTCAATGGAAAATGAGCCCCATAGTGAGTATTGCTCTAACACCTAGGAAAGTGGGTAGGTAACATAACAGACAAAAAGGCAATAATTGTTCACTCAAGATTCTGTGGTGGGGTCTATTTGACCACAGAATGTCATAGCTTACAGCTATTGGCAATAGTACACCAAGACGAGTAATCAATAATAGATAGTCACGGTTCTAAGCAAAAATACAACCCTGTGAAAGGTAGAATCGTGTAAAAATGGGATAATATTGGGAAACTGCATCAGACCTCGGAGGAGAACTAAGAGATCAGGGCGCCATGTTCTGATTGGTGTCCCCAATATTGCGACAATGTGTCGATGTAGACTGCGTGGGGCGCCTCTAGCAATTACTGAAAGAAAACTGAGACCATAATGGCCGTGACCCTGACAATAATATCATTCATATTCAAACATTGGCATGATAGATTTAGCAAAAGGTGTGAACCACCTGGACTAGTGATTCAACATGAGTGTCCTGTTGCCATGCAGTAAATAGAGAATGACCACCGCAGAGTTAGAGAGTGTAGTGGCTGAATGTATATGGGGGAAAGTACGAACTTATAGCAATACAAGTCATTAGGATACCTTGGCTGCTTCTATTTAAGCAATAGTATGATCCTGAAACAACGAGAAAAAAAAACAATAATCATTGGAGTGCGTCCCAGGGGCCTCTAGTTAGCAGGGATATAGAATCTCAATATATATTATAAATAAATATGGGGAGGATTTACACAATTTTCTGTAAAGGACTGGTCCTTAATCATCAATGAAGTATTGTGTTTTAGCCTTTGTTGTGGGTGTGTTAGTTGCCCCCAAAATGACAATTTTTAAACCCTCAATAGGTGAAATAAGAGTTCATTCTATGTCAAGATCGGAGGCGAGCATTATGCTTCAACTTCTTATTTATTCCTGTCTCTAGTAGTTTCAACAAATTCAACATTTTCTATGTTCAAACAACATTTCTTTTTTCAAAAAACTACATTTCCCTTCAAATCTAGTCCTTTTTGTAGTCCTTTCTGATCTCTGTCACATGCTCATAGTCCTTCCTGTTCCCTCCTTCCTCCTCTTTTCCTGCTCTTCAAGCAGCTAAGTACCTTTACACCCTAGCTGTGATATGCGCAGATATAGAGTTAATTTCACAATACCAAGAGCTAGCACGTGCAGCGTGTATATATATTTAAGAGAGCGCTGAAGAGTTAAAAGAGATATTGCGACACAAAATGTTTATGAATGTATAATTTTACTGAGTATGATGATTACATTGTTTTTTTTTTTAAACCACTGTAAGAGAACTTCTCTCGCAGTTGCTCCAACCTACCAGAACTGTCTCTATCTCACTTTCTGTTCATAGTTACCCCCTCCCGGGAACAGATAGAGACCGCACTCATTTATTTGTTGTATGAGTGCATCCCCGGGGTTCTTTCTTTATTTCATAAAAAAGTCCATATTCTGTAAACACCATACCAGCTCTGTTCTTGATTCTGCGTCTAGGGGTACTGTTGGTATTTGAACCCTTGTTGCAGGTGTTTTATCTTTAGTCTTTGTAGGGCCCGATAATGTAGGGGCCCCGGAAATATCGATTGGATCGATGCCGCCAGTAGCCCCACTATCCTCGCTATCGTCCTCAGAGATACTGTACTCTTGTCCAGGCAATTCCCTATCTCCCTTTTGATGTCTTCCACCTTCCTGGCAGGTAGTTCTAGTATAGCAACCTTGGGGTATATGATGAAGCCTAGAAAGTCTAGCCTCTTTGTCGGTGTTGTGTCTGACTTTTCTATGTTCACTAGGAAACCTAGAGACGGGAGGAGGTTCTTCACCCATCTCGTCTGATAAAGCAGTGTGTCTCTGATGTCTGCCATGAGTAGGATATCGTCTAGGTAGATAATCATACTAATCCCTTTCTCCCTGATCGCTGCTGTTATCGGTCTCATGTGTTTTGTGTAGGCCCAAGGCGCCGATGGTGGGCCAAAAGGCATTGTTGTGAATCGCCAATATTGTTTGTCCCAGACCAATGCTAGAGAGGGACGGTATTGTTCTTGGACTCGGATCGCGAGATATGCATCTTTCAAGTCGATTCTTGTGAGCCAATCTGCTTGCCTTAGCGTATCTCGAAGCTGGTGGATCCCCTCCAATACCTGGAACTTCTTGGCCACCGAATTGCCGCTCTCTGCCCCAACTTCTAGTGCTATGTGGACGGCACTCAGCTCATTTTCAGGCTACCTTCAGCCACGTCTTTTCCTTCTCTCATCTCTGACTGTCTGTCTGCTATCCAGGAGTGGTGTGCTGCCAATGATCTCTGCCTTAATGCCAGTAAGACTGAGACTCTCCTCATCGGCACACCAACGCCCTCCTTTCCTGCCACTCTCTGGCCGGCCTCTCATGGCCCTCTTCCTGCTCCCACCTGCAAGGCTATAAACCTTGTGGTCATCTTCGACTCCATGCTCTCCTTCTCTCCTCACATCTCTGATGTCTCCAAGAAGTCACACTACCAGCTGCACCTCCTCAGAGGTATTCTTCCTTTCCTCTCCTTCCCCCAGAAACTCACTATTTCCAGAGCTCTGGTTCTCTCTAGGCTGGACTATTGCAACACCCTCTTTCTAAATCTGCCTGCTTCTACTCTCCGCCCTCTGCAACTCATCCAGAACAGGACTGCAAGACTTGTCCTTGGCCTCAAGCCCAAGGATCGTATCTCTCCAGGACTGAAATCTCTGCACTGGCTCCCAGTGGCTGCGAGGATTAAGTTCAAAACCCTCTGCATTGTCCACAAGGCCTTCTGGGACCTTGGGCCTCAATACCTTCAACTCTCTCTTCCTAAATATCTTCCTTCTCGAGCTCTTCGCTCATCCGCCTCCAATTCACTCAGCGTCAGTCGCTTCTCCAAGCAACATGTTGGCGGTATATCTCTCTCTTCGGCTGGGGCCTCCCTGCTCCCTGAAACTTGAGGAAACCATCTCTGGTTCCGGAAGCACCTTAAAACCTTCCTCTTTGCTTCTGCTTTCTCTCCCGCTCTCCCCCGCTGAACTCCTGCTGATACCGATACTGCAGGGACCCTTGCCACCCTTCTGATTTCGGGCCCAGGCCCCACCAGTTGCCCACCTGCACTTCCTCCCTGGTAACCCCTGCACCTGGGGGCTGTTTTCTGTATCCCTACAGTCCCCCTACCAGCACTTATGTCAGCACTTACCTTACATTTGCCACCAGCTGGCCGTTCTTTTTATTTATCCTATTTATTCTACTATCCCATGTACTGTACTTTCCCCTTCCCCCCTCACTTTTCCCTTCCCCCCTTCCTATGCACTTGCGCGATCTGACTGACACCTGGCCTAGTAAGATCACAGTCTGTCTTCCTTCGTTCCCCCTCCCTTGCCTCGTCAGGCTTTGAAACACTTGTATATAGGCACGTTATAAATCCCATATCATATAATTTTAAAGTGGTGGTACACCACCCAGCTGTTCAACTCTCTTAAGTTTATCACAGGCCTGACCTTTTCTTTCCTGTGTACTAGGAACACGTTGCTGATGAAGCTCGGCGTGTGTTGGTGCACAGCTTGATAGCTCTCTTCTGCGCTAGGTGCTGAAGTTCGCTGTGTAGGCTTAATCTCTCCATTTGGGCCATGTGTATCAGAGGGGGAATTCGCGCTTGGTGTGGCACTTGTATAAATTCCATTTGCAGCCCTTTGACTGTCTGTAGTACCCAGGGGTCGCTGGAAAGCGCGTGCCAGTTTAGCCAAAATTATCACGACCTCCCCCTACCGATGGGTATGTGGTATGTCTCATCTGTGGGGAAGTTTTGTCCTCTTCACAGTCCTCTGTCTGGACGGCCCCTCGGGAATCCACCTCTTGCAGGAAAGAAAATATCCTGTTGTCTATCATCCAAGTAGTGTCTTCTTGTACCCAGGAAATGACTGGACGCTCGACCCCTGAAGCGCCCGGACCCGGTGAAAACCCTACCTGGGAATATTTTCCGAATGGATGCTTGGGCTTTCTCCAATGAGGTGTATGTCCCCACAGATTTTCCCATTTCCTTCCCAAAGGTTTTGCCAAATAAGAGCAGAGTCCTAGGGCTGCTTTACCCGCCTCGTTTGAGTCAAGGTCTCCTATCTTGGGGTCTATTTTTAATAGTAGGCCTTGCCTCCTCTACGAGGACACGGTGCAGTTAGCATTGCCGAGGAGGCACACTGCTCTTTGGGCCCAGTTTGCTTATATGTCTGGATCCCCTTCTTGTTTGGTATCCCGAGACTGTTCTTCCAGGTCCATTATTTTGGCCAGTGGCCCTGCCAGGTCAAGGACCATCTCCTGGCAACTTTTCCAGGACCTGTCTATACCCTTCTGGGATCTCTGGATGTTTGAGATACAAAGGCTAGCATCTTGGGATTCAGCTCTGGTGCCTCCACTACGTTCCCAAGTAATTCTGGCCTGGGGCATTCTGCCCTCAAACGCTGCCTCGCTTCCCTCTCGAGTGCTTTATGCAAACTCTGGGTCATATATTTGGTCACCCGTGGTGACGGCTGCCAGTCCGAAGACTTTGGGTTCTTAATGTATTCGGTTTTGAACATGTCGGATATTTCATCAGTGTTCTCAATGTTCTTCTCTTTCCTCAATGTCTTCCTTGCGGGGGGTTGTGGAGCATCCTCTCCAGCTCCGCCTCCCTCTGTCTGGGAGGAACATGGTGACTCTGGTGGCTCTTCTTCAGAGTATCACCTTTCATTACCCATACTGCCTTCCCCTGGGTCAGGGGTTGTGAGGCTTGGCACCACCGACCTGCGCATGAATGCGTCTTTGAGCTTCTTGAAAGCGTCGGTAACCTCTGGGGCCTCTGAGTCTGGCCCGTCAAGTTGAACCGGCGGGTCAGAAGAGGCCTTCCTCTTCCGGGTCTCGTTACACCCCTGTGGCCCCTCTGGTGTGGCCCTTGTGGACCTGCTTTTCTGTTTTTCTGTGCTTGTCTTCTGGCTTAAAAATGTTTCAATCATGGCCAGTATGTCCTGAAAGGGTCTGACCCCTTGCGCCAGTGCCTCCACCAGCGAGTTCCCTAGCACCTCCCTGATGCTGTAACCCAGGTCTTCCGGCTGTTCCTCTTGGCTCCACTCAAATTCTGCCATGCTGCTGGGGGTGCTTGTGTCTTAGTTACCTGGTCTCATGTGTATGTGACATGTCCACTCGGCGTTGTGGCTTATAGTGCTTGGTTTGCACCTGTGGTTCTGTATTGCTGATCTCTAATCTCACTGTGTGATTTGTTGTTATGCAGGTTGTTCTGCTGTGCTCGTGGGCAACCTGGCTGCAAGTCTGTCGGCCTAATTTGGCTTGCTTATCAACGTGCAACCTCTCCCTGCCTTGTGGGAGTCTTGCTTGAGCTTCAGCACATTGTGTGCTGTTTCCCTGCTTTGTGGGGGTTAATGAAATGTTCCGGTGTGTGCGAGTGTTTGTTTCGCTTGCTGGTATATTTTGCTGCTATTCACTTTGATCGGCACTGTAGTGATCGTATGGCTCTGCCCCCTCAAGGGAGGGGGCTGCTGTGCTTTCCTGTTCAACCAATGAACGCTGTTGGGGCTCGTGAGTGTGTCACATGCCTATTGGCGGGCACCTCACGCGAGTGCTCCACCCCCCAACGGTAGGGGCGCAGGTCTCCTGAGGCTCCGCCTCCTCCTCATACTATCGGCTTGCCCGGGGGCTTAGCAGCAGCAGAAGTATAATGATGAGCAGAGTGCTAGGCTGTGAAGACCCCGCATATGGAAACTAAGGCACAATTACCATATACTTTTAACACGACAGACACGAGGTTCGATTTCCAAACAATTCTGGTTTATTTCAAAGTATGCTCAGTCGGCCGACTGGGGTCTAACGTCTTGCAACGTGTGTACCCAGACCTCGTGAGACGCAAGAGAGCGAGCAACGTTCAAGCAACAATATATATACATAACATGTAATCTTTGAAGGCAATTCAGACTGCCCATAATGTATCTTTTAGGCTAGGGTTCGGTGAATGACAACCGTGACAATTATGACACGTTATGACAAGTTTCTATTCAGTCTAAATATACTTATTCTAGCAACAGTAGCAGAGACAGTTTCTTGTTATGGGGAACATGAAGCTCTTTTTCTTAGGAGAGACACATTCTTTTGCACGTTATCTATGTGTTTCTATTCATGAACCAAGGGTCAGACAGTTCTGAGGCAGAAAATACCAGTCTCTGCGAAGGAGTACCGCTAGAAAGAATATAATTCATGCTTTAACTGCCTATTGCTACAGAGTTTGCAAGACAGGCCTGCACCTGGGCCGCTGATTAGAGGCAGTTTCTGCTCGCCTCCAAGGACTTCGTGAGGGAGGAAAACAATGTGTTTTTGTACCGTTTGACATTCCTGTCTGTGTTAGTCTTTCAGCATGCAGGCCATGGCCTCGCACCGTGTATGAGCTAGAGGCATAGGATACATTTTGCAAAGCATTTTTACAGGAAAGAAAAAAGCAAATGGTGGCTATTTCACAAAATGGATGCCCTTTGGTTACATTTACGATTCTGTGTTTGCGATGTTTGTCACATGATGAGATTGGTTTCTGGCCAACATAATATACATACTATACATACTATAGGGTCCTTTCTGGACTAAGAAGAGTACTAGCGAAAGCTTGCAGGGAGACAGCGAGTCTGATCATAGTGGCTCTGATATGGAAATCACAAGTGGGGTTCCCGAGGCTGATAGAGTTACTGACAGACCATCCGAGAATACTACCGGCAGGAGAATACCTCGCTCACGGACTCAATTGGGTAATTTCATCTTCTGAGAGTGAGAGGGACTCTCCCGCTGATGGCGTGTGGAGACTCTGGGCGCTCCCAGGCGTTTTGACGCAAGCTGCACGACTCATCGCAGAATCATGGGCACCGTCCACTAGACGGAGCTACGACGCAGCTCGGAGTAGATGGTCACGGTGATGCAAGAGGAGAGATTTTCATCCCGTTTTTGCCCCTATAGCCGCGGCCCTGCGTTTCGGACGATAGTAGTATACAGATTCGCCATCTCGGCAGGGCATCTGCCCATTGACGGAACCCCTGTAGGAGAAGACGCTGAAGTAGTTAGACTAATTAAGGGAGTACGCTTCAGGTAACCCCCGCAGCCAAAATACGTACATTTATGGGACATGACAGCAGTGCTAAGGCTCCTCGCCAGATAGCCAGGAAATAAGTATCTGTCCTTGAAACAGCTGTCAGGGAAGCTTGCTATGTTATTATGTCTGGTTTCATGCAGGCGAGTAGCAGACGTTAAGGCACTAGACGTGCACAGAAAGACGTATGGACCCGAAGGGGTTACCTTCATGCTGGCCAGGAGGACTAAGACATTTTGCACCTTAATACCTTACCCCTACCTGCACGACCACCCCAAATGGTGCGTAGCAGCGTGCATAAGAGAATATGAGAATAGGACAGCAGAAATGCGAGTCACGGCTACCAAGCAATTACTAATAGCGCATAGGAAACCTCATAAAGCAGTCGCGTCAGCTATCATAGCCAGATGGGTGCGCAAAGTGATGCAATTGGCAGGTATAGATATGTCTAAATTTGGAGCACATTCTGTGAGAGGAGCAAAGGACTCAAAGGTGCTAGCACAAGGTGCAAAGCTGCAAGACATCATGCAAGTGGCCGACTGGGTCAGCGATAATACCTTCAGAACATTTTATTTTAAGCCTGTTCAGTCAATGGCAGTGACAGTGATGAGAACCTTTAAACAAGCATAATGCTTGCCTCTGGTCTTGACATAGAATGAAGATTACCCCTGCTAATAGCACAGGGAGTCTTGATTATATTAAAGATTAGGAGGTGAGCATTACATTCCTGCCCGGGAGAAGGGAAATGTTATCACGTGTACTAACTTTTACTTCCATTTTCGTATAGGACAAAGTATCTCCCTCACTAATTTTTTGTATCTTGATAGGAGATGACCAGAAGAACAATTGAGCCAGGATAGCAAGGGCACAGTTTGAGGAGAGCGACAGAGTCGACCAATAATGAACGGAGAAAAGAGGCAGAGCAGACCAGAAGGAAAGGTCGAATCTCCGTAGTTATACGAGTTTAAACTTCAGTTCAGACAGAACGCAGTTCAGAGCACTCAAAGAAGAGGAGGAAGGAGGGAAAATGAAGGACTATGAGCATGTGACAGAAATCAGAAAGGACTACAAAAAGGACTAGAGTTGAAGGGAAATGTAGTTTAAAAATATTTTTTTTGTTTGAACATAGAACATGTTGAATTTGTTGAAACTGCTGGAGACAGGAATAATAAATAAGAAGTTGAAGCATAATGCTCGCCTCCTTGTCTTTAATAGAATCAGGACTCCCTGTGCTATTAGCAGGGGGAATCTTCATTCTCTGTAGTACTCAGTGTCAGCTCATGTTTAGCGGTGGCCAGGCTTATTGGAGTGAGACTGGGAGTATTACAGCTGTAGTACCGAGCTACATAGAAATGATGCTCTCCTTAGTATATGGCCAGTTAGCGGGGCTAATTAACTCTCAGTCCTTGGTAGCATGTATAGGTGTAGTGTCCAGAGGGGTCTGTATAGGAGCCTCCGGTAGAGCTCTCCCCACCTTCTCAATTGGAGACTGTGATGGAACAGACACATGTGATCCTAAACCACTTATACTCGCCCCAAGCCTTCCTATTGGAGGCCCCCATCACCAGCAAGTGACCCTGATTAACATCACCTTTATTCTACAACAACTCTATGCTTATCATTGAGGCCCCCTTAATCAGTCCAAGTTGGTCCTCAGTATCCTGCCCTCTCAGGTCCATAAGTCGCTGCCTCCTCTCAGTGCACTTCTCCTTAAGACCGCAGAAAGCTAACCCGCCCTCTAGATACTGGGGAAGCAATCGATGTGCCAGGCTCTGCTGGAACCCGTCCAATTATCCCAGATGTGAACACTTCTTGGGAAAGCCCCTCTCTAGCCCCCAAGTCAGAGAGCTTAGGCCGGAAGCATGATTCAGCTGCCTCATAACTCATTTGGGCTGCTAGATGCCAGCCTTAGACAGTCAGACGTCCATTTTACAACATGGGATCTAGTAATGGGCATCCTACATTCCCAAGTATGCTTAAATAAGGAGAACGCTCAACTTAATGAGGGACCTCCAAATAACGTAGGGGAGCAATAAAACCAATATTTCTATATCAATCGGTGTTGCACCCCCAATTATGGAACTCGTACCAAAATTAAGCAAGCCCACAGACTGGTTCATTGCAAATGCAGCATGCAGTCTGTCACGTGCCACCTGTCTGAGAATGTATAGTACCTCAGGCAGGCTCTCTCTTCCTGGTTCCTCACGCTCAGCGTGCGTCCAGCAGCGCCGCTCGCGGCACCGCAACAATGGGGAAGAAAAGGAGGGTCAAAGGGCTCTCACATAACCACAACAACAGCACCCAAAAAGAAGAAAGCTGGCCCATACACCCAGCTGCAAGACACCTCGCAGCACTTCTCCCTCGGCATCTCGGAATATCTCAGTGACCCTAACATGCCAACATTCTGACGCACCTGGGCGGGAGATTTCATCAGAGAAATCGGGAGTTGCACATTTTCCCACAGGGATGCATTGGGGCTAGAAGTATTTTAGGCAGGAGAACGTGAAAAATAGCTATATTTTTTCACGAAAGTCAGGAGTCTCCCGCCTAAATCGGAGGGTTGGCATGTGTGCAACGGGGGAGGCTACCGGCTGGAAAAGGAAAGCATGGAAATCCCATCAAAATCCGGCAGCAAGCGGGACTGAAGACATGTGCACCGCCGACCCTCAGCGTGAGCGCAACCCCTCAGCAGCTTCTGTTGGCTCAAGGCATGCGTTGATCAACCTGGATAAGTCCAGTGGTCGAAATGTACGAAAAGAAGTAGTGGAACTATGTTCCCAGCTGGCCTGCCCCAGCTCCCAACAAACCCCGGAGCCGCACCCCACCCACGTGCAATCCAAACCCCCAAACACGACTGCTGTTTAAGGGAATGTTCAGTGCATATTGTGGCCCCACAATAGTGCAGTGCACTGAAGTGCAAGTTTCAACTTCTTCCTACACTTTTATTTTAAAACAAAGCCATATAGGAACAATAAAACTTAATTTAAAAAAGCAGAGACGCACCGCTCCAAACCGCTCCCACCCACTTCCACCACTAGATAATTCTGGGTATTATGCAAATGATGGAGTGGATCTGTCAGACACAGGGATGGATTTGTTTCTGCATAACACATTTGGAGCCCTGAAACAGCTCAACTGTCGTTAGGTCAGCAGGTCATGTATGGAAAATGGGAGAACCACAGAAATGTACCTTTTTTGTTGTGTGGCGGTTACACATGTAACCAGTCCGATATGTTATATGTAATAAGCAAAGGAGAAGGGCGGGTGAGGGTGGACGCCTGTAATAAGTAAAGGAGAAGTGCTGGTGGTAGTAAATGCCCTCCCTCCTGCAACAAGTGGACAAGCACCTTCTAGATACTGACTGGCAGAGGAGTAATTTAGAAATAAATTTAGCCGATTACCACCCGTCAGTAGAAACTGAACATAATGGCACTCCTTTTATTAGCCGAGACCAGGAGTTTACTGGCACAGGCATGTGCACGACCAAGGGAGATGGCTGAGGAGTTGAAGTGTGAGCAAAACAGAATAAGAGAAGGGAAGCTGAGCCAGAAAAGATGGGTGAAGATGATGTGACAGTCAGGGACGTCATTTCACCAACATGCCAGGGGTAGCGGAAGTGACATCACGTGACCCTTGACTTCTGATGACATCACAGGAAGTGATGTCATCTGATCCCACCCCGAAGTGACATCATGGGAAGCGATGGAACACAACCTTTTACCCCTTGACAAAGCAAAAGGTGATATCACATGGCATTGTTTCTAAGTACACTATGAAAAATATGGTTATGGTATCACTGTAAAGTAATATACATTACATGCCAGAATGGATCACCATATATGTTGTTAATATCAGTGCGCATAGGCCCATATTACCAAATTACTTTGAATGCAAGCAGGCGTCCAAGGCTTAAGCGCTTCATATAGAACAAATATACATACAATATCATCCAACCTGTGTTGGTACTCATCAACCTCAGCAGAAAGAAAGGCTGAGTTGACCTTGCAGTGAGTCGAACCTGCAACCTGCAGATCACACATAAATCGCATAAGCGAGTGCTCTACCCACTGAGCTAGATTACTGGTTATAGCTACCAGAAAACAAGCCACTCCGGAAACAAAGAGCCACTTGCTGCTAGTCACAGCCCAGGAGCCTCAAGTAAAAAAACTAATTTTTGAAAAAAAGTATTTGATTTGTAAGTTTTTCTTTTTGTTTAGGGGTAGCAGTTGCGACCCCTGGCAACCCGTAAACGATGTCCCTGGTGACGGTGCTCTATGCCATAGAACTGTAGGAAGTTTGCAAACTCCTCCACCTGAAACAGTGGGACATTTCCTGACCTGACTGTTTCGGGGAGTCCATAGGCTGCAAACAACTCCTCCAGCACAGGGAGCACCGTTTCCACCACTATGGATGCCACAAAACGCACCAGGGGGTATCGGGAGAAATCAACCAGCACCACAAGGAAATGTTTTGACTGATGCAATGTCCCAAAATCCAGGCTCAGAGCTTTCCACAGCTCTGTGTCTCTATCTGGGGATTCGATGGGCGGTGCCCTGGCCACGGGTCTAGGCACACACATCTCTCCATGGCGTCACCTACCTTGGCCTCCAGGTCAGGGAACCAAACGTTCTCCCTGAGGCGTGCATAATGTTACAGCCTCCGAGACACTACAAGACATGGTAAGGCTGCTTCAGCTTGATTTATTTGGTAAGTAGGCTCACACACTCAGTTGGTAGAAAGACCCGCCAGAACACTCTCCTGACACTTCACTCTCTCACTCCATCTCCAACCGTCACCTCCGGAACCCTCACCACCTTCCAGAGCACATCTCTCCACCTTGCCCTGTGCTATGACAGCAGCACATTCTTTCTTTTTTTTTTTTAACCAACTTTATTTTCATTTTTACTTAAGACAATAGTTGAGCTTTTGTTACAACATGTGTTAAGAACATTGTTACCAACATGAACCCCTTATTCCACACCCTTGAACTTTCTCGTTGAGTCTAGTATTGTCTTCATACTTTTCCCAACCCCTCCCACCCTCTCCCACCCTACCCGCCCCCCTTCCTTTTATTGTTTGAACCAATCAGAACCATGGTTGTAACCAGAACAGTTCCATGAGGCAACCCCTACGCCATATCTTCTGCTGTCTTTATCTGATATGGATGTTTCTAAGAGTCCGGGGTTTAAAGTATTGATTCTCCCGCTCCCCCACATAGTCCTGAAGTGGATCCCATATGGCCAAGAATTTCAGATATGTCCCTGATTTTGTGGCGCAGATGTTCTCCATTGACATAACTCCCCACACTTTCACCCACCACCATGGAGCTGTAGGGCCCTCCACTGTCTTCCGTCGTTGGGCCACTGTCATCCTTGCTGCAGCCAGTAAATGGGTTATGAGAGCCGCTCTAGCACATTCTTTCTTACCCTCTCGCATGCCTTTAGCCCCCAACTCCCTCATGCATTTTATCACGTGCTCTACCTTCTTGGCAATGTCAAGCACGTCATCCAGACTGAGATCACCCTTACTCCATAATTCCTCCCTTATTTTGTGTTCCCTCACACGCAGCATGAATTGGTCCCAAACATCTTCATTGTAGGAGTGAAAAAAATTGCAATGGTTGGCCAACTCTCTCAACCCTGTGAAGAAATCCTCCACAGACTCCCCGTCCCCTTGTTTACGCATGCCAAAATGACGTAATTCGGTCTGGACCTCTTCTCATAGTGCAAATGCAGCATGCACAGGATTGTCTCATATTGATTCAATGATTCTCCTGAGGTAGTACCTTTTTGAGCCACACCACCACTCCTCGCTAGTTCAGGCAGACTCTTTAGGACTGTGCGTCCTTTAAAACCCAGTCTGTGAATGAGAGGAGCGCTCTTACGGTCCACAATGTAGCTTGGACCATGGATGGTGTGATGACATGGCTAACAGACGGGTCTCAGACTTTAGGCCTCATTACGAGTCCGGCGGTAACCGAGGCGGTAAAACCGCCTGGTTACCGCCAGACTCGTATTACCATTCCGCCTCCGTGATTCCCGGAATTACCAGGGCATTACAATCCCGGTTTCCCGGGAATCACGGAGGCGGAATGGTGTTAATCCCCATTCCCATTGAATCCTATAGGACTCAATGGGAATGGGGATCATGGAAACACCAGCAGCATCTCGTGATGCTGCCGGTGTTTCCTCGTCCGCCTGCAGGCGGGCGGTGTTAAACCCGCCAGGTCAAACCTGGCGGGAACATCACCTCCCGCCTGCAGGAGTCGGGATCAGGCGGTCTGGAAACAACGGTGGCGGCGGGTTTACCGCCACCGTTATTTCCGGACCGCCTGATTTCTAATGAGGCCCTTTGTGTCTTTTCAAGGGAAACTCTTTATTAAGCAAGTGTAAGACAAAACAGGGTTTGAGGAACAAAGTGAAGTGTCCCAACACAAATTATTTAGAAGTCCATCCCTGTGTAAATAACGCAAATGTAAGGTGCACTTCACCTATGGATTCAAAAGGGTGACTAAAGTACTAGAAACCAAAGTAAATTTGCCTGTCACAACTAATCCTCAACTTAATTTAGAGGTTTCCTGTATGTTCTTAAAAACAGTGAGCTGTCAGAATGGCTAAATCAAATGGTGAAATGAGAAAAATAACTTAAAGCCCTTCCCTGAAGTGAACAACTATTAGGGTAAAAATCTCTAACTTAAAGTACTTCCCTAAAATAACAAAGTCAATCAATTCAGAGAGGCCTTCTCCGAAGCCTCCTTGGGTTGGCAAGCAACATGGTTGATTATGCGAAAACTCCAACTGGGACCTATAGTTACCTTCCAGGTGCAGGACCTCTTAGGTGAAGGATTAGCTGGGTCCTGCGCTTCGGCTCCTTATCTTAGTCCACAGGAGAGACACAAGTCTGATCTTCTAACTTCTGGGATCCTGCTTCACCAAGTTGTTGACTCGGAGGTCGTACATTTTCCAGATATTGCGCTGGTGCGGTTGTCACTTGTACAATAGGACACTCTGCCACCTCCCATTCTATGGCTTTTATCGATTCACTGGATGATATCTCTTTCTCTGAGATAGATCCCATTTCTCCTCCAAGTCCTGAATCAAGGGTCTCAATTAACAGAGAAGGTGGGTTGATGAAAGAATTTAGCTCTGGGTGGGAAAAGTTTGAAAGATGCTTTTTTGTCGCTTTCCCGGTTATCCTCTATGGTTTTAGTTCCTTTTAGGAGGTACCCAGGAGAAGAATCAACATAGGAGGTATCATAGTTGGGATAACCAAGGATTTACGTTTTCTGATTCCTTATTGGATGAGGGGAAAAAAGTCAGGGCCAGTAGGGTCAGGTTGGTGTGTTTAGTGGGCTTTGTCAGTCCCAATACTACCCTAATCGCTTTCCTCTTCCTAGGTCGTTTTGGAGGAACAAAGAACCCATAGCGGTTAGATGGTGTAGTCACTTCAAGGTCAGTGGAGATTAGAAGCCGGTCTCTTCCAGGGATCAAGCAGTCTTGTGGACTTCCCAGGATGTAACTGTTCCCATCTACGTTGGTTCTACAGTGAAGGAAGGCTTCTGGACACATTGGTTGGAAACTGATCCCGAGATGGGTTGGGGGGGCTTGGTGGTGGCCTTACTTCCAGAGGGACTTTAGATGGCACAGTGGTAAGGACCCCCCTAATGGAAGCTAATCTTTTACGGCCAGGCTCGATTTTGGGCCTAGAGAATCCCACTTCTGACAGCATGTGTGATGATATGGCGAACAGAAGGGTCTCAGACTTTGTTTTTTTTTCAAAGAAAACTCTTTTTTAAGCAAGTGTAAGACAAAACAGTCATTTCAACACAAATGATTTAGAAGCCCATTGTGGAAGTGGGAGGCAGGCCAACATGGGGGAGGCCATGTGGGAAACCCCAGGCAGGGCCACAGCTTTGGACCAGGGAGTCAACAGACCCATTGGGGGTGCGTTGTGTACGCAGACAGACTGGGCCCACTCTTTGGCAATAACAGGCAGGCTGCACTGAAAAGTGGGAACACAATGAAGGCACCAAAGTTTTTGTAGAAATCAGGAACATCTTTATTACAGGAAGAGAAATAAACTCATTGCCAGCAGGACAAATCAGACACAATGGACACAGGTGATTGCCTGTGCTGGGTGGTGGGCACAAGGTGGGGCAATGCTGGGAGGCATACAAGCTAGGCACACCTACTGGCATGGAACCCGGGGGCTGGGGGTGCCCTTGGATGCAGGGGGAAGGGACCCCAAGGGAGAAAGGGAAAGGCTGGAGAGGGAGTTGGAGTAGGGGGCTGGTAGAGACGGTGCGGGGGAAAAGGGAGAGAGAAAGGGAGACAGACACAGGGAGACAGACAAAGGGAGACAGACACAGGGAGAGGGGGACATGCACAGACACAGGGAGACAGGTCCAGAGACATAGGGAGACAGGGACAGAGAAACAGGGAGACAGGGACAGAGACACAGGGAGATAGGGACAGAGAGAGAGAGAGAGAGAGAGAGAGAGAGAGACACAGAGAGAGAGAGAGGGGCAGGGGTGGGGGCAAGGCAGACAGGCCAGGAGCCCTACTGGTGGAAAAATAGAACAGGTTGATGAGGAAGGGAGGGGAAGGATGGAGAGGGAAGACAAGGGTACCTGCGGAAGGGGCCTTCTGAGCTCTGCTACCCCCCATCAGCACACCACTGCCAGCAACCGAAAAGAGGGAGACCCAGTCCTTTCTCCACAGGCTTATATAAGACTGTTGCTCCCACCCACTCCAGAGCCGGCCGCTCACTGTTGCAAGGACACGTTTGTCACTCCAGCCCCTCCAGGGTCAACCCCCAACCAAGGCGAGTGTTTGTTTAGCTGTCACCAGGACAAGGTTTGTTTGGTTTCTAGGGGAGATGGGATACAGGGCTGGACACACATTTTCAGGTATTCTGTGTGGTTCCCAGGTCAGGGGAGCTGAAACTACAGCGTACAGGGCACTTAGAGCCCAGAGGGGAGGTTAATTGTAGGTTCAGGGGAGATGAAATTAGAGCGCAGGACAGTTGGGGCCCCGATGGGAGGTTAATTGCTAGACTGAGAAATGGAGAAGGTTCCCAGAAAGGGTGCAAGAGGTCAGGGGCTAGCCTGGTGACTTGTAGAGGGCAGGATAATTACAGGGTGGGACAAGTGGGTAAAAAGGTCAGGCCAGATTGTTAGCTCTGGAATTCTGGTAGCTGGGTGGGAAACAGGTTTAACTGGTTTTTGGAGTCCTTTCCCAGGGCAGGAGGAATTTTCTACAAGCTCACCCAACGTACCACAGGTGCAGGGGACAGAGTGGACTAATGACAGAAACTCAGCACAGGCCCACATAGCAAGGCAGGGTCTCACACACACACTGATGACACAATGTCAATGATGGGCAACGTCCAGTGTGCCAGAAACAAAATACGCACACCGGGGAACATGCAAGCACTTGACATAAATAAACAGCAAGCATTACCAATGCAGTGAATATACAGTCATATGCAGTGCAAGGTGGACAATACATTCGGGGAATCATGAAAGTCAATCAAAACATTGTTAAAATGAAAACCCACAGTAAACAACAACACATATGGATACTGCCATGTCCACACCATCCCTGTGTGAATAACGCAAACGTAAGTTGCACTTCACTAATGGAGTCAAAAGGGTGACCAAAGTACTAAAAACCCTAAAGTAAAGTTGCCTGTCACAACTAATCCTCAACTTAATTTACATTGTTCCTGAATCAAATGTTCCTAAAAATAGTGAGCTGTCAGAATGGCTAAATGAAATGGTCAAATGAGGAAAATACCTTAAACTCCTTCCCTTATGTGGAAAAGTGTTGGGGTTAAAATTGCTAACTTAAAGTTCTCCCCTAAAATAACAAAGTCCATCAATTCCGAGAGGCCTTCTCCCAGGCCTCCTCGGGTAGGCAAGCAACAGGGCCGCTTATGCGAAAACTCAAACTGGGACCTGTAGCTGCCCTCCAGGTGCAGCACCTCTTAGGCGAGGTCCTGCGCTTTGGTTCCTTATCTTAGTCCTTTGGTTGATTCATCCCTCTCACAGTCTCTCACTCTCGCTTGGTTGCTTGGTATGTTGCCCGAACCTCCTGTTGGGCTTCTACGCTTCTCTCTCTCTCTTTCTTCCATACCCTCTGTCTCTCTTCCACTTCCAGGGGTCTTTTGTGCCCAAACTCCTGTTGGGGTCCCTTCTCTTTCTTTCTCAATTTGACCTTCCCCAGTCTGCAGGGGTTCTTGTCAGTTTCTCTGGCTTCTGTCCCTTACCCCTTCCATGGGGTATTCTCACTTCTTACTTGGTGGCCCTTTTCTCATTTTCTTTGCTTTGCGCCTCTCCTCTTCAGGGGACTTGGATTGGCTCCTCTTTCCTTCAGGACTATATCTTCTTTCCCCCTCTTTGTCTCTAGTTGCCCCTCACATCTTCAGGGGGTTCTGGATGTGTGCCCCTCTCTTCTCCTGGGGTCGTGCTTCTGCCCTTGTCTCTCTACCAGGGCCCTAGATAGGTGCTGCCTTAGCCTCTTCCCTGGCTTCTCAGGCAGGCCATTTCTTCCACCTTTTGGCTTTTGTAGTGTTGCAGGGGTACTTTCCTTCTTCCCCCTGATAAGTCAGTTTCCTCCTCAGCCTCTTCTCAGACAGATCAGCTCGTCCACGTTTTAGACAGGGTGTTTCCACTTTGGTCCTCCTGTGTTAGGCTCCCTTTCTATTGGCCAGTTGAACCTCTATTAGTTCAATTGTGCTTCCACTTTCTTTATTTGCTTTTATGTCTTCTTCTTTTATCCTGTGCTGCTTTTAAATATTATTTGTCCGGTCCTTGGAGCTCAGTTTCTTATTTTATTAACTGAATTACCCTTACATTTCCCCAGGTTTCTCTATGGGGATTTGAAAACATGGTCTTCCATAAGTGTTCCAGACATCCGGCACTTTTCCTGGCACTATCCAAGGGGAAGGCTAGGGCCTTTCTTTTTAGGTACTGCAGGGTCTTTCTGTCGTCATCTCTCATCTACTTCCATCTCTCAGAGCTGAACATGTCACTGCCCCAGTTCCTAGTGTTTCAGCCCAGGCATGTTGAGGAGTGAATTTGCCTTTGTTCCTCTACATGTCGGGAGCTGCGCCACTGCTGCCGCCATCCCGCTCCAGCATGCAGTGCCACTACTGTCATAAGGCAGTCCTCTGTAAGTCTCTTTTGGCAATCACAGCACTGCGATTCACCACAACGGCTAGTACGTAGTCCTGGAAGTCTTCCTTCCACACATCTCATTTAATTACAGGTTTCCCTGATTGTGGGAGGAATTGGGGGAGCAAGTTACTTATGGCAGGTACCTGATTTCACCACAGGAGACAATTCCAAGCCAGCAATTCTCCCACATGTATAGCACCTTCCTTCTGATTCCAATGTTTGTATACTTTACGATTGTGCCTGGTATTAATTGTGAACACAAGTTGGTTGAATGTGAGTGCTCCTGATCAATGAATGGCTTCCACAGCTTGAAAAGTATTTAGCCCCTTGTCCTTTATCAGTGAGCCTATCTTGAAAGTAGCACTAGCATTCTCGTGGTCTCTCGCCGAGAATGGTACTTCCTTCATCCTCTCTTATGTAGGTGTGCCTGACTCCAAGATGTCGGGCCTCATTACATGTCACCCGGTATGGAAATAACGGTCGCAGTAAACCCGGCGCCACTGTTGTTTCCATACCGGGTGATCACGAGTCCTGCAGGCGGAGGTGTCATTCCCGCCAGGTCTGACCTGGCGGGTTTAACACCGCCCGCTTGCAGGCGCACGTGGAAACACTGGCACCATCACGAAATGGTGCCAGTGTTTCCATGGTCCCCATCCCCATTGAGTCCTACGGTACTCAATAGGAATGGGGATTTACCGAATTCCGCCACGGGAATTCACGGGTCACCAGGGTTGTAATGCCTCGGTAATTCCAGGAATCACAGAGGCGGAATGGTAAGACGAGTCTGGCGGTAACCGAGCCGGAAAAAAACGGCAGGTTACCGCCGGACTTGTAATGAGGCCCGTCATCTGTATTCTCGCGGCCTCTCACAAGATCAATCTCGCTCCTTCAGGAAAGCTCATCATGGCCAACTCCTACGTTATGGACTGATGCTCCACTGCAGCCCGATGCCACTTAACTGGGGCTTCAAGCAACCACCACCAAACCACAGAAGTACTACATGCCTCTGTAGAGTTACCTGGTGCTCCTCCCGTGTACCCTTCGACCTGCTGATGCACTACGGTCCGCTGTAGGAAGTTGCAACTTGTTCTGGAGTTGCACCTTGAAAGAAAATCTGCACGGGCCCAGGAGGGTTGAATTAGCCAGATCCGACCCCTTGAGATACACGTCGAACTTTGCTCCATCTTCTCTGATTCCTCTTGGTCTCCGGGTGGTCCAGAATAAGAACCACTCTTTGCTAGTATTAGAATGTGAAAGCCTCAGGAACACCACAAGACACAGTGAGGCTGCTCCAGGTTGATTTAGTTGGTAGGTAGGCCCACAAACAACACAGGTGGGTAAAAAGATCCCCCCATAGCACCCTTCTGACACTTTTCTCTCTGTCACTCCATCTCCAACCATCACCTCCGGAATCCTCACCAGCTTCCAGAACAGATCTCTCACCACCTTCCAGTGCTGACAACCACTCCAAGCTCAGAGGGTTCTCGAGTAAACAAACTTGGCAGCACAGCTGATAGCTTAGTACAGAGTTTGCAATATAATTGTGTGCCTTGGTTTTGCTTGCTCCCTTGTGGCCCACATAGACCAGGCCCAACACACGTTGCTGTAATTTTGGAGGGATGACCAACTGTGAGCCCCTCAGAAGTACTCCCTCCAGAATGATTGAAAACTTGCTGCAGACTCTCCATAGACCCTGAAGAAATGCTTGTGCTTCCGGTGTCTGATGTGAGGTATTGGCCAGGAACGACTGCCACTGGCCGGCCCTTAGCTGTTCCAGGAGCTCCTGTAAACCGAAGGCACGGTGTGGGGCTCCTCCAATGTCAGCCACTAATATATAGTTCGGGACCACTGCTCGAGTGATCATGTTGATCAGGCCTTCCACTTCTTCGTTCTACCTGTGTGCAGCAGAGGATGCCACAACAGGCAATCTGCTGGGTTGTCTGCCCCGGCTCGGAACAGGAGGGCCACTCCATACACCTGGAGCTGCAGCAACTACCATTCTAACCTGACGAGCGGCGGCAGCGCCGACCTGGTCAAATTGTGGATCAGCAGCTTGTGATCAGTTAACACAGTCATGGGCTGGCCGCAGAGATGGAAGTGCTGATACCCCAAAGGACAGCCAGCCCTTGTTGCACCAGGTGTTGAAGCACCGCTGCCAACCTGACCATGGGGCTCATTGTGAGTTTGGTGGTATCTCTGTGGTAAATCTACCAAGATGCCACCGAACTCTCATACGATTACCGCCACTTCATCTGTCGGTATAACTGCCACATTACAAATGGTGGTGGCGGTGGTAGTCCCCATTTAATTGGAGTTCATTGGACTCCATGGAGATTTTGGCAGAATTACTGCAGTGGTAATTTCGTGGTGATAATTCTGCCTGAATTTGGCAAAAAGGTGGCTGATTTACCTCCAGCTTATAGCTAGAGGTGAATCCTCCAATTTAACAGCAAACTCATAGTTGAGTGGTGCGGTAATGAGGCGCTCTATCGTAATACGGTCCCATGTGTTCCCTCTGTAGTTCAGCAAAGATCATGACATCATCGCTGGCATTCAGGACAGCTGGGAGCCATGCCAGTACCTGTCTGATTGTGTGCTGGAATACATCAGCTGCAGCGGACACACCAAAACTGAGTCCTAAGTGTGATAGAAATGTGGTAATGTGGTGGGAGTCCTTGTGCAGCAGCACCTGGTGGTAACCAGACTTAAGGTCCATCTCAGAAAAAACTGTGGCCCCTTGCAGATCAGCTAGGATGTCATCCAGGGTGGATGTGTGGTGCCGCTCCCTTCTGATTGCTCTATTAGGGATCCTCATGACTATGCAAATCTGCACCTCTCCTGGACATTTGAGCTTGCGGGCCACCACAATGTGCAAACTGACCGTGTGGGGCTTTCCACCAGTTCAATGATGTCTGCTTTCTCCAGTTTGACCAATTGCTCCTCCACCTGTTCCTTTTCAAGTGAAATAGGATCCCTCTGTGGTCCCTCGGTTGGACTAACAGGTCCACATGTAGCCGTACCTCCCGGCCTTTGAGGCAACCCCCACCATCAAACAGCCCCTGCAATTCTATCAGTAGTCCATCAATGTAGGTCTGGTACACCTGGTATGCGAAATGCACTAGGCCAAGGCCCTCAGTGGTTGAAAAGCTCAGGAGAGTTTCCTTCGGACGGCCATTACGTAGAACATTGCCGGAAACCGAGGCCTCTTTGTGCCATATTCTCATGTGGAATGCTCCATCCAGCGGCAGTGGTGAACAGCCCCCATAGGTGAAGATTTGAATAGGAGGTGTTGCCAGCTTCGGGAGTGGGCAAAATTTGCAAAACTCAGAAGAGGGCATTACGTTCACTGTAGCCCCCATGTTGATGAGGAGCAGGACATGTTTGCATAGGAAAGACACCAAGCTCCTGGGCTGCTGCCATCTTCCTTGGGTTCCTAGGCAGATAGCTGAGAAAAGAATGCATCCTCAATATCCACTGCCCCATCATGATGGGATAAAACTGATGCCCGGTCATCGTCCAGGTTGGCTACTCTCCTGTGACGCGGACACAGTAGAGTAGGTGGTGGTTGGCTGGGCTAAGGTACCACCAAAGGGGCTTGATACAGCCTGGCAAAGTGGTTAAGTTTGCCACAGAAGACACATGTTAGCCCCATCAGAGGGCATACCTGTTCATGTAGCACGACCCTGGTGCACGCATCACAGGACTTGTTCCGCCCATCGGCGGGTTTGAGAGCTGTCTGTCTCACCTTTTGATTACTCCTGATGCATGGTCTCACTAGGTTCTTTGCAATGACAGCATGCGCCGTCTCAGATATCCCGGTCTCGACGCCTCCTCCATGTGGGCCGCTCTTGAATTGACCAGCTCGTGAGACCTGCCCAGTTCTAGAATCAGCTGCAACAGGGTATATGACTCCTTCAATATCTGATGTCACAACACAGAGGACACACAGTGCTGGATGATCTGAGCCCTTATTTCATCTGTCTCATCGTACAGCTGGCAGGTGACTGCCAGGCGTCAGAGACAGCCATGGTAAGTGTCCAGCGACTCCGAAGGATCTTGATGGGCTTGGTGGAGGTAGAACCTCGCGTAGTACTGGTTCACCATCGGGCAAAGTACATTTGCAGAACTTCTCTCGACGCCTCATATGAGTCATCTCGGGTCTGGAGTGTTTTAAAGATCTGGTGTACCTCGCCCCCGGCATAGAATTGCAGCATAGTTAGCTTTGCCATGTCTTCCGTATCCCTTGCGGTAGTGAAGAACATCTCAAGACTTTCGACCCACATGTCCCATCTGGGGCCCAACATTGCAGGAGCCCCTGTGATGTCATATCTTTTCACCAGATTGCCTGCAAAGACCTGGGGATGGCTGCCTGGAAAATATGCCAGCCGCTCCTCCTGGCGGGCGCCAAATGATGGGGTCCATAATGATGATATCTCATCCTCTTCATCACCCATGGCGCTGCCACTTCCCTCTGCCTAACTCGTGTGTCTATGTCACTTGGGCCAGTGGTGCAAGCACCCTTTGTAGGGCTGCAAGCTGGCCCCACCTGAGCACTTGCAGGATGCCTGGAGCAGGATTCCAGCAGTCCATGGGAGATTCCTACTGTGGGAGTAGGGATCTCCCATGGACCGTCCCACCGCACACAGGGGCTGTTATCCACCTGGGGGACTCATGGTCTTCACAGCACTCTGCGCCGTGGAGGCTGCTCCTCCCTCCTGTCAGTATTCAGCCGCGCCACCTCAGGCCTCAGCTGCGGGTGGATGGCACCTTGTTGGGGCCAACACAGGCTCAGCTCCTCCGGCCCTCGTGGGGAGCAGCCAGGACTCTCTGCATCGGTGTATCACTGTGCTGGAGCACATAGCATCAGGCCAGCACAGGCAAGTGCGGTGGCCTGGAATGAGCACTGGATACAAGGTGGTTCTTTAACAGGCTTTATTAACCTGGATGATACAAAAGATTGAATGCAAGTAAACACAAGAGTACTTATGGTGTCTCTGAGATAACCGCTGGAGTTAATTCACTGCTGTGGGTTAACATCTCTTGCACTGTTCATGGATAAGGTCTTGATAGCAAACACCACTGTTGTATTGCTGTAGTGGATTTATGCCTTCACCCTGGTAAGGTATTTGAGGTCACTGGGTCACTGGATAGTATAATCAGGCTACAAGCCTTTTTGCAGGAGTGGCACCGGCAGGAGCATCCTCCTGTCTCTCGGTCTGCTCCAAGACTCACACATTGCTCCACCCACCACCGGCGGGGAGCCAGCGATGCCAGCGGTACTGGCATTCTGCTGTGCCAGATGAAATGCAATGGCCCATGTGTCGACAGATGTCTGCCGAGTGGGGGGGGGCGCGCTCCCCACCGCCCACCTCATCCCCAGTTGGTATGGCAGTGCTCTGTGTGCTAGTAATAAGACACGAACACCAGTGCTGTGGTTACTGGGACTGCCGCTTGTGTCTGGTGTATGCACTGTCACACAGAAAACACATAACTATATTACACAAACAAACTAAATTGTATTGTGCAATCTAGTCCAGCACAGTACTGCACTCTCCACTTTGTCATTTTACCACCCATAGTCTCTTAGCCTCTCGGGAGCCTTCGGGGCTGCCTTTAGGTCATACCGGCCAGGCCTTGACTGAGGGGCTGTCCCCGGGCCAGTTCCCCCTTCTAGCTCACCTTCATCTTCCGGGGACGCCTTGTCCAATCCTTCCGGTTGTTCCTCATGTTCTCGACTCGGGGTCACCTCTCTCTTGTTCCGGTGGCTCAAAATGTCTGGTAGCGGCTCTGCCTCAGCCTGTGACTGCCTGTCTCCATCGGTCCACATTTGTCGGGGCACCCTCTTGAACCACGATGCATTTCTGGTGATCGACTGGTGCCCTCGTGCCGCTGTCAACATCGTTCCTTCCGTCCGGATCCCTGTCCAGGGTGCACTGTCGTAGCATGTCCCAAGCTTGGTCTTTGTGGGGTTTTGCAATACCAAAACATGGTCCCTGACCTGGTGTCCCGACCTTCTTGCCTGCCTCCTAACACTCATGTGTTCGTTTGCTGCCACTCTCCTTCTCTGGGTACGATCGCTGTCATAGACGTCCACTCCCCTACTTGGGTGGTGTGGTATGGACGAGTTTACCAAAGTCCCGTACATGAGGTCCGCCGGGTGTAGACATGTGGAGCTGTGGGGCGTCACTCGATAGTTCCGTAGGAATCTGTATAGATCCACTCTCCAGGAGCTGGATTGGGCCCTGGATATGCACAGCACCTTGTTAATGGTCCTCATGAACCTCTTCACATTGCTGTTCGCCTGTGGCTACCTGAGCGTGATATGGGGATATTCGATGTGCAAGTCGTATTTCTTGAGTTCCGTCCCCTGGAATGGTGGTCCGTTGTCACTCTTGATGCGTTTTGGCAGGTCATGTGTGGCGAACATCTTCTCGAGTGCAGGTATCACAGTTTCCGCTGCCGTTGAGGATACAATCTCCACTTCTGCGTATCTTGAGTGGTCGTCGATGGCCACCAATAGGTATGTTCCATCCTGGACTGTGCAAAGGTCGACGCTGATGGCATCCCATCTTGATGACCTCCTCTCTGCCGATTGCATGGGTGCAGGGCTTGGCACTGCTCCCGTGATTTGGCAAGGGGGACAGGATGCAATAATTTGCTCAACCTTGGTGTTGATGTGAGGAAACCGCACACCCGGTGTCGAATGCTGGCTTTTGTCCTGACCATTCCCTGGTGGCCTTCGTGTGCCAGCACCACGATTCTGTCCTGCAGGCTGCTGGGGATCACAATGAGGGCTCCCCTCAGGATCAACACTTCGTTGGTGACAGATAAGTCCTGTCGGACAGGGAACATTCCAGTGAGGAAGTCTCTGGCTGCTGGCGTGCGGTTGTGAACATGGCGGAGAAAAGATTTCCACGTGCCCAATATGATGGTGTTCTTGATCAAGTCCCAACAGGGGTCAGTGTGCGTGGCATCCACAATGTCTTGGATGCGGACTGCCTTGGGCTTCATGGTGTGGATGATCTGGCATATGTGCTCTTCTGTCTCCTCTGCTTCCCTTACTTCCCCTAGGGTGGCAGCAACGGGTGTCTGGATAGGAAATCCACCGGATTGTCCGTGCCCGCTTGGTAGGCCAACTCAAATTCGTATTGCTGCAGGTGGAGCAGCCACTTCCCAATTCTGGCCGGGTGGTGTGACGATGAGCCTGTGAATATCAGGATGAGTGGTTTGTGATCAGTGTAGGCCCTGACTATTCGTCCATAGAGGTACATATGGAAATGGTGGCAGCCCCACAACATCGTTATGGCCTCCTTCTCGATGTCCGAGTATTGCTGTTCGGTGGTGTGAGGGCACGGGATGCAATTGGGATGGGCTTTGCCTCGCCTGTCCGTGAAATTTGAATGAGGATGGCCCAGAGGCCGACAGGGCTGGCATTGACGTATAGTTCAGGTAATAGTGTAGGGTCATAGTATGCCATTGTTGTTTCGGCTGATAGGGACGTCTTGATCTGCTTGAACGCCTCCTGGCAGTCAGGGCTCCAGTCCCATTTGATGTTCGATCTGGTGAGTTCTCTGAGTGGCTCAGACATTGTTGCCAGGTTGGGGATGAACCTCCCGCAATAGGTTGCCATTCCCAAAAAACTGCGTGTCTCCGCGGCTGATGTCTGGGGGGAGGCCTCCTTTATGCCCACAATCTTTTGTGGGTCATCTGACACTCCCGCACTATTGAAGACATACCCGAAGAATGTTATTTCCTCCTTCAGGAACTCACATTTGCCCCGGTGGATGGTTAGGCCTGCAGTCTCCAGCCTGCTGAGCACCAGCTTGAGGCAATGCATGTGTTCTTGCCTGTCGCTAGCGTGGATGAGGATGTCGTCACTGACATTTAGCACTCCTGGTATGCCCTGTATTACTTCCTGGATGGCCTGTTGGAATACCTCTGCCGCTAAGGAGATGCCGAAGCTCCGTCTCTTGTACCGGCGTAGGCCCAGGTGTGTGGAGAAGGTGGTGATATATTTTGAGTTGTGGTGTAGTTTTAACTGGTGGTACCCAGCGTTCAGGTCAACTTTCGAGAACACTTTCAACCCTGTGAATTCCATAATGATTTCATCCAGTATGGGGGTGATGTGCCGCTCCCTTTTGATCGCTGCATTAGGTAGGCGCATGTCAATGCAAATCCTTACTTTCCCTGTTTGTTCCGGCTTCTTCATCACTACCTTGGGGGATACCTAGGGCGTTGGTCCTGTGACTTGCTAAATGATGCCTGCCTTTTCGAGTTGTCATTGTTCCTTTTTGACCAGGTCTCTCATATAGAATGGGGTCCTTCTGTGGCGTACCGCTCGGGGCTGTACCGTCTGGTTGATGTGAAGCTTTATGAGTTTGCCTTTCAAACATCCGATGCCGTTGAGGATGCCCGGGTACTTCTCCAGGAGGTTGGAAATGTCCTTTGAATCTGTGACGTCGCAGATGAAGTGGATTAGTCCTAGGTCTTCCACTGCATTCCCACTAAGTAGGCATTCAATTCCTGCATTGACAACCCATATACCTCTGGGTCAGGTGCGCTATACAAATAAATAAACAAACAAATAAATATTTTTGACTGAAGGACTCTGTCACCTCTGCTTAATGCTTAGTGTCGTTCTGAAACGTCCTACCACTGGTAGTGGGTTCTTGCATCCGTAGGCAAACAGGAGTGTGCCGTTTGGCTTGAGGCCAGGTCGGGGACGCAGTGTCCGTAAGATTGCTGACGGCATCATATTTACTGACGCTCCAGTGTCGATCGTCATTTGTGTCTCCTGGCCCTGTATGGACACAAGGCATTTGCGTCTTCTCTGTCTCTTCGTCGGATTTGTGCTGCTATGCTCAAATGCAGAGATTAGATATACCTTCCTTCTTCTTCTCGTTCGTCCAGTTCCCTTATCCGACGCTAGGTCACCATCGCCATCTCCGGATTTGTCTGTCGACGAGTTAGCAGTCTCTACGCGATGCATGTCTGCTTCCTTCTTCTTCTTGGGGAGAGCTTTGGCTTGTTGCGGTTGGGGTTGTGGGCGTTGAGGCTGCCTTGATGATCTGCAGACACGTGCATAGTGGTCCTTTCGGCCACATGCCCTGCACGTGGTACCTTGTGCTGGGCAGTTTCGTCTTCCATGACGTGCACCTCTGCACCATCCACACTCGGTGGGCCTCGGGATCCTTGGTTGCCACCGTGGTGAGCTCTTTGTCTCACTGGGCTCCTCCTTTGGCGCTTGGCGGTTGGCGATCTGTGCTATTACGGCTGTCGTTGGCACCAGTTGGAGCTTCTGTAGTGTGGTGCCCATGTGTGCTGCTCTCGCGTGTGACAGTTCTCTTTGGCGCCCATATTCGAGGATTCTGGCTAATGGAATTCCCTTTCGCCCAACACCATCCTGCGCTGCTTCATGGAGTACATGCAGTTGATGATCTGGCGTCTTACCTCCTTCTCAATGTTGTCGAGGTCACAGGTGAGTGCACGTTTCCTGAGTCTTGTGTGGTAGGTGTCCAGTGTCTCGTCCTCCATCTGGACTGTGGTACAGACATTGAATGTTTCGTAGTCCGGGTTCAACTGTGGCATAAAATGTGCTGTGAGTGCGTCTTTGGCCAGTTGGTAAATGTCTGCAGCATCGCCGATTATGAGCGTGTTGAATCTGCTTAGGATGTTGTCACCTACGTTCAGTAGAAGGTGTGACCTCATCTTCCTGGGCGTTGTGATGTCCTTGCAGTCCATCGCCATCACAAACTTCTGGATCCATAGCATCCAGCGGGGTCCCACTGATGATGGGTCGGTATAGGGGTCGAAAGGCCCCAATGCAGCTGTGGTCCCACCATGAGGTCGAGGGGATGGCGCAGGCAGCGTCAGCAATGCGGCTAGCCTTGATGGTGTGCCGGGCCTGGGTGTGGAAAGGCCCATTGCCATGGTGTCTTGGTGCTGGAGTTACCATGGACTGTGTTTGGGCAGCGATGGATATCTCCTCACCTCTGCTTCCAGGCCAGTAGGTGCGGCACCAACGTTCTTGCCAGCATCTCCTTGTCCTTATAGGTGGCGCAGTGGTGCGTCCTTGTGCCGCCTGGTGTGGAATTCGAGCAGCAGGAGAGAAAAAAAAAATCCCCCACAGCGACATCCACTGTCCCTGGGTATGCTCAGTGTATTGTAGAGTGTTTTTGGGGGAAAAAATGTTTTTGTTTTGGGGTGGGGGATGGTTTCCCCCACCGTGTCTCCAAATATTCACCCTTGCCGTGAGCTTATGGGCCGAATTGTGGCTTGGGAAGCTGTTGTACGTGTGGTCCGTTCCTCGTCGCCAGTGTTATATCTCTCCTTGCCAGTGCAGCTGGCAGAGGGAGAGAAGATAAGGGCCTGCAGCAGGCCGGGCCGCGGAGAGGAAGGAAGACATCACGGGCTCTCGCTGGCTCGTGCCCGGGACTCACTGCCCTCCGGCAGTGCGGGCTCTTTATTCCACATCCGCCTCACGTCACCGTGCTTGCGGGATGTGAGGGATACATAACAATCATGACGCAGAGTGGAGCCTCGCTGTGCAACAAGGATTCCATCGCAGGGATGGTTGGTTTAAAGATGACTACATAGGTTTTATGCCCTCAGCCCACAATCTGGAAACCCTCCAGGGCCCAAAGGAGCTGATTTGAAATCCTACTAGGGACTGCAGCCCGGATTCTGGCTGGAGCCAGAGGACACAATAACCTCAGGTGGTGGGTGAGAATAACCACATTCTGAAAAATACCTAGCAGGGGAGGGGGAATTCCGTCTGGCAGTTGCTTCATGCACTCCATGGGGCATGGAGAAATCACAGCTTCCTGCCCCGGTGCCCGGTGCTCTGTGTCTATCCTATCCGAACAAGTGCTGATCCTCATCGACATGGGGACTTTGATTAATGTGATGCCTTCTTCTGAGTTTCGCAAGTTGTGCCCACCCCCGATGCTGGCACCAGCTTGCATCCGAATCTCCACCTTTGGGGGCTCTTCGCCACTGCTGCTGGATGGAGCATTCCTCATGAGAATATGGCACAAAGAGGACTCGGTTTCCCGCGATGTTCTACGTAATGCCTATCGTGAAAGGACACTCTCCTGAGCTTCTCCACAGCTGAGGACCTTGGCCTAGTGCATTTCGCATACCAGGTGTACCAGACATACATTGATGCACTCCTGATGGGATTCCAGGGGCTATTTGATGGTGGGGGTTGTCTCAAGGGGCAGGACGACTACATGTGGACCTGTCAGTCCAACCAGTAGCTTTACGTCACACAGGGATCTCTTTTCAACTGAGAGGGAAGAGGATGGAGGAGCAATTGGTCAAACGGCTGAATCTAATCTCCAGGAGCCTGGGGCAGGAGGACCATTAATCTTCTAAGTCTTGTCTTTAGTGGGGTTTCAAAACTGGGGTAAGGACTTTTCACTGAAAAGGAGTTATAGAACGAAAGATCATGATATATTGGTGAGACCTAGAAGTAACAGAAGATGTGGTTTCACTGAAAAGGCAGCACACGTCTGGAGACAGAAGCAATCAATAAATTATTGAAGGTTTGTGATAGGCTCAGATGGGGAATAATGTTGTGAAAAGAAGGGTAAAGCAAGAAACCAGATAGGCCTTTATTGTAAGTATGAAGGTAGTGATTAAAGGGGTTTTGGTTGTTTAACCGTGGTAGAAATGTTTGCAGTGGAATTGACCGTAGTCAATTTTGCCGCAAATACATTTTTACCGCGGCCAAACAAAACAAACCCATGTCCCCCCAATTCCCCAGTACATCCATCCGCCCTCCCAACCTTCCCTACTTACCTTTTCTCTGTCCGCCGCCTCTCCTGCACCCTGCAGCGTCAGTTCCGTCCCTCTAATGCGGGTCGGATCTGACGCCTAGGGTCCCTTCTTCTTTTTTCCCCCTTTTTATTTGGAGGCCGCCGTCTCCAATGTTCAGGAAGCGGGGGACACCCTGCAACCCCCCAAGGCCAAACATACTGTACATGGTGAGCGGGGGACACCCCCGCAACCTCCGCTCCACCTGTTCGGTATTGATTGAATGGTACCGGCCGAATTCGGTCAAATGTACCATTCAATCGATTATATACCAGCAAATTGGCTAGCACCGACAAAGCACCTGTTATTTGGAGATACTGTATGTTTTTACCCCTCGTTGCTGTAGACCTAGTAAAATATCGCATTCTGTAGTTACCAATGTATTAACAGGTCAAATCCCTGATGATTTACGTCCACATTTTACCTCCACCTAAAAATGGAGGTAAAACATTTAAAGACTCCCCAAAGGTTTTCAAACTTTGTCCTATGCTGATGAGAAGTGCAAGCGCTAACCTTAAGCAGCAGATCATGTTTTTGTAGGGGGAACAAGCAAAGGGGTGAAAGGTGGCCACTCCAGTGGCCCACCTTCTCACCACGTTCACTGTGCAGTGCAGAAAAGTGTCAGAATTGATCTTTTGGTGCATTTAAAACAGTGTACAACAATGGGCGCATGAGCCACTACTGTGCACAATCCATTTCAATCCTCAGAATCAAGGTGGAACCAGATTAGAAAAGCAGAAGAATAATGCATGAATATTTCCAGCAACACTGGATGCAGCATACGGTCTGACATTTGTTCCAATGGCGCGGAAGTCCAGAAACACCACATAGGGGTGGGTTATGTACACCATGTGGTTTTCCATGGCAGACGTGGTGTCTGCGTGTAAAATATTGCCAGGCAAGTTGGCAGACTGGATCGCCTTTGCAGTTTTTAGCATATGAGCATCCAGCCAAGCACATCCCGCGAACACCCAGATATGAAAATATGACCTGTACGACGTCAAAGGGATGACCCTATGTTGCTCAGTCCATTCTTCCAGCAAGAACTAGCTATAAGGTTCATATCTAATACTTAGTTATGCATTGGGTCAGGGCGCAACGGTTCAAGCACTTGCCAAGACCAGGATTTGCGATTTAAGCACACAAGATTTTGTTGGGGGATTTGGCGCGGTATAGAAGCATACTAAGATAATTTAACTTGGGCCAAATTATAGAAAAAAAGGATGGAAAGCAATCTAAATCCCTTGGCCTCCACCTCCCACGTTGCCTATTTCGGGAGCAGGTTGTCTGAGATAGTCTCTCATTTTGTGGTCTCCTTTGGAGAGAGAGGTTGACAGCCTCTTGCATGTTGAAGGTTTCCCCAGGGGTTCCCAAACACTGTCAAAAATGATGCTCCAAAAAAAGTCCACCAATCAAATTAAAGGTACTATTCCCTGGTTTCTGGGTTTCCAGCACCCTTTCTCCAGTCTGTTCTTTTTCCAGAAAGCAGAAGTATAATTGGAACTTCTACAGCAGGCCAACTCTCCTTCCAGTAGTAGGCTTTGCCGGGATCTGGGATTCTGGTGGATGAGAGAGCCACTGAGGAAGGTCACTTCACCTATCATCCTCTGTTCTGAGGTTGTTCCTTTATCCCTGCCCCTTCCCGCCCGTCACTGAGCCTGTCCTGAGCTCCTTGTCCCTGCTCGTTCCTCCTCCTGTATCTGTCACCTGCCTTGGGAAATCTAGCCTGCCAGAACCTACCTGCTCTACATCACTAAATTCCTTCCTCTAATGTTCCTTCTCAACAAACTCCTCTATTTGCATCAGTTCCTCTCTACTATACCTATCTCTGTCCACTTTCTTTCTTCGTCCAACCTTTCCTCTCTGCTATTAGTCTTTCTCAAGCGCCTCTATCACTCTGTTTCTTTCCCACTGATATCTCTCCCTGTCCAGTTCCTCTCTTGCTCCAATTTCCACTCAACACTTTGGGCCTCATTCCGAGGTTGGAGGTAGCCATGGTGCAACTAGCACCATGGCTACCCCCTTACCGCATACCAGGTCCGGGTTCCCTGAATGGGGACTTACCGGGCCATTCCAACCTTGGAGGAACCGGTATTTCCCCATTCAGAGAACCCATCCCCATTCCCATTCGAGCCCCCATAGGGCTCAATGGGAATGGGGACCATGCTAACAACGGGCCCGTTATTAACGGGCCCGTTAATAACGGGCCCGTTGTTAGCATGCTGGTCCTTAAGCGGCTCCCACTAAGGGCGCCTGGTAAAACCAGCTGCCCTTATCGGGACCCGCTAAAAGACCTCGTAATGCGGCCGCAAGGGGTTAACGGCACCGGCACCCTTACCGGCACCGCTAACCGCTTACCGCCAGGGTCGTAATGAGGCCCTTAATCTCTTTGCTCTTGCATCTTTCTCCACAAGCCTTTTTGCTACCTTTTAGCTCCTCCCCTTGATAGTCCTCATGACCAATCATCAATCTACACTCCCCTTCCTCCTCTTGGTTTTCTGCAGCACCACTCTCTTTGCTATTTCCAACATCTTCCTATAGAAATTCCCTGCTACCCAGCGTTTCTGCACTACCAGCCTTCGTCTCTTGATATGCTCTACCTCCACTCCCTAGCTCTCCCCTAGGTATGCTCTTCTGTCAGTTTTATCTCTATTCCCAACCCCTACCTCTTGGTAGTCTCTGTGTTACTGACATCCTCCTTCTGTCCAGTCTCCACCTTCTCCAACACCTCAGCCTCACCTTCTGGTCTCAGCTGCTCTCCTTCCACCTCATTCTCACCCTCTGATCTAAATACATTCGTTCTATCTCCCTATCTGGTCTCATCAACTTTCTTTCTGCCGCCGCCTCGCCTTTGGTCTCACCAACATTCTTTTTTCTTCCATCTCCCCCTCTGGTCTCACCAACTTGTCTACCACCTCTGTATCCCGCCTCTTGCTGTGCTGGTCTCACCAGTATCTTCTCCAACCTCTTCCATAAACTCTCTGTTCTCGCCACTATTCTTGCACCCTCTCACTCCAGCTTCATCAGCAGCCTTGTTTCTCCAGGTTCCATGTGTCATCCCTCTCCAAATCCCACAAGCATTCTCCAAATTCCTACTCCAACAACCCACCCTCACTGACTGGGAGCCAGGCAGAGGCGTTGCTGGGGAGTTCTGAGGGGGCTATAGCCCCGGGTATTTTGGTTGTAGCCCTGGAAAGAAGCTTAGGGGTTACAACCAAAAAGGCTATAGCTAGCCCCCAGTCCCAACAGTCCCAAAATTAGCGTAGGCCTGGATCTTTTCCAGACCTAGCAAAACCCCTGCAGCCAGGGCATAGATATATTGTGGAAACCCCTCCCCTGTGTTGGACTTTGGATGAGGGTCTTTCCCTGTGTTCTGAGAGTAGGACTGTCGAGTGATTGAGTCACATGGGTAGAAGGGGACTGGGCTAAACCTATATGGGTCATGGTGGCCATCTTAGATTTCAGGTATGTGTTTGGAGGGCTACCGAGAGCTGTGCATGGAAGTAAGAACCCTCTGTCAAAATTCTGGGTGGATAAGTATCCGTTGGGTGTGTTTGGGTCCCCCCAGCCTTCTCTCCAGGTGTTTTAGGCGGTATGCAGTGATTATAACGAAAAAAGAAATAACGAATGCAATAATAACGAAAACATACTGATATTGAAAATCAATATTTGGGGGAGGGGGCAAAGGGTTAAAAGGTGTGTGGGGGTTTCGGGGTGGGGTTGGAGGCGTGGGGAACCCAATTTAAAAAAAATAAGAACATTTGATATTTTTTATTTTCGATATTATTTCATTTGTTATTTGTTCATTCGCTAATTTTAGGCTGTTTCCACGTGGTTTGCACATTTCCGAACTTTGCAAGCTGGTCCACAGACTGCAGGTCCGTGAACCTACCAGATGGACCCACAGACCTAGAGAGGTCAGCAAACTTTGCAGGACCATGGAAAAGGCACCTGCAGTCGCGTGGACCTGGGGGAGGGGCCTCAGCTGACTCTTTAGAGGTTCCAAGGCTAAGACAGGGGTTCATGAGTTGGAGAGGGGGCTTGGCAGGATCTTTGTGGTAATCCCCTGTTTTGCCATAGAGCCCCTGGCAGGGGATTTCATCACAGGAGTAAAACAGTAATTCCTAAAGAGGGTGTCTTTTTAGGCGAGAAAAAATATATTTTAACTCCTAAACATATGTTTTTGTAATCTATATTTATTTGCATTTAATAATTAAAGCAAACAAAATGATACATTTTTACTTTAAAGTTCCTCCTCAAATATGGCAATACCAATATCCCTTCCTGTTGCACTGATCTAAGCATATCCATTTAGAGGTGTGGGTGATACCGTGGGCATATTCTAATAGACACTGACGTTTCTTATCTTTTAGGGAGTAAAAGTGGCTAGTATTTCATTTATCTGTAGGGGCAGCTGCGATCCCACAAAACTAGGAGCGATCTGGACGAAGCCTTAGCTAAATATGTCCACAAAGCCTCCCCCTTAATTCTGCCTGTGGGTCCCACAGCTCTGACCATGGGACCTGTGAACCTCCAAGCTAGGTCTGTGGCAACTTTCAGGCCCCATGAAGACAAATATTGTATGCACGCCCCCCGGACCCCCCCCGTGCCACGCAATGCATCCTCAGACCCACTCCTAACCTTACCTTGCATATTCCCAGGTCAGGTTCTCATCCTCTACACCTTGGCTACACTAAAAACCTTTGCTAGTACTTCTATAGCGGCCATTTTGCCAGTCATGTGTAAGCTTTCCCATTCCAAGATGGCTCTCTCATTAGCTTTCATTATTGCCACAGTCAGAGGGATCAACAGATGACTCCAGAGAAACAAGTGGCATGAAATGTATGATTGTTTGGGCAAACACAAATGTTGGAGTAAGACCTGTGGATCTAAAAGGGTTTTTTCTAAAAACAGAGATATGTGTCAAAATAACAGTGCAGAGTTTCAAGGAAAACACAATCAATGCTTTTATTTTCTGAAATATGCAAACAACATACACATTTGAGTGAAACTATATGGAAACAAAGAAATATGCCACTTAACCTATGACAGCCATAAAGAGTTGGATGGATGTTGGCACACTAAAGATTAATTCTAACAAAACAGAAGTGTTGGTTTTCAGCACCGTTGCAGGCCCATGTTCACCTTATTTTTGTCTCATTTTTCACCTTTCCTGTTCCATCATGTCATTAGGAATCTCGGTGTCCTTATAAACTCGCATCTTTCCCTCACACCTCATGTGATAAAGTCTTGTTTTTGTCTGTTGAAGAAGTTAAAGCACTTTCTACCTCCCTTATCTATTCCTCATAAGATCATGTCAGTTAGCGCTTTTGTTTCACTATGATTTTGGAAACCGTATACACTTTGGCCTCGCTGAGGAACTCACCATCCAGCTGCAGAGAATCCTGAGGGCCACAGACAGGCTTCTTCTTACAATCAAAATATCCCAATGTTGATATCTGGAGCTGGAAAATAAATACATGAGTTAGAAAAAATGATGGGAGGAAACACCCTAGCTATAGGGGATATTAAGGATCTTTTAATCACCGTACTTGGTGATAGAGCTGGACACGTGCAGGTTACCCTGTGGTGACTACAGTTAATACTGCGCATGACGCAGCGCCGTTTAACAATTGCAGAACCGCGGTATGGAAAGCACTTCGAGTGCTATACCCAGACACTTCTGATATGGGAGCTATAATGACACGCAAGATGAAGGAGGGAGATGATCTTTTGCTTTATATTCAGAATTTCCAAGACGCATGGGTATTGGAAACACGGGAATCTTGGGGGAAGTCTATACCCATGTTTTACCATATATTATGCCAAGGGCTGCCAGAACAGGTACAGAAGCAGCTCATGAAACTGGTAGGGATTGCGGCTAAGCCATGGTCTGAAATACAGCTGACCATTGCGCATTATTGCAGGCTGCTGCAAGAAACAAATCGCAAAAAGAATGCTGCACGAAAGGGTGAAGAGGCGAAATTAGTGCAGAACAAATGATCAAAATATGGATCAAACACGCAGCAGGTGAATAACCAAAGGCAGTTTGATCAAAGCAATAACAGGTTTTACCCAAGAGGAAGAGGCTTTCGACGAAGAGGATGGCAGAGTAATCAGGGAGGTTTTCAGAGTAATCAGGGAGGTTTTCAAAATATACAAAACAGAAACCAGGATATGCAAAATGGGCAAGTAATCAGACCACGCCAACATGCTGGCCGTGTGGGATGACAGGGCATCTAGCACGTATGTGCAGAAGTCAAGGAATGATGCAAAATGACCAATTCACAAGAGGAGGGATGGTGAATACATCCGTGTTCTCGCAGCAGGGTGGAAATGGATTTGTGCAGAATCAAACGGTACAGCAGCAAGTGCCAAGAATACAGCAACGCTTGCAACCACAGCAGAAGGTGACACATTTTCCACAGGGACAGTCTCAATAGTCTCCAATGTAACTGTCACAAACAACAGGTACAGGACATGTACTGAATTCTGGAATAGGAGATGCTACTGCTGACGGAGGAAATCCATTCACTCAGTGTGGGACAAGATTATATGTGGACTAGGACAGCTCACTGGGAGAGCTGATGTGTTCTATCCTATCAGTGACACCGAACCCTCATGAGGAACCAAGGGTAGATGTCTTTATAGGGGATAAAGAATATTCTTTCTTAGTTGACACAGGTGCAACGCGCTCGTGTAAACGTGAAGGCAAGTTTTCTTTGTCTGGCGACGCCATAAACACTCAGGGCTTTACAGGAGTAACAAGTCATGTACCTTTTACACAAGAACTTCCAGTTTCCATAGGAGAATTTGACATGAAAGTGCCACTGCTATATTTGAGGCAGACTCCTGTAAATATATTGGGACGTGTAAGAGATTTTGTTTCATTGTGGTAAATTCGTGATTTGGTGTTATTTTCTTACTGTAAAATATTGGCGGTAATTTGGTGGTAAATTAGTCTTACATTTAGATTGGGTTTGATATCACACTATTTTAGTGACCATACCTTGTTGGCTTGTATTGGTGGTCATTTTAGTGGCATCTTGTTTTGCGGTATTTTATTCCTGTGGTATAGGGGCGAGCATGGTTTCTTTTTTATACTATAACCCCATCATAAAACAAACCTTTGCTTTCTATTAGAATACCTTCTAGCTGTCTGTAGAGAGCCCCAGACCTAGCACATCTAGTAGAACCCAATTATTTTATTCATAGCGCCACCTAAAGTCACAAAATCTTACCATGTTATTAACAGCATCATCTGCAATACAAAAGAACAAAACAGAACAAGCAGGTATTTTTGAAAACATGAATCAATGTTCCCACGCTTTGAAAGTATATAGAGAAAATAAACATACAATGAATTCCTAACTTCCCTACACTGCAATAAATGTTAGTCACACATACGGCATTTTATCTGTTCCTCACTTAGCACTTATCTTACCAAGGTCGGTATTTCTTTGAAGTCCCCGCACAACCTCGCTGTGTTTGCATATGCAGGCCCAGTGTCAGTGCGAAACTCTTCCGTAAACTTGTGTGGGGGAGCGCCAACTGATTATGTCCCAAAGCCAGCGCTCTACCCCCTGGAACCTCCGTCTGTCTCCTCAGCCCAGCATGAACTAACTGCTCTCTTCATTTCTATTTTCCCCCAAAACTTTTGCCCGTCCCTTTATTGACGTGGTTTGTCTGCCTACATTTTCTCCCAATCAGGTTAAAAAGAATGTGCTCTGTGCCACCCTTTGTTTTCAAAACAATGAAAGCTTCAGGTCCAAAATGACTGTTTCACTTTGCTTCCTGAATCTTGCATATTTTCTGTTCTCCACAAGCTGAAGAAAACACCAGTGTGCATTTAAAAATGAATCCCAGCAGTGCCACCAAAACATGGATTTCACCTCATTTTCCATAGAAGACTGCATTTTAATGTTAGAGAAGTTAGAATTAGTATTTTAGTAATGTTAATAATGTTAGTCGGATTCTAATGTAGTCTCGATACATGAAGTATCCAAAATACATGGTGCACTTCATTATTTGAACCCGGCAGCACACTACGTTTTTCTATGCGTGCTCTGAATATCTGCAGTTTCAAATTGGGCCTGGCTGTGTTGTAAATCCTATCCTTTGCATACTACAAATAATGCTATATATTATACTGGCAAAAAAAAAAAGAAAATGCTGTATTACATAATGGCAAAATGCCATTATCTGCTGGCAATAAAATGCTATTATATTTTAGCAAAATGCTGTACATGTCCTTACAGACGAGACTGAATGACAAAGTTAAACATGACAATCTCGTTCACCGAGAAGGGCATAGTATGTTCAACTCCAGAAATGCATTATTTCAACGTGTGCGAAATGATTAGAGCATACGCAGGACAAATTACTATGAGAGCTATTCCATTAGAGCCTGAGATGTTCGCCTATGGAGTGCGCATATTAATGTCAGGGCTACCAGGCCTTGCAGACAAAACAATGAGAACCCAAGATGAGTTTCCGTTCAGACCAAGAATACCTATGCATGAGGAAAAGGGACAAGTGTTTCCCTTAACAATACAAGCAGCCATAGTGTGAGGAGAGATGGCTATGCTTGATGGTTGTGATGATGAAGGCAGACAATGGTGCACAGTAATCACCATTGGGGAAGGTTACAGATTGACTGATGTCACTGATGACGATCTATTTGAAAAGCAAATAGGTGAAGATGAGTTGACATTTGAGGTAGATCTCATTTATTGGGTGGAAATGATTAAAATAGAGGTGCCTCGGAGAATGATGTTGGCACAAAAATGTCCTGAATATTTTCATCACGACATGGCAAAGGTGCCTGTCTCAGTATGGACTGCAGGCCCTTATGACGTAGGCCTACTGAAAGGAGTTGGAGAAGTGAAGATTAAATTAAAACCATGAGCAATTTTATCAAGAGCACGACAATACCCCATGCCTAGGGAGGCAGATGAAGGGATTTTCAAGACAATTTTCCGCCATGATGGAGCAAGGCATCCTAGTGACTTCAGAGTCATCATGCAATACTTCAGTTTATCCGATCAAAGGGAGGTTCTTGGCGTTTAATACAAGATCTTCACCCGATAAACCAGATAGTCGAGGCCGAGTTCCCTTTAGTCCAGATACCGTCCACGATCCTATGTAATATACCAATTGAAGCACGGTATTTCACAGTGATTGACTTAAAAAATTCATTTTTATCAATCCCATTGCACAAAGACTCACAAGATTTGACATCCAGACAAGTTTGTCTGAAAAGCACAAAGCTGCCTGTTAAGAAGGATTTCTGAACTCTGACCTGGAGGGGCAGAGGTTCAGTAGGCCAACCTAGTTTCTTGGAACAGGGTAACCTCTGGATAAGCCAGACCAATCAGGGTAGCTATGGCAGGCGGTGAAGACTAAGTCTCAGGAGGGGTGACGGCGACTGAAGGACCTCAATGAGCACACAGAGCAAGCACACTTACAAATTACTCCAGACAGGTGTTATATCAAAAATATAGACACATTTATTACAAGGCCTTTGTAACATAGACCATAGCAAAAGAATCACATTAACAGTAAGTAAACCAATACATCACACTCAATACAATATATATACAAGACCATTAGGGTCTAAAGGGTTAAAGGCATGAAATATGTCGACAACCTAGATTGGAAGGAAACAGGCAGTGCAGATAGTCTTTAGGCCCAGTTCGACATCGACAGTAGACCTAACTAAGAGGCAGTCCAAGCCCTAAGAAGAGAGGAGCCTTGTGCTCAATAGTACATGCAATGCAAACGCACATGGTAGTTCCAATGGGCAGAAAAGGGTCTCTTCAGGGGTCTCTAGCAGCTTGGGAAGGTTGATGAGATGATGCAGAACAGGTTCCCACTATTCAAGAAGGACTTCCACTTGATTGCAGAGGCAGTTTGAGAGTGCGGGATGGAGTCACTATTTCGCAATAGCTGTGGAACACAGAGGGGCCCCATGCGTAAAAATAGGCTCTTGCACTAGGGGCCACTGAGTGGTGTAAGGAGTGCTCACCGGTCCCCGACGCAAGCAGACCCAAACTTCGCCAGTTCAGTCCACTTCGCTGGCAGGTTCAAATGCGGCAAAAGGGACGTCTCGGCACCTTTCAGTTCCTAAAATACAGCGATCATTCCCAAATGGGACAGTGGTGATTTCTACACTCTGGGTGGGGGAATCAGCCCAGTTTCACTGCAGCAGGCTTCAGGGGCAAGAGGGTCACAAATGCAGCAAACTTGCACAGGTCGTTGCCGCGGCAGGGCAACATGGTAACCACGTTTACTCCGGTCCTGGCGCACTCATATCACTTCAGAACTGGGAATTCCAAGTGTACGAAATTCGGTGTGAGGGTGCCGGGTACACAGAGCTAGGAGTATGCCAAGTTTCGAGGGCCACCTCGAAACGGCGGCGGTGACAGAGCAAAGCAACTGGGTAAGCAGGTCAGTCCACTGGTTGGCCCAGGGACACTTCCGAGAAAGCTTACTTGCAGGATTTGATGAAGGTGCCAAGATAGTTGGTCCCACTATTCCAATGGTTCGACGCGTCTTCACAGAACTTCTAGGACGACCAGATGCAGAGGGGTCCCACGGGACGACAGCGGGCTCAAGGTGCCAAACCTTCCAGCGGGTCACCAGCGGTTCCTCGACTCAGCTTCGTAGTTACAGGATACTTGGATCCTATCCTTTGTTCGGTGAGAACTAAGGAGAACGACATGGTAGTGGTATTTTCAGCCTCCTCTTATCCAAAGTTCCCTTTGCGCCAAAGCGGAGAGGACCCAATGGGAGATCTGCTCACAAACATACATCCGTCCCGTGGACCAATAATGGACCACGGTGGTCCCAGGCATTCATGGCACTCCAGACTCTCTGGCACCCAGGATGTGTATTGGAATCAGACTTTCCGGCCCACATCCTGGAGCCACACTGTAAAGACTGGTAGGGGGTGTCTGTACTTCTGCTCTCTATATGGTAGAGGAGAGGCACAGCTGAACCCAGCCAAGATTCTCTATTACGGTAGCAATGGACGAGCAATCAAGGCCTAGCTTCTCAGGAAGTGATGCAGGCTGGTTCTTAAGTATAGTGTAGTCCCCGAACCCCTACAAAGGAATGTCCACACACTGTATTACTGAAAACACAGTCTTTATATAATTAATATTCAAAGGTATGTACACGATCACAATAACGCACTTTGTACTCAGAAGTCAATAATGATAAATATATACAATTCTAAAGTGGTACCACCAATGTTATCGAATTCATTAAAGTGCATCAACTGTACGGTTTAAAATGTCACACAGATCAATAACGAGGAAACCAGCAATAGAGATAGGCAGGAACGTAAGATGGTTGAAACAATAGGCAGAATGCTGACCCCTACCACTAGGCGCAGTTCTGTGTGGAGATCCCCCCACCTGGGCAACCTGTAAAATAAAGATATATAACACAAGCCCAGTCCATGTAATGTTCAATAGTCTTATTTCCTCCTATTAAGGTTTAACCCCCCCAATGTACCCGGTGGAGTAGAGTTCTCCGAAGATGCGTCGACCGATCCTTCTTGAGTGACTCCCTTTAAAGCAGGAGCCACGGATCGTCGAGAGGCGTCGGGGGAACTTGGCGTTTGGTGTCAGGGAATCGACGGCCCTTCTTGAGTGCCCTCCCTTTAAGGCAGGAGTCACGGGGCGCCGAACGTCCGAAGGTGAACAGGTTGAACTACGGCGGTGAAGTGGCAGCTTCGTTCCTAGCGGTGCTCGTCGATGACAGATCGTTGGCGTCCTGCAAGGAAGAGGCGTGCGGGGCACCTCGGTGATGATAGTTCTGGACCGCAAAGAGATGATGAAGAACTGCGGCCCAGCAAGGGCGTCGAGTCGTCGGCGTCTCTGTGGTCTTTAGGTGGCGGGATGCTCCTCGGCGCGTCGACGGTCGGGCCTTCTCCAGTGGGAGAAAAGCGGGTGACGATGCAGACGAGAGCGTCCGATGATCAATTGAAGTTCTTAGGCAAACGGGAGCATGGCGGCTCCGGTCGGCGACAGCGGTCGTCGACAGTGGCGGACAACAGTCCGAGTGCTTCTCTTTGAGATTCCGCAGCAGTCCCTGTCTCGGGTCGGCAGCCTGTCGAAGGTCTGTCTACCAGGGAGCTTTGGCAAAGATCAGCTGTGCACGATGGTCCCTCGTAGCTCGGGAAGAGGGCGCCTTACCAGGTCCTCTCTGGGTCAGTCCTTGGAGGCACAGCAGCTTTCAGATTGTGAAGGAGAGCAACAGCACTTCTTCTCGTCCAGTGGGGCTTCAAGGTCAAGCTTCAGTTACTCCAGTTACTCGTTGTAGTGGACTTCAGCTTCTGAACATGATTCCTAGCAGTGAGAGGTCCCCAGATATACTGTTGATCTCCCATTCATTCCGCTGGGTCACACTCAAGCAGCCAATCACGACTAAGGGCATTCATGCAGGCAGGCAGCCAATCAGGCACACAAGGTATTCAGGCCATTCACTTCTCTCCAGACACTCACAACAGGTCATGTGTATTGGGACAAGCACCGAGCCATTCAACACTCCAAGCTGCATTCATACCGGTTTCGGGCAGGGCTGTCTCAGTCATTGTGTCAACCACCAGATACTAGACATCCACAACACAGAATGCATATTCGTCACACACTCTATTCACCCAGGTCCCACCCACAGGAGGTACCCACAACATACATCACCGGGAAGGCTCCAGCTAGTCTGGCCGGGCCTTCACAACAACACCACATATGGCATTTCCACCCAACAGCCAGTCAGGGGGAAGTGACAGAGTCAGGGCTTCCCAGGACTTTGGGAAAACAAGGTAATGGGTAATAGAAAGCACGAGGCCACAAGGGCCATCTTGTTTTCCAGCAGGAATCAACTGATCCCAATGGCAGGGCTGAGGTATCCCAAAATGAAGGATCCTCCGCCCACCTGTCAATTTCAGCATGCAGCTGCCACCAGCCCATACCCTGCTCTGTGGGCCACCCATAGGTGCCCAAAAACATACACTAGGGGTACAGGGTTGTACCCCCACCCATGGGTGCCATAAGGGTATCCCACAGGTCCATTCACCAAACCAAAAGAGAGAGAGCTGCACCGCCTGGAGTCCCACATGAACTCCTGCGCGGAAAACACGACAGAACACACGATAAAAAGCAGTAAAGGACAAGGATTCGGAGGCCCTGTCCCTCCAATACATTTCCAGCATCACAGTCGCCCCCCCCAGACTGAGGTGGAGGGTGCCTAATCTCCCACGGGATAGACACCCTCATCTAAACGGTCAACATACCTTCTGGAAAGACCATCTGCATTATCGTGACTCTTCCCTGGTCTGTGCTCTATGGTGAAGTCTAGCCTTTGCAGGCTAATGGACCACCTGAGCATTTTCGGGTTCCCACCCTTCATCTGCATAAGCCACTTCAGGGGCTTATGATCTGTTTGGACCTTGAAGGTAGACCCCGTAAGGTAGGGGCTAAAACGCCTAAGGCTCCAAACTATACTAAAACACTCCTTTTCAAAAGTAGCCCACCTAAGTTCTCTACCCTTGAGTTGTCTACTGATGAATATGATAGGATGTTCTCTCCCTTTGTCATCTAACTGGGACAAGACAGCTCCAATTCCGGTGTCGCAGGCATCCATCTGGACGATAAAGTATCGGCTGTAGTCAGGCGCACACAACACGGATGCCCTACACAGACTTTCTTTCAAGCCATCAAAGGCCCTCAGTCCAATTAACCTTCCTAGGCTGCTTGGGGGAAGGCAGAGCTGTCAGTGGTGCAGCTATGGTTCCATAGTCTGCCATGAAATTGCGATAATACCCGGTGAGGCCCAAAAAGGCTCTCACCTGGGTTTGAGTAGTGGGAGTCTCCCAGTCCTGTACATCCTGTACCTTACTGGGGAGAGGTTGGATTTGACCCCCTTCTACCTCATGACCAAGATACGTGACTTTCCCCTGAGCTATCTGGCACTTGGTGGCCTTGATAGTGCGGCTAGCCCTCTTTAGGCCTGCAACACTCTACCCAAATGTGTCAAGTGCTCTTCCCAAGTGGAACTGTAGACGGCAATGTCGTCTAATTAAGCCACACAAAAGGCTTCCAGCCCACGAGAGCATGATTGACCAATCTCTGCACGGTGGCAGGGGCATTCTTCAACCCAAAAGGCATGACCCTAAACTGGTAGAGTCCCTCTGGTGTTGAGAACGCTGTCTTTTCCTTGGCATGGTCCGTCAGAGCTATTTGCCAATAGCCTGAGGTGAGGTCAAAGGTGCTCACAAATTTGGCAGCACCTATGGTGTCCACGAGCTCATCAGCCCTGGGCAATGGGTGCGCGTCAGTTTTGGTGACGGCATTGACTCCTCTGTAGTCCACACAGAACCTCCAATCCTTGGTACCTGGCTGGGAACTTGCCTTGGGGACAAGGACCACGGGACTGGACCAGGGACTGGTTGAGGGTTCAATAACACCCAGATCCAACATCTTGGCGACCTCAGCCTGGATGTGGTTCTTGACTGTATCTGACATTCGGTAGCTCCTGCTTTTGACAGGCACGCTGTCACCAGTGTCAATCTCGTGCTTACACCACGGTGTAAGGCCTGGCGTCAGCGAAAACAGAGAGGCATACTGCTGGAGCAAAGTCCTGCAGGCCCTCTGCTGCTCGGTGGTCAAATCTGGAGAGAGATGCACTCCCTCCACTGAGCCATCCTGAGGGTTGCTATGCTGCTATGCAGCAAATCAGGAAGGGGCTCACTCTCATCCTCTTCTTGCTCTGAAGCCAGCAAGAGACATGAGACTTCAGCTCACCTGTGGAAAGGCTTCAGCCTATTAACATGGAATACCTGAGGGGCTACCCCTGGGATTCCCATGTCAACCAGATAATTGACCTCACCCATCTTGGAGATTATCCTGAAGGGTCCAGTCCACTTATCTGCCAATGCCCGAGGCTTGGTAGGCTCCATCACGAGAACCTCCTGTCCCGGAGTCCAATCCACTTGCGATGCTTTAAGGTCATGCCAGTATTTGTTCAATTCCTGGCTGGCCTTGAGATTCGCTGTTGCTTGACCCATCATTTGTGTCATCCTCTGCCTGAGGCCTAACACATAGTCCCCCACTTGCTTGGCGGGACCGGGAGGGGTGGCTTCCAAACCTTCTCGGATCAAGGCAAGGGTCCCCCTCACGGGATGTCCAAAGAGTAACTCAAAGGGGCTGAAACCAACACCCTCTTGAGGTACCTCTCTGTAAGCAAAAAGCAGGCATGGCAGGAGGAGATCCCATTTCCTCTTTAGGGGCTCTTCCAAAGCACCTAGCATGCCTTTGAGAGTTTTATTAAATCTCTCAACCAGACCATTGGTCTGGGTGGTAAGAGGTGGAAACTTGTAGGTTACCCCGCACTCTTTCCACATGGTTTTCATGTAACTAGACATGAAGTTGGATCCTCTGTCAGAGACAACCTCCTTGGGGAATCAAACACGGGTGAAAATGCCCAGGAGAGCCCTGGCAACCACCTTGGCAGTAACAGTCCGAAGGGGTATAGCCTCAGGGTACCTGGTGGCATGATCTACCAAAACCAGGATGAACCGATGTCCACCTGACGTGGGAGGGTCAAGGGGACCGACAATGTCGATGCCCACCCCACCCTCTCAAATGGTGTGCCAACCACTGGCAATGGCTGCAGTGGGGCAATGACACTGCCTCCAGTCTTGCCAGACAAATGACAAGTGGGGCAGGTCCTGCAGTGGGACTCCACTTCTACTCCCATGCGAGGCCAGTAGAAATGGGCAGAGAGCCTCTGCTTAGTCTTCTTGGTACCAAGATGACCAGCCAAGGGTACCTCATGCGCCAACTGCAGTAGGAAGGGCCTGTAAACCTGGGGTACCACCAACCTCTTGAGGGCAACCAGGTAAAGGCTTAGTGGGCTCACTAACAAGGAGCTCACCCTCCCAATAAATCCGGAATGTCCTAGGCACTTCTTGTGCCTGGAACAGGGCCTGTTTCCTCAGACCCTCGAGAGAGGGACACTCTCTCTGTCCTTTACAGAAGTCTGCCCTGGAGGGTCCCCCTTCAGCTAACAAGCATTGAACATCGGGATGATCCTCCGGGTTGAGAACCTCTCCCACAGGAGAGTCTTCTGGCACTTCTCCCACAGGAGTTGAGACGGGGTTTACCACTGGACCCAGCCCGTCCGGAGCATGGATCCCAATGGGTGCTGTAGGAACAGCAGGAAGAGAAGGAGCTCCCTCCACAGAGGTGGCCTTCTTGCTCTTTCTTCGTCGTGCCTTTGGCCGCGCCTTCGGCTCGGGTACCTGACTCACAGCCAGACCAGGTGTCACCTGTGATCTAGTGACCCCAGCAGCAGTCATGGGAAGACCATCCGCGATCAATCCCAACTCTACTAGATCGTTACCTAACAGAATGTTAGCAGGGACATTGTCCTGAACCAGGACAGGAAGCTTTGCTGTCTTGTCTCCAATTACGAGTGTGACTCGGGCTACAGGCGATAATTGGGGAGGCCCACCAGCTAACCTGGTGGTTCTCAGAGGAGCATCTACATAGTCCTCTGGCTTGAGCAGGGTCCTGTCCACCACTGTCATGCTTGCCCCAGTGTCTCTCAAACCAGTAGAAGGCTGGCCATTCAGGAGGACACTTCTCAAAAATCTACGGGTGTTCTGTGGGATAGTCACCAGTACTTCCGCGTACTGGTCCCAGGCCCCAAGGGACACTAAGGAAATCTCTACGGGAGCACCAAAAGTGATCCCTGTAGAGGAGGGGAGGACAGTGGCCTCCACCTCAGACATGGGGTAAGGGTAGGTCAGGCTGACAGCCTGTACTCCGAGTGCCTTACCTTTACACTTGGAGTCAGCCCTTTTGTGATCCAGAGCCAAACAGTCCCAACAAGTGCCGGGAGTGCGGGGTACGGTACTGGAACCACCGGGAGCCTGCCTTGCAGCAGGTGGACCACTACTCTTATTCCCACCCACAGATGACTTATTACCACTAGAATTTTGGGTCTTGGGAGAGGAGGGATTAGGTTTATTCGACTGTGACTGCTTTTGGGACTCCTCAGCTTTCTGAGAGGCCCCCTTTTCTTTGTCCTTGTCCTTCCCCACTGGAGTCCTTAGGGGACACCCGGTGGGAGACCCACTTGTCAGCCAACCTAGCCAGCTTAAAGGGATCCAAAATGTTCTGGTCAGCAATATACTGACGCAGCTCCGGTGAACAGGCTTCAGAAAAATGCTCAAGAAACAACAGGTGGGACAATTCAACAAAGGTTTTCACCTTGTAACCATCAATCCACCCCAATCAAAGCAAATTTCATACACTCATACTGACCCCTTTCTTCCACACTCAGCTTCAGAATACAGTCATATCCAGTTTGAGGCACTCTGCTTAGCAAACACTTAGCCCAATCTCTTTTGTCAACATCATGAATTGCACAAGCCATTTCAAACGCTTCAATCCATTGGAGGATATCAGAACCCTCCACAAACACACCAACCAAATCCTTAATAAATATTAGCTGCTGGGGACCTGACACTCTCACTGGGTTTCGCTGAAGTCTCCACTCGAGCTTTCTCTAGCTGGATTCTCTGACATTCAGTGTCCTTGTCTTTGAGTTCAAGATCCCTATTCTTGAGTTCAAGATCCCTATTCTTGAGCTCCACTTGTTGAGCCAACTCCTCCTTCTTAAGCTCAGCATCTATTTCCAACTTGCGATATTCGAAGGCCAATTTCATCCTCAATAACTAAAGCTCCAAGGAATTTCTGGGGTTCGGAACAGAGGCAGCAGGAATGGTGGCATTCCCAGAAACAGATTTAGTAGAAACCCCAGGGGCAGAGTCCTCATTGGTTGCATTCCCCCGCTCATCAAGAGTTTCACCATCGGTCTGGTAGTCCACCAGGGCAGCTATCAGGTCAGCCCTAGACTTATCCACAAAGTCTAACTCCCTGGCTTCACAAGCACTCTGGAGAGCCTCTAAGCTCATCCGAGTCAATTTACCATTCGCAATAGACTCCATTGCTTGTAATGCAGTTATTTTGTACACACCCAAACCTTAATCTAATAAAGTACAGATATTTTGTAAGTGGCACGGTTATACACTGAGTCTTACAACCATTAGCATCCCACCGCTGCCACCAGTGTAAAGACTGGTAGGGGGTGTCTGTACTTCTGCTCTCTATATGGTAGAGGAGAGGCACAGAAGACCCCAGCCAAGATTCTCTATTACGGTAGCAATGGACGAGCAATCAAGGCCTAGCTTCTTAGGAGGTGATGCAGGCTGGCTCTTAAGTACAGTGTAGTCCCCGAACCCCCACAAAGGAATGTCCACACACTGTATTACTGAAAACACAGTCTTTATATAATTAATATTCAAAGGTATGTACACGATCACAATAACGCACTTTGTACTCGGAAGTCAATAATGATAAATATATACAATTCTAAAGTGGTACTACCAATGTTATCGAATCTCATTAAAGTGCATCAACTGTACGGTTTAAAATGTCACACAGATCAATAACGAGGAAACCAGCAATAGAGATAGGCAGGAACGTAAGATGGTTGTTTGTTTGTTTGTTTGTTTATTTGTTGTGCGCACCGGACCCTGAGGTAGCAGGGCGCAAGAGACAAGGAGGTTTACAGCTTGGTTACACACGTTACAAGTTACAGAGCAAGCAAGTTACAGAGCAGACAATTTCTTGACTCTACAGGTGAGACAAGTACAAGTGCAGATAGAGCGCCACCAAACAGTCAAATCTATGGCCAAACAAAATAGCAAGTCATGTGGAGTACAAGTGGAGGTGCGAGAGGTAGAGTGCCATTTATGTCGCATTCTCGGTGAGCCATTTTATGGTATTCTTTCTGAAGTTGTTGAACGTTTGGTTGGATCTAAGTGCAAGGGGTAGGGCGTTTCATAACTGTGCTGCCTTGACTGGGAAGCTGGATCCTCCGATAGTGGTAAGTTTAAATCTGGGCACTAGGAGTTGAAACAATAGGCAGAATGCTGACCCCTACCATATCCCCAGATATACTGTTGATCTCCCATTCATTCCGCTGGATCACACTCAAGCATCCAATCACGACTAAGGGCATTCATGCAGGCAGGCAGCCAATCAGGCACACAAGGTATTCAGGCCATTCACTTCTCTCCAGACACTCACAACTAGTTATGTGTATTGGGACAAGTACAGAGTCATTCAACACTCCAAGCTGCATTCATACCGGTTTCGGGCAGGGCTGTCTCAGTCATTGTGTCAACCACCAGATACTAGACATCCACAACACAGAATGCATATTCCGTCACACACTCTATTCACCCAGGTCCCACCCACAGGAGGTACCCACAACATACATCACCGGGAAGGCTCCAGCTAGTCTGGCCGGGCCTTCACAACAACACCATATATGGCATTTCCACCCAACAGCCAGTCAGGGGGAAGGGACAACAAGGTAATGGGTAATGGGTAATAGAAAGCAAGAGGCCACAGGGGCCATCTTGTTTTCCATCAGGAATCAACTGATCCCAATGGCAGGGCCGAGGTATCCCAAAATGGAGGATCCTCCGCGCACCTGTCAATTTCAGCATGGAGCTGCCACCAGCCCATACCCTGCTCTGTGGGCCACCGACAGGTGCCCAAAAACATACACTAGGGGCACAGGGTTATACCCCCACCCATGGGTGCCATAAGGGTATCCCACGGGTCCGTTCACCAAACCAAAAGAGAGAGAGCTGCACCACCAGGAGTCCCACATGAACTCCTGTGCGGAAAACACGACAGAACACACGATAAAAAGCAGTAAAGGACAAGGATTCGGAGGCCCTGTCCCTCCGCTGCATTTCCAGCATCACACACACACACAAGGCATGCAGAAGCCGCAAAAGCATTGGGATTCGCGGGAAAGTGCATGACCAAATAAGGACTGACCCGGGTCGACTCGGCCTGGGGAAGGTGAAGGGGCAAGATGGCCAAAAGCCAGGACAATGAACCTTGTGGCATGGCCATTTTGGAGCCAGGCCACCTATTTGTGCCAAACGCGGTAAACGCAGTTAACCTGGCAGGAAAGGGTTAAAAGTAATGCGAAAAGATAGCTGCTACTAGTCCTGTCCATGACAGACCTGCACAGTTCATAAAAAGTCCAGCGAGAGTATCTAGGGCCTTTAGAAATTACTATAGACCCAAGTGTGCTGTATGGTAAGATACATTGCACACTTGCTACATGTTACACAAAAGCTGCAACATGAGGAAAGGACTAAGGGAAACAAAGTCTCCCAGTACTGACTGTCTTAAGGGCATGTCATTTTCTCCATAAAAAGTGAGTGAAAGCCCAGAGGAGTGCAGCTGAAGGCTGTGCTTCTCTGGCAAAGTCAGTCAATGGTGTCTAAACAGCAGCGAAAAGTTTGGGGATTGACGCATGGAGTGAAATTTACATACAATTATGAAATCTTTCCTAACACTACCTCAAGGTTATTGTGAGTCTCCTTCGATTTTCAATAGGGTCCTGTTAGGATGTGCAGCGTTTCCAATGTTTACCTGTTAAACCATGAGTGTATAATATTTCCTTCACTATGTCTATTGTCACTTAGATACTATAGAACTTAGAACTGCATTTTATGTAGCAGGGTTCCAAGGAGAGAGTGAAGAAGCAGGGCCTTAGTGGGAAGATAGAGGAACACTTTGTACATAACATTTGGCGACGAGGATTTTGACTGGGACCCGGAGGACGACCCCCAGCGCCTTTTCTACAGATCTAGTGTGCTGGCTGTGGAGCGGAGCCAGCCTGACTTGCCTGAGGGAGGGCCTTTTTCAGTGGATTATTGACGGCCTGACATCCAGTGTGTGGCATCCACTGGAGGGACATTGCTAGCGCCAGAGGAAAACCCCTGGAGGCTCCGTGGTCTGTGGGAGCTGGAATTGGACCCCTGCAATTTTGTTGAACTTGTGGAGACCGGGCTGGCAAAGACACGGCTTTGGCACTTTTATTGGATTTTGGGTTGTGTGTTTTCCGAGCGGCCATTGGACACCCTGGCCCCACACTGAGCAAGGTTGAGAAAGGAGTCGCCGCCGATGACCCTGGTGAGGCGCTCCAGGGTGAGTACATAACCAAGCAGCTATCTTTTAATTAGTGTCACCTACCTGTTTGGGTGGGAGCTCTATTGGTTAAACCATAATTGCAAGATTGTTATTCTATTCTGCAACTTTGAGACATGGCAAATGTGCCTGCTCCTGTGTTTTTTCTGGCAGTGCCAGGTGAACCCAGGGTTAGATGGGAAGACTGGAAGGAAGGATTCAGCAAATATGCCTTAGCAGTGTTTGGTGCCAACTACTCCAATGAGCGCAAGGAGGCATTGCTATTTCACTGTTTGGGAACTGCAGGCCAAGAGGTCTTTAAGAGATTGCCGGAGCCTTCTGACATTTTGGATGCTGGTCCATATGAAAGGACATTAGCCAAACTGGACAGACATTTTAGAGTGGAGGAGAACATTATATTGGAAAGATATAAATTTGCCACGAGAGAGCAGAAGAATGGGGAAAGTATCGAGGATTTTGTCACGGCTTTAAGGGGCTTAGCAGTGAAATGCAAATTCACTCACTGTCAGGATGAGCACTTGAGAGACCAGCTAATGATTAAATGTTCCAATGACAGTATTAGGAAAGAACTATGGAAAGAGAGGAACCCCACTTTGGATCGAGCAATTGAGATAGCGAAAATGGTGGAACACACAGATAAGTGCATTGAAGTTCTTCAATCGGATACTGTGAACAATGGTAAACCCAAGTTGGATGAGAGTCAGGGTTCAGTGCTGAAGGTGTCAAAGGTTGTTCAGAGGCAGAGTACGTGGAATCCAAGACGCGCCTCGCAGAATGCTAAAAGGAGCGAAGAGAACAGACCGGCAACTGGCAGAGGATGGCGTCAATGGGTTCCTGCAAAAGATAGCAGAGGGATTCCCAAAGACATGAATTCTTTCAAGATGGTTAGGGATTCAGGACAATCCAGAGGATTTCCAGGGAGAAGATGCTTTAGATGTGGAAGCTTGTCGCATATAGCCTCGGATAAGGATTGCTTTGCTATTCATATCATATGCAATGAGTGTGGTGTGAGAGGGCACATTGCCCGATGTTGTAGAAATTTTAATGCTGGGTCAAATCAAGTGCATGAAATAAGTGCAAGTTATGAAGATGAGTCATATTGTGAGGATGGCAGAGAAGTGGTATTTACAGTGAATGCTGTCAATGGCAGAGTGAAAATGCAGAAACCTTATGCTGAGGTTGTAATTCGAGGTGTACCCGTACGCATGCTAATGGATAGTGGTGCTGACTACACCTTGATAAGTGTGGAAGTGTGGAGGAACAAATTCGATAGTTGTACTCTGTGGGAAAATACTGTTAAAGCAAATGCTTATGGAGATGTTCCCATAGATATTATAGGTTGCTTTGATGCTGAATTACAGTTTAAAGACAGGAAGGCCAAAGGTTGTGTGTATGTTACCAACAGAGGGGGTGAATTGTTGTCATGGAGTGATCAAGCTGAATTGAAGATAAGGCTTGAGGCAAGTCATCCCGAGCAGGTAATGTCTGTTGCGGGAGGAGAGCCCACAGAGATACAAACCACGTTATCTGGGAAATTGGGGTGTCTTAAGGGCTTTGTACATGTAATTCGCCTAAAGAAAGGAGCTGTCCCTAAGATTGCAAAACTGCGAACTATTCCTCTTGCTCTTAGAGGAGATGTAGAGGAAGAACTCAAGAGAATGGAAAGAGATGGTGTCATTGAAAAGATAGAAGCATCTGAATGGGTCAGTCCTATAGTTGTAGTCAGAAAAGGCAATGGGTCTTTGAGGCTCTGTATAGATCTTAGACATCTAAACAGCATGTTTGTGGCAGACAGGTTTCCTCTTCCCCGAATAGATGATTTGATGGTGGGAGTAGCTGGGTCAAAAGTGTTCTCCATACTAGATCTTAAATCGGCCTACCATCAGGTTGAATTGCACCCTAATTCCAGGGATCTCACCGCCTTCATCACCCCGATTGGATTGTTCAGGTGTGTTCGCATGCCATTTGGTTTGGTCTCAGCCGCAAGTGTGTTTCAGAGTATTATGCATAAATTACTTGGGGGTGAAAAAGGGGTGATGTGTTATCAGGATGATGTTCTTGTATGTGGGAGCGATGAGAAGGAGCATGATGTTCGTTTGAAAAGAGTTTTGGATATTTTGAAGGAGGCAGGCCTCACCGTTGCCTTGGAAAAATGTACTTTTAAAGCCAACAAAGTGGTGTACCTGGGTCATGAGATCACTGGGGAAGGGGTTAGACCCAAGGAGGAGGCTATTGAGGCCATAAAAAGAATGGAGGAGCCTAAGTCTAAAGGGAACATACTATCATTTTTGGGACTGGTGGAGTTTTACAGCAAATTTGTCAAGGGGTTAGCAGAAATGTCGAGGAATATGAGATTTCTCACTCGCAAGGGAGTCGTTTTTAAATGGTGTGACCGGTGCAAGAAAGAATTTTTGATGATAAAAGAGGCTATTGTCAATGCTCCCATTTTGAAAATATTTGAGGAAAGTAAACCCACATTGCTTTTTGTTGATGCCAGTGATTATGGTGTTGGGGCTGTTCTGATGCAGGAGGATCAGACAGGTTTACAGACTGTGGCTTTTGCGTCCAGGTCTTTGAAGGGCCCAGAATCTAGATATTCAGTTATTGAGAAGGAGGCTCTAGCATGCGTTTGGGGTGTCGAGAAATTTAAAAGATTCTTGTGGGGGAGGAGTTTCACCATTTGCACTGACCATAAACCCTTGGTTGGAATTTTTACGAAAGGTGGTTTGGAGGGAGTGTCAAGACGCATTATGAAATGAGTCACGGCATTGCAAGGGTTACAGTATACCATGCTCCACGTAAAGGGGGAGGTTAATGTGGTTGCAGACGCCTTGTCTAGATTTGTCCAGAGGGAAATTTCTGACGATAGTGACTTTACAAGTTCAGAGGAGAGTGCAGAAATATTCCAGGTGCATGAAACATTAAAGAAAAGTGAGTGGGATGTGTCTTGCACGGAGGATGTTGTATATCAAGGAGTACTTACTCTGGTTGCAGAAGGTAAAATTAAGAGCCACAGGGGCGAGATGAATGGTTTTGCCAAAGTGAGGGAGGAGCTATGGATTCAGGATGGTTATTTATACAAGGGTCACCAGATGGTTGTGCCAGTCGGTATGAGGAAGTCTGTCTTGGATTTGGCCCATGTTGGGCATTTAGGTCTGGCCAGGATGAAGGGACTTGTGAGGTCTGAATTTTGGTGGCCTGGTATCGACAAGGACATAGAGGAACAAGTCAAAGACTGTGTGGAATGTATTGAGGGAAACAAAGGCTTGAAAGTGCAAAAAGTTCCCATGGTAGTGAGGGAGTCCCCGCGTGTCCCTTGGGACGAAATTGCGTTGGATCTCCTCGGTCCATTTAATATTGGTGGTGGCAGAGATAGCTACCTATTAGTAGTCATGGATTTATTATCAAAATGGCCGGAGGTATGTGTACTCAAGGACATATCCAGTAGTAGTATAATCAGATTTTTGGAACAACTGTTTTGGAGAGAAGGGTTTCCAAGAAAGTGTTTGTCTGACAATGGGACCCAACTTGTTTCCAGAGAGTTTAAAGAATTCTTAGAGAATCATGGGATTGAGCAGGTGAATACTTCTTTATATCATCCCCAGAGTAATGGGTGTGTGGAACGATTTAATAGGACTCTGATGGAGGCTATTAGGATAGCAGTGGCTACTGGAGGAGATTGGGTGAGAACAGTGATGGAACGCACGTTCCAGTATAGGCTAACTACCCATAGTGTCACAGGCGTGAGTCCATTTGAGATCTTGAGAGGAAGAAAACCAAATACTCATTTATGTCCAGGTTGGATGGGCAAATCAAAAATGGTGGATGTGGATCTAGAGAGTGTAAAAAGGAGAATTTTTGAAGCTGGAGTTAGATCCAAGGAGAGGTATGATCAGAAGAATTGTTGTAGGGAACTCAAGGTCAAAGAGGGTGATTGGATTAAAGTCAAGCTCCCCACCAAAGTTCGTAAAGGAGCCTCGTTGTTTTCTGAACCCAAGCAAGTTGTGAAAGACTTGGGTTCGTCAGTGTTGGTCAAAGGAGGAGCTATTTGGAATAAGGAAAGGGTGGCTTTTCCGTTTCAATGTTAATTTGTCTTCAGTTAGTTGGAGACAGGGACTTTCTTGTGACTCTACCTAATCAACCACTAGATGTCATATATCTATGCTCTTGATTTGTGCCAGGACTTGCAGCGCATCTAATGTTTTACCTGTTAAACCACGAGTGTATAATATTTAGTTTACAGGTTTCAATTTCAGTTGTTCAATATGTGTTTTACAGGTTTCAATTTTAGTGGGTCCTCACCCACACAGTTACTTGTTATGTTTAAGGAGGAGAGGTGTTAGGATGTGCAGTGTTTCCAATGTTTACCTGTTAAACCATGAGTGTATAATATTTCCTTCACTATGTCTATTGTCACTTAGATACTATAGAACTTAGAACTGCATCTTATGTAGCAGGGTTCCAAGGAGAGAGTGAAGAAGCAGGGCCTTAGTGGGAAGATTGTACTCCTCCTGCTGGGGGTCGTCTTATGTCATCAACTTGCAAATAAAAGGTTCTTTACCTGTAAACTACTGGTTATGTGAAAGCCTCCCTTTGTACATAACAGGTCCTCAGATGGATTTAAGCAATATTGCATTAGAGAGTGTTGTCTTGCAATATGTGGATGACGTTTTGATTTGCAGCACAACAGAGAAAAAGTGCAGACGCGATTCCTTTCAGCTATTGGCTATACTTGCTGAGAAAGGATATAAAGTTTACAAAGAGAAGTTACAATATTGTCAACAAGAAGTGCTGTACATAGGCCAGCTGATCTCACATGAAGGGAAAAGGGTTACCCCTGAAAGAGCTGAAGCCATTTCAAAAACAGCTAAACCACACACGATAAAACGAATGCAGAATTTTCAAGGGTAATGCAATTACGTCACAGCATGGGTCTTTGATTACAGTTCGTGTACTAAGCCCTTCTTACAAGCCTTAAAGAAAGCACAGGCAACAAAAGAAAGAATCAGGTGGACTAAGACCATGGAGGAAGGGTTTGATGAACTAAAAAAGGCCATTTGCACAGCACCAGTCTTAGGGATTCCCAATTATGCAGAGGAATTCTACCTGTTTTCACACACAAATGGCAGTGTTATGACAGCAGTCCTTACACAGAAAACCACGTTGGGGTACAAGCCCCTGGCATATTACATTGGGAATTTGGACCCAGTAATGAGAGGTCGCTTCTCGTGCGAACAAAGTTTGGCTGCTGTAGCGTTCGCCATAGAGAAAGCTACAACCATTATGATGGGGTACCCAATGACATTATTCGTTGAGCATGCATTATTTGCCATAGAAAAGCCGAAAGGCACATTGACCTCTCAGAGAGCTTCTGCTAATGAAGTGGTCATATCAAATCCAGCGATTAAAATAGTTCAATGCAAAATAGTGAATCCAGCTATGTTAATAGCAGAGCCAGTCACTGAAGGAGAGCCAATACATGATTGCGCAAACTATGAAGAACTTTATGATGAGATTACCAGAGTGAAAGAAAATGCATTGGCAGAAGGAGAAATTGTTTTCATTGACAGTTCTTGCAGGATCGATCAAACTGACGGACATAGATATACAGGTGCCGCTGTGGTGAAGCACACGGCAAATGGGGAATTATGAGTACTTATTAGTGCACGGTTACCCTCACATTATTCAACACAGGTTGCAGAATTATTGCCATTGATACTAGCGCTCGAGAATCATGCAGACCAGGAAGTGACGGTGTACAGTGACTCCGCCTATGTGACGTCGACAGTGCACACAGGCTCAGCACGCTGGAAAAGGAGGGGCTACCTCTGAGTGGACAGAACGCCAGTAGAGCATGCCACCTTATTGGACAGGCGCATTAAGTCACTACAGCTCCCAATGGGCATAGCGGTCGTAAAATGGGTCACCCACATTAAAGGGACAGATTTTATCTCATGTGGAAATCAAGCAGCAGACACTGAAGCCAAGCGTGTGGCAACCGATGACGAAATAATATGAATGTGGAAATGTCTGATGTGCATGAGAATATGATTGTTGCATGAAGTGAGCCAGAAGGGTATAGCAATGTGCCAAAACTCAGTTAATGGAGCTCCAAGGAGAAGCACAACAGGAAGAGAAGAACCTATGGAAGCGAAAAGGGTGTTCTTTAAACCCCTCCGAGAGCTTGTGGTTACAAGACAGCACTGGTAAACCAGTGATGCCTATAGCCTTATTGAAGATAGCACTGGACCAGTTACACTATCCAGTGCACATAACAAAAGAGAATCTAGCAGCAACAATTGCCAAAGACTGTTTTATACCGAACTTGGCAGAACACGTTGCATTTTTATGATAAACTACATAATCTGTCAGAAGTTCACGGCTGGGCATACAGTACATGTGATTAGAAGAGTCATCCCAAGGCCTGATAGGCCTTTTCAGTACTTGCATATCGATTATGTCGATATGATTCAAGTATGTAACGGGTACAGGTATTTAATTGTTGTGTGTGGTGTGTCCATTCTCTAGATGGATAGAAGCAGGTCCATGTACACACCCAGACTCAACCTGTGCGGCCAAGTTCCTGGTGAGGGAGGTGTTTCCCAGATGGGGAGTGTGCGAAGTTATGAGGTCAGATAATGGTCCTCATTTTGTCAATGCAGTATTTGAACAGATCAGCTTGTTACTTGGTGTAAAGCACACATTTTCATCGGCATATCATCCTCAAGGGAATGGGATATGCGAGAAGCTCAACGGCTTGTTAAAGGAAAGGATAGCCAAGTAGAGCTTACTCTAAAGAAGGGATGGTTACAAAGTCTTCCACTGGTCCTGTATGCACTCAGAAACCAACCTGGTTCTGATCACCATCTCACGCTGCACAAAATCGTGATGGGCAGAGGATGCGAACACTGTTAACACCTCAAACTAGAGCTAGATGTGATGCTCAGCCAACAGGAGAAGTGTAAGGACTGGAAATGCAAAACTACTTGAATTGCATGACATCTTGCTTTTCTGTAATTTCAGGATAGCTGCAGCGATGACAAGAAGGTGTATGGCAGTACAGAACACAGAAGGAGATGCTACAACAGATAAAGTTTCAGAATTACGTCTACCTCAATTATTCCCTGTGGACACTGTCTTAATAAGAAATCACACACGGAAAAAGTGAGACGAGCCAAGGTTTCATGGCCCATTCATCGTAGAGAAAATTAAACCCTCTGCAGTCAAGTTACAGGGAAGAAGAGCTTGGATCTTCCTGGGTGATGTCAAGCCATACATTCAAGAAATCCCTTTGCCCACACCCCACTGCAAAGAGACTACAGACAACGGGGAAGAACCATAGCATGTGCAGACAAGGTCGACGACAAGGAAGAAGAATGCATGACCAGTCAAGTAAAGGGCAAGAAACTTTTGTGCAAAGTTGTGGCTTAGTTCTGGACATTTCCTTTAAGCATAATAAGCGAAGAAGGACACAAAACACGAATGCTCTGTGCATCCTAGTTGCAGGGTGAAGGAAGAGAACATTAATTATGAAGCCACAAAATAGCTTGTTGACTTTGAACTTTGGACTGAGGCATAAACTGGAAGAGAATACGGTATCCTGAGGCCTTCACCACAGAATCCTTGTTTGGACTCACTTATGGTGTCACGCAATAGTGACCTCACCAAAGACATTCTGATCTATTTCAAGTTAGTATTGAGGTCCTACACGTCGCTGGTGGGAAGGCTCACAAACATAACAGAGTTCGTTCAAGATCCTGAAAACGAAAAGACAATAAAGATGCTGCTCACAGTGATTGCAGAACAGTTTCTTTTACTTCCGGAGTACAGCAAGGACAAGACAAATGTCCCTAACAGACTAGCTAACACTGTATTTTTTCGCTTAATTGAAGACTTTCCAGAACTTGTGGGGAGACATGCCAATATCGAGGTCCTCACTTTCATCAGAGATCCAGCAAACACTACACATCTGAGTATGCTCCTGTATAGCATTGTAATTCAGGTTGAACTTTCTAGTCATCGAAATCACAGAAGAGTGTAGAAACTTTCCTTCGAGGGACAGATCGTGAAGGTGTTGCCAAGGACTTCACTTTTGTTTATGCTGACAAGAAAACAATATGTCGTCAGGAGTGAAGCAGATTAGAGGCATAGACTGGGAATTGGTCTATATGGAACATGCAAATTAAGACTTACTGAACGTATTGCATCATTTGAAACTTTCGATAGTGGAAAGAGAACTGTTTCCAGAGACAAGAGACAGTCTATCATTCACACCAAGAGGATAATCGGTCCAGCACTTCTGACCAACAAGCAGAGACAGCAGAGTCCAGATATAGTGACACTGTTTGGCATGCATTAAAAAGATTAGTTTTGCTTCCTTAGATGATCGAGATGGGAAGCCAGAACAGCAGCGTAATCCTCCCCATGAGGAGAGACTTTCATATTGGCCCAGGAACAAATGCTGCAGGATCACCTACAAATGTATAATATACACATGCATTGTGATCATTGTCATACTGTTTTCATTAAAGATTAGAACTGCATTTTTTATAGGTGCACAAAGTGTTCAGATTCCCATGCACCCACCTAATGATGTACGCATGAAACCTACAAAGGTGCCCAGACCTTACATAGTCATTCCAGTTCCTAGAAAACAATGACACACACACAACACTTGTGTTAACAAATGAATTGGAACACCGGAGACAGGGTCGGCAGAGTAAATCAGATAAGGGATTGATGAAAGGTACACCAATACAGATAAAGGGCACATACACACCTGGTCTAGTGTCAATGGCATTATAATCACATTCTAGAGAATGGGGAAAGTTTGGACAACCAACAATGAGAAGTATTACGCCAAAAGAAGTTGAGAGACAAATGGAGGAAGCTGAACTTTTAAAGGGACAAAAGGCTTTAGAGAATAAGCAAATAGAGACAACTCCGGCAAGCACACCTGATCCAACGAGACATGATATCAGGACAGTTCTTGGAAGAAAGACCCAGACAGAAATTTTAAGAAACATTTTCATGGCCTTTTGGTATGTTGAAAGGATGAAGCATATTGCAGTTTCTCCTACTCGAATAATACAAGTGGAAACGCCTAGATCATTGATGGCGATGGCTGAGAATCCTCCAGCAAGAAGGAGCTATACAGATATACTGCGTGACATGCTTGTGAATGCTCATATCAAAAGAGTAAGAGCCAGATGAAGCCCACAAGAAGACAATAATGAATTGAACGATTACCTGGACAGCACAGCACACTTGGGAAACAACATATGGTACCAAAATATGAAGAAAGTTGGAAGGCGAACTTCAGATAAAGAATGCTTTGTTTGTGCACTTCAACCGTACAGCATGGGGAAGTCAAAAATCTCTGTAGCCGTTGAGATAGATGTCAAAACGGCATACTGCCTATCACATATAGCAATGTGCACGACGAGAGGCCAGTTCCTGGGAAGTGATGCTTCGCTCAAATGGGCAACTAAAGCAACTGATCCAGATGAAGATGATTATGTCCAAGACATAAAGATGAGAAATAACGGCAAAACAAAGAACATTGTGATCAGATATGAGAAACCTGGAGTGAAAGGAGCAGAGACCAGAAGAGAAACAAATAAAAAACTTAACATCAAAGGAAAATCTACAGAAGACGCTCGAAGATGGAAGGACAGAGGTCAAATGCAAATCTGGAGAACAGTGCTTTCTCCAGAAGGATGGGAAAAATGAGTGGTGATCTGCAGAGCATTGATGGACATTGGATACTATAAAGAAACAATTGAAAATGCACAAATGATATGCAAGCCATTATGGCTGAGGCTTGCAAGACTGCTGACATGAGTCACAGACAGAAGAGGACCCTTGCAGATAGTGCCCTTGGATAGTGCCAAACTATGCTTCAGAAACAATGGTACAAGAAAAATGGGAGAGAATCAGAACTGTGGACGAATCTTCGATGCTATAGGAATGATGCATGGAGCTGCTGTGATCATGGACCATTATTGGGCGTGTGGATCCAAAGCATATATCAGATTGCCAAAGAATTGGGGAGGTATATGTTCATTGATGAATGTCCATGTTCCAGCATTGGTGATTCCAAGAAGTGATCTGAATATTGACAGTTTGCCGAAAGCAGATGCTCACCTCAGAAAGAAGAGATCTGTGGAACTGCTAAGCCGAATGAAGAGAGAAAACTACTTCTCCTCCAAATCGATAGAAGCCTTTGATGCAATCCCGTATGAACATAGGTTGTTCAGCTTAACCTCATCATTGTTCACAACAATTCTGATGCCAAAAATGTAGGTTGGAGCAAATACTAAATGGTTGCAGATAACCAGATGGGAGTTACTGCATACCATCAACACAACCATAAAGGGATTTAATGCAATCAAAGATGAGTTAAGAGCAATTCGACTAATGACGCTCCAGAACAGATATGTCCTAGACATGATCACAGCAATGGATGGAGGTGTTTGTGCAAACATTGGAGAATCATGTTGCACATTTATACCATCACATGATGAAGAAAATGGAACCTTAACAGAAGCCATAGGTATGCTGAAACAACTACAGAATCAGATGATAGATGAAGTTGATGATGACAGTTGGGTTGGAACACTGTTTTCATGGGTTCCACAATGGATGGCAGATGCATTCAAATTCCTAGGAGCCCTGTTGGTGGTGATATTGCTTGGATTCTGTGTAATAAAGCTAATAATCTCTCAGTGCCAGAGAACTGCAAAAAAGGCGATAGGGATGAAAATCATGATTGATGTTGAGTCAGGATGGAAGCCCAAGGACCTGACTGATGAAGAAATAAGAGATTATGTGAAGGCCAGCATTTATGCACCAGAAGGAACAAAGTTCCTGGATCCTAGAAAACATAGAAGATATGTGGGAAGATGGATCTATTGCAATCCAAGTGTAGAATGTCAACTAATGACATGGAACAAAGATGAGCATGTGAGAAAAACAGGATGCTTGAAGAGAGTCATAAAGATATGGACCCAAGGAAGCTTTTCTTCAGACCTAGATGTCTAGATCCAGAGGATGAAATTAAAGGGGACACAAAGAAGGAAGTGAGAGTGGTTGATGAATCGCCCAGAGGGGGGAGTGAAGAGGAAGTGCCAAGTGTCATCCACACTCCAGCCACCCCGTTTGTAGTGCCCAGTACTTTCACGCCAAAGTATGTGACGTATGATGAACAAATAAACCAGCAAAGAGCAGCTGCTGGGCTCTGCCCAGTGCCTATCAGAGTAACAGCACCCATTGAAGTACCAACATCTAAGAAAACCTGGACAGTAAGGTACCCATTGAGAAAACCATGTCTACAGTCAAAACAGAATGATGGTTGTCAAAATAGAATACCCGAAGAAGCCAAGAAGATAATGAAGGAAGACGAATGGTGACATCATAAGAAATCGGACGGGCAGACACATAGATGATATAAGACCAGAGAATGCTGATGGAAAATGAAGTCAAAGGAGATACTATGGATAAATGACATCTTGAACCCAAGATGAAGAAGCGTATGCCATACAAACGATGAAGATATTCAGTTAGTTTAAACGTGTACAGATACAAGAAACCGCAAGAAGCAAAGAAATCGTGAAGCTTGCTTATGCTTAGTGGTAAAATAGATTGCAGCAAGCGCCATCATATACATATATATATACTTCAAAAGCACTTTATACATGAGTGTAACTCCACTACGCACATGAGCAGAATTGAACAAAGGTTACTAAAGGTCTCAAGAGGAGAGTGTTGCAGCAAACAAATTGAGAATGAAGATGGAGCGAAACTCAGCTGAAGGTAACCATGCCAAGAAGCCAAGGTTGTATCTGGTTGGAAAAGGCCGACAGTGGATACAATTAAGGAGACAAGACAGGCTATCATGTTCAGAAAGGTCAAGATAAGCCACAGATGGTAGAAGACTGGCAGAATGAAATAAAATACATGAAAATACATGAAGAAGAGGCCCATTTCATGGTGTCCTAGCCACGTGACAAGGCAGGCAGGAAGGGTAAGACTTTCACATCTACGCATGGATCTCTGCCATGCCCATATTCCCTGAAAATTCTCAGACCAAGAAGCCGACTTGAGGCTAAAATACAAAGCAGTAATTGACACATGATCACTGAGGTGATGATTGATTGTAAAATAATGGGAAGGAAGGAGGGGTGCAGACCAACTCCCTGCACCTGGCTGGTTGTTCTGCATGCTGCTAGACGTAAGTGGAAAAGTATGAATGTGGATATGATATGATATGATATGGTATTTGTAACGCGCCTATACACAGGTGTTTCAAGGCGCGACGAGGCAGGGAGGGGAGGAACAAGGGGAGAGAGACAACGATCCTACTAGGCCAGGTGTCATTCAGATCGCGCAAGTGCAGGGGTGGGGGAGGGGGAAAAGTGCAAGGGGAAGGGGAGGGGGGAAGTGCAGTACAAGGTAAGTGGCGTAAAGTAATAAATAAATAGGGCCAGCTGGTGGCAAGTGCAAGATAAGTGCAGAACAAGTGCTGGGGAAGGGGGGGGGCTGTAGGGATACAGAGACAGTCCCGCAGTGCAGAGGGGTTCCAGGGCATCAGTGCAAGTGGAGAGTGGCTGGGCCCAGGACCGAGGCCGTTTAGAGTGGTCCAGTTGCAGGATCAGTGCAATTTCAGTGAAGAATTAATTAGCTGTTCAGCAGGGGAGAGGGAGAGAGAAAGCAGAAGCAAAGAGGAAGGTTTTGAGGTGCTTCCGGAACCGGAGATGGTTCTCCTCAAGTTTCAGGGAGGCAGGAAGGCTGTTCCAGAGGGAGGCCCCTGCCGCGGAGAGAGATCTACCCCCAGCTCGTTGCTTCGAGAAGCGGCTAACCCTGAGGGAGTTGGAGGCGGATGAGCGAAGGGCTCGGGAAGGAAGATATTTGGGAAGAGAGAGTTGAAGGTATTTAGGACCCAGGCCCCAGAAGGCCTTGTGGACAATGCAGAGGGTTTTGAACTTTATCCTCGCAGCCACTGGGAGCCAGTGTAGAGATGATGCCAACCCAATCACAGTGGACTGTGTAATCTATGGTCCTATAGAGAGTAGAGCCAATGGGAAGTTGTACTTTTAGTGACGTTAATAGTGGCCATTTTGAAGGAAGGGCTTAGTTGCCCCACCCGACTTTGATTGTCCAATCCCCTCTCCCCATTACCACATACAGATATAGTACTGATTATAAAGTTACCTTCCTATAACCAATCATTTTGCATGTTAGGTTTTTAAGATTGCGCGTCAGTGATGATGAGTTTTTGCTATAAATACTGTGTTTTTTCTGAAATTAAGTGGAGTTGGAAGAGAGAGAGAAGATCGAGCGGTTGCTGATGTTCGTTGTACACCCTGTTTTGTGTACTTGTCATTAAACGGACTCCCTTTGCCAAAATATTGAGTTGTCATAATTATTTGATGCATGAGTACAAATCTGCATCCCCATCTATCTCGAGGGTACTGCTACTCATCTTAAAGGGCTGTTTGGAGAACCCCAGTAAGAGGGCTGGCTGGAGACCATCCAGCTCAATCAAAAAGAGGTTTATTTCCTCTTCTGATTCAAAAATGCTTAATCTTTCCCTTACTCTGTGATATTAAGCCCTGCTCTATACAAGGTAGGTAAAAAGGAGCGCTCACCAGAGTGTCAAGATTGTCAAACATTATTGAAGTTATCTATCTAGAAATTCTATTCTGAACTACTTTCTCTCCCTACTGCTCAAAAGCAAATATAAAATAACTAAGACATACTTTCGGGCCTTGACCAAGGGGGAGGGAGGCTGCTGGCTTCTGATCCCCACCCTTGTGTCTTTTTACCAAAGGCCCTTGCCCAAGTTCACAGTCCAAAACATATAGGGCCTCAGTATGACCCTGCCGGTCTGGAATGAACATGGCAGTAATTCCATTTACTGGCATGTTTCTGGACCAGCAGAGTACAAGATTGTTGGTGGGGTGACCTGATTTACCTTCAGCCAAGAGCTGGAGGTAAGTCAGGCACCCCACTGTCAAAAAACAGCTGGTGTTACTGGCACCGGTATTACCGGTGCTGGTAATACTGGCAATCCCCCATGGAGTCATATGGACTCCACGGAATGGGGATTAAGATACCCTTGCCTGCACCTTTAATCTGCCATATTATCGTTTGGTGGTATCCCGCTGGGTTACCATCAAACATACAATGAGGGCCATAGTTTGTGTATGACTGGAGTGCCGTCCCAGGGTTCCAGCCGGGTTGCTCTGGTTCTCCTTGAAACTTGTGTGTCTCACGGTATTCTCCCTTTGGGGAGACTTTGACATTTCTCTTTGCGCATTCTGGAGTTCTTTCGGCCCCTTCCTCCTGCTTTCACCCACACCAGGCTTCTATCTGTCCCGTTTCCACACTCTGGGCTTCTTGCTCTATCTCTCCCTACTCTGGGGCTTCTTGGCTTTTACCCCACACCGGAGCTTCTGATGAATTTCTCTCCCCACTCTGGGGGTTTCTCTATTATTTCCCCACCTCAGGGGTTCTTTCTGTATTTATCCTCACTTAGGGGCTTCTCAGTTACTTCCCCGCATTGGGGTTTCTTTTGGTTTCTCTCCCCACTATGGGGCGTCTCTTTCTCACTCCCCGCTTTGGGGTATTCTCAGTCTCTCCCCACTCTGGGGCTTCTCTCCTTCCTCCTGCCCACTCTGGGGCTCCTACCTCTGACCTTGCCGCCCACTCCCATTCCTTGGAAACCACAACATACCTGTATTTGATGTATTTGATGAGCAGTGCTCTCTGGGAGAGCTCTGTAGGCTGACTGCCTCTCATCTTGCCATGGTGCTGCTTATGCAACTTAACTGGGCACTGTAGCGGTGGGTGGCTCCTCCAGGTTCCTGCATACGCAGCGAGAGCTTGTGGGCACTGCAACCTCAGGGTTCTGCCTCAGACCGCTGAGGTACTCCATTCTCGCTTGGGCTGCCGCACCCGATGGCTACGGTATCTCATCTGCTGGGCCGTGGAGCACTCTCCTAGTGTGGGCCTCCAGGTCCAATGCCACCTCTGGCGTCCTGTCTCTCCGAGTGTCTCTCTCCTCAATGTGCAGTGCGGCGTAATTAAACTCTGCAGGCTGTGTGGGTACTCATTGGTTCCTTGTCTGATGTGCTTCAGGATGCTGGTTTTTCATTTGTTCTGCTGTTTTCCCTGAATAGGATGAAAATAAGATTGGGTCAGAAGCCGAGCTAGCCTCTGTTAAAAGGTTCTTACACATCTTAGTTCCTGCACACAGCATAAAGGTGTTAGTCTTTCGGGGAGTCACCTCCAGAGCGATGCCACCTACTTTTCCCCCTGAGGGATGTTAAGAGTAGCAAGCTCCCTTCACTAGTCCCAAAGGGCCTGTCCCCTCCTTTGGGAGAGGTGACAAACTCACCAGGATTGTTCGCACTGCACAGTCATGCCTAGGCACAGACATCAAAGAAGGTACACATTCACCAGTAGAGGTGTCACTCACCAGTCTTTACCAGCACATTCACCCACAGAAGGAATACATTCACCAGCACAGATGCCAAATTCTTACAGCCAAATTCCCTCTACAATCACCAGGGGCAGGCATAAACAGTCGGGGGATAGACTGCTCATTCACTACCATTAACAGAGGCAGGCTGGAACAGGAGAAACCTCCACCTGGCTCACTAAAGGAGGGAATGCACACATTACACCACAGAGCTGTTCCACTGCTCCACACCGAATCACATTCACACTATCCGCAAAAACCTAAGGTTTGCACTCCTAACTCTGGGAACTTGTCCAGTCCTTGCGCTGCAACCATCTGGGCATGCTTTATTTATTTATTATTTAATTATAATGTTTTTACTTATACAACAAAACATATCACGAGAGTTCATCGAATACACCTGGAGCAAACTGTTCAAAACAGTACATTCCAAGGTCTCGTGATCTGATTTGCCAGGTGACCGTTATCCACCACATCCCCCTTCCTCGCTGTACCATGTGAGACCCATCCAAACTAAGTTCAAAAGTCAGCTTGTGGCACCTCTGGAACGAGTTAGTGGCAGCCCACACCTCATCCTGGTTGACATCTGGCCCTCAGTATCTTGATTTACTCTCGTCACCAAATAGTTCTCTGGCCTGCACAAATCTGGCACTGATTTCCTATAGAAGTCCTCAGTATCATAGGCAAAAGTGACATCATTAAGCCAGTCTGCTACTGTAGGGGCAGTGCCTTTGCCCCATTTCTTGGCTACATTTCTCTTTGCCAAGACTAACAACAGCCCAACCAGTCGGCGCCCACAAGCCGGACAAGTTCTTGGTGTAGTTCAATATTCCCACTATAGGAGTTCGGCCTAAGCTATCTTCTATTATTTGGTTAATAGTTACAAAAACCTCGCTCCAGAAATGTTGTACAACCCTGCAGTCCCAGGCTTAATGAAACAAATCTGCACACTCAGCGTGGCACCTCTGGCCCTCCCGATTGGCCTCTTTGTAATACCGATTTAGTTGGGCCAGGGAGGAGTACATTTGATGAATATATTTTAGGTATATTAGTTTGTAATGAGCATTGAATGGTACCTCTCTAGATTGTTTTCAAATGTACCCCCATTATTCATCTGTAGGTTCAACTTGCAAATCTTTTTCCCACTTCCTTCGAGATGCGGTGAGGTGGTAGGTTGCCTATCATTATCTGCCATTCTGTGATACATTATGGGTACCAGCTTTCCTTTGCTCCGTAGGGATATTACTTCACGCAACAACTGGAAGGTGGCCGGAATGTTGCAAAGAGAATGCCACAAGCGCTTCACCATCTATAATATATCCATCTGTGCAGCTTAACAGAAGAATACTAGGATGACAAGCCACACAAGGAACACGCAACACCAACCAACAACCAGGGTAGGGCGAGGTCACCCTTCTATCATACAACTGAGTCTATGCATTTACCGAAAGTCCTTGAATAAATGCACAACGCCTAAATGACATCCTCTACCAAATATTGGTAAATCACTGTCTACCATAGGAAATGCCAAGTATTTCACCATGCTAGATGTGACCGTGGTGTATCACCAGGCATGACTAGATCTGGAATCCATGCAATTTGCCGCCTTCATGACACTGGAGGGTTTGTTACATGTCTAGGAATGCGGTTTAGACTGGTCTCTGCCTGGGCAGTTTTCCAGAGGATTATGTATCATTTGTTTCAGGCAGAAAAGGGTGTGATCTTCTTTCAAGATGACATACTCATATACGGGAAGGATTTGGATGAACGTACTGCTCAGCTTAAAAAGGTACGGATAATTATAGAAAAGGTAGGGTTGACAGAGCAAAGAAAAGTGCAAGATAAACAGATGAGGAATTGAATAAAAGGGACACATTATTTCAGAAAGAGGGGTAGAATCCGAAAGGGTTCTCTGTGACACCATTAGAAGAACCCCAAATTCAACCAATGAACAACAACTCTGCTCGTTTTTAAGCATGGCTGAATACTACTCGAGATTGTCCCAAAGTTTGCCTGATGGAGAACACAATTGTGAAAGCTAGCAAAGAAGGGGCCAATCTTCAAGTGGGACGAAGAATGCAAAAAGGAGTTTTAACAATTTTAACAAGTCAAGTTTTGGAACAAGCTCCATCACTGTGTGAACTATTATATAGACCAATGCCAGCAACAAAGGGCTGGTCAGTCCTCATTCAAGTTGAGGAAAACCGTGGAGGGGTCATTGCATTTGCATTTTACGGGTGCAGAGATTATATACTCAGCTATACAGAAAGAGACCTTGGTAGTTAAATGGGACAGATCATTCTTATGGTGCACCAGATTCGAAAGGATGGAACAATCACAAAACATTAAAGGAAGTATTCATCACGAAGAGGACAGGGTATCATACACATCAAGAAATGATGATGCAGAAGAGAGCCAGATTTCTTCTCCTGCTTCACAAATATATCCATGGTAAGGCACCACTGTATCTATCCTCCTCTATCCAATTCTACAAGCCTTCTCGTAATCTCTGCTCTGCCTCCCCGACTACCCTTGTAGTTCCTTGTCTTCCCTGTGCTCCCCTTGCTTCTGCTCTTTCTCTCTTCTTGCTCTATTTGCATGGAATTATCTTTGGCAGGTCAGCCGAGAAACAGTCCACACAGATTTGTTGAAAACCAAACTAAAAGCCTACCTCCTCAGCTCCAAGTTACCCTCTCAACCTACCTTTCATCTGCCTGGTAGCAAACATGTTTCCCTCACCCGTAACCTGCCTCTGTTCCTCACTTCCTCTACCTCCACTGTAGCACTTCAACCATCATGGTCACATCCCGAGCACAGCTGGCTGTACTGCATACCTGTACTTAAAAATGTACAATGTTGATTGTCCTTAGTCTATGTATGTCCACTTACGATTTGTCCCTGGTAACTGTTCCATTTACTCCCCTCCTCAAACTCACCCCATTGGAAGAAGCTTACTGCTTCCCGTCAAATCTGATTTCTTATCTGTTGTAAGCTCTTTTCTGATCAAAAGAGCATTGTTCCTCCTGTATTCAAACAATAATTAATAAAATAATGTTTACAAATGTGTCAGATACTTACAGGAATATACATTTGATGTCACATACATGTCAGGAAGCAAACTCATGGTGGAACACACTCTATAAAGGCTGACTGAAAAGGAAGAAAGACAAGGACAGTGAAGCTGAGGATGATCAAGTCCTGGCATTAGAACAGGTCACTGTAGTCAACAGAGATTTGTATGTAGAGCTAGGGCTAGTAAAGGCGTAGAATGAATAATAGCACCCCAAACGATATAATCCAGAATCATCACCCTCGCCCATGATGGTCATCAGGGCAAAACAAAGATGGAACAGTGCATCAGGACTTACTACTGGTGTCCCGGATATGATGCACAAACATAGAGGGAATTAATCCAGTGCACCATGTGTGATAATAGTGAGAAAGCCTGTTAAGACATGAATTCTGTCTGTGCCTCTCATGTTCACAATCAGCATTCCTTGGAAAAAAGTGGGATTAGACCAAGCAGACCCATACTCAGACAGAGTATTAGTACCTGCTAGAGTTCTGATAGACTTATTCTCACAATGGATAGAGGTAACATACACAAACAGCACATGGTCCATGGATATTGTCAACTTTCTAGAGAATGTGTTCAGAAGAGATGGGTACCTCACCACATTGCTAACACAATTGGGTGTAATTCAAGTCAGAGGAAATAAGGATATTTTGAGGGACAATAGGTTTGAGCACTGCAGCAGCTCGATATACCGTCCACAGACTAATGGGTCTGTTGAAAGGTTTAACCATGTCATTAAACATAGCATTCATTTAGGGAGCTCTCATCAGGGGATAAGAATGGAAACTCGCTGTGAGCGAGACAGTCAAAAGTCATAGGTTCACACCACCCTCCACCACTGGAGTGCCTACATTTGTGATCCTGCAGGAGGAGGGGGAAACCCAACACTGAGCCACCCCCCCCCCCCATCCACCGCACAGATTAATAGAGCCACCAGGATGATAATGGATCAGGAGGCCATAACATAAAAAACAAGCATTGGCAATGCTAACGGTTTGGGCTTTTGTGTAGGCATGGGAAAGGCACTTGCCAGGCAATGCCGTAGTGGTGTTAACTGGCCATTGATGGTAGCAGGTGCAGAATGGTACAAGTATGCACCTGGCAAATGCCTGATACTTATACACAAGCCAAAACCATTGGCTTTGCCAATGCTTGTTTTTAACAGGATGTCAGTAAAGGACACGCACATTGTTTATAAATGGAGTCGCTAAAGGCAGACCTGGTTAAGGCATTTTTATTACACCAGTAGTGCAGTTTACAGCTCCAATTAAATCATTAGCTCTCAAAAGACTGCTTTAAAAAAACACTGGCAGGCACGCTGAGTGCAAGGTTTGATGGTAAGATTTGATTAAAGCAAGTTTAAAGTATTCCCATGAGGAGGTATTTTGGGCAGGGAGGGGCAGGAACTGAGTGGGAATGGCCATAGGGATTAGCATACCATAGGCAGCCAATGGGTAGGCAAATAACCAAGCAACACCTACAAGCATTGTGTCCCTCCTCATGTGCCATTTATTCCTATTTTGTCTTGGGAGGATAGCTCAGGGGCAATGCGCTCGCCTTGGAAGCAAGACGACGTGGAGCAACACAGGTTCGAACCCCAGGTCTGCGCTTAGAAACCTCTGGGTATTCAAATAACCAATTATATGTTATATATTTGTACTGTACTGCATTAGTTTTGACTTATAGGTGGAGCAACACCTTCTAATAGCCCAAACTAACAACACCCTCTGAAGAGAGCAGCAAGGTTACATATGAGCAATGCAAGGGGGCTATCACAGTCGATACGCACTGGTCACTGGCTTAAGATTGAACGTTTAGCCACTATGGGCAGTTGTTTTTCTATTTGGTAAAAGGCCAATGGGAGTAGCAGGGGTGATGTTTAAAGCCATTAGAACAGAAGATGGTATGGAATGTGAGTGGGGCTGTCAAGTGCCACAGCCCGACAGTTTGGATGGACAACAAAAAAACATTTGCAGACCCGTTTTTGAAGGATAAGTCGGAGCAATTGTATGAACAAGTACAAAACATGAGAGACCACTACCAAGCCCATTGAAGTCAGAAGTAGAAGACAGTGTGGAAAAAGTGATACTTAAGGGATTATGTGGAATAACTCAGTTACTCCTCTTCCTCCACTCCTCCACACAGATCCAGCCCCCACCCCCGTTGCTTCCAGCTGGGCTCCCCCTTTTATGCCTTTCCCTTTTGCTCAACCAGTTCCACCACAACCCTTGGTGCCCCCAACAATAATGTTTAGGGTTGCCACCTCATTAGTTTCTTAGCAACCTGTTAAGGAGGATGGTGTGTGGCATTCTAGATTACATCACTGGAATGCCTGGAGATATATGACATCTTGAGAATGGTTTCTGTAGCAGAACGAATGGGAAAGGTATAAGCAGCCGGGCACCCAGTGCCACGTCTGTTAGGGGTTCTATCTCTAGTACAAATACATATAGCTATATCATGAAATTACGTGGTCCAACAGCTATTCTTATTGAAACATTTTTGGGGGAGTTTCATAAATCAATATTGATGCTGGGATAACAACCTCAATGTTATACAATTGTTATGTTACTAAACTTCAGTTTTCTTTTTTCTCCCCATACAGTTGAGGAGGCACCAGATGGTCCTGGCAGAATATACAGCACATATAAATGTAGCACAACTTTTAAGAATGTAGCTCAAAACTAACATATTTATTGAAACTATTCTGTAGATTCATATATCTCACACTTAATAAATAAACTCCTCACAAAAACATGCTATCAAAAAGTACATTGATTAATCGTAGGGTTGTATAAACTAATATTGCAATGTATTCTTTAATTGTATAGTAACATCAATTCTTACAGAACATTTACGTTCCATATATTTGACTCATTATTGAATGTAACAATTCTTTTACACTCCCACAAAGTACAATGGAAATTCATCATGCATTGTCGGTGCATGTCCAATTATTTCAATCCTTAGATGTTTACGGGTTAAATGTTCAATGCGTTTCAAGTCCTAATAGACTCTCCTTCGGAAGGAAGACAGTCTGAGTTTCTATGAACCCAGAATGATTTCAAAATCCATAAGGAATAAAACAATATATTAAACAAAAAATATAATGATATTGATTAATCGTAGGGTTGTATAATCTAACATTGCAATGTATTATTCTTTAATTGTATATTAACATCAATTCTTACAGAACATTTACGTTCCCTATATTCGACTCATCATTGAATGTAACAATTCTATTACACTGCTACAAAGTACAATGGAAATTTGTCATGCGTTGTCAGTGCATGTACATTTATTTCAATCCTTAGATGATTTACAGAATGAAATGTTCAATGTGTTTCAAGTCCTAATAGACTCTCCTTCGGAAGGAAGACAGTCTGAGTTTCTATGAACGCAGAATGATTTCAAAATCCATAAGTATTAAAACAATACATTAGACAAAAACATAATTATCGTTACCAACAATTTCCTTATTTTACATACCTTCATTAAATAACGTTAAATATTCAATGTTTTCAACAAAGCAACATTCAGAAACCAGATTTAATAGATCTCCAGCCTGTGAAATATTTGAACTTTTGTATACATTCTCCAAAGTTTCTTAAAGTATTGAAATTATATCTATGTTTCTCAAACTAGACATCCCAATGTTCTCCTCACCTCTTCTATGTAGCCTTAAATGATTTGATGTAATTGCTGTTATCCGTTTCATCATTTAACCAACTCCCATTCATATGGTAGTGATAAAATCTGAAACAGAATAAATACATTAAAGGATTTTAAATGCAAATTTTTCCTTTAAAAGTATTAAGAAAAAGAGTATGAATGAATTAATGATCTCTTTAATGGTTTTCACAATGAAAAGTCCAGTTTCAATTGGATTAAGTGTGGTTGCACAAAGATATCCTGATGAGGTCACCCAAAAATGCTGCTCTAAGTTTCACGCTATATGTATTTACTACAATTCCACATTTGAACGATCTGAATGATTGGCCATTTTCAGAAATTACTTCATCTCTCCTTACTTTCAATAACGAAAAATAATGTTTAAATGAGCACTTGCTAAATAGCTACAGAGTATTAGAACTCTCAATCTTGCTGCCTGGATTCGAACTGGTGAGGTAGCAGGACAGCCGCCAAGTCAAACTGGCAAGCAGATATCACCCTTTGCCTTTGCTCTTTACCAGTTGCTTGAGTAGATTGCCCTGGGCAGTGCTAAATGATATGAGCTTCAGAAATACGGGACCCCAATGAACCCATCAATCAAGGGCCACAGAGGACTGGAATCAGGAAGAGAACAATGGAGGAAGCAAAAATAATCAGTTGAAGAACTAACCGGGCCTGAATAAAGGGAAACACACACAATTTTGTAATAATTAGATAAGATTAAAGTGGAATGTATAAAAGATAAAGAAGATTCTGATAGAATACATGATTTGAGATGACACAATCTTGTCCCACCTGGCAAGTCGAGACTTGCTGTGTGGGAGATGGAAGGAAAAATCTGATTACAAGTCAGTCAGCAGAGATGAAGACCTAGATGCGGATCCAGTTGACTTCCACCTAGCCGAAGGACAAGGTATGCCATGTTAAGTGCTGCTACATGCATTAAGTAATATCTTTTTCTCTTTCACAAAGAGACAGGGTCTGACATTTGGATAGTTTTTCCTGGAAATTGAAGCAGAGGAATTATGGGAATTTTACATTTGTTTGTGCCCAAGAAAGGACAGTGCATAGAAGTGTTGATCAAGCTGACCAAGTGAGAAAAATCTCTTAGACTCTTCACCGTGCTCACCCTCTGCCTGCCACAGGACTCCTTTTACTGGTCTGGACTTCCTTTCTCGTGCACCTGATTCGTCTGCGCCTGTCTTGCTGTTAGGCTGCCTGCAGAGCATTGTACAGCTACTCCGACCCTCTCTCCCTTCCCCCCCTATCATTTCTTTACTCTCCCCCTCCATGGTGCTCTCCATCACCACTATCTACTCTAACTGCTACTCTATCACCTATCTTATCTCTCTTTCTAAGTTTGGAAGGAAAAGGCTCAAGAAAGATCTCCTAGTCTCCAATTCAGGCCTGCCCATTGCTGACACCTACGTCAATGCTTCTTCCAGGCAGTCTGTCATTGACATCCTGTTTGTCATTCCCTCTCCGGACATTAGGATTCCCCATATGGTCTCAGTCCTCTCCCCTTTCTCTCCTTCGCCCATCAATGGTGGAACCTGATGGGAAGTACTCTTGGCATACTTCACATCCTATAGGGGCATCATTAATATCTATGAGAATGGCATGTCATGGTCCAGGGCTCTCAGCCCAACCTCCTCCTTCTTGATAGACGTCTTCTGTCTCTCATCAACTTCCTACCTTCTCCTGCCACTCATACTTTTGCCACTCCTCTGGCTCCTCTGCCACCACCAATGTGCGTACTACATTCTGTGCCCCTCCTCGGAAGACCTTCAAAGGTGGCAAGCAGCTTCACTTAGCCACCCTCAACTTGCGCTCTGCCTTTAAACACTCCTCTGACACATGCCACCTCCTTAAAAACTTCGACCTTGACGTCCTCGCTCTCACCGAGATGTGATTCGCTGCCAGTTCTGTCACTATTTTTGACACACTCCTGCTGGAGGACTACAAGATCCTCTCTAAACCTAGGCCTAACTGGTCGGGCGGCGGAGTGGCCCTGATCTTCCCTGAATGGATCCCTGCTACTATCATACCCATTCAGACCCACTCTTCCTTCGAATGCCTCGTCTGCATGCTTGGTGTCTCTCCAATCTTCTCGCTGACTCTTGCCACAATATACAGGACCCCTGGTCTCCTTCTTCCTTTCGGAGTAGCCTGACATCATCTCTTCTCTCCTGGCCTCTACCTCCAAGCTTCTCTACCTCAGAGACTTCAATATTCACATTGACTCCCCTGATGCAGCCTCTGGACTCATCCGCAGCCTATGTGTGTCTCTTTCCCTCACCATTTTTCCCTGTGGTCCGACGCACTTAGCCAGACACACCTTGGATGCTGTCATCTCAGCAGACATACCCATCTCCAACCCTCTCACTACACCTCTCTCCTGGTCGGACCACGCTCTCATGTCCTCTCACCTTGATCTCTTGGGTCACCTGGCTAAACCTCTGCCTGCACTGCCAGTCTCCTTCTGCGTCATTCCACCGATGAAGCGAGTGTCCGTTGCTGCTTTTGCCGCCTCTTACATTCCCCCTCTCACTCCGGCCACTGACTCTCACACTGACACAACCCTTGTTAACCTTCACCTCTCCATATCCAACACCCTGGACGTCCTTGCCCCTGTCATGAGGATCCGCATGAAGCCTGCCTTCAAGCGCAACACCTGGTATGATTCCAACCTAGCCTTTCTGAAAGGCAAGTGTAGCATTGCTGAGCGGAAGTGGAAGGCTTCGAGCACATCCTCTGACGTACTGGCGTGCCACCTACTCCAAAGGCAATACCGACTCTCCATCCGCTCGAAGAAGAAAGCCTATATCCAAGCCTGCATCTCTGGAGCCACTCACAACACAGCTGAACTGTTGAAAATCTGCAAGGAACTCGACAATCCTGCTGCAGTCTGAGCTTCGCCTCTGCCATCCCTGACCCTCTGCATTGGCCTCTCACTTCCTAACCAAACTCAGGACATCCTGTCCTCACTCTCCTCAACACCCCTTCCTTCTCCATCACCAGCTCTTAGGCCTCCCTTGGCCCCCTCTCCTCTTCCTCCTACTCGCCGCTTTCTCACCTATACCAGCGGATGAGGTCTCTAGACAAGTCCTCTCTATGAAAGTCTCCTCCAAACAGGTGCTTCCCTGATCCTCCTGAACTTTCAAGGACAGAATTGCCTCCCTTGGTCCAGCCTTGTCTGATTTTGGCAATCACTCCTTTGCCACTGGCTCCTTCGCGCTACCCCTCAAGCACTCCCTTGTGCACCCTCTCTTCAAAATGCCTTCTGCCAACCACTCCTGCCTGGCTAACTGTTGCACTATCTCTATTACCCCCTTCTTGGGTTAACTCTTGGAGAAGCTGCCCATCTCCCAGATGATCCACCAAACTGAATCTGCTGGCTGTCTCCACAACCACCAGTCTGGCTTCAGAGCAGCCAGAGGCACAGGAACTGCTCTCCTGAACACCTGTGAAGATTTGCCCTCAAATCTTGATTTCAACTCTCCTTCCATTCTCATCCTTCTTGACATTTCCTCTGCCTTTGATACGGTCAATCATGCCGCCTTTATAAATTTGCTCCATGATACCCGTGGCATCACAGACCAGGCACAGGAGTGGTTGACCTGCTTCCTCTCTAACTGACCATCCCAGGTTGAACTGGGCCATTTTCTCTCCCCCATCACACTCTCCACCTGCAGCAATCCTCAGGGCTCTATCCTCTCATGGTGGCACTTCAACATCTACCTTGCCCCACTAGCCCATTTGATCTCCGCCTTCTCTCCTCACTTCCGGTGTTATGCAGATGACACACAGCTCTCCTTCAAGCTTCCCTCCACTGCCTCTTTTTCTTCCTCTCTCATTCCGGACTGTCTGACTGCTATTCAGGCATGGTGTGCTGCTAACAATCTCTGCCTTAATGCCAGTAAGACTGAGATCCTTCTCATTGGGACCCCAGCTCCCTCCTCCCCTCCTACTCTCTGGCCGCCCTCCATGTGCCCCCTCCCCTCAATCTTAGTGTCATCTTCGACTCCTATCTCTCCTTCTCTCCTCACATCACGAACCTTGCCAAGAATGCCCACGTTTAGCTGCACCTCCTCAAAGGCATTCTCCCTTTCCTCACCTTCCCCCAGAAACCCAAAGTCTCCAGAGCTCTGGTCCTCTCTAGGCTGGACTACTGCAACAGCCCCTTCCTCAATCTGCCTAAATCATCCCTTAGCCCCCTTCAACTAATTCAGAATATGACTGCAAGACTTATCCTTGGCCTCAAGGCCAGGACCGCATCTATCTAGCTCTAAATTCTCTCCATTGGCTCCCAGTTGCTGCAAGAATCAAGGGCAAACCCCTCTGCATCATCTACAAGGATTTCTGGGGACTTGGACCCCGCTACATCCACGTGCTAGATCCCCCTCTCTCTCCCTAAATACCTCCCTGCTAGAGCCCTTTGGTCTTCTAGCTCCAACTCTCTGCAGATCCGATGCTTTTCCAAGCAGAGAGTGGGACGTAGATCTCTCTATATCGCAGAAACCTCCCTCTGGAATGGCCTACCTGCCCCTCTCAGGCTTCAGTCGGATCTCCTTGAATTCCGGAAGATTCCTTCCGTCTTCCCCTCCCCTGCTAATGTCCCCCTCTGCTGCATTTTGACTGGCCGTCTGGTTCCTTCTGATTCATACAGGGCACCAGGCCCTCCTCGCCAAGTCTACCCCAGCATCTCAGTCTACTCTGACCCCCTCCCCCAATTCTGCACTTGCCCTACCGGGCTCCCTCCCCCTGTACTAACCTGGTGGGGCCTGCACCCCTACTGAGCCCATCCATCCCGTCCTCGCACTAAGCATGTGAACCTTCAGTCCCTGCACTCCCTGCACTTGTCCACCTGGCCTCACCTTAGTACTTGCGTAGCCAGGGGCCCTCTTACCTCCTCCTGCTCACCCCTAGCACTTGCACTCTCTCCACTCCGACCTGCACTTCCTTTCCCTCCTTAGCATTAGGGTGTTCCGTGCTGACTGACACTTGCCCCCACTTCCCCCACTCCCCTGCACTTCTTGTTACTGCATTTGCACGATCAGAAAGACACAGGCCTAGTAGGACCGTTTCTTGTTATTCTTTATTGCTGTCCCCCTCCCCCGCCTCTTTTGTCTTGTTGCGCCTTGAAAGACCATTTGCTCTATAGGTGCATTATAAAGAGCCAATAAATAAAATAAATTAGGGGCCTAGCATTATTGAGTCTGTTTTTGTCCTGAAACTGAATAAGAGTTTTTACTTTGAAGTTTTGCTTGAGTAAACCGTGGACTTTCCAGCTTTGAAAGGCTACTAGGAAAGTTTTGTCTGCGTAATGGGCCCCATTACGAGTATGGCGGTAAGTGGTACAATTGGAGGTAACTGAGTTACTCCCAATTTTACCACTACTCCAAATTATGAGTTTTGGCTTTGAGTGGAAGATTTACCTCCGGAAAAACCCTGGGGGTAAATCTTGCCACTCAATGCCAAAAAATCGTCAGAATTGGCAGAATTACCAATGGACCCAAAATAAATGGGGATTTACACCACTACCACCACTGGTAATCTGGCGGAAATTGGACCAAGTGGTGGTAACTGTAAATCCGTTTGGTGGTATTTCAGAGGACTGACCTCCAAACTCGTAATGAGACCCATTGTGTTGAACCAGATTGTCTTAAGCGGTGTCTTTTAATGAAAGGATTTAGGCCACAGGCCATCGAAAGTTGTGAGGAATCTTGCATCACTGTCCACAAATGAAAGTAGATTATTCTGCACTGCAATAAGCCTTGGAGACAAATAGATTTTAAACACACTTGGTTCAGGGGAATCACTTGATTTTAGACCAATTGGCAAAGTCAGAACAGAACAACATAACATTACTTTTTAAAGCTTCAATAAGATATCACAATCCTGCACATATAAGCAGCAAGCAGAAATGTTTAACATGAATTGAAATAATTAGGATTACTGTTTGGCATTTCCAAAAGCCAATGCATGTTGATTTTTTGTGAGAACGAATTAAACAATTGTGATGTGTTGTTTTTATTATGGTGATTGAAGAACACAAAGGATAGGTTAATTACCAAATGTTGTCATTAACTCCTTCAGTAATACACAACAATTTGTTATTCTTGAGGCTGAGGCAAGTACGGATGTGAAAATAGAAGATGTATGCAATACTGTTGCAATACTGTTGCCCACAGGTTCCTATAACTAATCTTGCCTTGCAAGTTTATTGTCCTAAGTAAACCCTCTGACCCTCATTACGAGTCAGCCGGTAAATTGCTGATAATTCCATTGTGCTCGTAGTACGGTGTCCAGCAAACCGTCCACCAGAGTTACTGGCATAATTCAGGTCTGTGGGCACGCGCTTTCCCCATTGCCGCAAGCGGCACTACCGCCATGCCGGAATTACTGGCAAATACTTCAAAATGCCCGTGATTCTGGGAAAAATATGTGGAAACACCGATAACGACACCCATACTGCTGGAATCACCGGTGTTGGTAATTCTGAGGCCAGAATCACTGGCGCCGTAAGTACTGGCACCGGAAAAGCATAATTGCCGGAACGGGAAACTCGCCAGTGGCCATTTCGAAAAACACAATCCATTTAAAATCAGTCACTTCCTGCTGCCATCCACCCCATATAACACCGCGGACATGCCACGAAGTGGGAAAGCCAGACTGCCAGAGGTCCGGCTCCGCAAGCCACATTTCACAGAGCAAGAACTCACTACCCTGACTGACAATGTAGTACAACAGACTTATGCACTATTTGGGGCTGGTAACCGTCACACCAGCCAAAGGAGAAAGACGGCCATATGACAGGGGGTGGCAGAGAAGTTCACTGCAGTGGGGCCTGTCCCACGCATGCCCCGTGACTGCCACAAGCGGTGCGACGACCTGCAGCTGCGGTTGAGGAACATCCTGGCCACCCACTGTAGAGAATCCCAAGACATAGGAGGCGGGACAGTGGCACCCCCGAGCCTGGTGCCCTGGGAGGAGATGTGTTGCTCCATACTGCACATGGAGGGCGTCGAGGGAGTCGGGGCAGCAGAAGCTGGAGCCGGGACACAAAGCGATGGTGGTAAGTACAACAAACCCCATGTAAATGCCAATCATGTGTCTAAATAAATGAATCCCCAGAGAAACGGAAAGGGTCTGACACATGTCAGCCACAGAAAATGGGCAATAACACACACACACATGCCAGGGGTCGGGGGCAGAGGAAGCCATGCACAAGCACCGTGGACAATATGCACTGGCCCAAACATGGACACAGGACATGATGCATAGTCCCAAGGCACACACAGCAACAAGCCACCATGGCAGACCAATGGTCAATGTGCACTCCCATCACCCACATGTGGAAGCATGCATCAGTGCAAACCAACCTACCAAACAGCATGACAGGAACAGAACACACACAATGTAGCATCAGTGTAATGCAAGGCCACAGACGTGACTCACTGAACACTAACTGCATGCTAATCTCACCTCAACAGGCATGTCCTCTGACAGCAACACGACTGGCACCATCATTTGGCCGGGCAAGTGCAGGCAGGAAGGCTGCACCACCACCACCTACAGCCTAGCCAACTGCTGCATTGCAACCACCTCCATCTGTGGCCCAGCAAACACCTGCGGGCCAGCCACCTCCACCTGTGGCCCAGCCAACAGCTGCAGGCCAGCCACCTCCACCTGTGGCCCAGCCAACACCTGTGGGCCAGCCACCTCCACCTGTGGCCCAGCCAACAGCTGCAGGCCAGCCACCTCCACCTGTGGCCCAGCCAACACCTGAGGGCTAGCCACCTTCACCTTTGGCCCAGCCAACTCCTGTGGGTCAGACACTTCCACCTGTGGTGACAGCTGAACAGCCACAACCACAACTGGAAAAGCCATTGGAGACATTATATATGGTAACATTATGCATGGGGACAGGTTGCAGGGATGTCCCATGAAAAAAAAACAAAAAAACAGGGGTTGAAGGGGTGTCCGCCGCATGTTCAATGTAATAATGTCTCCACAAAAAACAGCAACTTTTTTGTCAGGGGACAATTTTGCAGGGACATTATCACGTCGAACCAGACAGCCAACACACGTCCCCAGTAGTCTCACTGTCACTCTGTGCGCTACACAACACTGATGCCACACCAGCAACCGGCCTATCCTGGCAGGTACATCGAGGAGGAGGAGATGAGGATGAATTGGATGAGCACACCCCCCTACCCAACACCATTGTTCAGCCCAGCGACCCTGCACAACCCCCTTTCACCACCCATGCCCAAAATCCGGGACATGGATGCACGGATCTGTGGCATGGAGGAACGGCACATGGCAATGGCAGAGATGGTGCAGCAGCAGCTGAATGAGTCTCGCCTCATGAGGGAGTGCGTGCAAGCCAGCAGCCGCAGGTGCGCACAGGCCCTGAGTCGCAATACCGACCGCTGCACTCGTCATCCTTGCCCAAAGGGTCCAGGAGAGTAATGAGGGAGTGTCAGCAATGGCAGTGTCCTTCTCCCACACCCTGCAGGCCAGCCTGGAGTGCTTGGGGGCCCAGGGATCTGACCCGCCCTCTATTGTGTCCACCCTAGCAGGCTCACAACAGGGCAGCCAGAGGCGCCGCTCCCAGCGGCTAACAGCCCCACCTGGGCCAGGCAATGTCCCAGAAGCCAAACAAGTGACACTAATGTGTTTGTCACTTGGACTTTTGGTTGTTTGGGGGGTGTGCGGACAGGGTGTGTGGTGAGGGGAGAGGGTGCTCTCACTCACTTTCAGCGCTACTCATCTCAGCAGCACGCCGCCATCCCCGGCCGCCGGCCATCATCTAAGGAAGGAAAGGAACGAAGTTAGAGAACTGTTCAAAAGACTCATTATACTTACCTGTCGGACTCTTGCCAGTGAAGTAACTAGGCAGCAACGAGCCCGCATCAATCAACGCACCCCTGCGCTGAAAGCAGGACGGAGGGCACACTATCCAAGAAAACAAGGTGAGCTGTGGATCAAAGGGAAGGGTTGGACCCCGGGGAAGAAGGGGCTCAACCACACAGAGACAATAGGGAGTTAAACTCTACCAATCCTGTGTTTCAGGCCCAGTTTGCAGTCGAATAGCCTCCAGGGAAGGGTTTGAGGTCATAAGAGGTCAGAACAGGCTGAGTGACGTCCCCGTGGATACCAGGTGAGTGTTACACACTGTTATCATATTCAATTGTCTTGCTGTTCCATTGTTTCCTTCCCTTTGCCCTGTGGGTGCTTTGAAACACAATTTATTGTTGGATAAGCACCTTAAAAATGCCCCATAAAATGAACAAATAAAAAACACTACTCCTGTTGCAGACCCACCAGAGCACAGAGACTACACAATTGGCAACAGTGCATGGTACAAGACCCATTGAAGTTCACATTGACATGTGTGAGTGATGGTGCTTGGTAATGGTGTTGCATGTGACAGGAGAATCTCAACAGTCTGTGCATGCATGCACCATGTCTCACCAGGACACATGTCTCATTGCCCTAGATGGTACAGTCAAGTGATACACATGCTTTGGAGGTAGTGTTTAATTCTGGTACCTGTAGTGCATTGCATTTGGATGTCCTTTTGTGTTGGAAATGGCTTGGTCAGTGACTGATACTTCTTCAGTCATGTGCTACTCCTGTGTGTTGTGACCTGTCAATTGAGGCGTGCGCTGGTTGGTCCTGCATGTGCAGGGTGATTGAGGGGCATGCATTTGTGGCATTAACCCCTCCTTTGCCTGTGACCCATGCTCCCACTCCTGATGTACACACCACAAAAATGAATTTGCTGAACAGATATTGGGCCTCATTACAAGTAAGGCGGTAAACCGGCGCATTGCCGTCATACCCATAACACTGGATCCGCCGCATGACCTCCCAGTGCCACCAGGACAGTACAAGTCCTGGCAGAGCTGGAAGTCAGGTGGGGGATTCGGTAAATCCCCATTCCCGCGGAGTGGGGACTCAGAAGTACTGGCACTGTTGCTAATGGTGCCGGTGCTTCTGTGAAACGTCTGCCTTCAGGGGCCATTGTGCCCGGGAGGTCTGACTCTGCCGGACGCAACAGCCCCTGCAGGCAGACTCGTAGTGTGGAGGTCCTTCTTTCCAGTCCACCACACTCGGAATAAGCCCATTGGCCCTCATTCCAAGGTTGGTGCTAGTCAGGGCGCTAACAGCGCCATGACTAGCACCAATACCGGTACGCCACTGACGTGGTGGTATGGGGATTTACCGGTCCATTCCGCCCTTTGCGGGACCATTAAGTCCCCATTTGAAATGCCATTCCCCATTCCCATTTGAGCCCCCATAGGGCTCAATGGGAAGGGGGAAGGCCGCAATAACGGTACCGCAAATTGCATTACCATTATTGACCGCGGTATCCCTTTGCGGGTCCTGTCCTTAACGCTTGCTAAAACCAGGCGTTAAGGAAGGGACCTCGGAGTAGGGCGCAAAGGGATTACCGGCACCATTATCATTACCAGTGCCCGGTATCCCTTTGCACCCGGGTCGTAATGATCCCCTTTGTCTTTGTTAGAAATCTCTCATACATCAACATGACCATAAACATTAAAAAAGGGACTCTGTCCCAAACTTTCTCAGTTTGTCAAAACTGAGCGCCATTGTGATCCCTTTTTTTCATATATGTCACTGGGGTCTGCAATATCCTCCTCAGAGTACGTTGTTTCAGATTCTCCACCCTCCCCTAGCTCCTCACCTTCTTCTTTCCTTTCCGTACCCTTCTCTCCTCTTCTTCTAGGTCGCTCCTTTTTTTTGTGTAGATAAGGACGGCCACGGAAGGAAGCCACCGTGCTACCCAAAAAGGATGCCCAGGGCCCCCCTCCGGGAACGCCAAAAAGGGGAAAAAGCCCTAAGGCACAAAAAACCCCTGAGCGACCCCTGAGATGTAGTCTTGAGACAGGGCCAGGCAGATGAGATGGTTGGCGAAGAAATACTGGAGGAGCTCCGGAGGAAGGCAGTCCAAAGGAGAAGGAAGATCACTAGGTGGAAACCCAGTCCAAGGAAAAAGAATCAGGAGTAGTCGGCAGTCCAATAGCAGGCAAGGATCTGGTACACTGAAAGCAACTGTAGAAGGTATCCAAGCAGAAGAGTAGACAATCCAAAATAAACAGGCCAGGGTCTGGTACACAGGGAATCCAGCAGAAAGATGAGAGGAGGCAAAGGAGGAGACGGAATACAGAAAGACAGATCAGAGCAAAGGTAAGGTACTCAGAGTTAAGGAAGATGGGACGGGGGTTGGGCTAGAAGACTGGAGAGAGAGAAAAGGGGAATGAGAGGAACGGAAAAGAAAACAGGGGGAAAAAAAGCTCAGCGTTAAGAGGAACCGGCTAGTAGGAGAGGAGGAAACAGAACCCGATAGGGATCGGGGACCGAACGGAGAAAATACACGAGCGTGAAAGCTGCGAAAAGAACAGAGCGTAGAGCACTCTCGGAAACAAGGAAACCGGAAGCGTTGCAACGCGTCTGCGATCCGGAAACGGAAGGCTTTTAAGATTCCGAGTCGCGTCAGCGCGCAACACTAGAACGGTGCTAAAGGAGTACGTGACAGGTGAGCGGGCGTGTGATGTGCTAGTATCTGCGCCGCTAGCCACTCCACAGGCTCCACCTGCCTCGTGGCATGACAATATATCACCACTACTACGAACATGAAAAAGGGACTACTATTCCACAATCGCTCTATTTGTCAAAATCGAGCACCCTTTTGAAACACTTTTTTATATAACTCGCAGGAACATGAAAAATGAATACCATCCCAATCCTTAGCATTCTATCAAAACTGTCTGCCATCTTTAAACCACAATTTTTCACTGCAATTCTTACTATCTCAAATCCACGTGTACAATTATCTGTATTTGTTTCCTTCCAAAACGTTTTATTTTGAAGTATGTCACAACCCTTATTCTCACTAATATGCATATCAAAACAGTTGTTTTACACAACAATGATCCTTTTTCAATTTGTCAACATTAACCACTATTTTTGACTTTATTATTTCACTCTACTATTCCATGAATAGCATATGTGTTGGTACGTATTTAGTTTTCTCCAAGATGATCACTCTTGTTTGTTGCACATTAGTTATATTACTTCTAAATACATTACAGATAAGACCCTTTTGTTCAGTTCATTTGTTTACCTCAATTATTGAGTATCAAGATTTAAAACTTGACTCAATAACTTAATATTCAATTTTTAAAAATAAATATCAATATTCAAGCCCTGTATGTTGAAGGATAATTGGTCATTCACAGTTGTCAGTCTCCATTCCATCTTTCCCACCACATAAATATTACTGGGAAATGGTTATCAACTTCTGAATATTTATGTATACACAACACCAATCCATTTGACAACAAGAATGCAGTAGTTCATGATCTAAATTTAAACCATTAATTGCTGTTCTAGAATAAAAACATTATGTTTGCCTCTTGCTGTCTTAATCTTCTTTCTCCATCACCTCCGCTTTCATCTAACACAATTGGTTTGATGCCACATATTCAAATTACTTCCAACTTCTCAGTTTGATGAGGATGCCAGTGAACCGCGAGCAGATAATTTTTATCATGTGTTTTCACAGCTCTAGGATGTTCATACATAAGTCTGCATTTGTAACTGTCTCTTTGTACTGCCCACATATGCAGGTAATATACCACAAAACATCTTTTACAGTTTATATATTCCTTGATCTAAAACCTGGAAGGTTTAGAATTAATCTTAACCTCTGGCAATTGCTCGGGGCAACCCTCTAGACCATCGTTCTTCGCCTGCCAAGCCATTGCAGAAGGGGAAAGACCATATGCAAATCATCCCGAAACATATTTCTGCCTTGTTGGGCCTCATCAGTAAGGTGTAGCTTGGGTATCTAGGCCCAGCAGGCACGGGACCCACATCTGGGCATACCCGTCGCACTCGGGGTGACAAAGCAAAAGTACTAGGGGACTCCAGACGTGGACCCCTTGCTCACTATTCTTAGAGAGGCACATCTCCACCCTACTGCTGAGGTCCAACCAGACCGAAACACGTGTCTGGGGTTGCTGTTGGTACTCTTGTTCAGAGGAGAATTGCCTAGCATTTCGGTGCTGGACTGCCCCAGGGCAGGACAAAGACTGATATGTTTAGGATATTTCTCCTCTGTGAAAGATAGTGAGCTAAAGACTCTGGGTAAGGCTCTCGCTACCAGGACTAATGTCTGGCAGAGAGACTCCCAGGACCCCCCTTGTGATTTAAGTAACTTTGGGTCTCACCCTAAGTTACTAGGGGACTTCAGACGTGGACCGCTCGCTCACTATTCTTAGAGAGGCACAGCTCCGTCCCCACTGATGAGATCCAACAAGACTGAAACACATGTCTGGGGTTGCTGTTGGTACTCTTGTTCAGAGGAGAATTGCCTAGCATTTCGGTGCTGGACTGCCCCAGGGCTGGACAAAGACTTATATGTTTAGGATATTTCTCTTCTGTGAAAGATAGTGAGCTAAAGACTCTGGGTAAGGCTCTCGCTACCAGGACTAATGTCTGGCAGAGAGACTCCCGGGACCCCCCTTGTGATTTGCATCTATGTACGGTAACACATTTTTTCCCAATAATAATACATTCCAATGTTTTGTTAGCATTTTATAGTTCTCCAGTTCTTTCATACTATTGGGCGATTTTAATCTGCATCTTTCATGCCTCTTCTCCATTTCTTGTGATTATTGACTCTTATTGTCTCTCTCCCTTTCCTACTCCTCCTTCCCACATTTCCGGATCCTCTTTGGATCTTAGTTTTACCTCTTCTATGTCTACCTCTGAGGTTTCTATTTATCCTGTTTACTACTCTGATCATTATTTGCTATTCTTTTCTCTTTATTCTCCTGTTTTTGATACTTGTTCGTTTCCACCTGATCCTACCCCTTCTTTTCTCTGTCGTGATCTTTGTACTTTCAATACCTCTCTTTGTATCTTGCTATATTGCCACTCTTCCAGCCCACTCTACTTTTTCAGCTCTCTCAATGGTTGATTCTGTTTCAGCTTTCTACACTTCCCTTCCCACCTCTCTTGATACTCTATATCCTCTCTCTAAATGTGTTCCTTCTTGTAAACCTTCCCAGCCTTGGCTTACTCCGTATCTTCCCTCCTTGCAAAGGGCTCTTTGTCGCCTGGAGCACCGCTGGCATAGATGGCGATCTATGTTTGATGGTGTGGTCCTCTCTTCTTATCCATTTATTTATTTATTTTTGCATTTATTTCAGCGCACAGACCCGGAGGCATCTAGGCGCTAATTACGGAAAGTGCATTTTCACATTTGGTCGTTACAGGTAGGTAAAATGTAGGCACAGTGCAGGGCTGGGTGGGTCACATTGGGTAGTTACAGGCAAGTAAAATTCAGGTACAGCCTCAGAGCTGGGTGGGTCAAATTAAGTAGTTACAGGCAAGAACAATCAGGCACAGCTCAGGGCTGGGTGGGTCACATTAGGTAGTTACAGGCAAGTAAAATTCAGGCACAGCACAGGGCTTGGTGGGTCATATTATGCACTTGTCCTTGGCCTCAAGCCCACCCAGGGATCGTATCTCTCCAGCCCTGAAACTCTTCATTGGCTCCCAGTGACTGCAAGGATCTAGTTCAAGACCCTCTGTATTGTCCACAGGGCCTTCTGGGGCCGGTGTCCTCTCTACCTCCAACTTTCTCTTCAGAAATAGCTTCCTACTCGAGCTCTTCACTCCTTTCACCTTCAAGTCCCTCAGGGTCAGCCGCTTCTCCAAGCAACACGTTGGTGGCAGATCGCTTTCTTCGGCTGGGGACTCCCTCTGGAATAGCCTCCCTGCCTCTCTGAAACTTGAGCAGAAACATCTCTGGTTCCGGAAGCAACTCAAGACTTTCCTCTTTGCTTCTGCCTTCTCTCTTCCTCTCCCCTGCTAATCTCCTGTCTGATACTGCACTGGTCACCTGGCTACCTCTGAATTCGGGCCCAGGTTCCGTGCCCGCCCAATTGCTCACCCACACTGCCTCCTGGCAACCCTTGCACTTGGGGCGGTATCTGCAACCCTACAGTCCCCTACCTGCACTTATTGGACACCTGGTGTCTACACTTAACCCTTGCACTGCCAGCTGCTGGCAGCACTACTTGTTGTTATTTGTTCCTGTGTATGGCACTTGCCCTTCCTGCCCCTCCCCTGACACTTTTCTCCTCCCTTCTCCCCTGCACTTGCGCGATCTCAATGTCACTTGGCCTAGTAAGATTGTTTGTCTCTGTCCTCCCTCTGTCCCCTTCCCTTGCCTTGTCGCACCTTGAAACACTTGTGTATAGGGGCATTATGAATGCCATATCATATCAAGTGCAATCAGGCACAGCTCAGGGCTGGATGGGTAACATTAGGTAGTTACATGCAAATACATTCAGGCACACGCAGGGCTGGGTGGGTTGGTACATTTGGTAGCAGGAGTGAGTAGGTATGCTGGCATAGCCTCACATCCTGTTATGGGGGGGCTACGTCCATCGGCCTTAGAACAGGACCTTGTAACTGGGGCCGGCTTTGCCTCCCGGCTAGAAGCTGACCTTCCATTAGATGTAGGGCTGGGCCAACCGGGATGCAGAAGACTGCCAGGTGCTTCTGCTCGGACGAACATAGGCAGGCAAGGTGGTGTGTCGCTCCAGCGGCCATCTTGATGTGGATCTCGGTCCACTGTTGAAAAGGAAGGTCGGATAGTGCATGAGGGTGCCAGGGTAGTAGAGGCACATCCTCCTCTGTCCACATAACAGGGCAAGACAGGGCCATCAGCCTTAGAACAGGGCCTTGTAACTGGGGCCGCGTTCGCCTCCAGACTAGAAGCCGACCTTTCGTTAGATATGGGGTTGGACCAATTGTGATGCAGAAGACTGTCAGCTGCTTCTGCTCGGACGAACAGAGGCTGACAAGCTGGTGTGTCACTCTGGCGGTCGTCTTGATGTGGATCTCGGTCCACTGTTGAAATGGCAGGTCAGATAGTGCCTTAGGGTGCCAGGGTAGTAAAGGCACATCCTCCTCCATCCGCATTACATCATACTCTATGTGATGAGGCATTTCTTTCGTTTTAAACATCTCTATTATTCATCCCGCTGTCTTTTCCAATCCCTTTTTTGTCTCTTGTCTACCCCTCTGCCCGATCACTCCCTTCTCTCTACACTTACTGCATCTGACTTTGCTAACTTCTTCACTTCTATAGCGAATTCTCTTCCTTCTCCCATCCCTCTCACTTCCCCACTTTTTTCCTGCTCTGTGTCCCCTCCCCCTCCTACTGCGGTTCTTTCTTGCTGATCGCTAATTCTGATATATCTTTACTCATCTCTCAGGCTCATCCCACTGCTTCTCCTAAAGACCCTATTCCTTCCACTCTTATTTCTAAAATCTATCCTTCTCTCAATTCTTACATAAATAGTCTTCTCAATATCCCTCTTGCTACTTCTACCTTCTCTCTTCTATTCAATACAGTGGATCACACACTACTTCTTCAATCCCTTTTTTCCTGTGGATTCTCTGGTTCTGTAATTACATGTTTGACTTGGTTGGTGCTTCTACTCATTTGGCGCTAGTTCATTCCATCATATGAGTTTTATTGTTTCTTTGACTCAGCTGAGTATAATAACTCGGATCCACACACTGTTTCTTTAGTATACCATTGTTGGTTTATTGTGTTTTTCTTTTTAAATACAAAAGGTTTAGAAAATGGTGCCGACACGTGTTTCAACCCTACTACTGGTCTTTATCAAGGCTACCGTGTTTAATAATTCAATCATTGTTTGTTCAAAGTACACCAGTATTTGTGACATGTATAGTGTGATAAGTGAATCAGTGCGTGGAGAGAGTGGCATTTGTGGTTCATTTGTATATACCATTAACCATATACATTATAGTTGAGATTGAAACCCAAATATTGGTTTGTATGACAAAAATAAGATATAATAGCATTTTGACAAGCGTTTTTAGAACAAAGGTCACATTTATAGTGTTATTTATCAAATCACAACATCATTAGTATTTTCACATTGGTAGGTTCAGGAAACATTAGTAGTAACACATGCATTCAGTCATCACTAGGTTAATTCATTAGATCGAAGGGTGGGCACAAGGGAAGATGGAGAGAAGCGAAAACATGTAGAGTAGGTATTAGTTGTTAGGTAAGCAACTTGTTAGCATATCTAATTGCATAGAATGTAGTATCTGGCATGGGTGCTAGTTTCAAATCTCACCTGGATGGTTATATCTGCTGCATCGCTGCTATGTAGGCTGGAGGCCTCATAAATTTTCCATAGTGGAGAGTGGTAAGTTCTCTCTGGTTAGGCGTATCTAACGTATAAGGAGAGGATGCTTGGGTTAGATTTGAAGAGTTGTAAGGTCAAAGGTGCAATAATTTAGTAGGATTGGTCAGTGTGTACTGATTGTCACACCAAACTAAATAAGACATGTGTCTTGGTTGTGATCTAATTTGTTGGTAATTCCCTGCTGGCAATAGGTGAGCTAAGCGAGTTAGTGAAAATCACTACCATTAGGCATGCATTGTGAGAGCATGCGTCATGAGAGAATTTAAATTGGTTGTGATGCTATATTTACGGAATGCGATACGTCGGCGCAGATGCCCTTCCAAGAGCGCTACTGATGTGTACTTTTGGGATAGGTCCATGATGGCTTGGGGATCATAGTTCGGAGGGCAATGATTCCGTGCGGCATTAGTTAGAGCTAATGTGATAGGTCTGTGATGGCTTGGGGATCATAGTTCGGAGGGCAGTGATTCTGTGTGGCGTTCGTGACAGCTAAGAATTGGAAGTTTCTTTTAAAGTGGATACGATGTGCGTGTGGCTAAGGCAGGTAATCATGATTAGAAGGGCGTGGGTGCCCTGGGACCCCTCCCTTGGTAGCTACATGGGTGAGTAGCGGAGGGGTCCATGCTTAACTCGAAAGGGTCCAGGAACTGGCCCTTATCTTGCGGTTCCTGAAATAGATGCTTAACTTAATTAAGGTTGCTGGTTATCTCGCGCTCCAGTGCTCGATTTCCGTGTTGGTGTGTGAGAGTGAGCTCTGTCAAGGTCTGGATTATAAATGGAGCTCAGTGATAGGTGCGGCCATCCCGTTATCGCCCAGGATTTGTCTCCTTGATGCCGATTGGTGGATTGTACCACATGACATAAGACCTGAGTAGGGCTGTGGAGTCATAAGGCCAGAGTTTCTGTATTTGTAATCATCTATCGATGTTTAAGCGGGTTGCCAAGGGCATCATTCATGAATTAAGATCCATATTTCAAGGGTCTCTTGCAAAAGAGTGCTTATCTACTGGATATGGACAAGTGGATATGCTACAAAGCAGTGGTGTGGAATTAGTGTGAATGGCGGACATTCAGCAGAGTGTTGCTTCGATTATCAAGGGTCCCATTAAGAGTATGGATCCCTATCTCAGGGGCGCAGCCACCACCACCTCCTACTACTCTCCCCCCATCTGTAATTACATGGTTTCAATCTTATCTCTCTAATCGCACCTACTCAGTATCCTGGGCTAGTGTCTTTTCTGATCCGCTACCTCTTTTACACCGTTTTCCACGGAGGTCTGTTCTTGGCCCATTTCTTTTCTTTCTCTACTCCTCTTCTTTGGCTAATATTATCTCTTCTTTTGGGTTGACTCATCATTTGCATGCTGATGACACCCAATTATTTCTATCTTTTTCTTCTTTTACACCTGCTGTACACATTAACCTTTCTGCCTGTCTTTCAGCTATTAAAACTTGGACTTTGGACCATTTCCCTGTCCTTAATCCGTCTAACACTGAAGTCCTCTTTTTTCCTGCTAATACTTTTCCCCCTGCCTGTCCCTCCTGTCTCTCCTGCTCTTTTTTCCACTTTGCATCTGCCTTTTTCTCTGTCTGCCCGCAATCTTGACCTTCTGCTTGATACTAATCTTTCTTTGTGCTCATCATATTTTGATCACATCTCGCTCCTATCGTTTCCATCTTTTTAATATTCGGAAAGTTAGACCTCTTCTCACTGTCAGTGCTACTAAGATTCTAACCTCTTCTTTAAACTTTACCTGATTATTCTATTGTTCTGTACTCCTCTTTGGTCTTCCCGCCTCTTGTCTTAGTTCTCTTAAATCTATCTTCAATTCCTCAATCCTTTCCTTACCTATTCACAACTGTATTTCTCGCTCTTTGGCCTCTCTTCAATGGCTACCCTTTCACTCTCAACTTAAATTCAATTTTCTCTGCATAGTATTTAAATCCCTTTATGAACTTACTCCTATTTATCTTACCTCTCTTGTTTCCTTCTACGTTCCTTCTCACACGCTTCTCTCGCAAACCCACTTTCTTTTTACTGTACCTCATCCTCCATGTGCTTCCTCTTATTTCCGTTCTTTTTCTCTATTGGCTCCTCTTCACTAGAATGCTCTTCCTTTATCTCCGCAGTCTATTCACTCTTACTCTACTTTCCGTGCTGCTCTAAAAACTTTCCTACTTCAACCTTAATTGTACTTTGAGTCTCAGTGTAAATTATATTTTTTTATTGTATTCACTTGCTCATTTCTATTGCAATGAAAATTGGTTTTGTACAGCGCCTTGGCGTAAGGCGCTATATAAATAACAAATAAATACGAAATATGAAATATAGATAATCTGACTCTGTGTAGTATATTGTGTTATAAATCAAAATGTATCAACTCCATCGCTTTCATGTGTTCTAGGTACCAATAAATCTGTTCTTGATCTTCAATTAATCTTATCAATCGCTTAGTCAATAACACTCTGATTATACCCTCTCTGCAAAAATCTCTTCCTCTAAATACCACATTGTTGAGTGAATAACTCTGGTGAACTGCAATTTCTTTTTGCTCTCAGACATTCCCCCTATGGTACATTTCTTATGATACATTTTTGATGACAACTATTGCTGCATAGCATTGTATTTGCCTCTCTGGGTTTTCTCTATTTATTTGTTTCAATCCTGCTTATTTCTAAACCAAAGAAGGAAATACATGGCATGTTGTCTGTCACAGAACATTTAATACCATATTTATTATCATTTAATGCCTCCAAATAATTACATCTCTCTCAGTGCCTGCCCATATCATCAATATATCCTCAATGAACCGCCACCATTTGATAACATTAGTCTGCAGGTTGTAGATATAACTATTTTCCAGAAATTCCATGATTAAATTAGCTATGGACAGTGAACACTTAGATCCTATTGCCACTCCTGACAACTGTTGGTAAATTTGACCATTAAACAAAAATAAATTGATCTTTAATATCAAATTAGTTAAATCTACTAACATATTCTTTTCTGAAAAAAATGTGTAGTTGACTTCTTACTGTAAAAATATCCCACCACATCAACGGATAGCTTATATGCAATGGATGTATATAATGCTACCAAATCTAGCGTTACCAACCAATAATTTGAGTGTCACACTATTTCTGCTAGTAATTGTAGTATATACATACCATCCCTTATATATGAGGTTAATTCCTTCACCGTAGGGTTTAAAAAACTGCCTATAAATTCTTAAATTGGCTCCATTGTTGGGCCAATATTACTATTGGCCTACCATTATCTTATTTGATCAAACATTTTATGTATTTTTGGAAAAAAATAAAAGGATAATTTGGAATTTTCATTTGCATATTATCATAGTATTTGTAACGTATCTTGCCTTTTTCCTACCACATTTGTGTTGTACTGGAAGCTTCATGTTTGAGAGCAGACCAAGGCGTGGCAGGTATCATTTTATATTTGCCTCCTTCTTGCAGGGGATTAGAGTCCATTTGAATATAGTAATAATCTCTGTTTAGCAAAACAATATTTCCACCTTTATCCATCGGTTTGATCACAATCTCATGATCTTCTCGTAACTTTTTCAAAATCACGTTGAGTGAGCAATTCACAAAAAAACTACTGTAATCTTAACTCCACAGTCAGGTTTGAGCAGCATAAGATTTCAAATGCATATATTGCACAATATAGAAACAATCTAGTCACCGCGTGTTATTTACAACCTGTGAAGAAGAAAAACAACATGACATTTGCCCCAATGTAAATACATTCTTGCAATATTTCTGTATAGAGAGATATTGTAAATATTGAAAATGTACAGACTGTAAATGAAGAATGACTAAACAGTGGAATTTGAATGTTATGGTTGAACACTACATATATTCTATAGGAATTATGGCCTTGAAGAAGCTCATCTAAACTCCATTAGGAAGTCAATTTGGAGTCTAAGCGAAACACCTGTTGGCTAGGTTTTTTCTATATTGTGAAATACATGCATTTGAAATGTTAAGCTGTTCAGACATGACGATGGAGTTACGAGTTCAGTAGATATTTTGGTTAGGAAATGCTTTGTCCAATGGAATATCTTTTTTCTTAAAAAGGCTTGAAAGGTGAATAAACGGTGCAATGGGGTCGAAGTTTTTTTTTTTTAAAGTTACTATTGCCCACAGCTTTAAACTACTGAGGAAGATTTCCGCCACATTTGATGATACTGTTATTATTATCAATTTATTTTTTTATAGTGTGCCAGTTCTTTATCATAGAGGACTGAAAGTGCGTGAACCAGTTTTGGAGCATTCAGTCCATCGCAGGGAACACAGGCCCAGAGTCTGCTGGAAGGCATTGACCGGAAAACAGTGCCATGTAGGGGAGAGAAAATAGAGTGTGTTTTGGCTGGAGTAGTGTGCATTTTAAATAGGGAAAGGTGTGTAAGCGAGTACTAGTGAAAGGAGTTGCAGTGCTGTGAGTCTACATGTACAGATTGGGAGTGTGGGGGATTTGAGATGTGCTCAGGGAATCCTAAGTATCTTGTGGGCAAGGTTTGAAATGGGCATGTTCGGTGGGCCGCCCAAACACCTGGCATACCAGTCCCGAGTGTATATGTTGATAATGTGAAGAAAATTGACATAGGTGGATAAGAGTAAGCCAAGATGGCTGGGGTAAACAAGTGGTTAAATACAAGCTGACATGGAAATAGTTCATGGGTTGTGTATATATTATAGGAGGCAAGAAGGAAGATGGCCACCAGCAGACTCCCTCATTAAAAGTAGTATGACCACACATGTGAAAACCCATAGGAGCTCATTTGAAATAAATGAGTTATTTGACGGCAGGGAGCTGTTACATTTGCACATCAATGTAAATGGATCCCCGCTTTCATCATTTGCACTGCAGGGTGCAAATATAAAGGTCAAAAGGCATTGTTCAAGCGTATATTTTGCCCTTCACATTTGCACTCTGCAGTGCAAAGTGAGTAAAGCTGCAAGGCACAATAGCCTGCCAGGCAGCATTTAGTTTTGTTTGTGGGCGCTGCTTGCCATGCTCGCATGGCAGGCGGCACTCACAAATTAAATTAAAGCCTCGGGAGGGTTTCATTTCAACTGGGAACACTGCTTACCATGCCTTCATAGCAAGCAGTGTTCCCGATTGAAATGAAACCCTCCCCGACGTGCTGTACAAGCTGCCTACCATGCTCACGTGGCAGGGAGCGTGCACAATGGATCCCTATGAGCTCTGCGTGTTTTATGCTGGTGAATAAAAACGGCAGAATTCATAGCCATCTCCACCATTTGCGGCGGCATGAAAATGCATGCCGGCGCAGATGCTGGAGCATTTGTATTGCGGAGAGGGAGAGAGCAGCAGAAAAACACAAATTCCCTTCCGCCCGCCTTTCCATCATGCAAATGAATGACAATGAGCCGTGGCGTGAATGCAAGGTGTTAAATCCTTACACACGGCTTTTACGCCTTGTAGTCAGGTTACAGCTCAATGGAAAATGAGCCCCATAGTGAGTATTGCTCTAACACCTAGGAAAGTGGGTAGGTAACATAACAGACAAAAAGGCAATAATTGTTCACTCAAGATTCTGTGGCGGGGTCTATTTGACCACAGAATGTCATAGCTTACAGCTATTGGCAATAGTACCCCAAGACCAGTAATCAATAATAGATAGTCACGGTTCTAAGCAAAAATACAACCCTGTGAAAGGTAGAATCGTGTAAAAATGGGCTAATATTGGGAAACCGCATCAGACCTCGGAGGAGACCTAAGAGATCAGGGCGCCATGTTCTGATTGGTGTCCCCAATATTGCGACAATGTGTCGATGTAGACTGCGTGAGGCGCCTCTAGCAATTACTGAAAGAAAACTGAGACCATAATGGCCGTGACCCTGACAATAATATCATTCATATTCAAACATTGGCATGAGAGATTTAGCAAAAGGTGTGAACCACCTGGACTAGTGATTCAACATGAGTGTCCTGTTGCCATGCAGTAAATAGAGAATGACCACCGCAGAGTTAGAGAGTGTAGTGGCTGAATGTATATGGGGGAAAGTACGAACTTATAGCAATACAAGTCATTAGGATACCTTGGCTGCTTCTATTTAAGCAATAGTATGATCCTGAAACAACGAGAAAAAAAAAACAATAATCATTGGAGTGCGTCCCAGGGGCCTCTAGTTAGCAGGGATATAGAATCTCAATATATATTATAAATAAATATGGGGAGGAGTTACACAATTTTCTGTAAAGGACTCGTCCTTAATCATCAATGAAGTATTGTGTTTTAGTCTTTGTTGTGGGTGTGTTAGTTGACCCCATAATGACAATTTTTAAACCCTCAATAGGTGAAATAAGAGTTCATTCTATGTCAAGATCGGAGGCGAGCATTATGCTTCAACTTCTTATTTATTCCTGTCTCTAGTAGTTTCAACAAATTCAACATTTTCTATGTTCAAACAACATTTCTTTTTTCAAAAAACTACATTTCCCTTCAAATCTAGTCCTTTTTGTAGTCCTTTCTGATCTCTGTCACATGCTCATAGTCCTTCCTGTTCCCTCCTTCCTCCTCTTTTCCTGCTCTTCAAGCAGCTAAGTACCTTTACACCCTAGCTGTGATATGCGCAGATATAGAGTTAATTTCACAATACCAAGAGCTAGCACGTGCAGCGTGTATATATATTTAAGAGAGCGCTGAAGAGTTAAAAGAGATATTGCGACACAAAATGTTTATGAATGTATAATTATACTGAGTATGATGATTACATTGCTTTTTTTTTTAAACCACTGTAAGAGAACTTCTCTCGCAGTTGCTCCAACCTACCAGACCTGTCTCTATCTCACTTTCTGTTCATAGTTACCCCCTCCCGGGAACAGATAGAGACCGCACTCATTTATTTGTTGTATGAGTGCATCCCCGGGGTTCTTTCTTTATTTCATAAAAAAGTCCATATTCTGTAAACACCATACCAGCTCTGTTCTTGATTCTGCGTCTAGGGGTACTGTTGGTATTTGAACCCTTGTTGCAGGTGTTTTATCTTTAGTCTTTGTAGGGCCCGATAATGTAGGGGCCCCGGAAATATCGATTGGATCGATGCCGCCAGTAGCCCCACTATCCTCGCTATCGTCCTCAGAGATACTGTACTCTTGTCCAGGCAATTCCCTATCTCCCTTTTGATGTCTTCCACCTTCCTGGCTGGTAGTTCTAGTATAGCAACCTTGGGGTATATGATGAAGCCTAGAAAGTCTAGCCTCTTTGTCGGTGTTGTGTCTGACTTTTCTATGTTCACTAGGAAACCTAGAGACGGGAGGAGGTTCTTCACCCATCTCGTCTGATAAAGCAGTGTGTCTCTGATGTCTGCCATGAGTAGGATATCGTCTAGGTAGATAATCATACTAATCCCTTTCTCCCTGATCGCTGCTGTTATCGGTCTCATGTGTTTTGTGTAGGCCCAAGGCGCCGATGGTGGGCCAAAAGGCATTGTTGTGAATCGCCAATATTGTTTGTCCCAGACCAATGCTAGAGAGGGACGGTATTGTTCTTGGACTCGGATCGCGAGATATGCATCTTTCAAGTCGATTCTTGTGAGCCAATCTGCTTGCCTTAGCGTATCTCGAAGCTGGTGGATCCCCTCCAATACCTGGAACTTCTTGGCCACCGAATTGCCGCTCTCTGCCCCAACTTCTAGTGCTATGTGGACGGCACTCAGCTCATTTTCAGGCTACCTTCAGCCACGTCTTTTCCTTCTCTCATCTCTGACTGTCTGTCTGCTATCCAGGAGTGGTGTGCTGCCAATGATCTCTGCCTTAATGCCAGTAAGACTGAGACTCTCCTCATCGGCACACCAACGCCCTCCTTTCCTGCCACTCTCTGGCCGGCCTCTCATGGCCCTCTTCCTGCTCCCACCTGCAAGGCTATAAACCTTGTGGTCATCTTCGACTCCATGCTCTCCTTCTCTCCTCACATCTCTGATGTCTCCAAGAAGTCACACTACCAGCTGCACCTCCTCAGAGGTATTCTTCCTTTCCTCTCCTTCCCCCAGAAACTCACTATTTCCAGAGCTCTGGTTCTCTCTAGGCTGGACTATTGCAACACCCTCTTTCTAAATCTGCCTGCTTCTACTCTCCGCCCTCTGCAACTCATCCAGAACAGGACTGCAAGACTTGTCCTTGGCCTCAAGCCCAAGGATCGTATCTCTCCAGGACTGAAATCTCTGCACTGGCTCCCAGTGGCTGCGAGGATTAAGTTCAAAACCCTCTGCATTGTCCACAAGGCCTTCTGGGACCTTGGGCCTCAATACCTTCAACTCTCTCTTCCTAAATATCTTCCTTCTCGAGCTCTTCGCTCATCCGCCTCCAATTCACTCAGCGTCAGTCGCTTCTCCAAGCAACATGTTGGCGGTATATCTCTCTCTTCGGCTGGGGCCTCCCTGCTCCCTGAAACTTGAGGAAACCATCTCTGGTTCCGGAAGCACCTTAAAACCTTCCTCTTTGCTTCTGCTTTCTCTCCCGCTCTCCCCCGCTGAACTCCTGCTGATACCGATACTGCAGGGACCCTTGCCACCCTTCTTATTTCGGGCCCAGGCCCACCAGTTGCCCACCTGCACTTCCTCCCTGGTAACCCCTGCACCTGGGGGCTGTTTTCTGTATCCCTACAGTCCCCCTACCAGCACTTATGTCAGCACTTACCTTACATTTGCCACCAGCTGGCCGTTCTTTTTATTTATCCTATTTATTCTACTATCCCATGTACTGTACTTTCCCCTTCCCCCCTCACTTTTCCCTTCCCCCCTTCCCATGCACTTGCGCGATCTGACTGACACCTGGCCTAGTAAGATCACAGTCTGTCTTCCTTCGTTCCCCCTCCCTTGCCTCGTCAGGCTTTGAAACACTTGTATATAGGCACGTTATAAATCCCATATCATATAATTTTAAAGTGGTGGTACACCACCCAGCTGTTCAACTCTCTTAAGTTTATCACAGGCCTGACCTTTTCTTTCCTGTGTACTAGGAACATGTTGCTGATGAAGCTCGGCGTGTGTTGGTGCACAGCTTGATAGCTCTCTTCTGCGCTAGGTGCTGAAGTTCGCTGTGTAGGCTTAATCTCTCCATTTGGGCCATGTGTATCAGAGGGGGAATTCGCGCTTGGTGTGGCACTTGTATAAATTCCATTTGCAGCCCTTTGACTGTCTGTAGTACCCAGGGATCGCTGGAAAGCGCGTGCCAGTTTAGCCAAAATTATCACGACCTCCCCCTACCGATGGGTATGTGGTATGTCTCATCTGTGGGGAAGTTTTGTCCTCTTCACAGTCCTCTGTCTGGACGGCCCCTCGGGAATCCACCTCTTGCAGGAAAGAAAATATCCTGTTGTCTATCATCCAAGTAGTGTCTTCTTGTACCCAGGAAATGACTGGACGCTCGACCCCTGAAGCGCCCGGACCCGGTGAAAACCCTACCTGGGAATATTTTCCGAATGGATGCTTGGGCTTTCTCCAATGAGGTGTATGTCCCCACAGATTTTCCCATTTCCTTCCCAAAGGTTTTGCCAAATAAGAGCAGAGTCCTAGGGCTGCTCTACCCGCCTCGTTTGAGTCAAGGTCTCCTATCTTGGGGTCTATTTTTAATAGTAGGCCTTGCCTCCTCTACGAGGACACGGTGCAGTTAGCATTGCCGAGGAGGCACACTGCTCTTTGGGCCCAGTTTGCTTATATGTCTGGATCCCCTTCTTGTTCGGTATCCCGAGACTGTTCTTCCAGGTCCATTATTTTGGCCAGTGGCCCTGCCAGGTCAAGGACCATCTCCTGGCAACTTTTCCAGGACCTGTCTATACCCTTCTGGGATCTCTGGATGTTTGAGATACAAAGGCTAGCATCTTGGGATTCAGCTCTGGTGCCTCCACTACGTTCCCAAGTAATTCTGGCCTGGGGCATTCTGCCCTCAAACGCTGCCTCGCTTCCCTCTCGAGTGCTTTATGCAAACTCTGGGTCATATATTTGGTCACCCGTGGTGACGGCTGCCAGTCCGAAGACTTTGGGTTCTTAATGTATTCGGTTTTGAACATGTCGGATATTTCATCAGTGTTCTCAATGTTCTTCTCTTTCCTCAATGTCTTCCTTGCGGGGGGTTGTGGAGCATCCTCTCCAGCTCCGCCTCCCTCTGTCTGGGAGGAACATGGTGACTCTGGTGGCTCTTCTTCAGAGTATCACCTTTCATTACCCATACTGCCTTCCCCTGGGTCAGGGGTTGTGAGGCTTGGCACCACCGACCTGCGCATGAATGCGTCTTTGAGCTTCTTGAAAGCGTCGGTAACCTCTGGGGCCTCTGAGTCTGGCCCGTCAAGTTGAACCGGCGGGTCAGAAGAGGCCTTCCTCTTCCGGGTCTCGTTACACCCCTGTGGCCCCTCTGGTGTGGCCCTTGTGGACCTGCTTTTCTGTTTTTCTGTGCTTGTCTTCTGGCTTAAAAATGTTTCAATCATGGCCAGTATGTCCTGAAAGGGTCTGACCCCTTGCGCCAGTGCCTCCACCAGCGAGTTCCCTAGCACCTCCCTGATGCTGTAACCCAGGTCTTCCGGCTGTTCCTCTTGGCTCCACTCAAATTCTGCCATGCTGCTGGGGGTGCTTGTGTCTTAGTTACCTGGTCTCATGTGTATGTGACATGTCCACTCGGCGTTGTGGCTTATAGTGCTTGGTTTGCACCTGTGGTTCTGTATTGCTGATCTCTAATCTCACTGTGTGATTTGTTGTTATGCAGGTTGTTCTGCTGTGCTCGTGGGCAACCTGGCTGCAAATCTGTCGGCCTAATTTGGCTTGCTTATCAACGTGCAACCTCTCCCTGCCTTGTGGGAGTCTTGCTTGAGCTTCAGCACATTGTGTGCTGTTTCCCTGCTTTGTGGGGGTTAATGAAATGTTCCGGTGTGTGCGAGTGTTTGTTTCGCTTGCTGGTATATTTTGCTGCTATTCACTTTGATCGGCACTGTAGTGATCGTATGGCTCTGCCCCCTCAAGGGAGGGGGCTGCTGTGCTTTCCTGTTCAACCAATGAACGCTGTTGGGGCTCGTGAGTGTGTCACATGCCTATTGGCGGGCACCTCACGCGAGTGCTCCACCCCCCAACGGTAGGGGCGCAGGTCTCCTGAGGCTCCGCCTCCTCCTCATACTATCGGCTTGCCCGGGGGCTTAGCAGCAGCAGAAGTATAATGATGAGCAGAGTGCTAGGCCGTGAAGACCCCGCATATGGAAACTAAGGCACAATTACCATATACTTTTAACACGACAGACACGAGGTTCGATTTCCAAACAATTCTGGTTTATTTCAAAGTATGCTCAGTCGGCCGACTGGGGTCTAACGTCTTGCAACGTGTGTACCCAGACCTCGTGAGACGCAAGAGAGCGAGCAACGTTCAAGCAACAATATATATACATAACATGTAATCTTTGAAGGCAATTCAGACTGCCCATAATGTATCTTTTAGGCTAGGGTTCGGTGAATGACAACCGTGACAATTATGACACGTTATGACAAGTTTCTATTCAGTCTAAATATACTTATTCTAGCAACAGTAGCAGAGACAGTTTCTTGTTATGGGGAACATGAAGCTCTTTTTCTTAGGAGAGACACATTCTTTTGCACGTTATCTATGTGTTTCTATTCATGAACCAAGGGTCAGACAGTTCTGAGGCAGAAAATACCAGTCTCTGCGAAGGAGTACCGCTAGAAAGAATATAATTCATGCTTTAACTGCCTATTGCTACAGAGTTTGCAAGACAGGCCTGCACCTGGGCCGCTGATTAGAGGCAGTTTCTGCTCGCCTCCAAGGACTTCGTGAGGGAGGAAAACAATGTGTTTTTGTACCGTTTGACATTCCTGTCTGTGTTAGTCTTTCAGCATGCAGGCCATGGCCTCGCACCGTGTATGAGCTAGAGGCATAGGATACATTTTGCAAAGCATTTTTACAGGAAAGAAAAAAGCAAATGGTGGCTATTTCACAAAATGGATGCCCTTTGGTTACATTTACGATTCTGTGTTTGCGATGTTTGTCACATGATGAGATTGGTTTCTGGCCAACATAATATACATACTATACATACTATAGGGTCCTTTCTGGACTAAGAAGAGTACTAGCGAAAGCTTGCAGGGAGACAGCGAGTCTGATTATAGTGGCTCTGATATGGAAATCACAAGTGGGGTTCCCGAGGCTGATAGAGTTACTGACAGACCATCCGAGAATACTACCGGCAGGAGAATACCTCGCTCACGGACTCAATTGGGTAATTTCATCTTCTGAGAGTGAGAGGGACTCTCCCGCTGATGGCGTGTGGAGACTCTGGGCGCTCCCAGGCGTTTTGACGCAAGCTGCACGACTCATCGCAGAATCATGGGCACCGTCCACTAGACGGAGCTACGACGCAGCTCGGAGTAGATGGTCACGGTGATGCAAGAGGAGAGATTTTCATCCCGTTTCTGCCCCTATAGCCGCGGCCCTGCGTTTCGGACGATAGTAGTATACAGATTCGCCATCTCGGCAGGGCATCTGCCCATTGACGGAACCCCTGTAGGAGAAGACGCTGAAGTAGTTAGACTAATTAAGGGAGTACGCTTCAGGTAACCCCCGCAGCCAAAATACGTACATTTATGGGACATGACAGCAGTGCTAAGGCTCCTCGCCAGATAGCCAGGAAATAAGTATCTGTCCTTGAAACAGCTGTCAGGGAAGCTTGCTATGTTATTATGTCTGGTTTCATGCAGGCGAGTAGCAGACGTTAAGGCACTAGACGTGCACAGAAAGACGTATGGACCCGAAGGGGTTACCTTCATGCTGGCCAGGAGGACTAAGACATTTTGCACCTTAATACCTTACCCCTACCTGCACGACCACCCCAAATGGTGCGTAGCAGCGTGCATAAGAGAATATGAAAATAGGACAGCAGAAATGCGAGTCACGGCTACCAAGCAATTACTAATAGCGCATAGGAAACCTCATAAAGCAGTCGCGTCAGCTATCATAGCCAGATGGGTGCGCAAAGTGATGCAATTGGCAGGTATAGATATGTCTAAATTTGGAGCACATTCTGTGAGAGGAGCAAAGGACTCAGAGGTGCTAGCACAAGGTGCAAAGCTGCAAGACATCATGCAAGTGGCCGACTGGGTCAGCGATAATACCTTCAGAACATTTTATTTTAAGCCTGTTCAGTCAATGGCAGTGACAGTGATGAGAACCTTTGAACAAGCATAATGCTTGCCTCTGGTCTTGACATAGAATGAAGATTACCCCTGCTAATAGCACAGGGAGTCTTGATTATATTAAAGATTAGGAGGTGAGCATTACATTCCTGCCCGGGAGAAGGGAAATGTTATCACGTGTACTAACTTTTACTTCCATTTTCGTATAGGACAAAGTATCTCCCTCACTAATTTTTTGTATCTTGATAGGAGATGACCAGAAGAACAATTGAGCCAGGATAGCAAGGGCACAGTTTGAGGAGAGCGACAGAGTCGACCAATAATGAACGGAGAAAAGAGGCAGAGCAGACCAGAAGGAAAGGTCGAATCTCCGTAGTTATACGAGTTTAAAGTTCAGTTCAGACAGAACGCAGTTCAGAGCACTCAAAGAAGAGGAGGAAGGAGGGAAAATGAAGGACTATGAGCATGTGACAGAAATCAGAAAGGACTACAAAAAGGACTAGAGTTGAAGGGAAATGTAGTTTAAAAATATTTTTTTTGTTTGAACATAGAACATGTTGAATTTGTTGAAACTGCTGGAGACAGGAATAATAAATAAGAAGTTGAAGCATAATGCTCGCCTCCTTGTCTTTAATAGAATCAGGACTCCCTGTGCTATTAGCAGGGGGAATCTTCATTCTCTGTAGTACTCAGTGTCAGCTCATGTTTAGCGGTGGCCAGGCTTATTGGAGTGAGACTGGGAGTATTACAGCTGTAGTACCGAGCTACATAGAAATGATGCTCTCCTTAGTATATGGCCAGTTAGCGGGGCTAATTAACTCTCAGTCCTTGGTAGCATGTATAGGTGTAGTGTCCAGAGGGGTCTGTATAGGAGCCTCCGGTAGAGCTCTCCCCACCTTCTCAATTGGAGACTGTGATGGAACAGACACATGTGATCCTAAACCACTTATACTCGCCCCAAGCCTTCCTATTGGAGGCCCCCATCACCAGCAAGTGACCCTGATTAACATCACCTTTATTCTACAACAACTCTATGCTTATCATTGAGGCCCCCTTAATCGGTCCAAGTTGGTCCTCAGTATCCTGCCCTCTCAGGTCCATAAGTCGCTGCCTCCTCTCAGTGCACTTCTCCTTAAGACCGCAGAAAGCTAACCCGCCCTCTAGATACTGGGGAAGCAATCGATGTGCCAGGCTCTGCTGGAACCCGTCCAATTATCCCAGATGTGAACACTTCTTGGGAAAGCCCCTCTCTAGCCCCCAAGTCAGAGAGCTTAGGCCGGAAGCATGATTCAGCTGCCTCATAACTCATTTGGGCTGCTAGATGCCAGCCTTAGACAGTCAGACGTCCATTTTACAACATGGGATCTAGTAATGGGCATCCTACTTTCCCAAGTATGCTTAAATAAGGAGAACGCTCAACTTAATGAGGGACCCCCAAATAACGTAGGGGAGCAATAAAACCAATATTTCTATATCAATCGGTGTTGCACCCCCAATTATGGAACTCGTACCAAAATTAAGCAAGCCCACAGACTGGTTCATTGCAAATGCAGCATGCAGTCTGTCACGTGCCACCTGTCTGAGAATGTATAGTACCTCAGGCAGGCTCTCTCTTCCTGGTTCCTCACGCTCAGCGTGCGTCCAGCAGCGCCGCTCGCGGCACCGCAACAATGGGGAAGAAAAGGAGGGTCAAAGGGCTCTCACATAACCACAACAACAGCACCCAAAAAGAAGAAAGCTGGCCCATACACCCAGCTGCAAGACACCTCGCAGCACTTCTCCCTCGGCATCTCGGAATATCTCAGTGACCCTAACGTAGACATGCCAACATTCTGACGCACCTGGGCGGGAGATTTCATCAGAGAAATCGGGAGTTGCACATTTTCCCATAGGGATGCATTGGGGCTAGAAGTATTTTAGGCAGGAGAACGTGAAAAATAGCTATATTTTTTCACGAAAGTCGGGAGTCTCCCGCCTAAATCGGGAGGGTTGGCATGTATGCAACGGGGGAGGCTACCGGCTGGAAAAGGAAAGCATGGAAATCCCATCAAAATCCGGCAGCAAGGGGGACTGAAGACATGTGCACCGCTGACCCTCAGCGTGAGCGCAACACCTCCACAGCTTCTGTTCGCTCAAGGCATGCGTTGATCAACCTGGATAAGTCCAGTGGTCGAAATGTACGAAAAGAAGTAGTGGAACTATGTTCCCAGCTGGCCTGCCCCAGCTCCCAACAAACCCCCGGAGCCGCACCCCACCCACGTGCAATCCAAACCCCCAAACACGACTGCTGTTTAAGGGAATGTTCACTGCATATTGTGGCCCCACAATAGTGCAGTGCACTGAAGTGCAAGTTTCAACTTCTTCCTACACTTTTATTTTAAAACAAAGCCATATAGGAACAATAAAACTTAATTTAAAAAAGTAGAGACGCACCGCTCCAAACCGCTCCCACCCACTTCCACCACTAGATAATTCTGGGTATTATGCAAATGATGGAGTGGATCTGTCAGACACAGGGATGGAATTGTTTCTGCATAACACATTTGGAGCCCTGAAACAGCTCAACTGTCGTTAGGTCAGCATTTTCCAGCACATGTATGGAAAATGGGAGAACCACAGAAATGTACCTTTTTTGTTGTGTGGCGGTTACACATGTAACCAGTCCGATATGTTATATGTAATAAGCAAGGGAGAAGGGCGGGTGAGGGTGGACGCCTGTAATAAGTAAAGGAGAAGTGCTGGTGGTGGTAAATGCCCTCCCTCCTGCAACAAGTGGACAAGCACCTTCTAGATACTGACTGGCAGAGGAGTAATTTAGAAATAAATTTAGCCGATTACCTCCGTCAGTAGAAACTGAACATAATGGCACTCCTTTTATTAGCCGAGACCAGGAGTTAACTGGCACAGGCATGTGCACGACCAAGGGAGATGACTGAGGAGTTGAAGTGTGAGCAAAACAGAATAAGAGAAGGGGAAGCTGAGCCAGAAAAGATGGGTGAAGATGATGTGACAGTCAGGGACGTCATTTCACCAACATGCCAGGGGTAGCGGAAGTGACATCACGTGACCCTTGACTTCTGATGACATCACAGGAAGTGATGTCATCTGATCCCACCCCGAACTGACATCATGGGAAGCGATGGAACACAACCTTTTACCCCTTGACAAAGCAAAAGGTGGTATCACATGGCATTGTTTCTAAGTACACTATGAAAAATATGGTTATGGTATCACTGTAAAGTAATATACATTACATGCCAGAATGGATCACCATATGTTTGTTAATATCAGTGCGCATAGGCCCATATTACCAAATTACTTTGAATGCAAGCAGGCGTCCAAGGCTTAAGCGCTTCATATAGAACAAATATACACCCAATATCATCCAACCTGTGTTGGTACTTATTTATCACCTCAGCAGGAAGAAAGGCTGAGTTGACCTTGCGGTGAGTCGAACTTGCAACCTGCAGATCACACATAAATCGCATAAGCGAGTGCTCTACCCACTGAGCTAGATTACTGGTTATAGCTACCAGAAAACAAGCCACTCCGGAAACAAAGAGTCACTTGCTGCTAGTCACAGCCCAGGAGCCTCAAGTAAAAAAACTAATTTTTGAAAAAAAGTATTTGATTTGTAAGTTTTTCTTTTTGTTTAGGGGTAACAAGGGAGACCACATGGGTAGCAAGGGAGACTTCAGGGGTGCAGTTGCGACCCTTGGCAACCCGTAAACAATGTCCCTGGTGACGGTGCTCTATGCCATAGAACTGTAGGAAGTTTGTAAACTCCGCCACCTGAAACAGCGGGACATTTCCTGACCTGACTGTTTCGGGGAGTCCATAGGCTGCAAACAACTCCTCCAGCACAGGGAGCACCGTTTCCACCACTATGGATGCCACAAAACGCACCAGGGGGTATCGGGAGAAATCAACCAGCACCAAAAGGAAATGTTTTGACTGATGCAATGTCCCAAAATCCAGGCTCAGAGCTTTCCATAGCTCTGTGTCTCTCTCTGGGGATTCAATGGGCCGTGCCCTGGCCACGGGTCTAGGCACACACATCTCTCCATGGCGTCACCTACCTTGGCCTCCAGGTCAGGGAACCAAACGTTCTCCCTGAGGCGTGCATAATGTTACAGCCTCAGGGACACTACAAGACATGGTAAGGCTGCTTCAGCTTGATTTATTTGGTTGGTAGGCTCACACACTCAGTTGGGTAGAAAGACCCGCCAGAACACTCTCCTGACACTTCACTCTCTCACTCCATCTCCAACCGTCACCTCCGGAACCCTCACCACCTTCCAGAGCACATCTCTCCACCTTGCCCTGTGCTTTGACAGCAGCACATTCTTTCTTTTTTTTTAACCAACTTTATTTTCATTTTTACTTAAGACAATAGTTGAGCTTTCGTTACAACATGTGTTAAGAATATTGTTACCAACATGAACCCCTTATTCCACACCCTTGAACTTTCTCGTTGAGTCTAGTATTGTCTTCATACTTTTCCCAACCCCTCCCACCCTCTCCCACCCTACACGCCCCCCTTCCTTTTATTGTTTGAACCAATCAGAACCATGGTTGTAACCAGAACAGTTCCATGAGACAACCCCTCTGCCATATCTTCTGCTGTCTTTATCTGATATGGATGTTTCTAAGAGTCCGGGGTTTAAAGTATTGATTCTCCCGCTCCCCCACATAGTCCTGAAGTGGATCCCATATGGCCAAGAATTTCAGATATGTCCCTGGTTTTGTGGCGCAGATGTTCTCCATTGGCATAACTCCCCACACTTTCACCCACCACCATGGAGCTGTAGGGCCCTCCACTGTCTTCCATCGTTGGGCCACTGTCATCCTTGCTGCAGCCAGTTAATGGGTTATGAGAGCCGCTCTAGCACATTCTTTCTTACCCTCTCGCATGCCTTTAGCCCCCAACTCCCTCATGCATTTCATCACATGCTCTACCTTCTTGGCAATGTCAAGCACGTCATCCAGACTGAGATCACCCTTACTCCATAATTCCTCCCTTATTTTGTGTTCCCTCACACGCAGCATGAATTGGTCCCAAACATCTTCATTGTAGGAGTGAAAAAAATTGCAATGATTGGCCAACTCTCTCAACCCTGTGAAGAAATCCTCCACAGACTCCCTGTCCCCTTGTTTACGCATGCCAAAATGACGTAATTCGGACTGGATCTCTTCTCATAGTGCAAATGCAGCATGCACAGGATTGTCTCATATTGATTCAATGATTCTCCTGAGGTAGTACCTTTTTGAGCCACACCACTACTCCTCGCTAGTTCAGGCAGACTCTTTAGGACTGTGCGTCCTTCAAAACCCAGTCTGTGAATGAGAGGAGCGCTCTTACGGTCCACAATGTAGCTTGGACCATGGATGGTGTGATGACATGGCTAACAGACGGGTCTCAGACTTTGGGCCTCATTACGAGTCTGGCGGTAACCGAGGCGGTAAAACCACCTGGTTACCGCCAGACTCGTATTACCATTCCGCCTCTGTGATTCCCGGAATTACCAGGGCATTACAATCCCGGTTTCCTGGGAATCACGGAGGCGGAATGGTGTTAATCCCCATTCCCATTGAGTCCTATGGGACTCAATGGGAATGGGGATCATGGAAACACTGGCAGCATCTCGTGATGCTACCGGTGCTTCCTCGTCTGCCTGCAGGCGGGCAGTGTTAAACCCGCCAGGTCAAACCTGGCGGGAACATCACCTCCCGCCTGCAGGAGTCGGGATCAGGCGGTCTGGAAACAACAGTGGCGGCGGGTTTACCGCCACTGTTATTTCCGGACCGCCTGATTTGTAATGAGGCCCTTTGTGTCTTTTCAAGGGAAACTCTTTATTAAGCAAGTGTAAGACAAAACAGGGTTTGAGGAACAAAGCGAAGTGTCCCAACACAAATTATTTAGAAGTCCATCCCTGTGTAAATAACGCAAATGTAAGGTGCACTTCACCTATGGATTGAAAAGGGTGACTAAAGTACTAGAAACCAAAGTAAATTTGCCTGTCACAACTAATCCTCAACTTAATTTAGAGGTTTCCTGTATGTTCTTAAAAACAGTGAGCTGTCAGAATGGCTAAATCAAATGGTGAAATGGTGAAATGAGAAAAATAACTTAAAGCCCTTCCCTGAAGTGAACAACTATTAGGGTCAAAATCTCTAACTTAAAGTACTTCCCTAAAATAACAAAGTCAATCAATTCAGAGAGGCCTTCTCCGAAGCCTCCTTGGGTTGGCAAGCAACATGGTTGATTATGCGAAAACTCCAACTGGGACCTATAGTTACCTTCCAGGTGCAGGACCTCTTAGGTGAAGGATTAGCTGGGTCCTGCGCTTCGGCTCCTTATCTTAGTCCACAGGAGAGACACAAGTCTGATCTTCTAACTTCTGGGATCCTGCTTCACCAAGTTGTTGACTCGGAGGTCGTACATTTTCCAGATATTGCGCTGGTGCGGTTGTCACTTCTACAATAGGACACTCTGCCACCTCCCAATCTATGGCGTTTATCGATTCACTGGATGATATCTCTTTCTCTGAGATAGATCCCATTTCTCCTCCAGGTCCTGAATCAAGGGTCTCATTTAACAGAGAAGGTGGGTTGATGAAAGAATTTAGCTCTGGGTGGGAAAAGTTTGAAAGATGCTTTTTTGTCGCTTTCCCGGTTATCCTCTATAGTTTTAGTTCCTTTTAGGAGGTACCCAGGAGAAGAGTCAACATAGGAGGTATCATAGTTGGGATAACCAAGGATGTACGTTTTCTGATTCCTTATTGGATGAGGGGAAAAAAGGTCAGGGCCAGTAGGGTCAGGTTGGTGTGTTTAGTGGGCTTTGTCAGTCCCAATACTACCCTAATCGCTTTCCTCTTCCTAGGTCGTTTTGGAGGAACAAAGAACCCATAGCGGTTAGATGGTGTAGTCACTTCAAGGTCAGTGGAGATTAGAAGCCGGTCTCTTCCAGGGATCAAGCAGTCTAGTGGACTTCCCAGGATGTAACTGTTCCCATCTACGTTGGTTCTACAGTGAAGGAAGGCTTCTGGACACATTGGTTGGAAACTGATCCCGAGATGGGTTGGTGGGGCTTGGTGGTGGCCTTACTTCCAGAGGGACTTTAGATGGCACAGTGGTAAGGACCCCCCTAATGGAAGCTAATCTTTTGCGGCCAGGCTCTATTTTGGGCCTAGAGAATCCCACTTCTGACAGCATGTGTGATGATATGGCGAACAGAAGGGTCTCAGACTTTGTTTTTTTTTCAAAGAAAACTCTTTTTTAAGCAAGTGTAAGACAAAACAGGGTTTGAGGAATAAAACAGTGTTTCAACACAAATGATTTAGAAGCCCATTGTGGAAGTGGGAGGCAGGCCAACATGGGGGAGGCCATGGGGGAAACCCCAGGCAGGGCCACAGCTTCTGGACCAGGGAGTCAACAGACCCATTGGGGGTGCGTTGTGTACGCAGACAGACTGGGCCCACTCTTTGGCAATAACAGGCAGGCTGCACTGAAAAGTGGGAACACAATGAAGGCACCAAAGTTTTTGTAGAAATCAGGAACGTCTTTATTACAGGAAGAGAAATAAACTCATTGCCAGCAGGACAAATCAGACACAATGGACACAGGTGATTGCCTGTGCTGAGCGGTGGGCACAAGGTGGGGCAATGCTGGGAGGCATACAAGCTAGGCACACCTACTGGCATGGAACCCGTGGGCTGGGGGTGCCCTTGGATGCAGGGGGAAGGGACCCCAAGGGAGAAAGGGAAAGGCTGGAGAGGGAGTTGGAGTAGGGGGCTGGTAGAGACGGTGCGGGGGAAAAGGGAGAGAGAAAGGGAGACAGACAAAGGGAGACAGAGACAGGGAGAGGGGGGACATGCACAGACACAGGGAGACAGGGACAGAGAAACAGGGAGACAGGGACAGAGACACAGGGAGATAGGGAGAGAGGGAGAGAGAGAGAGAGAGAGAGAGAGAGACACACACACAGAGAGAGGGGCAGGGGTGGGGGCAAGGCAGACAGGCCAGGAGCCCTACTGGTGGAAAAATAGAGCAGGTTGACGAGGAAGGGAGGGGAAGGATGGAGAGGGAAGACAAGGGTACCTGCGGAAGGGGCCTTCTGAGCTCTGCTACCCCCCATCAGCACACCACTGCCAGCAACCGAAAAGAGGGAGACCCAGTCCTTTCTCCACAGGCTTATATAAGACTGTTGCTCCCGCCCACCCCAGAGCCGGCCGCTCACTGAGGCAAGTGTTTATTTGGCTGTTGCGAGGACACGTTTTGTCACTCCAGCCCCTCCAGGGTCATCCCCCAACCAAGGCGAGTGTTTGTTTAGCTGTCACCAGGACAAGGTTTGTTTGGTTTCTAGGGGAGATGGGATACAGGGCTGGACACACATTTTCAGGTATTCTGTGTGGTTCCCAGGTCAGGGGAGCTGAAACTACAGCGTACAGGGCACTTAGAGCCCAGAGGGGAGGTTAATTGTAGGTTCAGGGGAGATGAAATTAGAGCGCAGGACAGTTGGGGCCCCAATGGGAGGTTAATTGCTAGACTGAGAAATGGAGAAGGTTCCCAGAAAGGGTGCAAGAGGTCAGGGGCTAGCCTGGTGACTTGTAGAGGGCAGGATAATTACAGGGTGGGACAAGTGGGTAAAAAGGTCAGGCCAGATTGTTAGCTCTGGAATTCTGGTAGCTGGGTGGGAAACAGGTTTAACTGGTTTTTGGAGTCCTTTCCCAGGGCAGGAGGAATTTTCTACAAGCTCACCCAACATACCACAGGTGCAGGGGACAGAGTGGACTAATGACAGAAACTCAGCACAGCCCCACATAGCAAGGCAGGGTCTCACACACACTGATGACACAATGTCAATGATGGGCAACGTCCAGTGTGCCAGAAACAAAATACCCACACCGGGGAACATGCAAGCACTTGACATAAATAAACAGCAAGCACTACCAATGCAGTGAATATACAGTCATATGCAGTGCAAGGTGGACAATACGTTCGGGGAATCATGAAAGTTAATCAAAACATTGTTAAAATGAAAACCCACAGTAAACAACAACACATATGGATACTGCCATGTCCACACCATCCCTGTGTGAATAACGCAAACGTAAGTTGCACTTCACTAATGGAGTCAAAAGGGTGACCAAAGTACTAAAAACCCTAAAGTAAAGTTGCCTGTCACAACTAATCCTCAACTTAATTTACATTGTTATTGAATCAAATGTTCCTAAAAATAGTGAGCTGTCAGAATGGCTAAATGAAATGGTGAAATGAGGAAAATACCTTAAACTCCTTCCCTTATGTGGAAAAGTGTTGGGGTTAAAATTGCTAACTTAAAGTTCTCCCCTAAAATAACAAAGTCCATCAATTCCGAGAGGCCTTCTCCCAGGCCTCCTCGGGTAGGCAAGCAACAGGGCCGCTTATGCGAAAACTCAAACTGGGACCTGTAGCTGCCCTCCAGGTGCAGCACCTCTTAGGCGAGGTCCTGCGCTTTGGTTCCTTATCTTAGTCCTTTGGTTGATTCATCCCTCTCACAGTCTCTCACTCTTGCTTGGTTGCTTGGTATGTTGCCCAAACCTCCTGTTGGGCTTCTACGCTTCTCTCTCTCTCTTTCTTCCATACCCTCTGTCTCTCTTCCACTTCCAGGGGTCTTTTGTGCCCAAACTCCTGTTGGGGTCCCTTCTCTTTCTTTCTCAATTTGACCTTCCTCAGTCTTCCTTCAGGGGTTCTTGTCAGTTTCTCTGGCTTCTGTCCCTTACCCCTTCCATGGGGTATTCTCACTTCTTACTTGGTGGCCCTTTTTTTCATTTTCTTTGCTTTGCACCTCTCCTCTTCAGGGGACTTGGATTGGCTCCTCTTTCCTTCAGGACTATATCTTCTTTCCCCCTCTTTGTCTCTAGTTGCCCCTCACATCTTCAGGGGGTTCTGGATGTGTGCCCCTCTCTTCTCCTGGGGTCGTGCTTCTGCCCTTGTCTCTCTACCAGGGCCCTAGATAGGTGCTGCCTTAGCCTCTTCCCTGGCTTCTCAGGCAGGCCATTTCTTCCACCTTTTGGCTTTTGTAGTGTTGCAGGGGTACTTTCCTTCGTCCCCCTGATAAGTCAGTTTCCTCCTCAGCCTCTTCTCAGACAGATCAGCTCATCCACGTTTTAGACAGGGTGTTTCCACTTTGGTCCTCCTGTGTTAGGCTCCCTTTCTATTGGCCAGTTGAACCTCTATTAGTTCAATTGTGCTTCCACTTTCTTTATTTGCTTTTATGTCTTCTTCTTTTATCCTCTGCTCCTTTTAAATATTATTTGTCCAGTCCTTGGAGCTCAGTTTCTTATTTTATTAACTGAATTACCCTTACGTTTCCCCAGGTTTCTCTATGGGGATTTGAAAACATGGTCTTCGATAGGTGTTCCAGACATCCGGCACTTTTCCTGGCACTATCCAAGGGGAAGGCTAGGGCCTTTCTTTTTAGGTACTGCAGGGTCTTTCTGTCGTCATCTCTCATCTACTTCCATCTCTCGGAGCTGAACATGTCACTGCCCCAGTTCCTAGTGTTTCAGCCCAGGCATGTTGAGGAGTGAATTTGCCTTTGTTCCTCTACATGTCGGGAGCTGCGCCACTGCTGCCGCAATCCCGCTCCAGCATGCAGTGCCACTACTGTCATAAGGCAGTCCTCTGTAAGTCTCTTTTGGCAATCACAGCACTGCGATTCACCACAACGGCAAGTACGTAGTCCTGGAAGTCTTCCTTCCACACATCTCATTTAATTACAGGTTTCCCTGATTGTGGGAGGAATTGGGGGAGCAAGTTACTTATGGCAGGTACCTGATTTCACCACAGGAGACAATTCCAAGCCAGCAATTCTCCCACATGTATAGCACCTTCCTTCTGATTCCAATGTTTGTATACTTTACGATTGTGCCTGGTATTAATTGTGAACACAAGTTAGTTGAATGTGAGTGCTCCTGATCAATGAATGGCTTCCACAGCTTGAAAAGTATTTAGCCCCTTGTCCTTTATCAGTGAGCCTATCTTGAAAGTAGCACTAGCATTCTCGTGGTCTCTCGCCGAGAATGGTACTTCCTTCATCCTCTCTTATGTAGGTGTGCCTGACTCCAAGATGTCGGGCCTCATTACATGTCACCTGGTATGGAAATAACGGTGGCAGTAAACCCAGCGCCACCATTGTTTCCATACCGGTTGATCACAAGTCCTGCAGGCGGAGGTGTCATTCCCGCCAGGTCTGACCTGGCGGGTTTAACACCGCCCGCTTGCAGGCGGAAGTGGAAACACTGGCACCATCACGAGATGGTGCCGGTGTTTCCATGGTCCCCATCCCCATTGAGTCCTACAGGACTCAATGGGAATGGGGATTTACCGAATTCCGCCTCCGGAATTCACAGGTCACCGGGATTGTAATGCCTCGGTAATTCCAGGAATCACGGAGGCGGAATGGTAAGACGAGTCTGGCGGTAACCGAGCCGGAAAAACCGGCAGGTTACCGCCGGACTCGTAATGAGGCCCGTCATCTGTATTCTCGCGGCCTCTCACAAGATCAATCTCGCTCCTTCAGGAAAGCTCATCATGGCCAATTCCTACGTTATGGACTGATGCTCCGCTACAGCCCGATGCCACTTAACTGGGGCTTCAAGCAACCACCACCAAATCACAGAAGTACTACATGCCTCTGTAGAGTTACCTGGTGTTCCTCCCATGTACCCTTCGAGCTGCTGACGCACTACGGCCCGCTGTAGGAAGTTGCAAATTGTTCTGGAGTTGCACCTTGAAAGGAAATCTGCACGGGCCCAAGAGGTTTGAATTAGCCAGATCCGACCCCTTGAGATACACGTCAGAACTTTGCTCCATCTTTTCTGATTCCTCTGGGGCTCCGGGTGGTCCAGAATAAGAAGCACTCTTTGCCAGTATTAGAATGTGAAAGCCTCAGGAACACCACAAGACACAGTGAGGCTGCTCTAGGTTGATTTAGTTGGTAGGTAGGCCCACAAACAACACAGATGGGTAAAAAGATACCCCCATAGCACCCTTCTGACACTTTTCTCTCTCTCTCTCTCACTCCATCTCCAACCATCACCTCCGGAATCCTCACAAGCTTCCAGAACAGATCTCTCACCACCTTCCAGTGCTGACAACCACTCCAAGCTCAGAGGGTTCTCGAGTAAACAAACTTGGCAGCACAGCTGATAGCTTAGTACAGAGTTTGCAATATAATTGTGTGCCTTGGTTTTGCTTGCTCTCATTTTGGAGGGATGACCAACTGTGAGCCCCTCAGAAGTACTCCCTCCAGAATGATTAAAAACTTGCTGCAGACTCTCCATAGACCCTGAAGAAATGTTTGTGCTTCCGGTGTCTGATGTGAGGTAGTGGCCAGGAACGACTGCCACTGGCCGGCCCTTAGCTGTTCCAGGAGCTCCTGTAAACCGAAGGCACGGTGTGGGGCTCCTGCAATGTCAGCCACTAATATATAGTTCGGGACCACTGCTCGAGTGATCATGTTGATCAGGCCTTCCACTTCTTCGTTCTACCTCTGTGCAGCAGAGGATGCCACAACAGGCAATCTGCTGGGTTGTCTGCCCCGGCTCGGAACAGGAGGGCCACTCCATACACCTGGAGCTGCAGCAACTACCGTTCTAACCTGATGAGCGGCGGCAGCGCCGACCTGGTCATATTGGGGATCAGCAGCTTGTGATCAGTAAACACAGTCATGGGCTGGCCGCAGAGATGGAAGTGCTGATACCCCAAAGGACAGCCAGCCCTTGTTGCACAGGTGTTGAAGCACCGCTGCCAACCTGACCATGGGGCTCATTGTGAGTTTGGGGGTATCTCTGTGGTAAATCTACCAAGATGCCACCGAACTCTCATACGATTATCGCCACTTCATCTGTCGGTATAACTGCCACATTACAAATGGTGGTGGCAGTGGTAGTCCCCATTTAATTGGAGTTCATTGGACTCCATGGGGATTTTGGCAGAATTACTGCAGTGGTAATTTCGTTGATGATAATTCTGCCTGAATTTGGCAAAAAGGTGGCTGATTTACCTCCACCTTATAGCTAGAGGTGAATCCTCCAATTTAACAGCAAACTCATAGTTGGGTGGTGCGGTAATGAGGTGGTATATCGTAATACGGTCCCATGTGTTCCCTCTGCAGTTCAGCAAAGATCATGGCATCATTGCTGGCATTCAGGACAGCTGGGAGCCACGCCAGTACCTGTCTGATTGTGTGCTGGAATACGTCAGCTGCAGAGGACACATCAAAACTGAGCCCTAAGTGTGATAGAAATGTGTTAATGTGGTGGGAGTCCTTGTGCAGCAGCACCTGGTGGTAACCAGACTTAAGGTCCATCGCAGAAAAGACTGTGGCCCCTTGCAGATCAGCTAGGATGTCGTCCAGGGTGGACGTGTGGTGCCGCTCCCTCCTAATTGCTCTATTAGGGATCCTCATGACCATGCAAATCTGCACCTCTTCTGGACATTTGGGCTTGCGGGCCACCGCAATGTGCGAACTGACCGCGTGGGGCTTTCCACCAGTTCAATGATGTCTGCTTTCTCCAGTTTGACCAATTGCTCCTCCACCTGTTCCTTTTCAAGTGAAATGGGATCCCTCTGTGGTCCCTCGGTTGGACTAACAGGTCCACATGTAGTCGTACCTCCTGGCCTTTGAGGCAACCCCCACCATCAAACAGCCCCTGGAATTCTATCAGTAGTCCATCAATGTAGGTCTGGTACACCTGGTATGCGAAATGCACTAGGCCAAGGTCCTCAGCGGTGGAAAAGCTCAGGAGCATTTCCTTCGGTTGGCCATTACGTAGAACGTTGCCGGAAACCGAGGCCTCTTTGTGCCATATTCTCATGTCGAATGCTCCATCCAGCGGCAGTGGTGAACAGCCCCCATAGGTTGCCAGCTTCGGGAGTGGGCACAATTTGCAAAACTCAGAAGAGGGCATTACGTTCACTTTAGCCCCCATGTTGATGAGGAGCAGGACATGTTCGCATAGGAAAGACACCAGGCTCCTGGGCTGCTGCCATCTTCCTTGGGTTCCTAGGCAGATAGCTGAGAAAAGAATGCATCCTCAATATCCACTGCCCCATCATGGTGGGATAAAACTGATGCCCGGTCATCGTCCAGGTTGGCTACTCTCCTGTGACGCGGACACAGTAGAGTAGGTGGTGGTTGGCTGGGCTAAGGTACCACCAAAGGGGCTCGATACAGCCTAGCAAAGTGGTTAAGTTTGCCACAGAAGACACATGTTAGCCCCATCAGAGGGCATACCTGTTCATGTAGCACGACCCTGGTGCACGCATCACAGAACTTGTTCCACCCATCGGCGGGTTTGAGAGCTGTCTGTCTCGCCTTTTGATTACTCCTGATGCATGGTCTCACTAGGTTCTTCGCAATGACAGCATGCGCCGTCTCAGATATCCCGGGCTCGACGCCGCCTCCATGTGGGCCGCTCTTGAATTCACCAGCTCGTGAGACCTGCCCAGTTCTAGAATCAGCTGCAACAGGGTATATGACTCCTTCAATATCTGATGTCACAACACAGAGGACACACAGTGCTGGATGATCTGAGCCCTTATTTCATCTGTCTCATCGTACAGCTGGCAGGTGACTGCCAGGCGTCAGAGACAGCCATGGTAAGTGTCCAGCGACTCCGAAGGATCTTGATGGGCTTGGTGGAGGTAGAACCTCTCGTAGTACTGGTTCACCATCGGGCAAAGTACATTTGCAGAACTTCTCTCGCCGCCTCATATGAGTCATCTCGGGTCTGGAGTGTTTTAAAGATCTGGTGTACCTCGCCCCCGGCATAGAATTTCAGCATAGTTAGCTTTGCCATGTCTTCCGTATCCCTTGCGGTAGTGAAAAACATCTCAAGTCTTTCGACCCACATGTCCCATCTGGGGTCCAACATTGCAGGAGCCCCTGTGATGTCATATTTTTGCACCAGATTGCCTGCAAAGACCTGGGGATGGCTGCCTGGAAAATATGCCAGCCGCTCCTCCTGGCGGGCGCCGAATGATGGGGTCCATAATGATGATATCTCATCCTCTTCATCACCCATGGCGCTGCCACTTCCCTCTGCCAGACTCGTGTGTCTATGTCACTTGGGCCAGTGGTGCAAGCACCCTTCCTAGGGCTGCAAGCTGGCCCCACCTGAGCAATTGCAGGATGCCTGGAGCAGGATTGTGGGAGTAGGGATCTCCCATGGACCGTCCCACCGCACACAGGGGCTGTTATCCACCTGGGGGACTCATGGTCTTCACAGCACTCCGCGCCGTGGAGGCTGCTCCTCCCTCCTGTCAGTATTCAGCCGCGCCACCTCAGGCCTCAGCTGCGGGTGGATGGCACCTTGTTGGGGCCAACACAGGCCCAGCTCTTCCAGCCCTCGTAGGGAGCAGCCAGGACCCTCTGCATCGGTGTATCACTGTGCTGGAGCACATAGCATCAGGACCAGCACAGGCAAGTGCGGTGGCCTGGAATGAGCACTGGATACAAGGTGGTTCTGTAACAGGCTTTATTAACCTGGATGATACAAAAGATTGAATGCACATAAACACAAGAGTACTTATGGTGTCTCTGAGATAACCGCTGGAGTTAATTCACTGCTGTGGGTTAACATCTCTTGCACGGTTCATGGATAAGGTCTTGATAGCAAACACCACTGTTGTATTGCTGTAGTGGATTTATGCCTTCACCCTGGTAAGGTATTTGAGGTCACTGGGTCACTGGATAGTATAATCAGGCTACAAGCCTTTTTGTAGGAGTGGCGCCGGCAGGAGCATCCTCCTGTCTCTCGGTCTGCTCCAAGACTCACACATTGCTCCACCCACCACCGGCGAGGAGCCAGCGATGCCTGCGGTACTGGCATTCTGCTGTGCCAGATGAAATGCAATGGCCCATGTTTCGACAGATGTCTGCCGAGTGGGAGGGCGCGCTCCCCACCGCCCACCTCATCCCCAGTTGGTATGGCAGTGCTCTGTGTGCTAGTAATAAGACACGAACACCAGTGCTGTGGTTACTGGGACTGCCGCTTGTGTCTGGTGTATGCACTGTCACATGGAAAACACATAACTATATTACACAAACAAACTAAATTGTATTGTGCAATCTAGTCCAGTACAGTACTGCACTCTCCACTTTGTCATTTTACCACCCATAGTCTCTTAGCCTCTCGGGAGCCTTCGGGGCTGCCTTTAGGTCATGCCGGCCAGGCCTTGACTGAGGGGCTGTCCCCGGGCCAGTTCCCCCTTCTAGCTCACCTTCATCTTCCGGGGATGCCTTGTCCAATCCTTCCGGTTGTTCCTCATGTTCTCGACTCGGGGTCACCTCTCTCTCGTTCCGGTGGCTCAAAATGTCTGGTAGCGGCTCTGCCTCAGCCTGTGACTGCCTGTCTCCATCGGTCCACATTTGTCGGGGCACCCTCTTGAACCACAATGCATTTCTGGTGATCGACTGGTGCCCTCGTGCCGCTGTCACCATCGTTCCTTCCGTCCGGATCCCTGTCCAGGGTGCACTGTCGTAGCATGTCCCAAGCTTGGTCTTTGTGGGATTTTGCAATACCAAAACATGGTCCCCGACCTGGTGTCCCGACCTTCTTGCCTGCCTCCTAACACTCATGTGTTCGTTTGCTGCACCTCTCCTTCTCTGGGTACGATCGCTGTCATAGACGTCCACTCCCCTGCTTGGGTGGTGTGGTATGGACGAGTTTACCAAAGTCCCGTACATGAGGTCCGCCGGGTGTAGACATGTGGAGCTGTGGGGCGTCACTCGATAGTTCCGTAGGAATCTGTATAGATCCACTCTCCAGGAGCTGGATTGGGCCCTGGATATGCGCAGCACCTTGTTAATGGTCTGCATGAACCTCTTCACATTGCTGTTCACCTGTGGCTACCTGAGCGTGATATGGGGATATTCGATGTGCAAGTCGTTCAGGTATTTCTTGAGTTCCGTCCCCTGGAATGGTGGTCCGTTGTCACTCTTGATGCGTTTTGGCAGGTCATGTGTGGCAAACATCTTCTCGAGTGCAGGTATCACAGTTTCCGCTGCCGTTGAGGATACAATCTCCACTTCTGCGTATCTTGAGTGGTCGCCGATGGCCACCAATAGGTATGTTCCATCCTGGACTGTGCAAAGGTCGACGCTGATGGCATCCCATCTTGATGACCTCCTCTCTGCCAATTGTATGGGTTCAGGTCTTGGCGCTGCTCCTGTGATTTGGCAAGGGGGGCAAATTTGCTCAACCTTGGTGTCGATGTGAGGAAACCGCACACCCGGTGTCGAATGCTGGCTTTTGTCCTGACCATTCCCTGGTGGCCTTCGTGTGCCAGCGCCACGATTCTGTCCTGCAGGCTGCTGGGGATCACAATGCGGGCTCCCCTCAGGATCAACACTTCGGTGGTGACAGATACGTCCTGTCGGACTGGGAACATTCCATTGAGGAAGTCTCTGGCTGCTGGCGTGCGGTTGTGTACATGGCGGAGAAAAGATTTCCACTTGCCCAATATGATGGTGTTCTTGATCAAGTCGCAACAGGGGTCAGTGTGCGTGGCTTTCACAATGTCTTGGATGCGGACTGCCTTGGGCTTCATGGTGTGGACGATCTGGCATATGTGGTCTTCTGTCTCCTCTGCTTTCCTTACTTCCCCTAGGGTGGCAGCCCTCGGGTGTCTGGATAGGAAATCCACCGGATTGTCCGTGCCCGCTTGGTAGGCCAACTCAAATTCGTATTGCTGCAGGTGGAGCAGCCACTTCCCAATTCTCGCCGGGTGGTGTAATGATGAGCATGTGAATATCAGGATGAGTGGTTTGTGATCAGTGTAGGCCCTGACTTTTCGTCCATAGAGGTACATATGGAAATGGTGGCAGCCCCACAACATCGTTATGGCCTCCTTCTCGATGTGCGAGTATCGCTGTTCGGTGGTGTGAGGGCACGGGATGCAATTGGGATGGGCTTTGCCTCGCCTGTCCATGAAATTTGAATTAGGATGGCCCAGAAGCTGACAGGGCTGGCATTGACATATAGTTCAGGTAATAGTGTAGGGTCATAGTATGCCATTGTTGTTTCGGCTGATAGGGACGTCTTGATCTGCTCGAACGCCTCCTGGCAGTCAGGGCTCCAGTCCCATTTGATGTTCGATCTGGTGAGTTCTCTGAGTGGCTCAGACATTGTTGCGAGGTAAGGGATGAACCTCCCGCAATAGGTTGCCATTCCCAAAAAACTGCGTGTCTCTGCGGCTGATGTCTGGGGGGAGACCTGCTTTATGTCCACAATCTTTTGTGGGTCAGCTGACACTCCCGCACTATTGAAGACGTAACCGAAGAATGTTATTTCCTCCTTCAGGAACTCACATTTGTCCCGGTGGATGGTTAGGCCTGCAGTCTCCAGCCTGCTGAGCACCAGCTCGAGGCAATGCATGTGTTCTTGCCTGTCACTGGCGTGGATGAGGATGTCGTCACTGACATTTAGGACTCCTGGTATGCCCTGTATTACTTCCTGGATGGCCTGTTGGAATACCTCTGCCGCTGAGGAGATGCCGAAGCTCCGTCTCTTGTACCGGCGTAGGCCCAGGTGTGTGGAGAAGGTGGTGATATATTTTGAGTTGTGGTGTAGTTTTAACTGGTGGTACCCAGCGTTCAGGTCAACTTTTGAGAACACTTTCAACCCTGTGAGTTCCGTAATGATTTCATCCAGTATGGGGGTGATGTGCCACTCGCTTTTGATCGCTGCATTAGGTAGGTGCATGTCAATGCAAATCCTTACTTTCCCTGTTTGCTCCGGCTTCTTCATCACTACGTTGGGGGATACCCAGGGCTTTGGTCCTGTGACTTGCTCAATGATGCCTGCCTTTTCGAGTTGTCATTGTTCCTTTTCGACCAGGTCTCTCATATAGAATGGGGTCCTTCTGTGGCGTACCGCTCGGGCTGTACCGTCTGGTTGATGTGAAGCTTTATGAGTTTGCCTTTCAAACATCCGATGCCGTTGAGGATGCCCGGGTACTTCTCCAGGAGGTTGGAAATGTCCTTTGAATCTGTGACGTTGCAGATGAAGTGGATTTGTCCTAGGTCTTCCACTGCATCACCACTAAGTAGGTATTCAATTCCTGCATTAACAACATATATTTTTGACTGAAGGACTCTGTCACCTCTGCTTAGTGCTTAGTGTCGTTCTGAAACGTCCTTCCACTGGTAGTGGGGTCTTGCATCTGTAGGCAAACAGGAGTGTGCCGTTTGGCTTGAGGCCAGGTCGGGGACGCAGTGTCCGTAAGATTGCTGACGGCATCATATTTACTGATGCTCCAGTGTCGATCGTCATTTGTGTCTCCTGGCCCTGTATGGACACAGGGCATTTGCGTCTTCTCTGTCTCTTCGTCGGATTTGTGCTGCTATGCTCAAATGCAGAGATTAGATATACCTTCTTTCTTCTCGTTCGTCCAGTTCCCTCATCCGACGCTAGGTCACCATCGCCATCTCCGGATTTGTCTGTCGACGAGTTAGCAGTCTCTATGCGATGCATGTCTGCTTCCTTCTTCTTCTTGGGGAGGGCTTTGGCTTGTTGCGGTTGGGGTTGTGGGCGTTGAGGCTGCCTTGATGATCTGCAGACACGTGCATAGTGGTCCTTTCGGCCACATGCCCTGCACGTGGTACCTTGTGCTGGGCAGTTTCGTCTTCCATGATGTGCACCTCTGCACCATCCACACTTGGTGGGCCTCGGGATCCTTGGTTGCCACCGTGGTGAGCTGTTTGTCTCACTGGGCTCCTCCTTTGGCGCTTGGCGGTTGGTGATCTGTGCTATTAACGCTGTCATTGGCACCAGTTGGAGCTTCTGTAGTGTGGTGCCCATGTGTGCTGCCCTCGCGTGTGACAGTTCTCTTTGGCACCCATATTCGAGGATACCGGCTAAGGGAATTCCCTTTCGCCCAACACCATCCTGCGCTGCTTCATGGAGTACATGCAGTTGATGATCTGGCGTCTTATCTCCTTTTCAATGTTGTCGAGGTCACAGGAGAGTGCACGTTTCCTGAGTCTTGTGTGGTAGGCGTCCAGTGTCTCGTCCTCCATCTGGACGGTGGTACAGAAATTGAATGTTTCGTAGTCCGGGTTCAACTGTGGCATAAAATGTGCTGTGAGGGCGTCTTTGGCCAGTTGGTAAATGTCTGCAGCATCGCCGATTATGAGCGTGTTGAAGCTGCTTAGGACGTTGTCACCTACGTTCAGTAGAAGGTGTGACCTCATCTTCCTGGGCGTTGTGATGTCCTTGCAGTCCATCGCCATCACAAACTTCTGGATCCATAGCATCGAGCGGGGTCCCACTGATGATGGGTCGGTATAGGGGTCGAAAGGCCCCAATGCAGCTGTGGTCCCACCATGTGGTCGAGGGGATGGCGCAGGCAGCGTCAGCGATGCGGCTAGCCTTGATGGTGTGCCGGGCCTGGGTGTGGAAAGGCCCATTGCCATGGTGTCTTGGTGCTGGAGTTACCATGGACTGTGTTTGGGCAGCGATGGATATCTCCTCACCTCCGTTTCCAGGCCAGTAGGTGCAGCACCCAGGTTCTTGCCAGCATCTCCTTGTCCTTATAGGTGGCGCAGTGGTGCTTCTTGTGCCGCCTGGTGTGGAATCCGAGCAGCAGGAGAGAAAAATAAATCCCCCACAGCGACATCCACTGTCCCTGGGTATGCTCAGTGTATTGCAGAGTGTTTTTGGGGGAACATTTTTTTTGTTTTGGGGTGGGGGATGGTTTCCCCCACCGTGTCTCCAAATATTCACACTTGCCGTGAGTTTATGGGCCGAATTGTGGCTTGGGTAGCTGTTGTACGTGTGGTCCGTTCCTCTTCGCCAGTGTTATATCTCTCCCTGCCAGTGCAGCTGGCAGAGGGAGGGAAGATAAGGGCCTGCAGCAGGCCAGGCCGCGGAGAGGAAGGAAGACATCACGCGCTCTCGCTGGCTCGTGCCCGGGACTCACTGCCCTCCGGCAGTGCGGGCTCTTTATTCCACATCCACCTCACGTCACCGTGCTTGCAGGATGTGAGGCGTACATAACAATCATGACGGCAGAGTGGAGCCTCACTGTGCAACAGGGATTCCAGCGCAGGGATGGTTGGTTTAAATATGACTACATAGGTTTTATGCCCTCAGCCCACAATCTGGAAACCCTCCAGGGCCCAAAGGAGCTGATTTGAAATCCTACTAGGGACTGCAGCCCGGATTCTGGCTGGAGCCAGAGGACCCAATAACCCCAGATGGTGGGTGAGAATAACCACATTCTGAAAAATACCTAGCAGGGGAGGGGGAATTCCGTCTGGCAGTTGCTTCGTGCACTCCATGGGGCATGGAGAAATCACAGCTTCCTGCCCCGGTGCCCGGTGCTGTGTGTCTATCCTATCCGAACAAGTGCTGATCCTCATCGACATGGGGACTTTGATTAATGTGATGCCTTCTTCTGAGTTTCGCAAGTTGTGCCCACCCCCGATGCTGGCACCAGCTTGCATCCGAATCTCCACCTTTGGGGGCTCTTCTCCACTGCTGCTGGATGGAGCATTCCTCATGAGAATATGGCACAAAGAGGACTCATTTTCCCGCGATGTTCTATGTAATGCCTGTCGCGAAAGGACACTCTTCTGAGCTTCTCCACAGCTGAGAACCTTGGCCTAGTGCATTTCGCATACCAGGTGTACCAGACATACATTGATGCACTCCTGATGGGATTCCAGGGGCTATTTGATGGTGGGGGTTGTCTCAAGGGGCAGGACGACTACATGTGGACCTGTCAGTCCAACCAGTAGCTTTACGTCAAACAGGGATCTCCTTTCAACTGAGAGGGAAGAGGATGGAGGAGCAATTGGTCAAACGGCTGAATCTAATCTCCAGGAGCCTGGGGCAGGAGGACCATTAATCTTCTAAATCTTGTCTTTAGTGGGGTTTCAAAACTGGGGTAAGGTATTTTCACTGAAAAGGAGTTATAGAACGAAAGATCATGATATATTGGTGAGACCCAGAAGTAACAGAAGATGTGGTTTCACTGAAAAGGCAGCACACGTCTGGAGACAGAAGCAATCAATAAATTATTGAAGGTTTGTGATAGGCTCAGATGGGCAATAATGTTGTGAAAAGAAGGGTAAAGCAGGAAACCAGATAGGCCTTTATTGTAAGTATGAAGGTAGTGATTAAAGGGGTTTTGGTTGTTTAACCGTGGTAGAAATGTTCGCAGTGGAATTGACCGTAGTCAATTTTGCCGCGAATACATTTTTACCGCAGCCAAACAAACCAAACCCATGTCCCCCCAATTCCCCAGTACATCCATCCGCCCTCCCAACCCCCCCTACTTACCTTTTCTCTGTCCGCCGCCTCTCCTGCACCCTGCAGCGTCAGTTCCGTCCCTCTAATGCGGGTCGGATCTGACGCCTAGGGTCCCTTCTTCTTTTTTCCCCCTTTTTATTTGGAGGCCGCCGTCTCCAATGTTCAGGAAGCGGGGGACACCCTGCAACCCCCCAAGGCCAAACATACTGTACATGGTGAGCGGGGGACACCCCCGCAACCTCCGCTCCACCTGTTCGGTATTGATTGAATGGTACTGGCCGAATTCGGTCAAATGTACCATTCAATCGATTATATACCAGCAAATTGGCTAGCACCGACAAAGCACCTGTTATTTGGAGATACTGTATGTTTTTACCCCTCGTTGCTGTAGACCTAGTAAAATATCGCATTCTGTAGTTACCAATGTATTAACAGGTCAAATCCCTGATGATTTACGTCCACATTTTACCTCCACCTAAAAATGGAGGTAAAACATTTAAAGACTCCCCAAAGGTTTTCAAACTTTGTCCTATGCTGATGAGAAGTGCAAGCGCTAACCTTAAGCAGCAGATCATGTTTTTGTAGGGGGAACAAGCAAAGGGGTGAAAGGTGGCCACTCCAGTGGCCCACCTTCTCACCACGTTCACTGTGCAGTGCAGAAAAGTGTCAGAATTGATCTTTTGGTGCATTTAAAACAGTGTACAACAATGGGCGCATGAGCCACTACTGTGCACAATCCATTTCAATCCTCAGAATCAAGGTGGAACCAGATTAGAAAAGCAGAAGAATAATGCATGAATATTTCCAGCAACACTGGATGCAGCATACGGTCTGACATTTGTTCCAATGGCGCGGAAGTCCAGAAACACCACATGGGGGTGGGTTATGTACACCATGTGGTTTTCCATGGCAGACGTGGTGTCTGCGTGTGAAATATTGCCAGGCAAGTTGGCAGACTGGATCGCCTTTGCAGTTTTTAGCATATGAGCATCCAGCCAAGCACATCCCGCGAACACCCAGATATGAAAATATGACCTGTACGACGTCAAAGGGATGACCCTATGTTGCTCAGTCCATTCTTCCAGCAAGAACTAGCTATAAGGTTCATATCTAATACTTAGTTATGCATTGGGTCAGGGCGCAACGGTTCAAGCACTTGCCAAGACCAGGATTTGCGATTTAAGCACACAAGATTTTGTTGGGGGATTTGGCGCGGTATAGAAGCATACTAAGATAATTTAACTTGGGCCAAATTATAGAAAAAAAGGATGGAAAGCAATCTAAATCCCTTGGCCTCCACCTCCCACGTTGCCTATTTCGGGAGCAGGTTGTCTGAGATAGTCTCTCATTTTGTGGTCTCCTTTGGAGAGAGAGGTTGACAGCCTCTTGCATGTTGAAGGTTTCCCCAGGGGTTCCCAAACACTGTCAAAAATGATGCTCCAAAAAAAGTCCACCAATCAAATTAAAGGTACTATTCCCTGGTTTCTGGGTTTCCAGCACCCTTTCTCCAGTCTGTTCTTTTTCCAGAAAGCAGAAGTATAATTGGAACTTCTACAGCAGGCCAACTCTCCTTCCAGTAGTAGGCTTTGCCGGGATCTGGGATTCTGGTGGATGAGAGAGCCACTGAGGAAGGTCACTTCACCTATCATCCTCTGTTCTGAGGTTGTTCCTTTATCCCTGCCCCTTCCCGCCCGTCACTGAGCCTGTCCTGAGCTCCTTGTCCCTGCTCGTTCCTCCTCCTGTATCTGTCACCTGCCTTGGGAAATCTAGCCTGCCAGAACCTACCTGCTCTACATCACTAAATTCCTTCCTCTAATGTTCCTTCTCAACAAACTCCTCTATTTGCATCAGTTCCTCTCTACTATACCTATCTCTGTCCACTTTCTTTCTTCGTCCAACCTTTCCTCTCTGCTATTAGTCTTTCTCAAGCGCCTCTATCACTCTGTTTCTTTCCCACTGATATCTCTCCCTGTCCAGTTCCTCTCTTGCTCCAATTTCCACTCAACACTTTGGGCCTCATTCCGAGGTTGGAGGTAGCCATGGTGCAACTAGCACCATGGCTACCCCCTTACCGCATACCAGGTCCGGGTTCCCTGAATGGGGACTTACCGGGCCATTCCAACCTTGGAGGAACCGGTATTTCCCCATTCAGGGAACCCATCCCCATTCCCATTCGAGCCCCCATAGGGCTCAATGGGAATGGGGACCATGCTAACAACGGGCCCGTTAATAACGGGCCCGTTAATAACGGGCCCGTTGTTAGCATGCTGGTCCTTAAGCGGCTCCCACTAAGGGCGCCTGGTAAAACCAGCTGCCCTTATCGGGACCCGCTAAAAGACCTCGTAATGCGGCCGCAAGGGGTTAACGGCACCGGCACCCTTACCGGCACCGCTAACCGCTTACCGCCAGGGTCGTAATGAGGCCCTTAATCTCTTTGCTCTTGCATCTTTCTCCACAAGCCTTTTTGCTACCTTTTAGCTCCTCCCCTTGATAGTCCTCATGACCAATCATCAATCTACACTCCCCTTCCTCCTCTTGGTTTTCTGCAGCACCACTCTCTTTGCTATTTCCAACATCTTCCTATAGAAATTCCCTGCTACCCAGCGTTTCTGCACTACCAGCCTTCGTCTCTTGATATGCTCTACCTCCACTCCCTATCTCTCCCCTAGGTATGCTCTTCTGTCAGTTTTATCTCTATTCCCAACCCCTACCTCTTGGTAGTCTCTGTGTTACTGACATCCTCCTTCTGTCCAGTCTCCACCTTCTCCAACACCTCAGCCTCACCTTCTGGTCTCAGCTGCTCTCCTTCCACCTCATTCTCACCCTCTCATCTAAATACATTCGTTCTATCTCCCTATCTGGTCTCATCAACTTTCTTTCTGCCGCCGCCTCGCCTTTGGTCTCACCAACATTCTTTTTTCTTCCATCTCCCCCTCTGGTCTCACCAACTTGTCTACCACCTCTGTATCCCGCCTCTTGCTGTGCTGGTCTCACCAGTATCTTCTCCAACCTCTTCCATAAACTCTCTGTTCTCGCCACTATTCTTGCACCCTCTCACTCCAGCTTCATCAGCAGCCTTGTTTCTCCAGGTTCCATGTGTCATCCCTCTCCAAATCCCACAAGCATTCTCCAAATTCCTACTCCAACAACCCACCCTCACTGACTGGGAGCCAGGCAGAGGCGTTGCTGGGGAGTTCTGAGGGGGCTATAGCCCCGGGTATTTTGGTTGTAGCCCTGGAAAGAAGCTTAGGGGTTACAACCAAAAAGGCTATAGCTAGCCCCCAGTCCCAACAGTCCCAAAATTAGCGTAGGCCTGGATCTTTTCCAGACCTAGCAAAACCCCTGCAGCCAGGGCATAGATATATTGTGGAAACCCCTCCCCTGTGTTGGACTTTGGATGAGGGTCTTTCCCTGTGTTCTGAGAGTAGGACTGTCGAGTGATTGAGTCACATGGGTAGAAGGGGACTGGGCTAAACCTATATGGGTCATGGTGGCCATCTTAGATTTCAGGTATGTGTTTGGAGGGCTACCGAGAGCTGTGCATGGAAGTAAGAACCCTCTGTCAAAATTCTGGGTGGATAAGTATCCGTTGGGTGTGTTTGGGTCCCCCCAGCCTTCTCTCCAGGTGTTTTAGGCGGTATGCAGTGATTATAACGAAAAAAGAAATAACGAATGCAATAATAACGAAAACATACTGATATTGAAAATCAATATTTGGGGGAGGGGGCAAAGGGTTAAAAGGTGTGTGGGGGTTTCGGGGTGGGGTTGGAGGCGTGGGGAACCCAATTTTAAAAAAATAAGAACATTTGATATTTTTTATTTTCGATATTATTTCATTTGTTATTTGTTCATTCGCTAATTTTAGGCTGTTTCCACGTGGTTTGCACATTTCCGAACTTTGCAAGCTGGTCCACAGACTGCAGGTCCGTGAACCTACCAGATGGACCCACAGACTTAGAGAGGTCAGCAAACTTTGCAGGACCATGGAAAAGGCACCTGCAGTCGCGTGGACCTGGGGGAGGAGTCTCAGCTGACTCTTTAGAGGTTCCAAGGCTAAGACAGGGGTTCATGAGTTGGAGAGGGGGCTTGGCAGGATCTTTGTGGTAATCCCCTGTTTTGCCATAGAGCCCATGGCAGGGGATTTCATCACAGGAGTAAAACAGTAATTCCTAAAGAGGGTGTCTTTTTAGGCGAGAAAAAATATATTTTAACTCCTAAACATATGTTTTTGTAATCTATATTTATTTGCATTTAATAATTAAAGCAAACAAAATGATACATTTTTACTTTAAAGTTCCTCCTCAAATATGGCAATACCAATATCCCTTCCTGTTGCACTGATCTAAGCATATCCATTTAGAGGTGTGGGTGATACCGTGGGCATATTCTAATAGACACTGACGTTTCTTATCTTTTAGGGAGTAAAAGTGGCTAGTATTTCATTTATCTGTAGGGGCAGCTGCGATCCCACAAAACTAGGAGCGATCTGGACGAAGCCTTAGCTAAATATGTCCACAAAGCCTCCCCCTTAATTCTGCCTGTGGGTCCCACAGCTCTGACCATGGGACCTGTGAACCTCCAAGCTAGGTCTGTGGCAACTTTCAGGCCCCATGAAGACAAATATTGTATGCACCCCCCCCGGACCCCCCCGTGCCACGCAATGCATCCTCAGACCCACTCCTAACCTTACCTTGCATATTCCCAGGTCAGGTTCTCATCCTCTACACCTTGGCTACACTAAAAACCTTTGCTAGTACTTCTATAGCGGCCATTTTGCCAGTCATGTGTAAGCTTTCCCATTCCAAGATGGCTCTCTCATTAGCTTTCATTATTGCCACAGTCAGAGGGATCAACAGATGACTCCAGAGAAACAAGTGGCATGAAATGTATGATTGTTTGGGCAAACACAAATGTTGGAGTAAGACCTGTGGATCTAAAAGGGTTTTTTCTAAAAACAGAGATATGTGTCAAAATAACAGTGCAGAGTTTCAAGGAAAACACAATCAATGCTTTTATTTTCTGAAATATGCAAACAACATACACATTTGAGTGAAACTATATGGAAACAAAGAAATATGCCACTTAACCTATGACAGCCATAAAGAGTTGGATGGATGTTGGCACACTAAAGATTAATTCTAACAAAACAGAAGTGTTGGTTTTCAGCACCGTTGCAGGCCCATGTTCACCTTATTTTTGTCTCACTTTTCACCTTTCCTGTTCCATCATGTCATTAGGAATCTCGGTGTCCTTATAAACTCGCATCTTTCCCTCACACCTCATGTGATAAAGTCTTGTTTTTGTCTGTTGAAGAAGTTAAAGCACTTTCTACCTCCCTTATCTATTCCTCATAAGATCATGTCAGTTAGCGCTTTTGTTTCACTATGATTTTGGAAACCGTATACACTTTGGCCTCGCTGAGGAACTCACCATCCAGCTGCAGAGAATCCTGAGGGCCACAGACAGGCTTCTTCTTACAATCAAAATATCTGCACGGCTCGCGCCTCGCCTCCTTGCATTGGAAACTGGCCAGAGAGAGGGTGGCGTTCAAGGCAACGTGCTTGGCCCTTGAGACTGTCTTTGGACAAAGACAAACTATCATCACACATCACATCATCAACCCAACAGAAAGCCACGATCTAGCTGAAGACGATTACTGACTGCACTCAGAATAAGGAGAGCCAGAGCTGGCGGAAGAGCCTTCTATAAGGAGGCAAACGAGAGGAATTCTTTACCACTTCACCTGGGAAAGGAAAAAAATATATCCCTTTAGGACCTGGAGAATCAAGGCAACTTCCTACTTGCTTGTTATTTTGACTTATTAAGCCTTCATAGTGCCAGGATACCAGAGATTTTTTTCCTGGCTTCTGATAACTCTGCTGAAATGTGTCCAGTACTCGCCGGGTTCTTCTTCCAGCTACATGAGCCCTGACTTTTGTTTTTGCTCTGGGTCAGGGTGGCGGAGTAGAAAAATCCCAGCTTGCAGTCGGGAAATCAAAGAACCATCCAGTTAGGACCTGCTATTGACTGACCAGCATATAGGCTACTTCCGAATTCCTCGTACCAACAAAGTATGTCAGATTGCCTGTAGACATCAGAACTATCCAAAGATGTACAGGTCCGCCCATGAAGATGAGCACATGATGCTGGTGCCGCAGCTGAGGTAGTTAATGTCATGGAAAATTGGCCAAATACAAGCTAAAGCATCTGGCTCACGGTAGGGTAAGGGTATGATGTAAATACATTAAACTAACTCCAATATACCCATGCACTCCAATGGTCTAAAGTAAACCACTTGTTATTTTAAAATAGCAGCCCTGGCACTAGGCTGTAAAGTAACGAAATCCTAGAAACCGGTGTCCACAGACTGTGGAACACTTGCGTCCACTGCACTCCTAATTTGAATGTGTACCAATCAATATTTACTAGTTTCGATTATTTAAAAGAAATGTTCAATCACACACATTTTTTGTAGAACAAAATCTTACTAGTAAAGACATTTTTTGAAAATAAATTGCACATATTCATCACTCCGTGATCACAAACAATTTGTAGAATCCAATGGATTTATGCTCTAGGGGTTTCGAGACTACTGTCCCTTCACCAGGAGCTCAAGTTTGCAATTTGAGGTGCCCGTCAACCTCTAGGGTATTCAACAAAATCTGGTTTGGATCCAGAGGGTTGAGTCCAAGTGGCTATCCTTAATTCTTAATAGTGGAGTAGTGCTGCAGTATCAACCTTCTGATATGCAGTGCCACTGAACAGCCAGTGAACACGGATTCAGGGGATGGGCGCTTCACGGTATCCTCGGAAGCATGCCCAAATGTGGCAGTACAACGCAAAGAATAAAGAACAACCAAATCTGGCAACTTCCGCAATGAACCGGAAAACAGTGTGCTGTGGTAAAACAGGGACTAGCTTGGGTTCCAGATCCATGCAGTCCTTTATACAGCGCGGTAACATGCACAAACACGGGAAGGAGTCAAAGGATCTGCACAGTATCTCTCCCTGTACCACCAGACAAGCAGCACATCACCACCAGTCTGCACTGTTACCCCTGGAAGTACTTCCAGAGGCGCAGAGCAGTGATCCGCCGTGGCATCAGGGCCATCCTATGGGACCGTGTGAGCGTGGCCAAAAATATGACAAGTCCCATAAAAGATAGTTCTTTTATTAAACATTTAGAGAACACAGAATATCACAAGTCCCATGAAAGATACTTTATTTATTAAACATTTAGAGAACACGGATATCACAAGTCCCATGAAAGATAGTTCATTTATTATACATTTAGAGAAGACAGGACACAGGATATCCCAAGTCCCATGAACGATAGTTCATTTATTAAACATTTAGAGAACACAGGATATCACAAGTCCCATGAAAGATAGTTCATTTATTATACATTTAGAGAACACAGGATATCACAAGTCCCATGAAAGATAGTTCATTTATTAAACATTTAGAGAACACAGGATATCACAAGTGCGATAAAAGATAGTTCTTTTATTAAACATTTAGAGAACACAGGATATCACAAGTCCCATGAAAGATACTTTATTTATTAAACATTTAGAGAACACGGATATCACAAGTCCGATGAAAGATAGTTAATTTATTGTACATTTAGAGAACACAGGACACAGGATATCCCAAGTCCCATGAACGATAGTTCATTTATTAAACATTTAGAGAACACAGGATATCACAAGTCCCATGAAAGATAGTTCATTTATTAAACATTTAGAGAACACAGGATATCACAAGTCCCATGAAAGATAGTTCATTTATTAAACATTTAGAGGACACAGGATATCACGAGTCCCATGAAAGATAGTTCATTTATTATACATTCAGAGAACACAGGATATCACAAGTCCCATGAAAGATATTTCATTTATTAAACATTTAGAGAACATAGGATATCACAAGTCCCATGAAAGATAGTTCATTTATTGTACATTTAGAGAACACAGGACACAGGATATCCCAAGTCCCATGAACGATAGTTCATTTATTAAACATTTAGAGAACACAGGATATCACAAGTCCCATGAAAGATAGTTCATTTATTAAACATTTAGAGAACACAGGATATCACAAGTGCCATAAAAGATAGTTCTTTTATTAAACATTTAGAGAACACAGGATATCACAAGTCCCATGAAAGATACTTTATTTATTAAACATTTAGAGAACACGGATATCACAAGTCCCATGAAAGATAGTTAATTTATTGTACATTTAGAGAACACAGGACACAGGATATCCCAAGTCCCATGAACGATAGTTCATTTAGTAAACATTTAGAGAACACAGGATATCACAAGTCCCATGAAAGATAGTTCATTTATTAAACATTTAGAGAACACAGGATATCACAAGTCCCATGAAAGATAGTTCATTTATTAAACATTTAGAGGACACAGGATATCACGAGTCCCATGAAAGATAGTTCATTTATTATACATTCAGAGAACACAGGATATCACAAGTCCCATGAAAGATATTTCATTTATTAAACATTTAGAGAACATAGGATATCACAAGTCCCATGAAAGATAGTTCATTTATTGTACATTTAGAGAACACAGGACACAGGATATCCCAAGTCCCATGAACGATAGTTCATTTATTAAACATTTAGAGAACACAGGATATCACAAGTCCCATGAAAGATAGTTCATTTATTAAACATTTAGAGAACACAGGATATCACAAGTGCCATAAAAGATAGTTCTTTTATTAAACATTTAGAGAACACAGGATATCACAAGTCCCATGAAAGATACTTTATTTATTAAACATTTAGAGAACACGGATATCACAAGTCCCATGAAAGATAGTTCATTTATTGTACATTTAGAGAACACAGGACACAGGATATCCCAAGTCCCATGAACGATAGTTCATTTATTAAACATTTAGAGAACACAGGATATCACAAGTCCCATGAAAGATAGTTCATTTATTAAACATTTAGAGGACACAGGATATCACAAGTCCCATGAAAGATAGTTCATTTATTATACATTCAGAGAACACAGGATATCACAAGTCCCATGAAAGATACTTTATTTATTAAACATTTAGAGAATACGGATATCACAAGTCCCATGAAAGATAGTTCATTTATTGTACATTTAGAGAACACAGGACACAGGATATCCCAAGTCCCATGAACGATAGTTCATTTATTAAACATTTAGAGAACACAGGATATCACAAGTCCCATGAAAGATAGTTCATTTATTAAACATTTAGAGAACACAGGATATCACAAGTCCCATGAAAGATAGTTCATTTATTAAACATTTAGAGGACACAGGATATCACGAGTCCCATGAAAGATAGTTCATTTATTATACATTCAGAGAACACAGGATATCACAAGTCCCATGAAAGATAGTTCATTTATTAAACATTTAGAGACCCAGGAGATTTTTAAAAAACCTACGTTGTCATGGACTTATTGTAAATACTTTAACAATAGAAACAGGGAGGACACTGGTTAACATCTCATAGAGGCATCATTCTTTAAAACAAAATCAGTTACAAAATTGTTCAAATGTATCAATCATATATTAAATAACTTCAATTTCTACAAAACATTTATAAAAACAATCATGAACAGATTGCTACCATATACATTATTTTATAAAACGTACAAGAAACACCAATAACCCCTTCACAGTGCAAAAATATGTGTCAAAATCATAAATCCATGCTATTCTAACATATGCTTGCTATCAACAATTCTGTTGGCATAGCTAAAGCTTTTTTGAATTTTTTTTACCACGATTATGACTCCACAAAAGCATCTTGAGCACAAATATGCAGTCTCTGCAAATTGTATCCCTGCACGTTTCTCTCCATATTGCCTCTAAATGCGGGACATTATCTTCAGGGGACATCTTCAAATTGCTCCACCTTGATCAGGCATTTCTGGGAGTGGCTACAATTCGTCGTGTCTGTAGATAACAACACAATTTTATTTCTGGAAATGAAATTACATAATTGGAATTTTATTTTCCTAGAAATCTGAGTATTCCCACAACTTCTTGTGTTTAGCGGATTATCCTTACAATAGGAATGTCACCTAAGGCAGCTATACTGTGCCTCCTGTTTACCCTTTGGATCGCTTTTGATTTAATTAATTAACTGCTAGAATCAAAACAGAGTTCAAGAATAGATTCCACTTTTAGGTCCGCTAATTTATTCGGGTATAGTGCACTTGTCAGCGTCCTGTTTCTGCATATCTGCATGTCTAATTATTCATCACAATGAATTGTGTATAACTGTCAAATATCGTACTCTACTTTTTTCTGCATGCATGCAGCAATTGAAAACCATCAGGAGCAACCAGTCCATTTTCTATGAGATTAACGTGTGGTCGACATTATTTAGACTCACTTTACAGTGCATCTCCTTGTGTCGAACAGGATTGGGCTGTCCTACTTTGTATGCAGCTTCTGCTGTAGGACCGACCTCTGGCCAGGTATCAGATGAGCGATAGAGTTGGCGGCTGCCTTAACAGGGAGGATCAGTGTGGAAGAGCATCCCATTCTGAGCCCTTATCCAGTCTAGGCCACATCGGAACCACCAACCAAAAGGGCCATTGCGAGAGACCGTAGACAATGAGGTAACAGGAATCCTCGGATGTATTATATGTTTACTCGCCTAGAACTAGCCATCGTACTCAATGTTACAGAACTTGAAAGCCGCCTCTCTTTGCTTGGAGGAAGAGGCGGATCCCGAGTGCTGGTAGACACACATGCTCTAAACACACTAGAGCTGATGGTTTCAGATATGGAGGGGCTGCTATAGGAGTACTCCCCCCCCCCCCGAGTGCCCAGGATATCATCCCTGGCAGTGGAGATGGTGTGAATATTGACTACGGAAGAGGCTGTGAATCACGGGTCCAGCTATACATTGATATTTGGCTGCCAAACCTGGGCAGTCTGCCAATGTGACCTCAGACCTCATCCAGAAGAGTTATCAAGCAGGGTCTGGTGGAGCCTGATGACATCACGGAAGGAGGTATCAACCCCCTAAACACCAATAACGCAGGGATACAGGCAGACTTTTGGAATGGACCTGGAGTTGGGATACCTTTGGGTTCTTCTGTTTGGTGACATGGTAGTGGAAGGACACTTTGCCCAAGTTATATTTTCCTATACTTGGATGCGTGTCTTGTACCTTGAATATCAGTTTGTCCCCATTCCCTCTATCTCAAGTTAGAGTCCATAGTTAGCCATTGTTTCTTAATATATTATTTGGAAAGCCTTTCTCTGGAGTCTTCAGCTTTCATCATTGGCCGGCTTTGATGTGTGCCTAGTGGCCGCCATTTTGGCTTTGGTAGGAGGGCTACAGAGTGCCCCATGGAAGCTCTCCCTATTTGGAGGGGCATTGGTGTGTTTCCTCCTGTTAATGTAGGTCACTCTTCCACTGCCACCCATTTATCGTGTCTTCCTCGCTGCCCTCCTCTGATTGGTGGATAGTTGTTGATGGACTAAGGTATGCAATATAATTGAACCTGACCTAATGGCGGCCAATTCAGCCGCCCTTGGCATCTCCTTTAGGGGGGGGAGCTGCTATCCAGTGTCTTGCAAAGCTATTCCCTTTTCCCAGGAACTAGACAAGGGTGGTCCCAAAAGAATTTTTCTCAGCCTCTGTTTGTGGATAATGCTACTCACCCTGGCTTTCTTTTGCATTGTCTGCTTCTGGTACTATTTGAACAAACTGGGGAAGGAGGTAACCCAGCAATCTGGTTTTATTAAGCATATACATTAAAGGAACAACAATTATCAACTAAATAATTCCATAATTAAAACTAGAAAATAAACACTATTTAGTTTTGGCTATTAGGCGGCTTTGTAGCACCATCTATAAGCAATAACTATGGAATTGGAGTACAGATAGGAAGGAGATGGGATGCAAGGAGGGATACACAGCCTGTGGGTGCTGTTTGGTTATTTACACACCCATTGACCCACTATCTGCCCCTCTCCAGCCAACACATACCTTCCTGCGATCTTCTTGAGCTAGCTCTTTAATGCAGTAACATCAAACTGTACAGCAAGCAACATGTAGACATGATGGCAACGTGATAGGGAAAACAGTGGGGTCACCAACATGGACACACGAAGAGCCCACACTTTTATGCTGCCCCTCACTACTGTCCTGGACATTCTTTTCCATAAAGGATACTTCAAAGATGTCAAAATGGTTTCTATCCGCCAATAGCAGTACAGTACATGGCACCTGAAAGGCTTCCTTAAGGAGATGTGGATGCCCTCACCAATGTCCAATGGCCCCTCTATACTTGCTCTACCTCAAACTGCCCATCTGTCTCTGATGGGGTGAACTGATGGGTCACTTGGGTGGAAGCACCTGGGGGGCCGCACACTAGGGGTTTAAGGCTCAGAGCCTTCCCAGGATCCAGGAGGTGGTCAGAATGCTGGCAATGAATTCTCTGCCAGATGCTGGTAACTCAGCCTGTAGAATACCACACAAGTGATGCCCCTTACAGGATGTGTATAGAGAGCTGCTTCTACCTGACAATAAATCCCAACGTGCTTTCTCTTTTTCACTGTGTTTTTTGGAATGTGCAGTGTGCCTGTAGTGAGGGACAAATGAAGGCTTAATGCATGTTGCGTGATGTGAAAGTATGTGGTGTCATGTGCAGGCCCTATATTGGGGCACCAGGGCAGTGTGTCTTCGGTGACATCTTTACAGGTTCTATCTAGGCTCTCTCCCTTCCAGGGGTCTGTATCCTCTGGCCCGCCAGATGTTTTGGCCTACAACTCTCATGAGCCCTAGTCAGCATCGCCAATGGTGAAGGATCATGGGATTCGCAGTAGTAAGAAAAACAGGTTGCAGACCCCTCCAGGCCCTATGCCCAGGCTGAGTGGCCCTAAACCCCTGGCCTGGTCTCATTGGTCTCGTTGGTCTGACGAGCAGTGCCCTGATTTCAGCCGTGTGGACTGAATAAGATCACATGCATGCTTGGACAATAGAGCCACCTTCTGTAATCAAGGAACACTAGATGGAGCTCTGGTAGCCCTTACGTGAGATGCACTCTGCAGGAATGTATCTCAATACTTAGCAACTCTAATAAAACTGCATCACCGAAGAGGAATACATAGACTATGAGTAGGTATGGATTGATATTACTGGATTTGCTCATATGCGACTACCTTCAACCTGCCCCTTTTGATTTTTTGATCTTCTGATCCGCATTGTAAATTGGAGTTTGCATATATGAGTTTCTCCATCCACCTGATCGACGGCTCAGATATCATGTCTATGAGAACTAATGAGCATAGTCTATCATTGAAGGAATTAGGGCTATAACGATGACATCCTTGGTTGAAAGTTGGCACGATGGGAGAGCAGAGTACAATACTCCAGTGCCAAACTTTTACAAACTCTGGTGTCTTATGAAAAGTATAACGATTGCCGCCGTTTTTGCCGCTGTGCCGAATTATGTGTTTGGAGAAAAGTTGGAGGAAATGCCTCCAGCATTCTGGTGGAGGAATTGCTTCTACAAAAATAGAGTAATTACTGTTGATGGTAATTCCTCCAATCCCCATTGGAGTCCCATGATCGGGAATAACAACAGCTACTTAATTCCCAGATGCACCGCCAATCCAATGGCAACAGTATTCATTTTTCACTTAATGAACACAGGGGATTCTGCCAAACTCTGAATGAGGCCCAATAACTGAACGTTCTTTTATCAGAAGCAGTATGGGGCTTCATCTGGCTTCAGTCATTCTCCACTTCTTGCCTTTGCGTGACCCGTTGTCCCATTGAAGGCCTCATCCCTTCTTATGCAGAACGTCTGCCTAATGGATCTAGCTGCGTTTTGTCTCTTGGTGAGCTTGTGAGAGGTCTCCTTCACAACGCCCTACACGGTTTGTTGTCACAGTTGATGTTTGGCTGAGAAAAGGGCTTAGGTCTACTTGATCGAAAATGTTTGACCTTTTCCGATTTGATTGAATTGTTCTTTTTAGGTATTGCCCCCCCCTTTTGCTCGTCTGCTGTTGAATCCTCGTCTTTGTATATCCACCCTGACGGGCATCAGGGTTAGATCATGGAACAATCCCTCAAATTACCTTGGATCTAATCTAGGCCATTTAGACCATAGAGGAAAATGGAAACCTTGACCATATATAGCCAAGATACAGCCCGGGAGTATTGCACAGCGGCAACGTGCGTGCCTTTGAACTAAGACGACACGAAGCAACACAGGGTCGATCCCCTGGTCCGCACTTAGAAACATCTGGGTGTTTAAGCGCGTTATAAATACGCAACTAAGAGAAAAATAATTACGCAACTACAAAACAAACCATTCCTGTAACGGCGCCTCGATGCCTGTGGGCTGTGTGAGCGCTTTAAAAATAAATACAGCTATCCTCTTCCCTCTCCTGATGGTATCCCGTTCATCCATCCCGCACCGCTTCAGACCAAGCTCTTGGACAGCTGAATGCCTTCCACTGAACACACCCATGGCTCTCGGCGCCCTACACGGATGAGTCTTTTTGTCTAACTCTTGTGACACAACCTATCCAACATTTTACTTAATCCACCTGTGTTTTCATTGCAATGGTAACAGTCTGCATATACCAAGCCACAGTAGAGGCAATTCGCATAGCACGGCTGCACAGCCCGTTACTATCCTCAAGCCCATTGGCTTCTGTCCATTGTTAATCAGAAACTTTAGAATCTGATCACTCACCTACTCTGCATGGCAGGTGCCTTCCCAAAGAGCCGATGATCACAGCCACGGGTTGCTCATTTGTGCCAGTGTAGGAAAGGAGGGGTTCTCGATTCCGGCCGCTGTTTCTCTTTACATTGGCCAACCTCCTCAAACGGGCATCATGTTGAGTGGCCAGATAACCAACCATGCTGAATTCCATGTCGCCTTTCATTTGTATATCTTGAAGGAGGTAAGTCTCCATGATTCTCCACTTTAGTAGAGAGAAGGCACACATTGCATACCATTCATTCACTCACATCATGAAAATACATGACCTGAGGCAGGCAACCGAGGCTGCTGTCACTACGCCCATTGCCCCTCTCTGAAGGTGCAGGCTCCAGCTACCACATCTGGCCTGAGGTGCTGAGTCTGTTCACACATTCCGGAGACAGTGAAACATGTATTATACTCCTGACTGATCCACTCCCTAACATGTGAGTCTCTGAAGTCACATGGCCAGTTTGCAAATGACAACTCCACTGACGCACTGTGTGATTCTATTGTGTGTTTGTAATACCAGCAGAAGCTCCCGCATTGTTACTACTAGGGTTATGCAGTGTACATGTGGGCGGCATACCCCTGTGTTTGTCACAGTATGGTCCGGGTATAGAGGTTGAAGTGAGCAGGAACTAACCAGAACTGAGTTTCGCTACATTAGTTCACTGTTAACTGTGCCACTACTGTTTACACCCATTTATACACTGTTCTTACTGTTAAAGCGTGCCTCTTCATCTTTCTGGATAGTCTCTTTGAAGCTGGCCCCTTCACCTGGGCTATGGCTGAGCTGCTAAGCAGTAAATGCGCAAGAATTCTTTAAGAGCTCGTTTCTGGCTCATTTGTGTGCTTAAATGCTGTGCAAGTTGTGGATCTTACATTCCCACCTTTCATGCACTTGTCTTCTTCTGAAATGCTTTGGGCATCATGAATCACGTGTCACAAGGATCTATATATCCTTTGGGCTTTGATGTTGGGCCCTTTCCCAGGTGTTGCTAACTCAGAGACATGCACCTAAACACAACTATTTCTGGACCTCTTTGGGTCGTGGTAATCATCTTCAACAACCTCCCAATGAATATTTAGAGAAAAGTGAGCAGAAATCACTAAATGATTGTGCTAAATTAAGATGTGATAGGTTATTTATAACCACCTTAACACCAAGAGGTTTCTAAGCGCGGACCTGGGGATCAAACCTGAGGTGCTCTGTGTCGTCTGGCTTCCAAGGCGAGCACGGTGCCCCTGAACTATCCTCCTGAGACAATATAGATAAGATTGATAATATTGACAATATAGATAATACTTTAATTCATTTTTTTAGAAATCCTTAAGGTGCATGTAAAACTGTTTTTCTTTGCACTTGAACTGTTGTGGAATGAAAGAGTGTGAAACTGTTCTACAGTGATATATACTTTCATGTCAGTGTAAATGTCCACCCCTACCAGACCTTTTCCTTGAATTTCTAGAATTTGCTGGAGGAAAACTCCCCGAAGTCAGCCTTGCACTTCCATCTAAACTGAAATGTTTATTCAAAGACAACAAAATGAAAAACGTTCCAGAGAATTCACCCCTGTTCTTGTCCATTCCACCTGGTTGGCCATTTAACGGCCCCACCTCAAACATGTACCAAGTGCATATCTCCGTGCTTTTCATAGTCCCATTACTGCTCTGTTTTCCTTCCACCTCTGGCCAGATAACGCTGCGCCCGAGAAACACACAGCAGCCAAATGAAAGAATGAATGGAACAACCACGCATGGTCTCCAGCGCAAGTAATCGATGATCAGGCTGCACCGCGCGCATGCCCCAATAAGTAAATCAGAGTACGCATTCGTCCTTGCCGAGGGCCAGGCCCATTGTCCATGCACCAAAGTTATATCACTATTTTTAGTACCTACATTTTCACACTTTGGAAAAATAAAACGCAAGATAGATTTGCAAAAGCATACTTTCAGGTCCGTGCTGATGCTTCACGTACAGGTTTGTTGTAATCCAGTCCAGCACTTCAGGCTGTAGCCACAAGCAGAGTATTTCTTCCTATCCAAATCTAGGGCTTCGGCCATGCCGCACGCCCCAATAAGCAAGTCAGAGTACGCATTTGTCCTTGCTCAGAGCCAGGCCCATTGCCCAGGCACCAAAGTTATATCACAATTTGTTGTACTTACATTTTGACACTTTAGAAAAAATGAAACACATGCTTTGAGGTCCTTGATGTTGCTCCTCGCAAATGTTTCTTGCAATCCTGTCCAGCGCTTCGGGCTGTAGCCACCAGCAGAATTATTTTTCCCATTCAAACCTAGCTCGATTTCGCAAAACTTTACCACACAGCGGGTCCCTGGTGGCCATGCCCACTTAAACCCCATTGCAGGTCCCTCGTGGTCATGGCCAGTAGCCAGATTATCCAGGTCATGGCCTCATGGACTCTAGCCACTGCCCAAGGCCACAGGCAGTCACCAAAGATATACCGCTATTTTTTGTACCTACATAATGACACTTTTGAAAAAATAAAACACAGACACATTTGCAAAACCATGTTTTCTGGTCCTTGACAATGCTCCTTGTACGAGCTTGCTGCAAATCCATCCATGTTTTTTTTTAATTAAAAAGTGTCAAAATGCGCGTACAAAATAATAGTCATATAACTTAGCCCCCACTTGACAAAATCCATTCAGACTTTGCACAAACATTCAAGGTTGGGTCTATAATCTTTCGGAAAACATTTGTGCAGATTCATCAAACAGCAACAGAGTTATAAGCCATCTATAAATATTGTGACCCCCCTCTAATTTTGCCCCTCCTTGACAAAATCCCACCAAACTTTGAAAAAACATTCATATCTGAGTCTAAAATATATTTGCCAACCTTTGTGCAGATTCGTCAAATGGCACCACATTTATAAGCCTTTCAAATATTTTGGGACCCCCCTCTAATTATGGCCCCTCTAGGTGAAACAGCACCAGACTCTGCAGAACCATTCAGGGTCAGGTCTAACATGATAATGTAAGATTTCATGCAGTTTCATTGAGTGGCGCCAAAGTTAGAAGCCACCCAAAATATTGCTTTTCACTGACCCTGTAATGCAGAAATATGCATGGATGTCCCCGAACATCTCAGATGTTTGCGGACATCGGAGATGAAAAAACACCAGAATTTTGGATTTTTCTGGCCATATCCCATTCCATCCTCATCACCCCTCACCTCCCCAGAGATTGTTTCATTAGTTTGACTAGTGCAATGTGTGTGTTTTTAATAGGTTTTTACTGCGTGTCCACGGACTACATGCAGTGTTCGCAAATCCAACATGGCGTCCATTTCAAAAGTTTTGACTTCCCTCATGCTTTTAAGTGACCAATCAGCGGGTGCGTATGATGTCTGCAAACGTCATGCTGCTCCCTGAATGGTCCAGAGGTGTCTGCGGACTCCGAATCAGGAAATGAGTCTGCGCACCGGACCCAGATATCACACATTTTTTTAAACTACTTTTTGGCCATTAAACCAAAAAATACTGGACGGATTTACACCACATTTTCAAAGCACACTTTTGGGACCAACTCACTGCTCCTCACGCAGGTCTGGTGCAAATCTGTCCAGTGGTTTGGGCTGCAGATGCGAGCAAACATTTATTTCCATTATGTCCATGAGGATTTTGGGCCCCCCTGTACCTTAGCCCCCCGGGACAAAACCGCTCAAAACTGTGCAAAATTAATCTGAGGTGGCCATACACTTTTTTTGCAAAGTTTGGTGAGGATACATCGAACTGCGCTAAAGTTATAAACTGCCTAAACAGTGCTCTTTCCATGAGTTCAGCAACTTAACCGTACCTACAGGGCTGCCACCGCAGGCCTTGTAATATGCTCTGCTAAATTCCTCACTCACAAATACAAAAGGACAGATAGAGATAAATCGCTGACACAAACTGGAGAGATCTGAAATAAACTTAGCTTATAACATACCTAAAACAGAGGAGGGTAAGAGACTCCAAAAGAAGAAGAGGAAGAGGAAGAGGAGAGGGCATCCCAACACAAAGACAACCAGGAGAGGATGGAGGGGCCAAAAGGGCAACCAACAATCAACAGGAGAGAACAACACGCTGGTGGAACCAGAGGGGGGAAAAGTAATGGAACTAAATTCAATGCAAGTGGTGAATCTGTCTGACCACCAATTTATGGAGGAACAACTGAACATTTTATAATTAGGCATCATGAATTTCTGTTCTACATACCACTATGACTATGTCTAGAACTGCATTGATTTTGACAAATACATTCCCGAAATAAGGCTTAAAAAGTTCTATGCCATGAACCCTAGTAAACCCACCAAATCTGCCCAAAGCGAAGGAAAAACAAACCTTACAATAAATGATTTAACGACTCTGATAGATCTAGTATATCTTGACCAAGGAGCAGAAATTGTGAATGTTCTTGATCACATAGACCAAGCTGATTTTGACATTGATTCCAAGTTGCCCTTAAAAGTAAATTTAAGCATAAATCGAGATTTAATCCCACTTTACAACGTGATGGATGTATAGAGGCCTTTGAGGACATTGTTATCAAGGACTTGAATACACTTAGACCAACAGATCTTGCAAGATTTAAAGCAATTATCTGTCATAGTCATACAATTGTTGCACAAGGGTTTAAATATAGGGGTAATGAATGTATGTGGTTATCTTGATTAAGCCAGGAGACAGTTAAAAGATTGCACCTGTTATTGAAAATTATCTGAAGAACCCTTTGACTCGATAAAGGCTAGTTTACCTGAACTCATAGACAAATGGACTTCCTTGGGCTTATTACATTAGGAGGAATGTACACTTCTGTTTCTTGAGTACCAGATCATGCAAACTATATACTTCCTATGACATATCTACAAGAGCCTTCAAAACCCTCCCGGGAGAAACATTGTTGCTCTCATTGAGTCTTTTTTGAAACCATGTCCAAATATGTGGATGAGTTTTTGCTCCCATTTGTTCTGATCTTGCCCTCTTATTTATGTACGAGACATATAAGATTTTTTGGAATAGATTAACAACGTTCCTTGGGAGGAAGGATATATGTTGGCTACTTTCGAGGTTGTTTCCTTGTACATGTCAATTGAACACAGTATAGGAATGGAGGCATGCAAACATTTTCTTAGCACTAGATCCCTAAACTACCTTAAACACACTGAGAGGAGCAGAGAAATAGTCTGTTTTGGCCTCACAAACAATGTTTTCCTGTTCAATGAGGTATTTTATAGATAATTAAGGGGCACAGCAATGGGGACTACTTATGCCCCTTCTTATGCTAACCTTACCATGGAAGGGTGGGAGAAGTTCATTGTATGGTCTGGCAAGAACATTTATTACACTGATAAAGTGATGATTTGGCTAACAATCATAGATGACCTATTTGCCATCTTGAATGGGAGTGCGCAAGAGCAAGACTAGGTTAAATGTGTCAGGATCCTCAATCACAACACCTTAAATGCAGAGTTTACTGAATATCATAGTAGGGATGCTGTTGCATTTTTGGATGTGCAAGTAAAGCAAAGCAGGGAGAATTACATAGAAAACCAACTAGTTCTAACTCGCCATTGCATGCTAATAGCAGTCATACCACCAGGCTTAAGGGAAATATCCCTTATGGAGAATTCATATGACTTTATAGGAATTGCTCTGACATCAGAGTGTTTGATACAGAAAGCAGAGTAACAGCCCACAATTTTAAGAGTTGGGGATACCCTAAAAATGTCATAGAACGTGCGTTCTGCAAGGTGCAATCACTCAATCATGATAGTTTATTGATCACTGCAAACAACTTACATAATATCCAAGAGAAGTCAGAAGAAAGTAGGTTTATTTTGGCATTTAATTCAAAATCCACAGAAATATGTCACATGTTTCAAAGACACTGGCATATCTTAGCATCGGACAAGAATCTGACATTCATGCTCATTAACCGTCTGAGAATTACTTATCGCAAGTCACAATCATTAAAAGATACATTAGTATCCAGTTTTCTTCAATATGATAAACATGTTGCAGTCTAGCATATAGGTTATTTGCGGTAGAGGGTTATAGGAAAGGACTTTCACAAGTGCACAAATGTAAAGCTTGCAAATATGCCATCAATTGTACCACACACCAACATCCCATGATGGGTCATCCTGTACACATTGGTTCCAGAATATCATGTGTTATGGAATATGAGTTATATGTACTGTTATGTCAATGCAGAAAGTGGTATGTAGGCAGCACGACCTGCAGATTAAAAGTTGGCATTCTTTAACAAATTCGAGCAGTAAAGGATGCTGGTTTTACATATCCTATTGCCAAACATTTCAATGAGATCCATGCAGGGAATTTTCAAGGTTTTGGATTCTTTGGCATACACAGTGTTGCCAAATCAGCCTGAGGTGGAAAAAGGGAATTCACATTGAGAGAGTTAGAGACTAAGGGCCTCATTACACGGTAGGTGGTAAGGGTTTACCGGTACCGGTAAGGGCACCGGTACCAGTAAACCCTTACCGCTTTACTACGAGTTCACTTTGCGGGACCCGACCTTAACGGCTGGTTTAACCAGCCGTTAAAGTAGGGTGCCGCAAAGGGACCTCGGTGCTAATTACGGTACCGCAATTTGCGGTACCATAATTACCACCTTCCCCATTCCCATTATGCTCTATGGGGGAAAAAATGGGAATGGGGAAGGGCCTTGGTGAATGGGGAATTACCGGCCCCGCTCACCTTGGAGTAGGCCGGTAATTCTGCCATCCACCAAGGCGGACATGTTAAAATACCGCCGGCAACCATGGCGCTAATAGTGCCATGGTTATCGCACAACGTGTAATGAGGCCCTAAATGTATTCTGCATTTTGAAACCAAAACTCCCAGTGGTCATAATGTGGATGAGGAGCTTTATCCATTATTGGGCACTTAGATTAACATCCCGCAATGATGAGGATTACTCCTACAATTCAGGGAGATTGGATCATATTCTGCTTAAGGGTGGGATTTCAAATTCATGTTTTATTGTTAATAGGGTAAGTTGATGTATTTTTCGATAATTCTGCTTATTTACAGTTGGGATGTGTTTCCCTATTGTCTAAATACCTTACCCTTTGTAGTTCAAACATTTTTTGCCACATTTGTATGTAAAGATGTTTAATGGATTGAATATATTTTTTATTAGCATATGGAGATGGTTGTTGACCTCTTCTCAGCCAATCAGAATGTTAAGAGTGCAGTCAATAACTACTGATATTGACTACGTTATGAACATTCTGTTTTCAGAAGAATACAGGAAAACAACAATGCAATTTCCAGACAAGTCTTTTTCAACAAGACACTATGCTCTCAGAGGATCTTTTTTTACTACACTGCAACATACCAATTAACACATGAAATACAAAGATAAAAACATTCTACATGACACCTTATGTATGCTCATGTTCCAGTAAAACCAAATTGCAATTAAAATGCTTAACTTGAAGACAACCATGTTATATAAATGCTACAAAATAAAACCACATTTAATTTACTAACTCATTTTGTCTATTTACTTTGCTCACTCTTACAGCAAACATTTTTTAGTTCAGCAAGAGAACTACAAAACATCTATTGCTACTACCACCATACCACCATGTGCAAACAGCCTTATAGACCTGGGGAGGGTCATTATCGCTTGAGATAATGACCCTTCCCCAACTTGTAACCCATGGCTTCGCCTTAGGCAATAACTTGGGGGCGGGTCATTATCCCACGATAAAGACCCCTCCTTCAGTCTATAAGGCTATATAATATGCGTAGCTACCACCACATTATGAGATTGCAACCATACTGCAATTACACCTACAAGGATGTACTTGACTGGGTTTACAATTGTCCTGAGGAATAATTATAGTTGTGAGACCTTCACAAGGGCATCACAATCTATAGTTTTATTATACATTATTATTCATACTATGCAGGCACTTTAAGACATTTTTAACAATATTCTAACCGTCAGGGGCCAGCAATGAGACATGGTTTACACTTTTCTGTACTATGCAAGCACTCTAATATGACTTCATCAATGCGCTAAAAGAACTTGATCTCAGTTAAACATCTATGGGTTCATTTGTTAAATATGATATGCACTATGCCAGTACCTTAAGACATTTTTGATGTCTGTAACAGATAGGCACCAGAAAGGAGACGTTAATTACATTTAACTACCACTATGCAAGATGATGTCGAAAACACGGCAATAAAATGTGGTTTTAGTTAAACATCTATGAGTTGGTTTGCACATATGTCTGAATTATTCATGTACAGAAAGCAGATGCATGATAATATTCTGAATACATTTCCTGGGGAATATAAATAATGCTCTGTGGGGATACTTGGTAATCCATTGATTTCTATTCTAAGATGCAGTCTTCTTGTTACAAAACTGCAATTCCAATATGGCTGCTGCAAAAGCACACAAGAATCCCCTTGCTATGCTCTCAACAATGGTAAAAGAAGAAAAAGGACTATACACATGTTACATGGGACCTAGCATATTTAGGTCACCTGGTCAATGTATCAATTGTATGAGAACAAGCACCTTGTTGGGTACGAAATATGTCATCACCAGGCGTGCTTTTACAATGCCTTTTAGGAAATAAAATGAATTGTTGAGCTTAACTCCTGCCATCTGCATGATCTTGAGTTCGGGAATTCAGGAGTGCTGTCCTTGGCACGGGCGTGCCATCTTATATAACACTAAGAAATATTTGTCTTAGAAAGTTATAAAACAACTTGGCCATTTTCAGCATGTATCATTAACATTAAAAACACAAAATAATGACATACAAATGGAAAACAATGTAACTGACAGCCTCAGGCAGCAGCAACCATGGGGGTGTAAAGGCAGCACCTGCAGTGCGCTCCCACTCTTGTATTTCTATACTAGGGGACTACAGCTGGATTTCTACCAAGAGATCATGGAATTTGAAGTTAAACACATTTTATTTTCTGTTTCTTAAAAGTTTCAACCTTTGCCTGCTGTTAGCACTAGCAAGGGATGGAACTAGCCTAATAATTACCCAGTTCTTTAGAAAAATGTTGAATTTACTTCACAAGAGCGAGGAAACTCATGTGTATCTTCTGTGTGTGCATACATTATGGTCTGTCGTGTACACCATTTCCAGCTTTGCTGGTGTGGTTGTGAGCACAAGGCGTGTCACCTAGAAAAAGGATCTTTTGTGATCAATGCACCCAAATGAATGTTTTTTTAGAATACATAATGTAGAGAATTTTCAGAATTAGTGCAAGTGCCACCCGCTTCATCGGTAGAGGCTTGGGTTTGCCTCATTGCCGCTGTGCACTGCCCAACTCGGTATCATTCAGGGCCACTAACCCATGCTTGCTCTCTGTAAATCAGGGGTTTACCTGTGGATCTCCACATGTGTTGGACTATGACTCCCATGATCCCTCATCATTGGCTACAGTGGCTATGGTTGAAGGTAGTTGTAGTCTCAAACATCTGGAAAGCCAAAGGTTGCAGACCCCTGCTCTAAATGTAAAGAAGCATTTGTCATGTTCACCTTAATATTAATGCTTTTCCTTTGTCTTGCTTCTCTTTGATGAAATTCAGCTATCAAGTCCTCAGTAAAGTAAAGGCAACGACAAGGTCACCCTAAATTTGTTGAAAATTGCGTTGACGGAGAGACAGCTGCTGTGGAACTGTTGGGAGATGCAACAACAATGAAATAGATGTTGGTAAAAGCAGCACTGTAGCCAGAATGCTGTGTCCATGAGTCTTTTGTGGCGTTTCTCTCTGACGGACTGCCCTTGTGCGTATCATTTACTCTTTCTCCAGGCTCCACAGAGCACCTACTGTTCTCGGCTGAGGCCTGTGGGCAACTTACACCAGAAGAGATGCATGAACCCCTGAAAAGGGGAATGGAACAAGGAAGGCAACTTCCTTGTGTAGGAACACCTTTTAACACCGAACAGTAAGGTAGCTTGCTTGAGGTCATGATTGTAGGCAAATATACATCCTGGAAATAAATCGCAGGGCATGGTTTGACTGTAGGGAATGAGCAACGCCGTGCGACAAAATCCCAGAGGGAAGGCACTGACTCAAGAGAAAGAGTTAAGAGGTAGACACAGCATCACAGGGTACATGTACTCACTAGAGGGAAACATGGAACAACTTGTACCGGCAGCAGGGGGGCAGCTTTTGATAGTAGAGTAGATAAAGCAGAATCATAGGGTGCAGGTGTCGACTATCGGGTGAGAGGTGATGCTATAAAACACAGTATCACTGATGCAGGTGGCTTCTCACTGCAGGGAACAAAGTAAGACCTTGAATCGGCATCACAGATTGCACGTTTCGAAGACGTAGCATTGCTTGTGGTTCCATTTCTTTGCTACGGTGGTATTTACTCTGCACATCTTTCCTGCACAGTAAATGCCTCAGAGCTCTCTCCCTCACTGCCCACCTTCTGCCCTAACCCGACCAGCTTCCTCAAATGGCGGACAGGCACTTTCTCCCCCCAATGCGTGCCTCATGCTCCCATGAATGGGAGATCAACCCACCTCTGTCCCAATCGTTCACCGCACATTAACATCTCAGCACCCAATGGCTTCCTCCTGGTCTGCTTCCTTCCGGGTCATGCATTATCACCGGCCCACCACCTATTTGCCTACGCCCCACAAATTTCGCACCTGCCTCCTGAGCCCCAGCTTTTCCATGCCGTCTTTGCGTTATGGTGAAGACCGACGATGCAGATGGATCGCGATAAAGATCTGCGCCACAAAGGTTGTGCAGGAAAGACCTTCTATGCTGGCAAAAATATCACAGGCTAATGTTCTGACCGCAGAAATAAATGTAATAAATTTCACAACCAATGTGTTCTGACTGAGGAGAAACGTGAACTACTTTAATTACAAGAGCAGCACAAGCGAAAGCTATCCCACCTTAGCACAGTATCACACACTGAAGGCTGTGATTGCAGCATATATTGTAAAACAGTACCAACGGATACATGTTGTGACAATGCAGAAATGTGTAACACCTTACGACAGCATCACAGGGTGAAGTACCCGACTGCAGGGAATCACGTAACACCTTACAACCGTATGACAGGATTTATCTTCTGACTGCAAAGAAGTGTGTAACACTTAACAACAGCACCACAGGATACATGTTCAGACATAGAGACATATGTAACTCTTTACAGCAGTAACAGAGAGTGAAAGCTCTGACTACAGAGAAATGTGTAACACTTTAGAACAGCATCACAGGATACATGTTCAGACAGTAGAGAAATGTGTATCTTCTTACAGCAGAAACAGAGGGTGAAAACTATGACTACAGAGAAGTGTGTAACACTTTACAACAGCACCACAGGATACATGTTCAGACATAGAGAAATGTGTACCTTCTTACAGCAGAAACAGAGGGTGAAAACTATGACTACAGAGAAGTGTGTAACACTTTACAACAGAACCACGGGATACATGTTCAGACAGTAGAGAAATGTGTACCTTCTTACAGCAGAAACAGAGGGTGAAAACTATGACTACAGAGAAGTGTGTAACACTTTACACCAGCACCACGGGATACATGTTCAGACATAGAGACATATGTACCTCCTTAAAGCAGAAACGGAGGGTGAAAACTATGACTACAGAGGAGTGTGTAACACTTTACAACAGAACCACGGGATACATGTTCAGCCAGTACCGACATATGTACCTCCTTGCAGCAGTAACAGAGGGTGAACGCTCTGTCTACAGAGAGGTGTGTAACACTTTATAACAGTACTACCAGATACATGTTTAGACAGTAGAGAAATATGCACCTCTTTACAGCACCACCAGAGGGTGAAAGCTCCGACCACAGAGAAGTGTGTAACAATTTACAACAGTATCACAGGGTGAAGTACTTGACTGCAGGGAATCATGTAACACCTTACAATAGTATGATAGGATTTATGTTCTGACAATAGAGAAATGTGTCACGCAGTATCACATGGAGAAGGCTCTGACTACAGAGAGGTGTGTAACAATTTACAACAGTAACACAGGATACATTTTCAGACATAGAGACATATGTACCTCTTTAGAGCAGTAACAGAGAGTGAAAGCTCTAATTACAGAGAAATGTGTAACACTTTACAACAATACCACAGGATACATGTTCAGACTGTATAGACATATGTAACACCTTACAGCAGTACCAGAGGGTGAAAGCTCTGACTACAGAGAAGTGTGTAACACTTCACAACAGTACCACAGGATACATGTTCAGACAGTAGAGAAATATGTACTTCCTTACAGCAGTACCAGAGGGTGCACGCTCTGACAAGAGAGGAGTGTGTAACACTTTACAACAGTACCACAGGATCCATGTTCAGACAGTAGAGAAATATGTAACCCCCGATAGCAATATTACAGGGTGCAAGCACTGACTGTAGACAGTGTACGAAAAGAAGTAGTGGAACTATGTTCCCTACTGCTTTGCCCCTGCTCCCCACAAACACCACTGCTACACCCCCTCCCATGCATAATACAAACACACGCACCTGCTGTTTAAGGGAACGTTCAGTGCAGTGCATTGAAAGAGCAAGTTTCAACTTCTTCCGGCACTTTTATTTTAAAACGAAACCATTCCGGAGCGGTTTCTTGTAAAAAATAAAAGTGTAGGAACAGTAAAACATAATTAAAAAATGTAGAGGAGCACAGCTGCCAAAGAAGCATGTAATACATTACAAATGTACCACAGGACACATGCTCTAACAGTAGAGGACTATTTAACACCATACAACAGTGCCACAGGATACATGCTTTGACAGTAAAGAACTATGTGCCACCTTACAGCAGCGTCAGAGGGTGAAATCTCTGAATACAGGAAAGTGTGTAATACATCACAACTGTACCAAAGGATGCATGTTCTGACAGTAGAGAACTATGCACCACCTTACAACAGTACCACAGGATACATGCTCTGACAGTATAGAACTATGGAATATCTTACAGCAGTATCAGAGGGTGAAGTCTCTGACTACAGAGAGGTGTGTAACACTTCACAACAGTGCCACGGGATGCATGTTCTGGCAGTAGAGAACTATGTACCACCTTACAACAGTACCACAGGATACATGCTCTAACAGTGGTGAATTATGTGCCACCTTACAGCAGTGTCGGAGGGTGAAAGCTCTGACTACAGAGAAGTGTGTAACACTTCACAACTCTACCACAGGATGTATTCTCTGACAGTAGAGAACTATGCACCACCTTACAACAGTACCACAGGAAATATATGCTTTGACAGCAGAGAACTATGTAACACCTTACAGCAGGAGCAAAGGGTAAAAGCTCTGACTACAGAGATTTGTCTAACACTTCACAACAGTGCCACACAATGTATCTTCTGTCTGATAGTAGAGAAATATGTACCTCCTACATCAGTATCACAGGGATAAGGCACTGACTGCAGAGACGCATGTAACACTTTACAACAGTAGCACAGGGTACATGCTCTGACAAGAAAGAACTATGCAACACCATACAGCAATGACAGAGGGGGAACGATCTAGCAGCAGAGAAGCATGTAACACTTCACAACTGTATCATAGGAGAAGGTTCTGACTCTCAGAACAGACATAACATCGAACAGCAGGATCACCCAATTGCTTGAGTGTTTAGGCAAAAAGGTAACCCTTGGCAAAACAATTCAAGTGAGAAGGCTCTGACTTCAGAGAAGGATATGCTATCCTTCTACTGACTGACTCACAGGGTCAGACGTCGATTGAAGGACAAGTATTAACACCTTACAACAGCATCAGAGGGGTCAAGTTCTCTGGTAGTGAAGCTAACGCTTCCTGATAGTAACGTGCAGGTGAACGGCGGTCTGGAGAACATTTGAACGGTTTTCATCAACTCCTGAAACGGTGCCTTATTTTCATTAAAATGTTCCTTTATTGAACAAGCAAATCGAGGTGCATTTCCTTGGCATGCTTGAAATAATTAAATTTATATCAAATATAACTGTCCTTATACCATACCAAACCGTGTCTGTAGGTTGCTACACAAAAGGTCTTGTTATTTATCTGTTTCTCCTCTGCTTCACACTTTCCACTTCTCCCCCTTCCATGCACGTTTCCCCTCCCCCTCGCACTTGCGCATTCTCAATGTCACTGGGCCTAGTAAGATCGCTGTTTTGTTCTCTCCTGTTCCCCTCCCTTGCCTTGTCGCGCTCTGAAACACTCGTGTACGAGCGTGATAGAAATAAAATATCAATATCAATATCCTGGAAGAACCAGTTGCTAAATAGGTTTACTTTGAAAATGTGAGGCCTCCCCAGACATAGATCTGTGATACCCCCTAAACCTCAGCCTGAATGGTAAATAGGCGTTAAGCTGCTTATGCCGCTCAGAAACATTAGTGAGTTGCATATGATTTCAGGAGCCCACACGCTTTCCGGGAAATTGGGCCCTAGTAAGCGGCACATGTCTAGAGCTGAGGGGACATCTACCTGTGATCCATGAAAGTTGGGGAATGGAACGCAAGAAGGAGTTGATGTTCATGTTTAAGCTCTTTTTTAAGGCCATGACATGCCGCCATTTAGACCGTGTTACCCCAGTGACGTAAGTGGTTTTCTCTAAAGGCCATTGAGTGCTGAGGAGGAGAGAGAGAGAGAGAGAGACAAAGCGAGAGAGAAAGAGCTGGGGACACAGGGAGGGAGAGCGACAGAGAGTATAGAGCATTCAAGACCAACCTAGCAATGGACGGGGTAGAGGAAGATAGAGAGCCAGCCCACACCGACAGGGGGGGCAGGCGGGGTCGTTGCTCGGTCTGGAAAAGATCTGGGGCTACACTGTCAGGGCTGCCGGGATTCAGAGCTAGCTAGCCTTTTGGGTGTAGTCCCTGAGATTCTATCCGGGGCTTCAACCGAAAGAACAAGGGCTATAGGCCCCTCAGGCCCCCTTAGCAACGCCTCTGGGAGCGAGAGATAACAGACATCACACCTTATAATGGGCCTTTCATCCAGAGAGAGAGAGACAGACAGATGGAAATATGGAGTCTACAGACTACAGAGACACAGAGAGAGTGATAGAGAGAGAGAAAGAGCGAAAGAGAGAGAGAGAGAGAGAGAGAGAAAGAGCTAGATTGTTGTATGACATGCCTGGCATATCTACTTTCCCTCATTTCTACCTTCCCTTTTTGCCCGGTTGCCTGGAAACATGTGTATTGATATTTGCTCCCTAATCCTTTGGTTGTGGGGTTAATGTAGGGGACCCGTTCCCCTTATGTTGTAAATGAATCCATTCACTAGGAAAAAGTTTACAAGAGAAGCACATGACGGAGTGGGCGAGGCCTACAACAGGGTGCTACAGTGGAGGCACCGCTGAGATGTACACTGTTGGGTGTAAGGAACTTCTAAGAAATAACCAAGGACCACCCCTTTATCTCTGATGCTTACAGATTTGTAATCCAGGAAAGGTGGTCCCAGTCCCACACACACCTATACACCAATATAAAGTATATTATGTTGTTCAATGGTAGCATCATAGTTTTTACTGTTGTGAGGCAACAGCACTTAGCTGTTGCATGTCTCCATGTGGCTCACACCATCTTCCATGGGTACACTGTTAGAATGAAGGTGGCACTGCTGAAGTGCCAGTGTGGAAGAACAGCATAAGGTCCTTGGTATGGGAACTGAAGAGTATCTGTTTAAATAGTAGATGAGGTGGGTATTTCTTGGTATATACCACTGATGAAGAATTGCATTTGGTTAGGACCAAACTAACATTTGTTGTTCTCAGATTGCAAACCTACCTAAATGTCCTTTGCAAAGATAAAAGCCTTCTATGCAGCTTCAGCATCTCTGGTCTACTCTACTCACACAAATGTGGGCCTTAAGTCCTCCTTAAAATTAACCACAGGCTGCGTGCCGGCACTCATTTTTGCCCATTGTTCCGCGTCCCCAAATGTGTCGCGGTCTGCGTCGGATGTACCGCTGTCGCTGGAATCGTAGGAGTTCTGAAAACACATTTCACAAAAGGGCCTGTGGCAGCAGCAATAATACTCCTCTGAGCTGCTGGAGTCTGAGTCCATGGAATGCTGGGGGTAAGGCTTTCTGGGATCATCCCCAGTCCCACCATTCCCCCGCTCATGCCGTTTCCCATTCTGAGGGCCATTCACAAAGTGCTCAGCAGGACGACTCCTCCTCCTTTTAAGGAAGTGATGACCATTTATTGGTGTGAATGGCTTGGCACCTCCTAGATTTTCAGGGGGACTGCTCTCCTCCTCCGCCTGCAAACTGAGGTCTCTTTTGAAGGCTGCCAGCCGTGACTGGCCGTGAGGATGGACCTCTCCATCATGATCTTTGTTCATGTGCAGTGCTGGATCGGAATGTTCTTCAATTTGCGGCTTAAACCCGTTGCAAGCCCGGCTTGACCTCTTCCTCATCATGCACAGAATGTGTGGGGGCAGGGGCCCCAGGTGGTAAGAGGATGGGGAAAGAGCCTTGGAGGGAAAGGTCTGGCCTCTCCTTCTTCTCATCATATAAGGTGACAGGCTCAGGCAGACATTCCTGAAGTGCTCTGGGGACCTCAAGGTGGTCTCATGTTGCATGCTTTGGCTAGCTCGCCGTGGCTTCTCGGGCGACCTGAATCCTCGGACCCCCACAGTGTCTATGCTGAGCTCTTTCAGAATTTCCTGCAGCTTCTCGCTGCTCACGTAGTTCACTCTTGGTGACGTCTGTTCACTGGGCTTGACCAGTCCTGGTCTCAACAAAGTTGGATTTGGGTGGCATGTTGGGTGGTCTTCAAAGCCGGAGCTACCATCACTTGAATGAGTCAATTCCTCTTGATCGTCCTTTGTGTTAGGAGATCCATCCTGAGCCACAGGGCTAGCGTGCATGGCCTCGGCCTTTGCATTCCTCCGCGTTGGACTCCCAGCATCCAGCGTGTCTTTATAGTCGTTGCTACTGCTATCCTGATGATGACTAGATGCAGAAGGCCAGCCAGTGGTGTGAATGGTAAAATCAGGACCCACTGGGCTATGGTCCTCAGCAGTTGACTGCTCTGTCCATGATTCGGCAGAGGCCAGCATGCAAACAGGATCTTCAGCTCCGGCCTCTTTCCCGTGAACTAAAGTTGGGAATGCAACAGAAGAAGTCCCGTCCAGAAGGTGGTCTCCACATTCTGCTGACATCAGCCTATAGAGCTTCTCCTTGGCACTGTTCACCTGCTCTTGCAGGCTTTCGATCACTGCATCTTTCTGCAAAAAATAGAAATATTAAAAAGATCCTGAGGACAACACACCAAGGCGGGTTAAAAGAGCTGAGAAGTAAACTAAATATAGTGAGTCCAATTGTCCACACAAAGAGTTCCTATACACCTGACATCATGTTTGATATATTGTGTCTATCTCACATCACCCCTGACCATCCCCAGTACACACAGCAGCTTAAAGATCCACACAGTGTGGACAAATAAAAGAGTATCCTCTTCATCTCCGAGGCGGGCAGATCCACTGGGGAGGAAATTGGCCGGTATTCAGACAGGTTGGTGTCTCTGTTGGCCGTGCCGGACTAAGAAAATATGTCGGCAGCAGAAAGCTAGCAGTAAAATTGCCTTTGGTGGCATTCCCATCTTTCCCCCATAAAAAAAAGAATGTGGGTATACCGCCACCAGCTTTCTTCCCACCAGCATTCTACTACCGCAAGTATGCATAGATCGGGCCAGCCAGACGCCTCTTTCTAAATACCCCTATTGGTAATTTAAGTCATCTCTGTGGGCACTGTATATTATAGTAGAATGAAAGATGGCCAGAGATAAGCTACAATCCATGTATAATCTGCCGTAAGGCAAAATGTCCATGCGGAATCGTGGCCCACGTGGTTCCGCTAACATCTTGAAGAGGATTGAGATTGAAGGGCTGTTGTTTGCTACAGGCTTAAGGTACCCCCCAAAGTGCAACATTTGAAGCATCCAAGAGAGCTATCAAGTCTTGCCTGGGCCACCTGAGTCAACATACAGAACAGATCGCCGGCCTGACCACCCTCCACATTGAGGCCATATTACCTCAGTCAGTAGCCGCTTCATGGAGTTGTTCTCTCCCAGTAGGTGGTAGATCTGCTCCTCGCTGTACATGGACCGGAAGCTCTTGCTGGGACTGTTGAAGAATTTGGCCATCTGCCCAATGCTCTGGTTGTGCTCTTCCTCAAACTGCCTCCACTGCATGAGCTGCGGATAATAAGAATGCACGTCATTCCTCAGCTCGCGCGCACCCCACCTCTTTCATTGGTTTCATCACAAGCATGGTGATAATGACCACAGAATTAGAAAATACAATAGTCAAAGGAAGCAAAACAAATAACAAAATAGTGAAAAGGCCTATTAACATCTGGTCAAACAAGGCAAAGGCAAAAATGCCCACATCCTCTATAAAGCAGCTGTCTTATTGGTTTTACCCCAAGCGTGGTGAAATTCACTATATTATTAGAAAATACAATAATATAAATAACCCCCCAATAAATTAATAAAATCAAAATAGGGATAGGGAGAAAATCAGGTTATATAAAATCCTCAACATCAAAAACCTGTAAAAATAACTGCTGCCATGGACTCAGTATTATCCCGATGGTAAAGCAAAATATAATTCAAAATATCAAGTTGCAAATCTAATGTCGCATTTCCAAAAAGTGTTTAAAAAATCCATTTGTCAATTCAAAGAAAAAAAATGCAACTTCTTCTTTCATCGTTTTTCAATAAAAATAAAAGTTAAGGATATCTATTAGAGGGCCATTTATGACTGTGTACATGTTTCGATTGAGGGAGCCTTCCTCAGGGGTACGAAAGATACTGAATCTGGATAACCCTTAGTCTGCTGTTGACGATGTAGAGGATTCTTTCACTCGGTTATGCTTGCTTGCCATTTGTTTAGCACCCACTTGGGGTTCGGTACACCCACCTAAAGCATTTTTAAATGTGTAATTATAAGGAAGGGAAAAGAGGAAAGTAGGGGCAGCAACTAAGTGTGAAGGAGTAATATCATTTTTGCATATAGGTATAGTATAGGCAAACGGTATGTGACAACGGTGATATAATGAACCTCCATTAGAGGTAATTAACATACATATCATACATTGATGCCTGTATTAATTGGAACTTTTATTTACATCAGCACCCGGGGTGGGGGGGCGCAGCCAATCACATTCTGCAGAACGCGGGCTGAAATCTCTGATCTCAGCCCACATTCTATAGAACCTGTAGGCTGCCTCTCTGCTGCGGGCCACCATTTAAAAAAAAAAATATATATATATATGTATATATATATATACCCCAAACCCCCTCTCCCTCCACTTACCGTTTGGCGGCACTGGCCGCCACCCACAGCTGCTCCCAGCCATACTGAGCGCTTCAGTTGGCTGCCATGGAAAGGGAAAAGGGGCTCCGCATGGTGGCCATCTTGGGAAAGGATTTTCCTTCATTCAACGGGATGCGCTCGGCATCCCATTGAACAAACGTAATTGGTTTTTTGAGCACCTATGGTTACCGATTTGGTAACTCGGGTGCTAATGGCCACAGTAATAAACTACTGATGGTCTTTTGCAATCATTAAAGTCTCTAAAGGTATATGGAGTTTAGGATTTGTTGTGGTCTTCTGAGACAGGAAGGAGGCCAGAGAGAGAGAGAGGGGCAAAGCGGGAGCAGGAGTCCCAATGAAAAGGATCTCTGTCTTACTGGCGTTGAGGCAGAGATTGTTGGAGGTGCACCAATCCTGAATCGTGGATAGATAATCAGGAATCATCGAGAGAGGAGAGGAGGCTGAGGGGAGCCTGAAAGAGAGCTCAGTGTCATCCGCATAACACTGAAAGTTAGAGGAGAAGGTAGAGATCAGGTGGGCCAAAGGGGCCACATAGACATGGAGCCAGGGTGAGAGGCTAGAGCCCTAGGCAACACTGCATGTGGAGAGAGAGGTTATGGAGAGAAAGGACCCAAGTTGGACCTGGGAGGGTTGGTCCTGGAGGAAGGAGGTCAACCACTTCAGGGCCAGGGCCTGATCCACGATGCCCAGGTTCTCGCGGAGTCGATTGATCAGGATGGCGTGATTGACTGTGTCAAAAGCAAAGGAAAGGTCAAGGAGGATGAAGACAGAAGTAAGGCTGGAATCAAGATTAGAGAGCAGATCTTCACGGGTGTTCAGGAGAGCAGTTCCTGTGCCTCTGGCTGCTCTGAAGCCAGACTGATTGTCTCAGAATCAACCAACAGATTCAGTGTGGAGAATTAGATGGGCGCTGGCCAGCTTTCTAGGAGCTTGCCCAGGAATGGAGTGATAGAGATCGAGCGATAGTTTGCCGGACAGGTATGGTTGGCAGAAGGCATTTAAGGAGGGGGTGCACAAGGGAGTGCTTGAGGAGAGAGGGAAAGGGTCCAGTGGCAAAAGAGTGATTGCAGGACTAGGTTGCAGGAATCAGCCAAGGGTCGAGCGAGGTGTCAATGTGGTCCTTGATGGTTCTGGAGGAGCAGGGGAGCACCGTGTTTGGATGACAGCCGGGAGAGGTGGAGGGAGAGGTAGAGGAGAAAGAGAGAGGACAGGATGTCCTGGGTTTAGTGGTGAAGTGAGAAGCCGGAGCCGTACAGAGGGACTGGGAGGAAACAGGAGAAGTAAAGACTGCAGAAGGATTGGCCAGCTCCTTGCAGATTTCCAAGAGTTCCGCTGTGTTGTTAGAGGCCGCAGAGACACCGGCTTGGATGTGGACTCTCTTCTTGGACAGGACAGAGAGTCTGTATTGCCTTTGGAGCAGGCAGTAGGCCAGTTTGTCAGAGGATGTCGGGCAACTTTTACTGGTTTGCACGGCTGAGTGAAAATGTGCAGGGCAAAAGGTGGTACACACGCGTGCATGCTGCCTTTTACCATGCACATTTGCACTCCGCTGTGCAAATGACAGAAATTTGACAGCAGGGTCCTGGCCACGCCTCAGTGCATACGTGCCAGGTGCCGCCCATCAAATAATGTTTTGGAGCAACATGAGCTCCACAGAGTCAGATGCACCAAAAGTAATCAAGTAATCATGTACTTTTTTATTTGGATTACTTTGAGAAATTCCTATTATTCAGAAAGGTGGCCGTCCATGGGGCTGTGCTGAATTGCAAATGATGAGCTGGCCAGCCCACCTGGATATATTAGTGTAGAAGCACGCTCCCAACACTGATGTCTGACATGCGTCCGGGGAGCACATTTCACCATGATTGCCCTTCATGGCTCTGCCATTGTGAAATGTGTAAATAAAGAAAAAAAGCATTGCTCTCCCTGTTTGAGGGATGATAGTGCAAGGGGACAGCAGCGGATCACACCACGGCTGTTCCATTAAAGCGAAATGCACGCAAGTGTCAGATGACCCAGTGGTGCAGTGAGCACCCCCCCCCCCAGCATACCTTCAACCCCCGTACATGGACAAAGACGCGGACAGGTCTGCTCGTTACGGGCCCGGCGCACACTGCTGCGCTACGGGCTGCCTCTTTATTTTGCGCATGCGCGACGGCGAACCTTGCCCATCTCATAACTTGCAGCAATGTTCTGAGGAATCAGCTCCTTGTTGCACAGATGCTGTGCACCTTTTCCTCCAGACGCAGAGATGATAACATTGCAATGCTACCCAACTAAATGGCATTCATTTGGGCAACGTCAGAGGGATGAAGGTCTGCACCATGAAGGGATGACATGTGACTGAATCCACCGCAGCCCTACTGTCCTCTCCGAGGTTATAGACCTAAAGCCAGGCACTTTCCCTACTATTTAATCATTTACCTAAGTGGTTCTCTTGGAACAAAACTCGGCAGGGTGAAAATGTATGCACAACCAACCCATGACAGACTCGTCCGCAGCTCTGTAGGATTTCCAGAGGTCCATGCCTGTTATGAATTACCTATACTGTAGTATTATGAACCTCAGCAGGACCCAGTGTATTGACGTCCTTGTGATGAAAAGCAAACCCTGGCATTCCCAGCCATGCCTTACATGCTGGTCTGAAACGCAATCTTGCAACTGTCCACTTCAAATGTACTTATCTTTACTTAGGATAAAAGACTGAGTCATTCTTACCTGGATTCAAACTTGGGACCTACAGGTTACACATAGATCCATGCAGTAGGTGCATTAACCTACTGAGATATCTCACTGTTCAGTTTCATGTGCTGTCCTATTTGGATAGCATTCATAGATGCACAAGACTCCATTTTCTATTGCTGACCCCACCATCCAGCCTCGCTTCAGGCTAAACCTTTCCCCCAATCTTTCTGCTTCTTCCTGTAGCCTTTGAAGTGATTTTGTACATATGTTTTCCCAGGAATCATCTGAATCTGTCCAAACCTCTGCTGAACTTTCCTAAAGAATTATGGACCTTAACAAAGATTTCAGCACGCTCGGTTTGTAAGAAAAATCTCGGGGAACCAGCAAATCTACTCAAATCGCAGCCCGATCACTTTTGAGGGTGTTCAGCCAGGTTTGCTTCCTAGTCTCCAAGCCATAAATGTTGTCTCAAAAGAGCATTATCCCCATTTCCTCTTTTTCCCTTATAGAAAGTCAAGGAAATACCTTCCCTAGTTCCCTGATTCATCGGTTACCTGCGGAATGAAAATGAAGCAGTTGACGGTGGTCGTGCAGAGGAAGATTCCACCCGATGTCAGCCCAAAGACCAGGTTGGACCAAGCATAGAAGAACCGCGTTACCAGCAGGACGACCCCGGCGCTGAGGATCGCCAGGTTGACGCCGACCATAATCGTCAAGGATTGGTTCACAGGAGGGGAGCTGACGTTATCGGTCAGGCCAGCCAGGTAGGTACCGTAGATCAGAACCGTGCCCTGTAACGAAACAAGACGCAAGTTATAACAGCAGCAAGAAGATGGTGGGGTTATATAGGCCCCTTATTTAAACACAATCACGATCGGGGGATACGTGCATGACCTCTAGTGCACACAGTAACTATTTATTTCCTTACTTTACTTTCAATCATAAATTCACAATGATCAATGTTTGCGTTTCATCTCGTCTTGTAGTCAGCAATAGTGCATATCTTGGCCTTTCCTCAAGCAATACTTCTAGACCGCAGCGAGTACAAAGCCTGGCTGCCATGCTGCTGGTTGGACTTAGGGCATATGATCATGTATCCTCTGGCTTGCCCTCACCGCACTAGCAGCCTATTAAACCAAGATTTATTTTCAACACTATGTGCCTTGTGAATAGATCTGCCCATGGAAATTGTTACATCATGTAAATAGTTTCTCATTGCTGGATGAATGGAATCCTGTCGACACTCTGTGAGATCATGGAACGCCATGGCAGTGGAATGTTATGGTATGAGTTGGAGGCATTTTAAGGCTGGCAAAGGATGGATTAAGACTGCAGTCCTTATTCTTGTAACTAAGAGTTTAAACATAGTGACAAGGTGTTGGATCCCAGGGTGCCACCCATGGTGGTACCACATGCACCCAATGGACCTTGGGAGACAATTGCCATAGACTTGTTGGGGCTTTGAACTTTCGAGGTACTAGGGACAGCTATGTCATTGTGGTCATGGACCTACTTACGAAGTGGCCGGAAATAGATGTGATCAAAGATGTAACATCTAGGAATGTTATCAAATTCCTTGGAGGTATATTTTGGAGGGAAGGTTGGCACTCAGTCTTAGTTACTGACAATGGTCTGCAATTTGTCTCGTGGGAATTTCAATCTTGGATGGTGGATAACTGAACCAAACACAAGAGGGCGTCTCTTTATCATCCCCAGGGTAAAAGACGTGTGGAGCGTTTCAATAGAACGCGCATGGATGGTATTCATTAGTCAGGACAGAGTGGTGGTGAATGGCAGAAGGATTTGATGTGGAGAGTTTTCCAATGTAGAATCACACCTCATCCTGTTAAATGGGGCTACACCATTTGAGTTAATGATAAGACGCTACCCCAATACTTTGTTAACACCAGGTTGGATGGGCCTCTCCAAGATGATGGAGGTGGATGTCAAAGCAATTCAGGAGAGGATAAGGGTCAGTGGAGAAGCATCCAAGAGGTGGTATGATGGTATGCATGGGTGCAGGCTCTAATAGATGTATAGGGGTGATGGAGTGAAGGCCAAACTCCCCAGGTGGAGCACGAAGGTAGATTTCAAATATTCTGAACCAAAAGTGCTGCTGGAGGACTATGGAAATGTGGTGCGGTTGGGTGGAGGAAAGGTGTGGAATAAAGAGCGTGTTGTCAGAATCAATTGCGGCACATTTGTTGTCAAACCTGCTCATCATTTGTGAAACCTGTTCATCATTTGTAAAACCTGCTCATCATTTGTGAAACCTGCTCATCATTTGTGAAACCTGTTAATCATTTGTGAAACCTGCTCATCATTTGTTAAACCTGCTCATCATTTGTGAAACCTGCTCATCATTTGTTTCGCACAGTAAGGTTTAATGCTCATTGCACCCTTGTTTCTCCACCTCTTTCCCTGTTTTATTGTTGTTAGGTTTTAAGGGAAGGAGGTGTGTTATATATATCATGTAAATAGTTTCTCATTGCTGGATGAATGGAATCCTGTCGGCACTCTGAGAGATCATGGAATGCTGTGGCATGGGAATTTTAAGGTATGAGCTGGAGGCAGTTGGAAGCTGGCAAAGGATGGATGAAGACCACAGCCCGTATGCTTGTAACTGAACAAAGCATTCACTCACATGAAGGTTGCCGTGACCCTTATTATAGAAATCATGTGACTTCTCTATCTTTAAAATTACGCCGACATCAGCAGTACAGGTCTGTTAGCACACATTATTCCTATACGCGTACTACTCCTACATTTAACGCATCGAGGATTGGTGTTCAGACCTTTGCATTCCTGGCATGTACTCTGCGGAATAACGTTCCACCTACTCTCCGAAAGAATGATAATTTGCTATCATTTAGGAAAGATTTTAAATCATTGCTGGACTCTGCTCTTGACGGTACCTCCTTATTTAGTTAACTGGTCATTCGCCACTTTTTGCCTCTATTTTTTCCGCTCCGCCGTGCTTTGCCGATGATGCCCTTTGTAGCAGCAGGTGGCCTTCTGGTGAAGATATACGCTGTATAAAACCCACAAATACATATGCAGTTATCATCACCCACTGAAGGGGGCTGCAACCTGTGGGCTCTCCAGAAGTTTCGGACTACAACTCTCACACCATGGGAGTTGTAGTGCAGAGGGTCTGGAGAGCTGCGGGTTGCAGACCCCTGACCAGTGGCACGCAAAGATGAACTGAACAACTCCTGCTTATTACACAATCTCCGGAGAGGTAGGTTCACCTCATCAGCACTAGGTTCACATTTTTAAGACAGTATCGCAATTTAATCCAAAACAGAGGTTCCTCCCCATACTTCTATAACAATAACCCATAGCATAAGTGTACTCTTGGATTATGCAGAAATGCACCCTTCTCAATGATGCACTGCTGAAATAGCATTGTTTTCATTCTCTCAGCATTTGCCTTTTATTCCAAATAAAGCTTCACACACCACTGTATTTATCAATCTTTTTGGTCAACTTTTGCTGTGAACATATCTCTCAAAACAATGACCTTCCTTCTACACATCTCTCACAATAGTTGCATGCTTACGCGTGTTTCGAGCCATCCAGGATTTGCTATCAGCGATGTTAGGAATAGGGAATACTAGCAACAAGTACCGGTACTCTGCACGGGTTCTGTAGACGCACATGATAACACTCTCATTAATTGTTGAAAATCAATGATCCTGTAGGTCGCTGTCCCGAGTTGCTTATCGCTTGATGCGCTTTTCACTCTGAACGGCACTGAGAATGGGCGCGTGTGGCTGGCTGACATTCCCCGGAGCAGACGAGAGTTGGCGGGCTGCACCATACTGGGACCTTCTGTGCGCTCTCCCCACCTATCGCCTCACCCTGGCGCAGTGCAAATATCTCAGAAACTGTGCATCCTAGGGCCTTGAGACGTGGTTTTTGAGGTCCCATAAGGACTCTCGAGTTGTGTTCCTCACTTCTATGTGGTCGCAGAGGTGAGGAACACAACTCGAGAGTCCTTATGGGACTTCGAAAACCATGTTTCAAGGCCCTAGGATGCACCGTTTTCGATGTTTCGCCGATTTCAGGCAACTGCCTCTTGTGTGATGGGGCTGAAATGCAGTGAAAGGGATGGGGTGTCCAAATAATAATAATAATAATGTATTTCTTATATAGCACTACACAACCATAGGTCTCAGAGCGATCAAATAACAGAAGACATTATTATCCCACAAAGTGGTACTCATTTTATCACTCTCAGAAAGGATGAAAGGCTGAGTTGACACTGCCGGGATTCAAACCTGCCACAGCAGGCAGCACACAGATATCAGGGGCGAGCGCTTAGCTGCCTGTGCTGTCTGACTGGCCATGTAACTAGTAATGTCCGGAAGGGCCTAACAGGTAACTAGGCAAAGTTTGGCGCAGATTGGTGGAACGGTGTGAAATTATATAAAGAACAAGCAGATTTTCTGCTTTATACATACAGAGAGATAATAGAATATATAGAGATAGAGATGTCAATTAAACTGAAACATGAAGAACACAAGTTCTGATTCCGTTCATTGCCCACAAATGTTCTTGTTTACATTTTTCTATTGTGATCTGTTATCCAAACTTATAATTATCCTCTCAGTGCCCCATCTTGGAATCATGAGCAGCTTCATAAACCAACACAATTTTATTGGAAATACTGTTTCTTCTGTGATTTGAGTTTCTCTTCATCAGGTTTCCCTTCCTTCCTTGGTCTTATGTTGACTCTTTAATGAGACCCTTAATGATGTCCCTGAGTATGGGCAGAATCAATGAAATCCACTCTGTCTATGTCTTTGATCGAAATAGCCCATAAATTAGGCACCTCAGAAAATAAAGAAAGGGTATTGGATCTATTTAAAAAAAGCCGAGGATCTTTAAAAAGTCTCTCAGCCAGCAGTCTATGCGGTCGCATTTGAACTGGAGCGCTGATCTGCTTGCTAGTTCTTCCACCCTTCTGACCCAGACACGTCGTCGTTGGCAAGGATTCTTCACGCTCATCTCCCTTTATGCAATGCCTCTTTGGGCCCCTCAAGATGCTGAATGAAGTTGATCTATCGGGTCTAGTTTGCTCTTCCGCCCTCTGACCCAAAATGGTACCAAAGGTCCGCCTTCTCTCATGCATAGAGGCCACCCTCTTAAAGTCTATGGCATGTGCATCTGGTATGTCTCTTTCTGAGCCACACTGGGTATTACTTCGGAGCCCGCACAGCTGACTCACTTCACTGGAGGGCTTATGCAAGAAGAAATCTGCGCCATCGGTTTGCGCAGCCGAACAGACTGTTACTTTATCCATACACAGAACCTTAACAGGCAACATCTTCTCTGATACTTCGTTCTCACATTGGGTCGCGATGGACTTAGATCCTGTACACAGAGACTTAGGTGCCTAATCTGCCCCCTCTATTCCGGCCAGGGGACCCCTCATCAGACCCTCAGAAAAATGGTCTATGACCACTTTAGTCGTAGCACCCTTGGTAGCCACTGGGGGGTTACGATCATGTTTCTTATTTTTTGTGAGGGATTCTTGTATAGTGAGGTTCCTCAGGAATCTTTTTAGATGATCTCTTGATGGTACTTCTGGATTTCATGCTTTTTGATTTCCTTTCTTGCTGTATTGGAAAGTTTGTACCTTTTTGAAGCAATTTTTTGCACGCATGACCCTGTGCATCTCCTGGTACTTTCGAGCTCTTTATCTGTGCGGATGTTAATTCTTCTTCGCCTTGACTTCTCTCTGGGGTTTTGCCCGAGACCATGATCATCTCATCTGATTCCTTTGTCCTGATTCATGGAAGTGTTTCATAATAGCGCAATCCCATAGGAAAAGGTTCCATGAATCAGGCCCCTCGACATTCCAGGGCATTCCTGGATCACACGACTTAAGTTTTGTGACTCACTTACTGAATTCTGAACTCTGTAACTTTTGTTTCAACAGGTTTTGTCTACTTTTACATCACATTAAATTCTTGAGTAATAATTTGAATATTTGACTCTATTTTCAGTATTATGGGTGTGCAGAGGACGGGAGTGTCTTATGTTTTAGACACCTTTTCTTTGTATGTTGTTAAGGCTTGGTGGCAGGGCCTGTATTCCTCCCCTGCACCCTAAGTTCTTTTGTTGAAATTTCTTGAGCGATTCTCTCTTAATTGGTATCTATCCTTAGGTGGGCGTTAACACATTGCTTTACTGAATTTTGCAACATACGTTGCAGCTTGTGAAAGGTCAGGATTCCTCCGAGGGCGGATTTAGATGAAGGAGTGCCTTCAAGTAAGCCTCTTTTGATGCAATTTTTTCCCGTTTACTCTGGATGGAATTACGAGGAATTGTGTGCATCCGCACTTCTGATTTTATATTCTCATAAAGTGAGACAAACGTTGACAGCACATAATTAGGAGCATCTAGAGCTGTCTGAGCATTATTATTGCTATTTTTATTTTCCGTGTCTGTCCGTTTTATAGGGGATGGGGCCTCTAATGATGTTGGGGTCGAGGCGTGGAGACACACGATGCAAGGGTAAGATCACTTTTGTCGCATTCAACCTCCGAATAAATGGAAGGTGTGTTGACGCCCTCTTCATCAATAGCCCCCCCAACCCTTCATGTGTAGCCAATATCCTGAGCATCTCCTCGTCCGTAATGGGGGGAGAGGTAAGTCACGGTTGTTCGCTGATCCGACGACGTCTCCTCCCGTATCCATACCACGCTCACAGACCACAGAAAAAAAAGGAAGTGATTTTTGTGTCCTTAACTTTAGGGACCTGTTTCTGATTCTGCAGGAGAGCAGTGTTATTCAAACCACTCCCCTCTTCACCCGGAGACTCAGGTAGCCGAAGCTCCCTTGCCATTTCCAACATTTGTTCCACTATGGTCTTATCTGAGGTTTTTGTAAGGTTTCTTAAGGTGTACGATTCTGACAAGTGCCAATGACACAAGTTCGCTTCTACGTGCACGCAAAGAATCGGTTCGAAGGACTACTGCCTCGTGCAATTCAGCAGATTTTACTCAGCATGCCACTGTGCCATTGAGCCACTGTGAACTTCCCAAAATAAAACTTCCCACAGGTTACTCACAATGATTTCTCTCGAGTCTCGGAAGAATCAGCCCGTAGACGGATACACAGAGGTGTAGGGGAAAGTTCTTAAACATGCCGAACCGCCAAACCGCCAAACTGCCGAACCGCCAAACCGCCAAACTGCTCACTTAGCAACTCACTTGCCATCTTGAAATAATGCAACCAATGTATTGCCCCAACATTACATTTCTCCCCGGACACGTATTTAGTTGTACCTTTTGTCCATTCCTAAGAATTGCAATAATCTTTTCATAAATAAATAAACATGCCCAAGCGGGATTGCACGCTGGAATGGGACCATCTACAAATGTTCATGTTAAGTCATACATGTAGAAACATGCAGCGTTGAACGTGATGACTTTATTATGTTACAATGTACATGAAGACCTCCAGCAGCAGAGCAACACCACTACATTGACTGCAGAAAGCTCAACTAACCAATTTGGAACCCTAACTAAAGTAAACATCTACATCACATAGATGGAGAATGCTAATGTCCTCTGATGACATAGATGCACTCCAGCATTGTTAGATATCAGGATAAACACTAATGCAGAATTAATATACTTCAAAGCTAACAATATAACAGTTTCTTACTATTTTTAATTTCCACCCAATATGTTCTAGTCAAATTGGGAGGATTATTTTAGTGTTGGTTGATCTCAAGGCCACCTTCGATTCTGTTTATTGCAAACTTTTGTGGGCAACGCTAGATGGGGAAGGCTTGGTCTAGAGATGGATTAGTTGGCTTAGTTCATTCCATGCTGGAAATTTTGCAAGAGTCAGATTCATCAATGATCTGGGTGGTTGGTTTCTTGTCTACTCTTAACCTAGATGTTGGATGCATGCGGGGAGCCCAAGCCCTGTCTTATTATTCGCCGATGACACAGTTCTTCTAGTGTGCAATGCACTTGTTTTTCAAAAACTGCTCGCCTTGTTCCTGACCTACTGTAAAAAAAGATTGCAGTCTAAATAGCCAAAAAACTAAAGGCTGTGATTCAGGGTACCGAGGAAAACGGTAGATTGTTATCAATGATTAACATCACACCTCTATAGAGAGTCCAGACCTTGGACTATCTGTCTAACTTAGAACTCTCCTTTAGCATATGGCGTGATGCAGGTGCACTCAAGAGAGGAGGTTACGTGCTATCTCTAGATTAAAAGAGGGCTTCCAATTACAACACGGCTGGAGATTTAGAGGCCCTATATGGGGTGTAATTGTGGGGTTATGGCAACCTATCTCAACAATCGAGATGACATTTCATAAATCCTTGCAGTTCCTGCTGTGATGATGTCCACTGCATTTGCAGGGGACAGTCACAATCAGGCTGCCCAGGCTGCTTGCTCATGCCTCTGCCCCTCAACCCCCGGGCCAGAGCTGTAGGGAGTAGGTTTCCCGCTTAGGTAGCAAAGTGAGCCAGCTTCAGGGCAACCAAGACAGGAAAAGCAAGAGAGGTCTCCATTCATGCCAGGAGATCAAAGGGCTTCACATGAGATGTTCACACGCGATCCTTGGAAACCACCACCGGTGCAATATTTCACTTAACGTTGTTGCCATGCGGATCCGGCACTGGCATTTTCACAATGCGGCAATATGCTACAAATGTTTTATCAATGGGAAAACCATTTACACAATTGCCTGAGGGTTTTGAACAATTGAAAACATAACATAGTGGTGAAAACTGCAGCAAGCGTTTAAAAATGGCGGACAGCCCTTTTAAGCATCCGGTGAGCCCCGCCTGGTGACAACTACACTACATGGACCGATTCAATTCCAGTCCTTACCGTCTCACGATTTCCAGGTACAGGCTACCAACCTAGAGCTCACCCAGGAGGGGAGCAAAGGACCCATAAAACACTGTCAGCCCAGTTACTCAGGGGCATTCCCTGAGAGAGATGGGAGGCATATAGCTGCAGACCTGGAGAGATCCTGGTTGTGGCGACCTTGAGTGCGGAGATCTCTGACGTGAGACGTGGACGGAGAAGCTTGTGTGTGGTAAGGGGGACGAAATGTGAAGTCTAGAGGAGGGTGAGATTGTTATAGAGTAGAAAGGAAATACTGGGAGTGTGCAGCAAGATATTATTGTGATGGAGATGGGAAATATTGTTGTACAATACCAGGGAGATACTGGGAGTGTGAAGAGAGATTTTGTTGTGGTGAAAGAGGGAAAGATTTTTGTAGCGCAAGAGGCACATTATTATTATTATTATTGTATTTATTGAGTACGGACCTGGCTCCAAGAAGCAACGGAGCGCTTTATACAATACAGATACACAACTGAGTGCTTAATAGAGGTATCCAACAGTACAGATGCATAGCGGAGCGCTTTTTAGAGGTAACAACAGAACAGATATACAGCGCGGGTAGGATACAAAGTTGCACAGTGGAGGGGTACAGCTGTACAGGGTGGTGGGGAGGAGAGTGGTGGACGCCATCTAGCAGGTCAGGTGGCGCGGTGACGGTATGATAGCCTAGGTGTTGAGGAGAAGAGACGCCTTGAAGAGTTGGGTCTTGAGTTATTTTCTCAGTTGTAGGAGCGTGGGGGCCAGTCTGATGCTGACAGGGAGGAGGTTCGATGCTCTTGGGTCGTAGGCAGAGAAGGCTTATTTTCTGGTCCTTCCATTTTGCAGTGGCGGATTTCAAGTCTGCAAGTGTCCTGGCTTCTGGTGGTGGGCTGTCTGCTGGAGATGCTGAGTTTCCCTGCTAGGTAGCTGGGTGACTTGAGGGCGACTGCCTAACAGATGATGGAGCAAGACTTGAAGGTGGTTTGTGCGTGCAGTGGGAGTCAGTGAAGGTTGATGAGTGCCGGGGTGATGTGGTTGTATCTGCGTAGATCCTTTATGAGGCATGCACCCGCATGTAGTACACTTCTCAGGGGCACAAGGGAGGACGATGGAAGTCACTATGTGGCTGGAGGAGGTTCATATTTTGTTGAAGATAGAAGGTAAAGAGATACCAGCAGAAAGAGAGACAGAGAGAGCAATTGGCTAGTGAGGGGTTAGAGTCAGACCAATCCAGGAAGGAGGCGATCCTCTTAATTAAAGAGATTAGGGAAGTTTCAGAGGACCAGGTCGATCTAGGAGATATTGGCGTGGCAGGTGGCAGTAGGAAACAGTGGCACTACCTGAACAGGCTGGGAGTCTACCGCAAGGCTAGGCAGGACAGAGGAGGGCACAAGCAAGAACAGTGGGAGGAGAAGTGGATGGAAGGAAAGAGGAGGTCCATGTTTCCCTGCTGTACCCCACCAGAGCCTGTGGGTCCATAGGTGCGCGGTATACATTTATAAAACCAAGGAGAGAGCGCACCACTGCAGCCCAGAGAGGAAACCCCAGGAGTCAGAACTCAGGGGAATCTCGAAACATGTGTGGACACTATTTACATTTGGGCGTCACAAAGACGTGGCAGTTTTTGGTTTACACTCGCCACCGGATTTTGGGATGAGTTGGGCTTTGGAACACTGGGCACCTTGCTGGCAGAAAACCTGGGAGCAAGACAGGGAGACCCTGTTCCTTTGATCCCTTTTTTGAGCACCCCATTGACCCTCCCCTTACGTTATACCCTGACCACTGAAACCACCATCTTGACAACTTATTTTGTTGCATATTGTGATCCTCCTGACACTTTGCATTATCCTTTTGAGCCCTCGTTTAGTAAAAAAACGTTGAAATATACTCAGCGTCCTGGTCTCAGCGTTGACAGTTTTCCTGGTCCCACTGCCATTTGAGTACAATCTGAAATAGGGTTCTGTAGCATCCTCGACATATCAGTGGGGCCTTAGAGATCACCTACGAAGTGGGTAAACCGGAAAGACATCACCCTGGCCCCCTCTACCCTATGGAGGCATTCCCACTCAATGGACCAATGGCACCCAGTCTTTTCACTCTATATTTTTCATTGTGGATTTTATTTACCGCATATTTGTTTTACTGTAAAATGGAAGCAGTGGGGGTGGGGGGATGGTGGAATCACAGGAGTGTGGAAGTCCCGCTCATTTTTCAGTAAAAGAATCGAACAAAATTCTGCAGTGTAAAATTACTCAGTAAAAACACATATGGCCTCATTATGAGTTTGGCGGTAGCCATGGAGCTATTAGCACCATGGCTGCCGCCAAACCGGGCTCCTTTACGGGGTTCCCAGAATGGGGAATTACCGGGCCATTCCGAGTTCGGAGGGCCCGGTAATTCCTCCCTCTGGGAACCCGGGCCCGGACCTTCCCCATTCCCAACTGAGCCCCCATAGGGCTCAATGGGAATGGGAGAGGGAGCTAACAACGGCCCGATTACGACAGGCCCGTTGTTAGCTCCCTCTTCCCCTCGCGGGACCCGGTAATGACGCCTGGTTTTACCAGGTGTCCTTACCGGGTCCCGCGAGGGGACCTCGTAATTTCGCCGAACGGGTTTAACGTGTCCGCCTCCATTAGCGGAGCCCGTTAACCCGTTCCGCGAAGGTCGTAATGAGGCCCATAGATTCTTACCAATGGCCCCCCGGGCTGACCTTTGCAGGTAGTGGGAAGCAGTCCACTTGCCCCTTGTTCTCACCGGCTTGGGCAGAGTGCGATTGCTTCTTGGAGTGCAACTCTACCCATGCTTTAGCACCCAGTGGAAAGAAGGACCATCCAGCAGCCTGGACGGTAACTCTTATGGAATGAGGGCTCTTGAACAATTTTGCAACTCCCACATTTAGTGGACTCGAACAACAATCTACAACAATTCTGAGATTAGGTTGGAGTAAAGCCCCCTTTAAAGCCATAGTCCTCTGCTATCGGTCAATGCACTTGTTATGTTAGCGCCATTGATCTACCTGTCTTTCACCGGTCTGGCATCTTGCTGCTGAGGGCACGTTCTCATCCTGTAGGCCATGAGTGACCTAGTGGGGCACCAGCCAAGACCCCCCCTTGAGGCAAGATGACCTTATAGTGCCCACCCGTGTTTCATAGGGTGTCTCGGACTAGGAAGGCATGTGGATGCGCAAGGCATTGCAATGCCGCGCGCCGCAGAGAACTTTCTTACCTTGAATCCAAAGAGGAGGAGAATCCACAGCTCGGGGTACAAAGAGGTGCAGAACTGGATCCTGGTGACGGAGCAGGAGGCGCCTTTCTCGGCCATCTAGATGGGAAGCAAAGCAGGTACATTCATGGAGAGACATGGCCATGAACACACAAAGGCTTTCCCCCTTGATGGCTACCATATCCACACATCCTTGAAGATATGTGGCCTTACATGTACTTTATAAAAAGATTAAACAGGGAATATTTATGCTAGGTATGAGAAGTGAATCAGTGCAATGACGTATGCATAAAGGGGGAATTGCCGGGCGGGCTTGGGTGCAGTTCCATCAATGGGCATAGCGTATAGTCAGGACACTCTTAAATTAATGTGTCTAGTTTCAGGCTCTGTAAGAATCCAGATATCAGCGATTTCATGCAAAATAATTTCAACACAGAAAATCCACCCGTGGCACCGTTATTCTGATTATAGGCTTATTCCCGCCGCAGTTTCCAAGTGCCTCCTGGAGGGGCATCAGTGTGGGGGGGGGGGCTCTGTATGGCTAACATGTTCCTATGTGATTTGGTTGAGATTATTTTGTCGAATTAGTCGTTTCCTTTTTTCTTTTTCTAAATATGGCCTCATATATATGCGGGGGGGGGACCCCCCAGAGCCTCCCTCCCACTTCCCCCATCTTAATGATCATGATTACCCACGCCCCACCATATATTTTCAGCCAAATTCGATAAAGAAATGCGATGAATTCGAATTTGACGGAATCTCCTACGTTGTAATCCTCCTAGCCAGTTACCATTACTCACATCTCTTCATAAGGGCAGTTGTCATTGCATGCGCCGCTGCTCGCAGATAAGTCTCAATCATTCCTTGAGGACCTCTGGAAATCATATGGCACACACCCCGGGTTCGGTTTTCACCCTGTGCCTACTTGTAGTGAGTGATCTGATCTCGGAGGAGCAGATCCCAAGTCTTGAAGGGCTGAGTCTGCAGCAGGGTTTTTGTGTAGGGGTGTGCGGGTGACTGTGTTCCCTTGTGTATGTGTATGGGGGGTAGGTGTGGTTGCTGCTTTATGTGGGCAGGAGGATGCACTTCCCCTCTGTGGAACTCCCAGCACTTACCCCCCTCCCTCGTCCCTTGAGGAGTAGAGTAATGCAATGGAACTCCCACTGCTGCCGCTATTCACCCTCACTGGAGGCCCTGTGTGTGCTTGAGGGCGTCCATACGGTGCCTCGGCCTCATATCTCTCGGGAGGATAGCTCAACACAGGTTCGAACCCCGGGTCCGCGCTTAGAAACCTCCGCTTAGAAACCTCTGGGTATTAAACGCATTATAAATAACCTATCATATCATATCATACCAGTCGGAGAGTGCCACTAAGCCTACCATATGTTTAGAACTCGCATCAAGATTCTGGAAATGTGACATCGCTAGAATATCACACCAAGAGGGAAGAAATTCGACCAGTTGGGTGTTCAGGGGCTTTAAGGGCAGTTGTCATATCTCACTGTAAGTTACGAGGATGAAGCAAGCCTTCTGCTTCAGTGGTTGCCATCTTCTCTATGTTCTTTGTTTTTGTTTGTCTCTGTCTGCGCCCTCACGCCTCAGGGTTCATGGATGCGCATTACAAATAAACTAAAGTAAAGTAAAAGTATAGGTCGGGCTCCGCTTCTCGAAGGTGTGTAGAGCACAACCTATGAGGATGATTTTGGAAGAGGAAAACTTTAACGGTAGCTCACTGTGGAACCTTCCTTTGTTTTTGGATCTAACCCCCTCACAAACGATGATAAGGTCTCCCATGCTCTGCATCCAGTTTTGCTCTGCATTCAGATCTGGGACTGAGCTTTTTGGAGGATGTTCTCTCACTAAAACCAGCATTGCACTGGTTAGACCTGTGGAGCAACCCAAGGGCTGAGTTAACCCAGTCCATTATAAGGGGAATCAGAGGTTGAACAGGAGCACTTACAATACTTAAGCAATGTTATCCGAGCAGGGGGGCTTTACCGGCCCAAGTAATACCCCAGGTCAGGTAGAAGCCTGAGCGAAGTGATGACTTTACCGTTAGCCTAGGGCATTGCCAGGCCCGGTAATGCCTCCCCCTGCGAGGGTAATATTTCTATTAGTATCCGGCACAATACTAATAGTTTACAAATATCTAAAATAAAAAAGATGGCCGCCATGGATCCAGAGAAGGGAGTACCTAGTCCCTTCTCCCTTTCCATTACGGTAATTGACGAGGCTGCGGGGTCGCGCCGGGAGCACTGCGGTTCCCAGCATTGGGGAGGGACCACAACTTGAAAGGAAAGCATGGTGGCAATGGGAGGGGGGAAACTATGTTGAAAAGGAGGTGGGGGAAAGGGAAGCAGGGGAGGCAGGCCGCGGGGCAGCACATTCATGAGATCACGGCAGGGGGAAGATGTGGCATCCCGCCATGAGACTTTGACGGCAGGATTACTATGTAGTAGTGCCCTCGTTTTGAGCCTCCTCATTGGCTGGGAGGCCGACCCCCCCTTCCCCTCGCTAGGTACTAATTTGGTTTAAGCATATCAATCAGTTCCTTAACAAATTCAATGCCCATTTTCTATACTAACATGAGACATGCTTAATCACTAGAGCTATATTTAACAGTACACCATTGAGATCTGTAACAGCGGCTTTGTTGGGAAAGTCCTCTGAGAAAAGCTTTTTATTGTGTGGTGCTCAGATAGTTTGTGCTGTTATGCCCTGCCTACAAACACATCATAGCGACAACACAGAAACTTCTGTTGAGAGAACTAGGGTTTCAACAATTTTGTGTTGCACTTAACTATTTATTGTCTAGTCGGCTGGGTTTTGGCAACTTACCTCAGATGAGCTAGAAAAAGCCAAACTGGCCAACTCTCTCTTTTCAACCGTTTTTTTATCATTGTAATTTATCTGTATAATCATGCTCTGCTTCATGGATATCTCACCCGAAATAAACGTAAACTTTTTAGTAAGATGCAATGGACCAATCAGCAGCCCGAATGCTCTGCCAATCTGCTACTTGACCACAGAGCTTACGTAAGATTGGTCTGCAGTTGATCTGCAAGAGAGCAAGCCCTTGCGAGCAGACCTAAAAATGTGCTGCCGTGTCTCAAGGCAATTCCTGGGATTGCAAATGGCGCTGTCATCTTCCTGACTCGTCTTCGAGGAGCAATATCCTTGCCTATCTTTGTCGTGGAGGTGGACTTCCTTCGGGGCCGCTTGCAACTTCCCCTTTTTGATTTGACCAGAACGAGTTCTTTTTATCAGCATTTTCTTTGTTTTTGTCCAAATCTACATAGAATAAGCATCCAACCTCAGTGTTAGCGATATTCTCTATACTATTAACAATTAGGTTTAGGCCACTCTGTAAGCTAAGCTTGAATACATGTGGATATCAACACACAATCGTCTCATTATTTAGAGGCCAGGTGAAGAACCCGCGACCCGTGTGAAAAATGCATCTTAATCTCTGTGTCCAGAACATGTCAGCCCAGCATAAAAGGAGGAAGTCGTTCACTGTCCACCTGCAAAATATGGATTGGCATCGAAAATCCGTAAGCAAGGGGTCCAAGTTCACCACTCACTGCTATGTTTCCGCAGATTTCAGCACACTGGATGGAATGTGTGATGTCCAGGCATTTGTGCCCCTCAACCTCTAACATGTCTGGCCTGACACGCCATTGGGCCTCATTACCGTTTTGCCGTTCTTATTAAATTGCTGGTAAAATTGCAGGTAATGCCAAGAGATGGAGGTAAATCAGGCCCCTACCAGCAAAAAAAGGCCAGAATTACTGATGTCGGCATTACCGGTGCTGGTAATGATTTACGGCCATTTCTGCTGCCTGTAATATCCCGGTAATTCTGGGATATCGGGCAGTGGAAACGGTAGGGGCAGTTTGCCGGTATCCCGGCACTTGTAGTGAGGCCCTTCGTCTCAGGAGACTTCATGCATGGTATCATCGCCCTCATTCTTTTTGTAGGAGACGTCAGTCAGGGAGCCATTGGCACACGCCCGGTCTGTGGCTCGACTCCCAGATATTAGTGCCGCTCAGATGAAGGGTGATGTTGACCAGTAGGGAAGCAGAGGTAGAAAAGCATCTGATGTCTCTTAAGGCTCATTGCAACACAGCATTCACTACTATGCAGGATGCAGCGACTCTGGTAGGTCTATATCTGCTTTCTATGCATAATTGCTTACTCCTCATGCTAACAAATATCTGGCATGATTAGCATAAATAACTACAAGTCTGTTATTATGGATCACACACATGCTGGGCCACCTATCGTACTGGCAATAGGTCCCTCACCACAATCTAGACACAACTCACAGTCACCGCATCAGAGACAGGGCTGAGTCTTCTCTGGTCACCACCTTCCTCGCCTTCCGGCTCACAGACCCTAAGTGCTGGTCTTCGGGCTCTAAATTCTCCTCTGGTCACCACATTGTATTGTATTGTATTTCTTTATTTATATAGCACACCTGGCCCTAAGACATCTGGGCACATATCATGGATTCCACAATGATCCTACAAACATGATCAGTTATAAAAGACACAAAATGGTTGACAATAATTATTAACAGGTAGATCTATACAGCAAGTTTAAGTCATGCAGTCATAGTCAGTTATGAAGGCACAAATGGTTGACAACAGGTGTTTGCAGATAGACCTATAGTAACCGGTTTAGCAAATAAGATTAGCATTAACAAATATGACATTACGATCAGGATAAAAAATGTACAATATGCACAGGCAGATATAACATTTCTAGGATGTAATGTGAAAGGTTATTAAGGCAGATAGGTTGTTTCCATCTTGGTCTAAAAGCCATGCTTTAGCTTTGTTTTTGAATATGCTAAAGGCAGGTTCAAGTCTAAGAGAGGTGGGCATCGAATTCCAGAGTTTCGATGCCAGTACAGGGAAGCTGGCCCCGCCTGATTTCTGTAGTTTGACTCTGGGGATAGAGAGGCAATGAATTTGGGCTGTTCTTTGTGGTCGGTTGGAAGTATGTCTCGAGAATCTAATGGCTAGGTAGGGAGGTGCATTATCGGTCAGACATTTGTGAATGTGGGTCAAGAATTTGAGGGCAACTTTTTGGGGAACAGATAGCCAACGCAAGTTGCGGCTGGTGTCTGATATATGTTGGTTTCTCGGGAAGTTCAGGGCGGTCCTAATGGCGTTGTTTTGGGTAACCTGGAGCTTACTGAGGTTACGGTGGCTGGTCCCTAGATAGAGGACGTTGCAGTAACCTTGGACATGATTAACGTTCTAGCAAGGAGAATGCAATTGGCTGTATTGATAAATGGGCGGCACGCCATGATAAGTTTGCAAGTGTATGCTGATGCTGAGGCAATGGCATTCGTTTGTCTCGTGAGCGTGAGTGCAGAGTCCAGGTAAATACCTAGAGTTTTGGTATCATTCGTAACCTTAATGATGTTACCGTCGATGACAAATGATTTAAAGGAGCAGTCAAGTTTGTTAAGTCTGTTAGTAGAGCCCAGGATGATGAGCTCTGTCTTGTCATCATTAAGACAGAGCTCATGCTAGGCCATCCAAGCCTGGATTACTAAGTATATCTCGTTTAGTGCTTTAGTGTCGGCAGCATGGTTGCCAGTGATAGGGATGTGTATCTGGGTGTCATCTGCATAATTAGTGTAGGTGACACCCAGATAGTCAAGGATATCAAAGAGTGGTTTTGTGAACACGTTATAGAGTGTGGGTGAAACAAAAGAACCTTGGGGTACACCGCACAGTACTGGTGCGGGTGCTGTGGATGCAGAGGGGGAGAAGACCCTCATGGAACGATTGGCCAAGAAGTATCTGATCCAGGTAGTGGCTTTGTCAGAGAAGTGCGCTGCCATTTCAAGATGTCGACACAAGAATTGGTGGTTAACCAGATCGAAGGCGGCTGAGAGGTACAATAATAGAAGGAGGGCGATCTTGCCATTATCTTTTAGGTCATCGATTTGTGTTTTCAAATCTGATAGGGCTGTTTCGGTATGATGCTTAGGGCAGAAGCCCGATTGCCTAAGGCCGAGAAGGTTGTTACGTTCCAGATAATCCTGGATCTGTAAGTAGGCGGCTAGGTCTAACATTTTTAACAGAAATGGTACAGTGTTGAGATTTTGTCGAGGAGTGCCTTCTGTATGTTTGCGCACCACGTGCTATCTTTGCTACAGTTATCAGGCGGAGGGGCAGGAGTTTCAGGTTCTCTGAGAATCTTGAAGATCTCTTTTGTATTAGATTTCGCTTGCAGGATACGTTTGTTGTATGTTTCCATCTTGGCTGAGAGAATAGCCTCCCTATAATTAAGAGGGGTTATAGTAAGGCTGTCCTTGCTCGCCTCAGAAGGGTGGCTTTTCCATCAGGCTTCATAGTTTCTTTTTTCTTTGCGCAAGGTCCGCAAGGTCCGCAGATGTGGGGTAAACCAAGAGTTGAGGTGCGCACGTGGTTTGGCTTTCCTAATTTTGTTAGGAGCTATGGCATCCTTCCTCGTCTTCTGGCTCGCAGACCCTATGTGCTGGTCTTCGGGCTGTTCAAACGGTTTGGGTCTCTTTGACCTAAAACATTTGACCTAATCACATTTGATAGAATTTATTTGACCTTTTCTCAGACCCCCCTGGCAAACACCCCCCAATTCCCCTCAACCTAATCTATACCCTTACCCACCCCCATATATATATTTAATTAAATTTGACTGAAAAAAGATCAAATAAATTCGATCAGATGTTTTAAGTCAAATGTTTTTAAGTCAATTGTCCTAACTTGCAGACCCCTGTTTAACCCCCACCGTCCTTCTCTTCCTTTCCTATTTTCTCCCCTGACGAGGTCACTAGACAAGTCTGATCTATGAAAGCCTCGTCCAAACAGGTTCATCCCTGTTCCTCTAAAACCATCAAGGACCAAATTGACACCCTTGCTCCGGTCCTTGCTGATTTTTGCAACCACTCCTTTGCCTCGGGATCCTTCCCCTCTGAAGCGCTCCTTTGTGCATCCTCTTCTCAAGAAACCCACAGCTGATCCTTCCTGTCTGGCTACTATCGCCCAATTTCCATTAGCCCCTTTCTGGGCAAACTCCTGGAAAAGCTGGCCTTCTCTCAGCTTAACCTTCATTCAGACTCTGCTGGCTGTCTCCATGACCACCAGTCTGGCTTCAGAACGGCCAGAAGCACGGAAACTGCTCTCCTGAATATCCGTGAAGATCTGCTCTCCAACCTGGACTCCAACATTCCCTCTGTCCTCATCCTTCTTGATCTCTCGTCTGCCTTCGACCTGGTCAACCACACCGTCCTGCTCAACCGTCTCTGTGATAACCTGGGCATCACTGATCAGGCTCTGGCCTGGCTGACCTCTTTCCTCTCTGATCGACCCTCCCAGGTCCAACTGGGGTCCTTCCTATCATCTATCTTCCTCTCTACCTGTGGGGTTCCCAAGGGGTCTAACCTCTCAGCCTGGCTCTTCAACCAATACCTGGCAACTCTCGCCCACTCCATTGCCATTTTCTGCTCAAATTTCCAGTGCTACGCTGATGACACTCAACTCATTTTCTGGTTGCCCTTGGCCACCTCCTATCCCTCTCTCATCTCTAACTGCCTTACTGCCATCCAAGATTGGTGTGCCGCCAATGATCTTTGTCTGAATGCCAGCAAAACGGAGATCCTCCTCATCGGCACACCATCTCCATCCTTCTCCCTTACCCTCTGGCTGGCCTCCCTTGGCCCTCCTCCTACCCCTACCTGCGAGGCTAAGAACCTCTGGGTCATCTTTGACTCCACACTTTCCTTCTCTGCCCATATCTCTGAGGTCTCTAAAAAGTCAAACTTCCTACTGCACCTCCCCAGAGGTACTCTGCCTTTCCTCTCCTTCCCTCAGAAGCTCACTGTCTCCCAAACTCTGGTTCTCTCTAGGTTGGAGTATTGTAACAGCCTCTTTCTAAATCTACCTGCCTCTACTCTCCGCCCTCTGCAACTTATCCAGAACAGGACTGCAAGACTTGTCCTTGGCCTCAAGCCCAGGGATCGTATCTCTCCAGTCCTGAAATCTCGCCATTGGCTCCCAGTGGATGCAAGGATTAAATTCAAAACCCTCTACATTGTCCACAAGGCTTTCTGGGGCCTGGGTCCAAAATACCTTCAGCTATCCCTCTGTAAATACCTCCCCTCTCGGGCGCTTCGCTCCTCTACCTCTCACTCCCCCCGGGTCAATCGTTTTTCAAAGAAACAAGCTGGGGGTAGATCTCGATCTTCGGCTGGGACCGTCCTCTGGAACAGCCTCCCAGCCAATCTAAAACTTGAGAAAAACCATCTCCGGTTCCGGAAGCACCTCAAGACCTTCCTCTTTTCTTCTGCCTTCGCTCTCCCTCTCCCCTGATGATCTGCTCTCTCTTGGCACTGTGCACCTGGCCACCCTCTGTCCCCTGGGCCCAGGTACCTGCTCACCCTGCCACCCTTCTGCACTGCCTCCTGGCCACTCCTTGCACTTGGGACTGTATCTGTACACTTACAGCCCCCCACCCCCATTTTTCTTCTTTTTCTGCACTTATCAGACTTACCCAGTCTGCTGCCTTAAACGCAGCACTTGCCACTTGCTGGGTGCACTACCACTGTTTATTGCCCCCATTTACTATTTATTTTTTATTTATTATTATTTATCTGCTCTCCTCTACTCTGCACTTTCCACTCTCCCCCTTCTGTGCACTTTTTCCCTTTTCCCATTCCCATGCACTTGCGCGTTCTCAATGTCACTGGGCCTAGTAAGATATTTGTTGTTGTTGTCTTGTGTTCTCCCCTGTTCCCCTCCATTGCCTAGTCGCGCTCTGAAACACTTGTGTACGAGCGCGATACAAATAAAATATCATATCATATCATATCATATCATATAACACCGTTCAAACATCTGATCCCAGTGTCGGGCCCACTGGTAGGGTCTTGGCTGAACTCGTAGGCAATGCCGCCAGTGCAGAAGAGCCAAAAACAACTGGCATGCAGTGCCATTTTGGGAGTGGTAGGGTTACGGGTGCGCAAAATAGTGACGAGAAGAACGGATCACCTGTGTCCGATCTCTGTGAGATCTATAGCCCTGGCAGCTTATGGCTAAACTGGCAAGCACATGCCACCTCTCCATTATTCAAACTGGCAAAAGAAGATTTTCAACTTACAAACAGCTACTTGCTAGCCTTAAAAGTGCACATTCTATTCTTGATGTTGCTACTCTTGGCCACCAGGCTTGGCAGTCGCTGAATTACTACTTTGCAGCTGGTTCTGTGGGAGGAATTGAGCTCATTTTCAGGCAATGAAAGCCAGCACACATCAAGGGTCCGCTTGACTGCATCGCAAGCTCATCACACAGGGAAACATTACTCTAGGTAATATTTATTTATTTCTGAAACTACTCTTTATTTATTTGCATTTTTAAAGCGCTTACACAGCCCACGGGCATCGTGGCACTGTTACAGGAATGGTTGTGTAATTGTATTTTTTTGTCTTCGTTGCGTATTTATAACACGCTTAAATACCCAGAGGTTTCTAAGCGCGGACCCGGGGATCGATCCTGTGTTGTTTCGTGTCGTCTTGCTTCCAATGCGAACACGTTGCCGCTGAGCTATCCTCCCAGGACAAGGATTCCCTTCTCCTTCAGGCACCTTAGCATTTACCCTCCTGATATGTGGAATCCTGATGCATTATCTGCTTAGGCTGGGTCACCAGGCATGCAGGCTATCCCAAACACTATCCTTCTCCTTTTAGGCTGCCCCACCCCCATTTCAGCCCCCCTGTTTCTTTTATTTCTTGATGGCGCCTGCGCCATCTCACATCTCATTTCGCTACATTCATTCACAAAGAAAACACCTAAAATGGCCCGTGCACACGAGTGTGCAAATTGTTGCACGACAGATGTGCAAATAAGTGGATGTTTACTGGCACATCGGGCGAGATGCGCATGTTTCCGGCGCACAGGTCAGATGCACACTTTTTTTATGTGCAAATGCCAACACAAGTTTCATTTTGTGTCAAAAACATGTGCATCACATCAGATGCCCCAGATATGAGTGCATCGACCCCTAAAAACACCATCAACGTATTCCAGACAATGGGCCAGAGTCTCAGAAATGAGCGCAAACGAAAAAAGTGCAGATGAGTGCAGATGAGGTGGTTTATCCATAACCACTGCATTTGTCCATTTGCCTTTTCCTGCCAATTACTCCTTTGCGCATGCACCCTGCTGCGCTTTATTATTCTCCCACAATCAATTGGCATGACACAGTATTTCAAATGGCAAACTTGGCCGCAGTTTTATTTGCATGACAACAGGCATATTGTACACATTTGTGACCTTCAGTCTGCAAGTGTGGCGCTTGCTTTCCGGCTTTCCCTTGCTTCCCCCTATACTTTGTATAGTAGGCCCCCAACTCCCCGACCCTTTGTACCTGAGCCTATCCTGCCCGTGCAGGTGTCCGTGGGTGGGGAGAGCGTCGTTTGTTTTGGGGGAAGCTGAGCCTTGTTCGTTGCCACCAGACGCCCCCGCCGTTTAGGCCCCCAAGAGGCGCTGGTCCGGAAGAGCGAAGACCCATTCCGTTTCCTTCTGGCTCGTCCGGAGTCTATCATTTGTGCTTGGTTGCCCAAACACTGCCACGCCACTTAGTGGGTTCTCGCCCACTGTGGCTCCCCTCCTTCCTGTCTCCTTCTCATAACTCCAGCAATTTGGTACAAATGTTCCAGAAAAAGAGCTCCATTCCCTTTGTAGACAAGTGTACTCCATCCTTCAGGAAGTACTCAGGCGACTTTTCATCGATCAAGCCATGCCTGATTTGATGGAAACCTCTGCCCCTGCAGAATTTTGCAACGGCCCCATTCAGCTTCCTCCTTGATTTTTCAACTGCTGAATGGCTCTCTGCCCCTCTCCATTGCGCCCGGGTAATAACTTCAGACCATACAATTTCCGTTTCACCCAACTGTGCTGAGATTTCCTGCAATGAGCCCGTAATGCCCCTCAGCAGGACCCCCCTCCCCAGGCTGGTCAGGTCGTTCCCTCCCCAGTGTATTACCAACACCTCTGGCTTCTGCTGCCTACTCAGTAATCTCCGCAATTGCCCCTTTAGCTGCGCCCACTTAATCCCTGGCACCCCGTGCCACTCAATCCTGAACTCGCCGGCCGTCAGCGCCTCCTGCTGCTGAGTCCAGCTTGCCTTGGCCCTTGAGATGAATGAGTGCCCCACTACCCACACGGTCCGTTTCCTGCTTCCTTGTGCTGCTGGGAAACGACAAATGGAGGGAACGGCATGGTTATCTTACATTTTTTCAGGCCTGATATAACGTTTGTAAAATCCCGAAGACCATCTCCCCAATTTCTTGATGTCCTCCGCCCCCAATCCCCCGACTGCCGCGGGGGTGGCGGCCCCTATTCGGAATGAATGTGTCCCAAACCGGCCCCCTGTCAGCCCCATCGTTGCCAAACCCTGCACCATCACTTTTTTAAATTGAAAGCGGCTTAATGCAGACCCGTCTCTGTGCAAGAGCCATGGTGCCTCTGCCTCAGATGGCAGCCGCTGCCGGAGAAAGTTGGCCACCGCTGTCACTGGGCATACTCTGCTTGTCTGAATGGCCTGCAACGTTAATGCCGCCCCCTTCCCCTTCTGATCCGTTTTTGACCTTCTCACATAGATGACAACCTGGGTGCTGGTTACCTGTACATCCCTTAAGCGCAAAAACCCGTTACCCTTGCCATCCTTGTTCTCCGGCACCAGCTCGCTGACTTTAAGCGCCCCAAAGAATGCCACCATAAAGGCGGCCGTGAACAGTACCCTCTCGGCCTCGTTGGTACATACTGCGCCCAGACATTTAACCAATCCGTGCAATTTAAAAATGTCAATTGGCCGCCTCTCATCCGGTTTTGTCACCGTTTGTTTTGCCCATCCTCTCATGGCTAGCGTGATGTAATGTTCATTGGTGGGGTCCTTCTCCCCTTTCATCTTTGCGTAATGCGCAATGGCCGCCATGTGGCATCCTACCCATGCCCGGGTCTTCCCGTCCTCCAGCACCATCCCACAAATGCCCATACCGGGTTCTCACCCCGGTCGCCTGTTAGCACCTCTTCCTGAAATTGCGTAAAGCGGTCCCAACACGCCCTGTACCTTTTAGCTGTACCAGGCGCCAGTGCTGTCTCTACCAGAGAGCTCAGATTAGCCCAATCATTTCCCACCATTGTTCTTTGAACGGGGCCATTACTTTCCTTGCTTCGGGGCAGCTTTCCCGGAACCGGTCCCACTGTAAACGAGACAGAGAATCAGCGGCCGTATTTTTTACCCCGGGAATGTGCCGTGCCCTGACCTCAATGTTTAGACTTAACAGGCTTTTGATCAGTTCCCTGAGTAACCGAAGCACCCTCGGATTGCTGGACGACCCTGTGTTAATAATCTGGACCACCGCCAAATTATCCGACCATAAGGCAACTCTTGTATTCAGCAGGTGCTTCCCCCACAATTTAAATGCCACTACTATGGGGAATAGTTCCAATAGCGTGATGTCCTTAGTCACCCCTTCCTTGTGCCATTCCACTGGCCACGCCACGCCACACCACCTGTCCCCCAGGATCGCACCAAAACCTAAGGACCCCGATGAATCGGTAAATAGTTTAAGTCTCTGACTGCTCGCCCATTCCGCCCGCCAGATCGCCACCCCATTGGATTCCGTTAGGAAGGTGTCCCACATCCTGAGGTCCTCTTTTACCTCGGTTCCCAACCGGACGTGCTGAGCGGCGTGTTGCAAGCCTACTGTTTTGAGCTCCACATTTCTGGCGAATGCCCTGCCCAATGGGATTACCCTCCCTGCAAAATTGAGGTTACCCGCCAATGACTGTAGCTCCCGCAAGGTCGCCTTGTTTTTCCCCAATAGGCCTCGTATCAGGGCTTGTAACTTCTGAACCTTGTCCTGCGGGAGCCTGCACTCCCCTTTCACTGAATCAATCTCAATCCCCAGGAATGTCAATGGTGTAGCTGGACCCATGGTCTTCCCTGGTGCCAAAGGCACCCCCAACTGTTCCATACGCCCTTGAAATTCCCCCATCAGGGCCCTGCACTCCTCTGTCCCCTTTCTCCCAATGAAGAGGAAATCATCTAGGTAGTGCAATAGTCCCCCTTCCCTCTTCCCCAGCCTCACTGTAAATTCCAAAAAGGAGCTGAAATGCTTCAAAATATGCGCATGAAATAGCGCAACCCATTGGCAGGCACCTGTCATAGTAGTAGTTGTCACCTACTTTGAAACCCAGCAAGTGGTAACTGTCTTTGTGGATTGGTAACAGTCGGAAGGCTGTCTCTATGTCTGCCTTCCCTAACAGCGCCCCTTCCCCTACTGCTTTCACCATTTGTACCGCATCCTCCAGGGAGGCGTATTGTACCCTGCACCGCTCCTCGGGAATGCCATCATTCACAGACTGCCCCTCGGGGAAGGATAGATGGTGGATCAAGCGGAATTGGCCCTCTTCCTTCTTTGGTACCAACCCCAGTGGGGACACTACCAGATTGCTCATGGGCGGTGCCGAGAATGGGCCCGCCACTCTCCCTAGTTGCACCTCCTTTGCCACCTTCCTTTCTACCACCTCGGGTTTCTCCAATGCTGACCGCAAGTTGGCCGCCTCCTTCCCCCCTTGGCTATCTGCCCCCGGGATCTGAAAGCCCCACCTGAACCCTTGCCACAACAACTTTGCATCCGCCTTGTTGTGATAAATATTCAGAAAGGGAGTCATGGCAAGGAGGCTAGCTGGCGTGGGTAATGTCCCTTTAATCATACGATTGTCATTTACAATTTCCCCAACACTGCATTGTTTTGCCAGCATATTAATCAACATTTGTTTTCTCTTTAGGTTTGCTATTGTCCCTGAGCTTGGCTTCACCTGGGGTGGCTTTGCAGGTACCAGTGCTGCCACCTCTTTCATGCTTGTATCTGCATGTCTTCCCATAAGAACAGTAGCCCTCTGCAAATCTCCAGCAGATCTCTTGCTCCCCCTGGTGAGCTGCTGCCGATGCACCCAGGAGGAGGGCCCGCGAAAGGACCCCCTCCCCCGCTGAGTGTACCCACCTCTCCCTCTCCCTGCCCGGGACCTCTCCCCTTGCGGCTTCTCCTCCGGCTCCCTGAAGGGTACCACCTTGTCCATGTATCCCCTGACATCCATTTCGTCCCATGACATTGCTGGCCATATCTGCATTTTTAATCTAAAACCCCGGTCATACTCCAACCACCCTTCGCCGCCATATTTCTGATACAAGTCATGCACATATTGCCCATACGGTATCATTGCCAGTGCATCATGCGGATACCTTTCCAACATTACTGACATGTACATGCTATAAGCCTTGAGCCAATTGTTAATGGAGTGCTCCACCGTGGTGCTCTCTCTGTCCCTCTTTTCTTTCTCCTTCTCTGACAGCTCTTTCAGCCCTCCCCCAATGGGTACAATCCCCAACAAGTCGAAGATCTCAATGAATTCCTTCCTCCACAACCTCTCTTTGACCGCCCATGGAATATGCCATACTAAGGAATTCACTGTTGCCCGCATTGGTGCGAACCCTGGCATGGGCCTCCCATACTGGGTTGTCTGGCCCCACACCCCTCCTGCATCGATGCTGGTCGGGCCTGTTGCTGGGAGCTGCGCTGCGCTCTGCACCCCTGGAGCAACTGCCCCTGGCCCCAGCCCCCATTCCATCTGGCCCGCCGGCGCCCCTGTTGTCACCACTGGTATAGGCGGTTGGGCCATCCCCGTGGAAACCGGAGCCTTCCGCCCTTGATTCCACCATTCATGTCCCCCTGGCAACCCTGCTGAGCCCGCCATCTGTGCCTGCTGACTGCCCCCGGGAGGTGGACCCACACTAGGTAACCCCACCGATAGGAAACCCCTGGGTGGGATCCCGCACCTCTGTGGCAGCTGACTTACTCCCCCTATTTGTGACCAGCCCTGACTCCCATTACCGCACCATGACACCCCCAGGCCCTGGGCTGGCCCGGGTTGAGTTGCTGTTCCCCCACTATTCATCATCCCTTCCATCACACCAGCGTTAGCAATAACATTTGGCACTTGCCCATTTTTTCCCCATGCTTGCATGCATTCCATCTCCATACCTTTCACCATCTCCAGGGATGTGGTTCCTTCCCCAGCGACTTCCACCGTTCTGGTCACAGGAGTGCTGGGTGGGCTCACATGGCTCCCTGGAGCCTCAGCAGGTGTAGGAGCCGTTAAGGCCACATCCTCCTGCGCTCTCCCCTTCTGACGAGGCCTCTTGGTGCCGTTGGCTTGTTCCTGACTTGCTTTGGCCTTCGCCGTCAATGTCCTCTTTCTTTTTGTCGGCTGCACTTCCTCCTCCTCGTCCTCTTCTATGCCGTGAATTTCCACTTCCACCACCGTTGGCTCGTTGGTGATGTCCTGAAACAGTGGCGAGCTTTCCACCATCTGGCTGTGTCCTCTCCTCTCCTGGCCTTGTTGGGCCACCATGGTTGTCATCCAGTCTGGCCCGTGGGTAGCCGCTGCCACCCTGGCCATTTCTAAAAAGGCAGCCAGATCCATTGCCTCGTGGGCCCTGCAGGGCCGATTATCTTCTTCCCCTTGGGTGGAGTGGGGTTCAGCGTGAGCGCTTCTGCCCTTCCTTGGTCTCTGCAGCTTAACTTGCCGTGGACCTTCCATGCCTTCTTGCGCTGGCCGCCTCCCCCTCAGGCCGGCCCGCATAGTCCTCGGTGTGCTGCGGTAAGAAGTGAAGGTACGCCCGAACAGTGCTTGCACCCTGGATCCTTAGTTTAACAGTCTGATGCTCTATCCACTGAGCTATCCGGGCTTTGGGCGAGTGCCGGCGTTGCTTGGTACGGGCCCAGTCCTGCCCGTCACTGCCTGCACGGACCGGCCGTGCCTTCCTGCTGTGACGGCACCGGGGACAGACCTACCCCGCACGCCGCTACCCGCTTGGGCCTGCAATCTCCTCCGGCGGGTGCGTGCTGTCTGTGCTCGGATACGTCCGCCCGCCGCCGCCCGCTAGCGCCCTCTGAGTCCTTCAGTGGCGCCCCGATTCACCTGGGCGCGCTGGTGTCAGCGTCCGGCTGCTCCTTTCCGCTCTCACCGGTCCTGCTCCTCTGCGCTGGATCACCGCTTCGGTGCTCCTTTCGGCGGTTTCCCGGTCCTTGCTTCCGTCCCGATCCTTCTTCAGGCTTCTGCTTCCTCCGTCAGCTGGGCTCGCCTTGCGCTGCCGTTCCGGTCCCTCCTGCTCAAGAGGCTTCCCGCCAGGTGTGGAGTGGGACGAACTCCCGGACACTTCTCCTCGACTTCCCCTCGATCGTCCACGAAAGCAAACTCCTTCAATCTCCAAAACGAAATCCTTCTGGTCCGGCGAGTCGGCGGGGTTCCACTACAGGAGCGAGATGTCTTCTGCAGGCTGGCCCCGCCGCTTATAAGGTGCTTGCCCCGCCCCTTTCTTTTGTCAGCCCTTCGCTGGCTTTTTGTGTTGTTTGGCGCCCTGGCGCCGTTCCGCCCCTTGCCCTCCCTTTCCCAGGGGAAGGGTCAGAGGTTGTTGGGCATGACCCCGCAGCGGTTACAAGGCTGCCTCCTCCATTTTGTTTTGGGGTCGTCTTTTCGTCGTCAGCGACATTTGTGCTCATTGCTGAAATGCACAGGTTACCTTATTCTCAAAGGTGACCGGCTGCACATTTCAGGATATTTCAAGGTGCACTGTCCAGCCCCTTGCATACATCAGTGTCTGGAGGAAGCTCCCAAAACGAATGTATGACAGGCTCCTAGGAAGGAGCCAGTGGTGAAGAAATGCCAGGCTGGCAGTACCTTGACTAGTGGTGGAATTGCATTGGCTCACGTTGTGGGTGTGGTATGGGGGTCCCCCTTCCAACGACTCACCATCTCCATTATGATATGTGCTGGGAAGCGGTACCTCTGGGTGACCTCACCAGGCGATAATACTCCTGTATATCATTTCCCTCCGCATCAGCCGGTGCAGCAGTGCTGTGGCTACAGGATCGGCCATTTTGTGATCTTTACCTCTGTGCCGGGTTTTTATGCTGTGTCGTTGGTTGTGATTGGGGGTGCATTTCTTGCTTCTCTGGTTCGACAAATCACTTGTACTCTTTTCTGTGAAAGGAGCAATTGTTGAAGGCCATTTTGTGGAGCTGATCCGGTGGTCATGTTTTGTGAATGGGGGTTTTGGTGCATGCGCTCCAGCAGAGGCCTTTTTGTGAATGGGGCCGCTCCTCTTTTTAGTGCGAATGAGATGGGCTCGCGCATCTCCTCAATTACCCCCAGACAGTTGTGAGAATCAGGTCCATGTTGTGCCCGTTTTATAAACTGGCACATGTCTGAGATGTGCACTTCTGTGAATGAGGCGCATCTATTTCTGGCGCAGTTGTGGCGCATTTTTGGTCATCTCAGATTTGCGCCTTTTTTATTTTTGCAAATCGGGCCCACATGCTTTGTTAACATCATTGTCCATTTCCTCAGTCAGGCATAAAGGTTGGGGCTGATTCTGGCCTTTGAAAAGTCATCTCCCATGGCATTGTTCAACTACTTTGATGTCACAAGCAGCAACAGATCAAGTTTAACATACCTCCCTTTGGGGTTTAGGGCTTCGCGCCGAAGACTCGATATCAAAGGCTGTGTGTCCGCTATAATGCCGCCGAACGCCTGGTTCTGAGGCCGCTTCTTCTGTGCTACAGTCCCCCACACCCACGTCTACGGAAGCCTGCTTGGCTACTGTGAAACGCCTTCTCCGTTTGACAGGGTAAGGTCCCTCGGCTTCAGTTGTGATGTATGAGTTTGGGATTTTCCCTGCTCTGGCAATTCTGCACCATTCAAAGAAGAGCATCAAAATGAAAGTGGTAAGTGGTCGTTGGGGACAGGCCAGGTCAACCACTTGCTTTCTGAGAGAAAGGGCTCTCGGCAGGACCAATGCATAATGCATTACAATGCAATCCTGGTAATATAGAAGTGTGTTTGAATTCTCTCCACTCCTGCATGCAGCGCTGCAATCCATTAGGCATGCCTCTGCCTACAGGCTCCTCTCTTGAGAGGAAGGGTGCTAGATCACTTAGTGCTCAGCAGACAGAAGTGCCTTAAATTGATAATGGCATTAGGCTGCTGCCCACGCGCAAACCCATTATACATGGCGCGTACTCAAGGCGGCGGCGGCGGCGGCGCGCGTCACTGAGCCTATACGGCTGCGCGTCTTTCTCAGCATCAAGCGGTCTCCATTTAAACCTCAGCAGGCCCACTGCAGCCAATTGATAAGCACTCTTTTCACCTCCATAGCCGGTATCACCAGTCACAGGCGTCAATGGCTACCAGGAGTTACTACTGCTCTACACTCGCTATCATGTCAAGCTTCTCCGAAATACCCGCCATTCCCACCATGCGGGACTTCACCTGAGTACACACCACCCAAAGCTAACACCTTGCATATGGGACTTTACTTGAGTGCGGTTCTATGATCATTCATCGCCTGTTTTTTTTTCTGCAGCACTTTTTGGCGAACATTTTTTGCCTAAACAAATCTTCAAATATTTTTTATTTGGGGCCCCCTTGTGCACCCCTCACCTATTATTTGTTCCCTGTACCCCACCCTACTCCTTATATGCCCACCCCCCCATATTTTTTTAAGATTTTTTTGGGCAAAAAGTGCAGCAGGTGATGAATGAACGTCGTACCCTTGAGTACATACCACTCTCCACCAACCGCATTCACGTGAGACCTATACAACATATCATTCACCTCCAACTCCCTGCCTGTAATTGGTTATTTATAACGCGCTTAATACCCAGAGGTGTCTAAGCGCGGACCCGGGGATCGAACCTGTGTTGCTCCGCGTCGTCTTGCTTCCAAGGCGAGCGCAGTGTTGCCCTGAGCTATCCTCCCGAGATGTGAGACTTCTCCTAGAACGTACCACTCACCACCAACCCATGCACGTTAGACTTAACCAGAGCACGTACCACTCGCCGCTCATGTGTGACTTCTCCTAGAACATACCACTCACCACCAACCCATGCACGTTAGACTTAACCAGAGCACGTACCACTCGCCGCTCATGTGTGACTTCTCCTAGAACATACCACTCACCACCAACCCATGCACGTTAGACTTAACCAGAGCATGTACCACTCGCTGCTCATGAGAGACTTCTCCTAGAACATACCACTCACCACCAACCCATGCACGTTAGACTTAACCAGAGCACGTACCACTCGCTGCTCATGAGAGACTTCTCCTAGAACATACCACTCACCACCAACCCATGCACGTTAGACTTAACCAGAGCACGTACCACTCGCCGCTCATGTGTGACTTCTCCTAGAATGTTCCACTCACCACCAACCCATGCACGTTAGACTTAACCAGAGCACGTACCACTCGCCGCTCATGTGAGACTTCTCCTAGAACATACCACTCACCACCAACCCATGCACGTTAGACTTAACCAGAGCGCGTATCACTTGCCGCTCATGTGAGACTTCTTCTAGAACATACCACTCACCACCAACCCATGCATGTTAGACTTAACCAGAGCACGTACCACTCGCCGCTCATGTGAGACTTCTCCTAGAACATACCACTCACCACCAACCCATGCACGTTAGACTTAACCAGAGCACGTACCACTCGCCGCTCATGTGTGACTTCTCCTAGAACGTACCACTCACCACCAACCCATGCACGTTAGACTTAACCAGAGCGCGTACCACTCGCCGCTCATGTGTGACTTCTCCTAGAATGTACCACTCACCACCAACCCATGCACGTTAGACTTAACCAGAGCACGTACCACTCGCCGCTCATGTGAGACTTCTCCTAGAATGTTCCACTCACCACCAACCCATGCACGTTAGACTTAACCAGAGCGCGTACCACTCGCGCCTACGCGCTGAATGTGAGACTTTGACTGATTTGTGGCTCTTGCCAGCGCATTTCTATTTAGCTCAGGGTTGAACCTCTATTGGTCTGACTTTGACGGTGCAATTTCTTTCTTGATCTCCGACACCATTTGAGGCAGGTCTCCTCTGGTAGCATGTTAGTCGTCTTTATAGCGGCTAGATGTTGCTGCTTTTTCTGCACCTCAGTGTAAAGCGGGGGCCTGGGCGGCAACGGTGTGAGCTGTGGCAGATTGGAAGAAGGAGTCGGACACTTTAGGGACACTTTTACTGATGTTTATTTGGATAATGCGGATAGGCCCCATCTTTCCCTATTGCTTGAGGGGTAGCCCTGCCTGGCTAAATAACCTAAAGCTGCTCACCAGTCTCCAGGAAGTCCCAAATGAATAGGTCCTCAGTCCAAACTAGTTCTAAGGGACCCTACCATTATTTTAACTATCTTAAAGTAGATCAGGAGAATGTCTCCCGCATCCTGGTCGCCTCTTATTAAAATGCCTCTTCTTTACGCAAATGTTATGATATGATATGATATGATATGGCATTTCTAACGCGCCTATACACAAGTGTTTCAAGGCGCGACGAGGCAGGGAGGGGGGAACAAGGGGAAGACAGACAACGATCCTACTAGGCCAGGTGTCATTCAGACCGCGCAAGTGCAGGGGTAGGGGGAAGGGAAAAAGTGCAAGGGGAAGGGGGGGGTGCAGTACAAATAAGTAGAATAGAAATAAAATAATAAATAAATAGGGCCAGCTGGTGGCAAGTGCAAGGTAAGTGCAGACAAGTGCTGGGGGGGGGGCTGTAGGGATACAGAGACAGTCCCGCAGTGCAGGGGTTGCCAGGGAGGCAGTGCAAGTGAAGAGTGACTGGGCCCAGGACCGAGGTCGGTGAGAGTGGCCCAGTTGCAGAATCAGTGCAGTTTAGGTGAAGAATTTAGCAGGGGAGAGGGAGAGAGAAATACTTCTCTTTAGTATGCTATCTTTCCGCCTTCTGGATAGGTTCTTGCAACTCTTTCATCATACACTTTAGCTCCTCTTTGGGGCCTGACTTTTGACATTGCTCCTTGATGCCTTTCTGGCTCTTGTGTTGCAGACCTTCTTAGTTTGGGTGTACTTGGTTACCATTTGACCTTCCTCCTCCCATGGGGATTCTCTTCATAGCTGGCTCACTTGAGTTCACTTCCAATTCATAACTATAGGATTCTTTCTCCGATTTGTTCCCCTCTTTGCTTCTTAAAACATGGGGTACCTTCCCCTCTTCCCAGGTCATTGGTGCCCAGTCCTTAATGACTCCTCTTTCAGGCTTATTTGTTATTCTCTTTGTTGATCTATCACAGTTCCATGGTTCTATATTCAGTATCTCATCAATTTCACTGGGACAAGTATTTAGGTCTTCATAACGATGCCCCGGCAGCCTTCCGATCCGCCCGTTACCTTTGTGTCTGCAGGGGAACAATATCGAGCTCAGCGTTCACTCAGGTTCTCTTTCTCCGCTCTGGAGTTTGTGCTTCTCAATATTGCCAGCGTCCCGCACTTGGTCTTCTCTCTCCGTGCGTTCGGTTAGGGTTGCGGACACCAGGGAGTCTCGTCCACTTCCCACCTGGATGGTGTTAGCATAGTTCGACAGGCGCACGGCCCACCACAAAGTCGTCGTGGTCATGCCACCACTGGGTCATGGTTCCTAACTCGGCTGTTTCGCCGACCTTGTAAACTCTGGGCCTCCAATGTTTTTCTCTGGTGTTCAGGACTTCTCTGAAAGTCGCGTGCTCCGCAGCTCTCCTTCGCTCCACCTCTCCAAGGCATGATGATGTCAGGGGACTCCCCCTGCTTACAATCCTCTCTCCCACTCCAGTCTACTTGTCTCCGTTAAACGTGCATCTCTCCTTAAAGGTTGTGCATAGTAGTGTCTTTTTGTTTCATTTTCAGCCAAACATCTGGGTATTACAGTGCTCTTCACAACTGATAGTCCCATATATGCTGCTATGCTGGACGGTCTAAGGAGTTCGTCACAGGAACGGGAGTCCTTGTCCCCTAAGGGGCAGTCTCTCCCAGTGAGGTCCCACTTGCCCAGACCCCCAGGGAGGGTCTTGCAGAGCGTGCTCACCTCCTTAGTTTCAAAGGAGAGACTCCCCCCTCAGGCAGAGGAGATGAATACCCTTGATTCGTCACATAGTGTGTCCAAGTGTAACCCTGGGTAGAGCCTATGGTGGGTCATTCTATTGTAGGTGTGACAATTAAGGTTGAGTGTGGGTCACCTTCTCTCCTTATTTCCCCAGACACTTGCTCCCGAAGTCATGTGACCAACATGCTCCTCCGTCTGGGCCGGGAACTGAACTGGTGGTATCATACCAGGTAAAGGTCAGTGGTCACCCAACTTCTCACCCTTTGGGCAGGGATCCAGTAGACCCACCTAAAGCAATAAGCCCCGAGGGCTTCACCAACAGCATCCCCACCCCCAACTGCAGCACTGCACCTCACATCACACCAGTCAATATGTAACATGGGACCATGGACCCCAGAACAGGATGAAAGGATGAGGTGGCATAAGGACACGTCCCTGCGAGCTCACTTATTACCAGCAAGTATGGCCCGAGTGTGGTAGCAGATGTCTCCCGCAAAAAGGTGGACCTAGAAATACCGTTCTTCTTCACTTCTCTCACTCTACACCAACCCTGTCACCAGGTCAAGGGGTCCTCCTTGTGCCCAATGCTTTTAGGGGATCCTGGAGGTTGATTGTTGCTCCTGCTTGATTCCAGCATACATCTTTCTTTGACAGCATCTTGGGCCGTCTTGGATTAAGTGACCACTATTTTAATGAGCCTCCTGGAAGCACAGTGTTGCGGGCGTGTGGTTGTAGAAAGGATGGTGTTGATTTTTTTTCTCACTGCATCAGGGCCCCGATCTCACCAGGTCCACCACGATTTGTGGCACAGCGCCCAAAGCTGCACCACTGCTGCTATTTTGTTGCCCCCGAATTGGGATCGTTGATTGGATTGGGGAGTCGAATGTCTGACAGAGCCAGCATCACCAGCTCTGGTTCTGCCAGGGCAATCAGAGCCTCTTCCAGCATCAGGCGGCAATCATCTTTTTCTTGGGGCTAGGTTGATAAGCTAGTGTAGAAGCTCACTTTAGGAAGGAGCTCCCCAAATCAATTACAGGACCTGTCTACATCTAGCCACTGCCCTCCCCGCCCCCCAACATTGGTCACATTGCTGGACAGACCCTTCAAGGAAAAGTGAAATCAACGAATATCACTGGACAGGCTCTTTATTTATTTATTGGAAATTTGTATGGCACCTATACAGAAGTGTTTCCAGGTGCCACAAGACAAGTTGGGGGAGGGGCATAACAAAGAAAGTAGAACAACAAAAAAAGGTTATATTGGCCTTGTGACAATCCTGCCGTGCAAGTGCAAGACAAGGTGGTAAGTGCAGGGAGTAGAGGGAGAAGTTCCCTATGCAAGTGCCCTAAGGGAGGGGGTGGGCAAGTGCTGGGGGGGGGCAAGATGGCAAGTGCCAGGGGAACGAGAGGGAGAAGGGAGGATGATGCAGTGGACAGGGTGATCAGGTTAGGGCTAATCCGGGGAAGGGCGCCCGAGGGCAAGTGCTGGCGAGGGATGCTGGGGGACTGGTAGGAGGGTGGTCTGACCCCTGTATGACTCTGAAGCAACCAGGCCACAGTCGCAGTTGCAGAGGGAACAATAGAATGGGAGGGGGAGAGGGAGAGGGAAGGAAGAGAATAAAAGGAAAGTCTTGAGAAGTTTCCAGAACTTGAGAAAAACTGGCTAAAGTCTGAGGGGGGGCAGGGAGGCTGTTCCAGAGGGAGGCGACAGCCGAGGAGAGGGATCTACCTCCCACTCTCTGCTTTTCACCTACAGAGAGTTGGAGCCCTAGCACCGAAGGACTCTGGCAAGGAGCTATTAAGGGAGGGAGAGCTGGGCCCCAGAAAGCTTTGTGGATGATGTAAAGTGTCTTGAATTTGATCCTTGCAGTCACCGGGAGCCAGTGGAGAGATTTTAGGGCTGAGAGATGCGATCCCTGGGCTTGAGAGAGACCAAGGATAAGTCTCACAGTCCTATTCTGGATTAGTTGAAGGGAGCGAAGGGTGGAAAGAGGCAGGTTGAGGAAGAGGCTGTTGCAGTAGTCCAGCCGAGAGAGAACCAGGGCTCTGGAGACATTGAGCTTCTGGGAGAAGGTGAGGAAAGGGAGAATGCCCCTGAGGAGGTGGAGCTGAAAGTTGGACTTCTTGGCAAGGTCCGTGATGTGCAGAGAAAGGAGTCAAAGATGATCCCAAGGTTTATTGCCTCATAAGTGGGGGAGGGGAGGGGCCCAAGGAGGCTGGGGAGAGAGTGGGGGGTACATAGGGAGCAGGCATCACAATGAGAAGGATCTCTGTCTTTAAGGCATTAAGGCAGAGATCATTGGCAGAGCACCATGCCTGAATGGCAGTCAGGCAGTTGGGTATGAGAGAGGAGGGGGGGGAGGTAGAGGATGACAGCTTGAGCGAGAGCTGTGTGTCATCTGCATATCACTGGAAGTAAGGGGAGAAGGTGGAGATGAAGTGGGCCAGAGGGGCCAGGTAGATGCTGAACGACCATGGCGACAGGATAGAGCCCTGAGGGACGCCACAGGTAGAGAGTGTGGTGGAGGGGAGAAAGGACCCATTTGGGAGGGTCTGTTTGAAAGGAAGGAGGTAAGCCACGCCAGTGCCAGATCCGTGATGACTAGGGTATCATGGAGACGGTGTATGAGGATGGAGTGGTTGACTGTGTCAAAGGCAGTAGAAAGATCGAGGAGGATAAAAACAGAGGGAGTGTTTGAGTCCAGGTTAGAGAGCAGATCATCACATGATCACTGGTGGTCATGGAGGCAGCCAGCCATTTTGGTGTGGAGGGTCAGTTGGGGGATGACCAGCTTCTTAATACTCTTCCACACAAAATCTTACAACTTGATACACAAAACACTTCTGCAAGCTCAAAATGCAAAATGTGACCACTGTAAAAACAGTGTTGCTTTGGCCCGGGCTTGTTGGTGGAAGTTTACACGGTTTTCCAAAGCATATATTTGGAGCGACTGGGGACTCCTCACTCGCCCCTTGGGAACGTCTCACCATGTCGCCCCCTACAGCAACCACAACACAACGATCCACTACACAATGTAACATAGCTGACAGAAACCTAAGACTACGAGCAAGACTACCCAGAATCTTTGATCCACTCATCAAATACGAAACTAATACCATTCGAGCCAAAAAGGAACCCACTCGCAAACCATTCACCCATAACTACATTAAGTATAATAACTACCAAACAAACAAAGAAACAAATTCCCCTCCTAATGCCACAATAAATACTGCTACACACCCTAACCACACACCGAAAATCAAAGGAGCCTTAATAAACGCTAGATCCTTAGTCGCCCACGCCATAGAAATATCTGAAATTATCTTGACAGAAGACTACGACTTCCTAGCCATTACAGAAACTTGGCTGCATGAGGCATCAGGCCCAGCACTATCCCTAGCTGTGCCCAACAATTATACTATCCTCAGATCGGATAGGCGCGGAGCTCGAGGTGGCGGACTAGCCATCATCGTCAAAACTAAACTCGGGATGAGACTCACCCCCTCACCAACCATTGAATCTTGTGAGATAATGTCCACCAAGACAGCCACAGCTAACTCACAAACTTTTAACCTTCACTTGATATACAGACCTCCAGGTCCTATCAAGAACTTCATAGAAGACTTAACTACCATCCTATCAGAAAACCTCAAAGATACTACTCAATCAATTCTACTAGGTGACCTCAATATTGGCTTTAATGATATCAACGACCTACAAGCCACAGCAGCTTCCAACACCCTAACAGAACTGGGTTACACACAAAGAGTGCTTGAGCCCACCCATATCAAAGGGAGAACCCTTGATTGGATTGCTGACCACAACTGCAATATAGCCAATCTCTCCATCTCACCCCAAATCTGGTCAGATCACCATATAATTTCATTCTCCTTGGACACTACCACCCCCAAACTGCAACAACCGTGTGCACCTCCTGCACTTACCAGAAACAAAAAAAACATGACATTAGACAAACTACTCCCCGGCATCATGCCCACTCTGGACGCTCTACCTGACAACCTTGACCCTAACAGCCTAGTGGAAGAATTTAACAACATCATGAACAAAACCCTTGACGACATCGCACCACTCAAGCTCAGAAACAGCAAGCCAAAGAGCCACCTGAACAACTGGTTCACCCCCCTCTTAAAAAATCTAAGATTAGAAAAAAGGAAATGGGAAAATACGTGGAAAACTAACCCCAGTCCAGAAAATAAACTGAAACTAGTCAACATCTCTTCTCATTATAAAAAAGAAATCATCTTAGCTAAACAAGAGACCTACAATAACAGAATCACACAAGCCAAATCAAGTACAAAAGAACTGTTTGCCATACTCAGAGAACTGGAAAACCCAATAACACCTCAAGATAACTGTCTCAAAGACAAAAAGTGGTGCTCTGAAATCCAGCAAGCCCTCTCTAACAAAGTCCGAAACCTCCAAAAGAAAATAGAACTAAAACGCGAGACCTTAGCACCCAATATATTACCGCCTATTAAGACACTTCCTAACTCCAAACCCACTACGCAATTCCACTTCTCCAAAGTCTCCATACTAGAAGTAGAGAAAGCAATACTCGGTCTTAAACCGTCCAACTGCAAAGGAGACTTATGTCCAGCACAAATCATCAAAGATGCCGCACGAGATCTAGCACCATTTATCACTAAGTTAATTAATGCCTCCTTTACCACAGGCATTATCCCCAGTAACTTAAAAGAGTCTTGGGTGCTCCCACTCTTAAAAAAGGCTACTCTAGACCCCACTATACCCACTAATTATAGACCTATTACTACGGTTCCGTTCCTCTTGAAGATACTGGACAAGGTGGCATACATCCAAATCCAGAACTTCCTGGAACAAAACCAACTATTAGGCTCCCGACAATCTGGCTTCCGCCCTCTTCACGGCACAGAAACTGCACTGATTGACCTGAAAGCCCAAATAGACAAAGTACGAGATTCTGGAAAACTAGCACTCCTCCTGCTACTAGACCTATCGGCCGCTTTTGATTTAGTGGACCATAAAGTCCTATGTAACCACCTAGATTCAGCAGCACACTTCTCCACTGAGGCTATAGCATGGATACAATCCTTCCTTAGTGACCGCACCATGAGGGTTTTCTCACCTACAGCAGCTGCAGACCCCATCCCTATTACCTGCGGTGTGCCACAGGGATCATGCGTTTCACCAACGCTATATAACATATTCACTAAGCCCCTGTTTGATGATTTGGACCATCTGGGTATCACGTATACTAACTATGCTGACGATACCCAGATCCTCCTCCCACTCACAGGGGTTTACGAAAAAGATCTAGCTATGGTGAACAAAATATACAGCATCGTTCAGGCATGGATGGCAACCCATGGCCTATGCCTGAACGATGATAAAACTGAGCTTCTTATCCTAGGCACCGCACCCCTCATCAATAAAGTAAGTACAAATTACTCTTCCTTTACCATAGATGGGAACTGCATACAAGTTGCCAAAGAAGTTAAAACATTAGGGATCTACCTTGATTCTACCTTATCATTCTCCAAACAGGTAAATTCCCTAGCTTCCTCAACAGCCTACACATGTAAGCTCATTAGAGCAGGGAAACAATTCCTTTCTCAGCACAGTTGTCTAACACTAGCCAGAGCCCTTATCATCTCTAAACTAGATTATTGTAACGCACTATACATAGGAGCCACTAAATCCATCATCAACAAAATCCAGATACAGCAAAATAAGGCCCTCCGAGCGGCATTGAACATCCCCAGGAGAGAACACATTACAGCAATAAGAAGGAAACACAAATGGCTCTCCACCCATGAGAAAATCAGACTCAAAACTGCATCTCTCACACACAAATCTCTACATAACAAAGCCCCTCAATACCTAAAGGACAGATTCACTAGATCACACCCCACAAGACAAACCAGACTTGCCTACACCAATCGCCTACAAGTACCACGCTTTAAACTGACCACCATAGGCGGAGCTAGCTTCCCAGTCAAAGCTGCTCAATTGTGGAACGAATTACCCACTACCGCAAGGCTAGAACGCTCTTTTTCCAAATTCAGGCAAATTGTAATTAACTGGCTAACGACAGTAACTGCTAATTGAACCTATGATAATGCTTACGCCTGTTTGCTACACAGCATCTGCACCATACGATTGTAAACTTGTATTGTAAACTTGCACCTGTAACTGGTAATTTCTGTAACTTGTAACTGTAACCTGTAACTTATGCTCTAAGCTGTACATATTCCTACTTTCTGCGCCCTTATACCCCAGGGTCCGGTGCGCATAATAAATACTAAACAAACAAACAAACAAACAAGAGTCTTTAGTGGAAAGTGCAGTTGGTGTGAATCTGTTTTTGCAGGGCCAGTAGACTGTAATTTCCAATAGCCCAACCTCAACAGTATTGATGCTTCGATTAAGATACGGTGACACGTGTTTAGGAGGATAGCTCACAGACAACACGCTTGTCTTGGGAGCAGGATAACACAGAGCATCACAGGTTCAAATCCCAGCCCCATGCTTAGAGACTGGTCTCTGGTAAGTGCATTATAATAGATTAATTAATTAATAGAAGCCTCTCCCTGCAAGGGTAGACCCTCCATGAATAGTAGGACACTGTTCTTCATCACCTCAAGCGCCTTCCTGAACTGCTACAGCTCCCGGAAGAGGACCCGCTTTATCTCGTTACGCACGGCCACGTGTTTTCAACACACTACAGTGCGTGTGAGCACAAGGCTCCCCACTTCGTAGGGCTGGACTGCTTAAGTTAGGGATCAATTCTGAAGAACTGCCCAATACTATATTTGTATTAACCTACCCTTCTCTTGCAGATTGTGGCTGTGCTTTCCCCTCTACCGCATTAGGCGAAACGTAACTGCATAGATGTTAAATAGTGAAAGGCGTGTGTGGTAACTGTTTTATATTACTGTGGTTTATTCGTGTTTAATTATTAAGGCCTATAACAAATGTATATGCAGTTTTATATACACTTGTCCAAGCGTATTCTGTGGAGTTTTACTGTGTATGCTCACTGCGCGCTTCCAGTCGCTCTCACCCCTCCTGTGAGTCACTCTCGACCGCCTGCCAAGCTACTGTAGATTGGTCTGGCTTGTCCAGAAGTTTCCCCTGTTCCACTAAACTAGGGTGGCCTCCTAAACCTCTGTCGCCCAGGTCAGAGTTTAGAAATGCATCTTAACACTCCCCAAGCCCCTTGACTTGAAACCTGGAACAGAACATTAATAGTTAGGCATTCTCGAGAAAGGTGAGCATGGCTATAACCAGTGACCAAATTGCGCACCATTCACTTCTGAAGATTTGGGGCGGAAGAGCTACGACCTCTGAAGAAGGGAACACTCAATTGAGCCTGTACACTCTTGTGTTGTCTATCCCATGATGTATACTGCCCTGAGGAGCACAAGATGCGAATCTTCGACTCTGCCCAATCCCCCATGGTCACCGTCAACTGCTCCAGTGGTTTCAACCTCATACCTCCTCGTCTACTTGGATATACAATGTGGCACATTTTTCCGTTCCAGGTCTTTGCTCTCCCCCAGGATAATGGGTAGCTGGTCCATTTGTTCTGAAACCCATTTGCTCTTTTTTAATGTATTCTTTACACATTTCACTGTAAATGGAGATGGGGGGCTTAGGTATTTTTTAAGGTGGGGGAAGGTTGCAGGGGGTCCCTCCTGCTCTTTTTATGGTGAAATGTGTTAAACAAAAAAACAAATTCGAGCAAATGGGCATCAAACAAATTATCTCGGGCAAATATCATAGAACCGGTTTGAAGATGTGTGAGGGGTCTTTTCAACATAATGGTTGGGTGCCGCCCCCCTTGCTTCCAGTGAAAAGCAGTCTGAGGCACCCATGGGCAGCATACATTATAACGGAGATAAAGAGAAGTTAATAGCCGCCAATTATCACGAGATGGCGAGCCCGCAGGGAGCTGAAACACGGAATGTCCACTGAATAGCTAGGAATCCTTTTTTGCAAGCGAGTGGCTGATGTGGAGGAACCAGTGTTGAAAGGCAACAAGGTGATAACGCTTCTGTTTTCCCCAATGGAAGTGACGGCCGGACGAGCTCCAGCCAACGCAGCTTGTAATGCGAGCGCTGCAAAGCGCACACTGCAAGCCCCAGAATGTAAGTAACGTACTGCTGTGTTATTAGACTGCTGACTAGCAATATGGGGCCAGTTGCTGGGGCCCCTGTGAGTCTAGAGGCCCCTTTCATTTGAAAGTGTACAAAGGCCCTGGTATCCCTGGGTATGGCAGAGCTGGCTACTTACCGCTGGATCAAAGAATGATTATGGGGAACCACCGGCGTCCACCAGACCATGCTGCGCTCACCTCTCCCCGGATGAAAAGTGGTTGATATCCCTGGCATCTTCCAACACACTCCCCTCTCACACCCATGTGCTGCCTGGGGAATAATGTTGGGGAATCCGGCCCACATTGCCCCTTGCTGCTCCCAAAAGTTCAGGCTTCTCCCATGTGCAAGGATGATACTCACAAGAGCCAGATACTGTTCATCCTCAGAACCCAGCAACAAGAAGTTGCAAGTCCCAGCCTAGACAACAGGAGCCTTTTCACTAAGGGATTGTGGGAGAGGGGAGGTATTACACCTCCAGGGGGAAATGTTGGGATGCAGGTAACTTGAAAGGACGGTTCATGTCATGGAGGTGGGTATCTTACAGTTAAGTACTGGAGCAAGGAAGAGGGACATGGAGGTAATTATGAAGGCCACCATACTGAGCCGGGCCGGCCTTAGGGCAGGGCCGCCCGGATGACCGGCCGGCGTGCCATTAGCCCCCGCCACGCTAGCTCGGGGGTCTTTCAAGGGCTCCCCCAAGCTGGTGTGGTGGGAGAAGGCTTGGCAGGCGCCCCGTTCTTGTGCTGGGTTTTCCAGTCTGGGAGCGGGGGTGCATTTAATAACGATACGATGCTATTGAGGTGATTACCTCCCTTCTCCGGCGTGGGATCGGGTGATTTTCATTAGAATAGGGTGCTGATGCTTTCGCGGGAGCAGGGAGTTAAAATAAATTGCCTACTGCCCCCCTGGGTTTGACCAGGGGCGGGCGCAACATTTTTCTTTCACTGCCTGTGGCGCTGGCGCCGCTAAGGCCGGCACTGATACTGAGGAATGTTTGGCTGTGTGGAGATATGTCATCATATAGAAGGAAATAATATTAGTTGCCTTACCCTGACGGCTGCATTCAGAGACTGCACGCAGTGAACGGGGTCCGAGAGCATCCAGGTGAGAAGCAGGAGGATATCGAGAAAGAGCAGCCCCGCCACGATCCCCAGCAGCTGGATGTCTTTAATAATCTGCAAGGCAGAGAGGGGGACACTCAGGACTGTCAATCATACAGAGAGAGCATGGCTGATGTTTCAGATAAAGAGATCATCTTCTATGCTCAGCAGAAACTCACAAGTCATCATTGCTGGGCTATTATGCACGTCTCTGCAAATAGGATGAGCATACTCGTCCTCAGCACTTAAGAGGTTAAAACCACTGATCACTCCTATCGATCCCACGCTCATCCCTAGTCTTCAGTGCAATATGGTTATCGCTCCCGTTCAGCTTACGCTCAGCATAAACAGGAGCATATGTGACCTCAGAGCAGCAGGTCAATAACAGTAGTTATTGCCCAGCTCCAATTAGCGCACACATGTGGGCTGTGGTCACCCCGCCTCCCTCAACTCATGCTTCAGGAGAGGGCATACACAAGCAATCTGATTGGCACTGCCACCCTCAGTGTCCCAATGAACGTGCTCTTCAGGCATTATTGACCAGGTCCGACGGGTTCTATGTCCTTTCATCACCTGTAATTTCAACGCCAGGCATTAGAACGTGTACAGTATCATGAAAATGTTCATCACATTTTATTTTTTGCGGGGGTTATCCCCCCAAACCCCTTTCTCCCCCACCTATTTTTACCTATTCCCTACCAACCAACCCCTGATCTGCCCTTTCCCACACCCCCTAAAAATGTGATGAACATTTCCGTTATAATGTTCACGTTTAAATACCAGGCGTTGAAATTGCTGGTGATGAAAGGACGCTGTACCGTCCGATGACCGTATTGGACATATGTTCTTGAAATCCGAGTTAAAAGGCTATACACAGCCAATGCATTCATTGCGGTTTATGGACTTAATATGCTTGGTAAGGCCTGAGGGAGGGGTCTATACAGATATTATAATGTGAGCCGCTCGTGAGAAAGAAATGAAACAGTCAAAGGGGCATAAAGTAATGCCTACATGTGCCCTCAGTGTTTTCTACTTCCTGGGGCCAACGCTCACTCCACCTTTGGTATTTACATCAGCATGGGTAGTGTGACGAATCCCATGGTATTGTCACTGCTCCCATGGGGGAAGCCCCTTCCCATGAGGCCAGGGAGGTCAGGCCGCTACCCGATAATCCCCCTGGGGTGGTACTCAGTGGGTGGATCTCATGGGAAGGGAAGCCTCCCATGGCACCAGTGACGATTATCTTGGGAGAATGCTGTATACACCCCTCCATTTCAGTCGCCTCATTCCTCTCACCCCACTCAGTCCACTGTGGTCCCCCATACGTCTGTATATCTCTGTAAGGTAGAAGACACCATCCATACAGATTGTACTGGGACGAGGGAGAGTGGGGCTTACCCAGATGGAGCTCCTACAACCACTGACATGAAGAAGAACAGGCAAGCAGGAAAAAGTCAATTTTGGAACCAACATACGTGGTATAGTCAACTAGAGTCAGCCCCAGTGACAAACAGGGAAGAAGGACTGTCTACGTTGTCAGATCCTCCCTGGAGGAACCGAGAGCCAGCTGGAGGCTCGCTGCAGAGAATAGGAAAGGTTGATGGAGCCGCATGCGGTAGTACGAGATATCCCCAAGGGACTCCAATGGGACTCTAACATGGGGAATAACATCCACTCTAAATAATGCAGAGCCCTACTAATTTTGCAATGTTGCGGTATGTGCTAATATTAATTGAGTTTGGTGGTATTACCGAATACCATAAAAATCATAATGAGGCCACTATGCCCAGTTTTGAAAACTCTCTTCGGGGTTCAGGATCTGGACTATTGGTCAAATACAAGTCCAGCCCCTTCAGAGTTTTTAGTATGTACTATATAAATGTAAAGATCAAAAGATAGCGACTTCCTGCTACAGGCATACATGTTCTCCCTGAGTTTCACTGGATATCTTGTAAAGCTCCGCCCACTCCCGCAATTAAGAGGTTGAGAGCGTTACCTAACTATTTTGTGATAGATCTATTTTCACTCTGGTCTTGTGTTTTAAATCAATATCTCCCTAGAATGTACACCCAACCTTTCCGTTGGGTCAACATTTCACGTCGTGTGAGATACTTTGTCGACCTATTTCCCCTTGAGTTTGCACATTTCTTACGGGCTTTTTTAGCCAAACATAGGCGTGTCCAGGGAGTGGCCTGAGGTGGCACGTGCTACTCCTGGAAGCGGATTGGCCACTCCAGGTGCCACCCCATTATCTTATGTGTGGGTGTGTATTTCATGCCACCCCTGCATAAGTCAGTGCCCCACTTGAGTCAAACCTGTCAAAAGAGTTTGGACACGCCACTGGCTGCCAATGTGGTGTGTGGTCTAAGCTTGGGAAATACCCTGTATTCCGTATACTGGTGCGCAGCAATGAGACAGGTGTGAGGCCAATTTCTGTAATTGCTGTGGATGTGTTCTTGCTGCAGAGTTTGGCCACACTGAGCGTTCCATTTGTACTTCCAATCTTATCTGAATATGTTTTTACCAAAGTCTCAAAGGGCATCGTTGATGTGAAGTTTTGGAGGCATCCCTTGGCACCACCTGTGCAAGATGGCAATTCAAATCCAAAACATCCACAAATATGGTACAATTCATGACTGCTCTCAGTCGTATGGCGCACGCGCACACACACATCATTAGTACGAAGTCCAAAGTACTCATGATCATTACTCAGCACAGATACCCTGTATATTTAATAAACAGTGTTTCTGATTTTTAAACAGCTCACACTCATTAATATTCAGTGCTCATGAGGAAATTAAGGGCTCCCGACAGCAGTAATGCACACTAAAGACTTATTCTTAAGTAAGCGACAGCAGGCCTGGTCAGAGCGGAAGCCCCAACTCAACTGGCCCTCTACAATCTAAGTGAAAACATTCTACACGCACATTCTTAGAATTAAGTGAGCTCATAGTGGAGCTTATGCTTAACCTAGATATGAACAAGAACTTGCATAAATGACTTCCAATGTTAGGCTTTAGCTTACATCATAACACATCTCATCCCTTATATATACACAGCTGTTTACTCTACATAGTAATCTTTAAACCAACTGGGTCTGTTCTTGACTCTACTTGACTGTGTCTCTGCTGCAGGTCTTAATTTACTTTCATCATTAGAATCTTTGTCCATGACACTAGAGTCACTGAAACCTTTATTAGCAAGTTCACCATTGTCATGTTCACCATGTGCACTGTTCTTCATTCACTCTGAACATTTCACAATTCTAGACATTGACCAACACTCTCCTCCCTCCACAATTACTACATTGTTCCTTACAGCAGATATCTTCGTAGGACCAATATACTTGCTTTCCACACTTTAAGGAGTGAATCTAGGGTTCCTTATGAGAATGCAATCCCCCACTTTCCAGTTCTTAACTTTAACACTCTTGTCCTCATCAAACCTTTCCTTGTACACATCCTGTGCTTCTTTGATGAGAGTCATAATCCTCTCACGATCAATGTTGGAACTCTTGGCTAAGTCCATCCACCCCGGACATAGCTTCGTTCCAGGCTGTCTTCCTTTCAATGGCCCTCATTACGACCCTGGCGGAAATCGAAAAACGATGGCGGAAATGCAATACCGCCATCGAATAGCGCTCGGTGCGACTATGACCCGTCACCGCAAAGTACGAAGCCATTAGCGACACCGTAGTGAACGCCAACGCTAACTGCACCAAGCACGCGCGCGCGCGCCATGCCAAACCGCAAACACCACCATGGTGCAACGGTACGCCAATTCCGACCCTAGCGGACATGTACCTAACGCCATCAGGCATGGCGGAATGTACCATTCCGCCATGGCGAGAAGTACGGCATCGCGAATCAACCGTAAACGGCCCCACTGAGTGCCTGTACACCGCTCCCTGCCCACAAAGTACAACTCCCCGTAGGTGCAATGAAGCCACAATGCAACCATTGAAATGTACAAGTCACCCATGCATGCCAACGAACAAAAGAAACACAAGAGGGGCCAATGGGAGCTGCAGGGCACAGATGGCACGAATACAGAAGCCATCCCAATGGACATGACCACAGTCCCCCACCAAGAAACGCACGCAAACACAGGCACCTGTGACCAGCAATATTCCGAAAACCACATCATTCAACCAGTCCACCTGGCTGACCGGCACCTGTTACACAAAACCCAATCCCCCGCCCCTGAGCATGACAACATTCAAACTGGCATATTGGCAGCCCCCATCCCTGACCTCACTGGGCTTCGTAGGCAAACGCGCACAGCACAGTACCACGCAACTAAACCCCGAAGCTGGAACCCAATGCAGATCTCCTCACAATACATCGCCCCCCAAATAGGCATATGCCACATCACTTGCAAAGAAAAACGCTACACGGGCCAAATCAGAATAGAAATTTTATGCACATCAAAATCACAAAGCACATACAGCCATCAGGCCATGAACTCCAAAACACTAATCACCATTGTGGGCTGCTTCCGCAAGAAATGACCAGCCACTACCTGTGTGTCGCCCTGTTCCCCCATGGTACACAGAGCCACATTCACGTACGAAAAGGCAACATGGAAGCGCACAGAACCGCAGGGCCGTCCCAATGGGGAGGCACTAGTCCAGCTGAAAGGCCGAAATGTTGCTCCGAGCCACCAGTACTGCGTAAGGGCATGTGGCCCATTGGCGATCGTCCCATAAGATCGTAATGCTGCTCCACTGATTAACACGAAGCAGCAGGTGTCGGGAGTAAAATCCATCTGCAGGAGTGGCATACAGATGGCAGTGGCAAAAGGGGAGGAGATACCTGTCAACCAAAAGAAAAGAAAAAGAACAGAATGGCCATCAGAACTACATACCAACAACTCACTTCAATGATCACACGAAATCCACAGCCATATGCATGCTAGCCCACTCCAAAGGAACATCACCACCCCAAAACCACTTGCGACTCATAACCATCTATATCGAGGTGCAAACACCATCACAAACGAGTGTCTGAGGGCGCCTCGAGACAGGGAGGGCTCAACAAGGCCAGATGGACGATGGTCCCACTATGGCAGCCCTGCATCACATAGCGTAGGGGAGGCGGATAGATCCCAAGAAGCCCTGTACATGGCAAACTCTGTATCAAATCACCTGCCCATGCATCCATCCATCATTCCCTCATCCCGGGATCAAAATGCCTGAATAATTACTCACATAACATTAGAAACATCCATTGAGTCTGTGCGTTATGCAGCCTGCTAAATCCACAGTGCCCCAGCCCGTAATTCCAGTGTTGTGAAGTAACATGTATTTGGGAACGGACGGCCTCATCGCCCACGTAGCTATTGCGCATCCCAAACTATTCATATCAATCATTGCTCCCTCGCCATGGGCCCTGTCTCAAGGACATAGAACAATAGAACGTTACATTTGCAGTCAGACCTGTGGGCATCTCCTCGCCGCTAGCTGGAAACCGAAAGCGCCGCCCTTCGAATTCCTCATTTGCAACATCACGTCGAAAAGGCATCTGTGGCCGTTTGAAATCACTAATTATTCCATCGAGTGCGGCTGTGTGTGAAAATGGCAACTGCCTTCACCCACGAATGGGACGCCCCGCCCGTCGTTGCAACTCGGTACAGTGATGCATGAGGGCCCACCGTTACTCGAGTACTACGTCCCACTGACCCCTCACAAGTCTGTTCGCGACTGCACAGATAGTATGTGAAACAATGGGACCACAGCAGAATGAACATATCAACCAATCTTACACGGCCATCGGGTACAAATACATGATTGCAATAGCAAGATACAATTCCCCGAATTGCAGCGTTGTGCGCGGGACGTGCTCGGCCAAAGGGGAGAGCAGTTTGCACAGGTGGAATCAATCACCACAGGTGGAGGCCATACAGCCTGAAAACACATAAATTGCACACCCAGTCTCCTCCCACAACCACACCGAAATGCTACCGGCAGGACTCGCGATGTTGGCCCTGGGGGACCTGATAGCACTGCAAGTGCTCCGACTCCAAGAAGAAGACGAACACCAACTACAACCAGCCGCACGGAGGAGACGCAGGAGGAGGAGGAGGCCAAGGCAGGGCCAGCAAGGCCCACCAGCACAGCCACTACCACCACGCAGGCAGCCCGCAATTCAACGCCTCCGAGCACATCCGTTCAACCTCACTGATGAGCAGATCCACACCCTCTACCGTCTGGACCGGGACACCATAGCCGCCATTGTGGACATGACACAGGCTGACCTTGTCAGCATGATAGATAGCCCAACCGCCATCCCACCCCTACTGAAGGTGGTGTCTGTACTCCACTTCCTGGCCACAGGCACCTACCAGCACACAGTCGGACAGTTGCATGGCATTTCTCAGCCACTGTTCTCACGGACACTATTTCAAGTGCTCGATGCCCTCCTGCAGCACGCAGACGACTACATCTCTCTACCACGCTCGGAGCAGGAAATAACCAACACAAAAGTGGGATTCCATGCACTTGCCGGCATACCGGGTTGCATTGGTGCCATCGACTGCACCCATGTTGAATTGGTCGTCCCACATGCCATGGAGGCCCAGTACCGCAACCGAAAACAATTTCATTCCCTGAATGTACAGATGGTGTGTGACTCCAACAGGATCATTACACATTGTTGTGCCCGATTCCCTGGATCAACCCATGATTCTATGGTCTTGAGGAACTCTACAATACCACGCTACATGGAGCGACACGCAGGGAACAGATCCTGGCTACTCGGTGAGTCTCATTACATGCATGATGATGTGGGGTATGTGAATTGTCAATGACCTGCCAGGAAGGGGGGGGGGGTGTGCGTACGTATCAATGGCATTCCACATCATACGTTTCTCGTCCACATACAGGTGATGCTGGATATCCACTGAAGAGATGGCTCCTCACACCAGTCCGGAACCCACGGGACCAGCATGAGGAGGACTACAACCATGCCCACTCACGTACCCGTGTAGTCATTGAACAGGCATTCGGCCTACTGAAGACCCGTTTCCGCTGCCTCAGCAGGTCTGGCGGGGCACTCCTGTACCGCCATGAGAAGGTTGCAAAGATGGTGATGGCATGTGTCATGCTCCACAACATGTGCGTACGTAGAAATGTGCCCATGCCCCCTGACGCAGAACTGCAAGCACCTGATGATGGTCATGATGAGGGTGGGGATGTGGCAGCACCTCATGGAGTCTGCGAGGCACCGGAGGCCCGTGACATTCGTCAGCATCTCATTGATGTATGCTTCTAGCACTCACGCCTGGTGGCTGATACATGGACACGGGACTCGTGGCACTGCGTGTGTCTGGGACATGCACAATATGGACTGTACGCCTATGATGGCCTAGTACACAAAGATCAATGTCCACACTTCTCATTGGTTGATCGTGCACTTTTTATGGCATATGTGATATCATGTTGAACACCCTATCGACCCGCCACCCAAGTGAGCCCAACACACCCCCTCCACCCTCCTACCTCCCCCCCGAACACCAGTGTCCAAAGATGCTCATTGTCAGTGGGCTGTCGCTATTGCATGCCCCCTCTGCGGGTATCAGGGGCACCCCTGCCTGTGGAGCGCAGGTTCCTTCCAGATCTACGTTGGGGGCTGCCCTGGACGGAACTTGCAACGGATGATGTGTCTGCCTGCTCACGTCCATGCATGTCCCTAAGGGTTTGCGAGAGCTCAGTGAGCACACGGCGCACTGCGGCAAGTTCGGCACATACGTCTTTGGACGTCGCATGCAGTTCCCCCCTCAGGCTCTCGGTGCTACTCTCCATTTGGACTCTCAGGCTCTCGGTGCTACTCTCAATTTGTGCCCTTAGCGTCTCTGTACCTCTCTCCATTTCTGCCCTAAGTGTCTCTGTTGATGTTTCTATGTCTGCCTTGGTGCCCCCACATTCATCGGCATGGCCCTTGAGGAGTGTGGCCATTTGCTGCTGTTGGACGATTAACTTGTCGAGGGACTGTTGCCTCTGCTGGGCCATGGCCATTTGCGGTGGTGTCACAGAGGGGCTGTTGTCCTCATGTTGCCTTGCCACAGGGCTTGTGGGGGATGGCCAGTCGTCGTCTTGTGGCTGCACCTGCGTGGTATCCTCATGTTGTACGGGAGGGGACAGACAGGGGGATTGGGACAGGTCATGGATGGATCTGACCTCGACATCCCCGTCTTCTGTGTCCGAGCATGCTGCCATCAATGGGGTGTCACCTATGGTGCTGCTGCCACCAGAGGCAGTGCCTTCTGTGGCATCCATTGGGGGGACCTGTGGTGGTGGTGTTGTGGGCATGCTGGCTGCTGGGGTGCCTGTTGATGTTCCCTCCTCTGTGCTGCCACCTGATTTGTGCTGCTGCCGTGTCTTGATGCGTGCAGCTGAGGTGGAGGGTCTCTGGCCGTTGGTCTTGGCCCTCTTTGCAGGTGTGCTGGTAGGGGTGTCCTGTAGCTCGTCGTTTGGATCGGACCCTGTGGTGGAGTAAAGGAGGGCGAGGGTTATTGATGGGTCAGTGGGAATTGGAATGGCATTGTATCACATGCATTGGGGTGGTACCTGAGGGTGATTTGGGTCGGGGTCTTGGAGGTGCTTTGATTTGTGTGTGGAGTGAGGGTGCAGTTGTTTGGCAGCCTGCAGTTAGGGTGTGCCTGCTGCACGTGTAGTGCGTGTATTAGGGGTTTTTAATTATTTATGTATTTATTGTGGGTTTTGACGTGCGCTTTCAGGCCGATGTGTGTGGACGTTCTCCTGGACATGTGTTTCTGTTGCACTATGTGGACGCATGGTACTTCACATGGATGGACTGTGTGGATTTGGCATTGTTTTATCTGGCCCACCTACCTGAATCTTCGGATGTCTGCACTCCTTTCTCCATCCCTCCGACTCCCTCTATGCTCTCCATTCCGATGGTGGAGGCACAGATTTCTTCCCAGGGGGTCAACTTGATGGGTGAATCAGGACCTCCCCCGGTGGCTGTGGCAATGTTGCGATTGGCAGATAGTATGCTGCGGACGCGTATCCGCAGGTCGTCCCATCGCTTGCGGCATTGCTGTGGGGTGCGGGGTGCGGTCCCCACCGCACTTACCCGCTGTGCCACCAGAGCCCATATGGCCTTCTTGTTTGCAAGTGCCGTCCTGGTCATTTGCGTGGAGAAGACGACGGCAGCATTCTCCTGGAGGGTCTCTGTTAGCACGGTGAGTTCCTCACGGGAGAAGTGGACCTGCCGCTTGCGGTCGCACGCTTTCTTCGCTACTTTTCCCATTTTTCTTGGTTTCGCTAGGGTGGTTGACGGGTTGGGGTGTGTTTCAGGGTAGTGATTTTAGTGGTTGTGTGGTTTTGGTGTTTTTATAGGTGTACGCCGGGATGTTTCCCGTTCCGGGCCCATGTTTTAACTTCCGTTTCCGTATATTTCCGGGCACCGTACTTTCCGGTAGGCGCACACTGCGGTGACCGCTAAGAGGGGTGGCGGTATTGCACCTAGGGCGCCGTACGGCGGCGGTGTGGGCCGTTTTGGGGTCATTTCCGCCATCGCGGACTTTGCACTTCCGCCGTGGCGTGGTGCTCGTGCCCGATGGGTCGGAATGGGCCGCACTTTGCTCCTTCGTACAATGGCGGAAACGCTATTTACGCTGTGGCGCTCCGGTCAGTCGCTTTCCGCAAGGGTCGTAATGAGGGCCAATGACATAAATGGAGATACATTGGTAACTGAGTGTGTTGTGGTGCAGTAGTTCCATATCATTTCTCTTACCACACAAGACCACCTTAAATTTGAGGCCATAGCTAATTGCAGACCACCCTTTATGCACCTATTGGCTCTCTCCACGACCCCGTTGGCTCTTGGATGATACAAAGCAGTTCTAGTGTGCTTAATGCAAAATTTCTTCAAAAAGGTTAACATTCTTTCAGAACAGAATTGTACCCCGTTGTCAGTGACTAATTCTGTCGGGAAACCCTCCCTATAAAACACTTCCTCGAAGAACAACACCATCTCTGCAGTGGTTGCCTCATGCAAAGCCTTCCATTCGATCCATTTAGAATGGTAATCTACCAACACAACAATATACTTGTACTCATCACCAAGATTTTGCAATGGTCCTATCAGATCAACTGCAACTTTTTGCCATGGCTCACTGGGTACCTTGACGGGATGTATTGGCACCTCTCTAACAATCTTGGTTTTGTCACTCTTCCCACACTCTCTACAACCTCTGACACACCTCTCTGCGTTGCTGTCAATCCCCGGCCACCAAAAGTATTGCCGCAAATATCTCTTTGTTCCCTTCATACCTAGATGACCTTGATGCGCTATGTTTACCAGATGAGATCTAACTCCACTGGGGGGTATTATCCTGTTTCCTTTTCTAACTTTGCATCCATCCTCAGACATACTCAGCTCATCCTTCACACCAAAATATCTTTCAAACTCTTTACCAATAAGATTCCTGTGAGGCCATCCTTCTCTGGTCCAAGTTATGACTTGATTTGATATCAGATCCTCCTCGCCAGCTCTCATCCACATATCTTTATCAATAGCATCATGCTCAATTTCTGCAATGCTCACGTCCTGAAATTCAGGTGCTCCCTCCATTTCACCATCACCCACAGGCAACCTGGATAAACAATCCGGCACTACATTCTCCCTTCCAGGAATGTAACACACCTTGAAATTATAACCCAAAAGTTCTACCATCCACCTCGAAACACTGGGAGACCCTCTGGCCCACTCAGAACTATTCATCAATTGAACCAAAGGCTTATGATCGGATCTGACAAGAAAAGCTCGACCCCACAAAAAAAAACTTGAAGTGCGTGATGGCCCAAAATACAGCCAGCGCCTCTCTTTCAATAACCGAGTAATTCTTTTCTGCTCCTCTAAGCGGCCTGGATGCAAATGCAATAGTGTGTTCGGTCTTACCTGAATCAAACTGAGTCAAAACAGTTCCTAAACCTAGAGTACTAGCATCAACTGAAAGTAAAGTTTTCCTGCCAAACATAAATCCACTCAATGATGGGGCCTTGAATATACAATCATTGATTTGTAAGAATGCCTCTTGGCACTCTTCAGACCATACATACTTCACATTTTTTTTTAATAATTCTCTCAGAGGAGATGAAATGGATGCAAAACCATTTACAAATTTATGGTAATATTCCGCTAGTCCCATGAAAGAACATAATTGGTCCTTGTCTTGGGGCTGGGGAGTATTACTAATACTTTCTATGAGCGATCTCTTGGGTGAAATTCCTTCCTTTGAAAATTTTATGCCCAACATACTCCACTTCCTCAACACTTATCTTACATTTGCTTCTTTGGACCGTTAATCCGGCATCTTTTAGTCTGCACAACACCGCCATAAGTGCTCTGTCATGCTCATACTCATTACCTGCAAAAATCAGAATGTCATCTTGAAACACCCTTACATTTTCCAACCCTTTCAACACTTCTTCCATCACCTTTTGGAACACGGATGCGGTCGAGGCCAACCCAAATGGCATGCGATTATATTTATATGTGCCCTCAGGTGTAATAAAGGCAGTGAGATGTTGTGATTCTTTGCAAAGGGGAACCTGGTGATAGGCGGCAGAGAGATCAATGACAGAGAATAATTTAGGCTCACCAAGAGTGGAAAGTGTTTCCGAAATGTTGGGTAAGGGATGTCTTTCCACTAGAATATTGTGATTAAGACTGCGCAAATCTACACATAGTCTTAATTTACCATTGCTTTTGGCCACCAGAACTATGGGGGACAACCACTCCGTGGCCTCAACTGGTTCAATGACACCCTTATTAACCAAGTTATCGAGCTCACTGCGTAGTTGCGCTCTCATATTTAACGGCACATGCCTCACTTTATGGACAACAGGCTGAGCCACTTTCTTCAGTCTAATATGGTGCTCAAAGTTCCTAAGTCTGCCCAGATCTTCAGAGAAGACCTCTGGAAACTCTCTTGACCACAAATTATCAATCTCAGCAATTGTAACAGGCTCAGGGGCACTAGCTTGTACCCTGACTCTCAACCTCTTCTGTTCCTCCCAACCCAAAAGAGAGGCTCCCTTTCTTGCAACCAAAATATCAGCTTTACATTCTCCACCTGTATATTGTACGCTTGCAGAGAACTGGCCCAACATCTCAATAGGGGATTCCCCATAACCACAGGTCTGAATTTTTGGTGGATCCAGTATTGATTCGTCCTTCCTTAGTACATTCTTAAATGTTTCCCTAGAAATGATGGTCCAGGGGGAACATGTGTCGACTTTCATAAATATTTCTTTACCATCAATCACAAACGTATCTACCGGACCCTCACTGCCTCCTCCTCCAGTAGTTGAAATCTCAAATACATGTCTAGGGTTGTCCTGTGAGGAGTACACCTCCTGTATGTTGTAGGCCGAGTGAGCACTTTCTTCCTGGTTGTTCCTGGATTCTAGGAGATTTATTGATGAGCCCTTGCAGACATTAGCGAAATGTCCTTTGGTTCTACACTTTAAACATTCAGCATTTCTTGCCGGACAAGAAGGATAATTCGACCCATGCTTGATGCTACCACATCTGGTACATTTCATACTCCATGCTCCCTTCTGGCTTACATTGACATTCGATTTTCTTCTGTGATCAACTGCACACACAGCTTGAGAACTCTGTTTGTCAGACTTCAGTTCTTTAACATATTGTGAGGTTTGTTCTATGCTTCTGGCTAGATCCACTGCTTCTTCCAACTTCATGTCTTTTGCCAACAACTTTTCTTGTATTCTAATGTTATTTGTGCACCTCACTAATTGATCTCTGATTAATGAATCAGAGAGATGTTCAAACTCACAGGAATGGCTTAATGTCCTTAAAGAGGCTATGTACGATTCCACTGATTCCGAAGGCTCCTGCACACGTTGGAAAAATGTGTGCCTCTCAAAAGTAATGTTTTTTTTAGGTTCAAAATGATCCTTGAGTTGTTTAAGGGCAAAGGCATATTCGTCCATGTCCTCTGCTTCACCAGCTTGATGTCCGCTTAGACCATCAAACACTGCACGCCCTTCTACACCGAGATTGTGAAGTAACAATACCTTTTTGCGAGTTGAGCTGAATCTCTCTCCACCCATTGCCACCAAACAGTTCTCAAACATGTCCTTCCATCTGTCCCACCTGACATGGGGGCGTCCAGGTTCATTTAAGAAGGATAGAGGTGGAGGTATCGACGCTGCCATATCTCAAAAGGGAAGATTGGTGGGAGCACAGCGGACTGGCCAGGTGCAGTTCAGGGGTATTTGTTATATTGTCTGTGGAAGGCACAAAGTGAAGACAATTGCCAATGCACTACACGGGCAAAAGAAATGAATCCTGCAGGAGCTGATGGGCAGTCACAATCTCCTGTTTGTGATGTCACAATCCTCCTTTTTTATTTTATGAGAGGAAGCAGAAGTAGCTCATCCAAGTCGTGGGAAGCACGTCATAATAGCCGGCTTCTTAAGCGTGGAAGGTGCTGCGTGGAAAGGCTGCCTGGCAACAGATCCGTGTGATCCAGACAAACACAAAGGAGTGACATGCCCACCTCCCCGCTCCGTAGCGAGCCCTTGAGCCGGGGAGGCTTGAATATAAACACTTTGTAACGGCGTTGCAGGTGCGCGTTGGCGCGCAATGAAAACAAAAAAAAAAAATGGGGAGAGGACACAGTTGACACCCCCAAGGGACACGCCTCCTAACCTGCCGTCCCGCTGCTCCAGGGTCGTCCTGCTCCGCCCGCTGTCGCACGGGAGAACGGGATGCGCAGGTAGGGCTCCGGCGGTGCTTCAGCAGAGAGCGGTGCTTCAGCAGAGAGCCATCCTCGTCGCCAATGAGGAAATTAAGGGCTCCAGACAGCAGTAATGCACACTAAAGATTTATTCTTAAGTAAGCGACAGCAGGCCTGGTCAGAGCGGAAGCCCCAACACAACTGGCCCTCTACAATCTAAGTGAAAACATTCTACATGCACATTCTTAGAATTAAGTGAGCTCATAGTGGAGCTTATGCTTAACCTAGATATGAACAAGAACTTGCATAAATTACTTCCAATGTTAGGCTTTAGCTTACATCATAACAGATACCCTGTATATTTAATAAACAATGTTTCTGATTTTTAAACAGCTCACACTCATTAATATTCAGTGCTCATGATTATTAATAAGCACACACATCCTGAATATTTAATAAAGAGTGTTTATGATTATTACACAGCATACACTCATGATTAATATTCAGTTCTCCTGATTATTAATAAGCACAAATATCCTGAATATTTAATGAAGAGTGTTCCTGATTATTACACAGCACACACACATCATTAATATTAAGTGCTCATGATTATTAATGAGCACAAACATCCTGAATATTTAATGAGGTGTGTATATGATTATTAATCCAGCACACACTCATTCATATTCAGTTCTCCTGATAATTAATAAGCACAAACATCCTGAATATTTAATGAAGAGTGTTCCTGATTATTACACAGCACACTCATCATTAATATTATTAATATGGCCAAACATCCTGAATATTTAATGTAGAGTGGTCCTGATTATTAAACAGCACACACTCATTAATATTCAGTGCTCATGATTATTAATAAGCAAACACATCCTAAATATTTAATGAAGAGTGTTCCTGATTATTACACAGCACACACACATCATTAATATTAAGTGCTCATGATTATTAATAAGCACATAAATCCTGAATATTTAATGAAGAGTGTTCATGATTATTAAACAGCATACACTCATTAAAATGTAGTGTTCATTATTATTAATAATCACAAACTCATCAATAATATTCAGCGCCGTGTGCTTATGATTTTTAATAAGTACACACTCATTAATATTCAGTCCAGAGGCTCACGATTAATAGTTATCGTACATTAATCATTAATTTTCATTCCAACGCGGACATGATTGTAAATTAGCGCATTGTCATCATTAATATTCAGTGCTGAGTGCTCATGATTATTTCCAGCATACACTCATTAATATGCATTCCATTCCAGACACCTCATGATTTTTTTATCAGCACCCACTCATCATTGATCATTAGTACACTGTGGTCATGCATATTAATCAACACACAGACTCATTAATATTCAGTAGAGCGTGTTCATAATAATTAATCAGCACAAACACACCAACTTTTAATCTTCATTCTAGAGGACTTGTGATATTTAAACAGCACACACAAATCATTCATATTGAGTCCTCCCATTGTAGGACAGAGAAGAGCTATAGTGCACGTGTCTTCTGCAGCTATCCAGTAGATAATCCATATCCACGTTAGATCCCTCCGAGCTCCCTAGTTGTCCCTACCTAGGACAGTGAAGAGCTCGAGTGCATGTGTGTTCTGCTACCCAGCAGATAATCCCTATGCACGTTAGATCCCTCTGAGCTTCACAGTCTTTCCAATGTAGGACAGAGAAGGGCTAGAGTGCATGTGTCTTCTGCAGCTTTACAGCAGATAATCCATATCCATGTTAGATCCCTCTGAGCTCCCAGTCCTCCTAATGTAGGACAGAGAAGAGCTAGAGTGCATGTGTCTTCTGTAGCTATCCATCAGATAATCCATATCCACGTTAGATCCCTCTGAGCTCCCCAGTCCTCCCATTGTAGGACAAAGAAGAGCTAGAGTGCATGTGTCTTCTGTAGCTATCCATTAGATAATCCATATCCACGTTAGATCCCTCTGAGCTCCCCAGTCCTCCCAATGTAGGAAAAGGAAGAGCTAGAGTGCATGTGTTTTCTTCAGCTATCCAGCAGGTAATCCATATCCATGTTGGATCCCTCTGAGCTCCCAGTCCTCCTAATGTAGGACAGAGAAGAGCTAGATTGCATGTGTCTTCTGCAGCTATGCAGCCGATAATCCATATCCATGTTGGATCCCTCTGAGCTCCCAGTCCTCCTAATGTAGGACAGAGAAGAGCTAGATTGCATGTGTCTTCTGCAGCTATGCAGCAGGTGATCCATATCCACATAAGATCCCTCTGAGCTCCCCAGTCCTCCCAATGTAGGACAAAGAAGAGCGAGAGCGCATGTGTTTTCTGCAGCTATGCAGCAGATAATCCATATCCATGCTGGATCCCTCTGAGCTCCCAGTCCTCCTAATGAATGTAGGACAGAGAAGAGCAAGAGTGCATGGGTCTTCTGCAGCTATTCAGCATATAATCCAAATCCTGTTAGATCCCTCTGCACTCCACAGTCCTCGCAATGTACGACAGAGAAGAGCTAGAGTTCATGTGTCTTCTGCAGCTCTCCAGCAGATAACCCATATCCATGTTAGATCAATCTGGGCTCCCCAGTCCTTCCAATGTAGGACAGAGAAGAGCTAGAGTGCATGTGTCTTCTGCAGCTACGCAGCAGATAATCCATATCCATGTTGGATCCCTCTGAGCTCCCAGTCCTCCCAATGTAGGACAGAGAACAGCTAGACTGCATGTGTCTTCTGTAGCGATCCATCAGAGAATCCATATCCACGTTAGATCCATCTGGGCTCCCCGGACCTCCCATTGTGGGAAAGAGAAGAGCTAGAGTGCATGTGTCTTCTACAGCTATTCAGACGATAATCTATACCCACGCAAGATCCCTCTGAGCTCCCCAGTCCTCTCAATGTAGGACAGAGAAGAGCTAGAGTGCCTGGGTCTTCTGCAGCTATGCAGCAGATAATCCATATCCATGTTAGATCCCTCTGAGTTCCCCAGTCCTCCCATTGTAGGACAAAGAAGAGCTAGAGTGCATGTGTCTTCTGCAGCTATTCAGACGATAATCTATACCCACGCAAGATCCCTCTGAGCTCCCCAGTCCTCCCAATGTATGACAGACAAGAGCTAGAGTGCATGGGTCTTCTGAAGCTATCCATCAGAGAATCCATATCCACGTTAGATCCCTCTGAGTTCCCCAGTCCTCCCATTGTAGGACAAAGAAGAGCTAGAGTGCATGTGTCTTCTGCAGCTTTTCAGCAGATAATCCATATCCAGATTAGATCCCTAGCCCCCGAGTGTCATAAATCACCAATGTATCAACTTCTGTCGTAAATCACCAATGTATCAACTGAAAAGGATACGGTAACCAATAAAGGATACAATTTGTTAGGGCTCTTCCGGATCCTATTTTCACACGACTTGATTGTAGGCAGGTCAAATTAGACCTTCCAAATGATACAACTCTCTGACTGGATAAAACAGGCAGAGAGTTGGATCACTGGAAAGGGCGTGGGAATTGTGTAGGAAGTATGCCTAGGATAGATAAAGTATCATAAGAAACTGTCCCAATCGAATTACTAAGATAACACAGTTTTAGCATTAATTCAGGCACTGACCTTATGGCAAGAATTGAAGAAATCCACGAAGGCTCCTTGAAGAAAACCAGGAGTTGAACAAACGACAAAGGAAGGGAACATTAGTAAGGGAGACTTATCCCGAACGGCACGAGGCTCTCGCTAGATACCGGGTTGGTGCACCACAGGATAGCGTCCAAACTACTGTGCACAATAACCTTCCAATAGTTCATGAAATACTTCCTTTCCCACGATGAACACAAATTAGAATTTCACCTGTTAACTGTCACAGGCACCAAAGGTTCAGAAATAGTTAAAAAAACCACGTGCAGGATAGCACGCGATAGATTACACGCAGCCAGGCCAGCCGCGCTTGAAAACAGAGTTTGCGTGTAGATATTAGTACGCGAACAGGATACACGCAGCTCAGGACCGCCGCGCTTGCAGACAGCGTCCGCGTGGAGATTTGGCACGCGAATAGGATACACAGAGCTCAGGACAGCCGCGCTTGCAGACAGCGTCTGCGTGGAGATTTGACACGCGAACAGGATTCACGCAGCTCAAGACAGCCGCGCTTGCAGGCAGTATTCGCGTGTAGATTTGGCACGCGAACAGGATTCACGCAGCTCAGGACAGCCGCGCTTGCAGACAGCGTCCGCGTGAAGATTTGGCACGCGAACAGGATTCACGCAGCTCAGAACAGCCGCGCTTGCAGACAGCGTCCGCGTGGAGACTTGGCACGCGAACAGGATTCATGCAGTTCAGAACAGCCGCGCTTGCAGACAGCATCCGCGTGGAGATTTGGCACGCGAACAGGATTCACGCAGCTCCGGAATTAGCGTGTGTAGGAAACACGCTCAAAAATAGGTCAAAGAAGTTGCTGAAGGGAATGCGAGCACGCAGGTCCGGAGTTCAGCTACCAAAACGCCAAAATTGACTTAATCAGAAGCAGCGATCAGAGTTTCCACGCTGCTTATGTACGCACTGCCGTGAAACACATGACGGACCTAAATCACGTGAATTTTAACGACGTGAAAAATGCAGACGTCGTTTTTCGGGCAATGCATCAAACAACCTCCATTTTGAGTAGAATGGTCTAGTGGTTCTATGGGCGTAACTCATTTTGTATGGAGAAGTCGTTCCTGGTCCAGAGGTATGTCCAGCAGGCATGACACCGAGTCCTCCCAATGTAGGACAGAGAAGAGCTAGAGTGCATGGGTCTTCTGCAGCTCCCCAGCAGATAATCCATATCCATGTTAGATCCCTCTGAGCTCCAAGTCCTCCCAATGTAGGACAGAGAATAGCTAGAGTGCATGTGGCTTCTGTAGCGATCCATCAGATAATCCATATCCACATTAGATCCCTCTGGGCTCCCCAGTCTTCCGGATGTGGGACAGAGAAGAGCTAGAGTGCATGTGTCTTCCGCAGCTATGAAGCAGATCACCCATATCCATGTTAGAGCCCTCTGAGCTCTCCAGTCCTCCCAATGGAGGACAGAGAAGACCTAGAGTGCACGTGTCTTCTGCAGGTAGCCAGCAGGTAATTCATATCCACGTTAGAACCCTATGAGCTCCCCAGTCCTCCCATTGTCGGACAGAGAAGGGCTAGAGTGCATGGGTCTTCTGCAGCTATCGAGCAGGTAACCCAAATCCATGTTAGATCTCTCCGAGCTCCACAGTATTCGCAATGTAGGACAGAGAAGAGCTAGAGTGCCTGTGTCTTCTGCAGCTATGCAGCAGATAATCCATATCCATGTTAGATCCCTCTGAGCTCCCCAGTCCTCCCAATGTATGACAGACAAGAGCTAGAGTGCATGGGTCTTCTGCAGCTATCCATCAGATAATCCATATCCACGTTAGATCCCTCTGAGCTCCCCAGTCCTCCCATTGTAGGACAAAGAAGAGCTAGAGTGCATGTGTCTTCTGCAGCTTTTCAGCAGATAATCCATATCCAGATTCGATCCCTAGCCCCCCAGTCCTCGCAATGTAGGACAGAGAAGAGCTAGAGTGCATGTGTCTTCTGCAGCTATCCACCAGATAACCCATATCCACGTTAGATCCATCTGGGCTCCCCGGTCCTCCCATTGTAGCAAAGAGAAGAGCTAGAGTGCATGTGTCTTCTGCAGCTATTCAGCAGATAATCTATACCCACGCAAGATCCCTCTGAGCTCCCCAGTCCTCCCATTGTCGGATAGAGAAGGGCTAGAGTGCATGGGTCTTCTGCAGCTTTCGAGCAGGTAACCCAAATCCATGTTAGATCTCTCCGAGCTCCACAGTCTTCGCAATGTACGACAGAGAAGAGATAGAATGCATGTGTCTTCTGCAGTTTTCCAGCAGCTATTCCATATCCACGTTAGATCCCTCTGGACTCCCCAGTCCTCCCAATTTAGGACAGAGAAGAGTTAGAGTTCATGTGTCTTCTGCAGCTACCTAGCAGATAATCCCTATGCACGTTATATCCCTCTGAGTTTCACAGTCCTCCCAATGTAGGACAGGGAAGACCTAGAGTGCACATGTCGTCTGCAGTTATCCAGCAGATAATCCATATCCATGTAAGATCCCTCTGACCTCCCCAGTCCTCCCAATGAATGTAGGACAGAGAAGAGTGCATGGGTCTTCTGCAGCTATTCATCATATAATCCAAATCCTGTTAGATCCCTCTGAACTCCACAGTCCTCGCAATGTACGACAGAGAAGAGCTAGAGTTCATGTGTCTTCTGCAGCTATCCAGCAGATAACCCATATCCATATTAGATCCATCTGGGCTCCCCAGTCCTTCCATTGTAGGACAGAGAAGATCTAGATTGCATGTGTCTTCTGCAGCTATGCAGCAGGTGATCCATATCCACATAAGATCCCTCTGAGCTCCCCAGTCCTCCCAATGTAGGACAGAGAAGAGCTAGAGTGCATGTGTCTTCTGCAGCTATCCAGCAGATAATCCATATCCATGTTGGATCCCTCTGAGCTCCCAGTCCTCCCAATGTAGGACAGAGAAGAGCTAGACTGCATGTGTCTTCTGTAGCGATCCATCAGAAAATCCATATCCACATTAGATCCCTCTGGGCTCTCCAGTCCTCCGGATGTGGGACAGAGAAGATCTAGAGTGCATGTGTCTTCTGAAGCTTTACAGCAGATAATTCATACCCAAGTTAGATCACTCTGAGCTCCCCAGTCCTCCCAATGTAGGACAGAGAAGATCTAGAGTGCACGTGTCTTCTGCAGCTATCCAGCAGATAATCCATATCCATGTTAGATCCCTCTGAGCTCCCTAGTCCTCCCAATGTAGGACAGAGAAGAGCTAGAGTGCATGTTTCTTCTGTAGCTTCCCAGCAGATAATCCATATCCACGTTAGATCCCTCTGGGCTCCCCAGTCCTCCCAATGTAGGAAAAGGAAGAGCTAGAGTGCATGTGTTTTCTTCAGCTATCCAGCAGGTAATCCATATCCACGTTAGAACCCTCTGAGCTACCAAGTCCTCCCATTGTATGACAGAGAAGAGCTAGCGTGCATGGGTCTTCTGCAGCTATCCAGTAGATAATCCAAATCCTTGTTAGAGCCCTCTGAGATCCACAGTCCTCGCAATGTACAACAGAGAAGAGCTATAGTGCATATGTCTACTGCAGTTATCCAGCAGCTAATCCATATCCACGTTAGATTTCTCTGGGCTCCCATTTCTCCCAATGTAGGACAGAAAAGAGCTAGAGTTCATGTGTCTTCTGCAGCTATCCACCAGAAAACCCATATCCACGTTACATTCATCTGGGCTCCCCGGTCCTCCCATTGTAGGAAAGAGAAGAGCTAGAGTGCATGTGTCTTCTGCAGCTATTCAGATGATAATCTATACCCACGCAAGATCCCTCTAAGCTCCCCAGTCCTCTCAATGTAGGACAGAGAAGAGCTAGAGTGCCTGGGTCTTCTGCAGCTATGCAGAAGATAATTCACATCCATGTTAGATCCCTCTGAGCTCCCCAGTCCTCCCAATGTATGACAGACAATAGCTAGAGTGCATGGGTCTTCTGCAGCTATCCACCAGATAACCCATATCCACGTTACATCCATCTGGGCTCCCCGGTCCTCCCATTGTAGGAAAGAGAAGAGCTAGAGTGCATGTGTCTTCTGCAGCTATTCAGATGATAATCTATACCCACTCAAGATCCCTCTGAGCTCCCCAGTCCTCCCAATGTATGACAGACAATAGCTAGAGTGCATGGGTCTTCTGCAGCTATCCATCAGAGAATCCATATCCACGTTAGATCCCTCTGAGCTCCCCACTCCTCCTATTGTAGGACAAAGAAGAGCTAGAGTGCATGTGTCTTCTGCAGCTTTTCAGCAGATAATCCATATCCAGATTAGATCCCTAGCCCCCCAGTCCTCCCAATGTAGGCCAGAGAAGAGCTAGAGTGCATGGGTCTTCTGCAGCTCCCCAGCAGATAATCCATATCCACGTTAGATCCCTCTGAGCTCCAAGTCCTCCCAATGTAGGACAGAGAATAGCTAGAGTGCATGTGGCTTCTTTAGCGATCCATCAGATAATCCATATCCACATTAGATCCCTCTGGGCTCCCCAGTCTTCCGGATGTGGGACAGAGAAGAGCTAGAGTGCATGTGTCTTCCGCAGCTATGAAGCAGATCATCCATATCCATGTTAGAGCCCTCTGAGCTCTCCAGTCCTCCCAATGGAGGACAGAGAAGACCTAGAGTGCACGTGTCTTCTGCAGGTAGCCAGCAGGTAATTCATATCCATGTTAGAACCCTATTAGCTCCCCAGTCCTCCCATTGTCGGACAGAGAAGGGCTAGAGTGCATGGGTCTTCTGCAGCTATCGAGCAGGTAACCCAAATCCATGTTAGATCTCTCCAAGCTCCACAGTCTTCGCAATGTAGGACAGAGAAGAGCTAGAGTGCCTGTGTCTTCTGCAGCTATGCAGCAGATAATCCATATCCAGATTAGATCCATAGCCCCCCAGTCCTCCCAATGTAGGCCAGAGAAGAGCTAGAGTGCATGGGTCTTCTGCAGCTCCCCAGCAGATAATCCATATCCACGTTAGATCCCTCTGAGCTCCAAGTCCTCCCAATGTAGGACAGAGAATAGCTAGAGTGCATGTGGCTTCTTTAGCGATCCATCAGATAATCCATATCCACATTAGATCTCTCTGGGCTCCCCAGTCTTCCGGATGTGGGACAGAGAAGAGCTAGAGTGCATGTGTCTTCCACAGCTATGAAGCAGATCATCCATATCCATGTTAGAGCCCTCTGAGCTCTCCAGTCCTCCCAATGGAGGACAGAGAAGACCTAGAGTGCACGTGTCTTCTGCAGGTAGCCAGCAGGTAATTCATATCCATGTTAGAACCCTATTAGCTCCCCAGTCCTCCCATTGTCGGACAGAGAAGGGCTAGAGTGCATGGGTCTTCTGCAGCTATAGAGCAGGTAACCCAAATCCATGTTAGATCTCTCCGAGCTCCACAGTCTTCGCAATGTAGGACAGAGAAGAGCTAGAGTGCCTGGGTCTTCTGCAGCTATGCAGAAGATAATTCACATCCATGTTAGATCCCTCTGAGCTCCCCAGTCCTCCCAATGTATGACAGACAATAGCTAGAGTGCATGGGTCTTCTGCAGCTATCCACCTGATAACCCATATCCACGTTACATCCATCTGGGCTCCCCGGTCCTCCCATTGTAGGAAAGAGAAGAGCTAGAGTGCATGTGTCTTCTGCAGCTATTCAGATGATAATCTATACCCACGCAAGATCCCTCTAAGCTCCCCAGTCCTCTCAATGTAGGACAGAGAAGAGCTAGAGTGCCTGGGTCTTCTGCAGCTATGCAGAAGATAATTCACATCCATGTTAGATCCCTCTGAGCTCCCCAGTCCTCCCAATGTATGACAGACAATAGCTAGAGTGCATGGGTCTTCTGCAGCTATCCATCAGAGAATCCATATTCACGTTAGATCCCTCTGAGCTCCCCACTCCTCCTATTGTAGGACAAAGAAGAGCTAGAGTGCATGTGTCTTCTGCAGCTTTTCAGCAGATAATCCATATCCAGATTAGATCCCTAGCCCCCCAGTCCTCCCAATGCAGGCCAGAGAAGAGCTAGAGTGCATGGGTCTTCTGCAGCTCCCCAGCAGATAATCCATATCCACGTTAGATCCCTCTGAGATCCAAGTCCTCCCAATGTAGGACAGAGAATAGCTAGAGTGCATGTGGCTTCTTTAGCGATCCATCAGATAATCCATATCCACATTAGATCCCTCTGGGCTCCCCAGTCTTCCGGATGTGGGACAGAGAAGAGCTAGAGTGCATGTGTCTTCCGCAGCTATGAAGCAGATCATCCATATCCATGTTAGAGCCCTCTGAGCTCTCCAGTCCTCCCAATGGAGGACAGAGAAGACCTAGAGTGCACGTGTCTTCTGCAGGTAGCCAGCAGGCAATTCATATCCATGTTAGAACCCTATTAGCTCCCCAGTCCTCCCATTGTCGGACAGAGAAGGGCTAGAGTGCATGGGTCTTCTGCAGCTATCGAGCAGGTAACCCAAATCCATGTTAGATCTCTCCGAGCTCCACAGTCTTCGCAATGTAGGACAGAGAAGAGCTAGAGTGCATGTGTCTTCTGCAGCTATGCAGCAGATAATCCATATCCAGATTAGATCCCTAGCCCCCCATTCCTCCCAATGTAGGCCAGAGAAGAGCTAGAGTGCATGGGGCTTCTGCAGCTCCCCAGCAGATAATCCATATCCACGTTAGATCCCTCTGAGCTCCAAGTCCTCCCAATGTAGGACAGAGAATAGCTAGAGTGCATGTGGCTTCTTTAGCGATCCATCAGATAATCCATATCCACATTAGATCCCTCTGGGCTCCCCAGTCTTCCGGATGTGGGACAGAGAAGAGCTAGAGTGCATGTGTCTTCCACAGCTATGAAGCAGATCATCCATATCCATGTTAGAGCCCTCTGAGCTCTCCAGTCCTCCCAATGGAGGACAGAGAAGACCTAGAGTGCACGTGTCTTCTGCAGGTAGCCAGCAGGTAATTCATATCCATGTTAGAACCCTATTAGCTCCCCAGTCCTCCCATTGTCGGACAGAGAAGGGCTAGAGTGCATGGGTCTTCTGCAGCTATCGAGCAGGTAACCCAAATCCATGTTAGATCTCTCCGAGCTCCACAGTCTTCGCAATGTAGGACAGAGAAGAGCTAGAGTACCTGTGTCTTCTGCAGCTATGCAGCAGATAATCCATATCCATGTTAGATCCCTCTGAGCTCCCCAGTCCTCCCAATGTATGACAGACAAGAGCTAGAGTGCATGGGTCTTCTGCAGCTATCCATCAGATAATCCATATCCACGTTAGATCCCTCTGAGCTCCCCAGTCCTCCCATTGTAGGACAAAGAAGAGCTAGAGTGCATGTGTCTTCTGCAGCTTTTCAGCAGATAATCCATATCCAGATTAGATCCCTAGCCCCCCAGTCCTCCCAATGTAGGACAGAGAAGAGCTAGAGTGCATGTGTCTTCTGCAGCTATCCACCAGATCATATCCATGTTAGATCCATCTGGGCTCCCCGGTCCTCCCATTGTAGCAAAGAGAAGAGCTAGAGTGCATGTGTCTTCTGCAGCTATTCAGCAGATAATCTATACCCACGCAAGATCCCTCTGAGCTCCCCAGTCCTCCCATTGTTGGACAGAGAAGGGCTAGAGTGCACGGGTCTTCTGCAGCTTGCGAGCAGGTAACCCAAATCCATGTTAGATCTCTCCGAGCTCCACAGTCTTCGCAATGTACGACAGAGAAGAGCTAGAATGCATGTGTCTTCTGCAGTTTTCCAGAAGCTATTCCATATCCACGTTAGATCCCTCTGGACTCCCCAGTCCTCCTAATTTAGGACAGAGAAGAGTTAGAGTTCATTTGTCTTCTGCAGCTATCCATCGGATAACCCATATCCACGTTAGATCCATCTGAGCTCCCCAGTCCTCCCAATGTATGACAGACAAGAGCTAGAGTGCATGGGTCTTCTGCAGCTATCCATCAGATAATCCATATCCACGTTAGATCCCTCTGAGCTCCCAAGTCCTCTCAATGCAGGGCAGAGAAGAGCTAGAGTGCATGTGTCTTCTGCAGCTTTCTAGCAGATAATCCATATCCACGTTAGACCCATCTGGGCTCCCCAGTCCTCCCAATGTAGGACTGAGAAGAGCTAGAGTGTTTTCTGCAGCTATCGAGCGAATAATCCATATCCACGTTAGATCCCTCTGAGCTCCCCAGTCCTGCCATTGTAGGACAGAGAAGAGCTAGAGTGCATGTGTCTTCTGCAGCTTTTCAGCAGATAATCCATATCCAGATTAGATCGCTGGCCCCCCAGTCCTCCCAATGTAGGACAGAGAAGAGCTAGAGTGCATGGGTCTTCTGCAACTCCCCAGCAGATAATCCATATCCATGTTCAATCCCTCTGAGCTCCCAGTCCTCCCAATGTAGGACAGAGAAGAGCTAGAGTGCATGTGTCTTCTGCAGCTATCCAGCAGATAATCCATATCCATGTTGGATCCCTCTGAGCTCCCAGTCCTCCCAATGTAGGACAGAGAAGAGCTAGACTGCATGTGTCTTCTGTAGCGATCCATCAGAAAATCCATATCCACATTAGATCCCTCTGGGCTCTCCAGTCCTCCGGATGTGGGACAGAGAAGACCTAGAGTGCATGTGTCTTCTGAAGCTTTACAGCAGATAATTCATACCCAAGTTAGATCACTCTGAGCTCCCCAGTCCTCCCAATGTAGGACAGAGAAGATCTAGAGTGCACGTGTCTTCTGCAGCTATCCAGCAGATAATCCATATCCATGTTAGATCCCTCTGAGCTCCCTAGTCCTCCCAATGTAGGACAGAGAAGAGCTAGAGTGCATGTGTTTTCTTCAGCTATCCAGCAGGTAATCCATATCCACGTTAGAACCCTCTGAGCTACCAAGTCCTCCCATTGTATGACAGAGAAGAGCTAGCGTGCATGGGTCTTCTGCAGCTATCCAGTAGATAATCCAAATCCTTGTTAGAGCCCTCTGAGATCCACAGTCCTCGCAATGTACAACAGAGAAGAGCTATAGTGCATATGTCTACTGCAGTTATCCAGCAGCTAATCCATATCCACGTTAGATTTCTCTGGGCTCCCATTTCTCCCAATGTAGGACAGAAAAGAGCTAGAGTTCATGTGTCTTCTGCAGCTATCCACCAGATAACCCATATCCACGTTACATCCATCTGGGCTCCCCGGTCCTCCCATTGTAGGAAAGAGAAGAGCTAGAGTGCATGTGTCTTATGCAGCTATTCAGATGATAATCTATACCCACGCAAGATCCCTCTAAGCTCCCCAGTCCTCTCAATGTAGGACAGAGAAGAGCTAGAGTGCCTGGGTCTTCTGCAGCTATGCAGAAGATAATTCACATCCATGTTAGATCCCTCTGAGCTCCCAGGCCTCCCAATGTATGACAGACAATAGCTAGAGTGCATGGGTCTTCTGCAGCTATCCATCAGAGAATCCATATCCACGTTAGATCCCTCTGAGCTCCCCACTCCTCCTATTGTAGGACAAAGAAGAGCTAGAGTGCATGTGTCTTCTGCAGCTTTTCAGCAGATAATCCATATCCAGATTAGATCCCTAGCGCCCCAGTCCTCCCAATGTAGGCCAGAGAAGAGCTAGAGTGCATGGGTCTTCTGCAGCTCCCCAGCAGATAATCCATATCCACGTTAGATCCCTCTGAGCTCCAAGTCCTCCCAATGTAGGACAGAGAATAGCTAGAGTGCATGTGGCTTCTTTAGCGATCCATCAGATAATCCATATCCACATTAGATCCCTCTGGGCTCCCCAGTCTTCCGGATGTGGGACAGAGAAGAGCTAGAGTGCATGTGTCTTCCGCAGCTATGAAGCAGATCATCCATATCCATGTTAGAGCCCTCTGAGCTCTCCAGACCTCCCAATGGAGGACAGAGAAGACCTAGAGTGCACCTGTCTTCTGCAGGTAGCCAGCAGGTAATTCATATCCATGTTAGAACCCTATTAGCTCCCCAGTCCTCCCATTGTCGGACAGAGAAGGGCTAGAGTGCATGGGTCTTCTGCAGCTATCGAGCAGGTAACCCAAATCCATGTTAGATCTCTCCGAGCTCCACAGTCTTCGCAATGTAGGACAGAGAACAGCTAGAGTGCCTGTGTCTTCTGCAGCTATGCAGCAGATAATCCATATCCAGATTAGATCCCTAGCCCCCCAGTCCTCCCAATGTAGGCCAGAGAAGAGCTAGAGTGCATGGGTCTTCTGCAGCTCCCCAGCAGATAATCCATATCCACGTTAGATCCCTCTGAGCTCCAAGTCCTCCCAATGTAGGACAGAGAATAGCTAGAGTGCATGTGGCTTCTTTAGCGATCCATCAGATAATCCATATCCACATTAGATCCCTCTGGGCTCCCCAGTCTTCCGGATGTGGGACAGAGAAGAGCTAGAGTGCATGTGTCTTCCGCAGCTATGAAGCAGATCATCCATATCCATGTTAGAGCCCTCTGAGCTCTCCAGTCCCCCCAATGGAGGACATAGAAGACCTAGAGTGCATGTGTCTTCTGCAGGTAGCCAGCAGGTAATTCATATCCATGTTAGAACCCTATTAGCTCCCCAGTCCTCCCATTGTCGGATAGAGAAGGGCTAGAGTGCATGGGTCTTCTGCAGCTATCGAGCAGGTAACCCAAATCCATGTTAGATCTCTCCGAGCTCCACAGTCTTCGCAATGTAGGACAGAGAAGAGCTAGAGTGTCTGTGTCTTCTGCAGCTATGCAGCAGATAATCCATATCCATGTTAGATCCCTCTGAGCACCCCAGTCCTCCCAATGTATGACAGACAATAGCTAGAGTGCATGGGTCTTCTGCAGCTATCCATCAGAGAATCCATATTCACGTTAGATCCCTCTGAGCTCCCCACTCCTCCTATTGTAGGACAAAGAAGAGCTAGAGTGCATGTGTCTTCTGCAGCTTTTCAGCAGATAATCCATATCCAGATTAGATCCCTAGCCCCCCAGTCCTCCCAATGCAGGCCAGAGAAGAGCTAGAGTGCATGGGTCTTCTGCAGCTCCCCAGCAGATAATCCATATCCACGTTAGATCCCTCTGAGATCCAAGTCCTCCCAATGTAGGACAGAGAATAGCTAGAGTGCATGTGGCTTCTTTAGCGATCCATCAGATAATCCATATCCACATTAGATCCCTCTGGGCTCCCCAGTCTTCCGGATGTGGGACAGAGAAGAGCTAGAGTGCATGTGTCTTCCGCAGCTATGAAGCAGATCATCCATATCCATGTTAGAGCCCTCTGAGCTCTCCAGTCCTCCCAATGGAGGACAGAGAAGACCTAGAGTGCACGTGTCTTCTGCAGGTAGCCAGCAGGCAATTCATATCCATGTTAGAACCCTATTAGCTCCCCAGTCCTCCCATTGTCGGACAGAGAAGGGCTAGAGTGCATGGGTCTTCTGCAGCTATCGAGCAGGTAACCCAAATCCATGTTAGATCTCTCCGAGCTCCACAGTCTTCGCAATGTAGGACAGAGAAGAGCTAGAGTGCATGTGTCTTCTGCAGCTATGCAGCAGATAATCCATATCCAGATTAGATCCCTAGCCCCCCATTCCTCCCAATGTAGGCCAGAGAAGAGCTAGAGTGCATGGGGCTTCTGCAGCTCCCCAGCAGATAATCCATATCCACGTTAGATCCCTCTGAGCTCCAAGTCCTCCCAATGTAGGACAGAGAATAGCTAGAGTGCATGTGGCTTCTTTAGCGATCCATCAGATAATCCATATCCACATTAGATCCCTCTGGGCTCCCCAGTCTTCCGGATGTGGGACAGAGAAGAGCTAGAGTGCATGTGTCTTCCACAGCTATGAAGCAGATCATCCATATCCATGTTAGAGCCCTCTGAGCTCTCCAGTCCTCCCAATGGAGGACAGAGAAGACCTAGAGTGCACGTGTCTTCTGCAGGTAGCCAGCAGGTAATTCATATCCATGTTAGAACCCTATTAGCTCCCCAGTCCTCCCATTGTCGGACAGAGAAGGGCTAGAGTGCATGGGTCTTCTGCAGCTATCGAGCAGGTAACCCAAATCCATGTTAGATCTCTCCGAGCTCCACAGTCTTCGCAATGTAGGACAGAGAAGAGCTAGAGTACCTGTGTCTTCTGCAGCTATGCAGCAGATAATCCATATCCATGTTAGATCCCTCTGAGCTCCCCAGTCCTCCCAATGTATGACAGACAAGAGCTAGAGTGCATGGGTCTTCTGCAGCTATCCATCAGATAATCCATATCCACGTTAGATCCCTCTGAGCTCCCCAGTCCTCCCATTGTAGGACAAAGAAGAGCTAGAGTGCATGTGTCTTCTGCAGCTTTTCAGCAGATAATCCATATCCAGATTAGATCCCTAGCCCCCCAGTCCTCCCAATGTAGGACAGAGAAGAGCTAGAGTGCATGTGTCTTCTGCAGCTATCCACCAGATCATATCCATGTTAGATCCATCTGGGCTCCCCGGTCCTCCCATTGTAGCAAAGAGAAGAGCTAGAGTGCATGTGTCTTCTGCAGCTATTCAGCAGATAATCTATACCCACGCAAGATCCCTCTGAGCTCCCCAGTCCTCCCATTGTTGGACAGAGAAGGGCTAGAGTGCACGGGTCTTCTGCAGCTTGCGAGCAGGTAACCCAAATCCATGTTAGATCTCTCCGAGCTCCACAGTCTTCGCAATGTACGACAGAGAAGAGCTAGAATGCATGTGTCTTCTGCAGTTTTCCAGAAGCTATTCCATATCCACGTTAGATCCCTCTGGACTCCCCAGTCCTCCTAATTTAGGACAGAGAAGAGTTAGAGTTCATTTGTCTTCTGCAGCTATCCATCGGATAACCCATATCCACGTTAGATCCATCTGAGCTCCCCAGTCCTCCCAATGTATGACAGACAAGAGCTAGAGTGCATGGGTCTTCTGCAGCTATCCATCAGATAATCCATATCCACGTTAGATCCCTCTGAGCTCCCAAGTCCTCTCAATGCAGGGCAGAGAAGAGCTAGAGTGCATGTGTCTTCTGCAGCTTTCTAGCAGATAATCCATATCCACGTTAGACCCATCTGGGCTCCCCAGTCCTCCCAATGTAGGACTGAGAAGAGCTAGAGTGTTTTCTGCAGCTATCGAGCGAATAATCCATATCCACGTTAGATCCCTCTGAGCTCCCCAGTCCTGCCATTGTAGGACAGAGAAGAGCTAGAGTGCATGTGTCTTCTGCAGCTTTTCAGCAGATAATCCATATCCAGATTAGATCGCTGGCCCCCCAGTCCTCCCAATGTAGGACAGAGAAGAGCTAGAGTGCATGGGTCTTCTGCAACTCCCCAGCAGATAATCCATATCCATGTTCAATCCCTCTGAGCTCCCAGTCCTCCCAATGTAGGACAGAGAAGAGCTAGAGTGCATGTGTCTTCTGCAGCTATCCAGCAGATAATCCATATCCATGTTGGATCCCTCTGAGCTCCCAGTCCTCCCAATGTAGGACAGAGAAGAGCTAGACTGCATGTGTCTTCTGTAGCGATCCATCAGAAAATCCATATCCACATTAGATCCCTCTGGGCTCTCCAGTCCTCCGGATGTGGGACAGAGAAGACCTAGAGTGCATGTGTCTTCTGAAGCTTTACAGCAGATAATTCATACCCAAGTTAGATCACTCTGAGCTCCCCAGTCCTCCCAATGTAGGACAGAGAAGATCTAGAGTGCACGTGTCTTCTGCAGCTATCCAGCAGATAATCCATATCCATGTTAGATCCCTCTGAGCTCCCTAGTCCTCCCAATGTAGGACAGAGAAGAGCTAGAGTGCATGTGTTTTCTTCAGCTATCCAGCAGGTAATCCATATCCACGTTAGAACCCTCTGAGCTACCAAGTCCTCCCATTGTATGACAGAGAAGAGCTAGCGTGCATGGGTCTTCTGCAGCTATCCAGTAGATAATCCAAATCCTTGTTAGAGCCCTCTGAGATCCACAGTCCTCGCAATGTACAACAGAGAAGAGCTATAGTGCATATGTCTACTGCAGTTATCCAGCAGCTAATCCATATCCACGTTAGATTTCTCTGGGCTCCCATTTCTCCCAATGTAGGACAGAAAAGAGCTAGAGTTCATGTGTCTTCTGCAGCTATCCACCAGATAACCCATATCCACGTTACATCCATCTGGGCTCCCCGGTCCTCCCATTGTAGGAAAGAGAAGAGCTAGAGTGCATGTGTCTTATGCAGCTATTCAGATGATAATCTATACCCACGCAAGATCCCTCTAAGCTCCCCAGTCCTCTCAATGTAGGACAGAGAAGAGCTAGAGTGCCTGGGTCTTCTGCAGCTATGCAGAAGATAATTCACATCCATGTTAGATCCCTCTGAGCTCCCAGGCCTCCCAATGTATGACAGACAATAGCTAGAGTGCATGGGTCTTCTGCAGCTATCCATCAGAGAATCCATATCCACGTTAGATCCCTCTGAGCTCCCCACTCCTCCTATTGTAGGACAAAGAAGAGCTAGAGTGCATGTGTCTTCTGCAGCTTTTCAGCAGATAATCCATATCCAGATTAGATCCCTAGCGCCCCAGTCCTCCCAATGTAGGCCAGAGAAGAGCTAGAGTGCATGGGTCTTCTGCAGCTCCCCAGCAGATAATCCATATCCACGTTAGATCCCTCTGAGCTCCAAGTCCTCCCAATGTAGGACAGAGAATAGCTAGAGTGCATGTGGCTTCTTTAGCGATCCATCAGATAATCCATATCCACATTAGATCCCTCTGGGCTCCCCAGTCTTCCGGATGTGGGACAGAGAAGAGCTAGAGTGCATGTGTCTTCCGCAGCTATGAAGCAGATCATCCATATCCATGTTAGAGCCCTCTGAGCTCTCCAGACCTCCCAATGGAGGACAGAGAAGACCTAGAGTGCACCTGTCTTCTGCAGGTAGCCAGCAGGTAATTCATATCCATGTTAGAACCCTATTAGCTCCCCAGTCCTCCCATTGTCGGACAGAGAAGGGCTAGAGTGCATGGGTCTTCTGCAGCTATCGAGCAGGTAACCCAAATCCATGTTAGATCTCTCCGAGCTCCACAGTCTTCGCAATGTAGGACAGAGAACAGCTAGAGTGCCTGTGTCTTCTGCAGCTATGCAGCAGATAATCCATATCCAGATTAGATCCCTAGCCCCCCAGTCCTCCCAATGTAGGCCAGAGAAGAGCTAGAGTGCATGGGTCTTCTGCAGCTCCCCAGCAGATAATCCATATCCACGTTAGATCCCTCTGAGCTCCAAGTCCTCCCAATGTAGGACAGAGAATAGCTAGAGTGCATGTGGCTTCTTTAGCGATCCATCAGATAATCCATATCCACATTAGATCCCTCTGGGCTCCCCAGTCTTCCGGATGTGGGACAGAGAAGAGCTAGAGTGCATGTGTCTTCCGCAGCTATGAAGCAGATCATCCATATCCATGTTAGAGCCCTCTGAGCTCTCCAGTCCCCCCAATGGAGGACATAGAAGACCTAGAGTGCATGTGTCTTCTGCAGGTAGCCAGCAGGTAATTCATATCCATGTTAGAACCCTATTAGCTCCCCAGTCCTCCCATTGTCGGATAGAGAAGGGCTAGAGTGCATGGGTCTTCTGCAGCTATCGAGCAGGTAACCCAAATCCATGTTAGATCTCTCCGAGCTCCACAGTCTTCGCAATGTAGGACAGAGAAGAGCTAGAGTGTCTGTGTCTTCTGCAGCTATGCAGCAGATAATCCATATCCATGTTAGATCCCTCTGAGCACCCCAGTCCTCCCAATGTATGACAGACAAGAGCTAGAGTGCATGGGTCTTCTGCAGCTATCCATCAGATAATCCATATCCACGTTAGATCCCTCTGAGCTCCCCAGTCCTCCCATTGTAGGACAAAGAAGAGCTAGAGTGCATGTGTCTTCTGCAGCTTTTCAGCAGATAATCCATATCCAGATTAGATCCCTAGCCCCCCAGTCCTCCCAATGTAGGACAGAGAAGAGCTAGAGTGCATGTGTCTTCTGCAGCTATCCACCAGATCATATTCATGTTAGATCCATCTGGGCTCCCCGGTCCTCCCATTGTAGCAAAGAGAAGAGCTAGAGTGCATGTGTCTTCTGCAGCTATTCAGCAGATAATCTATACCCACGCAAGATCCCTCTGAGCTCCCCAGTCCTCCCATTGTTGGACAGAGAAGGGCTAGAGTGCACGGGTCTTCTGCAGCTTGCGAGCAGGTAACCCAAATCCATGTTAGATCTCTCCGAGCTCCACAGTCTTCGCAATGTACGACAGAGAAGAGCTAGAATGCATGTGTCTTCTGCAGTTTTCCAGAAGCTATTCCATATCCACGTTAGATCCCTCTGGACTCCCCAGTCCTCCCAATTTAGGACAGAGAAGAGTTAGAGTTCATTTGTCTTCTGCAGCTATCCATCGGATAACCCATATCCACGTTAGATCCATCTGAGCTCCCCAGTCCTCCCAATGTATGACAGACAAGAGCTAGAGTGCATGGGTCTTCTGCAGCTATCCATCAGATAATCCATATCCACGTTAGATCCCTCTGAGCTCCCAAGTCCTCTCAATGCAGGGCAGAGAAGAGCTAGAGTGCATGTGTCTTCTGCAGCTTTCTAGCAGATAATCCATATCCACGTTAGACCCATCTGGGCTCCCCAGTCCTCCCAATGTAGGACTGAGAAGAGCTAGAGTGTTTTCTGCAGCTATCGAGCGAATAATCCATATCCACGTTAGATCCCTCTGAACTCCCCAGTCCTGCCATTGTAGGACAGAGAAGAGCTAGAGTGCATGTGTCTTCTGCAGCTTTTCAGCAGATAATCCATATCCAGATTAGATCCCTGGCCCCCCAGTCCTCCCAATGTAGGACAGAGAAGAGCTAGAGTGCATGGGTCTTCTGCAACTCCCCAGCAGATAATCCATATCCATGTTATATCCCTCTGAGCTCCCAGTCCTCCCAATGTAGGACAGAGAATAGCTAGAGTGCATGTGTCTTCTGTAGCGATCCATCAGATAATCCATATCCACATTAGATCCCTCTGGGCTCCCCAGTCTTCCGGATGTGGGAAAGAGAAGGGCTAGAGTGCATGGGTCTTCTGCAGCTATCGAGCCGATAACCCAAATCCATGTTAGATCTCTCCGAGCTCCACAGTCTTCGCAATGTACGACAGAGAAGAGCTAGAATGCATGTGTCTTCTGCAATTTTCCAACAGCTATTCCATATCCACGTTAGATCCCTCTGGACTCCCCAGTACTCCCAATTTAGGACAGAGAAGAGTTAGAGTTCATGTGTCTTCTGCAGCTATCCATCAGATAACCCATATCCACGTTAGATTCATCTGGGCTCCCTAGTCCTCCCATTGTAGGACAGAGAAGAGCTAGAGTGCATGTGTCGTCTGCAGCTATCCAGCAGATAATCTATATCCATGTAAGATCCCTCTGAGCTCCCCAGTCCTCCCAATGTAGGACAGAGAAGAGCTAGAGTGCGTGTGTCTTCTGCAGTTATGCAGCAGATAATCCATATCCATGTTAGATCCCTCTGAGCTCTCCAGTCTTCCCAATCTAGGGCCGAGAAGACCTAGACTGCATGAGTCTTCTGCAGCTATCCAGGAGATAATACATATCCACGTTAGATCCCTCTGAGCTCCACAGTCCTACCAATGTATGACAGATAAGAGCTAGAGTGCATGGGTCTTCTGCAGCTATCCAGCAGATAATCCATATCCACGTTAGATCCCTCTGAGCTCCCCAGACCTCCCAATGTAGGACAGAGAAGAGCTAGAGTGCATGTCTCTTCTGCAGCTTTCCAGCAGATAATCCATATCCACGTTAGACCCCTCTGGGCTCCCCAGTCCTCCCAATGTAGGACAGAGAAGAGCTAGAGTGCACGTGTCTTCTGCAGCTTTTCAGAAGATAATCCATATCCACATTAGATCCCTAGCCCCCCAAGTCCTCCCAATGTAGGACAGAGAAGAGCTAGAGTGCATGGGTCTTCAGCAGCTCCCCAGCAGATAATCCATATCCATGTTAGATCCCTCTGACCTCCCAGTCCTCCCAATGTAGGACAGAGAATAGCTAGAGTGCATGTGTCTTCTGTAGCGATCCATCAGATAATCCATATCCACATTAGATCCCTCTGGGCTCCCCAGTCTTCCAAATTTGGGACAGAGAAGAGCTAGAGTGCATGTGTCTTCTGCAGCTATCCAGCAGATCATCCACATCCATGTTAGATCCCTCTGAGCTCCCCAGTCCTCCCAAAGTAGGACAGAGAAGACCTAGAGTGCATATGTCTTCTACAGCTAGTCAGCAGGTAATCCATATCCACATTAGAACCCTCTGAGCTCCCCAGTCCTCCCATTGTATGACAGAGAAGAGCTAGAGTGCATGGGTCTTCTGCAGCTATCGGAAAAAATCAGAAAATCGAAATCCATGTTAGATCTCTCCGAGCTCCACAGTCTTCGCAATGTACGACAGAGAAGGGCTAGAGTGCATCTGTCTTCTGCAGTTTTCCAGCAGCTATTCCATATCCACGTTAGAGCCCTCTGGACTCCCCAGTCCTCCCAATTTAGGAAAGAGAAGAGCTAGAGTTAATGTGTCATCTGCAGCTATCCAGCAGATAATCTATATCAACGTAAGATCCCTCTGAGCTCCCCAGTCCTCCCAATGTAGGACAGAGAAGCGCTAGAGTGCATGTGTCTACTACAACTATGCAGCAGATAATCCATATCCATGTTAGATCCCTCTGAGCGCCCCAGTCTTCCTAATGTAGGACCGATAAGACCTACACTGCATGAGTCTTCTGCAGCTTTCCAGCAAATAATACATATCCACGTTAGATTCCTCTGAGCTCCCCAGTCCTCCCAATGTAGGAAAGAGAAGAGCTAGAGTGCATGTGTCTTCTGCAGCTGTCCAGCAGATAATCAATGTCCACATTAGACTCCACTGAGCACCCCCGTCCTCCCAATGTAGGACAGAGAAGAGCTAGACTGCATGAGTCTTCTGCAGCTATCCAGCAGATAATACATATCCACGTTACATTCCTCTGAGCTCCGCAGTCCTCCCAATGTAGGAGAGAGAAGAGCTAGAGTGTATGTGTCTTCTGCAGCTATCCAGCAGATAATCCATATCCATATTAGACTCCACTGAGCACCCCCGTCCTCCCAATGTAGGACCGAGAAAACCAACACTGCATGAGTCTTCTGCAGCTATCCAGCAGATAATACATATCCACTTTAGATTCCTCTGAGCTCCACAGTCCTCCCAATGTAGGAGAGAGAAGAGCTAGAGTGTATGTGTCTTCTGCAGCTATTCAGCAAATAATCCATATCCATGTTAGATCCCTCTGAGCTCCCCAACCCTCCCAATGTATGGCAGTGAAGAGCTAGAGTGCATGGGTCTTCTGCAGCTATCGAGCAGAAAATCCAAATCCATGTTAGATCTCTCTGAGCTCCACAGTCCTCGCAATGTATGACAGAGAAGAGGTAGAGTGCTTGTGTCTTCTGCAGTTTTCCAGCAGATAATCCATATCCATGGTAAATCCCTCTCAGCTCCCCAGTCTTCCCAATGTACTACCGAGAAGACCTAGACTGCATGAGTCTTCTGCATCTATCCAGTAGATAATACATATCCACGTTAGATCCCTCTGAGTGCCCCCGTCCACCCAATGTAGGAGAGAGAAGAGCTATTGTGCATGTGTCTTCTGTAGCTATCTAGCAGATAATCCATATCTACATTAGACTCCTCTGATCGCCCCCGACCTCCTAATGTAGGAGAGAGAAGAGCTAGAGTACATGCGTCTTCTGCTGCTATCCAGCAAATAGGCCATATCCATGTTAGATCCCTCTGAGCTCCTGAGTTCTCCTAATGTAGGACAGAGATGATCTAGAGTACATGTTTCTTCTGCAGCTTTCCAGCAGATAATCCATACCCACGTTGGATCCCTCCCAGCTCCCCATTCCTTCCAATGTAGCAGAGAGAAGAGCTAGAGTGCATGTGTCTTCTGCAGCTTTCCAGCAATTAATCCATATCCACGTTAGATCCCTCTTATCTCCACAATCTTCCCAATGTAGGACAGAGAAGATCTAGAGTGCATGTGTCTTCTGCAGCTATCCTGCAGATAATCCATTTCCACGTTAGACCCCTCTGGGCTCCCCAGTCCTCCCAATGTAGGACAGAAAAGAGCTAGAGTGCACGTGTCTTCTGCAGCTTTTCAGAAGATAATCCATATCCACATTAGATCCCTAGCCCCCCAAGTCCTCCCAATGTAGGACAGAGAAGAGCTAGAGTGCATGGGTCTTCAGGAGCTCCCCAGCAGATAATCCATATACATGTTAGATCCCTCTGACCTCCCAGTCCTCCCAATGTAGGACAGAGAATAGCTAAAGTGCATGTGTCTTCTGTAGCGATCCATCAGATAATCCATATCCACATTAGATCCCTCTGGGCTCCCCAGTCTTCCGAATTTGGGACAGAGAAGAGCTAGAGTGCATGTGTCTTCTGCAGCTATCCAGCAGATCATCCACATCCATGTTAGATCCCTCTGAGCTCCCCAGTCCTCCTAAAGTAGGACAGAGAAGACCTAGAATGCACATGTCTTCTACAGCTAGTCAGCAGGTAATCCATATCCACGTTAGAACCCTCTGAGCTCCCCAGTCCTCCCATTGTAGGACAGAGAAGAGCTAGAGTGCATGGAGCTTCTGCAGCTATCGAGCAGAAAATCAGAAAATCGAAATCCATGTTAGATCTCTCCGAGCTCCACAGTCTTCGCAATGTACGACAGAGAAGGGCTAGAGTGCATCTGTCTTCTGCAGTTTTCCAGCAGCTATTCCATATCCACGTTAGAGCCCTCTGGACTCCCCAGTCCTCCCAATTTAGGAAAGAGAAGAGCTAGAGTTAATGTGTCGTCTGCAGCTATCCAGCAGATAATCTATATCAACGTAAGATCCCTCTGAGCTCCCCAGTCCTCCCAATGTAGGACAGAGAAGCGCTAGAGTGCATGTGTCTACTACAACTATGCAGCAGATAATCCATATCCATGTTAGATCCCTCTGAGCGCCCCAGTCTTCCTAATGTAGGACCGATAATACCTACACTGCATGAGTCTTCTGCAGCTTTCCAGCAAATAATACATATCCACGTTAGATTCCTCTGAGCTCCCCAGTCCTCCCAATGTAGGAAAGAGAAGAGCTAGAGTGCATGTGTCTTCTGCAGCTGTCCAGCAGATAATCCATGTCCACATTAGACTCCACTGAGCACCCCGCCCTCCCAATGTAGGACAGAGAAGAGCTAGACTGCATGAGTCTTCTGCAGCTATCCAGCAGATAATACATATCCACGTTAGATTCCTCTGAGCTCCGCAGTCCTCCCAATGTAGGAGAGAGAAGAGCTAGAGTGTATGTGTCTTCTGCAGCTATCCAGCAGATAATCCATATCCATATTAGACTCCACTGAGCACCCCCGTCCTCCCAATGTAGGACCGAGAAAACCAACACTGCATGAGTCTTCTGCAGCTATCCAGCAGATAATACATATCCACTTTAGATTCCTCTGAGCTCCACAGTCCTCCCAAAGTAGGAGAGAGAAGAGCTAGAGTGTATGTGTCTTCTGCAGCTATTCAGCAAATAATCCATATCCATGTTAGATCCCTCTGAGCTCCCCAACCCTCCCAATGTATGGCAGTGAAGAGCTAGAGTGCATGGGTCTTCTGCAGCTATCGAGCAGAAAATCCAAATCCATGTTAGATCTCTCTGAGCTCCACAGTCCTCGCAATGTATGACAGAGAAGAGGTAGAGTGCTTGTGTCTTCTGCAGTTTTCCAGCAGATAATCCATATCCATGGTAAATCCCTCTCAGCTCCCCAGTCTTCCCAATGTACTACCGAGAAGACCTAGACTGCATGAGTCTTCTGCATCTATCCAGTAGATAATACATATCCACGTTAGATCCCTCTGAGTGCCCCCGTCCACCCAATGTAGGAGAGAGAAGAGCTATTGTGCATGTGTCTTCTGTAGCTATCTAGCAGATAATCCATATCCACATTAGACTCCTCTGATCGCCCCCGACCTCCTAATGTAGGAGAGAGAAGAGCTAGAGTACATGCGTCTTCTGCTGCTATCCAGCAAATAGGCCATATCCATGTTAGATCCCTCTGAGCTCCTGAGTTCTCCTAATGTAGGACAGAGATGATCTAGAGTACATGTTTCTTCTGCAGCTTTCCAGCAGATAATCCATACCCACGTTGGATCCCTCCCAGCTCCCCATTCCTTCCAATGTAGCAGAGAGAAGAGCTAGAGTGCATGTGTCTTCTGCAGCTTTCCAGCAATTAATCCATATCCACGTTGGATCCCTCTTATCTCCACAATCTTCCCAATGTAGGACAGAGAAGATCTAGAGTGCATGTGTCTTCTGCAGCTATCCTGCAGATAATCCATTTCCACGTTAAATACCTCTGAGCTCCCCAGTCTTCCTAATGTAGGACAGAGAAGACCTACACTGCATGAGTCTTCTGCAGCTATCCAGCAGATAATACATATCCACGTTAGATTTCTCTGAGTGCCCCTGTCTTCCCAATGTAGGACAGAGAAGAGCTAGAGTGCATGCGTCTTCTGCAGCTATCCAGCAGAAATTCCAAATCCATGTTAGTTCTCTCTGAGCTCCACAGTCTTCGCAATGTACGACAGAGAAGAGCTAGAATGCATGTGTCTTCTGCAGTTTCCAGCAGCTATTCCATATCCGCCTTAGATCCCTCTGGACTCCCCACTCCTCCCAATTTAGGACTGAGAAGTCCTACGCTGCATGAGTCTTCTGCAGCTATCGAGCAGATAATACATATCCACGTTAGATTCCTCTGAGCTCTCCAGTCCTCCTAATGTAGGACAGAGAAGAGCTAGAGTGCATGTGTCTTCTGCAGCTATTCAGCAAATAATCCATATCCATGTTAGATCCCTCTGAGCTCCCCAACCATCCCAATGTATGGCAGTGAAGAGCTCGAGTGCATGGGTCTTCTGCAGCTATCGAGCAGAAAATCCAAATCCATGTTAGATCTCTCTGAGCTCCACAGTCCTCGCAATGGATGACAGAGAAGAGCTAGAGTGCATTTGTCTTCTGCAGTTTTCCATCAGCTATTCGAGATCCATGTTAGATCCCTCTGGACTCCCCAGTCCTCCCAATTTAGGACAGAGAAGAGCTAGAGTGCATGTGTCTTCTGCAGCTATTCTGCAGATAATCCATATCCACGTTAGATCCCTCTGAGCTCCCCAGTCTTCCTAATGTAGGACCAAGAAGACCTACACTGCATGAGTCTTGTGCAGCTATCCAGTAGATAATACATATCCACGTTAGATCCCTCTGAGCTCCCCTGTCTTCCTAATGTAGGACCGAGAAGACCTACACTGCATGACTCTTCTGCAGCTATCCAGCAGATAATACATATCCATGTTAGATTCCTCTGAGCTCTCCAGTCCTCCCAATGTAGGAGAGAGAAGAGCTAGAGTGCATGTGTCTTCTGCAGCTTTCCAGCAGATAATCCATATCCACGTTAGACCCCTCTGGGCTCCCAGCCCTCCCAATGTAGGACAGAGAAGAGCTAGAGTGCATGTGTCTTATGCAGTTTTCCAGCAGCTAATCCATATCCACGTTAGATCGCTCTGGGCTCCCCAGTCCTCCCAATGTAGGAGAGAGAAGAGCTAGAGTTCATGTGTCTTCTGCAGCTATCCAGCAGATAATCTATATCCATGTAAGATCCCTCTGAGCTCCCCAGTTCTCCCAATGTTGGAGAGAGAAGCGCAAGACTGCATCGGTCTTCTGCAGATATCCAGCAGATAATCCATATCCACGTTAGATCCCTCTGAGCTCCCTAGTCCTCCCAATTTAGGACAGAGAAGAGCTAGAGTGCATGTGTCTTCTGCAGCTATTCTGCAGATAATCCATATCCACGTTAGATCCCTCTGAGCTCCCCAGTCTTCCTAATGTAGGATCAAGAAGACCTACACTGCATGAGTCTTGTGCAGCTATCCAGTAGATAATACATATCCACGTTAGATCCCTCTGAGCTCCCCTGTCTTCCTAATGTAGGACCGAGAAGACCTACACTGCATGAGTCTTCTGCAGCTATCCAGCTGATAATACATATCCATGTTAGATTCCTCTGAGCTCTCCAGTCCTCCCAATGTAGGAGAGAGAAGAGCTAGAGTGCATGTGTCTTCTGCAGCTTTCCAGCAGATAATCCATATCCACGTTAGACCCCTCTGGGCTCCCAGCCCTCCCAATGTAGGACAGAGAAGAGCTAGAGTGCATGTGTCTTCTGCAGCTATTCTGCAGATAATCCATATCCACGTTAGATCCCTCTGAGCTCCCCAGTCTTCCTAATGTAGGACCAAGAAGACCTACACTGTATGAGTCTTGTGCAGCTATCCAGTAGATAATACATATCCACGTTAGATCCCTCTGAGCTCCCCTGTCTTCCTAATGTAGGACCGAGAAGACCTACACTGCATGAGTCTTCTGCAGCTATCCAGCAGATAATACATATCCATGTTAGATTCCTCTGAACTCTCCAGTCCTCCCAATGTAGGAGAGAGAAGAGCTAGAGTGCCTGTGTCTTCTGCAGCTTTCCAGCAGATAATCCATATCCACGTTAGACCCCTCTGGGCTCCCAGCCCTCCCAATGTAGGACAGAGAAGAGCTAGAGTGCATGTGTCTTATGCAGTTTTCCAGCAGCTAATCCATATCCACGTTAGATCGCTCTGGGCTCCCCAGTCCTCCCAATGTAGGAGAGAGAAGAGCTAGAGTTCATGTGTCTTCTGCAGCTATCCAGCAGATAATCTATATCCATGTAAGATCCCTCTGAGCTCCCCAGTTCTCCCAATGTTGGAGAGAGAAGCGCAAGACTGCATCGGTCTTCTGCAGATATCCAGCAGATAATCCATATCCACGTTAGATCCCTCTGAGCTCCCTAGTCCTCCCAATGTAGGACAGAGAAGAGCTAGAGTGCGTGGGTCTTCTGCAGCTATCCGGCAGATAATTCATATCCATGTTAGATCCCTCTGAGCTCCCCAGCCCTCCCAATGTAGGGCCGAGAAGACCTAGACTGCATGAGTCTTCTGCAGCTATCCAGCAGATAATACATATCCATGTTAGACCCCTTTTAACTCCCAAGCAGGGTTGACTGGGAACTAAAGAGGCCCTGGAAATAATTTAGAAAATTGCCCCATATTACACATTTTCAGCAAGCCCAATGCTTTTATATATATATTTGCATTATAGTTTGTTGCAAACTTTTAGGAAGACAAGAGATAGAGAAACACTGTGTTGCATTCCCAAACCCTTGAAAAGCTGATACATATCATGGTTTGGCATGTCTATCGTGTTCCCTTCATGTGAGGCTTTTTCTGTGCATTTGAGGCCCTCTTCCGGAGACCGTATTCCTGCCTCCAGTTGTGCTATGAGCCAGGCTTTACCCTGAGACCTTGTTGCTGGGTGTGTGCCCAGTTTCCTGTCTTATCCTGCACTCAGACTTGATTGCTGTTGTGGGAACACAGCTGAGGTAACTGCATCCCCTGCTGAGCTGCAGCCCCTCTCAGACTGTGCGAGAGCTGTTCCGGCCCCGAAGCCCAAACGCTAGGAGATCTTTGACACTGCTGCTGAATGACCTGTGCGCCGAAGCCCTCCACGCATGATCCCTGTAAGGAGAAACAAGTCTTGCCTGGCTGCCCTTTGCCACACCGTGCCGGCTGCAGTGTCCGAAGATCAGAGAGGAAAGTAAAGGTCTCCCTATAAATAATGTGTAGAGAATCCCGATAGGTCTCTAAAATACAGTGTTAATAAGCAAAGTGATTGCAAATAAGCCAGTGGGGCAGAGCAGCAATATCCACATTGTGGGTCATTGTGGGTGGGATCACTCGTTCCCTGCTCGGTTTTTAATTGTATGGCTTTAACCTGATCCCCACTATAGCTACTCTTGGGAACATATATTTGGAAGCTGTTTTCCTTGTGGGAAATATATAAAGGAGTTCATAGTTAACAGTGATATCTAGTGGCCATTTTGAAAAAATACAGTGTGCTGTTCTAAGAATGATCCTGTGTGTGAAGTCTGAACGCACGCTGTCACTGTGGGGCTACCACTGAAAGGTGATTCAGTGCCCCTCTTGAAATTTAAAAAGTTCAATATTTCATTTGGGCAGATTCAGTTGCCTCTGTATGCAAAATATTCCCTGCATATTTTGAACTGTTCCCAATGCCCAATGTAATTTACTTAATCGTCATTGCATATTGCACCTGGACCGCAGTTACTAGGGACTCCAGCAGGACTCTGCTCTCTCTGGATTTCTTACTCTGAATTTCAGCACTCATAACTCTCACACACTGTTTACTCGGTGCCCACTGCTGCAGGCTCCCTATGTCTGCCACCTCTCCCCTTAACCCACTCCCCCCCCCCACGCGCATTCAGGACCAGACACTGCACACTGTCCCCTGCCACAGCGACCAGCCCACTCCAGGATGGCTCAGGACATACCCTCACAAGTCCCTTGAACCAAATGGCTCCATTACCGAGATGCTTCCCAAGGGGCACACTTACCATGACGTCGCCATAGCCACAGCAGGCAGATCGATGCACCAAGTCCCCCACTAGGACCTCCACTGACCTCCCCGCACTAACACTCTCAATCTCTGCACTCGAATACACTATGCGCATATCTGCCCCTCCCACCCAGCAATGGAGTAACCCTCCCAAAAGTCATCAAGCAAAAGAACACTGCGCATCTACAATCAATGTACTTATCTCAGTGCATCCCAGCACCCCTGGAACATAGGGCTCCCCTGTGGACACGAAAGGCTCTTGACACATAACACCTAGAACAGACCTGCACGCAGAGCACAGGCTACTTCCTGTCTGCACGCATTTGCACAATTGTAGATCTATCTTTCCCCATCCCGCCACCAACCTAATCCAAGCCCTATCCCCTTGGAATTCCACCGGAGTGCATGGAGACGAAGCAAATGGTTGTGGTGCGTGGTAAACATCCCAGCAACATAACACACATGTTGGTCACATCTCTACAGTGAAGGGACAGCATTGTGATCTCAGCCCTGCAAGCAAAAACATGAGTTGCTATGGTTAACTTTTACATGTGTTTCAAAACCAGCTGTGGCCGGGGTAGCTCTTTTATTTATTTATTTATTTATCTTCTTAAAGTGCGCCAGTGCCCACAGGCTCCTTGTTTACTGATGGCTGCTTTTAGTAGCTACTCAGTTCATTACTTATCCAAATGGACCTCATTCACTTGACAGTGACATTACCTGTACACATCTGCAGCAGTTGTCCACCTCACACCGAAAGACAATGTGTTGTGCAGTGTGCGAATAACAAATGACCCAACACAACACAGTTCAGGAGGTTCAGAGAAAACACAGAACTGGACTAACGAGAAAATGTATGGTTTTCACCTGCAAACCGTTCCTCTCTCAGGCCTTGCATGGCAGTTAGTGAACAGAGGGAGACTTGAAGGGTCATACCCGATTATTTTGGATAGTGTAGCATGTACCCATGAGAGGGGGTATTTCTGTGTCTTTCCTTTAAGGCAGCATAAAACAAAAACATAGGGCAATGTTTGTTGGGTCAATAGATGCATCAATGCTAATACCATATGGTAGGACCATCATTGCTTGTCAGTATGGGGGGTTGGTCCTCTAGTTTTTCTGCAAGAGTGTTTGTGTTGGAAAACCATGCAGTTTCTGCAATGTACTGTGTTGTGGTAGAAATCCAAGGAGACACTGCAGGGCACTTTAGTGAACTTAACCCCTTAACTGCTGGCCTATTATGCATGTCTAGGCAAATAGGACGAGCATACTCGTCATCAGCACTAAGACAATGAGGCCTGTGTGTGGTATTGTGGTGGGGAAACACAGGGTCACTGTGTGGCCATGTGGTGCATTGGAATGCCATTGGGTCCCTGAAGGATGCAGTGGTGGAATGAACTGCCATTGGGTTTCCATGGTCAGGTAACCTCCAATGTCATCACCGGGCTCTCCCCACTTCATATCTCAACATCACCTTGCCTAGTACTCACCACTCGCTTGTCTGGAACTCGCTGCGTGAAGACCTTGTATAACCTCCAGCTCTTGCCCAGGATTGGTCCAAACACCAGAGAGATGCCCAGGTATAGCATCCCGATCCTCATCTGTGAACAGACAGAAATAGATGGAAATAAGCATCCTGACCTTGAGTACGAGGAGGTGGTGAGGACAATACTCCAGGAGTCGTTCCCGCCCCTGCATTGCATGCAAAATAAGTTAGTAAATTAATTCACCCTTTGCTAGATTTTTCAAGAGCTAGAAATCGAAGATGGGGTCTTTGCCTGAAGGTGACACCAAAAGGAGGGCTAAGATGGAGTAAGAGCACTGGTGCAAGCAAAGGCTCCTCCAGTTATATGTGATTTTAATGCTGACATTACATCTAAATACATATATAATGAAACATTAACAACTTTAAAACAAATAACGACATACCTTTTATAGCATACATATTATCTACATGCGGCCTGTTTCTATAGTCTGTGACTTACATCCAGTGGACCTTTTAATAATTAGACTCCTGGTTTTGTGGTTTTAAAAATTGTCTTTTCACTAACTTTTCACGTTTACCATATTACTTTCTACCTATTTTTGCATTGCTAATACCCTTTACGGGGGGACACCACGCGACCCCTGTGTACACTTATACCTGTCTTTACTCTTTTTTGTCCTCCCCTTTATACTATTTTTAACTGAAGTCTATTTGGACTTTTTTTCCCTCCTAAACCTAAACCAGCAATACTATAGTATTGTCTATATTTCATTCTTTTTTCATCCTAGCACTGTTTTTTACCCTCTTTATTTTTGTAATTTGGTATTTTTACCCCTTCATTTATTGTCTCTGTATTTTTCCCTGCCCCTCCTTGGGTCACAAGTGTGAGACAATGGTGAAGTAAAATCGTCATCATCACAGAGGAAGCCCTCATCACAAGGTTTACAGGTCCTGACTTTAGGCGTGGAGATGTTACTGACTGGGTGATGCTAGTTTGCAAGACGTTGACGGAAGCATCACAGCTGCTTCAACGATTACCTTGACTTCCTTCATGGGCTTCAGATCCTAGCAGAGCTCCTCTGCAGATTAACAGCTTTTGTGACCAGTGAACAGTGTGTTACTAGCTAAGAGACCCAACGCGTACAATGTACTTCCATTACTGGCATTAGGTGGCTCAACTTTCCAAAAGTGGGGATTTTCTCCAGGTGCCGAACTACAGTAGAATCCAGATGCAAGTGTGTGGGTGAAAAGAAAGAGACACTGCAGAAGCTTCAAGCCTTATGCCGGTCGGGTGAATAAAAGCAAGAGAAAAAAACAGTACGATACTCAGTAGAAGTGGTAAAATTGGCAAATGCAAAATAGTCAACATTTTTGAGGTGTTGGGAATCATCAGAATGCATGAAAAGATCATTATATTTAAAAACACAAGGAGAGAAGCTGTCTGGAGGGCCAGCAAAAGGTGGCAAAACCTTTCCAAGTATATCAGTGACCGCAAGATATGCACAGTGAGCATTCTGATGTGGAGGTAAAAAGGGGGGGGGGGAAGTACCAAAACAATGGTCAGCAAAAAACAAAATTGTTGAATTTGTAGTGTTAATACCAGTGGGTTAGCAGGGAGTGTGGGTAGCCTTGCAAGGCTTAAGAACAAATAGAACAATACCCAATCTGAGAAAGGTTGACCCACTCTGTCTTTAGTCCAAAACATTGTGGAACAGGCTAGGCTTGCATTAGGTACTTCTCGATAATGACAGCACCGCCCATTGTTCGTGTGGTTCCAGATATACAGATGAAATGTTGAGATCCCACAGACAAGGTGTCATGATACCCTAAGGACTGTGGCCAGTATGAGGGTTTCCGAGAACTCTGTAGTCTGGAGGGGCTGGCTACCCCTGGAATGAGTACATGAGGACTTAGCTTCCTGGTCATTTTCCCCCTTATGGGTGGTACAGGGTATAAAAACGGAACCCTCTTTCATACACTGCATAAATCTAAATATTGAGCAGGGAAATGGACGTGAGGGCCATTACATTTAATCGGGGTAAGCTATCATTGGAGAATCCTTGTTACCAGTCATAGTGTCTGGGTTTTTCAGTAAACAAGAACCGATGTTCACCTTTGCTGACTCTTGAAGTATAATCGGTCAGTAGAGGAAATGTCAATTTCTATATTCTGAACACTGGTATATTCTTTACAATTTTGTGTAGTTAAGGATGAGATTGCAGATTAGGGTGAAGGGACAATGCCACTATAAATATCAGAGTCCGCCTCCCTGGATAAGAGGTGCTTTTGAAACCAGTGTTGAAGGCCTGTGCAGTGGCGACACTCCTAGCATGGGGGCTTGGGGATTTCCAGTGGGGAGTGAGGGTGGGGGCAGAAGCGGGAGGCAGTGGAGTGTTGCAGGGAAAGGAGCGATTGAGCAGCTCATGAGAGGACAGTGGGAAGGGTAGGGATTAGCAAGAGAGAGGTTACCAGGTAGAGTTGGAGCAAAGGGGCAAGCCATCTATTTGAAAAGAAGACAAAAAAAGGAATTTGAAGAGGAAGGTACGGTGGTGTGGGATCAGTCAGAACATTTGAGACACGTGCGTAAAAATACAACACTATTTAGGGTTGGGTGAAGACTGACGGCTCTTAAAGGGCTTCCAACTAAAGGAACAATGGTCTGCTTCAGATAACAGTGTCAGGGTAGTGGTGAAACAAGACAAGTCAAGGTCTTACTCTTCGAGAATCTAATGCCCCACTCCAATACCCTGATTTACTATGGCCCAGGGATCTAGCCCACTGCTGGCTCTGTGGCGCCCTTAAGAACCGAACATTTGATTCCAAATTCTCTATTCTATTATTCACATTTCTGGGATAAACTGGCCCGCCCTGGGATATAGCCCCCTGCTGACTTCTAGGTTATCTGGATTTCTCTTTGACAATCTTTCCTATCCCTCCTGGACCAGCATTAGCCTCTCCCGGGTCCTCACACGTCTTGGAGCCATTTACTTCTCCTGTTGTTTTTTATCTGGTTTTCCTGGGATGGGTTCAGCCTTCCCAGGCTCCACCAGCAAGGATGCAATATACCTCCTTGCCTTTAGGGGTGCGTTGCCAGCAGGAATCTTGGCACCGTCCTGCTTGGATGCTACTGTTACTGTCACTAGGGTTTTTGTCGGGCTGCAGTTGTTATCACTCTCCATCTGGGATCGCACTCCAAGGCTTGAACATTCCCCAGGATCGGATCGACTCCTTCTTCTGGACTTTGGCTCTGACCATGGGTTGTGATAGAGCCGCCAGCCCTTACTCTATTCTTCCCCCAGTGACTGGGCTTGGTCCCCAGCAGACCCATCGTAGCAAATACTGTTGCCACTCTGACCTGGGTCAGGGACAGACCTACAGATCGCAAGAAGCTGTGGCTTCTCCCTTTCTTTGAGCTCCTGCAGGTAACCTTCTCCCGGGTTCACCGTCCCACCTTTGACTAAACCTGGTCCCCCCCCCCTCCCTTTTATAAGGAGCAACACTATCTCAGTGAACTAATAGTGTGGGGGTATTGACTCTGGAATGTCCTTATTTTTAGCACCATTCGTGGTTAGTCAGGATTGCATGCATCCAGGTTTTCTCTCTATGTGTGTCTGTTCCTTTTATTACGACTCGCAGGTGTGGTGGCTTCTCTATCTCTTGGTTTCTAGTGATTGCTTAGATGCTTTTTAGCAGTGCTTGAAGTGTACAAAAAGAAGTAGTGGAACTATGTTCCCTGCTGGTCTGCCCCCGCTCCCCACAAACCCCATCACCACAATTTACTTTACTTTATTCATTTGTGTAGAGCACCATAAAACCCGGAGGTGTGAGGGCGCAACAAACAACCAGAGATCATACGCAGAACAATAAACAGCTACCATTGTGCAACTTTATTTAAAAAGCAATGGGCCTCATTACAAGTTTGTCGGTCCAGTAACAACGGAGCTGGTAAGCTACCGGCACCGTTGTTACCAGACTGGCAAACTACGAGGTCTGCTCGCGGGTGCCTTTTCGCCCGCCAGGTCTGACCTGGTGGGCAGACCGGCAGCCGCAAGCAGACCATGTCGGATGCACCGGCACCATTCATGAATGGTGCCGGTGCATCCGGCCTCCCCACCATTGAGCCCTATCGGGCTCAAATGGGACTGGGGAAGAATATTTTCCGGCGCCCGGGAATGAGCAATTACTGGGTCCGCCGGGGTTGTAATACCCCGGTAATTGCCCATTCCCGGGCACCGAAACATTTGCAAGTTTGGCGGCAGCTTGCCGGTTTTACCGGTAAGGCTACCGCCAAACTTGTAATGAGGCCCAATGTCTTGATCCTATTCCTAAATATTGTTATAGAGTCAATGGGCCTCATTACAGCCATTGTGGTAAGGCAACAACGGTGCAGGTAGTGCTACCAGCGCTGTTGTTGCCATGCCGCAACAGTACGAGATTGCTCGCGGGTGCTGCTCTGGACGCCTGGTCAGACGTTGCATAGAGCACCAACCCACAGGCTGTGGGTAGCAAAATTAAGCGCTTTGTTCAGTAAGATATTAGCCTAGCCTAGCCTGCTGAGGACAAGTGTGAAATGGTGAGGACAGACATTGAGGATTTTAAAGGTTGTGAGTCCGGGGGGGGGGGGTGGGATAAGGACATCGTGCAGGATGAATCAGATGGGAATAGGGGTCAGGCATTAGTGCTTGGGTTGTAGAGGATTTCTGTTTTAGAAGAATTTTGCGTACAGCAATGAAGTGCCATCCAGTTGCAAATGGCAGCAAGACAGTTGGTGATGCGAGAGAGAGACGCTGCAAGGTGAACGAGGGGAACAAGAAGGTTTGGGTATCATCACTGAATCCGTGACAGGAGAAGACGAAGGCGATATGTTGGGTTACTGAGGAGGTCTAGAGTGTGGAGAGGAGACCAAGGCCCGTCCCTGGGTCAGCACTTACCTGAATTAGAGTCTCTATGGAGGCCCCTGGAGCCATGTTGTGCTCCTGGATCCCAAAGAGGTAGCCGCTGGCATAGGTCAGGCCGCTTCCGATCAGAGTCACCACGTTCAAGTTAGGGCTGGACATTTTCACAATCCTGTACGAGGGAGACAGATCGAAGACTTATTGTGAGGATCAGAGTGGTGCAGTATTGATGATCCAATGTTATTAAATATACTGCCCACCTTTTGTGTGTGCTTCGAAGGGTGCAAACTGCCTTTCTCGATTCAAACTTGACCGTTTATAGTGGGCCACCTGGACTGCCCTCACGATCTGCCCAGTTTCAGACCTTCTTTGACGCTAATCTTTTAAAGTATGAAGTATAGAGACTTATTCTATGTATTAAATGATTTCATTGGCACAAGGTGGCCCCCTCAGCTTAAAGACAGGGCAGTCCCAAAATGGCCACTGCGGACCTTCAAATAATCATTAAAAGAGTTTGGCAAATCAGGTGTGGTGCCAGTGATTCACACAACCAAATCCACAGAGGCCTTTGTCTTGTAGCCTCAGGTCCTTTGTAACCAAACTATGACTACAAGCCACATTGGAAGAACAGAGAGTGTGTCATTTTGAAGGACAGGCATTTTGACAATTTACCTTTTTAAAGCTAACACCAACATTTAAAACCAAAGAAAGATAAGCAGATAATTTCAAACATCTCCCATGCCACACTCCCATGTACAAAATTCTGCACAGACACACAGACCCAAAAATACAACCCTGTGCACCTAAGAGCGTGGTCACCTGCTGCCGGCAAATGGTGAGGCAATTGAGGTGTTCGGAATGCACTCCATGACCGGTGGCTGCGATCAACACTGGGGTAGGGAGGAGGGGTCGTGATTACCCGAAATATGGTGCCCGGAGGGAGAGGTACACCTGATACTAGAGGGTCATCTGCGGATCGGTGGTGATCTAACCGTACAGAAACTCATGAGGGGCATAATTCTACGGCATACCGTCAAAGTACGGTGTGGCATTGATGGATCTCTGGAGACAGCGAACAAGAGCCGGAGCAGGGGGTATATGTAGAGGGAATGAGTGGCCAATTTGAAAAATACATTTTATGGTTGTGTTATGATCCTTAGTGAGAGGTCCTAGAAACACAGAGCCAACGGTCAACAGGGTGGCAAGAGTTGGGCAAATAAATGGCTGCCACTTCTAGGTGATAGGATCTGCGTGATCTGACCGTGGCTGCTTTTACCGCGACTGAAATGCTTGCATGAGAAATGCACGAACCCAAAATGTTCGTACATTTCCCATGCGAACATGCAGGGGTTTCCCCCCCCCGCATACTGTGTACTATAGTGAGCGGGATGTTGCGGGTGACACCCCTGCAGCCCCCGTTCTTTTTTTCCCTGTTCTGTTCTGAGAGCTCGGGGGTGTCGCCCGCAACCCCCGCTAACTGCAGTGAGCAAGATGTTGGGGGGGACACCCGCCCACCCGCCCAGCCCCCCGCAGCCTTTTAAAAAAAATTGTTTTTCATACCGACCCCACCAAAACACCTAAACACACACCGCGAAAAGTTCGAACTTTTGGTAGTTAGAACTTTTCGTGGTGTGTGTTTTAGGTCTTTTGGTGGGGTCAGTAATTTTCTTTCAGACATTTCGTCCTATTCCTAGGTGACACACTATTCTCACAAGATTGGGGCCTCATCCAGCTTAATGCCGAGCGCTGGAATATGTGGGGGTGTGTTCAGGTATTAGGAGAGCGGATTGGTTGTGAGATGAAAAGTTGCCTGCCAGAAGAGACTTTTGCCTCTTCACTGCCTAGGGTATGGTAGAACTAGGGGGGCAAGAGACTAACAGATCTCCAGAGAATGAGGGCATTTAATGGCGGCCACCCATGCACAGCTCAGGGACACAGGGCAATACGGGTCTTCCACGCACACGCTTTCTAGTGTTCCGCGGCATAGGGAGGTGGGCCCAAAGTTAGATCCGGGAGGTGGGCCCAAAGTTAGATCCCATGTCCCTCAGGCTCTACTCTGCCACATTTCAGCCCCCGGCAGCATGGACCTTTGCTCATGTATGGAGACCTTTGTATCTTCTTCTATGAAGTCATGTATCATTGCCATAGGTGGACGAAATAAAAAAAACACACACGCACGCACGCACGACCACACACACACACACACGCACACACTCTCTTGTGCATGCACTGGTGTGCCTGTTAATTGAACTGTGGGGACATTGTACAGAGATTAACCCCTTATTTATCGTGTGTATTCATTTCTGATCTGATGGCTACATAAGCTGTAACATACAAAAAAGGATGTTATATCATGTTGAAAAACGCCAAGCTTACATGGGAAGTCCCTTGACAAGTGTTGACTATTGCATCTACAAAGTGGTGCACAGAGAAAAATAAAGTTAAATAAAGAGTTCATTTTTTTCTAAAGCAGGAAAAAGCATCAATGATTCTATAAAAGTTGCCCTTTGTATCATAGATTTGGGATTAATGTTTTGTATCTTCACAGACTTTAGTGGGTCCTACAAATTATTCGTCTGGGATTAATTTTATTTGGGTAGGTGTACATTTTGGGGGATTTATTTTTGTAGTGATTAATTGTGTGCCATGAGCTCCCCTCCAGATTCACTGCAAACCCACCAGCCTCAACCTTAAGGTCTCTGCTCTCAACTTCAAGTAATTCAATTTAAGAGGCAAGATTCAAGAGATCTGAACTATAGTTTGACCTCCTGAGCATGTGGCACACATTCGGTGACACATGTGTTATTGTTTAAAATCCTAGATGGTGGGCGTATCTAACTAGCCCTCTCAGCGTGAGGTGGAGGCACCTGGAGAACTGGGGTATATGGAGGCTGGGGGCGTGAACAGGTTTTACATGAGTGATCGCTAAATCTTCCTAGCAAATTTACTGAGTTCCTCAAAGTCTGATCAAATCATGAGTGTGGACAAAGCTCGTGGTCATTCACTGCTTCCTGTCCATACTGTGTATTTGTAATGCAGTGTGATATAATTAATTGTAAAGGAAAATGGTCTTGCACAGCTCACCGCCTGCCATTTTGTGGGCCTCCTGGCAGTATGTCCTTTAGGAGAGGACATAGGGGAAGTTATTGAGAGCGGAGGCGAGGTGTGAAACCTGGTGTGTTGAGGAGTGCAGGCAGGGAGAAGCTATTGTCTATTCAACGGTATGTGTCCAGGTGAGAAAAGTGGTTATATGTTTGCCTTGTGCCAGTTTCCTATAACGATTCTTCTGTCTGATAATAAAGACACCAAAGTCTTTCTTTTATGTTTATTTTCTTTGAATTTCACAGTAGGTCCATATTGACAATTGTTACAGTTAATGGTCACTTTTTCCACCAGCCAATGCAGATGGTGCTTCTTCCACCAGCATCTACCTGGACATTCATTTCTCCATAGTATATAGATGCCAAATTGGTTTTGCGTGATCCGACCGTGGCTGCTTTTACCGCGATGGAAAAGTTTGCATGAGAAATGTACGAACCACAAAAGATTCTTACATTTCCCATGCGAACATACATAAAAAAAACTACAAACCACACCCCCACCCCACCCCCACCCTACTTACCTTTGAAGACGCGCTGAGTCCCTGCTGTGCCAGTTCCCTTTCACTTCCGTGATCAGGAACCGGCGCCGCAGGGTCCTTTTCTTTTTTCTTTTTTTTTTTTCGGGCAGCTGCAGGGGTTTCCCCTGCAACCCCCGCTCACTATACTGTGAAGTATAGCGAGCGGGATGTTGTGGGGGACACCCCCGCAGCCCCCGTTTTTTTTCTCGGGTGTGCTGCGGGGTTGTCGCCTGAAACACCCCACTCACTATACTGTATAGCATACTGAGCGGGCTATTGGGGGCACACCCCCGCAACCCCCGTTTCCTTTTTTTTCTCATTTGGTGGGGAGCTGGAGGGATGTCACCCGCAAGCCTCGCTCACTGTAGTGAGTGGGGTGTTGCGGGGGACACCCCCGAGCCCCAAGTTCGACCCCACGAAACAAGTAAACACACACCACGAAAAGTTTGAACTTTTAGTAGTTAGAACTTTTCGTGGTGTGTGTTTTAGGTCTTTTGGTGGGGTCGGACTTTTATAGTTGGAAAATTCGTGCAATACCGCCAAATTACAAGCTCCTTTAAAATGAGCTTATTTGTGTCTTATTTGAACACAATCATATTAGAACTTATTGTACAGACATACCAGTGTTATTTAATATAACGATATACAATATAGAACCACTGTGAATCTTGTGTCTTTATTATCCTTCAGAAAAAAACCTTATAGGCAAATAGTGGTCGCAATAAGTTTTATTTTATGTTTGTCCGCAGCCTATGTTGAACTTTCTTGACCCTAAACTGGAAGTGCTAATAATAGCCTTTCATTTGAACCACTGTCCAGTCCTTGGAATATTGGTGTGTTGGCATCCTGCTCAGCTTGATATTAATCAAGGCCTGTCCTGAGAGTGAGGATGGACGCAGGGTTGTCTGGAGGACTGCGTGTGACGAGCTGGCTGGAGAGGTGTTGCGTTTAGATGGTGTTACGATGCAACGGGATGTGGTGTCCTAGCTGTTGTTGTCCTGCAGCGTGTGAGTGACGGTACCATGTGGTTTAATGGGTTTTATTTCATTGATTTATTTTTTAATAGGACATTTTACCGCAAATGTATGCGGGGGGAGTCTCCCGCATCCCCACACCCTCCCCCCCACCTTTATTATTACCCTAACCCACCCCACATACATTTGCAATAGTTTTGCGGTGGAAACAATTAGACAAATTCTCCCTCCATGGAAGAACCTGCGATGGAATCTTTGTATCCCGTGAGTGACTGGTCGGTGAATACAAGGAGGAGAACAGAATGTAAACCGGTTTATATTGGGCACAAACAATCAAGAAGCCACGTACAGCAACAGGTCTCCAGTGATTTTGACGAATACAAGATAAAGAATTATTTTTAAACGAAACAAAAACAACAAAATCACATTTCTTTTTAAAAAAATATGTAGGGATAGGGTAAGGGGTTAAATCTGGTGGGGATGGGGTTGGGGTTGTCCACATGGGGAAACGGGGGGTTTGAGGAGTGGGTGGTGAAACTCCCCCAACAAAAAAATAAATAATAATTCGATTTGTTTTTTCATAGTTTTTGTTTCGCTAAAAATAAATTCTTTTTTTTTTAACTCGTTAAAATCACATAGAACCATAGCAACAGCATGGCATAAAAGGCATATCAAAGCATTAAATGGCATAGTAAGGCACATAGCAAGACATGAATAGCCTGAGGAACAACAAAATGGCCGCCTTCCCATACTCCTACTAATGCAGACAGATCCCAGCTTTCACTTTCTCATGCTGTCAAAACCTCTTTCTCTCTCTCACACACTCTCTCTCGCTCTGAAAGGTGCATTGTAAAAGTGTGCAACAAGGGGGTGGGAATGTCAGATGTGGGAGGGGCCTGACGTGGGGGCCCCCACACATCACCCTAAGTGAAGTGCTACAGGTTCTTGGAGGAATTCGCCTTTTGGTTCAAAGAAAGAGCTTCCAGGATTGGGTGCCTGCTTTTTGTGGGTCAGGTTTGAACACACCTCGTGCACTCGGACGGTAAATCGGCGCAGCTGTGCAGATTGCAATGGGCTTAGCGCTATTTTCACTTGCACGTTAGGGAGCTGAGGGCCCTTATTGTAATGGCATTCTGAGAAGAGGGCAAAGGGCAGTGGAGAAAGAAGGAGATGGGTGACGCAACACAATGGAGTTGAACATTCACCACTGGAGTTTGCCTTCCTGTATCAGCCCGGCCGGATGGCACAACCGGAATGAGAGCGTGCCAGGCAGTGGTCGACGAGGTGAGGTGAGCGGGAACCAGTGGTCGAAGTGAGCGGGAGCGGATGGGAGCGGTGCTCCTATACTTTTTTAAATTAAGTTTTACAGCTCCTATACTTTTATTTTAAGAAGAAACCGTTCCGAACGGTTTCGTTTTAAAATAAGTGTAGGAAGAGGTTGAAACTTGCACTTTCAGTGCATTGCACTGAACATTACCTTAAACTGCAGGCAAATGTGGTTGGGGGTTTGTATTGTGTGTGGGAGGGGGCAGGGCGATGGGGTTTGTGAGGAGCGAGACAGGCTAGCAGGGAACATAGTTCCACTACTTCTTTTCTTGCACTTCAACCACTGGCGGGAACGGTCAGGTGCGGCATTCCACTACTTTTATTTTTTACTCTTAACAGTTCCACTACTTTTTGCAACCAATTTCACCATTCCAGAACTGTTCTTTGTGAAGTTAAATCACACTTCTCCACTTTACCGCTGGATATCAGTTACAGCTGAACTGACATGTGTTTCAACTCAATTGGCCGTCAATCAGCATGGCTGCAACCCTTAAACAATGTGTTGCACAGTGCTCCCTTGCAGCCTATATTGTACTCCGCCGGGGTCACAGTTCAGCTACTTCTTTGGGTATACTTCTAACACTGGGGCCAGGCCAAAGCTACCACACCGAGCACCACCTGACAGCCCGGCCAGACTCAGAACCCTTCTTACCGGTTGTTCTTGAAGCGTATTGTGAAGGCGAGGAAGAAGATGGCCAGCAGAAGTCCACAGGTCAGCAGCGTGCAGAGGGCGCCAAGGAGCACAGCAGAGATCCTGCTGTTGTCAGTGGAGGACTGTGGGTAAAGAGCATGAGTGAGCGAAGCAACCAAAACAATTTGATGCCACAAGCCACCCAACCAGGTCATGGAGGATCAGAGAACTTCTCAAGGACCACACCATGAAACCTAAACACAATCCACGACTCAAACACAATCTGGGTACAGCAGAAAACACAACCCGCAACTCACGTACAACCTTGAGCCGAAAACACAATCTGCAACTCAAACACAACGAGGAACTCAAACACAACCTTGAACCCAAACGCAACAAGCAACTCAAACAGGATTGCAACTAAAACACAACCTGGAACCCAAACACAACACACAGCTCAAACACAACCCGCCATCACGTAAAACCCTAGAGCCGAAAACACAACCCACAACTCAAACACAATCTGGGTACAGCAAAAAACACAACCCGCAACTCACGTACAACCTTGAGCCGAAACTACAACCAACATCTCAAACACAACACGCAACTCAAACACAACCTTGAGCCCAAACGCAACAGGCAACTCAAGCAGAATTGCAACTAAAACACAACCAAACACAACACAAAACTCAAACACTAACTGCAACTAAACCACAACCTGGAACCCAAACACAACACACAACTTAAACACAGCGTGGGTACAGCTCCAACACAACCTGCGACTCACATACAACTTGCAACCCAAACACAACCTTGAACCCAAACACAACAGGTAACTCAAACAGAATTTCAACTAAAATACAACCTGGAACCCAAACACAACTCACAACTCAAACAAAACCTGGGTACAGCTCAAACACAATCTGCAGATGAAGTACAACTTTGAGCCGAAACACAACCCGCAACTCAACATAACCCGCAACCCAAACGCAACCTTGAACCCAAACACAACAGGCAACTCAAACATGATTTCAACTAAGCCACAACCTGGAACCCAAACACAACACACAACTAAAACACTGCTTGGGTACAGCTCAAACACAACCTGCAACTCACGTGAAACTTTGACCCGAAACACAACCCGCAACTCAAACATAACCCGCAAGCCAAACACAACCTTGAACCTAAACACAACAGGCAACTCAAACAGAATTGCTACTAAAACACAACCTGGTACCCAAACACAACACACAACCCAAACAAAACTGCAACTAAACCACAACCTGGAACCCAAACACAACACAAAACTCAAACACAACCTGCAACTCATACACTGCTTGGAACCCAAACACAATTCACAACTCAAACACAACCTGGGTACAGTTCAAACAAACACCTGCAGCTGAAGTACAACGTTGAGCCGAAACAGAACCCGCAACCCAAACACAACCTTGAACCCAAACACAACAGGCAACTCAAACAGGATTGCAACTAAAACACAAGCAGGAACCCAAACAAAACACACAATTCAAACATAACCTGGGTACAGCTCAAACAAAACCTGCAGCTCTAGTAGAACCTTGAGCCAAAACACAACCCACAACTCAAACACAACCTTGAGTCCTAACACAACAGGCAACTGAAACAGGATTGCAACTTAAACACAGCCAGTAACCCAAACACAACACAAAACTAAAACACTAAGTGCAACTAAACCACAACGTAGAACCCAAACACAACACACAACTCAAGCACAGCCTGGATACAGCTTAAACACAACTGCAACTCACATACAACTTTGAGCCAAAACACAACACACAACTCGGACACAACCTGCAATGCATGCACAGCCTGAAACCCAAGCACAATTCACAACTGAAACACGACCTGCAACTCAAATAAATCTTTTTTACAATGGAACTCAAACACAGCCTGGAACCTAAACTCACACACAATTCAAACATGACTTTCATGGCAAACCCAAACTAGAGTCCAAACACTGCATGCAATTCAACAACTACCCAACAACCTATAAATCTAACAAAACCCACTATTCAAACCAAGCACGCTATTCAAACAAAACCTGGTACCTAAAACACAACTGATATCAAAACCTGCACCCCAAACACTCACAAACCAAATACAATCTTCAACTCCAAAACAACCCAAAGACAGTCCACAACACAAACACAACTCACAACCCCAGTGCATCCCAATCCTAGCCTTCAGCCTAAATAATCAAACAAATGTGCAACCCGAACAAAATACAGAACCTGAACACAAGTGAGGGCAGAACACGTGACTAGGCCTGTCCCAGAATGCACCACTGTAAGGGGCAGCGCCACTCAATCCCATTGGTTGGTTATGGACCAATCATACTCCTTGCACTTTCAAGCAGCAGGAGGCCATAGGCGACTCTACAGAACATTGCAACCTGGCACTGGCTTTATCCCTTCGACAAGCGCTCTTGCCCAAAAAGGAAATGTAAAAAAAACAATATCATGAACAAATAAACATAATGAAAGCAAGTGAGAGTGTGCGCATACTCAACAGACAGATGGGCTCATTTCCTTCAATGCAAAATGTCATGCGGAGAGCCTTACTCATGCTTTTGACACAGCAGACTTGTGAGGCAGAGTAGGGGCATGGGTGGTAATTTCCGTTTACGCCACCCCATCTCCTCTGACTCACAAATACGAGAGCAACCCCTCCCTCATGCAATTATGATACGCAAGGAGATGTTATGGACTCCTGTGGAAATGCCTGCATTTTGCACCTGCTCAAAGAAGGTGGATTCCATAGGAATCCACGTAGAAACCTCCTGCATGCAATTATGATACGCATTGGAGATGTTATGGACTCCTGTGGAATCCGCCTGCATTTTGCACCTGCTCAAAGAAGGTGGATTCCATAGGAATCCATGTAGAAACCTCCTGCATGCAATTATGATGCGTGTGGAGATGTTAAGGGTCCCTGTGGAATTCACCTGCATTTTGCACCTGGTCAAAGAAGGTTGATTCCATAGGAATCCATGTAGAAACCTCCTGCATGCAATTATGATGCGTGTGGAGATGTTAAAGGTCCCTGCGGAATCCGCCTGCATTTTGCACCTGCCCAAAGAAGGGGGATTCCATAGGAATCCATGTAGAAACCTCCTGCATGCAATTATGATGTGTGTGGAGATGTTAAGGGTCCCTGTGGAATCATCCTGCATTTTGCACCTGCCCAAAGAAGGTGGATTCCATAGGAATCCATGTAGAAACCTCCTGCATTCAATTATGATGTGTGTGGAGATGTTAAGGGTCCTTGTGGAATCATCCTGCATTTTGCACCTGCTCAAAGAAGGTGGATTCCATAGGAATCCATGTAGAAACCTCCTGCATGCAATTATGATACACGTGGAGATGTTATGGACTCCAGTGGAATCAGCCTGCATTTTGCACCTGCTCAAAGAAGGTGGATTCCATACGAATCCATGTAAAAACATCCTGCATGCAATTATGATACACATGGAGATCTTATGGACCCCTGTGGAATTCGCCTGCATTTTGCACCTGCTAAAAGAAGGTGAATTCCATAGCAGTCCAGGTACAAAGCTCCTGCATGCATGGACATGGCAGCCCACGGTCACGATTTGCTTTGCTTTTGGGTGTCAACTGATATGGAAACGCAGATCTGCCTTGATTTCTGTGTTAGAATTACACCTCATACGAAAATGAAGCGGAATGCGTGCATGGAAGTGCAGATGCAAATGGCTTCCCTACTAGGAATTTCCCGTGCAATCCAAAGTGAGCACCAAAGAGTGTGAGTGTGTGAGAAAGACAAAGGGGCTGATTCATGGAACTTGTGCGCCGAAAAACATTTGTTAAACAGGGATTTGCGGGCAGAATGGTGCCCAAATCCATGTTTTCGGTGAAAATAATTCCATGAATCAGGCAGAAAGTGTGTGTGAGAGACAGAGAGACAGCTAGGTGGAGGCGGTCGGTTTATGGGGCCTAGGCCTTCAGATTTTAACAAGTATAGGGCGCCCCAACTTGTCCATCCCTTCCTCTTCTTCTTTCTGAAGACTCGAAGGTAAAGATGTTCCTAACCAGTCTAAAGATGTGCAGTGGAGCCAGAGCTGTCATGACTGGGATTCCTCCCACCTAAGCCTCCTGCTCTGCTCTCAATTGTCTGTTCAGTCTCTCTAGTTTCCCCCTGCTGGTACTTAAAGCTGATGTGCAAGTAAATGACTGATATGTGGAAGTAGGTTTTCTTCACAAGACTGGTCTACTTCTCAGATAGTTTCCCCATGATGAATCAGTACAGTTTGCTCATTGCAGCATGTGCACAGTTGTTTCCTTTATTTACTTTTGACAATGCACCGGTGGAGAACAGCATAGCTGCATTTTCAATGCACTTACTTTGCTGGTTGGCCTTGTTGTTGTTCATTTTGCAGATACCCATTCTCTGTTGTGCCCTTTGCCATTCCAAAGGTAACATTACTCATTTTGTGTGACACTTGTTTTGCTTTAAAGATTTGTTATACATTGTCTGGTTGACTTACCATGTGATTTTATGTTGTGCCATTCGGCTTTATTGAATAATACTGGTTTAGCTATGATGAAACACTGTACGTTGATTTAAAACTAAAGGTGGGATGGTCAGCGATTAAGCACTACTTCCTACATTGGACAATAATGAAACCTGGATTCATATCCCTGTTTCCCCACTTGAGCAACGTTTTCGTTCCTGGGAAAATGTCTTTAAATCACTGCCTTGTTTTTCTTAGCTGATACCATTGGGATCACCTAGAAGGGGCTCTTAAAAGTGTGGGGACTCATTACGAGTCCCACAGTATTGCGCTGGTAATTCCGCCCCCCACGCCCTTTTTCAAGTTAATGCATTCTAAAACTCAAATATTCATTTGCCATCTAAGGATTTTTTGTAGGAAAATGCCATGTCTACTTTATAAGCGAAGAGCTTGCAATATCATTTACCTGGCCTGTAAGGAATAATGGGTATGGACTATGCCTGCCATTATTCATATATAGTATTAGGGAAACGAATATTCAGATTACTAGACTGCTTATCACACAATCTGCCACCTTTCCAAGTTTTCAAAGTTCCATGGGCATTGACCTTTACAACTTATATGGTAACTCGCACCCAACAATTGAAAGGTGGGGTATGTTGCAAACAATCTTGTATATACTTCAAAGTAATTGTGCACTTTTCTTAAACTGCACATTATATCATGGTGAGGTTTTAAATATGTTTTGCATTACAAAGTACTGTGGGTATGCAATGATCCCAGTTAGTGTTTTGCTGCTACAATCCCTCACTTTTTACAGAGCCCTGTCAACTGGCATTGGTGGCTAACACAGGAGCAGAGTTGGGGTACAGATAGAAGGGCACAGGAGAACACTCCTTTGGGGTGAAAAACAAATCAGCAATGTTAAAAAACCAAATCTGACGTTTTGGCAGGGCATTAGAGTCAAGGAAATGTGTGTGTTTTCTGAAGCATAGATAGGATACTCTAGGAACAGTCTAGGAAACTGTGCCTTCGGTTTCTTTCTCTGCTCAGCTGCTGCACGCTTTTCAATAAGATAATGTGTTTGCGTTTATTGCCTCTAGCATCCCTATGCATCTTGTCCAACTGATAACAGTGAATTTCATAAGAGGGGTCCCTAGTTAAAGAAGAAGGCACTCAATCCATTGTACCTGTAAGCACTGCTGCTATTCACTTAAAAGGCAAATACATGTGATTTTCTTCAACGGTGCTCCAGACGAAACCTCAGTAAGACTCTAGTGGAATTGTGTCTAGGCTGCGGTGAGAAAGGGTGGGCAGAACTGTAAACTGCATTATGTATCCTGTCATATCATATTCCTATATCAGTGTTACCAGGAGGGATCTGATATGATGTTACTCCCTACTCCGAATCAAATTATTTTTCTGGGAGTAAGAAATTAATTAGCTTTCACAGAAGGGATATTTCATGTTTATTAAAATGTTTTTTTCTCCTTAAAATTCCTCTTGAGATTGGGCAGTAGAATTATTTGAGTTTCTACCAATGCCACTGCTCTGCGGGTCACTGATTAAAAAAACAATATCCGTGGAACTTTGTGGGCAGAAGCAGGGGGTAGGTTCCTGTATGTTCATGGTTTCACGTTTTAGTTGGGCACATTTTCCTGTTTTTAGGGAGTAACAATGGATTGTGTATAGACACCTCTTAGCTGTAAGGCTGGTCCTGAGCAGATGTCACAACTCCCAGGACCGCGTAATGTGGATAGCAAGCAGAGGCCCAGGAATTCAGATCGTCATATTCTGTGGTGCAGTTATTCAAATGCAATTACCGTCCTTACACACATTTTGAGGCATGTTCTCCTGACACATTCCTTTTAGTTGCCATTATTTCCTTTGCAAAAATGTTTTCCTGTCTGAATTTTTTGACAGCCACATCAGTGATAAGTGATATTTGCTTTTTTGTAATAAACGTGTATATTTTATTCAAATGGTTTTACACACTTTCTGCATTGTCTCTAAGCAGCCTCAACAAATGAGTAGCCACAACGAAACCTTTTTTTTATCCCGGCCATACAGATCTTTTTTGTGCATGCACATTTTTTCCTCTGCACATAAGTCATTTTGGTAGGGAACTATAGAATTATCTTGAAGTCTTGGACTAGTCGATGAGCTCTCCTTATAACCACATGAAATATTTGGTTTCTTTTAAGCCTATATGTTTGGAAAAGGTGCTTCAATATGCACCTTTTACACTGACTCGTAAAGAATCGCAGTGGTTGGGAAGGAGAAATTTGCGTTTCAAACTCTTTGGAGATAGTAGCTCACCAACTACGCATGCTCACAAAGTAGCTTACTTCGTTATTTAGTTGCACACATGGAAAATAAGTTGCGCATTAAAGCTAAGCATTTCCGCACTTAGGGAAAAATAATTAGAGGGAACATTGGCTTTCCGCCGCCCGATATCCCAATATTACTGGCAGAATTGGATCTGTAAAGATGAACCATGGACCGAAATACAGAGGACATTAGTGACTGCCTGTATCTTTGAGATAAACAGCTTTTTATGGACTTTACCTCGATGACTTGGAACGTTTATGCAAGGAAAGAAATAATTTAACACAGAACTTTATGCTGAATGTTTTTGAATTGTACACACATATTTGCAACTGAATGTGTTCATTTACACACAGGGTCATTCCAACTTCCTTGGTTACTCAACCCAGGATCCATTCATTCTTTATAATGTTCACAACGCACAGTGCAGTGAGGTTCTTTTGGTGGCAGGACCACAGATTTAATTTACAAAAAATGATCGAAAATGTACTTTTGAACGAATAAGCAGTGCCCACTCACCCAGTAGTCTTTTCACTCATGGATTTGGGAAGACACACACAGGAAATCTTTCCATGGGGCTCATTTTAAAGGCTAAAGTGCATTAAAAATAAAGAAAAACCAACGAAATACATTTTTTGCCCGTCTTTGCATTTGCTTTGTTGTTTTGTTTCCTGCTCCTCATTTGCGCTCCGCCTGAGAACTCACTTTGTTTTACCCTTGTATGATACTTTGATGCAGGCATAAAACAAACAGATTCCCATGGAAGCCTCCAGAATTTAGCACCTGGCAAAAGCAGGCGGGTTCCAAACAGATTCCCATCGAAGCCACTAGAACTTAGCACCTGGCAAAAGCAGGCTGGTTACATGTCAATATTGTTTGCATAGTGTAATTTGTTGGTGGCATTTACAACTTTAACAAACCATAGAGTAAAATGAAAGAGGAAAGGCGATTTGGCCTATTTTGAACTCTTTCAGTTTCCACTCCATTTTGTGAATGTGGAAAATTCCATTTAGGGGTTCCAGCAGCTCGTAAGTGCTAACGTTATCCGTGCTTTTCATTCAATTACCTCTTTTTGTAAAATGAGCTCCTGTGTGTTTTTCTGCATCAGTGTCATTTTTGTTTGGAGTATCTGCGCAGAGAGGGATGCAGAGAGCGAGATCCGCTCCAAGCTTTTCCCCCCTCGTGAGGGCCGGCATCAACACTGCCTTCGCCGGGGGCGCATCAGCAGAATTCGGCGGCCATGCAGCTGGGGCGAGTCAACAAAATTTGGCGTCCCCGCTCTCCTACCCAGGCACCCCTCAGGGGTGGCAGCGCTGTATTTAATTTTTAATTAAGTGATTAACTCTCTGCTGCGTGCTGGGGCAGGGAGTTAATCGCTTCAATAGCATTTAAGTTCAATATCCCTTGAAAGACTCCCCCGAGCTGCCGTGGCTGGGGGGCTAATGGTGCCCCGGGCTGTCGCCTGGGCAGCCATGCCCTAAGGCCAGCCCTTAGTGGGGCGCAATCTGTCCCTGTCCGCATCACAATTGGTTATGGGGGCAAAGAGGCAGGGATGCTTGCAGATTCCGCCATCTCTTTTGTGTTAGCAAAAAAATAGAAAGAGGACTTTGGGATCCGCTGTAATGGCGCCCGCCATATTTCAGCCCCTAGTCCGTGCCCTGAAGGTATTTCCCATTTGCCGCCAGGGCTCTCCATGCTGAGACATGTGTCCACTGGTAGGAGGTGCACTCTGTGCCTTTTATCCTGTCCCCCAGGGCCTTTGTGAATATTGACCCCCGGATATTTATATAGCAGGCGATAACCAACTTCAGCCAGTTTCTAAGCACTCCCAATTCATGTGGGGTGCCGGGGCGAGGGACATGTAGGGATGTGCGCGGGATCAGACCGTGCGGGTAAAGTGCAGCTTCAGTAGACAACCTGGTGGCAGGGTGCCTTCAAGCAGGGCCAGATTCAGGCACACAGGGCACGGGTAGACCTTTTGGAATGGCAAGTAGATTTCTATCACTGCATTCCCCAGGAAAAGGTGGTCTTGCAGGGGGCTGACCGGGGGGGGGAGGGGCGTAAGCCCTGACCTGACGTCAGCAGGCTCAAAAGGAGGGCAGTCAGCCTACAGGGGGCAGTCATCTAAAATGCTGTCTGTCTCATGAAGCCCCCAAGCAGACAACGACAGAAGGGGTCCCATTCCAGCCTGGAAATGGGAGAGACTGGCACTTCACACACTGGCAAAGTTGTACAACTTATCTTCAACTTAAGCCTAATAAATGGGAAGGGGGTGGGGGCAGTGAAGGCACAGGCTGGGGAAAGGGTTGGAAGCAGGGGAATTTAGAAGTCATTTCATCTAAGAGAACCGGGGCCAATAATCTAGAATTAAGCAGGAGGAATGCCAGCACCACCCGCTTTTCAGAAGCAGGGGACTGGCCACATCAAGCCAAGCTATGGGATTTCCAGGGACAGACCTAATGCAGAGAGTCTTTGCAACCCAGCCAGCCTGTAGGTTTGGGAAACGGAACACATACCCAAGAAGAAGACCTGGGACCACAAAACCCCACAAAAGGGATGCATATTAGAAAAGCATTGGCAATGCCAAAAGTTTGGGCTTTTGTGTAGGCATGGGAAAGGCACTTGCCAGGCACTGCCGTACTAGTATTAACTGCCCATTGATGGTAGCAGGTGAGCAAATGTTGCGAGTACCTGGGCATCTAATAGCAGTACCTGGCAAATGCCTAATATGTATACACACGCCAGACCTTTTGGCTTTGCCAATGCTTGTTTTTAGCCAGACTACAGTGAAGGACACACATAGTTCTTATAAATCGAGTGGCTGAAGGCAGATGTGGTTAAGATATTTTTATTACCCCAGTAACACGTTTACAACTCCAATTAGGTCCTTAACTCTCAGAAGACAGCTTTGAAAAAACATTGGCTGGTACTTTGATCACAAGGTTTGGCGGTAAGGCTTGATTAATGAGAGCTGAAAGAGTTCTCACAAGGCAATGTTATGGGCGGGAAGGGGCAGGAACTGGGTGGGAATGGCTATAGGGGTAAGCATGACCATGGGCTGTCAATGGGTGAGTAACTAGACGAACAACACCTGCAGGCTTTGTGTCCCTCCTCATATGCCAGTTCACCCTATCTCACCTCGAATTTAATAGTTTCGGCTTATAGCACCACCTAATAGCCCAAGCTAAAAAGTAGGATTGTGCGATATTCAGATCTGTAAAGAGGATTGTTTAGGAGCCGGTTTATTGCAAGGAAGAGTTGCCCCGTGTCATTGGACTATCATGAAGAAGGTTGCAACGAAGGAAGGGCGTGAAAGAACATCAGTCTTGGTTCTCTACGCTGAGAGCGATGCAGGAAAAAGGCATGTGCAAGAGGCAAGAATTAAAGAAGAGCTAAACGAGAGAATTTGGATAGGGCGGAGCACGGCACTGGCTTCTCATTTTATCTTTAAAACTCAGGACATCCTGTCCTCTCTCTCCTCCTCTCCCCTTCCTCCCTCTACTCCTTGCTCATTCTCTGGCCCTTCTTCGGCCACCTCTCCTCCCCTCCTTCTCTGCCTTTCCCCTGTTCTCCCCAGACGAGGTTTCTAGACAAGTCCAATCTATGAAAGTCTCGTCAAAACAGGTTCATCCCTGTTCCTCCAAAACCATCAAGGACCACATTGACTCCCTGGCTCCTGCTCTGGCTGATTTCTGCAACCACTCATTCGACACTGGAGTCTTCCCTTCCCCCCTGAAGCACTCCCTTGTGCACCCTCTTCTTAAAAAAGCCTATGTTGACCCATCCTGCCCGGCTAACTATAGCCCAATCTCAGTTCCTCCTCCCTTGCCCCGTCGCGCCTTGAAACACTTGTGTATAGGCGCGTTATAAATGCCATGTCATATCATATCATGGTCAGGTTTCCGTTTCCGCAGGTGGATGGAGCCATTTTTACAACACAAGCACCTGGGCTGGGACAGGGAACACCTTTGCAAGTTGCAAGGATGGAACTGGTCCTCTTCCACCTTCTGTGTAGGAGGGATTATTTGGTGAAAGGAGCCGGCACGCAGTGAGGGTGGTCTGTTTCTACTTTCCTGGAAGCAAGGTCTTTTGAGGCTGCTTCACCGGGTGACTTCTGTTTACTAAGCTCATTTCAGAAGGCAACCAACCCTCAGCGGACTCCAGGTGATAGTTGAAGAGAGCCCAATCAAATTAAATACACTTTCGGTGAAGACACGCCTAAGACGGCAGGTGCTAGACCAAGGTTATGCCGATTCTAGGCTAAAGCCATCTTCAACTGAATTCATTACCGCTTAAGACAACCAATGGCATCTAAAAGGTTTACCCTGTGGAGCAAAGAGGGGTATTTCTTCTTGCTTCACCTTAATCAGCTCCCACTTGGGTGGCAGAAGGAGAATGTGGAGGATCCAGAGAGTTGGTCGACGCCGATGCATACATGGCATTCCCTCCCTTCTTGTAGGGGGTGGGGGGTGAGGAGCAGAACCCCAGACCAGGCCGAGCAGCGTCCTATCCCTTCAAGGGACCCAATCCTACCGATTTGCATTAAAAGCGAAGAGCATTTTGGGAACATAGGAACTACAACATAATTTGATATTTGGAAAAAAAAACAGGCGTCAGAGTAAGTCAATGTTTTCCACACAGCTTGCCCAGGTGATTGCGTTGTGCACTGGAGGCTGCAGGTCGCTGGGGGGTGTGGGTGTACTGCCAATATACTACTACAGACAATGGACAATTAACAGATAAAGATCCCAGTCACACTGCGCCACATTTGTGCAATGGTTGAGAATGGATTAGCGGGAGCGCGTTCTCCAACTTCAATCGCTGACAGATTCTTCCGCAACTGCGAAGCATCAGAGTTAATTGGTTGCAGAACAGGCAATTCTTTGCCTTTAATCATTTGGACCTAAGTCTTTCCATAAACAAGCCTCAGAAGAAGAGCTAGGAAAGCTCGAAACACGTGTCAGGCTGCCCATTTATTCAAAATAAATACAAAATTGGCATTCAACCATTGCACAAATGTGGCGCATTGTTACTGGGACCTTTATCTTTTCATTTTATTTGCAATATATATCTAGTGATTCAGCAATTCAAGCATGAAACCCTTTGGACAAGTAACGCCAATCAAGCTTGCAGCTCTTTTCATTCGTTGCAATACTCACCCTAACAGAAAAAGCTCTGTAAATCACAACACATATGGATTTGGACGGATTGGGGTGAAAAGATAGAATTTTTACTGCAAGCTGGAAAACCTTGAATTTAAAACAATGAATTTTAGCTAAATGAAATGCGGGGGAATCCCCCACAGGCCCCCTACTTTAATAAAACCCACAACCAACCCCCCCCCCCATCTATTTATTCATCTAAATTCCTTGTTTTAAATTCATGGTTTTTAATCTCACAGAAATGGTCTGCAATATTTTGCAGTGGTAACATTACGACAGCCTGTCAATAGAGGCAAGGCTTGAACAGTTCCCAAACAGAGCTCATAATAAGCAAAATAATTCAGTCGCGCTTGCGCACGTCTTCTGAAGCCTGCTGGTGGATAAGAGCTCCCGTTCAGCATCAGATTATGGGGACTGCTGGACTCTGCTAGCTCCAGGGGTTTGGGTCTCGGGACAGAATGATGTTCCGCCAAAGACAAACTTTGCCAGAGTGCGGACCCGTCTTGTTCCAGCCCACATCTTACCATGCTTATACCCCCCACAATACACCCTTGCTTTGTGAGAAAAGTCACAGGAAACCACATTTATAGGATCACGTTTCAGATATGGGGGCTCGTCCAGGACATACTCCTCAGAGTGGAGATGAGGTTGCTATGTGTCCAGATTAGCAAACATGTTCAGCCATGCAAAGAGAACATCTAACCAAGTAAATGGACAAAGTGCAAACTCCCTGCAACCTCTTCCACAATATCTAAAGTGCATACAGGAGATGTTTTCTCCTGCAACAGAATTGGCCAAGGAACTGCAAAACAGCTTACATTCCTGAAAACAGCGGTATGGAATAATTGCGAGGAACTTGGTCATACAAATGACTTCAGAGAAAACAGAGTCTTCGGCTCACTGCAAAATATAGGAGGCCCTCCACCGGGAGATGCAAAGGTAGTGTGTGAGTGCCCTGGAACTTCACTTTCTAGAGACCCAGGATGCGGTTGCTATGGAAACTTAGGCCCGACATAGAAGGCAGTAGAGAAAGTCAAGCAAGCAGGTCATGAAAAGTGGGGTTGATGTTACTTTGGGGCTAAGTACCAGGAGAAGGCATGCACACTACTGTCCACATTAATGCAGCCATGCTGCATGGTGGGGCCACTAACTGACTCCAGTGGACAGACAGTAGACAAATCACCACCCAGGAAATGTCCACTCTAGGTCATGCGGGAGCCTGTGAGTCAGCAGGAGGGTGTGTCAGAAGATAGGCAAGCACTTCCAGGCCATATTTTTTCATTTATTTTACATTTTTTAAAGCGCTCACACAGCCTGCGGGCATCAAGGCGCTGTTACAGGAATGTTTTTTCACCTCATTGTTTTTTTCTTAGTTGCATATTTATAACGTGCTTAAACACCCAGAGGTTTCTAAGCGCGGACCAGGGGATCGAACCTGTGTTGCTTCGTGTCGTCTTGCTTCCAAGGCACACACGTTGCCGCTGGGCTATCCTCCTAGGACTCCCATATGTGGGCAGTAGGGTGCCATGGGCACCAGCCAACAATGGGTAGTGGAATAGAAGCTCAGTGGTGGGCCTGACCATACTGCTGGAGTCGGTCATCATGAGAATTTATCACCTGGTGGAGGGTGTAAAGCGTTTGGACTGTGTTCTGGAACCAAATGCCGGGCACAGGACGGGTGGAGCGGGACATGCCGCGGTGCCAGATGGAAGGCCCCCACTTCTTGTGCCCTTTTTTTGGTGTAATGTCACAATTGACCCACTTATTTGAGGGAGCTCCATCTGTAAGTCTGTAATAACCTTACAGCGTTTCTACAGCCCTTCACTGGCTTATACTCAGACTTGGTGACACTCAGTCATCTACTGCAACCAATGAGCTCTCGTCAGCAAAACCAAAGGCAGCGGAAGTCACATCACTTCAGCTTGATCCCTGATGACATCACAGGAAGTGAAATCTCGCGATCTTTGAACCTGTTGATGGGCGTCTGTTATTTCATGGGCAGCATAGCAGCATGTTCAGTAAGCAATGAATGACGACACGCACAGCAACCAGCAACAGCTGTAGGCAGGCTTACCTTTCATAGGTCAGTTATCGGTTTCCTAAATGGGATTGGAAGCCTCAACAATGGTGTAGCAGTTGTTACCCAAGTTACCTGTGCTGGGTCGGAAGGAGTCGGACACGTGGAGGACATGCAGTCCTCTTTGTAATAGAAATTATAAGAATAATGCTTATCTCTCCCTACAGCTAAAGGGAATACCCTACCTATCTACAGAAACTAAAGGTGCTCGTCAGATGTCAGAAAATCCAACGTAAAACTGTCCTCCGTCCACACTAACGCTACCTGACGCTCCCACTAAATATAACTAAAGTAAATAGGCCAAGAGAATGGGCTTCATTATGACCTCGCCGGTATGCTGGCGGTAAACCCGCCAGGATACCGTCAAAGGTTAATTTTTCCAGAGCTCGGTCCGGCAGCATTTCCGCCGGTTCATGAGTGCTGGATTGACGGTGTAAATCCCCATTTTTACAGTTCCAATCATTCAGCTTTATATTTATTCTTTCGCCCTTAGCACCGGGACTAGTTTCCTCCCACATATAAAGTTTCCCCAGCGGCCTCCTGCTATTCCCAGTTCCCCTGGTATCTCTCGTTATACGGGGGAAGGTTGCAGAGCTCGGCTCTCGCTCGGGTACTAATCTTCGCTCCTCTCGCTGCTCGGATCTCCATTCTCGGTTCTTCGGCAGGTGTCTGCTGCCCAGTCCCTTACAATCAGGAGTTATTTGGGCTTCCCATTGCGGTAGTCTCTGCGATGTTCTTCGGGGGTCCTGCCCACCATTCTGCACGCCTGGTAGCACCACTACCAGGTACTTCTTCCTTTTCTTCCTGCTCACACCACTTTTTTTGCAGTTGTACACACAGGGCCTCTGGTGTCTTGCACTTGGTTTCTCTGGCTCTTCAAAAGTCGCGGACACTGCGATCTGCCTTGACTCCGCCCCCACAAGGCGAGATGAGGTCAGGGAGCTTCCTCCGCACATTGAACTGCCCTTCTCTCCTTCTGCTCTGAATCACAGCAGTTAGATAGAGGTCTCTAGTTAAAGAGACATTTTCCTTTCTTTCTCCACATGTGTTTCTTTTTACATTGCCTTCAGCCAAACATAAAGATGCCACACCATTCTTCAATGAGGAGGCACTTTTTTCAGGCAGCTCGTCACAGCCACCTCTTGGCACACCATTCGGAGGATGCCGGTTATCCAGAATAACGCTCTCCGAGCAGCACTCAATATTCCCAAACGTGTACCTTTCTGGGCCGCAAGAAGAGATGCTCACTGGCTCCCGATTCGAGAACGTATCATGTTCAAAACCCTGTCTTTCACGCATAGATGCCTCCCCACTGTTGCTCCCCCCCCCCACCAGCTACAGAAAATCATCAAAACACATTCCTCCTGGCCCACAAGATCGGTCTACGCACACCATCTCGCCCAGCCAAAAAGTTCAAAGGGGCAAACGCTGGAGGCTTGAGTTTCCCCACTATTGCAGCAAAACAAGGAAACTCACTTCCGCCAACCTTGAGAGCCGAACAATCCTACTGGGCTTTCCAGGGAGCCCTTAAAACGTGGCTGTTTGCATACACCTGAGCTTGGGACTTCCTAAGTGTACTGACTTTCCTGACATTTCTTGTGAGCAACTGCTTTGTAACAACGCCTCAATGCCCTTGGGCTTAGTGCACTCTATAAATGAAATAAATATATAAATAAATTGAAGACAGTCCCAAATATGCGGCTATGATATTTGACGTAGGGAGTTCCTCAAAACAACGGGAGTCCTTGTCCCCAAAAGGAGAGTCTCTCCCGGTGAGGTCTCACTTGCCTCAACTAGGGTCTTGCGGAGCTGGCTCACCTCCCTAGGTACGAATAGGGACGAATACCTGCGATTCGTCACATACCCCTAAATGGGGGCCTTTGCAGCTCCTGCTTGGGGCTTCTACTACACTCCTGTTCAGACCTTGCATTAAGGCAACACCTATGCCCGCCATGATGGAAACATACAAAGTTGCCTAGAGACTAGAGGTCACATGACTTTTGATTTTGACAAAAAAAGATCCAAAAATACCTTTTGTTTGTCTATTTGGCGGGAATCCACGCCAATCCATTTTATTTACGAATAGCTTCTCTAAAATGGCTCCAACTTGCCAAGGGCCAGCCTCACCAGTTTGCATGGATGAGGGTTGCCTTCCTGAAAAGGATTGGAGTAGATACAATCATTTTGAGCAACAAGTCAAAAATGCTTTTGAAATCTATGAGACAATGTGCAAAACATTTTAGGAAAGACAGCTGAAGTGTTAAAATGTTCCCAGAACGATGGAACTTTCCTAGAGAAGTCTGGATTTTTCCTCACCGGAAAGATATGATCCTTCTAAGGACTTTGGGCTCTAAAATGGTTGCACAAGTCTGACAGTGACCAGCACAGTCTCTACGCAAAGCTGAGGATGGCCAGGGTGGTCTCTGCACTAGGCTGAGGGTGGCGAGTGAAATTTCTGCACGATGCTGAGGATGACCAGTGTGGTCGCTGCACAAGCTAAGGGTGGCTAGAGCAGTCTCTGCACTAGGCTGCGGCTGGTCATGCATGCTCTGCACTAGGCTGAGGGTGGCGAGTTCAGCCTTTGCACAAGGCTGAGGGTTGTCAGTTCAGTCTCAGCACAAGCTAAGGATGGCTAGAGCAGTCTCTGCACTAGGCTGCGGCTGGTCATGCATGCTCTGCACTAGGCTGAGGGTGGCGAGTTCAGCCTTTGCACAAGGCTGAGGGTTGTCAGTTCAGTCTCAGCACAAGCTAAGGATGGCTAGAGCAGTCTCTGCACTAGGCTGCGACTGGCCATGCATGCTCTGCACTAGGCTGAGGGTGGCGAGTGAAGCTTCAGCACAAGGCTGAGGGTTGCCAGTTCAGTCTCAGCACAAGCTAAGGATGGCTAGAGCAGTCTCTGCACTAGGCTGCGGCTGGCCATGCATGCTCTGCACTAGGCTGAGGGTGGCGAGTGTAGTTTCTGCTCAAGGCTGAGGGTTGCCAGTTCAGTCTCAGCACAAGCTAAGGATGACTAGAGCAGTCTCTGCACTAGGCTGCGGCTGGCCATGCATGCTTTGCACTAGGCTGAGGGTGGCGAGTTCAGCCTCTGCACAAGGCTGAGGGTTGTCAGTTCAGTCTCAGCACAAGCTAAGGATGGCTATAGCAGTCTCTGCACTAGGCTGCGGCTGGTCATGCATGCTCTGCACTAGGCTGAGGGTGGCGAGTTCAGCCTCTGCACAAGGCTGAGGGTTGTCAGTTCAGTCTCAGCACAAGCTAAGGATGGCTAGAGCAGTCTCTGCACTAGGCTGCGGCTGGCCATGCATGCTCTGCACTAGGCTGAGGGTGGTGAGTGTAGTTTCTGCTCAAGGCTGAGGGTTGCCAGTTCAGTCTCAGCACAAGCTAAGGATGACTAGAGCAGTCTCTGCACTAGGCTGCGGCTGGCCATGCATGCTCTGCACTAGGCTGAGGGTGGCCAGTTCAGTCTCTGCACAAGCTAAGGGTGGCTAGAGCAGTCTCTGCACTAGGCTGCGGCTGGCCATGCATACTCTACACTAGGCTGAGGGTGGTGAGTGTAGTTTCTGCTCAAGGCTGAGGGCTGCCAGTTCAGTCTCTGCAAAAGCTAATGGTGGCTAGAGCAGTCTCTGCACTAGCCTGCGGCTGGCAATGCATGCTCTGTACTAGGTGGAGGATTGCGAGTGCAGTTTCTGCACAAGGCTGAGGGTGGCCAGTTCAGTCTCTGCACAAGCTAAGGGTGTGTAGAGCAGTCCAAGCAGTAGGCTGCAGCTGGCCACACATGCTCTGCACTAGGCTGAGGGTGTTGAGTGCAGTGCTGAGGATGACCAGTGTGGTCTCTGCAAAAGCTAAGGGTGGCTAGAGCAGTCTCTGCACAAGACTGCGGCTAAGCATACATGCTCTGCACTAGGCTGTGGGTAGCCAGTGCAGTCTCTGTGCAAGGCTGAGGATGACCAGTGGGGTCTCTGCACAAGCTAGGTGTGGCTAGAGCAGTCTCTGCACAAGACTGTGGCTGGCCATGCATGCTCTGCACTAGGCTGAGGGTGGCAAGTGTAGTTTCTGCACAAGGCTGAGGGTGGCCAGATCAGTCTCTGTGCAAGGCTGAGGATAACCAGTGGGGTCTCTGCACAAGCTAAGGGTGGCTAGAGCAGTCTCTGCACTAAGCTGCTGCTGGCTGTACATCCTCTGTACTAGGCTGAGGGTGGTGGGTGCAGTTTCTGCACATTGCTGAGGGTGGCCAGTTCAGTCTCTGCACAAGCTAAGGGTGGTTAGACCAGTTTCTGCACTAGGCTGCGGCTGGCCATGCATACTCTACACTACGCTGAGGGTGGTGAGTGTAGTTTCTGCTCAAGGCTGAGGGCTGCCAGTTCAGTCTATGCAAAAGCTAATGGTGGCTAGAGCAGTCTCTGCACTAGGCTGCGGCTGGCAATGCATGCTCTGTACTAGGTGGAGGATTGCGAGTGCAGTTTCTGCACAAGGCTGAGGGTGGCAAGTTCAGTCTCTGCACAAGCTAAGGGTGTGTAGAGCAGTCCAAGCACTAGGCTGCAGCTGGCCACACATGCTCTGCACTAGGCTGAGGGTGTTGAGTGCAGTGCTGAGGATGACCAGTGTGGTCTCTGCAAAAGCTAAGGGTGGCTAGAGCAGTCTCTGCACAAGACTGCGACTAACCGTACATGCTCTGCACTAGGCTGTGGGTAGCCAGTGCAGTCTCTGTGCAAGGCTGAGGATGACCAGTGGGGTCTCTGCACAAGCTAAGTGTGGCTAGAGCAGTCTCTGCACAAGACTGTGGCTGGCCATGCATGCTCTGCACTAGGCTGAGGTTGGCAAGTGTAGTTTCTGCACAAGGCTGAGGGTGGCCAGATCAGTCTCTGTGCAAGGCTGAGGATGACCAGTGGGGTCTCTGCACAAGCTAAGGGTGGCTAGACCAGTCTCTGCACTAGGCTGCTGCTGGCTGTACATCCTCTGTACTAGGCTGAGGGTGGTGGGTGCAGTTTCTGCACATTGCTGAGGGTGGCCAGTTCAGTCTCTGCACAAGCTAAGGGTGGTTAGACCAGTTTCTGCACTAGGCTGCCGCTGCCTGTGCATGCTCTGCACTAGGCAGAGGGTGGCCAGTTCAGTCTCTGCACAAGCTAAGTGAAGAGGAAGTTTCAGGTATTGTCCCAACTCCAGTTGCCCCCCTCCCAGTGTCTATTGAATTCACACCAAAGTATGTGACGTATGAAGAAGAGTTGAATCAGCAAAGAGCAGCATATGGACTTTGCCCAGTACCTATCAGCATGACAGCACATGTTAATATACAGACATCTAAGAAAGCCTGGACAGTAAGGTATCCATTAAAGAAGCCATAGCTACATTCTAAACAACATGACGGTTGGTTGAATAAAATACCCGAAGAAACAAAGAAGATAATGAAGGAAGATGAATGGTGACGTCCTAAGAAATCGGACTGACGCACATATAGAAGATATAATGACCTGAGAATACTGACAAGTGACAAAATACCAAGGAGATACCATGGATAAGTGACATCTTGAGCCCAAGGTGAAGAAGTTGATGTCAAGATGAAGAAACGTATGCCACATACACGATGAAGACATTTAGTTAGTTTAAACGTGTACAGATGCAAGTAACTGCAAGAGGCAAAGAAATCTTGAAGCTTGCTTATGCTAAATAGTCGATAGATTGTGGCAAGCGCCAAAGTTGACAGGTATATACCTCAAGAAGCACTTTAAGTATGAATGAAAGTCCACTATGTATATGAGAATCAGCACAGAGTAAAACTCAGCTAAGGATGACCATGCCAAGAAGCCAAGATCTTATCTGGCTGGAATAGGCAGACATTGGATACAATTAAGGAGAGAGGAGAACAGAGGATCCTGTTCAGAAAGGTCAAGAGAAGCCACAGACGTCAGAGAACTGGTAGAATTAAATCAAATATGCAAAAAGACATGGAGAAAAGCAGATTTCACGGTGTCCAGTCACGTGACAAAGGCAGGCTGGAAGGGTGAAACTTTCACACCTACGCATGGATCTCTGCCATGCCCATACTCCTTAAAAGTTCTCAGAGCACAGAACAGACTCAGGGCCAAACTGCAAAGAAGTAATTGACACATGATCACTGAGGTGATGATTGATTGCAGCATAATTGGTGGGAAGCTGGGGTGCAGACGAGCTTCTCTGCACCTGGATGTTCTTTCTGCGTGCTGCTAGACGGTGTCCAGATATTTGGTCGACCGAAAACTGGTCGAAAGACATTTGGTCGACGCAATTTCGTCGAAAACCAAATGGTCGAATTTTTTTTTAATTATATATTTATTTTTCGGGTTTTCGTTTTAAAAAAAAAGGGTTTTTTAGAAAAAAAAGGGGTTGGGGGGACCCCCGCCCCCAAAAAAAGGGTGAAAATAAAAAATAAAAAATATTCGACCATTTGGTTTTCGACCAAATTGGTTTGACCATTTGTCTGGTCGACCAATTTTTTTCGACCAAATGTCTGGTAACCCTGCTAGACGTAGGTGGAAAAGTATGAGTGGGGTTGATGCAGGCCTGGACTGACCCACCGGGACACCGGGACTTCCCCCGGTAGGCCACGGGGACCTAGGGCCTCTTTTTCTTTGGGGAAGGACACATAAATTCTATGGTAACATCAGGTCATCATTTGAGGGTCGGTTGGTTTGTGACCTCTGTTGGCACGGTTGTGCTGCCTGCACAGTTGGCTGCCATTTGGTGGCCAATCCCTGCGACCCCCAGGCAAATCCACCAATGATTATGGGCTGGGGGCGTGGCTAATGAGAATGCGCGCCGAGAGTGGAGACACGGAAGCAGCACGCAAGTTGCTTGGCTCCATTTTGTTTCCATCGTTCGTGTGATGCAGCAGCCTGTCCTGAGCCCACGCACCGCCTACCGACTCCAGTCCTGCAAGCAAATGAACTTTGCCGCCAAAACGTCAACAACCTCATTCACAGAGAGTAAGTTGGCTCCAGCATGGATTGGAAGCCGGCAGCCGCCTGAAGGGGGCTCAGGTCCAGCTCCGACAAGTGCATAGCGAGGTAATAAGGTAGCTGTACTTATTTTTAAAGCAAAATGATTGATGTTGCTGAATCTTTCACTGTACCACAAGTGAGCGAGCAAGTCTGTTGCTTTCTGTTCCAAGACATAGCATGTATGACAAAGTTGCCTATAGAGTCCCTGGGCTTGGGTCTTCTCCACCCATTGCTGTGCCTGTGCGTTCCTTTCCCCCTGGCTGTTTTCTCCTACTCAAAGGGCTGTTTTCGCATTGACTCAGGGGTATGCCCTTCTGTCTATTTTCCCTCTCTCTGTCGGGCTCTGCCCATGCTATGCTGCGTTCTCGTCTGACTGAGGGATTCTACGCCCTCTGCAGCTGCACTTTGCCTCCTCCCAGCGCGGAGTCCCGCAAGGTCGGGGTTTTGTATTGAAACGAGAGTACCGTTGTCATTCTGTTGGCACTGTTGTGCTGCCTGCACAGTCGGCTGCCGTTTGGTGCTGCTGAGAAGTTGGGGAGAGGGCGGGGTTCTTTCTGTTATTTTTTTACTTCATGTGCATGTGTGCCTACCCCGCTCTGGGCCTCGGCCTCAGTGTTTGTGTGACTGACCTGTCTCTTTTTGTGTTTGCCTGTGCTTTTCACGAGCGTACCCTTGTGCATGTGCCTGCTTCTTACCTGTCCATGTTTATCTGGACCTGCTGTCTGTGTATTGGTTTGTGTGCTCCCTGGTGTGAAAGTAGCATTGACTGTTCATTGTGGATATTTTGCAAATATGGGCATTAATGTGGAAAAATGCACACTGAGCAAGTATGGTCATTAATGGGGGAAAAATGCACACTGAGCAAATGTGAGGGATTAATGTGGAAACTTGGCATTGCTTACTTTGGAATGTGACAATGCACGATCTATGTACTGCTGCTGCATTGTTGGCACTGGGACAAATATACTACGACCTTGTGGATGACTAGAAAACGGTGTCTTTCTTATTGTGGCATTGTGAACCTTAAACAAAATGGCCCTTATTTGTGTGTAAAACGGAGGATTTGTCCCATCTGCCATGCCATGTGGGTTTGAACTGAGAAGTGCATGATTATAAACATCACATGCTCTGCACACTTCTTCCAAACAGAAAACATTGCAGCCACAATCCACCGGCGCACACGCGCATTTCTTTACGATTACAACCTCACATGGCCAACCAAATGATTTTGGGAACGCTTGCGTTAAGGAGCAGAGTTAGGCACCCCCACTGCTCCCCAAATACACACTCACCAGTAGCGTCAGGAGGTATTACAGATTTCTTCCAACGTTAACCGTTAACTTTTTAAAAGCTTTATGGCCTTTGTACCCACTAACTTACAGTTTGCCAAATTCTTTCAATAATGTCCTTCAAAAGTTTAGAATGGATGCTCTGCACCTGTCTTGTGTCACTTGATTGCAGTAGAATAATGATAAACCAAGGTATGATGACAGTTAAGGTGAGGACATGGGAGGGGGGACTCGGAGCAGGGACGTGCCAGCTTTTTCCGGGGAGCTGGGATCCTTTCAACAGGGGCCTCGAGGCATGGAGACAGGGCAGTTTCTAGCCAACTTGGTGCCTGGGGCGAAACACTAGAATGCACCCCCTAAGCCCCCCGACTGGCACACATCCCTCTCAAACTACACCTGTGTCATGCGACAAAACCCCTCAATATCAATAAATAAGTGCTATATAAATAAAGCTGGTTTTATTACACTGTAATTCAAGTAATTTACAGAAGAAATGTAATGTGAAAACACAGATGTTGCTGCCCAGGTAAATGGTTTTTCTGTCACCTGCACTTGGGGAAGGCCTGGCCTGAATTCAGTTTCAAACTGTTCGTACTGGCACACTGCTGTGTGACCAGCCTACCGGGGTCTGAGGGCCCACTGGCGCTGTGTTGCAGGTGTTCTGTTCGTACCATCCCACTTGTATTTCGCAAGGGGCAATACTAGACTAACCATATGAATTATTTTCTGATAGGTTATCATTCCAAGATGGACAGTCTGGTACACTCTTATTGCACTCTTTCAAAATACCTCTGTGAGAGTGGGAAAGAGGACAAATAGCACGAATGGGGGCTCCTGTATGCTTTGCATTAAATCACAGAGCATTTCAGGAGGTGATCAGAGATCTCTATATTTGATAAACACGTCTGTGATAAAAGGATTGTATATGTGAATCTCTCTAAATTCCTGTGGTAACATGGGCCTTTACACACTGCTACACATGATGATCCATTCTTGAATGAAATGTATGTCACATTACAGTGATAAGGTAACCACATTTTTCTTAATGCACTGTAATGCTTTATGCCACTTCCTGTGATGTCACTTGGGGGCCGGGTAAAATGGCATCACTTCCGTCACTCGGGGCGGGGTCAAACAACATCACTTCCTGTGATGTCACTGGGAGGGGCGGGGGGTCATGTGATGTCACTTCCGCTACCCCTGGCATTTTGGTGAAATGACATCCCTGGGTAACATAATGATGCAAGCTTGGGTGGCCTGCAGGATTCTGACCGTTCAGCCTGTAGCTCGTGCCTGCGCATAGCAGGGGGCACCGCCAGGGCATCACTGCACGTGCCCTACCATGCACGCATGCGCAGGTGCAGCCCCGCTGCCCATTGCAACCTGCCAGTGCTTCAGCAATGACGAGGTGGGAGCTGCTGCCTGCATCTGTTCCAGTTCCACAAAATGGTGTGTTTGCTGGCTGTGGACGGCTGCCAGCCTGCCGTGCACCATGTAATGTTTTGTGCAGAGGATTAATCAGTAAATGTATGTTAGACAAAACGTGCACTGCAAGCCCACGGGCATCCATTGATCTCTCTGGCTCTGCCCAGCCTTTGGTGCCAGTCCGAGACGGCTCCCTAATATTAAACCTAACGCTGAACTTGGTGCCAAGCTATGTTACAGTGTCACCTTAAGGAGCACCTCTTCCCGAAGCAAGTGAGTTCTTTTGAAAGTTATTTCACGGCAGTGTGATGGGTATCCTAACATCTGAACCCAGCTTCTCAAAATTAATTTGGGGTAGCAAGTCTTCTGACCGATTTCGTTCATGCTTTAATTCAGGTTTCATAATGCTTTTTCTATCTGTTACCACGCAATGCTGGTTCAATAATTCTATGACCCCGCCTCATGTTTGAAGTGCTCATGAATGCCTTGAAAAGCATTGCGTTAAGCTCAACTTCTCGTGGAGTCAGGATTCACAAGGGAACATGAGAGTAATAATAATAATAATTTAGCATTTATCTGAGCGCTGCTTATTATTACCCACTGTGTGTGGGGCTCATTTATCAACCTTGGAAGGATGAAAGGCTGAGTTTGGCCCTGCCAGGATTCGAACCTGCATCAGCAGGCTTTGCACAGATGTCAAACTGAGCGCTCTACTCGCTGTGCTGAAGTAGTATAAGGAAAAGCACCGAATACAAAATGTACCTGCTGCAGGAGATCAAGGGGTTACTGTGTTTGACTACTGAAGCTTGTGGACATCTGAGCTGTTTCCGAGCAGAATGTTTTATAAAATGGCATGGTATTACACGTCAGCCACAGCCAGGCTTGTAGTCTGCCACCTTTTTTGGACTGCACTTTTACAGATGGGAAATGTTGACTTCTCAGAGTCGCTGCTGCCTAGCATTCTGGGAGGAAGGTGGGAATTATGCACTGATATAAAGGCCAACTGTGCAATATTTCCCTTGGGTTTTAAGTAGCTATGGTGGAGGTCTTTCCCCACTGCCCTTTTACTGTAGATGAAGGATGCAGCAGAAGAGTTCTGTCAAAACATGGACCTCCCAACTACTACCAGAGCTACTACGAGCACCAGGAAAATAGAGATGCCTTCTGTTGCACTTCTGGCCGTGCAGTGATGTCAAGCAAAGTCCCGCCTGCTCTTGTGTTCGGAAGGGAAGACAGGCCTCGTCGGCCACGTTCCACTGCTGATGTCGGTGGGCGTTTGATTCGGACACAAGGCACCCCTCATGCCCTCCTGCACCCCCGTGTATGATGCAACTCTACCAGACCATCAGCAAGGGGAGCAACCCCAGCCTGCCCGGCCACAAGCATCCTGGACTGCAGGCAGCCAACACTGTTCTCAGCCTGGTGGCCAAAAGTAAGCGTCTTCCTCGTTATTCAATAGAAATATGCCCTCAAATAGAAAGACGCATTGTTGAGCTAGCAGAGAGATTGTGGGAACGTGCCTTCATGAATTTCTCTTTCTTCTTTCTTTTTCTTTGTTACTTTTCTTTCTGTCTTTCTTTCGCCCCTTAACTGTCAATCCCAAATGTGTTTTTTTGTTTTTAAATGTTAAAGTTTGTGTCACTGTGATGTCAACTTATTCTCTTTTTGTCTATTTTCACTGGTGTGGCTTATTGAATTAGCTTGCAGCCGGGGTTTACTTTTGAAATGTCTCTGATTTTGCATGGACATGTGATTTGAGTTGAACAGGGCCATGCTTTGATGCATTTTGCTTTACAAAGTGGTAGCAGGGTGTATGTGTGTGGTGCAAAGAAGCAGAGGGCTTTTTGGCCTTTGTTTTGACAGTACTCTTTTTCAGTCACTCTAAAACTCAGTTTCGCTATGTTGTGCTCCCCAATTTAGTTGCACGCTGTAAATAAGTAGAGTTGGGACTGTGGGTTGTTTGTGTCAGGACTATCAGACTCTTTTACAGGATTGACCTATGAATCTGCTATGTCCTCCTCACTGCTAGAATTACTGCACAGCCCCAAAATCTCTTCCTCCTCCTCACCTGATGAGGTAGAATAGTTCAGCTTCTTTCTTTGGGGTTGTCGCACTGGAGTCTTCTTCTTTGTGAGCAGATACGGTCTGCCTCGAAAGGAAGCCACTGTGACTATATAGAGAAATTCACAATGACTCCTCTCCGCGACAGCCAGATATGTTTCAGGGGAAAAAGCCACGAGGGCATAAAAAACCCCCACGATGCTTCGAAGAGGACTGTCGAATAGGCTGATCCGATGAGAGGTAACTTTCCGTAACTGAAGCAGAAGTCTCCGGAGGAGCTCTCCAAGACGGGAGTGAGGATGAAAAACACAACTGCCACAAACAAGCAGAAACGAAGAAGGTGGAGAGGCAGGGAACCAGGAGGAAGAGGCAAGGAAAAACAGGTAGACTGGTAGCAAGTATGGAAGCGGGGGAAAGGTAAAAGAAGGCGGACTAAGACCGCAGAAAGATTCACAGAATGGAGCGCACGCAACACGGGAAAGCACAGTTGCAACACGCTGAGCCACCAAGTAACTAATGGTTATATACATGACGGCGGCCATGTTGGAAAAAGACTACACCACGGGATAGCGTTTCAAGGAAACGTGGCGGAACAGTCTAATGGGGTCACAGTTTCCACCTCCGCCAGACTCGCCAGCTGCCAGCAGTCGTGACAGTTTGTGTGCAGGTCGCCTATGCATTGCTTTCACTATGTCACACTTTCAAAACGGCAGTGTGCACACCGTGCCTTAATGTGGACGCATGACTAAAGGGCATGTGCCCTTTTTCTCAATGTCTCCCTGTGGGTACTTCCCTTGAGAGTAGTCCTAGCAGTCCCGATGCTGGTGTGTGCACGGCTCTCCCTACACATTCACTTCTCGATGCATGCCCATTCCTTTCACTGCCCCTTCTGCCTCCTCTATGAGCTCACATCAATTATTCTGCCCCCAGTCACACTGTCTTCCAGCGTATGCAGTGTTCCTGGCTCAGTCAGCCTCAGAACTGACCTGCTGTCAGGAGCAATCGCTTTGCTTACATGTCCCTTCATCTTCTCGGTCCTGTAACCCTGTGTGCACCCTTTTTGTCTCCAAGGTGTCCTCTGTGGCTACATGTCTCTATTTCAAGTTATCACCCTGTGGATACATGTCACTTCCTCAGCCTGTCACCCCGTGAGAAAATGTTTTACCCTTTGGGTGTCTCACCACCACCCCCACCTTCCATGTGGGTGCATGTCTTCCTCTACTTGCCCCCTAACTGGCGTCACTCAGTGGGTACATGCTGTTTCTGCCACACTCTCTCCCATCACAGCACTCCAATCCCACCTGCTCGGTTTGTCTTCCAGTGAATATGATGAGAACTATGTATAATATCTATGAATAACCCAGATTTGGCAATACTTGTATTTTCAGTCGTGCCTCCAATGGACTATTATTTTGAATTGCATTGTAATAGATACTCTCGCTCGCCCGGTCAGTCAGACTCAGCGTTTGTGTTCCGCTGGGCAGGGGGCATGGGGCTGTCTGCTGCCTCCTGCCTCTGCTGATGAATGCGTGTGCTGGGCTCCTAAAATGCTTATTGCGGGCCAGGTGTCTGGTAAGAGAAGCCAGTCCCCAACACACATTGGCCCTCTTTTGACATCTGCCTAAAGACTTTTGCCCAAAGACTTTTGCCATGCCGGGGTACCAAGTTTTTTTAACCTCGCTGTCTTCATGGCACACAATTGGAGCTCTTTAACAATTTACGTTACTGGACACGTTTTGTATTTTGTTACCCTGCTTTGGTTAGTTATTCATACCTAAAAGGGATTTTAAGCCACAGACCAAAATGTACTCATTACAGTGTTGTCATTTTGATTTAGTTATATGGTTAGTAGACGCAGGGGTGGAATGGCCTCCCACTAGGCCCCATTTTGTGTGGCAACCTAATTTTGTCATAGGAGAACGGTTTGGGCTTGGTGAAAATTTGTAAAATGGGGCCACTTTGAAAATTATTTCCAGGGCCTCTTTTGGTTCCCAGTCCACCCCTGGGTTGATGCCAACCTAATCATAGTGGACCATGTAATCTAGAGTCCTATAGTGAGTAGAGCCAATGGGATGTCGTACTTTTAGTGACGTACATAGTGGCCATTTTGAAGGGAGGGCTTAGTTGCCCCACCTGACATTGATTATCCAATCCCCTCTCCTGTTACCATATACAGATATAGTACCTATGTTAAGTTACCTTCCTATAACCAAACACAGTGCATCTTAGGTTTTTAAGATTGTCACGTAAAATGACGGTAGTATGTGCGCAGGTTGTAGATCAGCAATGACAAGTTTTTGCTATAAATATTGTGTTTTTTCTAAAAGTAAAGAAAGCGAGAAGATCGAGCGATTTCTGATTTTCATTGTACTCCCTGTTTTATGAACTTGTCATTAAAACGGACTCACTTTGCGAAACTATTGCGATGTCTTAATTATTTGATGCATGAGTATGAATCTGCATTCCCATCTATCTCGATGGTACTGCTACTCATCTTAAAGGGCTGTTTGGAGATCATCCAGGTCACTTGGTAGCAGAATTAGATGGTTAGATTAGATAAAGATACCCATCGACTGTCGACCTAAGTAACTTTGGGTCCTCGGCAACATCACACATCCTTTGCCATCCAGCTGATAGAATGAGAAGCTCCCCATAGACAGTGGATAAAATAATTAAAAAACCCCAAAGGTGTGATGGGTTACTTGCTTTCCCCCCAAAACCCCTCCCACTTCTACGAGTAGCGGATCGGACGAGCGACACGGAGAGGCGGTAACGAAGGCAGTGATCCCGAGCGTCCCTAGATGAAAGACATGCGAATGGTGGGTAAAAAAGACTGAATGTTTTGGCAAAGCATGCATGCTTAGAAATCAAGTAAGGGAAGGTAACGGAGGGAAGTGGGATAAAAAATAACGTCAGAATAAGAGTGTGATATATATAGAAGGGGAAAGAAATAGACTTGAGTGTGGCCGAGCAATATAAAGAGTTATGGTGAGTGTGGCCGCGATAACAGTATACGCCCAGTGCCTAGATTTTAAAGAATGCTAGCAGAAGCCTTTCTCTAAAGTCCTGTTGGTAGGATAACTTAGGAGACCGGACTGATTAAAGGCAAATCCGAAAGAGATAGGCTTAAATTCCATGTCGGAATAAACATTAGGGGTAAGATGCATTTGAGAGAGCAGACGGCATAAGATTCATGTGGCTGGCCAGAGTTTGTCTGTTTGTTTATGTGTTTAAATAAAATCATGACATCATAGTCAAAAATAGTTTTTATGTGAAAAAGGCATGACAATTGCACGATTGTAAAAGGAAATTATTGCATTACATGGATTGATGATTGTTTTTTAGCAAGATTAAAGTAAAAATATTGTTGAAAAAATGGCATTGGAGCTTGCGACGATTGGTGCTCACTCATATTGTTGATTGTTAAGATGCAATTGTAATAAAGTGTACAGTGAAAAAATAAACAAGTGTTATATGAATAAGGGAAAAACGAGTTAATCATGGAAGACATCACTCTGTTAATACACATGTGCAAACAGTTGCCAAAACACACACCTAAGCTTAAACATTACAGTGCGGAATGGGTTAAAGGGACCGCAGACAAAATGTTTATGCCATGGCACCAAGGCGGATCGCTATCTAAAACGGTCCTGCAACATATGACGACATATTTACATGCCACGTACACTGGCAATAATTTAGACAAGCACTTGTCTAGTTTAGAACTTTGGAAGATGTACCAAGAAGAAAGAGAGGAGGAGCCGCCGTTAGATTAGATACTGAATATATGCAAAGAGGGGGGTGAAGAGCCTTCTGCGTCGCCCGCCCCATCTGAAATAAAAAACAAAGCTAGTAAGGACGAAGGACTGTACCCACTAAGAGAACTTAATGCAGCAACGGGATATAGCAACCCGTCATATGAGTCACCTATGCAAAGTAGTGACGAAAGCCCAGAGAAGGACAGGGAAAGAAATATTACCTCCAAAGTCCCGAGGGACAAGGAGAGATCCGAAAAGGAAAAAGGTGATCAAGCACAAGCAAGTACATCTCTAGGTACGGGAAGAGAGGTAAAGCTGATGAGGATAAAACTGATGAGATGGTATTCAGACAGAACAAATGGATGGGAGGTCAGATTTTACCGAGACTCGATGGTAAAGGCATTGAGGACATGAGACAAAGGGGAGAACGAGACGAACAAGAGAAAAAGGATAAGGAGAAAGGACGATTGAGAGATGAAGGGGCGACAAAAAAGGATAGGCAGAAACTAGAGCAGTTATATCATGATGAACAGGCCAGAAAACAGGAAAAGGCGTAAGAACAAAGAAAACGCGATAATAAACAGAGAACTGCTGATGATCAGGAAAGAATAGAACAAAGGAGAATAGAAGAAGAACAAAAGATACGAGAGAAGAGAATAAAAAGATCGAAAGATGAGGAAATACGAAGGGCAAATGAACGAAGAGATACAGGGAAAAAAGAGGAAGACAGGGTTAGAGAGGAAGCGAGGAAGCATAGAGAATTTGATGACAACACAGAACGTTAAGCGAAGACAGAGAACGCGTGATCTTGAGTATCTAGAAAGGGAGGTTAGAAACCAAATCCAGTGGTAGAATGGGAAGAGACAGAATAATTCTTTCCAGAGGACAATTCAGTACCAAGCACATCTAGAGTAATTCCAGAAGATGACTTCGACACCAGAAGCATTGGAGAGACAATCGATAGGCTATATGATGAGATGGGACTAGAAAAAGTACCCCAAGGAAAGGGAAAGGATGAGCGCCTTGAAAGCACCCAGTTGTACGATACTGAGGATGCTTCATGCAGCAACGGACATATAGAGCTGTCGTTAGATAGTCTAACTCTAAATAGAAATGAGGAAGATTAGAGAAGCTGAACAAGTTGGGCACAGGCAATATCATATGAAGAAAGGGAAGCCTGTGAAAGAGAAGAAAGAGATGAAGAGACACAGAGCGAGATCGCGAGAGACGCCTCTCTAGGGGTAAGGGAATAAGATGGTTGGATTCAACCGCGTCTACATCTAAAGTACCAGAGTCAGTGACGCAGTCAGATCGGCATGAAGGACTGCCACACAGTCAGAGGGGGGTGTCTCCCCCGCCATATGTAAGCAGGTTAAGGACATTGCCAGGCAGATGGCGATGTGGGAATATTACCCCTGCGGTAGGCAGACAAATGATGAGAGAAGAAAAGGAGTTTAGTGCGTCACAATTTCCCTTATTGGAGAAGGGAGGGACAAGGACACAGTATATACCATGGCCACAAATGGATAGAGAGAATATGAAGAACAAGCTCCCACTGTTGACATCTGGAGCTGGGAAATGGATACACAAGTTACAAAAAATTACAGGAGGTAATACATCGGCTATAGGGGATATCACAGGTCTTTTAATCGCCATACTTGGTGATAGAGCCCCATTTAACATTTGCAGAACCGCAGTATGGAAAGCGCCTAGAGTGCTATACGCGGACACTTCTGACATGGGAGCTATAATGACACGTAAGATGAAAGAGGGAGATGATCCATTGCTTTACATTCAGACGTTTCAAGACACATGGGTATTGGAAACTCACGAATCTTGGGGGAAATCTATACCCTTGTTTTATCATATATTATGCCAAGGACTGCCAGAACAGGTGCAGAAGCAGCTCAAGAAGTTGGTAGGAATCAAAGCGAAGCCATGGTCAGAAATTCAACTGACCATTGCACATTATTGCAGGCTGCTGCAAGAGAAAAATTGCAAAACGAATGATGCAAAAAAAGGCCGAAGAGGCCAAATTAGTGCAGAACAAATTGTCGAAATATGCCATTGAAGGGGCAATGATTACTAGCACAGATGGATCCAATGTGCAGCAGGTCAATAATCAAAGATAGTTCGATCAAAGTAATAATGGGATCAGCCCAAGAGGAAGAGGCTACCCAGGAAGGGGATGGCAAAATAATCAGGGAGACTTTCAGAATATGCAAGGCGGAAATCAGAATATGCAAAATGGGCAAATGATCAGACCACCGCCAACATGTTGGATGTGTGGGATGACAGGGCATCTAGCGCGTATGTGCAGAAGTCAAGGGATAGTGCAACATGATCAATTCACAAGAGGGGGGATGATGAATCCACCTGCGTTTTTGCAACAGGGTGGAGATGGATTTGCGCAGAATCAAACTGTGCAGCAGCAAGCGCCGAGAGTGCAGCAAAGCTTACAGCCACAGCAGACTGTGACCAATTTCCCGCAAGGGCAGTCTCAACAGTCCCAATGCAATTTTTACTGACTACAGGCACAGGACAGGTATTGAACTCTAGAGCAGGAAATGCCACTGGTGATGGAGGAAATCCATTCACTAACTGTGGGACGAAATTGTACATGGATTAGGACAGCTCACTGGGAGACCTGATGTGTTCCATCCTATCAGTGACACCAAACCCTCACGAGGAACCAAGGGTAGATGTCACTTTAGGGGATAAAGAGTATTTGTTCCTAGTGGACATGGATGCGACACGCTCGTGTATACATGAGGGCAAGTTTTTTTAATCCGGTGATGCCATGAATACCCAAGGTTTTAAAGGAGCCACAAGCCATGTTCCTTTCACAAAAGAACTTCCAGTTTCTATAGGAGAATGTGACATGAAAGTGCCACTATTGTATTCGAGACAGAGGCCTGTCAAACTATTGGGACAAGATTTGATGACAAAGTTAAATATGACAATCTCGTTCACGGAAGAGGGCATAGTGTGTTGAACCCCAGGAATGCATTATTTCTTCGTGTGCGATATGATTAGAGCAAACGCAGGATGAATGGCTATGAGAGCTATTCCATTAGAACCTGAGATATTCGCATATGGAGTGCGCATATTAATGTCATGGCTACCAGGCCTTGCAGAACGAACAATGAGAACCCCAGATGAGTTTCTGTTCAGACCAAGAATACCTATGCATGAGGAAAAGGGATGAGTGTTTCCCTTCACAATACAAGCAGCCATAGTGCGAGGAGAGATGGCTTTACTTGATGGCTGCGATGATGAAGGCAGACAATAGTGCGCAATAATCGCTATAGGGGAAGGTTACAGATTGACTGACGTCACTGATGATGATCTGTTTGAAAAACAAATAGGTGAGGATGAGACGACATTTGAGGTAAACCTCATTTATTGGGTGAAAATGATTAAAAGAGAGGTGCCCCAAAGGAAGATGCTGGCACAAAAACGTCCTGAATATTTTGATGACGACATGGCAAAGGTGCCTGTCTCAGTATGGACTACAGGACCTTATGACGTAGGCTTACTGAAAGGAGATGGAGAAGTGAAGATTAAATTGAAACCAGGGGCAATTTTACCAAGAGCATAGCAATACCCCATGTCTAGGGAGGCAGATGAAAGGATTTTCAAGACAATTTCTGCCATGATGGATCAAGGCATCTTAGTGACATCAGAGTCGTCATGCAATACTTCAATTTACCCAGTGAAAAAAGGGAAGGGAGGGTCTTGGAGGCTAATACAAGATCTTTGCCCGATAAACCAGATAGTAGAGGCCGAGTTCCCTCTAGTCCCTAACCCGTATTCAATTCTATGTAACATACCTGTTGAAGCACATCATTTCACAGTGATTGCATAAAGACTCGCAGGATTTGACATCTTTCACATTCAGACAAGTTTGTCTGAAAAGCACAAGGCTGCCTCAAGGTTATTGTGAGTCTCCTTCGATTTTGAATAGAGTCTTGCAGATGGACTTGAGCAACATTGCATTAAAGAGTGTTGTTTTGCAATATGTGGATGACATTTTAGTTTGCAGGACAACAGAGGAAGAGTATAGATGCGATTCCATTGAGTTATTGACTATACTTGCTGAGAAAGAATATAAAGTTGACAAAGAGAAGTTACAGTATTGTCAACAAGAGGTGTTGTACATAGGCCAATTGATTTCACATGAAGGAAAGAAGGTTACCTCTGAAAGAGCTGAAGCTATTTTGAAAACAACTAAGCCACTCACAGTAAAACAGATGCAGAGTTTTCTAGGATTATGTAGTTATGTCAGGGCACGGGTCTTAGACTACAGCTCTTATAGCAGGCCCTTATTACAAGCCTTAAAGAAAGCACAGGCAACGAAAGAAACAATTGTGTGGACTAAGGCCATGGAGGAAGGGTTTGATGAACTAAAAAAGGCCATTTGCACGGCACCAGTTTTAGGGATTTCCAATCATGCAGAGGAATTCTACCTGTTTTCACACACAGATGGTACTGTTATGACAGCAGTCCCTACACAGAAAACTGCATTGGGGTACAAGCCAATGGCATACTACAGTGGGATTTTAGACCCAGTAATGAGAGGTAATTTCCCGTGCAAATAAAGTTTGGCTGCCGCCGCGTTCACCACAGAGAGAGCTACAACCATTGTAATGGGGTGCCCAATGACATTATTCGTTGAGCACACATTATTTTCCATTTTAGAGAAACCAAAAGGTACATTGACATCACAAAGAGCTTGTGATTATGAAGTGGTCATATCAAATCCAGCGTTCAAAATAGTTTGATGTAGAATAGTGAACCCAGCTATGTTTATAGCAGAGCCAGTTACTGAAGGAGAGCCAAAACATGATTGCACGAACTATGAAGAATTCTATGATGAGATCCCCAGAGTAAAAGAAAATGTATTGGCAGAAGGAGAAATTGTCTTCATTGACGGTTCTTCTAGGATAGATCAAAATGACGGACAAAGATATACAGGTGCCGCTGTGGTGATGCACACAGCAAATGGGGAATTTTGAGTACTTATTAGTGCACGTTTACCCTTTCATTATTCAGCACAGGCTGCAGAATTATTGGCTTTGATACTCGCACTCGAGAATCACGCAGACCAGGAAGTAATGGTGTACAGTGACTCTGCCTATGTGACGTCGACAGTGCACGCAGGCATAGCGCGCTGGAAAAGGAAGGTCTACCTCCAAGCGGATGGCACGCCAGTGCAGCAGGCAGCCTTATTGGACAGGCTCATTAAGGCACTACAACTCCCAGTGGGCATAGCAGTCGTGAAATGCGCAGCGGAAATCAAGCAGCAGACGCTGAAGCCAAGCGTGTGGCAATTGAAGATGAAATAATGATGGATGTGGGAATGCCTGATGTGCATGAGAAAGTGATTGTTGTAAGGAGTGAGCTGGAAGGCTACAGTTACATGTGAAATACTCTGTTCATGGAGCTCCATGGGGAGGCACCACAGGAAGAAAAGAACCTGTGGAAGCGAAGAGGGTGTTCTTTAAACCCCTCTTAGGCTTTATGGTGACCGGACAGCACTGGTAAACCAGTAATGCGTATAGCCCTACTGAAAATAGCACTGGAACAGTTACACTATCCAGCGCATGTAACAAGAGAAAATCTAGCAGCAACTATTGCCGAAGATTGGTTTGTACCAAACCCAGCAGAGCATGTTGCATTTTTTATGATAAATTGCATAGTCTGTCAGAAATTCACGGCTGGGCATACACTACGTGTGACCAGAGGAGTCACTCCAAGGCCTAATGGTCCTTTTCAGCACTTGCACATCGACTATGTCGATATGATTCAAGTATGTAACGGGTACAGGTATTTGATTGTTGTGGTGTGTCCATTTGTCACGGCTCGCTCCCTTTGCTCCCGTTCCCGTCACTTGGGGGCATGTTTTGGGGTTTATTCCCTACTGGACATTTCCTCCGAACTTTATGCTACAGTGCTGTGATGAATTGGGAGCGCGAAAACCTTATTTTCCAAGTTACTTCCCTTCCGGATCCATTCCAGGTTTTTGGCAGCCAGCATGCTACTTTAATCTAATGACTATGCTTCCCAGAATGCCTGGCTCACTGCTTTACCTCCTCCCTTGCAGGACAAGGTTGGGCGGAGGATAGGCAACACCTGTGGCTGCAGGTGCAGCAGGTGGCACACCTGAGGGGTGTGCTCGTTAAGCAGCTTTAAAAGCCTCAGTTTGCTTCAGTCCAGCGCTGGTCATTGTTGCAGTGTTCCTGTTGTGACTGGTCCCTTGTTCCTTGCTCCTAGCTTTTGTGCCTAGTTCCTAGTTCCTGTTTCTTGTTCCTCTGCTCTGGATTTCGGATTTATGTGCTTAATTGATTTCTGCTTTCTGGATTTCCCTTTCTGTCTTCCTCTGTCTGCAGGCAGCCTTTCTCTGTGCTTTACCCTTTGATGCTGCCCAATTTGCCTGTGTTCTCTGTTTCTTTGATGCTGTCCTTTGCTACTGAAAAACTTGAGGCATTAGTCTTTCCCTTTATAGATTTAGCTTCCTGCCTTTTCTCCTTGGATGCGTGGGAAAGGTTTCCTTTTGTGATATCATTTTCCCTGCTCCTGATCCTTACTTTCTATTGGGATCCAATTCCATGTTTTCCATTGCACTTCTGCATTTATTTCCCATTGATTATTAGGTGTGGGGTTCTGTTGTAACTAGTCCCTGTGTGAATGCCTTTTGTTTTCCTCACTATTCTATAATCACAATTCCTACTTGCCCCTTGACTTGGGTCTTATGTATTTAGTTATCCTCCACCGATTGCTGTTATAGCCTTCTGGGTCCCTGTTTGATCAACTGGGTTCGTGGGTTTACTGACATTCAAGTGGTCTTTCCGGTCCTCGTGAGTACTGTTTCTAAGTTCCTTATTCAGTATCATCCAGAGTGTCAGCTCACAGATCCTTCTTGCGCTCTACGTGGGCTTAGCGCTGTCAGTATCTGTAATAGCATAGTGGGTAAGGAGTTTGTCGACTTTCCTTTCAGTCATAAGGAGGTTCTAAGTGCTTACACCACATCCCTTTTCATATATTGGTATTATTGTTTCACTCTATTTGCACTCCTGGGTTTTAGTATACACGAGTCCTGGGTATTGTATGCACATTGTTAGATTCAAAGTTGTTCACTGTGCGATTCCGTGCACATTTCCCTTGCCATATTCATTGCCTTCTTCCTTTCTTAACAGAATGACTAGCAGTTATTCCCGTTTGAATATGGCCAGTTTAAGAAAGAAAGGCAGCAAGGCCACTAACAAGTTTGTACAGAAAGCTTCCCTTACGTTTACCTGTGACAATCAAATCACTGATCCTGACTTAAATGAACTCCTTGTCACGAATGGGTATTTACGTGAAAAGTATTTCTCCCACAGGATGGCCCATCGTACATTGCCTGATCCTAGTTCTGTGTTTAATTTTGATCCAGATTCTATGTCCGCACAAGCCTTAGCAGCGGAAAACAACACACTGCTAGATTTATTACAAACGAGTACCTCTGTTGTTGAACCCCATGATTCCGGTTGTGCTTTATCTCAGATTGAACAGTTTCATGATTCAAACATAAAGAATGGAGGGGTTCCTTGCATATCTTCTGTTTTCAGCCCTCAGTCTACAGCTTACTCCTCTGCACAAGTACTTACTGTAGTCCCTAATGCCAAGAGGTCTGATGTCAATAGTCTGCTTAAGGGAAACACAGACCAAGTCGGTAAGAGAGAGTATAGATCACAAAACCTGCAAGCAGTAAATGACAATGTACAATCAATGCACATCCGGATGGCTAGGGCAGGATCCAGCCCTGATGCCACCATGCCTTCCCCTGTGCCTACTGATAGCGATGTACAGTTAAGGCGGGGCATGCTAAAAGCTGAACTTGAGGAGTTAAAACAAGAATACATTACTTTACAAGAGGAGAATAAAACCTTAAAGTCTTTTCTGAATACACCTCAAACTTTATCCGTTGATGAAATGAATACTGTTCAGTCCCTGAGTGCGGAGATTTTTGTAGGTCATGATACTTGTCAATATGTAAAATCTATTGGGAGTGAAAGTCCTTTTTCTAGCACAGCACTTATTCAGGGCACAGGTTCTGACAATTGTTCTACCGTTTGTCAGGAATTGCTGTTAGCTGAAGATTTACAAGCCACTCCTTTACCTAAGATTTCCTGTGTAGCAGTTTGTCATAATTCTGAGCTTGAACACATACATGCTTCTGATTTCCAAACACAATCCACAATGGTGGCATACACAGAATCAGTCACTACTGTAGGCTTAGGTTTTGCCCTTGATCTAGCTGCTGAGACTGAAGTAGACATTCAAGCTGATGTGGAAAACGATGCTACCTCTGTGTTCGCTCCTCCTTCTGCCAAATTTTGTCACAACGAACAGTCAAAGACAGTACAGAATTCTTGTTTTGATGGACTCATTCCACAGTATACTGAACCAAAGACCCGGCAGGCGATTCCTGAACTGTTGATTGTTAATATGCCACTTTCAGAAGCTAAGAGAGAGGAATGGACATTTGACGAAATCCTGATTAACAGAGACTTTACTATGGTGATTCCTCTGGTTGATTTTGACTTCTACAAAGGAAGAGACTCTGTGTCATCGACTAAGGAGAGGGACGGCATGGGTACAGCTCAGTCTTTGGTTACTGGTGCCAAGGAGTCAACCGCCCTAAAGGTGCTTTCCATTCCTGAGCCACAAATGTGTCTGTCGACTTCTGGGACTTCAGTCTGTCCTCCTACAACCATTGACTCTTCGATTATTCAGTCCACGGCTCTGCAGTCATCGTTGACACACGTGTCTTCAATCAATGAACAATTGCTATGTCTGCCAGTCACTCAAGAGCCTTCACCATGTACGTGGTCAGAGCCAAAGACCTTGACAAGTTTGTCTTCAGCTAACGAGACGGCTCCAGCTTGCATACCCTCTGCCTCAGAATTTCCTCTGGCATGCCTGTTTTCGGCTACAGTGACTCATCCAGCAGATTATCCTTCAGCCATGGAGCCTCCGGTAGCACATCCTGAGTGCATGTCTTCAGTCCCAGAGTCTACTGCTAGTTTGGCATCAGTTCATGAGAGACCTGTGTCCTGCTCAGCCTCGCTGCCAATATCGGACGTGCACCTGTCTACTCTGTCTGATCATGTTGCATATTCTTCTACTTCAGAGTTACCTCCTGAATCCCAACCATTTATTACGGATGAACGTCCAGCCTGCCCTTCTTATGCTTCAGGGGGATCACCAGAATGCCTGCCTTTTACACAAGTTGATTCTCCCAACTGCTTGACTGTAGCATCAGCGCCTCCCGAATATGCAACATCTGAGTCTGAGACTTCTGCCAGCTCTCTCTTCAGAAACATCAAGCTGGATCACGACTCGGGAGGGCCTTACATGAGAGGCCGTTGGACTTGCCTGGAGTGTTACGAGAGGGAGACGGATACCATCTGCCATGGCCCAGTCACCGAACAAGTAGCCGACCAGGATAGCGGGCTGGACGGTTCGCATTTGGGGGCCGGTTTGGATCAGCCGCTTGAAAGCTTTCTTGTTGCCAGATCCCACATGAGCCTGAGGGAGGGGACGGGCACGGCCCCCCAGCTGCAGCACCAGTCGGGTGCAAGTAGCCAAAGGAAGGGTATGACTGCTGCAGTTCAAGATGTGCCTGTTATTGCTCCTGCTGCGAGTGTGCCTGATGTACCAAGTACTGCGTCTATTACTCCTATCGGTATGCCAAATGTCCTTGCGGTTGTATCCCACGTGCAACAAGGTGGCTACATGACTGACACCAGGAGTGCCAGCCTCGTACAACCCATTGGACTTCCAGGCCCCCAAGGCGTGGAACAGATGCAGTCAAACCTTGGTCACCCTCAACCACAGGCCTTTAACCAGATGGATGACGGGAGAAGATCCGAACCTCTACCTCGGCTGCCACCTTCTTTTTCTGACCATGAACATTTCCTGAAACCTGCTATTTTCTCACCTCCTGTGTGTCCGCTCTCGGCAGGGAGGCTACCAGAGTATCTACCATTGTCTAAAGCATGTTGCACCAGCCTGTCTCCCTCCTCAATGATGTATGAGTGTTCGCTCCCAGTGTCTGAGCTTCCTGGACCTTCCAACTCTGCTTCGGGTCCTGCAAGTCCTTCATGCCTTTCTTCGACCCATGAGTCTCTTCCTCACCGAAAACCTGCCTATGGCTCTTCTAGACTGCGGCCTGATTCTATTCATTCCAGTCCCTCTGCTTTTGCCCGCAGGTCATCGTTTCCGTCAGTGCCACCTCCGAAGACAAAGCGCTCCTGTCATGGAAGGAAGATGTTTTGGCGGGTGATGGTCGCCTGGAGTCGGCCGTGGGAGGGTGTATACTGTCACGGCTCGCTCCCTTCGCTCCCGTTCCCGTAACTTGGGGGCATGTTTTGGGGTTTATTCCCTACTGGACATTTCCTCCGAACCTTATGCTACAGTGCTGTGATGAATTGGGAGCACAAGTTACTTCCCTTCCGGATCCATTCCAGGTTTTTGGCAGCCAGCATGCTACTTTAATCTAATGACTATGCTTCCCAGAATGCCTGGCTCACTGCTTCACCTCCTCCCTTGCAGGACAAGGTTGGGCGGAGGATAGGCAACACCTGTGGCTGCAGGTGCAGCAGGCGGCACACCTGAGGGGTGTGCTCGTTAAGCAGCTTTAAAAGCCTCAGTTTGCTTCAGTCCAGCGCTGGTCATTGTTGCAGTGTTCCTGTTGTGACTGGTCCCTTGTTCCTTGCTCCTAGCTTTTGTGCCTAGTTTCCAGTTCCTGTTTCTTGTTCCTCTGCCCTGGATTTCGGATTTATGCGCTTAATTGATTTCTGCTTTCTGGATTTCCCTTTCTGTCTTCCTCTGTCTGCAGGCAGCCTTTCTCTGTGCTTTACCCTTTGATGCTGCCCAATTTGCCTGTGTTCTCTGTTTCTTTAATGCTGTCCTTTGCTACTGAAAAACTTGATGCATTAGTCTTTCCCTTTATCGATTTAGCTTCCTGCCTTTTCTCCTTGGATGGGTGGGAAAGGTTTCCTTTTGTGATATCATTTTCCCTGCTCCTGATCCTTACTTTCTATTGAGATCCATTCCATGTTTTCCATTGCACTTCTGCATTTATTTCCCATTGATTATTAGGTGTGGGGTGCTGTTGTAACTAGTCCCTGTGTGAATGCCTTTTGTTTTCCTCACTATTCTATAATCACAATTCCTACTTGCCCCTTGACTTGGGTCTTATGTATTTAGTTATCCTCCACCCATTGCTGTTATAGCCTTCTGGGCCCCTGTTTGATCAACTGGGTTCGTGGGTTTACTGACATTCAAGTGGTCTTTCCGGTCCTCGTGAGTACTATTTCTAAGTTCCTTATTCAGTATCATCCAGAGTGTCAGCTCACAGATCCTGTCCTTGCTTGCCCTCTACGTGGGCTTAGCGCTGTCAGTATCTGTAATAGCATAGTGGGTAAGGAGTTTGCCGACTTTCCTTTCAGTCATAAGGAGGTTCTAAGTGCTTACCCCACATCCCTTTTCATATATTGGTATTATTGTTTCACTCTATTTGCACTCCTGGGTTTTAGTATACACGAGTCTTGGGTATTGTATGCACGTTGTTAGATTCGAAGTTGTTCACTGTGCGATTCCGTGCACATTTCCCTTGCCATATTCATTGCCTTCTTCCTTTCTTAACACCATTCTCTAGATGGATAGAAGCAGGACCATGTACACACCCAGACTCTACCTGTGCGGCCAAATTCTTGGTGAGGGAAGTGTTTCCCAGATGGGGAGTTTGTGAAGTGATGAGGTCAGATAATGGTCCTCATTGTGTTAACGCAGTATTTGAACAGATCATCTTGTTGCTTAGTATAAAGCACAAGTTTTTGTTGGTGTATCATCCGCAAAGGAATGGGATATGTGAGAAGCTCAATGGCTTGTTAAAGGAAAGGATAGCCAAGCTGGAGCTTACTCTGAAGAAAGGATGGTTGCACTGCCTTCCACTGGCAGTGTATGCACTCAGAAACCAGCCTGGTTCTGACCACCATTTTACACCACATGAAATTGTGACGGGCAGAAGAATGCGGACACTGTTAATGACTCAAACTAGAGCTAGATGTGATGCTCAGCCAACAGGAGAAGTGCTAGGATTGGAAATGCAAAACTACCTGAACTGTATGACTTCCAGTTTTTCTGTAATTTCAGGACAGCTGCAGCGATAAGGATGGTGTAGGGCAGTACAGAACACAGAAGGAGATACAGCAGACAAGGTTTCCGATGTTGTGTATACCTCAGCTATACCCTGGGGATACCGTCTTAGTTCGGAATCACACAAGGAAAAGGTGGGACCAGCCAAGATTCCACAGCCCTTTTATTGTGGATGACATTACTCCATCTGCAGTCAAGTTACAGGGAAGAAGAGCTTAGATCTTCCTTGGTGACATCAAGCCATATATCGGAAAGACCTCTCTGCCCGTACCCCAACCTGGAGAGACTACAGACAACGGGGAAGAACCACAGCACGTGCAGCTGAGATCTATGATGAGGAAGGAGGACGCATGACCAGTCAAGTGAAAAAAGCAAAGAACCTTTGTGATAAGGTTGTGGCCCAGTTATAAGGCATTTCCTTTGAGGACAATAAGGGAAAATTGGCACAAATATGAACACTCTGTGCATCCTAGTTGCAGGGTGAGAGAAGAGATTTGCATTCATTAAGCCACAATAGCTTGTTGACTTTGGAGTGAGGCACACTGAAGCCTTGATAAGAAAAGTTATGTCGAATTTTGATCGAGGACGTATAAATTGGAAGAGAATACAGTATGCCGAGTCATTCAATACAGAAGGCCTCATTACGAGTTTGGAGGCAGCCATGCCCTTAATAAGGGCATGGCTGCCTCCAAACTCGGGTCCGGGTCCGTGGCCCCTGAATGGGGAAATACCGGGCCATTCCGGCTTTGGAGGGCCCATTATTTCCCCATTCAGGGGACCCAGACATCCCCATTCCCATTTGAGCCCCCATAGGGCTCAATGGGAATGGGGAGCATGCTAACAACGGGCCTGTTAATGATGGGCCCGTTATTAGCATGCTGGGCCCCTTGCGGGACCCGCAAAGGACGTCTGGTCTGACCAGATGTCCAGAGCGAGTCCCGCAAGGGAACCTCGTAATGAGGCTGTACGGGGTTAACGGTGCCGGCACCTTTACCGGCTCTGTTAACCTCTTACCACCTCACTTGTAATGAGGCCCAGAGTCTTTGTTTGGACTTACCTATGGTGTCACACAATAGTGACCTCACCAGGAATGTACTGACCTATTTTGAATTGGTATTGAGGTCCTACCCGTCGTTGGTGGGGAGACTTACAAGCATAACACAGTTTTTGCAAGATCCTGATAACTAAAAAATAGTAAGAAGACTGCTCACAGTGATCGCAGAACAGTTTCTTTTACTTCCAGAGTAAAGCGAGGACAAGACAAATGTCCCTGTCACCAAAGAAACATAGACTGGCAAGTGTAGTGTTTTTCGTTTAATCGCAGATTTTAACTTGAGTATGCTTTTGCATAGCATAATGATACAGGTTGCACTTTCTTCTCATCAAAATCACAGAAGAGTGTAGAGACTTTCATTCAAGGGACAGATCGTGGAAGTGTTGACAAGAAATACACTTTTCTATGCTGACAGAGAAGCAACATGTCATCTGGAGTGAAGCAGATTTGAGGTATAGACTGGGAACTAGTCTATATGGAACACGTATTATAGACTTGCTGAGGTCATTGTTCATTGGTGGAACATTAAATTGCAAATAGAACTATTGCCAGAGACACGGTACAGTCCATTATCCAGCCTCAGAGGACAACTGGTCTAGACCCATTGATCTGTGAAGCGGAGACAGTAAAACCCAGAAGGAAGTGATGATAATGAAAATGTAGTAAAGAACCAGTTTTTGCTTCCTTAGATGATCGAGATGGGCAGCAACCAAAGTAGTAGCGTTGTCCTCCCTCAGGAGGAGAGACGTCCATGTTGCCCAAGAAACAAATGCTGTAAAATGACATACAGATGCATTGTCCGTGCATGCATTATATTCATAATCATATTACTGTCATTAACGATCAGAACTGCATTTTTTATAGGTGCACAAAGTGTTGTTCCCCTGCACCCACCTGAGGATGTACACATCATACCCATAAGAGCGCCCAGACCTTATATAGTCATTTCTGTTCCAAGAAAGAATGATAGAATGACTGAGCTTGAAATGGATGGGGTAAGCAATGACACACACACAACACTTGTTTTAGCAAAAGAGTTGAAATGCCGGAGGCAGGACCGGCAAAGTAAACCAGACAAGGGATTGATGAAAGTTACACCTCCACAGATAATGAATACAAACACACTTGGTCTAGTGTCAATGATTTCAGAATCACATTCTAAAGAATGGGGAGAGTTTCGACAAACAACGATGAGACGTTTTACACCAAGAGAAGTTGAGAGACAAATGGAGAAAGCTGATTTTTTAGGAGACCAAAGGCTTTAAGGAATAAGCGTATAGAGACGACTCCTGCAAGCACACCTGATCCTACAAGACATGATATCAGGACAGTGCCTGGAGGGAAGATATGGGCAAAAATTATAAGAGGCATTTTCATGCCTAATTGTATATTGAAAGGATGAAGCAAATTGCACGAGTTCCTACTCAAACAGCACAAATGGAAACGCCTGTTGATGGAGATGCCTGAGAATCCTCCAGCAAGAAGAAGCTATACAGAAGTACTGTGTGACATGCTTGTGGAAGCTCATATCAAAGGAGAAAGAGTCAGAAGAACCACACAAGAAGACAACAATGAATTGAATGATTACCTGGAGAGCACAGCACATTTGGGAAACAACATATGGTACCAACACATGAAGGAAGCTGGAAGACGAACTTCGGATGAGGAATGCTTTGTATGTGCACTTCTGCCTTACAGCATGGGAAAGTCAAAAATCTTTGTAGCTATCGAGATAGATGTGCAGACAGCACACTCTCTGTCACATATAGCGATGTGCAAAACCAGAGGTCAGTTCATGGGAAGTGATGCTTCTCTCAAATGGGCAACTGAAAAGACAGATCCAGATGAAGATGATTATGTTCAAGACATAAAGACAAGAAACAATGGCGAAATGAAAAATATGGTGATCAGATATGAAAAACCCGGAGTAAAGGGAGCCGAGATCAGAAGAGAAGTGAACCAAAAATTGGAGACTGCAGGAAAGACTTCAGAAGAAACTTGCAGATGGAAGAACAGAGGTCAAATGCAAATCTGGGGAACAGTGCTTTCACCAGACGGATGGGAGAAGGGAGTCGTGATCTGCAGAGCATGGGTAGTCATCGGTTGTTACCAGGCTAGCATTGACATAGTGCAAAATGGATGCAAGCCTTTATGGCCAAAACTTGCTAAACTACTGACATAGGCCGAGGATAGAGGAGGACCCTTGCAGATAATACCATTGGAGAGCCCAAAATTCTGTTTCAGAAATAAGGACATGAGAAAAATGGGAGAGAATCGCAATTGTAGTTGAGTCTTTGACGTTCCAGGAATGGTGCATGGTACTGCAGTGATCATGGATCACCATTGGGCGTGTGGATCCCAGGCATACATGAGATTGCTGAAGAATTGGGGACGTATATGTACATTGGTGAATGTCCATCTTCCACAGTTGGTGATTCCGAAAAGTGATGTGAACATTGATAGTTTCCCGAATGCAAATGCTCACCTGAGGAATAAGAGATCTGTGGAGCTGATAAGTCGAATAAAGAGAGAGAATTACTTCTCTGGCAAATCGATAGAAGCTTTTGATGCGATTCCATATGGACACAGGTTGTTCAGCCTCTCCTCATCAGTTTTCATGACAATCCTGATGCCAGGAATTCAGGTTGGAGCAAATACTAAATGGTTGCATATAACCAGATGGGAGTTACTGCAGACCATCAACATGACCATAAAAGGATTCAATGCAATCAGAGAAGTGTTGCGAGCAATCAGACTCATGACACTTCAGAACAGATATGTCTTAGACATGATCACAGCTATGGATGGAGGTGTTTGTGCAAAAATCAGAAAATCATGTTGCACATTTATACCTTCACATGATGACGAGAATGGAACCTTAACAGAGGCAATAGATATGCTGAAAAAATGACAGAATCAGATGATAGATGAAGCTGACGAAGTTGATGATGACAGTTGGTTTGGAGCACTGTTTTCATGGATTCCACAATGGATGGCAGATGCAGTCAGGTTCCTAGGAGCCCTGGTGGTGATGATATTACTTGGATTCTGTGTGATCAAAGTAATAATCGCCCAATGCCAGAAGACTGCAAAGAAAGCCATAGGGATGAAGATCATGATTGATGTCGAGTTAGGATGGAAGCCCAAAAGACCTAACTGATGAAGAAATAAGAGACTTTGTGAAAGCCAGCATGTGTGCACCAGAAGGAACAAAGTTACTGTATCCAAGAGACCATAGAAAATATGTGGGAAGGTAGATATATTGCAGTCCGAGTGGAGAATTCCAACTGATGACATGGAACAGGGATGAGAACGTGAGAACAGCAGATGTTTGAAAGGAGTCATAAAGATATGGACCCAAGGAAGCATCTCTTCAGACCAAAATGTCTGGATCTAGAGGATGACATAAAAGTGAAGGATGAAGAAAAAGTGGATGCAAAGAAAGAAGGGAGAGTGGTTGATGAATCGCACAGAGGGGGGAGTGAAGAGGAAGTGTTGAGTATTGTCCCCCCTCCAGTTGCCCTCCTCCCAGTGCCTATTGAATTCATCCCAAAGTATGTGATGTATGAAAACAGTTGAATCAGCAAAGAGCAGCATATGGGCTCTGCCCAGTACCTATCAGCATGACAGCACCTGTTAATATACCAACACCTAAGAAAGCCTGGACAGTAAGGTATCCATTAAAGAAGCCATACCTACACTCTAAACTATATGACGGTTGTTTGAATAAAATACCTGAAGAAACAAAGAAGATTATGAAGGAAGATGAATGGTGATGTCATAAGAAATCGGAATGACGCACTTATAGAAGAGATAATGGCCTGAGAATACTGACAAGAGACGAAATATAGAGAAGATACCATGGATAAGTGACATCTTGAGCCCAAGGTGAAGTAGTTGATGTCAAGATGAAGAAACCTATGCTACATACAGGATGAGGATATTCAGTTAGTTTAAGTGTACAGATGCAAGTAACTGCAAGAGGCAAAGAAATCATGAAGCTTGCTTATGCTAAATAGTCGATAGATTGCGGCAAGTGCCAACATTTACAAATATATACCTCAAGAAGCACTTTAAGTATGAATGAAAGTCCACTACGTATATGAGCAGAATTGAACAAAGGTTACAAAAGGCCTCAGATGGAGTGTGTTGCAGCAAGAAAATCTAGAATCAAGACAGAGTAAAACTCAGCTAAGGATGACCAAGCCAAGAAGCCAAGGTCTTATCTGGCTGGAATAGGCAGACAGTGGATACAATTAAGGAGAGAAGAGAACAGAGGATCCTGTTCAGAATGGTCAAGGTAAGCCACAGACGTCAGAGAACTGGTAGAATTTTGAAGGGAGGGCTTAGTTGCCCCACCTGACATTGATTATCCAATCCCCTCTCCCCTTTACCATATACAGATATAGTACATATGTTAAGTTACATTCCTATAACCAATCACATTGCATGTTAAGTTTTTAAGATTGCCACGTAGAATGACGGTAGTACGTGCGCAGGTTGTACGTCAGCAATTAGTTTTTGCTATAAATATTGTGTTTTTTCTAAAAGTAAAGAGAGCGAGAAGATCAAGAAATTGCTGATGTTCGTTGGACTCCCTTTGCCAAACTATTGAGTTGTCTTAATTATTTAATGCAAGAGTATGAATCTGCATCCCCATCTCGAGGGTACTGCTACTCATCTTAAAGGGCTGTTTGGAGATCATCCAGTTCATAAGGGTGGCTAGAGCAGTCTCTGCACTAGGCTGCGGCTGGCCGTGCATACTTTGCACTAGGCTGAGGGTAGCGAGTGCAGTTTTTGCACAAGGCTGAGGGTGGCCAGTTCAGTCTCTGTGCAAGGCTGTGGATGCCCAGTGTGATCTCTGCACAAGCTAAGGGTGGCTAGAGCAGTCTCTGCACTAGGCTGCGGTGGGCCATGCATGTTCTGCACTAGGCTGAGAATGGCTGAGAATGGCCACTTCAGTCTCTGTGCAAGGCTGAGGATGGACACCACGGCCTTGGCTCAAGGCTGAGGTGCCAGCACAGTATTTGTATAAGGCTGAGGGTGGCCATTAGAGTCTTGGTGCAAGGATGATGATGACCAGTGTGGTCTCTGCACAAGGCTGAGGGGAGGGTGGTCAGCACGGTCTCTGTACTAGACTGAGGGATGCCAGTGCAGTCTCTGCACAAGGCTTAGGACAGTCAGAACAGCCTTGGTTCGAGGCTCAGAATCTTCCAGCACAGTCCTGGCACAAGGCCGAGGTGGCCAGCACAGTCTCTGTGCAAGGCTGAGGATGGTCAGTGGGGTCTCTGCACAGGCTAAGGGTTGGGCAGAACAGCCTCTGCACTAGGCTGCAGAAGCCAGAACAGTCTTGTTTCAAGGCAGAGAATCTTCCAGCACAGTTCCTTCACAAGAGCGAGGGCAGCCTGTGCAGACTCTGCACAAAGCTGAGGGTGGCCAGTGTAATTCCTGCTCAAGGTTGAGGCCAGTTATCAAAGTGTCTGCAAAAGGGCGAGGACAGTTTGTGCAGTCTCTTCCCGAGGCTTAGGCAGGCCAATGCAGTCTATGTACAAGGCCGAGGATGGTAAGAAACATCTTGGCTCAAGGATTATAAACTTCCAGCACAGTACTTGCACTAGACTGAGGGTTGTCACCCCAGTTTTTACGCAAGGCTATGGCTGGCTAGCACAGTCTCTGCTCTAAGCTCAGGGTGGCCAGTGTAGTCTCTGCTCTAGGCTCAGGGCAGCCAGTGAAGCCTCGGCTCTAGGCTGAGGGTGGCCAGCACGGTCTCTGCACTAGGCTGATGGTAGCCAGTGAAGCCTCGGCTGTAGGCTGAGGGTGGCTAGCACTGTCTCTGCACTAGGCTGATGGTAGCCAGTGTAGTGTCTGCTCTAGGCTGAGAGTGGCCAGCACAGTATTTTCTCTAGGCTGAGGGTGGCCAGCACAGTCTCTGCTCTAGGCTGAGGGTGGCCAGCACAGTCTCTGCTCTAGGCTGAGGGTGGCCAGCACAGTCTCTGCACTAGGCTGAGGGCAGCTAGCATAGTCTATGCACTAGGCTGAGGGTGGCCAGAGTAGTCTCTGTGCATCGCTGAGGTTGGCCAGTGCAGTCTTTGCTCTAGGCTGAGGGTGGCCAGCACAGTCTCTGCTCCAGGCTGAGGGTGGCCAGACCAGCCTCTGCTCTAGGCTGAGGTTGGCCAGCGCAGTCTCTGCTCTAGGCTGAGGGTGGCAAGACGAGCCTCTGCTCTAGGTTGAGGGTGGCCAGCACAGTCTCTGCTGTAGGCTACGGGTGGCCAGTGTAGACTTTGCGCATCGCTGAGGGTGACCAAGGCAGTCTTTGTTCTAGGCTGAGGGTGGCCAGCGCAGTCTCTGTGCATCGCTGAGTGTGGCCAGTGCAGTCTCTGCTCTAGGCTGAGGGTGGCCAGTGCAGTCTCTGCTCTAGGCTGAGGGTGGCCAGCGCAGTCTCTGCTCTAGGCTGAGGGTGGCCAGCATAGTCTCTGTGCTTCGCTGAGGGTGGCCAGCGCATTATTTGCTCTAGGCTGAGGATGACCAGTGTAGTCTCTGCTCTAGGCTGAGGGTGGCCATCGTAGTGTCTGCTGTAGGCTGGGGGGGCCAGCACAGTCTCTGCACTAGGCAGAGGGTGGCCAGCGCAGTCTCTGCGCATCGCTGAGGGTGGCCAGTGCGGTCTCTGCTCTAGGCTGAGGGTGGCCAGCGCAGTCTCTGCGCATCGCTGAGGGTGGCCAGCACAGTCTTTGCTCTAGGCTGAGGGTGGCCAGCGCAGTCTCTGCTGTAGGCTGAGGGTGGCCAGTGCAGCCTCTGCTCTAGGCTGAGGGTGGCCAGCACAGTCTCCGCTGTAGGCTGATGGTGGCCAGTGCAGCCTCTGCTCTAGGCTGCGGGTGGCCAGCACAGTCTCTGTGCATCTCTGATGGTGGCCAGTGCAGTCTTTGCTGTAGGCTGAGGGTGGTCAGCGCAGTCTCTGTGCATTGCTGAGGGTGGCTAGTGCAGTCTTTGCTGTAGGCTGAGGGTGGTCAGTGTAGTCTCTGTGCATCGCTGAGGGTGGCCAGCGCAGTCTCTGCTCTAGTCTGAGGGTGGGCAGTGCAGTCTCTGCTCTAGGCTAAGGTTGGCCAGTGCAGCCTCTGCTCTAGGCTGAGGGTGGCCAGTGCAGCCTCTACTCTAGGCTGAGGGTGGCCAGCGCAGTGTCTGTGCATCGCTGAGGGTGGCCACCGCATTCTTTGCTCTAGGCTGAGGGTGGTCAGCACAGTCTCTGCACTAGGCTGAGGGTAGCCAGCACAGTCTCTGTACTAGGCTGAGGGTGGCCAATGCAGCCTCTACTCTAGGCTGAGTGTGGCCAGTGCATTCTTTGCTCTAGGCTGACAGTGGTCAGCACAGTCTCTGCACTAGGCTGAGGGTGGTCAGCGCAGTCTTTGCACTAGGCTGAGGGTGGCTAGCACAGCCTCTGCTCTAGGCTGAGGGTGGCCAGCACAGCCTCTGCTCTAGGCTGAGGGTGGCTAGCATAGTCTCTGCTCTAGGCCGAGTGTGGCTTGCACAGTATCTGTACTAGGCTGAGGGTGGCCAGTGCAGTCTCTGCTCTAGGCTGAGGTGGCTAGCACAGTCTCTGCTCTAGGCTGAGGTGGCCAGCGCAGTCTCTGCTCTAGGCTGTGGTGGCCAGCGCAGTCTCTGCTCTAGGCTGAGGGTGGTCAGCGCAGTCTCTGCTTTAGGCTGAGGGTGGCCAGAGCAGCCTCTGCTATAGTCTGAGGGTGGTCAGAGCAGCCTCACCACCTTCCTGTCCACTGATCACTAGACAGTCACAGAGACATGCCACCGCTAAAGGAACACTGCTGCAGACAGCAAGGGCAGAGACACCTAACATAGATGTCCGAAACAACAAGGTAATCCCAGTAACCCATCCTCTTAAAACCTCAAACACAACCACTTTCTTGCACAGCAAACAGCGTGCACTTCACTACACTGCAACAACAAAACAAACTATACATAGTCTGGCACAAGAGCACATGGGAGTCTACCGATCCGTAAACCACGCCCATGCTCAGCGAACCGGGTTAACCGATCTGAAGCTGCCAACAGGACATCACTAAATCTCGCTCTACCTTTATCCTCGCTACACCCTACCCTCTTACCTATCAGATTCGCCAGAGCGCCAGGGGACCACTCCGGTGGTGATAGTGTGCGGTATAAATATCCTTTAACATTAACATTAACATTAACCTGAACTAGCGCGTTCTGAATGTCACTGGGCCTAGTAAAATGGTTGTTTTTGTTCTCCCTTGTTCCCCTCCCTTGCCTCGTCGCGCTCTGAAACACGTATGTATGAGCCCTATACAAATAAAATATCAATATCAACAGAGAAGGTTGACTTTTCAATCTAATGTGAAATATAACTGGGGAAAAAGTCAGAAAGAGCTATGAAGGGGGTGCTTTAGATTAAATATACGGAATCATTAGTCTAAACAACTCGAAGAAATATTCATGCAAGTTAGCTCAGGATGTTAACGTTCACATTGCAGAGCTATGCTTTCAAACTCCAGGTCAAATATTCCCATCCCATCAAAGCAGCTAAAGGGGTTAATGTGCCTGCAGCAGAGATCCCTGTGCCTCAAGCAGAGCACAGCCCCTCTGGGGTAAAAGAAACGAGATGCTGTTCCCTGAATGGACTTCTGTATCAATGCCACCATCAGAGACTCATGTTTAGGGCCTGCCATGGCGCTATTTTGAGAACTGAGTGGGGGCGGCGCAGCCCACAGTTGGCGGCCCCTAGAGCAACCTCTCTCCAAGATATATTGAATCCCCTCCCATCCCCCCTATCGTGGTCTCAAACTGGCTCCATGTGATAAAGTTACCTGGAAAAAGTCGCCAGGTAGGCCTGAGCCCTAAAATACTTTCCCAAAGTATTCTAGGAGGGGTATCATTTTATATTATAAACTCCCATCAATTTGGGGAAAGTTTTCGATTTTAATGAGGGTGCATTTTTTGGGGAAATGTCGCCCCCTGGCGGCCATTTCCCAAGAGTCTTTCTCACTGGACACTGAATATTCCCAACAGGGCCTTTTCCACCTGCACACATTAAGCAAATCCAGGCACCCGTGGATATTCACCACACATTGGAGGTTACTGGGGTTATGCTGTTAGCCAGGCTGGACTAATATGAAAGATTGTACCTGGGCCTCCCAGACACCTTCTCCCCACTCTGCAAACAATATAAAACAAAACAGCCACGCCAACCCTCAAACTAAACACGTGCACCCACCTCACACGCACCCTGAAGTGTACTACTTGTGCAGGATTCACCAAGCGCATTACGGCAGACTTCCCAGGTCCCCTTCTGCTCTCATCAAAGACGTATCCCCACCCAGGGACGGCATTGGGGCCTCTCAACCTTTTCAAATGAAAGGAGCCTTGAGGATCAGGGGGGGCGAAGGTAGGGGGGTGCAGCAACTTTGCCCATGCTGCCAGTCAACAGTCTTGTAACACAGCAATATATTCATTTCTCTATGGTCGTTCTGGGCTTAGAATGCAGCGCCCGCATTACAAGCCACGTTTTCTACATATACAGAAGTGCCATCACCTCATAGCCTTCACATTAGCCCCTTGCTGACAAAGAAGGGTTTAGAGCTCTTCTGTTGGCATTTAGTGTTTACGCTCCCTGCTGGCTGGCCCTCTCCTCAGTGCAGTAACTTTGCTGAAAATGTTGGAGGGGGTGGGGACATGACATGTAAAAGAAAGGGCCCCCTGCCAAATGAGTATGAAAGAATGGTGTAGTACAAACATTGGGGGTTTGGGAGGGGGACAAATACCTTGTCCCTCCTAAAATTATGCCCACGCGTCTCCTGATAATCGGCGCCTATTAACCTCATCTTTGTCGCCTCTCCCCACCAAAATCTTCTAACCCTCGCGGGCCAGCAGACTATAAGCAACCACTTTCCGGGCGCAGCGTCTTGACCCAAGTTAGATTAGTGTAGGGGCACCTACCTCTGGAACCCCCTCCCATCTGATCTTCAATCCAAAGAAGGGTTTCAAGATTCAATAAATTTGCAAAACTAATTTACTTTAACACATGCTTGCGGCAGAAGGATTTCGGGCACCTTTCCTGCTATGCGCACTACTGCAGTTTATATCATTACATGGGTTATGAGTTATTCTATCAGATGACTCTTGAGAGCTCTCCCAACATATTTAGCTTAACATTTGCAGATAAGCCTAGAACAATTCCCCAGGTAATTAATTTCTGCCATAAGAAATGAATGCTAACATTATGCAAGGTGGACGATACGGTTATAGGTTAAAGGGTCGAAATATAAAGGATCGAATGCCATTTTTTCGAGTCAAGGAGCGGAAAATAAATGGTTGAATGCATTTTTTTTTTATGGAGGGGGTCCCCCAACTCCCCCCCCGTTTTCTTTAAAAAAACATTTTTTTAACTATATTACATTTTTTTTAAACGAAACATTAAAAAAAATGCATTCGCAAAAAAATTGAGCTTTTTGTCATTCGATCCTTTGTATTCGATCAAATGACTGGACACCGTACAATACATCTATCGCAGCCACAAAAAGTCATCATCCAAAGTTACCTCCTTTGTCAGAAATGCATGCAGACAGTGCCAAACCACTAACAATGGTTCCCACCCCTTTCCTAAAACCTGTTTGTAGTGGGTTAAATCGATGGGTCTTCTCAGCCCATACAGTGAGCTTCCTGAGTACCAAAGTAGCAAAGGTTTTAGAAGAAGAATCAGTCAATGGGCCTCATTACAAGTGTGGCGGTCTGGAAATAAGGGTGCCGTTAGCACCGTACCGGCACCCTTTCCGGACCGCCACACTACAACTCTACTTCCTGGGCCATTGCGCCCAGCAGGTCTGACCTGCCTGGCGCAACGGCCCTGGTAGGCAGAGATGTAACAGAAGCACCCGCACTGTTCGCACTATGGGACTCCATAGGAATGGAGACTTACACTTTCCGCTGCCTGATATCCCGGGCCGCAGGAACTTGCAATGTGCCAGTGGCACCGGGATCTCCGGCGGCGGAAACAGTGATACGAGTCCGGCAGCAACCCACAAGTAACACCATCGGGTTACCGCTAGACTCCTAATGAGGCCCGATGATATTAGGTGATAAAATGATGGGTGATCTCTCTCTCTCCCTTTTAAAAATTGGTATTACAATCGATTTTGTTTAAGAAATGGCGCACTTAGCACCCATCAAAATATGCGAAAACAACTTAAACAGGACCTCAGTCTGCTGCAGAGGGTTGTTCTTAAAAAGTCAGTTGGCCACATTATCAGAGCCACTTGCTCTAGTGTTGTTTAACTTACCAATCACACCTTCAATATCAAATTGATCAAACTCAAAATACCCAGATAGGTGCCCGATTACTTTCAACTATAGGTCAATTATATGAATTGTTAATATTACCCTTAAATTTGGCAGTGAAATACTCTACCCAGACCTCTTCAGAGACACAACAGGATTGGGCTCAAGGTTGAGTCTCAGTTTTTTTATTCAGTGACCACCAGATAGAGCCTAGTTCTTTCCTAACTATCTTGGCTAGTAATTCCTGATTCATACCAATATATTTTTGGATTCTGTGGTTCTTGATCCAATTACTGTACTTTTGTTTTACAGCCTTTTTCCTTTTCTCTTTCTCTTTTGTTCCACCACTTCAGTAAGTCGCGGTTTACCCATTCCAAGATGCGACTGAATTGTGCCATCCTATTTCTATACGGCGATACAACCAACTGCTTTGTTCCCAAGCGCTTGCCAGCATCCATCATTCCCTTCAGAAGTAAGGATAGTTGGAGCATGGCATGGTCGCTCAAACCTAGATCTTACTATCTTCAAAATACTTCATATTCTTTGTAAAAACATAATCAATAGTAGAGGATGTTATCACAGGAAACTAGGTCGGTTCATCCTTCAAGCTGCCTTCAAACAACATATTAATTTGTGTAAACCCCCATCTGGAGAGTTATTGGGACCAAGTTCTCCCATAATTACCCCTATAATTATAATTGGTTATTTATAACACACTTAATCCCAGAGGTTTCTAAGTGAAGACCCGGGGATAGAACCTGTGTTGCTCCGCGTTGTCTTTCTTCCACGGTCAAGCACTTTGCCCCTGAGCTATCCTCCCAATGCCCTACCAACTAAAGATTTTGTAGTAATTACACTCCTCAAACCATCAAGCTCTTCAAAGGCGGAGTTCATGACTGAGCAGCTACAGTTGAAGTCACCCCCTAAAATAATGGAACTACCCGAATTTTTCCTCTCCCAATTAATCAACACATTTTCTATATTAGTTATTACCCTGTCATCCTCTATACTAGATGGATTAAGATAGATGTTGATTAGTAGGGTTGTGAATTGCTGGCCATCCATCAAATCCAACACCTTTCTCACAAGAGCAGCCTCTGGCTGGCACGTCGCATTACTGATCGAGCAGCGCTTTTTAATTCTTACAGCTGTTAGAACCCCTCCCACGGGTCTCCCTCTCGGGCCTTTCTTAGCAAACTTGCTGTCCACCATCTATCCATCTATTACTGGAAGGGCCCTTAACCATGTTTGTTGAAGAAATACGAAATCAAATTCATCAAACCTTCTTCCTTTCAATATTCAAAAAGGAATTATAGCCACGAGAATTCAAACTTAGAATTTGGCAACTACCGTTTAACTTTAAAACCGGGCCTGGTTCCTGGTGTCGTAGGGAGCGCTGTTGCCAGCCATCCCAAACTCGACGAATCAGATTCATGCGCAACTTGTCTCTGCTTATCCGATTCAAAATAACACCTTACTTTGATATTGGGCCAATCACATCGTTTAGGATCCGTGTACGAATGGTGGACATAATAACTCTCAAAACCTTTTTGAAAAATGGGTTCACCAACCTCACAATTAAACTAGAGTGAAAAAGAACATGCACATTTTCCTATATGTGTACGATCAAATAAGTGAACACATTTTCTGTCCGAGTTCAAAATAACACTTTATTCTGGCATAGTAGCTAGAAGGGCCAGCATTCTGGATCTATTCAGTGGAAAATCCCAATCTTCTTTGAACACAGATTCAAATACAATAGGTTGAACTGTTCCTTTTTGCGCAATCTTATCGGTCCCCCTCCGAGGAGGTATTGCAGAACTGGACTCATCTCTGTCCGTTGCCTGCAGGACTGCTTAGTCAGTTCAATTTCCAAATGACTTGCTTTTGATGGAACTAGCTATGTTCTTGAAGCTCTTTGGTTTATTCCATTTTGCGTTAATCGAGAGATTTGATGCACTAAAGGGCAAAGACATTTCCTTTGGTAGAGAAACAGATGATTTCCTATTAGTAGCAACCTTGCCAGGGGGATTCTTTTTCCTGCTAGGGTTGTCATCAGTGGTAGTTACATTCCTATGTGGCACCTAGGCACTTTTCCCCTCATACTCTCTCTTGTTGGTTGCAAGTGGAATATTCCTTAGAAATGTTCACGGATTCTGACCTTAGAACCCAATTCGATATTCTTTGATTTCCTCTTCAAGCCAAGGAGTGTAGATTTCCTTTTCCTGAAGGTGCTATCCGATAAAGTTGTTGTACAAGGCACCACAGTTTCATCAATAATTCCACCATCTATTACACAGTCCTGAGATTTCATGAAGTTCGAGTTAATTCTCCCCTCAGTCATTTCCGTACTACCGGAGACTAGACCCTGTCCCGGATGCATCCAAGCTCCGTTCAGCAGGGCATGCCTAACTTCATTCAAAATTGAAGAATTCGCTCTCCTTTCATGTGCGACAGTAGCATATAAGCGAAAGAAAGACTGTAGCACAATATTTAAGGCGGACAGAGTACTCTTTGCTACATCTGAGATATCACGACAACTGGAGTCATCACCCTGAAAGGGAAGAGGAGATCTGTCCATATTGGTTGGAATTTCATTTATTGAATGCTTTTCTGGATGAAACGTGTCTGGAATCACATCTCCATCTCCATCTTGTGTAATAAATAAATCAGAAGACATACTGAGCCTTTCTTGCGACCCCCCAAGTGCCTGTACTTTGTTCTCCAGCCTGGTGCAGACATTCAGCAAAGATGAACTTACTAGCTGTTCCACTTGAGTAAGAACTGGCCTAGGTACATCACAGTCTCCATTAGCCTCAACATCTGCTCTCACCAATATTGAGTCTGAAATTGAACAGCCAGACTGAGTCGCTTGGCTGTATGCTTTCGTTTGGACCTGGGGGAAGCATATGTAACGATCGGATATCCTGAGATGACGAGATGATGTTTCAGTCTGTTGGGATAAAGTTCTTTCCACCTCTTCATCTAAAGGAGTGGAATCTGCATTTCGGAGATTATACCTTTTATGTTTCCCTCTCATGATAGCCTGAGTATTTAAAATATCCAATTCTCAGTTCAAGGTTCCAGAAATGCAATTTATCAAGGGAAAATGAACCGGTAGAAAAGACTTCTACCCAGTTGCCGAGATAGAGTTAATAAAAGTGGATCAAAGGGATTACGTCTCCACTCAAACTTTAAAACCCAATTATTAATCATTCCACTTAGCCTAACACCCGACTATTTCAGGGCATGGCCAATGACCCAATGGGCACAACAGGCAAAATCCAGGAAGAACAACCCTTTAATCGGGGGAGAGCGACCTCTGAGATTGTTGAGTAACAACAAGGTCCAATCTAGGCGAGCTCAGAAAGAGTCATTGAGAACTTCAAAATTGCATCACTCACCAGTCACTGACTCGCAGACTACCGACTGCTTCACTTAGCGCCACACTTTGCGGTCTGCTTTGCGCGACCCGTGACTTTTAACAGTTTTAGAGGAACAGCCGCTACACTCCTGCAGCTCTCCACCAGCGTCTCGCTCTCCAATACAGTGGCACTGGGTTACTACCGACTGCTTCACTTAGCGCCACACTTGTTGATAATAATAACTGGTTTGTCCAAGCCGCTCCATTCCAGATTCCCCTGGCTTCTTAGCACTATGATGATAGCTGCAATTATTACGCAATGTAATGGCATTTAATGTTTCAACTTCAGAATGAGGAAGGGCTCAGTCGGCCCCATTGGGATTACAACTTGCAAAGTGCTGGCTGGCCCCATACTTTAGTGGGGACTCACACACATCATCCTTGCGCCCAGGAAACTCTTACATCAAGGAATGGGCACCTGCTCTGGATGGTGCTTCTAACAGCCTGCTCAGAAGCTAAATGCCACCTGCAATTCCAAAGCGCTTTGAATATAAATGTCCTCAAAATTGCCCACTGTTGACCTTTTGAATGCCCAACCCTCTTGGGTCCCTGAGTTCAGGCACTAAAAAGCTCTATCCTGGGTACCGGGGCTTGAAGACAGAGGACTTACTGCCACCAGTGCCCACGATAACACTAACAAGCGGCAGACTGTACATCACAACCTGGAGCACACCCAACAAGGACAGTACAGGCTGCATACTAACAAGAGACAGACTGTACAGGAGTAGAGGCAGACGGTACATCACAACCTGGAGCACACCCAACAAGGACAGTACAGGCTGCATACTAACAAGAGACAGACTGTACAGGAGTAGAGACAGACGGTACATCACAACCTGGAGCACACCCAAAAAGGACAGTACAGGCTGCATACTGCCAAGAGACAGACTGTACAGGAGTAGAGACAGACGGTACATCACAACCTGGAGCACACCCAACAAGGACAGTACAGGCTGCATACTAACAAGAGACAGACTGTACAGGAGTAGAGACAGACTGTATATCACAACCTGGAGCACACCCAACAAGGACAGTACAGGCTGCATACTAACAAGAGACAGACTGTACAGGTGTAGAGGCAGACGGTACATCACAACCTGGAGCACACCCTACAAGGACAGTACAAGTCATTCACAAACAAGAGACAGACTGTACAGGAGTAGAGACAGACGGTACATCACAACCTGGAGCACACCCAACAAGGACAGTACAGGCTGCATACTAACAAGAGACAGACTGTACAGGAGTAGAGGCAGACGGTACATCACAAACTGGAGCACACCCAACAAGGACAGTACAGGCTGCATACTAACAAGAGACAGACTGTACAGGAGTAGAGGCAGACGGTACATCACAACCTGGAGCACACCCAACAAGGACAGTACAGACTGCATACTAACAAGAGACAGACTGTACAGGAGTAGAGACAGACGGTACATCACAACCTGGAGCACACCCAACAAGGACAGTACAGGCTGCATACTAACAAGAGGCAGGCTGTACAGGAGTAGAGGCAGACGGTACATCACAACCTGGAGCACACCCAACAAGGACAGTACAGGCTGCATACTAACCCAACAAGGACAGTACAGACTGCATACTAACAAGAGACAGACTGCACAGGAGTAGAGACAGACGGTACATCACAACCTGGAGCACAGCCAACAAGGACAGTACAGACTGCCTACTAACAAGAGACAGACTGTACAGGAGTAGAGACAGACGGTACATCACAACCTGGAGCACAGCCAACAAGGACAGTACAGGCTGCCTACTAACAAGTGACAGACTGTACAGGAGTAGAGACAGACGGTACATCACAACCTGGAGCACAGCCAACAAGGACAGTACAGACTGCCTACTAACAAGAGACAGACTGTACAGGAGTAGAGGCAGACGGTACATCACAACCTGGAGCACACCCAACAAGGACAGTACAGACTGCATACTAACAAGAGCCAGACTGTACAGGAGTAGAGGCAGACGGTACATCACAACCTGGAGCACAGCCAACAAGGACAGTACAGGCTGCATACTAACAAGAGACACACTGTACAGGAGTAGAGGCAGACGGTACATCACAACCTGGAGCACACCCAACAAGGACAGTACAGGCTGCATACTAACAAGGGACAGACTGTACAGGAGTAGAGGCAGACGGTACATCACAACCTGGAGCACACCCAACAAGGACAGTACAGGCTGCATACTAACAAGAGACAGACTGTACAGGAGTAGAGGCAGACGGTACATCACAACCTGGAGCACACCCAACAAGGAGAGTACAGGCTGCATACTAACAAGAGACAGACTGTACAGGAGTAGAGACAGACGGTACATCACAACCTGGAGCACACCCAACAAGGACAGTACAGGCTGCATACTAACAAGAGACAGACTGTACAGGAGTAGAGACAGACGGTACATCACAACGTGGAGCACACCCAACAAGGACAGTACAGACTGCATACTAACAAGAGACAGACTGTACAGGAGTAGAGACAGACGGTACATCACAACCTGGAGCACACCCAACAAGGACAGTACAGACTGCATACTAACAAGAGACAGACTGTACAGGAGTAGAGACAGACGGTACATCACAACCTGGAGCACACCCAACAAGGACAGTACAGGCTGAATACTAACAAGTGACAGACTGTACAGGAGTAGAGACAGACGGTACATCACAACCTGGAGCACACCCAACAAGGACAGTACAGGCTGCATACTAACAAGAGACAGACTGTACAGGAGTAGAGACAGACGGTACATCACAACCTGGAGCACACCCAACAAGGACAGTACAGACTGCATACTAACAAGAGACAGACTGTACAGGAGTAGAGACAGACGGTACATCACAACCTGGAGCACATCCAACAAGGACAGTACAGACTGCCTACTAACAAGAGACAGACTGTACAGGAGTAGAGGCAGACGGTACATCACAACCTGGAGCACACCCAACAAGGACAGTACAGGCTGAATACTAACAAGAGACAGACTGTACAGGAGTAGAGGCAGACGGTACATCACAACCTGGAGCACACCCAACAAGGACAGAACAGGCTGCATACTAACCCAACAAGGACAATACAGACTGCATACTAACAAGAGACAGACTGTACAGGAGTAGAGGCAGACGGTATATCACAACCTGGAGCACAGCCAACAAGGACAGTACAGGCTGCATACTAACAAGAGACAGACTGTACAGGAGCAGAGACAGACGGTACATCACAACCTGGAGCACATCCAACAAGGACAGTACAGGCTGCATACTAACAAGAGACAGACTGTACAGGAGCAGAGGCAGACGGTACATCACAACCTGGAGCACACCCAACAAGGACAGTACAGGCTGCATACTAACAAGAAACATACTGTACAGGAGTAGAGACAGACGGTACATCACAACCTGGAGCACACCCAACAAGAACAGTACAGACTGCATACTAAAAAGAGACAGACTGTACAGGAGTATAGACAGACGGTACATCAAAACCTGGAGCACACCCAACAAGGACAGTACAGGCTGCATACTAACAAGAGACAGACTGTACAGGAGTAGAGACAGACGGTACATCACAACCTGGAGCACACCCAACAAGGACAGTACAGGCTGCATACTAACAAGAGACAGACTGTACAGGAGTAGAGGCAGACGGTACATCACAACCTGGAGCACAGCCAACAAGGACAGTACAGGCTGCATACTAACAAGAGACAGACTGTACAGGAGTAGAGGCAGACGGTACATCACAACCTGGAGCACAGCCAACAAGGACAGTACAGGCTGCATACTAACAAGAGACAGACTGTACAGGAGTAGAGACAGACGGTACATCACAACCTGGAGCACAGCCAACAAGGACAGTACAGACTGCCTACTAACAAGAGACAGACTGTACAGGAGTAGAGACAGGCGGTACATCACAACCTGGAGCACACCCAACAAGGACAGTACAGACTGCATACTAAAAAGAGACAGACTGTACAGGAGTATAGACAGACGGTACATCAAAACCTGGAGCACACCCAACAAGGACAGTACAGGCTGAATACTAACAAGAGACAGACTGTACAGGAGTAGAGGCAGACGGTACATCACAACCTGGAGCACACCCAACAAGGACAGTACAGGCTGCATACTAACAAGAGACAGACTGTACAGGAGTAGAGGCAGACGGTACATCACAACCTGGAGCACAGCCAACAAGGACAGTACAGGCTGCATACTAACAAGAGACAGACTGTACAGGAGTAGAGACAGACGGTACATCACAACCTGGAGCACAGCCAACAAGGACAGTACAGACTGCCTACTAACAAGAGACAGACTCTACAGGAGTAGAGGCAGACGGTACATCACAACCTGGAGCACACCCAACAAGGACAGTACAGGCTGCATACTAACCCAACAAGGACAGTACAGACTGCATACTAACAAGAGACAGACTGTACAGGAGTAGAGACAGACGGTACATCACAACCTGGAGCACAGCCAACAAGGACAGTACAGACTGCCTACTAACAAGAGACAGACTGTACAGGAGTAGAGACAGACGGTACATCACAACCTGGAGCACAGCCAACAAGGACAGTACAGGCTGCATAATAACAAGAGACAGACTGTACAGGAGTAGAGGCAGATGGTACATCACAACCTGGAGCACAACCAACAAGGACAGTACAGGCTGCATACTAACAAGAGACAGACTGTACAGGAGTAGAGGCAGACGGTACATCAAAACCTGGAGCACACCCAACAAGGACAGTACAGGCTGCATACTAACCCAACAAGGACAGTACAGACTGCATACTAACAAGAGACAGACTGTACAGGAGTAGAGACAGACGGTACATCACAACCTGGAGCACAGCCAACAAGGACAGTACAGACTGCTTACTAACAAGAGACAGACTGTACAGGAGTAGAGACAGACGGTACATCACAACCTGGAGCACAACCAACAAGGACAGTACAGGCTGCATACTAACAAGAGACAGACTGTACAGGAGTAGAGGCAGATGGTACATCACAACCTGGAGCACACCCAACAAGGACAGTACAGGCTGCATACTAACAAGAGACAGACTGTACAGGAGTAGAGACAGACGGTACATCACAACCTGGAGCACACCCAACAAGGACAGTACAGGCTGCATACTAACAAGAGACAGACTGTACAGGAGTAGAGACAGACAGTACATCACAACCTGGAGCACATCCAACAAGGACAGTACAGACTGCATACTAACAAGAGACAGACTGTACAGGAGTAGAGACAGACGGTACATCACAACCTGGAGCACACCCAACAAGGACAGTACAGGCTGAATACTAACAAGTGACAGACCGTACAGGAGTAGAGACAGACGGTACATCACAACCTGGAGCACACCCAACAAGGATAGTACAGGCTGCATACTAACAAGAGACAGACTGTACAGGAGTAGAGGCAGACGGTACATCACAACCTGGAGCACAGCCAACAAGGACAGTACAGGCTGCATACTAACAAGAGACAGACTGTACAGGAGTAGAGACAGACGGTACATCACAACCTGGAGCACAGCCAACAAGGACAGTACAGACTGTCTACTAACAAGAGACAGACTCTACAGGAGTAGAGGCAGACGGTACATCACAACCTGGAGCACACCCAACAAGGACAGTACAGGCTGCATACTAACCCAACAAGGACAGTACAGACTGCATACTAACAAGAGACAGACTGTACAGGAGTAGAGACAGACGGTACATCACAACCTGGAGCACAGCCAACAAGGACAGTACAGACTGCCTACTAACAAGAGACAGACTGTACAGGAGTAGAGACAGACGGCACATCACAACCTGGAGCACAGCCAACAAGGACAGTACAGGCTGCATAATAACAAGAGACAGACTGTACAGGAGTAGAGGCAGACGGTACATCACAACCTGGAGCACACCCAACAAGGACAGTACAGGCTGCATACTAACAAGAGACAGACTGTACAGGAGTAGAGGCAGGCGGTACATCACAACCTGGAGCACAGCCAACAAGGACAGTACAGGTTGCATACTAACAAGAGACAGACTGTACAGGAGTAGAGACAGACGGTACATCACAACCTGGAGCACATCCAACAAGGACAGTACAGGCTGCATACTAACAAGAGACAGACTGTACAGGAGTAGAGACAGACGGTACATCACAACCTGGAGCACATCCAACAAGGACAGTACATGTCATTCACAAACAAGAGGCTGGCTGTACAGGAGTAGAGACAGGCGGTACATCACAACCTGGAGCACACCCAACAAGGACAGTACAGACTGCATACTAACAAGAGACAGACTGTACAGGAGTAGAGGCAGACGGTACATCACAACCTGGAGCACAGCCAACAAGGACAGTACAGGCTGCCTACTAACAAGTGACAGACTGTACAGGAGTAGAGACAGACGGTACATCACAACCTCGAGCGCACCCAACAAGGACAGTACAGGCTGCATACTAACAAGAGACAGACTGTACAGGAGTAGAGACAGACGGTACATCACAACCTGGAGCACAGCCAACAAGGACAGTACAGGTTGCATACTAACAAGAGACAGACTGTACAGGAGTAGAGACAGACGGTACATCACAACCTGGAGCACATCCAACAAGGACAGTACAGGCTGCATACTAACAAGAGACAGACTGTACAAGAGTAGAGACAGACGGTACATCACAACCTGGAGCACACCCAACAAGGACAGTACAGGCTGCATACTAACAAGAGACAGACTGTACAAGAGTAGAGACAGACGGTACATCACAACCTGGAGCACATCCAACAAGGACAGTACAGGTCATTCACAAACAAGCGGCAGGCTGTACAGGAGTAGAAGAAGACGGTACATCACAACCTGGAGCACAGCCAACAAGGAGAGTACAGGCTGCATACTAACAAGAAACAGACTGTACAGGAGTAGAGACAGACGGTACATCACAACCTGGAGCACACCCAACAAGAACAGTACAGACTGCATACTAAAAAGAGACAGACTGTACAGGAGTAGAGACAGACGGTACATCACAACCTGGAGCACACCCAACAAGGACAGTACAGGCTGCATACTAACAAGAGGCAGGCTGTACAGGAGTAGAGGCAGACGGTACATCACAACCTGGAGCACAACCAACAAGGACAGTACAGGCTGAATACTAACAAGAGACTGACTGTACAGGAGTAGAGGCAGACGGTACATCACAACCTGGAGCACAGCCAACAAGGACAGTACAGGCTACATACTAACAAGAGACAGACTGTACAGGAGTAAAGACAGACTGTACATCACAACCTGGAGCACAGCCAACAAGGACAGTACAGGTTGCATACTAACCCAACAAGGACAGTACAGACTGCATACTAACAAGAGACAGACTGTACAGGAGTAGAGACAGACGGTACATCACAACCTGGAGCACAGCCAACAAGGACAGTACAGACTGCCTACTAACAAGAGACAGACTGTACAGGAGTAGAGACAGACGGTACATCACAACCTGGAGCACAGCCAACAAGTACAGTACAGGCTGCATAATAACAAGAGACAGACTGTACAGGAGTAGAGGCAGACGGTACATCACAACCTGGAGCACACCCAACAAGGACAGTACAGGCTGCATACTAACAAGAGACAGACTGTACAGGAGTAGAGGCAGACGGTACATCACAACCTGGAGCACAGCCAACAAGGACAGTACAGGCTGCATACTAACAAGAGACAGACTGTACAGGAGTAGAGACAGACGGTACATCACAACCTGGAGCACAGCCAACAAGGACAGTACAGGCTGCATAATAACAAGAGACAGACTGTACAGGAGTAGAGGCAGATGGTACATCACAACCTGGAGCACAACCAACAAGGACAGTACAGGCTGCATACTAACAAGAGACAGACTGTACAGGAGTAGAGGCAGACGGTACATCAAAACCTGGAGCACACCCAACAAGGACAGTACAGGCTGCATACTAACCCAACAAGGACAGTACAGACTGCATACTAACAAGAGACAGACTGTACAGGAGTAGAGACAGACGGTACATCACAACCTGGAGCACAGCCAACAAGGACAGTACAGACTGCTTACTAACAAGAGACAGACTGTACAGGAGTAGAGACAGACGGTACATCACAACCTGGAGCACAACCAACAAGGACAGTACAGGCTGCATACTAACAAGAGACAGACTGTACAGGAGTAGAGGCAGATGGTACATCACAACCTGGAGCACACCCAACAAGGACAGTACAGGCTGCATACTAACAAGAGACAGACTGTACAGGAGTAGAGACAGACGGTACATCACAACCTGGAGCACACCCAACAAGGACAGTACAGGCTGCATACTAACAAGAGACAGACTGTACAGGAGTAGAGACAGACAGTACATCACAACCTGGAGCACATCCAACAAGGACAGTACAGACTGCATACTAACAAGAGACAGACTGTACAGGAGTAGAGACAGACGGTACATCACAACCTGGAGCACACCCAACAAGGACAGTACAGGCTGAATACTAACAAGTGACAGACCGTACAGGAGTAGAGACAGACGGTACATCACAACCTGGAGCACACCCAACAAGGATAGTACAGGCTGCATACTAACAAGAGACAGACTGTACAGGAGTAGAGGCAGACGGTACATCACAACCTGGAGCACAGCCAACAAGGACAGTACAGGCTGCATACTAACAAGAGACAGACTGTACAGGAGTAGAGACAGACGGTACATCACAACCTGGAGCACAGCCAACAAGGACAGTACAGACTGTCTACTAACAAGAGACAGACTCTACAGGAGTAGAGGCAGACGGTACATCACAACCTGGAGCACACCCAACAAGGACAGTACAGGCTGCATACTAACCCAACAAGGACAGTACAGACTGCATACTAACAAGAGACAGACTGTACAGGAGTAGAGACAGACGGTACATCACAACCTGGAGCACAGCCAACAAGGACAGTACAGACTGCCTACTAACAAGAGACAGACTGTACAGGAGTAGAGACAGACGGCACATCACAACCTGGAGCACAGCCAACAAGGACAGTACAGGCTGCATAATAACAAGAGACAGACTGTACAGGAGTAGAGGCAGACGGTACATCACAACCTGGAGCACACCCAACAAGGACAGTACAGGCTGCATACTAACAAGAGACAGACTGTACAGGAGTAGAGGCAGGCGGTACATCACAACCTGGAGCACAGCCAACAAGGACAGTACAGGTTGCATACTAACAAGAGACAGACTGTACAGGAGTAGAGACAGACGGTACATCACAACCTGGAGCACATCCAACAAGGACAGTACAGGCTGCATACTAACAAGAGACAGACTGTACAGGAGTAGAGACAGACGGTACATCACAACCTGGAGCACATCCAACAAGGACAGTACATGTCATTCACAAACAAGAGGCTGGCTGTACAGGAGTAGAGACAGGCGGTACATCACAACCTGGAGCACACCCAACAAGGACAGTACAGACTGCATACTAACAAGAGACAGACTGTACAGGAGTAGAGGCAGACGGTACATCACAACCTGGAGCACAGCCAACAAGGACAGTACAGGCTGCCTACTAACAAGTGACAGACTGTACAGGAGTAGAGACAGACGGTACATCACAACCTCGAGCGCACCCAACAAGGACAGTACAGGCTGCATACTAACAAGAGACAGACTGTACAGGAGTAGAGACAGACGGTACATCACAACCTGGAGCACAGCCAACAAGGACAGTACAGGTTGCATACTAACAAGAGACAGACTGTACAGGAGTAGAGACAGACGGTACATCACAACCTGGAGCACATCCAACAAGGACAGTACAGGCTGCATACTAACAAGAGACAGACTGTACAAGAGTAGAGACAGACGGTACATCACAACCTGGAGCACACCCAACAAGGACAGTACAGGCTGCATACTAACAAGAGACAGACTGTACAAGAGTAGAGACAGACGGTACATCACAACCTGGAGCACATCCAACAAGGACAGTACAGGTCATTCACAAACAAGCGGCAGGCTGTACAGGAGTAGAAGAAGACGGTACATCACAACCTGGAGCACAGCCAACAAGGAGAGTACAGGCTGCATACTAACAAGAAACAGACTGTACAGGAGTAGAGACAGACGGTACATCACAACCTGGAGCACACCCAACAAGAACAGTACAGACTGCATACTAAAAAGAGACAGACTGTACAGGAGTAGAGACAGACGGTACATCACAACCTGGAGCACACCCAACAAGGACAGTACAGGCTGCATACTAACAAGAGGCAGGCTGTACAGGAGTAGAGGCAGACGGTACATCACAACCTGGAGCACAACCAACAAGGACAGTACAGGCTGAATACTAACAAGAGACTGACTGTACAGGAGTAGAGGCAGACGGTACATCACAACCTGGAGCACAGCCAACAAGGACAGTACAGGCTACATACTAACAAGAGACAGACTGTACAGGAGTAAAGACAGACTGTACATCACAACCTGGAGCACAGCCAACAAGGACAGTACAGGTTGCATACTAACCCAACAAGGACAGTACAGACTGCATACTAACAAGAGACAGACTGTACAGGAGTAGAGACAGACGGTACATCACAACCTGGAGCACAGCCAACAAGGACAGTACAGACTGCCTACTAACAAGAGACAGACTGTACAGGAGTAGAGACAGACGGTACATCACAACCTGGAGCACAGCCAACAAGTACAGTACAGGCTGCATAATAACAAGAGACAGACTGTACAGGAGTAGAGGCAGACGGTACATCACAACCTGGAGCACACCCAACAAGGACAGTACAGGCTGCATACTAACAAGAGACAGACTGTACAGGAGTAGAGGCAGACGGTACATCACAACCTGGAGCACAGCCAACAAGGACAGTACAGGCTGCATACTAACAAGAGACAGACTGTACAGGAGTAGAGACAGACGGTACATCACAACCTGGAGCACAGCCAACAAGGACAGTACAGACTGCCTACTAACAAGAGACAGACTTTACAGGAGTAGAGACAGACGGTACATCACAACCTGGAGCACACCCAACAAGGACAGTACAGACTGCATACTAACAAGAGACAGACTGTACAGGAGTAGAGACAGACGGTACATCACAACCTGGAGCACACCCAACAAGGACAGTACAGGCTGCATACTAACAAGAGGCAGACTGTACAGGAGTAGAGACAGACGGTACATCACAACCTGGAGCACACCCAACAAGGACAGTACAGGCTGCATACTAACAAGAGGCAGGCTGTACAGGAGTAGAGTCAGAATGTACATCACAAACTGGAGCACACACAAGAAGGACAGCACATGGCGTTCACAAACAGGAGGCAGGCTGTACAGTAGTAGAGGTGGACTATACAGGAGTAAAGGAGGACTGTACAGGAGTAGAGGCAGACAGATCAGGGGTAGAGACAGACAGTACAGGAGTAGAGGCAGACTGTTCATGAGTAGAGGTGGGCTGTACAGGAGTAAAGGCGGACGGTACAGGAGTAGATGCAGCCAGTACAGTAGTAGAGGCGGACTGTACAGGAGTAGAGGAGGACTGAAATGGAGTAGAGGCAGACTGCACCTCACAACCCAGAGCACACCCTAGGAGTGCAGTACAGGCCATTCATAAAAAAGAGGCAGACTGTACAGGAGTAGAGGCAGACTGTCCAGGAGTAGAGGTGGACTGTACCTCACAACCTGGAGCACACCCAACAAGGATAGTACAGGCTGCATACTAACAAGAGGCAGGCTGTACAGGAGTAGAGGCAGACGGTACATCACAAACTGGAGCACACACAAGAAGGACAGCACAGGGCGTTCACAAACAAGAGGCAGGCTGTACAGTAGTAGAGGTGGACTATACAGGAGTAAAGGAGGACTGTACAGGAGTAAAGGAGGACTGAACAGGAGTAGAGGCGGACTGTACAGGAGTAGAGGCAGAAATGACAGGAGTAGAGGCAGAATGTACAGGAGTAGAGGCAGACAGATCAGGGGTAGAGACAGACTGCACCTCACAACCCAGAGCACACCCTAGGAGTGCAGTACAGGCCATTCATAAAAAAGAGGCAGACTGTACAGGAGTAGAGGCAGACTGTCCAGGAGTAGAGGTGGACTGTACCTCACAACCTGGAGCACACCCAACAAGGACAGTACAGACTGCATACTAACAAGAGACAGACTGTACAGGAGTAGAGGCAGACGGTACATCACAACCTGGAGCACATCCTAGGAGTGCAGTACAGGCCATTCATAAAAAAGAGGCAGACTGTACAGGAGTAGAGGTGGACTGTCCAGGAGTAGAGGTGGACTGTACCTCACAACCTGGAGCACACCCAACAAGGATAGTACAGAGCGCATACTAACAAGAGGCAGGCTGCGCATCACAACCTAGAGCACACCCTAGGAGGGCAGTACAGGCCATTCACAAAAAAAGGCAGACTGTACATCACAGCCTGGACCACACCCCATAAAGGACAGTATACATGTGTTGGGAAAGATTCCTCTTTATGACGCCTTTCCTCACATTTGTATGGACCCCCAAACTTTTTGCCTTAAGCTTCACTGTACTGGCAGTTGCTCACCTGTCATGGGGAACTGACATTTGCTTCAGGCTGTCAGTACTGGGAAACATTGTTTCCCCGTCTCGTTACTTTGTTACTACTTTAAGTAACTTGTTATCACTTGTTGTAACTTTTTTTTATCATTGTACAATACATTTTACAAGGCAGTACAATTGGGTACACTTTTTGTTTTGGCCTAGACTAACACTCAGAGGAATTCTGGTTACTCTAAGTTTGCTAAATGAACAGGCTGGTGGCAGCAGTGACTTTTTTTTACCACTTTTTGGTGCATTTCATTTAAACCTTACCGCGTTTACCGCTATTGGCTACTAACTGTGGCTAGTGGTCAAATATGGCCATGCCACAAGATTTTTGCCTGTCTTTTGGCCATCTTGTCTTTTAGCCTTCTTTCTGGCCTGTGAGGCCAGGAAAATCCTTAAATGGAATTCCAGTCTTTGGGAAAGCAGAGGCTGTTAGCAGGCTAATCTAGGACTATGTGTGTTTGCTGCCAGGAAGTGGGCTGAGACTGTTTGGTCCCAATCCACAAACTGGTGCCAGTGTGTCTGAGTGGTATGCATGAGTTTTTCTCCCAGTTGCCTGATTGGACCACTGCTGAAGTGGGGCTTGGGGGGTTAAGATCTGTCATTGGCTAGTGGGAACTGCTGCTCTTACCTGGCTTTTAGGATACCCTGCACCTACTCTAGAGAGATCTTGGAGTAAACTGAAGGAGCCAAGACTCCTGTCCAGCTACAAGACTTGCAAGTAGACCGTGGATCCGTCGAAAGAAGGCTTGGCGACCAACTTCTGCTGCCCCGTTAGAGCCCTGTCCTGTGGAAGATCTCCAGCAGTCCCGTGAAGGAGCTGCGACCCTTGGAGTGGAGGGAACATCCATTCTTGGTGTCAGTTCTGAGTCCTGTGAAGAAGAGCCTTCAGAAGTGCCTCAGGACTGAGTTTGGGCTGCCGCGCTGCAGACATCACTGTTCTGAGTTGAGGCCTGGACCTTGGTGGGTCACAAACTTGCGCATCAAGACTTAGCTCTGGGAAATGTCGTGGTCCTAGCATCAAGGGGACCCGAGACAGGAGGGAAAGTCTGTCTGCAGAAAGTGAATACCTTTGCGTCGCTGTGCATCGGTGGCCATCATCCAAAATTGCTTAACTGCATCTATTCCTGTCCTGATAGGGGCCCTGCGTCAGGTTTTGCTGAATTCTCCAACTGGGAGACCTTGCACCAGTTTAGAGACTGACCGGAGAGCTGCTCAAACATGCAACCTCTGGGGATGAAGGGCTGAGGCTGATGACGAGAAAAGCGACCTCAGACCTTCTTCAACTGACCTGCCAAGTCTCATGAAGAATCAGAGTACGGGGGGATGAGTTATAGCGATGTTTACTTGCACCCCTAATTCCTCTTTAAAAGTTTGTTAACTTTTATAAAACCTTTCTAACACTTTGGCTTTGCCCTTGCTTGTTCACACAAGCACTCTGGACGTCGGGAACATGCGTGTTAGCTAGTTTAACTCATCCCCTGACACTTGGAACTGTTCACTGGACCCCAGAGACCCTACCTTCATTTTTTCAGTCTTCACAAAACTGTATGGAACTTTGCTGAACTTTTGGGCACAAGGCCCCATACATTTTAGGGGTAGACTTCTGAAGTTAGGGCTGATTCTCTGTGGACTTGTAGTGCTAACACTAATCCATACCTTTCTTTTCACTGGTTTGATATGTATTTTTCCCTACACCAGTAAGAGTATATATGTATTTAATTTTAGTGTGTGATAAAATTACCTGTTAGTAGTCATTTTTTACTGTGTTATTTGGCCATAAGTAAAGAAGTACTTTTATACCTGATTATCTAAGTGTGTTCCTTGACTGTTTCACTGTGTGTGCTCATTGTGGACCCTTTACAAGCTCACCACCTCTTGAGATTTAGCCTAGAGCTTGCGTTGCTGCGATCTTGAACTGGTTTGGCTACAGCTCCCAGAGTTGTCCCTATCACAGTATTAGGCTGGCCTTCGATACATCTGTCCACAAGGCCAGAGTATAGAAAATCAGTCCCAACAACAGGTCGTACACTAACATGAGGCAGACTGTACATCAGGCAAAGAGGGGCAACCTGGAGCTCACTCAGGGTGGGTACTACAGGCAACAAACATGAACCTCAGATTATACACGAATTACAGAGAGAGAGGGGGAGAGAGATAGGGAAAATGGGATAGACAGACAGAGAGTGACAGAGAGGGATAGGGGAGAGAGAGACAGAGAGAGAGAGACAGAGAGATAGAGGGAACACGAGACAGTGACAGAGAGGGATGGGGAAGAGAGAGAGAGAGAGCGACAGAGAGAGAGAGAGAGGGAACAAGAGAGAGAGAGAGAGCTACAAAGAGAGAGAGGGAAACGAGAGACAGACAGAGAGTGACAGAGAGAGAGAGATGGAGAGAGAGCAACAAAGAGAGAGAGGGAAAACGAGAGAAACAGACAGAGAGTGATAGAGAGATCAAGAGGGAAAGAGAGAGAGCGACAAAGAGAGAGAGGTAAAACGAGAGACAGACAGAGAGCAACAGAGAGAGAGAGAGTGCGACAAAGAGGGAAAACGAGAGAGACAGACAGAAAGTGACAGAGAGAGATAGGGGAGAGAGAGAGTGACAGAGAGAGAGAGACAAAGAGTGAAAAGTGTAGAGGGAGAGAGGGAGCTAGGGAGAGGACCACCTTGTCACAAAATACCACTTTTTAGTGCATATATACGTCTACAAGGCCCTCGAGCGGTTGTTCTGGGCTAGGGTTCTGGTGCATTTTTGCTGTTACGCTCATCAAAAGTTGGGTACAAGTGTACGAAGTTCCCATGCAGGTGCCAATTAGAGCTACAAAGTATGACATATAACAGGAGAAGGCAGGTCATTTGCAGATAATATCATCTAGCGGCTGAGGCGGCCTTGCGGTTAGCCCAGCACTTAGCATTAACGGGTACTTCTGTCTTCAAAGGCGGCGCTACCTTGGTCACCCGGCACAGCTCCTGGAGCAGGCTCCAAGCCTTCTGGCTGCTGTTGGTGCCCTCGGCGTCTCTGTCGCACAGGTTGGTGCAGTTCATTGCCAGTTCCATGTCCTCCAGCTTGAGCCTTCCAGCTCATCCCACCAGGTGGCGCACTCCCTTCACAGAAAACAGGTGGCGATACTGGCGACGTACCCACCTTTCAACAAGGTGTCTTGATAAGCACATCCACAGTTCATTTACTTCTGCTCCATGTTTATATTCCATGTGCATTCTCCGCATTAGACACAGAAGCAGTACCTACACTTCGCCACTGGATGGCAAGGTTTACCAACGTGAAACCATTTACTTAGACGCCTCCACAAACATCCGACGACGGCCAGCAGATGGCAGCAACCACCGCTGTATCACACAAGTCGAGCGCCGCCGTCTTGCCATTGACTGGAGCTGATGCTTAGAGCTCTGTGTCTTGCAGGCGACAGCAGGACATTAGCATCTCCTCACCCTGCCAATAAAATGAAACCACAGAAAGTAAACACACAGTGAGAAATACGGCTAGGATATCACATGTTTTACAGTACGTACATGCATTATTGTTGCAGTGCCTCACGTCAGAAAAGCAGCACACCTGTGTGTGCTCTAGGAGCACGCTTCCAGGCGGATTCCTGCCTGCTGCTGACACCACACGTGCCTGTGAACTGTGCCTCCACCCCCAGTACCCAGACCCAGCCCTCGGATAGTACAGGCCTTGCGAGCGATTGCTGGTCGATGGTTCTAGATCAGGGGTGTGTAAGCTCTGGCGCTCCAGCAACCACCAGCCCTAGCGAGCGTGGTCATTGGTGAGGGATCATGGGAGTCGTGGTCCAACACATCTGGAGATCTGTAGGTGGCAGGGCCCTGTCCTAGATGAAATGGACGTCTACATAAAGATGGCTTCCTTGTATGGACAGGTGTTTTTTTAAAATCTTTATATTGTAGCGTTATGTAAAGTGCAACGTGCATCTTTGCCGTTTCTATGGAGATCTCTGGGTCCGCTAACGATGACCAAGCGGCTGGGATGTCTCAAACAATTCCCATGCATGCCAACATTATCCATTCCATTTGGGAGCTGGTAGTCCAGTCCTGGTGTTAGCTTTGCATTCAGGGACTTGTACTCCTGCATTTATAGTGGGGAACTCCAGCACTACAAGTCCCAGAATGCAAAGTTAAACACTAGGCCTGGACTAGCACCACCGGATGGAACGAATAATGCTGACATGCATGCATACCTTGTGTATCTGATGAGTTCTGCAGAAGTGTACCCTATTTATTTTATTTGTTTATTTATATAGTGCCTATACACAGGTGAAGTGCTTCAAAGTGCTTCAAGGCGGGAAGGTAACAAGGGAATACAGTAATGCTATGCTATGAAAGGGTATTTATAACGCGCCTATAGACAAGTGTTTCAAGGCGCAACGATACAAGGGAGGGGAACAGAGGGAAGATATAGACAACAATCCTACTAGACCAGGTGACATTGAGATCGTGCAGGTGCAGGGGAGGGGGGGAAGGGAAAGTGCAGGGCTGAAGGGGGAGGGGAAGTGCAGTACATAGGATAGCAGTAATAAATAGAACAATAAATAAGTGCGGCCAGCTGGTGGCCCGTGCAAGGCTAAGTGCAGCCATCAGGTGTCAAGTGCTGGTAGGGGGCTGTGGGATACAGAACAGTCACACAATGCAACGGTTGCCAGGGGGGCAGTGCAGGTGTGCAACTGGCAGGGAGGGGACCTGGACCTGAGATCAGAGGGTAGCCAGGTGACCAGTGCAGTGTCAGTTTCCGCAGGAGATCAGCAGGGGAGAGGAGGAGAGAAAGCAGAGGCAAAGAGGAAGGTCTTGAGGTGCTTTGGGAACCAGAGATGGTTCTCCTCAAGTTTCAGAGGGGCGGGGAGGCTGTTTATTTTATATGTGGAGAGAAAGCATACACTCCGTTGCCCAGAAACTGGGGAGGTACATGTTACCTCGGGCTACTGTTCCCAGGAGTATTCCTCTTGGAAACAGCAGCCATGGCCAGATTATCCAGAACTAGAGTCACAAGGACTGACAAGGGTGTTTTAATAGCAACTGATGGAGTGAAATCATTCATTCCATTCTTAGGGCAGATAGTGAACTCCTATAATATAAGGCAACTGTCCAGAATCCTAAAGAATACAATAAACACAACAGATATATTTTTTAACATGACGCTGGAGGAAAGAGGAATCAGGTTAATGACGCTGCAAAATAGAATGGCTCTCGATGTAATCCTGGTTGATCGTGGGGGAATTTGCAAAATAGTGGGATCAGCATGTTGCGTTTATTTTGATGACTATTCCCCCACGATCTTTGAAGCAATAAAGAAAATGCACGTTCTAAGCTCTGAACTCCCCACGGGAGAAAGGAGCTGGGAAATAGGATCTTGGTTTTGGGGAATACTACGATCTTGGGGATGGAAGCTGATCTCAATATTAGTAGTGGTGTTCAGAATATTCCTAACGGGTTGTTGTTGTATACATTGTTTACCCATAGTTTGTGCAGAGGTAACTGAGGGATGTACGGAAGGATGCATGCATATGATAAAGAAAAAACAACCTCATGATCGAACTAGCCCGGACCCAAATGAGATGAGAGCAGTAAGAGTTGATGGCAATAGATATTAATGAAGACAATGATGTCCACGATAGCATGCAAGACTCTGACATAAGTACTTCAGATTCATCATCACTAGAGGAGGTTTCAATAAATAGTTGAGACGTTTGGCATATGGCCAAAGGAGGGTTTGTCAGTCTAGAAATCTAATTTGAGACCGCAAACGCATTTTGGTGGCCGTGGGCCAACCGTCTCATGCACGATACGACATTATATAGGTTTTCGAGTTTTCCAATGAACGGCCATTTTGATGTAACAAGAATCGCCATTTTGTTTTCTAACCATTGCTCATTGCTTTCTGTTCCTATTGCTTCGCAGTATATTTTCCGCTTACACTGCTCGACTGTGGAACATTGTTGTCTGGATGTGAAAAGGACAAGACCGCAGGGCCAAGAGGATAACAAGAGTTTCGCTGAAACGCAAACGTAGGCAGCGCCAGGAAGAATGCCCGGCTCCCTCCTTAATGTAGCCTTGAAGCAGAGCCGCAGGGCATTTAATCATTTCACAGCTGCCAGCCAGTCTCGTTATATGGTAGAATATGTTAGAATAATACCGCTAAAGGCTTGAATTATGCTTTTCTAACGGCCCCCCTTTGCTGAGCCCGCTAAGAGCATGTCGGCTCCCAGGACACGAATAGCACCTGATAGATAGCAAGGTCCGGAATGCAACTCCCCCTAGCAGCCCGTAAGTAGTTCGCCTCCAAGAACAGAAGCGTTGTGTTCTATTCAATAACCAAAAGATGCCTTCGCACTCACAAATTGCAAATTGTTACTAGAATAGATATTTGAAGGTGTCATAGTAGTCGGAGATGTCCATCATCACACCAAGTTCAAAGAAACCCAATGAAGAGGGGTGTTAAACATGTCATAGCTAATTGTTTGATATGCATTTTGTATATATGTAACTGATGTACGTAATTCGCTCTCTTGCGTCCCTCGAGGTCTAGAGATACACGTCGCGGGGCGTGAGACCGAGTTGGCCAACTGAGACTTTTGCTTTGCAATAAAACCCTAGCTTTGGGAATACAACCTCGTGTCTGGCGTCTCTATCGTGTGTGGTGACCCGCCTTGTTTCCATAGACGTCAGGGTCCCCTAGGGGCCCCTTTCACCATGGGAGGCCCATGCAGAAGAAGGAGATCTACCACCAACTCGTTGCTTGGAGAAGTGACTGACCCGGAGGGAGTTGGAGGCGGATGAGCGAAGAGCTCGAGAGGGAAGATATTTAGGAAGAGAGAGTTGAAGTTATTGAGGGCCTAGGCCCCAGAATGCCTTGTGGACAATACAGAGGGTTTTGAGAGTAATCCTTGCAGTGACAAGTCTTGCAGTCCTGTTCTGGATAATAATTCTTAGACCGGAAAGGTTCTGAATGATCTGAACCAAGGGTGCTCAACAAATGGCCGCGGGCCAGATGCGGCATTTACATTATGATTTATGGCCCTCCAGGCCAGAGGAGTTCAAGAATAAGTGTCAGTCCTTTTCTGGTCATAGAGCAAACAAAGTAACACAGAAGTAAGGGACTGGCAATTTCGTTCTCTTTTTTTCTACACCTCAGAGAAGAGAATCACCAAACCAAGTGAAACAAAAACGTTTCTCTAACATTTTCTAAATCGCCTAAAGCACACAATGCTTGCATTTTAAAGGGACAGCATCTCAAACGCTACGTAGATCATATTTTATTTCCGTTGATATTTTGTTTTGGGTATTGTAGATATTACACCGTATGACTGTAGAAAGGGAACATGGTATTGCATAAGTGAAACTGCAATGTCATTTATTTTCTTTAAAAAGCCTCCCAAAGTAAAACATGATTGCAGTTAGGGAAACAGTACCCCTTAAGTGTTATTTCGTCAGCATCCTTGTATTGTTAGCCACAGGCCTCAAGAACTTTCCTTGTTAACGTTTTAATTATGTTCCTATGAACTATTGCAGGGGTTTCTAAGCAATTAAGAAACCAAACACTATAAATGTATTAAGAACATTCCAGAATGTGCCTTTCATCTCGTTTCATCTTGACATTTGTATGGCACAAAAAGCCTGCAGGACCCCCTTGGACAGTCCGGCCCACCAAGAAGGCTTGCAAATTACACACGGCCCTCCAGCAAAGATAGATGTGCACCCCTGATCTAAACAGAGAAACTAGCATACTCGGCCTGACGGCATTTCTCCTAGTGCAAGTGCATGAAGTGGTACAGTTGAGACCAAGCTCAGGAGGGGGGAACGAAAATAGGTGGGGGGGGGCTACAGAACAGACAAACTAACTGGTCCTAGTACATTTACGTCATGCATGCCTACAGACGGGGGAGGGACGAAGAGTCCAGTCAAGCAAGGCCATGGGTTAAGTGCAGAGAGGTTGCTCCACTCATGGAGCGTGTATGGGAGGAAAGGTCTTTTAGACCCCCCTCTCCTACATCCCTCTCCTACATGGGGCTTATGACTCGTCGACAGCCACCCATGCACCTGGGCCCGGGATGCAGGATGGCTGCGGGCCAACACATGAGACTGCACGGCTCACCTTGTAGCATGATATAGACTCCATTTTGTGATACACTTAGACTCCATTTTGAATACACTAACTCAGGCCTTTGCGGAATAAACAGCCTGCAGAACTGCAGCTCTCCCCCATTTAATCGCGCACAGCGAGCCACCACTTCCCTCCAGCCTCCTCCCCATGGCAACCCCACTGAAGGCCTGTTCTCACGAGCAACTAGGCGTGAACAAGTAACAGAACAAACACTGTATCATTTACCTTCTGCAGTACATCATTGCCCTGACGGTGACCGGAGCACAAGTTGAGGTCTGGGAGAAAACAAAGCTGTCCCTATCAAACATGCCTTGACCCCTTGCAGACCCCCACACTCATGATATATGTTGTGCCTAATCCCCTACCCTGCTCCCCGTTTTTGAAGTGTTAAACCTGAATGTTGAACTTGTGTGCCACCCAGTCTTACCCATGCTGCTAAGCCATTTGCAAGAAGGCTCAAAACTCATAATGTTGATTGTTCGTATTAAAATGGGTATTATAATTAAAAGGGACGACCCTTGCCCACCCGAGATACCTACATGCAAAGTTGTCCAACATATGTCTATTCGAACCTAGTGCCACTGACCAAAGGTTTTATTTATTTATTTATTTATTTTTTCTCTGTATTACACCTATGCTCCTCCCCCACGGTGTGATATATATCTATCCCAAGGTACCGAAAAGTACTAACCGCTCACGGTCGCTGCAAAACCGGTAACCTCTCCGCTGGAATCCCTATATATCCCCCCAACGGGAACAGGCTAGACCTCTGGGGGTTCACCGCTATGTCTGATAGCGCAGCGTATCTCCCAAGCACTTCCAAAATGTACTGGAGGTTCTCCTCTGGAAACTGCACATACAGCAGCATGTCGACCGCATATAGGGAGATCAAATACCACTCCCCGTTCACCTCGATGCCTATGGTGTCATATTGCTGCCTCAGATAGATCGCGAGAGGCTCCAGGGCCAGTATGTAGAGCATAGGAGACCACGGGCATCCTTGTCTAGTACCCCTACTAAGCTGCCACCTCTCTGATATCACAGATCCCGTCTTTACTCTGGCCAGTGGTTCACTATACAAAATCATCGCCCACCTTACATAGCCAGGCCCTAACCCATAGTGTTTCAGGGCCGCCAGCAACCACGGCCACTTGACGGAGTCAAAGGCCTTGATCGCATCCAAGGACACGATTGCCATTTCCTCCTCACTTCCGCTGCCAAACTCAATGATCCTCTGGAGTCGCCTATGATTATTGGTGATGTTTCTATGGGGGACATAGCCCGTTTGATCCGGATGTATTAGCTTACCAATGACCCTCTTCAGTCTATTCGCCAAGACTGCAGTTAATATCTTGCTGTCTTGGTTCAGCATTGACACGGGTCTAAAGGAACCACAGCTGCGCCCTGGTTTATTTGGTTTAGGGAGAGGTACTATGACAGCCTCTCTCAGTGACTCCGGTAAGCGGCCCGTCTCAAATGCCTTATCATCTCTAGCAGCGGGGGGAGGACCTCTTCTATATATACCTTGTAAAATTCACTTGGGAGCCCGTCTGTCCCCGGGGTCTTACCAGTAGGCAACTGCCTCAGCACCTCCCCCAGTTCTTCCAGGGTGATCGGGGAGTCCAATTCCTCTCTCTCTTCCTCGCTTATCTTGGGCAGCCCCATTTCATCAAGTGTTTCTTCTATCATTACACGGCTACTTTCCCCGTCTTCCCCGTATAACACTTTATAATAATCCACAAACGCTTGATTAACTCCCTCCTGGGTGTCCTCTACGCTACCATCTTCCCTCTCTATAGTTCTGATTGTGGCTCTGGGGGTCTCGCTCTTATATAACCACGCCAAAAGTCTCCCCGGTTTATCACCTCCCGCATGCTGTCTCTCTATGTACCTTTTATAATTAAGGTTACACAACCTCTCCCAGCAATCCGCACACTTTTGCAGCAGCTTAAGTATCAAATCTAGTTTCTCCGCTGTATCGTCGACGGCTTTTAAGGCTTCTTCCAATTTTGCTTCCGTCTCCCTCAGTTCAGCTGAAACCCCACCCTGTAGGCCCTTGGATTTCGCCATGACAAATTTAAAGGCCTCCCATAGTGTCCCCGCCGAGTCCACACTCCCAGTGTTGGTTTCAAAATAGTTTACTATCTCCTCCCGCAAATCCTCTCTAAAGAAGGGGTCTCTCAACGCCTCCGCTCGTAGGCGCCATGTCGGGATCCTCGCCCTCGGGGGGCAGTATTGCCATGCAAGAATCAGGGGCGAGTGGTCCGTGAGGACCCTGGCCCTGTACTCTATGTGTGCAATCTCTGCTATCATTTCAGGTGATGCGAAGACATAGTCCAGCCTTGTTGATAACTGCTGTGGGGCAGAATAATGCGAACATTGCCTTTCCCCAGGGTGCCACACTCTCCATGCATCTTCCAACCCAAAGTCATCAAGCAGTGTCTGTAGTGCCCTGGCTGCAGGGGCCGGTCTATTCAATTTCCCGTCCGATCTATCCACCCTCGGTTCAATACACAGTTGAAGTCCCCTCCTCAGATCACCGCGCTTCCCACACACACGCTCAGGTTCGCACTCAGTGTCCTAATGTACGCCGCCGTGTTCTGGTTCGGGGCATACGTGTTAACAATACTTATCTCCCTATTCTCTACCAATCCCCTCAGCATAACCATCCTCCCGTCTGTCTCAGCCACCACTTGCAACCGCTGAAACGGGACGTGTGGTGCCACCCATATAAGTACTCCTCTTGCGTAGGCCGAGTACGAAGAGCCCACCAACACCCCCTTCCACTTTCTCGCAATCGTGTTCATCCTCTCATGTGTAAGGTGGGTTTCTTGCAGCAATGCAATATCTATTTTCTGCCTGCGCAGATACAGCAGAACCTTGTTCGTTTTTAAATAGCTATTAAGCCCCCGCACATTCCATGTGAGTATTTTAAGGTCCCCCATGGCCTGGTATGATCCCATCCCCTCCCCCCCCAGGTGCAGTGTAACTTTGAGTTCCATTCCAATCTATATAGGCTCGCATCCCCTTCTAAAACCCCTTTAACCAAAAACACACCAAACTTCCCACTACCTCTCCCCCCGCCTCCCATCCCTTCCCCAACACTCTCCCCTCCAACTGTTGCCCAGCTCCATCCCTGGATCTCAGGCTCCCCCGCATCTAGCTCTTTCCGGCTTTCGCCTGTACTCAAAGCTCCGCAGGGTGAGGCCGCCCTAGTGGCCAACATACTACAACTACAACTACAATTCGGGGGGTAGGGTGCGTCCGCCCTGCCGCTCCAATAGCACATCGAAGAACTACACATTGCTATACAGTTTAAATATATGTAACCGCCACTATATTCCAGTCCATCAAGTCTCTCACAATCAGCAATATGTTATTGAATATCAGCTTCCTACAGCCAGGCCCATCGTTCTCAGCCTTCGCCTATGCGCCCTTGGGATGTTCGCTCGCCGCCTGTCATGATCTCTGTTTCCAAAAGGTCAGGGTTTTCCCAACTCCCTAGGAAGCAGATCCATAACCCAGGTTCCGAGTGCCAACCAGTCCCAATTGGGACCTTTTGGACCCAGTCCTGGCGCCAGTGGCACCAGGCTCATAAATATGCCCAGTCCCAGCGCTGGAAGCGCCGGGCTCATAATGCTTGGGTGGACTTACCTGCAGCAGACCATGCTGCTTACTTGCCTGCCAGTTGAGCCTCTGATCCTCTTCTGTTTGGAACTACTTTTCCTGTTGGGTGGGGCTGGAGCCACTCCCTAGATTTAGAACACTGGAACTCTTCTGGAAGGCAGGAACTCTTTTCTTACCAGGAACTCTTTTCTTACTTAGGCGTGGCTGTGGAAGGAGACACCTAAGCACTACAGGAGGCTATTTAAACCACACCCGGTGGATGAATCTTGCTTTGCGTTATTCTGCACCCTCTGCAGCAGGACGCTCATCGTGTCTTCTGCATCCAGTCCTGGGCCTAAGGAAAAAGGCTTACCATCCTGAATCCAGTCTTCAGCAACACCTATAAAGACAAGAAAGAACAGGTTAGCATTCCGGCATCTGAAAGGCAAAGGCTTACCATCCTGAATCCAGTCTTCAGCAACACCTATAAAGACAAGAAAGAACAGGTTAGCATTCCGGCATCGGAAAGGCAAAGGCTTACCTACTCTTCGTGCGCTCCGGAGGTCTTCATACTGCATTCCGGCATCTGAAAGACAAAAGCTTACCGACTCTTCGCACGCTCCGGAGGCCTTCGGCGCTGCATCCGCATCTGAAAGACAAAACAAGGTGCGTTTAAAGACATTGGGGAACTTTAATACTCACGTGCCATTACTCCTTTCCATGATGTCTCTTGTTTTGCAGGGTTCCGGCGATGGCGGATGACCAGCTGAAGTGAGTTGAAGATGGAGCCCGTGTGATGAATAGAAGCGCCTGGAAGCACGTGAGTAAGCGCTTGTTGCCTGCTTCACGATGCGCTCTAACTGTCTTTTTATTTTGCAGGTACGAGTTCGGAGCGGCTGCAGGGTGCCGGAAAGCTGGATCTTAGAGGAGCTTACCACTTGGTACGAGTAAAAGAGGGCGATGAATGGAAGACGGCCTTCCGCACCAAGTATGGGCTATTTGAATATCAGGTCATGCCCTTCGGACTTTGCAATGCCCCGGCCGCCTTTCAATATTTTATGAACGATGTCCTCAGAGAGCTCATAGATGTATGTGTTGTTGTTTACATTGACGACATCCTCGTTTATTCTTCATCGGAATCTGAACATCGGAAACACGTGAAAATGGTCCTCGAAAGATTGCGTCAACACAAACTTTTCGCTAAGTTGGAAAAATGTGTTTTCAACGTGACTGAAGTTGAATTCTTGGGATTCATATTATCACCTGGCGGGGTGCGTATGGATTCAAAGAAGGTCGATGCAGTTCTCAAATGGCCATCACCATCCTCCGTAAAAGGTGTGCAAAGCATGTTAGGCTTCGCTAACTTTTACCGCAGGTTTATCCCCGAGTTCTCTCGAATAGTCCAGCCCATCACTGCCTTGTTAAAAAAAAACAAACGTTTTGAATGGTCTACCGAGGCGGAACAAGCTTTCCAGGATTTGAAGACTAAATTTATCTCTGCACCAATCTTAAAACACCCTCGCCCCGAACTCCCCTACATCGTGGAAACTGATGCTTCAAGCCTTGCCATGGGGGCAGTTCTATCACAAAAGGACCCGGTAACCAATCAGTTGCATCCCGTGGCATTTTGGTCCCGCAAATTCTCGCCTCCTGAAGTCAATTACACGATTACTGACAAGGAACTTCTGGCTATCAAGTCTGCCTTTAAGGCTTGGCGGCATTATCTGCTGGGGGCCCGACACACCGTTACTGTGATTACGGATCACCGAAACCTGCAATATTTGAAAACCGCAAAAGCCCAATCCTCTAGACAACTCCGTTGGGCATTATTCTTTGCCGAGTTTGACTTCATAATTACCTATCGACCAGGTACAAAGAACGGTAAAGCCGATGCCCTTTCTCGGATGGGAGTGGAAGAACACTTGATCAACCCTAAACCTGTACCAATCATTCCCGAACAAAGAATTCTGGGTGTAATCGCCACAGAATCCATAGAGGAAGTTAAGGATAAAGCCAGGCAACTTGTAACTCCAGCAGATATACAGAATTGGCATCTGCAGGGAAAGGACTTTGCAGTAAAGGACAACTTATTGTATTTCCAAGAACGATTATACCTACCCAGCACAGATTTACAGAAAAAAGTAATCTCTTGTTATCACGACTCTTTAATGGAAGGTCATCCCGGTATAGCCAAGACCTCAGAAAAGATCAAGCGCTACTTCTGGTGGCCGTCTTGGAAAAAAGATATCAGAGACTTTATAATGTCCTGTGGAGTATGCGCCCAAAACAAGAGTCAAAAGGAAAGACCAGCAGGCCTCTTACGCCCTATTGACATCCCACCTCGCCCTTGGCATACGCTTTCTATGGACTTCATCACCGATCTACCTCCATGCTCCGGATACAATACGATTCTAGTAATCGTGGACTTATTCTCCAAGATGGCGCATTTCATTCCGCTCAAAGGCTTGCCAACAGCAGCAACTCTGGCCCGAGAATTTCTTGAAAACATCGTCCGACTGCACGGTTTTCCTTCGGTTCTAATTTCGGATCGAGGTAGTCAATTTATTTCTCATTTTTGGCGAAGTTGCTGTCGGTCGGCTCAAATTGATGTGAGACTATCGACCAGTCACCACCCTCAGACCGACGGACAAACCGAGAGGACCAATCAAACTCTGGAACAGTATTTACGCTGCATGCTGCAACAAACTGAAAAAACTTGGAAAGATATCCTTTGGATAGCCGAGTATGCCTACAATAACTCTGTCCACTCGGGAACTGGGAAAACCCCGTTTTTTCTTTTGTACGGCAGTCACCCTCGAACCTCGGAGTTGGATCCCCTCCAAGATCTTGAAACACCAGCAGTAGACTACCTGCATTCTACAATGACCCAAGCCTTTAAGGAAGCTGTTTCTCACCTTCAAAGGGCTAAAGAACAATACAAGAAAGGAGCAGATCAACATCGGAAGGAAGCCCCTCACTATCAAGTAGGGGATCAAGTCTGGTTATCCACCAAATATCTATCTCTAAAAGGGCCACGCACATTCAACCCAAGATACCTTGGTCCCTATTCCATCACTACCATAGTAAACCCAGTAGCGGTCAAGTTGGACTTGCCCCCGCACATGAAGATACATCCAGTCTTCCACGTCTCTCTATTAAAACCCGTGCAACCTCAAACCCGACTAACCAAATCTCCAAAACCTATCCTAGTGGATGGGGAACTCGAGTTTGAAGTCAAAAGCATTCTGGATTCCAAGATCTCCAAATCTAAACTATTCTACCTAATTGACTGGAAAGGCTACGGCCCCCAAGAGAGATCCTGGGAACCTGCTGAATATGTCCACGCTCCTCGCCTAATCAAAAGATTTCACCGAACATTTCCTGACAAGCCAAAACCCCCGGAGAAGCCCGGTTTGGGAGGGGCCTTGAGGGGGGGTACTGTCATGATCTCTGCTTCCAAAAGGTCAGGGTTTTCCCAACTCCCTAGGAAGCAGATCCATAACCCAGGTTCCGAGTGCCAACCAGTCCCAATTGGGACCTTTTGGACCCAGTCCTGGCGCCAGTGGCACCAGGCTCATAAATATGCCCAGTCCCAGCGCTGGAAGCGCCGGGCTCATAATGCTTGGGTGGACTTACCTGCAGCAGACCATGCTGATTACTTGCCTGCAAGTTGAGCCTCTGATCCTCTTCTGTTTGGAACTACTTTTCCTGTTGGGTGGGGCTGGAGCCACTCCCTAGATTTAGAACACTGGAACTCTTCTGGAAGGCAGGAACTCTTTTCTTACCAGGAACTCTTTTCTTACTTAGGCGTGGCTGTGGAAGGAGACACCTAAGCACTACAGGAGGCTATTTAAACCACACCCGGTGGATGAATCTTGCTTTGCGTTATTCTGCACCCTCTGCAGCAGGACGCTCATCGTGTCTTCTGCATCCAGTCCTGGGCCTAAGGAAAAAGGCTTACCATCCTGAATCCAGTCTTCAGCAACACCTATAAAGACAAGAAAGAACAGGTTAGCATTCCGGCATCTGAAAGGCAAAGGCTTACCATCCTGAATCCAGTCTTCAGCAACACCTATAAAGACAAGAAAGAACAGGTTAGCATTCCGGCATCGGAAAGGCAAAGGCTTACCTACTCTTCGTGCGCTCCGGAGGTCTTCATACTGCATTCCGGCATCTGAAAGACAAAAGCTTACCAACTCTTCGCACGCTCCGGAGGCCTTCGGCGCTGCATCCGCATCTGAAAGACAAAACAAGGTGCGTTTAAAGACATTGGGGAACTTTAATACTCACGTGCCATTACTCCTTTCCACATCTAATCCAGTGCGTATTCCGGCACCCTGCAGCCGCTCCGAACTCGTACCTGCAAAATAAAAAGACAGTTAGAGCGCATCGTGAAGCAGGCAACAAGCGCTTACTCACGTGCTTCCAGGCGCTTCTATTCATCACACGGGCTCCATCTTCAACTCACTTCAGCCCGTCATCCGCCATCGCCGGAACCCTGCAAAACAAGAGACATCATTACTAAAGACTTTTAAAAGACATTTGAATGACTCGAAACTTACCGTTCGTGCAGTAAACGACGGACAGCAGTCCTCTGAAGTCAAGAGGCCTGCGCTACCTATCCAGTGAAGAAACTGGCTACAGCACCCTGCCCCGAGGCAGATGGAGAGCTCGCCATTCACTTACCTAAGGTGAGAGCGTTAACCTTTGGGGTCTACAGGAGAGGAGAAGAGGAAAGAGATAGGGACACCCCAATAACCCCAGTTCATTAACCCCATATTTTCTATCTGCAGACATCTTACTCTACACGTCAGGCATACAGTGCACAGAGGTCCAGCCCAAAGAGCCAACCGGGTGCTACACATCACCTTTGAAGATACGGTAGTCGCCCAGTCAAGACCGGCGCCTCTGCGAGAATCAGGTGAGCGTTACACCGCCATAGCAGTATGCATACTGTATCTGAGTCACTTCTCACGTCCATTTTGTGTCTCTTCCGTGTCTTGATCCGGGCAGCCCTGCAGATCCAACCATGTTGTTGCTTCTTCCGGAGTGTCAAAAAATGCATTTTGCTCTTATGCATGACCTTCAATTTTGCAGGGTACAGCAGCCTATATTTTATCCCAGCCGCCCGCAGCCTCCGTTTGATAGTTACATAGCTGTACCGCTGCCTTTGGACCAGCATAGTGTAATCCGGGTATGCCGTGATAGTGCTCGAGGACCTCTCGATTGTTCCGCCTTTCCGAAAATACTCCAGTATTTTTTCACGGCCTTTGTAGTTCAGTATTTTGGCAATTATCGCTCGTGGAGGGGCCCCTGGTCTCGGCTTCCGCATGAGGGCTCTATGTGCGCGCTCCACCACAAATCCCTGCGAGAGTGTACCGGCCCCGATTCCTTGTAGGAGTAAATTCTCAATGTAATCAGTCGGGTCCTGGCCCTCCTCACCTTCCGGCAAACCCACCACGCGAATATTGTTTCTCCTTGCTCTCCCTTCTGCTTCTTCTGCTCGAGACTCCAAGTTGGCCACCTGTTGCTTAAGGACATGGATCTCCTTTGTATTGTTGGTGCTGGTGTCCGTGTTAGATTTCACCGCGCCCTCCAGGCTGCTTGTGCGTTCCGCTAGTCCCCTGACATCTTTTCTCAGCAGGGGGACTTCGATGCCCACTGCTTCAATTTTAGCCTCCAGGGAAGTGCGTAGGTCCAACATCGCAACCCCCCAAGATTCCTTCAGCTCTGTAATGGCTTCTAAAATCTGATGATTATCAGCCGCTGTGGCGCCCTCAGCCTGTGCCATCGGGCCTTTGGTTGAGATGGCCGCAGGAGACTGTTGTGTTTTCGCAAAAATATCCATCGTGGGTTGTTTGTTCTTATTCTTACCCACAGCCCCTCGTGCCGCCATTTTCCGGCTTTCGTTGGGTCTCCCTATTACGATTCAGCGACCGAGTGTCTCCCCAACCGTAATTTCCGCTCTTTACCGACTGTCGCGGTGGTCTCCAGGCAGTCGCAACCTCCACCACCTCTCACCGCTACTAGTTCAATGCCGAGCGAGCGCTTCTCGTGCTGGTCGTGGTGCGGCCTGCATTTTCACACCTCTGCTGCCCTCGGGCCTCTGCCGTCCGGGCCAGCACCCAAGCCTTCATGACCCAAGGCCCACAGCCCGAGGGGTTTTGTTCCGTCTTCACCTCGCCATTGTCGTTCTTCCCCCGTGGCCGCCGCCTCTATTCGTCCTCTTCGGGTACCCTAGTTTCGTTTCCTTTTTTGTCGGCCATCTTGTGTGACAATGGACCGAACAGCCGCCGTCGTTCGTCGAGCAATTCCTCCAGACTCCCGCTTACGATTCTCTCGATCTTTATAAAATGAGCAAAGCATACATTCCCATGCGTGTGTGATCAATTCTGGAACCAATGGTGCACTTTCAAAAGTAGTTTTTACAGATCATATGTCGGATCCTCCGGAGCTACACGGGAAGCACGTCCTACTCCATGGCTGTCCAAGCCACGCCCCCACCGACCAAAGGTTATTGTTACTGCACGATATTCACAAGGCAATGTACAAAATCCCTATGTATGATATGATCTTAAGTGTTAACAACATATACCAGCCATTTAAAGTAACACACCCCACCGGTTGGCAAATGAGATGCCGGTTGTAGTAATTGTTTTTCATGCTTAAGAGTGTGCATCAGTCCAATTATAAAGGTAACATTGTAATTTGTATGCATACACCAATCTCGTTCTACCTCACGCCCTATGCTAGCTTTCCCCATGTGTCCCCGCAACGAAATGAAGAACTGCAAATGATGTGATGTTAACAAAAGCTCTTCTATCGATTCTGTAAACACAGTACTTATGAACCACGAAGAAGTGTAAGATGAATAATGCCCACGACATCTCCATAGATGAATGCATACATGTAAACATGCAATTGTACTGCCATGCCTCGGTTCTCCGTCTCTATAATGATGCGCCTGCTACGTGATAAATGTGGACCCGTGAGAAATTGCAAGGCCAACCCCCCATCCCCCGCTAGCAAGCTGCGCATTCAACTCCCACCTTCCTCCCTCCAAGGCCCGGCTGAGGCTTCAAGGCCCCTGGCTCACTGATGTTAGAACAATACAGCTACACCTCCCCGCATTCCTGTTTAGTCCACACCAAGTATTCCCCTTCTGCCATGCCCTCTGACTCCTGATGCCACCATAAAATCACTCTGTACCGCCATGCCCTGGAACAACACAGCCCCACAGCCCGCCGCCTTTTGAGGTGCCAGCCATGTGCCCCACTGACCCAATGGTACCTCAGTTCACCCCACCTTCGACTGACCACGGAGGTAGTCATTCACCCTTGTACTAACATATCGTAAAACTGTCTCTCACTACATCTAACAAGCCAAAGTGGTGAAGGTACCCTAACCCGTGCCCCCTGATAAGACACCTGGACTCATGATACTGGGTCCTTTGCACTGGCAATTTTATGATGATGTATTGAGGATGCCCAGACTGTTTCTCTCTGTCTCTTTTATGGTATTAGAATAATGAGTTGTAGGTTTTATAGGCTAAACTGACACAGAAAGTAGTGATGAAAGTGAGTGCGTGGCCACAAGAGCAAAATGTTGTGCATCAGAAATGTATCCACACGGAAAGCTCGTGACCTGCTACTCCACCCCGATGAGCCCAGCTGACCTAAGCACCCAACGATGCCACCACGTGGATCTCCACCAATCATGGATCGCCGTACCTACATTGTACATAGTAGCCAGTCTTCCCCACCCAACCCAGTCCCCATGCTTCTGTACCCCCTATAGCTTACCTAATCCATAACGTAGTTCTGTAATAAATATGACTGTCTTTGCTATTGTCAGAGAGAGCGCTCTCGGAGCTTGCAGAGTCCTTTGCATGCCCTATATTGATTTAGATAAAGCCTTTTATATCTCACCCGCACCTGACCTTGGTCTCATTCCCTGCTGGGGTGTGTCCATTATTGACTCTCTTTGTGGAGTTTTAAATGCCTTTATGGGGGACGCTCACTTTCAAGCGTAAGCTGCAAGTGCAGTAATGTTGAACAAGGTTACAAGTCTTTTCACTGAATTGTTTTCACCTAAAGATGTTTTCATCACTTTTTTTTCAACTAAAACTTTTTCACCTAAGATAGATTAATAACACTATTCGCCGAAAACCTGTGTACCGAATTATTATTATTATTTTATTTTATTGGGGGGACCCAAGCCTCTGTTTTCTGCTCTTAAAAACACCCCAAACATTCCCAAATACTTTTTTAAATGTTATTGCCCCCCCCCACATCCCTGTTTTCAAAATGTAACCCTTTACCCCACCCAAACATACATACATATATTTTACATTGAAAAAAATTAAGTAAAAGAATTTTTCAATGAAAAAATCTTTCAATGAACATTTTTCAGTGAAAAAGCTCTAGATGAAAAATCTTTAGATGTATAGTCTGTATACCGCAGAACAAAGTGTAGCAGCTCGGAGGCGATTGCGAAAAGACTGGCAGGCAGCCCGGGACCTGTAGGCTCTGGAGGTGAACCAGGCAACCGGTCAGCAAAAACTGAACAGAGTTAAGGAGGAGAAAGGAGGGTGGAGAGAAAAGAAAGGAGGTTAGCGAGGGGATAGGGAGAGAGAAGGAGGAAGAGAAAAAGAAGGTCTTCAGCGGTTTCCTGAACTTAGGGTGCTCCGGCACAAGAAGGAGAGAGGCAGGGAGGCTGTTCCAGAGTGAGGCACCTGCAGAGGAGAAGGATCTACCCCCAAATCTCTGTGAAAGCAGCTCACCCGCAGAGAGTTTGAGGAGGCTCTGGAGGGAGTGTATTTAGGAAGAGAGCATCATAGTGCGGGCCCCCGGCCCCAGAAAGCATTGTGGAGTATACAGAGGGTCTTGAACTTGATCCTTGCAGCCACGGGGAGCCAGTGGAGGGATTTCAGCGCTGGAGAGATGCATTCCCAGGGCTTGAGGCCAAGGATAAGTCTTGCGGTTCTGTTCTGGACGAGGCGTAGAGGACGGAGAGTAGAAGTAGGACTGAGAAAGAGGCTGTTGCAATAGTCCAGCCTAGAGAGATTCAGGGCTCTCAAGGTGATGAGCCTCTGGGGGAAACTGAGAAAAGGTAGAATGCCTCTGTGGAGGTACAGTTGGTAATTGGACTTTTTGGAGATGTCTGAGATTACTTTGTTTAATGTGGTGCTGCTGCCACCATTGTGTTCCCTCTCCACACGTGGCACGGGCTGTACCACATTTTCCTCACCTGCGGCTAACGCAGCTCCACCTCCTTTACTTCTGGTGGGGGACACGATGCAGACTCCTCGCAGGGCCCAGCACTAGACGTTCGGACAGCCACTGCAGTCTTGCAGGCTCCTCCTTTCCTTTCTTTCTCTGGGCGGGGGGAGAACACCACGCCGACCCCTTGCAGGGCCCAGCACTAGATGCCGGACAGCCACGGCGGTCTCGCAGGCCCCTCCTCCCCAAGCGGCAAACACCGCTTTCACCACAGGGCACAGGGGCCCGACCTCCTCGTCGCCAATGTTATGTCCTGGCCTGCGGTCACGTAGGCCAGGCACACCAATGCTGGGGGCTCCCAGCTGACACCAGTCGACAGGGGGCACCCTGCCAGCCCGTGAGCACACAGGCTCTTCCATGGCCTGGGAGCACCCAGGCCAACACCAAAGATGGCGCCGGTGTTGCCCAGCAGGTGCACCAGCATCTGTATGCAGGGTTGCCCAGCAGGGGCTCTGCAGGCATGGGGGGAGACCATCATGGGCATTGTTGCCCAGCAGTGGCACTGTCCGGGTGGAGGGCTCTGCAGCAGCAGGCCCTCTGCCTGACACGCGGCGCCATCATCGCGCTGCTGCAACCACGCAAACAGGCGACTGGGTTCCATGGTATCAACTGACGAGCCGGAACTGGCTCGTCCCTTTTATTGTTTTAGTCACATGGTCACTGACATGTGACATGGGCACGAGCCCTGAGAGATACCATGCTCCCAGGAGGGGTGACACACCATACCAGGGTCAGACAGACATGAGTCCACGGGAGATAGGAAAATGAGCGAGAGGAAGAGAGGAGGTTGGGAACGCGGGAAATAGATGCTACAAACAGAGGTGGTGGGAAGCAGTGGGGGAAGAACCTTTTGTGATAGCGCATCAGTCCTGTTAGGTGGGCCATAGTTCTGATCTAGAGCCCTGTGAAGTCCGCGTGGCAGAGGCTGCCTGCATGGGCTATATGGACGGTTCCGCACACCCTCTGCCTCTAGCTGAAGGCTATTTTAGCATAGTGTAAGCTGTAAGACACTGTTATACAAGGAGTTATGTTATGTTATGTCATGTTATGTTGATTTATACCGTGCACCCCTACCACCCAGGGGCAGTCTCCAGGAGTCTCCAAACGCCTACCCTAGCCAACAGCCCCGGGCATTAGCCATGTGGCCCGCGTGTCCGAGGGTCCCTGTACTGCACGGAGGGGCAGTAAGGAGCCCGGTGCTGCCCAGCTCATCCTGCGGGAGGGTCTTTCCTCTGCCAGAGTGGGCATGCGGGTGGGAGGGGGGCGGGGTGATTCAACCCTTCTGGTTTCAGCCGAGCCCCATATATTAACCCTATAGAACGTGGACCATCCCAGTGAAATCCCTTCATTTCTGTGAAAATGCAAATGGCAGCGTCGCTGGCAGAAAGGCGATCCAGCAAGTACAATTAGCCTTTCATTAATATGCAATGGAATGATAACGAGGGCACTGGCTAATGGAGCCGGAGACAGGCCCTATTATTCAGGGCTGCCCATTGGACAGGCTGGCATAGGATCTGTGCCACCGCTCAGCAGGTGACATCCCAGCGGGGCCGCCATCACGACTCAAGCCCAATTACAGGGGCACCAAGTGGCGGGGGGCGGCTGGGGTGCGAAGGGAGATAATCCTTCCAAGGGGTAGTCCTGCTGTGATGTGCAGAGAATCCCAAGTGGGGCAGTACAGGGGGCCCGCAAACAAGAGGCAGCCTGTACAGGAGCAGAGGCAGACAGTACAGGAGCAAAGGCAGCCTGTACAGGAGCAGAGGAGGACAGTGCAGGAGCAGAGGCAGACTGTACAGGAGTAGAGGCAGACAGTACAGGAGCAGAGGCAGACAGTACAGGAGCAGAGGCAGACAGTACAGGAGTAGAGGCAGCCTGTACAGGAGCAGAGGCAGACAGTACAGGAGCAGAGGCAGACGGTACAGGAACAGAGGCAGACTGTACAGGAGCAGAGGCAGTACAGGAGTAGAGGCAGCCTGTACAGGAGCAGAGGCAGACAGTACAGGAGCAGAGGCAGACGGTACAGGAACAGAGGCAGTCAGTACAGGAGTAGAGGCAGACAGTACAGGAGCAGAGGCAGACGGTACAGGAGCAGAGGCAGACAGTACAGGAGTAGAGGCAGACAGTACAGGAGTAGAGGCAGACAGTACAGGAGCAGAGGCAGACTGTACAGGAGCAGAGGCAGACGGTACAGGAGTAGAGGCAGACGGTACAGGTGTAGAGGCAGACGGTACAGGAGCAGAGGCGGACTTACAGGAGCAGAGGCAGCCTGTACAGGAGCAGAGACAGTACAGGAGTAGAGGCAGCCTGTACAGGAGCAGAGGCAGACAGTACAGGAGCAGAGGCAGCCTGTACAGGAGCAGAGACAGACAGTACAGGAGTAGAGGCAGACTGTACAGGAGCAGAGGCAGACTGTACAGGAGCAGTGGCAGACAGTACAGGAGCAGAGGCAGTACAGGAGTAGAGGCAGCCTGTACAGGAGCAGAGGCAGACAGTACAGGAGCAGAGGCAGCCTGTACAGGAGCAGAGACAGACAGTACAGGAGTAGAGGCAGCCTGTACAGGAGCAGAGACAGACAGTACAGGAGCAGAGGCGGACTTACAGGAGCAGAGGCGGACAGTACAGGAGCAGAGGCAGACAGTACAGGAGTTGAGGCAGCCTGTACAGGAGCAGAGGTGGACAGTGCAGGAGCAGAGGCGGACAGTACAGGAGTTGAGGCAGCCTGTACAGGAGCAGAGGCGGACAGTGCAGGAGCAGAGGCAGACAGTGCAGGAGTAGAGGCAGACAGTACAGGAGCAGAGGAAGACAGTTCAGGAGCAGAGGCAGACAGTACAGGAGCAGAGGCAGACGGTACAGGAGCAGAGGAGGACTTACAGGAGCAGAGGCAGCCTGTACAGGAGCAGAGGTGGACAGTACAGGAGCAGAGGCGGACAGTACAGGAGTAGAGGCAGCCTGTACAGGAGCAGAGGCAGGCAGTACAGGAGTAGAGGCAGACAGTACAGGAGTAGAGGCGGCCTGTACAGGAGCAGAGGCGCCTGTACAGGAGCAGAGGCTGCCTATACAGGAGCAGAGGTGCCTGTACAGGAGCAGAGGTGCCTGTACAGGAGCATAGGCAGACAGTACAGGAGTAGAGGCAGCCTGTACAGGAGCAGAGGCGGACTGTACAGGAGCAGAGGCAGACAGTACAGGAGCAGAGGCGGACAGTACAGGAGCAGAGACGGCCTGTACAGGAGTACGGCAGACAGTACAGGAGTAGAGGCAGCCTGTAAAGGAGCAGAGGCGGACAGTGCAGGAGCAGAGGCAGACTGTACAGGAGTAGAGGCAGCCTGTACAGGAACAGAGATACAGGAACAGAGGCAGCCTGTACAGGAGCAGAGGCGGACTGTACAGGAGTAGAGGCGGACTGTACAGGAGTAGAGGTGCACGGTACAGGAGTAGAGGCAGCCTGTACAGGAGCAGAGGCAGCCTGTACAGGAGTAGAGGCAGACAGTACAGGAGCAGAGGCGGACAGTACAGGAGTAGAGGCGGATGTAACAGGAGTAGAGGCGGACGGTACAGGACAGTACAAGAGTAGAGGTGGACGATACAGTCGTAGAGGTGGATGGTACAGGAGTAGATGCGGACTGTACAGGAGTAGAGGCAGACAGTACAGAAATAGAGGCGGACTGTACAGGAGTAGAGGCAGCCTGTACAGGAGCAGAGGCAGACAGTACAGGAGCAGAGGCAGACAGTACAGGAGAAGAGGTGGACGTTACAGGAGTAGAGGCAGACATTACAGGACGGTCCAGGAGAAGAGGCAGACAGTACAGGAGCAGAGGCGGGCGGTACAGGAGCAGAAGCAGACTGTAAAGGAGTAGAGGCGGACTGTACAGGAGTAGAGGCGGACTGTACAGGAGTAGAGGCAGACAGTACAGGAGTAGAGGCAGACAGTACAGGAGCAGAGGCAGACAGTACAGGAGAAGAGGTGGACGTTACAGGAGTAGAGGCAGACATTACAGGACGGTCCAGGAGAAGAGGCAGACAGTACAGGAGCAGAGGCGGGCGGTACAGGAGCAGAAGCAGACTGTAAAGGAGTAGAGGTGGACTGTACAGGAGTAGAGGCAGACAGTACAGGAGTAGAGGCAGACAGTACAGGAGTATAGGTGGACGGAACAGGAGTAGAGGCGGACGGTACAGGACGGTACAGCAGTAGAGGCGGACGATACAGTCGTAGAGGCGGACGGTACAGGAGTAGAGACAGACTTTACAGGAGTAGAGGCAGACGGTACAGAAATAGAGGCGGGCTATATATCACAACCTGGAGTATTCCTTTACAAGGACAGCACAGGCAGTCCGCTAACAAGAGGCAAACTGTACAGGAGTAGAGGCAGACTGTACAGGAGCAGAGGCAGCCTGTACAGGAGCAGAGGCAGACAGTACAGGAGCAGAGGCAGCCTGTACAGGAGCAGAGGCAGACAGTACAGGGGCAGAGGCAGACGGTACAGGAGTAGAGGCAGACAGTAAGGAGTAGAGAGTGACTGTACAGTACTAGAGGCAGACTGTACAGGATGTACAGGAGTAGAGGCGGATTGTACAGTTGGCTACAGCTTCTCACAGTTCACTTTAATTGTCTATAGTTTGCTACAATTGGCCACAGTTTGTTAGAGAGGTACGGGCGCCCCTCTGCGAGAACGAACACAGCCTAATGACCTGTCCTATGGTAAGGTACCCACTCGAGAGTCCGCAGCCACATTTTAGCTCACTGTACCTTTGACAAAGGATGAATATCCATTTGCATATCAGTCTTTGTCCTGCCCACTTGTGCAGTCCAGCACCAAACGTTTCCTAGGGTAATCCAGCGGTGGGCCCCTTGCTCACTGTGCTCAGAGAGGCAAAGCTCCACATCACTGATGAGGCCAAGCAAGGCTAAAACACGTGTCTGGGGTTGCTGTTGGTACTCTTGTTAAGAAGGGAATTGCCATGGGTGGCTGCAGTTTGATAATATCGGCCGTTTGCTGCAGTTACTAGTTTTCCACAGTTGCTACAGTTGGCCACAGTTCACTACAGTTTGTCATAGTTTGCTACCATTGACTGCCGTTATCCACAGTTCACTACAGTTTGTCATAGTTTGCTACCATTGACTGCCGTTGGCCACAGTTCACTACAGTTTGTCATAGTGTGCTACCATTGACTGCAGTTGGCCACAGTTCGCTACAGTTTGTCATAGTGTGCTACCATTGACTGCAGTTGGCCACAGTTCGCTACAGTTTGTCATAGTGTGCTACCATTGACTTCAGTTGGCCACAGTTCGCTACAGTTTGTCATAGTGTGCTACCATTGGCTACAGTTGGCCACAGTTCGCTACAGTTTGTCATAGTGTGCTACCATTGCCTACAGTTCGCCACAGTTCGCTACAGTTTGTCATAGTGTGCTACCATTGGCCACAGTTCGCTACAGTTTGTCACAGTGTGCTACCATTGACTACAGTTGGCCACAGTTCGCTACAGTTTGTCACAGTGTGCTACCATTGACTACAGTTGGCCACAGTTCACTACAGTTTGTCACAGTGTGCTACCATTGACTACAGTTGGCCACAGTTCACTACAGTTTGTCACAGTGTTCTACCATTGACTACAGTTGGCCACAGTTCACTACAGTTTGTCACAGTGTGCTACCATTGACTACAGTTGGCCACAGTTCACTACAGTTTGTCACAGTGTGCTAGCATTGACTACAGTTGGTCACAGTTCACTACAGTTTGTCACAGTGTGCTACCATTGACTACAGTTGGCCACAGTTCACTACAGTTTGTCATAATGTGCTACCATTGACTACAGTTGGCCACAGTTCACTACAGTTTGTCATAGTGTGCTACCATTGACTACAGTTGGCCACAGTTCACTACAGTTTGTCATAGTTTTCTACCATTGACTGCAGTTGGCTACAGTTGGCTACAGTTTGTCATAGTGTGCTACCATTGACTACAGTTGGCCGCAGTTGACTAATGTTTGTCACAGTGTGCTACCATTGACTACAGTTGGCCACAGTTCACTACAGTTTGTCATAGTTTGCTACCATTGACTGCAGTTGGCTACAGTTGGCTACAGTTTGTCATAGTGTGCTACCATTGACTACAGTTGGCCACAGTTGGCTAATGTTTGTCACAGTGTGCTACCATTGACTATAGTTGGCCACAGTTCGCTACAGTTTGTCACAGTGTGCTACCATTGACTACAGTTGGTCACAGTTTGCTACAGTTTCTCATAGTGTGCTACAGTTGGCCACAGTTCACTGCAGTTTCTCATAGTTTGCTACCGTTGACTTCAGTTGGCTACAGTTGGCTACAGTTTGTCATAGTGTGCTACCATTGACTACAGTTGGCCACAGTTCACTACAGTTTGTCATATTGTGCTACCATTGACTACAGTTGGCCACAGTTCACTACAGTTTGTCACAGTGTGCTACCATTGACTGCAGTTGGCTACAGTTGGCTAATGTTTGTCACAGTGTGCTACCATTGACTACAGTTGGCCACAGTTCACTACAGTTTGTCATAGTGTGCTACCATTGACTAGAGTTGGCCACAGTTCACTACAGTTTGTCACAGTGTGCTACCATTGACTACAATTGCCCACAGTTTGCTACAGTTTGTCATAGTGTGCTACCATTGGCTACAGTTGGCTACAGTTTGTCACAGTGTGCTACCATTGACTACAATTGGCCACAGTGGCTACAGTTTGTCACAGTGTGCTACCATTGACTACAGTTGGCCACAGTTCGCTACAGTTTGTCACAGTGTGCTACCATTGACTACAGTTGGCCACAGTTCACTACAGTTTGTCATAGTGTGCTACCATTGAATACAGTTGTCACAGTGTGCTACCATTGACCACAGTTCGCTACAGTTTGTCATAGTGTGCTACCATTGGCTACAGTTGGCCACAGTTCGCTACAGTTTGTCATAGTGTGCTACCATTGACTACAGTTGGCCACAGTTCACTACAGTTTGTCACAGTGTGCCACCATTGACTACAGTTGGCCACAGTTCACTACAGTTTGTCACAGTGTGCTACCATTGACTACAGTTGGCCACAGTTCGCTACGGTTTGTCACAGTGTGCTACCATTGACTACAGTTGGCCACAGTTCGCTAAGGTTTGTCACAGTGTGCTACCATTGACTACAGTTGGCTACAGTTGGCTAATGTTTGTCACAGTGTGTTACCATTGACTACAGTTGGCCACAGTTCGCTACGGTTTGTCACAGTGTGCTACCATTGACTACAGTTGGCCACAGATGGCTAATGTTTGTCACAGTGTGCTACCATTGACTACAGTTGGCCACAGTTCACTACAGTTTGTCATAGTTTGCTACCATTGACTGCAGTTGGCTACAGTTGGCTACAGTTTGTCACAGTGTGCTACCATTGACTACAGTTGGCCACAGTTCACTACAGTTTGTCACAGTGTGCTACCATTGACTACAGTTGGCCACAGTTCACTACAGTGTGTCACAGTGTGCTACCATTGACTACAGTTGGCCACAGTTCACTACAGTTTGTCACAGTGTGCTACCATTGACTACAGTTGGCCACAGTTCACTACAGTTTGTCACAGTGTGCTACCATTGACTGCAGTTGGCTACACTTGGCTACAGTTTGTCATAGTGTGTTACCATTGAGTACAGTTGGCAACAGTTGACTAATGTTTGTCACAGTGTGCTACCATTGACTACAGTTGACCACAGTTCACTACAGTTTGTCATAGTTTGCTACCATTGACTGCAGTTGGCTACAGTTGGCTACAGTTTGTCATAGTGTGCTACCATTGACTACATTTGGCCACAGTTGGCTAATGTGTGTCACAGTGTGCTACCATTGACTACAGTTGTCCACAGTTCACTACAGTTTGTCATAGTTTGCTACCATTGACTGTAGTTGGCTACAGTTGGCTACAGTTTGTCACAGTGTGCTACCATTGACTACAGTTGGCCACAGTTCACTACAGTTTGTCATAGTGTGCTACCATTGACTACATATGGCCACAGTTGGCTAATGTTTGTCACAGTGTGCTACCATTGACTACAGTTGTCCACAATTCACTACAGTTTGTCATAGTTTGCTACCATTGACTGCAGTTGGCTACAGTTGGCTACAGTTTGTCATAGTGTGCTACCATTGACTACAGTTGGCCACAGTTGGCTAATGTTTGTCACAGTGTGCTACCATTGACTACAGTTGGCCACAGTTCACTACAGTTTGTCACAGTGTGCTACCATTGGCTACAGTTGGCCACAGTTCGCTACAGTTTGTCACAGTGTGCTACCATTGACTGCAGTTGGCCACAGTTCGCTACAGTTTGTCACAGTGTGCTACCATTGACTACAGTTGGCCACAGTTCACTACAGTTTGTCCCAGTGTGCTACCATTGACTACAGTTGGCCACAGTTCACTACAGTTTGTCATCGTGTGCTACCATTGACTACAGTTGGCCACAGTTCACTACAGTTTGTCATAGTTTGCTACCATTTACTGCAGTTGGCTACAGTTTGTCATAGTGTGCTACCATTGACTACAGTTGGCCACAGTTGGCTAATGTTTGTCACAGTGTGCTACCATTGACTACAGTTGGCCAGAGTTCACTACAGTTTGTCATAGGTTGCTACCATTGACTGCAGTTGGCTACAGTTGGCTACAGTTTGTCATAGTGTGCTACCATTGACTACAGTTGGCCACAGTTGACTAATGTTTGTCACAGTGTGCTACCATTGACTACAGTTGGCCACAGTTCACTACAGTTTGTCATAGTTTGCTACCATTGACTGCAGTTGGCTACAGTTGGCTACAGTTTGTCATAGTGTGCTCCCATTGGCCACCGTTGGATAATGTTTGTCACAGTGTGCTACCATTGACTACAGTTGGCCACAGTTCACTACTGTTTGTCACAGTTTGCTACCATTGACTGCAGTTGGCTACAGTTTGTCATAGTGTGCTACCATTGACTACAGTTGGCCACAGTTGGCTAATGTTTGTCACAGTGTGCTACTTGACTACAGTTGGCCACAGTTCACTACAGTTTGTCATAGTTTGCTACCATTGACTGCAGTTGGCTACATTGGCTACAGTTTGTCATAGTGTGCTACCATTGACTACAGTTGGCCACAGTTCACTACAGTTTTTCATAGTGTGCTACCACTGACTGCAGATGGCTACAGTTGGCTACAGTTTGTCATAGTGTGCTACCATTGACTACAGTTGGCCACAGTTCACTACAGTTTGTCATAGTGTGCTACCATTGACTACCGTTGGCCACAGTTGACTAATGTTTGTCACAGTCTGCTGTTTCTGATTTTACCGAGGATTGTTTATTCGAGGCATTTTTTATTGAAACAGTTTTAAAGAAAAAATACTGGTTTCTTATTTTATTTTGTTGGGGGCCTCCACCACAGGCTCTCTGTTTCCCTTTGTTTTACCCCCCCCCCCCCCCAACCTCCTGCCCACCTGTTTAAGACTCTTACTTACCCCCATATTTTTATATATATACCCCCATGTATGTATATATATATATTGAGAAATTGGTATTTTTTCAGTAAAACATTTTCGGTAAAATATGCCTCGAATAACAAATCCTCTGTGAAATCACTGGCTCCCCAGTTTGCTACAGGTGACCACAGTTTGCCACAGTCTGCTACAGTTGGTTACAGTGTACTACAGTTTTCTACAGTACACTACAGTTTGCCAGCATTTACTACAGGTTGTTGCAGTTTGCTACATTTTTCCACAGTTTGCTACAGTTGGCTACAGCGAGCTTCAGTTTACCACAGTTTGCTGCAGTTGGCTGCAGTTTGCTAACATTTGCCAGTTTGCTTCAGTTTGCTAGTTTGCCACAGTTGCTACAGTTTGCAACAGTTTACTGCGGGTGGCTACAGTTGGCCACAGTTTGGCTACAGTTGGCCACAGTTTGCCAAAGTTGGCTGCAGGTGACCATAGTTTGCCACATTCTGTCACAGTTTACTACAGTCTGCTACAGTTTTACATAATTTGCTTCAGTTTGTCAAAGTTTGCTACCTTTTGCCATAATTTGTTACTGTTGCCTACATTAAGTTTCGGTTTACTACAGTTTGCTACAGTTGGCTTCAGTTTTCTAACGTTTGCCACAGTTTGCTAGTTTGCCACAGTTGCTACAGTTTGCCACAGTTTACTACAGTTGGATACAGTTGGCTACAGTTTCCTAACATCTGTCACAGTTGGGTACAGCCGGCTACAGTTTGCTACAGTTTGCTTCACGTGGCTATAGTTTGCCACAGTTTTCTCCAGTTGGCTACAGCATGCTAACGTTTGTCACAGTTTGCTACAGCTGACCACCGTTTGCGACAGTTTGCTACAGTTCTCTCAGTGTTATTCTTGCCATCTGGTCCCAAAACGAGAGCTGAAACTAGCGCCACGAAGTGACCATAAGGGGACATGTTGGCACTCAAGAAAACAAAAATAAAAATGGATAAACGCGCAGCACTTACCGGTTGATTGCTCCGGGTCGGTTTTATAAGTAAATGCCCGGATGATCCTTTACAGCCAGTTCTGGAAATTTACTGTGTGAACCCACCACCTGTTGGAGTATGGAGTATGGGTCACCGGGATGGGAGCAGCGCTAAGAATGGAGTATTGGCAGATAAGTGAGAGGCTTGTCAAAGTGTAAAACACTTGGTTTTTTATAAAGGTGGTTTTATAAATCACACAATAAACAGGTTTCATACAGAAGGTTTTATGAATCACATAATAAACCAATCGAGCAATGTAAAATTCATTGGAGTAACATGTTCAGCAAAAAGAGCATGATTGTAGCTATATTTTCCCCATATTTTATATTTTCCCCATCCTGATTGGACACATACAATTACCAGTATGCAAAGTAATTTCTAACATCTCCTCTGGGATCTACAACTGTCCTATCAAGACTGAAATAGTACCTCTCCTGTTTCTAATCACCCAACATTCAAACCTCTTCAGGGACGTGCCTCAGATAGCCACCCAGAATTACCCCATCATGGCTGTGCCTGCAACCATCTAAGGTTTGACAGACTCCACTCCGGGAACGAATTTGTTCTGTTCGGTTTCTTATATGTGCTTGGAGCAGAGCTCACTGAGCTAGGAATTTAGTTTGCAAGAGCTGAAAAGTAGAACAGCTTATTCTGTGCACAGGGCAGCCTCCCGCGTGCCTCACCAGCTATCAGTGCATGGACATTTAACTTTTTCCGGATTCTGGGAGGCAATCTATGCCGGATTCCAGTTCCGGTGAAATCCGGTCCTTTTCCTGCCTGATTATAGCTCAGGCATCCGAGGTTTCTGTCATCGTAGGAAAGGCACGGGTGAGTGTGCACTTTCTGTCCATCGCTAGAACAATAACATTCCAGAGGATGACTTCCTGCTAACAAGACATATAATCACACACAGTCAATCATGCCAGAGGATGACTTCCTGCTAACAAGACGTATAATCACACACAGTCAATCGTGCCAAAGTGTTAGTCTCTCTCACAGAGGCGTGAGAAGAGTTCTCTGCAACCCTTGCTTTGCAGAGAGAATAATAACCAGAAAGTGCTTTATGTAACCTTGCCAGCACGGCGTTTGCCATTCCATAGGACTGCAAACAACAGGGTTAACCCTTTCCGCTTTACTCAATTGTGTCGACTTTAGAAAAACGGTGCTCTGAGTCGCCCCTGGCGACTTGTGCGAACACACGATAAACGGTATCCCTCCTAAGAGGACACACAGAACATGCAAGCCGCCCCAAAGTGCAAGCTATGGGGCACAGGTCTACGGTGTGTCCCTAAAGACGAGGTGGGCGGAGCCTAAGATACTGTGCACAGTAACATGGAAAGGGCCGCATCTGCTCCTCACGGGTGCAGCCCAGAACTCGTGTGCAAAGCGAGGCGCTCACTGACATGTTCTGATGCCAGGGCGGCAGACGAGGAAAGGCAACTTGTGCACGAGGTTTGGCAAACGGACAGAGGCGCCCCGTTTCTAAAGGCCTCCTGAGGCCGCGTAAATCCAGGGGGCAGTGGGGCGCCCCCGGCCACTGCATTATGGATTACATGTGCCCTCGTTTCCAGGCGGAAGTTGTTTGACGCCAACAGTTGAGGGGTGCACCAGGCTGCTATGACTACGGGTTCTTTCTAAACACCCTCACAAGTGCTGCTCCTGCTGGGCTGCCTGGCCAGGCCCCACCCTCTCTGGACACTGATATGCCCTGGAATTCTGACACTCAGGAGCCCCAGGGAAAGTTATACTTGCCCCCCCCCCTTCCCACGTCACTTGTCTGTGTGAGGGAAAAGGTTTAACCAGTGGCGGCTAGCAACTATTTTCTGTTGGGCGTGGGGGTTATTTTCCAGTAATGAGCACGAGTGACTAAGAGTATAATGAGGGGAACAAACCAATGATTTTCAAATAAACGGCGTATATTTGCGAAGAGTTCTTCCACATGGGATCAGTGATCATGGGTGATATTTGCTCATGAGGGGTCCCTTAGGCAGGGAAAAGCGAAAAGAAGTTCCATACCCCGGGGGAGCCAAGGTCTTCTTCCATTGCGTGAGCTTCTGGGGGGCGCTGAAAACAAGTGGAGGAAACCCCGATCCACAGCTAATGCAGAGAGAGTAAAGCAGGCCTCAAGAGAACACAACAATGCTTTATTTAAACTGTCCCGTAGGGAGTTGCGCTCCTCCGACAACGCTCCACTGACTCAACCCCACTTTCACCTTAAAAGACTTGGAGAAGCTACCTTTCACTACCATGCTCCGCTAGAATGGAACGTCTTACCTCCTGCTCCGCGAGAATGGAACGTCTTACCTCTTGCTCCGCGAGAATGGAGCGTCTTACCTCCCGCTCCATGAGAATGGAACGTCTTACCTTTCCGCTGCGTGAGAATGGAACGTCTTACCTTTCCGCTCCGCGAGAATGGAATGTCTTACCTTTCCGCTCCGCGAGGATGGAACGGCTTACCTCCCGCTCCGCGAGAATGGAACTTCTTACCTCCTGCTACGCGAGAATGGAAGGGCTTACCTCCTGCTCTGCGAGAATGGAACGTCTTACCTCCCGCTACGTGAGAATGGAACGTCTTACCTCCCGCTCTGCGAGAATGGAACGTCTTACCTCCCGCTCCGTGAGAATGGGACGTCTTAACTCCCGATCCGTGAGAATGGACGTCTTACCTCCTGCTCCGCGAGAATGGAACGTCTTACCTCTTGCTCCACGAGAATGGAACGTCTTACCTCCCGCTCTGTGAGAATGGAAAGGCTTACCTCCGGCTCCGTGAGAATGGGACGTCTTAACTCCCGATCCGTGAGAATGGAACATCTTACCTTTCCGCTCTGTGAGAATAGAACGTCTTACCTTTCCGCTCCACGAGAATGGAACTTCTTACCTCCTGCTCCGCGAGTATGGAATGGCTTACCTCCCGCTCCGTGAGAATGGGACGTCTTAACTCCCGATCCGTGAGAATGGACATCTTACTTCCCGCTCCGTGAGAATGTAACGTCTTACCTCCCGCTCCACGAGAATGGAACGTCTTACCTCCTGCTCCACGAGAATCGAACGTCTTACCTCCCGCTCCGTGAGAATGGGACGTCTTAACTCCCGATCCGTGAGAATGTAACGTCTTACCTCCTGCTCCACGAGAATCGAACGTCTTAACTCCCGATCCGTGAGAATGTAACGTCTTACCTCCTGCTCCACGAGAATGGAACGTCTTACCTTTCCGCTCCGCGAGGATGGAACGGCTTACCTCCCGCTCCGCGAGAATGGAACTTCTTACCTCCTGCTCTGCGAGAATGGAACGTCTTACCTCCGGCTACGTGAGAATGGAACATCTTACCTCCCACTCTGCGAAAATGGAACGTCTTACCTCCCGCTCCGTGAGAATGGGACGTCTTAACTCCCGATCCGTGAGAATGGACATCTTACTTCCCGCTCCGTGAGAATGTAACGTCTTACCTCCCGCTCCACGAGAATGGAACGTCTTACCTCCCGCGAGAATGGAACGTCTTACCTTTCCGCTCCGCGAGGATGGAACGGCTTACCTCCCGCTCCGCGAGAATGGAACTTCTTACCTCCTGCTACGCGAGAATGGAAGGGCTTACCTCCTGCTCTGCGAGAATGGAACGTCTTACCTCCCGCTACGTGAGAATGGAACGTCTTACCTCCCGCTCTGCGAGAATGGAACGTCTTACCTCCCGCTCCGTGAGAATGGAACGTCTTACCTCCCGCTCCGCGAGAATGGAACGTCTTACCTCCTGCTATAAAAGCATCTCAGTCCCGAGGAACATTTAAGAGAAGTATAAAAGCTTTGCTCTTCAACTTTGCTGACTAATGGCATCCTTCACTAGTTTCTTTTTCTTTATTTGCAGTGCTCTGAAGCCTTCGGCATGTAGCGCCCTACACGAAAATAAAAATAAATAAATGAATAAAGCAAAGTCTAATTTCCTGGGGAAAAAATGTTGAGGGTGCTAAAAATCAATCTAGATAAATGTTCTCAATTATTAATAATTTTGTGGCTCCAAAATGCATGTCTTCATCCATAGAAGTTTCAGAGGAGCAGGCCAACATGTGAACTCTTTCTTTTATCAGTTGATTCAAGAATGTGTCGCCTCTGGCAGCAGACTGCGCTCTGAAGGAGAGGTTTGCCACATTGCCTCCCCCCTGGAATCATGGCAGCTTTAGTTACCCCTAAAGGAGAGCCTTTTTCCTTCTCACCACTTCTGGTGGAAAATCGGAAACCTACCAATCATTCTCTATTCCCCATTCCCGGAAAGTGTGGCAAAAAGCTCAGTTCTGGAGATTTCTCCCTTTGTGACACAGTTTGTTAATAAGTCCCTGTAGGCTGGGTTTATACCCCCAGTGCTAAAAAGGGCCACGGTTTCGTCGACTCTTTAAAAAAAGGCCCAAACTGGACTCTGGAAACCTGCAGAATTACCGACCGGCGGCCGGTCTTTCTTGGCCGGGCAAAATATTGGAGAGGATTGTGACCCCCCCCCTCCCAGCTACAACAATATGTTGCGAGTGAATCCATACTGGACCCCATGCAATCCGGGTTCCGTCCTGGGTTTGGGACGGAGACTGCACTAATGGCGGTGTGGGACGATCTCCTTGAGGTGGCAGATCAGGGAGAGCTGTCGTTGTTGGTTATGTTGGATCTCTCTGCGGCCTTCGATACAGTGGATCACTGTATCTTACTTGGAAGGCTCAGAGAGATTGGAAACATCTCGGACCAAGCCGGCAAGTGGTTCGCTTTCTTTCTTTCTGAGAGGGAGCAACAGGTGAAGCTGGGTGGTTTCACTTCAAGCCCCCTCCCACGGGAGTGCGGAGTCCCTCAGGGCTCATCACTCTCCCCCATCTTGTTTAATCTATACGTCCGCCCCCTGTTGGTCTTGCTCAGAACGCACAAGGTAAACTTCCACTCCTATGCGGACGAAACCCAGGTGTTCGTCAAAATAGGGAATGTGGAAGAGACTTTTCAGACGGTCGAACAATGCCCGGTGAAGGTTAGGGCGTGGATGCCCTCTAACCGGCTTCTGCTGAATGCATTGTTCGGCCCTAAACACCTCCTTAACCAGAGCAGGTGCCTAGATCCACCCCACTTCCTGGGTTCAGACCTATTGTTTGCCTCCAAAATCATAAACGTGGGCTGCGTCTGTCAGGAAAACCTAAGGTGTGCAGCTCTGATGAGCACTAACGTACAGTCCGTTTTTGGCACCTTGCGGCTCCGGCGACAGGCCCTTCCGTTTACCCTGATCGAGGACCATTCAGTGGTGGTTGGGGCCATATTGTAATGGACTGCTAGCAGGTATCCCACTTACTCAAACACATAGCCTGTAAAAAGCCCAGAATGCCACAGTGAGGCTGATTTTTAGTGTAAGGAAGTCCTCCCCAATCTCAAGTCTTCGTCGATCTTTCCACTGGCTCACTGATAAGGATCCCACAGATTAAAAGAATTCTGCGCCTGGTTTATAAGTGTATAAACAACTTGGCTCCTCTATACCTATCCAAGAAAATTAGGTGGTACCACCCAACTCGTCGGCTGCGATCTAGTGACAAATTGCTATTGGAAATCCCTTCATCGAATAATGTGTTCAGAGGTGACCACAGATTCGGAGTGTATGGCCCACAAATATGAAATAGACTGCCTCTGGAGATCATGGCCCTTGAATCGCTAGATCAGTTCCGGAGGGCTCTGAAAACCCAGCCATTCAAGTAACGCGGATAGGTGAGACACACTAAAATGGATCTAGTTAGTCAGTTTGGTTTGACTGATGGCAATCTGTCTTTTTGACTGTTGGCTTTGATGCTAGTTAAACCTGCGCCTAGGTACGATTCATTTAGTTAAGTGCACGATACAAATATCTCAAAATCAAAATCAAATCATATGGACCATTGCACTTTCTCTACAAAAAATTGCTAAAATGCCATACACTCTACAATCAGTCATGTACGGTTACACAGGAAATACCTCTAGTAGATGCCAAGTCACCAACAGGACACAAGAGAATTGTCCAACAGATTTTCAGGATGACTATGCCCGCAATACATGCCAGCATTTCTAATGTAAGAACACATGTATGCTGGCTGTGCCTTCACTGGCAGTATTGCTGCCGTAAACATATATGTTCATGCTGGCTATGCCAATATTTCCACTGTAAGAACGCTGATGTTGGTTTTGACCAAGAATGCCAGTGCTGGCACTGTAAGAACACACTTGTGGTGGCTTTTCCCAATGAGGTGTCAATATTGCAACTGTGGCAACACACTTTACATTTTGCCATTATATGAACACACTTGTGTTGACTTTGCTCAATGAGGTCAGTAATACAACTGAAAGAACATTCTGTGCTGGACATACCTTCCAAGGCCAGTCATTTCACCGTGAGAATATTCTATGCTGGACATACCCTCCAAGGCCAGTCATTTCACCGTGAGAACATTCTATGCTGGACATACCCTCCAAGGCCAGTCATTTCACCTTTAGAACATTCTGTGCTGGACATACCCTCCAAGGCCAGTCATTTCACCGTGAGAACATTCTATGCTGGACATACCCTGCAAGGCCAGTCATTTCACCTTTAGAACATTCTGTGCTGGACATACCCTCCAAGGCCAGTCATTTCACCTTTAGAACATTCTGTGCTGGACATACCCTCCAAGGCCAGTCATTTCACCGTGAGAACATTCTATGCTGGACATACCCTGCAAGGCCAGTCATTTCACGTAAGAACATTCTGTGCTGGACATACCCCCAACGCCAGTCATTTCACCGTGTGAACACACCCATTTTGGTTTTGGCCAGTGATGACACAACCTCATTTTTAAAGCAAAACATGTGAACTATGGATCGTTTTTTTTTTTTTTAAACTGTGAAATAGTTCATTTCGGGGATTGTTATGAATCTGGGGCTAGTGCTGAAAACATGGTATTTTAAAGACCTCTTATTTTTAAAACACCATCTAGGAGTTGGGAATCGCATGGTACACGTGCGGCTTGGAGTACGTAGGAAGTACTGCACGAGGGTACTAACCTGTATTTAGCCCACACAGTAGGTTCTCTGTTACCTTATGCCACATATGACAGACATGCAACCCACGCTGACCTTTACGTGTACCTAAGGCCTACATATCCCGTGTGACCCCAAGCCATACATGGAACACACATGATTGCCTTGCGACCATTGCTTTTTTTTCCACTTTTATTTTCCGCCCGGTTCATTTTTCCCGGGTTGTCCGTACACGGAGGGACGAGGGCGCCAGATAAGATTTGGAAGTGGGAGTATTTTACTCCCTACCTTTTTTAAAGTTGGGAGTAAAATGATTTTTCAGGGAGGAAGTCCCATTCCCAGTGGGAGTATTATAAAAGCGAGTAGGAATAAAAAAATAAATGTTAACCTCTTCCGATTGGGGAGTAATAACAGGCACGCCCTCCTGTGGCAGGGCGTATGCGACTGGCCCAAACATACCCATGGAGCTATGCGGGTGGAAGCGCACTGTCAGGCTCCTAGAAGTGTTTCCTATTTTTTGGGGGGAGTACTTTCACCCCCTATTTTTATTTTTGGGATTATTCGCCTATGTTTAGGGAGTAGGAGTGGCTGATACACTCCTTATCTGTAGGGCTGCACAGAGCCATCTCATGAAAGGCCTATGGTTGATTACTTGCTTGTAGGAAAGGGTGCACCAGTCTACTGACTTTTTCAGAGTGATATTGCTAAAATCACGTTCATGCACCTGCTGCTCGCCTCAGCACTCGAGGAGAACGTGTATGTCGCGACACACTGCTCGTTTGCCAACCCCAATGCTGGGAGTTCAGTTGAATCTCTTTCTGGGGTCTTGAAGGGACGGTTTGGGACAGAAAATAGTCCCGGGTAGCAGAAAAGTGGAACTCCATCACAAATGTTGTTCATCTAAGTTAAAGCGTTGAGTTACCCTTGGTTTCAGGGCGCTATATAAGCAACTAAACTAAACTAAATCGCAAGGTATGAGGTTTCACAATAAATGAAGTAACTAATACATGTTTGTTACTGGAAATTTGTGGGAAAGGGTACATTATGCAGTACAGTGTGCCATCACATTAGTTAAAACTAGCACAGTGCCCGGAGCAGGGGTGTTTCTAGGTCTGGAAAAGATCTGGGCTACGCTAATGTCGAGAGTGTCGGGACTCGGGGCTAGCTATAGCCTTGTGGTTGTAGCCCCTGAGCTTCTATCCGGGGCTACAACCAAAAGACCCAGTGCTATAGCCCCCCCCCACACTCTCCCTAGCGATGCCGCGGGCATAAGTCATTAACTTGGACCAAATGGGCCCAGACAACTGCCCGCCATTGGCTTGTCTGCGGCCCCTCGGGCATTGCCCAGTTGCCCTATGGGCCAGTCCGTGCCTGCCCAGTGCCATGCTCCTGTACAAATACATGCCAACTGGGCTCCTTTTATTCAGGAGGTGCTTGCCCATTCCAGTTTTTACTTTGCATTCTGGGACTTGTGGTCCTGGATTTCCAAGGACTACAAGTACCAGAATGGAAAGAAAAAAAAGTCTGGACTGGCACCTCCCGAATAAAATGAAACATTCTGACGTGTGTGCCTCTCTGAGGTGGAAAAATGACGAAAACAGGATCTATGCTTGTAGCTGGTTGCCATGACTACCCACTAAAGGTAGGGGAGATCTCCTTATGCGTGCTAACAATAAGAACATGTCTTATTGTGCTCGCTTAGTCCCGGGGTGAGTTCTGGACTCTGAGTAACACTTACTTGTGGGTCCTTACCCCAGTGGAGTTCCCAGCCCAGGGCAATCTATACTGCATGCGTGATCATTCAGAGTGATATGCACTCTAGGGTGCTTTGCATGGCTCCTATTTGCTTGTGGGACACACACAGCACTATAAGGGTGTAGAGCAAGTATAAGGAAATAAGCCCACCGTTGTCTATGAATGTAAATCGTGTAATCAGGTGCTTAGTTGCAGGCTGCCCTAGTTGGTAAGCTCTGGTTGTGCCCAGCAAAAAAAAAAAGAATGCAAATACTGCCACTGTAGGATCACACTGTTGACTTTGCCATATAAGGCCAGTACTGCCACCGTAAAAAACTCACTCATAGTGGCTTTGCTTACAAATGCCAGCAATGCCACTGTGAGAATGTGTTGGATGTGCCCTCTGAGGCCAGTAATTCCACTGTAAGAACACACATGCTCCCTAAATGTACTATTTTACTATATTCCAAATACAAGTATTTTGTTTTAAAAATGAGACTGTGTCACAGTCACATTTTTAAAACAAAATACTTGTATTTGGGTTATTATTATATTTTTTTAAGTAAAATAGTCCATTTAGGGCATCAATATGAAAAAGCTGGGAGTGCAAAAAAACGGGGTCTTTTGAATAACTCTTCTGTTTTAAATTCCATCCAATTATGATTTGGGATCACAGTGTTGCCTTTTCTCTAGGCATGGGCTAGGCATGTTTACTGCAATCAGTTTACAACCTGAGCATAAGATTACTATGGTAACAGCTGGAAAAGGGTGTGAGTACCTGGGCATGTCATGCCAGTGTTTGCTAAATGCCTACCTAATAACTATGCACAAGCCACAATTGTTTGAATCGCCAGTGCTTATTTTTAACAAGACTTCCGTGCAAGGAACACATATTGGTTATAAATCAAACGGCGAAAGGGACACTTGTTTAAGGCCTCATTATTACACCAAAAACGTATCTACAGTGACAATTAAGCCATTAACTGTCAGAAGAATGCTTAGAAATGACACTGGCAGCCCTAATACAGCACACCATTTGATGTTACTGTGTGATAGAGCTAGCTGAAAGAGATTCTAAGAGGGTGTGTCTTGGCAGTATGGGGACAGGAAGGGGGTAAGAACGGCCATAGGGGTGAGCTTGGCCATGGGTGGTCAGTGGGTTGGCATAAAGAAACACACAACCCCCACAAGCAGCGTGCCCCTCCTCACACGTCATCTCTCTGCTACCTGCCAATGCCAAGGTTTTGACTTCTCGGTGGCGCGAATGCACCCCTTAACAGACAAAATTAAAACTATAGACCTCTTCTGGACGAAAAAGTGTTAATCACGTTGAAATATATCAATGAGCCAACATTAGACAAAATGTGGGGCTCGGGCCTTGCCCCTCGTCTGCTGACAATCAGATGTGCTGGGAATGGACTAAATGCTGGTAGCAGGTGCATTTAAGTGCCAAGGACGAGTATGGTCGTCCCTATTGCATAGACTTGCATAATAGCCTGGCCGTTAAGGGGTTAAAGACGCAACCGTCATGCACCCACTATAGCATGGGCAAACGACCTCCGTGGCATGCATGCAAACGCGCAGATAAGTGGACTGCCTGCTCAGCCTGGTGGCTCCCGGGCTGGCATCCGTCTGCCCGCTTGGTTTTGAGGCAGCGCTTTGAAGCGCTGCGTAAGTTCCCCTTCAAACAATAGCACATTTCTTCCCCGTTCTTCATGTCTCATAGGGGCACAATTAACATTGTTCTGTCAGCGTCACAACAGTGTGAAACAACTCATCAGAAAAGTAGATCATGCGAAAGTCCTCAAAATAGGTTCAGACTCCTCGGATCCAGCTCGGCACCGAGGCACCCGTGAACGTGAGTGAGTGAGCGAATGAGTGAGTGAGTGAGTGATTCCCTGCAGAGCCTAGCACTTGCGTCTTTAGGACACCAGGTGAACCCGTGGGGAAAGTGGCAGGGCAAGGAGGCAGGAGCACAACAGCATTGAGCTAACCGGACTGCAGGCACTCCCCCGCCGTCCGCCGAAATGTGAGTTGAGCCTTTCCAGAAATTGGCGGCGCTACAGTTTTTCTGTGCTCGTGCAGACACTTTTATTTGCACAACCGCAGCAAAACTTTAAAGCTGCTAGTTTCAGGAAAGGCTTACCTCACCTCTCCGGAAAAATTAAATGCACACATCAGCTTCCCCCCTCCCCACAGATGCGAACCGACATATACCAATGTATGGGAGGGGTTTGGTGTGGGCACCTGCTTTTTTAGTTAAGCAGGGTGGTGAGGGAAGCATTGTTGCAGTTAGCTCATTGTGTATGTGTGCATGTGTGCAATGAGTGTGTATATGCATTATGTAATGTGTGTGTGAATGAGTGTATGACGAATGGGGGACTGGGTGCACGTGTGAATGCGTGAGTACATGATGAATGGGGGCGCAAGTGAGTGGTATATTTAAATGAGTGGGTGAATGGTGTGTAAATGTGTGTGTGCTTATGTGTAGTGCTGGGCAGAGGAGCTGATTTTGGCAGCTAGAGGGTAGGAGTTGGTGTGGTGGGGGGGTGGTTGGGTTGAGGGACAGGTGGGGAATGGAGATTTCGCTAAACATGCCATTTTAGAGGGCATTCACAATAGTAAGCATGATATGTGTTGCTTGGCTAGAATGGCATTTCGGTGCAGCCAGTCTAGTCATTTGTTACTGTGGCATGACTTTTTATTTACTGGGCATCTATAATAAAGTAGGCATGATATGTGTTATTACGTGGCTAGACTGGCATTTTGGTGCAGTCAGTCTAGCCATTTCTTTCTGTGGCTTGACATTTTTTACTGGTAATCTCTTGTAAAGTAAACATGATAAGTGCTATTATGTCTCTAGACTGGTCCATATTGTGCAGCCACTTTAGACATGTTTTCTTATTGTGATATGGCATTTTTAATGGCAAAGCTACCACAAGTTTGTCCTTATTCGGGAATACAGCCATATATTGGCAGAGCCCGCATGGACAGGTTGTCTTATATTATAATTAGTGGCATTATGCCCAAAGCAAACATGAGTATTTAGTATTTTCAAATATGGGAATATTGGCATATTTTGATGCAGCCAGAATAGAAATATATGGGCAGTGCCCGCATGAAGATGTTATTTACACTGGCATATAATGTCGTAATGAACAGAAACATTTGGTGTGTATCTTGTGTGGAAGTTGGGTTTGTGGCACACTGTACTAATGCCTAATACCCTGGTGGCCGCTTTTGCTTAAAGGGTGATGACTGATCAGATATCTGGGAGTTAGATATACAAATGATCAAAGCAAGGTTTATGTTATCTTTAAATCCAATCACTTGGTCATTCTCACTGGGATATTGTGCTTAATTCGGTGCCACGCCGGACAACCCTTGGGATTGAACAGAGGGGGCAGAACCTCCAAGTTTGCCCTGCCCAGTTTCTGAAGTGGCCCCTCCCATCATCAGTTAAGTTCCCCATTCCCCAAAATCTAGGTTTCATTGTGCCCCTGTAAAGGAAGGCTGCCGGCAGAAAAGGATGAGGGCAGTGCCACACTGAATCCTGACCAAATACGTGGGCACCCTCAGGCCCACCTATAGAAGAGGGCATTCCTAGGCAATCAAGCATTTTAATCCTGCTCCGGGGCCTTGGCATGGGGTCCCAGCACAGTTAATGGAGTCTAAAATACTCTTCCCAGGATCACACTATGTCACAAAACAGGGAAGCTGACACTAGAACTAGTGCATACATGACAACATGCCCCATTCCATTCGGGAGATCCTAGTCCAGTCTTCTTTTTTCTTTGCATTCTGGGGCTTGTAGTCCTGAGTGTGGGAGTGGGACATTTATGTAGCACAGCACTGCAAACTAAATCGCTTCTAGGCACTCCTCATCCCTGCCGAGGAGGGGAGATGCCAGGAGCGGACTCAGAGGTTCCAGAGATGAAATGCGAAAATGGTCCAGAAGCGGTGATGGGCCACCAGCGGCATCGAGGGGGCCTATATCCGAGGAGTCTTTGAGGACAATATCTGTGGATTTTTTGGGCGAGGGTGGAGACCCCCAGGGGCAGTTATGGAGGCTTTAATGAGAACCCGGTGCTTGAGCTGAAGCTGGTAGCGAGCTCTGCGTCCTGATCATATGGGGTGAAGGGGGTGGCAGTGCCTAGCGCGCCCCCGTTCAGTACGGACTGGTGCATTTGGCGCAACCAGGACCTTGTGAATCCACAGAATGGGTGTCCGGGGCATCACTGTAACCGAGCCGGTCCCAGGCACCCTGCATTTATAATGTGGACAGGTCCCAGAATGCAATCGCCAGGGCTGTACTGCCATCTCCTGAAGGTGGCCTCTCCGGACCCCCCTTTCAGAAGGCTGCACACCCCTGCGGCCCCACCTATAGCGAGTAGCAGCAGCAGGCTCAGGTGGGCACGTGGAGCAGGAAACAGAGAAGCAGCGCTTGGCGACGCCTTCCTCCTTGTGCACAGGTAGCATGGCATCGTCACCAGCCTGGCGCATGGCAAAGGGATCTCGGTTTCTGAGAGTGGCTTATAAACTCTATGCACTTGGTCTCCCCTGAGACCTCCAACACTCAACCTGCACTTGCCCTTCTGGACTCCCTCCCCCCTGCACTATACAGGGTCGCCCAGCCCCGTTCCTCACACTTAGCTCGTGGACCTTCCTTCCCCTGCACTCTCTGCATCCCCCTGGCTCTGTCCACCTGGCCCCCCCCGGCACACTCTCAACCCACAGGCCTTCCGCCCTGACCGGCACTTCCCCCTCCCCTGCACATGAGGGCATACACAGGCCCCAGTAGTGCACTGAGCCGCAGACCCGGCAGGATAGCGACTAGAGGCTGTGTCTACAGGGCAGGGCGCCTGGATGGGCCAGACCTGGCGCTTTTTAGCTATTATTCAATTATTTTATGTTTCTGTGGGCCCTAAAGTTGTGGGTGCAAAATATTGCCAGCTATGGTGGTGCTGGGGCCTAGGATGCCTGCACCCAACTAGAATAGTTTTCTGTATAGCGCTTCATGTCTGACTCCTCGTGCTTCTAGGCGCTGCCACAACAGGTATTAGTATTATCAAATGTAACGCTATTTTAATATATGGCTCCTGGAAGGAGGAAGGGGCCAGGTCGCCCTGTCAGGATCTGAACTTACTTAGTGCTGGCTGACACATGCCAAAAACAAGCGCTCGACTCGCTGAGCTACCCGCTCTGACTAGAGTAGGTCATAGTATGATATGATATGGCATTTATAACGGGCCTATACACAAGTGTTTCGAGGCACGACGAGGATAAGGGAGGGGGAACAGGGGTAGACAGATAACGATCCTACTAGGCCAGGTGTCATTCAGATCGCGCAAGTGCATGGGAAGGGGGAAGGGGAAAAGTGTGAGGGTGCAGGGAGAGGGGGAAGTGCAGTACATGGGATAGTAGGATAAAGAATAAATAAAACGGCCAGTTAGTGGCAAGTGCAAGGTAAGTGCAGGCATAAGTGCAGGTTAGGGGTACTGTAGGGATACAGAAACAGTCTCCAAGTGCAGGGGTTGCCAGGGAGGCAGTGCAGATGGGCAACTGGCGGGGCCTGGGCCTGTGAGCAGAAAGGGTGGCCATGTAACCGGTGCAGTTTCAGCCAGAAATCAGCAGGGGAGAGGAAGATAGAAAGCAGAAGCAAAGAGGAAGGTTTTGAGGTGCTTCCAGAACTGGAGATGGTTCACCTCAAGTTTCAGGGAGGCGGGAAGGCTGTTTCAGAGGGAGGCCCCTGCCGAAGAGAGAGATCTACCACCAACTCGTTGCTTGGAGAAGCGACTGACCCTGAGGGAGTTGGAGTCGGATGAGAGAAGAGCTCGGGAAGGAAGATATTTAGGAAGAGAGAGTGGAAGGTATTTCGGCCCCAGCCCCCAGAAGGCCTTGTGGACAATGCAGAGGGTTTTGAATTTAATCCTTGCAGCCACTGGGAGCCAGTGCAGAGATTTCAGTCCTGGAGAGATACGGTCCCTGGGCTTGAGGCCAAGGACAAGTCTCGCAGTCCTGTTCTGGACAAGTTGCAGAGGGCGGAGAGTAGAGGCAGGCAGATTTAGAAAGAGGCTGTTACAATAGTCCAAGTTAGAGAGAACCAGGGCTCTGGAGACAGTGAGCTTCTGGGGGAAAGAGAGGAAAGGAAGAATACGTTTGAGGAGGTGCAGCTGGTAGTGTGACTTCTTAGAGACGTCAGAGATGTGAGGACAGAAGGAGAGTGTGGAGTCGAAGATGACCCTGAGGTTTTTTGCCTTGCAGCTGGGAACAGGAAGAGGGCCAAGAGAGGCCGGCCAGAGAGCTGCAGGGAAGGAGGGAGTGGGTGTGCCGATGAGTAGAATCTCAGTCTTACTGGCATTAAGGCATAGGTAATTGGCGGCGCACCATTCCTGGATGGCAGACAGACAGTCAGAGATGAGGGAAGGAGAGGAGGAGGCCGAGGGTAGCCTGAAAATGAGCTGGGTGTCATCCGCATAGCACTGAAAGTTGGGGCAGAATGCGGCGATGCGATGGGCAAGGAGTGCCAGAAACTGGTTGAACAGCCAGGGAGAGAGGTTAGATCCCTGGGGGACACCACAAGTAGAGAAAAATGTATCAGAGAGGAAGGACCCCAGTTGGACCTGGGAGAGTCGATCGGAGAGGAAGGACGTCAGCCATGCCAGAGCCTGACCAGTGATACCCAGGTAATCACGGAGGCGGTTGAGCAGGATGGCATAGTTGACAGTATCAAAGGCAGAAGAGAGATCAAGCAAGATGAGGACGCAAGGGGTGTTGGAGTCGAGGTTGGAGAGCAGGTCTTCACCGATGTTCAGGAGAGCAGTTTCCGTGCTTCTGGCAGCTCTGAAGCCAGACTGATGGTCATGGAGACAACCAACAGATTCAGTGTGGAGATTAAGCTGGGAGATGGCCAGTTTCTCCAGGAGCTTGCCCAGGAAGGGAGTGATGGAGATTAGGCAATAGTTAGCCGGGCAGGAGGGGTCGGCAGAGGGCTTCTTAAGAAGAGGGTGCACAAGGGAGTGCTTCAGAGGGGATGGGAAGACTCCCGTGGCGAAGGAGTGATTGCAGAAATCTGCCAGGGCAGGAGCCATGGAGTAGATGTGGTCCTTGATGGTTTTGGATGAACAGGGATGAACCTGTTTCGACAAGGCTTTCATAGATCGGACTTGTCTAGAAACCTTGTCTGCAGAGAAAAGGGGAAAGGCAGAGAAGGAGGGAGGGGGTGGCTGCAGAAGGGCCAGAGGAGGAGCAGGGGATAGGGGGAGGGAGGCGATAGGAGGAGAGTGAGGACAGGATTTCCTGAGTTTTAGAAATGAAGTGAGAAGCCAGAGCCGTGCAGAGGGCCTGGGAGGGGACAGGAGAGGTAGAGACTGCGGCGGGATTGGCCAGTTCCTTGCAGATTTTAAAGAGTTCAGCCGAATTGTTTGATGCTGCAGCGATGCGGGCTTGGATGTGAGCTCTCTTCTTGGTGAGGACGGAGAGCCAGTATTGCCTTTGTAGCAGGCGGCAGGCCAGTTTGTCAGAGGATGTACAGGAAGCACGCCATTTCCTCTCGGCCACCCTGCACTTGTGTTTTAGGGTGACGGGATCCGAGTCGTACCAGGAGTTACACTTGGTTTTGGGCTTCAGGCGGATTCTCATGACAGGGGCAAGGATATCCAGAGTATCAGATATAGCAGAGTGGAGAGGGCTGTGTCAGGGCAGGAGTCAGCCAAAGGGGGAGGAGGGGGCGAGAAGGTGGCGGCGAAAGCCTCAACTGACACGCGCTTCATGGGTCGGATGACCGAGAAGGTGGGTGGCAGTGCTGGAGGTGGCTTGGCCTGAGGGGTGGGGAGGGTGAGGTGGGAGGATAGGAGAAAGTGCTCACTCCAGGAGAGAGGAGTGGAGAGAGAGACAGAGAGGGGAAGGTCAGAGGAGATCAGAACATCAGGAGTGTGCCCTGCAGAGTGAGTCAGGCCTGAGGGGAGAATGGAGAGTGAGAGAGAGTCGCAGAGGTTGCAAAAGAGTGCAGAGGAGGGACAGGAGGCATGCAGGTGGATGTTGAAGTCTCCAAGAAGGAGGAGTTGAGTGGTCGAGGCCAGGAGTGAGGAGGAGAGGTCAGCCCACTCAGAGAGGAAGGAGGAGATTTGACCGGGTGGCCGATAGATAATAGCCACAGTAAGGGAATGGCTAGGAGAGAGAGAGAGTCGGCAGACAAGGCATTCAAAAGAGGAGTAGGACTGCGCGGGAGTGACAGTGGCAGGAATCCACTCGGGGAAGATAAGGGCACCCCCCCCCAGAACGGAAAGGCCTGGGAGCGGAGAGGATCTTGTAGCAATCAGGTAGGAGTGTGTCAAAGGTGGTGACAGAGCTGGCCGTGAACCATGACTCAGTCAACAGTGCGGTTAAAAATAAGGTTTCTTATGAGCTCTCCTCTCCCCTGCTGCTTTCCCTGCCACTCATCAGCCAAACCAAAGTGTCCTAATACTAATATTGAAAGGTTTTTAATAACGTGTTGCGTGACGCCAGTCTCCTGCTTCTAGGCACTGTATCAGTGGGTGTTAATGGAAATGTAGCGCCCGGAATCAAGTCATTAGCAAAAGCTGTGGGTAGGCGCGTTTTTAACGGAAAAGGCCTACATCAAAGGCTCAGGACAGCGCCATCGCCATGAACGGGCGCTGCTGTGAGTGCGGCGCTGCAAACCTGAGTCACCTTCAGGCGTTGCCCTCATAAAAAGTGCCCCGGCAATTGCCTGCGCTTCCGTGAGGTGCCTGGGCACCTCGCTTTCACACTGCCGTGCCCGAGGCGCACCGGGGCGGTGCTATCAAAAGCAATGCGCGCGCACACACACGCGCACCGCACGCACGCACGCACGTGCACACACGCAAACACACACATACATGCACTCACGCACGTATGCAAAAGCACAAACGCACACACTTTGATAGTTGACATCTGCCTAAACACAGACACTTGTATGACTAGCCATTACGCAAACACTACATATGTTGAGGAAATATAGCTATATAGTATTTTTGTTTGTTGAATAGAAAGTCATAACTATGTGAATCTTAGTTGCCCCCCCTCATCCCCCTACTTTTCTGTGTGGACCCCTGTACGATCTTGGTAGCGCCACCGCCCGCCGGGAGGGGGGAAGGGGGGCTCTGGAAAGGACCCATTAGTTGGGGATCTAGTGGGGGGGGGGCGCACTCTGCGCGGCGCGCACCCTGGAATAAGAGACGCGGAGACTTGAGCGTCCTCCCGTTTGGTTGGTTTGGGAGTTGCCGTTCCCTGCTTGGTCTCCGGCTTGGCCCGGGCCATGCGGGAGTCCTTACTCCCCGATGAGGGCGCGCTCTCATCCATCGCCCCTGATGCCCCCTGAGGGAGGGCAGTGTGTCTTGGGCCCGCTAGCCTCGTTCTGACCATGGTGGAGTGCTTTGGGGGGAGGGGGAGGGCACTCGTGTGGTACACTCAAGTTGGCTGGTCCCTTACACCAGCCACCACTCCACACCCCATCTCCCACTTAGTGCCTAGAGCCCATTGAGTTCACAGCTAACGCTATGCAAGAAGACACGTCCGTTTGAGGATACAAGGAACATTACAAATACCACTGCCTTCTATTCTAAAAGGGCAAGAGGGTGTGTACTATATCACACATTTCTGCACACCCAATAGTGGCAGTCTCACCTCTGATGTCCCTTTGCCACACACCTGTGTGGGCGTGAAGTGCACCCACCATGGCCCTGCTGAACAGGAACACTTCTGCTGTCATCCCGGCTTCGCGACATAAGCACACCGTGTGATCTGGGGCACATCCGCGTATCTCGGCTTGATTCCGTTCCTTTAACTGACAAACTGAGGAGCGCTTAGAAACCGACCGACGCATCCCTGGGTGATATAAACAACACTGGGCCACTACGGGGACAGAGATATCAAAAACGGATGACCGTATTATTCAAATAACCACTCGTGTGCGTGAAATACTGACAGCATCCCTATTTTGGAGGCGCTCCTTTTCTTTCTCGCTAGGTTAGCGCTATATATAGCGCATAGACGCACACATCTGTCCACACTTAACGCCCTCTAACAGATACATTTGTTTATATACGAAACACCTAAAAACGGGGCAGCCCTCTGGGTAAAGTTTCGACTGAGGGATGTCTGACCTGATCTGGGGTTCTCTAATTGAGCGCATTGTGTTACCCTGGGCAGGTAATTTATTACAAATGGCCCGAAAGCCGATATTATGCTTTATATAAAATAAATAGACTTTTTAGGTTATTATTGATGTCATGTAAAGAAGACACGCGCGTGCACGATTAATCCCCACTATCACTTATGCATGGAATAAAACACACAAAAGAGTTTTAAATTACAGACAAGGTGAGTGAGTGGGTAGTGGCAAATTCAGTCACCTGAGAGCACATTAAGAATGAATGACCACCTACCAGCAGGTAACGACTCGCATTACGCACGCGGGGTCTGATAACTTGAGGTTCTGCTGCACACTTTGGGGTACACCCGGGTGAGTGCTGGCCCTCTGGGGAGGGGTGTCCGGGCAGCATGGGGGCAGCTGCAGGAACCCAGGACCGCCCTGGATGGAGTGACCGCCGCGAGGTGCCACCCGGCTCATCTGCACAGCCACACGCGCGCGCACGCCCTCGCACAGACACCCAGGAGTCAGTTACAGGGCATGGCAGCTCCTCAGTTCTCACCCCCCAGGGCAGTCACTTCGGGTTTGTTTGTGACAACACTAGTTTGCTTGTGAAATACTCCATAGTTCCAGACCAACTCTTATTGGAGCCGGGACTGTTTTTTGGACAGAGACCATGGGGGAGGGGTCTGACCACTCAGGTCTTTCCGGGTTTGGGGGGGGGGGGGATGCCTAGCTGTGTGTGTGTTTTTTTTTTGTCACCCAGCCGTTGCCCGGGCAGTGGGTCCCTTCCCTGAAGAGGCTGTAATTACATGGCGAGGAGCATAAGAAGGACCAGTGCTTTAAGTGGGGTGGTAAATTGAGGAGGTTTGGGGGGGCGCTCTCGTTAGAGGGCGTGGCCTAAGTAGGAGTGCTTAGGCCACACCCCACCAACAAGAGCCCAGCCCTTGCATTGAAGAAGCAGTGGTTGAACAAATGCCAGCAGGGGTCGCTGACCCTCCCAGGCAACCCTTTAACCACAAGGCTCCTTAAATGTGATGGGCTGCCTGCTGCGTGATGTGTCTTTATTCAGAAACAGGAGGAGGGCTGGGTTGGCCAGCCCTTCCTTTTGTTTCTGAGTAAAGAGCTAGCAAAGTGGAAGCCCTTTAACGAAGCACGGTTAATGGGCTTCCTGCTGCATGTTAGCTCTTGAATCAGAAACAAAGCGAGAGGCTCGCCAACCCAGCCCTCCTCCTGTTCCTGATTACAGAGACATCACACAGCAGGTTTAGCCGAAGCTCTGCTCGGTTACACGGCTGACTTCAGGTGTCAGTATTTCGGCTTAGAAACCTGCAGGCAGCCGTGTAACAGTGCAGTGCTTGGCTAAACGGCTGCCTGAGTGGTTTGCGTGGCTGGGCTAGTCGGGTGAGCCCATCTCAGAGACTGCCAGGGTTGGCCCCGGCCCACTTAAAGCCCTGGCAACAGCATATCCCAGGATCAACCTGAACCCTAGGATACAGCCACACATGATCCAGCCAGGAGACTTTAATGCAATCCTGGTTTAAGCTTTGCATTCTGGGTCTTGTAGTCCCGATCGCCCCATTATAAACCCAGGACTACAAGTCCCAGCATGCAAAGTTTAAACCAGGTCTAGACTACAGTCTCCACGTGGAATGATTCATGTTAGCCTATTGCGTGGCCCCCTGAAGGAAGGCGCTAAGGGCACCAGGGCTTAACATGGCGGAGGGGTAAAGCCCCCACCCACCGCCCGCCTCCTTCTCCTTAGGAGAAGGAGCAGGGCAGGAAACAAGGAGACCCGGGGGAAAGGGAAAAGAAGAAAACATTAAAAATAAAAAGAAAGAAAGAGAGGTTTAGGGACAGGAAGGGGAGGAAACCCCCTCCCCTGTGGGATGACGTGATTGGAGGGCGAAGGTTATTGTTATCGTTATTGCTATACGACTTTTATAAGGCGCACCTCGCCCAAGGGCTGCAGTGCACAGCAAGACAGAGGTGAGTCATAGCCAGGAAGGCTTCAGTGGGAGAAGAAGGCAACTAACCACTGGAATTAAAAAGAAACGTTTTAAGAGTTCCCTTAAAGGAGAGTATTTCGGACCAAAGTCGAAGAGATGTGGGTAGTAGGTTCCACAGGCGAGGAGCAATGGGGTCAAAGTGGGTACCACCAATGCGAATCAGATGGTGTCTAGGTAGCTCAAGTCTGTTCGAGTTACTGGAGCGAAGTGAGCAGGAGATACACCGACGCATGATCCTATTCTTGGGATAGACTGGTGCTGTACCAGGGAGGCACTTGTGATACGATGCTTACTGGGAAGCCAATGAAGGGTTAGACGCGCCTCGGTGACGCGATTCCTTCCAGCGCGGTCACACACAGCTCGAACCGCGTTATTTTGGGCAACTGGGAGTATGTCCAGGTTGGACTTTGACGTGCCCGCCAACAGGCTGTTACCATAGTCAAGGTTGGAATTGACCAGGGCGACAGCAAGGGCAGCAGTAGTAGATTCAGACAGAAAAGGTCTAATTTGCCTAATAAGTCTCGTAGCGTGGGCACAACATGCCTTTACCTGGCTGGCATGTTCCCTCGTGTTTAATGAGGAATCAAGATGAACGCCCAGGGTCTTAACCCAGGGGCTAGTTTTGATAGAGGAGCCAGCCAGGTTCTCCCAGCATATCTGGGATTCAGCTTCAGAAGGGGCTGAGCGGTGCCTAGGAGGTGCTCAGTTTTGTTCCCATTGAGTGCCAGGGAATTGTTAATCATCCAGTCTTCTATTTAGGCATAGATAAGTGTGATTGTTTCAAGGTCCATCTCATAGTCACCAGTTAATTTCATCAATGCCTCAGTATCATCGGCGTAGTTTGTATAGTCTACGCCGAGACTATCAACGAGTTGGAAAAAAGGACGAGTTTATAAATTAAAAAGGTTGGGGGAGAGACAAGCTCCTTGTGGGACACCGCATATAAGAAGTTCTGGGGGAGATTTGAAACGACTAGAAGCAATGCGGGCAGATCTAGGGCCCAAAAAGGATGCCAGTCTGTGCAAAGCACTACTGGAGCAGTACGCGAGGACCCGCAGCCTCTCCAGCAGCAACGAGTGATCAACAAGATCGAATGCCGCAGAGAGGTCCAGGAGCATCAGCAGGGCAACCTGTATGACATAGTCAACGGTATGACGTAGGTTAGCCTCCAATGTCTAACAAGGCCATCTCGGTGCAATGAGGGCCCGAAAGCCAGATTGAAGGGAACCCAAAAGGTGATTGCCTTCAATGTGTTCTTGAATCTGGATATAAGCAACCCTGTCCAGAATATCCAGACGATAGTTGCCTACCGAGGCTGGATCAAGTGTAGCCTTTTTAATCACAGGGGAGATCCAAACTTTCTTCAATGAAGTCGGAACAGTAGAGGTGGCAAAGGAGGAAGGAACCAATCGCGTGAGAAAGGGGACCAGGCAGTCAAATGAATCTTTAATTTTGGAGGGAGAACAGATATCATCGGGACAGGAGGAAGACTTAAGATGTGAGACATTATTGGAAAAATCAGCCTCTGTTATCTCCTTAAAGTTAAAAACAGGAATAGCAGAAAAAGAAGGCTGGGTATAGAAGCCAGCACTGGATTTGTTATTGATAGAGGAGAGAGGGGTAGAACGCGACGTCGCAATCTTATTGCAATGGAAATTTGGTTTATCACTAAGTCCCTGTTGAATATCAAGGCACCATTGGTCACTCTTAACAATTGCAGGGTAAAGATTTTCCTTCCCTTCGAACTCCCTAAGGATGGTAAAGAGTTCTCTCTGGGAGGATTTAGCTGTTTAATATGCTCTTCATAATAGTCCCATTTAGCAGCCACAATGGCAGTCTTAGAGTCAGCCACAGCCTTGCAGTACAGAGCAAGATTTCTGGCTGTGGTATTTTCCCGCCATGGCTGTTCTTTTTGTGTCTTCAAATTTCTAAGACCTAGAACTTCCTCAGAGAACCAAGATTTGCCCGGGGGTTCAGTTTTGACAAGATTAGCAGAAGGGGCGGGGGGACAAGTATGTTCACAATGGAGGAGATAATCTCATTATATTGATCAGTAAGGGTAGCTGTGCTGTCAGCGGGTGATAGATTAGCTAGCATAGGTAGGGCTAGTTCTTGGAAGACAGCAGGCGTGATCTTACAGAAATTCCTCATGGTCATTTCAACAGGTGGATTGGTGTTAAGTCTAGCGAGTTTAGCAGGTCATTCCAGAAAGAAGGAGATACAACTATGATCAGACCAAGGTCAAAATGTCAACATGTTTCAAGGTTGAGCGATAGGAGAGCACCCAATCCAAACTATGTCCATCTTTACGGGTGGGGATCTTTATACGTTGTCAGAGGCCAAGAGCCTCAAGAGATTGAAGAAGATTAGAGGTTTCATGATCAAGAGAGTCATAGGCCCAGAAGTTAAAATCACCCAAAACAATGACATAAGAAGTAGTCTTAATAAGATCGCCAAGCAACATAAGGAGCTGTTCTTCGAACTGCGGCATAGGCGTAGGAGGACGATAGATGATAAGGACGTAAATAGTAGTGTTCAAATCAATAGTGATTTTAATAACAGTGTGTTGACTGTCATCAATAGGCAAAAAGTTGCATCTGTAGGAAGTCAGGGTGCTTCTGACAATAACCACTGTGCCTCCGCCCCGGCCAGAGTCCCGATCTGTACGGAAGAGCTGGTAACCATTTGGGTTACAGGCAGCGGCAGAATGACTAGTAGCATCAGAGATCCAGGTCTCTGTAAGACACAGTATAGAGATCCAGGTCTCTGTAAGACACAGTATAGAGATCCAGGTCTCTGTAAGACACAGTATATCAAGTCCTTGGATAAGTATGAGATCGGAGACCTCATCAGCATGTTTTACCAATGAACGGGTATTAAGGAGGCCAACGCGCAGGCAAGAGGAGAGGGCATCATTCTCCCCAGCATTAGGCGCAGGAGGGGCATTCATAGCGTTAATATTTATAGTTTCAAAACGAAAGCATCAGAAAAGGAAATCTCTGATATTGACGTTACCAGAAGTCTAATGATATCTGTCAATTTGGAAGACATAACAAGAAGAGCGGGAGTAGGTCGGAGGATACGTCGTATGCTCTAATGGTCCTCTTGGGACAGAGAGCTCTTAGCTATAATATTTCTAGCATGATCTGTAGCAGCGGGCAAGAACGAGGTACCAGTAACCTTTCTGGAAGCATGCAGTGGAAGTGCGGACCAGACATGGACCGGCACAGACCGGCCTCCCTCACGCGCTGGCGCTCACGCACCTGGTTGCGCATTAAGAGTGCCTGCAAACTACAGCAAAGATGGGAAATGTAGTTCTGAATGACCTAGCACGAAGAGCACGAGTAGTAGCGTAAAAGAGGTCTAAAGAACTTCCGTAAGAGCAGATGGACTAAAGACAGTCAATAAAACTTCGTTTAGCCTAGCACGATCAACACAGGTGGAAAGTTAATAGTTAAAAATCTAAAACAATTTCCATAAAAAGACATTTAAATAAAGCACAATGGAGCACAATGCGGCTACACGTATTTTGGCACCTCCAGCAGGTGACATCAGAGGCCCCATTTGTGCCTGTACATAGCCGGAGCAGGGGGGAGCGGTCTCTTTCACTCTGGAACATCCTGCTGAAGACGAACTTTGCCCCACCCGCCGCATCCTACCATCATTTCTATTTCAGGTTGTCTAATGTGTTTTTTATGTATTGTCGCAGGCGGTTGTTACACCGGCGATCGAGCAGTGCCACAAGTGAATAACCTCCTGGCAGAGGGCAAGACTGACCAGGAGGAAGTGGCTCTTGTTAGCCTTACATGAGGGGGGGGTAGCAAGGTCGGATAAAGAGGTATACCCCCGTTTGGTTGTCAGCTTCTAGCCTTGGCTGGTGGAAAGAAAAGCATAACAGCGCTCCGCGCAACCCAACAGCGGCAGCTGTCAATGTGATTCGCCCTGAGCGGGAGGGGTGGCTCAGAGAGGTTGGGGGAGTGAGACCTAAGAATGGAAAGTAAAAAGTATAATGAGAAAAGAGAGCTGACTGGAGATGAATAAAAAGAGACTAAATGTTGAAGGGGGGGTGCTGATGAAGAAATGTCCTGCCGATCGCCAGTGTTATAAAAAGTGACGTGTGTTTTTTGGGGTTTTTACGACTGTAAATACGTAATAATAAACTGTGGCCCTGTTTTTGCCACAATAAAATGAGTTTGGTGGGCCCCAGTCTTTCGCACAAAGTAAGATAAATGTTGGTTGGTTATGATGGGAGTGTCGAGGCGCCCAGTACCCGACTGCCTATGCTAGGATGCATGACAGCCTTCTCATGGTCTCCAGCTTTACACACACATTGATGACCGAGAGTGACGCCCCCAGAATCCCGGCTGCTCGTCTCCCGCCTGCTGCAAGCACTGCAGAAGCCACTTAGTCCCCAGCTCTGTCTTTTCTTCCCCACTGCGATTTCTATCCCGTGCGGATCTTCTTTAACGACATTCCTCATTCTGTCCCCACCAGTCCTGCGGAGGGTAGGGAGGGGTCTTGGAGTGTGGTGTGGGGGGTATCAGGGTCCTGTACAATGGTGTCATCATGCTTTTACAGGCTTTTACAGGCTCTTACATGCTCTAACAGGCTCTTACAGGCTCCTACAGGCTAACCGCATTTCATTGTAAATAACAGATGTTACTATTTCTCAACTAAACCGCACTCATTCTAGCGACTGGTTATGGCTGTGCCAGAATTTGACTGACAGATCATCGCGGTTAAGGGCACCCATCCATATTACCCCAATCACTTTCCCTCCCCCTGGTATTTCCCCGACTCAATTGTCACGTCCGTTGTCTAACCTCCCCCCTTTTCCTTTCACCTCCCCACCCACCCGTCCCCCTTCTGACCCACAGACTCAGGTCTGGCTGCACCCTGGCGGAGGCCCAGTGGTGTGGGCGCACTGCAAATGCTGGATAACAAGGCATACGTGAAGCTGGCCGCATGGACGGAACCGCCTTAATTGGCTGCCCCTCCCTTGGCCCCCCAGTTGTTTTCCCACTTTTCTGTATAGCACTCTGTTGCTTGCTAGCTGCATAGACACAGAGGGCCCGATTCATGGAATATTTGCCCGGTTCAAAGTGAATTTGCACTTCTGAAAAGTGACTCTACTCTGCTGACACAAACCCTGATTCATGGAACCGTGCAAAGTGTATTTTTGCAGCACAAATCGGGCCCTAAATATCTTGCCTAAATGCATACATAAGTCAGACCTGACGGTGGCAACAGGAGATCCTGTGCGTGGTCTGTTCTACTTTCCAAAGGCAGGCACACCCCAGAAGAGCTTGTGTGATAATGCCACCTGCTTGTAATCATTGCTTGAAAAAGGCATGCAGCTTGTCGTGCATAACATTTGCATTGCCACAAAAAGGTGAACATGATTTTGTACATCAAAAATCAGCTGTGAGAAACAGGTCTGAACACAGTACAGCTGTGGCCAGAAGGGCAGTTTGGGCCCTGGACAATGATGGCGAGCCTTGCCCCTCATGGAACACCCTGTCTCAGTTCTCTGTTGCCCGGCGTGTATGCTTTGGCTCTGCTTTGCCTCTCCTCTTATTTATTTATTTATTTGACCTTTGTAAAGCTTGCCAAACCTGTGGGTATCTAGGCACTGGAGAGCAGGTAATACAGTACAGGCAATGATATAAACATACGTTTAACATTTATCATGTTAAACATATTTACAGGCATAAGATATTTACAGATACATTGGTCCTGTAAGTATAACAATCAGTAATATTTACATGTGCAATCTATTCGCATAGATAATTTACCAATGACATAGAGCAGAAGTATTTCCGGAAGCATATGGTATAATGTAGGTACTGTGAGCATTGAGGCAGTGAACGCTACACATTGGAGGCAAAGAACCAGGCCTTACGTTTCCTACGAAATGAGGTGTGGGAAGGGTCAGCTCTGATGCCTAGAGGGAGGGCGTTCCATGAAATGATGAATGCCTGGCCAGGTCTAGATACGATAAGTGGTTGGCAGCAGTGGCCCGACGCAGTGGCCCGACGCAGAGCCAGCCAATGGGGCTACCTAAAAACGCTCAGCCGGCATCGGTCTAGAAAAGCTGTGAAGTCCAAGTCATTCTGGGATTTTCAATTAACTTGCTACCTCACAAGGTTTGGATCAGATCAATGGCTGCGGCCCGCTGTAAGGGGACCGCCCTGACCCGGTCATAGCCCCGGAGAAACACTCAGCTTCCTCTCTTCTCTTTGGTATAACAGACCCGCACTCTTGCATGAATCTATGTGATCACTGCACCGCCCACAATGTCGACTTTCAAATTGCTGATTCCCATTATGGAGCGGCGCATGCCCCGTGACCCCCTACCCGCCTCTCCCTATCCACTTACCTTTTCATCGGCACGCTTCTCGGAGTGCCGCTGTCCCTCCTCTGTCCCAGCGGTGTCAGTTCTCTCCCACTAACGTGGGTCTGAACTGGCGCTGCAGGGTCCTTTTATATTTCTTTTTGTACTTTTTTTTTTTTTGCCGTTATTGTCCCCAGCTACCGTCTAATGGAAGCGGGGGACACTTCTGCAACCCCCAATCCCCACTACACCGACAAAGTCTCGGGAGGATAGCTCAGGGGCAACGCGTTTGTATTGGAAGCAAGACGACACAAAGCAACACAGGTTTGATCCCCGGGTCCGCGCTTAGAAACCTGTGGGTATTAAGCTTGTTATAAATAACCAATCATGCCATAACACACAATGCTCCAAGTTCTTCCGTCATATGCCTCCACGCTCCTATTATGATGGGGCGGATAGCTCGGATAGCTCAGAGATTGGTCCTGACGTGGAGTGAGCCTGCATTTTGCAAGTTTGTATGCGGGCAAGGCCAACCCTGCCCCTCATCCTTCAAAGGTTCATCAATTGAGTACCAATACATTGGGTAATAATAACAGCTAGTACAGCGCTTTGATATGGCAGGAGTCTAGCATGAAGCACTATATAAAAAACGTGATTTTGTTGGTATAGTTCAGGTATAGCCATACTATTCTGGTGCTGCCATTAAATGGGCAGCTTCTGCCAACAAATTCACAGGACATGCCACAGCACGCCAGGTCTCGCATTATTTCTCTAGGCATTCATCCAATGTGTCAGGGGGCCACCATATGCCCGCCTACTCACCGAATAGGGCCACTGTTGCCATACTATGCAGGTACCCCCACCATTCAGCGAGGCATTGACTGCAAATGTCCAAGTACCCCCGCAGCACGCCAGGTGTGGCTCACAGTGACACCCCTCGGTGCTTTGAATGTGTTCAGGTGGTCTGATTAAATGTAGGTATTACCATAATATGTACATGCTGTGATCAAATAGGCAGGCGAGGCCACCAAATGCCTAAGGCCTGTCCCAGCATGCCAGGTATTGGCATCACATGTGGCAGGAAGTTCCAGAATATGCCCAAGTACTAGAGGGACCTGCGGGGGGAAGAGCAGTTGCAGGTATGGGGTAGCTCATGACAGGAGGGGGACATGTGACTTTTTTAGGGAGTGAATCATGGGGGAGGGGCATGGGCGAGGGGAAGGTTGGGGGTGGGGACTCATTTGGCCAGACCCTACCATCATATACTTAGGTGAGGCCTCATGTCAAGCCAGAGTCATCATAGGTCTGGGTGCAACTTTACCCTAGTGGCCGGTGGGCACTATACAAATACCCACTAACATAACACATGTCCATATCTTGCCATCACGTGCTCAGAAACTGGCTTCACATTCCCAGGTTGTGCCATCAATGGCCCAGGGTTAGTCAAGCTTTGAATTGTTTCATAGCCTCCCTTACTCACTTCTCGTACATGGGTAAGCTTAGCATTTCCACGCTCCCAGTTTGCCACTGCTTTTGTGGAGTCCCCCAGGGTTTCATCCTTCTCTCTTGCGGCCAATCACCATATGTTAAACCCATTTGACTAAAGGAAAAGCGTCCACAACACTTTTAGGATCATTGAGGTGACACCCAGATGTGTTTTTGGCTGACTTAGGATCTCGTGCAGAAAGGTTGTGACCTAGCAGTTCGGGCCGGACTGCCCCTTTATGGATGGGACCAAGACTGATTTGCACATGGTCTTTCCCCTTCTGTAATGGCTTGGCAGACTGAAGAACGATGGTCTGGAGGGTTGCCCAGAGCAATTCCAGAGGTTAATATTCATTCTAAAACTTCCAGCCATCACCTCTATTGTTTTGCATAAGTCATCCTGAGTGGGACGGGTATGCCCAGGCATGGGTTCCGTGCATGCTGGGCTTAGAGACCCAAGCTACTCCTCACTGATGAGGCCCAACAACGATGAAACATGTTTGCGGATGCTTGTGGTCTTGTGCAGAAGGGATGTGACCAAGCAGTTCGGCTGGACTGCGCCTTTTGGGGTGGGGCCAAGCCTGATTTGCATATGGCCTTCCCCTTCTGTAATGGGTTGGCAGGTGAAGAACAAAGGCCTGGAGGGTTGTTCAGAGCACTGCCAGAGGTTAAGATTCATTCTAAAACTTCCAGCCATCACCTCTTGGTTTTTGCTTTGTAACCCTGAGTGTGACTGGTATGCCCAGATGCGGGTCCCGAGCCTGCTGGGCCTAGAGACCCAAGCTACTCCTCAATTATAATGCCCAATGAGGCCGAAACATGTCTGTGGATGCTTGTGGTCTCGTGCAGAAGGGATACAACCTATCCGTTCGGGATGGGCTACCTCTCTTTGGGGAGGGACCAAGCCTGATTTTCATGTGGTCTTTTCTCTTCTGTAATGTCTTGACAGGTGGAAAAACGATGGTCTGGAAGGTTGCCCAGAGCAATGGCCGAGGTTTGGATTACTTCCAAACCTTCATTTCTTTTGTTTTGCCTTTTCTGTTGATTTATTTATTTATTTAGTCATTTGTAAAGCGCACCAAACCCAGAGCCACCAAGGCGTCGGTTACATAAACCTTACATTTAGATATTTGACATTAGTGTAGTTACAAGTAAGCAAATAGTTAAAGATTATTTTCCTTGGAGGCACGTTGATACGTAATCCGTAAGAGTTAGGTTAGGTATCCGCAGAAAAGATCATAAAAAAAAATGTATGCACAAAAACGCTGAATTCGGCAGTGTAAAAAACAACAAAACACTATAATGTCGATCAAGGGGAGCAGGGGTTGCAGCGTTGTCCCCTACACCCTTGATCGACATTATGGGTATTCAGGGGTGGCGGGGGTGTCCTCCACTTCCATACAAAGGAAAGCGGGGGACAAAGGTTTTTTATTTTTAATGAAAAAAAGAAAAGGACCCTGCAGTGGGACCTTTCAATGGGGAGGCTGAACTCACGTTGCATGGTTTGCGTAGCAGAGAAGGAGTACAGGTAAGTCAGGTGCCGGAGGTAAGTATGGGTGTTTTATGGGTAAGGGAGGTGGAGGGAGCGTGGATGGCAGGTGGTGGTAATGTGTGTGATTATTTCATTTACGAACATTTCGAATTCGTGATTATCGGATTTGAAAGTTTCGTAAACAAAATAATCACGTATATCCTTAGGTTATACGTCATGTGTGAAGAGCCACGTTTTCAAGGCTTTCCTGAAGGTCCAGAAGGATGGTTCTGCTCTTAGTTGAAGCGGAAGGGTGTTCCAATGCATTGCAACCATGACAGGGAAACTGTGGCCCCCTGTTTTTTGTAGTTTGAATCTAGGGGGGGGGTTGTAGATGTGAGTGGGAAGCCCTAGTGGGTCTGTTGGATTGAGTTCTCTTGAATGTATGCGATAGATATCTAGTGTTTGACAGACATTTGTGGTTGAAGGTCAGAGTTTGAACTTGGATACGGTCACAAATAGGAAGCCAATGTACGTTTCTTCTGGCTGCGGAGATTTGATCTTTTTTCGGGGATGTTTAAGGCCACTCTTATTGCATTATTTTGTACTACCTGTAGTTTTTTAATGTTCACCTGTGGTGGTGTCTGCAAAAAGAGCGTTGCAATAGTCTAATCTGGAGAGAATGAGGGCTCTCCCTAGAGTAATACACCGTCCGTAGTCAGGAAAGGTCTGCCAGCATTGATATGTTTAGTTGTTCAGGCCGATGATGAGGCTATAGCATTAACCTGTCCAGTTAGTGAAAGGGAAGAGTCCAAGTAGACACCCAGGGTTTTAACTTCTTTAGAGACTGGGATGGAATTGCCGTCAATGATGAAGGTAGTGTAAGCTCCATCCAGGTTGTTTATGAGGTTTTGGGATCCGAGGATGAGCAACTCGGTCTTGTCAACATTAAGACATAACGAATGCAGGGCTATCCAGGCGTGGATGCTTTGATAGATTTTGTTCAAGTCGTTAGAGTCAGAGTCGTAGATGCCTGATAAGGGAAGGAGGATTTGGGTATCATCCGTGTAGTTAGTGTTAACGATACCCAGGGTGTCAAGGAGGTTTTGTGAATATGTTGTAGAGTGTTGGTGTGACACAGGATCCCTGAGGCACTCCACAGGATACTGGGGCTGGTGAGGTGGATGCTTTGGGAGAAAACACTCTCATTGATCTATTGGAGAGGAAGGATTCAATCCAAGTTATTGCCTTGTGGGAGAAATGCACAGCTGAAAACAGATGATTTTGTGGTCTACCAGGTGGAAAGCAGCAGAAAGATCTAGCCGGAGGAGGAGGGCTAGCTTGCCATGATCTCTGAGTTCGTCCATTTGTATTTTTAGGTCTAGGAGTGTTGATTCCGTTCCATGGCCTGGATTGGATCCGGATTGGCAAAGAAAGATTGTTGGAATCAAGATACATTTGGATCTGTAGAAATGCAGCTATACCTAGTATTTGGAGTAGAAATTGGACTTTTGTGATCAGGTGATAGTTGGTGGGAAAGTTAGGGTCAAGTGACGGCTTCTTCAGGAGTGGGAGGACCCAGGTGTTTTTTAGGTTGGTGGGCATACTTCCGGTGGAGAAGGAGGTGTTGATAAGTGACGTGATTAATGGTGCCAGCTCTGCTGCACATTCTTTGATAACATTAGCTGGGCAGACATCTCCTTGACATCTGGATGGTTTTAGACCTTTAATGATTTCAGTTACTTCTAGGTCAGTGACTGGAGATAACACGAAAAGGGGGGTTGTCAAGATTAGTTGGAGCTAGGGTATGAAATGGGGGTGCTCCCAACAAACCAAGAGTTTTTTTTTGTCAGGATTTTTACTTGGAGTAGAGAGACTTTGTCCAATAGTGCCTTTTGGATACTGTCGAAGCAAGTGACGTCGTTGAGGCAGCTATCTGGCGGGGTAACTGGGGACTCTAATTCATGTCATATTGCAAAGAGCTCTCGAGTCTCCGACTGTGCTTAGCCAATTCTTTCATCATAGGAGGCACTTTTTGCTTGGAGTATAGCCTGTTTATATGATTTAGAGACCCTGAGGAAGTAGATTTTGTTTGTATCTGAGGGATCTTTTTTCCATAAGGTCTCAGCAGCTCGTTAAGTTGAACGTATAGTTTTGAGATCAGGGGTGAACCAAGGGTTCCGGTGTGATGGAGGCTTGGGTTTACGCTTAGTAAGGGAGGCCATTTCGTCAATCGCCATAAGGAGTGAGCGGTTGTATAGGTCAACCACTGCTGCTGGGTCTTTCGTAGAATGTTGATAGGTAGTAAAGGGTTCCAGTAATGGGTGGATGTTGGAAAGTGCAATATTTTGGGCATTTCTTGTGTGGGTTGGTGGAAGAGGTAGTGTCGCCGGTGTAGAAGGATAAATCACTGGGATGGTGAAAGAGATCACATTATGGTCTGACCTGGGGTAAGGCATATTGGACACTACCTTAATGTTGCAGTTGTCGTGCGCTGGGCCTGAGATGCGTTGGGCGAAGCCCAGTGCTTCAATGGACTTTGCTAGGGAGAGTGCGTGAATGTCGGTTGGATCGTTGAGCCCATGGTTTAGAGCGCCAAAGAGTGCAATTCTAGATGAGGGCTACGCCTCCAGGGGGAGGAGATGAACGATATCTTCTTCAAAGGAAAGTACCGAGGGCCTATAAATAATATGAAAAGTAAGGGTGGCAGCACGGGAGAGGGTCAATTTGATAGAATAACAATTAACAGTGAATGTATTGTTTATCGCCTTCTGTTTCATTTTTCAGCTTTTTTTTCTTTTCTGCGTATTTTTCATGTTTTTGCTATATTTTTATGTTTTAATTTAACTGTTATATTATCATATTATTTCAAAGCTGCCTTTCTCTTTTCGGGCCCTTGTTTCGGGAGGATAGCTCAGGGGCAACGCGCTTGTCTTGGAAGCAAGCAGACGCAGAACAACACCGCTTCGATCCCCAGGTCCGTGCTTTGAAACCTCTGGGTTTTAAGCGTGATATAAATAACCAATTACAACCACTGTTTTCTACTAAAATTGTGGTATCTTTTTGAAATTGTACAGTGACGCACTGTGTTTCGGGGGTTAGATTGCGCTTAATAAATATTTTAAATAAATTAAACTGTAACTATGGGGGTCCCACAGCCAGATGCTCAAACAGCCAGATGTTTTTTTCGCTCACCTGTGGCCCCAACACATCTGCCCCCATGTTCACTGAATTCCCAGAGTGGTGATTCTAGGCTTTGCAGATGGTCCTTGGGGTGAAAATAGTCAAAGCTGGGCTTTAGGTAATTTGGTGAAGCACAACCTCTTTTGGAACCTCAACCTCATTCAGAGGTCATGCAAACCCCACATGAAAAAGGTACGTTTGTGGGTCCCACCGTGCGGTTTCAATGCTACAGAAATACACCGGCAGCATACGAGGCAAACTGCCTTCCGAGAAGATCTGAGCAACCGTATCTCGAGGGCATGAACTCCAGCCCTTTAGAGAAGTGCCAGTATTTTGCATATTACTGACACTAGTGTAAGACATTGCAGTATGTGGTTGTCTTGCAGTGGCTGCTGCATCAGTGAAACAAACGGAAGGGATGGTATTGGGGCACACCTTAATTTTGATGGTGCCACATGCTATAGACGTTCTACTAAATAGAACGCAGACGCAACACCTCACCTCTGCTAGATTGACTAGATATGAAATTGTCCTATTCGCACCCCACATCCAAATCATGAGGTGTAGCGCTTTGAATCCTGCAGAATTAATGCCACTGCCCACGGAAGAACTTGGTGACAATGAATCACCTCCCCATGATTGCTTAATGGTTACTGAGGAAGAAACGAAGGGGAGAGTTGATTTGACAGATACCCCACAAAAAGAGCCAGATGGAGAGTTGTTTTGTGATGGCTCTTGTTTTAAATTACCTGATGGCACATCAACTGCCGCATACGCTATTACTACACTGGAGAGTATTGTAGAAAGCAAAAGAATCCCCTACAACTCGGCACAAGCCGCGAAAATAACAGGTTTGACCAGAGCCTGTGAGATATCTGAGAATCTAAGTGTAAACATATATACTGACAGCCAGTACGCCCTTTGGCGTAGTTCATAACTTTGGCCGACTTTGGGCTGAGAGGGGTTTCTTGACATCGCATGGGGCCAGAATTCAGCATGGCCCTTTGATTGTACGATTGCTGTCTGCACTTACGTTTCCAAAGTACCTGGCAACAGTGAAATGCGAGGCGTATAAGAAAGTAACATGTAAAGTGGGAGAGGGAAACGCATTTGCAGACAAGATTGCGAAACAAACAGCCACTGATTTGGGAAATAAATTGATGACAGTACAGACTGAGTAAGTACCCTGCATGATAGAAGATGGGATTGCCACAGTCAAAGAAATGCAGGCCGAAGCTACTACTGATGAGATACAAGGATGGGCTGAGGGCTCTGCTGAATTAGATTTGGAGGGTTGCTGGGTGGACAAAAAAACTAAAAACTGGATGTTGGCAAATTCCTATGTAATTGCAATGGTCACGATGGCCCACAGCCCTACTCATATTTGTGCCAAAAAAATAATCCAGCACCTATCCATGGTATGGAAGAATGTGAATATAAAGAAGAATGCAGAAAGGTTGGTTCAGAACTGCATCACGTGTTTACAACACAAAACACAATGTAGGGAAGGGAACAGTGACTCCAACAGGAGGTTTTGGCGCTCCCTTTATGCCTTTTGAGGTAATCCATTTTCATTTCATAGAGATGGAGAGATGCCAAAACTTGAAATATGTCCTAGTGGTGATATGTGCATTTAGCAAATGGGTGGAGGCATATCCATTGAAAGACTGCACTGCAATGAGCACGGCGAAAGTAATGTTGAAAGAATACTTTCCCGGTTTGGCTTGCCCCGTGTCATATGGTCAGATAACGGTCCACATTTTGTGGGCACGGTGATATTACAGATTTGCGCAGGTCTCCAGATCGATAAGCGATTCCATTGTTCGAGACATCCGATGTCGGCCGGTCTTATTGAACGCCACAACGGAATCTTGAAATCTAAGATTAGTAAGATATGTGCAGGAAGCAAGTTGAGTTGGGTGGACGCACTACCATTAGCGCTATTAAGTATGCGCACGTCTGTACAGGCAAGAACTGGGCTCTCCCCGTATGAAATAGTCATGGGGAGGCCGGCGAATGTTTGGTGTGCCCCACAGCCGAAGCGACTTCGTGAAGTCGAGCATCCTGTGCTTAGTACTTATTGTGGACTTTTAATACAAAAATTGCGTTTGATTCATCAGCAGGTGCAGGAGGCTTTACCCGTGAGGTACACTGGCGATCCGTGTGGATGGGAGAAAGGCGTAGATTCATGCCACACACGCCAAAAAGACTTGCCTGATCGAGATGACCAGAGAGAAACAGCTGCCCCAGAAATGAAAGAAACTGTTACCAGTCCCTTGCCACAGGATCTGTATAATCCTGAAGTGAAGCTTGAAACAAAGCCTGGAAAGATTGCCATAAAGGAGGAAGGGAAAAGAGTGCTCCAATGTTGGCCAGAAGAATCTGCATCCCTGCTGGCCGACATGAAATGTGTACCACTTTGGCACCCACCAGCATCTGCCATTGTGCCACAGCCTGAAACAAAATCTGCATCACCAATGCAGCGCTCACAGCCACCTGTCATTGCGCCACAGGTCTCCGAGTTTGAGTCTGGGAGCGCACCGGCACTATTCATTGACCACACTGTACCAGGAGCTAAACAGTACAATCTACGGCTTCGAAAGAAGGAGTGATCGAATCTGCATTTCATTGATCTGTTTCATCATTGCCTCTGGTTCCCATCAGGGATGGAGAAGGAACTGGAGGTCTAGAGGAGAGAATCGTGAGAGTTGTGCAAATCGGGCAACTCAAGACTCGCGGCTCCTCGGTGCGATCATAAAATCGATGTGTCCTGAACCCGAGCAGACAAGCGAGGCGCACATGGTACAAAGGCAATTGATAACTGCTCTGGAGTTCTTTTGAGTAATGTGTAAATGCATAATGATCTTGCCTAACGAATAAGCAATCCAGGCTGCTAAGAACTGGCAGAATAAACTGTTGATATTCATTGAACTTATTGACATTCGGACGAATGCCACAAGGAGAGACATTTACGACGACCACTGAGGAAGAAGAAAGACCGTGAGAGAGAGAACGCCAGAACCAACTTTAGCCTCCTCCTGCACCGACACATTGTCGAAAAAAGTGTATGCTGATCTTAACAATAGCTATGTGTGTCATGAGTATGTTAGCACCAATAATGACAGCATTGATACTATGGCACATGGAAGCAACGCACCCATTAAAGATGTTCTTGCCAGTAATTAATATCTCCACTACTGAAAGCCTGGTTCATGTAATTACTTACACCGTGTCCCCAATGGAAGAGAGGGACAGAGAAGGATATGGGAATAATACATTACTGCTTATAATGAACATGACACATGCAATTTTGAAGAAAAATAACTGCTGGGTATGTGCCCATTTACCACAGCATGCTGGAAAGGGAATAGGTTGATACGTGCAGCCATTGCCATTAAGGTCTGCATGCAGTGCATCTCTAAGTGCATTATTTTATGGGAAATGGAATAAGAGTGATACGGGTCAATTAGATAAAACAATCATGAATGAATTTGAGGAAACAATGATGAGACCCGTAGGTTGTTCTATATTTCATAAAGCATGAATGATAATCCAAAAACCTACGCCTAAATCTGCAAGATGAGATAGACTGTCTGTACCATCTAAAACATCAGTAATCACGTTTCGTGTGAGAGCAGAAGGAAATAAAGATGCAATGCCCCCTTCCTATATAGTGAATTACAGCCCACGAACTGTCCCTTTTTGCCTAAAAAAGAAAGGCTCCTATTCAGTAGGAATGTTTACTAGATGCATGAATACAGTGGTTCTCAAGAGAGAAGTAGAACCAGTGAATGTAGGTGATCCTGTTTATTTTATATGCAGAGAAAGAGCGTATCCCTGGTTACCCAGAAACTGGGGAGGCACATGTTATTTGGGTCTACTGTTCCCGGGAGTGCTCCTCTTAGAAACAACAGATGTAGCCAGGTTATCCAGATCTAGGCCACGAAGAAGTACAGAAGACGCTTTGATTACAGAAGACTTAGCAAAATCATTCATACCCTTTTTGGCGCAAGCAATAAACTCCTATAACATAAGGCAACTATCCAGAGTATTAGAAAGTACAATAAACATAACAACAGATATATTATATAACATGACGTTGGAAGAAAAAGGAATTAGGTTAATGACACTGCGAAATAGAATGGCTCTTGAAGTTATCCTGGTTGATCGTGGGGGAGTTTGCAAAATCGTGGGATCAGCGTGCTGTTTATTTGTAAATGACTCCTCCCCTACGATTTTTGAAGCGATAAGGAAGTTACACGTCCTGAGCTCTGAACTCCATACCATGGATGGGAACTGGGAGGCAGGGTCTTGGTTCTGGGAGGTATTACGCGCATGGGGATGGAAGCTAATTGCAATACTATTAGTAGTGTTTGGAATATTTTTGACTTGCTGCTGTTGCATACACTGTCTGCCCCTAGTTTGCACTGAAATAAGTGAAGAGTGTATGCATATGGCAACCCAAAAACGAACCCATGGCCAAGATAATAAAGATACCCATGAAATGAAAACAATAAAAGAATTCATGGCCATAAATATTGGTGTAAATTCAAAGGGGGGTCCTGGGAGTCCCTCTGCCAGACATTAGTCCTGGTTACGAGAGACTTACCCAGAGTCTTTAGCTCACTATCTTTCACAGAGAAGAAATATCCCAAACACATCAGTCTTTGTCCTGCCCTGGGGCAGTCCAGCACCGAAATGCTAGGCAATTCTCCTCTGAACAAGAGTACCAACAGCATCCCCAGACACGTGTTTCAGTCTGGTTGAACCTCATCAGTAGGGAGGAGCTGTGTCTCTCTAAGAATAGTGAGCAAGGGGTCCCCGTCTGGATTACCCTAGTAACTTAGGGTTAGACCCAAAGTTACTTAAATATGTAAATTCACAAGGGGGGTCCTGGGAATCCCTCTGCCAGACATTAGTCCTGGTTACGAGAGACTTACCCAGAGTCTTTAGCTCACTATCTTTCACAGAGAAGAAATATCCCAAACATATCAGTCTTTGTCCTGCCCTGGGGCAGTCCAGCACCGAAATGCTAGGCAATTCTCCTCTGAACAAGAGTACCAACAGCATCCCCAGACACGTGTTTCAGTCTGGTTGAACCTCATCAGTAGGGAGGAGCTGTGTCTCTCTAAGAATAGTGAGCAAGGGGTCCACGTCTGGATTACCCTAGTAACTTAGGGTTAGACCTAAAGTTACTTAAATATGTAAATTCACAAGGGGGGTCCTGGGAGTCCCTCTGCCAGACATTAGTCCTGGTTACGAGAGACTTACCCAGAGTCTTTAGCTCACTATCTTTCACAGAGAAGAAATATCCCAAACATATCAGTCTTTGTCCTGCCCTGGGGCAGTCCAGCACCGAAATGCTAGGCAATTCTCCTCTGAACAAGAGTACCAACAGCAACCCCAGACACGTGTTTCGGTCTGGTTGAACCTCATCAGTAGGAAGGAGCTGTGCCTCTCTAAGATATTTCTTCTCTGTGAAAGATAGTGAGCTAAAGACTCTGGGTAAGTCTGGGGATGCTGTTGGTACTCTTGTTCAGAGGAGAATTGCCTATCATTTTGGTGCTGGACTGCCCCAGGGCAGGACAAAGACTGATATGTTTAGGATATTGCTTCTCTGTGAAAGATAGTGAGCTGAAGACTCTGGGTAAGTCTCTTGCAACCAGGACTAATGTCTGGCAGAGGGACTCCCAGGACCCCCCTTGTTAATTTGCATATGCAAGTAACTTTGGGTCTCACCCTAAGTTACTAGGGGAATCCAGAAGTGGACCCCTTGCTCACTATTCTTAGAGAGGCACAGCTCCTCCCTACTGATGAGGTCCAACCAGACCGAAACACGTGTCTGGGGATGCTGTTGGTACTCTTGTTCAGAGGAGAATTGCCTAGCATTTTGGTGCTGGACTGCCCCAGGGCAGGACAAAGACTGATATGTTTAGGATATTTCTTCTCTGTGAAAGATAGTGAGCTAAATACTCTGGGTAAGTCTCTCGCAACCAGGACTAATGTCTGGCAGATGGACTCCCAGGACCCCCCTTGTTAATTTGCATAAATATTGCTGGCAATGAAGACGCATATAGTAGCACGCAAGATTCAGTTTCAAATTCAAATTTAGATACTTTAGACACATCATCAGAGGAGGATGCAATGTATGGTAAGGCGTTTGGCATACGGCCAAAAGGAGGGTTTGTCAGGCCAGAAAAATGAATACCTCTCACGAGCAATGGCAATGTATTATGTTGGCCGAAGACCAACCGTCTCATGTACTAAATGTCAGGAATACAGACTCATACGTTTGACCAAAGTGCAGCCATTTAATGTGACAAGAATCGCCATTTTGTTCTCTAACGTTTGCTCATTGCTTTCTGTTCAAACTGCTTAGCCGAAAGCTTATTCTGCTTATTCTGCTCCACTATTACATTGTTGTTCAACATGAAAGAGCAAGGTTGCGAGGCTGTGAAATATTTGTTGAAACATAACGTAGGCAGCCACAGAGAGGAATGCCCAGTCCCCTCCCGCACGCAGCCTTGGAGAGCAACACAGCATTTAATGTAACCTGTAGAGCAGGCTGACTCCCAGGACACGAATAGCAACTGGGAGATAGCAAGGCCTGGAATGCAACTCTTCCCCTGACTCTTCCCCCGTATGTAGCTTGCTCGCAAGAACAGAAGCACTGTGTTCTGTTCAACAAAGAAGTATGTCTCTAGACTCGCAATGTTGCATATTGTTGCTAAAATAGATATTCAAAGATGTCATATTCGTCGAAATTGTCAATCATCAAACCCAGTTCAAAGAAACCATACAATGGGCGGTGTTAAACATGTCATGACTGATTGTAAGATGTTCATTGTGTATGTATGTAACTGATGTACATTATTCACTCTTTTGCATCCCTCGAGGTCTGGAGACACACGTCGCGGGGCGTGAGACCGAGTTGGCCAACTGAGACTATTTGCTTTTCAATAAACCCTAGCTTTTGGGAATACAACCTTGTGTCTAGCGTATCAGTTCGTGTGTGGTGATTTGCCTTGTTTCCACAACGAGAGGGTCCCCTAGGGGCCCCTTCACTCTGGGCTCTCAACATCTTTTATGGCACTCACAAGGCTTTCTTTTGGTCTCACACCACTCGCTGTTATTTCATGCCCTAAGTATTCGACTTTCTCAACACCAAACATACATTTCTCTTCTCTTAGCACAATGCCATTCCTCTCAAATACCTTAAGAACTCTATCCAAAATCTGACCATGATCCTCCATGTTTGTCCCACATATCAAAATATCATCCTGGAAGCAGAATACACTTCTAATATGACCCACTAGCCTGTCCATGATCTTTTGAAAAACTGCCGAAGCAGATACCAGACCAAACGGCATGCGCTTAAACTGAAAGACTCCTTCATGGGTGACAAACGCTGTTAATTTACAGCATCACTCCTTTAGTTCTACCTGGTGATAAGCAGATGCCATGTCTAATTTTGAAAATATTTTTCCTTGGCCAATTCTAGCCAGCGTCTCTGCCATATTTGGTAAGGGATGACGATCTACCATAACACATTTGTTTAGTTGGCGCAAATCCACACAAAGGCGGAGTTCAGCAGAACTCTTTTTCACCACAACTAGTGGCAAAACCCAATCTACACCTCCTCCTGCTCTCTCTATGACACCTGCAGACAAGTTGGTGAGTTCCTCCTTAATCCCTTCTCTCACTGCTAAAGGCATCAGCCTTAATTGTGCAGCTATGGGCACACTCCCTTTTCTTAATATGATCTTGTGCTGTACACCTTTTATTTTACCCATGTCTTTCTTAAAAACTTTGGGGTACCTACTCACGACCGACTCACCTACTTGCAACACTTGCTCAGTACTATTGGGATCTAACTTGATGTTCAATTTCTTCTGCTCCCTCCACCCCAGCAAAGTGAGCCCTCTTTTGGTTATATATCTTTCCCTCACACTCTCGGTCCTTAAATTCGAACCAATTTACACTGTAACCCAAAAGATCAATTGGCTCTTGATTATATCCGCCAGGCCTAATGTCAGGCTTAAGTAGTTTTCCTGCGTCTCCCTTTACATCCCTTTCATATGTTTCCCTTGACATCAGAGTGATTTTTGACCCTGAATCAGCCATCATGTACACTTCTCTCCCATTCACCTTGATGTTTGCATAAGGACGCTCACACTCATCATCCTCATCCTTCACATCATCCACAGCATTTATAGTGCTAACAATAACATTTTCCAAATGAAAATCATATTCATCGTCCGATGACTTTCTTCCTTCCTCCTCGGCGCACCTCGAAGCACTCCAAAGCACACTGTTCACTGTGCGGAACTCTGGCCGGCTCTCATCTGCGACCTGCGCACACTTCGCTCTGGAGATTGGACCATGATTCCTCAGTAGGACGTCTTACCGTGTAACACAGGGAATTGCCTGACCTAGAATCCCTGTGATAGGTCTGGCACCTTTGTCCCGCCCCTACTATCCCTCCCCTTAACTTCATATACCCAAGGTGCAACGCATCTGCGCGCACACCTCGAAGCACTCCAAAGCATACTGTTCACTGTGCGGAACTCTGGCCGGCTCTCATCTGCGACCTGCGCACACTTCGCTCTGGAGATTGGACCGTGATTCCTCAGGAGGACGTCTTATCATGTAACAGGGGGAATTGCCTGACCTAGGTGATTGTTGTTTTGGCTCACCTTTGTTCCTTTATGTTACGGACTAATCTACAAACAAGGCTAGAATCTTAGAACACTCTGTGAATCTTAGAACCCTCCATGTCATTTTGCTTTACTTTGCTTATGTCCTTTCTTTTTGTCTTTGCTTGTAAAATCCCTGTGATTGGTCTGGCACCTTTGTCCCGCCCCTGCTATCCCTCCCCTTAACTTCATATACCCAAGGTGCAGTGCAGCTGCGCATGCACCTCGAAGCACTCCAAAGCACACTGTTCACTGTTAACGGTGAACGAGGGATCGGGGATTTTGAAGCCTTCAAGTAAGCTGATACGTTCTCATAGGCTAGCTCTGTGCTGTCTGGGGGCTTACTAATGTATTGAAACGTAAGACTTATAGGCAGACATATCCATGGTACCCGAAATGTCAGCACCCTGTGCGTTTAGTCTGCCGAGCATAATTATGAAAGGAAAAAAAAACGAAATCACTTAGCCTAATGAAAGATCCTTGCGCTGACTTTTTTACTGCTGTTTCGACTCGCCGAGCTAGTCTAGCTCGAGCTGCTGCCTTACCTCTACCTCTGCAATTCTCGTAAGAGGAGGAGCTGCTACAATGCGCTCTAATATGCTCTAATCAATTAAAAGTCAATACAGATTTACCTAGTAATTCGGTCGACTCGAATGAGTGTTCACAATCACTATTTGCTGAAGACTTGGAAATTCACCCTCAAAAAAGACACGCTAAAATCACTCTGGAGTGAAATGGCGACCTCACAGGGCGAGTTGAATACAAGTAATCCATCGATGGACAAAATGCCCAGTGTGTTCAAAACAGCTGATATCGACGCTTTTCAATCAGAAAATAACCGAGACTCTCCGGTTAATGCTATAGGAACTATGAATAAAGAAATTGCGTTTGACAACTCGTACAACACGGACATATGTACCCTGATGGGTATTTTTAATAGATTGATTCTTGGCGGGTTAAAAAAACAAACAGAGATTCTAGTTCAAATCGATACGTCGATTCAACAAATTCCTTTTAAAGTGAACGAAATGCTCCCTTTGCCTTACTCGTACGTGTCAATGTTAATGAAAAACAATGTCTCTGCACTTAAAACTAATGATGATGTGATGCCTAAAGACCCCCGACCCTCTAATAAGATACACAATAAAGAAACAATTACGATTGAAGATTCCCAACATCAGAATCACCTGTTTTGAGGGTAGGAGTAAGGACTCAGATGTCTCGGTTCTATTCATGGAACAAAAGATTGCTGCAACGATAGAAGGGGGAACTACCCTTGCTAAAGCAAATTTAAAAAAAGATAAAAAGAAAAATCACCAACAAAACAATCAAAATAAAAAAAATGTAGGCAAAACATCCCGGAATTTTTAAGGGACATTAATTTTAAGAATCTGATTGCTGAAGATAGTGAAGGGATGGTTGAAGCCAATGTTTTAATAAATTCAGCTATCCCACCTAATGCCACTGACGATAGGGGGAATCACAAAACGTCTAATAAGGTGACCCCCCAGATTCAGGATGGTTATTCTGAAGCTGTAAACTCCATTACTGACGCGATGAAGAAAAAAAAAAGTGATGAATCTATAGATGTTGCCACGCAGCTTACTTCTATAAAGTCCGGTCTTGTTGATATTTTTGAGATCTTTAAAGCAAATTCGATGCTGACTGAAAGCAAGTCGATTGTGAAACAAATCCCTGACTTGCCAAGTAAAGACTCGGTTACTGATGTAAAAACATTGCATAAAGAGAAGCCACAAGCGATATCTGGTAAGAGGCAATCTCCTAATCTTGCTTCTCTTTTAAAAACCAAATCATCATCGATGATGCAGATCTCACGGATAGCTAATGAAACAAAACCTGAAAGCGAAGAACCTTTTAATACCTTTGAAGAGAGATGCCGCTCGCATGCTATACGTGTGAGTGACTTGCCTTCTCGGGCCGCGGATTAAATACATGATATGGCTACTGATGATATACATACTGAAGATCAGTTCATTGAAACGAGAACGGATGATTATGCCATGCAGAACGGCACGTATTGCCACACGCATGCGCAAAAAATAGGAACGGAGGGTTCCAAAACACTACCAAAAAAGATGAAATAGCCTCTATTGTGAAAAAAATCTTAGACGATCAACTGAACAAATGAGAAAACATTGCCCATTCGTTTCCCTACAAACAATGTGGGGCTAAGTCGTCTTGTGAAACCGATGATAGCTTTGTGCCGGTAAACAATAAACATGAACTTAAAGTACCAGCAATGATTGAACTACCTAGTCTGATTCTGACTACACTATTTAGGGAACAAGTACAAATATCGTTGAATCGCCCATATATCCTATCATTATTTGCTACCATCCCTGCATTGTCTTTGATATCTTCTCCAGATATAGTACTAGTTGATTTTATTCACAAACAAAGGTTAGACTATATACGCCTGGTTATTCCGTCTCCTCTGGTTAGGAATGTATTGATGAAGGAAGCTGAGAATCGACAATGCAAAGGGTTTGACATTTATCAATACACCCCGAGTGAAACAAAAAATAATGCGAAATATCCCTTCTCTAAGGCTGTTGGAAATGAAATTCCTAATACTATCACGAAAAATGATGATTTTGATAAGCAAGAATGGTGAGGGTTGACCCTTGCTCTTAGGGAAGCCATTAACTCGCTGAAAGACTTAGCTAAACTGCTTTAGCAAGGTTAGGAACACTACTCTGCCTTCTTGGAACTCGAGAGGACACATGCATTTGTGTAATAACACCGAAGTTTGTTATATTTTACTTTCCTATGACCTGGTTTTTCTGCAAGAAACGTGGGCTACGATGCTGTTAGTTTGGGAAGACTATGACTTATGGCAATTGTTTGCCACTAAAGGTACTAAAGGTAGACCGATGGGTGGCCTTATTATTGCATGTAAACATAGTATGGAAGCTACAAACATTAATACGTGGTCCAGCTTGAACTCTTTTTAAATCGTCACATGTTCTATGAAGCTGGGTACCAACTCTATTGACGTATGTCTTATTAATGTATATTGGAACCCTTTGAAACTAACTGAAAAACACTTAATTCAAGAACTAAGCAATTTATCTTTAAAAATAGAGGCATGGAGGGAAATCTGTGTGGATGGTTTAGTGGTAATAGCTGTCGATTTAAATGCTGACTGTGAGCTTACCCACATAGAGATAGACGCATTATTGTGTGACATTGAAACTGTTAATAACAAAATCTGATCAGCTTGTTGTAACCGCAAAGTAAGAGGTGCCATATGGATGAACTTTCTGGAGATTATGGGTCTAACGAAATTGTTGAATTTCAATCATACATGGAATGCCAGAGGTTTAAGTTCAATTGTAGATTACATCTTTGTTTCTCATGGTTTGGACGAATATATATCTAAACTTAATGTGCTGAAAATGTCATCAAGCGACCACAATCTTTTGAGTATAGATATTATACATACAGAAAATATAGAACGCACTGTAACATATAATGAAGGCCTGATTACGAATGTTAGTGGTACTTGCATTCGATGATCTGTCACAAAAACGAAAAGATTTACATCTCTGCTACTTAAAGATTTTGTTGATATGTCTGATGTAGAATGTTTAAGCAATCTTTCTGCTATTACATTTACCAAGTATATTAATGATATTACACGTCGTATATGTATGAATAAGAACGTCATAAAACCGAGACTTAATCATACACATGTCTTTGACATAGATATTCTAAATCGGAAAAAACAGTTGAGACGAGATATTCGCAACATCATGCGTTCTGTACAACAAGGTGTTGAATGTGATAAGCAGATAAGAAAGCTTAAACAACAATATAAGAACTGGCAAATTTCACACAAAGCCACAAGAGATCAATTAGATGGAGAAAGAATGTCCTATATTAAAGGGAAAGATATCTCTAAATTTTGGTCCATGATTAATGAAATACAATTAACTCAAAAAAGAGGTATTACTGACACAGATTAGTGAAAGAACATGGAAAGACCACTTCACTAAAATATATGATTGCATTAAACTGGTTATCAATTCTAATTACACAAAAGCTAAAGCATGGCCACTAGACATTTCAGCTTCCAAAATTACTGATGTAATCATCAAAGCAAAAAAATCAGCTGCTCCTGGTCCTAATAATATGTCTAACAAAATTTTGAAAACTGATCCTATATTGTGGGGAAATATCTTAAATATACTTTTCAAAGACATTCTTATAAATAAGTCGATACCTGTGTCATGGAAAGTAGCCATTGTGATCCCGGTTTTCAAGAAAGTTCCCAGAACATCACCAGAAAGTTATAAGCCTATTGCCATTTCAGACCCTGAATATAAGATATTTACATCAATGATTCTTGAAGAACTAGAAGAATGGATTGCTAATGCCAACATACTAGACACTAAACAGATAGGTTTTAGAAAAAAGATAGGAACCGACTGTGGAGGACTCATACTGAAAAGTTTACAATCGAAAGCCTTCACGTAGCAAGGATGAGATATCTTTGGGGCTTCAATGGATCTCAGTAAAGCCTTTGATCTTGTAGATCGCTCAACTTTATGGCTAATTATGAGAGACTTATCAATTCCAAGCCAGCTATTAGATATAATCATGGAATTATACTCTGACACAAAAATCAGAGTAAGATTGAACTCCGATGGTCGACTCTCCTCGGAGATTCCGATATCTAATGGGCTGAGACAAGGCTGTAAATTAGCAGTGATTCTGTTTAATATATATGTTCATAAGGCTGGTAAAGAGTTGAAAAATAAAGGTCTAGTATCACCCAAATTAGGAGAAGTAGATATTGAATGGATCGCATATGCTGATGATTTTTTATTGCTGGATTGTAGAAAAGTTGGCCTGCAAAGGTTGATAAATGTTTTTGTTGCCTTTACCTCTCGCATACATTTGCAAATTAACGCTTCTAAAACTACAATTATACGACTCGGAAAAGGTAGGAAAAATCCATCGGCTTTAATATGGTTTTGCGAAGGGAAACAAATTAAATTTCAAACAGCTTTCAAATATTTAGGATATTATTTTACTGCTAATGGATCTAATGCGATGATAAAAAGACATCTAAGAACGACATCAGATATGATCCAGAGACAGATGAGTAAAATAGAGGCGAAATATTGTAAATTTACTACAATCTCTTTGAGGCAATTTTATGTGACGTCATGTATACCAAAATTGATGTACGGCTTAGAATTTTATGAACTTGAAAACACTGATTTTATAAAAAATCTAGAAAGTTTGATATGGAAAGGTGTCTTATTCTTTATACCTAAGTGTGTACCCATGGAAGTCATCAGCTATGAATTCGGTCTCCAATGATTAAGATCAATGATTATATGGGAAAAAAAAGTCTTTATGGAGAAAATGTTTAGAAGATGAATCTAAAACTTTGTATACTGTAGCAGGGAAAGATGTTACTAATCTGTTCTGCTTGAAATTGAAATTGGTGACAGAAGAAATATGGGATCTACTAGGCATTTCATTGGAAACGTTTTTGAAGAATCCTTTAAAAGTAAAAAATAAAATTCAATGTAACGATTGGCAATACACTACATCCATTGTCCAACAATCTAAAATGTTTAACCAAGTTTATACGTTTTGGAAATTCAATCCAGTTCTTGAAATTTATTTGCAGAAATATCCTTCTCAGGATTATAGAAACACCTTTATGAGATTTCGATTCAATGTGCTAAAAACAAATTATATACTGAAAAAATGGAATCTGCTTAAAAATGTTTGGGGTTGGTGTAGATATTGTAAAGTGGAAGGTATGGAAGGAACTCTGTTACATCTTCTCCTTTTATGTCCCGCCCTTTTGACACAACGTATATTGTATTTTGAACAATTTATTTTGCATTTATACTGTATTAATACTGAACTCCTGTGGTATCAAATTAGGCATAGTTGTTCTACTGTCCTAAAAATAAGAGTAATAACCTTTCTTAAGAACTTTTGTGATTTGTCCTAAAATGTTTTGAATTCCTGTTAATAACTGTTGTAGTAGTTTGTCCTACAAATGTGATCTACTTGCACCTCACTGTTGGAGTCAAATACGTCAAATTGCTATATTTGATGATTATGATTTTTATATGGTTGATTGATTTTATGACGATCTTAAAGACCTATTAATCTGTTTTGGTTTTAAAACGATAATGATCTTGTAAGTTTATGTGATTTTACAATGATTGAATTGTTTTAAATGATTGAATTGTTCTAAATGTTGTATGTTCCTGTATTAAGAAGAATGATTTTGTAAAGGTTTAAACAAACCATAAACAAATAAATAAATAAATAAATAAAAATGACCTCTGCGCTTGCATTTGGCACATGTCACTCTCATTCCTGGACAGACCACAGATGCAGCAAAATGAGTGTTGCTGGAACATCGGTAACATAGTCGGTCTTCGTTTTCTCCTCTCTCAAACTTCTACTTGTTTATCTTGGGCTCATTTCCTCCCTTATGGAGCACCCTTTCCTTGCCCTTATTCCTTTTTTTGTTTTTCTGGTCATTCACACTCATAATCTCTGACTTTGGCTCACTAGCGTCTTTCTTGGCTAATTTTGCGATGCAAGCCAATGAGTGTTCCACTCTGCGGGTGATGGTCAACACCTCATCCAACCCTGGTTCGTCCTTGAGCCAATAGTTCCTCGCGGATGCGGTCGGAACAACAGTGTGTCATGAATTGATCACGTAAGTGCTTGTCGTATGACTCTTTAAACTTGCACGAAGATGCCAATTGGCGGAGGGCAGTAATGTATTCTTCTACTGACTCTGATGGTTCCTGTACTCTCATACAGAAGTTATATCTTTCAAGTATTGTGCTAGTCTTTGGATTAAAATGCAAATCCAACTTTGCAAATGCAATATCTAATTCGGACATGCCTCTCCTTCACCATCGCTCACAATCTGTGGTAGAGCTTCAAAGATCCTCTGACTTTCGTAGCCTAGATGGCGCATTAAAAGAACAGGCTTTCTGTCGTTTGAGAAAGAGTTTCCACCAACCGCTTTCAAATAATGGGCGAATCCCTTCTTCCATTGAGCCCACTTAATTTTCACCGGGCCCGGAGTCGCCATAAACATGGGTGGACCACTGACATTGGACATGGCCATATTACTGGGTGTCTGATAAAGACTCAGGTGGCTACCTTCCCTCATGCTTCTTTGTAGAGCTCGTCACTTGGCTTTAGCCTTAGATTCCTTATAATGTCTCCTCTTTGTCTCCTTACACTTAAATGTTTGTACTTTCACAGCCAAAAAAATATATATTTTTTGTAGCTTTGGTTGCCTTCCTTTCACTGCCTCCTTTTCTGTGCCCCTTTTTTGCTCTGTGTAACTCTCTTCATTTGCTTCTTCACCCCTGACTTTTCGCCTTGCTTTCTTCCCAGCTTAATGTCTTTTAGCAAGGTGCTTTACCCCTCAGTGCTTCTGTTACTGTGTTTCTCCTTGCTCCCTTCCCAACTGAAGTGTTCTTTAAAATGATAGTTTACCCCTTTCACTGTGCATCAGTATCTGTCTTCACCCCTCCTCCTGTTTCATCCACTGACTGCTTTACGGTGCGTGCGCACACCGTGTAATACGGTAATGATGCGGTATGGATGCAGCCTTCCTGGCCAGCGCGTATGGGAGGGCACTTCAAGAGACAGCTGAAGCGGTTACTCGTCGTTTATTAAGTATTATAATACAAATAAGGACCTCCAGCCTTATGGGCACCTGCAGACACTCAGGCAGGCAGGCAGGCAGCAACCATAGAACACTACATGAACACAAACATCTACATCACAGCTCAGGTGGAATGCTACCTCACCAGCTGACAAGGATGCACTGCAACCCCAATCAGCCCATTGCATTATACACACATGTAAGTACTACTATAGCTGAGACTGATATCATTCATCTAATACATAGACTGATAACATACACATTAACCTGAGCTATGACTACAGCGAGCACTGTATCCTATTTAACATATAACTATACCACATTCGAGATATAACTATAACAGTGACCATGCGCGTCCTTCACTGAAGTCCTGTTAAAAACAAGCATTTGCAAAGCCAACCGTTTTGGCTTGTATATAAGTATTAGGCATTTGCCAGGCACGGCTATTGTATGGCCATCTACTCGCACCATTTTGAAGCTGCTACCATCAGTGGCCAGTTGATACCACTGGAGCAGTGCCTGGCAAATGCCTTTCCCATGCCTACACAAAAGCCCAAACTGTTGGCATTCCCCATGCTTGTTATAGCAGGCTGTGGGTTTATTAACCTGGGAATAAATATCACCCGTTTGCCTTAATCACCAATGGGATCTGTCAGGCTTTACCTACCTGGGCACCCTTCCAGCCCAGCACTCCATTTACTTTTCCTGATAATGGCCTCCAGTAAGTGATTAGGCTTCCTCGGCTCACCTTTGGTAGCAACGTTGAACAGCAAGGCTGATGAAGTGGAGTCTTATACAGCACAACACAGCTGAACTAAGAGTGTGCCCAGAGGCCTTTAATTGCCTTTAAAAACACCACAGTAGCCAGGAAGCAACCGGTGAAATCGCTGTAACTGCTAATGGGATTGCCTCACTGAGAGGGTAAAGTTTAGAGTAGTAGATCAGGACCCACCTCAGTAAAAAGATGGTGACCTTTGGTATCCTAGGTCATTGACTGGACAGTCAGCTGAAAGGTCTCATGGCCAACAGCCCAAGAATCGTCGCCTTGGACTCTTACTGGCCCTGAACCCTAAATTAGTCAAATGGGAACCAAGGCTGTTTTTCTTTGGTAGTGCTTGTCAGCTACCACTCCCAAGGGAGGCGCTAGAAGGCATAGTATGCAAAGAAGCACCCAAGGACATCTCTTCATTGTTTCTTTGAAGCCTTTTCAGAGAACCCCTAGGGCCTGTTTCAGCAGACTTGCCACAAGGCACTTTGATCAGTGGGCTTCGCAGAGCTAGAAAGCAGTGGGTGATCGTCCCATGGCCATTGGTATGCTACTTCGCCCCGATCGCGTGATTAAAATGCACCAGGGGTGAGATTGGAACCTCCGACCCCGTGTTCGTTGTGTGCTCCAAAGGCAGGAAGCTCCTGGGCCAAGAAGCCAGGCAGCGACTGAGCAGCCGCCTCCTGTACTAGGTAAGGTTTGGACGAGAATGGCAGGCCGGGAGCAGTCTCAAATGGATATATGTATGTATGTATATCGCGGTATGTATATGCATAACGTCAGCGCTTTGAGACTATAATAATGGTAAAAGGTGCTATGTAAATGACAACTACAATACACGCGTGACACCCATGGGCTTAAGGGTATTGTACGTTTTTACCGTATAAAAAAGTCAGACCCCACCAAAAGACCTAAAACAAACACCACGAAAAATTCGGACTACCAAGGTCGTCACCATCAAGGTGTCCAAGGAAGTGAAGACGTTCGGCTTCTACATGGACCCCACCCTCTCATTCGACAAAGATCACACATATCGCACATCAGGTGCCAAAATAACTGGTTTTCCACCATGAACAAAATACAACTAAAATCAGCATCCATGGTTCACAAAGCCCTTAACAATGCCACCCCTAGCTATCTCACCGATAAATTATCTAAAAGATGCTCTACTAGACCTGCAAGAACTTCCAATGTCAACAGCCTCATCACACCTAGATTTAAATTGTCCAAGGCCGGAGGAACTTGCTTCCAGGTCCAAGCAGCCCAACTCTGGAACTCACTGCCACCTACCTTACGTGAAGACCAGCCATTTCTGAAATTCAGATCTAAACATATCAATCTCCTGAAAGCCTCTGATATCTAGCTGATCAGTACCCACCCAGCTCCCTTACTCCCTAGAGTAGACTGGCTACATTTCTGAGCAGTCATGCTAGACACCTCCCGGTTACCACTCTATCCCACTTGCACCTCCTTGATCTGTGCTAGTTAGCCTGATAGTGCCTTTTTAAGCTAGTCTCGTCCTACCACTAATCGACCTCTCTGGTCTATGTATATTGAGCCTGGCTGTAGCCTGCTACTATTTCACCCTTATTCTGCACTCCATTGTTCAAAAGTCTAATTTTTACGTGTCAGCATGCTACATGTAAAATCCGGTATTCACTCAAATGTAACCTGTATATAATTGTACATATATGCACATCACTACACACTATTTGTAACCTGTACATTACTGTATATTTATGTTCTTCATTGTATATTATCTGTAACCTGTAACCTAAGCTTTGCATTTTCTGTACTGCTGCGCCCAGTAACCTCCGGGTCTGGTGCGCCTTACAAGTGATTAAACAAACAAACAAACATCCCCCATCTAGGTGCACAGCCACATCCCATCTCTAGGGTTACAGCAAAATCCCACCTCTAGGGTTAAAGCCACATACCACCTCTAGGGTTACATCCACATCTCACAGTCTAGGGTAACAGTCATATCCCCCCATTGAGAGTTACAGCCACATCCCCATCTAGGTTTACAGCCACATCCCACCTCTATGGAAACATCCACACACCCCCGCATCTACGGTTACATCCCCATCCCCCATCTAGGTTTACAGACACATCCCACCTCTAGGGTTACAGCCACATCCCACCTCTAGGGAAACATCCACACCCCCCCCATCTAGGGTTACAGCCAAATCCCCATCTAGGTTTACAGACACATCCCACCTCTAGGGTTACAGCCACATCCCACCCCCAGGGTTACAGGCACTTCCCACCTCTAGGGTTACAGCCACTTCCCACCTCTAGGGTAACAGCCACATCCCACCTCTAGGATTACAGCAGCATCCCACCTCCAGGGTTACAGCCACTTCCCACCTCCAGGGTTTCAGCCACTTCACTCCTTTAGCGCTACAATCACTTCACACCTCTATGGGCACAGCTGCAGCCCACCTCTAGGGTTATAGCCATGCGCCCCTCTAGAAATACAGCCACGTCACACCTCGAGGGATACAGCCACGCCTCACCTCCAGAAATACAGCCACATCCCACATCTAGGGTTACAGCCATATCCCACCTCTAGGGTTACAGCCACAGCCCACCCAAAGGGTTACAGCCACTTCACACCTTTAGTGTTACAGCCACTTCACACCTCTAGGGTCAAATCTACATCCCACCTCTAGGGTTACAGCCACGTCCCCCCTGGAGCAATGCAGCCACGTCACACCTATAGGGTTACAGCCACATCCCACCTCTAGGGTTACAGCCCCATCCCAACTCCAGGGTTACAGCGACTTCACACATTTAGTGTTACAGCCACTTCACACCTCTAGGGTCACAGCCACATCTCACCTCTAGGGTTACAGACACATCCCCCCTCAAGCAGTACAGCCACTTCAGACCTCTAGGGCCACAGCCACATCCCATTTCTAGGGTGACAGCCATGTCCCCCCTCGAGCAATACAGCCACATCCCACCTCTAGGGTTACAGGGACGTCCAACCTCCAGGAATACAGCCACGTCCCACCTCTAGGGTTACAGCAACACCCCACCTCTAAGGTTACAGCCGATGCCACCCCCGGGGTTACAGCCACTTCCCACCTCTAGGGTTACAGCCACATCCCACCTATAGGGTTACAGCAGCATCCCACCTCCAGGGTTACAGCCACTTCACACCTTTAGCGTTACAACCACTTCACACCTCTATGGTCACAGCCACAGCCCACCTCTAGGGTTACAGCCACACCCCACTTCTGGGGTTACAGCCACATCCCACCTTTAGCATTACAGCCACTTCACACCTCTAGGGTCACAGCCACAACCCACCTCTAGGGATACAGCCACATCCCATCTCTAGGGCTACAGCCACACCCCACTTCTGGGGTTACAACCACATCCCACAATTAGCATTACAGCCACTTCACACCTCTAGGGTCACAGCCACAACCCACCTCTAGGGTTACAGCCATGTCCCCCCTCCAGCAATACAGCCACGTCACACCTCCAGGGTTACAGCCATATCCCACCCCCAGGGTTACATCCACATGCCACCACTAGGGTTACAGTCACATCCCACCTCCAGGGTTACAGCCACTTCCCACCTCCAGGGTTACAGCCACGTCACGCCTTTAGTTTTGCAGCCACTTCACACCTCTAGGGTCACAGCCACATCCCACCTCTAGGGTTAAAGCCAAGTACCCCCGCGAGCAATACAGCCATGTCAAACCTCTAGTGTTACAGCCACATCCCACCTCCAGGGTTACAGCCACATCCCACCTTCAGGGTTACAGCCACTTCACACCTCTAAGGTCACAGTCACATCCCACCTCTAGGGTTAAAGCCAAGTCCCTCCGCGAGCAATACAGCCATGTCAAACCTCTAGGGTTACAGCCACATCCCACCTCCAGGGTTACAGCCACATCCCACCTCCATGGTTACAGCCACTTCACAGCTCCAGCGTTACAGCCACTTCACACCTCCAGGGTCACAGCCACTTCACACATCTAGGGTCACAGCCATATCCCACCTCTAGGGTCACAGCCACTTCCCACTTCCAAGGTTACAGCCATGTCCCACCTCCAGGGTTACAGCCACGTCCCACCTCCATGGTTACAACCACTTCACACCTCCAGCATTACAGCCACTTCACACCTCCAGGGTCACAGCCACTTCACACCTCTAGGGTCACAGCCATATCCACCGCTAGGGTCACAGCCATGTCCCACCTCTAGGGTCACAGCCATGTCCCACCTCTAGGGTCACAGCCACATCCCACCTCTAGGGTTACAGCAAAGACCCCCTCGAGCAATACAGCCACGTCACATCTCTAGGGTTACAGCCACATCCCACCCCCAGGGTTACAGCCACATCACACCTGCAGGCTTACAGCCACATCCCACCACTAAGGTTACAGCCAAATCCCACCTCCAGGGTTACAGCCACTTCCCAGCTCCAGGGTTACAGCCATGTCACACCTTTAGCATTACAGTGACTTCACACCTCTAAGGTCACAGCCACATTCCACCTCTAGGGTTACAGCTAGGTTCTCCCTCGAGCAATACAGCCACATCACACCTCTAGAGTTACAGCCACATCCCACCTCCAGGGTTACAGCCACTTTCCACCTCCATGGTTACAGCCACTTCACAGCGCCAGCGTTACAGCCACTTCACACCTCCAGGGTCACAGCCACTTCACACCTCTAGGGTCACAGCCATGTCCCACCTCTAGGGTCACAGCCATGTCCCACCTTCAGGGTTACAGCCATGTCCCACCTCCATGGTTACAGCCACTTCACACCTCCAGGGTCACAGCCAGTTCACACCTCTAGGGTTACAGCCATATCCCACAATCAGGGTCACAGCAACGTCCCACCTCCAGGGTTACAGCCACATCCCACCTCTAGGGTCACAGCCAAATCCCACCTCTAGGGTTACAGGCACTTCCCACCTCCAGGGTCACAGCCACGTCCCACCTCCATGGTTACAGCCACTTCGCACCTCCAGCAGTACAGCCACTTCACACCTCTAGGGTCACAGCCACGTCCCACCTCCAGGGTCACAGCCACATCCCACCTCCAGGGTTACAGCCACGTCCCACCTCCAGGGTTACAGCCACGTCCCACCTCTATTGTCACAGCCAAATCCCACCTCTAGGGTTACAGGCACTTCCCACCTCCAGGGTCACAGCCACGTCCCACCTCCATGGTTACAGCCACTTCGCACCTCCAGCAGTACAGCCACTTCACACCTCTAGGGTCACAGCCACGTCCCACCTCCAGGGTCACAGCCACATCCCACCTCCAGGGTTACAGCCACGTCCCACCTCTAGGGTCACAGCCACATCCCACCTCTAGGGTTACAGCTAAGTGCCCCCCAGCCATATTCCACCTCTAGGGTTAAATCCAAGTCCCCCCTCGAGCAATACAGTTACGTCACATCTCTAGGGTTACAGCCACATCCCACCTCCAGAGTTACAGCCACTTCCCACCTCCACTGTTACAGCCACTTCACACCTCCAGTGTCACAGCCACATCCCACCTCTAGGGTCACAGCCACATCCCACCTCCAGGGTTACAGCCACGTCCCACCTCCAGGGTTACAGCCATTTCTCACCTTTAGGGTTACAGCCACAGCACAACTCTAGAGTTAGAGCCACATCACACCTCTAGGAATACAGCCACATCCCACCTCCATGGTTACACCCACGTCACACATTTAGAGTTACAGCCACTTCACACCTCTAGGGTCACAGCCACATCCCACCTCTAGGGTTACAGCTAAGTCCCACCTTGAGCATTACACCCACATCCCATCTCCAGGGTTACAGCGACATCCCACCTCCAGGGTTACAGCCACGTCCCACCCACAGGGTTACAGCCACTTCCCACCTCCATGGTTACAGCCACTTCACATCTCCAGCGTTACAGCCACTTCACACCTCCAGGGTCACAGCCACTTCACATCTCTAGGGTCACAGAAATATCCCACCTCTAAGTTTACAGCTACGTCCCACCTCCAGAGTTACAGCCACGTCCCACCTCCAGGTTTACAGCCACTTCACACCTCTAGGGTTACAGCCATGTCTCACTTCTAGGGTTACAGCCACGGCACAACTCTAGGGTTAGAGCCACGTCACACCTCTAGGGAAACAGCCACATCCCACCTTTAGGGTTACAGCCACATCCCACCTTTAGGGTTACAGCCACATCTCACCTCTAGGCATACCAGAATACCTCCTGAAGAAACTACAATGAATCCAAAATACAGCAGCCAGACTGTTCCTCAAACTATCCAGAAGAGACCACATCACGCCAGCCCTAATAACACTGCACTGGCTCCCAGTCAAACATCGCATCACCTTCAAAACAATGTGCATAACACACAGGGCAATCAGCGGACAAGTAGCTGAATTCCTACTAAAGAAAATAACAATCTACAAGCCGAGACTCCTCAGATCAAGCAACAAAATACACCTGGACCAAAAACCATACCTTAAGAAAAAGCTTGGGGGCTCCTCCTCCTACTTAGCTGCAAAAACCTGGAACAACATCCCGAAAGAAATAAGAAACAGCAAAGACCACCTACAGTTCAGAAAATTACTAAAAACCTGGCTCTTCAACACCACAGATTCAAACTGAAAAACTGAAACAACCAAACTGGAAACACCAAGAAAAGGATGATTAAATTCAGGATGGCACTGACAACACCCAGAACCGACCAGAGAACCTCTTACTACAACAAGAGAGACAATGCTAAGTTGAATAAGACACAAGGGACACCCATGAGGACAGGAATCAGCATCCCTAGCCAACTCCAGCCAACAACCTCACCCACCCCTTAATTGCTACCAGGTATCATACTTGTATAGAGTTGTATGAAAGATAGCACTTGCCACACTTGAAATAAGTGGCATTGCATGGCATTGACTGTATGAAGTTGTGAATGAGGGCTGGTGCCGCCCCTGGACGTAATTGTAAGCGTTGACATGTGCCACGTTTCGAAAGGGCTGGGAGCGATAGTCTGCATAAACAACTGATGAATGCCAACCACCCGCCAAATATGGATGGAGTAGCCTTGGCTAGCCAATGCCGTTCACCAAGTGGATTGGGAATGCTCTCTGGGCCTGATTTGAAGGACGCACAAACGCCAGCCTACCCCGCATACAGACAGGTGTCACATAGGTGGCCGAGGCCGAACTTGGGTAAGGTTATGAATGTGAGTGGATGCCATGTGTGAAAGGGACTGTGAGTATCGGATGGCCCAGACCAGGACAGAGACGCAGAGATGCTCCCGCACACCACCTGGAGAGAATACGGAAATTCAGCAACTCACTTCCAGACAGCAATGCCAATTAACCAATCCACTAACAATTTCAACCTTCTGCATACACCGCTCAAACTCTAACCAAACACAACCACAAGCCTACAACACAACAATCCGCACAAACTTCAGTACACTGCAACAACAAAACAAACCACACATAGACTCGCACAACAGCACACAACGACTACCGACTGTAAAACACCTCAAGCCTAACCAACGAACCTACCGGGCAGAGGTTGCCAACAGCACATAACTGCTCTCTTTTCCAGCTTATTCCCAATAACTCATCCCCCCCACCCTATTACCCTATTTTCAGAGCCGGCAGGGCGCCAGGGGAGCACTGCGGTGGTGATAGTGCACCGTACAAATATCCTTTAACATTAACATACAACCACATCCCACCTCTAGGCCTACAACCACATCCCACCTCTGGGGTTACAGCCACATCCTACTGCTAGGGTTACATCCACATCCCACCTCTAGGAATACAGCCACTTGCCACCTCTAGGGTTACAGCCACATCCCACCTCTAGGGATACAGCCACAGTCCACCTCTAGGATTACAGCCACAGTCCACCTCTAGGGTTACAGCCACGTCCCACCTCCAGGGTTGCAGCCACGTCCCACCTCTAGGGTTACAGCCACATCAGACCTCCGGGAAGCACATGTTTCTACTTGCATTCCTAACACCCTACTAGGAGAAGAGGCTACAAACCAAAGTCATAAGAAACTCCCAGGCACATGTGCCTCCGTGCAGCCAGCCATGCCACACAGACCTGCTCCCTTTAGACATGCAGCCGCCATGCACTATGCACGCGTGTCATTCTGGCAATGGCATGTGTGTCAGCTCCCTGGCGACCCTGCACTCTCAAGTACATACTTTATTCATATGTATTTGACTTTTATAGCGGCTTTATCCAAGGCGCTGCATGAGAAGATAACAGTACCGTCATTGTATGAGTCATCCAAGTCATGTGCACAAAGTTAACTTATGACACACATTTTAACAATACATTTTCAGGGCCCATTAGTGACAAGTTCAAGAGGTGTCACTGCAGCAAAAACTGAGCAGGAGAGCGTAGCTGTCATTACAGCAAAATCTCAGCGTAGTTACCTCTTCAGCAAGAACTGAAAGTAGCGGTCTCCAGCGAGAAATGAGCAGAAGAGCCTAGCTGTCACTATAGCAAAAACTAAGCGGAAGACTGTAGCTGTCTCTTCAGCGGGAACTGAGCAGAAGAGCGTAGCTGTCACTTCAGCAAGGACTGAGTAGAAGAACAAAGCTGACTCTTCAGTCAAAACTGAACTAAAGAGCATCGCTGTCTCTTCAACAAGAACTAAGATGAAGAAAATAGCTGTCTGTTCAGCAAGAACTGAGCAGGAAAGTGTACCTGTCTCTTCAGCAAGAACTGAGCGGAAGAGTGTAGTTTTCTCTTCGGCAAAAATTTAGCAGAAGTGCAAAGCTTTCTCTTCAGCAAGAACTGAGCAGAAGAGGGTAGCTGTCTCTTCAGAACTGCGCAGAAGGCTTAGCTGTCTCGTCAGCAAGAACTGAGCAGAAGGCTTAGCTGTCTCATCAGCAATAAGTGACTGGAAGAGCAAAGCTGTCTCTTCAGCAAGAACTGAACAGAAGAGCACTGCTGTGAGGAATTTGACCATCCTCAAGGTGGGTCTACGCTCTCCTGGGCTTTTTTGAAATTGGAAATGAAACTGAATGATGGTAGATAAACCTCTGGAAAATGTGTGGGGCTAATCTGCACACATTTTCCTATGCTCACTGCACGACATATACTTGTGTACTCTGGGTGGATTCAGCCTACAGGCACCGTCAGACCTGTCATATTTAGTTGGAATATGACAGCCAAGAGTACATCAATGCATCCCAGAAGGGGGTGGGCAAAACCTTCCTTCTGCCATGGCCAGCCTAATTAACTAACAAAGGCTCCACAGACCACGCTTTCCTTTGTTAGCGGTTGGTGGCAGCCTTGCATACTAATCAGAGTTAATTCAAACAGGCCCACATGAGGCCTGGTTGCAGGACTAACAAAGGACAGGAAATCCCCAACAACCTTTGGAATGCACAGTGTGAACCTGAAGCCAGCTCCAGCCTCTCAGCATCAAGGGCAGTGACCTGTTGTGTCTAGTACATGTGTTTACAGTAGGCAACCCCTGCAATGGAACCCCAGTCAGAGGGGAGGATTATGTGATTTGATGTAGCTAGAAAGTCTGTTCTCGCCACAGCTTCAGGGAGACCTGCCTATTTAATCAGGAACCACAGAGAGCTCAATTAACCAGAGACACCCTGTGATCCTCGACAGACAGGAAGATGGGTGGGACTTAGTATTAAATGTTGTCACCCCTTTCCCTTTTCTGTTGCAGAGCACACTAGTTATGACCTCATGCGCAAATGATATTGTTAGTGGGGACCCAGGATTGGTTCATTAAGGTAGGATTAGCCTACATCAATCACTGTGAACCATTTGGCTTCAAAAGTGGTCCAAGCCCCTCTTTTGGGCAGATCATCTGAAGACAGACGTTGCAAGGAGTAACAAGAAGTACTCATTTGGACCCTGGCTGAGGGTACAGTTTGCCTTACAGCTTCTTCAGATCCCTCCCCTAAACATCACCCAGGGAACGGAGGTAGATACTGAATCCAGAGGGCCCTCCAGCAGCTCCAGAACCGGTATCCAGCCAGCACACAGCGTGCCCTGCTAGGCTCTGCAAGCAAGCTTCCTAGGTGGGAAGTGCCAGAGAGTCTCTGAACCAAACCAAGGACAAGGCAGCTGCCTGCAACATTCTCCTCGGCTGTGGGCTGTCCACCTTAAAGCATGACATGTGCTCAGCGAAAAAGCTAGGAGGAGTGCCACGCCATGACAAGCATCAACCAGCATCCACCTTAAAAGACATTTTCGAGCCAGTCGAGCCCCTCGAGCTTCAACCGACTGCGCCATTGACTGTTGTCACGATGCAGCCACTAACATTGTCCGAGACGCCCTGACCAGTGCTTCAGACCCACCAACCAGCATTGAGACGACGATTCCTGAACCTGAGCTACCATGTAGGCCAGCCTGCAGCCGTCCATCAAGCCTCGCTCGCTGATCTGCCTGCTGCCTGATACCCTCATCTTGAACTCTGTCGCAGGAGCTGCAAAGCTCCCTAAACCCGTCTCGACCCAGTCGAGCAACAAGAACTTGTACAAGCACAAGGTATATTGTGGTTTTGTCCTCCTGGTCCTTTCCAAAAGCCCCTAGTGACATTTTATGACCCATTGCTCCCTTTGTGCTGAAACCAAGTATCCTTGAACTATTGTGATTAATTACTTTCCTGTCAGTATTCAGAGTGCATCCTTTTCCTTCTTGAAACTGTCTGTCCTCTGTATTCTGTTACAGGGTGGGTTGTATTTTGTAGTGTGCTAGAATTGCCTGTTGAATAATAATAAAGTAGATATGTGTATACAACCTTGACTGGACAATCCCTTTTATTATTGGGTAGTAATTGTATTTTCGCTGTGTTGCAACTAGCCAACTATCCATGACCTTGTGGAGATAAGCCTGCCGGTCCGTCCACGTTACCAAAACTGGACAAGGAGGTTTATAATTTGCTTGTGTTTCCAATATGTTTGTATCCCTTCTGGTGTGCTAGAGGTGTGGGGCTGATTGATGGTTTAGAAACCGATATTCATCCATGGACCACTAGTGCCCCGGAAGTTGATTCGTCACAATTGCTGTCTCTTCAGCAAGAGCTAAACAGAAGAAAATAGCTGTCTGTTTAGCAAGAACTGAGCAGAAGAGTGTAGCTATCTCTTCAGCAAGAACTGAGCGGAAGAGCGTATCTGTCTATTTAGCAAAAACTGAGCAGAAGCGCATAGCTTTCTTTTCAGCAACAACTGAGTGGAAGAGTGTAGCTGACACTTCAGCAAGAACTGAACAGAAGAGCATTTCTGTGTCTTCAGCAAGAACAGAGCTGAAGGGCGTAGCTGTCTCTACAGCAAGAACTGAGCAGAAGCGCAAAGCTGTCTTTTCAGCACAACCTGAACAGAACATTACTGTCTCTCCAACAAGAACAGGGCAGAAGAGCGTAGCTGTCTCTTAAGTACTGAGTAGAAGCGCAAAGCTGTCTCTTCAACAAGAACTGAACAGAAGAGCATGTCTGTGTCTTCAGCAAGAATAGAGCAGAAGAGCAGGCGTCCCTAGGGAGTCAGGGCCGGTTTGGGATTAAAAAAATTACAACAAAAAAAGATTTTTTTTTTCAAATGTATTTTTCTTTCCAAAAGGCCTTTCATCCTTCTTAGCTCGAGAAATGAGTACCAACACAGGTTGGGTGATATTGTATGCATATTTGTTCTATAAAAGAGAGCTTAGTGTAAGTGCTATACAATAACGTTATCATTTGGCCTTGAACGTCTGCTCGGATTCACAGTAATTTGACAGTATGGACCTATACACACTGATATGAATGATACATATGGTGATCCATTCCTGTATGAAATGTATATCATATTATGGTGATAGTGTAACCATATTTTTCGTAGTGTACTTAGGAACAATGCTAGTTGATGCCACTTCCTGTTTTGTCAAGGGGTGAAAGGTCGTGTTTCACCGCTTACCAGGATATCACTTTGAGGTGGGGCAAATGACATCACTTCTGGTAATGTCATCAGACGTCAAGGGTCATGAGGCGAGGGATGGGCCACTTTTTTGAGGCGAGGGGTGGGCCACTTTTTTTTGGGTGACTGGGCCTATTTCTTGTCCCAGTCTGACCCTGTAGAAGAGAAAAGCTTTCTCTTCAGCAAGACTGGGCAGAGGAGCTTAGATGTCTCTTCAGCAAGAAATGAATAGAAGAGCATTGCTGTCTCTTCATCAAGAACAGAGCAGAAGAGTGCAGCTGTCTTTTCAGCAAGAACAGGGCAGTAGAGCGCAGCTGTCATTTCAGCAAGAACTGGGCAGTAGAGCGCAGCTGTCATTTCAGCAAGAACAGGGCAGTAGAGCGCAGCTGTCATTTCAGCAAGAACAGGGCAGTAAAGCGCAGCTGTCATTTCAGCAAGAACTGGGCAGTAGAGCGCAGCTGTCATTTCAGCAAGAACTGGGCAGTAGAGCGCAGCTGTCATTTCAGCAAGAACAGGGCAGTAGAGCGCAGCTGTCATTTCGGATGGACTAGTGTCATTGGTTTTGAAAGATGGGACGGAACAAGGCCATTTAAAAATAATCCATAATAAAAGGAACTGAAATCTAGGAATAGAGGAAGCCAGTGGAGCCGGAACAACTAGGGGGACACATGGGCAGAAACGACTAAAGAGAATGGACTGGCGCCGCAGTGTGCTCTAGAGACTGGGGAGGAAGGGACTGCGTGCAGAAGTGTGCTCTAGAGACTGGGGAGGAAGGGACTGCGTACAGAAGTGTGCTCTAGAGACTGGGGAGGAAGGGACTGCGTGCAGAAGTGTGCTCTAGAGACTGGGGAGGAAGGGACTGCGTACAGAAGTGTGCTCTAGAGACTGGGGAGGAAGGGACTGCGTGCAGAAGTGTGCTCGGGAGACTGGGGAGGAAGGGACTGCGTGCAGAAGTGTGCTCTGGAGACTGGGGAGGAAGGGACTGCGTGCAGAAGTGTGCTCTGGAGACTTGGAAGGAAGGGACTGCGTGCAGAAGTGTGCTCTAGAGACTAGGGAGGAAGGGACTGCGTGCAGAAGTGTGCCATGGAGACTGGGGAGGAAGGGACTGCGTGCAGAAGTGTACCATGGAGACTGGGGAGGAAGGGACTGCGTACAGAAGTGTGCTCTAGAGACTGGGGAGGAAGGGACTGCGTGCAGAAGTGTGCTCTGGAGACTGGGGAGGAAGGGACTGCGTACAGAAGTGTGCTCTAGAGACTGGGGAGGAAGGGACTGCGTGCAGAAGTGTGCTCTAGAGACTGGGGAGGAAGGGACTGCGTGCAGAAGTGTGCTCTGGAGACTGGGAAGGAAGGGACTGCGTGCAGAAGTGTGCTCTAGAGACTGGGGAGGAAGGGACTGCGTGCAGAAGTGTGCCATGGAGACTGGGGAGGAAGGGACTGCGTGCAGAAGTGTGCTCTAGAGACTGGGGAGGAAGGGACTGCGTGCAGAAGTGTGCTCTAGAGACTGGGGAGGCAGGGACTGCGTACAGAAGTGTGCTCTAGAGACTGGGGAGGAAGTGACTGCGTGCAGAAGTGTGCTCGGGAGACTGGGGAGGAAGGGACTGCGTGCAGAAGTGTGCTCTGGAGACTGGGAAGGAAGGGACTGCGTGCAGAAGTGTGCTCTAGAGACTGGGGAGGAAGGGACTGCGTGCAGAAGTGTGCCATGGAGACTGGGGAGGAAGGGACTGCGTGCAGAAGTGTACCATTGAGACTGGGGAGGAAGGGACTGCGTGCAGAAGTGTACCATAGAGACTGGGGAGGAAGGGACTGCGTGCAGAAGTGTGCTCTAGAGACTGGGGAGGAAGGGACTGTGTGCAGAAGTGTGCTCTAGAGACTGGGGAGGAAGGGACTGCGTACAGAAGTGTGCTCTAGAGACTGGGGAGGAAGGGACTGCGTGCAGAAGTGTGCTCTAGAGACTGGGAAGGAATGGACTGCGTGCAGAAGTGTGCTCTAGAGACTGGGAAGGAATGGAAGTGTGCTATGGAGACTGGGGAGGAAGGGACTGCGTGCAGAAGTGTGCTCTAGAGACTGGGGAGGAAGGGACTGCATGCAGAAGTGTGCTCTAGAGACTGGGGAGGAAGGGACTGCGTGCAGAAGTGTGCCATAGAGACTGGGGAGGAAGGGACTGCGTGCAGAAGTGTGCCATAGAGACTGGGTCTGCACGCAGCAGCGTGCCGTAGAGACTGGGGAGGAAAGGACTGCGTGCAGAAGTGTGCCATAGAGACAGGGGAGGAAGGGACTGCGTGCAGAAGTGTGCTCTAGAGATTGGGAAGGAAGGGACTGTGTGCAGAAGTGTGCTCTAGAGACTGGGGAGGAAGGGACTGCGTACAGAAGTGTGCTCTAGAGACTGGGAAGGAAGGGACTGCGTGCAGAAGTGTGTTCTAGAGACTGAGGAGGAAGGGACTGCGTACAGAAGTGTGCTCTAGAGACTGGGGAGGAAGGGACTGCATACAGAAGTGTGCTCTAGAGACTGGGAGGAAGGGACTGCGTACAGAAGTGTGCTCTAGAGACTGGGAAGGAAGGGACTGCATGCAGAAGTGTGCTCTAGAGGCTGGGGAGGAAGGGACTGCGTACAGAAGTGTGCTCTAGAGACTGGCGAGGAAGGGACTGCGTGCAGAAGTGTGCCATAGAGACTGGGGAGGAAGGGACTGCGTGCAGAAGTATGCTCTAGAGACTGGGGAGGAAGGACTGTGTGCAGAAGTGTGCTCTAGAGACTGTGGAGGAAGGGACTGCGTGCAGAAGTGTGCCATGGAGACTGGGGAGGAAGGGACTGCATGCAGAAGTGTGCCATGGAGACTGGGGAGGAAGGGACTGCGTGCAGAAGTGTACCATGGAGACTGGGGAGGAAGGGACTGCGTGCAGAAGTGTGCTCGGAAGACTGGGGAGGAAGGGACTGCGTGCAGAAGTGTGCCATGGAGACTGGGGAGGAAGGGACTGCGTGCAGAAGTGTGCTCAGGAGACTGGGGAGGAAGGGACTACGTGCAGAAGTGTGCTCTGGAGACTGGGAAGGAAGGGACTGCGTGCAGAAGTGTGCCATAGAGACTGGGGAGGAAAGGACTGCACGCAGCAGTGTGCCATAGAGAGTGGGAAAGAAGGGACTGCGTGCAGAAGTGTGCCATAGAGAATGGGGAGGAAGGGACTGCACGCAGCAGTGTGCCATGTAGACTGGGGAGGAAGGGACTGCGTGCAGAAGTGTGCCATAGAGACTGGGGAGGAAGGGACTGCATGCAGAAGTGTGCCATCGAGACTGCGTGCAGAAGTGTGCCATAGAGACTGGGACTGCGCGCAGCAGCGTGCCATAGAGACTGGGGAGGAAGGGACTGCGCGCAGCAGCGTGCCATATAGACTGGGGAGGAAGGGACTGCGTGCAGAAGTGTGCCATAGAGACTGGGGAGGAAGGGACTGGGTGCAGAAGTGTGCCATAGAGACTGGGGAGGAAGGGACTGGGTGCAGAAGTGTGCCATAGGGACTGGGGAGGAAGGGACTGCGTGCAGAAGTGTGCCATAGAGACTGGGACTGCGCGCAGCAGCGTGCCATAGAGACTAGGGAGGAAGGGACTGCGTGCAGAAGTGTGCCCAAGAGACTGGGGAGGAAGGTACTGCGTGCAGAAGTGTGCCATAGAGACTGGGGAGGAAGGGACTGCGTGCAGCAGCGTGCCATAGAGACTGGGGAGGAAGGGACTGCGTGCAGAAGTGTGCCCTAGAGACTGGGGAGGAAGGGACTGCGTGCAGCAGCGTGCCATAGAGACTGGGGAGGAAGGGACTGTGTGCAGAAGTGTGCCATAGAGACTGGGGAGGAAGGGACTGCGTGCAGCAGCGTGCCATAGAGACTGGGGAGGAAGGGAATGCGTGCAGAAGTGTGCCATAGAGACTGAGGAGGAAGTGAGTGGGTGCAGCAGCATGCCATAGAGACTGGGACTGCACGCAGCAGCGTGCCATAGAGACTGGGGAGGAAAGGTCTGGGTGCAGCAGCGTGCCATAGAGACTGGGACTGCACGCAGCAGCATGCCATAGAGACTGGGGAGGAAGGGACTGCGTGCAGAAGTGTGCCATAGAGACTGGGGAGGAAGGGACTGCGAGCAGAAGTGTGCCATAGAGACTGGGGAGGAAGGGACTGCGTGCAGAAGTGTGCCATGGAGACTGGGACTGTGTGCAGCAGCGTGCCATAGAGACTGGGGAGGAAGGGACTGCATGCAGAAGTGTGCCATAGAGACTGGGGCTGCATACAGAAGTGCGCCATAGAGACTGGGGAGGAAGGGACTGCATGCAGAAGTGTGCCATAGAGACTGGGGCTGCATACAGAAGTGCGCCATAGAGACTGGGGAGGAAGGGACTGCGTGCAGAAGTGTGCCATAGAGACTGGAGAGGAAGGGACTGCATGCAGAAGTGTGCCATAGAGACTGAGGCTGCATACAGAAGTGCGCCATAGAGACTGGGGAGGAAGGGACTGCGTGCAGAAGTGTGCCATAGAGACTGGGGAGGAAGGGACTGGGTGCAGCAGCGTGCCATAGAGACTGGGGAGGAAGGAACTGCGTGCAGAAGTGTGCCATAGAGACTGGGGAGGAAGGGACTGCATACAGAAATGTGCCATAGAGACTGGGGAGGAAGTGACTAGGTGCAGCAGCATGCCATAGAGACTGGGACTGCACGCAGCAGCGTGCCATAGAGACTGGGGAGGAAGGGACTGCGTGCAGAAGTGTGCCATAGAGACTGGGGAGGAAGGGACTGCGTGCAGAAGTGTGCCATAGAGACTGGGGAGGAAGGGACTGGCTGCAGCAGCGTGCCATAGAGACTGGGGAGGAGGGGACTGTATGCAGAAGTGTGCCATAGAGACTGGGGCTGCATACAGAAGTGCGCCATAGAGACTGGGGAGGAAGGGACTGCATGCAGAAGTGTGCCATAGAGACTGGGGCTGCATACAGAAGTGCGCCATAGAGACTGGGGTGGAAGGGACTGCGTGCAGAAGTGTGCCATAGAGACTGGGGAGGAAGGGACTGCATGCAGAAGTGTGCCATAGAGACTGGGGCTGCATACAGAAGTGCGCCATAGAGACTGGGGAGGAAGGGACTGCGTGCAGAAGTGTGCCATAGAGACTGGGGAGGAAGGGACTGGGTGCAGCAGCGTGCCATAGAGACTGGGGAGGAAGGAACTGCGTGCAGAAGTGTGCCATAGAGACTGGGGAGGAAGGGACTGCATACAGAAATGTGCCATAGAGACTGGGGAGGAAGTGACTAGGTGCAGCAGCATGCCATAGAGACTGGGACTGCACGCAGCAGCATGCCATAGAGACTGGGGAGGAAGGGACTGCGTGCAGAAGTGTGCCATAGAGACTGGGGAGGAAGGGACTGCGTGCAGAAGTGTGCCATAGAGACTGGGGAGGAAGGGACTGGCTGCAGCAGCGTGCCATAGAGACTGGGGAGGAGGGGACTGCGTGCAGAAGTGTGCCATAGAGACTGGGACTGCGCGCAGCAGCATGCCATAGAGACTGGGGAGGAAGGGACTGCGTGCAGAAGTGTGCCATAGAGACTGGGGAGGAAGGGACTGCATGCAGAAGTGTGCCATAGAGACTGGGACTGCGCGCAGCAGCATGCCATAGAGACTGGGGAGGAAGGGACAGCGTGCAGAAGTGTGCCATAGAGACTGGGGAGGAAGGGACTGCGTGCAGAAGTGTGCCATAGAGACTGGGGAGGAAGGGACTGCGTGCAGAAGTGTGCCATAGAGAATGGGAAGGAAGGGACTGCGTGCAGAAGTGTGCCATAGAGACTGGGGAGGAAGTAGCTGGGTGCAGCAGCATGCCATAGAGACTGGGACTGCAGTGCCATAGAGACTGGGGAGGAAGGGACTGTGTGCAGAAGTGTGCCATAGAGACTGGGGAGGAAGGGACTGCATGCAGAAGTGTGCCATAGAGACTGGGACTGCGCGCAGCAGCATGCCATAGAGACTGGGGAGGAAGGGACTGCGTGCAGAAGTGTGCCATAGAGACTGGGGAGGAAGGGACTGCGTGCAGAAGTGTGCCAAAGAGACTGGGGAGGAAGTGACTGGGTGCAGCAGCGTGCCATAGAGACTGGGGAGGAAGGGACTGCGTTCAGAAGTGTGCCATAGAGACTGGGGAGGAAGGGACTGCGTGCAGAAGTGTGCCATAGAGACTGGGGAGGAAGGGACTGGGTGCAGCAGCGTGCCATAGAGACTGGGGAGGAAGGGACTGCGTGCAGAAGTGTGCCATAGAGACTGCGGAGGAAGGGACTGCATGCAGAAGTGTGCCATAGAGACTGGTGGGAAAAGGACTGCGTGCAGAAGTGTGCCATAGAGCCTGGGGAGGAAGTGACTGGGTGCAGCAGCGTCCCATAGAGACTGGGACTGCACGCAGCAGCGTGCCATAGAGACTGGGGAGGAAGGGACTGCGTGCAGAAGTGTGCCATAGAGACTGGGACTGCGCGCGCCAGCATGCCATAGAGACTGGGGAGGAAGGGACTGCGTGCAGAAGTGTGCCATAGAGACTGGGGAGGAAGGGACTGCGTGCAGAAGTGTGCCAAAGAGACTGGGGAGGAAGTGACTGGGTGCAGCAGCGTGCCATAGAGACTGGGGAGGAAGGGACTGCGTGCAGAAGTGTGCCATAGAGACTGGGGAGGAAGGGACTGCGTGAAGAAGTGTGCCATAGAGACTGGGGAGGAAGTGACTGGGTGCAGCAGCGTGCCATAGAGACTGGGGAGGAAGGGACTGCATGCAGAAGTGTGCCATAGAGACTGGGAGGAAGGGACTGCGTGCAGAAGTGTGCCATAGAGACTGGGGAGGAAGGGACTGGGTGCAGCAGCGTGCCATGGAGACTGTGGAGGAAGATACTGCTCACAGCAGTGTGCCATAGAGACTGGAGAGGAAGGGACTGGGTGCAGCAATATGCCATAGAGACTGGGGAGGAAGGGACTGCGTGCAGAAGTGTGCCATAGAAACTGCGGAGGAAGGGACTGCATGCAGAAGTGTGCCATAGAGACTGGGGGGGAAAGGACTGCGTGCAGAAGTGTGCCATAGAGACTGGGGAGGAAGTGACTGGGTGCAGCAGCGTGCCATAGAGACTGGGACTGCACGCAGCAGCGTGCCATAGAGACTGGGGAGGAAGGGTCTGCGTGCAGAAGTGTGCCACAGAGACTGGGACTGCGCGCGCCAGCATGCCATAGAGACTGGGGAGGAAGGGACTGCGTGCAGAAGTGTGCCATAGAGACTGGGGGGGAAAGGACTGCATGCAGAAGTGTGCCATAGAGACTGGGGAGGAAGTGACTGGGTGCAGCAGCGTGCCATAGAGACTGGGACTGCAGGCAGCAGTGTGCCATAGAGACTGGGCAGGAAGGGACTGCGTGCAGAAGTGTGCCATAGAGACTGGGGAGGAAGGGACTGCGTGCAGAAGTGTAGACTGGGACTGTGCACAGCAGCGTGCCATGGAGACTGGGGAGGAAGGGACTGCGTGCAGAAGTGTGCCATAGAGACTGGGGAGGAAGGGACTGCGTGCAGAAGTGTGCCATAGAGACTGGGGAGGATGGGACTGGGTGCAACTGCGCGCCATAGAGAATGGGGAGGAAGGGACTGTGTGCAGAAGTGTGCCCTAGAGACTGGGGAGGAAGGGACTGCGTGCAGCGGCGTGCCATAGAGACTGGGGAGGAAGGAACTGCATGCAGAAGTGTGCCATAGAGACTGGGACTGTGTGCAGCAGCGTGCCATAGAGACTGGGGAGGAAGGGACTGCGTGCAGAAGTGTGCCATAGAGACTGGGGCTGCATACAGAAGTGTGCCATACAGACTGGGGAGGAAGGGACTGCGTGCAGAAGTGTGCCATAGAGACTAGGGAGGAAGGGACTGCGTGCAGAAGTGTGCCATAGAGACTGGGGAGGAAGGGACTGGGTGCAGCAGCGTGCCATAGAGACTGGGGAGGAAGGGACTGCGTGCAGAAGTGTGCCATAGAGACTGGGGAGGAAGGGACTGCGTGCAGCAGCGTGCCATAGAGACTGGGGAGGAAGGGACTGCGTGCAGCAGCGTGCCATAGAGACTGGGGAGGAAGGGGCTACGTGCAGAAGTGTGCCATAGAGACTGGGGAGGAAGGGAATGCATGCAGAAGTGTGCCATAGAGACTGGGGAGGAAGGGACTGCCTGCAGAAGTGTGCCATAGAGACTGGGACTGTGTGCAGCAGTGTGCCATAGAGACTGGGGAGGAAGGGACTGCGTGCAGAAGTGTGCCATAGAGACTGGGGAGGAAGTGACTGGGTGCAGCAGCGTGTCATAGAGACTGTGGAGGAAGGGACTGCGTGCAGAAGTGTACCATAGAGACTGGGGAGGAAGGGACTGCGTGCAGAAGTGTGCCATAGAGACTGGGGAGGAAGGGACTGGGTGCAGCAGCTTGCCATAGAGACTGGGGAGGAAGGAACTGCGTGCAGAAGTGTGCCATAGAGACTGGGGAGGAAGGGACTGGGTGCAGCAGCATGCCATAGAGACTGGGACTGCACGCAGCAGCGTGCCATAGAGACTGGGGAGGAAGGGACTGCGTGCAGAAGTGTGCCATAGAGACTGGGGAGGAAGGGACTGAGTGCAGAAGTGTGCCATGGAGACCGGGGAGGAAGGGACTGGGTGCAGCAGCATGCCATAGAGACTGGGGAGGAAGGGACTGCGTGCAGAAGTGTGCCATAGAGACTGGGGCGGAAGGGACTGCGTGCAGAAGTGTGCCATAGAGAATGGGAAGGAAGGAACTGCGTGCAGAAGTGTGCCATAGAGACTGGGGAGGAAGTAACTGGGTGCAGCAACATGCCATAGAGACTGGGACTGCACGCAACAGCATGCCATAGAGACTGGGGAGGAAGGGACTGCGTGCAGAAGTGTGCCATAGAGACTGGGGAGGAAGGGACTGCATGCAGAAGTGTGCCATAGAGACTGGGACTGCGCGCAGCAGCATGCCAAAGAGACTGGGACTGCGCGTAGCAGCATGCCATAGAGACTGGGGAGGAAGGGACTGCGTGCAGAAGTGTGCCATAGAGACTGGGGAGGAAGGGACTGCGTGCAGAAGTGTGCCAAAGAGACTGGGAGGAAGTGACTGGGTGAAGCAGCGTGCCATAGAGACTGGGGAGGAAGGGACTGCGTGCAGAAGTGTGCCATAGAGACTGGGGAGGAAGGGACAGCGTGCAGAAGTGTGCCATAGAGACTGGGGAGGAAGGGACTGGGTGCAGCAGCGTGCCATGGAGACTGGGGAGGAAGATACTGCTCACAGCAGTGTGCCATAGAGACTGGGGAGGAAGGGACTGGGTGCAGCAGCGTGCCATAGAGACTGGGGAGGAAGGGACTGCGTGCAGAAGTGTGCGATAGAGACTGCGGAGGAAGGGACTGCATGCAGAAGTGTGCCATAGAGACTGGGGGGAAAAGGACTGCATGCAGAAGTGTGCCATAGAGACTGGGGAGGAAGTGACTGGGTGCAGCAGTGTGCCATAGAGACTGGGACTGCACGCAGCAGCGTGCCATAGAGACTGGGGAGGAAGGGACTGCGTGCAGAAGTGTGCCATAGAGACTGGGGAGGAAGGGACTGCATGCAGAAGTGTGCCAAAGAGACTGGGGAGGAAGTGACTGGGTGCAGCAGCGTGCCATAGAGACTTGGGAGGAAGGGACTGCGTGCAGAAGTGTGCCATAGAGACTGGGGAGGAAGGGACTGCGTGCAGAAGTTTGCCATAGAGACTGGGGAAGAAGGGACTGGGTGCAGCAGCGTGCGATGGAGACTGGGGAGGAAGATACTGCTCACAGCAGTGTGCCATAGAGACTGGGGAGGAAGGGACTGGGTGCAGCAGCGTGCCATAGAGACTGGGGAGGAAGGGACTGCGTGTAGAAGTGTGCCATAGAGACTGGGGAGGAAGGGACTGCATGCAGAAGTGTGCCATAGAGACTGGGACTGCGCGCAGCAGCATGCCATAGAGACTGGGGAGGAAGGGACTGCGTGCAGAAGTGTGCCATAGAGACTGGGGAGGAAGGGACTGCGTGCAGAAGTGTGCCAAAGAGACTGGGGAGAAAGTGACTGGGTGCAGCAGCGTGCCATAGAGACTGGGGAGGAAGGGACTGCGTGCAGAAGTGTGCCATAGAGACTGGGGAGGAAGGGACTGCGTGCAGAAGTGTGCCATAGAGACTGGGGAGGAAGGGACTGGGTGCAGCAGCGTGCCATAGAGACTGGGGAGGAAGGGACTGCGTGCAGAAGTGTGCCATAGAGACTGCGGAGGAAGGTACTGCATGCAGAAGTGTGCCATAGAGACTGGTGGGAAAAGGACTGCGTGCAGAAGTGTGCCATAGAGACTGGGGAGGAAGTGACTGGGTGCAGCAGCGTGCCATAGAGACTGGGACTGCACGCAGCAGCGTGCCATAGAGACTGGGGAGGAAGGGACTGCGTGCAGAAGTGTGCCATAGAGACTGGGGAGGAAGGGACTGCGTGCAGAAGTGTGCCAAAGAGACTGGGGAGGAAGTGACTGGGTGCAGCAGCGTGCCATAGAGACTGGGGAGGAAGGGACTGCGTGCAGAAGTGTGCCATAGAGACTGGGGAGGAAGGGACTGCGTGAAGAAGTGTGCCATAGAGACTGGGGATGAAGTGACTGGGTGCAGCAGCGTGCCATAGAGACTGGGGAGGAAGGGACTGCGTGCAGAAGTGTGCCATAGAGACTGGGGAGGAAGGGACTGCGTGCAGAAGTGTGCCATAGAGACTGGGGAGGAAGGGACTGGGTGCAGCAGCGTGCCATGGAGACTGGGGAGGAAGATACTGCTCACAGCAGTGTGCCATAGAGACTGGGGAGGAAGGGACTGGGTGCAGCAGCATGCCATAGAGACTGGGGAGGAAGGGACTGCGTGCAGAAGTGTGCCATAGAGACTGCGGAGGAAGGGACTGCATGCAGAAGTGTGCCATAGAGACTGGGTGGGAAAGGACTGCGTGCAGAAGTGTGCCATAGAGACTGGGGAGGAAGTGACTGGGTGCAGCAGCGTGCCATAGAGACTGGGACTGCACGCAGCAGCGTGCCATAGAGACTGGGGAGGAAGGGACTGCATGCAGAAGTGTGCCATAGAGACTGGGACTGCGCGCGCCAGCATGCCATAGAGACTGGGGAGGAAGGGACTGCGTGCAGAAGTGTGCCATAGAGACTGGGGGGGAAAGGACTGCGTGCAGAAGTGTGCCATAGAGACTGGGGAGGAAGTGACTGGGTGCAGCAGCGTGCCATAGAGACTGGGACTGCAGGCAGCAGTGTGCCATAGAGACTGGGCAGGAAGGGACTGCGTGCAGAAGTGTGCCATAGAGACTGGGGAGGAAGGGACTGCGTGCAGAAGTGTAGACTGGGACTGTGCACAGCAGCGTGCCATGGAGACTGGGGAGGAAGGGACTGCGTGCAGAAGTGTGCCATAGAGACTGGGGAGGAAGGGACTGGGTGCAGCAGCGTGCCATGGAGACTGGGGAGGAAGATACTGCTCACAGCAGTGTGCCATAGAGACTGGGGAGGAAGGGACTGGGTGCAGCAGCATGCCATAGAGACTGGGGAGGAAGGGACTGCGTGCAGAAGTGTGCCATAGAGACTGGGACTGCGCGCAGCAGCATGCCATAGAGACTGGGGAGGAAGGGACTGCGTGCAGAAGTGTGCCATAGAGACTGGGGAGGAAGGGACTGCGTGCAGAAGTGTGCCAAAGAGACTGGGGAGGAAGTGACTGGGTGCAGCAGCGTGCCATAGAGACTGGGAAGGAAGGGACTGCGTGCAGAAGTGTGCCATAGAGACTGGGGAGGAAGGGACTGCGTGCAGAAGTGTGCCATAGAGACTGGGGAGGAAGGGACTGGGTGCAGCAGCGTGCCATAAAGACTGGGGAGGAAGGGACTGCGTGCAGATGTGTGCCATAGAGACTGCGGAGGAAGGGACTGCATGCAGAAGTGTGCCATAGAGACTGGTGGGAAAAGGACTGCGTGCAGAAGTGTGCCATAGAGAGTGGGGAGGAAGTGACTGGGTGCAGCAGCGTGCCATAGAGACTGGGACTGCACGCAGCAGCGTGCCATAGAGACTGGGGAGGAAGGGACTGCGTGCAGAAGTGTGCCATAGAGACTGGGGAGGAAGGGACTGCATGCAGAAGTGTGCCATAGAGACTGGGACTGCGCGCGCCAGCATGCCATAGAGACTGGGGAGGAAGGGACTGCGTGCAGAAGTGTGCCATAGAGACTGGGGAGGAAGAGACTGCATGCAGAAGTGTGCCATAGAGACTGGGGAGGAAGTGACTGCGTGCAGAAGTGTGCCATAGAGACTGGGGAGGAAGGGACTGCGTGCAGAAGTGTGCCATAGAGACTGGGGAGGAAGGGACTGGGTGCAGCAGCGTGCCATGGAGACTGGGGAGGAAGATACTGCTCACAGCAGTGTGCCATAGAGACTGGAGAGGAAGGGACTGGGTGCAGCAGCATGCCATAGAGACTGGGGAGGAAGGGACTGCGTGCAGAAGTGTGCCATAGAGATTGCGGAGGAAGGGACTGCATGCAGAAGTGTGCCATAGAGACTGGGGGGGAAAGGACTGCGTGCAGAAGTGTGCCATAGAGACTGGGGAGGAAGTGACTGGGTGCAGCAGCGTGCCATAGAGACTGGGACTGCACGCAGCAGCGTGCCATAGAGACTGGGGAGGAAGGGACTGCGTGCAGAAGTGTGCCATAGAGACTGGGGGGGAAAGGACTGCGTGCAGAAGTGTGCCATAGAGACTGGGGAGGAAGTGACTTGGTGCAGCAGCGTGCCATAGAGACTGGGACTGCAGGCAGCAGTGTGCCATAGAGACTGGGCAGGAAGGGACTGCGTGCAGAAGTGTAGACTGGGACTGTGCACAACAGCGTGCCATGGAGACTGGGGAGGAAGGGACTGCGTGCAGAAGTGTGCCATAGAGACTGGGGAGGAAGGGACTGCGTGCAGAAGTGTGCCATAGAGACTGGGGAGGATGGGACTGGGTGCAACTGCGCGCCATAGAGAATGGGGAGGAAGGGACTGTGTGCAGAAGTGTGCCCTAGAGACTGGGGAGGAAGGGACTGCGTGCAGCGGCGTGCCATAGAGACTGGGGAGGAAGGAACTGCATGCAGCAGCGTGTCATAGAGACTGGGGAGGAAGGGACTGCGGGCAGAAGTGTGCCATAGAGACTGGGGAGGAAGGGACTGCGTCCAGAAGTGTGCCATAGAGACTGGGGAGGAAGGGACTGCGTGCAGAAGTGTGCCATAGAGACTGGGACTGTGTGCAGCAGCGTGCCATAGAGACTGGGGAGGAAGGGACTGCGTGCAGAAGTGTGCAGAAGACACTGGGGCTGCATACAGAAGTGTGCCATACAGACTGGGGAGGAAGGGACTGCGTGCCGAAGTGTGCCATAGAGACTGGGGAGGAAGGGACTGCGTGCAGAAGTGTGCCATAGAGACTGGGGAGGAAGGGACTGGGTACAGCAGCGTGCCATAGAGACTGGGGAGGAAGGGACTGCGTGCAGAAGTGTGCCATAGAGACTGGGGAGGAAGGGACTGCGTGCAGCAGTGTGTCATAGAGACTGGGGAGGAAGGGACTGCGTGCAGCAGCGTGCCATAGAGACTGGGGAGGAAGGGGCTACGTGCAGAAGTGTCCCATAGAGACTGGGGAGGAAGGGAATGCATGCAGAAGTGTGCCATAGAGACTGGGGAGGAAGGGACTGCCTGCAGAAGTGTGCCATAGAGACTGGGACTGTGTGCAGCAGTGTGCCATAGAGACTGGGGAGGAAGGGACTGCGTGCAGAAGTGTGCCATAGAGACTGGGGAGGAAGTGACTGGGTGCAGCAGCGTGTCATAGAGACTGTGGAGGAAGGGACTGCGTGCAGAAGTGTGCCATAGAGACTGGGGAGGAAGGGACTGCGTGCAGAAGTGTGCCATAGAGACTGGGGAGGAAGGGACTGGATGCAGCAGCTTGCCATAGAGACTGGGGAGGAAGGAACTGCGTGCAGAAGTGTGCCATAGAGACTGGGGAGGAAGGGACTGGGTGCAGCAGCATGCCATAGAGACTGGGACTGCACGCAGCAGCGTGCCATAGAGACTGGGGAGGAAGGGACTGTGTGCAGAAGTGTGCCATAGAGACTGGGGAGGAAGGGACTGAGTGCAGAAGTGTGCCATGGAGACTGGGGAGGAAGGGACTGGGTGCAGCAGCATGCCATAGAGACTGGGGAGGAAGGGACTGCGTGCAGAAGTGTGCCATAGAGACTGGAGAGGAAGGGACTGCGTGCAGAAGTGTGCCATAGAGACTGGGGAGGAAGGGACTGCGTGCAGAAGTGTGCCATAGAGAATGGGAAGGAAGGGACTGCGTGCAGAAGTGTGCCATAGAGACTGGGGAGGAAGTAACTGGGTGCAGCAACATGCCATAGAGACTGGGACTGCACGCAGCAGCATGCCATAGAGACTGGGGAGGAAGGGACTGCGTGCAGAAGTGTGCCATAGAGACTGGGGAGGAAGGGACTGCATGCAGAAGTGTGCCATAGAGACTGGGACTGCGCGCAGCAGCATGCCAAAGAGACTGGGACTGCGCGCAGCAGCATGCCATAGAGACTGGGGAGGAAGGGACTGCGTGCAGAAGTGTGCCATAGAGACTGGGGAGGAAGGAACTGCGTGCAGAAGTGTGCCAAAGAGACTGGGAGGAAGTGACTGGGTGCAGCAGCGTGCCATAGAGACTGGGGAGGAAGGGACTGCGTGCAGAAGTGTGCCATAGAGACTGGGGAGGAAGGGACTGCGTGCAGAAGTGTGCCATAGAGACTGGGGAGGAAGGGACTGGGTGCAGCAGCGTGCCATGGAGACTGGGGAGGAAGATACTGCTCACAGCAGTGTGCATTAGAGACTGGGGAGGAAGGGACTGGGTGCAGCAGCGTGCCATAGAGACTGGGGAGGAAGGGACTGCGTGCAGAAGTGTGCGATAGAGACTGCGGAGGAAGGGACTGCATGCAGAAGTGTGCCATAGAGACTGGGGGGGAAAAGGACTGCATGCAGAAGTGTGCCATATAGACTGGGGAGGAAGTGACTGGGTGCAGCAGTGTGCCATAGAGACTGGGACTGCACGCAGCAACGTGCCATAGAGACTGGGGAGGAAGGGACTGCGTGCAGAAGTGTGCCATAGAGACTGGGGAGGAAGGGACTGCATGCAGAAGTGTGGCATAGAGACTGGGGAGGAAGGGACTGCGTGCAGAAGTGTGCCAAAGAGACTGGGGAGGAAGTGACTGGGTGCAGCAGCGTGCCATAGAGACTTGGGAGGAAGGGACTGCGTGCAGAAGTGTGCCATAGAGACTGGGGAGGAAGGGACTGCGTGCAGAAGTTTGCCATAGAGACTGGGGAAGAAGGGACTGGGTGCAGCAGCGTGCGATGGAGACTGGGGAGGAAGATACTGCTCACCGCAGTGTGCCATAGAGACTGGGGAGGAAGGGACTGGGTGCAGCAGCGTGCCCTAGAGACTGGGGAGGAAGGGACTGCGTGTAGAAGTGTGCCATAGAGACTGGGGAGGAAGGGACTGCATGCAGAAGTGTGCCATAGAGACTGGTGGGAAAAGGACTGCGTGCAGAAGTGTGCCATAGAGACTGGGGAGGAAGTGACTGGGTGCAGCAGCGTGCCATAGAGACTGGGACTGCACGCAGCAGCGTGCCATAGAGACTGGGGAGGAAGGGACTGCGTGCAGAAGTGTGCCATAGAGACTGGGGAGGAAGGGACTGCATGCAGAAGTGTGCCATAGAGACTGGGACTGCGCGCGCCAGCATGCCATAGAGACTGGGGAGGAAGGGACTGCGTGCAGAAGTGTGCCATAGAGACTGGGGAGGAAGGGACTGCGTGCAGAAGTGTGCCAAAGAGACTGGGGAGGAAGTGACTGGGTGCAGCAGCGTGCCATAGAGACTGGGGAGGAAGGGACTGCGTGCAGAAGTGTGCCATAGAGACTGGGGAGGAAGGGACTGCGTGAAGAAGTGTGCCATAGAGACTGGGGAGGAAGTGACTGGGTGCAGCAGCGTGCCATAGAGACTGGGGAGGAAGAGACTGCGTGCAGAAGTGTGCCATAGAGACTGGGGAGGAAGGGACTGCGTGCAGAAGTGTGCCATAGAGACTGGGGAGGAAGGGACTGGGTGCAGCAGCGTGCCATGGAGACTGGGGAGGAAGATACTGCTCACAGCAGTGTGCCATAGAGACTGGGGAGGAAGGGACTGGGTGCAGCAGCATGCCATAGAGACTGGGGAGGAAGGGACTGCGTGCAGAAGTGTGCCATAGAGACTGCGGAGGAAGGGACTGCATGCAGAAGTGTGCCATAGAGACTGGGGGGGAAAGGACTGCGTGCAGAAGTGTGCCATAGAGACTGGGGAGGAAGTGACTGGGTGCAGCAGCGTGCCATAGAGACTGGGACTGCACGCAGCAGCGCGCCATAGAGACTGGGGAGGAAGGGACTGCGTGCAGAAGTGTGCCATAGAGACTGGGACTGCGCGCGCCAGCATGCCATAGAGACTGGAGAGGAAGGGACTGCGTGCAGAAGTGTGCCATAGAGACTGGGGGGGAAAGGACTGCGTGCAGAAGTGTGCCATAGAGACTGGGGAGGAAGTGACTGGGTGCAGCAGCGTGCCATAGAGACTGGGACTGCAGGCAGCAGTGTGCCATAGAGACTGGGCAGGAAGGGACTGCGTGCAGAAGTGTGCCATAGAGACTGGGGAGGAAGGGACTGCGTGCAGAAGTGTAGACTGGGACTGTGCACAGCAGCGTGCCATGGAGACTGGGGAGGAAGGGACTGCGTGCAGAAGTGTGCCATAGAGACTGGGGAGGAAGGGACTGCGTGCAGAAGTGTGCCATAGAGACTGGGGAGGATGGGACTGGGTGCAACTGCGCGCCATAGAGAATGGGGAGGAAGGGACTGTGTGCAGAAGTGTGCCCTAGAGACTGGGGAGGAAGGGACTGCGTGCAGCGGCGTGCCATAGAGACTGGGGAGGAAGGAACTGCATGCAGCAGCGTGTCATAGAGACTGGGGAGGAAGGGACTGCGTGCAGAAGTGTGCCATAGAGACTGGGGAGGAAGGGACTGGGTGCAGCAGCGTGCCATAGAGACTGGGGAGGAAGGGACTGCGTGCAGAAGTGTGCCATAGAGACTGGGGAGGAAGGGACTGCGTGCAGCAGCGTGCCATAGAGACTGGGGAGGAAGGGACTGCGTGCAGCAGCGTGCCATAGAGACTGGGGAGGAAGGGGCTACGTACAGAAGTGTGCCATAGAGACTGGGGAGGAAGGGAATGCATGCAGAAGTGTGCCATAGAGACTGGGGAGGAAGGGACTGCGTGCAGAAGTGTGCCATAGAGACTGGGACTGTGTGCAGCAGTGTGCCATAGAGACTGGGGAGGAAGGGACTGCGTGCAGAAGTGTGCCATAGAGACTGGGGAGGAAGTGACTGGGTGCAGCAGCGTGTCATAGAGACTGTGGAGGAAGGGACTGCGTGCAGAAGTGTGACATACAGACTGGGGAGGAAGGGACTGCGTGCAGAAGTGTGCCATAGAGACTGGGGAGGAAGGGACTGGGTGCAGCAGCTTGCCATAGAGACTGGGGAGGAAGGAACTGCGTGCAGAAGTGTGCCATAGAGACTGGGGAGGAAGGGACTGGGTGCAGCAGCATGCCATAGAGACTGGGACTGCACGCAGCAGCGTGCCATAGAGACTGGGGAGGAAGGGACTGCGTGCAGAAGTGTGCCATAGAGACTGGGGAGGAAGGGACTGAGTGCAGAAGTGTGCCATGGAGACTGGGGAGGAAGGGACTGGGTGCAGCAGCATGCCATAGAGACTGGGGAGGAAGGGACTGCGTGCAGAAGTGTGCCATAGAGACTGGAGAGGAAGGGACTGCGTGCAGAAGTGTGCCATAGAGACTGGGGAGGAAGGGACTGCGTGCAGAAGTGTGCCATAGAGAATGGGAAGGAAGGGACTGCGTGCAGAAGTGTGCCATAGAGACTGGGGAGGAAGTAACTGGGTGCAGCAGCATGCCATAGAGACTGGGGAGGAAGGGACTGCGTGCAGAAGTGTGCCATAGAGACTGGGGAGGAAGGGACTGCATGCAGAAGTGTGCCATAGAGACTGGGACTGCGCGCAGCAGCATGCCAAAGAGACTGGGACTGCGCGCAGCAGCATGCCATAGAGACTGGGGAGGAAGGGACTGCGTGCAGAAGTGTACCATAGAGACTGGGGAGGAAGGGACTGCGTGCAGAAGTGTGCCAAAGAGACTGGGAGGAAGTGACTGGGTGCAGCAGCGTGCCATAGAGACTGGGGAGGAAGGGACTGCATGCAGAAGTGTGCCATAGAGACTGGGGAGGAAGGGACTGCGTGCAGAAGTGTGCCATAGAGACTGGGGAGGAAGGGACTGGGTGCAGCAGCGTGCCATGGAGACTGGGGAGGAAGATACTGCTCACAGCAGTGTGCCATAGAGACAGGGGAGGAAGGGACTGGGTGCAGCAGCGTGCCATAGAGACTGCAGAGGAAGGGACTGCATGCAGAAGTGTGCCATAGAGACTGGGGGGGAAAAGGACTGCATGCAGATGTGGGCCATAGAGACTGGGGAGGAAGTGACTGGGTGCAGCAGTGTGCCATAGAGACTGGGACTGCACGCAGCAGCGTGCCATAGAGACTGGGGAGGAAGGGACTGCGTGCAGAAGTGTGCCATAGAGACTGGGGAGGAAGGGACTGCATGCAGAAGTGTGCCATAGAGACTGGGGAGGAAGGGACTGCGTGCAGAAGTGTGCCAAAGAGACTGGGGAGGAAGTGACTGGGTGCAGCAGCGTGCCATAGAGACTTGGGAGGAAGGGACTGCGTGCAGAAGTGTGCCATAGAGACTGGGGAGGAAGGGACTGCGTGCAGAAGTTTGCCATAGAGACTGGGGAAGAAGGGACTGGGTGCAGCAGCGTGCGATGGAGACTGGGGAGGAAGATACTGCTCACAGCAGTGTGCCATAGAGACTGGGGAGGAAGGGACTGGGTGCAGCAGCGTGCCATAGAGACTGGGGAGGAAGGGACTGCGTGTAGAAGTGTGCCATAGAGACTGGGGAGGAAGGAACTGCATGCAGAAGTGTGCCATAGAGACTGGGACTGCGCGCAGCAGCATGCCATAGAGACTGGGGAGGAAGGGACTGCGTGCAGAAGTGTGCCATAGAGACTGGGGAGGAAGGGACTGCGTGCAGAAGTGTGCCAAAGAGACTGGGGAGGAAGTGACTGGGTGCAGCAGCGTGCCATAGAGACTGGGGAGGAAGGGACTGCGTGCAGAAGTGTGCCATAGAGACTGGGGAGGAAGGGACTGCGTGCAGAAGTGTGCCATAGAGACTGGGGAGGAAGGGACTGGGTGCAGCAGCGTGCCATAGAGACTGGGGAGGAAGGGACTGCGAGCAGAAGTGTGCCATAGAGACTGCGGAGGAAGGGACTGCATGCAGAAGTGTGCCATAGAGACTGGTGGGAAAAGGACTGCGTGCAGAAGTGTGCCATAGAGACTGGGGAGGAAGTGACTGGGTGCAGCAGCGTGCCATAGAGACTGGGACTGCACGCAGCAGCGTGCCATAGAGACTGGGGGGGAAGGGACTGCGTGCAGAAGTGTGCCATAGAGACTGGGGAGGAAGGGACTGCATGCAGAAGTGTGCCATAGAGACTGGGGGGGAAAAGGACTGCATGCAGAAGTGTGCCATATAGACTGGGGAGGAAGTGACTGGGTGCAGCAGTGTGCCATAGAGACTGGGACTGCACGCAGCAGCGTGCCATAGAGACTGGGGAGGAAGGGACTGCGTGCAGAAGTGTGCCATAGAGACTGGGGAGGAAGGGACTGCATGCAGAAGTGTGCCATAGAGACTGGGACTGCGCGCAGCAGCATGCCAAAGAGACTGGGACTGCGCGCAGCAGCATGCCATAGAGACTGGGGAGGAAGGGACTGCGTGCAGAAGTGTGCCATAGAGACTGGGAAGGAAGGGACTGCGTGCAGAAGTGTGCCAAAGAGACTGGGAGGAAGTGACTGGGTGCAGCAGCGTGCCATAGAGACTGGGGAGGAAGGGAATGCGTGCAGAAGTGTGCCATAGAGAATGGGAAGGAAGGGACTGCGTGCAGAAGTGTGCCATAGAGACTGGGGAGGAAGTAACTGGGTGCAGCAGCATGCCATAGAGACTGGGGAGGAAGGGACTGCGTGCAGAAGTGTGCCATAGAGACTGGGGAGGAAGGGACTGCATGCAGAAGTGTGCCATAGAGACTGGGACTGCACGCAGCAGCATGCCAAAGAGACTGGGACTGCGCGCAGCAGCATGCCATAGAGACTGGGGAGGAAGGGACTGCGTGCAGAAGTGTGCCATAGAGACTGGGGAGGAAGGGACTGCGTGCAGAAGTGTGCCAAAGAGACTGGGAGGAAGTGACTGGGTGCAGCAGCGTGCCATAGAGACTGGGGAGGAAGGGACTGCGTGCAGAAGTGTGCCATAGAGACTGGGGAGGAAGGGACTGCGTGCAGAAGTGTGCCATAGAGACTGGGGAGGAAGGGACTGGGTGCAGCAGCGTGCCATGGAGACTGGGGAGGAAGATACTGCTCACAGCAGTGTGCCATAGAGACTGGGGAGGAAGGGACTGGGTGCAGCAGCGTGCCATAGAGACTGGGGAGGAAGGGACTGCGTGCAGAAGTGTGCGATAGAGACTGCGGAGGAAGGGACTGCATGCAGAAGTGTGCCATAGAGACTGGGGGGGAAAAGGACTGCATGCAGATGTGGGCCATAGAGACTGGGGAGGAAGTGACTGGGTGCAGCAGTGTGCCATAGAGACTGGGACTGCACGCAGCAGCGTGCCATAGAGACTGGGGAGGAAGGGACTGCGTGCAGAAGTGTGCCATAGAGACTGGGGAGGAAGGGACTGCATGCAGAAGTGTGCCATAGAGACTGGGGAGGAACGGACTGCGTGCAGAAGTGTGCCAAAGAGACTGGGAGGAAGTGACTGCGCGCGCCAGCATGCCAAAGAGACTGGGGAGGAAGTGACTGGGTGCAGCAGCGTGCCATAGAGACTTGGGAGGAACGGACTGCGTGCAGAAGTGTGCCATAGAGACTGGGGAGGAAGGGACTGCGTGCAGAAGTTTGCCATAGAGACTGGGGAAGAAGGGACTGGGTGCAGCAGCGTGCGATGGAGACTGGGGAGGAAGATACTGCTCACAGCAGTGTGCCATAGAGACTGGGGAGGAAGGGACTGGGTGCAGCAGCGTGCCATAGAGACTGGGGAGGAAGGGACTGCGTGTAGAAGTGTGCCATAGAGACTGGGGAGGAAGGGACTGCATGCAGAAGTGTGCCATAGAGACTGGGACTGCGCGCAGCAGCATGCCATAGAGACTGGGGAGGAAGGGACTGCGTGCAGAAGTGTGCCATAGAGACTGGGGAGGAAGGGACTGCGTGCAGAAGTGTGCCAAAGAGACTGGGGAGGAAGTGACTGGGGGCAGCAGCGTGCCATAGAGACTGGGGAGGAAGGGACTGCGTGCAGAAGTGTGCCATAGAGACTGGGGAGGAAGGGACTGCGTGCAGAAGTGTGCCATAGAGACTGGGGAGGAAGGGACTGGGTGCAGCAGCGTGCCATAGAGACTGGGGAGGAAGGGACTGCGAGCAGAAGTGTGCCATAGAGACTGCGGAGGAAGGGACTGCATGCAGAAGTGTGCCATAGAGACTGGTGGGAAAAGGACTGTGTGCAGAAGTGTGCCATAGAGACTGGGGAGGAAGTGACTGGGTGCAGCAGCGTGCCATAGAGACTGGGACTGCACGCAGCAGCGTGCCATAGAGACTGGGGAGGAAGGGACTGCGTGCAGAAGTGTGCCATAGAGACTGCGGAGGAAGGGACTGCATGCAGAAGTGTGCCATAGAGACTGGGACTGCGCGCGCCAGCATGCCATAGAGACTGGGGAGGAAGGGACTGCGTGCAGAAGTGTGCCATAGAGACTGGGGAGGAAGGGACTGCGTGCAGAAGTGTGCCAAAGAGACTGGGGAGGAAGTGACTGGGTGCAGCAGCATGCCATAGAGACTGGGGAGGAAGGGACTGTGTGCAGAAGTGTGCCATAGAGACTGGGGAGGAAGGGACTGCGTGAAGAAGTGTTCCATAGAGACTGGGGAGGAAGTGACTGGGTGCAGCAGCGTGCCATAGAGACTGGGGAGGAAGGGACTGCGTGCAGAAGTGTGCCATAGAGACTGGGGAGGAAGGGACTGCGTGCAGAAGTGTGCCATAGAGACTGGGGAGGAAGGGACTGGGTGCAGCAGCGTGCCATGGAGACTGGGGAGGAAGATACTGCTCACAGCAGTGTGCCATAGAGACTGGGGAGGAAGGGACTGGGTGCAGCAGCGTGCCATAGAGACTGGGGAGGAAGGGACTGCGTGCAGAAGTGTGCGATAGAGACTGCGGAGGAAGGGACTGCATGCAGAAGTGTGCCATAGAGACTGGGGGGGAAAAGGACTGCATGCAGATGTGGGCCATAGAGACTGGGGAGGAAGTGACTGGGTGCAGCAGTGTGCCATAGAGACTGGGACTGCACGCAGCAGCGTGCCTTAGAGACTGGGGAGGAAAGGACTGCGTGCAGAAGTGTGCCATAGAGACTGGGGAGGAAGGGACTGCATGCAGAAGTGTGCCATAGAGACTGGGGAGGAAGGGACTGCGTGCAGAAGTGTGCCAAAGAGACTGGGGAGGAAGTGACTGGGTGCAGCAGCATGCCATAGAGACTTGGGAGGAAGGGACTGCGTGCAGAAGTGTGCCATAGAGACTGGGGAGGAAGGGACTGCGTGCAGAAGTTTGCCATAGAGACTGGGGAAGAAGGGACTGGGTGCAGCAGCGTGCGATGGAGACTGGGGAGGAAGATACTGCTCACAGCAGTGTGCCATAGAGACTGGGGAGGAAGGGACTGGGTGCAGCAGCGTGCCAAAAGGACTGGGGAGGAAGGGACTGCGTGTAGAAGTGTGCCATAGAGACTGGGGAGGAAGGGACTGCATGCAGAAGTGTGCCATAGAGACTGGGACTGCGCGCAGCAGCATGCCATAGAGACTGGGGAGGAAGGGACTGCGTGCAGAAGTGTGCCATAGAGACTGGGGAGGAAGGGACTGCGTGCAGAAGTGTGCCAAAGAGACTGGGGAGGAAGTGACTGGGTGCAGCAGCGTGCCATAGAGACTGGGGAGGAAGGGACTGCGTGCAGAAGTGTGCCATAGAGACTGGGGAGGAAGGGACTGCGTGCAGAAGTGTGCCATAGAGACTGGGGAGGAAGGGACTGGGTGCAGCAGCGTGCCATAGAGACTGGGGAGGAAGGGACTGCGAGCAGAAGTGTGCCATAGAGACTGCGGAGGAAGGGACTGCATGCAGAAGTGTGCCATAGAGACTGGTGGGAAAAGGACTGCGTGCAGAAGTGTGCCATAGAGACTGGGGAGGAAGTGACTGGGTGCAGCAGCGTGCCATAGAGACTGGGACTGCACGCAGCAGCGTGCCATAGAGACTGGGGAGGAAGGGACTGCGTGCAGAAGTGTGCCATAGAGACTGGGGAGGAAGGGACTGCATGCAGAAGTGTGCCATAGAGACTGGGACTGCGCGCGCCAGCATGCCATAGAGACTGGGGAGGAAGGGACTGCGTGCAGAAGTGTGCCATAGAGACTGGGGAGGAAGGGACTGCGTGCAGAAGTGTGCCAAAGAGACTGGGGAGGAAGTGACTGGGTGCAGCAGCATGCCATAGAGACTGGGGAGGAAGGGACTGTGTGCAGAAGTGTGCCATAGAGACTGGGGAGGAAGGGACTGCGTGAAGAAGTGTGCCATAGAGACTGGGGAGGAAGTGACTGGGTGCAGCAGCGTGCCATAGAGACTGGGGAGGAAGGGACTGCGTGCAGAAGTGTGCCATAGAGACTGGGGAGGAAGGGACTGCGTGCAGAAGTGTGCCATAGAGACTGGGGAGGAAGGGACTGGGTGCAGCAGCGTGCCATGGAGACTGGGGAGGAAGATACTGCTCACAGCAGTGTGCCATAGAGACTGGGGAGGAAGGGACTGGGTGCAGCAGCATGCCATAGAGACTGGGGAGGAAGGGACTGCGTGCAGAAGTGTGCCATAGAGACTGCGGAGGAAGGGACTGCATGCAGAAGTGTGCCATAGAGACTGGGGGGAAAGGACTGCGTGCAGAAGTGTGCCATAGAGACTGGGGAGGAAGTGACTGGGTGCAGCAGCGTGCCATAGAGACTGGGACTGCACGCAGCAGCGTGCCATAGAGACTGGGGAGGAAGGGACTGCGTGCAGAAGTGTGCCATAGAGACTGGGACTGCGCGCGCCAGCATGCCATAGAGACTGGGGAGGAAGGGACTGCGTGCAGAAGTGTGCCATAGAGACTGGGGGGGAAAGGACTGCGTGCAGAAGTGTGCCATAGAGACTGGGGAGGAAGTGACTGGGTGCAGCAGCGTGCCATAGAGACTGGGACTGCAGGCAGCAGTGTGCCATAGAGACTGGGCAGGAAGGGACTGCGTGCAGAAGTGTGCCATAGAGACTGGGGAGGAAGGGACTGCGTGCAGAAGTGTGCCATAGAGACTGGGGAGGAAGGGACTGGGTGCAGCAGCGTGCCATAGAGACTGGGGAGGAAGGGACTGCGAGCAGAAGTGTGCCATAGAGACTGCGGAGGAAGGGACTGCATGCAGAAGTGTGCCATAGAGACTGGTGGGAAAAGGACTGCGTGCAGAAGTGTGCCATAGAGACTGGGGAGGAAGTGACTGGGTGCAGCAGCGTGCCATAGAGACTGGGACTGCACGCAGCAGCGTGCCATAGAGACTGGGGAGGAAGGGACTGCGTGCAGAAGTGTGCCATAGAGACTGCGGAGGAAGGGACTGCATGCAGAAGTGTGCCATAGAGACTGGGACTGCGCGCGCCAGCATGCCATAGAGACTGGGGAGGAAGGGACTGCGTGCAGAAGTGTGCCATAGAGACTGGGGAGGAAGGGACTGCGTGCAGAAGTGTGCCAAAGAGACTGGGGAGGAAGTGACTGGGTGCAGCAGCGTGCCATAGAGACTGGGGAGGAAGGGACTGCGTGCAGAAGTGTGCCATAGAGACTGGGGAGGAAGGGACTGCGTGAAGAAGTGTGCCATAGAGACTGGGGAGGAAGTGACTGGGTGCAGCAGCGTGCCATAGAGACTGGGGAGGAAGAGACTGCGTGCAGAAGTGTGCCATAGAGACTGGGGAGGAAGGGACTGCGTGCAGAAGTGTGCCATAGAGACTGGGGAGGAAGGGACTGGGTGCAGCAGCGTGCCATGGAGACTGGGGAGGAAGATACTGCTCACAGCAGTGTGCCATAGAGACTGGGGAGGAAGGGACTGGGTGCAGCAGCATGCCATAGAGACTGGGGAGGAAGGGACTGCGTGCAGAAGTGTGCCATAGAGACTGCGGAGGAAGGGACTGCATGCAGAAGTGTGCCATAGAGACTGGGGGGGAAAGGACTGCGTGCAGAAGTGTGCCATAGAGACTGGGGAGGAAGTGACTGGGTGCAGCAGCGTGCCATAGAGACTGGGACTGCACGCAGCAGCGCGCCATAGAGACTGGGGAGGAAGGGACTGCGTGCAGAAGTGTGCCATAGAGACTGGGACTGCGCGCGCCAGCATGCCATAGAGACTGGAGAGGAAGGGACTGCGTGCAGAAGTGTGCCATAGAGACTGGGGGGGAAAGGACTGCGTGCAGAAGTGTACCATAGAGACTGGGGAGGAAGTGACTGGGTGCAGCAGCGTGCCATAGAGACTGGGACTGCAGGCAGCAGTGTGCCATAGAGACTGGGCAGGAAGGGACTGCGTGCAGAAGTGTGCCATAGAGACTGGGGAGGAAGGGACTGCGTGCAGAAGTGTAGACTGGGACTGTGCACAGCAGCGTGCCATGGAGACTGGGGAGGAAGGGACTGCGTGCAGAAGTGTGCCATAGAGACTGGGGAGGAAGGGACTGCGTGCAGAAGTGTGCCATAGAGACTGGGGAGGATGGGACTGGGTGCAACTGCGCGCCATAGAGAATGGGGAGGAAGGGACTGTGTGCAGAAGTGTGCCCTAGAGACTGGGGAGGAAGGGACTGCGTGCAGCGGCGTGCCATAGAGACTGGGGAGGAAGGAACTGCATGCAGCAGCGTGTCATAGAGACTGGGGAGGAAGGGACTGCGTGCAGAAGTGTGCCATAGAGACTGGGGAGGAAGGGACTGGGTGCAGCAGCGTGCCATAGAGACTGGGGAGGAAGGGACTGCGTGCAGAAGTGTGCCATAGAGACTGGGGAGGAAGGGACTGCGTGCAGCAGCGTGCCATAGAGACTGGGGAGGAAGGGACTGCGTGCAGCAGCGTGCCATAGAGACTGGGGAGGAAGGGGCTACGTACAGAAGTGTGCCATAGAGACTGGGGAGGAAGGGAATGCATGCAGAAGTGTGCCATAGAGACTGGGGAGGAAGGGACTGCGTGCAGAAGTGTGCCATAGAGACTGGGACTGTGTGCAGCAGTGTGCCATAGAGACTGGGGAGGAAGGGACTGCGTGCAGAAGTGTGCCATAGAGACTGGGGAGGAAGTGACTGGGTGCAGCAGCGTGTCATAGAGACTGTGGAGGAAGGGACTGCGTGCAGAAGTGTGACATACAGACTGGGGAGGAAGGGACTGCGTGCAGAAGTGTGCCATAGAGACTGGGGAGGAAGGGACTGGGTGCAGCAGCTTGCCATAGAGACTGGGGAGGAAGGAACTGCGTGCAGAAGTGTGCCATAGAGACTGGGGAGGAAGGGACTGGGTGCAGCAGCATGCCATAGAGACTGGGACTGCACGCAGCAGCGTGGCATAGAGACTGGGGAGGAAGGGACTGCGTGCAGAAGTGTGCCATAGAGACTGGGGAGGAAGGGACTGAGTGCAGAAGTGTGCCATGGAGACTGGGGAGGAAGGGACTGGGTGCAGCAGCATGCCATAGAGACTGGGGAGGAAGGGACTGCGTGCAGAAGTGTGCCATAGAGACTGGAGAGGAAGGGACTGCGTGCAGAAGTGTGCCATAGAGACTGGGGAGGAAGGGACTGCGTGCAGAAGTGTGCCATAGAGAATGGGAAGGAAGGGACTGCGTGCAGAAGTGTGCCATAGAGACTGGGGAGGAAGTAACTGGGTGCAGCAGCATGCCATAGAGACTGGGGAGGAAGGGACTGCGTGCAGAAGTGTGCCATAGAGACTGGGGAGGAAGGGACTGCATGCAGAAGTGTGCCATAGAGACTGGGACTGCGCGCAGCAGCATGCCAAAGAGACTGGGACTGCACGCAGCAGCATGCCATAGAGACTGGGGAGGAAGGGACTGCGTGCAGAAGTGTGCCATAGAGACTGGGGAGGAAGGGACTGCGTGCAGAAGTGTGCCAAAGAGACTGGGAGGAAGTGACTGGGTGCAGCAGCGTGCCATAGAGACTGGGGAGGAAGGGACTGCGTGCAGAAGTGTGCCATAGAGACTGGGGAGGAAGGGACTGCGTGCAGAAGTGTGCCATAGAGACTGGGGAGGAAGGGACTGGGTGCAGCAGCGTGCCATGGAGACTGGGGAGGAAGATACTGCTCACAGCAGTGTGCCATAGAGACAGGGGAGGAAGGGACTGGGTGCAGCAGCGTGCCATAGAGACTGCAGAGGAAGGGACTGCATGCAGAAGTGTGCCATAGAGACTGGGGGGAAAAGGACTGCATGCAGATGTGGGCCATAGAGACTGGGGAGGAAGTGACTGGGTGCAGCAGTGTGCCATAGAGACTGGGACTGCACGCAGCAGCGTGCCATAGAGACTGGGGAGGAAGGGACTGCGTGCAGAAGTGTGCCATAGAGACTGGGGAGGAAGGGACTGCATGCAGAAGTGTGCCATAGAGACTGGGGAGGAAGGGACTGCGTGCAGAAGTGTGCCAAAGAGACTGGGGAGGAAGTGACTGGGTGCAGCAGCGTGCCATAGAGACTTGGGAGGAAGGGACTGCGTGCAGAAGTGTGCCATAGAGACTGGGGAGGAAGGGACTGCGTGCAGAAGTTTGCCATAGAGACTGGGGAAGAAGGGACTGGGTGCAGCAGCGTGCGATGGAGACTGGGGAGGAAGATACTGCTCACAGCAGTGTGCCATAGAGACTGGGGAGGAAGGGACTGGGTGCAGCAGCGTGCCATAGAGACTGGGGAGGAAGGGACTGCGTGTAGAAGTGTGCCATAGAGACTGGGGAGGAAGGAACTGCATGCAGAAGTGTGCCATAGAGACTGGGACTGCGCGCAGCAGCATGCCATAGAGACTGGGGAGGAAGGGACTGCGTGCAGAAGTGTGCCATAGAGACTGGGGAGGAAGGGACTGCGTGCAGAAGTGTGCCAAAGAGACTGGGGAGGAAGTGACTGGGTGCAGCAGCGTGCCATAGAGACTGGGGAGGAAGGGACTGCGTGCAGAAGTGTGCCATAGAGACTGGGGAGGAAGGGACTGCGTGCAGAAGTGTGCCATAGAGACTGGGGAGGAAGGGACTGGGTGCAGCAGCGTGCCATAGAGACTGGGGAGGAAGGGACTGCGAGCAGAAGTGTGCCATAGAGACTGCGGAGGAAGGGACTGCATGCAGAAGTGTGCCATAGAGACTGGTGGGAAAAGGACTGCGTGCAGAAGTGTGCCATAGAGACTGGGGAGGAAGTGACTGGGTGCAGCAGCGTGCCATAGAGACTGGGACTGCACGCAGCAGCGTGCCATAGAGACTGGGGAGGAAGGGACTGCGTGCAGAAGTGTGCCATAGAGACTGGGGAGGAAGGGACTGCATGCAGAAGTGTGCCATAGAGACTGGGGGGGAAAAGGACTGCATGCAGAAGTGTGCCATATAGACTGGGGAGGAAGTGACTGGGTGCAGCAGTGTGCCATAGAGACTGGGACTGCACGCAGCAGCGTGCCATAGAGACTGGGGAGGAAGGGACTGCGTGCAGAAGTGTGCCATAGAGACTGGGGAGGAAGGGACTGCATGCAGAAGTGTGCCATAGAGACTGGGACTGCGCGCAGCAGCATGCCAAAGAGACTGGGACTGCGCGCAGCAGCATGCCATAGAGACTGGGGAGGAAGGGACTGCGTGCAGAAGTGTGCCATAGAGACTGGGGAGGAAGGGACTGCGTGCAGAAGTGTGCCAAAGAGACTGGGAGGAAGTGACTGGGTGCAGCAGCGTGCCATAGAGACTGGGGAGGAAGGGACTGCGTGCAGAAGTGTGCCATAGAGAATGGGAAGGAAGGGACTGCGTGCAGAAGTGTGCCATAGAGACTGGGGAGGAAGTAACTGGGTGCAGCAGCATGCCATAGAGACTGGGGAGGAAGGGACTGCGTGCAGAAGTGTGCCATAGAGACTGGGGAGGAAGGGACTGCATGCAGAAGTGTGCCATAGAGACTGGGACTGCGCGCAGCAGCATGCCAAAGAGACTGGGACTGCGCGCAGCAGCATGCCATAGAGACTGGGGAGGAAGGGACTGCGTGCAGAAGTGTGCCATAGAGACTGGGGAGGAAGGGACTGCGTGCAGAAGTGTGCCAAAGAGACTGGGAGGAAGTGACTGGGTGCAGCAGCGTGCCATAGAGACTGGGGAGGAAGGGACTGCGTGCAGAAGTGTGCCATAGAGACTGGGGAGGAAGGGACTGCGTGCAGAAGTGTGCCATAGAGACTGGGGAGGAAGGGACTGGGTGCAGCAGCGTGCCATGGAGACTGGGGAGGAAGATACTGCTCACAGCAGTGTGCCATAGAGACTGGGGAGGAAGGGACTGGGTGCAGCAGCGTGCCATAGAGACTGGGGAGGAAGGGACTGCGTGCAGAAGTGTGCGATAGAGACTGCGGAGGAAGGGACTGCATGCATAAGTGTGCCATAGAGACTGGGGGGGAAAAGGACTGCATGCAGATGTGGGCCATAGAGACTGGGGAGGAAGTGACTGGGTGCAGCAGTGTGCCATAGAGACTGGGACTGCACGCAGCAGCGTGCCATAGAGACTGGGGAGGAAGGGACTGCGTGCAGAAGTGTGCCATAGAGACTGGGGAGGAAGGGACTGCATGCAGAAGTGTGCCATAGAGACTGGGGAGGAACGGACTGCGTGCAGAAGTGTGCCAAAGAGACTGGGGAGGAAGTGACTGGGTGCAGCAGCGTGCCATAGAGACTTGGGAGGAACGGACTGCGTGCAGAAGTGTGCCATAGAGACTGGGGAGGAAGGGACTGCGTGCAGAAGTTTGCCATAGAGACTGGGGAAGAAGGGACTGGGTGCAGCAGCGTGCGATGGAGACTGGGGAGGAAGATACTGCTCACAGCAGTGTGCCATAGAGACTGGGGAGGAAGGGACTGGGTGCAGCAGCGTGCCATAGAGACTGGGGAGGAAGGGACTGCGTGTAGAAGTGTGCCATAGAGACTGGGGAGGAAGGGACTGCATGCAGAAGTGTGCCATAGAGACTGGGACTGCGCGCAGCAGCATGCCATAGAGACTGGGGAGGAAGGGACTGCGTGCAGAAGTGTGCCATAGAGACTGGGGAGGAAGGGACTGCGTGCAGAAGTGTGCCAAAGAGACTGGGGAGGAAGTGACTGGGGGCAGCAGCGTGCCATAGAGACTGGGGAGGAAGGGACTGCGTGCAGAAGTGTGCCATAGAGACTGGGGAGGAAGGGACTGCGTGCAGAAGTGTGCCATAGAGACTGGGGAGGAAGGGACTGGGTGCAGCAGCGTGCCATAGAGACTGGGGAGGAAGAGACTGCGAGCAGAAGTGTGCCATAGAGACTGCGGAGGAAGGGACTGCATGCAGAAGTGTGCCATAGAGACTGGTGGGAAAAGGACTGCGTGCAGAAGTGTGCCATAGAGACTGGGGAGGAAGTGACTGGGTGCAGCAGCGTGCCATAGAGACTGGGACTGCACGCAGCAGCGTGCCATAGAGACTGGGGAGGAAGGGACTGCGTGCAGAAGTGTGCCATAGAGACTGCGGAGGAAGGGACTGCATGCAGAAGTGTGCCATAGAGACTGGGACTGCGCGCGCCAGCATGCCATAGAGACTGGGGAGGAAGGGACTGCGTGCAGAAGTGTGCCATAGAGACTGGGGAGGAAGGGACTGCGTGCAGAAGTGTGCCAAAGAGACTGGGGAGGAAGTGACTGGGTGCAGCAGCATGCCATAGAGACTGGGGAGGAAGGGACTGTGTGCAGAAGTGTGCCATAGAGACTGGGGAGGAAAGGACTGCGTGCAGAAGTGTGCCATAGAGACTGGGGAGGAAGGGACTGCATGCAGAAGTGTGCCATAGAGACTGGGGAGGAAGGGACTGCGTGCAGAAGTGTGCCAAAGAGACTGGGGAGGAAGTGACTGGGTGCAGCAGCATGCCATAGAGACTTGGGAGGAAGGGACTGCGTGCAGAAGTGTGCCATAGAGACTGGGGAGGAAGGGACTGCGTGCAGAAGTTTGCCATAGAGACTGGGGAAGAAGGGACTGGGTGCAGCAGCGTGCGATGGAGACTGGGGAGGAAGATACTGCTCACAGCAGTGTGCCATAGAGACTGGGGAGGAAGGGACTGGGTGCAGCAGCGTGCCAAAAGGACTGGGGAGGAAGGGACTGCGTGTAGAAGTGTGCCATAGAGACTGGGGAGGAAGGGACTGCATGCAGAAGTGTGCCATAGAGACTGGGACTGCGCGCAGCAGCATGCCATAGAGACTGGGGAGGAAGGGACTGCGTGCAGAAGTGTGCCATAGAGACTGGGGAGGAAGGGACTGCGTGCAGAAGTGTGCCAAAGAGACTGGGGAGGAAGTGACTGGGTGCAGCAGCGTGCCATAGAGACTGGGGAGGAAGGGACTGCGTGCAGAAGTGTGCCATAGAGACTGGGGAGGAAGGGACTGCGTGCAGAAGTGTGCCATAGAGACTGGGGAGGAAGGGACTGGGTGCAGCAGCGTGCCATAGAGACTGGGGAGGAAGGGACTGCGAGCAGAAGTGTGCCATAGAGACTGCGGAGGAAGGGACTGCATGCTGAAGTGTGCCATAGAGACTGGTGGGAAAAGGACTGCGTGCAGAAGTGTGCCATAGAGACTGGGGAGGAAGTGACTGGGTGCAGCAGCGTGCCATAGAGACTGGGACTGCACGCAGCAGCGTGCCATAGAGACTGGGGAGGAAGGGACTGCGTGCAGAAGTGTGCCATAGAGACTGGGGAGGAAGGGACTGCATGCAGAAGTGTGCCATAGAGACTGGGACTGCGCGCGCCAGCATGCCATAGAGACTGGGGAGGAAGGGACTGCGTGCAGAAGTGTGCCATAGAGACTGGGGAGGAAGGGACTGCGTGCAGAAGTGTGCCAAAGAGACTGGGGAGGAAGTGACTGGGTGCAGCAGCATGCCATAGAGACTGGGGAGGAAGGGACTGTGTGCAGAAGTGTGCCATAGAGACTGGGGAGGAAGGGACTGCGTGAAGAAGTGTGCCATAGAGACTGGGGAGGAAGTGACTGGGTGCAGCAGCGTGCCATAGAGACTGGGGAGGAAGGGACTGCGTGCAGAAGTGTGCCATAGAGACTGGGGAGGAAGGGACTGCGTGCAGAAGTGTGCCATAGAGACTGGGGAGGAAGGGACTGGGTGCAGCAGCGTGCCATGGAGACTGGGGAGGAAGATACTGCTCACAGCAGTGTGCCATAGAGACTGGGGAGGAAGGGACTGGGTGCAGCAGCATGCCATAGAGACTGGGGAGGAAGGGACTGCGTGCAGTAGTGTGCCATAGAGACTGCGGAGGAAGGGACTGCATGCAGAAGTGTGCCATAGAGACTGGGGGGAAAGGACTGCGTGCAGAAGTGTGCCATAGAGACTGGGGAGGAAGTGACTGGGTGCAGCAGCGTGCCATAGAGACTGGGACTGCACGCAGCAGCGTGCCATAGAGACTGGGGAGGAAGGGACTGCGTGCAGAAGTGTGCCATAGAGACTGGGACTGCGCGCACCAGCATGCCATAGAGACTGGGGAGGAAGGGACTGCGTGCAGAAGTGTGCCATAGAGACTGGGGGGGAAAGGACTGCGTGCAGAAGTGTGCCATAGAGACTGGGGAGGAAGTGACTGGGTGCAGCAGCGTGCCATAGAGACTGGGACTGCAGGCAGCAGTGTGCCATAGAGACTGGGCAGGAAGGGACTGCGTGCAGAAGTGTGCCATAGAGACTGGGGAGGAAGGGACTGCGTGCAGAAGTGTAGACTGGGACTGTGCACAGCAGCGTGCCATGGAGACTGGGGAGGAAGGGACTGCGTGCAGAAGTGTGCCATAGAGACTGGGGAGGAAGGGACTGCGTGCAGAAGTGTGCCATAGAGACTGGGGCGGATGGGACTGGGTGCAACTGCGCGCCATAGAGAATGGGGAGGAAGGGACTGTGTGCAGAAGTGTGCCCTAGAGACTGGGGAGGAAGGGACTGCGTGCAGCGGCGTGCCATAGAGACTGGGGAGGAAGTTACTGCATGCAGCAGCGTGTCATAGAGACTGGGGAGGAAGGGACTGTGTGCAGAAGTGTGCCATAGAGACTGGGGAGGAAGGGACTGCGTCCAGAAGTGTGCCATAGAGACTGGGGAGGAAGGGATTGCGTGCAGAAGTGTGCCATAGAGACTGGGACTGTGTGCAGCAGCGTGCCATAGAGACTGGGGAGGAAGGGACTGCGTGCAGAAGTGTGCCATAGAGACTGGGGCTGCGTGCAGAAGTGTGCCATAGAGACTGGGGAGGAAGGGACTGCGTGCAGAAGTGTGCCATAGAGACTGGGGAGGAAGGGACTGCGTGCAGCAGCGTGCCATAGAGACTGGGGAGGAAGGGACTGCATGCAGCAGCGTGCCATAGAGACTGGGGAGGAAGGGGCTACGTGCAGAAGTGTGCCATAGAGACTGGGGAGGAAGGGAATGCATGCAGAAGTGTGCCATAGAGACTGGGGAGGAAGGGACTGCGTGCAGAAGTGTGCCATAGAGACTGGGACTGTGTGCAGCAGTGTGCCATAGAGACTGGGGAGGAAGGGACTGCGTGCAGAAGTGTGCCATAGAGACTGGGGAGGAAGGGACTGCGTGCAGAAGTGTGCCATAGAGACTGGGGAGGAAGGGACTGGGTGCAGCAGCTTGCCATAGAGACTGGGGAGGAAGGGACTGCGTGCAGAAGTGTGCCATAGAGACTGGGGAGGAAGGGACTGAGTGCAGAAGTGTGCCATGGAGACTGGGGAGGAAGGGACTGGGTGCAGCAGCATGCCATAGAGACTGGGGAGGAAGGGACTGCGTGCAGAAGTGTGCCATAGAGACTGGAGAGGAAGGGACTGCGTGCAGAAGTGTGCCATAGAGACTGGGGAGGAAGTGACTGCGTGCAGAAGTGTGCCATAGAGAATGGGAAGGAAGGGACTGCGTGCAGAAGTGTGCCATAGAGACTGGGGAGGAAGTAACTGGGTGCAGCAACATGCCATAGAGACTGGGACTGCACGCAGCAGCATGCCATAGAGACTGGGGAGGAAGGGACTGCGTGCAGAAGTGTGCCATAGAGACTGGGGAGGAAGGGACTGCATGCAGAAGTGTGCCATAGAGACTGGGACTGCGCACAGCAGCATGCCAAAGAGACTGGGACTGCGCGCAGCAGCATGCCATAGAGACTGGGGAGGAAGGGACTGCGTGCAGAAGTGTGCCATAGAGACTGGGGAGGAAGGGACTGCGTGCAGAAGTGTGCCAAAGAGACTGGGAGGAAGTGACTGGGTGCAGCAGCGTGCCATAGAGACTGGGGAGGAAGGGACTGCGTGCAGAAGTGTGCCATAGAGACTGGGGAGGAAGGGACTGCGTGAAGAAGTGTGCCATAGAGACTGGGGAGGAAGGGACTGGGTGCAGCAGCGTGCCATGGAGACTGGGGAGGAAGATACTGCTCACAGCAGTGTGCCATAGAGACTGGGGAGGAAGGGACTGGGTGCAGCAGCGTGCCATAGAGACTGGGGAGAAAGGGACTGCGTGCAGAAGTGTGCGATAGAGACTGCGGAGGAAGGGACTGCATGCAGAAGTGTGCCATAGAGACTGGGGAGGAAGGGACTGGGTGCAGCAGCGTGCCATGGAGACTGGGGAGGAAGATACTGCTCACAGCAGTGTGCCATAGAGACTGGGGAGGAAGGGACTGGACGCAGCGTGCCATAGAGACTGGGGAGAAAGGGACTGCATGCAGCAGCGTGTCATAGAGACTGGGGAGGAAGGGACTGTGTGCAGAATTGTGCCATAGAGACTGGGGAGGAAGGGACTGCGTCCAGAAGTGTGCCATAGAGACTGGGGAGGAAGGGACTGCGTGCAGAAGTGTGCCATAGAGACTGGGACTGTGTGCAGCAGCGTGCCATAGAGACTGGGGAGGAAGGGACTGCGTGCAGAAGTGTGCCATAGAGACTGGGGCTGCATACAGAAGTGTGCCATACAGACTGGGGAGGAAGGTATTGCGTGCAGAAGTGTGCCATAGAGACTGGGGAGGAAGGGACTGCGTGCAGAAGTGTGCCATAGAGACTGGGGAGGAAGGGACTGCGTGCAGCAGCGTGCCATAGAGACTGGGGAGGAAGGGACTGCGTGCAGCAGCGTGCCATAGAGACTGGGGAGGAAGGGGCTACGTGCAGAAGTGTGCCATAGAGGCTGGGGAGGAAGGGAATGCATGCAGAAGTGTGCCATAGAGACTGGGGAGGAAGGGACTGCGTGCAGAAGTGTGCCATAGAGACTGGGACTGTGTGCAGCAGTGTGCCATAGAGACTGGGGAGGAAGGGACTGCGTGCAGAAGTGTGCCATAGAGACTGGGGAGGAAGGGACTGCGTGCAGAAGTGTGCCATAGAGACTGGGGAGGAAGGGACTGGGTGCAGCAGCTTGCCATAGAGACTGGGGAGGAAGGGACTGCGTGCAGAAGTGTGCCATAGAGACTGGGGAGGAAGGGACTGGGTGCAGCAGCATGCCATAGAGACTGGGACTGCACGCAGCAGTGTGCCATAGAGACTGGGGAGGAAGGGACTGCGTGCAGAAGTGTGCCATAGAGACTGGGGAGGAAGGGACTGAGTGCAGAAGTGTGCCATGGAGACTGGGGAGGAAGGGACTGGGTGCAGCAGCATGCCATAGAGACTGGGGAGGAAGGGACTGCGTGCAGAAGTGTGCCATAGAGACTGGAGAGGAAGGGACTGCGTGCAGAAGTGTGCCATAGAGACTGGGGAGGAAGTGACTGCGTGCAGAAGTGTGCCATAGAGAATGGGAAGGAAGGGACTGCGTGCAGAAGTGTGCCATAGAGACTGGGGAGGAAGTAACTGGGTGCAGCAACATGCCATAGAGACTGGGACTGCACGCAGCAGCATGCCATAGAGACTGGGGAGGAAGGGACAGCGTGCAGAAGTGTGCCATAAGGACTGGGGAGGAAGGGACTGCATGCAGAAGTGTGCCATAGAGACTGGGACTGCGCACAGCAGCATGCCAAAGAGACTGGGACTGCGCGCAGCAGCATGCCATAGAGACTGGGGAGGAAGGGACTGCGTGCAGAAGTGTGCCATAGAGACTGGGGAGGAAGGGACTGCGTGCAGAAGTGTGCCAAAGAGACTGGGAGGAAGTGACTGGGTGCAGCAGCGTGCCATAGAGACTGGGGAGGAAGGGACTGCGTGCAGAAGTGTGCCATAGAGACTGGGGAGGAAGGGACTGCGTGCAGAAGTGTGCCATAGAGACTGGGGAGGAAGGGACTGGGTGCAGCAGCGTGCCATGGAGACTGGGGAGGAAGATACTGCTCACAGCAGTGTGCCATAGAGACTGGGGAGGAAGGGACTGGGTGCAGCAGCGTGCCATAGAGACTGGGGAGAAAGGGACTGCGTGCAGAAGTGTGCGATAGAGACTGCGGAGGAAGGGACTGCATGCAGAAGTGTGCCATAGAGACTGGGGGGGAAAAGGACTGCATGCAGAAGTGTGCCATAGAGACTGGGGAGGAAGTGACTGGGTGCAGCAGTGTGCCATAGAGACTGGGACTGCACGCAGCAGCGTGCCATAGAGACTGGGGAGGAAGGGACTGCGTGCAGAAGTGTGCCATAGAGACTGGGGAGGAAGGGACTGCATGCAGAAGTGTGCCATAGAGACTGGGGAGGAAGGGACTGCGTGCAGAAGTGTGCCAAAGAGACTGGGGAGGAAGTGACTGGGTGCAGCAGCGTGCCATAGAGACTTGGGAGGAAGGGACTGCGTGCAGAAGTGTGCCATAGAGACTGGGGAGGAAGGGACTGCGTGCAGAAGTGTGCCATAGAGACTGGGGAGGAAGGGACTGGGTGCAGCAGCTTGCCATAGAGACTGGGGAGGAAGGGACTGCGTGCAGAAGTGTGCCATAGAGACTGGGGAGGAAGGGACTGGGTGCAGCAGCATGCCATAGAGACTGGGACTGCACGCAGCAGTGTGCCATAGAGACTGGGGAGGAAGGGACTGCGTGCAGAAGTGTGCCATAGAGACTGGGGAGGAAGGGACTGAGTGCAGAAGTGTGCCATGGAGACTGGGGAGGAAGGGACTGGGTGCAGCAGCATGCCATAGAGACTGGGGAGGAAGGGACTGCGTGCAGAAGTGTGCCATAGAGACTGGAGAGGAAGGGACTGCGTGCAGAAGTGTGCCATAGAGACTGGGGAGGAAGTGACTGCGTGCAGAAGTGTGCCATAGAGAATGGGAAGGAAGGGACTGCGTGCAGAAGTGTGCCATAGAGACTGGGGAGGAAGTAACTGGGTGCAGCAACATGCCATAGAGACTGGGACTGCACGCAGCAGCATGCCATAGAGACTGGGGAGGAAGGGACAGCGTGCAGAAGTGTGCCATAAGGACTGGGGAGGAAGGGACTGCATGCAGAAGTGTGCCATAGAGACTGGGACTGCGCACAGCAGCATGCCAAAGAGACTGGGACTGCGCGCAGCAGCATGCCATAGAGACTGGGGAGGAAGGGACTGCGTGCAGAAGTGTGCCATAGAGACTGGGGAGGAAGGGACTGCGTGCAGAAGTGTGCCAAAGAGACTGGGAGGAAGTGACTGGGTGCAGCAGCGTGCCATAGAGACTGGGGAGGAAGGGACTGCGTGCAGAAGTGTGCCATAGAGACTGGGGAGGAAGGGACTGCGTGCAGAAGTGTGCCATAGAGACTGGGGAGGAAGGGACTGGGTGCAGCAGCGTGCCATGGAGACTGGGGAGGAAGATACTGCTCACAGCAGTGTGCCATAGAGACTGGGGAGGAAGGGACTGGGTGCAGCAGCGTGCCATAGAGACTGGGGAGAAAGGGACTGCGTGCAGAAGTGTGCGATAGAGACTGCGGAGGAAGGGACTGCATGCAGAAGTGTGCCATAGAGACTGGGGGGGAAAAGGACTGCATGCAGAAGTGTGCCATAGAGACTGGGGAGGAAGTGACTGGGTGCAGCAGTGTGCCATAGAGACTGGGACTGCACGCAGCAGCGTGCCATAGAGACTGGGGAGGAAGGGACTGCGTGCAGAAGTGTGCCATAGAGACTGGGGAGGAAGGGACTGCATGCAGAAGTGTGCCATAGAGACTGGGGAGGAAGGGACTGCGTGCAGAAGTGTGCCATAGAGACTGGGGAGGAAGTGACTGGGTGCAGCAGCGTGCCATAGAGACTGGGGAGGAAGGGACTGCGTGCAGAAGTGTGCCATAGAGACTGGGGAGCAACGGACTGCGTGCAGAAGTGTGCCATAGAGACTGGGGAGGAAGGGACTGCGTGCAGAAGTGTGCCATAGAGACTGGGGAGGAAGGGACTGGGTGCAGCAGCGTGCCATGGAGACTGGGGAGGAAGGTACTGCTCACAGCAGTGTGCCATAGAGACTGGGGAGGAAGGGACTGGATGCAGCAGCGTGCCATAGAGACTGGGACTGCACGCAGCAGCGTGCCATAGAGACTGGGGAGGAGGTGACTGGGTGCAGCGTGCCATAGAGACTGGGACTGCACGCAGCAGTGTGCCATAGAGACTGGGGAAGAAGGGACTGCGTGCAGAAGTGTGCCATAGAGACTGGGGAGGAAGGGACTCCGTGCAGAAGTGTGCCATAGAGACTGGGACTGTGCACAGCAGCGTGCCATGGAGACTGGGGAGGCAGGGACTGCGTGCAGAAGTGTGCCATAGAGACTGGGGAGGAAGGGACTGCGTGCAGAAGTGTGCCATAGAGACTGGGGAGGATGGAACTGGGTGCAGCAGCGCACCATAGAGACTGGGGAGGAAGGGACTGCGTGCAGAAGTGTGCCCTAGAGACTGGGGAGGAAGGGACTGCGTGCAGCAGCGTGCCATAGAGACTGGGGAGGAAGGGACTGCGTGCAGCAGCCTGCCATAGAGACTGGGGAGGAAGTGACTGGATGCAGAAGTGTGCCATGGAGACTGGGGAGGAAGGGACTGCGTGCAGCAGCATGCCATAGAGACTGGGGAGGAAGTGACTGGATGCAGCAGCGTGCCATAGAGACTGGGACTGCACGCAGCAGCGTGCCATAGAGACTGGGGAGGAAAGGACTGGGTGCAGAGGCATGCCATAGAGACTGGGACTGCACGCAGCAGCGTGCCATAGAGACTCGGGAGGAAGGGACTGCGTACAGAAGTGTGCCATAGAGACTGGGGAGGAAGGGACTGCGTGCAGAAGTGTGCCATAGAGACTGGGGAGGATGGAACTGGGTGCAGCAGCGCACCATAGAGACTGGGGAGGAAGGGACTGCGTGCAGAAGTGTGCCATAGAGACTGGGGAAGAAGGGACTGCATGTAGCAGCGTTCCATAGAGTCTGGGGAGGAAGGGACTGCATGCAGAAGTGTGCCATGGAGACTGGGGAGGAAGGGACTGCGTGCAGAAGTGTGCCATAGAGACTGGGGAGGAAGGGACTGCGTGCAGCAGCGTGCCATAGAGACTGGGGAGGAAGTGACTGGATGCAGCAGCGTGCCATAGAGACTGGGACTGCACGCAGCAGCGTGCCATAGAGACTGGGGAGGAAAGGACTGGGTGCAGAGGCATGCCATAGAGACTGGGACTGCACGCAGCAGCGTGCCATAGAGACTCGGGAGGAAGGGACTGCGTACAGAAGTGTGCCATAGAGACTGGGGAGGAAGGGACTGCGTGCAGAAGTGTGCCATAGAGACTGGCGAGGAAGGGACTGCGTGCAGGAGTGTGCCATTGAGACTGGGACTGCGCGCAGCAGTGTGCCATAGAGACTGGGGAGGAAGGGACTGCGTGCAGAAGTGTGCCATGGAGACTGGGGAGGAAGGGACTGTGTGCAGAAGTGTGCCATAGAGACTGGGGAGGAAGGGACTGCGTGCGGAAGTGTGCCATAGAGACTGGGGAGGAAGGGACTGTGTGCGGAAGTGTGCCATAGAGACTGGGCAGGAAGGGACAGGGTGCAGCAGCGTGCCATAGAGACTGGGGAGGAAGGGACTGCGTGCAGAAGTGTGCCATAGAGACTGGGGAGGAAGGGACTGCATGCAGAAGTGTGCCCTGGAGACTGGGGAGGAAGGGACTGCGTGCAGCAGCGTGCCATAGAGACTGGGGAGGAAGGGACTGCGTGCAGAAGTGTGCCATAGAGACTGGGGAAGGAAGGGACTGCATGCAGCAGCGTGCCATAGAGACTGGGGAGGAAGGGACTGCGTGCAGAAGTGTGCCATAGAGATTGGGGAGGAAGGGACTGCGTGCAGCAGCGTGCCATAGAGACTGGGGAGGAATGGACTGGGTGCAGCAGCGTACCATAGAGACTGGGACTGCATGCAGCAGCGTGCCATAGAGACTGGGAAGGAAAGGACTGCACGCAGCAGTGTTCCATAGAGACTGGGGAGGAAGTGACTGTGCGCAACAACGTGCCATAGAGACTGGGGAGCAAGTTACTGCTCACAGCAGTGTGCTATAGAGACTGGGCAGGAAGGGACTGCGTGCAGCAGCATGCCATAGAGACTGGGGAAAAAGGCACTGCATGCATCAGTGTGCCGTAGAGACAGGGGAGGAATGGACTGCGTCCAGCCGTGTGCCATAGAGACTGGGACTGCGCACAGCAGCGTGCCATAGAGACTGGGACTGCGCACAGCAGCGTACCATAGAGACTGGGAAGGAAGGGACTGCGCACAGCAGTGTGCCATAGAGACTGGGGAGGAAGGGACTGGGTACAGCAGCGTGCCATGGAGACTGGGGAGGAAGGTTCTGCTCACAGCAGTGTGCCATGGAGACTGGGGAGGAAGGGACTGGGTGCAGCAGCGTGCCATAGAGATTGGGGAGGAAGGGACTGCGTGCAGAAGTGTGCCATAGAGACTGGGGAGGAAGGGACTGCGTTCAGAAGTGTGCCATAGAGACTGGGGAGGAAGGGACTGCATGCAGAAGTGTGCCATAGAGACTGGGGAGGAGGTGACTGGGTGCAGCAGCGTGCCATAGAGACTGGGACTGCACGCAGCAGTGTGCCATAGAGACTTGGGAGGAAGGGACTGCGTGCAGAAGTGTGCCATAGAGACTGGGGAGGAAGGGACTCCGTGCAGAAGTGTGCCATAGAGACTGGGACTGTGCACAGCAGCGTGCCATGGAGACTGGGGAGGAAGGGACTGCATGCAGAAGTGTGCCATAGAGACTGGGGAGGAAGGGACTGCGTGCAGAAGTGTGCCATAGAGACTGGGGAGGATGGAACTGGGTGCAGCAGCGCACCATAGAGACTGGGGAGGAAGGGACTGCGTGCAAAAGTGTGCCCTAGAGACTGGGGAGGAAGGGACTGCGTGCAGCAGCGTGCCATAGAGACTGGGGAGGAAGGGACTGCGTGCAGAAGTGTGCCATAGAGACTGGGGAGGAAGGGACTGCATGCAGCAGCGTTCCATAGAGTCTGGAGAGGAAGGGACTGCGTGCAGAAGTGTGCCATAGAGACTGGGGAGGAAGGGACTGCGTGCAGAAGTGTGCCACAGAGACTGGGGAGGAAGTGACTGGATGCAGCAGCGTGCCATAGAGACTGGGACTGCACGCAGCAACGTGCCATAGAGACTGGGGAGGAAAGGACTGGCTGCAGCAGCATGCCATAGAGACTGGGACTGCACGCAGAAGCGTGCCATAGAGACTCGGGAGGAAGGGACTGCGTGCAGAAGTGTGCCATAGAGACTGGGGAGGAAGGGACTGCGTGCTGAAGTGTGCCATAGAGACTGGCGAGGAAGGGACTGCGTGCAGGAGTGTGCCATAGAGACTGGGACTGCGCGCAGCAGTGTGCCATAGGGACTGGGGAGGAAGGGACTGCGTGCAGAAGTGTGCCATGTAGACTGGGGAGGAAGGGACTGCGTGCAGAAGTGTGCCATAGAGACTGGGGAGGAAGGGACTGCGTGCGGAAGTGTGCCATAGAGACTGGGGAGGAAGGGACAGGGTGCAACAGCATGCCATAGAGACTGGGGAGGAAGGGACTGCAAGCAGCAGCGTGTCATAGAGACTGGGGAGGAAGGGATTGCGTGCAGAAGTGTGCCATAGAGACTGGGGAAGGAAGGGACTGCATGCAGCAGCGTGCCATAGAGACTGGGGAGGAAGGGACTGCGTGCAGAAGTGTGCCATAGAGACTGGGGAGGAAGTGACTGGGTGCAGCAGCGTGCCATAGAGACTGGGGAGGAATGGACTGGGTGCAGCAGCGTGCCATAGAGACTGGGACTGCGCACAGCAGCGTACCATAGAGACTGGGGAGGAAGGGACTGCGCACAGCAGTGTGCCATAGAGACTGGGGAGGAAGGGACTGCGTGCAGTATCGTGCCATAGAGACTGGGACTGCGCACAGCAGCGTGCCATAGAGACTGGGACTGCACGCAGCAGCGTGCCATAGAGACTGGGGAGGAAGGGACTGCGTGCAGAAGTGTGCCATAGAGACTGGGACTGCGCGCGCCAGCATGCCATAGAGACTGGGGAGGAAGGGACTGCGTGCAGAAGTGTGCCATAGAGACTGGGGGGGAAAGGACTGCGTGCAGAAGTGTGCCATAGAGACTGGGGAGGAAGTGACTGGGTGCAGCAGCGTGCCATAGAGACTGGGACTGCAGGCAGCAGTGTGCCATAGAGACTGGGCAGGAAGGGACTGCGTGCAGAAGTGTGCCATAGAGACTGGGGAGGAAGGGACTGCGTGCAGAAGTGTAGACTGGGACTGTGCACAGCAGCGTGCCATGGAGACTGGGGAGGAAGGGACTGCGTGCAGAAGTGTGCCATAGAGACTGGGGAGGAAGGGACTGGGTGCAGCAGCGTGCCATGGAGACTGGGGAGGAAGATACTGCTCACAGCAGTGTGCCATAGAGACTGGGGAGGAAGGGACTGGGTGCAGCAGCATGCCATAGAGACTGGGGAGGAAGGGACTGCGTGCAGAAGTGTGCCATAGAGACTGGGACTGCGCGCAGCAGCATGCCATAGAGACTGGGGAGGAAGGGACTGCGTGCAGAAGTGTGCCATAGAGACTGGGGAGGAAGGGACTGCGTGCAGAAGTGTGCCAAAGAGACTGGGGAGGAAGTGACTGGGTGCAGCAGCGTGCCATAGAGACTGGGGAGGAAGGGACTGCGTGCAGAAGTGTGCCATAGAGACTGGGGAGGAAGGGACTGCGTGCAGAAGTGTGCCATAGAGACTGGGGAGGAAGGGACTGGGTGCAGCAGCGTGCCATAGAGACTGGGGAGGAAGGGACTGCGTGCAGATGTGTGCCATAGAGACTGCGGAGGAAGGGACTGCATGCAGAAGTGTGCCATAGAGACTGGTGGGAAAAGGACTGCGTGCAGAAGTGTGCCATAGAGACTGGGGAGGAAGTGACTGGGTGCAGCAGCGTGCCATAGAGACTGGGACTGCACGCAGCAGCGTGCCATAGAGACTGGGGAGGAAGGGACTGCGTGCAGAAGTGTGCCATAGAGACTGGGGAGGAAGGGACTGCATGCAGAAGTCTGCCATAGAGACTGGGACTGCGCGCGCCAGCATGCCATAGAGACTGGGGAGGAAGGGACTGCGTGCAGAAGTGTGCCATAGAGACTGGGGAGGAAGGGACTGCGTGCAGAAGTGTGCCAAAGAGACTGGGGAGGAAGTGACTGGGTGCAGCAGCGTGCCATAGAGACTGGGGAGGAAGGGACTGCGTGCAGAAGTGTGCCATAGAGACTGGGGAGGAAGGGACTGCGTGAAGAAGTGTGCCATAGAGACTGGGGAGGAAGTGACTGGGTGCAGCAGCGTGCCATAGAGACTGGGGAGGAAGGGACTGCGTGCAGAAGTGTGCCATAGAGACTGGGGAGGAAGGGACTGCGTGCAGAAGTGTGCCATAGAGACTGGGGAGGAAGGGACTGCGTGCAGTATCGTGCCATAGAGACTGGGACTGCGCACAGCAGCGTGCCATAGAGACTGGGACTGCACGCAGCAGCGTGCCATAGAGACTGGGGAGGAAGGGACTGCGTGCAGAAGTGTGCCATAGAGACTGGGACTGCGCGCGCCAGCATGCCATAGAGACTGGGGAGGAAGGGACTGCGTGCAGAAGTGTGCCATAGAGACTGGGGGGGAAAGGACGGCGTGCAGAAGTGTGCCATAGAGACTGGGGAGGAAGTGACTGGGTGCAGCAGCGTGCCATAGAGACTGGGACTGCAGGCAGCAGTGTGCCATAGAGACTGGGCAGGAAGGGACTGCGTGCAGAAGTGTGCCATAGAGACTGGGGAGGAAGGGACTGCGTGCAGAAGTGTAGACTGGGACTGTGCACAGCAGCGTGCCATGGAGACTGGGGAGGAAGGGACTGCGTGCAGAAGTGTGCCATAGAGACTGGGGAGGAAGGGACTGGGTGCAGCAGCGTGCCATGGAGACTGGGGAGGAAGATACTGCTCACAGCAGTGTGCCATAGAGACTGGGGAGGAAGGGACTGGGTGCAGCAGCATGCCATAGAGACTGGGGAGGAAGGGACTGCGTGCAGAAGTGTGCCATAGAGACTGGGACTGCGCGCAGCAGCATGCCATAGAGACTGGGGAGGAAGGGACTGCGTGCAGAAGTGTGCCATAGAGACTGGGGAGGAAGGGACTGCGTGCAGAAGTGTGCCAAAGAGACTGGGGAGGAAGTGACTGGGTGCAGCAGCGTGCCATAGAGACTGGGGAGGAAGGGACTGCGTGCAGAAGTGTGCCATAGAGACTGGGGAGGAAGGGACTGCGTGCAGAAGTGTGCCATAGAGACTGGGGAGGAAGGGACTGGGTGCAGCAGCGTGCCATAGAGACTGGGGAGGAAGGGACTGCGTGCAGATGTGTGCCATAGAGACTGCGGAGGAAGGGACTGCATGCAGAAGTGTGCCATAGAGACTGGTGGGAAAAGGACTGCGTGCAGAAGTGTGCCATAGAGACTGGGGAGGAAGTGACTGGGTGCAGCAGCGTGCCATAGAGACTGGGACTGCACGCAGCAGCGTGCCATAGAGACTGGGGAGGAAGGGACTGCGTGCAGAAGTGTGCCATAGAGACTGGGGAGGAAGGGACTGCATGCAGAAGTGTGCCATAGAGACTGGGACTGCGCGCGCCAGCATGCCATAGAGACTGGGGAGGAAGGGACTGCGTGCAGAAGTGTGCCATAGAGACTGGGGAGGAAGGGACTGCGTGCAGAAGTGTGCCAAAGAGACTGGGGAGGAAGTGACTGGGTGCAGCAGCGTGCCATAGAGACTGGGGAGGAAGGGACTGCGTGCAGAAGTGTGCCATAGAGACTGGGGAGGAAGGGACTGCGTGAAGAAGTGTGCCATAGAGACTGGGGAGGAAGGGACTGCATGCAGAAGTGTGCCATAGAGACTGGTGGGAAAAGGACTGCGTGCAGAAGTGTGCCATAGAGACTGGGGAGGAAGTGACTGGGTGCAGCAGCGTGCCATAGAGACTGGGACTGCACGCAGCAGCGTGCCATAGAGACTGGGGAGGAAGGGACTGCGTGCAGAAGTGTGCCATAGAGACTGGGGAGGAAGGGACTGCATGCAGAAGTGTGCCATAGAGACTGGGACTGCGCGCGCCAGCATGCCATAGAGACTGGGGAGGAAGGGACTGCGTGCAGAAGTGTGCCATAGAGACTGGGGAGGAAGGGACTGCGTGCAGAAGTGTGCCAAAGAGACTGGGGAGGAAGTGACTGGGTGCAGCAGCGTGCCATAGAGACTGGGGAGGAAGGGACTGCGTGCAGAAGTGTGCCATAGAGACTGGGGAGGAAGGGACTGCGTGAAGATGTGTGCCATAGAGACTGGGGAGGAAGTGACTGGGTGCAGCAGCGTGCCATAGAGACTGGGGAGGAAGAGACTGCGTGCAGAAGTGTGCCATAGAGACTGGGGAGGAAGGGACTGCGTGCAGAAGTGTGCCATAGAGACTGGGGAGGAAGGGACTGGGTGCAGCAGCGTGCCATGGAGACTGGGGAGGAAGATACTGCTCACAGCAGTGTGCCATAGAGACTGGGGAGGAAGGGACTGGGTGCAGCAGCATGCCATAGAGACTGGGGAGGAAGGGACTGCGTGCAGAAGTGTGCCATAGAGACTGCGGAGGAAGGGACTGCATGCAGAAGTGTGCCATAGAGACTGGGGGGGAAAGGACTGCGTGCAGAAGTGTGCCATAGAGACTGGGGAGGAAGTGACTGGGTGCAGCAGCGTGCCATAGAGACTGGGACTGCACGCAGCAGCGCGCCATAGAGACTGGGGAGGAAGGGACTGCGTGCAGAAGTGTGCCATAGAGACTGGGACTGCGCGCGCCAGCATGCCATAGAGACTGGAGAGGAAGGGACTGCGTGCAGAAGTGTGCCATAGAGACTGGGGGGGAAAGGACTGCGTGCAGAAGTGTGCCATAGAGACTGGGGAGGAAGTGACTGGGTGCAGCAGCGTGCCATAGAGACTGGGACTGCAGGCAGCAGTGTGCCATAGAGACTGGGCAGGAAGGGACTGCGTGCAGAAGTGTGCCATAGAGACTGGGGAGGAAGGGACTGCGTGCAGAAGTGTAGACTGGGACTGTGCACAGCAGCGTGCCATGGAGACTGGGGAGGAAGGGACTGCGTGCAGAAGTGTGCCATAGAGACTGGGGAGGAAGGGACTGCGTGCAGAAGTGTGCCATAGAGACTGGGGAGGATGGGACTGGGTGCAACTGCGCGCCATAGAGAATGGGGAGGAAGGGACTGTGTGCAGAAGTGTGCCCTAGAGACTGGGGAGGAAGGGACTGCGTGCAGCGGCGTGCCATAGAGACTGGGGAGGAAGGAACTGCATGCAGCAGCGTGTCATAGAGACTGGGGAGGAAGGGACTGCGTGCAGAAGTGTGCCATAGAGACTGGGGAGGAAGGGACTGGGTGCAGCAGCGTGCCATAGAGACTGGGGAGGAAGGGACTGCGTGCAGAAGTGTGCCATAGAGACTGGGGAGGAAGGGACTGCGTGCAGCAGCGTGCCATAGAGACTGGGGAGGAAGGGACTGCGTGCAGCAGCGTGCCATAGAGACTGGGGAGGAAGGGGCTACGTACAGAAGTGTGCCATAGAGACTGGGGAGGAAGGGAATGCATGCAGAAGTGTGCCATAGAGACTGGGGAGGAAGGGACTGCGTGCAGAAGTGTGCCATAGAGACTGGGACTGTGTGCAGCAGTGTGCCATAGAGACTGGGGAGGAAGGGACTGCGTGCAGAAGTGTGCCATAGAGACTGGGGAGGAAGTGACTGGGTGCAGCAGCGTGTCATAGAGACTGTGGAGGAAGGGACTGCGTGCAGAAGTGTGACATACAGACTGGGGAGGAAGGGACTGCGTGCAGAAGTGTGCCATAGAGACTGGGGAGGAAGGGACTGGGTGCAGCAGCTTGCCATAGAGACTGGGGAGGAAGGAACTGCGTGCAGAAGTGTGCCATAGAGACTGGGGAGGAAGGGACTGGGTGCAGCAGCATGCCATAGAGACTGGGACTGCACGCAGCAGCGTGCCATAGAGACTGGGGAGGAAGGGACTGCGTGCAGAAGTGTGCCATAGAGACTGGGGAGGAAGGGACTGAGTGCAGAAGTGTGCCATGGAGACTGGGGAGGAAGGGACTGGGTGCAGCAGCATGCCATAGAGACTGGGGAGGAAGGGACTGCGTGCAGAAGTGTGCCATAGAGACTGGAGAGGAAGGGACTGCGTGCAGAAGTGTGCCATAGAGACTGGGGAGGAAGGGACTGCGTGCAGAAGTGTGCCATAGAGAATGGGAAGGAAGGGACTGCGTGCAGAAGTGTGCCATAGAGACTGGGGAGGAAGTAACTGGGTGCAGCAGCATGCCATAGAGACTGGGGAGGAAGGGACTGCGTGCAGAAGTGTGCCATAGAGACTGGGGAGGAAGGGACTGCATGCAGAAGTGTGCCATAGAGACTGGGACTGCGCGCAGCAGCATGCCAAAGAGACTGGGACTGCGCGCAGCAGCATGCCATAGAGACTGGGGAGGAAGGGACTGCGTGCAGAAGTGTACCATAGAGACTGGGGAGGAAGGGACTGCGTGCAGAAGTGTGCCAAAGAGACTGGGAGGAAGTGACTGGGTGCAGCAGCGTGCCATAGAGACTGGGGAGGAAGGGACTGCATGCAGAAGTGTGCCATAGAGACTGGGGAGGAAGGGACTGCGTGCAGAAGTGTGCCATAGAGACTGGGGAGGAAGGGACTGGGTGCAGCAGCGTGCCATGGAGACTGGGGAGGAAGATACTGCTCACAGCAGTGTGCCATAGAGACAGGGGAGGAAGGGACTGGGTGCAGCAGCGTGCCATAGAGACTGCAGAGGAAGGGACTGCATGCAGAAGTGTGCCATAGAGACTGGGGGGGAAAAGGACTGCATGCAGATGTGGGCCATAGAGACTGGGGAGGAAGTGACTGGGTGCAGCAGTGTGCCATAGAGACTGGGACTGCACGCAGCAGCGTGCCATAGAGACTGGGGAGGAAGGGACTGCGTGCAGAAGTGTGCCATAGAGACTGGGGAGGAAGGGACTGCATGCAGAAGTGTGCCATAGAGACTGGGGAGGAAGGGACTGCGTGCAGAAGTGTGCCAAAGAGACTGGGGAGGAAGTGACTGGGTGCAGCAGCGTGCCATAGAGACTTGGGAGGAAGGGACTGCGTGCAGAAGTGTGCCATAGAGACTGGGGAGGAAGGGACTGCGTGCAGAAGTTTGCCATAGAGACTGGGGAAGAAGGGACTGGGTGCAGCAGCGTGCGATGGAGACTGGGGAGGAAGATACTGCTCACAGCAGTGTGCCATAGAGACTGGGGAGGAAGGGACTGGGTGCAGCAGCGTGCCATAGAGACTGGGGAGGAAGGGACTGCGTGTAGAAGTGTGCCATAGAGACTGGGGAGGAAGGAACTGCATGCAGAAGTGTGCCATAGAGACTGGGACTGCGCGCAGCAGCATGCCATAGAGACTGGGGAGGAAGGGACTGCGTGCAGAAGTGTGCCATAGAGACTGGGGAGGAAGGGACTGCGTGCAGAAGTGTGCCAAAGAGACTGGGGAGGAAGTGACTGGGTGCAGCAGCGTGCCATAGAGACTGGGGAGGAAGGGACTGCGTGCAGAAGTGTGCCATAGAGACTGGGGAGGAAGGGACTGCGTGCAGAAGTGTGCCATAGAGACTGGGGAGGAAGGGACTGGGTGCAGCAGCGTGCCATAGAGACTGGGGAGGAAGGGACTGCGAGCAGAAGTGTGCCATAGAGACTGCGGAGGAAGGGACTGCATGCAGAAGTGTGCCATAGAGACTGGTGGGAAAAGGACTGCGTGCAGAAGTGTGCCATAGAGACTGGGGAGGAAGTGACTGGGTGCAGCAGCGTGCCATAGAGACTGGGACTGCACGCAGCAGCGTGCCATAGAGACTGGGGAGGAAGGGACTGCGTGCAGAAGTGTGCCATAGAGACTGGGGAGGAAGGGACTGCATGCAGAAGTGTGCCATAGAGACTGGGGGGGAAAAGGACTGCATGCAGAAGTGTGCCATATAGACTGGGGAGGAAGTGACTGGGTGCAGCAGTGTGCCATAGAGACTGGGACTGCACGCAGCAGCGTGCCATAGAGACTGGGGAGGAAGGGACTGCGTGCAGAAGTGTGCCATAGAGACTGGGGAGGAAGGGACTGCATGCAGAAGTGTGCCATAGAGACTGGGACTGCGCGCAGCAGCATGCCAAAGAGACTGGGACTGCGCGCAGCAGCATGCCATAGAGACTGGGGAGGAAGGGACTGCGTGCAGAAGTGTGCCATAGAGACTGGGGAGGAAGGGACTGCGTGCAGAAGTGTGCCAAAGAGACTGGGAGGAAGTGACTGGGTGCAGCAGCGTGCCATAGAGACTGGGGAGGAAGGGAATGCGTGCAGAAGTGTGCCATAGAGAATGGGAAGGAAGGGACTGCGTGCAGAAGTGTGCCATAGAGACTGGGGAGGAAGTAACTGGGTGCAGCAGCATGCCATAGAGACTGGGGAGGAAGGGACTGCGTGCAGAAGTGTGCCATAGAGACTGGGGAGGAAGGGACTGCATGCAGAAGTGTGCCATAGAGACTGGGACTGCACGCAGCAGCATGCCAAAGAGACTGGGACTGCGCGCAGCAGCATGCCATAGAGACTGGGGAGGAAGGGACTGCGTGCAGAAGTGTGCCATAGAGACTGGGGAGGAAGGGACTGCGTGCAGAAGTGTGCCAAAGAGACTGGGAGGAAGTGACTGGGTGCAGCAGCGTGCCATAGAGACTGGGGAGGAAGGGACTGCGTGCAGAAGTGTGCCATAGAGACTGGGGAGGAAGGGACTGCGTGCAGAAGTGTGCCATAGAGACTGGGGAGGAAGGGACTGGGTGCAGCAGCGTGCCATGGAGACTGGGGAGGAAGATACTGCTCACAGCAGTGTGCCATAGAGACTGGGGAGGAAGGGACTGGGTGCAGCAGCGTGCCATAGAGACTGGGGAGGAAGGGACTGCGTGCAGAAGTGTGCGATAGAGACTGCGGAGGAAGGGACTGCATGCAGAAGTGTGCCATAGAGACTGGGGGGGAAAAGGACTGCATGCAGATGTGGGCCATAGAGACTGGGGAGGAAGTGACTGGGTGCAGCAGTGTGCCATAGAGACTGGGACTGCACGCAGCAGCGTGCCATAGAGACTGGGGAGGAAGGGACTGCGTGCAGAAGTGTGCCATAGAGACTGGGGAGGAAGGGACTGCATGCAGAAGTGTGCCATAGAGACTGGGGAGGAACGGACTGCGTGCAGAAGTGTGCCAAAGAGACTGGGGAGGAAGTGACTGGGTGCAGCAGCGTGCCATAGAGACTTGGGAGGAACGGACTGCGTGCAGAAGTGTGCCATAGAGACTGGGGAGGAAGGGACTGCGTGCAGAAGTTTGCCATAGAGACTGGGGAAGAAGGGACTGGGTGCAGCAGCGTGCGATGGAGACTGGGGAGGAAGATACTGCTCACAGCAGTGTGCCATAGAGACTGGGGAGGAAGGGACTGGGTGCAGCAGCGTGCCATAGAGACTGGGGAGGAAGGGACTGCGTGTAGAAGTGTGCCATAGAGACTGGGGAGGAAGGGACTGCATGCAGAAGTGTGCCATAGAGACTGGGACTGCGCGCAGCAGCATGCCATAGAGACTGGGGAGGAAGGGACTGCGTGCAGAAGTGTGCCATAGAGACTGGGGAGGAAGGGACTGCGTGCAGAAGTGTGCCAAAGAGACTGGGGAGGAAGTGACTGGGGGCAGCAGCGTGCCATAGAGACTGGGGAGGAAGGGACTGCGTGCAGAAGTGTGCCATAGAGACTGGGGAGGAAGGGACTGCGTGCAGAAGTGTGCCATAGAGACTGGGGAGGAAGGGACTGGGTGCAGCAGCGTGCCATAGAGACTGGGGAGGAAGGGACTGCGAGCAGAAGTGTGCCATAGAGACTGCAGAGGAAGGGACTGCATGCAGAAGTGTGCCATAGAGACTGGTGGGAAAAGGACTGTGTGCAGAAGTGTGCCATAGAGACTGGGGAGGAAGTGACTGGGTGCAGCAGCGTGCCATAGAGACTGGGACTGCACGCAGCAGCGTGCCATAGAGACTGGGGAGGAAGGGACTGCGTGCAGAAGTGTGCCATAGAGACTGCGGAGGAAGGGACTGCATGCAGAAGTGTGCCATAGAGACTGGGACTGCGCGCGCCAGCATGCCATAGAGACTGGGGAGGAAGGGACTGCGTGCAGAAGTGTGCCATAGAGACTGGGGAGGAAGGGACTGCGTGCAGAAGTGTGCCAAAGAGACTGGGGAGGAAGTGACTGGGTGCAGCAGCATGCCATAGAGACTGGGGAGGAAGGGACTGTGTGCAGAAGTGTGCCATAGAGACTGGGGAGGAAGGGACTGCGTGAAGAAGTGTGCCATAGAGACTGGGGAGGAAGTGACTGGGTGCAGCAGCGTGCCATAGAGACTGGGGAGGAAGGGACTGCGTGCAGAAGTGTGCCATAGAGACTGGGGAGGAAGGGACTGCGTGCAGAAGTGTGCCATAGAGACTGGGGAGGAAGGGACTGGGTGCAGCAGCGTGCCATGGAGACTGGGGAGGAAGATACTGCTCACAGCAGTGTGCCATAGAGACTGGGGAGGAAGGGACTGGGTGCAGCAGCGTGCCATAGAGACTGGGGAGGAAGGGACTGCGTGCAGAAGTGTGCGATAGAGACTGCGGAGGAAGGGACTGCATGCAGAAGTGTGCCATAGAGACTGGGGGGGAAAAGGACTGCATGCAGATGTGGGCCATAGAGACTGGGGAGGAAGTGACTGGGTGCAGCAGTGTGCCATAGAGACTGGGACTGCACGCAGCAGCGTGCCTTATAGACTGGGGAGGAAAGGACTGCGTGCAGAAGTGTGCCATAGAGACTGGGGAGGAAGGGACTGCATGCAGAAGTGTGCCATAGAGACTGGGGAGGAAGGGACTGCGTGCAGAAGTGTGCCAAAGAGACTGGGGAGGAAGTGACTGGGTGCAGCAGCATGCCATAGAGACTTGGGAGGAAGGGACTGCGTGCAGAAGTGTGCCATAGAGACTGGGGAGGAAGGGACTGCGTGCAGAAGTTTGCCATAGAGACTGGGGAAGAAGGGACTGGGTGCAGCAGCGTGCGATGGAGACTGGGGAGGAAGATACTGCTCACAGCAGTGTGCCATAGAGACTGGGGAGGAAGGGACTGGGTGCAGCAGCGTGCCAAAAGGACTGGGGAGGAAGGGACTGCGTGTAGAAGTGTGCCATAGAGACTGGGGAGGAAGGGACTGCATGCAGAAGTGTGCCATAGAGACTGGGACTGCGCGCAGCAGCATGCCATAGAGACTGGGGAGGAAGGGACTGCGTGCAGAAGTGTGCCATAGAGACTGGGGAGGAAGGGACTGCGTGCAGAAGTGTGCCAAAGAGACTGGGGAGGAAGTGACTGGGTGCAGCAGCGTGCCATAGAGACTGGGGAGGAAGGGACTGCGTGCAGAAGTGTGCCATAGAGACTGGGGAGGAAGGGACTGCGTGCAGAAGTGTGCCATAGAGACTGGGGAGGAAGGGACTGGGTGCAGCAGCGTGCCATAGAGACTGGGGAGGAAGGGACTGCGAGCAGAAGTGTGCCATAGAGACTGCGGAGGAAGGGACTGCATGCAGAAGTGTGCCATAGAGACTGGTGGGAAAAGGACTGCGTGCAGAAGTGTGCCATAGAGACTGGGGAGGAAGTGACTGGGTGCAGCAGCGTGCCATAGAGACTGGGACTGCACGCAGCAGCGTGCCATAGAGACTGGGGAGGAAGGGACTGCGTGCAGAAGTGTGCCATAGAGACTGGGGAGGAAGGGACTGCATGCAGAAGTGTGCCATAGAGACTGGGACTGCGCGCGCCAGCATGCCATAGAGACTGGGGAGGAAGGGACTGCGTGCAGAAGTGTGCCATAGAGACTGGGGAGGAAGGGACTGCGTGCAGAAGTGTGCCAAAGAGACTGGGGAGGAAGTGACTGGGTGCAGCAGCATGCCATAGAGACTGGGGAGGAAGGGACTGTGTGCAGAAGTGTGCCATAGAGACTGGGGAGGAAGGGACTGCGTGAAGAAGTGTGCCATAGAGACTGGGGAGGAAGTGACTGGGTGCAGCAGCGTGCCATAGAGACTGGGGAGGAAGGGACTGCGTGCAGAAGTGTGCCATAGAGACTGGGGAGGAAGGGACTGCGTGCAGAAGTGTGCCATAGAGACTGGGGAGGAAGGGACTGGGTGCAGCAGCGTGCCATGGAGACTGGGGAGGAAGATACTGCTCACAGCAGTGTGCCATAGAGACTGGGGAGGAAGGGACTGGGTGCAGCAGCATGCCATAGAGACTGGGGAGGAAGGGACTGCGTGCAGAAGTGTGCCATAGAGACTGCGGAGGAAGGGACTGCATGCAGAAGTGTGCCATAGAGACTGGGGGGAAAGGACTGCGTGCAGAAGTGTGCCATAGAGACTGGGGAGGAAGTGACTGGGTGCAGCAGCGTGCCATAGAGACTGGGACTGCACGCAGCAGCGTGCCATAGAGACTGGGGAGGAAGGGACTGCGTGCAGAAGTGTGCCATAGAGACTGGGACTGCGCGCGCCAGCATGCCATAGAGACTGGGGAGGAAGGGACTGCGTGCAGAAGTGTGCCATAGAGACTGGGGGGGAAAGGACTGCGTGCAGAAGTGTGCCATAGAGACTGGGGAGGAAGTGACTGGGTGCAGCAGCGTGCCATAGAGACTGGGACTGCAGGCAGCAGTGTGCCATAGAGACTGGGCAGGAAGGGACTGCGTGCAGAAGTGTGCCATAGAGACTGGGGAGGAAGGGACTGCGTGCAGAAGTGTGCCATAGAGACTGGGGAGGAAGGGACTGGGTGCAGCAGCGTGCCATAGAGACTGGGGAGGAAGGGACTGCGAGCAGAAGTGTGCCATAGAGACTGCGGAGGAAGGGACTGCATGCAGAAGTGTGCCATAGAGACTGGTGGGAAAAGGACTGCGTGCAGAAGTGTGCCATAGAGACTGGGGAGGAAGTGACTGGGTGCAGCAGCGTGCCATAGAGACTGGGACTGCACGCAGCAGCGTGCCATAGAGACTGGGGAGGAAGGGACTGCGTGCAGAAGTGTGCCATAGAGACTGCGGAGGAAGGGACTGCATGCAGAAGTGTGCCATAGAGACTGGGACTGCGCGCGCCAGCATGCCATAGAGACTGGGGAGGAAGGGACTGCGTGCAGAAGTGTGCCATAGAGACTGGGGAGGAAGGGACTGCGTGCAGAAGTGTGCCAAAGAGACTGGGGAGGAAGTGACTGGGTGCAGCAGCGTGCCATAGAGACTGGGGAGGAAGGGACTGCGTGCAGAAGTGTGCCATAGAGACTGGGGAGGAAGGGACTGCGTGAAGAAGTGTGCCATAGAGACTGGGGAGGAAGTGACTGGGTGCAGCAGCGTGCCATAGAGACTGGGGAGGAAGAGACTGCGTGCAGAAGTGTGCCATAGAGACTGGGGAGGAAGGGACTGCGTGCAGAAGTGTGCCATAGAGACTGGGGAGGAAGGGACTGGGTGCAGCAGCGTGCCATGGAGACTGGGGAGGAAGATACTGCTCACAGCAGTGTGCCATAGAGACTGGGGAGGAAGGGACTGGGTGCAGCAGCATGCCATAGAGACTGGGGAGGAAGGGACTGCGTGCAGAAGTGTGCCATAGAGACTGCGGAGGAAGGGACTGCATGCAGAAGTGTGCCATAGAGACTGGGGGGGAAAGGACTGCGTGCAGAAGTGTGCCATAGAGACTGGGGAGGAAGTGACTGGGTGCAGCAGCGTGCCATAGAGACTGGGACTGCACGCAGCAGCGCGCCATAGAGACTGGGGAGGAAGGGACTGCGTGCAGAAGTGTGCCATAGAGACTGGGACTGCGCGCGCCAGCATGCCATAGAGACTGGAGAGGAAGGGACTGCGTGCAGAAGTGTGCCATAGAGACTGGGGGGGAAAGGACTGCGTGCAGAAGTGTACCATAGAGACTGGGGAGGAAGTGACTGGGTGCAGCAGCGTGCCATAGAGACTGGGACTGCAGGCAGCAGTGTGCCATAGAGACTGGGCAGGAAGGGACTGCGTGCAGAAGTGTGCCATAGAGACTGGGGAGGAAGGGACTGCGTGCAGAAGTGTAGACTGGGACTGTGCACAGCAGCGTGCCATGGAGACTGGGGAGGAAGGGACTGCGTGCAGAAGTGTGCCATAGAGACTGGGGAGGAAGGGACTGCGTGCAGAAGTGTGCCATAGAGACTGGGGAGGATGGGACTGGGTGCAACTGCGCGCCATAGAGAATGGGGAGGAAGGGACTGTGTGCAGAAGTGTGCCCTAGAGACTGGGGAGGAAGGGACTGCGTGCAGCGGCGTGCCATAGAGACTGGGGAGGAAGGAACTGCATGCAGCAGCGTGTCATAGAGACTGGGGAGGAAGGGACTGCGTGCAGAAGTGTGCCATAGAGACTGGGGAGGAAGGGACTGGGTGCAGCAGCGTGCCATAGAGACTGGGGAGGAAGGGACTGCGTGCAGAAGTGTGCCATAGAGACTGGGGAGGAAGGGACTGCGTGCAGCAGCGTGCCATAGAGACTGGGGAGGAAGGGACTGCGTGCAGCAGCGTGCCATAGAGACTGGGGAGGAAGGGGCTACGTACAGAAGTGTGCCATAGAGACTGGGGAGGAAGGGAATGCATGCAGAAGTGTGCCATAGAGACTGGGGAGGAAGGGACTGCGTGCAGAAGTGTGCCATAGAGACTGGGACTGTGTGCAGCAGTGTGCCATAGAGACTGGGGAGGAAGGGACTGCGTGCAGAAGTGTGCCATAGAGACTGGGGAGGAAGTGACTGGGTGCAGCAGCGTGTCATAGAGACTGTGGAGGAAGGGACTGCGTGCAGAAGTGTGACATACAGACTGGGGAGGAAGGGACTGCGTGCAGAAGTGTGCCATAGAGACTGGGGAGGAAGGGACTGGGTGCAGCAGCTTGCCATAGAGACTGGGGAGGAAGGAACTGCGTGCAGAAGTGTGCCATAGAGACTGGGGAGGAAGGGACTGGGTGCAGCAGCATGCCATAGAGACTGGGACTGCACGCAGCAGCGTGGCATAGAGACTGGGGAGGAAGGGACTGCGTGCAGAAGTGTGCCATAGAGACTGGGGAGGAAGGGACTGAGTGCAGAAGTGTGCCATGGAGACTGGGGAGGAAGGGACTGGGTGCAGCAGCATGCCATAGAGACTGGGGAGGAAGGGACTGCGTGCAGAAGTGTGCCATAGAGACTGGAGAGGAAGGGACTGCGTGCAGAAGTGTGCCATAGAGACTGGGGAGGAAGGGACTGCGTGCAGAAGTGTGCCATAGAGAATGGGAAGGAAGGGACTGCGTGCAGAAGTGTGCCATAGAGACTGGGGAGGAAGTAACTGGGTGCAGCAGCATGCCATAGAGACTGGGGAGGAAGGGACTGCGTGCAGAAGTGTGCCATAGAGACTGGGGAGGAAGGGACTGCATGCAGAAGTGTGCCATAGAGACTGGGACTGCGCGCAGCAGCATGCCAAAGAGACTGGGACTGCACGCAGCAGCATGCCATAGAGACTGGGGAGGAAGGGACTGCGTGCAGAAGTGTGCCATAGAGACTGGGGAGGAAGGGACTGCGTGCAGAAGTGTGCCAAAGAGACTGGGAGGAAGTGACTGGGTGCAGCAGCGTGCCATAGAGACTGGGGAGGAAGGGACTGCGTGCAGAAGTGTGCCATAGAGACTGGGGAGGAAGGGACTGCGTGCAGAAGTGTGCCATAGAGACTGGGGAGGAAGGGACTGGGTGCAGCAGCGTGCCATGGAGACTGGGGAGGAAGATACTGCTCACAGCAGTGTGCCATAGAGACAGGGGAGGAAGGGACTGGGTGCAGCAGCGTGCCATAGAGACTGCAGAGGAAGGGACTGCATGCAGAAGTGTGCCATAGAGACTGGGGGGAAAAGGACTGCATGCAGATGTGGGCCATAGAGACTGGGGAGGAAGTGACTGGGTGCAGCAGTGTGCCATAGAGACTGGGACTGCACGCAGCAGCGTGCCATAGAGACTGGGGAGGAAGGGACTGCGTGCAGAAGTGTGCCATAGAGACTGGGGAGGAAGGGACTGCATGCAGAAGTGTGCCATAGAGACTGGGGAGGAAGGGACTGCGTGCAGAAGTGTGCCAAAGAGACTGGGGAGGAAGTGACTGGGTGCAGCAGCGTGCCATAGAGACTTGGGAGGAAGGGACTGCGTGCAGAAGTGTGCCATAGAGACTGGGGAGGAAGGGACTGCGTGCAGAAGTTTGCCATAGAGACTGGGGAAGAAGGGACTGGGTGCAGCAGCGTGCGATGGAGACTGGGGAGGAAGATACTGCTCACAGCAGTGTGCCATAGAGACTGGGGAGGAAGGGACTGGGTGCAGCAGCGTGCCATAGAGACTGGGGAGGAAGGGACTGCGTGTAGAAGTGTGCCATAGAGACTGGGGAGGAAGGAACTGCATGCAGAAGTGTGCCATAGAGACTGGGACTGCGCGCAGCAGCATGCCATAGAGACTGGGGAGGAAGGGACTGCGTGCAGAAGTGTGCCATAGAGACTGGGGAGGAAGGGACTGCGTGCAGAAGTGTGCCAAAGAGACTGGGGAGGAAGTGACTGGGTGCAGCAGCGTGCCATAGAGACTGGGGAGGAAGGGACTGCGTGCAGAAGTGTGCCATAGAGACTGGGGAGGAAGGGACTGCGTGCAGAAGTGTGCCATAGAGACTGGGGAGGAAGGGACTGGGTGCAGCAGCGTGCCATAGAGACTGGGGAGGAAGGGACTGCGAGCAGAAGTGTGCCATAGAGACTGCGGAGGAAGGGACTGCATGCAGAAGTGTGCCATAGAGACTGGTGGGAAAAGGACTGCGTGCAGAAGTGTGCCATAGAGACTGGGGAGGAAGTGACTGGGTGCAGCAGCGTGCCATAGAGACTGGGACTGCACGCAGCAGCGTGCCATAGAGACTGGGGAGGAAGGGACTGCGTGCAGAAGTGTGCCATAGAGACTGGGGAGGAAGGGACTGCATGCAGAAGTGTGCCATAGAGACTGGGGGGGAAAAGGACTGCATGCAGAAGTGTGCCATATAGACTGGGGAGGAAGTGACTGGGTGCAGCAGTGTGCCATAGAGACTGGGACTGCACGCAGCAGCGTGCCATAGAGACTGGGGAGGAAGGGACTGCGTGCAGAAGTGTGCCATAGAGACTGGGGAGGAAGGGACTGCATGCAGAAGTGTGCCATAGAGACTGGGACTGCGCGCAGCAGCATGCCAAAGAGACTGGGACTGCGCGCAGCAGCATGCCATAGAGACTGGGGAGGAAGGGACTGCGTGCAGAAGTGTGCCATAGAGACTGGGGAGGAAGGGACTGCGTGCAGAAGTGTGCCAAAGAGACTGGGAGGAAGTGACTGGGTGCAGCAGCGTGCCATAGAGACTGGGGAGGAAGGGACTGCGTGCAGAAGTGTGCCATAGAGAATGGGAAGGAAGGGACTGCGTGCAGAAGTGTGCCATAGAGACTGGGGAGGAAGTAACTGGGTGCAGCAGCATGCCATAGAGACTGGGGAGGAAGGGACTGCGTGCAGAAGTGTGCCATAGAGACTGGGGAGGAAGGGACTGCATGCAGAAGTGTGCCATAGAGACTGGGACTGCGCGCAGCAGCATGCCAAAGAGACTGGGACTGCGCGCAGCAGCATGCCATAGAGACTGGGGAGGAAGGGACTGCGTGCAGAAGTGTGCCATAGAGACTGGGGAGGAAGGGACTGCGTGCAGAAGTGTGCCAAAGAGACTGGGAGGAAGTGACTGGGTGCAGCAGCGTGCCATAGAGACTGGGGAGGAAGGGACTGCGTGCAGAAGTGTGCCATAGAGACTGGGGAGGAAGGGACTGCGTGCAGAAGTGTGCCATAGAGACTGGGGAGGAAGGGACTGGGTGCAGCAGCGTGCCATGGAGACTGGGGAGGAAGATACTGCTCACAGCAGTGTGCCATAGAGACTGGGGAGGAAGGGACTGGGTGCAGCAGCGTGCCATAGAGACTGGGGAGGAAGGGACTGCGTGCAGAAGTGTGCGATAGAGACTGCGGAGGAAGGGACTGCATGCATAAGTGTGCCATAGAGACTGGGGGGGAAAAGGACTGCATGCAGATGTGGGCCATAGAGACTGGGGAGGAAGTGACTGGGTGCAGCAGTGTGCCATAGAGACTGGGACTGCACGCAGCAGCGTGCCATAGAGACTGGGGAGGAAGGGACTGCGTGCAGAAGTGTGCCATAGAGACTGGGGAGGAAGGGACTGCATGCAGAAGTGTGCCATAGAGACTGGGGAGGAACGGACTGCGTGCAGAAGTGTGCCAAAGAGACTGGGGAGGAAGTGACTGGGTGCAGCAGCGTGCCATAGAGACTTGGGAGGAACGGACTGCGTGCAGAAGTGTGCCATAGAGACTGGGGAGGAAGGGACTGCGTGCAGAAGTTTGCCATAGAGACTGGGGAAGAAGGGACTGGGTGCAGCAGCGTGCGATGGAGACTGGGGAGGAAGATACTGCTCACAGCAGTGTGCCATAGAGACTGGGGAGGAAGGGACTGGGTGCAGCAGCGTGCCATAGAGACTGGGGAGGAAGGGACTGCGTGTAGAAGTGTGCCATAGAGACTGGGGAGGAAGGGACTGCATGCAGAAGTGTGCCATAGAGACTGGGACTGCGCGCAGCAGCATGCCATAGAGACTGGGGAGGAAGGGACTGCGTGCAGAAGTGTGCCATAGAGACTGGGGAGGAAGGGACTGCGTGCAGAAGTGTGCCAAAGAGACTGGGGAGGAAGTGACTGGGGGCAGCAGCGTGCCATAGAGACTGGGGAGGAAGGGACTGCGTGCAGAAGTGTGCCATAGAGACTGGGGAGGAAGGGACTGCGTGCAGAAGTGTGCCATAGAGACTGGGGAGGAAGGGACTGGGTGCAGCAGCGTGCCATAGAGACTGGGGAGGAAGAGACTGCGAGCAGAAGTGTGCCATAGAGACTGCAGAGGAAGGGACTGCATGCAGAAGTGTGCCATAGAGACTGGTGGGAAAAGGACTGCGTGCAGAAGTGTGCCATAGAGACTGGGGAGGAAGTGACTGGGTGCAGCAGCGTGCCATAGAGACTGGGACTGCACGCAGCAGCGTGCCATAGAGACTGGGGAGGAAGGGACTGCGTGCAGAAGTGTGCCATAGAGACTGCGGAGGAAGGGACTGCATGCAGAAGTGTGCCATAGAGACTGGGACTGCGCGCGCCAGCATGCCATAGAGACTGGGGAGGAAGGGACTGCGTGCAGAAGTGTGCCATAGAGACTGGGGAGGAAGGGACTGCGTGCAGAAGTGTGCCAAAGAGACTGGGGAGGAAGTGACTGGGTGCAGCAGCATGCCATAGAGACTGGGGAGGAAGGGACTGTGTGCAGAAGTGTGCCATAGAGACTGGGGAGGAAAGGACTGCGTGCAGAAGTGTGCCATAGAGACTGGGGAGGAAGGGACTGCATGCAGAAGTGTGCCATAGAGACTGGGGAGGAAGGGACTGCGTGCAGAAGTGTGCCAAAGAGACTGGGGAGGAAGTGACTGGGTGCAGCAGCATGCCATAGAGACTTGGGAGGAAGGGACTGCGTGCAGAAGTGTGCCATAGAGACTGGGGAGGAAGGGACTGCGTGCAGAAGTTTGCCATAGAGACTGGGGAAGAAGGGACTGGGTGCAGCAGCGTGCGATGGAGACTGGGGAGGAAGATACTGCTCACAGCAGTGTGCCATAGAGACTGGGGAGGAAGGGACTGGGTGCAGCAGCGTGCCAAAAGGACTGGGGAGGAAGGGACTGCGTGTAGAAGTGTGCCATAGAGACTGGGGAGGAAGGGACTGCATGCAGAAGTGTGCCATAGAGACTGGGACTGCGCGCAGCAGCATGCCATAGAGACTGGGGAGGAAGGGACTGCGTGCAGAAGTGTGCCATAGAGACTGGGGAGGAAGGGACTGCGTGCAGAAGTGTGCCAAAGAGACTGGGGAGGAAGTGACTGGGTGCAGCAGCGTGCCATAGAGACTGGGGAGGAAGGGACTGCGTGCAGAAGTGTGCCATAGAGACTGGGGAGGAAGGGACTGCGTGCAGAAGTGTGCCATAGAGACTGGGGAGGAAGGGACTGGGTGCAGCAGCGTGCCATAGAGACTGGGGAGGAAGGGACTGCGAGCAGAAGTGTGCCATAGAGACTGCGGAGGAAGGGACTGCATGCTGAAGTGTGCCATAGAGACTGGTGGGAAAAGGACTGCGTGCAGAAGTGTGCCATAGAGACTGGGGAGGAAGTGACTGGGTGCAGCAGCGTGCCATAGAGACTGGGACTGCACGCAGCAGCGTGCCATAGAGACTGGGGAGGAAGGGACTGCGTGCAGAAGTGTGCCATAGAGACTGGGGAGGAAGGGACTGCATGCAGAAGTGTGCCATAGAGACTGGGACTGCGCGCGCCAGCATGCCATAGAGACTGGGGAGGAAGGGACTGCGTGCAGAAGTGTGCCATAGAGACTGGGGAGGAAGGGACTGCGTGCAGAAGTGTGCCAAAGAGACTGGGGAGGAAGTGACTGGGTGCAGCAGCATGCCATAGAGACTGGGGAGGAAGGGACTGTGTGCAGAAGTGTGCCATAGAGACTGGGGAGGAAGGGACTGCGTGAAGAAGTGTGCCATAGAGACTGGGGAGGAAGTGACTGGGTGCAGCAGCGTGCCATAGAGACTGGG